>NC_138206.1:66997766-69895266 GCF_964194415.1 Vipera berus
GCTAGTGGAGACTCAAATGAGAATGACTTATAAAAAACATTGAACATGGGAAAGATAACTTGTACTCTAAGACCACAAAGTAAATTTGAGGATAAGGAAAAAGATTTGACAAAATAGATTGCTGAGCTGTTGGGATTACCACAAGAAACGGGGAGACAAGGGATGATGAGAGAAATCTTCAATGAATATGAAGGGGCAAAATCTTTTTACAAAGACAGATGTTTGATTTGCCTACTATATCTACAACAACATTTACAAGATTATGGAAAGACTCTTTGATGCAATGGAATATATTGATTGGGAAAGATGCTTGGCAAAAGAAGAGAGCTAAAGCGAGAATTGAGGAATTAGATGATGGGGTGTATCAGAGGGAATATTTAAAAATTAAACATTTGTTTGAATATGGCTGAAGAAATAGGAAGATTTTATTTTAAGAGGGATGAACCCTCCAAGTAAGACAGTATTTTTTCTTTTCTTTTTTTCTTTTATTTTTCGATATGAGAACTATAAAAATGTGTGGGATGATCAACATAGAGGAAATGTTTTAGATATTTAAATGTAATTGATTTTAAGAAAATTCCAATGGATAACTAAAAATGGGAAAAAATGTTTTGAATAGAGTTAAAAGATTAGATGATTGGATTTAATTAGGGGTAAAGAGAACAAAAAATTTGGAAATAAGTGTACATTAGTTCAAGAGGGATATGTATTTTAAGTAGTATATTATTTTCTTTTTTTCTCCTTTTTTTCTTTTTCTTCTCTCATGTCTTTTCTTTTTCTATGTCTTTCTTTTGTGTGTTTTTCTCACTTATTTTTTAAGACATGAAAATAGATTTAAATACTTTAAGGTAATTAATTCTGGGAAAATGTTAGCCAGTATAAATGTTTTGAACATTGCAGGGAAAATAAATTTAAACAAGAATTGTAAACAGTATTTATGACGAGGCAACCAAGATGACCAGATAGAAAAGAAGCATGATATTGATGCAATTGTTATTGGTGGAAATTTTAGAAAAATCTTTATTTTTAATTGTTACTTATCAAATGAATAAGAATTGTATTAATTTAAGGTTGCAAAGAGAATATTATTGGAAGTAGAGAAAATCAAGCAAAGCTATTATGTGGATTTTGGAATATAGAAACTAACCATTAGTGATAACTTTGTAAATATAAACCCAGACAACACTCTGTTTACCAAATATCAAAATATAAAAAAATCAATAAAATATATTTTTTTAAAAAAAGAAAGTTTCATCTAGTTTTCTGGTCTTTATATGTATCCTTTATAATCCAATAGGTATATATCCAGTCCTGAAAGCAATATTTTATGTTGATTCGTTTCAGGTATCCAAAAATCGTCAGTCAGGCAAGGTTGTAATCCACAATGTTCAAAGTGTTCAAAATATTCAACCTCCCTGAAAACAGCTCAAAAGTCTCTCCCAGCCAGACATAGTCAAAGGTCAAGTTTTTCTTTCTCTCCCACTAGCTCTTGAGATTAAATGGATATTATTGTTATTTGTACAATATTAGTAAAATATGTTGTTGTTTATATCTAACTTTGTATACATCAATAGTACCAAGAATTGTAACTGTGTAATGAGGGGAAAATGGAAAAAATATGGGGAAGAAAGGAGGATCAGGGAAAAAAATACTGGATTGTGCAGTATTGAACAGTTTTACATTGAAGAAATTAATGTTAAATATGTGAACCCAGACAGCATATTGTTTACTAAGCACTCAAGATTGTAATTTTTAAAAATCAATAAAACATTTAAAAAAACAAAATGTAAAATCAAAAGATTTTTCTGTTTATAATATTAGGATTTTATATTAGCATTTTTTTAGAGAATCTAGTAATCTTTCTTAAAATAAGGGTATATTTTGAAGAATGCAGAGGAAAATAAGAGCATAATTAACTGCATATCCTTAAATAAATAAGTAAAGCATCATGTAAATAAATTTAAGATTTTTAACTTCTGTAGTGCAACTGAAAATAATGTTGTTTCAAAAAATATCTATATGCTACATCACAATCACATGTAGAGAGAAATTTAAATCTATTACAGTAATCAAAGAAACAGTCACTGAGTTTAAGATTGGGGAAAACAAATCAAGGATCTATTCTCTGATTAAAAAGCTATAATGTAGTTTAAATTAGTATGGTATAACTAAACCCTTATTTAAAATGTGTTCTCAGTGACATTGGAAAGAAACAGTTTCTTTGTTTAATGTCACTGTCAGAGCAATACACTTTCTGCAGAAGCCAACTGGAGTTAGACCTTTTAATAGAAAGTGACAATTTAAATTGGTATCATGGTGACCTAGCTGATGCAGCAATTGGTACACACCAGTTTGTTATGCTTCAGGGAAAAGGTAGAAAAGAGTGGAAATTAAGAGAAGAATAATTGTCATGCCTTTGTTCTTTGCTGGAATAATATATATCCATAATGAACTTACATGCCTGTGCTGTTCGTCTCTACACAGATTTGCATTAGTTAATTGTTAGCGTTAAGAAAATCCAACAACTGATTTCTTTTCTGCTATTTCTTTCTCCTTCAGAAAAGTAGCTGTGTGCTTCCCTGCTTTGCTTTCTTGGCACAGGCAAAAATAAATACTTTTAAAATCAGTAACTTAAAAAAATTAAATAAATACAGTTTATTTGCTTAATTTGCTCACTGTTATTAACATGCTTGTTTTCCCTTCTGCTACTATCCATTCTGTGCAGCAGGAAATAGCCTCAAGCAGTTTAAAGGAACAAAGTGATAGCAATATATTTAAACATGCGAGTAGTTACACGCTTTTGGTACCAAGGCTAAACAAAGATGGACAAGAATTGTTGGGGCAGTTGCAAATACAATGTACCCATTAAAAAAAGACAATAAGTTTACATTTTTCTGAAAACACCTTTGACAAATGTTCGCTCAGCCTTTGTGTTCATGCTTCATACATTTATGTGTTTCAATGTCTTCAGAACTGATTAGAAATAAAAATCAATCAAATATCTCTAATAGCATCTTTGAACAATGTCTTTGCATAGGATTATTTTCTTACTTGATTAAAACATTTCTACATACACACCCATCCACACAAACTTGCTTTTAGAAGAAGAATATACAGAAGAAGTGACGAGGGCGTGGGTAACCGTGCATAGGGCATCTCGGTCCAAAAAGGGGTGCAACTGGCACACTAGGCGAACCTGTGCGAAGGCCCTCCTGGTCACGGCCATTAGATGATCTTCCAAATTAAGCCGTGAATCCAGGAGGACACCCAAGTTGCGAGCCCTTTCTGAGGGGGGCAATACCTCCCCCCATCAAAAGAGATGGAAATTGTTGGACAATACGAGATGCCGGTATCCACAGCCACTCGGTCTTGGAGGGGTTAAGCCTGAGCCTGTTCCTTCCCATCCAGACCCGCACCGCCTCCAGGCACCAGGACATCACGTCAAGGGCATCACTGGGTTGGCTTGGGGTGGAGATGAAGAACTGGGTATCATCCGCATATTGGTGATACCTCACCCCAAAGCCACTTCTCGCCTGGATTACTGCAATACTTGTTACATGGGGCTGCCCTTGAAGAGCACCCGAAGGGTTCAACTGGTGCAAAATGCGGCTGTGCGGGTGCTTATGGGAGTATCTTGGTACTCCCATGTTACACCACTCCTGCACAAGCTGCATTGGCTTCCGGTTACCGTCCGAGTGCGATTCAAGGTGCTGGTAATAACCTTTAAAGCCCTGCATGGCTTAGGCCCGGGGTACTTGCGAGACCACCTGCTGCCATTGTCAACCTCTCATCGCCCGGTTCGCTCACACAGAGTCGGCCTCCTCAGGGTGCCGTCGGCCAGGCAATGCCAGCTGGCGACCCCCAGGGGGAGAGCCTTCTCTGTGGGCGCGCCGACCCTCTAGAATGAGTTGCCTCCGGAGCTGCGGATGGCCCCTGACCTTCGGTCCTTCCGCCGTGACCTGAAGACATGGTTGTTCCAACAAGCGGGCCTGGACTGACTACGATTTTTAATTAGGCTTTTACTGGGTTAAATTGTTTTGTAATTTTGTATTTATTGTTTAATTCTCTTTTAAACTTTTTACTCTATGTTTTTTAATTTTTATTGTTGTGAGCCGCCCTGAGTCCTCAGGGAGAAGGGCGGCATATAAATTTAATAAAATGAAATGAAATGAAATGAAAAAGAATTTTGCTTCTCTTGTGAAATTGATTGGTGAACAAACCTCAAAAGGCTTCTATGGCATTCATAGCATAGTATATAACCAGAATAATCATGTAACTTTATCTACAAATATTCAAGATGAATGTTGCAGATTTTTAAAATTCTAAAAATACAAAGGGTAGGAAGATAGAATTGTTTCTTGATGGGATAGTGCAAGAAAACAAATCAAACAATGAGGTAAGAACTGATGAGAAAAAAGAAAAACTCAAACAACATCAGGAGATGCAGGAAACATACCCACGGACAGACATAAAGGTCTTAAAAGCTTATATACAAATGCTCAAAGCTTGGGGAACAAACAGGGTGAACTAGAAGGAATAATAGTACACAAGGGTGGGTATGACATAGTTGGCATTACAGAAACCTGGCGGGATGAAAGCCATGACTGGAATGTACTGATGAATGGATACAAATTTTTCAAAAGAAATAAATCTACAAAAAGAGGAGGGGGAGTTGCACTAGATGTAAGGGAACAGAAATGCACGACCAAACATAAAATCCCGTCAGAATGTATATGGGTCAATATAAAAGGGGGGAGGAAGTAACATTGCCATAGATGTACCGTGTTTCCCCGAAAGTAAGACCCTGTCTTACTTTCTTTTGGACTCTGAAGTAAGCACTAGCTTTTACTTTCAGGGAGGGCTTTTTGCCAGTACTGGCACCAATAGGCCGCAAGCATGTGAGGGTGGGGCAGAGCCTGTGCATGGGGTGGAGAAGCAATGCAGCTGCGAGAATGTGGTGGCGGACCAGTTGCTTCCCTCTGCCTGCCAGACACCTGCCAAAGCCTCACAGGGTAAGGTTGCCATGCCCATCCCCACCCAGATGCCCTCACCTCCCCCAAGCATTTTTTACTAACCTGCCTTTCAGCTGTATTGCATTTCTCTGTTTGCTTCTCATCCTTCGCTGTGTGTTTGTGGGACTACTGGTAAAAAAAAAAGTTCAATCAGACTTTCTAACTTCCTGAGATCTTGTGAGAAATTAGAAAGACTGTTCGAACTTTTTTTTGTCCCACAAACACACAGTGATGGATGAGAAGCGAATGGAGAAATGCAATGCAGCTGAAAGGCAGGTTAGTAAAAAAACATTTGGGGGAGGTGAGGGCATCTGGGCGGGGGTAGGCATGGCAACCTTACCCAGCATGGTGGCAGGAGGATGGGGTGCGTGCCCTTCCCATGCCAGGCCAGACCCTTCAGCCCCTGGGCAGCCATGCTGGAAGGGCACCAAGTGGCAGCAGGTGGAGTGCCAGAGGCTCAAAGGAGGGAGGGTGGTGAAGTGGGCAGGGGGGGACAAATGCTCTTCCAATGCCAAGCCAGAACCTGCAGCCCTAGGGCGGCTGTGTTGGAAGGGCGCCGAGGGGGCCCACCAGGCCAATCAAAGCAGTAGGTGGACCGCCAGAGGCTTGGGGAGGAAAGGTGGTAAAGTGGGTGGTCAGGTGATTGGCAAGCGCAATATGGCTCGGCTGAAAGAGGCCTTGGAACAAGCAGGGCAGGTAAGGAAAGAAATCCTTGCTCCCCCCAGGAATTGCCTTTCTTTCCTTACCTGGCTCCCAGCCCCATGCTGTTTCTCCTTCGCAATCTGCTGCCGCGTGCAGGGAAACAAAGAAAGGGGGGTTTTTTTGAGAGAAAAAGGTCAATCAATCAATTCCAACTTGAGAACTTTTTTTTTCGTGGGAAGTTGGAATTGATTCACCTTTCCCCCCCAAAAAAACCTACCTTCCTTCCAATGGCCCAAACGCCCACTTCACCTTCTCTCACCAAGCCTCTGGTACTCCACTTGCCGCTTTGTCAGCCTGGCTGGCTCCACCTCGGCATTGTTCCAGCATGGCTCCCCCAGGGTTGCAGGGGCTGGGCTGGCATGGAAAGGGCAAACGTCCTGCCCACCCACTTCACCACCCTCCCTTCCCAAGCCTCCGGCAATCCACCTGCCACTTTGGTGGCTCTGTAGGCAGAGCTGCGAAGTTCTCTTCTCTGACAGAGAACAGAATGGGCAGGTGAGGGGGGAAACTGCTTCACTTGTTCTGCAGCCGCTTTCAGTCAAGCCGCATTATGCTCGCCAATGATGCGTTCATGAGGTAGAGGTAACGTACATTAGGCCTGGCAGCGGCATTGGGTGCAACCCACAAGGCAGGAAATGGCCACAGCCAGTGGAAAACGGCTGCGTCACGCCAAAACTGGCTGTTTGCTGCCTCCTGCCCAATGCCGCTGCCATGAGGCCGTAGAACAAACTGGGCAGTGGTAAGGAACTGGTATAATGGCATGTGGGTCAGAAGCGGGGAGGATCCATCAGGCCTCATGGCAGCGGCATTGGGTGTGATGCGTAAAGCAACAAATAGCTGTGGCCAGCGGCAAATGGCTACGTCGCACCGAAACTGGCCATTTGCCGCCTCACGCATCACGCCCAATGCCACTGCCATGAGGCTGTGGAACAAGCCGGGCAGTGGTAAGGAATCGGTATACCGGTACCATGGGTCAGTTCCCTCCCTCTGCCATTGGCTTCACCTCATCACAGAGGCACTGGCAGATTCCCCCCCTTACCTTGTGTCTATGGTGAAAAAAGACGGAATTGGCGGCAGGCCCTCTGTGCAGGCCCTTAAGTAGGGCTTACTTTTAGGGGGAGGGCTTATATTAGGCCCACTGCCAAAAAATTAGCTGGGGCTTACATTTGGGGGCAGGTTTACTTTTGGGGAAACATGGTATATTACAGGCCACCCAAGCAACCAGAAGAAATAGATGAACTCTTTGGCAACCAGTTAACAAACATATGTAGGAAGCATACCATAGTAGTAATGGGAGACTTCAACTATCCAGATATCAACTGGGAGACAAACTCTGCAGTGAGTGGGAGATCAAACAGATTCAACCTAGCCGACAACTTTATCATCCAAAAGGTGGAGGAGGGACCTAGAATTAAAGCTATACTGGAACTAATTCTTACTAATAAAGAAGAAATGATAGAGGGAGTTGAAGTTGCTGCAACCTTGGGTGAAAGTGACCATGTCATGCTGAAATTCAATATAATGCAAACATAAACAATAGAAAATAATCCAACCAGTCTTAAACTTCAAAAGAGCTGATTTTAACAAACTCAGAGAGAACCTAGGAAAGATTCCATGGACAAAAATCCTAAGGGGGAAAACAACTCAAGAAGCATGAGAAACTCTGAAAAATATGATCATAAAAGCCCAGTCCAGCACAATACCACTGAAAAAGGAAAACAAGAAATTCAAAAAGAAACCAGCATGGCTGCACAAAGATCTCTCTGACAAACTGAAAGACAGAAAGGACAAGTACAAAAAATAGAAAGAGGGATGCATAACTAAGGCTGATTATCAGCAGACAGCCAGAACATGCAAGGTTGAAGTCAGGAAAGCAAAGGCTCAGAATGAAAGACTTGCAAAGAAATCAAGGAGAATTAAAAAAGTTTTTTACAACATATTAATAACAAGAAAAAGTCAAGGAAATAGTAGGTCCACTAAAAAAAGAAGATAGCAAGGAAGTAACAGGCAGTAGGGAGAAATCAGAGCTGCTTAACTCATTCTTTGCATCAGTCTTCACACAAAAATAAATTATAACCCAACATACAAAAAAAAAAACTACTGCAAAAGACAAAATAGAAACAAAAATTAAAATAAGCAGGAAAATGGTAAGAGAATACCTATCCGACCTTGATGAATATAAATCACCAGGACCTGACAAATTACCTGAGGATTGGAAAAGGGCTGATGTGGTTCCCATCTTCAAGAAAGGCGGGGGGGGGGAAACAGATCCAGGAAACTATAGACCAATCAGTCTAATATCAATACCTGGGAAGTTCCTTGAAAAAATAATCAAAAAAACAGATCTGCAAACAACTAGAAGCAAACAAAGTTATAACCAGTAGCCAGCATGGTTTCTTAAAAGCAGATCATGCCAAACCAATCTTATTTCATTCTTTGATAAAGTGACTTAATTCATAGACCAGCAAAATGCTGTGGACATAGTATACTTAGATTTCAGTAAGGCATTTGACAAAGTAGTTCATAATTTACTGCTTGGTAAGCTAGAAAAAGGTGGTATAGACAACATCACCACCAGATGGATCTGTAGCTGGCTGGCAAACCGTATTCAGCAAGTAGTCCTCAATGGTACTACATCCACATGGAGAGAACTAAGCAGTGGGGTACCACAAGGCTCTGTCTTAGGCCCAGTACTATTTAATATCCTCATAAATCACTTAGATGAAGGAGTAGAAGGGGAACTCATCAAATTTGCAGATGACACTAAACTGGCAGGAATAGCCAACAACCCGGAAGACAAGCTCAGGATCCAAAAAGATCTTGACAAACTTGAACAATGGGCCCTGTCCAACAAAATGAATTTTAATGTGGAGAAAAGCAGAGTTTTACATTTAGGCAGGAAAAATCAAAGGTATAAGTACCCAGACATGGCTCAAAAATAGTAATTGTGAGAGGGACCATGGAGTCCTAGTGGACGATCACTTGACTTGACTATGAGCCAGCAGTGTACAGCAGCAGCCAAAAAAGTTAATACAATCCTGGGTTGTATAAACAGAGGCATAGAATCAAGATCATGCGAAGTATTAGTACTGTTTTATAAAATCCTAGTAAGACCACACCTGGAATATTGCAACCAGTTTTGGTCACCATACTACAAAAAAAAATGTTGAGACTTTGGAAAAAGTTCAGAGAAGAGCAACTAAAATGATCAAATGCCTGGAGACTAAAACATATGAAGAATGGCTGGAGGACTTGGGTTTGGCTAGTCTAAAGAAAAGAAGAAACAGAGATGACATGATAGTAGTATTCCAGTATTTGAGGGGCTGCCACAAAGAAGAGGGCATCAAACTATTCTCCAAAGCACCAGAGGGCAGGACAAGAAACCATGGTTGGAAACTGACCAAGGAGAGAAACAACCTGGAATTAAGGAAAGACATCCTAACAGTGAGGACAATTAACCAGTGGAACAGCTTGCCTTCAGAAATCGTGGTCGCTCCATCACTGGAGGTTTTTAAGAAGAAACAAGACCAGGGGCGTCAAACTGCCAGCCCATGGGCCAGACGCGTCATCCAGAAGCCGTGCCTACCCCATTGCCAGCAATGGCAAAACAGTCCCAATACGTCTCGTGACATCACATGATGTCGTGAGTTTGACATGTCTGGACTAGACAGTCACTTGTCTGAAATGGCATAGGTTCTCCTGCTTGAGCAGGGAGCTGGACTAGAAGATCTCCAAGGTCCCTTCCAGCTCTATTCTGTTCTAAATTCTAAACTATTTTTTTTAAAGTACTAGCCTTTACATGCAGACAGTCTTTTCTAAACTGTGAGCAAAAATGTCAAAAGAACGGAATGGAAAAGAGGCAGTATTAAATATTGGCTATGCAGATTTACTTGAAAGTGAGGCTGCCTGACAATTATGGAAGGATGTATGTGTTGATCATAAAAAATTGAGCAGAGGGTCCATAACAAAATGCACACACTGAAAAAGGTACTGTCTTCCCTGATGTGTGGAGAGTCATTGGCATCAGTACTGTTAACAGGGAATGCTGCCTGTTGGTACAGGGATGAAGCTATGGGGCACTTCCTTGTTTCAGGAGGGCAGGAACAGATGTCATTCTCAGTCCACGTCTACCATGAGAAGTTCTTTCCTTGCTCTTTATCAAAAATAATTCTCTGCTGGGACAAGCAGGGCGGTCCAATATGCCTGCTGCATTTCATTATGTCGTATGCACTGCTTGCATTCTGGTTAGCTGGTGCATGCTCTGGGGAGCCCTTACTTATTTGTACTAGGCTGCTGGGTCATCTACCAGGAAAAGCCACATCTATTTTTAATGTTGTTTTTCAGATTCAGTGAATTGCTCAACTTCTTTGCTCCTATAACATTGAAATCTCTTTATACTCTTCCACAAACTGAAAAAAGTTTAATAACTTCCAAATCTTTGTTCCACAGTTCAGTAAGATAGAATGAGGATGCATTAGGACATTAGTGAACTGAGCTTGATAGTTTCAGATCCATAACAAACTTTCTTGAAACTATGAATCTAATCTAAGTACTTTATGCCAGTGTTTTTCAACCTTTTTTGGGCAAAGGCACACTTGTTTCATGAAAAAAATCACGAGGCACTCCACTGTTTTCCGCACCGTTGGACCTCCCCACGGTCGCTAAACGAACGGTCGTAAGTCGAGGATGGCCTGTGTTCTCAAGGGGTTGGACTAGATGACCTCCAAGGTCCCTTCCAACTTATTATTATTATTATTATTATTATTATTATTATTATTATTATTATTATTATTATTATTATTATTATTATTATTATTCTCTTTATTTTATTTTATTTTATTTTGGGTCTTTTGTTTGTTTTTGCTGTGAAGGAAAAGGAAAGCTTGCATTTCTTTTTAATTTATCTTTCTGTATTTTCTTTTTTCTCTTCTTTTCTTTCTTCCTTCCTTCCTTCCCTCTCTTCCCTCCCTCTCTTTTCTTTCTTTATCTTCCTTCCTTCCTTTCTCTCTCCCACTTTCTTTCCCTCCCTCTCTCAATTTCTTGCTTGCTACTTGTTGTGGAAATTGGAAGTTACTTGCATTTCTTTTTAATTTTTCTTTCTGCATTTTTCTCCTTCATTTATTTTTCTTTCTTTCTCTTTCTTTCCTTCTTTCTTTCTTTTCTCTTTCTTTCCTCTTTCTTTCTTTCTATCTTCCTTCCTTTCTTTCCTGCCTTTCTCTCTCCCACTTTCTTTCCCTCCCTCTCTCAATTTCTTGCTTTCTACTTGTTGTGGAAACTGGAAGCTACTTGCATTTCTTTTTAATTTTTCTTCCTGCTTTTTTTCCTTCCTTCCTTCCTCCCTTCTTCTCTCTCTCTCTTTCTTTTCTATTCTCCTTTTTTTTTCTTTCTCCCTCCCTTTTCCCCTTCCCCCTTTCTCTTTTCCCTTCCTTTTTTCTTTCTTTCTCACCTTTACCATCAAAAGCACTTCACTCCAGAGGGGGGGGGAAACCCCAAAGGTTTTTAATTGCTTTGGTCCAAAGGACATTTTATTATGCAACGTATCAAAAGGACAGGTTAAAAAAAAATCAGCCATGTAATTTTTCAGACGCAAGCGAAGCCTCCAAGAGCGAAGCGGTCAGATCCCTCTATTTCGGGCTGGGGCGAGGGGTTGCGGCGAGCAAAGAAAGCGGAGCCAGGCAGCCGACCAGGCGGGAGTCTCGCATCCTCAGCCGCGCGGGGAGTAAGGAGTAAGCGGCGCGTGCTGGGGAAGAAGAGCTTTTTCGAACGTTGCAGGCAACCAACCACGCGACAGCTCAGGCGAGCCGGGCTAGCCGCCCGTCCGTCCTCTTTCGATAAGCGAGCCGGTCGCCTCTCCCCAGCTTCTCTCTCTTCAGCAAGAGACCCTCCGAAGCCAGAGAAGGGGGCGGAGCTATGCTGCCGTGGAGCCCTGGTGCCTAGAGAGGTCGAGCCCACTTCTTTTCCCAGGCTTTTGCTTCCAGCGAAGTAGGGCCGTCAGCTTAGCCAAGGCTCCGGTGCCCAGCGCTCCCCGCCAGAGAGTCTTGCAGCGCCGCTCCGCCCGCGGCTGTTCCTCCTCCTCCTCCTCCTCCTCTCACCGCTGTCTCCTAGGTCAGTGTTTTTTCAATTTTTCCCACGGCACACCAGGCAACATCTCGCGGCACACTAGTGTGCCGCGGAACAGTGGTTGAAAAACACTGCTTTATGCACACCAATGTCTATAGTGAAACTCTGAAAACTCTTTTAAGGAGTAATGGCTTTAAAAAATAATTATTTGGATCAGAGACATAATCCTCCATCTGCAATTAGAAATGGTTCTGTCAAACCCTGAACAATTTTATCAATCTTAATGTTTTACGTAATTATTATAATCTGTCGATGAACAGTTTGGTGTGCTCTCTCTGGCAATTTCAGTTAGCATTTGTAGACTTTGGTGACATCGTGGGAGGGAAATTACAATTTTGTAAAATTTGTTAATACAGCTCATATGTCACTCCATTTGTAGAACTTCTAAAAAAATTAAGGCGTTAATATGGTAAGTGAATGAGTTGAACAAAAGTTCAAACTACAAACCCAACTAATACAATTATTTAACTAATCTGATACACCAGTATGATATTACTCTCCCTAAATCTCTTTCTGAGGGAGGTATGTTACTATGGCTTTTTTGAAAATGTGCTTTGTCAGCAGTTCCAAAGAACGGGGTGGTGGTGGGAATCATTGTGGAGAAGACTCAACTTTAGATACCCCAAAGACAGCAATCCAGTGATCCAAGCGTAAGGCCTCCTGATCCATAGAAGACAACAACTTCTATTCAAATAAAGCAATAACTGTGGAGTCCTTGGGGGTCCTCGTTCAACCCAAAAAGCCAAAAAGGAAACAACTCCCCCCCAAAATTACCTCCTCACCAGCAATCAACATCTAAATAAACAGAGATTAACACCAAGATTAACATTAGGCCAACAATCAAGAAGCAAACAATACTCCAATCAAGGAACTACTAAGATCGCTCTCACCAGTATATTAAATAAGGGGAAGCCACCAGTATGTAAAATAAGAGCAAATCCCGCTACTAGCTAGTGATAGTGTTACCTACTTTGGTAATAAAACTGCAAGAAAACAACCATAGAAAACACCAAGAACCCCACAGACGGGTGATTGATATAGATAATAGATGATAAGAGAGATGATGGTAGACGATAGTGAGATCTATGAAATGAAAAGGGCAACTAATTTCCTAGAATTAAATATTAAATTCCAGCCCCCCTTATTATAGCACAAAAGTATTAACTTTTCTTTGCTGGCAGACGTTTCTGTTTAGGTTTATTCCTTAGGAAATACACCACTGTGTTGAACTTCCTTCAGTTCTTATACACCATTGCCATCTATTGGTAAGACTCGGAGCACAAAAATCTAATAGCCTGTACTTAAATATGGGTTCTCTCTTGCCTTTTGATAACGTTTTGTTCATTTGACATCTTTATTTTCCTTTTAAAGTTGGAAGAATTATTATTCATGTATAGTTTAATATAAAGACATATGAACATGATGTCCTCTTTCCATTTCTCTCCATAACAGAAGAGGACAGAGGAACAAGCAGCCTGAGTTGTCTCTTTCAATTGCCAGCATTTTCTTATCCAATACATAAATCTGTTTGAGTCCTCTGAAGACAGATTCACTTTTTTTTTGTTAAATCCCATTTATATCCCGCCCTTCTCTGAAGACTCAGGGCGGCTTACAAGGCAATAAATATCAAAATATAAATACAAAAGTTAAAAAGAAGTTAAAAAGGATTAAATAATTATGCCCAATATAATACAATAATAAAACTGTGTTAAAACTAAATCCAACCCCAAACCCATCAGACCAGGCCAGATTGTTCAAATAGATAGGTTTTTAAATTGCGCCGGAAGGAGCGAAGGTCGGGGGCCATCCGGAGCTCAACCGGCAAGCGGTTCCATAGGTCTGGCGCGCCCACAGAGAACGCCCTCCCCCTGGGGGCCACCAATCGACATTCTCTGATCGGAGGCACCCTGAGGAGGCCCTCTCTGTGGGAGCGAACTGGACGGAGGGAGGTTGATGCCGGCAGCAGGTGCTGCCGTAGGTAATCCAGACCCATGCCATGTAGGGCTTTATAGGTCATTACCAGCACCTTGAATCTCACCCGGAGGGCAACTGGCAGCCAATGCAGCTCGCAGAGCAGAGGTGTTACATGGGAGTATCGGGAGACCCCCACCACAACTTGCGCGGCTGCATTCTGCACCAGTTGAAGCCTCCGAGTGGTCCTCAAGGGCAGCCCCATATAGAGAGTGTTGCAGTAGTCCAAACGAGAGGTCATGAGCACATGAGTGACTGTACGCAAGGCATCCCGGTCTAGATAGGGCCGCAACTGGTGCACCAGGCGAACCTGGGCGAAGGCCCCCCTAGTCAGAGCTCCTATATGATCTTCTAAGGAGAGCTGTGAGTCTAGAATGACCCCCAAGTTGCAAGCCTGATCTATGGGGGGGGGTAATAACTCACCCCCCATATTAAGAGATGGAAAATTCTGCGTTTCCCGAGATGCAAACATGCACAGCCACTCAGTCTTGTCAGGGTTGAGCTGAAGCCTGTTCCTCCCCATCCAGACCCCGGACCGCCTCCAGGCAACGGGACATCACGTCGAGGGCATCACTGGGGTGGTTTGGGGTTGAAATAAAAAGCTGGGTATCATCAGCGTACTGATGATAACCAACTCCAAAACCACGAATGATCTCACCCAGAGGCTTCATGTAGATGTTGAACAGGAGAGGCGAGAGGACCGATCCCTGAGGAACTCCACAAACAAGGGGCCTCAAGGTCGACCTCTGCCCTCCTGCCAACACCGACTGCGAACGCCCCAGAAGGTAGGAGGGGAACCACTGAAAAACTGTGCCTCCCACTCCCAACCCCCTGAGGTGCCGCAGCAGGATACCATGGTTGATGGTATCAAAAGCCGCTGAGAGGTCTAATAGGACTAGGACAGAGGAACAACCCCTGTCCCGAGCCCGCCAGAGATCATTCACCAGCGCGACCAATGCCGTCTCCGTGCTGTACCCGGGCCTGAAACCCGATTGGCACGGGTCTAGATAATCAGCTTCCTCCAAGAACAGAGGGAGCTGATGCGCCACCACGCTCTCAACAACCTTCGCAAGAAAGCAAAGGTTGGAGACTGGACGAAAGTTATTTAATACAGCTGGGTCCAGGGCAGGCTTCTTGAGGAGGGGTCTCACCACCGCCTCCTTCAAGGTGGCGGGAAAACTACCCTCCCTCAGAGAAGCAGTTATCACTGCCTGGAGCCAGCCTCGTGTCCCATCCCGGGCTGCATAAACCAGCCAGGAGGGGCACAGGTCCAACAAACACGTGGTGGAGCTCAGCTTCTCCATGATCCTGTCCACATCTTCAGGAGTCACAGGATCAAACTCCTCCCAGATAATATCGACAAGACTGCCCTCGTCCTCATCGTCAGACTCTGCCCAGTCGGAGTCCAAACCGGTCCGAATCCGAGCAATTTTGTCCGACAGATGTTGACTAAACTCCTCGGCACGACCCTGCAAGGGCTCCTCCCTCACCTCCTGATTAAGGAGGGAGCGAGTTACCCTAAACAGGGCGGCCGGGCGATTATCTGCAGACGCGATGAGGGCAGCAAAGTGATTAGACCTTGCTGTCCTCATCGCCGCGAGATAAGATCTCGTGAAAGACCTTAGTCACAACCGGTTGGACTCAGATCGGCTGGATCTCCAACAGCTTACAATTTAAAGCACAAATCAATGTGCTTAGCAATAGCCTTCATTCTATGTATATGCCTGCTCATTAGGGCTTTCCCCCCCCCAAGCGGCATTATTACAAAGTCAGCTTATTGCCCCCAACAATCTGGGTCCTCATTTTACCTACCTCGGAAGGATGGAAGGCTGAGTCAACCTTGAGCCTGGTGGGATGCGAACCTGCACTAATTGCAGGCAGCTGGTGTTACTTAACGAGGCATTAGCCCACTGCTCCACCAAGGCTCTTATCAGGAATGGACTTGAGGCCAGCCAGTGTGACCCCAAAGTGAGCAGAGGCCTGCAGACTTTTCTCTCAAGTTGAACTTGGAGTCCTCTCCTAAGAGATTGTTGAGTCTTAAAATTGAACCAACCCTCCAGTGTGTTGTTGTGGAACTTGTTAGCATGCCCTTCCTAGGCCCTTAAAGCAGCCTCGATGAATTGAGACGTGCTTCACTTCTGCAGCTGGATGAGAATCAGAGAAAGTAGTAGTGTGGTAGTAATTCTATGCAAGGTCGTTTGTAATACACGGTTCCACTTAATTTTGACCAATAGCAACATAAACTCACCTTTTTGTAAAGAAGAGTGAGCTGAGATCTCAGCTATTGTTCCCAGCAGCAGAATCATTTTCATTACACACAGACACAATTCATTTCACACAAGGGAAGGAACTAACTGAATCCAAACAGGAGTAGCTTGTGAGGCCATCAGCTTCATTGTATGCACATAGTTTCCTGAAGAAAGGAAGGTTTCCAGGTTCAGTTTCAGGCATCTCTCAGAATTCCATGGAAATAATTACAAAACTGATTTTTAAAATTGTATTGCTAAGGTAGTGTGAATTATTGGTGAAAACAATGATGTAGCAAATGAAACATATAATTAACAGGAAAATAATTTGATTTTTATTTTTTCACATTATCAAGTACACATTACGTCACACATCCCCTATATATGAGTCTATGTAATTTGTTTTTTCATTTTTACATAGTGTACAAGAGGGAGGGACATCAAGTACTTAACAAGCATTTTACAGAACAATTATTTATATTATGTCCTTTTAATGTACCGTTTTAAAACATGAAACTTCAACATCAATTTTATAGCGTTTGCTAATCAAATAAAACTAGTTTATAACTAATGTCAGTACATTAACAATAACTAGTTTTCATTTGCGTTTTATACAGCCACATTGTACAAAATCCACTCAACTGATAAATTCTTAATTGCTTTTTCTACATTGCCAAAAATGTTTCAATGCATATATATTTATGATTCCAGGTGGTATTAGTGAAATAGGAAGTAACCAAGTTTCTTATGTCTGAAATTTGTTAAAAAAAATTCCAGTATGGTAATACTTCTGGTAATACCTCTGAATATGACAAAAGTTAATAGATCTTAATAGCTTGAAAATTATTTGTGTGCAAAGGAATCTATGTAGGACTTCAATAAAAAAAAATGAGGCACCTACATTCCATGGATAACTGCTGGATCTTGAAAACACTTGCTTTAATAAACTGAAGCGCTTTTAGACCTCAACCCTGCAATAGTTGTCACCACAATGCAAAAGCTTTAAAGGGTTCCATACAATTTCACATGTTCCACTTAATTTATGACAGTATAATGTGCACAGTGGAGCTGTGAATTAGAGCTTAAGAGCGTGCTCAACAATAATAGATTTTTACCAATAATTTCTAAGAATTTGATGAACATGCAACAGTTCATACACATTAAAAGGTCAGAAACAAACATACTTCCACATACATCTTACAATTCGTACAAAATAAGATGTTAACATTAAGCTTTTATGTTTGCATCACAGCTATTTTTATTATAATTCTAATTTTATATTAAAATAAATCACCCAGGGAATATCGAGCTATGTGAAGGAGTGTCACATTGTAATCTGTGACAATGTAATATATGGTATAAAGCTGATGACTTGGAATCCTTAAGTTTCCGATGAAAGGAAAGGAGGGATGAGAGATGGGAAAGCATGATGCAAAACTGCTTATTTTAAACTTTTGTTCACTTTCAATACATTTGATCAGTGAATTCAAGGAACCAGTTAGGGTGGACAGATGACAAAAAGCAATCTAACAGAACATAGTCAGAATATCACATTTTTAAAAACTAGCTTTTATTTCACTTGAAATGTGAAATGTTTTATTCATCAAGTTTCCAGCATGCTTTTGAACATTATAAACTAATGAAACATTTACCATGAAACAGACTGAAGCAGCTTTATCTTAGCAATAATTTTAAAGCACGGTGGTCATTCAACATATATCCATAAATATATAAATTGACAGAAATAATGGGATAATTAAAAAGTTACTGCTTAATAGCTATAGGCGTGAATGTCTAATTCCTTCCTACTGAAATTATTTTGGTAAGGAAAATTCTGTGTCCCTAAAAGAATAAAAATTTTAAAACTGGAAGAAAATGGTTTTTTTAAAATGACATGCTTCTATTATTTATTCCTCCACCTGTTCTCTTTCCAGATGGATTATTTTTGAAAGCTGTCCAAAGACCAGGTAGATAAAAATGAGACCAAACCAAAAATTCCATACAGTTACGAGTCTTGTAATAAAACTGCATTTAATTTGGAGTAAACTTAGCAACAGTCAATTGAGTATCTGTTGTTAACAACTGAAACAATATGTTTCAAAAATACAATTACATTTGCAATACATAACAAAAAGGCAGAGAAGCAGATAATGAATACTTAATGAACAAGTGCCTCAGGTTTTTCTTTAAAATTCACACCTATTGAAAATAAATGCTCCCAGAAACCAATGTATTTCTTACTTATTATGGAAGTATTCAATACTATAAAGAAATAACCTCAGTATTGAAAACAGTTAAATAACCACTCCAATGAATAGCTTGTCGTAAGTTCCTTAAATACCAATGGGACACAACCGAGTGGATCCTATTGTACAATGCAATATTTTGACATTAATTCTGCTCTGATTTTTGAACAGCCCTCTCTATATGTCATCTTTGAGCAATTAGAAATTTAATTGAATTGGCACGGCAGGCAAACATTTTGGAGAATTAATGTAATTGAGAGATGCAGTATCAGACAAAGTTTACTTTATTAAATGCAACTTTATTGTTGCCAACTTTCCTCATTTATTAAACAAACGGAAGGTAAGTCAGAACACACTAATGAACAAAATGTATAAAAGTCAACTAGAAGCAATATTCCTATGTATACAGCACTAAATCAAATGCACAGTATTTCATTTGTAAGATCTGCTTTAAAATACAATGACTGCCTAAAAAGCAAATCTTTTACACCCTTCCCAAATCCCTATCTATGAATTCTCACGGTAACCCAATGTCTTTATGATGTCGCAGAATGTGTTGATTCTTCTCTGAAGGCCTCCGAAAGCCTTTTTTACAGAATTCACAACGGTGAGGATAGTCTTTTGTATGAATGGAAATAACATGCCGCTTGAAACCTGAGGCATCTGTAGTGCTATATTCACAGTACTCACACTGATACACTTTTCTACCACTGTGTGTTTTCATGTGTTTTTTGAGTTCCATTTGCAGCTTGAACCCTTTCTTACACCTCTTGCACCTGAACGGAAGGTCTTTCGTGTGAACTGAGAGAATATGACGACTCAAAACAAATGGATCTGCAATCTTAAAGTCACAATGTCTGCACTGGTGCAGCTTTTTCCCTTTGTGCACTGCAACATGTTTTTTCAGTTCTGAAGGCCTATGAAAGCCTTTATCACACATGTCACACTTGTGGGGATAGTCCTTTGTGTGAACGGAAATTATATGTCTTTTTAAATCACTTGAGTTTGAGCTTTTGTGATCACAGTGCAGACACTGGTGTGTTTTGCTTTCTTGATGCATAAGAATGTGCTGTTGCAGCTCTTTGGTATCAGAAAATATTTGAAAACAAATGTCACACTTGAATGGCATTTCTTTACTATGCCTAGTCTTTACATGAGTTTTCAGGTTGGAAGAGTCAGCAGACCTATACTCACAATATTGGCATTGATAGGGCTTTTCACCAGTATGGATTCGCATGTGTTTCTTGAGCTCTGATGGATGTCGAAATCCTTTTCCACACTCCACACAAATATGAGGAAAGTTTTTGCTGTGTACAGCTAGAAGGTGACGATTCAGTAATCCCTGTTCTGCTGTTTCATACTCACAGAATTTGCACTTGTGCATTTTGTTTGCTGCTTTGTCCCTGTGCACCATCTTGTGTGTAAACAAAGCTCCTGCGTGAGAAAAACTTTTCCCACATTCATCACATTCAATTAGTTTCTCAGTCTTAGTAGTAAGCTTGTGGCTCTCGAGATGATTATGCAGACTCAACTTTTTATTTGTAGTGTAATCGCAATCAGTGCATCGATATTTTTTCTTAGCAAGAAGGTGCTCTGGGTGATTTTTCATGTGTCTTTTCAAGAAGCCTCTGGATTTAAATTTCTTTCCACAAATCATACAAGGGTAGACGGTCAAAGGATGGCCATCAGGCCCAATAATTATGGCTGCATAATAAAAGAAAAAAAATAAAAATAAAAATGGCATCTACTAAATACCTGGCAAGCATGAGCATAATTGCACAGAAATTATACATTTTAAGTTCCTATTAGCTTTAGTAGCAAAATTAAACACATGCTTGAGTTTCACATTGAAATACATAGGATACCAACATCCTGAACACTGCTGGAATTGCAAATTAAGTTCAGATCAATTAATTGTCAAGAAGTAATTACAATAGTATGTCAGCTTTCTCCCTGCAAAATTAAAAATCTTCCAACAGAAATATGAAAGACTTACAGAATTTCAATAATTGGAAGCAATGTCAAGTGCCAACATATCACTTAGACAAAATCACCCTGTGGAAAGGAATATCTTGACATGTCAGCAATTGCAACATCTGCATTCTCTTGTGAGAACAGACATATTTTCAAGAAATGACTCGTATGTGGCACGTTTGAAGATAAGATTCTCCAAAAGAACACCTATACAGGTATGCACATATGCCTGTGTGTACTGATGCAAAACATACATCAAGACATGTTACATTTAAATAAGAAATCAGTCTACTAGATATTCATAGAATGTAATGTTAACTATAGTTTGAATGAATACAAATGCATACATATCCTTTGATGAAACATTTCAATCACTGTAACTATGCTAGCCAAAGACCGAATTTTAATAGCAAACTTGCTCTTCCATGAACTGAACCCTGCCTCAAACGCATTTCACAACTGCTAGAGATGCCAGAAAGAGTGTGCTCATGGCTTCTATACTAACCACACCTATAACAAGCCTGTGCTGGCAACATGCACACATCAATATATACATAATCTCATTGTATTCATTACTACAGTTTTCCCCCCCTTAATATCTATGTCCACATACTTTTGTGGAAGGGACCAAAGGATGACTGTGACAATACCATAATATGCTATAAATTACACACGGCATCAGATGTTAGGATGCAAGTACCTGGTGGCAGCATTTGTAAAATGATGTCACCATAGTTTGCTACGGTTTTGCCCTGTCCATGTCCATAAATAATATAACATTTACTGCTAAATGTTCCTGACCATAACATGGGGAAATACCTGACTATTCTGACTGTTTGCTTATTTATTAAATTTATTTGAGATGCTACTGCATCTAAATATCTTTCCTAACTACAAAAGACATAGAATTTATTTAAAATAATTGTTTTCTATCCCAACAGAGTTTGGCAGATTTGGTAAACTGCCTGTTTCCTGTCGCTGCTCAACTCTCCATATTTATATAGGTAATCCTTGACTTATGGTCCCAATTGAGCCCAAAATTTCTGTTGCTAAGTGAGACATTTGTTAAGTGAGTTTTGCCCCATTTTATGACCTTTCTTGCCACAGTTGTTAAGTGAATCACTGCACTTGCTAAATTAATAACATGGTTGTTAAGTGAATCTGGCTTCCCCGTTGAGTTTGCTTGTCAGAAGATGGCAAAAGGTGATCACATGACTCAAGGACACTGCAATTGTCATAAATATGAATTAGTTGCCAAGCATCTGAATTGTGATCCCATGACTATGGGGATGCTGCAAAGGTTGTAAGTGTGAAAAATGGTCATAAGTCACTTTTTTCAGTGCCACTGTAAGTTTGAATGGTCACTAAATGAACTGTTGTAAGTTGAGGACTACTTGGACTTTTTAGTCTTTCTTGCTCCACCATCGGATGTGTCTTACTTGAAACATCACATGTAACCTAGCACATAAACTATTATTTTCTGAAAATGTAAGATCGTGACTATATCGGGAGCCAGTTTGATGTAGTGATTAAGATGTGGATTAGAAACCAGAAGACCGCGAGTTCTAGTTCCGCTTTAGGCATGAAAACCATCTGGATTACTTTGGGCAAGTCAAACTCTTTCAGTACAGCCCACCTCACAGGATTGTTGTGGGGAAAAGAAGAAAAAGAATATAATGTATGTCTACTGCCTTCTTTACTATAAGGTAATAAAGGTGGGATACAAATCTAATAAATAAATATGCTGTCAACAGAGGACATTGAGAAGCAATTACCTAGGTGTATTTGTATATCTGTATTAAAAATATGGTTTTGTTATATGATTTCTTTAATCTATCACAAGCCTGGAAAGTTGAGGCTTTTACATAGTATCTTAGCTGTTTCTAGCACTGCACTCTACTGGATCCAGAGCTCTAATGTTCCTGGAGTCTGTTGGAGTTATTTTCCTAGCTTAGGTGTCACCGCTCTCCTACCACCACTGGGACAACTTAGGCCTTTACTTTCCACATCCTCTCTAGGCCTTCCATCAGGCCCAGGGATTTCTCTAGCTTCTCATATCTCATCCTGATGTTGTGTCACTTGACACCACTACATCTATCACAACTGATGTTTTCTGGACCTTGTCTATTACTAAAATGCCTGGATGATTGGCCAGTGCCTGCCAATAAGCATGGATTTGGAAGTTCCACAGGATATTAGCCCTCTTATTCTCCACAACCTTCTGTGGAATCTCCCATCTGGACTTGGGAGGGATCTAGTCCACACATTCTTCCTATATACAATGCCAGCTACTTGGTTGAGTTGTTCAGTGTATGTTGTTCTTGCCAGCATCTTACACCTTGCTACTACATATTGGACTGTCCCTGCGGCCTCTCTGCAGTCTGCAACTCAAGATTGTGTCCAGTGATAAACCTCCGCTTCAATGGATCTGGTTATTTAATGGCAGGTCTTGTGCTGCCATGACCAATGCCTCAGTGCTGTCTTTTGGTCCAACTCTTTCTTGTCTAACACTAATAGGATTTCTCAATGTCAGCCTTCTCAGCTACCATACATTCCACGTAGGGTCTTCTCTTGCCATACCCACACTTTTAGTCATACTTGCCCCACCGTAAGATGTACTTATCGCTTCAAATATCACTTGTAACTACCATATATGCTATTACTTCCTGAAAACATAAAGGTTGTGACCATATGTAGCCATGTAACCAAATAAATTAACAATGGACATTGGGAAGCAATTATGTAGTGTGTTTGTGTGCACGTGTGTGTACAACAGTATATGGTATTTCTTCCATTCAAAGGTGTCTAATTTTCAGAGTCTTTCTGACAAGGTTTTTCAGGAATTGTTTCCTACTGCTTCCTTCGTAGGGCTGAGGAAAAGTGACTAGCCAAAGGTCACCCAGCCAGCTTTGTGCCTAAGGCAGGACTAAAATTCCTGATTTCTAACCTGATGCCCTAATCCAGGGGTAGGCAACCTTGGCTCTTTTATGACTCGTGGCTCTTTTATGACTCAGGAATTCTGGGAGCTGAAGTCCACGAGTCATAAAAGAGCCAAGGTTGCCTACCCCCGCCCTAATCAGTACACCAAACTGTCTCTCATTATATGTATGTGTATTTGGGGGGGGGGAGAAGTAATGGCCAAAATGGTCTCAGTAAGAGCACTTAGAGCTGTGACTTCTAAGCTGGAAAAATGGCTCCAGCAGATCCCAGGAATGACATCAGAGCTCTCTGTCCAAAGGAGTGCAGTAGAATTGCAAACCTTCCCATTTTTTCTGTCCCACCAAAAACCCACTTGTATAGTGTACCAATGTGACTTTGCAGTATGCCTGGGATGATTTCCTTTAATTCCTGCCTTCCTTCAATAAGTTCTTGACTGCTATGCCAGTGCAGCTTCATTTTCTTTCCATGTTGTATGTTAGGACATAACTTGTACATTTCTGTTGACAAGTCCACTTGTGTCAACCTCTTTTCAAAGCGTGTATCATATCCTGAGAATTGTAAGCAATGCATTAGTTGGCATAACTCACTTGATGTTTTTTTGTACGTACCTACAACTTTTAAGATTTTTGAACCAAATCTTTCCCTAAGCAAAAGATTAAAACAGGGATTTTTTAAAAAAAAATTGTTAGAAAAATGTATTCTGTGTTCAAAATTTTTACATTATTTGGATGTATCCAGAGAACATGCATCCATATATTCAAAAATGATCCCTCATGCCTATTATTCAGCATCTTTTATCGGCTGAAACCTCCACACAGAGTTTCAGCCAACCCCTGGTTTTATTTCTCTTCCATTTTTTCTTATTTTAAAGCATTCGATAATAATTTTCATCCTGAAAAAACCAGTTAATTTGAAAAAAATAAAATAAAATTTGTGTGATGATATCACAACCCCAATAAAGCAGCAATATTACCCTAAACTCCCACCAGGAATGTGTATAGAGGGCTGTGCTTTTAAAAATGCTAACAGAGAACGCATTTCCATTTCAATTCTATTTTCAAGCGAACAAAAGCTGAGTTATTACCTGTTTGATATTGCCTGGATTCCAGCCTTCTCCTTTTCTTTGGTTTTTGTTTTGTTAGCCTCCCAAGACTAGAAGTCTCATCTATGTGCAAGAGGGCACTTGCAGTTCCATTTCGGTTTTCGACTGCATCGTTATTTCCTAGTGTGCAGCAGAATTTAGCATTCTAAGGGTTAGTCCACGTACTATCTCTGAATATGATTTTTATATTTTTAAAAGCTAAGGTCTGAATAATCAGCTCTCTGTTAATAAATATATTTGCGTTTCTTTGTAGTCAATAAGGTCAATAAGCAACATTCAGATTTTTAAAAAAATCAATATTTTCTTCTCTTCAGTGAATTAATCGTGTGTAGCTTTTGCCAATATATATCTGTATCTTGCTCACTGTTCTCAGGTATTATACATACATATTCACAGCATGAATTTAATCACACAACAAATATGCAGGTAGAAAGAATACTGTAAAAGATAGATGCTCTTGGCAAACAGACACCATAGAATCCAATTACAAGAGTCTGTTTTTCCAAGGCCACTGGAAGATGCACATAAATATTGTACCCATATGGCTGATTATTGTATTGTTTCCACTTCAATGTTAATATGTAGGGAGTAAGTCAACTAGCAACCCTCCACCCTTATGGATGAGAGCATAAAAGTATGTCCCACATTGATGGATGCATGTAAAAGAAATGGACCCAGGCTGGAAGTTCTGACAAAAAGAAAATAAGTATAATTAACACAACAAAAATCTAAATTTTATGCGAGGTCGGTAAACTTTGTTGTTACTTATCTGATTCAAAATATTGAGTAAACTTAACAAATGCCAAGTCTCAAGATTTGAAAAAACTCTCCAAGGTTGAATTAATTATCCATTTTTGCACAACTATCTAGCAGAAAAAGATTTAAAAGAGATGCTAAATTGTTCTTTTTTATTTTTACTACTATTCTAACTATAATAGAAATAGAGTTCGTTGCTTATTACAGTTTTCTTCTTAATTCCTCTACAGTTTCAAAGAAATCTTACTTCCTTTCAATCAAGAATCAAATAATATATATGTATTCTTATACGTAAATCCTAGCAAAAATACTGGACACCACTCCAGAAAGATTACTTTAATTTTCTGAATAAGAAGACCTGAAACCAATATTCTTACTAGGTAATCTTTAATTTTTGAAAGTAATGACTTACCATAAGCTGCTGCCCAAGCTATTGGCATAAAGCTTTTGATTTCACTGTCATCAATTTGCTGTTCATGAGTCACTGCTGCATCTTCCTCTCCTACTATCACTTCCATATAGACTTCATCAGCAATTTCAGCAACATCTAATAGAAGAAACAACATGTAATGTGTGTTTGGTATAATTTTTAAAACCTTTACCCCAATGAAGTTCACATACTTACTTAAATCTTCATCTTCATGCTGAGAATCATTTACTGTCATATAGACCATTTTTTCTCTTGGAATGCGAACACTGCTATTTTGATTAATTAAAGATTCACCATGGTCATTTTCAGATTCACTTTCCACAATGTCTACTGTGCCTCCTATGTTAAAAAGAATTAGCAACATTATTTGCAAGAATATGCTTCTATTACATTATGGTTCAACTTCAAGAAACCGGAAAAAAATACAGTAACACAAATTTTTAAAAAGTGTGAGAGAAGCTTCTGTCAACTAGACATTAGACATTTGGAAAGAACGGAGTAAAACAAGAGGGATAATATCCTACTGAAATATAAGCTTCATTATATTTAGTAAATTTATAGGATTACAGACTAAGTACATAGTCTGTATTTTTACAAAGTGAGATAACTGACTGAAGTTTAACTGGTATTAGATTTTTATCCCACCTTTAAATATACATATATCTCGTGGGGACAAGCATACATAATATGCCTGCCTTTTCTTTTCACCACAACAACCCTGTGAGGTCAGTTGGGCTGAGAGATTAACTGGTCCAAAGTCACTCAGTCTGCTTTCATGCGTAACAGAAGCCTAGGCCACAACCTTAACCACTACCGTACACCAAACTGGCTCTATATATGGCACACTACAAGGCTCAAGGTTGACTCAGCCTTCCGTCCTTCCGAGGTAGGTAAAATGAGGACCCAGATTGTTGGGGGCAATTAAGCTGACTTTGTAATAATGCCGCTTGGGGTGTGTGTGAAAGCCCTAATAAGCAGGCATATACATAGAATGAAGGCTACTGCTAAGCTTGTAAGCCGCCCTGAGTCTTTGGAGAAGGGCGGGATATAAATGAAATTAAAATAAATAAATAAATAAATAATAGTAGTAAAAAGTACAGTTGTTAGGGAATGCCATTCATAATGTTTCAAGGGTTCATTTTGACAAATTCTCAGAACATTTCTTAAAGATTCAGTTTTCATCTTGAGACCTCCAAGCACCAAAATATTTTTTTTCTTTTGTTAAGAAATCCTCACCTATGTCATCTTCTCCAGGATCAGCTTTGAAAATGTAGACCTTGATGACTTCTGGGCAAATGCCATCCATTTTACATGGATCACTTTCTGACTCAGATTTAAGGTCAACAGAATTGTCAGCATCTGTTTTGACAGCATCATCCACTACAAGAAAATCAATAATATTATCAGGATAACATACTTCTGATAGATTTACAAGCATTTCTTATATGTTTATATATTAAACATATAATTTCATTTTTGTAACTGTTTTTCTCTGCACAGAAATAATTATATTACATGTATTTTTTCTCAACCATAGCCTTTTGCCTCACAATTTCACAATCCTTTTGTGTATTTCTCATTAGTATAACTCTTTACTTAATTCTTTCCATTTTCCCAAGACATTTCCACATTTCCTGATGTCCACTTTCCAGTCATTTTGTGAAATAAATTCATTTTCTAATGTTTACAAGCAGTCTTTGTACTTCTATTTTCTCGTTCCTTTTCTTCCCAAGACTCACTACTCATGCTACTAATGCTCATTCTCTTCATGCTCATACTCATGCTACACATGCTAACACCAACTCTAACCCTAATAGTCTGCTCTTCATTCAAAACTTATTATTTTTGTATTCTTCACTAAGCCTCTCAGTGTTTCACCGTGAACTATAAAATCAATCAGTCCTTTGAATAGGTATGCATGAATGGTCATGCTTAGCTTGTTTCTACCATCTTTTCATGTTGCCTAATAATTTTTCAAACCCCCCTCCAATTGCATTCATTTTAATGTTAGTTATTCCATTACCACAATTCACTGAAGCACAACATGCAATTATCACTAATCTATGAAGTGCTACTTTATACATCTCGATCTAGATGAAATTGATTCATAGCTAGTCTAAAGAAAAGAAGAAATAGGGAAGACATGATAGCAGTGATCCAGTATCAGAGGGGCTGCCACAAGGCAGAGGGGGCCAGGTTGTTCATCAAAGCACCGAGAAACAATGGTTGGAAACTGATCAAAGAGAGAAGCAACCTGGAATTAAGAAGAAACTTCCTGACAGTGAGGACAATCAACCAGTGGAACAGTTTGCCTTCAGAAATCGTGGGTGCTCCATCACTGGAGATTTTTAAGAAGAGACTGGACATTCACCTGTTTGAGCTGGTATAGGTTCTCCTGCTTGAGCAGGGGGCTGGACTAGAAGACCTCCAAGATCCCTTCCAGCTCTATTCTATTCTATTCTATTCTATTCTATTCTATTCTATTCTATTCTATTCTATTCTATTCTATTCTATTCTTTCTATTTCTATTCTACTCTAATTTTAATTCTGAAATATATTAATCTTTTGTTCAAATTTATCAAAGCATTCATCATCTTCATCCTACAAAATCAATTACCTTTATTCAGACCTGCTATATCATCCGTTTTTTTAGTTTCACAGCATTTCCGCAAGAAAAATAGTAAAATATATTTTTTATGAAATAAAGATTATAACATATTCATGCATAATAAGAATCTAGCAGCCTACATTTTATTACAAAAAAAGGCAAATCAATCATTCAGAGGATATAGAGAAGTCCGCACATAAATCTACTGTTGGTCTGCTGCTATCACATTATGAAAGATTACTCCTAGATTTCCAGTGTATAATACAGCCTTGATAATGATGCAGGGATACTTCTTTTGTCTAAGACTGTATTTTTCAACAACTTTAGATAATATTGCAATTCTGCATCTGGCAAACAATAGTACTACTAAGAAAAAGGCAACAAAGCTATCCTGCAAAAGACACTGATCTCATCAATAAACTGTAATCTCATGGAACAGCAAATCAAGAGCTTAGAAATAGACTGCAACATGTTGCCTGTTAATCATGGATACTAATAACTGTCTTTGTAAGATCTGTATTTATTTGCCTAGAAACATTAGACACAATTAAGAGTGTACACATTTATATAAAGTAGTTAGGAAATAGTTTTTTTTCCTGTTCCAGGTATAGGTAGTCCTCGACTTACAACCATTCATTTAGTGGCCAAAGTTACAACACTGAAAAAGTGACATAACCATTTTTCACACTTAACAACCATTGCAACATCACCATGGGCATGTGATCAAATTTCAGACACTTGGCAACTGGCATGTATTTATGGGGTCATGTGATCACCTTTTGCAACCTTCTAAGAAGCAGAGTCATTGGAGAAGCCAAAGCCACTTAGCAACCATGTTACAAGTGTGAAATAACTGCAGTGACTCACTTCACAACTATGGCAAGAAAGGTCATAAAATGAGGCAAAATTCACTTAACTGTCTTACTTAGCAACAGAAATTTTGAACTCAATTGTGGTTGTAATTTGAGGACTACCTGCATATTTGATCCTCCCACTTCATTTTCTTTTGCTAACATGTTCACTACGCATCTACTCTTCATCACTGTATGCTTCCTCTATTCTCTTCTGATTAAAAAAAACACCAAAAATCAATATTTTTTCAATCCTTTAACTGTTGGCAGTTAACTCTCCATCCTGTATTTCTGCAGGCAACTATTTAAACAGACAGACACATTTATTTAATATATATCTATAGATTCTTAAACAACTGCATCTTAAACCAACAATTATTGAAATACAAGAATAGATTAAAATAATATATAACCTTTATTCATTAAAAAAATGGAAGAATGGAAAATAAAACAAAACTAACAAAATTTACATATAAGGATGATTCATAGAAAGCTTTGGATTTCCAGTAGGAACTAAATAATGTAAGAACGGGTACCTTGCAAATTTGGGAAGAAGAGCATTCTAGATCCTATGAATAAGTGGAAAGTAGTAGTCTATCAGTCTCAAAAACGTTCAGTAAGAACTCTATGATTTTAGTAATAATAGGTGTCAAGTGATGGATTTTGCACATTATTTCAAAGCTTGCAGCCCAATGATCAAAGAATGATAGGTGATTGATGCAGCAACAAACGGATATTTTAATAGTAAAAAAGGTAAAGGTTTTCCCTATCCAGTTGCGTCTGACTCTAAGAGGCAGAGCTCCTCTCCATTTCCTAGCTGAAGGAGCCAGTGTTGTCCAAAGAAGGTACCGTGGTCATTGTGAGGTGCTGAGGTATACGGAATACTGTTATCTTCCCACTAAAGTGATACTAATATAGATATCCCAGTCACAATGAAACGGGAATGTTCACTGCAAAGTCTTTTTTTTTTTAAATGTTAGAGCCACAGGCATGGATACTGATGCTAATTTTATTATTTTAACTTTTAAATTAATTATTTTAAAGAACAAAATAGTTCTTGTTACCAAACAAATTATTTTTAATATCAGGCCACCAGAAGCTAATTCAATTATTATGTAGAATGGTGATAGAGTTAAAATGTGTTTGTTACATTCCCGATACATGAAATGTCAGGATCTAAAACTGCCTACATATTATATTGATTAGATTACATTAGCAATGCAAAAATCCAAGAACAAAATCAATGAGAGTCGCAGAGATGAAAAATTCTGTAGTTTAAACTATAGTCCTTAAAAATAGTTTACCCAGACACTTACAGGAAATCATCAGATAGTCTTCACAGTTGTTTTTTTCATCATTATGCTCCACAGATATTCCACTGGCATCAATTACAGCTTCAGAAGCACAGTCTGCCACTAAGACTTCCGAAACTACATCTTCTCCAAGAGAATCTGTGACAATTTCTGCTTCTACAACATTATTATGGTCATGAACATGTTCCATATGTTCAATATCAGGTACATGTATTGATTCACTTGTGAGTACATGTTCAGGTATTGCCATGGCTGAAGCTGTAATTTCAGATGATAAAACATCTTCTGGAACACTGCAGTGTGACAAAGACACTTCTTCGGTGACATCAGTGTCCAGCACTGGTTCAGGAATAATGACAGTTTGAGACACATCTGTATCTTCCATGATATCTGGACACTGAACATCTTCTATAACAACGTCCTCAATGACATCTTGAATTACTACAGAATCTGGATCATCAGGGACAAAATTATGTACAGCTATATCAGAATCTTCTACATCTGATACATATACAGTTTCCTGTATTTCGACAACAATTTCATCTCCATTCAAATGTGTTTCATCAGCTCCTGAAATATATAAATTATAATCAGTCCTATATAATCATAAATCTTACTTGAGGGAAAATCAGCAAATTTTGATTATGATATCAGGGATATCTCTTAACTTATTTGGCATATCAGAAACAAATTTAATCTGAAGGGCTTTACTTGTCTTGATCCATTTATCAGATGTAAATCATGAAAGTCATATATTCAGGTAGTCCTCAACTTATGACCATGAGCCAAAACTTCTATTGCTAAGAGAGACAGTTATGTTAGTTTTGCCCCATTTTACGAGCATTTTGCCACAGTTGTTAAGTGAATCACTACAGTTATTAAGTTAGTAATATGGTTATAAAGTGAATCAGGCTTCCCCACTGACTTTGTCAGAAGGTCGCAAAAGATGACTCCGGGACACTGCAACCGTCATAAATATGAGACAATTGCCAGGTATTTGAATTTTGATCATGTGACCGTGAGGATGCTGTAACGGTTGTTAAGTGTGAAAAATCAGTGCTGTTGTAATTTCGAATGGTCACCAAATGAAAGGTTATAAGTTGAGAACTACCTGTATTTTATAGAATTTGCTTCCTACTTGTTAGCAACCAGTGATATTTTCTCAAAATAATTTAGTGATAGAAGGTAAAAGCTATTTTAAAAGCTAATAACTGGTAACCTATTTTTCAATCAGTTTCACAGATATTTCATAAACTGCCTTCCCACACTGCTAGTAAGTTATCTTGCCTGGATTTAAAAAACTGGTACATAACAATATGTAAATATTTGAAACATATAATATTCATTGTATATTTAGCCTCAAAATAGATTAACTATTCTAAAATAGTTCTAAATTAGATTATTAACTATTAAATAAATTAAATCCAGACTTGGGTAATAAAGTAATCTGGATTCATGACTAAATACCCAATAGTCATAGAGTTTAGGAAAAGAAGCTTACATATTATTTTCTTACATACCTGTTGGATCAAAAAACGCATGTGGGACATGTGGCTGTAGTTCAAGCCCATCCTCATCCATGGCCTTTAAATCTCATCAGTCACAACGTCTATAAAAGTAAAACAAATATGTTTTGCATAGACTTATAAGTATCCCAGACTAGCACATGATATATATATTGCAATCAGGGCTGCATTGGGAAAAAGAAATAGTCACATTCTTGAGACTTGAATTTTTTGCCCCATTCCTGAGAAGCACAAAAAGAATGGCTAATATGTTGGTGTCCCTTCATTGCCTCCTTTAAGCAATGGGAGAATTCACTTGTACCAGAGCAAAATATCAATGCCTTCTTTGTAACTTCATGCTCTTCTCCTCATACATGAACATTGTGACATTTTCTGTTAGACTAAAATCTTTTGGTATAATCTGTATCAAATAGTGCAAGCACTAACTGTATTTTCTTAATTTCATCCATTTTAATATCTAAAGTTTCTGGATAATTAAAACTTTTTATTTGCTTGACTTTGTTGAATCCTAAATACTGTATACTAAAATGTATTACTATAGTATCTGGCATACATTCCTGCTTCCATTCATTTCACAAGGATAAAAAGTTTTCTTGCTCGTGTCTTTGTGAATGCATCGGTTGAAATAAGTATTCCCATAAATACATTCTACATTTTTGCTGTAGAAATCTGGACAAATACTTTAGTTTTCTACGCAAGTTAGTATTCTTCGCATCAACCCTTTTTACTCACAAGCTACTGTCTATCTATCCTATTTGTTTTTGAGATGCTTGTTACTGACTGCAGTGTGTTTTTCAAAACAATAAAATGGTCACTTTTGAGGGTTTTATCTCCAATAATCCAATTTATCTACTTCACATATCAACCCACAGGAAAAAAAATCTCTAAGCTACTTTTCAGCTCCCTATACTTCAAATAATAAATTGTTAGCCATCCTACTATTTACATGAGGGGAAAAAATTATTTGATCCTCTGCTGATTTTGTACATTTGCCCACTGACAAAGAAATGATCAGTCTATAATTTTAATGGTAGGTTTATTTTAACAGAGACAGAATAAAAAAATCCAGAAAAACACATTTCAAAAAGTTATAAATTGATTTGCATTTTAATGAGTAAAATAAGTATTTGACCCCTTTGCAAAACATGACTTAGTACTTGGTAGCAAAATCCTTGTTAGCAATCACAGAGGTCAGACGTTTCTTGTAGTTGAGCACCAGGTTTGCCCACATCTCAGGAGGGATTTTGTCCCATTCCTCTTTACTGATCCTCTCCAAGTCATTAAGGTTTCAAGGCTGACGTTTGGCTAGGCCACTCCAGGACCTTAATGTGCTTCTTCTTGACCCACTCCTTTGTTGCCTTGGTCATGTGTTTTGGGTCACTGGCATGCTGGAATACCCATCCGTGATCCATTTTCAATGCTCTGGCTGAGGGAAGGAGGTTCTCACCCAAGATTTGATGGTACATGGCCCCGTCCATCGTCCCTTTGATGTGGTGAAGTTGTCCTGTCTCCTTAGCAGAAAAACACCTCCAAAGCATATTTCCACCTCCATGTTTGACGGTGGGGATGGTGTTCTTGGAGTCATAGACAGCATTCCTCCTCCAAATATGTTGAGTTGATGCCAAAGATCTTAATTTTGGTCTCAGCTGACCACAACACTTTCACCCAGTTCTCTGAATCATTCAGATGTTCATTGGAAAACTTCAGATGGGCCTGTATATATGCTTTCTAGAGCAGGGGGATCTTGCAGGCGCTGAAGGATTTCAGTCCTTCATGGCAGTGTGTTGCCAAATGTTTTCTTGGTGACTATGGTCCAAGTTGCCTTGAGATCATTGACAAGATCCTCCCGTGTAGTTCTGGGCTGATTCCTCACCATTCTCATGATCGTTGAAACTCCACGAGGTGAGATCTTGCATGAAGCCCCAGACCAAGGGAGATTGACAGTTATTTTGTGTTTCTTCCATCTGCGAATAATCGCACCAACAGTTGTCACCTTCTCACTAAGCTGCTTGGTGATCTTGTAGCCCATTCCAGCCTTATGTAGGTTTACAATCTTGTCCCTGACATCCTTGGACAGCTCTTTGGTCTTGGCCATGGTGGAGTTTGGAATCTGATTTGATTGATTCTGTGGACAGATGTCTTTTATACAGGTAACAAGCTGAGATTAGGAGCACTCCCTTTAAGAGAATGCTCCGAATCTCAACTCATTACCTGTATATAAGACACCTGGGAGCCAGAATTCTTGCTGATTGATAGGGGATCAAATACTTATTTCACTCATTAAAATGCAAATCAATTTATAACTTTTTTGAAATGCATTTTTCTGGATTTTTGTTGTTATTTTCTCACTGTTAAAATAAACCTATCGTTAAAATTATAGACTGATCATTTCTTTGTCAGTGGGCAAATGTACAAAATCAGCAGAGGATCAAATAATTTTTCCCCCTCACTGTGTGTAAAGCTTGATGATTACTAATATAAAATTATCAAATGAAGAACAGAGGCCACAGGATTTATGACACATAATTATTAATGAATTTATCAGAGCATAGGCTTTCCTTGACTACTTTCTCTCTGCATATGTGTGCGCACTTGAAAGCTTATTTCTGGTGGGATTTTGGATTTAATTCTGGTGCTTAAGCTGTGGCACCACTATTGCCTGTCAAGCAATCAGCTTTTCTTAATTAATGCAACTGACCCAGACTTATTGTCCTCGGCATCTCTCGCCACTGGCAGGCATCTATTCATAGTTAGGAAATTATTTTTTGCGGAGACAAAACCACCGGGACAAAACCGAACACCTGGCGCTACAAGCAGCCCCTCCAGTATCAACATAATGGGGAGGGGGGCTATGTGAATAATCACTCGTGTTCCGTCGGTCATTGTCTGACACTTAGGGCTAAGAGGCAAAGCAATAATAGGCAGAAAATGCCTCTGCACTCGCTGGATGTTACGTGAAGGGGAAGAATGTGGCGGGACTAAAGTATGCAGGGCTCGGGAGCAGCCGAGCAGGACAACTGGGCACAAGAAAGAGAGGGAGGGGAGGGGCAAGCTTCCCCCACTGGCGCCGTCTCCGCCCTGCCCTGCCCGCCTGTAATGGGGACTGTCTGGGGCCAGAAGCGATTAATTCAAGATGGCGTCCGGCACTCTTCCTCAGCCTCCCTTGCCGCCGCCATCTTGTCTCCTCCTCCTAGCAGCTCTCCCTCCGATTCAGGCCCGGTCCCGCTGTTCCCTAAGAATGCCTGGCCCGCAGTCCACGTGCAACCTACAGCAGCCCACCGTCTTTCCCTCTCTGGAAGCTGAGCTACAGCTGCCCGACCCCCCTGCAAGGTTTCCGGCCCGTTCCTGCAAGAAGGAACGCCGCGCGGCCTAGCTGCGGCCTTCTCGGGGCCTGTACCGAAGCAGGCGCCGAGGCCTGGTTCCGCGTAGGGGTAAGGGCCTAGCTCGGGCCTGTCCCGTGCTGCTTACCAGGCGGGGCGGTGGCGGTGGGCTCTGGGAGGCCTTGCTCCGCGTAGCTGGGCCGATCTCGGTGGTAGTGTCGCGGCGGCGGCGGCGGCGGGGCGGGCGGGAGCGAAGGGGAGGGAGGGGCCGAGCTCGGAGCTGAGTGGAAGCGGCCAAGCTCCCCGGGCCGGGCAGCCGTCAGCACGTCACGTCACTGCCCGAGAGAGACCCAGGGAAATGCGGAAGGAGTTGCCGGCGCCGCTGCTGCTTGAGCCGCCTGCTCTTCGGCCCCGGGCCGGGCCGGGCCGGGCGCGCGACCGAGAAGAAACCAGGCCGGGCCGGGTGGATGAAGTAGAAGGGCGGTGGGTCCCTGCCAGCCCCTCCCGCTGCAGCTGCCGCTCCTGCCGCCGCCTCCGTTCCAGCTCGGCCGTAAAATTCCGCTCCGGGCTCAGACTTGCTCAACTCGGCGCCGGGGAATGAGGAGTTGTTTAGGCCTGGAAAATCCCCAACATTTTGGGGTGGCTTCTCCACAGGCATTGCCCCGGGCACCCCCGCCTCCCGAATCGTAACACATCCCCCTCGCTCACCGAAAATAAATTTATCCGCAGCTTTTTGAATATGAAAATAAGAGGTACCTTATTACGGCATTTTTAATGAAAGTATTGTCCCGATGTCTGTCTCTTCCCTCCCCCTTCCCATTTGATCGAGAACAGACATTTTTCTTACATAGGAAGCCAGGAAAATGAAAGTACAATGCTTTAAGACCGGTTCATATATATCAATCGTTTTGGTTTAAATGCAGCTATCTACCACTTCTTCTGTTTCTGGTTTTATAGGGAATCAGGGGTACTATTGGATGTACAGCTACTTTTCCAAATCAGAATGTGCAATCTTAGCAAATACAAATTTTGCGATTATTAGACATTGGGTGCCAGTGTGTCTTTCAGGGGTTTTTTTTGTAAAATGTTTCAAAATGTTAATCTCGTTTCATAGATGCAAACTTTAAATTTACTGTTCATTGTAACAATCTATAATGACACAATTATTTAAAAGTTATGTAGATGGTTTGTACAGTTCTGTTTTCAGATATCAAGATCAAATTGTGGATACTTGATATGATTGTGGATCAAATTAAGGCTCATTTCCTTCGGAGACCTAAGGTGCAGATCACATATGCATTGTATCTCATTTAATTCTTTCTGTTATAAATGTGCCCTTTAACAGCAGAACACAATTTTTGTGTCTTCGCTTTATGTTATAAATGCTCAAAATATATTTTCTATTTAAGTTTAGATAGCATTTTTAAAGTTAAAAAAGTAAATCTCAAGTTGCAAAATTCTCAGCTGGGGAATTCTGGGAACTGAAATTCATCCTCTGGAAGGGGATGACAAGGTTAGAGAAGACTTCTTTTATTCTTATAGGTTATGCGGTGTATCTTCAATTATTAGCAATAAAATACATTACCACATTTAGTAAATTGTTGTGTATCTTGTTTCCCTAATATTATTTTAATTGCAGGGTTTACTGTCATTTTAATAACATTTGGTTTAATAAAATGTACAGCATTTAGGGGGATAGAAGAACAGCATTAAAAGTTGAAGTAGTCAGGTGCAACTATCTACCCTCATAAAGAACACTATATAGTAGTTCATGGAATTTGGTGTCACATGATGTAACGATGGGCGTTCAGTTTAGAATTAAAAATAGGATTAAACATATGTAGGGAGATAAAGACTGCTATGGTTTTTTGTCAAGTGTCTGCATGAAATCCATTTTAAAACTTGAGGCTTTCAAGAAGCATCTACTTGCAAACAAAATTCTGACTTAGAGGGATCTTTTGGTCTGATCAGTAAACCTTAGTAAACAAATTAAACTGCACAGTTTTTATGATACACTAATGTACTAAAATATAAAAGGATCAATACAATCACAAAAATGATAACCATAGAGGTAAAGAAATAGGGCTTGGAAATTACATTATGAACAGTATAGATTTATTTCCACGTGCCATTTTTAGCCAATTTTCATGGCTGAAAAGTCTGCAATTCTTGTATGTAAGCTATGAAGAACAGCAGTTATATTAACAGTCCTGTTGATATTGGCTCAAATGCAACTATAATAGGACAATACCACTGTATCAGTTAATGTTAAGCTCCCAAGGTATATAACTTCAGTGCAAGGTGATTACACTCCTTACTTGTACTATAGATAACAGGAAGTTTTGTACATTAGCTATGGTTTGTTTAAATAAAACCTAATTTATTGAATTAAGACGAACATATTACGGTAGTGTGATATGTAAGCCAAGCCTTTTTTTTTGTTAATCATTTTGTCTTTTTGTTTATTAACCAACAAACAGTAGTCAACATCTGTGTTCTTTGGCATAGTTGCCAAGCCTAGAAAAATAATTTGTGTTTCTGGAAAATCAAGATATTTTAGATTTAGAATTTTTATGATGGAATGATTAATACAATATTTAAGACAAGGGATCTCTAGAAACAGTGCAACAGGAAGACCAATCCTAGGTTAAGGCTGTGTTTTTGTCCCCCAGAAATTTTGTTTTCATGGCAAAAATTCCTTGAAGTCCTATACTAATCCCAGTAAAACACATGCTAGATGTGTTTTGTAGTTAGATTGATGAACAGTCTTGAGAAAATTATTAAGTATTTTCGACCAAAACCTTAAAAGGAGACAAGATAAACTTATCAGAACAGAATTTGACTATTTCAAACTATAGAACAGGAGAAAATCCAATATATGCAAATTTCAAGGATAAAAAATAGCAAACTATTTTTAAACCATCCACATAAATATTTGCAGAGTGTAGCAGCTGCATTATTCATACAAAAAATAAAAATGAAAAAACAATTCCATATTCTGCTTGAAAAAGTTTTAATATTAAATCGAATGTATTTCAGATTGCGCTTCAGGGGCCATTACTCAGGATACTTCACATAAAGCTTACTAATAATGGAATTACGGTCAGAGCAAATTAGTAACCTTATGCTCAAATAATCTTGCATGTCACACAAAAGTTATAACAGTATTCCAGAATCAAGTTGCAATAATCTATTACCTAAAATACATTGTACTGAATAAGTTATTTTTATTACATTATGTATTTGTTCATGGTTTATTATAGCTTGCCCCAGTTGGAAGAATAATATTAAACAATACAAAACTATAATACCTCCATCAAGATGAACACCTCCAACAATCAAGTAGAGTAAAAAAAAATTAGGGGAATTAGGCTGTTTTGGCAGCTTTTGGAAATCCATGAGGAAGGGACCAAACAGGTTAAAGACCAAAACAGAAAAGGCTTGTCATCTGGTCCACTATTCTATATTAAGAAAAATTGAAATTTTGGATTTGATAAAAACCCATAAATGAAATTTACTCCAAAAATGGTTTTCATATTGACTTAAATTCTGTGTAAATTTTATTATTCATATGCAAAGTTATTTGAGACAATATAATCCCACAATATAATTTGCCATTATTTTATTGAGGGAATTATATGTATTTAACATGATGTTTAACAGAAAAGATGTTCAACTTTAAGAACTTGGTTGTAAATCATTTTCCAAAATTGTTGGACTTTACAGTAGTACCATTAAATATAGAATAACGATCCAACTTGATTGTTATATAACCAATACTTTCTTAGAAAATTAGCTGTCAGTTTAGGAACCAATATTGGAGTAATATTACTAAAACATACCATTTTAAAGTACAACATTCACTGTAAATCTATTTTTCCCATTGAATTTCCATTGCTGCATATCAATTGTGTCTAAATACTGCACCCATTTGGTCATGCTATCATTAATTTGTTCAGTTTCTGACACAGATCTTACCAACTACAAGGAAAACTACTGGACATTTTTTGATCCACTTGAAAAAGTCCACCATCTATATTGAAGTCAAAGGCAGCTTGGAAGTGCAGTTTGATGAGAAAATTATTTAATTAGTATCTTTCATTTCTAGATCACAATTCATCTGGAATGAAATAAAAATGAGATCTATATCCTCCCAGGTATGTAAGACTCAGATTACTTGAAAAGGACCATAGTTGCCATGGAGGTCATGAATTCACAAGTTTCATCAGACTTTCCTCCCAGGATACTTTGGGAGTTCCAACCCGTCCTGAAATGACAATCAGGAACTTGTAAAGCAGAGATCTTCAAACAGTTTGAAGGCCCATGTTGTAAAGTCACTGCCATGCAGCTAAATACTTAGTATTACAGCAGTAACCAGTTTAATAGCCCAATTGGAAGGACTCCTAACTGGTTACTTCTAAGTCAGCGCTTACAACCACTGCTTTTCCTTAGCCAAACTGGTATGGCTGATAAAGGACTCAAAACCACTGTGGGCAAATTACTGATAAGGTTATATTCCTAGTGTTGTCCAACTTGCTTTCAATAATACATGCTAAATTTGTGTGTTTACTCATCCCAAACCAAAGATGGATATGATTTGAAAATTTGCAGAGATGAATATATGCTGAAATGTTATGCAGATGATGTGGTGTTAACTGTCATAGGACACCAAAAAGCAATAAAACAGTTAAGGAAAACAAGATTTTCAATCTGCTGCAAGAAAAATGTGGTTGTCAAGATAGCTTACTCCATGAAATGCCAGGGTTTGCACCTGACAGGCAACAATCAAGAATACTATTTAAATTATGACAAGAGAAGAGACACTGAAAAATGGAGGAGCTTAAAGTTACCTTAGGATCAATTGCAATAACCAAAATGAATATATCACCCCAGCTAAACTATTGAAATTGGGGCCAAATCAAGAATTTCAGAAAATATTTTCTTCAATAAATAAATGAACAAATATGTTTTGACTCATTTGTTTAATTGGGTTAACTTTATCTAGTTGTAGGACTTGTAACTTTTAAGCACCAATACACAAATTGCCGCCTAGTTGGACATTACAATGTGCTTTACATGGGGTCACCCTTAAATTTTTATTTGGAAACTGCAAATAGTCCATAATGCAGCTCCCAACTCAATGGCTGTTGGCATTGGAAGTATATAAATAACGTTGATTCTGTGAGCCCTGCATTAGTTGCTGAACTTTTTTTTCACCTATATTCTTAATGTCTTAGTACCTGGGTATATGCAGGACCACCTGTTATAACCAGAACTAAAGAATATCCTTTAGGGAGAAATTAGTTTTGATCCTACACTTTCAAGATGTTGGGGCAAGGGGCAAAACTACAAAAATTTTCCTTGGTCATTCCAATATTTTGGAATAACTTATGATAGTAATCAGTCTGCCTTCTTTATTGACCATGAGGAAGATTTTGAAAATGAGCTGAGGAAGCATTCATTTAGTTTAAGAAATGTTCTATCCTGCATTGCTGTATTACCTTATTTGTTACTGTTTTATTTCTGAAGATTTATTGTTATTTATTAGGCCAGACATGTCAAAAACAAGGCCCGGGGGCCAGATCCGGCCCGCAAAGTGGTTTCATGTGGCCCACGAAGCCATCCTGGAAACAGTGAGGGAACGGCCCCCGCTGCCTTGGCCCTGGCCCAGAGACCCTCCTTCTTCCAGAGACCCTCAGATCTGTCCCACTCCTGCCCAGGCCCCCATAGGCACCCTTGATGCGAACGATGTAGAGCTGGCCATGCCACCCAGTAGGCCATGCCCACCCAGGCCATACCCACCTGGCCCCCTGAGGGCAACCGCAATGCTGATGCGGCCCTCAACGAAATTGAGTTTGACACCCCTGATTTAGCCATACTGTGGATGTTTATAACTTACATATTACCAAACCTGCTGAGAATTATTAGTGGGGTATAAATCTAGTTAGTTAATTAAAGTATTCATTTTCTATTAGCAATTCTACAGGATACTGAATAGCTAAATATCATGAATGACTGATAATAGTATTGCATCATAATTACATTAAATCGGATCATCTGTATAACTCGGGTCAGCAACCTGAAACAGTGAAAGAGCCACTCGGAACCGGTTCCCTCACAAAAGGAAAAACGGAGCCGCAAAAAAAATATGTGTGCATGCGCGTACATGCACGCATGCGCAGAACAGGGTTTGACTGAAGAGGAGCCAAGGCGAGATATGCACCTACCCTGCATATTTGAATTGATTGAACTTTTTTAGTCCCACTTTTTTTTTTTGGACTGCACGTGGCAGAGGACTGGGAGCCGCAAGAAACGGCTGAAAAAGCCGCATGTGGCTCCGGAGCCGCGGGTTGCAGACCTGTGGTATAACTCATTCTTCACTCTCAATTTGCAATTCAGTTATAGGGCATTTCTATGCAATAATTTCAGCCTTTTCCAAATATAATTAAAATAGTAATTAACTTCCCTTCTTGGATATTGTCCATTGAGGTTGTAAATATTTTATTTTGGCTAAGTAATTAGAATTATATTTCAAAATTCTCTTTTGAGGGATTTAGTTTTTAAAAAACATCTACTGACAGATTAAATAGGACCAGTGGTTTTGGACCATCTAGCTGTAAATATAACAGCGTTCAATAATATGTAGAATCATATTTGCTACAAGTTCAAAGTCTGGTACACAACAAGAAAATTCATCTTCCAAGAACAGTTTATTTATTTAAATTTGTTTGACAAACATTTCAGTTTTTTATTACTCTATGACCTATAAGAGTTAAATGGAAAAAAACAAGCAATTTTCAAAATGTCAAATCAGATTATGGGGTCTTGAGTTACATTGTTTAAAATCAAATAGCCAGCCCCACACAGTCTCTAAAAAACTGACATAAATTAAACACAAAACAAATTTAGTAAATACTGGAGAATTAGATCTATCTTTGCCAATTTGTTTAATTTTTTGTAGATACTGTCAAGACTTTTAGTGAGAGATTTGATTTTTAATACGTGGACATTATCTGTGCAACAGCTTTCTCGCTGAAAATGCATTCCAATTGTATGGAAACACACATCATTCTTTACAAACTGAAGAACTTTTTTTTTGCCTTCAGTCATCATCCACAGTAGGCTTGATTGTCACTCCTCTTCTAATCTGTCCCCATCCAATTAAACTGGAAAACAAGAAAAGCAGATTAGAATAACGTAGAGGCATCAAAAATAAATTAGAATAAGAGAAAATCCTCTAAATACAATATATATAAGAATTTTATTTGAATCTCAATTGTTTTCAAATTAGTTATTTAACTTCATGAACAAATATCATTTCCCAAGTATTACATACAGAAATAAGGAAGCTCCAGGTTTATGCAGGCCAGTCTCTGAAATTTAAGTAAAAAATATTTCCTCAGACAAAGAGGCAGAAAGACATCTTTCAGTGTCAGACAGTTAACTGGTCAACATAGTTCGGTTCAGTTTTTCCTGAAATTAACATATCCAACTGGGAAATCTGACTCCAGATTTCCCCATCTAACTATGAATCATGCAGAAGTGACTTCCGCTTTATAGTTTGTGATCTTTTTCTTCTTAATTCTAAAATTGACAGCTAATTCAGTTACTTGAGCGCAGTTTAGGCTTGTTTTCTGGCACACTGCAGACCAGCCCAGGAGTTGGAGACCAGCCCAGTTCTAAAGGACAGAATAAAAATACCCCCAATGTGTTTTTCCCTGCCACTGTACAGAAAAAAAAGTTGCAGGGACACTTTTATACACACTTAACACAGCAGGTAGTAGGTATACTGTATGTATTCTTGGGCTTCCTATAACACAAGTCCTGATATTTATGATGCACAAAATATTTGAAATATGAGAACATTTAATTCAGGGATAGGTAATAGCAGGGCTTTTTTTGTCATAGAATGCTCAGAACGGAGTTCCGGCACCTTTTTTGGATAGAACCTTGTAGGGTAGGCAAGGCAGGTTGTATGACGTGTGAGTTCCGGCACCTTTTTCTTTTACAAAAAAAGCACTGGGTAATACTTAACATTTGAAAACTAATGCACCAGGTGGGCTGATTTAAACAAAATGGGCTAATGCAAATATTAGTTTGCTTTCTGGATAATTCATGAATCACCTTAAGAATGCTGGGGTTGGCCACTGTCAGAAAAAAAAACCCAAAGTCTGATTGCTCCAATATGAAATGTTTTGTACACCATTGTATACAGGTAAGTTCTCACGTAATGACAGTTGCAACTGGCAGCTCTGAGGCTAAGCGACAGTTAAATGAAACGTGACCATGGCTGACTTATGTAAGTTCTGATACAGTTAAGCAAATCACATGCAGTCATTAAGTGCAACATCCCGTGGTGACTGTGAGTTGCAATTACTGTCACCTTCCCCATTGACTTTGTATCAAAAGCCAGCTATGAAATCACAAACTGTGATTATGTAACTGTGGGAGACTGAGATGACCAAAAAAAGATGCTGGTTACCAAATGCCTGAATTGTGATCACATAACCTTGGAATTCTGCATCCATTGTATGTTTGTGGACCAACTATAAACTTACTTTTTCAGCGCTATTATGATTTTGAGCAGTTGCTAAACAGGGCAGTCTTCAATCAAGGACTACCTGTGTTTCATTTATTTAACATCTTTGCTATTTTATTATATTTGATAAGAAACATTAACACAAGCAACAGTCCCTAGAGATGTGTGATACTTCAATAACTGAAGTTATTATTACTATAATACTATTTTATTCAATCTTAGAATTTTTACCATTATATATACAAATTGCAATCTCTAAATAGTGGTTCTTATGTTGTTAAAATGTTACATTTATGCATAAGAGGAGACATCATGGTACACAAGGGTTTGCAAATATACAAAAGTAATCTGAAACATTTATGGAGAAATTTATTTTTATATATTATTAAATGTATTTGCCACCCATCTCGTGATTTGAGGCAACTCTCAACAAACTCTCTCAACTTCTATAGAATGGCAGGATGTAGGTATAAATGGAAAACTGTTGGGTAGACTGGAAAGGAATATCTATTTACCAGCATGTAAAGACATAGCATTCAGTGTACTTTGAAATATTATGTCAGGTCCAACAAAGTTATTAATTAGTATTATCATGGATTACATCCAGCAGAATAGATACTAACTTGATATTAACTGCTTTTTCTGCTATATTCATCCAATAATTTGTGTTTAGTTTAAAATGTATTCAGTGATAATTCATTATATAGTATTATGTTTTATTTCAAATCAACTTACCGCCAGTGTTTCTCAACTCTTCGACTAAGGGCAATTTTTTCTCCTACTTCAGTGCATACAGGATTAGTTAGCACTATTTTCCCCAGATCAGCCTTCACCGCACTGACCCGTCCTCCAGTTGAAAGAGATCCTATGTTTACCATTAGGACTTCATTTTTAGATAATTTTTGCACCTACAACAAGTAGTTAAGAATTTTAAAGCCATGCAATTTGTACCATTTTAAATTTGCAAGCATCCTTTTTAAAATACAGAAATTTACAGAATGTCCAGATTCACCAGAAATAATTTAACTAACCTTGGCAGCTTTCTTGTCCCCTTCAGTACGGACACCCAGTAGTCGCCTCAACAAAAAGTAGGAAATTTCAAGTTCTGTGAATATTTCAGGTAGTGCTTCAACTGCACCTAAAACCTGCCCTACCATTCGATCAGCTCGGCACAAAGTTGGGTCAATCTTGGTACCAACACCTAATAACAAAATACTTTTATTTTAAAAAAGCAACAGGTTTTCAATTATTAACTTACTTTTAAATCAGACTCCATTCAGTGCTTTTAGGGTAATATTTATTTAAATTTATCAGCTGGCCATTCCAATGGATTCTTTTCTTTTTCTTGATCTTGTAAGTATAGGGGGGAAGGGAGTGAAAGCTAGTAAGGACCCAGCTGACAGTAAAACAGCATTACTACCAGGAATATAGACTCCTTAAATCATCTACGTAGTAAAACGAACTGAAGTGATGTAAGAGTATAAGAGTTTCCTTTCCCCTTCAGCCAAGAGCCTTTGGTGAACAAACTAAAACTTTAAAAAACTTACATTTTCCTCTTTTGTTGATAGATCTTAATTCTATCTACCACCTTGTGCTGTGCTATAAATGAAACTTATTAAATGAAACTGAAAAGTATTCACTTTTAGCTTGACTTACTTTATATGTACAAAATGCACATATAGCTACCATTTTAAAAATGGTTTTAGAAAGTATAGAAACATAGCTGTTGCATAAAAAAGACCTTGAAACTGTATATTCGTAGGCCAGTCTTATCTTGGTATCTTCCATGATCTCTTAAACATAAATGTAAAACAGACATACCAATAAGGCCTCCTGGTACAGCATATTGCAAATCATTATGTTCTGCAAACAGAGATACAATTTTGGAGAAAATAGGCTTGCACATAAGTTTTCCTTCACTATCCTTTGAGACAATGCCAGGTCTCACCTCAAGTTCCTGGCCAACCTAGTAATAAAATATATAAGAAAGGAAGGTTATTAACATATCTATTTCTATATAATGCACTGGTAATGGATTTTATAGCCAATTGTCTGTCAGTTTGCTATAACCATGGTTTGTTTTCTCTATAATGTGTCCATATACACTCATGATTAGTTTCAGAACTGCTTGTTTTTCTCCCAATCATCACTTTACATGGTAAGTATCATGGAAATTAATGAGATACCATAAATATGTAGAGCAAAGGTGTCAGACTCGCTGCGTCACGTGTCGTATCGCGACTTTTTTCACATTGCTGGAACTGGGGGGGGCACGGCCTCCGCATGATGCAACCGGCCCACGGACCGGCAGTTTGACACCTCTGATAAAGAGTATGCCATGGAGATCCTTGTTCCAAAGAAAACGCCAAGCATTCCATAGATCACAACAAAGACCTTGAAACAATGTCATTGATTCCATTCTTGGGCTAATTTCATTCTCAGATTCACAGGAGGGGACTAATGATGAGCAACCAGCACCAAAGCCAACTTCAGAAACGCTGACTGATGATAGGTAGCCAGCTCCAGGAGCACCAAACGGACAAGTGAATAGGTAAAAGAGGTAAGGCAAAACAACATACAGCAGTCACAGCTGCTGTAGCTTTCTGAAAATGAAGGTGTGGATTTACCACCCCTTCCCAAAACAACAGCTTGGTGGGCTGCAAAGAGAATAGAACAGGGAATAGAGTTCTCCGTTGACAACTGCCTATTAACTCCCACTCCTTGTAGCTTGACTTGCAAAAATACAACTCTGATTTTGAGGCTGAACAGGCCAGCCAATCTACTACAAGTTTTGTCCCTTAGACTTTGCTTCACTACTTTCTTGTGTGCTCCTTTGATCTGGAATACTTCTAAGCCAAACTTGTTGAACCTGGAAGGGACAGGAGTGGGAACCTGTCTCTATATGGCAAGTGCCTTTGTTTGCAATCCTCATTTAGTAAAGAGAACAAAACCACTTGTGTGTATGTATGTGTGCGTCTGGCCTGGGACAGGACAGTTACTGTCATAAACATCAATTTATACTACCATGTTTCCCCAAAAGTAAGGTCTACCCCAAAAATAAGTCCTAGTTGATTTTTGGAGGTGGGCCTAATATAAGCCCTATCCCAAAAATAAACCCGTTTTTAGGCACACACCTAAAAATCAACCTAGGGCGGGGGTGGGGGTGTGCGGCTCAGTACTCAGCTGCAGTGGCCTTCCGGAAAAGCCTGACTGTGAAATGCAGGCCAGAATGCAGCTGCAGAATGAAGTTGCTCCTTCAGCCAGAAGAAGTGGACCGGCTGGGCGGGGCTGTTGATGCCAGAGTTGAGTATAAAAGACATTCCCCAAAAATAAGACCTGGGGTTTTTTTGGAGGCAAAAAAGAAAAAGAAAAAAAAAGACCGTCTTCTTTTCGGGGAAACGTGGTAGTATTACATCTAAACTTATGTGAGTGGACTTTTATTCATCCAACAGGATTTAGTTTTAAATCTCTTAGCCTTCATGTTCACCAAACAAATTCTTGAGAATCCTTCAACTTCCACATATGCAGAGAGAATGGGAGCAAGAATACACACAATTCTATCATTAACATAAAATGGTAACAGTGTGATAATCAGCACTGGAAAGAAACATTACCTTTAATACACCTTTGAGAATGCTACCACCAGCTACACCTCCCTTCAAGTCATCAACTTCACATCCAGGCTTATTAACATCAAAAGATCTAATAACTGAAAAGAATATTCCATTAGGTTCAGCTTGCAAAAAACTTTAAAGCATTTTAATAACATAATATATTGATTAGTCAAATTCTGGATCTAATACTTTATTAAGCCACGGATTTGGTGTATATTGTTGACTCCATATTTCTTTTTGGAAGATGGTAATATTATTTGGATTAAAAGAAATCTATACATAAAGAAACTAAAAATATACGTGACTGCTTTCTCAAATCAGTTTCTTCATGTGGTAGATGTGACATTATCACAAACCCTTGAAACAAACATTGTGTGCCTAGAAATAAATTCCTTCTAAACATCTTACCCATTTATGAAAATATGTCTGACAAGGTTCAATTCAAAAACAGGTTACTAATTGTAGGAGCAAAACAATATCAGATTTATTTCTCCTGAACAGCAACATTCTCCTGAACAGCAACATCTGTGCGTTCCCACAGAGAGGGCCTCCTCAGGGTGCCACCGGTCAGAGAATGTAGATTGGTGGCCCCCAGGGGGAGGTCTTTCTCTGTGGGCGCCCCGGAGCTATGGAACCAGTTACCGGTTGAGCTCCGGACGGCGCCCGATCTTCGCTCCTTTCGCCGCGATCTGAAAACATACCTGTTCGAACAAGCCGGCCTGGCCTGAGGGGGGATTGGTGGGGTTTTTACTATCACTTTATTGGGGTTTTATTAATGTATTTATTGTTGGGCATGTATTTAATTACTTTTTAATTTTTGTAGCTTTGTGTTTTATTCTTGCCCTGTACACCGCCCTGAGTCCTTCGGGAGAAGGGCGGTATACAAATATTAATAAATTAAATTAATTAAATTAAAGACATGGTAATTTACAAACCAGAATTTCAAACTCCATTTATGGAGCCATCTATTCGGTTTTCTTGAATAAGGACCTCACGAATATGAGCCAAACTGCACTTGATTTGATAAAAAACTCTATTAGCCATACAAAATAATGAGTTCCACTTATAAACTATTAAATGTCGCAATCCTCAAATCAATAAATATTGGCCCTATGATTTGTGACTATGCTTATCATTCCATTAAGAGGGCACAGGAATTTACATCATTATGAAGTTATAAAATGTTACATAAATACATATAATTTTAATGTGTCCCAATTCATCTAAATATGCCTCCTGCTGGATTCTAATCACACAATATATCAATTTCACTTAGAATTAATGATATATAGCACTGTTGAATTTAAGCTAAATTTGTCGTATCAAAATATTTCCTATAAGGTCTATGTAGCAAAGATGCAATGTTAACAATAGCACCAAGTGAGTACAGTAAATACATATTTACCACATCATTAACCAAATTCCTCTGTCAGTGTATGTGCTATGTAGAATCAAACAGTGACTCAAATAGACATACCAATAAGCCTTGGTTCTGATGTGAAGTCTCTTAAAGGCACTGGAATTTTCTTTACAATGTATTCACAAACAACTTCAATGTTGTATTTTAGCTGTGCTGAGATTGGAATAATTGGAGCTCCTTCTGCAACTGTACCTATTTCAACAAACAGTCACTATTGTAATACTTGTAAAGCTTTATTATGATTAACATACTGGAAACTCCAGCACAAATACATTTTTTGCTTTATAATCTACAGAATACATGCTATTCTTGGACAACAAAAAAAGAAACCATACAGATTTCACTAACAGAATGGCTTGCTAGAAAAAGTTGGTTTGGAAGAAATAATCATAATTTTCAATACATCAATTTTATTCCTAGAAAATTAGTGTTTGAGAATGAGTGGCAAAGATTCAGAGTCCAAAGTGATTTGATTTTTATGCTTCAAAGAGCTCTTCATGCCCCAATTAAGAATAGGAAAGAATTTGTAGTGGAAAAATGCTTCCTTCAGCTGAAGCATCAATTTATTTTCAGTTCATCTACTGCTCTTCAATTGGTAGTAGTAGTTACAATTAGCCAACACTCTCCAAATTCCTCCTCTAAATAATTGGCAAGAGGAAGATTTTTCTCATGATAAATATGGCTGTTCTGGCTTCTCCTTGACTAAAAGTAACTGAGCAGTTTCAGGATTATTTTCTGCTAGGAAATATGTGTATATTCCTCTACTTCCTGAATTACTGAGTTTTATAAGACACAAACAAAAATTGGCCTGAAAAGGATTAAAAGGATAAAAACTTTTTTTCATCACTTTGATAATCCCTTACAATAAAAAAAATCTAAAAAAAGACCAGGAAACAAATGGGATGTAATGTTCTTTACTCTTTTTTGTTATTAGACTGCAACACTATTTAGTGCAAAATCTGAGTCTATAATTTTACTTGAGAACAGATAAGCAAAAGACAGTAACAACATACAATGCTTTCTTTGAGATAAGTACTCTACAATGACTTGAAAGCATTGGATATTCTACTCTTAACAGATAAGGACATTACAAATAGAAAATCTAGTAAATATTTAAATTTTTAGAAGGAGTATAGTATATGTATCAACACCATTCTATACAGAGAGCACTGTTGCAATCAGATCGAATTGCTTGTCTCTATTCTTCATGTATTTGTTGGCTCAATGTTTAAATGTTCTACTGCAGATGAAAAGTGATTGGATTACATAGAGTTAATGCTCAACCAAACTATCAGAAGTTAAAACTGAAGAAGCTTCTTGGATGAGAAGTAAAATGTTTTCAAAGAAAAAAACTAAGTAAGTCGAGTTGCCTTTTGGAAAAAGCACATTTGGGATTCTTGTCTGATTATTTCCTAGGCAGCATCTCTGCCCCTCATTCCTCAAGGTCACCCACACATTCCTTTACATCATTTTGTAAGCTGCAGAGTCACCTATGTGTAAGTTGGGTGGCTATACATTTAATAAATAAAAATATATGTGAAAAAGGACCTCTTGCTGAACCCATTATCTATTCTTCTAGACTAAGATCTTTAAAGGATCAGTTTTGGCAAATCTAAATTATTGGTGCAATCTTGATATATGAGCATCTTGTTTGACTCTCACTTTGTCAAAGCCCTTGCTATGAAGAATTTAGTTGCTTTTCTGGGTTTCCCCATTTAATCTTTAGTCACTGTTTGCTTGCTTGCTTGCTTGCTTTTAGTGTTCCGATGTTGGATTAAATTTACTAAAATTAGCTAATAAATTTGCAAAATTAGTTTGACAGATTTGATATGGCAATAACTGTGAAAATGAGCTGTTTGTGAGGCCAGACCAAAAGTTGGCTTGTAGTAAACAAGAGAGACTTCTTGATTTTGATCTGGAAACTCACCTTGCACAAATGCTAGAATTTGTTCATACTGTTCTTTGGCTTGGCTCTCTTTGACCAAATCAATTTTATTCTGTAGAATTAAAATGTGTTTCAGTTTCATAATTTCAATAGCAGCTAAGTGTTCTGAGGTCTGCGGCTGAGGACATGATTCGTTGCCAGCTGGAATAACAGAAAAACAATGTTTACAACAGAATATAGAACACTGATCGACTTCTTAATAAATGTTTAAAATATAGGATACTAATCCCCCTGTAATTTTTTTTTTAATCCCATTTATATCCCGCCCTTCTCCGAAGACTCAGGGCGGCTTACAATCTAAAGCACAAATCAATGTGCTTAGCAATAGCCTTCATTCTATGTATATGCCTGCTTTCGCCCCCCCCCCCCAGCGGCATTATTACAAAGTCAGCTTATTGCCCCCAACAATTTGGGTCCTCATTTTACCTACCTCGGAAGGATGGAAGGCTGAGTCAACCTTGAGCCTGGTGGGACTTGAACCTGCACTAATTGCAGGCATCTGGTGTTACTTAAGGAGGCATTAGCCCACTGCTCTTTAAGTTAGGAATAATTAGAACACCTGAGAGTGAAACTGTACACGTGATTTTCATGTAATGAGTAAATAGAGTTTATGTTACAATAAGGATTACAATTAATGAAACTTTGTTTACAAGCACATGAAGTTTCTCTAGTTGATTATGCAATCCAGGAAATGTATCCTTATAGCAATATGAATACTAGCACAACCTTATTTCTATAAACCCCTATATTTCAATGCTAACATACCTGTGCATATGTGACAAAAAAAGAGAGAAAATGTACTGGATGTGAGGTTGACTGAATACATTCACTATAAGCTGATAAGTGCAGTATTAGGAAGAGATCTGGCAAAGGAACTATCTCATACTGCTGTGAATTTCACTTTCTTCCTTTCTGAAGCAGAGATAGCAGGAAGTCTACTTTGGGTGTTTGCTTATGTTAGCCACCAATTTTATCTCTATTCTATAACTCAGCAGAGAAGCTCCCTATCCTTATTTCAGGAGATTGAGATAAGAACAAGTAATCAGCATACACAGAATGTGACTCCAGAAGCCTATACTTCTCTGTGTTTGTATGGAATATGAGGAGTGCAGCTCTCCATGATCTAAATGCATACTTCTGGCACCATTCTCTTTGCCTTTTCTTGCTCAGGAATGGCAAGTTAATTAAAAGACAGGTTGATATGGAAGAGGAGATGTAGAAACTACCTGTTTTTCCAGCACAGAAAGTAGCACATAATATATTAACTTGCTTCAAAACCTTATTAAATTAAAACCTTATTAAATTATTAAATTCAATCAGGCAATAAATTTGATGATTACACAGCAGTGCTTAAATCTTCCTAGTCATTGCTAAGAAAAAATGATGAGGATGAAATGAAAATTACTTGGCTTTCTCTCATTTCCCTGCTCTTTGTCCCAAAAGGTACTTCTCACTATCTTTTTAGGAATGCATATATCAACAAAATCCCTCCAGAGTATTGCCTTCTCCAGCATAACTCGATATAATGTATCTTGCAAACCTCATATTAGCAGTAAAATTCCTTAGTCACAATAATGCCATGGGTCTATGGCTATATCAAACTCCTACACTAATAATTACCTATTAACAGTAAAGCTGCATCCATGACAGCTGCTCCATTCAACATAGTAGCCATCAAAATGTCATGGCCAGGACAATCCACAAAAGAGACATGTCTTTAAGGAAAAGGGGGAAAAAAGAATAACCATAAATAGTATTTCCTCACAAAACAATGTAAAAAAACATGAAAGTTGACATATTATAGCAAATGTGAAAAATGATGTATCTTTCTTGAAAATACAAGACTCTTATAGAGAATACAGCTTTCTCAGATTTAAAAAGGATTTTAAATTTTAATTAATTTCATTGTTTTTAAATAACATATTGCACTATAAGTATGTTTTGTGTATATGTGCACCTGTGATGTACACACACCCTTTTTCCTGTGCTATATATTAACATATTTTATGAGTTTAAATAAAACAGATTTATATTCTGCCTAAGAAATATATAAAGAATATATTTTGAATGTTTTATAATGAAAATATTTTAAATGTTTTATAATATGTGTTTTGTTTGAAATATAAGCATTAATGACTTGAGATATGTAACAATTACAAATAAAGCACAACGGAATTTATGGAAATGTTAAGATTATCAACACACTGCTAATAACAAACTGAACTTCAAAAAGGCTGTTGTTGGACATTCTGCAAGATGTATAAAAATAAATCATGTTGAACTAGACTTGCCACCTGACTAGTTTAAAATTCCCTTTGGTCCCAGAAATATCTGTAGGAAATTCATCAGGTGTACTGCTTCCACAGGATCGGTAACATTCTGGTCGGGAACAATTTGGATCATCAAGCTTATAAATCTGCAGAGAAAAGACAGTAAGACTTTACTACAATCAGTTGAGTTTAGATAACACAGGATGGTTCAAATAAAAACTGATAATTTGATTAGATGTACAACAGTGACAAACCTTAGCATTGGCATAGCCAAGCTTGATAGTGATATTTCTTTCCAGTTCATTTTTGAATCTGACTGTGTGAACTCCAGAAATGGCTTTTACCACTGTTGATTTTCCATGAGCTACATGGCCAATTGTACCTAGATTTTCAAAACAAAATTTGTTATTAATTTCATAAAAATTCTCTAAGAAGTGAATGAATTTTATAATCCTCAACATCTATTTAAATACTGAATATATTATGTTATCCCCAAGTACTCCAAGTCTAGCTATAGCAATATTAACATAAAACATTTTTGCAGAGCAGATTTTTATGTGAAAACTGCAATTAGGAACAATGCCAAGAAGATGATATATCATTTCATATACTAATCTAGTAATTCTGAAACTAGTCTTATTATATTACATGCATTCATGGAAAAATATTTCAGTGAGCAACCTAAACTGATGGCCTAATTTAATACTGTCAGCAATACATTTATTTACAATTAACCTTCTTCTAAATATACTTGAGGCAACATCAGTTCTATAATAAGATGATCTTTTGAATCATATAGCAACTATACTCTATATAATTGAATTGTTTTCAGTGTAGCAAAATTAACTAGAACAGAGCATGGAATGAGATGAATATATTCTTCTCTCCTTGACATACACACACGTGAACATACAGACTAAGATATTTCTTACAAAAAGAAGTTCAAAGAAAGGACCAGAAAGGTATAGAAAAGATAGAAATCTAATGAGGGGTTGCTATTGAAAATGCAGTACAATTCAGGAATCAAATATACCGTGTGTGTGTGTGTGTGTGTGTGTGTGTGTGTGTGTGTGTGTGTGTGATGGTGGAAACCATTTAAGACTTACAAATTAAAATGAATTCAGATTATTTAGGTGGTGAATTAAAGAAGCTGAACAAAGTCAACCCACAAAGCATACATCCCAGAAAAAAGTTTCAAAAAGTTTTATGTAAAACCTCTACCAATAATATATCAACTCTGATTAAAACTGATTAAAAACAACAGTGAAATTATGATTTGTGATTCAACTAATCAATACAGAGGGTACATACAGAGCTACAGTACATGCACTTATGCCTTACAGACTCGCATTTTAGAAATAAAACATTTAGTATTTTCTAACAGTTCCTACTGAAGTATTGCATGGTGAATAGTACACAATTAATACCAGTCAGAACATCTAACTATAATTTGCTATATTCTTACCTATATTAATTGTAGCTTGTCTACTGATGACTTCTGGTGACAGAGGTGTTAATTTTGTAATATCCTGCAGAGAACAGATTATTAGTGGATTCCAGAGCATTAAAGATTCCAAAATGCGTATAAGACTCTTTTTTGTTTCCATGATATAAAAAAGGAGAAAAGAAATCTCAAACCCAGATTTTGCTAATCAAGTAAAATTGTACTTTCGATATTTGCTCTAAGAATTCTACATAATTCAAGATTATTTTGCAACTAAATAAAACTGAATTTTAATATATCATTTTCCTTCCACTGCTTTTAGAGTGATGAGGTTTTTTTAAAATATGGTTTGAAATAAGGTTTAAGAAGCAGTTATATAAATTAACTATTTACTAGCTGTTCATGTCATAAAACATCTTATCTTATAATCAACTTATAATTATCCTATAACCATCTGATAATTAGCTATAAAGCTTTCCCACAAAGCAAAGCCCAAATTGATGTCCTGTGATTTAAAATTGAAATTAATTTATCAAAAGATTGTTTTTCATATCTGCTGGACAACATCTATAATCTTTCATTAAGGATGGACCTTTTGCATTGGCACTGGGTAATGAGTTAATGCATCGTTACTCAAATAAACACTTTTACCCAATTTATTGTCAAACGCTAAGTAAACATATATTTCCCAAATGAAATGACAACATACCATGCTGACAATTTTTCATAATCATTAGTAGCACGGAAGATCGCAGCTACTATAGTTAAGACCAGGTATGGCTTGGGAATGCACTAACCATTCTAACTTTATAGTATCCTGTGACTTTTTATGCAAACCTGATCGAACACAACTTGTTAAGTAAAGCATAGCCTAGTACTCTACAGTATGCAATGGGAACTCAGCTTCTCTCTATTCTACCCTATATTGATTGCGCTACAGAAAGAAGGAGAGAGAGAGAGAGAGAGAGAGAGAGAGAGAGAGAGAGAAATATCCTCTCTGAACACAACTATATAACATCGGAATTCAGATATTGATAAGAGATCACGTTTCTTTCGCTGGAACCAGCTTGTAAAGGTAGGATGTCGCTCTGCCTGGCATTATGGCTTTGTACTTTCATACTAAATGAAAGAAAATGGTTGTATATAGAGGAAAAGAAGCGTGCGAACATTTCCCACCGTTTCATAAAGACTTTCTCTCCCTTTCTAACTACCCTTTGATAGGAACAAAAAAACAGAAAACAAGCAAGGCGAGGCAAATTTTCTGAACTCCCGATCATCATCCAGCCTTCGAGTACCGGACAAAGAATAGCTCACGGCAACCCTTGCAATACTGCGCCCCTCAGATGACGCGCCCTCCCCACTCCGAATTCCCTTCTTACCAAAGTAGTCAGGTCTTGCCGAGAAAGGTGCGGCTGCCCCAGTGTCACTCCCGCTTCAGTCCCCGCCATCTTTCCTGAGAGGAAGTTAGGAGTCCGCCGAGTCTGCCTGATCTTTCCCTACGGAACCCAGTAATCTCAGAGGCACGCAGCTTACTCCCAGACGATGCTGCAAAATATCTAGGAACAGAATTACATCCTGCCGCCTTCCTTTGTCCCGGGAGGAGCTTGGAAAGAATTCGCAGTTGGCTCAGGCAATATGGTGGGCTGCTCGAGAAGGACCCCGGGCCTGGCTGATGCAACCGGCGTGTAAGGAAAGGCATGACAGCGGCAGAGCGCGTTTTCTTCGGTAGGCTGCGGAGGGGGTGGTGCCAACGGCCGTAAGTTTACCACTAAACCGGAAGTATCGTTGCTTAGGAGCGTCTCATTAGAGCTCTATTGTAATTTTTCCTAATGCCATTCTATCTCAGTCGTGCCAAATGTATACCTGGAGACTCAGTAAGTTGCAGAAATTGCACTACCGTACCTTTTGGGGAAAGATTGAGGGCAAGAGAAGAAGGGGACGACAGAGAATGAGGTGGCTGGATGGAGTCACTGAAGCAGTAGGCGTGAGCCTAAATGGACTCCAGAAGATTGTAGAGGATAGGAAGGCCAGGAGGAATGTTGTCCATGAGGTCGCGATGGTTCGGACACGACTTCGCAACTAACAATAACAACCTTTGTTTTGCTCAGAGTCCATTGTGATCCTTAGTCATCATTATTCTAAACCTGTATTAACCTAATTATACTTTATAAAACACAGCTTGGTTTTTTCAGCAAGCTAACTGGGAATTCAGCCCCCCCAAGGAAATATTAAAAGGGCAGAATATTATATTTCCTCAAAGGATCTTAAAGAGGCAGAAAAGCATACCCAGTTTTTCTTAATAGCACCAAGTCTCCCTCCCCAAGCAGAAACCAGCTATGTAGAAATGCAGTTATAAATAATCCATTCAGGAAGGTTGGAGCCCTCCAGCTAGAAACTTAGGAAGACAAAAACACCTAAAATCTACATATCCCACCCAAACTCTAGAACAGGACATAATAGGATTAACCCACAGATGCCAAAGGGGCACACTCAGACTCAGGTCACAGTGCATGAAAAAGGAAATATAAAGCCTCAAACAGGAACAGGAAATGACTCCAAACAAAAGCCCAAGAGGGTATAAAACCCACTCCCTATTACATGTGCTCACTCTTCTTCCAGAGCCATCTTTCTGTCTGGCTCTCCTCTTCAATAAACAGCAACCTTCTTTGTAAAGCGGTCGCCATGTTGTTTATTTCCAGCTTGGACTGAATCATGATGAAGACTTTTCCTTTCTACATAACCTAATATAAACAATAAGTTTCCCAGCTGCCAATTTTATAAAAATATGCATGTGCATATATGCTATCCTCTGACCCTGCTCTTATGCATTTCTTATTTCACTTCACACAAACTGGAAATAACATTAATTGCTAATATCCCCAAGTCATATTTTTGCTGTATATGTATATTTGGTAGATTTCCATTTGCAAAACAACCATGAACTTGTGGCAAAATGAAGCTCTTATTTTAAAAAATGATATTTTCCTATATTAAAAAAAATCCCTCTATCAACCATTTCATAAACATGCACTTCCATAAAGCTTCTATAGCTATAGGGGCAACAGCAAGTAAAGGGAAGGTAGGGAATGGGAACAGGAAGTGACAGTAGTTTCTAAAAAAAAACAATTTGTTTTAGGCTGTACAAAAATTTTCTCATTATTCTCCTCCATTTATATGAAAGCCTGAAAAATGACCTGATGAGTTTAAGGGGTGATATACTTAGCTCCTGCATTTTCAAAAAGTTCCAAATCATTTTTGCACATGTATAACTACTAGAGGTTTGGTGCTACTTTTCAAGTAGGAGAGTCCTTTGATAGAACTGCCCAATTCAAAGTGTTAGAGCAGACGTCCCCAACCTTTGGGGCACCAGGGACCTCATCAATAAAAATGCAAATTTCTTTTCACAAAGTGAAAGAAGGCTAAAACATATGAATGGTTGCAGAAATTGGATATATCTAGTTTAATGAAAAGAAGGACTAGGGGTGACATGATAGCAGTGTTCCAATATCTAAGCAGCTGCCACAAACAACTTATTCTCCAAAACACTTGAGGCAAGACAAGAAGCAATGGATGGAAACTAATCAAGGGGAGAATCAGTTTAGAACTAAGGAGAAATTTCTTGACAGAACAATTAATCAGTGGAGCAACCTTCCTCCAGAGGTTATGAATGCTCCAACACTGGAAGTTTTTAAGAGATTGGACAACCATTTGTCTGAAATGGTATAGGGCAGGGGTGTCAAACTGGCGGCCTGTGGGCTGGATCCGTCACATGCAGGCCATGCCCACCCCAGCTCTGAAAAGTCACGATACGTCATGATACATCAAGTGACATGATCCAGTTTCACAGCCATAGTATAGGGTTTCCTGCCTGAGCAAGGGGTTGGGCTCTGTAATTCTGTTAATTTCAGGATGGTGGACTGCAATAGCACACCCCAAAAGGGGTGGGAATGCAACCCCTTTATATAGACTTATGCAAATCAAAATATATATGTAATTTATGAGGTCAAAGGTACTGATGTAATGAAGATGAGACTACAAAGCCAATTGTGTTATTAAAAATGCAGAGGCTGTGGGAGACTTCCGGTTTTGCGCCATAGTGCATGGCCGAGGGATTGCAGAGCTCCGCACCCCATGGTTAATTTTGCCCTGCCAAGGGACCGTAAATGGGTCTAAAGTCGCCCGAGAGATGCGACAAAGGAAGAGGGGTGCCCCAATGATTGCAGAACGATGGCAGTCATACCACTCAATCTGGGGGAAGCCCTCTAATCCAACAGGAGAAAAGCTGGCCACACCTCAGTGACCATCACAAGCTACTTGCAGCTGAAGTCCAAAGGCACTAACCAGAACAATGGTGAACAGTGTGCTTGAAACTGGGTGAGGAATTCAATCTTCTGTCTCCTATTTTGTATCTGATTTCCTGGAAAAGATCCCCAAGAAGCAAAAGTCCTCCCAAAGTGAGAAGGGAGGGAACTACACTCCCAGCCTCCCATAGACGGAAGCAGTGAATTAAACTCATGGGGAACAAAAATATATTGAAATGAGATTAAAAATACTACATTTTGAACAAATTTGAAAACTGAGAAAACTGTTAAAATTCCATACCCAAAAAGTATTGATGAAATTATAAAATAATAATAACTCTTTGCTTTAAAAATTGGAAAATGAACAGCTAATGACAACTAGTGGAGGACTAGAGAAAACTATAGCTGCATTGACTCAGAAATTGGCAAGACGCCGAGAAATAGCAAAAAACAGCTGGGAACAAAGCATTGGGCTATCTAACACAGAGTGAAACTATATATGTTTAGAAACTGTTGATCTTCTGGAATTATAAACACACAGCTGCATTTTTAAGTTTAAGAATTGTTTGCAGAGAAAGAAAAACCTTGGCCTTTGGCTAATCTCCTAAGGGGAAGTTATTGAAAGCTTTCAGGTGGTTAAAAACTTTGGACTGAAATCTTGGCTGGCTGATAATCATAAGATCCCTGAAAAAAAAGAACTGTAAGAAAACACTGTTTTCAGTGATACCTTGATAATTGGAATGTATTGGATTAAAAAAAACCATATATAAAGATGATAACTACACAAGATTTGGTTGTTTGGATTTTAAGATGGGTTGGTTTGATAAAGCTAATTAAAGAGACTACCACACCGGTGAAAGACTACCTAGAGGAGACAAAATGGATGTTTTATATTTATCTAAAAGTGACAGAAAACCACACCTAACACCTCCTCCTGAAGACCCCACTATGGAACATCAGACATCTGCAGGAATAATAACTCAAGACAATGCAAATACATTCCAGGAGAAAATATATGCAATGCTGCAACAGATTCAAACAACAATTGTCTTAAATCATGATGAGATTAAAAACAACTTTGATAACATAAATGAACATCTCTAACCTAAACTCACAATCAACACTCAAAAAATGACTATAAAGAATGAACAAATTAATCAGACAATAGAACACAAATCAGATGAAAATGACTTAAACATGAAAGCTACAAATGAAGATAACTACAACTTAACACAAACAAAAGAAAATCTGCAAAATTTTGCTACAACAAAGGAAATAAAAAAGATCTTTTATCTTCCAGGAGTTCAAAACAAACTTGAGGACAAAAAAAGATTTAATAAAATGTATTGAAGAGCTGTTAGGAGAATCATTAAAGTGTGGGAGACAAAAAGCAAATATTCTACTCATTTTTTTTATCCCCAACAGTATCTACAAAAATAAAACCTGGCAAGCTAAACATACTGATTTGGAAAGCGACGTGGCAAAAGAAGAAGATTAGAACTAGACTAAGAGATGTGATTCAGCGTACCAGATGGAATACTATATAACTAAACACCTGTTTGAATACGGTTAAAAAATATAAAGTTTGGATATAAAAAGGCCCTATAGCAGGCATGTCAAACTGCCAGCCTGTGGGCCGGATGCATCACACTGAAACCGTGCCCATCCCATTGTCGGCAATGGGGAAAAAGTCCCGATGCGTCGTATGACATCACGTGACATCGCAAGTTTGACATACCTGCCGTATAGTAAGATTGCTAGATGGTGTATTATATGATTAAATACTTGTTTGAACATGGTCAAAAGAATAGATAAAGCTTGGACATAAAGGGGCCCAATAGTAAGAGGGATAAGATATATAAGTAGTATATTTTTATAATGTATGAAATGTAAAAATATTGAGACAGTGTATTTGAATGAAAAGTTTGGATATTCAAAGGTAATGAATTTTGAGAAAATTATGACTGATGAGTGGTTTCAATACTGAGGGGAAATAAAGCTTAAATAAGAATCTTGAAAACAGGACATATAATGACTTAATAAGATGACTTTTATAAATACAGTTGAAATATAAGCTGATTAGAAAAGATGTTATATTTTGATGTTATTGTTATATGTATAAATACTAGAAAAATGTTTATAGCTAACTATATGTATTGAAAGTATTAAGACTTACATTTCTTTAAAGTAGACAAAAGAGAATATTATTGGAAGAAGAGAGGATCAAGGAAATATATTATCAACTAACATACTGATCAACTATAGAAATTATTGTTTTTAAATATATGAACCCAGACAACACATTATTCACTAAGTATTAAAGATTGTTATTCTAATCTAAAATATTAATAAAATATATTTTAAAAAATGCAGAAACTGTGTATTAGAATAGCCATTACTGTTAAATTTTTATTTATAAGTGCACCTCCCTTGGTCTTGCTTTCTGGAGCATTCCTCAACTTCAAACATCACTTCTGTTATCAACATTCCTTTGCCTTCTAAACATTTTTATGGATGCACTGGCATTTTTACGGCTTTCCAAGAGACCCAGGAAAGATAATAGGGGAGATTGAGAGTGATCCGTTTAGCTAATCCCACATTTTCCAATTTGTATTCGCAGCCATTGTGCAATGGGAAATGAAACAATTGAACAGTACCATCTATGCAACTAAGTAGCACTAATGTTAAATATATTAATATAAACTATTAGGTTTCACATTTTGATGCACTAAAATGAATGGCTAAATTATGGCCCAGTCTTTATTTTAGAGCAGTTTGGTTAATTCAGTAAATTATGATTGCAATGTCTCTGTATTATAGTCACTGGCCAATGTTGCATACATAACATTCCCTTATATTTTACATTAATTAATCTGGGAAAATAACCACTGCCTAATTTGTTCTTACCAGAAAAAATGAATCAACAGTACAGTATTATTTTACCTATCCAAAAGTGGGCAACCTTCTGGATATTGTTGGATTCTAATGCCTCTAATCTTTTAATCAATGTCAGCTGCATTCTTTATTATATTTAAAACTACCTGAAAGGACAGTATTAGCCACCTGATTTATCTCTCTCTGCCTCGTTTTTTTTACTATCAAGCAGGCATAATACTACTATTAAAAAGATTGCTTTTTATCCCTGTTTTGACTAATAAAGATATTGCCCCAGTTGTTTTTGGAGTGAATATGTATTAATAATGTTAAAGTCATAGCTATGCTTATGCTTAGAATTTTAGTATTTACTCTTTCTCTGCAGGTAGTCATTCCGGGCAAGATGAGTTGTGAAATGGGTTGTGATAGCATATTAATGTCTAGAAAGAGTAAATAAAAATTTAGACAGACATTAGCTGCCCCACAATTAACTGTTTTCAGTCTAACGTTTTATATGAGGAAAAATGATGTGGATAATCGTTTCCCATTGCATTTATTACAAATCTAATAAACTGTGAACCTCTTTCCAACAGTATCATCAAACTAGTTTCCAGAAAGATATTTCCCTAAATATAAAGGACACACGCGACACTTTGTAAATTTTATTAAATTTGTTTAAAGCAGTTAAACTTTAAATGTGTCCACGGAATCGGTATAAGTTGAAGTAGACTTGACATGTTTTAAGCGACATCTTTTACTGTAAATTAGTTCTAGAGGTATATGTATATCCAGTGCTTTTTTTGTAAAACAAAAAGGTGCCAGAACTCACACGTCATACAACCCGCCTTGCCTACCCTACAAGGTTCCATCCAAAAAAGGTGCCAGAACTCTGTTCTGTGCGTTCTATGACAAAAAAAGCCCTGCGCCTGTTACTCGTCCCAGCTTCTGCCAACCTAGCAGTTCGAAAGCATGTAAAAATGCAAGTAGAAAAATAGGGACCACTACAGTGGGAAGGTAACAGCGTTCTGTGCGCCTTTGGCGTCTAGTCATGCCGGCCACATGACCACGGAGACGTCCTCGGACAAGCGCTGGCTCTTCGGCTTTGAAACGGAGATGAGCACCGGCCCCTAGAGTCGGAAACGACTAGCACACATGTGCGGGGGAACCTTTACCTTTACCTTTATATCCAGTGCTTGTTTTGTAAAAAAAAAGGTGCCGGAACTCACACATGTCATACAACCTGCCTTGCCTACCCTACAAAGTTCCATCCAAAAAAGGTGCCGGAACTCCGTTCTGAGCTTCTATGACAAAAAAAGCCCTGCGTATATCCCATGAAATAAATCCGGTTTTTTACCTGGTGTGCAATATAATTAACGGGGGATTTGTAGCCAAAGCCAAACAGATAACACTTTGAGTGTGGGGGGGGGAAAAAACGTAAGCAGGGGGAGTCCTAGCGGTAAAAGAAGAGGCCGAACGAGAAAGGCTGCGATGAATGAAAACCCCAAGGGGGAGGAGATTCAGAGGCCAGGGGCTCCGGCGGGGCGGGGCTAAGTGTTGCGTAGGCGGTTGGCGACTTTTGTGAGGCAGCGGCGGCAGCGAATAGGGCGGCTGGCGTGCGTGAGATGGGAAGGTGGCGACACTGGGAAATTGCGACGCCCTCAGCAGCGGCAGCGTCTTCGTATTCATGGAGATTTTTCCTCCTCCTTTTCTGTATTTCTCTGCCTTTCCTAAGGTGGTGGCGGCGGCGGCGGCGGCGGCGGCAAGAGCGGAAGTGACGGTCAGTGTGGGGTGCTTGTCGTTGGGGGAAGATGCCGACTGTGGCTGTGCTAGGCAAACCAGAAGGTAAACAACTGTGACAGGGAAGGGAAGAGGCAGGGATTCTGGGAGGGGGACGAAGCAGCAGGGCCCGGCAAAAGCCAGGGCCCGGAAGTTACCCGCCGAAAGAGGCCTTTCTCACCAACGCCTTGACGGAAGATATATCCTGGGCGCAACACCTCAGTTGCCATGTCCAGCTACTTCAGCCCGACTGTGAGACTCTCCTCCTCCTCCTCCTCCTCCTCCTCTATCGTTATGTCCCCCAAAGACCGCCCCTCTTCGTAGGGTCAGCGGGAAGATCTGCAATCTTCAGCGCTGCTGAGAGGTATGTGAAAGCTGGGAGCCGGCCGTTCTTCTGGCTCGTTTGCTCTCCCTGCTCCTGGCCTCCTCTTTGCTGCTTTTGGAGTGTTGCTTTGGGTTGTACTTTTCCTTTGGATCCTTCTCGGATAAAGCTTTCCTACTTCCTCTCACTCTCTTGCTTTGACCCAAAATGAACGTTTAAGCTAGGCCAGGGGTCGGCAACCTCGGCTCTTTTATGACTCGTGGACTTCAACTCCCAGAATTCCTGAGCCAGCATAGCTGGCTCAGGAATTCTGGGAGTTGAAGTCCACGAGTCATAAAAGAGCCGAGGTTGCCGACCCCTGAGCTAGGCCTTTTTCTTTTTCTTTTTTTTTTTACTTTTCTCCGAATTCCTAATTTAGAAGGGGCAACTGTTTCATTTTAAGAAGCGAGGAAATCTTCGGCTGAAATTTCCAACAGGAAAAAAAAAGGCTGGAAAGCTTTCCTGTTTATAGATGGGACTATCCCAGGTTGGGGAAGGGCAGGCAGGCGGGGGGGGGGGGGTTAGGTTGGCTACTTTTCTTGATAACTGAGAATATGGATAATGGCTTTAGGAATGAACACAAAACGCATCTTTTTATATTCAGATGTTTTTACTTTGCTGTGGTGGTATTTGTTTTCTCTTTTAATTCAGAAAACCAAAAAAAAACAAGGTGGGAAAGCAGGTTAGAGGAAAGGCTCACCTTGTGCATCTGTGTAAATAAATGTATTAGTGATTTTCCAGAGAACTCCAGTCTGCTATATGTAAAAGTATCCATTTTCTCTGTTTTAATTCTGAATGAATTGAACTATTTAGCTTTAATTTCAGTTTAGCTTGACCCCGTCCCCTCCCAGCAATATTTGGAAAATGTTTCAAAAGTTATGTTAGTGTGAGTTATAGTATCTCACAATACTTATATCCAGTATTGACAGTCTTTAATCCAGCATTCAAGTAATTGGTATTAGCCTAATTAACTTTGAACTTTTCACATTTTGATCTGGCATAATTGTGTAACTTTCCTTGAACTTGCTTAACTGCCAACCAGTTAAACAGAAAAAGGAAAAATAACTTATTTTGAGATAATGCATTTGTATTCTGCAATACTGTTCTCTTTTTTGTGTGTGTCAGTGAAGAATATTTTTTGCACTGCCATTTTTTATTTTTGTAACACTTCATATTAAAAATAGTTTTCTGCGTCATTTTTCAAATAATTAAATGTTAGTAGAAAACCAATGCATCATTTTTTTAAGAGAAAGAAAATACGCTACAGGGTTAGTCCACAGTTGGCTTTTTCAGTTAGTCTAAATGATTATGAAAATTATATTTTTTATAATTTTCATTATACAATGAAAATTATAAAAATAGAAATAAGTGTTGGCTTTAAGTATAATAATGTTATATTTATGGAATAATATGGATGTCTTTTCCCATGACATCATTTCATATGTCATGAATGATTCCAATACGGAATACAGTGTATATACTTACTTTCAGCCTTCTGTACAAGTAGTCCTTAACTTACAACCACAATTGGGACCAGAATTTCTGTTGTTAAGATAGTTGTGAGTTCCGCCCAGTTTTACAACCTCTTTTTGCCATGGTTGTTAAGTGAATCACACCATTAACTTTTCTTTTGGAAGCTGACTGGGAAGATTGCAGATGGCAATCATATGTTCCTGGGATGCTGCAACCATTGTAAATATATGCTGGTTACCAAGAGCCTGTATTTTGATCACCTGATTGGATGCTGTGACAGTCATAAAAGTTAGGATCATTTGTATGTTGAGATAGTCATAAATGTGAGGATAAATTTTTAGTGCTGTTATAACTTCAAATGGTAGCTAAACAAATGGTTGTAGTCAAGGACTATGGTACATGAATAATTATTTTCTAGAGCAGTCTGTTTTACATTCATAATTAATTGGTTCTAGGCAAAAATGTGGAATGTGTGGAAAAAATAATTCATTGCAGTTGCTATATCATGTTAATTTTTATTTATAATGATGTTAGATTTTTTTAAATTATTCCTAGACATAAACAGTCTGTTGTATGCTGTCATGAGCCTTGCTGATTAGTAGAACATGTTCACATTTTGCCATGCAGTAATTGTATTAGAGAATATTGGAAGCTGAAATCCATACTTTTGGAGAATGCCCAAGTTGTCAGACATTATTAGCACCTGGAAATCTGCATGGTCTTAATTTGCTTTTTTAACCACAGGGTAGATATAGATATATGTTACTGATTTCAGAAAATCAGCATGTTGTACCACTTGAAAGTAGGCAACATCTAGACTTAAATATGAAAACAACAGGAATGAGCCGTGGTGGCACAGTGGTTAGAATGCAGTAGTGCAGGCTACTTGTGCTGACTGCCGGCTGCCAGCAGTTCAGTTCGAATCTGACCAGGCTCAAGTTTTACATCCTTCCAAGGTTGGTAAAATGAGGACCCAGATTGTTGGGGCAATATGCTGACTCTATACACTGTTTAGAGAGGGCTGTAAAGCACTGTGAAGCGGTATATAAGTCTAAGTGCTATTGCTTTTGCTAATTTGGAAAGGTGTTGTAGTTTTAAATTCATATTCTGTACTTGTAGACAAACTGGATAGCTAGCTTGTGGCAATTAAAATGTGGTTAAAATACTTGAAAAATGTGTGTAGTTGAGAGTATTTTATGGACCTGAGTGGATAGATAACTATTTCATTAGCATTAGATCATCCCATGCTATGTAGCATATCGGACAGCAAGGTGTTTCCATATTTTTGGTTTGGGATAGATACTTCAATGTCTTGCCATGTGATATTTAAAGTCTTTAAGTCTTCTATGAACGTCCTCCGCTATATATTTTGGGGGTGTCTTCTTAGCTCTTTGGCACTGGGGAGTCTGTCTCATTGCCATCTTGGGGATTTGATTGTTCTTCATACAGAGAATATAACCTGCAAATTGGAATTTTCTGTGTGCAACAGTGTTATGTAATTTGCAGGAGAAACTCATTTGGATCACTTCTTTGTTAGTAACCTAGTCAAAATAGCTAATGTTTAGGATACGGCAAAGGCATCTTTTTTGGAAGACATGAAGTCTCTTGTAAATACTCATTGATGCCTTCCTTGTCCCACTGGCATAAATGGTTGTTGAGATCGCTATAAAGGCAAGAAAACAGAATTTAAGTTTCAGTGATATAGGTAAGTTAGAAATAATTGGAAAATTCTATTCAGAGCTATACAAAGATGATCACTCAAAAGTAAAAAAAAACCACAAAAGAGGAAATGCCAGATATCCTAGTGGAGGAAGTATCAATTGCCATAAAATCAATGAAAAATGGCAAAGCCTCAGGAAACAACTGGGTTACAGTTGAAATGCTGAAAGCTGGTGGTCACAGTTTACACAAGATAGTAGCAAAACTATAGTTGAGATGCCTCAGAGAAGAAAAAATACCAGATGCTTGGAAAAATGCTGAAGTGATTCTTATAGACAAGAAAGGGGCCCAAGATGATTTAAAGAATTATCGCCCAATACGCCTTCTTTCAGTCATCTGCAAGGTTTTCACCAAGATAATAGCAAAAAGAATATTGATAACATTAAATGATGCTCAGCCAAAAGCGTAGGCAGGGTTCAGAAGTGACTACAGCACAATGGATCACATCCAGGTTGTTCAGAAAGTCATTGAAAAGCACAATTGGTACACCATGCCTCTGTGCATGGCTTTCATCAACTACAAAAAGGTGTTTGACTCAATATTCCAGCAAGCAATAATTAATGCATTGCTCAACCAAGCCGTAGACACTGCTTACCTAAACGTATTACAATCAATATGTGAAAAAACAATGGCGACAATGCCTTAATGATCTTAAAGTGGAAATCAACATAAAATCAGGTGTATGACAAGGCAATACAATATCACCTATCCTTTTCTCAGCCTGTTTTGAAGAAGTATTTCGCAAACTAGAGTGGGCAAAAGATAGAATAAAAATCAGTGATGCCTATTTAAATCACTTAAGATTTTCAAATGATATTGTCTTCTCACAAGACCCAGAAGCGCTACAGAGACACATACAAGAGCTGCACAAACCAGGAGAACCATTTGGCTTAAAAATAAACCTGAAAAAGAGCCAGGTTATGTTTAATAAATTCACCAAAGGAAAAAAATATATATCTGGAGAAGAACTAGATGTAGTAGACCACTACATATACCTTGGCCATGGATCTCAATGGTAGGTGATAGAATAGAAGAAATTGAACGGTGTGTTAAATGTGGTTGGCAGGCATTCAGCAAGCTAAGCATAATTTTCAATCTCCCCCTATGCCTGAAGAGAATCGATAGAAAAGGTACGAGTGGCGCAAAGAGCCATGGAAAGATACATGCTCAGCATTACAAGATAAGATAGAAAGACCTGCACGTGGATTAGAGAACAAATAAAAGTATGATATCGTCAAGAGAGTAAAAGAATTGAAATGGAAATGGGCTGGTCACAGAGCAAGAAGAACTGATGGCAGGTGGACCAAAGCAGTCATGGAATGGATCCCACTTGATAAAAAGCATCCATGAAAGAGACCTAAAATGAGATGGATTGATGACATCAGCACACTTTGCGGGCCCCATTGGCAAAAGAAAGCTCAGGACAGTAGTGGTTGGAAACAAGCGGAGGAGGCCTACATCCTGCGGTGGATAGAGAATGGCTAAAATGATGATGAGATGAGGACCAGATTTTATTCATCCTCTGGAAAACAGCTGTTGCTTTTCCAATGTGGCACTTGACATGTGTCATTTGACAACCACCATTGCCAGTCATAAAACCAAATGAGAAGGGAGGAGAAGGGGGCATTGGGCTAGCAAACCTGTAAAAATTATAACCATTACAGAAACAGCAAGAATATGACTATTTCACATGAATATTTTCTTTAACTAGAAAAATGTGTGGTCCAGTCATATGCCCAAAATGGATAGATATTTTACGAAGTAGAGGAAAACCTAAAATATTTGTAGTGTATAGTTTGGACGTACAATAATTTGTGTGTGTGTGTGTGTGTGTGTGTGTGTGTGTATACAGGTAAAACTCAAAAAATTAGAATATTGTGCAAAAGTTCATTTATTTCAGTAATGCAACTTAAAAGGGGAAACTAATATATGAGATAGACTCATTACATGCAAAGCAAGATAGTTCAAGCCGTGATTTGTCATAATTGTGATGATTATGGTGTACAGCTCATGAAAACCCCAAATCCACAATCTCAGAAAATTAGAATATTACATGCAATCAATAAAACAAGGAGTGTACATAGAACAATATCGGACCTCTGAAAAGTATAAGCATGCATATGTACTCAGTACTTGGTTTGGGCCCCTTTTGCAGCAATTACTGCCTCAATGCGGCGTGGCGTGGAAGCTATCAGCCTGTGGCACTGCTGAGGTGTTATGGAAGACCAGGATGCTTCAATAGCGGCCTTCAGCTCTTCTGCATTGTTCGGTCTCATATCTCTCATCTTTCTCTTGGCAATGCCCCATAGATTCTCTATGGGGTTCAGGTCAGGCGGGTTTGCTGGCCAATCAAGCACAGTAATCCCACGGTCATTGAACCAGGTTTTGGTCCTTTTGGCAGTGTGGGCAGGTGCCAAATCCTGCTGGAAAATGAAGTCAGCATCCCCATAAAGCTCGTCTGCGGAAGGAAGCATGAAGTGCTCCAAAATCTCCTGGTAGACGGCTGCGTTGACCCTGGACTTAATGAAGCACAGTGGACCAACACCAGCAGATGACATGGCTCCCAAAATCAACACAGACTGTGGAAACTTCACACTGGACTTCAAGCATCTCGCAGTGTGTGCCTCTCCATTCTTCCTCCAGACTCTGGGTCCTTGGTTTCCAAATGAGATGCAAAAGTTGCTCTCATCAGAAAAGAGGACTTTGGACCACTGAGCAACAGACCAGGTCTGTTTTTCTTTAGCCCAGGTAAGACGCTTCTGACATTGTTTGTTGTTCAGGAGCAGCTTGACAAGAGGAATATGACATTTGAAGCCCATGTCCAGGATCTGTCTGTGTGTGGTGGCTCTTGATGCACTGACTCCAGCCTCAGTCCACTCCTTGTGAAAGTCCCCTACACTTTTGAATGGCCTTTTCCTGACAATCCTCTCCAGGCTGCAGTCATCCCTGCTGCTTGTGCACCTTTTTCTTCCACACTTTTCCCTTCCACATAACTTTCTATTAATGTGCTTTGATACAGCACTTTGGGAACATCCAACTTCTTTTGCAATTACCTTTTGAGGCTTTCCCTCCTTATGGAGGGTGTCAATGATGGTTTTCTGCACAACTGTCAGGTCAGCAGTCTTCCCCATGATTGTGATTCCTACTGAACCAGACTGAGAGACCATTTAAAGGCTCAGGAACCCTTTCCATGTGTTATGGCTTAATTAGCTGATTAGAGTGGGACACTTTGAGCCTAGAATATTGCACCTTTTGACAATATTCTAATGTACTGAGATTGTGGATTTGGGGTTTTCATGAGCTGTACGCCATAATCATCACAATTATGACAAATCACGGCTTGAACTATCTTGCTTTGCATGTAATGAGTCTATCTCATATATTAGTTTCCCCTTTTAAGTTGCATTACTGAAATAAATGAACTTTTGCACGATATTCTAATTTTTCGAGTTTCACCTGTATATAACACATACATACACACACATACACATACACACACAATCTGTACTGTTTACCACTTAAAACAAAATTAAGGAACTTGGATTAGTCTAGCTTTTGTTGGGTTATAGAAGATATTCTGAGCTTGCAAAGGCCATGCTAGTTTTCTTTGGAGTTCATTTTGAATGGGGAATGGTTAGTCATTCCAATCCTCTTTTATCTGTATAAAGCTACAAAATGTATTTATATATTTAGTATGGATTTTTAAAGCTTATTTTATAATAAATTGGATGGAAAGAGCAGTCATCCTAGACTTTTGGCCTCAAGATAAAATATGAATGATCAAGGAGTTGTTTCAATTGACCATTGTTCTCTATGGTGGAACATTCAGGGAATGTCAGGTTCTGTTTGGTGAGACACCAACTCAATCAGATATTCGCTATAGCACTTCAGATGAGGCTGGTTCTAGTTATACTGACCCCTATATGTTATAAAGCCTAGTTTTCTTTACCACTAGCTATGCTACTGTGTTTCATAGGAGTTGCTGGTTTCTGTCTTTGATTTACAAAATGGATTATGTTCCTGCATGAAGATTCTCAACAGCAACTACTGCTTAAGGTAGTGTAAAGAATCCATGAAGGACTATATTGCAACTTTTGATTTCGATATTACTTTTTCCAAACATAGTGGCTGACACAGGGTAGAATGCCACTCCATTCTCTTGTTGGTAACTTAACTCTGTATCCTTTAAAGCAGGGGTGTCAAACTCAATTTCATTGAGGGCCACATCAGCAATGCGGTTGTCCTCAAGGGGCCTGGTGAGTATGGCCAGGGTGGGCGTGGACTACTGGGGGTGTGTGGCTAGAGCGCGTATGGCCTACTGGGTGGGCATGGCCAGCTCTACATCATTCACATCAAGGGTGCCTATGGGGGCCTGGTCAGGAGTGGGACAGATCTGGGGGTCTCTGGCAGAAGGAGAGTATCTGGGCCAGGGCCAAGGCAGTGGGGGCCGTTCCCTCACTGTTTCCAGGATGCCTTCGTGGGCCACATGAAACCACTTCGCGGGCCAGATCCGGCCCCCGGGCCTTGTGTTTGACATGTCTGCTTTAAAGGAATGTCCTATATCCTGTCTGACTACTTAGGGTGGATTAATGTGAAATACATACCGGAACTGCATTTGGGATATTTATTTCAACTCTTCTCACCCTGGTCTGCACAGAGTTAGAATAAGTCTAAAAAGATTTTTAAAACTTTTTATGATAAAATAGACATAGTAAGAATTAAGTAAACAATATATGAATATAAGAATCATAGTTCTCTTTTTAAAAATTGCAATAAATCAAACAAAATGACTTTAGTGTAATTAGAAATTTGCTGTTTGGATAGAACAATTTCATGACTATCATGAAAAAATGCATGGCAATATTTATTAATAGTTTGGAACTTTAAAGATCTAAATTATAAACGTTTTCATACCAATTAGTAGCATAATGTTTACTATTTTCCAGAAGATCAAGAGGGAGAGTATTGAGCAGACCTCTAGGGCCAAGATGTTTCATAGTATTCCATGTTCCTTTAATTTCTCACAGGATTGGAAGTTTAAACATCCCTTCTCCATGTGCACTCATTGGCTAGGCAGATTATATTCTGAGGAAAACAGCTTGTAAAGTATCTTAAAGGGGGGGGGATGGTTTTTCACCTTGCAGAGCTTTGCAGGTCAAAAAATGCATTTTGAATTGCATTGAAAGACTAGCTTTAATCTATCAGAAAATAGATTACCAAAAAATAGATGTTATGCTCAGATAGTAGCTCTAGCATGTTACATTCCTGGTTACCACATTTTTATCAGCTTCAGCTTCTAATTATTTCCAGAGACAGCATCAAGTAAAGTACATTGCAATAATTGAAATATGTGGTAATAAGGGCATATGGCAGGCCCTTCTGACCTGGATAAGGGTGCATCTGTAATATCAGCTATGGTCAAAGACTTGTCAATTCCACCTGTTGTTTGAAGTGGAGGCATGAGTCCAAAAGGTTTCTAAGTTAGGGTTATGTTCTTTCGATGGAGGATGATTTAATCCAAATCTCCAACCTAGAACTAAGGAGAAATTTCCTGACAGAACAATTAATCAGTGGAACAACCTGCTTCCAGAAGCTGTGAATGCTCCAACACTGGAAGTTTTTAAGAAGAGACTGGACAGCCATTTGTCTGAAATGGTATAGGGTTTCCTGCCTGAGCAGGGGGTTGGACTAGATGACCTCCAAGGTCCCTTCCAACTTTGTTGTTGTTATGATTTTTTATTCATAAAACATGAACCTCAGTCAACTGAACATTCACATTGACTGGCGCTGATGGTTGACACGGGTTGCTGCCAGCATCCTAGGTATCAACCAGTACCTCCTTAGAATGTAAGATGTTCCGAGTAGCGCAGTTTTTTTGTAGCATTGCTGGAGTTATTGCTGGAAGCTGCAGTTTCTTGATGTATTTTGCAAAGTTTTGGGACATAGTTCCCAGTGCCCCAATGACAATGGGTATCACTGTTACACGTTTCATCCACAATTGCGCAGTTTCGATGGGCAGGTTGCGATATTTTGTAATTTTTTCCAGTTCTCTTTCTTCGACTCTGGCATCTCCAGGTACAGTGATATCAATCAGTGCTATGCTTCGGGTTCTCTACAACTGCGATATCTGTTGTGTTCCAAATGGCAATCTGTCTGTATTTGAAATAATAATAATAATAATAACTACTACTACTACTACAACTGGTGCAGCTATATTTGTTTTTTTAGGGGTGAAGGTGGGGAAATAGCAAATCTGAACTTGTGTCTATCATCCAGACTCTCATAGCCTTCAAATTACAGGTTGGGATTATCACAGCAGCTCTGGCTCAATCGTGGATGGTGATATACAGTTATATAACATCAGCATAGTGAAAATACCTTATCTCAGACAGTTGGGTGATCTCTCCCCAGCAGCTTCATACATGTCTTGAAGCAGCGATCTCCAACCTTTCCGACTCACAGACCAGGGGAGGCAGCAGCAGTGGGGTGGGAAAGAGGGAATGGTTTTGCACGCATGCTCGCCTATCACTCCCACTGCCTGGTTTTGAACAGGCTGCAGCCTGGCACTGGGCCGTGGAGCGGGGGGGGGGGTTCAGGACCCCTGTGTTAAAGAGCAATGGGAACCTGAAGTGTTGTTTATTGATAGTGATATGCAACAAATTGTGACATCAAGCGCTGTGATGATACTTGTACTTCAGTCCATGTTTTTTTTAAAAAAAAAACTTTTTTCTTCAACCTGTTAATTATAGTTGAAGGTCCGATAAAAAATACTATGCAAAGCTTTCCTAAAAAATCAATAGTATATTGTGAAGTTATTTTGTCAGGGCTGCCTCCATTCAACCCCTAGGAAAGAAAAACCCCTGACTCCAGAGATTTTGAGAAAAGGTACTTTTACTAGGAACGAACTGAATACAGCAGTGGTCCAGCAAGATCTGAAGAAAATTCAGGTGAAAAAACAAATCTGAAGCAAGCCCCAGAGCCCAGCTCCCGGTAGCCAGGCAACCAGAGTTCAATCATCAGCCAGAAAGATGTTTTGGGAAAGTCTCTGGTCCAGGTGCAGTGTTCCTCTTTCTTGCATTCCAAGGCTGGACATTTGGCCTTGAAAAATGTTAAACAACCCGATCTGGTCTCCCTGAGACACGGCCTCCTCACCAGCCTCCTCACCGCTTCACAGAAATTTCATTTCCATCTCCTGTACACTCCCCCCCCCAAAAAAAATACCCTGTGCTTCCCCTGCCCCCGTTTCCATGGCAGCTGACAGCAAGCTTGAAAGAAAATGAAGATGCAGGCTGACATTTATATTCTTTTCTTTAAAAGGTTATGCATTTTAGTATTAGATGGTTAGGGCTATGTAGGAAAAGCAGACTTATTCTCTAATTACGTGGTAATACTAGCTTTTAGTTTGCTTTAGTTAGCTGAAGTAAGATAGAAACCGGGTGAAACTTTGTCATGAAGTTAGCCTGTAGAGAGTGTAAGTTTGTGATTCTTAATTCTCAATATAATCACAAGAATGTATTTATTGATTGATTTATATCTCATACTTTCAAAATACTATTCTGTAATTGATTTAACAAGGAAAAAATTTAAAAACAAAATTGAAAATGCTAAAGCTTACAAAATAAAGAAGTTTTTTTTAAAAAAACAACAACAATTAGACTCAAATTATGTAACTCAATATTTCAAAACTGGTTCTTAAATGTTTATTTTTATTATGACATTTAAGAAATGTCCTTGTAGGATCTTCAAAGGTTACTTGGAAATAGGTCTGTACAGAGTATTACTGTAGAGATTTGTTTGAAGGTACAGAGGAGGTGAAGAATTAAAATATAAGTGATTTTAAAAAAATTAAGCTTGCATTGTGATTCTAAATCCTGTTTATCTATGAATGTTATATTAAGTAATAGTATGTGGGTATGACCTTGAGAAAGGAAGGGAAGAGCCCCAGCTGCATAATGGGCAGAGAAAGAAACTTAGAAAGGATCCGCCCTAATGTGCCATCCTAAACAAGTGGTAAAAAGAGACAGCGGGAGATTTGCACTTTCAGATTTGTAAGATTTTATTAATGTAGCCTTAGAATAAAGTAGGATTAGTTCATCTTGTTGTATTTCCTATCTGATCTACCTGGAAGTGCCGAGGATATAAATTGTAAGTAAATTGTAAGTAAAGGGAAAGTAGCAGTAAGTTTAACTAGTTTATCCCATTTCCAAACTATGTTTAAAAGTTCGGGGTTATGAAATATAATTGCTTATTTCACATTGCTGAATCTTCCCTAAAATGAGCGTTTTATTAATTGCAGTGGAGGTGGATTTGTCTAGGAATTTTATCTGTTTTGGTACCTGAAATACTGCGGACTGATCAAGGATTGATTGTTGTTTTTTGTCCTATGTTAACAGTTTCTATCTTCTCTATTCCATTATGACTGATGCTGTTCAACTTTACACAAGTTCAGGATGATCTTAAATTTTAAAAAGCTTTAAAAATCTTGCCAAGAAAACTGCTTGGACACATCAAACCAATCACCATTAGTCAAGAATGGCTCAAAAATGTGAAAAGAAAACCTTTACTAAATGTAGCATCTTTTGCCCTATGATCCCTTAAGGCTGATCTTAGTTCAAATTTAATATTTTAAACCTAGTTCCATGAAATAGAATTATAATTACTATGCGTAATGTGAAAGTTGGGGATAAAGAGTTTAAAAATTAATATTTAAACGAACCCTTAACTGATTGTTATGATTACTTTTGCTAAAGCAAGATTTTCTATATTGACTGTTGTTGTATAAGATGCCAATTATATTATTCAGGATTAAAAAATGAGACACTGGATTAAATATTAAGGTGTTTCCAACCTTCAGGAATTTCATGAAATTCTAAAGTTTTCTTTGTTTACATTTTCCAGGTGATTCATGGCAGGGGACGTGGAAGGATTTAGTTCCTCCATCCATGACACCAGCGTCTCAGCTGGGTTCAGAACACTGTATGAGGAGGGATTACTGCTTGATGTCACTCTTGTCATTGAGGATCACCAGTTTCAAGCTCATAAAGCACTTCTTGCCACCCAAAGCGATTACTTCAGAATTATGTTTACTGCTGATATGAGGGAACGAGATCAGGACAAAATCCACTTAAAAGGACTGACAGCAACAGGCTTTAGCCATGTTCTCCAGTTCATGTACTATGGAACTATTGAACTAAGCATGAGCACTGTTCATGAGATCCTGCAGGCTGCCATGTATGTTCAACTTATTGAAGTGGTGAAGTTCTGCTGCTCCTTTCTCTTAGCAAAAATATGTTTGGAAAATTGTGCAGAAATTATGAGACTTTTAGATGACTTTGGTGTAAACATTGAAGGAGTAAGAGAAAAACTGGATTCCTTTTTGTTAGAAAATTTTGTGCCTCTCATGGCCAGACCTGATTTTTTGTCCTATCTCAGTTTTGAAAAGCTTATGACTTATTTGGATAATGATCATCTGAGCAGATTCCCAGAGATAGAACTCTATGAGGCTGTTCAGGCTTGGCTGCGGCATGATAGAAGACGCTGGAGACATACCGACACCATCATTCAGAATATCAGGTTTTGTTTGATGACACCATCCAGTGTTTTTGAAAAGGTTGGTGCATTTGAAAGCAGTAGATAGTGCTCATGTGTTTAGGGCAACATGCCATTCATAGGTAAAATACCCAAAATTAGTTGAAGGGGAAATATAAGACTGTTTTTAAAAGTGGAACCTTGAAATTATGTCTGAAATGAGTGTCGTTATAATTTTAAAGTTTCCCAGTTACAAGCTAAAAGAATTTACAATCAGAAAACAGGTAGGTAGCTTTTCTGGTTATCAATCAAAGTGAAAACTGTTCAGTAGTGAAAAACCTACAAGACTGTTTATGATAATCAGAATCGGTGAAATCTGTGATTTGTGTATACTGATGTGTACTCACTTGGCACAGTTGTGGAAGTCTTGTATATTTCAAAATAAAATACACACTAAGGCGGGGGTATCAAACTGCCAGCCCATGGGCCAGACGTGACACGAGGAAAGCGTGCCCACCCCATTGCCGGCAATGGGGAAAAGGTTCCGATACATTGCATGACATCATGTGATGTCGCAAGTTTGACATCTTTGCTCTAAGGTTTTAACTTCCTCCTAAAAATGAAAATTCAAAAATATAAGAGTGCATTAGAAAAAGAATCTCAGCATTTATCATTAGATGCTGAACTTGATTTATTAATCTGATATATATATACCATTTGTACAGGAGCTCAAGATGGGGTACATAATGCTCCCTCCTTGGCTTTGTTGGTTCCAAACAAATTTAATATAGGATCTGTAATTTAAAAAAACCTAGCTGCTGTTTTTATTTTGACTGTATAAAAAGAGATGTGAGGTATTAAGTTTTAATTCTCTTTTCTGTTCTTTGTTTGATTGGGGTATAAATTTTGGTTCCTCTTCCAGCATTGTTTTTCTTCAACTGCAGAGCAGTGGGCATTGTGGTAGATGTTCTCTACATTGATACAGATCTTTGAGGCTATGGTTGTTGGGAGTGTAAGAAATAACGTGGATCAATTAGAAACTGGTTTATTGACTAGGTTTACTGGTTAACATATGACTTTAGAAGTTGAGCACAGTTTGACTTTAGAAAGACTCTTTAAATTAGACAACTATAAGAGTTTCCTCTTTATGTAATTAAAGGATGTGTTTTCTATGCTTGGGCAGCACACAGCCTTAGTGGTTAAGACACTGGGCTTGGCTGGAAAGTCAGCAGTCCACGTTCAAGTCCTGAGCGCCAAGCAATGGGGTGAGTTCTCATCCTCACCTCAGCTCCTGCCCACCTAGCAGTTCGAAAGCATGCAAATGCAAGTAGATAAATAGGTACCCATTTCAGTGGGAAGATAACAACACTCCATAATATCCTGCTGGCCACATGACCACAGAAATGTCTTTGGCACAGCGCTGGCTCAAAGGCCTTGAAGTGGAGATAAGCACCACCCTCTATAGTCAGCAACAACTATTGGAGTAAAATCCGCAGGAACTCTTTTACCTTTTTTTAACCTTCTATACTTACTTATGCATCAGAAGCATGTATAGCCTGTAACCAATGTAACATCCTTCTTGGATAGGATTCCTACATCCCCCTGACCCCTAAATCTGATTATATAAATAACAGCTCTTCTATAATTTCTAAATTTAAAAAAATCCCCAATAGAGTAATGAAAGAAAAAACAAGATAGCTCATGCACTGCTGTGTTATCTAGAATTGGACATTTTGACAAGATATCAGTGTAGACTGGAAAATCTTGCCTGGTATATGTGAATCTCCCTTTTGATGACTAGAGTAATATGTGATTAATTTTAAAAGGTGCTAGATCATTTATGAGCTATCGGGTCATCATTTGAGAGAGATTTTCTTACCAAATTCCTCAATGCCTTCACCAGGGCAGGGCTTCTAATGTATTGCCTTCACTGGAAAAACTCTTTAAAAATTCAGGGAGATATTCGGAGATGTGTCTGTTTAAACAAAATGTTTTATGACATAGGTGTGGAGAAACCATGACTTTTATATATTGCTGGCCTAAGAGTTCAGAAATATTAGCATTCCTGAACTGTTGAAAGAGCTGCTGGGGGTTATAAGCTAGCATATCCAGAGAGTTGTAAGCTTCCATATTCCTGTACTAGATTTTATTAAAGCAAACTCTTCTTAAATATATCTTCTATTAATGCATCCTGTTATGTTACAGACAGTTTCAATTAATACATAGAACTTCTAAAATATCATGTAATCAAATATAAATTCTGTACAGGTAGTCCTTGACTTAAAATAGTTCATTTAGTGACCACTTGAAGTTACGATGGCACTGAAAAATGTGACATGACCATTTATCACATGATCGTTGCAGCATCCCCATTGTCACACAAGCAAAATTCAGATGCTTGGCAACGTGACTCATATTTATGATGGTTGCTGTGTCCTGGGATCACATGATCACCTTTTGCGACCTTCTGTTAAGCAAAGTCAATGGGGAAGCCAGATTAACAACTGTATTAGTAACTTAACTGCAGTGATTCACTTAACAACATGGCAAGAAAGGTTGTAAACTGGGGCAAAATTCATTTAACAACTGACTCGCATTGTAACAGAAATTTTGGGCTCACTTATGGTCATAAGTCGAGGACAATCTGTACTTGCGGTTCAGCTGCCACTAATACACAAATATAATTTGTAAAATTGAAGTTATTTGTGAACTATAATAGTGTACTGTGAACTATAATAGTAAACTATAATAGTGTAAAGATGTGTCAACTGCCCAGTTTTCTCTTAACATCTATAAAATTATTGCACCTGTTAAAATATGCAACATACCAAAATCCATGTATATTTTGATAAAGGTATGAGTTAGATGAAACCTAATTGACGTAGTTGACATTAAAAGCAAATTTTAGAGCAAAGGGAGTGTTTATTACTGTATTTTTAATGTGTTTATATGTTAAGAAAACACACACACTCTTCTTAGATTTTTTGAGTTAAAAATGAAATAACTACACCCTAAGATGGGTGTCAAACTCAATTTCATTGAGGGCCGCATCAGCGTTGCGGTTGCCCTCGGGGGGGCCAGGTGGGTATGGCCAGGGTGAGCGCGGCCTACTGGGTGGGCATGGCCAGCTCTACATCGTTTGCATCAAGGGTGCCTATGGGGGCCTGGGCAGGAGTGGGACAGATCTGAAGGTCTCTGGCAGAAGGAGGGTCTCTGGGCCAGGGCCAAGGCAGTCGGGGGGGGGCATTCCCTCACTGTTTCCAGGATGGCTTCGGGGGCCACATGAAACCACTTCGTGGGCCGGATCTGGCCCCCGGGCCTTGTGTTTGACATGTCTGCCCTAAGAGATCAAGCTAAGTAACCAACAGTATTACAAGTATATTTTCCAACATTTAATTATAATGCTACATATTGACTTTTTTTAAAAAAATAAATATTTTAAAATAAATATTATGATTGCTGTGTACTGTAATCATTGGTTACAAATATTTGAATTGATTAAAGCACTGAACTTTAATTTGCTTTCCATATATGATATTTGCTAATTGCATCGTTCACTTTTAGATACTGTATTTATATCTGTTTCATCTTTTTGTATCTGGTTTTATTTTTTTTCTTAGTGTATCCATTTGTATCCATATTGCTGTCCTTCATCTATCTGCAGTGTAGACTTAGCCTCATTTGTACAAGTAGTTCTCACTTAATGATTGCCCTGTTTAGTGAACATTCAAGTTTATGACAGTGCTAAAAAATTAACCTTATTCATCCTTGCACTTACAACCTTTTCAGCATCCTTGCAGTCACATGATTGAGATTCAGGCACTTCATAACTAATGTTTACAACTGTCACAGCGTACTACAATCATATGTCATCTATACACTTCACAGATGGCTTCTAACAAACAGAATGGGGAATTTCGCAGTAAAATTGCAAGTCTCAATCACATAATAATGTCTGTCTTAATGACTGCATGTGACTTGCTTAATGACTATGGTTGAAATGAGTTGATAAGCCAGTCAAGGTCACATGAAGTTTTGTTTAACAACCCCATTATTTAACAATAGAACTGTGGCTCCCAATTACCGTAATTATGCAATGATACTTGTAATAACTTTTTGTCAAGGGACTCCAATTTTTTTCCCCAAAATGCTTTTCTCTAGCACAGGCATGTCAAACTGCTGGTCCGAGGGCCGGATGCATCAGAACGAAACCGCACCCTCCCCATTGCCGGCAATGGGGAAAAAGTTGTGATATGTCGCACGACGTCATGTGACGTCGCAAGTTTGACATGCCTGCTCTAGCACTATCTCTTTTATCCTATAATTTGTTAAGTAAAAGTAAAAGGTACCTTCATATGCATGTTTTGGGTAAAAAAGAGGAATAAGGTGATAATGCTCAAGCTAATAGCTGGTACCATTTAAACTAGAATGACAATAAAGGATTCTTAAACAAATAATGACAAATTAAAAGTTCCAGAAGTATTAAGACCTTCACTGGCAAATTATAGAAGAAGGAAATGTTTCTTTTTTATGAAATGGGTACTGTTACGAAAAAGGAACTTGGTGTGGACCAAACAAAACTCTTTTAAAGACTTAATACATAAACTGATTTTTTGTTTGCTTCTATGTTCAGAATTCATGTTTTATGAATATAATAGGTAGCCTGTTCAAGCAAGACCCATGTTGTATACTAATCACTTTATTATAATGATTCAAAGTTTAATTAATATAAATAATTTATGAAATGAAGGTCATTAATTAGTAAATAATCATTTTCATGGTGAAGACCAATAGAAATGAATCTTAACAATACATTACTTTTGAGGCTATCTTAAATATGGATGTTTAGAAATAAAAGTGTTAAAACTAAGCTTTCCTTGTAACAATGCCTTTTGAAATTAAGTTGTCATCAATATCAAATAGGTGTTTATTTCAAAATCTTTAATGTAATTTACAAAAAACACTTATCAACTAAAATATATTTCTAGGTTGGTGGTCTCGATATGTTGATAAGAAGATACGAGATAGAGAAGCACTGTTGCACTAAGAAAGGTGTGTTGTATTAAAAATCAATTCCTGTAGGTTGAAAATGAGAGAGCATAATTCTCATTCATGTAATTGCTAGTAAATAGAGACTTTTTCCTATTTCTATATAGAAAAATATTTAATTTTAAAAATTTAAAAATACAGGTGCTCCTCGTTTAAGTATGGTAATTGGGACTGACAACTCTGTCACTAAGTGACATGGTCATAAAGTGTGACATCATATGACCCTGCTGACTTATGACAGCAGTTGTGCTAGTTCCATTTGCCATTGTTAGGTGAATTCCATGCAGTCACAGCATCCCACAGTCATGTTGTTATTTGGCTTCCCATTGATGGAGGCTGAAGGTCACAACTGGCTATCATGCAACCATGGGATGCTGCAGTGTAATTGTAGGACAGTTGCCAAGCACCTATAATCACATGACAAAAGAGATGCTGTGACAACCACAATTACGAGGAACAGTTGTAAATCCCATTCATTACCACTGTAATTTCAGATGGTCACTGAATGAAGACTGCCTGAATTTTGCAGGCCCTAATCAGTAACTATGTTGTTAAGTTAATGTAATATAATTGGAGAACTTGCCTCAGTGTTAGACTAGACATTAATATTCTATAAAAAAGAGCTTTGGGGAAATCAGTATCAGTATAATAAGTGTGCTGCAGCTGGCAAAAAAACCAACACGGTGCTAGGCTGCATTAACAGAGGGATAGAATCAAGATCACGTGAAGTGTTAATACCGCTTTACAATGCCTTGGTAAGGTCACACCTGGAATACTGCATCCAGTTTTGGTCAACACGATGTAAAAAAGATGTTCAGACACTAGAAGGAGTGCAGAGAAAGAAACAAAGATGATCAGGGACTGGAAGCTAAAACATAAAAGAAAGGTTGCTGGAATTAGATATGTCTAGTTTAATGAAAAGAAGGACTAGGGTGACATGATAGCAGTGTTCCAATATCTCGGGTTGCCACAAAGAAGAGGGAGTCAAGCTATTCTCCAGAGCACGTGAGGGCAGAACAAGAAGCAATGGATGAAAACTAATCAAGGAGAGAAGCAACCTAGAACTAAGAAGAAATTTTCTGACAGTTAGAACAATTAATCAAGGGAACAACTTGCCTCCAAAAGTTGTGAATGCTCCAACACTGGAAGTTTTTAAGAAGAGATTGGACAAACATTTGTCTGAAATGGTATAAGGTTTCCTGCCTGAGCAGAGGGTTGGACTAGAAGACCTCCAAGGTCCCTTCCAACTCTGCTATTCTACTCTACTCTACTCTACTCTACTCTACTCTACTCTACTCTACTCTACTCTACTCTACTCTACTCTACTTCTATTCTATTCTGGAATTCATTATTGATGATGCTATGTTATTATGTTGAACTGCAAAAGTGAACTAGTAAACTATGATATGGTAATTTTTGTATTTTAGTTTATGGCCTGATAACTTATGAATTAGAATTTAAATATTTTAATTATTTTAATTAGTTTCTTCTGCTGTACATTTTTATGGCCTTGGAGATAAAAAATATAGAAAAAGGGATTTACTTATTTATTAAAGGTATTGGTATATTAAAGATATAAATGGTAGGAGTTAATTATGAAGAAGGCCAATCTAAAAATGTTATTTTAAAAGATGCCTAAAAATTAGTATTGGGATCTGTCATACTGAAAATGAGTTCAGTGTGGCCTATAACCATCTTAATTGTACAATTCTGAGTAATTTTGTTGAAGAGCAACAAAATGTAAGTGATCCTGGTTGATCAGATTATTTAAAAGCTGGGTTTTTATGATTTCAGCTAGTAAGTCATATTTGAAGTATTTGTTTCATGGTTTCCCTTAATTTGGGAAATTAGCCAACTTATTTCTGAACAATTTTTCTATAATATTTTCATGCTATATACAAAGCCATATATAGCCTACATACCTAAGGCCTACCTCTCCCTAACAGTTGTTGCCCTTTGTCCCAATTAGGCTAGGTGTTATAGTGGGAAGGATCCCAGCATGGGGTACTCTTTGTAGATCTGCCTCCTTTGAAATACTTTCAAATACTCTGATGTGAGGATGGCCCTCACATTCATGGACTTCTAGAAGCAAGTGAAAATATGTCTGTTCTTAAGTCCTGGGCTATAATTATAACCAGCAAATGTATAATTCAGTAAATAGAACATTACTTTTAGCATTAATTTGAGATTGGACTATTTAAATTATATTGACTTAAATTGCATGTTATGTGGTAAGTTCTAGTATCTAGAATACTTAGAATCTGCCTAGTTTCAGATGGTAGATGCATCTTGAAAATAAATATACGTATTTTGCTCTATCCTTAGGTGAAAACTTCAGAATTTTATCGTTATTCCAGACAGTTACGGCATGAAGTGGATCAGGCTATGAATTACTTCCACTGTGTGCATCAACAGCCTTTGATGGAAATGAAATCAAATCGCATTCGTTCTGCCAAACCCCAGACTGCAGTATTTAGAGGAATGATAGGACACAGCATGGTAAATAGCAAAATCCTCCTCCTGCACAAGCCAAGGGTCTGGTGGGAGTTAGAAGGCCCACAAGTACCTTTGAGACCAGATTGCCTTGCTATTGTTAATAACTTTGTATTCTTATTGGGTGGGGAAGAGTTGGGGCCAGATGGTGAATTTCACGCTTCCTCCAAGGTGTTCCGATATGATCCAAGGCAAAATTCTTGGTTGCGAATGGCAGATATGTCTGTGCCACGGTCAGAATTTGCTGTTGGTGTTATTGGAAGATACATCTATGCAGTAGCTGGAAGAACAAGAGATGAGACATTTTATTCAACCGAACGATATGATATCACAGAAGATAAGTGGGAGTTTGTAGATCCTTATCCGGTCAATAAATATGGACATGAAGGAACTGTTCTTGGCAGCAAATTGTACATCACTGGTGGAATAACATCATCTTCTACATCCAAGCAGGTTTGTGTGTTTGATCCCAGTAAAGAAGGGACAGTGGAGCAGCGAACAAGGAGGACTCAAGTGGTGACTAATTGTTGGGAAAACAAATGCAAAATGAATTATGCAAGATGTTTTCACAAAATGCTTTCCTATAACGGCAAGCTTTATGTTTTTGGAGGTGTCTGTGTAATTCTGAGAGCCTCGTTTGAATCTCAAGGGTGCCCTTCTACAGAGGTTTATGATCCAGATACTGATCAATGGACAATTTTGGCTTCTATGCCAATTGGTAGAAGTGGCCATGGAGTGGCTGTTCTGGACAAGCAGATAATGGTTCTTGGAGGCCTTTGTTACAATGGTCACTACAGTGATTCAATTCTTACTTTTGACCCTGAAGATAATAAATGGAAAGAAGATGAATATCCAAGAATGCCCTGCAAACTTGACGGTTTACAAGTTTGTAGCCTACATTTTCCTGAGTATGTGCTAGAACATGTTAGACGTTGTAGTTAAAACAAAAGACTTAAGAAGAAAGTATTCATGAGAAAAGCAGAGTAGAGGGAAATAAAGCAAATTAAATGTCATTGAGCTGTGTAATATATATCTTAATAAAGAAAAAAGTGTACAGGAGTGCATTTACAAAGTTTATTAGGAATGCCAATAACTGCAGTTTCATAATGATTATTTTTTTTTACATATTATGTGGTCTGAGAAGAGAAAATAAAAGATGTTCTTCCATTTTATTTGTTGTAAAACCATGTAACAGACACACATGAACACGTTTCTGTAAACAAAACTTTATGGTTCAGAAAATACTGGAACATACTGTTTTTGAAAGGTGGTTTAAAAGCAAATGTATTGTGCATTTTAATTTTTTAAACAGGTGAAAATTTTGGCACCCTTACTAGAAGATATTCTCTTCTAATATAGCAGTGCAATGGTTTTGTTTAAGTACATAATTTGTTTTTTTGGATACTTCTTTTTCACTTTTATGCCCCCTGAACAAATTTGACAGATCATCTTTTGATATTGATCACAATTTAAAAGTTTTCTAATTTTTTATATGATTTTCCTTAGTTTTTTATGCAATAGTTCCAGTTAGTCTTGCTGAAAAATAAGTTTCTGAAAGTAACAGTTTTTTATGAAAATTCTAGACTGCCTTTGTTTTAATTGTGAAAATAAAATTTATGTATACAGTATGGTCAAGATAAAATTCATATTTTTATGTGCAGCTAAAAATCTATTTTTACAAGTGCACAGATATCAGCTATATCTGTAGAATTTTAGCTGTAATGGTATCCTTTCATATATATACATTCATTGGATAATTGAAAGCTTCATTGTCATTAATGTAATATACATTTGGTATATGCTGACTGATGGAGTAATATTTGAACTCCTTTTAATGCAAATAAGGAAGAAAGTGAAGAAAGTGTCTGTATTTTTTAAAGATTTTCCAGGTTTTATCATATTAGTGCTTTGTCCCGAAGATATACATAATAGAAATGAGTATAATAAGCATAAAATCTGCTCTCTATGAGCAGATAATTTTCTCCAGGTGTTACCAGCTATTGACAAAACCATTTCCTTGCACTGATTAAGCTGTACTTAAAAACAGAGATTTGACTGACTCAGCATTATTTCAGCAAACTTGAAAATATTACTGGCTTCACTATTTCTAAATCAGGTGGATGGCCAGCACAGGGATCCTGTATCCCTTGAAATTTTGTTGAACTACAACACCCAACCTCAGTCAACAAGGCCAGTTGTAGATGGCAAAATTTGGACTTCCCATCTCTGGACAATAGGATGTTGTTAAAAGCACTCTCTAAATCTGTAGATGCATGTCTGAAAATGAGTGATATCCCTCAATCTGAATAGAACCTTGGGTTGATAATGAACTTTTTTTTATCTCTTTAAAGTAATTTGGAAATGTGAAAAATAATATTTGACAATTTGAAACTTGCTGACTCGAGGCAGACTCAAATGCTCATGTAAAACAAAAGACATAAGCTGCACAATTTTATTTCAGCACTTGGGGAACCTCTATATAACAACATGCTATATTCTTGGAGTTTAAAATTATGCATGTGATAAGTTCCCAATTTGTGTTGTGTTAAACAGCAACATACTTGACTGAAGCAAATGAGGCTCTAATGTTTATAGAATTGTGTTCTTTCCAAGCTTTTCTCTCTGAAAGATAAATTTATGGGGCAATATTACTTTGTGATTATCTCAAAGATCACAAGTAAAAATTACCCGTGTAATAATATGCTATGTTTACTGAGGTCATGTTATATTAAAAAGGTAGACAACATTTTCTCATTAGTTTCTTGTACACAGACAATATTTGAATGTTCATAAACTTTATGTTTCTGAAAAAAGCATATTAGCACAAATTCAGATGCATGTTAAACCAAAAGTGATCCTGTTGTTTGTGTAACTTATGTTTACTTCTTTTAATATAGACATTTACAGTTACTAACCTTATTAAGATGCAACCAAAGCTTAATTCTGTAATTGACAACATAATAAGATAAACAGAATTTATGTGATAGGGAAAATGTAGTGCCAGAGGTCAACAGAAATATATTTTATTCTGTTTTAAGACAAAACAACCCTGCTTGGATTCAGTTTTCAAGGCATATTGGTATATACTGCCAGTAGTTCCTGAATGAATAAAGTAATTCTGATCTTTTATTCATAAAATAAAAGCAGCATACTAATGTGTATATACACACATTCATTTGTTATTTCTATTTTGCTATAGACCTATTCATTTCTTTATTAGTATATAGAATATAGCATATAAAGAGGGGAAAATTGTAAATGAGTTTAATCCACAGCATGTTTCAAAATGTGATGTATAACTTCTCACATCCCATTTTAAGAACTTATGTTGCCAGTGGAACATAATCTAAGCTTCTCAAAATAAGTACAGTTTTTCAGTAACTTCTTGAATTTTTACTCACCCTAAAATTTACTTTTATTTTATTTAGTCTATTCATTAGACTAAAATTAACTAATTCTAGAAGTGTTTGTGATAGCAGGATAAGATCAGATAAAAATGGAAGTGAATTTTTTTCCAAGTACATTAAAGAGCCACTTTTGTATCATGTTAATTATTACATGTATGAATAGCAGAGAAGCTTAAACACTTACTGTTGCTGCTTCACTATGGTTGCTATGAGATCAAAGACTTCACTGTAAGAAAATGAGTTTTTGATTACATCTAACGTGGGGGAAATCATTGGGTTAGACTTAAGCAATGGCTTACCTGCCTGGCTTTTAAGTAATATTTGAATACTGATAGCTCTAATCTCTTTTAAAGTGAATTTGATAAGTCTTCTTGCAAATATATCTCAAAGGGCTTCTAAGGCCAAGGTCTTCACTGCTTATATATAAAATATTTTTTATAAAATATACCAACGTGTGTCTACCCATGCAAAGTTGATAAATTAAAGGCATTTTTACTCTAGGAGTGCTTTTAAAACAGGAATTCTCCACATCCAATTTATATGCTATGTGGCCTGATGAATACCTAAATCATCTTGGATATCATATAGAAGAAGAGTTTTAAAAAATAATTTACCACTGAGACAATAGCAAAGTTATGAAATATATTAATAGATATTTTATGAATTGCTTTCTTAATTATAGTAAGTTATCTGAAAAGGCACATTAAATGAAATGAAGTGGAACTATGGTGCTTGTGTTTTTTATTTAATTTCTCATCCATTGTAATACAAGAGCCTGGTTGCATATTTAATGGAAAGTTAGCTTAAATGATTTACTGAGCCAATACTTAAAGTTAGCCTATGTAGGATGTCAGCCTTAAGTTTTTCAAACCTGCTGTTACATACACTGGATAAAAATACAGCTTATTTATCTTAACATGAATGTTGATTTTGTTTCTTTGATTAAAAGGCAAATATTGTTCAACTTATAAATGTCAGATGATTTCTAACCTATTGTGTATCTTCATTTGGTTCATGATATTCTAAATTGTACTTTCTTGAAATTTCTATGCATATGAAAATAACTTATGGTTACAAGAGAAAAGAATGTAAGAATGTAGCAAGTACAGCCATTATTCATCCTTTTGGTAATAAGAATTGTAGCTCTTTGGTATTTTTCCATGTCTGTCACAACTATAATTTATTTATTTAAAACATAGCTATTCAACTTATACTGAACTTTGAGCAGTTTCCAAATTGTTGATTCCTATGGTCTCTTAAAAAGCTCACTATTTAGTTTAAACCATTTTCATTTCAAGAATAATTAAAATGCCAACTTTAGTGCCAAAATGGAAGAGGAAGGAAAGAAGAACATTTTTAGAGAATTTAGACATAATGCACTAGACCACAGGTCTGCAACCCGCGGCTCCGGAGCCACATGCGGCTCTTTCAGCCCCCACCTGCGGCTACCAGTCCTCTGCCATGTGCAGTCCAAAAAAAAAAAAGTGGGACTAAAAAAGTTCAACCAATCAATTCAAATATGCAGAGTAGGTGCATATCTCGCCTTGGCTCCACTTTTCAAACGCATGTACACACATTTTTTGCGGCTCCCAGTTTTTCCTTTTGTGAGGGAACCGGTTCCGAGTGGCTCTTTCACTGTTTCAGGTTGCTGACCCCTGCACTAGACCAAGGTTGTCAAACTGCCAGCCCGTGGGCCGGATGCATCATAGCAAAACCACACCCATCCCATTGCCGGCAATGGCAAAAGTCGTGATACGTCACGACACGTGACGTGACGTTGCGAGTTTGACACCTTTGTACTAGTTTAAGGCCTGTTCATTTGGGAGTGTGTGTGTGTGTGTGTGTGTGTGTGTGTGTAGGTCTTGGCGTATTCGGGTCTTTTCCCGTGTAAGATTGATAGTGTCTTGGCGATGTTTTGACGAGGTCCCACGTCGAAACGTCGCCAAGACACTATCAATCTTACACAGGAAAAGACCTGAATACGCCAAGACAAACACTTGGCAGTGTTAGAAGAAAAAAAACTGTTTATTCTTAAGAAGAAATGGCTCTCCAAAAACTCTAGTGTCTTGCAGCAATTAATGAATGTTTACATGTGCTTTATAAATTATTTTTTAAAATAAATTACTCTAGAAAACCTATTCTTAAATTTTATGTTATGGCGTGTTCATGTTGATACAACGTACTTGTGAATAGTATTTCCTATATTTAGTGGAGAAAAGTAGTACAAGTAAAATGGGAAGGATACCACATGAAAAAAAAATCAGACACCACTTTAAGCATGATTTGTATGGTCATTTCTTATATTAAGTTAATAAGTACTAGAAAAAAGGTGGTCACATGTAAAACCATAACAACCACTAGGCTAACCTCGTAGAGTCCATCACTGCGTGTTTTTTATTGTTATAAAGTGGTTGAATGAAGCTACTGATATTCTGAATAAATGGAATTAAAGATTAAATTCCATTTCTAAAGTGAGAATATTTATACATAATTCAAGAATATCTCTGTTAGTATCAGTATAAACCAGAAAAGGAAATAAGGGCCAATACCTGAAAACAAAACTTGCTTAAAGTTCCATAACCAAAAAATGGTTTCTCTCAATTTTATGGCATTGTAGCATTACAAGATTTATTCAACTTTTGTTAAAAAAAGGGGGGTTGGTTGGGGACAGAGACAAAACATTTGAATAAAAATCAGGACTAGTTATTCTGAATTAAATTAATCTTGATTAGGATTAAATTTCATATATGTTTTATAAAGGGAATTTCAAATACTACGCCAAGTTTTGAGAATATATTAGTAACAATAGTTGGAGATGTTGCTGTTGCAGGATGGTTATGCATAAGCCAATGCTGCTTTTCAACGTATCTAATAAAATGTTTGCATGTTAATTTCAGTTACCTTTGAATTGTGCTATAATAAATTGGAACATTTTATTCAAATATGCACTGTGCATTCTAATAATTACCTGAAGCAGTTGTGAAACTGCAATCTTTTAATATTCTTAAAATCATTTTTATTTCTTTGTAAACATTAATCTGACTCATCCTGTGAATGCATTATGTTCAGTCATGCATATGTACTGTTTTTAAGCAAGGTGTAAAATTTGTATATAAGAATGTAAATAAAATATTTTTAATTTTCATTGTGGTTTTTCTATTAATTTTGTTCCTCTTCCATTATTAAGTCTAATGTTTCACATTCTTAAAGTCATATATATAGGCTTACTTGTGAAAATATTCAGCTGAGCCAAAATGCAGTTGTAAATTTTAACAATGTAATGAAATTTGAATACTTTAAAGCAGACATGTCAAACTCGTGACGTCACATGATGTAGCGTAACATATTGGAACTTTTTCCCCATTGCCGGCAATGGGGTGGGTGTGGTTTCATTGTGACACTACTGGTCCACGGACCAACAGTTTGACACACCTGCTTTAAAGCCTTGATACCTTTGATTGGAAAAGTAAGGAAGCTATACTTTTTCTTTGAAAGCTTTTTAAAAAGTGCTTAGCCTTGCCTATTGTCCATTGAAATGCTAAAACTACTACGGTATGGCTGTGTAAAGTATTTAAAAGAATGTTTCATCAAATATGTGACAGCCAATTTATTTTACTAAATTTTTGTAGCACCCTGAAGGAATTACCTTTCTTCAAACCATAGAACTAGTGGCAACCTTTGCAATGTTGATGTGGCTGTTTAGAAAGCTGCTCACAGATTTCTCACATAGGTTTATCTAGTGTTGTGTATCATCATTGTTGCCTTTGGTGTGATGGGCAGCCATACAAATTTGATAAATAAATGGATAAGCATGTATAACTCAATATTTTCCTGGTAGGCTGAGTGGAAGGGTTGTTGTGCAGGCATACGGGAAAAATTAGAAGCCACTTTTGAAGCAGCTGTGTAACTCTTGTGAAAGACTTGGTGAAAGTAAGGTTCTACATTTAGGCAAGAAAAACCAAATGTACAGGTATAGTATAGGGGGTACCTTGCTCAATAGTAGTAACTGTGAGAGGGATCACAGAGTCCTAGTGGACAACACTTAAATATGAGCCAGCAGTGTGCTGCAGCTGACAAGCCAACACTGCTAGGCTGCATTAACAGAGGAATAGAATCAAGATCACGTGAAGTATTAATACCACTTTAGAATGCCTTGGTAAGGCCACACTTGGAATACTGCATCCAGTTTTGGTCACCACGATGTAAAAAAGATGTTGAGACTCTAGAACAGGGGTGTCAAACTCAATTTCATTGAGGGCTGCATCAGCATTGCGGTTGCCCTCGGGGCCGGGTGGGTATGGCCAGGGTGGGCATGGCCTACTGGGTGGGCGTGGCTAGAGTGTGTATGGCCTACTGGGTGGGCGTGGCCAGCTCTACATCATTCGCATCAAGGGTGCCTATGGGGCCTGGTCAGGAGTGGAACAGATCTGAGGGTCTCTGGCAGAAGGAGGGTCTCTGGGCCAGGGCCAAGGCAGTGGGGGCCGTTCCCTCACTGTTTCCAGGATGGCTTCGTGGGCCACATGAAACCACTTCACGAGCCAGATCCGGCCCCCGGGCCTTATGTTTGACATGTCTGCTCTAGAAAGAGTACAGAGAAGAGCAACAAAGATGATTAGGGGACTGGAGGCTAAAACATAAGGAACGGTTGCTGGAATTGGATATGTCTAGTTTAATGAAGAGAAGGATGAGGTGGGGGCATGATAGCAGTGTTCCAATATCTCAGGGGCTGCCATGAAGAGGGAGTCAAACTATTTTCCAAAGCACCTGAGGGCAGGACAAGAAGCAACGGATGGAAACTAATCAAGGAGAGAAGCAACCTAGAACTAAGAAGAAATTTCCTGACAGTTAGAACAATTAATCAGTGGAACAACTTGCCTCCAGAAGTTGTGAGTTTTTAAGAAGAGATTGGACAACCATTTGTCTGAAATGCTATAGGGTTTCCTGCCTGAGCAGGGGGTTGGACTAGACCTCCAGAATCCCTTCCAATTTTTATTATTATTATTATTATTATTATTATTATTATTATTATTATTATTATTATTATTATTATTATTATTATTATTATTTATAATAATAATTTATTGTTATTGTTATTATTTCAGGTGTTTATATTAATGCATACTGGGAAGCACCTCTTTAGTTACCTTTTTTATTTTTTATTATTGTTATATAAAACTTTTATTCATAAAACATGAAACTCAGTCAACTGAACACTCAAATTGACTGGCACTAATGGTTGACACAGATTGCTGCCAGCATCCTAGGTATCAACCAGGTATCTCCTTAAAATGTAGGATGTTCCGAGTAGCACAGTTTTTTGTAGCTTTGCTGGAGTTATTGCAGGAAGCTGCAATTTCTTGATATATTTTGCAAAGTTTTTGGACTTAGTTCCCAGTGCCCCGATGACAATGGGTATCACTGTTACATGTTTCATCCATAATTGCGCAGTTTCGATGGCCAGGTAGCGGTATTTCGTAATTTTTTCCAGTTCTTTTTCTTCGACTCTGGCATCACTTGGTACAGCGATATCAGTCAACTGTACGCTTCGGTTCTCTATGACTGCGATATCTGGCGTGTTGTGTTCCAAATGGCGATCTGTCTGTATTCGGAAGTCTCACAAGATCTTTACCCTCTCATTCTCGACAACTTTTTCCACCCTATGTACCCATGACTTTTCAGACACAGGCAAGTTGTATTTTTTACACAATGCCCAGTGGATTAGTTTAGCAACTCAATCATGCCTAGCTTTGTAATCAGTTTGCACGATTTTGCTGCACTCAGATATTAAATGTGAAACAGTTTCAACTTTGTTGTTGCAAAGTTGGCAATTTGGATTGTATTATTATTGTTATTATGTGAGGTGTTTATTTTAATGCATACTGGGAAGCACCTCTTTAGTTACCTTTAGTATTAATCAACCTCTTCCTTTTATTTTCCATCTACAGGTGAAACTTGAAAAATTAGAATATCGTGCAAAAGTTCATTTATTTCAGTAATGCAACTTGGCCGGGCAGGGTCAGGGGCCTCCAGCATAAGACCAACAAGAGGCCCCTGATTAAGTTCTTAGCTAAGTTCTTTGTCGGGTTAGGGAGGGGGATGGGAAAAGACTATGGTGGTTTGGCGAAGGGGGCCCTTCCATCAACCATAGCGCAGACCAGGCCTACGACCGTTCACGAAGGTGAGGAACGGGGTCCAGTCGCCGACAAAGCCCAGTGGCGAGCTGACGGACAACCAATTCCCAGGATGGTGGGGAACGGCAGAAGGTGCACAAGCAGAGGGCCGTATCGACACCGGGAGGGTCATCTCCGCTCTCTACAAGCGGTGAGACGCTCCGACCCTCTGTACTTCCCCCGAGGACCCGGGAGCGAAGATGTGCAGCCTCCTGAGCTCAGGCTGGTCTACCTAAATGCCAGCTCCGTTGCTAACAAGGCTCCCCTTGTTCGAGACCTAGTGGAGAGGGAGCGCGCGGACCTGGCTTGCATCACGGAAACCTGGCTGGGCCCAGAGGGTGGTGTCCCTCTGGTTGACCTCTGCCCGCCTGGTTTCCAGGTGCTGCACCAGCCTCGGGCCCATGGTAGGGGCGGAGGAGTGGCAGTAATCATCAGGGAGACCCTTAGCCCGCGGGAGACCACCGTCCCCCAGATAGTCGGGTGTGAGTCTCTCTTTCTGAGATACGGTCCGGGGGCGCAGTTGAGCCTGCTGCTGGCGTACCTTCCACCTAATCGCGCAGCGGCAGCTCTGCCTAAGCTACTCGATGTCCTCTCGGGGTTGGTGGTTGAATTCCCCAAACTCATGGTTTTGGGCGACTTCAACCTACCGTCCCTAGGAGGATCGTCCGAACTAGCTCGGGAGTTCATGGCTTCCATGAGCTTGGAGCAGCGTTGGCGTAGAAGTGTTCAAGTGGTGGAGATATTGCCTGGCTGGTGTCTGAGATGGCTGGCGGCGAGGAGAGTGGAGTACCGCGGCCTCTCTGGTATGGTGACCTGGCCTGGTGGGGGAATGCGGACGCTGATGCCTCGGACGTTAATGAGACATAATTTTAACCTCTGCGCCGCCAGAAACTGACTAGACCATGTTTTGTGGTTCGGTTGAACTACCATGGTCTTGGTTTCCCTTCCTGGCCGACTATTATCTGGTCCTCTTACAACATGACTTTGAACTGTAACCGGAGTTCTCCTACCATTCTGTATCTCTACAGGCTTATCAGCCCTGATGTATTCCGCTGACTCCCTTGCTCTAATTCCCTCTTCTCTCCTCCCCTCCCCTATAATTTTGGAAGGTCCGGGGTACAACCACTGTGGGAGAGTGGTTAAGTTTTTACATCTGCTGCCTCCCAGAGGTGAGAGCTCTGGGGGGTATTGCTCCCCCGGTTTGTATGTACCAGGTTGCCCCCCGGCTTTGACCGCTGTGAGAGGGCGGGATTCGATTCGATCTGTTCCGGGATTTCCCAGCTCTAGTGGCAGTGGAGCTGGGCTGGCTCTCTGGTCATTTGCCTTCGATTTATTTATTTTGAGACCCTCCCATGTTGATCTGGTCTGCCTTGCTGTTTTTTTGTCGGACTTGTTAAGATCATGCGTCTGACTTATTCTAGCACGACCTTATACGCTCTCAGGGGGGGCCCCCCATCCTGGGAGCGACCCGCCTTACTTTTTACACCTCCTCTTGATGAAGGGCCCGAGTGTTGGCACCCTGAGAGATGGCTGGGCATGGGTAGGGGCCTCCGATATAAGCCAAATAGGAGGCCCCTGGTTAGTTTTTTGGTTAAATTTTTTAGGATGTTAGGGAGGGGGGTGGGAACTTCTTTTGGTTGTTCGGATATGGGGGGCAGTCCAGCAACCACTGTTCAGGCCAGGGCCGGGATTGATCGCGGAGGGGAGGAGCGGGGGTTGGTCGCCCCTGGGGCTCCAGGGCAAGTCGTGGGAATGCCTATTCCCACGACGTTAGGGAATGGCAGCAGGTGCAGGAACAGAGGGCCGTATCGATCTCAGGGAAGGCCTCTCCGCTACTTGCAAGCGGTGAGGCGTTCCGACCCTCTTGTTCTACCCCGAGGTCCCGGGAGTGAGGATGTGCAGCCGCCTGAGCTCCGGCTGGTGTACCTGAATGCCAGGTCTGTCGTTAATAAAGCTCCTCTCGTCCGTGACTTGGTTGAGGGTGAGCAGGCGGACCTGGCTTGCATCACGGAGACTTGGTTGGGCCCAGAGGGCGGTATTCCTCTGGCTGATCTTTGCCCACCAGGTTTCCGGGTGCTACACCGGCCTCGGGCTCAGGGTAGGGGTGGGGGAGTGGCTGTTGTTATGAGGGAGACCTTAGCTCCGCGGGAGGCCACCGTTCCGCAGATAGTCGGGTGTGAGTCTCTCTTCTTGAGATGCGGCCCTGGTGCGCAGTTGGGCTTGCTGCTGGTGTACCTTTCGCCTAGTCACGCAGCAGCAGCCCTGCCTGAGCTTCTCGATGTCCTCTCTGGGTTGGTGGTTGAGTTCCCGAAACTTATAGTTTTGGGGGACTTCAATCTACCATCTCTGGGAGGATCATCTGAGTTGGCTCGGGAGTTCATGGCTTCCATGACGGCCATGGACCTGTCGCAAATAATTTCAGGACCGACTGATGAGGGAGGCCACACCCCCGACTTGGTTTTCTTATCTGGACGGTGGCGTGATGATCTCGGTGGGGGCTCCCCAACCATTATGCCCCTGTCATGGACCGACCATCACCTCCTACGGCTAGACTTCCGCTTTGCCACCCCCCACCGTGGGTGCGCGGAACCAACCAGATGGTACCGCCCCAGACGCCTAATGGACCCGGATAGGTTCCAGGCAGCGCTTGAGAACCCACCTGCACTCTCTGCTCACAGCTCGGCAGACGCCTTAGTGGAAGCCTGGGAAAGGGCAGCCACGGAGGCACTTGACCAAGTTGTACCCCTGCGGCCCCTGACCCGGCGCAGATCCCAGCGAGCCCCATGGTTCACCGCGGAGCTCCGGGAGATGAAGCGTTGGAGACGGGGCCTAGAGAGCCGTTGGAGATCCAGTCGATCCGAATCTGACCGGTTGCGACTAAGAATCCTCACCAGGTCTTATCTCGCAGCGATAAGGGTGGCGAGATCCAATTATTTTTCCACCCTCATCGCGTCCGCAGATAATCGCCCGGCTGCCCTGTTCAGAGTGACTCGCTCCCTTCTGAACCAAGAGGTGAGGGAGGAACCCTTACAGGGTCGAGCCGAGGAATTCGGTCAATATCTGTTGGATAAAATCGCTCGGATTCGAACCGGCCTGGACTCCAACTGGGCAGAGTCTGAGGAACAGGACATGGACAGTCTTGTCGACGTCATCTGGGAGGAATTTGATCCTGTGACTCCAAAGGAAGTGGACAGGATTATGAGGAGGTTGAGCTCCTCCACATGCTTACTGGACCCATGCCCTTCCTGGCTGGCTTATGCAGCTCGAGAGGGGACATGAGGCTGGTTTCAGGCGGTCATCTCTGCTTCTCTGAGTGAGGGCCATTTCCCCGCCTCCTTGAAGGAGGCGGTGGTGAGACCTCTCCTCAAGAAGCCCACCTTAGACCCAGCTTCATTGAATAACTTTCGTCCAGTCTCCAACCTTCGCTTCCTTGCGAAGGTTGTTGAGAGTGTGGTGGCGCATCAGCTTCCTCAGGTCCTGGAGGAAGCGGATTATCTAGACCCATGCCAATCGGGCTTCAGGCCGGGCTACAGCACGGAGACGGCATTGGTCGCTCTGATGAATGATCTCTGGAGGGCCCGGGACAGGGGCCATTCCTCTGTCCTAGTCTTATTAGACCTTTCGGCGGCTTTCGATACCATCGACCATGGTATCTTGCTGCGGCGCCTCAGGGGATTGGGAGTGGGAGGCACGGTTCTGCGGTGGTTCTCCTCCTTTCTCCTGGGACGCTCGCAGTCGGTGTTGGCAGGAGGACAGAGATCGACTCCGAGGCCTCTCGTTTGTGGAGTCCCTCAGGGGTCAGTTCTCTCGCCTCTCCTGTTCAACATCTACATGAAACCGCTAGGTGAGATCATTCGTGGTTTTGGAGTAGGGTACCATCAGTATGCTGATGACACACAGCTTTTCATCTCAACTCCAAACAGCATCAGTGATGCCCTCGACGTGATGTCCCGTTGCCTGGAAGCGGTCCGGGAATGGATGGGGAGGAACAGGCTTCAACTCAACCTGGACAAGACTGAATGGCTGTACATACCGGCATGCCAGGATACTCAGAACGTTCCATCCCTTAACATCGGGGATGAGTTATTACCCCCTGTTGATAGGGCCCGCAACCTGGGTGTCCTCCTAGACTCACAGCTATCCTTGGAAGATCACATAGGAGCTGTGGCCAAGGGGGCCTTCACTCGGGTTCGACTGGTGCGCCAACTACGACCGTATCTGGACCTGGATGCCTTACGTACAGTCACCCATGCACTTGTGACCTCCCGCCTTGACTACTGTAACGCTCTCTACATGGGGCTGCCCTTGAGAGCCACTCGGAAGCTTCAACTGGTGCAGAGTGCAGCTGCACGAACACTTTTGGGGGCCTCCTGATACTCCCATATCACACCTCTCCTCCGTGAGCTGCACTGGCTTCCGGTTGCCTTCCGAGTGAAATTCAAGGTGCTAACAATGACATACAAAGCCCTACATAGCATGGGTCCGGATTACCTACGGGAGCACCTTCTGCCAACGTCAACACCCCTCCGTCCTGTGCGCTCCCACAGAGAGGGCCTCCTCAGGGTGCCACCGCTCAAAGAATGCCGGCTGGTGGCCCCCAGGGGGAGGGCATTCTCAGTGGGTGCGCCAACCCTCTGGAACTGCTTGCCTACCGAAATCCGGATGGCCCCTGACCTTCGCACCTTCCGGCGCGACTTAAAAACTTACCTGTTCCAGCAGTCCGGCCTGGCCTGATAGCTCTTGGGGTTTCATTTGTTTTTACTATTGTTTTTTACTATTGTTTAACTGTATACCTACCTTACCCTGTACACCGCCCCGAGTCCCTCGGGAGAAGGGCGGTATATAAAAACAAACAAACAAACAAATAAATAAATAAATAAATAAATAAATAAATAAATAAACTTAAAAGGGGAAACTAATATATGAGATAGACTCATTACATGCAAAGCAAGATAGTTCAAGCCGTGATTTGTCATAATTGTGATGATTATGGTGTGCAGCTCATGAAAACCCCAAATCCACAATCTCAGGAAATTAGAATATTGTGAAAAGGTGCAATATTCTAGGCTCAAAGTGTCCCACTCTAATCAGCTAATTAAGCCATAACACCTGCAAAGGGTTCCTGAGCCTTTAAATGGTCTCTCAGTCTGGTTCAGTAGGAATCACAATCATGGGGAAGACTGCTGACCTGACAGTTGTGCAGAAAACCATCATTGACACCCTCCATAAGGAGGGAAAGCCTCAAAAGGTAATTGCAAAATAAGTTGGATGTTGCCAAAGTGCTGTATCAAAGCACATTAATGGAAAGTTATGTGCAAGGGAAAGCACCAAAACCTGGTTCAATGACCGTGGGATTACTGTGCTTGATTGGCCAGCAAACTCGCCTGACCTGAACCCCATAGAGAATCTATGGGGCATTGCCAAGAGAAAGATGAGAGACATGAGACCAAACAATGCAGAAGAGCTGAAGGCCGCTATTGAAGCATCCTGGTCTTCCATAACACCTCAGCAGTGCCACAGGCTGATAGCTTCCATGCCACGCCGCATTGAGGCAGTAATTGCTGCAAAAGGGGCCCAAACCAAGTACTGAGTACATATGCATGCTTATACTTTTCAGAGGTCCGATATTGTTCTATGTACACTCCTTGTTTTATTGATTGCATGTAATATTATAATTTTCTGAGATTGTGGATTTGGGGTTTTTATGAGCTGCACGCCATAATCATCACAATTATGACAAATCACGGCTTGAACTATCTTGCTTTGCATGTAATGAGTCTATCTCATATATTACTTTCCCTTTTTAAGTTGCATTACTGAAATAAATGAACTTTTGCACGATATTCTAATTTTTCGAGTTTCACCTGTAGATACCTCAAGTTATTACTTGCAACAGATGTACTTTGGCTACATCACTTTATTCTCACATAGTATCACATCTTTCTATCAACAGTAGGAATTGTTAGGAATTTTCTAAAGCCAGAGAATTGTGTATATTCATCTTCTGCCATGGTTATGTCTGCAAAAAGAGCAAAAAAACTATAGGAAAAAACAATTTCAACTGTTGCTGCAACCATAATAGAAATGGTAGAAGCTTAAACAAAAATACATTTATCTCTGATTAATCTTCCCAAATATCTTCAGTTCGGAGTGATCTGGCCCAATCGTAAAGCATTACTGCTTCTTGTTCCCAGTCTTCATTAGAAAATTGATTTTCGGGCCCTGGATCTCCAGCTGAATCATCACTCAAAGAAGGACTGCTTAAGTCCTAAACAACAAAATATAAAGCAGCAAACGTCATAATTTGAAAGTGAAATCTAATATTATACATTTTAAACTAAATTCTTATTTTGCAGAGATTTTTAATACAAATGCAGCTATCTTGAGATTTATAATATAATTAAATTGTAGTTTTTCAAGATTTCAACCAAAATTAAGCACATTTTTTTCTCCTCAGAATTAAGCATTCTTTGAGCAATATATCCCTGAGACATGCAGTATTCTTGGATATAAAATTAATATGGCCACTGCAGCTCTGGAATTAAATTCTTAATATGTAAACGAAGTATTAGATGGGAGTATTTTTTTTAGTAAATGAAAACAACTAGAAATAACAAACAGGCACTGTACTTTATGGCCTTCTAACTCCTTTAGCCAGCACTGGTCATATAAGCATCTTTATGTAATAAAACAGATTGCATGTGTGTTTGTGCACATACGTTGCTTGCCCCTTATGTTATAGCTGTTATGCTAGAGGATGTATAGAGTGAGTTTCATATGGCTCACATGATCAGAAGGAAAAGACAGGTAATAGTTGGCTTAAAATGGAGCTGTGAACAATATTCTGAACCACTGCCCAACTTTTCTCACAGATAGCTTCTCTTATCTCTTGACTATTAATTGTCCTTGGGTGCCCTGAGATGATGTTGTCAAAGACTTTTTGAAAATTGAAGAACAGAATGTCATCAAGATGCCTGCTGACACTTTAAAAAAAAACTAGATTGGTGAGACAGGGTTTTCTTTCGATTACCAATTATATTGATTTTGTGGGAGCAGATGTTCAAGTAACCAGTTTATAATTTCCTGGATATTTCTTTGGAGCCTTTTTTAAAATTGGTGTCAGTGTCAGTTTAACTATTTTCCAGTTATTTGTAATGCAGAAAGCTATTGCCAAATACATAATGTTCTCCATACATGTGATATATCTTGGGATACGCTTCACTTGGAATCTGAAAAAAATCTATTTTAAATCATTTTAATTTACAACATAAAAAGAAATGCTGCATAACAAATTGTTAATGTCCTGCATTGTTATTACTTCCAAAATGTCTTTGGACCAAATGGATCCCATAATAATAATGATAATAATAATAATGATAATAATAATAATAATAATAATAATAATAATAATAATAATAATAATAATAATAATAATAATAATAAATAAATAATAATAATAATAATAATAATAATAATAATAATAATAATAATAATAATAATAATAATAATAATAATAATAATAATAATAATAATAATAATTTTATTTATATACCGCCCTTCTCCCGAAGGACTCAGGGCGGTGAACAGGGCAGATATATAAATAATACAAAAATACAAAAGTTAAAAAAAATTAAACATATGCCCAACTAAAAACAGTAAATACATATATTAAAAATGACAATAAAAACCCAACCCATCCCCCATCAGGCCAGGCCGGCTTGTTCAAATAAGAGTGTCTTCAGATCGCGACAGAAGGAGCGAAGGTCGGGCGCCATCCGGAGCTCAACCGGCAACCAATTCCATAGCTCCGGGGCGCCCACAGAGAAGGACCTCCCCCTGGGGGCCACCAATTGACATTCTCTGATCGGTGGCACCCTGAGGAGGCCCTCTCTGTGGGAGCGCACAGGGCGGAGGGAAGTTGATGCCGGCAGCAGGTGCTCCCTAAGGTACTCCGGACCCATGCCATGTAGGGCCTTAAACACCATTACCAGTACCTTGAATCTCACCCGGAAGACAACTGGTAACCAATGCAGCTCACGGAGCAGAGGTGTAACATGGGAGTATCGGGAGACTCCCAACACAACTCTCGCGGCTGCATTCTGTACCAGTTAGAGCCTCCGAGTGGTCCTCAAGGGCAGCCCCATGTAGAGAGCGTTGCAGTAGTCCAGACGAGAGGTCACGAACTCGTGAGTGACCGTACATAAGGCATCCCGGTCTAGATAGGGCCGCAACTGGCGCACCAGGCGAACCTGGGCGAAGGCCCCCCTAGTCACAGCTACTATATGGTCTTCCAGAGTGAGCCGTGAATCTAGGAGGACTCCCAGGTTGCGAGCCCTATCTACGGGGGGTAATAGTTCACCCCCCATGGAAAGAGATGGAATGTTCTGAATATCCCAGGATGCCGGTATGCACAGCCACTCAGTCTTGTCGGGGTTGAGTTGAAGTCTGTTCCTCCCCATCCAGACCCGAACCGCCTCCAGGCAACAGGCCATCACGTCGAGGGCATCACTGGGGTGGTTTGGGGTCGAAATAAAAAGCTGGGTATCATCGGCATACTGATGATACCCAACTCCAAAACCACGAATGATCTCACCCAGCGGTTTCATGTAGATGTTGAACAGGAGAGGCGAGAGGACCGACCCCTGAGGAACTCCACAAACGAGAGACCTCGAGGTCGACCTCTGCCCCCCTGCCAACACCGACTGCGAACGTCCCAGGAGATAGAAGGAGAACCACTGCAAATCCATGCCTCCCACTCCCAATCCCCTGAGACGCCGCAGCAGGATACCATGGTCGATGGTATCGAACGCCGCTGAGAGGTCTAATAGGACTAGGACAGAGGAATGTCCCCTGTCCCAAGCCCTCCATAAGCCTTAGAAAAAAAATAACGTTACCCCAGCTGAAACAATTTGGTCTGAAATTATGGTCGCTTTTCCAGGAAAAGGAATTGGGGAATATCATACTTAGAGATTATGCTGTGTGTACAATTATTAGGCAAGTGAGTATTTTGACCATATTATTATTTTCATGCATATTTTCCACCTCCAAGCTGTATAAACTTGAATGCTTAGTGGATATAAGCATATCAGATAATGTGTATTTGTGTAATGAGGGAGGGTGTGGCCTAAGGAGATCAACACCCTATATCAAGGTGTGCATAGTTATTAAGCAGCTTCTTTTCCTTAGGCAAAATGGGCCAAAAAAAGAGATTTAACTCACTCTGAATAGTCAAAAATTGTAAAGTCTTTCAGAGGAATGCAGCACTCTTGAAATTGCTAAGATATTGGGGTGTCATTACAGAACCATCAAATGTTTTGTTGCAAATAGTCAACAGTGTCTCAAGAAATGTGTTGAGAAAAAAAGATGCACATTAACTGCCAAAGATTTGAGAAGAATCAAATGTGAAGCTGCCAGGAACCCATTATCCTCCAATGCTGTCATATTCCAGAACTGCAACCTACCTGGAGTGTCCAGAAGTACAAGGTGTTCAGTGCTCAGAGACATGGTCAAGGTAAGCTAAGCTGACAGTAGGTTGGGAGTTCATTTTGAATCCATCTTCAACCCCAAAAGTTCCAGCTAGCTCATCTTTAATAATAACATCCCATACCAGTGCCCCACCTCCACCTTGCTGGCGTCTGAGTCGAAGTGGAACTCTGTGCTCTGTGCCTGTTACTGATCCAGCCATGGGCTGATCCATCTGGTTTGTCAAGAATCACTCTCATCTCATCCACAAAACTTTTGAAAAACCTGTCTTCAGATAGTTCTTGGCCCAGTCTTGCTGTTTCAACTTATGTGTCTTGTTCAGTGGAGGTCGGGTTTCAGCCTTTCTTACCTTGGCCATGTCTCTGAGCACTGAACACCTTGTACATCTGGGCAACTCCAGGTAGGCTGCAGTTCTGAAATATGACAGCACTGGAGGATAATGGCTTCCTGGTAGCTTCACGTTTGATTCTTCTCAAATCTTTGGCAGTTAATGTGCGTCTTTTTTTCTCAACGTTTCTTGCGACCCTGTTGACTATTGGCAACAAAACATTTGATAGTTCTGTGATCACAATATCTTAGCAATTTCAAGAGTGCTGCATCCCTCTGAAAGACTTTTTACAATTTTTGACATTTCCGAGTGAGTTAAATCTCTTTTTTGGCCCATTTTGCCTGAGGAAAAGAAGCTGCCTAATAATTATGCACAACTCGATATAGGGCGTTGCTCGCTTTAGGCCGCACCTTCCCTCGTTACACAAATACACATCACCTGATATGCTTATATCCACTAAGCATTCAAGTTTATACAGCTTGGAGGTCGAAAATATGCATGAAAATAATGATATGGTCAAAATACTCACTTGCCTAATAATTTTGCACACAATGTAGAAGGAAAAGAATACATCACAAACATGTCCTTTGTACCTCGTTATATTCACCTGAGATAGCTGGTGGCATTTCAAAATGCCAGATGTATCCACGAGTCCTAACTCCTTGTCTGCCTATATCAAAGTCTATACCAGGCTCCTGGAGACTGTATCCTGAATACTTTTCAGGATATTCATTCATTTATGTTACATCCCAGTCTCACTATCCTATATAACTCTTTGATTTATATCCTACATGTCACAACAAAGTAAACCATACAACATTGGAAAACTGTATAATATAGTTATAACAGATGAAGTTGAATTTGCAAAGGAAGAAGATAATGTATGAAGGTGTTGATGTTACTGAAACAATAAAAATGGGCTCTCAACTTCATTATCAGAACCAGGTCTATATAAAACAGTCTTATCACTAAGTAATAAATCCCACTGAAGTCAGAGTGAGTTCTTTTCAGCTAAAGACCATGATAAGAGTTGGAAAGGTTAGTTTTTACACTTTTCAGGCAAAAGGAGCTATCCTTGGCCAAATTGTGTAACAATGGTTTTGGAAGGTGGAAATTATTTTTTAATAATTTAATAATTTAATAATTTTTTAATAATTTGATTTATAACATGCTCAAATCATGTTATCACAACATTCATTGGCCAGCAAAGTGCCCCCCTTAAAAAGATGTTTTAGCAGGTTGAATAATTACAGTAAACAATTAGTCACAGCAGCTGTTTTATTCTCTTTTTTTTCAGGTGTGGATTTCATATAAAAGTATGCCATTCTATATACAGTACAATTAAACTATATCCTGCCATTTGAACACTCTACTAAAAGAACAGTTTTCAAAAACCTAGTGTTTGATTAAATCCTTTTAAAACATATTGATAGACCTCTAATGATCTAGCAGTACTATTCTAAATAGCAAATGTTCCATGTGCTTTATCCTTGCTCACCTCTTCTTTCACAACTTTATAAACTTTCTTCATTTTTGCAATCTTCTGTCTAGCTTGATAAGAGCGGCGCTGTGACATTCTCTGGGCTGCTTTTTGTTTTTGTCTTGATAGGGAAGTAGTTATGAAACCAGGTGACATAGACCTAGAAAAGAACTGGTGTTCTGAACATTATTTTCACAGATCCTACAGTGCAAATGCTACTATGGACAGGAAATGTCAATAAATATTAACATGAATACTGTGAAAACTACTATTTCTGTGCTCTGAAGTAGAGATGTATATAGCAACACTTATTGGTTTAACAGTCATTGGCTTATACCAGCCCTCTTTACATACATGCAGTGCACATAAAAAGGGAGTAACCACAGTCACAAAATTACACACGTTTTGAAGCTAATTAATATCACTAGAGATTCTTCCAGGAGGTCATATTGCTAACCTATTTTTTTCTTCCTATTAAGGAACATATGTGCAAATTTACACTGCTATTACTTTCTTGTCTCTCACTTCTGGAAAGCAGTGACTTAAGTGAATTCTATATATCTTTTCAGAAGTAGAAATATTAAACTTTCTAATAATATCCTAGGCACTATTTTCCCCCCAAATGATACCTCTAACTTGGGGGATGACACAACTGATGAAAATAAAAGAAATGGGAATACTTTTCTTCCTGTCGCAGGAATGCAGGGTTGTGCCTCTTTTTTAGAAACTATTGATGAATGCTCTTTTGTGAGTGTCTGTATATTTTCTTCCAGGGTGAGGCTATGAAAGCGATTGTTCAGTTCCAGAGAGACTTCATTGGAGTGGGCTACGGTAAATAGTAGGGGCTTTGCTCTTGTTTTCTTCTAAAAGAGATGTGTTTCCATTCGTCTTTAGGTACATATGTAGGCTCGTTTTTAGGGAAGCTGTTTATTCCCTATTGCAGGGGTGTCAAACTCAATTTCATTGAGGGCCGCATCAGCATTGCGGTTACCCCCAGGGTGGGCGTGGCCTACTGGGTGGGCATGGCCAGCTCTACGCATCAAGGGTGGCTATGGGGGCCTGGGCAGGAGTGGGACAGATCTGAGGGTCTCTGGCAGAAGGAGGGTCTCTGGGCCAGGGCCAAGGCAGTGGGGGCCGTTCCCTCACTGTTTCCAGGATGGCTTCGCGGGCCACATGAAACCACTCTGCAGGCCGGATCCGGCCCCCGGGCCTTGTGTTTGACATGTCTGCCCTATTGTGTTCAGTTTGGATGTATCAGTTTTCTTCTTTATGTTCATGTATTTTTTAGAAGCTGTTTGCTCTCTATTGTGTCTTTTGGTGTATGTTTTTTTATTACAACTGCAATTTTTTTTGTTTACAATTTATTTATAATTTCATTATATTGTTTTTGTCCTGTTTTTATAGCCACCCAAATAATATATTTGAGATGGACAGCCATATTAAAGAAAGAAAGAAAGAATATTAGTGGGTTAGGTTTAAGAAATTGCAGTGTTTGGGATTATATTGTAGTTACAAATAGGAACTCTTCTTCTCTTGGCAATAATTCTTATCTGTCTTTTAACAAATAAAAGGGAAAGGGAAAAAAGACATTCCAAAGAAAGCTAGTAATCAAATTTGGCAACCATTGACATTATTTACCTAATTTGACAAACAGCCAAGATTTGAGCACGACTTGTCTCTTCGTTCTGTGGTTTCAGCAACAGAAATGGAAGTTCGGCTCTAAGTCTAGCAGACAGCTTCCCAGACTGTGCATAATCCATGATGTCATACACTATCATTGCTCTAGGCCAATTTTCCAATGTCAGCCTTCTCCAATAATTATGTCTGCCACCATAATATGCTGGAGTTTCATCCATATGACTGGCATACTAGAAAGCCATAAGGAAACAACGTTTATGAAATGCTAATTATAATTCAGTTAAGTTTGGGTAGCTTAATTATAATTTATTCTGTTCATTTTTAAAATTTACATCACTGCCGATCTCACTTACATGTGATTCTCGGTGGCATATATAGTTAAACATAAGTAAAACCATAATCTTCTACCATTAAACACAATTAACACTTAAAACCTACGTTTAAAAAACAATAATAAAAAGAGGAGAATTCACTTTGGCAATATAGCTAATTAATAGGCTCCATGAGGTCCCAAAGCCTGATGCACATCCATATTTTAAGGGCTCTTCTGTAGACCAGAAAAGTTGGGGGCAATCTCACCTTGGATGGGAGGAAATGATGTATCAAAGGGTGGGTACAACAGCAGAAAAGACTCTTTTTCTGGCTCCTGCTAAACAAAGCTCCTTGCCTAATGGGACCCACAAAATGACCTTCTGCTGGACCTGATGGGATGGGTAAATGTAATTGGGGAGAGGTGGCCCCCTCAAATAACCTTGTCCCACTTGATATAGGGCTTTACAGGTTATACCAGCATCATGAATTGGGCTTGGAAGCAAACCGGCAGCCAGTCAGTCTTGCAGAGCAAAGGTGCAATCTGTACCAGTTGAAGCTTTTAGATGCTCTTCAAGGGCAGCCCCATGTAAAGCACATTTAGTAATCCATTTGAAAAGAGACTAGGCCAGACATGTCAAACACAAGGCCCAGGGGCCGGATCCGGCCCGCAAAGTGGTTTCATGTTGCCCACGAAGCCATCCTGGAAACAGTGAGGGAACGGCCCCCACTGCCTTGGCCCTGGCCCAGAGACCCTCCTTCCGCCAGAGACACTCAGATCTGTCCCACTCCTGCCCGGGCCCTCATAGGCACTCTTGATGCGAATGAGGTAGAGCTGGCCACGCCCACCCAGTAGGCTGTACGCACTCTAGCCACGCCCACCCAGTAGGCCACACCCACCCTGGCCACGCCCACCCGGCCCCCTGAGGGCAACCACAATGCTGATGTGGCCCTCAGTGAAATTGAGTTTGACACCCCTGGACTAGGCCATGAGTGACTGAGAGTAGGGCTTCCCAATACAGGAGTGGGTGCAACTGGTGCTTAACATGAAGCTGTGCAAAGGGGTTACTGGCCATTACTGACACCTGTTTTTTTGAGCAGGAGTTGTGAGTCCAGAAGGACTCCAGATTCTGCACCAGGTCTATTTAGGATAGTGCAATCCCATCCATCATCAAATATAGTAAATCCTCAGATAGAGAAGTTGCCAAAGCCACTTAGTCATTCCAGGGTTCAGTTGAAGTCTTTTGTTCCAGATCTCCACAGTTTCAAGGCAACAAAAGAAGACATGAATAGAATCACTTAGTTCTCTAAGCATGGAAATATATAACTGGGTATCATCAACACACTGACCTTATGAACCCCATGCTGACCCCATGCTGACAGATGATTTCACCCAGTAGATTCATATACCGTATTTTCCGGCGTATAAGACGACTGGGCGTATAAGACGACCCCCCCAACTTTTGAGATGATTTTCAAGATTTTTCGTCTTATACGCCGGAAAATCAGTGAGCCCGGGAAGGCACGCCCTCCCCTCTCTCTGTGGAGGAAGCAGGGCAGGCTGGCGTCTGGTGGAAGCCGGCAGGGCAGTCCTGCGCATGCGCGCACTCCCGGCTCCTAAGGAGTCCTCAAGGAGCCATGGCAGGCGCCTCACGCTCTTCCCTCTTGAGGCAGCATCGGCGGAGCCGTCTGGCGGGAGCCGGCAGGGCAGTCCTGCGCACACACGCGCTCCCCGGCTGTTAAGGAGCACTCCTTAGCAGCCGGGGAGTGCGCGCGTGTGCAGGACTGCCCTGCCGGCTCCCGCCCGACGCTCTTCCCTCTTGAGGCAGCATCGCTCCCCGGCTCCTAATGGAAAATTACCCCTGCAACTTGGGACCTTTCTTGTTGGGTTCTCCATTAATTTTCTGGGAAAGACAACAGAGAAGGTTGCAAAAGGCAATCACTAATTGTGGGATGTACGATAACTGGGTATAAATGTGAATGAGTTGCCAAGCAATCAGATCCCTATCATGTGACCAGAGGAATGCGGAGACAGCCTGAACTCTGAGCACCAGTTGTAACTATTATTGGAATGATAGCTGACTGAATGGCTATAGGTCAAGGACTACTTATAATGAGATGGGTGGAAAATATGACATCTACAGGTGGTCCATGATTTACAAACATAATAGGGACCAGTAAATTTCTCATTGTGGTAATGTGTCATTAACTGAGGCATCATGTCCAATTTTATGAACTTTTTTACTATATTTATTAAGCAACTCACACAGACATTAATCAAATCATACGGCACCTCACTGACTTTGCTTGTTGGAAGCCGGCTGGGAAGGTCACAAATAGTGATCACACAAACCAAGGATGCTACGACTGTCATAAATACATGCTGGTTCCAAATACCTGAATTTTGATCACGTGGCCACAGGGAAACTGCATTAGTCATAAGTGCAAGGACTCGTCATAAGTTACTTTTTTTAGTATTGTAACTTTGAATGGTTGCTTAACAAATGGTCCTGAGTCAAGGGTTATCTCTGTTTTCATCCCAAAATGTAAGATATGAAATGATAAATTTAAGTTATAGGAAGTAGATTTTGATTTAATATTAGGAAAAACAGCTAGAGCAGTTTAACAGTGGACCCATTTATCGCAAATGTTACAGGTCTTTTCATTAGAGCCATTCAAGAACTATGTATTGAAAATGCTTTTAATTTGGAACCTAAGGGGATTAGACTTGACTGAATGGAACTTTAGTATTTTTTTTAATTATATAATCCCATGTGATAGATAAATCTTAGCACTGCTTACTTGCATGTAATCTCTTATTGTAGCAATATCTATTTCATCTGTTATTCCATGCCTTTTATTCTGAAGTTCATCTTGAAGAATCTGATTATAATACGTCCGATATCCCATTAATTTGCAAGCATCAACAGCTGCCTAAAAATATTAGAAAATATAAATAACTGATAATAAATCACTAAGAATGAGTTCAGAATCCTAATGGAAAATATTCTTATTCCTACAATAAAAGGGCATTTCCTCTTCCCTCACAAATCTACCCCAACATCTAATTTAGCATATCATGGGGAGCCAATATGTTGAAAGCTTGATAACTCAATGTTCTCTCCCATACCATTTTTTGGGGGTGGGTGGGAGGGAGGGACAGAACTGGGTAAGATATGGTGACCATTTAAATTCTGCCTATTTAAGTTCCCATTTATCTGTTTGTGAAAACCTTTCTTTTTATTATTTTAAAACTATGGAATGAAATCCTTTGGAAATTATATTCAACTTGCACTTCTCTGCCTTCAGAAGAGCAACCAAGAAACAGCATATTTTAACTGTTACCACATTGCACCATATTTTAACTGTTTGTTCTCTATATTGCATTATTTTAAGTATTATTGATACTAAGCAATATTTTACTATCATTACTGAGTAGGAAAGCAGGATATAAATCAGGGGTGTCAAACTCAATTTCATTGAGGGCCACATCAGCATTGCGGTTGCCCTCGGTGGGCCGGGTGGGTATGGCCTGGGTGGGCGTGGCCTACTGGGTGGGCGTGGCTAGAGTGTGTATGGCCTACTGGGTGGGCATGGCCAGCTCTACAATGTTCGCATGAAGGGTGCCTATGGGGGCCTGGGCAGGAGTGGGACAGATCCGAGGGTCTCTGGCAGGCAGAGGGTCTCTGGGTCAGGGCCAAGGCAGTGGGGGCCGTTCCCTCACTGTTTCCAGGATGGCTTCGGGGGCCACATGAAACCACTTCGTGGGCCGTATCCGGCCCCCAGGCCTTGTGTTTGACATGTCTGATATAAATCAATTAAGTACAGTTTGAGGAATAAATAAGTGATTTTTGTTTTACTATCAATGTTTACATTTCTGAAGTAGTTATTTACCAAGCAATGTCTTGGCACTGCTGATATAGTTGGATTTCCATATTCATGTATTTTTGTGGTGGCAGTGGTAAAATTTATTATATTAATCTTTTACATCAGTGTTTCTCAACCTTGGTAACTTGAAGATGTATGGATTTCAACTCCCAGAATTTCCTAGCCACACATCTTCAAGTTGCCAAGGTTGAGAAACACCGTTTTTACATACGGGCCTGAAGTCATGCCTGTGCTGCCATTTCCTCCTCCTCCACTCTTGGCTTCCTCTTGCCAGTGCCAGGTAGAGGACTTGTTGAGCTGCTTATGCTCAGGTGGCCGGTAAAGCTGTCACCAAAATGGCTGCTAGAGGAAGTGGCGAGCACTCTCTTCTTCTCTCTCCCAGACTGGATGAATGTATTTTCTTTTTGGGACTTCAAGCCACGATTTTGCATTGTAGGTCACATCTGAAGTATACTGACACACATAAAAACATCTGGGGATATTTGAGCAAGAGTACAGATTTTTGTGGAATTTCACATATTTTTCAGGAAACATTGACTTTAACCCTTGAGAATTCAGATACAATTGTATTCCTAAAATAACTGTTTCTTTAAAAAAATGAATTCTTTCACCCTCAAGAACTACCCGTTAAAGAGTCTTATCAGATATATTAAAAAGTAAAGGCATCCTCAAATCATATTTGATAAAATATTAAATAATGCTTAAAATTGCATGTCATCACAAGTATGTTACATGTCTACTCCAACTGAAGTAACATATGATAGATATTAAACAAGCAAAAAAGTTTGGATAGTTGATATAGTTGGATTTCCATATTCATGTATTTTTGTGGTGGCAGTGGTAAAATTTATTATATTAATCTTTTACATCAGTGTTTCTCAACCTTGGTAACTTGAAGATGTATGGATTTCAACTCCCAGAATTTCCTAGCCACACATCTTCAAGTTGCCAAGGTTGAGAAACACCGTTTTTACATACGGGCCTGAAGTCATGCCTGTGCTGCCATTTCCTCCTCCTCCACTCTTGGCTTCCTCTTGCCAGTGCCAGGTAGAGGACTTGTTGAGCTGCTTATGCTCAGGTGGCCGGTAAAGCTGTCACCAAAATGGCTGCTAGAGGAAGTGGCGAGCACTCTCTTCTTCTCTCTCCCAGACTGGATGAATGTATTTTCTTTTTGGGACTTCAAGCCACGATTTTGCATTGTAGGTCACATCTGAAGTATACTGACACACATAAAAACATCTGGGGATATTTGAGCAAGAGTACAGATTTTTGTGGAATTTCACATATTTTTCAGGAAACATTGACTTTAACCCTTGAGAATTCAGATACAATTGTATTCCTAAAATAACTGTTTCTTTAAAAAAATGAATTCTTTCACCCTCAAGAACTACCCGTTAAAGAGTCTTATCAGATATATTAAAAAGTAAAGGCATCCTCAAATCATATTTGATAAAATATTAAATAATGCTTAAAATTGCATGTCATCACAAGTATGTTACATGTCTACTCCAACTGAAGTAACATATGATAGATATTAAACAAGCAAAAAAGTTTGGATAGATAGAAAATTATCAAAAACAACAGTAGATTACCTTACTTTCTGATGTTATTACTCTTTTCCCACTGATGTATTGGTTGGTTTGGGTTCCTGATTTACAAAATATTTTAAATATAATAAAAGGGGGGAAATCAGATCCAGCAAATCTGAAGGGAAGAAATATCAAAACTGAGTAACTATGCAATAGTGGTGAGTATCTGTAGCTCGGGTGTAGGATGAGGGTGAAGATTTGTTCTCCGAGCTTGTGGGTTGGTTTCTGAACGTTTCATTACCAGGCTAGGTAACATCTTCAGCAGCGTTTAGGAGATGTCAGTATCAATTTTCTTTTCTGTTTATAAGAAATTCTCACTGATGACTCACACCTGACCCATCACAAGACCCTTACTTGACACACCCATACCTGAAGAACACTGACACTGACATCCCCTGAACTCCACAGAAGATATTACCTAGCCTGGAAACAAAACATTTAAAGAACAAGCTTGGAAAACAAGCCTCCACCCTCATTGAGTAACTATTTTTATGGAAAATTTATTTTTTATGTTCTCCCTTAGAAGTCATAACTCATTTAAGTGTTTCCTATTCAAATAATATGATTAATAATTATTTAAAACATTTTTATGTGGCTGTACATTACGGCACCCAAAAGAACCACTTTTCTGATGTAAGCACAATGTAAAAATATATTACTTAAATGAGTCTGTTTTCTTTATGATAATTTGAGTCAGCATAGGTACTTTGTGCAAAAAATTCCTTTTGGTAATTGACTCTATTGCAGTAAATATTTTCCTGTTATGAAGAGAAATAATTTATATTTGTGCACATCCAATTCCTAAGAATTTAGTGAATGTCTCCCCTTTCTGAATTACAACTGTATAGAAAATTCTGAAAAATTAGGTTATCTCTCAGCTATCATGTTGTTGTTAGCTGCGAAGTCGTGTCCGACCCATCGCAACCCTATGGACAACGTTTCTCTAGGCCTTCCTGTCCTCTACCATCTTCTGGAGTCCATCTAAGCTCACGCCTACTGCTTCAGTGACTCCATCCAGCCACCTCATTCTCTGTCATCCCCTTCTTCTATTGCCCTCAATCTTTCCCAGCATTAGGTTCTTCTCCAGTGAGTCCTTCATTCTCAATAGGTGGCCAAAGTATTTGAGTTTTAGCTTCAGGATCTGGCCTTCTAAAGAGCAGTCAGGGTTGATCTCCTCTAGGACTGACCGATTTGATCACCTTGCAGTCCAAGGGACTCGCAGGAGTCTTCTCCAGCACCATAGTTCAAAGGCCTCAATTCTTTGGCGCTCAGCCTTTTTTATGGTCCAACTTTCACTGCCATACATTGCAACTGGGAAGACCATAGCCTTGACTATACGCACTTTTGTTGACAGGGTGATGTCTCTGCTTTTTAGTGTGCTGTCTAGATTTGTCATGGCTTTCCTCCCGAGGAGCAAGCGTCTTTTAATTTCTTGGCTACAGTCCCCATCTGCAGTGATGTTGGAGCACAGGAAAATAAAATCTGTCACTACCTCCATTTCTTCCCCATCTATTTGCCAGGAATTGAGAGGACCGGATGCCATTATCATAATAAAAACCAATTCTGAATGTACAGTATAACTCTTTCCTCATCTTTCTTGACAGTAAGTGATCGGTTTAATCAGATCAACGTATGTATGTGTTAAAGGCTATACACAGAAGTATATTTTTTAGCAAAAACAATCTAATGCCCATGTTCAGAAAAATTACTAAATAGAATCTATATATTTCAGACTTTCTGTTTGTAAATCTGAATATGCCCCTGTGGCATAAATAAATACTTTTGAAAATATTAAAGAACAAGGTATTAATCTCTCTTTCTTCACATTTCTTACCTTGCTATTTGTCTGGTTTCTACATTTCTCCTTAAATATAATCTGATCCATGCACTATGTTTGAACAATATGGTAAACAAAAGCACAATTGGCTTGAGAGTGTAGAATATAGTGGCTGTCACCCTAATACTGTGTGATTCTGCTGCCTATAAAATATAAATGGTGCTTAAAATGCACTGATTCCAGGGTACTTCTTTGTACACAAAAACACTGTCATGTTGACAAAAGTAATCTCATACAGAGAACCAAGGAAAATAAAAGTACTAATATTACCTGAATCGGACTTTATATTGAATAGTAGGTTCTTTAAGAAGTTCAGCTTCCAAAGGACTCACTCTTTTTAAAATGTCATAGCTAATACAACACTCCTGAAAGAAATACAGTATTTAACCAATAGATTTGCAACATTTTATTTACAGAAATGTTATGATTGTCGTGTACACAAATTGAGGTTAATAAGAGAAACAGAGAGGCAACAGTATACTTAAAATAGCCCAACATTTAGAAACTGAAATATTTGGGGGGGGGGAATTAACAAGCAAATAGCTCAATGATCACTCGGCATATTCAGTATTTATGCAGTTTTGAATATCACTGGGATGAGGATGTGGGAAAGAGAGGGTTATGGAAAATCCTGAAAGAAATCATATTATATCACTATTTGGAGGCATACTAAATAACATGATCCATACTACAATTTACAGCCCTAGTTTTCAATTTTTTCACTCAGAAAAAGAATATCTGCTTTTCAGTATATTTTAATTAGAATATTGAGGTATTTATTAGCACTAGATCGAAGACTACCAAAACATCCCATCTTTAGGCAAAAGAACAGTAATTGAAGCATGATAAGATAATGCTGTTCAACTCTAAAAATAAATTTTGCAATTTGTAATAATTACAAACATAAGGCAGAGATAGGTGACCAAGGCTGCATTATTTTCAGTGGAACAAAAGGCACGAGACGATGCAAAAAACCTAAATATATAACATATATAAGAAAGACTGAGGCTTTAAAAAAAACCTTGGGGATATTTTATTTTTTATACTATGTAAAAATTAATTCAGAATATGTACTATAATTTAAATGCTTCCTGTTGCAATTGTTGGGAAACAGAATAATTGGTTTCTTACTGCCAATAAATGATTGGTGAAGATAAATCATTACTTTCCCGTTACTAATGGCAGAAACCCTCACAAAATTTGTAGAGGATTGCTGGAAGGAAAGAAGAAACTGTGGTAGAGGAAGTCAAGCTATTCTCCACAGCACCTGAAGCTAGGACAAGAAGCAACGGATGGAAACTAATCAAAGAGAGAAGCAACCTAGAACTAATGAGAAATTTCCTGACAGTTAGAACAATTAATCAGTGGAGCAACCTGCCTCCAGAAGCAGTAAATGCTCCAACACTGGAAGTTTTTAAGAAGAGACTGGACAGCCATTTGTCTGAAATGGTATAGGGTTTCCTGCCTGAGCAGGGGGTTGGACTAGATGACCTCCAAGATCCCTTCCAACTCTATTATAGTAGTTGTTGTTGTCATTGTCATTATCATCGTCATCATCATCATTATTATATGCAGGGGAATGCAACTGATGTCACTATCAAGCCATAAAGCCTAGCCAAAATACTGAATACATATATATAGGTTGCAGGTCTATATCCCTGGGGAGCATATGATGTTGCAAAGGTACAATACTGCACTAAACTGTATTTTGAATGGTGACAGGTAAAGCTCAGATATGGATCTGTTTTAATTATTAAAATAAATTTATCCTTTCCTTTTGCTTGTTGTCTCTGAATCTGCAATGCAAATGTTATTCTATATCTTTGAAATCCATTGAGCTATTAATTTAGCTCAAATATCTGTTTTCTGTTAGCTGTTTAGGAGGGTTTTTTTTAAAAAAAAATCCCATCCCAGAATGTCATGTTCTTTATGTATCTGAAGCTATTGCTTTTACATGTCTCTTAAATGGAGAAATTTGGGGAAAAATCTGTTTTATTCTTATATCTTTACAGTAAAAATGCTAACTTTAAAAAAAACAAAATTAAAGCTGAATATTCAATAAAAAAATCCAATATTTTATTTCTAACCAAAATAAGATAAATAATAAATTTATCTCAGTATTGCATGGTGCTAAATACTGGGTTCTGCCGTACTTCTCCTAGAGCAGGGGTGTCAAACTGGTGGCCCATGGGCGGATGCATCAAGTGCAGGCCATGCCCACCCCGGCTCCGCAAAGGCAAAAAAGGTCACAATATGTCACATGACGCGATCGAGTTTGACACACATGTTCTAGGGAATCAGAATGAATCTTTAGAATTCTAGAGACAGTTTAATCTAAGTTTATCTAGGTTTAATGCTGACTGGAACCCTGTAGTGACGTGTGAAACTGAAAAAAAATGAAATTATAATAAGAGAGGTTAATTTACATTTATACTTAAAAATGCTATAAAAAAATTGGAAGTCATTTTTTATATTTCTTTTTTGCATTTTTTTTGTTCTTTTCTTATTTTTTTTAATTTTCGTCCTCCTTGGTTCTTGTTAATTTTATCTTTCCTTTTTAAATTTATATTTTTACACACACAAACGCACACACGCATGCACCCAAACCTTCAGAATTTTAATTTTCTAGACAGCATTGAATTCTGTAGCCTGTAACCTAAAGGGAAGATTCAGATTTTCATGTGATTGGGAACCTTCAACAGAATCAGGGAAAATGGTAAAATAATTGGATGGCACAAAAAATGAATCTGGAAAAAAAACATGGCATCTAGCTGAGAAATAAAAAGTGTTGAGGTAAACCTTATTTAGACATCAGGCACCATTTGTCAAAACAAATTTTTATCTGACCTGATAAGCAATTGTGATAGAGTCTGGATATGTTTTTAAGAGTTCTGACTTTAGAATACCAGCTTTGAACACATGTGCTGGAACAATGCTATTTCATTCAATCCTTCAACACGTGTGGATCTCTGCTTCGTAACTCACTGAATTTGTCCTTGGATGCTGTTTTTGCTTCATGTTTTATGATTCTTTGGAAACTTTTGCCTGATATCTGACCTGGATTTCAATTTAGTTGTTCAACAGCCTCTTGACATAGCTTGCCACTGATGGTAGTTATGCTGTTTCTACAACTTTGATATTACAAAGCAAGACAGAATCTTTTATACATCAGAAATTTTTACATTATGTGAACACAACTAATATGTCTACAGATAGGGGAACTATATTACAGTAAAACAGGGCGTATGGAAAGAAAAAGAAGTTAAGGGGTAAAACCATAATGCTACATTTAGTCAGGCATTACTGTGTACATGACCATACCGCTGCACGAATTGTGTGTTTCAGAAGTTTAAATAGTCTTTTTGTCATGTGCATCCACCATCTCTTTTGAATTTGTACAGCTGCTTGCTCTCTTTTAACCCTGGTGAAAAAAAGTAAATGTTACCAGCTTTGCGTACCACTGTACGATATTTAAACTTTAAAATATTGGGAAATTATTTGAACAGACAACTCAGAAAAGTCAGATATTTCTAGATTGAAATTATTAGTAATAGGTCAGACATTCCTATATTGTTCGTTATTCATAAACCTTAGATGAGATACATATAAGATACATATACACAACTTCAATAATATTCAGAACAAATGCAGAATGAAGTCAAATGAGTGAGGTGAAATGGAATGCCCCAAGACCTTGGACCAGTCTCAGATAGTATGTAAGGTCTTGCCTCAGCTAGCCCTCCCAAGAAAGCAGAACTCTTGAGACAGGCATCATCTCAAAAGGAACTTTTATTGAGAGACAGTGACAGCAAGAAAGCAAAGCAAGACCTAGTATTTTCCCATGTGAAACGTTACATTAAAGCATCCCTTACAGCAGGGGTGTCAAACTCAATTTCATTGAGGGCCGCATCAGCACTGCGGTTGCCCTCAGGGGGCTGGGTGGGTATGGCCAGGGTGGGCGTGGCCTACTGGGTGGGTGTGGCTAGAGTGCGTATGGCCTACTGGGTGGGCATGGCCAGCTCTACATCATTTGCATCAAGGGTGCCTATGGGGGCCTGGGCAGGAGTGGGACAGATCTGAAGGTCTCTGGCAGAAGGAGGGTCTCTGGGCCAGGGCCAAGGCAGTGGGGGCCGTTCCCTCACTGTTTCCAGGATGGCTTTGCGGGCCACATGAAACCACTTCGCGGGCTGTATCCAGCCCCCGGGCCTTGTGTTTGACATGTCTGCCTTACAGAGCCCACCCCAACGGCCAAAAGTCCAGTTTGATTTTACCCAATCCTCAGGTGCAAAGTTGTAATGGGAACCAAATTGATAAGCGCAGTTTCCAGGCACCATTCTCAGGGGTTTGGTTTCCTCTCGGCCTCTTGATCTCCTTCCCTCGGTGCGGAGCTAAGACAAATGGCCCAGGGCACATTCCTTCTTTCATTTACACCCCATCCCAGTGTTGTGACTCAGGGCCAGCCTGTGGTTTCGGCAGCCGGCTCAGATGTGTCGGATGACTCAGATGAGGGGGAGGAGGACCGTGTGGGAGACGAACCGGTTGATGATGGCGTGGAGGCTTGGCAGAGTTCCCAGCCGGGGCCCTCTTCTCAGCTGCGTGAGCCCGATAGTGCGGAAGATGATGACCCACAGCTGGCCCTGTTCAAGGACGCCCGACGCAGGAGGCAGTCGAGCAGGAACAAACAAAGAAAGAATGTGGGACTCCTCGGGAGGAGGCACAGGGAGACCACGCCCTGAGCTCTCTATAAAAGGAGTGTTTGGGGAGGGGCTGGTTGCTGAAAGCAACTTTTCCGCTTGAGAAGACAAGCTCTAGTGTTTTTGTTAACTGCGTAATTAAATCTTGGCAGATGCCTTTTAGCCTTGGACGCTCTCCAGTCTCTTCTTTCTGAATAGGGGTTTGCCTTACTCAAGGCCAGAAGAGGGCTGGTTCAGAACACCCAGGCTCCCCATCCCAGCAGAATAGCAGAGCATCTTCCTCCCAACAGAATGGCAGACCCGAACATAGAAAGAAAAGCCATATAGTAAATGAGGGTCTGACATAGTATTTCTTGTCTTTACATGGTATCATTTTTATCCTTCCTTTAACTAGAAAATTGGGAAAGTGAAAAGATATAGCTTTCTGACTGATACATCTAAACTGACTAGCCATACTTTTCAGAAAAACTGAGATGTAATTATTTTAGGCATTTTATCTCGAGAGATATAGTAACTATAATGCTTTGTGGTATTGATTTTTATGTGACTTTATTCCATTTATATTCCAAGCCAGTCCTTTCCCAATATTTATTGAATTTTTTTTACATCCTGTTTTCCCATTTTTCTTTTCATATTTTTTTCCTTTTCATGTTTTTGTTTTGACTTAGTTTGTCTAGATTAGTCAGTTGGTCGGTCAGTCAGGTACTTTATCTCACACTATTATAATCTTAATTGCATATGATTTGTAATGATAATCTATATTTTCAATAAATAGGAAAATGATGACTGTATAGAAAGATAAGTAGGAATAAGGGGAATAATTTATGAATTAAAAGATATATTTATGATTTCTTGGAACTGATGTAAGACATTTCCCTGAGAGGAGAGGCACATGGAGATAGTTATTAAAACATACTTCTTTGATACTTCTTTTTCCTTTGATCTCATTTCAGTCAGTTGCTAGATCATGCAATAAAACTGTCTCACTATTTAAAAAAATAGGTCTCCTGTCTCTCCCTCACAATTTCTTTCTTTCGTATCAGTGTCTATCCATATCTGTCAAATTATTTTAGCTTTCCTGATCACCTGAATGCCAGTGTCCATCTCCACCTACCCTTTCACTCCATTATTTCTTACTATATGTTCTTTGATATATGGACTAGTCATGCCAGTGTATGATTTTGTATTTTTCCATTCAGTGTCAAATCCCTTCCAACAGTTCCACAAAACCATAAAGCACCTTTAATTATTAAATTATTCCCAATGTTACTGTTCACTTTTCTATGTGAGCATTTTTTTCATCTTTATTACAAATATAGAAATAACTTTCTATACTCACTGGAAATGTATTTATTTATTATTCATTACAAATTACTGCAGTGTTAAAAATTTAAATAGAAGAATTGCCATATATTTTAGCTGCTTTAGAATAACACTCCACTATCCTGATTTCTGATTTTTTTTACCATATTAAGCATGGTATTTCATTTTTATCATCATCATCACCATCATCATCATCATCAAAATAGTATTATTTGGAATTTTAGGCTTCATTATTAGCATTTTAAAAAGTGATATTAGCATTTTAACCTGGCATCTGCACCTCTTTTCTAACTTCAGGAAAATATTTTTTTTTGTTAGCCAAGGCCATTTCTACTGATATGGGAGAACTTGTCTTTTCAGCACTTTAAGCAATATGACTTGTTGCACAGTCAGCCAGATGTTTAGACTGGATTTGTCATTTTTAACAACTTAAAAAAGGACTTAGGATACGCAGATATTAATGTTTCACTGTGTTGAATATATCATGGCAGGATATATGTTCCAAGTAAAGCTGCATTTTGCAATTGACTGAAGGTGATTTTGTCAATGCCGATGGTATTAAAGTGGTGCACCAATTGTTTTGGGATTGCATTCAAGGCACCTAATAGTATTATATGGTTAATCACACAGTCAGCCAGATGTTCAGACTAATTTGGCATTTTTATCCACCTATCGAGTCCTTCCCAAGGACCTGGGACAGGCAGATGTTGATGTTTGATGGTATTTTTTCAAGATGTAAGCTGTCCTGAGTAAAGCTGTCTTTTGCAATTGACTGATATTAAATTTATTAATGCCAATGGTGTTCAAGTGGTACTCCAGTTGTTTGGGATTGTAACCAAGGCACCTATTACGATTGGTACTACCTTTGCTTTCTTTTCAAATATCCTTTTCTTGTTGGGTTTGATCTGTAATAACAGATCATTATTTCTGTTTTCTATCTCTGTATATTTGCAATGGGCAAACACCTTTTCTTCCAGCATTTCTACAGCTGCTGGCCTGGTTGTTCAGCCAACAGTCCTGAGTCATGTAGCCCATTTTTCACCAGATGTCCAAGAACTCCAACACCTAGTGTGGTCTTTGTTGATTGGGCAATGATTGAGCCAGTATGGGATTCCGTAATTTACATCTCACCATATTTTTTATGAGAGACACACTCTTTGTCTAACTCCTCTGATGAGATCTATCCAGTATAGCTGAACACCTGGCATAATTCTCTGAAGTATCTTCCTCAGAGCACACAAGCCCCACATAGTGGCTTGCTGAGGGTCAAGGTGGTATTATTGTTGTTGTTGTTGTTGTTATTATTCGCATATCTCAAGAGTTTGAGACTGAACGGAGCAGAACAGTATTCTGAAAGTCCTTGAATACACTTAACAGAACAACAGAGTTGGAAGGGACCTTGGTGTTCCAACTCCCTGCTCAGGCAGAATACAAATTCAGACAAATGGTTATCCACTCTCTTCTTAAAAACCTCCAATGTTGGAACACCCACAACTTCCAGAGCCAAGTCATTTCACTGATTAATTGTTTTAACTGTCAGGAAATTTCTCCTTAGTTCTAAGTTGCTTCTTTTCTTGATTAGTTTCCATCCACTGCTTCTTATCCTGCTTTCAGGTGCTTTAGAGAATAAGTTGACCCCCTCTTCTTTGTGGCAGTCCCTTGCAAGTCTTAAGAATGGTACAAACTCAGATGGGAAAGAATAACGTAACCCATAAATGTGCCACTTGTGGAATGTTATGTAGAATCAGTCTTTTCTACCGTTTAAGTTTTTCACTAAGATGATTAAAGGCCTGGAGACTAAAACATATGAAGTACAGGTTGCAGGATTTGGGTTTGGCTAGTCTAGAGAAAAGGACTAGGGGGGACCTGATAGCAGTATTCTAGTATTTGAGAGATTGCCACAAAGAGGAGGGGTCAACTTATTTTCCAAAGCACCAGAGGGCAGGAGAAGAAACAATGAATGGAAACTAATCAAGGACAGAAGCAACCTGGAATTAAGGAGAAACTTACTAACAGTGAGAACAATTAACCAGTGGAACAGCTTGCCATCAGACGTTGTGGGTGCTTCATCACTGAAGGTTTTTAAAAAGAGACTGGACAGTCACTTGTCTGAAATGGTATAGGGTCTCCTGCTTGAGATGGGGGCTGGACTAGAAGATCTCCAAGGCCCCTTCCAGTTCTATTCTGATTGCTTGATTGATCAATGTTTTTTATTGTTTCATTTGCTTTCTGACGTATTATATATAACAAATGTCATTTGTTTCCGTAGTTTCTATATCCTATTAAAATACTTGATTCTCCCCTTAATAAATGTTTTTTGCTTTGCTTGATTACTTGGTGATTCCTATTTTCAGGTGGGCAAAGAAGCCTCTTTGTGTCTCTCTCAAATTCAGGCATCAACTGAATTGTTTTTAAATTTTGCCTTGTAAACCGCCCTGAGTCCTTTGGGAATAGGGCAGTATATAAACCAAATAAATAAATAAATAAATAAATAAATAAATAAATAAATAAATAAATAAATAAATAAATAAATAAATAAATAAATAAATAAATAAATAAATAAATAAATAAATAAATAAATAAATAAATTTCTTATCAGTTCCGCGCCACAATCGGGGTCCCTGAATTTAGAGGCAACAAAGTAAGTTCAATTTCCCTGCTGGAAAGAAGACGATTGATTTTTATTTGTAGGGAAGTGTGCTAGATCGAACGTATAGCTTATACGATTTTGTGAACTACAAAGAGAACAAGTTGTCGTTCACAACAGACTTCAAAACCTGGTTAGGCTATTATCCCTATCTCACATTAGAGTCGAACTCCTGGAATAACAGGGAGGGAGATTTACCTCTGGTTTTCCTTTTCCTTTTCCTTTAGGACGGAAGGCGATAAGGGCGTATCGTTCCACATCGTACCTCACTTTCGCTCGAAGACCCGTTTTCTCAGCATCTTCAGTCCAACCGCTTCTAGCGGTTGCCTAGATACTAGACGCTCGACACACAACAGAAAGCATGACAGACAAAACCCGCCCCCGAATAGTGGTTTGTTGTTGTTTTTTTTTAAAGTGGCACGTAACGTCCGCCGGCTTTTACCATTACAGTACAGTACCCGTATATCAAGCGCATATTTTTTACGTCATCAGCCCTGGCTACACTTCAGGGGGACACATTTTCACCGCTATGTTCAAGGTGAGAAAGTTTCCTTAGTACTTTTAGGAACAAAATTGGGGACATAGCTTTCTCCATCTTTGGTGCTGCCCTCGCAACGTGCGTGTTTTGAGCTGAGATCATCTGTAGAGAAGTACTTGCTCCTTGGGCTTTTGCTTGTTAGTTGGAGATAGGCTAGGGCAGGGGTAGGCAACCTCGGCTCTTTTAGGACTCATGGACTTCAACTCCCAGAATTCCTGAGTCAGCTATGCTGACTCAGGAATTCTGGGAGTTGAAGTCCATGAGTCCTAAAAGAGCCGAGGTTGCCTACCCCTGGGCTAGGGCTAGGCGAAGGGGTGGCGGTATTGCACTGATGCCAGTTTATCCAGCCTCAACCACCAACATTTGTTACCGAGTAAATAAATAAGGAACGGCACGAAAGGAGAAAGAAGACGAGCGTATGATGAGATATGAACAGCTCAATGACTAATAAAGCGCTGATTAAAATTGAAGTAACACTTCCGAATGTATAGTTGAGTGTATAGTTGTATGGTTGAATGTATAGTTATCTTCATTAGAATTGGGAAAAAGTCACAAAACATTAACTCTTTCTCATGTTAAATGATGCAAAAATGAAATGTGAAAAAAGACTAAAACAGTCACGTTTTTTAAAAAAAAGTTAGTTCAGCTGCCGTGTTCATTTTAAAGTTGATTGCAAGATTGAGATACACGATTGATTGATTGATTGATTGATTGATTGATTGAATGCATACTTTTGTCAACCTGAATGCCTGCAGAAGTCCTGAATCACAACTTCTGTGGTTCCTAGTCAGTATGTAGTTGCATATCTAAACTAGAGGAAATAGATTTGGAGAAAGATGTTGTAAAAGGAATGGTGAACTTCCTAGTTTGAAAACATGTTTGTCTTGTAGAGCAGATATAAAAAATAATTAAAATACAGCACTTAACAGAACTAAACATTAACCTGATATGGAGGAATTACACCAACAGATAATTGTCTAGAAATAACATCCAGTTCATAATCCATATGAACATTCAAATTCATATTGTCAACTAACCTGTAAAAGAGAATTCATGTCCTCTTCACTATTGAATGGGAAACCTGTTTTCAGGCTGACTGTTCATTTATAATACAATTTGGATATATTGGTTTATTCCTTAGTTATATTAACTATTTGTGCTGTCAGTTTACAGCTTTTTTATCCCTATTAAAATAGAATAATAAAATAAGACATTGAGTTCAGCTCCACTACTCAATGTAGTTAAGTATATCCAACAGATGGCAGTCTGTTTGCACATATTCTGGAGACTTCACTTCTCCAGGAAATTGATTTTACTGTTAAATTGTTAGATTGAATTTATGTATTATTTATTTATTTATTAGATGGGTATGTATCCTGCCTTTATTACTTTGTAAGTAACTCAAGGCAGTGAATGTTCCCTTCTATTTTCCCCACAACAATTCTGTAAGGTAGGTTGGTACTGGAAATGTGTAGCATTTTGAAAATTAGGATGTATATTAATTATTATTTATTAAATTTATATGCTGCCCAACTCCTAGAGACTTTGGAAAGTTTACAAATGATAAAAAACATGAAAACATGACAATGAATATAACAAAAAACCAAAAAAGGTAGATATTGCATTATAACCAACCAAGTTTAAACAAAAGAACAGTACCTAAATTAAAATGAGGCTTCAGTCGTCACTATCAAAGGCCTGGACAAAGAACCAAATTTATAAACAGGCCCTACGTAGGGCTAAACTGGCAATAGTGCAGCATGCAAATCAGAGGAGTTACATGGACATAATAAGGCACACACTGCATACCACACCAGTTGAAGCCTCTGGATACTCTTCAAGGTCACTCCCATGTAGACCACATTGCAGTAATCAAGCCATCTTGCTTATATACTGTATATTTATATTAGAATATAAGTTCTAAATATATATTTAAAACAATCTTTTATCCTCTTTTCTCTGAATCCATTTTTAATGTAATTGATACTCATGGTGACTAAATTAAAGTGTGCATGCTGGGCAGTGTGAGAAAAACCATGATTGCATGTTTGCAATTGTGGCGAATATCTGTAGCTTGGGTGTAGGATGAGGGTGAAGGTTCGTTCTCTGAGCTTGCGGGTTGTTTTCTAAACATTTCCTTACCTGTGCCTATACTACATGGCTTTTTCTAATGGCTGTGCATGTGGTAACTCAGGACCCTTCATTGATAGCCACTGCTTGTCCTTTGCTGCCTGTATTGGTTCCCTGTCATAGGGTGTTGCTGCTCCACACTGCCTGTTCAGCCTAAATTAATATAACTTTCTCCAGTATCTTCTCCGACTCCTGAAGCCTCTTTGTCTTCCTTTCTCCATCTTCACAGCACATCATAATCCAAATCAACATATCCATCTTCTGTTACCTTCTAACTGCCTTTCCTTCCTCAGTGTTCACTATGACACATACATTCTCCCCACATACTAATTACTAATGATGAATGCTGTTATAACTTTTAAAAAATATTGAATCATTCTACAAATCTGGCAGTATACATTTTCTCTTAGCATAGTGTTTTCTAAACCAGGGCTTTTCAACCATGGTATGCATACCACCGGTGGTACTTTAGCACCTGACAGGTGGTACGCGACCCATAGCAAGTGTAGTGGGGGAGGGAACCAGTTAAAACAGCACCACGCAGGCCTGGAGATCAGCTGAAGCTGCAGGGCTTGGCAGAAGCCCCAGGATCTGCATGCATGGCTGCATGCTGATTGGAGAAAAGGAGGAAGAGGAGGCGGAGAGAGGAAAAGCTATAAAAGGAGCAGGTTTTGGCGGGAGAGAAAAAAACACACAAAGCGAGAGAAGAGGAGAATAGGCCAGTGGTGGCGAACCTATGGCACACGTGCCAGAGGTGGCACTCAGAGCCCTCTTTGTGGGCATGCATGCCATGTCCCGGAGATGGCAACCGTCCTTCTTCAACCAGCCACCTGAGGTCCCAAGTGGCCGGAAGCATCCCGGCACGGCTGGTTTCCCTCCCCGCCGTCCCATCCCTCCTGGCCTTGCATGCTCTCCTTTTCCTGGGCACGACCCATTGCATCACCTCCTCAGCTCTCGTCCAGCTGTCCAGCTCAGAGGCAGCTTCTCTGAACTGCTGGTGGCGGACTGCGGAGCCCCAGAGTGCGCTGATCGAGGAGCTGGCAGGCTGTGGTTGCTGACAGACACCGTCAGCCCCCATGTGCTCGCTGGCCTCTGTGTGTGGGGGCCGATGGTGTCAGGCAGCAGCTGCCCCGGCCCCTACCTTACCTTGCCCCATGGCAATGGCACCCTTGCCCTGCCTCGCCTCGCTTCACCCCGCAGGATGAGCTTTCTGCCCACTGCCCCACCTGCCAGAGACCCCCTGGATCTCCCCCAACCCTGCCCGGCCCCCACAGGCATCCCTCCCCATGAGCAACATTGAGGTGACCACACCCACTTTGGCCACACCCACCCAGTCTGCCATGACCACCACAGCCATGCCCACCGAGTGGGCCACATCCCACCTGGCACCCGGCAATAAATAAGTGGGTTTTGGGTTGCAGTTTGGGCACTAGGTCTCTAAAAGGTTTGCCATCACTGGAATAGGCTTTTGTTAGTGAAGCCATGAGGAGAGAGCAAGCAAGCGGCTTTTGCGAGTGAAGGGTCAGTGAAAGAGCGTGGGGCTTTTGTGAGCAGCATGTGAGTGAATGAGAGCAAGAGAAAGCTTGTGCGAGCAACATGTGAGTGGAGCAAGAGAAGCTTGTACAAGCAATGTGTGAGTGAATGGAGCAAGAGGCTTTTGTGAGCAACATATATGAATGAGAAAGAGAAGCTTTTGTGAGCAATGTGTGAGTGAATGGAGCAAGAGAAGCTTGTGTGAGCAACCTGAGTGAATGGTGCAAGAGAAGCTTGTGCGAGCAATGTGTGAATGAGAGCAAGAGAGAAACTTGTGTGAGCAACGTGTGTGTGAAAGAGCAAGAGAAGCTTTTGCGAGCAACCTGTGTGAATAAGCAAGAGAGAAGCCTTTGCGAGCAACGTGTCAGTGAATGGAACAAGAGAAGCCTTTGCGAGCAACGTGTGAGTGAATGGAACAAGAGAGAAGCCTTTGCGAGCAACGTGTGTGTGAATGAGAGCAAGAGAAGCTTGTAGGAGCAATGTGTGAGTGAGAGCATGCTAGAGGGTTTTGCTAGCAAAGGGTGAGGGGTTGCAAGCGAAGGGTGAGAGAAAAAGGGAAAAGTGAGGGGGAGAAGGGAAAAAGAAAAGAAAAGGTATTGACTTCTGAGTTCCACTGTTGCAGTAGGAAGGAAGCATTAACATTGAACCTCAGCTTTTTACTTTTTCATAATATTATAAACTAGCCATTTCTATAACAACAAATGAATCTAACCAGTAAATGCCAAAACTCCTGCCCTTTTTTTTTAGTCAAGTTTTTGACACCTTGCTAAGCGCTGGTGGTTCTTGAATATTATCATGTCCTAAAAGTGGTACAATCTGTGAAAAGGTTGAAAAGCCCTGTTCTAGACTATGAAAAGCCCTGTTCTAGACTATGTAGTCACATGTATTCCCAGAATTGTTTTTACTGATACTTTTTTCCTAACTCCAATTTAAATAACTAGAGTTCTAATTAAATAGTGCCCAACCCTTCTATTTGAAAACAAAAAGTCTCTTTAATTTTGCTGTTTATCAGTAGTACACATTCTATCTACTTAGCCCAAGAGACAGAGAATAGTAATTAAAATAATAATAATAATTGAAGTGCCTCAGCAGATGGCATTGTCTGATTTTCTTTGGCCACAGGAGCTAAATAAGAGCATTCTTCATTAAAAAATGGTTGGGAGATGACCAGGAAATTCCATAACTCTAGGTTAGATTATGTAGTCACAAACTATTCTGCACAAGTAAGATATTAGCAAATCATTTTAATGTTGTTGACAAGTGAACTACAGGAATTTGTCTCTAGCAATTGAAAGAGCTTTTACTTTAAGTGAAGACTAATCTCTGAATGTGTCTGTTGTGCTATTCGGTATACTTGGAGTGGGGGGGGACTGCAGTTGTGTTTTTTTACCTTTACTGTTTAATGTGATATTGGCCAACTCTAATGAAAAGTACGTATTAGCATTACAAAATTTAAGGCAGAGAATCAGTTGTATAACAAAATCCAGTCTAAGAAAATATAGCCATAAGGTCATATTGTTTTGTTCTTGCTTCTGCATGGATTGAATTTTGAGCAATTTGAGCTGTTCAAATTACAAAATGGAAATAGCCTGTATTGTGACTCTATGTCCTAGAAAACCTGATTGAGCTACTCAATGAGTAAAAACTTAAGTTCTCAGTTTATGCCTGGGTTTTCCATAATTCATAATGTTTGTATGATTAATTACTATGAGCCATTGACAACTCACATTATTAATATAGAGTATAGTGGCAAACAGATCTATATTTTAGCAATTTTATTTTTTAAAGTAGGTTTACCTTCTTTTATTCTGGAAGAGCAGATACCGTTCCTTCCAAATTGTATGGTTTGTAGCTATGGCAGATCACTGCTGCTTTAGCTGAGTCCTTAACACCCAAATAATGACCTTGCAGAGTAACTGCATTCCCTTGAAAGCTCAGAGTGGCTGCTTTGAAACCATCCTGTGTTTTCTCTGCAAGGATCTGCATAGATCTATTTGTGATGTGATTGTTTTAGAACATGGCTTTTCAACCGGTGGTACGCATACCACCTGTGGTACTTTGCCACATGGCAGGTGGTACGCGACTGCTAGCCAAGTGTAGCGGGGGAGGGGAATGAGCTGAAGCAACCCAAGCCTGAGGAAGAGGCAGTTGCAGCTGCAGGACTGTCTGGGCTCTGCAGAAGCCCCAGGAGCCAGCAGGGCTCCAGCTGATTGGCGCTAGCGCGGAGCTGGAGGTGCACTGAAGAAAAAGGGGGGGAGGGAGAAAGGAGAGGCTATAAAAGGAGGTGGTTTGGGCGGGAAAGGAAAAAAAGAGACAACAGGGAAAGAGAAGGATTATGCAGCAGGCAGGGAGGAAGCAGGGACAGGGAAGAAGCAGCAGCTGTTGCTGGAAGAAAAGGTCCCGTGGTTCATTTTCTCCAACTAGGAGAATGCAATCAGCGCCGGCAGATAAGCATGTTGGAAAGGAGGTGGGTTTATTTAGTTCTGGATCAGCTGGCAGCTTGATTGGGTTACCATAAGGATTTTTGTACAGTTTTTACAGCATTTTGTAATTCAGAGGCTCATTTGTGTGCTTTGGTTATTGGAATATTTTAGTCTGTATTTTAGGCTAGCAATGAGTCCAAAGTGTTGACTTTTGTAGGTTTAATCCCTTTAAACAAATGTAATTAGTTTTACCCCCTTATCTTGAGTCTGTCTATGGCTTTTAGAAAGTTTTCTTTGAAGGTAAACAGGCTTAATTAAAGGCCAAAGCTTTTTGCAATTGCTGGAGCCTTTCAGTCTCGGATTGCAACATTGTGACACGCCTGAGGCAGCTTAAAGAAAAAAAAATCCAGAGTTAATGTGTTTCTTTATTTTGTGAGCCTTTCTTGCTTTGCACTTGATTTCTCTGTCTTTAAGGGTACAGGGAAGAGATTGGGGGTGTTTGCATTCTTTACTACACTGTGGTAAGAGGAAGAAAGACTGACCAGCTAGCTTAGGGGTCTACAAACTTAGCAACTTTAAGACCTGTGAACTTCAACTCCCAGAATTCCTCATCCAGCCATGATGGCTGAGGAATTCTGGGAGTTGAAGTCCACAAGTCTTAAAAGTGTCAAGTTTGAAGACCCCTGAGCTAGCTGGTAGTGGTGCATATTAATAAACATGGATAAATTCATCATACATTTGTCAGTGCAAAGGGAAAGTGATTCAGCAAAGGAACAGACACCAAAGAAATTAAAACTGGTACTTTTTTACTTTTTTCTACAGTTTGTAATATTTTATTAGATTATAGAATAAAATGCAAACATACAGAAGGAAATAGTAGGACACAGTGGGGAGGAAAAAGGGGGGAAAAGTGAGGGGGAGAAGGGAAAAAGAACAGACTTCCTCTGTTGCAGTAGAAGGAAGCATGAACATTGACCTCAACTTTTTACTTTTCCATAATATAAATTAGCCATTTCTATAACAAGAAATGAATCTAATCAGTAAAACCCCAAATCCCCCCCTTTTTAATCAAGTTTTGACACCTTGCTAAGCACTGGTGGTACTCAAATATTGTCGTGTCCTAAAAGTGGTACAATCTGTGAAAAGGTTGAAAAGCCCTGTTTTAGAATTTTGAACTCTACATGTTAATGACAAGAAGTATTAGGATTTAACTGCATGCATTCAAGATTTGACTTTGTTTTAAACTTCTGCTATTTTTGAGGGAATTGTAGAAGTGTTGAACTTCCAAAAGGAGAGCTATTCCTGATGAACCAATGAATAAAAGTGAATTCTTGCTGCACAAGAAACATCTGCCGCTCCCTTGTTCCTAGGATTAGGTCGCGGTGTCCAGAGCAAATACTAATTGATCGTAAAAACCTGACCTTGTAATTTGATCAAGAGGATGAATGCTTTTCAAAAACATGTTTACATCTCTTCTTGAAAATGTCATTGGCTTTTTCCCCATGATCAGCCCAGTGCTTTGTTTTAAGTTCCTGGTTCCTGTAGATTTGTTCCTTCCAATAATACAGGTTTAGAAGCTTACGTATTTGACATAATACACACCAAGTACAGGAGATACAAGGAACAGCCTTATTGAGGCTCAAAAATGTGCTTTTATGGATTTATATGCATCTTTCAGTTTCTACTTTACTAAAACTGTGCACAGTCACGACAAAAACTTTGCTTAATTCATGTTTGAAATGCAATTATGTATCTTCAATTCCATTTGTACATATGAAATATTCCCATTTTTATTATATTTAGATAAGGCAGTTGATTGCTGCACCTGGTACCTTAAGCTTGCTTGCTGTACAGGTTTATGCTGATTCTGCTGAGAATAAATCTTCCAAAAAGAACCTACTAAAGGTTGATGAGGTATGAGTCTATCTTTTCTCTAAATGATTTCCTTATTTAACCATTCTCTAATTTCAGTATGTAGATTCATAATTTAGATTTCTTCTTTCCTAATGAAGTTATTCTTTTTTATGAAGGTGTGTTGCAATGCTGCCTCATTCTGGTTTATGTAGAATTTCTCATGTGGAGAACCCCTCCAATATACACTTTTTGGAACATAAATAGTAACTGTATTTACTGCTATTTACAGCTTTCACTCTATACCAGTCCATCACCAAAATCAAAGTATGTGGAAGATCCAGAGTCACAACTGGAAGAAACTATTTCTCATCTGCGGCATTCTTTGGAGCCATACGCAGCTTGGGTTCAGGTATAATTTGTATAAGCATGTTGTACAAGCAATTTATTGCAGAAATTATATGAGGAGAACCTATTTCTCTTTCATTCTAAACTGTAAACACAATAATTTCAGTGTTATTACTTTGTCAACTCAGTTATTTTGGTGGTAGCCAATCTTACCTGATCTCACAAAATTAACCAGGATTGGATTAAAAATGCCAGGGCCTGTGGTTTACACTGGGAAGTCCAAGAAATATCCCATACTTAAATTGCTTTGGAAGAAATGCCACAATCTTTTAATATACTAATAGTTGATTCAATTTTGCCCTTTTTAGGACTGTACTGGTAAAGCTATGCCTAAGGTAGAAAAGGCCTGTGCATATGTTAAAGGTGAGAGCATGTTTCCAGAAATTAAACTCTACACATTTTGAAAATATTACAGTATAATACATTGTTACTATATTGAGCTTGTGTCACTGTATATATTTTTAAAGTACTGTAATTTCATTATAAAGTCTGCTTGCACTCCCACTACCTATGACTGTTTTATGAATAAGGTCATACACCACCCTTCTGATAACAGTAGAAGGATACTTAAAAGGATTATTTGGAAGATATTCCAATATCTAGATTCTGTTTAGATATAAGCATTCATAGTGAAAGTAAGTAAATGTTTGTATACTTGAAAATACCATTTGGGATCCAGAGTGCAAACCTCGTGCTGTGTGTAGAAATCCAAACTAAAGCATCTTTTTTTTTTTTTTTTATTGAAAAGTTTTAAAAATACAGTTTTCCTTTAAAAAACCCCCTTCCCCCTCCCTACCTCCCCTCCCTACCTCCCCCCTTCCCCCCCCTCCCCCCCTCCCTCCTCCCCCCCCACCTCCCCCTAACCCCCCTCCCCCCCCCGGACTTCCCAGAGCTAAATACAAGGTATATATATATAAAAAGGCAATCATAAACAACCATATACTAACAACTATAAATTCTAAAATCCATCACTCTCTAACTTATATAGGATCAAACAAAACTTAGCATTATTAAATATATATAGAAGACAAAATAAAAAAAGAAAAAAGAAAACGAAAGAAGACTTATTCAAATGCTAGATAAAACTTCTTGACCCTATACTTATTCTGGATAAACTCAATCCATTTTCTCCATTCCATAATATAATGTTCTTGCGAGTAATCTTTCAAATAGGCCGAAATCTTCGCCATCTCTGCCAAGTCGGAAACCTTTAAAATCCACTCTTGTATAGTCGGCAGTTCCTCTTTCTTCCAATATTGACCTATCAAAAGTCTTGCTGCCGTAACTAAATTCAGCATCAACTTAGAGTCCACAACTGTAGCGTCAACAATTATTCCCAACAAAAAAAATTGCGGACAAAACTTTATCCTCCGTTTAAAAATCTTCTGCATATTCCACCAGACTTTTATCCAAAAAGCCTTGACCTTTTTACATGTCCACCATATGTGAAAATATGTTGCCTCTTCATCACCACACCTCCAACATTTAGGCTGATAATTCGGATACATACTTGCAAGCTTTTTAGGATCTAGATGCCATCTATAACAAACTAAAGCATCTTGAATAAATGCTATTTAATGTCTACTTGTACAATTACAGAACCCAATATCTCTCTTTCTCTCTCTCTTTTTTTTAACATTCTCCTGGCATATATTTTCCTGTATCTTAATTATAACAGGCCATAACATCCTTTCAGATAATTTCATTAAGTTACTTTTTGAGCAAAAATATGTTTAACCACTTTAATAACATGAGGATTGGAGGTGAGCAATAAGGAACAATTCTACAGGTAGTCCTTGGTGAACATCAGTTTCTTCAGTTACCATTTCCAACTCTTTTAATAGAGAAATTAATTATCTAAAAGCTTTTTATACCTTTCAGCGAGTGTAAATAGTCCTTGCTTATCAATTACTTATTCAATAATTTTACAGCCAATTTAAGACAATTTATGATCTTTACAGTGTCCCTCAGTCAATTATTGTCCTGTGCCTGATCTGTGTTATTTTCCCCTTCAAGCGTGGGGAGATTGAAGAGGAAAGGATTACAAGAGAGTAAGCTATTTGCTCTCCCACACATCAAAAGCAATGAATTGCATTGACAGCCTAAAATGGCCACACGATGCAAATACCTTACTCTCTTTCAATCCTTTCCTTTCCAATCTCGTCACTCTGAGAGGGTGCAGTAAAAAAAAGCACACAATTTCTTTAAGCAATGTCATATTCCTTATCCTTCCTCCTCTCACAAATTGAAGAGAAAGGGATTTCAAGAGAGTAATGTATAATATACTGTGTTTACTTATATGAGAAGGTATGTCAGTGTAGTAAAGAGTGTAAAACTTGATGAAAATTTTAAATGTCTTAATCTGAATGCAATTTAAATTATTTTTTTAAAATTTCCAGTCTAGACAGCAGGAAATTCCAAGAGAACAAACATCTTTTTAAATAATATGAAAAATATACCATATGGTTACATTTCAAATGTAATACTGACCTGGAAAATGGATCTTGATATGCTAATTACCAATGAACAGTGGCAACAGGAAAGAACAGGAAAAACAAAAGAACCAATTGTTAATATTTGACTATGGCAGGTGTACCTGATTCAAGTCCCAATTAAACATAAAAATTGATTGATACTTCTTAGTTAATCATTGTTTCTTAGTATGACCTACCAACAAGATTGTCACAAGGACACAGTGCAAATATCTTTCTAACTAATATATCTATTATATTAGATAATAATATACCAAATATATTTCTAATTTTGTAACTAGCTATTTATAATGGAAACTTGCAAATAATAATAAATACTCTGGAATAATATTTAAATACTCTAGAAAATAGGTGTAAACAGGTAATGTTCTACTGTTTTTTTTTAAAGAGAGTTATGAAATCATCAAAGCTCCACCTCCAGGATTTTATCCAAGGCTTGGTGTTATAGGTTTTGCTGGTATTGTTGGATTGTTCTTGGCAAGAGGTATGTTTGTTTTCAATGTTTGTTCAAATTTTGGTGTCCATTTACTCTTTCAGAAAGGCAGAACTTGAACTGCAATGTACAATTAATTGATACTATGATGCTCAACCAGAGTTTTACCATCATTACACTACAAATAAAAATTTCAATAGCTCAGTATTAGAATTTATTTGGAATAACCTGAACATGTTTCAGACAAGAGGACTGTGCATAATACAGGTGTAAAAATACTTACTATAAACCAACAATTGTATCAACTAATTCAAAAGTAAATTCCGTTAAGGAACAGAAACATGATGATTATGGATTTAATGACTCCTTTTTATACAGTGAGAATGTACATATTCTTGTACAGAATGACATTATATAAATCATGATCCTTTTTTAAAGCCATCAGTTACTGTATGTTTAATAGACGTACATTGCGAGTAAACACTATTTTCATATTGTTGCTGAATTCATATGTTAAAAACCATAGCTTAGCTATAAGGTACATGTCTCTAGTAGATGAAGTAGAGGTAGAAAAGAATCCTGGCTAAACCTTGTCTCTGCTATTAATCAGAGATGCTTCTGGGCTCAATTGATAAATGAATAATCTGACAGTAAAAGCACTGGTTATTCTTAAATAGCTTTTATGAATAGAGCAAGTGTTTATCACTTGTTGAATCTATCTATGTGGCTAGGCAGTATGTTCTTTCCCAGATATTTTGGAACGTGGAGACTGAATTATAAATTAAGAATATGTGGGTAGGGTCTTTCAAAGACCAAAGCCAGGCTTGCATCATTTTGCTTCAGTGTTTGATAGTCCTTTGTTCTTCACTATCCTGTTTTCGTATATCTTTATACCTAATTGTCATCAGTTAACATATTTTCCACAGTCTACTTATTGCCAAAGTAATTCCTATAATAGTAATAGAAAGAATAGGTAATTTAGTGTGGCTAAGAATCTGCCCTTTTTTGGGGACGCGGTGGTGCAGTGGCTTAATGATGCTGGAACCGCTGACCAGAATGGTCTGCACTACGGCAGTTCGATACCAGCTCTGTGAGACAGAGTGAGCTCCTGCCACTTGCTCCCCAGCTCCTGCCCACCCAGCAGTTTGAAAGCATGCAATATTGGAAGCAGATAAATAGATATCACTTTGATAGGAAAAAGTGAGCTATGTTTTGTGTGCGTGGGAAGGGAAGCCAGCTCTGGACCTAGCTGGATGTGAGACAGTGCAACATGAGATAAGGCGAGGCAAGACCAGCAGAGTTGCCTAGAAGAGCCAGCACCCTGAACACCACTAATCAGCTAGTGTAAGCTAGTTTGTCCCCTGTGGTGCACCAAGGATAGACAGGCAAGCGCCAAACAGAATGAACTAGCAATTGAGGCTATCAGGACTGCATTATGTGTAGCATTTGTAGATATCCCTGACATTGTATGCCATACTCTAAATAAGTAAGTATGTATGTAAGTAAGCAAGCCCTTTTAATTTCATCTTACTCAGTATATCACCTACCAGAAGTAACATTTCTTCTGTGGAATAGGTTCCAAAATTAAAAGACTGGTGTATCCGATAAGCTTCATGGGGATTGGTACTGCTCTCTACTATCCACAGCAAACAGTTGCTGTTGCCAAGGTAATTATTGAAAATCATCCTTCTTATTCACGTACCTTTATATTTTTTGTAATCTTTAGCTTTACTTAAGTAATAATAATAATAATAATAATAATAATAATAATATAAAGTTGGAAGGGACCTTGGAGGTCATCTAGTCCAACCCCCTGCTCAGGCAGGAAACCCTATACCATTTCAGGCAAATGGCTGTCCAGTCTCTTCTTAAAAACCTCCAGTGTTGGAGCATTCACCACCTCTGGAGGCAGGTTGTTCCACTGGTTAATTGTTCTAACTGTCAGGAAGTTTATATTCAGTCCAAAGTGTTGGATTAATATACTGTAGTGTAGGATTCCATAAGTGACTATGACTTTGTGCACACACACATACAAACATAGTTGAGTCTGTTGGTTTGATCTCCGAGCTTGGCAATTTGGCTGCAAACGTTTCGTCTCCATTTGGGGGGGGAGGGGGAGGCATCTTCAGTCTGCTTTGAATTGTGCTCGTCTGTCAGAGCGCCGGCCTTTAAATTGCAGCCAAATCGCCAAGCTTGGAGATCAACTACCAACCTGAGCTACTAATATTCAAACACATCTCATAGTTGAGTCTACTTAGTCCCTGTCCATTATTATTTGTCATTTATCCCAGTATATCAGTTGGGGAGATTTTAGTGATTTGCAACTCTAATTCTGTTGCCTTAATAAATAATCAGGAGACCAAATGTTCTTATACTTTTATAGCTATTTTTTCTGCAGAGCCTCTCATGAAAAAACTTTGTAGGTTCCTGTAGTTTCTTTTTTCATCAGTTATGTTTTCCTCTTCTTAGTAATGTTGAAGACACAGATTTTTTTTATATAACTGAATAGAAATTTTTTCCTTTATTTTGTAAATGCTAAAATTAAGTGCACAAATAACTTAATAGTGTTGCTCATGAAACAATACAAATAGTGGAATATCAAGTTGCAGCAATTTTATGTATTAATTATATGGGGTGCCTGTAAAATGTGTCTACTTAACCAATTAAACCCTAGTAAGACCACACCTGGAATACTGCAGCCAATTTTGGTCACATATCACAAAAAAGATGTTGAGAGTTTGGAAAAATACTCAGAGAAGAACAACTAAGATGATAAAAGGTCTGGAGACTAAAACAAACAAAGAACGGCTGCAGGACTTGGGTTTGTCTAGTCCCGTGGTGGCGAACCTATGGCACGGGTGCCACAGGTGGCACGCAGAGCCCTCTCTGTGGGCACACACGCCGTCGGCCCAGTCCTAGGCCTTCAGCTGGGTTTTATAAAACCTTTTTGCTTTAGGCCTCCACCGCTGTGTGGAAAAAAAGAGGTTCAATCAATCAAACAATCAATTTCAAGTTCTCGCAGAAAAAAAGATCTCGCAAAGTTGGAATTGATTGATTGAACTTTTTAGCCCCACCCAGTATGCCTGTTACCACTGCAGCCACGCCCACCCAATGGGCCATGCCCACCTAGCACCTGACGATACATAAGTGGGTTTTGGGTTGCAGTTTGGGCACTCGGTCTCTAAAAGGTTCGCCATCACTGGTCTAGTCCAGACATGTCAAACACAAGGCCCGGGGGCCGGATTCGGCCCGCAAAGTGGTTTCATGTGGCCCGCGAAGCCATCCTGGAAACAGTGAGGGAACAGCCCCCACTGCCTTGGCCCTGGCCCAGAGACCCTCCTTCTGCCAGAGACACTCAGATCTGTCCCATTCCTGCCCAGGCCCCCATAGGCACCCTTGATGCGAACGATGTAGAGCTGGCCACGCCCACCCAGTAGGCCATACGCACTATAGCCATGCCCACCCAGTAGGTCACGCCCACCCTGGCCATACCCACCAGGCCCCTTGAAGGCAACCGCAATGTTGATGCGGCCCTCAATGAAATTGAGTTTGACACCCCTGGTCTAGTCTAAAGAAAAGAAGAAATAGGGGTGACATGATAGCAGTATTCCAGTATCTGAGGGGCTGCCACAAAGCAGAGGGGGGTCACGTTATTCTCCAAAGCACCAAAGGGCAGGACAAGAAACAATGGTTGGAAATTGATCAAAGAGAGAAGCAACCTGGAATTAAGGAAAACTTCCTGACAGTGAGGACAATTAACCAGAAATTGTGGACAGTCCATCACTGGATATTTTTAAGAAGAGGCAAGACAGTCACTTGTCTGAGATAGTATAGGTTCTCCTGCTTGAGCAGGGGGCTGGACTAGAAGACCTCCAAGGTCCCTTCCAGATTCTATTCTATTCTATTCTATTCTATTCTATTCTATTCTATTCTATTCTATTCTATTCTATTCTATTCTATTCTATTCTATTCTATTCTATTAATTGCAGCTAAAAAAGTATATTAGCACTGTATAGCCATCTTTTCTTAAATATAATTTGAGACAATACAATATTTTCTAACATTAAATACTGAACCATAGAACAAAGCTATTATATGAGTCTTGAAAGTGTGCTCAGGACTGCCCCTGACCTGCGTTCATTCCGCCGGGACCTGAAGACTTGGCTCTTTGAGCTCTCTGGCCCAGGCTGAGAATTTTAACTGGGGTTCTATTTTCAGGGATAATTTAATCTTTTTAATAGTCTTTTAACTTTTGTATTTTGTATTGATGTGATTTTAAAATGCCCTGTAAACCGCCCTGAGTCCTTCGGGAAAGGGCGGTATATAAATCTAATAAAATAAATAAATAAATAACTAAAATAATAGAAATAATTACAGCTGAAGTTGTTTATAGGGTGGAAGCTTTCAGTTCTGTTAATGATTACACAGAGCTTATGCATCCTGCTTTTGCAGCTGAAATTCAGAACTTCAGTTTTTAAACTGTAAAAGTTCTCAGAGAAAACATGTTTCAGTTTGTTTCTGTCAAGTCTCACATTACTCTAAATCATAGTTTTAGCTACATCTGTTCACATTTTGTAACTCTATAATTTGTTTTCTACTGAATCATAGCATGGAAATTTAAGGGTGTTTACACAAGGAAAAAAAATTTCCTCTCCTCTATAGAGATTTGAGGCCCCTGAAAAGCTTTCTGGAAATACTGCTTGTCAATATGGGGTAAAGTGCAAGATGTTGCTATGTAAAATAGGCACAGGAATTTCTCTTTGTTTCTGTAAGCGTTAATTTAAAGCAAGACTTCTACTTACAGTTTATTTCAAAACTTGGTAAGAAAATCAGATGCTTTTTTTGTGCTGCCTTTTCCAAATAAACCTCAACTATTCTTATTTATTAATATTATAACAAAGTCATACTGGGCAATGCTTATGGCTGACCTATAAATTCATTTTATGGTGGCACTGAGAAATTGAAAATGTATAATGTGTATTGCAGTGTATGTATATGATCAAGGTATCTTAGTATAAGTTGAATAAAGTAGTTATTTCTTGTTTACTTTATAGCTTTTTCTCTCAATATCATGATTTGCTATACTACTTACCTAAACTTAGAAATGTACTATTTATTGAAATTGATCAAGCCAGAATATACCTCTTAAGGTAACTATCATCATATCACTGGTTTTTGAAAGGTAACTGGCCTCAGCCTATATGACTGGAGTCTACAAGCATATATAAGCCTTGAATCTCTTTGGAAAGATAGTTCAAAAAAGAAAAGGTCTGCAAAAGCAAGTAGCAAGGTATGGTATCTGAGATGTTTCTTGGCATTTTTTTATTTGGCATGTACTTTTTTTGTTTCTGCTGATTTGTCCTTATATTTTAGTTATAAAAGCTATGCAGGGATAAACACAAGCTATCACAAACTTCAGTAATAATTAGGAAAGGCCTGAAGACCTGGCTGCCATTTGATCTGGAGATCCATTAGGGCAGGGGTCCCCAACCCCCGGGTCTTGGCCCAAAACTGGTCTGCAGCCTGTTTGGAACTGGGCCACATGAGCTGCGAGCGAGCACAGGTGTGCACATAGCTCTACTTGTGTGAGTGGAGGGCACTCACATGCACACTTGCCTGTCACACAGAACCATCCCCTCTGCTCCGCCCCCCCCCCAGGCCGCCAAGTCGGAAAGGTTGGGGATTGCTACATCAGGGGAGTTAATCACTATAGGCTACCAAACTAATTAACTGACCCCACCTTCCCCGCTTTGCTATCTACTCCTCCTTTTCCCGTCTTTTTAAATTTCATATAATTGTACTTCCATTGTTTATTTTTATTTTTTTATTCCTTTGCTGTTATGTTTACATTTTTTATCATTTTTGTTCCATTTTATTGTAAGCTTCCCAGAGTAGCCCCACGGCGAGATGGGCAGCAAATCAGTCAAACAAACAAAATATATATTAGGGTAAAGATAAACTTCTAGATAACTTCAGTATAGTTTGGACTACACTGCCTATGCTGGATATACCTAATGGCAGTTGTATATTATAGCAACTATAGGAACATGAGCCTTATTCCCTCTGTCTTAGTTGATCATTACAATTTGAGGTAAATCTTAGATGAAATCATAAATCTTTAAATTTTTGTCTTACTAGTCTCTCTAAGCCATAAGGGGAGAAGATAAAGCTTATGGCTGCCAATGTATTAATAATCACCAGAGCAATGCCCCTATTCTCCTGAGATTAAAATTAAATAAATTAATGTGATCAATATATAATCTGAAAAGTTTGCTAGCTCCCGGTCAGATGTCCAGCTAGCAAATCCAAATAAGGAACTCCTGGGACATAGTTCTTCCCAAAAGTAACACTTTTATTGAATACACTACGTTGGAACAAAATAAGTAAAACCAGCTCTGAGTTTCTCACTCAAATGTCCACGTAATTAAACTTGAATCCCCCCCTTTGGCTGTCCCCTTCAGGCCATCGCAATGTCCAATCACACAATGCTCCTTTTGTTATGGGAACTGCCTGGACCATCCAAACATCTGTGTAGCATGGCCTTGAAGGGAAGAGCAGGGTCTCACAATTTGCAGACAGATTCTTGGCATTCCATTCCCACCCCATGCAATTCAACCCCCCCTCCCTATTGTCAAGTTGAGATCGGAGAAGAAACTAGGTGAAAAGCGAATCACTCTTGACACTCCCATTTCATTACTAAAATAGATATAGACATTTTCCTATTAATATGCAATACCATCTTGTTTTTACTCAGATATCTATTTCTCTCAAAAGATTTTTTTTGTCCATAGGTAGAGTTATATAATCAGAGGAGTCACTTTGTAATTCCCTCCAAAAATCCAAGCCCACATACTAGGCTTTTTTCTCAAATATTCCAAAATGCATGCTTAGGAGAAATAAAAATTAGGTGCCATTTTAACATGAACATATGCAATCTGAGGTGTTAAATATTTCTAAATATTTCAGGAGGTAATTTTGTAAGATTTTCTTTCTTGGTTATCTCCCAGTAATCTTTATTTCTAAATAACTTCAATCTGTACTTTCTAAATTTTTAATTTCCTTGTTTATTTGTTCATGAAGCCCGATGCAGAAAGTGAAAAAGAATTGAAAGTACAAGAAGAAAGAGCCGTAAAATAAAATACTCCATTACTACTTGTTGAACAGGTAAAAAAAAATCATGTACTGTTCTTAGGACAAAATTGTATTGTTAAAATTGTACTCTTTATAAGGAATATCAGCGACAGAGAATAAAGGTCCATCTAGTGCTACCATTCCACTCGTTAATTAGACATCATTAGAACAATTTGGAGCAGAATTCAGGAATATTTATTTTTATTCTAACAACTATTCAGAAACAGAATAAAAATAAATATTTCTGAATTCTGCTCCAAATTGTTCTAATAATATTCTAACAAATGGAATAGTTTAATGCACATGTCAAATTAAACTAATCCACTATATTAAGATGAGCAATTTTAATTGACCAGAAGCTGTCCACTTTGCATGCAGAAATTATATGCTGAATCATAATGCTATCTAGTTAAATTGTTTGAGGTGCTTTATAATATTAATACAGCAACAATGAAGACCTATGACAATTAGAATAAATGAAACTAGTCTAAATAGAATACATTTAAATATTAATGCTGAATTCTTCTTGCGCAATTCCTTATGCATTTGGGTCAGGTAGTTCGGTGACCTTTGATGGTGATCTGGCTTTTTGTATGTGGGGTTATTATTTAACCGAGGCGCCATGGGTTATATTGTTACAAAGATTTTAATCTTTGTATTTTGCCCAGAATAATTGCTGTAGAAGTGTGAGTCTATGAATCATTTAAGTAAATAAATAACTTTCCCCTTCCATTTTTTCACCAGAGCTGTTAGCAGTGTAAAATTTTCCATTTGATGGCCATTGTTTAACATGTTCCTAACAACTTATAAAATATGGTTTCAGTACTTGAGAATACGTTTTTCAGATTTGGCCATTATATTCACTTGATTAAATTTATATCCTATCTTTCTGTCAGGAGCTCAAGGTGGTGTCCCTATCACTTCCTCCTTCAATTTCTCCCCATTAAACTGCTGTGTGAGGTAGGTTGGAACGAGAGAAAGTGATGGGCCCAAGTCACCCAGTGAGCTTCCATGGCTGAGAGCAAACTTGAATCTGGCTCTCTGTAGTCAAATAGACATAGTTCTAAACCAGTATATCACAGTGCATTATAATTTACAGCATGGTATGCTACAATTCATGTAAAGTTGAAGCAAAAGTTTCTAAATCCTCCTTAACAACTTTGCTAGGAAGAAAGTGAAGAAATATGCAAACTCAAGGTGAGGTAAGAGTGGTTAGGCTTGTTTTCCTATTGCTGACACATAACACTTAATGCCTGTTGTTTGCCTTGTTTGTTCAATTGGGTTTTACAAAAAATGTGTGGTTTTTTAAAAAAAATATCAATAAAATTAGATTCCTTTTTATTTCTTCTTTTAACATGCTGAGAAAGCAAATATGCCAATGGGTTTACTTTAAAAAAACATTAACTGTTTTATTACTTTAAAAAACATTAACTGTTTTATTACTGAAGTTATCTCTTCTGGTAATTCCAAAGGTGTGATAATATGCACGTTTTTTTTTAAATTACGGTGTTAACTGTAACTCCGTAAAGGCTTAACTTTTAAAATAGGAATCAGGATATAAATTCTGCTAGGAGAAATCATGCTTTGGCTTCTCCAGCAAAAATACCTTTCAGACAGAAAGTAGAGAACTAGCTGATGCCAGTTGGAAAAGATACATTGAACTAGTTAGAGAAGAAGCTGAACCAACATATGTTTTCTATGTTCCCATGCACACAATTCATAATTCTTGTTATTGTACACAAACTAAAAACTTCTACTACCCATAGGGTAATGGAACATTTCCAGATTATTCCAAATACCAATATATGTTTCTTTAACATCAAATAGGGAATCTGGTTCTGCCCTTTGGAGCTGGTACACTCAGAAAGTCTCAAGGGTACTATCTCTAAAGGTCAAACCTTTGAGGCTAGCAGACAAATAACTGCTCCAGAGTCTAAATACAAGGCAAATCAGCAGCAAGAACATTAAAATATAAAACCGTTAATTTGATTCTCTACTTACTTAATTTAGGAAAACATTTTCATTTGTACAGTATTCCTTGTACATGATATGGCCATATTTCCCTACTTCATTTCTATTCTATGCATTCTGAATGCACAATCCACTCTGTCAACCCACTGACTTCATTTCTGCTTATAGAATTAGCCACTCTAGTTGGTCTGCTGACCTTATCCAGCCTTCCTTTTTTTAAGAAGCAGTGATGGGCTTTCTTTTTTCCATACTGAATCTGTACCTTTACTTCCCATGGGCCCAGATATATTCTGAGTAATTAAAATAGTAGAGGCCTACAGCAAGGGTAGGCAACCTTGGCTCTTTTATGACTCATGGACTTCAACTCCTAAATTCCTGAGTCAGCTATGCTGACTCAGGAATTCTGGGAGTTGAAGTCCATGAGTCATAAAAGAGCCAAGGTTGCCTATCCCTGGCCTAGAGGAACCAATGGAATACTCTCATCCTTCAATCAGTCTGAAACTATGGGGTTTGTTTTAATTAATTGGAAAGCGGTACAGAAAAGCAAAGCGATTTCTTCATACTGCATCTGAATAATTCTGTCACATTTTTCTATTATGTCAGAATTCACCTTTTGCCAATCTCACTTCTGTGAATGTATAAAGATGTAAAAGATTTGTTGCATTCCAGATGACTATAAGCCATATTTGAATATCCTACAACAGGGATGGGGAGGATGTACTTCAAGATAATCTAACATATCATTATTCTTTTGAATATAGATGGATAGATAACATATAGAAATCAACACTTTTTTAAAAATTACAGAATCCATGAAGATTGAACATGGTTTGCCACTGTCTTTGCTTTGGAAAGATTGACTTGAAAACTGACTGAATAAGAAGTACTATGGTGGTATTCTGCCAGCTTTGGACTTATGGTCAAAGTTCTGCATGTTTATCTTAGGGTCCTTCAAGACCTGAGTCTCTCTCTCTCTCTCTGAATTCCTGAGCAATACTTGCAAAGAAATACATTTAATTAAATGTAATGATATGTAATGCTATATACATGTTTAAGATTAGGCTGCAAATTAAATCTCAGAACTTCTTAGACCCTTGTTATTGTATAGGCTTAATTAAAATGAATATTGAAAAAAATGATCTCCTTGTTTTTCTTCTATTAATTACATTGTGCCAGCTTGCTAGCATTTGCATAGAAAGTTAAGGGAAAATGAACAATATTTTTGGTAAGTAACAAAGCTAACTTGTCAAAGGGGGTAGGGGTAAAAAAAATCAGAAATGCAATAGGTCTCTGAATTTTCCCTTTCCTTGCAAATTAAATTCTTTTGGATAACAGAAGTCAATGGGAAGTATATAATGGAGCATCTGTGAGCTTGCTTCTGTAGACTGATGGGAACAAAACTCCTTTAAGCATTTTTTCTTGCTTGAATGCACAGTTGAGTATGGATTAGAACGTTCAACTGGTGGGAACTAATTATAGCATAGCTAATGATTTATTCTTGGGCATCCATAAAGAAAAATTATGCAGTATAAAAATCCAAACATCCAACCCTAGATTGGAGATGACAGATAGAATTTAAATTGTTTACAGCTATTTACATGAAATGTCTCTGATGGGGGTGGGAAAGGTTAACACAATCCTAAAATACATTTTTAATTTCAGTGTCAAATATAAACATTTACAAATGAAATGAAAAAAGCAGACAAAATAAGCACTGAGAATTTACATATGTTAAGGATATTAAACACACTTTCCTTTAAACACTTTTAACACATTTCATTTTCAAAAACGTACAATATCTGACCATTATGTGAAATTTCTTTTAGAATTCATCAAGAGGTTATAAAGGAAATGAAGTCTTGTATGAATGTAATTCTGTATGAAAGTAGTTGGGGTAATCATTGCTACTTAATTTTCTTTGTGTCTTCATAATTTTCAGCATGTACGCATGTATACAGAGGGAACGATATAATAGATCTAATCTGTATGATGATTATAAAAGAGCCTTTTTAAAACGTGTTTTGTGTGATCATTTCTCCCCTACGTTATGGGGCACTGACTCCTGTTTTCATGTATGTTCTCACTGCCACCAATTTATTTCTTTGTTCCCTTTCTGATGCTTTGTTTTTCTAGTTTTATTTTAGAAATAACATGTTTTTTAAAGCATCTCCATAGGCCATATTTACCTATAGCAAATGTGTCTGAAACCTGGCACTTATTCAGATAAGAAAATGAGAGTATGATGTAGTAGCTAAGGTGCTGAACTAGAATTGGGGAGAAGTGGACATTCACTGGCTGGCTTTGGGCTTGCCATAAACCCTCAGCACAATCTACCTCATGGAGTTGTTACTGGGGAATGGGATGAAGGGGCTGGCCATATAAGCTGTCTGAAGGAAAGGCAATAAATGAAGTATACTGAGTAATAATAATGATATCCTGTTTCCAATAAAATATTCTTGAGAACTAAGTCAAGGATGAATCTAGTTCAGTATTCTATTGATCATCATGCTCATGATCATAATCCCAGATGATGAGGAAAGGAAGAAGATAATAGTTGATTTATCCCTCAAAGCCATAGAGATAATATAGTGCTTCCTTTCCCCCACCCCCACCCCTTTTAAGAATATATGTTTGGTTAAGATGACTACAATAGAAAAGAAAAGAGTACTTTATTTGGCCAAGTGTGATTAGACACACAAGGAATTTGTCTCTGTTGCAAAAGCTGTCATTGTACAGAGAAAAGCAATAATCATAATAATCTATAAAAAGGGGTAGTAGACAATAATGATAATGCTAGAGCTATATAATATGGGTAAAAGTACATAGACATTAGTACTGTGAGAATTAGGTGTTCAGCAGAGTGATGGCACAAGGAAGAAACTCTGTGTCTAATTGTTTCGCAATGCTGTATAGTGGCCTCCTGAGGGGAGGAGTTGAAACAATTTATCTTCAGGATGTGAGGGGTCTGTAGATATTTTCTCAGCCCTAAGACACATGCAATATACAGATTTTCTATGGAAGGCAGGCTGGTTTGCAGTAGTTCTTTCTGCAGTGTTAACTATGGCTTGGAATGTGTATCTGTCCTGTTTGGTTGTTGTACCAATCCAAACATTACAGAAATACAAATAAGAGACTCAATGATTCCTCTGTAAAACTGTATTAACAGCTCCTGGTGCAGTCTGAACTTCCTGAGCTGACCCAGGAAGAAGATTGTTTGTGCTTTTTTTTAATGATAGTTCTAATGTTAGGTGACCATTTCAAATTCTGGGAGATTATAGAATCCGAAAACGTGAAGAATTCCACTGCTATACTGTGCTGTCAAATATAGTAAGAGGTGGTAGAATACAAGGGCTCCTCCTAAAATATTTCACAAAGCCCAAAGGTTACAGTCTTATCTGTTTATATAGGCCAGGGGTAGGCTGAAAGTGAACTGCGTGAAATGGGAGATTTCAAGGAGTTTCAATCTGTTGCGGCAGCATTTTCTCATCACCAGTTTGGCTTCTGTCTTCAAGTACTAGCAATGACTATAAAAAACTAAAGCACTAATACATAAGTAGTAGTTCTAATCTGTGTTTGCATATCATTCCCAGCCACACTTGGAATACTGCATCCAGTTTTGGTCACCACAATATAAAAAAGATGTTGAGACTGGAAAGGGCAGAAAAGAGCAACAGAGATGATTAGGGGGCTGGACATATGAAGAACGGTTGCAGGAATTGGGTATGTCTAGTGAAAAGAAGGACTAGGGTTGATATGATGACTGTTCCACTATTTGAGCAGCTACCACAAAGATGAAGGGGGAAAACTATTTACCAAACAGCAAAGGCAAGACAAGAACCAATGGATGGAAACTAATCAAGGAGAGAAGTAACCTAGAACTAAGGACAAATTTCCTAACAGAACAATCAACCAGTGGAATGCCTTCTCTTCAAAAGTTGTGGGTGCCTCATCACTGGAGATTTTCAAGAAGAGAGTGGACAGCCACTTGTCTAAAATGGTACAGTATACTCTCCTGCTTGTGCAGGGAGTTGGACTAGATGACCTCCAAGTCCCTTCCATCTCTATTATTGTGTGTTATTTTATGTTATTCCTTCTAGTCTCTATTAAAAATAGATGAAACTAACATAGACCACATAAAAAACAGGCAGTTCAAAAATGGTCAACAGTTTTACAACAGATTCTGGTACTGACATACACATACGTTTAATGAAAGAAAATTCCAGATAATCAAGGTCACATTTTCTAATAGAATGTAAAGGTTCTTGCTGGATAAAAATAAATGTGGAAAATGGAAAGGTTGTCCTGAATCAAGTAATTTGATATTGCATGCTCAATAGCTTTTCCATGTGGGTTGTGTTAATAAGCTATAAATAGCAACCTAATCTTGCCTTTAGAGCTGATTTTCTATAAAGATAGGGTAGATATGAGTGAATTCAGTTACAGTTTTCTATTTAATGCAGTACATTCTTTAAGGAAAATTTTGCTACTTTATTCTGCTGAATGCGAAATTTGGTTATTTAATAATAACCCTCTATGAAAAAATAGTCTTTATTTTGAGGTATTTTCTATTTTTGAAAACTGATACATGTTAAGACACCAAAAGCTAGTTTCATTTCCTCTTACAGCAAAACCACACAAGCTGAATTTCCTGCTAAAAGGCTGTGCATATAATATGTATTTTCCAATTTACGCAATACTGTAATGAAGAAATAGTAGACTCAAACCAAAATGTATTGTTGCATCTCTTCAGTTAAGCTCAATAGATTTTTTTTCCAATATTATTTCATGCTCATCAGATCATTGCAGCCAACATGATTATTGATGCTAATTCAGTTAATATGAATGTAAACTTCTATAATACTACTACTACTACTACTACTACTACTACTACTACTACTAATAATAATAATAATAATAATAATAATAATAATAATAATAATAATAATAATAATAATAATAATAATATAATAAAAGTTGGAAGGGACCTTGGAGGTCATCTAGTCCAATCCCCTGCCCAGGCAGGAAACCCTCTACCATTTCAGACAAGTGGCTTTCCAGTCTCTTCTTAAAAACCTCCAGTGTTGGAACATTCACCACTTCTGGAGGCAGGTTGTTCCACTGATTAATTGTTCTAACTGTCAGGAAGTTTCTCCTTAGTTCTAGGTTGCTTCTCTCCTTGACTATTTTCCATCCATTGCTTCTTGTCCTGCCTTCAGGCGCTTTGGAGAATAGCTTGATTCCCTCTTCTTTGTGGCAGCCCCTGAGATATTGGAACACTGCTATCATGCCCCCCCACGTCCTTCTCTTCATTAAACTACACATACCCAATTCCACCAACCGTTCCTTATATGTTTTAGCCTCCAGTTCCCTAATCATCTTTGTTGCTCTTCTCTGTACTCTTTCTAGAGTCTCAACATCTTTTTTACATTGTGGTGACCAAAACTGGATGCGGTATTCCAAGTGTGGCCTTACCAAGGCATTGTAAAGTGGTATTAATACTTCACGTGATCTTGATTCTATCCCTCTGTTAATGCAGCCTAGCACTGTGTTGGCTTTTTTGGCAGCTGCAGCACACTGCTGGCTCATATTTAAGTGATTCTCCACTAGGAGTCCAAGATCCGTCTCACAGTTACTACTATTGAGCAAGGTACCACCTATACTATACCTGTGGATTTGGTTTTTCTTGCCTAAATGTAGAACCTTACTTTTTTCACCACTGAATTTCATTTTGATAGATAGCGCTCAGTGTTCAAGTCTGTCCAGATCCTCCTGTATCTTAAGCCTATCTTCTGGAGTATTGGCTATTCCTGCCAGCTTGATGTCATCTGCAAATTTGATGAGTTCCCCATCTATCCCCTTGTCCAAATCATTGATGAAGATGTTGAAGAGCACTGGGCCCAGAACAGAGCCCCAGGGCACCCCACTACACACTTCCTTCCATATAGTTGCAGTTCCATTGAGGACCACATGCTGAGTATGGCTGGTCAGCCAGCTACAAATCCATCTGGTGGTGATGCTGTCTAACCCACATTTTTCTATCTTATCAAGTAGTAGGTTGTGATCTACTTTATCAAATGCCTTACTGAAGTCCAAGTAAATTATATTCACAGCATTCCTCTGGTCCACTAATTTTCTCACTTGGTCAAAGAATGCAATAATATTTGTCTGGCATGATCTGTTTTTGACAAACCCATGTTGGCTTTTAGTAATGACTTTGTTTGCATCTAGGTGTTCGCTGATTCGTTGTTTGATTATCTTTTCCAGAATCTTCCCAGGTATTGAGGTCAAGCTGATAGGTCTGTAGTTTCCTGGATCTATTTTTCCCCTTTTTTGAAGGGAACTACATCAGCTCTTTTCCAGTCCTCTGGTAGCTCCCCAGTACTCCAGGATCATTGAAAAATATAGTTCAGTGGCTCTGAGATCACACCTGCCACTTCTTTGAGAACCTTGGGGTGTAATCCATCTGGTCCTGGTGATTTGAACTCGTCTAGGCTGGTCAGGTGCTCACTTACCATTTTCTTGCCTATCTTAACTTGTGTTTCTATTCTGTTTTTTATGGCAGTTTTTGATAGGTTGGACTGTTTTTCCCCTTTGTGTAAAGACAGATGCAAAAAATGAGTTAAATAGTTCTGCTTTCTCCCTGTTGCTTGTCACCTTCTTGCCACTTTCTCCCACTCTATAGATCAGGGGTGTCAAACTCAATTTCATTGAGGGCCGCATCAGCATTGCGGTTGCCCTCAGGGGGCCGGGTGGGTATGGCCAGGGTGGGCGTGGCCTACTGGGTGGGCGTGGCTAGAGTGCATATGGCCTACTGGGTGGGCGTGGCCAGCTCTACATTGTTCGCATCAAGGGTACCTATGGGGACCTGGGCAGGAGTGGGACAGATCTGAGGGTCTCTGGCAGAAGGAGGGTCTCTGGGCCAGGGCCAAGGCAGTGGAGGCCGTTCCCTCACTGTTTCCAGGATGGCTTCGCGGGCCACATGAAACCACTTTGCAGGCCGGATCCGGCCCCCGGGCCTTGTGTTTGACATGTCTGCTATAGATCATTTCACCAATCATTTCCTTAACTTTTTTCTTGTTTTTTACATGTTGACAAACGTTTTTTTTGTTATTTTTGACTTTGGTCACAAGTCTTAGTTCATTTTGAGCCTTAGCTTTCCTCACTTAAGTTTAAGTTTAAGTTTTATTTAATTTGTATACCGCCCTTCTCCTTGGTAGGGACTCAGGGCGGTTCACAGGGCATATATAAAAAAGACAATACAAAAATTAAAAAAGATTAAACCCATGCCCAGTTAAAACAGTAAAACAAATCTAAAACAACAAATTAAAACCCATAATCCCCCGTCAGGCCAGACCAGCCATTTCAAATAGGTGGGTCTTCAGGCCACGACGGAAAGTTCGGAGGTCTGATGCCGTCCGGAGCTCTACCGGCAGTTGGTTCCATAATGCCGGAGCGCCCACAGAGAAGGCCCTCCCCCTGGGGGCCACCAGTCGGCATTCCTTGACTGGCGGCACCCTGAGGAGGCCCTCTCTGTGGGAACGCACAGGGCGGAGGGGAGTTGATGCCGGCAGCAGGTGGTCCCTGAGATATCCCGGACCCATGCCATGTAGGGACTTAAAGATCGTAACCAAAACCTTGAACCTCACCCGAAAGACAACTGGTAACCAATGCAGCTCGCGGAGCAAAGGTGTAACATGGGAGTACCGGGAAACTCCCAAGACAACTCTCGCGGCCGCATTCTGTACCAGTTGGAGCCTCCGAGTGGTCTTCAAGGGAAGCCCCATGTAGAGAGCATTACAGTAGTCAAGGCGAGAGGTCACGAGCGCATGAGTGACCGTACACAGGGCATCCCGGTTCAGATAGGGCCGCAACTGGCGCACCAGGCGAACCTGGGCGAAAGCCCCCCTAGTCACGGCCACTATATGATCTTCCAAGGTAAGCCGTGAATCTAGGAGGACTCCCAAGTTGCAAGCCCTATCCACGGGGGGTAAGAGCTCACCCCCCATAGAAAGAGATGGAACATTTTGAATGTCCCGGGATGCCGGAATGTACAGCCACTCAGTCTTGTCAGGGTTGAGTTGAAGTCTGTTCCTCCCCATCCAGACCCGAACCGCCTCCAGGCAACGGGACATCACAGCGAGGGCATCACTGGGGTGGTTTGGGGTCGAAAAGAAAAGTTGGGTATCATCAGCATATTGATGATACCCAACTCCAAAACCACGAATGATCTCACCCAGCGGTTTCATGTAGATGTTGAACAGGAGAGGCGAGAGAACCGACCCCTGAGGAACTCCACAAACGAGAGACCTAGGGGCCGATCTCTGCCCCCCTGCCAACACCGACTGCGAGCGTCCCAGGAGATAGGAGGAGAACCACTGAAGAACTGTGCCTCCCACTCCCAATCCCCTGAGACGCCGCAGCAGGATACCATGGTCGATGGTATCGAAAGCCGCCGAGAGGTCTAATAGGACTAGGACAGAGGAATATCCCCTATCCCGAGCCCTCCAGAGATCATTCACCAGAGCGACCAATGCCGTCTCCGTGCTGTACCCGGGCCTGAAACCCGATTGGTAGGGGTCCAGATAATCCGCTTCATCCAGGACCAGAGGGAGCTGATGCGCCACCACACTCTCGACAACCTTCGCAAGAAAGCGAAGGTTGGAGACTGGACGAAAGTTGTTCAAAACAGCTGGGTCCAAGGCAGGCTTCTTGAGGAGAGGTCTCACCACCGCCTCCTTCAAGACGGTGGGGAAATAACCCTCACTCAAAGAAGCAGATATAACCGCCTGGAGCCAGCCTCGTGTCCTCTCCCTAGCTGCATAAACCAGCCAGGAAGGGCACGGGTCCAACAAACATGTGGAGGAGCTCAGCCTCCCCATAATCCTGTCCACTTCATCAGGGGTCACAGAATCAAACTCTTCCCAGGTAACATTGACAAGACCGCCCGTGTCCTGATCGCCTGACTCTGCCCAGCTGGAGTCCAAACCGGTCCGAATCCGAGCGATTTTATCCGACAGATGTTGGCTAAATTCCTCGGCACGACCCTGCAAGGGATCCTCCCTCACCTCCTGATTAAGAAGTGAGCGAGTCACCCTAAACAAGGCGGCCGGGCGATTATCTGCGGACGCGATGAGGGTGGAGAAGTAATTGCACCTCGCCACCCTCATCGCTGCGAGATAAGACCTAATGTAGGTTCTTAACCGCAACCGGTCGGGTTCGGATCGGCTAGACCTCCAGCAGCTCTCTAGGCCCCGTTTCCGACGCTTCATCTCCCGGAGCTCCGCGGAAAACCATGGAGCTCGCTGGGATCTGCGCCGGGTCAGGGGCCGCAAGGGTACAACCCGGTCAAGTGCCTCAGTGGCTGCCCTTTCCCAGGCTTCCACTAAGGCATCCGCCGAGCTGTGAGCAGTGGAGGCAGGTGGGGACCCCAGCGCCGCTTGGAATCTATCAGGATCCATTAAGCGTCTGGGGCGGTACCATCTAATTGGCTCCGTGCCCCCACGGCGGGGGGTGGCAAAACGGAAGACCAGCCGCAGGAGATGATGATCGGTCCATGACAGGGGCATAATAAATGGAGAGCCCCCACCTAGATCATCCAACCACCGTCTAGATAAAAAAATCAGGTCAAGGGTGTGGCCTCCCTCATGAGTTGGCTCTGAAATTACTTGCGTCAGGTCCATGGCCGCCATGGAAGCCATGAACTCCCGAGCTAGCTCCGATGAACCTCCCAGGGATGGTAGATTGAAGTCTCCCAAAACTATAAGTTTGGGAAACTCAACCACCAAGCCCGAGAGGATATCGAGCAGCTCGGGAAGGGCTGCCGCTGTGTGACTAGGCGAAATGTACACCAGCAGCAAGCCCAACTGCGCCCCAGGACCAAATCTCATAAAGAGAGACTCACACCCGACTATCTGAGAAACGGTGGCCTCCCGCGGACATAAGGTCTCCCTAATAGTAACCGCCACTCCCCCACCCCTACCATGAGCTCGTGGCCGGTGTAGCACCCGGAAGCCTGGTGGGCAGAGGTCAACCAAAGGGACCCCACCCTCTGGGCCCAACCAAGTCTCCGTGATGCAAGCCAGGTCCGCATGCTCACCCTCAACTAAATCCCTAACGAGGGGAGCTTTATTAACCACGGACCTGGCATTCAGGTACACCAGCCGGAGCTCAGGAGGCTGCACATCCTCGCTCCCGGGATCTCGGGGAAGAAGCAGAGGGTCGGAGCGCCTCACCGCTTGCAAATAGCGGGGACGGCCCTCCCGGTAGCGATACGGCCCCCTGTCTATCCGCCTGCTGCCATTCCCCGTCGTGGGAATTGATAATCCCACGACCCGCTCATGAGCCCCGGCGACAACGCCACCCCGTTCTCCCCCCGTGCTATCAGACCCAAGGCTGGTCTGAACCATGGTAGATCGGCCACCCCCCATAGCCAAACAACCGGTATCTCCCACCCCGCTCCCTAGCCCTATAAACAATTTGGATAAAAAAATAATCAGAGGCTTTCTAGATTTACATGAACAGCCCCTGCCCCTGCCCAGCCATCTCTCAGAGACCAAAAACTCGGGCCCGTCATCAAGGTTATCAACGTTTAAGGAGGCAGGTCGCACCCAGGAGAGGGGGGCACCCCTGAGGGCGTACAAACGCGTGCTCGTATATTGCCGCATAAGTATAAAAAAGTCCAAACAGTCCAGGATAGGCATCCCTGAGTTGTCCATGGGAGGATTGAACATGACAGAAGTCTGGATCCCCACCCAACTTCACTGCCACTCAGTTGGGTGGCCCCCAAGACAGGCCGCAGCCCGTTCTCTCACAACGGGTAGAGACTCCATTCCTGGGGGTGGACCAGGTCTCCTCTGGGTAGGCAAACCCCATAGAGCTCCCACCTCTATGAGGTTGCAAATGGAGAGGTCCAGCCACTCTCCCACCGTGGCCGATACCCAGGTATGTCGAAAGTCCAAAGGGAGAGGGGAGAGGATAGGCAGGCAGATGGTAAAAAGTGTATCCAAGGCAAGGAGGGTAGGCAGGCCAGAATAAAAATAGTCTGAATCACCGGCGTCACTGCAAGAGCAGTCCAAAGATGATACACGATGCAGGAGCCCCATGTCGTCCTTGCTCCGGTAAGATAACTCCCGGTCGTCCTCTTCGCCACCCAAGCGGTCCGAAGACGCCGTCGCCATAAGAGGCGGCCTGAAGCAAGGGTATAGGTCAACCATCGTCGCCAAGGTAAGTAATAATAGTCGCCCTCTCCACCGCCAAAACGGCCCGAGGGCGACACCACCACTTCATCTTTGCAGGCATGGGCTATTTGCTGATTGATATTCTGCCTTAGTTATGTGCCACTCTTTCCACTTTTTATACTTGTCCTTTTTATCTTTCAATTTATCAGAGAGCTCTTTATGCAGCCATGCTGGTTTCTTTTGAGAGCTGTTATTTTTCTTCTTTGTTGGTATTGTGCTAGACTGGGCTTTTATTATCTTGCTTTTCAAAATTTCCCAAGCTTCTTGAGTTGTTTCCCCCTTTAGGATTCTCATCCATCTAATCCTTCCCAAGCTCTAAGTTTATTGAAATTAACTCATTTAAAGTCTAAGACTCTAGTTTGACTGTTTTCTATTGCTTGTGCTTCCAGAATATTGAATTCCAATATTGCATGATGACTTCCCCCCAAGGTTCCTGTGGCTTCAACACCTTCTATCATTTCATCTCTGTTAGTGAGGATTAGATCCAATATGAATAATCCCCTAGTTCTCTTCTCTACTTTTTGGGAGACAATGTTGTCTGCTAGGTTTGTCAGGAATCTGTTTGATCTTCCACTTGGTGCAGAGTTTGTCTCCCAGTTGATGTCAGGGTAATTAAAGTCCCCCATTACTATTGTGATGTGCTTCCTACATACCTTAGTTAGCTGACTAGGAAAAAGTTCATCTATTTCCTCTGTTTGGTTTGGCAGCCTATAACATACACCTATGGCAATGTCATCCCCCCCCTTTTATATTGACCCAAATGCATTCAAGATTACAGTTTTCATTGTTGCGCTCTATTTCTGTGGAGATATAGTTATTTCTTATATAAAGAGCAACTCCACCTCCTCTTTTGTTTGGTCTGTTTCTTTTAAATAATTTAAATCCCTCTAGCTGTGTGTTCCCACCATGTTTCTGTAATGGCAACAATATCATATCTGCCCTCATTAACCTGAATTTCTAGTTCACCCTGTTTGCTGTTCATACTCTGTGCATTGGTGTATAGACATTTGAGTCCTTTATGACTGATCCTATGTTTACTTTCTACGTAACCTGTGTGGTGCCTGAGTTCTCCTGTTTTCTTAGATTGCTGGGGACAGGGATGTTGTGTATCAATTAACTCATTGTCCCTGTTGTTTAGTTTAAATATTCCTCCAGAACAATGCCATGGATTTGATACCAAAAGTTTTAATGTCATTTATTTAGTTAACAAATTTATATGCCATCCAATTTCAGTAGTCCTAGGTGACTCATTAAAATGTAATCAGATGATATAGTAATAAAATTATTTATTATTATTTATTTTAGCCCACCTATTGCTCATGGACTTCTGCTTTCTATTCTGGTGCCTTAACCATAGACCAAACTGACTGTAAAGTCTATAGATTCTATAAAGACTGAAAAAATATGACTTATACTTGACTACTAAATTGTAATAAGGAGATAGATTGTTCTATATTATTGTCATAATATAGCAGTTTGGCTGAATTATCAAGCTGTGTATTATATTTGCCTGTTGAATGCTGTTAAAAATACAGTGACAACTGAGTTTCCAGAATCTTAATATTAGCAGATAATCTATTGAACATGAGCTGTATATTGCCCCTGAAGAATTGTTTGGCATCCATTTTTTCCATTTGCAGTTGAACATAGGACAAAAAAAGGTGCCGGAACTCCGTTCTGAGCGTTCTATGAGAAAAAAAGCCCTGCTTTTAATCATTTATCCCTTTTTTCTGAATTTTCCAGGAAAACAGCTGGTTAATTTTTAAAAAGTGCATCACTTTCTCAAATATTTTGTAGAAAACTCTAAAGGAAGAAAAAAAATCTCAACTAGATGGGTTCGTGCAAATGTAGGAAAGCATGTATTTCTGGAACATGTACATTTGTGGACTCTTTCATCTTCACAATTTATCTTGTTTATTTATATATTGCATGTATTTAGCCTATAGGCCAGCCAATAGTGGTAACAATAGAATCAATAAATAATAAATATTCTGCAAAACCAGAGAAAGTTTGATGCTAAGGCAACCAGGAGTAGGGAAACTTGATGGGTAGTCCCGCCTTAGACATGGAAGCCAGCTGAATGTCTTTGGACCAGTCACTTTATCTCAGCCTAGGAAGAAGATAATGGTAAACTACCACTGAAATCTTGCTAAGTAAACTGCATAGACCTGCTGCCAGGAATCAAGTCTGACTCAAAGTTACAAAACAAAAACAAACTTTACACAATAAGGTAAAACAACCCAATGAAGTTGCATTGAAATGTGCATGAATGGGTGAGAAAAACGCAAAAACCTGAGTGTGTTTTGTATTTTCTGTAAATTGCTACAAAATTACTACTGGCCCTGCTTTCAAACACTTAATAAAACAAACTGAATAAACTTGCCCTAAATTAATCTTGGACCATCCTCATATAGTCAAATTTTGAAAAGATAATCTCAATGAGATGTCAGGATTTTTGTTTGGATCAATGCATCATGAGAATACAAGACACATTTAAATATGATAAGGTAAAGGTAAAGGTTCCCCCGCACATGCGTGCTAGTCGTTTCCAACTCTAGGGGCCGGTGCTCATCTCCGTTTCAAAGCCGAAGAGCCAGCGCTTGTCCGAGGACATCTCCGTGGTCATGTGGCCAGCATGACTAGACGCCAAAGGCGCATGGAATGCTGTTACCTTCCCACTGTAGTGGTCCCTATTTTTCTACTTGCATTTTTACGTGCTTTTCAACTGCTAGGTTGGCAGAAGCTGGGACGAGTAACAGGCGCTCACTGTTACGCGGCACTCGGGATTTGACCCGCCAAACTGCCAACCTTCTGATCGACAAGCTCAGCGTCCTAACCCACTGAGCCACCGCGTCTCTTACTTAAATATGATACCCAGTGCCAAAACATACTTAAGCAAGTGATATCACTTCCTTAAAAGACCAAGTATCTAACTTTTCAATCCATCTGTATTGCAAAGTTTAAATTTGCAGCTGGGCGTGTGAGAGCAGGAGACAAATATTCTATTTTCTGGACAGTGCAAACAAGATTTTTTTTTTGCATAGAATTACTCTGAAAAGTAACTTGGGGGTAAATATGAACATTTACTGAGGTTTTTTTCCTCTGCCCTATTGCTGTTCTCTACTTATGCTGCTGACATGTTTGAATCAGTTTGATGCTATGAAAATAGTTTGTAGGTAAGGACTTGAAATGGGAAGAGGATTCATTTAATTTAGAAACTGCAATATCAAGACCTCTGAGGAAACTGTTAACTTGCAGAAGTTGTTTTTTTTTTGCTTGAGGACAGCTGATGTCACACTTGCAGGGTTCTTGCACACTCTTGGTATTCAGGTTGTGAAATATGTTCACCTGTGTGGCAAGAAATTTTCTTAAAATAAATGAAGAAGGAAAAGGTTTTAAGGATAAAAAAGGCAATTGAAAGGTCCATGGAAGAATCTATAGAGGCCTTCCATACCACTGAAACTCATTGAACATAATCATGAATAAGCTACTGTCACACAATCTCCTTGTTCTGGAAGCCTTTTATTATATATTTTTTCTGCTACCACCACTATAACCTTTTGAGGGTTTAGAAAGTTTTAAGTCTTGAAAGTAAAGTAACTGTATGGAATACAGGGAAGATACAGGATAGCTCATATATATGAACGTTTGTTAAAATGTATTTTAAAGCAGATTCACCTTTCTACAAATATCTAATCAATACCATCCCAGCCTGGCCTAAAAATGATTTCTAACACCGTCTCCCTGACAGGAGAGAGCTTTTCTGAGGCTCAGATTCTGACCCTTGCTCTGACCTGTCCACCCAAGATCCCTTTCTTAAGTTCCTCTTTCCTGCTGGAATTTATCCTGGGAGGAGTGCACAATTTTGTCATTCTTTGTTTGGATGATCCACCATGTCATCCCATCTACAGATCAGAAGCCAACCATTATCAAGATGAAGAAACACTGGATTCTTGCCAGAAATTTTCTTCAAAGAGGGATTGTAACAACCATGTTCAGACTGGTGCCGTTATTTCAAAAGATCTTATCTGTTGCTTTTCCAGGTGATAGTGAAATTATCAAAAAATGATCAAACTAATTAACAGAGGTATCCTTGGTATTCTCTGAGCTTGTTTGTTTTTGTGCAGACATTTCATCAGCCAAACTAGGTAAAATCACCAGCTAGACACGGATTTTACCTACGGTAGTTTGGGTAACGAAACATCCGCAAGAAACAGTACCAAGGGCCCCTCACTTCAACCCTGAACTACAAATATATATATCTGTAGTTAATTTCAAAATAGGAGAAAATACCCTTTCCAAAGGTCTAATTATGAGTGTATTACAATAGGGGCATTAAAGATGGCAGAATACAAATCAAACAAGACTGAACAGCATCATTTGGCAAAACCTTTTAGAGTTTTGGCCCATTTCAGATCACCTTTGCATGTCCATGGGAAAGCAGAACTTTTAAGTAGCTATATATATCCAGAATATATCAATAGGCAAGAAAGGTTAAATGCATTATAGGATTGCAGGTTAATGTGTGTTTTGAATAATAATAACGGAAAATAATGTAGAAGGGAAACTATCAAGGTAATGAACTGCTTTGGTCAGAAGCAGTTTTCTGCCTGGCATTACAACAGGGGAAAATGTTTTAGTGGATTGCCTACAGTTGTTGAACCAATGAATCATGTGTTTATCTACAACCTGATTTAAAAGCTTTTTTGAAGAGAAAGAAATCAGTGGAAAGACTTCTCCCCTAATTTATTTCATACTTTTTCCCCTTTATGTACCTTGTGTGCTCTAGTGTCAAGGTTAAAGGTCCTTAAAAAATGCAGCACCCTACTGGAAATTTAGTTTTCCTAGGTTGACTTATCTTAAATCTGTAGGAAACTTCCCAAAGAATTAAATATCTAGCAGTACCTTGAGGGCTCTTCAAACTGGTGATGGAATAAAAGGGATACAAGGTAGTGATAATATGTGTTATGAGATTGCAAAAAGGCAGCAAAACTGTAATGGATATAAACAATTAGAGAAGAAGGCCAATAAATAAAAATTGATACAAGCATTTGTGATCACTAATAAGAAAACATTTATTTCATCATAAATGTAAATAATTGAAAACAAAAAAACCCATACCAGTGTGTACACTGTACACATTAGAAGGATACTTACAATGAAGTTACACATAATAGACATTTTAGGATCATAGATGTACTAACAGTAAACTGCTGCTACATTGGAATCTCAGAAGTCTACAACACAGTAACATCCACACTATTAGTATTAGAGCTTTAGGATTAAGATACATATTAACTATTTCAATATTAAAATGAAAGAAAAGCAATACGGGAATAGCAAATTGAGAAATTACACATTTAATTTGTATTTGGGTTATTGGGTTGACAACACTTATTCTTCAGTTGCCATCTTAATCAAATACTCCTTGTCTATTTTGAAGAGTCTCCATCCTTCCTCAGATGACAGATCAGAAGCTCCCCGTCTTTTGTAAAATCTAATGGAAGGTTCATTCCATTCTGCTACTAAAAAGTGCATACTGCTGCAACGGCATTTGACAGCAATCTGGGGAAAGCGAAACAGAACACGAACATAGGTAAAAGTGGTAGTATGTTTTTGGTACCTCTAAATGTTTATATTCCGAATATATTTTTGATTGCTTTGCAACCCAAGATATGAGCATTTTATAGGTTTACCTCAATAACAATTTTTAAAAACCCTCACAATGAAGGTATAAAGTAACTGAAAAACTGGATGAACACTGCAATACACACATTTAACATACATGTGTTCCTCATTTAATGACCATTTGTTCAGCGACTGTTCAAACTTAAAGATAGTGCTGAACAAATGGTAGTGGAACTACCTATACTATTTCAACAACCAGTCCTTGTATTTACAGCTGGTGCATTGTCCCGTCACATGATTACGATCAGGGCTTGGCACCTAGTTCACGATTGCAATGTCACAGCATCCCATGGTTACACGATTGTCACTTACAACCTTCTTTGCTGGCTTCCTTAGAAGCAGAATCAATAGGGAAGCAGGCAAATGGCAACTATGTGACTTCCCTGGTTAGATGGTTTGAAGAATGGAAATTGCAACCAAAATTTCCATTACTAAGCAGCATAGTCAAGTGGTGTTATGTTTTACAGCTGCATTACTTATCAATGGAAATCCTAGTCCCAATTGCCATAGTTAGGTGAGAACTACCTATACTATTCCAACAATAGCATTTCAATAATATTGGCTTCATGGGACTGAGAATCCCTTACTGCTTCAATTGTATTTAAAAATAATTTTACGAAGAGTTTTTAGACCTATGATTCAGTGTGATACCATGAAGATCTCAAATGCAGATTGAATTAAAATCATGTAATACTTTTCTTGCTGAGGAAAGGGTATCAAACTTCAATGCAGAAATATATTTTGAATATAGCATACTGTAGTTACAGCTATCTTGCTATGAGCAAAAAAATGTTTTTATAGATTCTATGAAAGAATCCTAATTAAAAGTGAACCTTTAAAATGTGCACCACATTTATCATTAAATTATTTTCAAATAACTGAACAAAAAGTAATATACAAAATTAAGTGCACATGTGTGGAAGTATGATTTACACGTTTGGAAAATATGGAGAAGTAAGGAAATGGTTTGGGGAAAAGTAGTTTTAACTATGTTTTTCTTATTTCATGCCTTTAATATTTGTTGGCTTACTATTTCTAATTTCTGTTTTATATAACTCTGCTTAGCGCAAAACGGAATTACATGTTAGTATTTATATACATCTTCTAAAATTATTTCCTGGAAACATAAAGATCTTTGAAAATTGTTCTAAGAGACCCATTAGATCAGGGGTGTCAAACTCAATTTCACTGAGGGCTGCATCAGCATTATAAGGTAAAGGTAAAGGTTCCCCCGCACATGCGTGCTAGTCGTTTCCAACTCTAGGGGCCGGTGCTCATCTCCGTTTCAAAGCCAAAGAGCCAGCGCTTGTCCGAGGACGTCTCTGTGGTCATGTGGCCGGCATGACTAGACGCCAAAGGCGCACAGAACGCTGTTACCTTCCCATCGTAGTGGTCCCTATTTTTCTACTTGCATTTTTATGTGCTTTCGAACTGCTAGGTTGGCAGAAGCTGGGATGAGTAACAGGCGCTCACTCTGTTACGTGGCACTCAGGATTCGACCCACCAAATTGCCATGCCAACCTTCTGATCGACAAGCTCAGCATCAGCATTATGGTTGCCCTCAAAGGGCCAGGTGGGCCAGATCTGGCCCACGGGCCTTGTGTATGACATGTCTGCATTAGATAGTCATCAATGAGTAAAACAAAGTATGACTGGAATAATTGATCAGATGAAATTTCCATTTGTATTGAAGATAACTGATCGGTTACTTTTTCCCCCTATACAATGGAAAGTCATAATCATCTACTTACTTGACTTAGATTCTTCAGAATTTCTGAACCAATACCGGAACCTAAAGATGGGAAATATTTAATTTTATAAATCAAATCTGTATAAGGCTTATATAACATGATTCTAAAATATTAATGTTTAATATCTAAGATACCTCTGAATTCATTCATCACAAAGAAATCTTCAAGATACAGCAATTTTCCAATCCATGGATCATAAGTGAAATAATACATGGCAAAGCCCACAATACCATAACCTGCAATGAAAGTTATTTTTATTTTACATAGGTAGAATATCATTAAAACAAAACAACTTAGTGTATTTTAAGTTTTACATGCATCTGTCAGAATAGGCATTGTAATCATGCAAAATTAATTTGTTATGCTGCAAAAGTAAACATTTATAATTCAATAGATGCAATAAGAAGCAACAGTTCTATTAGAGTACAGATCCCCATCAAGTAAAAACTGGTCAAAGGAAATGTCATATTAATAAGATGCAGTTAACTGAGCTTGCACAAGCCCAGTAACTATACAGCTCAAATACACAGCCAGTTGTGTCAGTTTGTCATTAAAATTAGAATTTTTTGTTAAAAATACTCTTTTCATATCCTATTGATACCATGTTGGAACAATACAAACTTCAACAAATTCACAACGGCAGATCAGAATGCTGTAGTAATTGACTGTTCTTACATTTATGCCCACAAGATTTTTCCCAGATCAAAGCCTTTGGTATTTATCTTCTAAAAAAATTCTGAAGGTTTGTTTACAATGCAAAGGTGCTTTAAAGGAGGCAACTGCATTGTTTCATCTGTGATATCTAAACATTAAGAGCAGCTATATTCTTCAGTTGAATTGCAGCAGCCATGCTAATTGCTACCAGTGTTTTTCACTAGCACTTGTAAAAAGGAGCAAGTGTTCACTTTTCAATTTTTGGCCCTTTCCAGTTACATCTGTATAAGACATTACTGACTCCAATTTGATTTTATATTCCCCTATGCTTCATAAATTTCTGAAAACAGAAATTACATATATGATTTCTGATCTACCGAGTGCTTTTATACTTTCTTCTTACTTGAGGTAAATGTTTGGGAATAGTATTTGTCCCTGGAGACCTTACCTCATATATCATGATCATCTACTTTATTGTGTAACGGATCTTTTAGTTACCTCCCCGCCCATCCATGTACACGGAAGGGCCATGTACATGGCGAAGCTAGAGACTGTAACCTGAAGATTGGGACAAATTAAAGAAAACGTGATTTAACAGACTTGCATTGCGATAAGTTAGGGTCAAACAAGAATAACCATGAAACCAAGTGGAATTACACTTTTTCTTCTTCTACTGTTATACCTGGTTCTCCATGGTCTTCAGGATAATTAAGCACATTTTTTTAAAAGCCACAACAAAAAAGACATCAAATTGGATTCAGAGTTTGCTCTTGCCAATAGGAGCATTCCTTAAATGAAATGCTCTGTAGAATCCAGCAAGCAGGGAAGTAGTGAGATGATTCTCCAATCGTCCCCTGTAGCCTTCCCTCCACTGTCAGCTATTCTGGATGGTCCTTAGATTCTCCAGAGTAGATATTTATGCGGATGTCTCCTCCCTTTCCCTGCCAGCAGAACTGATGAATTAAGATTTAAAAAAAAACCCTTCCATTCATGGAAGACAAGGTCTGAATCCAAGATATATTTTCATGTTTTAAGTATTAACCTTGCAATATTTATGTATAATTCTATTAAAGGTGTTTAAATCTTAGTTTTTCTAATAAAGACATTACAATGTTTAAGTTTCACCTTCAGGTGCCGAGTGTTCTTTTGGCACTTCTGCAACGAGGCAGCGATAGAAAGGATGTTCTCCAAAACCATCCTCAAGAAGATCTACAGAATGAGAACATATGGATGATTTAACTACCATTTCCCAATCTCCCATGTAAATTAACCAGATTTATTCTTTTTTTTAAAAAACAAAACAAAAACAAAAACAAGTTTTATTAATTTTCCAGTTTTACATCCAAATATTTAGGAAGCAGCGTGGTGATTGGGTAATCAATAGTCCAATAACATGATCTTTTGTACATGTCTCAGGTTACATCATCAAAAATTCCCTCTCTATTTCCCTTAATTACTATATCACATTCAAGTTAGTACATTTCTAATTATAGCACAATTAGTTAAGACATTTTATCAATATATTTTTACTTATACATATCCATGTCTTGTTTTTAAATTTTACCTAATTTCAATTACAGTGTTCCAATTTGGCCTTTAAAATCCATAATATTTAGATTTCGGGTAACCCAAATTTCCCTTATTTCATTACATAGTAGTTGTCATATCTAAAATACACACATTGCTTACTTAAATACATTATTTTATTTCACAAATATATTCTATTTCTCGTCCTAGTACCTCATCACTTACTAATAAAGTATCCTTTATTGTCTCAATCCAACTTCCGTATTATAATTCAAAACTATATTCTAATAGCTAATTTTCATTTCCCTCGTACATCAAAGTCCTAAATATTAAATCAATTAATATCTTTTAAAGTCTCCCCTTAGCCCATTAAGTGAAATTTTAGGCTCTTCCATTATAAATCAAGAAATCCCATTTTTTAACTGTAAGTCTGGCTGTCTTTTTGTGCCAAGCAGGCTTCCATATCAGTGCCTTTAAATCCTCAAGTGGATCTCCCTTCATTCCTACACATATTATTTGAATCAAGGGAGACCATCCAGTTGTCAATTTTTCAAAGGAACTGGCCCCTTTGTAATCATTGAATTGTTGCCCTAATAGTTCAAATCTCCATGTTTGGTTTAGTATATTTGTTGTCAATTCAATCTGGTCTTCTTCTTCTTCCGGTTTCATCTGGCTTGGGTAAGAAGTCATGTCCAATGTTGTGGTTGTTGTTTGGTTGTCTAGATTCTCAATAAGGTGTACTTGTTGATCTTTAGCACCCTCCATCCTAGTGTTGCTTTCTTCAGCTTCTGTTGGTTTTTGAATTGTAGATTTTTTGGTTGAAATCATGGTTTGACTATCAAAGTTCTCAATAGATTGTACTTGTTGTTCTTTAAAGCTTTCTGTCTTGATATTGGTTTCTTCCTCCTCTGTTGCTTTTTGGATTGTAAGTTCATCAGTTGAAATCAGGGCTTCATTTTGTAAATTTAGGCTAGCACCTTTGTCTTTCAGTCAGGAATTCATTAGCTCAGTAGCTTCAAGGATTTTTTCAAGTATAACCTTATAATTAAGTTGTGGGTAGTATTCTTCCATTTCTAAGGTGTTTACAGATAGTCCTTTAGTGGAGGCTATTTTTGATAGAAGTCAGTGAATTTCCACCTCCACTATTCCTAGAAGTTGTTTTCACCACCCAGCTGTTTCAAGTTCTTATCTTTTTTAGATAGTACCAAGGACAAATCTAGGCAGTAAGCAGGTCTCAGTAAAAAAAATAAATCACTTGCTATACCAGGCTTTGCCACAAGATGTCCCCGATAGCATATAAAGTCTTTTTCCAAACTCAAATTAGGCTTTTATCCAGTTTACTTCTCCCCCCGCCCCAGCTTAACAAGTAGATAAGGTAATAGGTCCCCGTAGAAATAAGAACTTTTTGGGACTCCAAATATCCAAAAGTTGCAAGTCCAATTATTTAGTAGTTTAGTTTTCTTTTCGAAGCTTTAATTCGCCAGGTAGGCAAACACTGCCATTCCAAAGGGGGAGGGGAGAAATAAATTTTCAAAACGCTCCCACAGGAAAGTAGTTGAGGATATAAGAAAGGTAAAGGTAAGGTCTCACCCAATTCCTCTGTGTTGCTTTCGTTGTGCTTGGTGATTTTGGCTTTCAGCTGGTAATGGCTTAGTGATCGGCCATGTTGATGGCTGATCCTTTCTTCGTCAGTCCAAAGGAGCTGCTCTGGATCAAACGGAGGGGCTGCTGCCCTTCCGCGATCAGTCGGAGGTCCTCCTCACGGTCGTCGCCCCTCCAGGGCGACTTTTGACCCTTTTCAGGGTCTCCCAACAAAGGAAAACCAGGCAGCAGAGAGAGCACTCTCCCTGCCCGTCCTCTGGCGCCGCGATCGCCTAAATTAACCAGATTTATTCTAAAGTATACCATTACCTTTTTCAGTCAGTACCACTTGCTCCTCCATATCTTCGTATTTAGCAAGCTCCTGTCAAAAACAAAACATATTATGGCTAATTTTCTATTCCATTAGACTGAAAGAACTACAAGTTCATTTATTTTTATTTGGAAAGTTATGTTTTTTATTCTACTATCTATTTATATCAGGAAAAATGTTTCTGAAAGTGTTATCTCCTGTGCAAAGTCTTAGTGACAATCTTGAGGGAATCCTCTAATAATTTCTAAAGGTACAAAGTAATCATAGTGGTATCTGAACAACTGGACACAGAACTGCATTATGAAACAGCAGTACCGTGTAAGCCTATCTGAAAGCAAGACTGATGGAGTACCATGGGACATACTTCCAAAGTAGTATTCCTGGATTTGAACTCTCTGTGGCTATTCCACAAATACTAAAAATGTCATAAGGAAAATTATATTACTATATCATCCCATAAATTTATTTTTAATAAGGACTCAACTGAACACTAGGGTTTAGTTTTGTAGAGTAATAGATCCCAGTATCCAATTTCACATTGGATGCAGTTTCATGTATGTCTGGCTCTCAGTATCTTGTCTTTGGACAAAAGAATCAGATTGGATATTGTAGATACAGGCGTAGGCAACCTTGGCTCTTTTATGACTTGTGGACTTCCAACGCCCAGAATTCTGGGAGTTGAAGTCCACGAGTCATAAAACAGGCAAGGTTGCCTACCCCTGTAGAATCAATTGCAACTTAAGTCTTATTTTTAATTGTATCACACAGATTAATTATCATAAAGACTCCTCCTCCTCCTAAGAGGAAGGAATTCTTTGCCAACTCATGAAGGCAAAGATGTGTGTCCAAAGGGAAGAAAAGTTGTTCAGGGTTGTCAAAACAATCTCCACCCCCACCCTAGGACTTTGCTCCTAACTGAAATGCTAGATTTAACTTGTTTAATTTCCTTTTTAAAAAAACGTACTGTAGCATATCGCTTTAGGGCAAAGGTAAATCTACTTCAGGTGGAGATTGTTCAATCTCTGTGGAAGTAAAATATCGTCTGCTCTATTACTTTATTGCCTTAAAAACATCAGTTTGATCTCACCTTAAGCACAAATACATCTATAATTAAATTATTGTCATAATCCACATTATCTCAAAACCTACCTTTTCGAACAAGCTGGCCTGGCCTGATGGGATGGGGTTGGGTTTTACTAATCTGTTTTAACCTACTTTTTAATGTGTTTTAACTTATTCGTGGGCATTTTGTTTAATCGTTTTTAATTTTTGTATCTTGTTTTTTTTAATATGTATTGCCCTGTTCATCGCCCTGAGTCCTTCGGGAGAAGGGCGGTATACAAATAAAATTATTATTAATAATAATAATAATAATAATAATAATAATAATAATAATAATAATAATAATAATAATAATAATAATAATAATTTTATTTATATACCGCCCTTCTCCCGAAGGACTCAACAACAACAACCACCGAAAAGGGAATAATATGATAAAATATATCTAGTTTCATAGTTGGAACAGGGGGAAAAAAACCAGCAAAAGCTGGAGGGAAATTAAACAGAACATAAATACAATGCACATTATCTATAATTAATCACTACAACTTTAATTTTATAACACATTAAAGGCAAAAAGCTGAAGCTTTTGTCGAGTTCAGCACGTGAAAACGTGGCATAACCAAAATGTCGAGCCTTAAAAGGCCAGGAAACCTCGTTTTCTTAAAAAGGAGAAATTGCACGTAAAGAAGAGCGAGACAAACGGTAGTCAGGACCCTGGGTATTAATGCTACTCTAGTGGGTTTTTGCTGTCGCCCTTGTTGATGTCTCCTGACAGTCTCATGGCCTCTGGAAGGCTGTTGATAAAAGTAGCCGGGATCCGTGGGGAACCGCACCGCCTTTCTGGTTCCTGCGATAACCCTTCGCTCTTCCCCCGTATTTTATATTAGGCAAAACTTTTTACGGCTGCTTAAATCAGAACAAAAGGAGGCGAACCGGACGGCATTGGAGTTCAACTTTATTAAGGTTTTTCCACAACAGGCGGGGCTGGGTGCGGCGGCCGGGCGAGTCTCCGGGGCCGGCACGAAGCGAGGTACAAGTATACCTTTATGAGGCGCAGAATATCAGCGCAGTCCTCGGGCCGCGCGGCTCGGATATGGAAGGAGGCCATTTTCGGCGACGTTTTCCCTTGCGTCTCCCGCCTCTCGCGAGTCCCCGATAGTTGAAGAGCAAGAGAAGAAGTTTCTTCATTCGCGTCCCGGGCGCGGCGTTGGCGGCACAGTCAGGCAGGCAGCATTCCCTTGGGCACCGAGAACAAAGCAAAGGCCGAAAGAAGAGCGCACGTAGCACTTTCTGCCTAGGTCTCTTCCGTCTAGCCTCTATTTATAGCCCAGCGCAGCCCTCTCGGCCAATCAGAAACGCCACTTGACGCATCGTTCCTCCCTTTCATCCTCCTACAGATTACCTCATCTTTTTAGGAAATGATGCCCTGAGGTTGCCTAAACAATGACTCAGGCAAGCTTTGGGCTGCGCTGAGAGCACCATCTCATGGAGCAGCTCATTTTTTCGTGGGAACGAGCACCTAGGACAGGGGTCTTCAAACTTGGCCCTTTGATGACTTGTGGACTTCAGCTCCCAGAATTCCTCAGTCAGCGTGCCTAGCTAAGGAATTCTGGGAGTTGAAGTCCACAAGTCATCAAAGGGCCAAGTTTGAAGACCCCTGACCTAGGATTTCTAGATGCTTTTGGAGTTCGGTTCTGATCAGTTCCAAGCAGTTTGGAAATGTGGATCAGTCCAAAACATCTGGACGGAAACCAGGCTGCTTATCTTTACCGTAAACCATTCTACTGTAATCCTCTTTCAAACAATCTCTTTCAATTCTGTAGCAGATGTTCTTTCAAAAGGTCCCCATACTTAGGGCAACTGCAAGCCAGTTTTTATTTTGCAGCATCAGAATGGGGCACGGATCAGGGAAATAACGAAAACTGATGCTCAGTGCAGAGGCTGCCACAGCAGCTTGTAATGTATTATAGAAGAGGTTTGCAAATTAATTCCCCACTCCATATGCCAATTCCTCAAACAAACAAAAACTCCTGTTAGCACTGCTCCAAAGCAGAAATACCATAAGGAGGAATTTCCAGAAAAACTGCCTTCCATCATGGGTTTCTGAGAGGCCACATTTGAATCGGGAGGAACGTATATATAATAATTTTTAAAACAATATAAAGAATTGCTCAACAGTGAGACAGGTGGCAAATAACTTGAATATACTGTATAAAGTAACTAGTGCTGCCTCTGCACCTTACCTTTATGTGCAGCAGCAATAAAGGTCGGCAGTGTTGTATTCTTTCACAAATTAATTTGAAGGTAGTTATTGGTACATTTCCTGCCACCCTTTCTCCTTCCATCCAGCATCATCAGTCCAATCAGGGGTTATAGCTTTCATTATAATTAATTTATCTATCCTTAATTTGTATTATTGACTGTGCTGACAGGACTGACAGTTGATACCCTTATACAACAATTTTACATAAACTCATATTTTCAGATATGGTAAAAGGTAAAGGTAAAGGTTCCCCCGCACATGTGTGCTAGTCGTTTCCAACTCTAGGGGCCGGTGCTCATCTCCGTTTCAAAGCCGAAGAGCCAGCGCTTGTCCGAGGACATCTCCGTGGTCATGGGGCCGGCATGACTAGACACCAAAGGCGCACGGAACACTGTTACCTTCCCACCGTAGTGGTCTCTATTTTTCTACTTGCATTTTTACATGCTTTCGAATCAGATATGGTAGCACCTATTAAATACTTTAATACAACTGTTGATTCCCTTGGACAGCAAAAGTCCTGTCAGATGTAGATCACTATATACCCACCAGATTTGTTGCTGTTATCTGATTTCTTTCCAAGTATTTGGACTCACTTGAGGGTCAGTTAAGGCCATTGTTGCTATTTTCTTTTCCAAGATGGTGGCGCGTTCACATGCAGTGGCCCTGAGCTCCCGATACTGGTGTGTGGTGATTAGAATAATGTGTGTATGGATGTGTGTGCACAGTGTAGCGCAGACATGTCAAACACAAGGCCCGGGGGCCAGATCCGGCCCACGAAGTGATTTCATGTGGCCCGCGAAGCCATCCTGGAAACAGTGAGGGAACGGCCCCCACTGCCTTGGCCCTGGCCCAGAGACCCTCCTTCTGCCAGAGACCCTCAGATCTGTCCCACTCCTGCCCAGGCCCCCATAGGCACCCTTGACATGAAAGATGTAGAGCTGGCCATGCCCACCCAGTAGGCCATATGCACTCTAGCCACGCCCACCCAGTAGGCCACGCCCACCCTGGCCATACCCACCCAGCTCCCTGAGGGCAACCGCAATGCTGATGCGGTCCTCAATGAAATTGAGTTTGACACCCCTGGTGTAGCGCAAGGGGCTAAATTTGCCTACAAATGCGTAGAGCTGCTAAACATCGGGTTTGCAAGGCAATCCGGGATTACCAGCGATTTTCAGCAGTCCGAACTGCATAGCAAGGCCTCCAGGATCTCCATGGATTGTCATCGGGTCGGGGAGGTGCCGACGTAAGTGAAAGCAAAAGGAGCGGAAACAAAAGCGCGGCTGCAGAGCCAGTCTGTTGGTTCGGCTTAGGAAGCAGCTCCACAGACCAGCACTGCCAAGTGTTTTTTTGATCAACGAAAGATCCCTCGTCCACAAAATTGACCAGTTACAGCTGCAGATGGCAGCAAGCAGGCTTCTCCGTGAAAGTTGTGTGATGATTGTTATGGAGACCTGGCTACACACAGCTGTACCTGATGCGGCAGTGGAGTCATTCATCACTCCAACAGAAATGGCGATTCCGGTAAGAGCAAGGGAGGAAGACTTTGTGTCTATATACATAGTGATTGGTGTGCTAACAGCTGAGTAGTTCACATGTATTGCTCCCCAGATGTGGAACTGATGAATGTCACATGTAGGCCATTTTATCTTCCTAGAGAAATTATTGTGGTAATTATTATAGCTACCTTTATTCCACCTGATGCCAATGTCAGTGCAACGCTTTCTAAGCTATATGATGTCATCTCCAGGCAGCAGCAAACTCACCCAGAGGGTGCTCTTGTCATAGCTGGGGACTTCAATCAAGCCTGTCTAAAGACAGTTCTCCCCAAGTCTGTGCAGTATGTGCAATTTTCCACCAGAGGGAAGAATACTTTAGACCAGACCACGAAGTGATTTCATGTGGCCCGCGAAGCCATCCTGGAAACAGTGAGGGAACGGCCCCCACTGCCTTGGCCCAGAGACCCTCCTTCTGCCAGAGACCCTCAGATCTGTCCCACTCCTGCCCAGGCCCCCATAGGCACCCTTGACATGAAAGATGTAGAGCTGGCCATGCCCACCCAGTAGGCCATATGCACTCTAGCCACGCCCACCCAGTAGGCCACGCCCACCCTGGCCATACCCACCCAGCTCCCTGAGGGCAACCGCAATGCTGATGCGGCCCTCAATGAAATTGAGTTTGACACCCCTGACCTAGCAGATAACAACCTGAAGCAAGTGTGGCAGGGACTGCAGCACCTAACCAACCATAAGGGCAACACGAGGAACACGGTTAATACCGATGCCTCATTGGTAGAGGAGCTGAATATCTTCCTCGCTTGCTACGAGGTGAAAAGACCAGACCCCGTAGCTTCTGCTGGCTAGCCTTCTGATTCTTAGCCAGTCACCCTGTATGAACATCAAGTGAAAGCTCTATTGAAGGCTGTGAATCCCAGCAAAGCTGCAGGCCCAGATGGGATGCTGGGGATACTGGTAAAGAATTGTGCAGGGGTCCTGACGAGGATCTTTAACATCTCCTTGCAAACGGCCTGTGTACCATCACGTTTGAAAGCAGCTACCATTGTCCCAGTCCCGAAAAAAACAGCAATTAATTGCCTAAACGACTACAGACCTATTGCATTAACGTCTGTAGTGATGAAATGCTTTGAAAGATTGATTTTCCAACATCTTAGGACAAGCCTCCCACTGGACTTTGACAAACATCAGTTTGCTTACAGGGGGAATAGGTCGACAGATGATGCCATAGCTACTGCTTTACACTCTGTAGCAAGCCATCTGGAGAAACCTGGAAGCTATGTCAGGATGCTTTTCATTCAACACTATTCTGTCGAGCATCCTTATTGAAAAGCTGACTTGAATTTTCCCCCCTCCATCTGTGATTGGATTAAAGACTTTCTTAGGGACCAGCTATAAACAGGGTTGGGTCTGTTTCATCCACCTCTCTGAAGCCTTGCACTGGCTCACCACAGCGCTGTGTGCTTAGCCCTTACCTGTATTCACTGTACACATGATTGTGTATTATTTATTATTTATTATTTTAATTCCATTTATATCCCGCCCTTCTCCGAAGACTCAGGGCGGCTTACAAGTTCGCAGATGATACCACTGTAATGGGTCTTATTACAGGTGGAGATGAAACAGCGTACAGGGGGGAGGTACAAAAACTACCCTCATGGTGTCTAGAGAACAACTTGCACGTGAACATCAGCAAGACAAAGGAGATGCTGCTAGACTTCCGGAGGAAAAGAGAGGAACCTGCCCCACTTTACATCGGGGGAGGGGGCTGTGTGGAGAGAGTTTTCTCCTTTAAATTCCTTGGAGTCTACCTCTGTGAAGATCTTACCTGGAAAATCAATACAACCCAGGTGGCCAGAAAGGCCCAACAGAGACTCCACTTCCTCAGGGTCTTGTGGAAGAACAGGGTAGAACAGGGGTCGGCAACCTGAAAAAGGAAAAGAGCCACTGGGAACCAGTTCCATCACACATAAAAAAAGTGAGAGCCGCGTGCGTGCGTCCATGCATGCGCATGCGCAAAAAACACTGTGCATGCACAAAACGTTTTTCTTGCGCATGCACAGACGCGCGCGGTTGCCATTTTTGTTTATGTGTGATGGAACCGGTTCCCGGTTGCGTGACGGCGACGGCCTGTTTGCAGAGCTACCGCCTTCGGCAGCCTGCAAACGTGCCGCGGCAGCTTTCGCAAAGAGCGGCGCCGCTGCCCGTTCGCGCGGAGGTGCGCGCGCACCTCTCCAAAGGTTTGGGGAGGTGCGCGCGCACCTCCGCTCGTTCGGAGAAGTGCGTGCGCACCTCTCGGAATGGGCAGCGGCGCCGCTTGTTGGGAAAGCTGCCGCGGCCCGTTTGCAGAGCTGCCGCTTTCGGCAGCATGCAAACGTGCCGCGGCAGCTTTCGCAAAGAGCGGCGCCGCTGCCCGTTCGCACGGAGGTGCGCGCGCACCTCTCCAAAGGTTTGGGGAGGTGCGTGCGCACCTCCGCTCATTCGGAGAGGTTCGCGCGCACCTCTCGGAATGGGCAGCGGCGCCGCTTGTTGGAAAAGCTGCCGCGGCCCGTTTGCAGAGCTGTCGCTTTCGGCAGCCTGCAAACGTGCCACGGCAGCTTTCCCAAAGAGTGGCGCCGCTGCCCGTTCACGCGGAGGTGCGTGCGCACCTCCGCCCATTCGGAGAGGTGCACGCGCACCTCTCCAAACGGGCGGTGCCACTCTCCATTTGGAGAGGTGCGCGCGCACCACTGCCCGTTCGAAGATGTGCGCGCACACCGGGCGGCTGGGAGCCGCAGGAGACGGCTCAAAGAGCCGCATGCGGCTCCGGAGCCGCGGGTTGCCGACCCGTGGGGTAGAACAACGACTAATGACCTTTTACTGGTCTACTATAGAAAGCGTCCTCTCACACTGTATTGTGGTTTGGTATGCTGGCTTGACAGCCGTGGATAGGAAGATATTACAGAGGGTGGTGAGCATAGCACAAAACGTCGTGGGCTGTGTTCTGACAACACTGGATGACATCACCAGGGTCTGCTGCCTTGAAAGAGTGAGGAAAATTCTCAGGGATGACTCACACCCTGGTCGGTACCTCTTTATTCTCCTACCATTGGGTAGGAGATATAGAAGTATAGCCAGCCACAGCAACAGTTTCTATCCATGGGCTGTCAGGCTCTTGAACGGGAAATAACTCTATGTATGATAGACTTGCAAGGTCAGCGCGTTGTGCAATTAGCTCACATGGTATAACAAGATGGTGGGTTTGTTGTCACTGCGAGTTGCGGTGGTGGGGGCTCAAAGGGAGGCTCAGCCAATCTCATTGTATACATGTTGTGCTTTGATAATAAAGGATCATTCATTAGCTCCTCTCAGTTTCTTTTGGGACTTTCTCATTACTCTTGCTATATCAACTTTCACTCATGGTCCCTATTGATGCAGAACCAATTTGAACTTCTAGCCTTGGTAATTCTCCCCAAGGCCCTGGTAGAAGATTTTCTCTTTGGCCAATGCTTGACCATTTGGCAGAACTTGAAATTCTTCTTGGCTTGCTCACTGCTGGACATATGGTGAGTGTAGGACTCTCCTGATGGTGCCTTTTTAGTCAGTGTTGTGGATTACCCTCAAATGTGTCTCAGTTCATTCTTGAATTTTTCTGAGACTTTCTTTCTCTGATCTTCCAGCAGCTTCCACAAGTTTGGGATTGAAGCAAAGAACCGGCCTCCTGCTCCTCCAATCTTTCTTTTCTATCCTTCTATCCTATGCAGCTTAAATGGACTCCAGAAGATGGTAGAGGACAGGAAGGCCTGGAGGAACGCTGTCCATAGGGTCGCGATGGGTCGGACATGACTTCGCAACTAACAACAACAATCCTATGCAGGATTCCTGGCTAACAGATGTATTGGGATTTGGATGAAGATAAAAAAGACTAATTATCTACGCTGTCACAGCCAAAACCAAAATGCTTTGGTTGATTAAAAAAAAGCAGCTTCTGTACTTGTGGGAAAACACTGGGAAGAAACATCCAGCTGGGTTGTTTTGTTTTATGAGTCTTATAGTACAGTATCAGGCCTTTATAGTCTAGCATTGTGGCACTGAATGCACTGTGAAACTCACAAACCTCAATTGGAAAAGGATACCCTCCATCCCAGTTATACTTCGTGGTTTTGGAGTTGGGTATCATCAGTATGCTGATGATACCCAGCTTTTTATTTTGACCCCAAACCACCCCAGTGATGCCTCGACGTGATGTCCCGTTGCCTGGAGGCGGTTCGGGTCTGGATGGGGAGGAACAGGCTTCGGCTCAACCCTGACAAGACTGAGTGGCTGTGTGTGCCGGCATCTTGGGAAACTCAGATCATTCCATCTCTTACTATGGGGGGTGAGTTATTACCCCCCGTAGATAGGGCTCGCAACTTGGGAGTCCTCCTAGATTCACAGCTTTCTTTAGAAGATCATATAGTAACTGTGACTAGGGGGGCCTTCGCCCAGGTTCGCCTGGTGCGCCAGTTGCGGCCCTATCTAGACCGGGATGCCTTGCGTACAGTCACTCATGCGCTCGTGACCTCTAGGTTAGACTACTGCAACGCTCTCTACATGGGGCTGCCCTTGAGGACCACTCGGAGGCTCCAACTGGTGCACAATGCATCCGCGAGAGTTGTGTTGGGGGTCTCCCGATACTCCCATGTTACACCTCTGCTCCGTGAGCTGCATTGGCTTCCAGTTGCCTTCCGGGTGAGATTCAAGGTGCTGGTAATGACCTACAAAGCCCTACATGGCATGGGTCCGGAGTACCTTAGGGAGCACCTGCGGCCGGCATCAACCTCCCTCCGCCCAGTGCGCTCCCACAGAGAGGACCTCCTCAGGGTGCCACCAGTCAGAGAATGCCGACTGGTGGCCCCCAGGGGGAGGGCGTTCTCTGTGGGTGCGCCTGACCTATGGAACCGTTTACCGGTTGAGCTCCGGATGGCTTCCGACCTTTGCTCCTTCCGACGTGATCTAAAAACCTATTTGTTTGAACAAGCCGGCCTGATCTGATGGGTTTGGGTTTTAATTATTGTTTTTAAGTAATTATTTATTGTATTGGGCACTATGGTTTAATCTGTTCTTAATTTTTGTATTTTGGTATTTATTGCCCTGTTCACCACCCTGAGTCCTTCGGGAGAAGGGCGGTATACAAATAAAATAAAATAAATAAATAAATAAAAATACTTAAGGTATATTGTCTCTGACAGAATTTTTCAAATAATGCTCCATAAAATGCATGGTTCCAAGAGAACTCGATGAATTTCTGTGAGGGACTAATGACACACACACACACACACACACACACACACACACATCATGTAAACACAGCCAACATGGGTCCTGAGATTTTTTTTGTTCTTAAGCTAACAGGATCTGAAAAAATTGGAAAGCCCCTAGATTATGATTCAGGAAATGCCAGTCAGAAAGCCAAAAGGGTAAGGTTGGGGCATACTTAACCTATTTGATTGTTAGAAGTTATGCATGACTAAGTGTTGTTCATGAGTAATAAGATATTTTGTTTTTAAAAATAATGTAAACAGTACATTTTATACATACAAATGTTTATATGGTGAAAAAGTAAATAGCTTTACAGGTTTAAAACAACATAGAGAAAACCAAACTCTTCAATTACATTATTGCTTCTCCCCCAATCAATTATATCTCCAATTGAATGTAGCCTGCAAAACAAATTAACAATGCAGTAGTGAAACCAATTTTCACATTGATCCTTCTTCCAAATGAAAATGATGATCAATACATAATTGTGAAAAATGAGTTTATTTTAACATTTTGTTTGAAAACAAGGTCAGTTTTGTGGGCAAATTTATAAGATGAGAGCAATCAGGGATTCGTGGGCTGCAACCTTGTCGCATCCTTTTTGTACCCTCCTCCCAAATCTCCCCCAAGTAAACAAGGCCAGTTTTACTTACTTATGTTCTTTTTGAGGTATCGAAGGTAAAAATAGATGCCTTCAATCTCATAAAAGTTGTGAGAATTCTTAGAGACACTTTGTAATGACCAAGCCCCCCCCACCCCAAAGACTTGACCTTTTGCAAGGCTTAAGACATTTCATCCCCTAAAGTATTTGTCCCACTTTCCCATGACATCATGCCAGTATCAGCCTCTGCCCTCCCCCCCCCCCCCGTGTTTGGTTCTCCCCCCCCCATCTAAAACCTTTTGTCCATCGCTGAGTTTCACACAGCAATTTATTACATCTACTTAATTTGGCTGTCTTTGACACTTTCTTCCCATTAAATGGGTTAGCTGGCTGATGATTGGCAGTTTTTTCTGAGAATCTATGTTTACCCCACACAGTAATTATTGTTACATCAAGGATACCATCCCCCTCGATTATGCGTGCAGCAGGCAGATGCTTTTTGGATAGGAGATTTTAAAGCAGGGGGGGTCTTCAAACTTGGCCCTTTTATGACTTGTGGACTTCAACTCCCAGAATTCTTCAGCCAGCAAAGCTGGCTGAGGAATTCTGGGAGTTGAAGTCCACAAGTCATAAAAGGGCCAAGTTTGAAGACCCCTGTTTTAAAGACTAGCGGTTTGCAAAAAGGAAACCGAGCCCAGTCATCGGAGACGATCATTCCTCCCCCGTAACGGCTTGTGCAGCTGAAGCACGACTGATGAAAAAGAGCTGTTTTCCCCCTCACGCAGTGATTTCCCCCCCGCCGCCCCATTTGATCAAAGATCACTGGGCAGTCGATCAATGAAATCAAGAGCTGGACTTCGAAATTCGAGTAAGAACCGAGCGCAGCTTCCTTGTAGGAAAGGGGCGCGCCAATATATCTGGTAGGCGGGAAAGACCACTGAAGCCTTCCTGAAGAATTGGGAAAGTCTGAGCCAGTCTAGCCAGCACAGCCAAGTTCCTGTTCCAGGCGTGGTCGTTTGGCAGGCGGCACAAGCGACTTAGCCGTGAGGCTGTAACGGAGCGGGGCCGAAGCAAGCGGTTTTTTAAGTCTCGGCGCCAGGCGTTTTAGCGATCTCTGGGAACAAAATGCTGTCGCGCGGGTAAGTGATTTATAGCAACTTCAGCACTTTCCCCGATCCTGCCTTTGCAACAAGCTACGTGGGCCCTGAGTGGCAAAAAAAAAGAGTAACGAGTCAGGAGCGGAACAGGCTTCTGTTGGTTGAGGCGGGTACAGGGCAGGGGTAGGAAACCTTGGCTCTTTTATGACTCATGGACTTCAACTCCCAGAATGCCTGAGCCAGCCAAGCTGGCTCAGGCATTCTGGGAGTTGAAGTCCATGAGTCATAAAAGAGCCGAGGTTGCCTACCCCTGGTGTAGGGGATTTAAGGCGCCGGTTTTCTTTGTACAATCCCCTCGCGAAACGAATCGTTTCCTAAGGGCAAAGCCCGCCCTCTCTCTGCTCCGTGGGCCTAGAGCCCTTCGACTTGCGCAGTGTGAGGAAAAAAAAAAAAGACTTGGGTGGAGACAAGCCACCGCCTGGATCTTGAACTGTTGCTGTTTTGGATCTGCGCTTTCTTTTCGCCCACCGATAAGCGCAGCGCAGTAGGATTGGCTGCATGCTGGAGAGTTAGATTTGTGGCTGCCCCGTCCGCAAATGAAGATCGTACTCTGCAACGTCGCTTCCCCCAATCTTGCTTCCTTGAGTTGTAGGAAGCTTTACCGTCTCTGTGAAATCTGATATAATTCCGTAAACTATGGTTTACAGCCCACTGTGTGGCCAAGGCAATACCAAACAGCCACATAAAGCCTTAAGTGTATTGGGTGAATCGGGGTTTTATGTTAAACTCCAGTGTAGTTGATTTATTTTGGATTAGCACAGTTTGTTACTTAAGAGTTTAGTGTGTTCTGGGATATTTAGAAACATTTTTCCATATTTGGAAATGAAAGTTGCAAATTTTCCTTTGCTTACCATGCTGCTTTCGAAGTAGAGCTGCAAGGCCCTGGGTAGCAGAAAATAGGTACGATGTATTTCAGACAAGATACTGGTCTTTGTAGTTTAATTTCACATCCTATATCCCAGTGCCCCACTTTGACCACAAAGAGAGCCTTAGTCAGATCCCAACCCAATATGGAACCAGTCTGCTATCATTCTATTCTATTCTATTCTATTCTATTCTATTCTATTCTATTCTATTCTATTCTATTCTATTCTATTCTATTCTATTCTACTCTACTCTACTCTACTCTACTCTACTCTACTCTACTCTATTCTATTATTCTCCTGAAACCTCAGACAAGAGTCCTACTGTAGACAACTGAGTGTATTAATATTTGCTAGCTTTCATCCTCTTTTAAGGGGATCAAGTGACCAGCCTCTGGATGTTGACATAAATGTCAGATGTATTTAGAAGATTGACCATGCCCCAAAGCTTTTGCTCACTGTTCAACTCCACCACTGTTATTTTTCTTTTGATTGTTGCCCTTGTCTAAAAAGTGATGATTTAAAAAAGTGATTAATGTAGGGATAGGCTTAGAGAAATATTTAAAAATGCCCAAGCCTCTTTGTACATTTTAATAGTTTTCTTCATTGCAATCTATCAAGTTTCAACTTTCAACTAAATACTCTTTAAAAATATCTCATACTACACTCTTCAAAAGTAACCTTAGGAAAAGGAGAGAAGAATTGAAGGTGAAATGGACTTGTTTAAAGACCGACATGGGATCAGGGTAAACAAAGCAGCTCTAATTTTACTTGTTACAGAATCCTGATTTTTACATATTTTTCTCAAGCTACGAGGCTGATAGAATAGATGGATGACAACACCACAGAGAAAGAGAGGCAAATGGAATGGCATATAAGCATACTGGACTAGTGAGGACAACAATGTTGGGCACAAAGCCACCATAGATATTACAGGACCAGCATGGAGGAAATAATTTGGAAAAATTTGGAATAGCAATATTTTTGGTCAACTCAAGGAAGATAGGCTAAGATTTAATCCAATAGTGGAAAATAGCTACAAAATGGCATATGGCTAGTGGAAATAGTCAAAGTTTATACCCTATTCAACTATGTCGATTGCTTTGGGCTAACAGTCTTAAATACTGGAATGAAGTTTGATGTCAGATGAAATCTTAGAGCAGGCTTATTTATAATCATTCTGGAAAGAGTAATGCACAAGTTCCTAGGAGTACTCTGGAAACAGCCTCTTTGTGCAAAGATTCTTGTAAATTCCAAGCATGTGTCATATGAAGCTAGGGAGACACAGCCCTGTGCAATATGCTGTCTCATCTCATTTCTTTCTCCATTTGCAAATGAAAAAATGATTTTGATATGTTTAATAATTATTCTTGCCTGGATAACTTTGGAAATATTTCCCCCCTCTTTGGAAAGCAAATTCTTTGTACATATGATTATATGTTGATGTAGATTAAATAGATTATGGGATTCTGCATAAGTGTGAGGATGATCACCCTTTTGAAACTGTTATGCTATTGTATAGGATGTGTTTGTTTATTGATATCTCATCTTTATTATTTTTGTAAATAACTCAAGGCAGCAAGCAGACACAATTCATATCTGTTTTATGGCAACTTATTTTGCATATTGCCAGTTTAAGGCATTCCAGGGGTGACTCTGGATAAGAATTTTGGGGCTGTAACCCTAACATATCTGGAAGACATTAAAATAGAGGAAGATAGTCCATTCAATGTATTGACCTTGAATATAGGATTAAGGAGTTCAATGCTACGCTGTATTATTGACAATTCTGTATTTTCTTTTGATACAGATGGTTTTCATTAAGCAAGGCCCATCCTATCCTGTTTAGGATGCTGACATCATCCAGCAGTGGCTCCCAGGTTATTCAGAACATGGAAGAAGGTAATGTAACTACTGTAATAGTAAATTCAGAAATCTATAATTGTCTGTGTTGTTCCTTTTCCTCAGGAATAAAACTAGCAATATATTGGGTTTAGTGATTTGTCTATTTTTTAGAAGCTGTAGAATTAATTAGAAGAGTAAAATAATCAGGATTCTTTTTTAGTTTTCTGTGAGTGGCAAAGCTTTTTATACCAAATATATTTTGGGCACATCTTACTGGGTAATTAAAAACTTTTTCCCCCAACAGAGATCTAGATGAAATAAATAAATAAATATGGGAATATGAAACTGAAGAAAAAAAATAAACTCATCCACGTTGATCTTCTGCCATGCTGTATTTGGCTGGAAAATTAATTAATTTTAATTTGGGGGCAGAAGTAGGTTATCAGTACTGCAGAATATATGTACTTGAGCATACCATCTTGTGTGATTGACTTGAAAAATAATACAGTTATTTTTCCTTTCCCCTTTTTATAAAAGTTTCCCTGATAGTCTAATTGTTTTTTCTTTCACAGGACATTTCCCCATTCATGTGAATAATGGTGTGTTGTGGTAACCTGTATGCTTTTTAATATGACTGTCTGCTCTGTTATGCTTCTTCTGTCTTTATTGGAGGTTTAATGAAACACTTAAGTTCATATTTTGGGGCATTTCTGACATTCCTCTTAATGATACTAAATGGGTTTATATTATTAAGCAAATGAAATCCGTCTTACTATCCAAAATGCAAATTATATGTGTGTGCTGTTTTTCATAATTAACCTATAGCTAGTTAATCATCTGCACTTTTATATCCTCCTTGCCTTCTTGGCCTATGCTTGCAATTTATTTATTTATTACATTTATATTTCTATCTCTGAGCACTCCAAAAGCTATGTCCTCCTTACTTTCTTCTGGGCTAAAAAAAGGTGGCTGTCCCACAATATCGTATTTAGATGGGAACTTGAACTCTAAATCTTAGTACCCTGGTTTGTCATCCATCCAAAGTTTTTAGGCACTTACCTGCTTTCTGCCAGTGGAATTCATTCCCTTCTTTGCTGACCAATCTAAGCAAATGACAGACCCTCTCTGGCAGGTATGAAATGTTCGGAAATAAAAGTAAGGCCAACAGTATATTATTTCATCCATCCATCTTATTTGTACTTTCTTTAGATCAGGGGTGTCAAACTCAATGTCACTGAGGGCCGCATCAGCATTGCGGTTGCCCTCAGGGGGCCGGGTGGGTATGACCTAGGTGGGCGTGGCCTACTGGGTGGGCGTGGCTAGAATGCGTATGGCCTACTGGGTGGGTGTGGCCAGCTCTACATCGTTCACATCAAGGGTGCCTATGGGGGCCTGGGCAGGAGTGGGACAGATCTGAGGGTCTCTGGCAGAAGGAGGGTCTCTGGGCCAGGGCCAAGGCAGTGGGGGCCGTTCCCTCACTGTTTCCAGGATGGCTTTGCGGGCCACATGAAACCACTTCGTGGGCCGGATCCGGCCCCCGGGCCTTGTGTTTGACATGTCTGCTTTAGATGATTTATTCCACTTCTTACCTTGGTCTTATTTTCTTTTTTTCTTCCTCAGGACATCTTATATCTCACTCATGTTTTTGGCCAAAGCAAAGCAGCCAAGGGTGCTTCTAAAAAAGGGCCTTATCCTCTATTTGCCCTTCTTCATCAGTGTTAACGGGGAGATCAGATAATTTCATTTTCCATTTGAAATATTCTTGTATTTCTCCACAGTAAAAATATTAAGGCTATGCAATGCTTTATATTGAAAGGAAAATAGGTGCTTCAGGTACATCTACATGTAGCATCTATCACAAATACCTTAAACAGAGTGCTTTTCTTGCACAGTCCTTGGAAAGATGCAGCTGCTTTAAGTAGGTGCCCACAATTGCTACATGGGAGTTTACAATTCCTACTATTGCTCGCTCCCACAGTCTCAGTGGGAGGGTTGCTGCCTCCACTATTTTTCAATAGAGAAAACTCTTTTTTTATTGAAAAGTTTTATAAAAGTTACAATATAATCCCCAAAACCAACCCACCCTAAAAACCTCCCTCTCCCTCTCCCACTTCCCAGAGCTGAGTACAGTGTTACAAATATAATAATCATAATCTAACTAACATTAACCAACTATATAAATAACCAAGTTCATAATGCGCTTTAACTCCCCTTTAACATAAATACAAGCAAAATAAAAGTAAACATAATAATAGTAAAAACATAAACAAATTAATATCCAAGTTATTAAACAATACAATATCCAAGAGAAAACTCTTTTTGTATTTTTACTTGGAAAAGATCGGTGAAACACATTTTTAGCATTCTGTAAGGAACAGAGTGATAGGTTACAGTCATTTTCAGAAAGAGACTGTAGATTTCAGAATAGTGTAGAAGTTTATTATGCATTTATTTTCAATCATACTTATTTTACATACTTTTTACATTTGCTATATTTTTATGATTTATTTTATACCTATCTTTTTGCTCAGTGCTGAATGACCATTTTTCATATTTATAACCATTGCAGCACCCCCCTAGTCCCCATGTTTCTACTTTGAAGGTGCTTCTGACACAAATGAAGAATTATGCAATTAATGTTGAGTTAATTGAGACCTGAAGACAGTAATATAAAGGAAAAGAAAATCTGACAGAACCTTTGGGTTTAACCCAGTTATCTTCTAGGTGTGATGTTTGTGTGTGCATGTATGCACAGGTGCACACACAGACACACAGTGCAGGTGGAATGAAATAGGAATCAAGGTACAAAGAAATAATTTGGATCAATCTACAGGTAGTTCTCACTTATGACCACAATCGAGCCCAACATTTCTGTTGCTAAGCAAGACATTTGTTAAGTGAGTTTCCCCCCATTTTATGACCTTTCTTGCCACACTTGTTAAGTGAATCGCTGCAGTTGTTAAGTTAATGATTGTTAAGTGAATCTGCCTTCTCCATTGACTTTGCTTGTTAGAAAGTTGCAGAAGGAGATCACATGATCCCAGGACACTGCAATCGTCCTAAATAAGAGTCAGCTGCCAAGCATCCAAATTTTGATTTCATGACTATGGGGATGCTGCAATGGTCATAAATGTGAAAAATGGTCATAAGTCACTTTTTTCAATACTGTTGTAACTTCAAACGGTCACTAACTGAACTGTGGAAGTCAAGGACTATCTGTATAATATAATTTTTTTTTAAAAAAGATTCCAACTCTCATCTAACTCCACATTTCCATAGGTGCTATTCCCGTCATCAATTTGTAACGTTCCTTTTCTATTGGAGTGTGACATTTTGGCTAAAGCACAAATGCTGATGGCTATGATTGAGATGTGTCAGAAAATGCATCTGGTTTGTTTACAGAATCTAGATGTGAATTTTCAGATGTGTATTGGTGTCCTATTAGTTATGTAAAGGTAAACCTGCTCCTTGTTTAAATTTTCCTTGCAGTTTTAGGACAACTGAGTATGGATATGTACATACAGTGACCTGATTTGAATATTTATTTTGGAATGTCAAACCTGTCTTGCTGGGTAACACTCAAGAGTAGGCCACGATATCCAAATATTCTTGTATGATCCTTCATGGTTTTTAACGGTATTGTTTTGTTCTTTTTGAATTCCTGTATGCCATTCAGGGTTGTGAAGGAGTAGGCAGCCTGAAATTTAAATTCAAAAGAAATGAATAAGTCTCCTAGATAACTGGATTTTTTGAAAATTAAAATGTTATAGAAACGAGAAAGCATGCCATTCATTGGAACCTCAGTGAACCTGACCAGCTTTTGCTTTTCAGTCATTTTTTGCATGCCTTCTGCTTACAATTCTGCTTTTCAAAAGTGCAATACTGTAGAGGTCCTTGGTCAGATTTATCCCATTAAATACTTCTGACTGGGTTTTATTTTGTTTCAGTGCGAAATAAATTGAGAGAGATAGTGGGAGCATCCACCAATTGGAGGTATGGTGCTATATATATATATAAACCATGGTACAGCTGCATTTCTTAGAGGTGAAAGAGGGCATTACAATATATTCTTGCAGATTAATAATGGCCTGTAGCTGCTTAATAGAGTAAACCTATAATTTAACTGACTAATGGGGGAAAGATAGTGTGTGAGACTAGAATGCCAATTAAGTACAAATGAGATTTTATACATGCCTAAACTATCCATTGGATTTTGTCCATTGCATCTGAAGTCTGATAAACTGAGGTTTGGCGGTGGACTTGATCATACATATATTATTTTCTAAATAAATCACATGTCTTTGGGAAAACCCAGCATTGTTGCTATCATCCTTAAAAAACATCCTGAAATTGCCATTGGCAAAGATTAACTATTATTTCTCAGCACCTTCATCTGGTCAGGTTTAACGTTCTGATTTTTACCCATATGGCATAATCTGATTTTGCTTTTTCCTTCCTCCAGAGACCATGTGCAAGCAATGAATGAAAGAAAAGCCTTACATACACTCCTTGCTAAAACCCAAGCTGACCTGCCCCCTAGGAAAATGAAAGACAGCTATATAGAAGTCATCTTGCCTTTAGGAAGTCAGCCCGAAATAAGAGAAAAATATCTCAATATGCAAAACACTGTCAGGTAAAGGTAGACTACTTTTATTGTTCAGTAAAATAAAACACTTGGTTGTTGGTGCTGTAACATGCATACAGGTTAATTGCTGTATAATATTTTAGGTTTGGTCGAATTCTTGAAGACCTTGACAGCTTAGGAGGTATGTGGTACTTATATAATTTCATTTTCTTCTAGTGATCTAATAGGTTGGAAACATTTGAACACATTTGGATTATATAGTTATATAATTATATATAATTATATATTTATATATAATTATATATTTATAACATCTATATCATTATTAATTAAACATATAGCATAGGGATAGCTTTAAAACTGGCTACTCTCTTTTGGAACCACTGAACTGATACTACAATTAGCATTGTTCTTAATGACTGTGGTTGCTTGGGTAAGATGAAAATTGGTAATGAACTGCTTCCGTGGGATCAGTGAAGGAAGGTAGAAAAATTCGTTCATCTTTTGAATTTTTTTGTCCCCATCTATTCTGAAAGCAGTTATTATGCTTAATGAATTAAATTGAATTAATTATTTAGAACTCCTTTAAAAGTGCAGATAACGTTATTGTGCCTTCCTGCTTAATGTATTTTTTGTAGCAATGAAAAATGCTTCTGGAATGTGTGTTGTGTGCTTTCCACTGCCAGTTTTTGCTTTATTAATTCATTACTTATAAAGTTTTTATTTATATAAACTCATATAAACTGAAAACTTAATATTAAGTTGTATGTAATCCAGATTAAAGAACAGTATAACCAATTAACTGTTAAAAGTTTGGCAGCAGCTTTTGTTATTTTCCTGCTATGTTATTTTAAGTCTTTCAAGGTAGTTCTTTACTAATAGAAGATTATATATATATATATATATATATATATATATATATATATATATATATATATATGTATGTATGTATGTATGTATGTATGTATGTATGTATGTGTATATATAATATCTTCTCTTAGTAAAGAACTACATACATACACACATACACATATACATTTATACACATACATACATAGGGTTGAACTGTCAAGTCCTTGGTGCTTTCCGAACTTGATTGTTCATTTGTAGATGTTTCATTACCCAACTAGGTAACATCTTCAATGCTAGAAGGGAATGGGGTTTGCTTTTTGTTTATAAATAATAGCCTGACTTATCAGGGTACAGTGTACCCTAATCCCCTAATTGAGGAACTACTAATTCAGACAATGAAGAAATAAAGAACAGCCTGATCAAGGAAGTACAAAGGAGAAAACAGCCTCACCAATAGTGACAGAACAAGCCGTTGTACAATATTACATGTTGTCAGGGCTTTTTTTGTCATAGAACGCTCAGAACGGAGTTCCGGCACCGTTTTTGGATGGAACCTTGTAGGGTAGGCAAGGCGGGTTGTATGACATGTGTGAGTTCCGGCACCTTTTTGTTTTACAAAAAAAGCACTGCATGTTGTAATAAATAAATAAATTACCCCTACTAGTCTTAATTTGGCAGACTGAACTCTCTTTAAGTCTATAAACTTTGTACATTTAAAAATGCCTAAGTTCTAAGAGTAATTAATATAGCATCTCTGTTTATTTGTTTACAGTTCTTATTTGTTATACTCACACAAAACATGAAGCTACTTTGAAATCTCCTTTATCAATTGTTACAGCACTCGTGGATAAAATTGGTAGGTGTTTAATTATTAATGGGTTAATATCTTTCTGGGAAGTTCACACTGAAAAAACAGCTAAGATTTAAACCTGATGTTGGGGGGAAGGTGCAAAAAAGAAGACAAAGCTCTCCTGACATTTTTAGATGAACTTTTTCAGAAATAACTACATGTTCTGATGAATATACATTTGTTGCCAACATGCCATTTTTGAATCTAGCCTCTCCATTTTGCTCGAATGTCCAACTGAATAAATATATGACTTCATAGGCAAGACATTATATCCCAGACACTGTATTATAGAAACAGGAAAGACAGCCAGATGTGTTATTACTTTTTTCTGGAAAAATTAAATAATGGTGTTTAACATTTTAAAAGACCAAATTCTTGCAAGATTACCAAGAATGTCAATGTTCTTGCTTAGGTTGCCGTGGAAAATAATTGATACTATAATGTTGCATGAAGCTCCTGTTGCCTGAAAAGGTTGCTGACCCCAAATTGATCTCTTAGAAGTAGTACTGTCCGCCCTTGGATAAATGTTGATTATCCATCCTTAGAATCTGTGCTCTGACTCCTTTCTTCTACCCTTTTAGGTTTATGGAAGCAGCATATTCATCCGGATTGTGATATCAAGTTTACTGGGAATGTTTCCTGGGTTGGAAAAACTTCAATGGAAGTGAAGATACACATGCTTCAGGTTAATGACAGTGAACCTCATTTGCCCATAAGAGTTTTTGAATTTAGATTCTTACATTTGGCAAGCAACACTGCATCCTGTAACAAAATCCTGTGGCAGGTTAGCCATAGAGTAAGACAGTATTTAAAAGGAGTAAGTGCAAACTGGAATGTAACATCCATGTTTATTAAAGTGTATTTTGGTCTGCTTAAAGAGAATGTGATTTTTGACTAGCAAAATTAAATTGACAAGGAGAATCTTATAAACCCTTTTTAATAAATATTGGCAGTATGTATTCTACTTAAATTAACTTACTTTTTTCTTTTTGGCATCCATAGAAAAATTAGTTGTTTTGAAACAGTGTATCAAGTTTTAATTGAATTATCACTGCATACAGATTCTAATCATGTTTTTCCCCTCTCATATTCTTTTATTTTAGTTACTTGATGGAATCTATTGCCCTATGTTAGATGCAACTTTTGTGATGGTGGCCCGTGATCCAGAAAATAAAAGGTAATATTCCTAGCAGTTTATTTAAGAAATCAGTGAGGAATGCAAATGATGGTCAGAGATGATGAACATGTTGACCTTCAAGTATTGTGGATCTTCAACCACTATCAGCCCCTGGGTGCATGACCAGAGGGAAGCTGAGGGTTCTAGTTCGGCAATATCATAGGTTCTCCACTGTGTTCAGCCAGATAGAGATGTTTCCATTTTTTTCTGTAACTTTCCAATTACAGGTAGTCCGCACGTAATGATCCCCATTGCAATTTTTGCTAACTAAAGTGGTTGTTAAGTGAGACATCATGTGACCACGAGTTGCAATTTCCTGCTGGCTTCCCCATTGACCTTGCTTGTTGGAATCCAACTAGGAAGGTTCCAAATGGGAACCCCTGACTGTGGGATGCTGCAACAATTGTAAATGTGCAACAGTTGCCAAGAGCCTGAATTGCGATCACATGGCCATGGAGATGCTACAACAGTTGTAACTGGGAGGACGGGCCATAAGTCATTTTTTTCAGCCCATTGTAATTTGAACAGTCACTAAGTATGTTGTTTTTAAGCGAGGATTCCCTGTATTGTGAATAGCTGTAAAGTGCAGCTCTGATTTCTGTGTCACCCATCCTCCTTCTCAGGTCCTATTTTTGCCTTTCATTCAATGTTATTGGTTTAGTTTTCTAGTTTTGAAATTGGCTTAAAGCTGTAGCAAAAAACTCTTATGTTCAAAGGTATAGGATTGCATTTTTGGTGTTAAACATACATGTGTCTGAAAATAGTTTATTGCTTATTTTATTATTTTATTTATTTGAGTCCTAGGCTCAAAGAATATGCTAGGGGTAATGACCTATTATATTAGTATTGGTGTCTTATTTGTTTACTTCGTATACTATTTATTTCGCCATAACTAGAGTTTTCTGAGTAGCAGCTGGTCAGTTAAAATGTATGAAACAAAATAAATCAGTTCAAAAAGAAAAAGGAAAATAGCAGAAGAGAGATGGATATAAAATAAAAACTAGGAGCATCAATATTAATGGCAATAAAACCTATAAGGCAGCAACAAAATGAATGGTTCAAAATTCCAAATTTTGTCAGACTGTGTGGCTGTACGGTATTTTATATTGAAGGCAAAAAGGAGTTTTAGAGTGCACAGGTAATGAATGTAGCTCCTGTTTACAATTCCTTATAGCAGCTGGGCCTTATTGTCAATTTTTCAGCTATTGTAGGATCCATAGACATATTTAACTCCAGACAGGTGTTCTGTTTTCATTTCCCTGCATGCTCTGGAGCATGTTTTGGCTTCAGATCTGAAGTGCTACGCTGTCCTAGTGGACTGCATTGACTGTCCTCTTTAGTTAATTGTCTTTTCAAGTTAAATCATTTGTGTTGTTGAGTAAAAATAAGAAAAAAAGTTGTATTAAAACACAAAAATAGACACACAGATTTCTCATTGCAAATGAACTTGTACATAAGTAACTATGTTGGTTTGTAGCCCCAAACATTTCATTTTCCCTCTGTTATGTATATTGTTTTTTTAAAATATATCCTCAGACCAGCATTTGTCAATCCATTAATTGCTGAAACCCCAGAGGAGGAAAAAATCTTCAGGGAAGGAGAAAGTAAGTACTCTCCTAGTCCGCTTAAATTTTTTTTTTGGGAGGGGAACGATGGAGAAATATTGTTTTGTGGCCATTCCTAAATAATTGGGGGAAACATAGGTTCTTTGGGAGTGAAATAATTTGGTACCTACAGTAGCCTAAAGCATGCTTACAGATTTCAGAAAAGTATTATTATGGCTTAGGCCCGGGATACTTGCAGGACCGTCTGCTACCGGGGACGACTTCCCATCGCCCAGTGCGCTCACACAGAGAGGGCCTCCTCAGGGTGCCGTCGGCCAGACAATGTCGGCTGGCGACCCCCAGGGGGAGGGCCTTCTCTGTGGGAGCACCAGCCCTTTGGAACCAACTTCCCCTTGAGCTTCGGATGGCCCCGGACCTCCGGTCCTTTCGCCACGACCTCAAAACTTTTCTCTTCCATCAGGCTGACCTGGATTGATGATGGGTTTTTAAATATGTTTTAATTTTTAACTGTAGTTAATTTATTTTGGGGCTGTTATTTAATTCTTTTTTAATTTTTGTATTGTTGTTTTTATTGTTGTAAGCCGCCCTGAGTCCTGCGGGAGATAGGGCGGCATATAAGTCCCAAAAATAAATAAATAAATAAATAAATAAATTATTCATCAGTTTTGAAAAAGGGGTGAAATACAGCTGTTGGAAGCGATTGTCATTCATTTTACATGTTTCATTCCATTGATCAGAGAACAAGGTCAGGCGGCTTGAATCTAGTAGGGCTTCCTTATTGAAGGTTGCTCCTACTGAAGATGAAAGAAACGTTATCCACAATATATTCCTGAATACTCTGGATTCAAGGTAGGCAGTTCAGTTATAAACATTTGTCACCATTTTTCAAACTTGATGCATTTCATGTATATTAGGATAACAATTTGGAGCAGAGTTCACCAACCTTTCTTGGTTGGCGGACCGGAAGAAAAGGGCGGGGAAATCATTTTATGCACGGGCGCATGCGCTTACGTGCACGGGGCTGCGAGCATGCGTGTGACGCAAATGGGGCGGGTTAGCGCTTGTGTGATACTAGTCCTGCCCCATTCTTGTGCACAGTGCCCTGTTTCTGTGCCCTGAGGTGCGGTGTCGGCCTCTTTTCGTGCACCAAGGCGTGGCAGCATCCCATTTTTGCACCCTGAGGCGTGGCATTGGCCTGTTTTTGCACAGCATGGCAGTGCAACGTCCTGTTTTTGTGCCCTGTGGTGCGCTGGCATTGTTTTTGCGCCCCACAGTGCGGTGGCGGCCTGTTTTTGTATTCTGTGGTGTGGTGGCTTGTTTTTGCGCCCCGAGGCACGACATAGGCCCACTTTCACACCCCAAGGCGCGGTAGCATCCCGTTTTCACACCTTGAGGTGTAGCAGTGGCCCATTTTTGCACCACGTGGCATGGCGTTGTTTTTGTATCCCACGGCTTGCAGCGCTAGCGTGCGTGGGGGTGTGCGCATACACGTATGCGCAGTGGCCATCCTGTCTCATGGCCCGGTGGCCAGCAGCCCATGGCCCACTACCGGGCTGCAGCCCGCAGTTTGGAGGACTCCCAGAGAGCATGGTGCAGTAGTTAAGCTGCTGGACTGTGCATAGATAGAGTCAGGTTTAAATTTATTCTCAGTAATAAGTGCACAGTAGGTAACTGTGAGCCAGTTTATCAGACTAACCTACTTCACAAGAAGGTTGTTATAGAAAAGAATTGGAGGAGGGACAGTTTGAAAACATATGTTTATAGCATAGTATTGGGAAAGAATAACAAGATGTTCTTGGATTCTCCAACATCTATATCAAATATGGAGTCTCCAGATATTGTCCTGTGGTACCATCAATCCTTATCGTTGACCATCCTGCTTAGGTCTCAGAGAAGACAAGCTAAGATATGTAGGGGAAGTTAAGGTCCTATTTCCATGCTCAGCATGTGGACGAAGTGGTATCCATATAGTTTTAGCTAAAGGTTGAAATTCACAATATTGGAATAGAACAGTGTTCTTGACAATTTCACATGTCTTTCTTCATTTTTTAGGACAGTAACTTTTCGTAGTCGGCTATTGCCACCCAATTCAGTATGGATGGAAGACACAAAATTAAAGGGTTTGGAGATCTGTCATCCACAGGTATTTACTGAGCTATAGCTGATGTAGACTAATCCTTAGGCTTGACTCTTGCTTCAGATTGGTACACGATATGGTACTTTCTATAATAGCTATTTGGCAGTTTGGTTTCTTGATAAATATTCATAGCCATAAAGTCATGAAACATCTTCAGAAATTTAATTGCTCTGTACCCTTAATATTTAAAGAAGACTTTGCAGCTATATTCCTCAAGAAATACACACCAAATATATAACTGCCATTGCATGTTTGTGCTTGTAGCTCTGACTGGTAGCCGTTTGGAGGGAATTTTCTTTAATTTCAATTAACTGCAACAAAGCTAAACAATTTTGCAGTTTTATTAATCTATGGCCCTGAGGCATTCTCTTTTAGAATATAACAAAAGTTTACATTAAAGCGGACAAGCACTTTTTATAAAACAAAATTATATACATTATATGCATCACTTCCTATATACTGCAACTTATTTGGAGCAAGCAGCATTTTTAAGCAACAGTTTTTGTGTCTTTGTGTGTGTCTTTAACTCAGGGTTGATTCCTGGTGACTGCATGGACAAGACACTGCAGTTTTCTTGGCAAGGCTTCTTGGAAGTAGTTTGCCATTTCCAGGGCTGAGAGTGACTGGCCCAAGGTCACCCAGCTGGTTTCACACCTAAGACAGAACTAGAATTCACAGTTACCCAGTTTTTAACTGGATGCTTTAACCACTATACCAAAGTGGCTCTTAAGCAATGACTTGCTTATTAGCAAAAAAACAAAAAGCACTTGAATCAGGCATAGTTACTGGATCTCTGGATCTTATCAGTGATTCTTCCCTCTTCCAGAACATAATTATATACTTCATATGCTTCCACATTGGTTTTAACAGAACTTTCTGGAAATTTGACTAAATAGCTTCTAGCTTGTTCTGTCTACAGGTGAAACTCGAAAAATTAGAATATCTTGCAAAAGTTCATTTATTTCAGTAATGCAACTTAAAAGGGGAAACTAATATATGAGATAGACTCATTACATGCAAAGCAAGATAGTTCAAGCTGTGATTTGTCATAATTGTGATGATTGTGGTGTATAGCTCATGAAAATCCCAAATCCACAATCTCAGAAAATTAGAATATTACATGCAATCAATAAAACAAGGAGTGTACATAGAACAATATCGGACCTCTGAAAAGTATAAGCATGCATATGTACTCAGTACTTGGTTTGGGCCCCTTTTGCAGCAATTACTGCCTCAGTGTGGCGTGGCATGGAAGCTATCAGCCTGTGGCACTGCTGAGGTGTTATGGAAGACCAGGATGCTTCAACAGCGGCCTTCAGCTCTTCTGCATTGTTCGGTCTCATGTCTCTCATCTTTCTCTTGGCAATGCCCCATAGATTCTCTATGGGGTTCAGGTCAGGCGAGTTTGCTGGCCAATCAAGCACAGTAATCCCACGGTCATTGAACCAGGTTTTGGTGCTTTTGGCAGTGTGGGCAGGTGCCAAGTCCTGCTGGAAAATGAAGTCAGCATCCCCATAAAGCTCGTCTGCGGAAGGAAGCATGAAGTGCTCCAAAATCTCCTGGTAGATGGCTGCGTTGACACTGGACTTAATGAAGCACAGTGGACCAACACCAGCAGATGACATGGCTCCCCAAATCAACACAGACTGTGGAAACTTCACACTGGACTTCAAGCATCTTGCAGTGTGTGCCTCTCCATTCTTCCTCCAGACTCTGGGTCCTTGGTTTCCAAATGAGATGCAAAAGTTGCTCTCATCAGAAAAGAGGACTTTGGACCACTGAGCAACAGACCAGGTCTGTTTTTCTTTAGACCAGGTAAGACGCTTCTGACATTGTTTGTTGTTCAGGAGCGGCTTGACTAGAGGAATACGACATTTGAAGCCCATGTCCAGGATCCGTCTGTGTGTGGTAGCTCTTGATGCACTGACTCCAGCCTCAGTCCACTCCTTGTGAAAGTCCCCAACACTTTTGAATGGCCTTTTCCTGACAATCCTCTCCAGGCTGCGGTCATCCCTGCTGCTTGTGCACCTTTTTCTTCCACACTTTTCCCTTCCACATAACTTTCTATTAATGTGCTTTGATACAGCACTTTGGGAACATCCAACTTCTTTTGCAATTACCTTTTGAGGCTTTCCCTCCTTATGGAGGGTGTCAATGATGGTTTTCTGCACAACTGTCAGGTCAGCAGTCTTCCTCACTCTGAATCAGAGTGAGAGACCATTTAAAGGCTCAGGAACCCTTTGCAGGTGTTATGGCTTAATTAGCTGATTAGAGTGGGACACTTTGAGCCTAGAATATTGCACCTTTTCACAATATTCTAATTTTCTGAGATTGTGGATTTGGGGTTTTCATGAGCTGTAAGCCATAATCATCACAATTATGACAAATCACGGCTTGAACTATCTTTCTTTGCGTGTAATGAGTCTATCTCATATATTACTTTCCCCTTTTAAGTTGCATTACTGAAATAAATGAACTTTTCCACGATATTCTAATTTTTCGAGTTTCACCTGTATACGTTCTGCTGATTTTGGGATTCTGCACAGAGTAATGACAAATATGTAATCCTCTTAAAGCAAAAGTAGCACTTCAGTGGATAGACGGAATATCTCATCTTGTTTTATAATATACAACTGGTGACTAGGTTATTGTGGTTCTGTCTTTTCAGAGAGTCCATGATTCTGCACTTTGAACTTTTTCTTATGGAATATTCTAATAATACAAATTGCTCTTAATTTTAAAGAGATGAGGATGTATGCATGTAGGTGTATACTAAGTCAGGATTTTTCAGTCTATGTCTTGGGATTTCTCTCTCTCTCTCTCTCTCTCTCTGTGTGTGTGTGTGTGTGTGTGTGTGTGTTGGTCGTAATAGCCGTGGGAGAGGGTGTCACTTTTTTTTAAAACTTAATTTGTTTGCACAAAGAGAATGGGAATTCTGTCAGTCTTCCCTGGGCTTTGTCTGCACCCTGTGGACAATTTCAGTTTTATAAAGTTTAAAAATCCCTTTAATACATAATTTGTAATTATTAAAAGCAAGTGGTATATTTATTTCTTGCTCAACTCTAGCCCCAATGAAATCATATTAAGAAATATTTATCATTTTAGGGAGTAACTGTACTACAGTAGAGGTTTTGATAACTCCTGTCTTTAATAATTTCTGTATAAATGCTCAAAATTCATTAGTCCTATGGATATTTGTGAATATAGGAACGTAACATTTTCAACAGAATCTTTGGAGGCTTTCTCATGAGAAAAGCATATGAACTTGGATGGGCTACTGCCTACAGCTATGGGTAAGTACTAGGCTATGTCTCTCTTCCTGTCACTTGAAATATAACATTGCCAGAACATTAGGGAAGGGCGATGTCAATCTTCCTTCTCACCTAGCAGCTCTCTTAAAGTTCCCTTCTTCCTTTGCTTGGTCACTTTGCGCAATCTGAGCAAGAAGCATAATGCACTTTAAGTAGATGTTAACTAGTTATTAAATGTTTTTCTCAGTCACGTCTCATCTTTTCTCATTCTGAAACTGAATTGAACTGAACAAAAATGTACACTGTTTAAAATGTTACAAATAGTCCACAACTTACGACCACGAGCCCAAAATTTCTCTTGTTGAGACACTTGTTAGGTGAGTTTTGCCCCATTTTACGACCTTTCTTGCCACAGTTGGCAAGTGAGCTATTGCAGCAGTTAAGTTAGTAATACCGTCGTTAAGTGAATCTGGCTTCCCCATTGACATGGTTTGTCAGAAGGTCGCAAAAGATGATCACATGACCTTGGGACACTACAGCCATCATTGAATCAGCTGCCAAGCATCTGAATTTTATTTATTATTTATTTATTTATTATTTAAATCTATATACCGCCCTATTCTCGTAGGACTCAGGGCGGTTTACAGGGAGAATTAAAATACATAGCATACAAAAATTAAAAGCAATTAAAAACTATAATTAAATTACAGTCCCTGAAATTAAACTAAAACCCAATTAAATTAAATTAGTTAAAACCCCTCAGTCTGGGCCAAACAGCTTGAAGAACCAGGTTTTCAAGTCCTGGCAAAGTGAGCGAAGGTTGGGGGCAGTCCTGAGTTCCGTGGGAAGTTGGTTCCATAGGGCCGGCGCGCCCACAGAGAACGCCCTTCCCCTGGGAATAACCCGCCGGCATTCCTTAACCGGCAGTACCCTGAGAAGGCCCTCCCTGTGGGAGCGCACAGGACGATGGGAAGTTGATGCCGGCAGCAGGTGTTCCCTTAGATAATCCGGACCCAAGGCATTTTGATCACGTGATCATGGGGATGCTGTGAAAAATGATCATAAGTCAGTTTTTTCAAGTCCTGTTGTAATTTGGAATGGTCACTAAACGAACTATTGTAGGTTGAGGACTACCTGTAGAAGCATACAATAGAAAATGAGGGAGCAGGCTGGCGGGAAGATTGGAAGCAATAGCAGGAAGATATTGGGAAGATTGGGAAGAGGGCCACTGGGCTATATGGGAATGGGAAAATGCTGAAACCATTGGGATAGGCAAGTTGGTGGGAAGATGCTGAAAAGAGGAATGGCTAGCAAAAATAGTAGCCATGGAAAGATTTTTGGAAGATTGGAACGGGGAGGGGGTGAACTTAGAACCTTTTTGCTGCTTAATTAAATAACAGCCCTGCTGTGAATGATTTTTTTCTACAGCATTCCTGCACTGGATGCAGATGTATTTGGCCTAATTTTATACGTACTAATATACAAAGCATAAGCCTTGGTAGTGAGGGAAAATTTAAGATCAATCAATCAGAATAGAGCTGGAAGGGACCTTGGAAGTCTTCTAGACCAACCCCCTGCTCAAGCAGGAGACCCTATACCATTTCACACAAGTGACTGTCCAGTCTCTTCTTAAAAACCTCCAGTGATGAAGCACCCACAACGTCTGACGGCAAGCTGTTCCACTGATTAATTGTCCTCACTGTTAGGAAGTTTCTCCTTAATTCCAGGTTGCTTCTCTCCTTCATTAGTTTCCATCCATTGTTTCTGGACCTGCCCTCTGGTGCTTTGGAAAATAACTTGACCCCCTCCTCTTTGTGACAACTTCTCAAATATCGGAATACTATCATGTCCCCTCTAGTCCTTCTTTTCTCTAGACCAGCCAGATCTAAATCCTGCAACCGTTCTTATGTTTGTTGTGATTCAGCGTCAGCCTGTGGTTTCGGCAACTGAATCAGACAATTCTGAGGAGGAGGAGGAGGGGTTTGGAGAGCCTTTGGTTGCAGATGCATCGCAGAGCTCTCAGCCAGGCCCCTCCCGTCTTGTTTCTCCTCAGACCCAGCTGTGTGAGCCTGAAAGATTAGACGAAGACGATCCACAGCTGGCTTTGTTCAAGGATGCTCGAAGTAGGAGGCAGACAAGCAGAAGTGAACAAAGAAAAGCAATGAGGCACCTCAGGAGGAGGCAAAGAGAAGCCACGCCCTGAGACTGTTGTTTAAAAGGGGAATGTGTGGGAGGTGTTGGTTGCTGAAGGCAACCGTTTGCAGAGCTTCTGATATAGTCTCGGTCTGTATTTGTTTTACTCTGTTTTGAACTGTTTCGTTTAGTTTTTGCAAATAAATTTGGTTGGCTTAATTCCAGCCTATTGAATATAACAAAGGGGTTGTCCCTGACATTTCTGCAGGACCGGTTGTAGGCTGGAACAGAACAATGTTTTAGTCTCCAGACTTTTAATCATCTTAGTTGCCCTTCTTTGCCCTTTTTCTTTTTTGTAATGTGGTGACCAAAACTGGATGCAGTATTCCAGGTGTGGCCTTATTAAGGCTTTATAAAGCGGTACTAATACTTCACGTGATTTTAATTCTATGCCTGTTTATACAACCCAGGATTGTATTAGCTTTTTTGGCTGCTGCCACACACTGCTGGCTCATATTTAAGTGATCGTCCACTAAGTCTCCAAGGTCCCTCTCACAGAAAACTGTTGTTGAGCAGATGCATAGGAAAATAAATCAATAACACTTTATTAAATTATATTTACCATGCCTTTTTGGCTTTTCATTTTCACAAAAACCACTTAATTTTAAGTCACTATCTGATTATACAATTGCAACTGTATTGCCTGATATAATGTTTTCACATATTTTAGGTTGGCCCAGTGTGGTTATGATTAATTTTTCAATACTAATTAAATGCTGTGTCAGATGACAGTGAATATGGATGTAACTTAAGAATGCAGGAACTGAGATTTTATTCATCTGTTAACCCTGTGCGGCAGAAATCAGTTTGTTGAGATAACAACCATCTCATTCTGAGTAGGATACAGACTTATGACCACAACTGAACCCAAAATTTCTACTGCTAAGCAAGACTCTTATTGTGAGTTTTACCCCATTTTCTTGCTACAGTTGTTAAGTGAATCTGGCTTCCCCATTGACTTTGCTTGTCAGAAGGTTGCAAAAAGTGATCACATGACCCTGGGACACTGCAACCGTCATAAATATATGCCAGTTGCCAAGTGTCCAAATTTTGATCACATGTCCATGGGGATGCTACAATGTTCGTTTGAAAAACAGACATAAATCCCTTTTTTTCAATGCTGTTGTAACTTTGAATGGTCACTTAATGAATGGTTGTAAGTTGAAGACTGCCTGTATTGGGTTCACTGAGCAGTTATGGATTCAAGATTGTAGCAGCTGTAAGGAACAATATTTCTTTAATAAATAGACGTATTGTTGCACTAAATTCAAGTCAATAGCTATTGATGATGTTACTAGACAGCATGAAAGGAATAGGTATCAACAGTTCAGAGAAGAGAGGGAGAAGAAGGTGAAGAGTTTACTGCTAGCTATAGGGAGCTGCAGTAGAGAAAAGATAGGACAAAGGTTAATTTGCAGAACATGCAGTTATCCCAAGTAGGCCTTCATCAAATCTCAAAGAAGACCCAGCAGTAACTCCTCCATAACAGACCAAGAAAACAATAAACGAAGCAACGTAGTCATTCCATATGTTGCAGGAATATTGGAAAAGCTCAGGAGGATCTTCAACCAATAAAATGTATGTTCACACTTCAAACCCAAGAATACACTAGGGTAGGAGCTTGTCCACCCCAAGGATAAAACAACCAGACACAAACTAAGCAACGTGGTATATGCAGTACAGTGCAGTGAGCCATGTGCAGATCTGTACATTGGGGAAGCGAAACTTCATAAATGTATGGCACAACATAGGAAATCAAACACATTTTAGTTTGATTCGACGTTATCTGACAAAGTTGCAAAGATCTTGTGCTCCCTGGAGGCATTTTGGTTTTAGGTGTACCCTTTAGCACTTGTTCAAAGGAAATTATTAAGTTCATATCTGATGTTATCAGTTATGTATTGTTATATTCAAATGTAGGGATGTATGCTCTTGGCACTGGTGGAAAGGAAAAGCAGTATAAATCAAATAACATCATTTTTATTTGAAGACCATGTTACACTTGAATGGCTGTGGAATTCCACATAATAGTTCACCTTGTTCTTAAATAACAAATGTGAGTTATTTTACTTGTAGTTATCTTCTAGTAATAGCTTATGAACTGTAAAATCAACTGCTTGAATGCTTGTTGATTTTAGCTTAATGCAATAATAAAGTCTTTATACTTGCTAGTGTGAGTGTAGTATACTACAATAACCAGTTATGAACCTGAGTTTGTTAGAATTTGTGCAGTAATCAAGAGGATTCCTTAAGATTTTTTTTTACTGGATTGTCATGTACACCTGAAAATCTATATTCCAATGAGTTTGCAAAATATGCATAATTAGATTTGTTTGATATACTAATATTTTATATCATTTATTAACAAATTTCAGGATCATAAGAAGTTTCTAACATGGAATATAATTTAACATATAAAACAATCCATGTCCATCTTTTAAAAGTACATGTATGTGTAAATATGCATTTTTTTTTCTTACACCAGAAACTCCAGACCTTATGTGGTAGCTGTAGATGATATTATGTTTCAAAAACCAGTTGAAATTGGATCCTTACTATTACTTTCTTCCCAGGTAATAGACTAAACATATTAATAGATCAAACTAATTTAAAATGTTTGGATTACTCCACCTTTGAACATTAAGAAGTTGGATAAATATTAATCTTTTTAAAATATGGATAGTCCTTGACTTAAAATGGGAATTGGGACTGAAATTTCATTTGCTAAGTGATGTGGTTGTAAAGTGGGACTGCTTTGCTAGTAATCTCTGCAATCATGGTTGCAGTCGTTAACTAATCTGCACATAATTGTTAGGCAAGGTAACTAACTTCCTGCTGGCTTTCCATAACCAAAGTCAATGGGGAAGCCAGGAGGAAGTTGTAAATCGCAGGCTGGCTGGCTGGTAAATGACTGGGAGTTTGGGGAGGGAACAAGAATTATGGGAGAGGGTGTGTGAGGGAGCAGGGTGTGTGCAAATGGCCGGCACAATGCAAGCACAGAGGTTCTGGTAGAGACTACATGGGTGGGGAAGAATTCCCCAGTGACTTGCAACCTTCCCTGTGTCATGGTTCTGACAGGTGAAACTCTTCAAAAGAACTTCGAGGCATTGTTTTACCTTAAAGAATCTTTTATTCAAGAAACAAAGTATCGGCACTACATAGTTAAAGCCAAAAACTGAATTCCCCTTCCCTGGGCACAAAGTAGCAAAGCACAATTCTCTTCTCCAAATAACAGCCATAAATCACATTCCCCAATTAGCTTGAAGCGTGGGCTTTCTTCCCAGCTCTCCAGCCCACCAAATCTTTATTAACTCTGAGTGCAATCACCTTGGATTCCCATGGCTGAGTTATTATTTTATGACTAACTGGTCTCTCATCCACATCCCCCTCCCAGCATCAACTAACTCTAAAAGCGAAAGAGTAAAATGGCTGAATTTCCATCTGTTGTCAAAGCAAGAACATCCGATGTTAGCAGCGTTGACACCCTGATGGCTTCTCTATTGACTTCTGGATGGCAGTTACATAATAATAAGCTTGGCAACATGTTGGAAGTGTGAACTAGTTGCCAAGTGTCTAGATTGTGATCACATGACCAGTGGGGCGCTGGGATGGGTGGAACTTCAATGACTAGTTGTAAGCAATCCTCATAACTTTTAACCATTGCTGAACAAATTGTTGTAGATGAGGACTACCTGTAATAAAATGTCCTGCATATTTTATTCATTTTTGAATATCTATACCTGATAATCAGTTGATCCTAATTTTTAATTTCGAAAGGTATGTTACACTGAAAAAAATAACATTCAGGTTCGGGTGCACAGTGAAGTTTATGATCCAGACACCAGGGTCCACCATACAACCAATGTCTTCCATTTCACATTTATGATAGAGAGGGAAATACCAGATGTTGTTCCCAAGACATATGGTGGTGAGTAATCATTTCAATATCTCACTGTCTATGTCAATAAAAAAATAATTTGTAATGAATTCTAACATTAAAAGTAGTGATTTTTAGAAATATGAGCTTGCTTGTTCTCTCTCTCTCTCATACAGTAGCTTCATTTATCTGGTGCTATAGCATACTAATCTATGCCATCAGTTTTCAGATTACTTTCAGTCTTTCATCTGTATCTAAATCAGGGGTCTTCAAACTTGGCCCTTTTATGACTTGTGGACTTCAACTCCCAGAATTCCTCAGCCAGCATGCCTGGCTGAGGAATTCTGGGAGCTGAAGTCCACAAGTCATAAAGGGGCCAAGTTTGAAGACTCCTGATCTAAATCATATTTCATGTCCTCTATTAGTACTGATCTTCAGTTTTTTGAGTTTGTATTATACAAATTATTTTAAATTAAAGAACTAATTAAGCATTCTTATGATGATGAAGACACGAACACTGGTTTTATCTATCTGGAAAAAGCAGGCTTAAAAAAAAATTAAGAAAATATGTAAAGAAAATTGTGAAAAATAAAAAAGCCCTGAGCATCCAATTGATCATGTAATCCTATGGAACTTGACATATTTGCTTTTCTTTCAGAATCTATGTTGTATTTGGATGGAAAACGGCACTTTGATTCAGTTATGAAAGAAAACACAGCATAGGATCAGCACAGAATTACAGCTTTGGATGGCCTTGGAAACTTCAAATATAATGGTTATCAGAACAAAAGTATTTCAACTCCAAAAACTTCAAAAACAGTACAGAAATATTATAAAACATTTTAGATTTCTATTCAGGTATTTTTGTTACTATTTATACAGATATTTTAATGTTCTCATTGCATATATTCTTCAGATTGTTGGGGGCAATTAAGCTGACTTTGTAATAATGCCGCTTGGGGTGTGTGTGAAAGCCCTAATAAGCAGGCATATACATAGAATGAAGGCTACTGCTAAGTTTGTAAGCCGCCCTGAGTCTTCGGAGAAGGGCGGGATATAAATGGAATTAAAATAAAAAATAAAATAAAAAATATGTTTAAGCATAAAACAAATATAGAATATCTTGCTGAGGATCCAATTATGATTGGGATGGGCAAAATATTGTGCAAATAAATAATTAGTAGGAACCAAAAAAAGCTACTTTTGAGTAGGAAATATAGAAAATAGTATGGAATAATGCTCCTGAATATCTTTCATACCTTTTAAAAACTTGTACATTATTTAAACCCATATGCAGCATATAGTGGGGACACTATATTGGGCCAATTAAGACATTTTTCCCCTTTCCCTTTGGATTCATAAAAAATCTCATTGTGCTGATTGGTAGTTGTTTTTTTAAAGTTATTTTTAATTAGAAAGTTTTGGTAAGCCTGGTTCTTTGTATTTGTACAAACCCCCTGTCCTGTCCCGGTACTGATAGTAAATAGTGATCCTTATATAAAGTGCTGATTTGTCACTGGGACAAATCAGAAAATGAAAATAGTGCTGTTTTCATAATAATAATAAACTACGACCAACTCCTGCTGCCACAGGAATGTTTTTGGATTAATAAATGTCTCGTGAATCTTGTTTTTACTCCACTCCTAGGAGATACTGAAAATTATGAACAAATGTGTAAGTATGCATGTATGTGTGTGTGTGTATAAATATATATGTGTGTGTGTGCATCATAATCATAATAGTAAAGTTGGAAGGGACCTTGGAGATCATCTAGTCCAACCCCCTGCTCAGGCAGGAAACCCTATACCATTTCAGACAAATGGCTGTCCAGTCTCTTCTTAAAAACTTCCAGTGTTGGAGCATTCACAGCTGCTGGAGGCAGCTTGTTCCACTGGTTAATTGTTCTAACTGTCAGGAAGTTTCTCCTTAGTTCTAGGTTGCTTCTCTCCTTGGTTAGTTTCCATCCATTGCTTCTTGTCCTGCCTTCAGGCACTTTGGAGAATAGCTTGACTCCCTCTTCTTTGTGGCAGCCCCTGAGATATTGGAACACTGCTATCGTGTCACCCCTAGTCCTCTTCATTAAACTAGAGATAACCAATTCCAGCAGCCGTTCCTTATATGTTTTAGCCTAGATATACGTATGTATATGTATGTATATATGTCTGTGTTTATGTATATATATTGATTGAAACAATACATTTGCTACTGGCTCACTTCTGTCCTTTCAGTTCTGTGATAATTATTTGATTAAGATGATTTTCTAATGTTCAAGGAATCTTGAAGATATTTTTGAAACTTCACAGAGTTTTCACAGGGAAAACTAATAGAAGCACATCAGCGTCTCTGAAAATCAGATTGACTTGCCATCATATTTAAATCTGTCTGTAGTATGATGGTGCAGATGATGATTTGATCCCAGACAATTAGAAAACAATGATTCTGATTATTTCCTGGCATTGTTAGAGTAGGACAAAAAAATCACCTGAAACTTTGGAGAAGATCTGAAATATTCAGGGGCTTTCTTGAGAGAAAAATAATTACAGAAAACCGTGTCGCAAAGTTTCAAAGTTTGAAAACCATGGAATTAAACCAGACTGTGAGATCTTTCATATATATCATAGTAATGTTTGCAGTTTATAGGGAGATATAGACTCTGAATTTTTAAATCTGAGTTTCCAGTTTCTTAAATAACCTTTTTATACTTAAGATTACCAACATTGAGTAAAATGAGTGTTTAATAAAACTTTAAACACATATTTGAATTACAGTTACTTAAGCAGGATTAAATAATTAAATAAACACCTGAACAGTGTTGGCAACAAACTTGAGTGTACTTTGCTGTAAGACTGCAGCAAGCATTAATGAATTTTCAGTAGCTAGGGGTGCGCAGTTATTTATTTTGAAACATTTTGTTTCCAACTTCCTGTACAAATAGCTCTCTATGTTCACAATTTCTATTCTCTTCTACTTTAGGATATTTCTCCTGTCATTAATAAAATGCTTAGTATGAATGAAATGCTTTAAAGCTACATCCAAGTGAGACAGTGTTTGTTAATTCTGCTTCTTAGATTTTTTTCATGTTTCCTTGAATAATTTTAGAAAGGATTCTGATTTGTATCTAAAACCAAAACATGTTAATTAGTGGATTTTATGACAAGACTGTAATATCTTTTGTCTGAGTCAAGTATACTTGATCAATCTAGTCCATAACCTCAAGTTCAGTGCAATGCTGTGTCTTCATGAGTTGAAAGCTCCAATTAATGCAAAATGCAATTATCTATTTCTTGACTAAATGAGATCATAATAATACATAGATCAATGATAGACTCAAAACTATATCTGTTATAAAAAGGTCCAAATGTTAGTTTTAGCATTTAAAAAATTAGATAGCTAGGAATTAATATAATTTAGAAACCATATTCTGTCTTATTTTTCTTTTAGTTGGATTTTGAGGTCATGAAAAATGCTTCTTGATTGCACAATCATAAAAAGTATGCTAAGTTCAAAATAATATTGGCCACAACTATACAAGTTTTCAAGTGTCAATTCTCTTCTAAAAACCACTGTGAAGATGTTGATAAGCATGTGGCATATCAAGTATAGGGATCCACAGCATTATTTTCCAAAATTTCTACAAAACTAGTTGGGGTAGCTTTTTATTTTTATTATTATTTTTTTTAATCCCATTTATATCCCGCCCTTCTCCGAAGACTCAGGGCGGCTTACAATTTAAGCACAAACCAATGTGCTTAGCAATAGCCTTCATTCTATGTATATGCCTGCTTATTAGGGCTTTCGGCCCCCCCAAGCGGCATTATTACAAAGTCAGCTTATTGCCCCCAACAATCTGGGTCCTCATTTTTAGCTTAGCTTAAGTGAAAGTGTCACAGACAGAACTGATCATAAGTAAAAGGGCAACAATTCTACTGCAGACAGGTGCATCTGTGTAATTTATATGGTGGTTTATTATTCACGACAAATTATTGCTTCTTCAGGTTCTCTTAATATACCGGTACTTGGTTTCTTCAGAAGCATTTCCTTGCAATATCCCACACATGATATTTGTTAAGATTTTTGCTTTTATTACAAGTTATTTCATCAGGACTTCCTAGTTAAAGCTTGCTTTCAGAAACCACGGTTGGGAAAATAAGAGTGACCTTGCACATTAGAACACTGCTACTGAATATTCTGTATCTTCATAATAAGCTAATAAATATATAACAATCAGATACACCTTTGCTGAGAAAACTATTTGACATCCATCTCCATTTTTATTCTGTAATTGTTTGAATTAGTTTCATTTATTAATGCTAGTTATTGATAATTAGCATTATTAGGCTAATAGTGAAACTTTATTGTTTGGGATATTTAACTATTGCATTCTCTAAACCAAGAGAGCAACTCCCCCTGCTGGAAAGTCAGAGCATAATCATAATCCTTATGAAATGATTAATTGAAATTGAAATTTGGCATTGCCCAGAAAATCATTTGGAAATAACTCAATAGCTCAAACTACCAAGGGTCACCTAAATAATCTATATGAGATGTATGTGGTTTCCAACTGAACACTTATTTTCTGCTCACTAACACCTTAAACATTTTCAAAATTCTCAAAACAGTAAGATCCTTAAAAAGGTAAAGGTAAAGGTTCCCCTGCACATGCGTGCTAGTAGTTTCCGACTCTAGGGGCCGGTGCTCATCTCCGTTTCAAAGCCGAAGAGCCAGCGCTTGTCCAAGGACGTCTCCGTGGTCATGTGGCCAGCATGATTAGACGCCAAAGGCGCACGGAACGCTGTTACCTTCCCACTGGAGTGGTCCCTATTTTTCTACTTGCATTTTTACGTGCTTTCGAACTGCTAGGTTGGCAGAAGCTGGGACGAGTAACAGGTGCTCACTCTGTTACGCGGCACTCGGGATTCGACCCAGCAAACTGCTGACCTTCTGATTGACAAGCTCAGCGTCCTAACCCACTGAGCCACACCGCGTCCCTTAAAGATCCTTAAAAGTATTCAAATTATCTTACATATTCAAATAAAAGTTTTCAGAACAATAAGCACTAGTTATAAAATAGTGAGAATTTGAATTACATATTCTATAATCCAGTGGAAGCTTTATAAAATGTATCATCATTCTACTAAATTTAGGATATTTACTCCTTAAGTTAAATTGAGTGGCAAGCCTGGATTATACTGGGTGCTATAGGCATCTGACTTGTCGATTACAGATGTCTACAACAATAAAATTGCATTGCCTTTTTCATTAGTCAGGAACGCTATGCTTGTGCAGACTTTATTGCTGCTGATACTTGCACTCCACATGAGTCTTTATAGCAGCTAATATCACTACAGTATATTGTCAAAGAGAATTATTCAGAGTCTGCATAAATTGAGAGGCTGAAGGGGATTACCTAACACACATATGTACTGAATTCCTGATTAGGGCTGCAAGGGTTTACTTTGGAATTTATTTCAGTTGGATAATCTCTTGGATTCAACCTTGGGTAATTAAGATGTCGGTCCTTGGCCTTGCACATGGCTTTAATTAGAAATAACTTAATATACCACTTCATAGTGCTTCACTATTCAGTATCATCCTTCCAGTTCAAAATGCACACATGCATTTTATAGCAGAACAACAACAAAAACGATGGCTATTCCATCATCATCCAGAGCTCTAAATCCTCTGGAGACTGCTTTCTTGCATTCTCCTTGCAAGGAGCAACTGTACAGAGCCCTTGCAGGTGATCTCAAGCCCTCTCCTTATCAGGAGAGGAATTACAAAAAAAAAACCAAACAAAAACAAAAACAAAACCAAAACAGTCTACTTGCCAGCTCTTCATTCCATCACAGTCATCAGTTTTCCTTTTAGTCGAGTTGTCCTCAATTCACCACATCCTTCCTGGTCCATCTTTTTGCTCAAACTTTGATCAAGTACTTTTAAAAGGACATTCATCTACTTCCTTTTTTGATTATTTTCAGAAATTGCTTAATAGTTTTCAACTATTAAGAGCCTTTGGATCAACATGTTTTACAGCACAGGTTGAGTTTTCTTCAGTTTTTAGTGAAGGAAGTTTTAAATACAAGTTTAAGGATTTAAAAAATAGCAAAAGGATGATTAAAACTTTGATTTTGGAAAGTTGGAAACTAAGAACCCAGATGGATCTGAAATAAGACTTTGGAATTAATTGTAAGAATCCTTCCCATGGGAAAGTGCTTTTGAACTCTCTTTAAAAAAAATAGGATAAGACTTTGAAGGTTGGCTACTAGAAGGAAGCAGAAGAAACTAAAGGTTACAATTAAAGGAGAAGAAGACTTAAATTTAACTTATTAATATAGAATGAAACAAAATATTTTAATACTGAACACTTTAAAGGACATTTTTAGCAATGGATCCAGAATTTAATTTTAAGAATGTTCATCTCTATAGATAGACTATATATAAAAGATATTATGGAAGAGGAACAGGTTTTATCAAACAAGACTGAAACTGATTATGGTCTGGCTTTAAAAATAACAGGCTACAAGAATCAAATGGAAAAAGTTGCCACAATGAACATAGAAATAAAACTGCCTGATGTCTTAATAATTAAAGAGAAAATACAAATATAGAGTGACCTGGATAATTTTCCACTATTGGATTTATAAAAGATACTTCTTTAAGGTTTGAAGAATTTTGTTAGACAGGACAAAGAAAAATGAAATCTAGTTCTAGGACATCATTTGGAGGGATTAAGGATTAAGATGGTTAGAAGTAAAAAGAAATAATATATACCGTGTTTCCCCTAAAGGTTCAACCCTTAGTCCGGCAGCACCGAGTAGGCATGTAGGCTGGTGCTCAAGCAGTCCAAAGGCGGAGGTGTGGGCAGCTGCTTCCACCGGTGGCCATTGGTGAAGGGCCCTGGCAGGCTGGCACTCCAGATCTTGGCCAGCTTGCTCCATGCCAGGTTTGGCCGCCGCCCACCATGTACCCTATCTGGTCTGCCACCACGCTCTTGCTGCTGCTTTGCTTCTCCACCCCATGCAGGGGCCCCGCCCCACCCCTGCATGCTTGCGGCCTACTGGTACTGGCAAAAAGTAAGCCCTCCTCGAAAGTAAAATGTAGTGCTTACTTCAGAGCCCAAAAGAAAGTAAGACCGGGTCTTAACTTTCAAGGAAACACGGTAGTTATTTGATGGTTAAAATAGATACATTATCTGCGGTAACAGTTAATGAACTTTTTCCAATTAGGATTGAACAATCTTTAAAGATTTGTTTATAGATAAAAGATGGGATATGGGAAAAAGAGAGTTTGTCGTACTTTAAAAGAAGGTATTACTAAAATTATTGATGTGATGAAAAGAGAATATATGACTTTATACATTTATTTTTTTACTATATTTCTTTCTTGCTTTCTTTTCTATATATATTTTTCTTTTTATTCTTTTAACTTTGTTTTAGTTTATCTGTTTTAAGTATAATTTTAATAAATTATAAAAAGAACAACAAATCCAAAGGGAATTAACAAAATTAATGGAATTTTATTTATAATTTTTAGTTGTAAGCTATCTGTTTACAAGAAAGCAGTCAGTTCATTTTACGAAAATACTTCAATTTTCCTGCAGGATCTGGAATTATCTGCAAAAGAAAAAAAAGTATTGCTATGAAAAGACAGTCTTTATATGCATGAATGATTGGTTTTGAAAACTCTATTAATCTTTAGCCTAAAATTATTGTCTTGCATTACATATTTCGAAAACATTATTTGCAGCTTTCTCCTTATCACATTTTCAAAGAATCTTCAGATTGATTTAAAAACAGATACAGATATTCACATACTAATACACTACATTCTGTTGATCTTACATAAATTCTACTTTACTATAAAAAATGGAAGTCCCCTAATTAGAAATTTTGGCTCTTTGCTTTATTTAGTCCCTTCCAGCCTAACTATAAGTATCTGCAAGTATTACTTACAACCAGGGCTTTTTTTCTCACAGAACAGCATTCCGGCACCTTTTTTTGAAAAAAAAAATCTTTTGCACAAGCTGTACTACTACCTCTATTGGCTTTTGAAAGCCAATAGGAAATGCTGCTGAGCGCACTAAAAGACCGGGCTGGCAAACATTGCACAGGCAAGTTGTCTGCAGCAAAGGCAAGTTGGCAGGAACTTTGCACCCCTCCCTGCTGTCCAACTACACCATCTCAACTAGGTGAGGACAAGGAGTGGGAGGTGGGTTCTGCGGAGTCCATGTGGACTCCTTCCTTGTGCTTACCCATGTCAGCCAGGCTGGTGGCCTACCCGGTGCTGGACCTGCGCCCCCGCTGCCGCCTTGTCCTGCACACCTACGTGGCCACCCTGGAGCACCTGGCCCTCAACGCGATGCACACTTCCACTGTGTTTTGTTCCCTCACCTTTGTATAAATGCGTGACTGCTGATTCCCGAGTGCTGGGGGAAAAAAGAGGAATCCCTAACCTCGCATGGCTAAATGTCAATTTCGACCTTAGCATCCAGCCCACAGCTATGTCAAATGGCTGCGCTGTCAGGGTGTGGCCTTGACACCCTCTCGGGGTCCATGATGGCAGCGGCTGCCATGAATTCCAACGAGGAGGCTGTTGCTATAGCAACAGTGCAGTGAAAAGGAGAGGGCTTGCAACTTCTGGTTGTAGTTATCCACGTTTCTGCACACTGAGATAATCGGCCACTTATACAAATATAGAGCCTATCATGCTTTTATATTTATATGGAACAGATACATTAACTGAAAATTTAGGGGAGAAAAAATTGTGGCCGATTATCTCAGTGTGCAGAAATGTGGATAACTACAACCAGAAGTTGCAAGCCCTCTCCTTTTCACTGCATGGGAATTCAGACCCAAGATGAACTTTTTGGTCAATCTCTGCTGGATCTTCCTAGGATAGGAAGGCTGAGAGGGAAAGCCAGAATCTTCACAATGCCAGTATACAGGTAAGCGCACTTCTCGGCAATCTTTCCTCTTTTTGTGCCCCCAGGAAGCAATTTCACCAACTTTCTCTTAGTAAGTAGCAGAGTTGCAAACGGCACAGCACAACCAACAAGTATAAGCCAATTAAGAAATAAACATAAATAAAATTATATAAATAAAAGATTAACAAGGTGAGAGTTCTGGCACCTTTTTTTAAAGAAAAAAAGCACTGCTTACAACATTATCTTTAAAAATAGCCACAGCTATTTTTTTTGTAAAAGATTAGATTTAGATTTAGAGTTTTGTAAAAGATTAGATTTAGATTTAGATTTGAGGAAGATAGGCTGATACTGACAAAAAAAATGGCTGAAACACACTGGCCCAAATGTTTTCACAATCTATATCTAACTCAAAAATCATTTTCTGTTGAAGTGCTATAGAATTTTAGAGAAAAGTTTGAATATTAATTCAATCTACAATATCAACTCTCAAGAAAATATTTATATAAGAGGTATACTTCCTTTTGAAATAGATTTTTCCAAAGAATTCAAACAATGAAAAATAAAGCATTAGAAATACAGGGAATAAATACAGTTTGCTCCCTATGAATTTCTATCTTGACTGACTGAACTGAAAACTGCAATAATTTCTTGATATTGTAACCTTTGCATTTGGTGAAGGAATTACTTCTATTTGCTTCAGGCATACCTGAAAGTTCAGCATTTGAATAGATGTAAATAATTAGTAGTTCAGGTCTGACATAGGCCCTAAATGCCACTATGCCAAGCAAGATGGCAGGGTAATGAGATGTACTTAAAGTACGGTACATAAAATGTCACTGTGCAATAGCAGCAAACTTTCATTTTCATGCAGGGTAGAAAACTAGATAGTTAAATGGCACTAAAATTGCTGGCACACTGCTTTTGGCATATGGGTGACATTTTCTCATGTGACATTTTCTATTAAGACTGTGTGTGTTAATAGGTATTTTTCAAATGATAGTGCTTAAAGAATTCAACTTACTGTTTCACTGCCTGGTTTCCACCCAGCAGGACAAACTGAGAAAATAATGAAGACCAACGTTAACATGTTGGTTAAAATTTAAACAAACTTTTTTCTTCTTCTTCTTCTGTAGACTACTAAGGCCAAATACCTATTATAAAGATTAAAAAAAGGTTTTCTGCAAATAAAAATTTGATTGTAAAGTCCCAATTCTAAGTACTCAGGCCTAGACTAGGCTGAGTTTTTCAGCTAACCCTTTGTATCTGGAACATATATGCGAGGATGTAGGCAGTACTAAGTAACAGTTTCATTTATTTCTTCATAAACCTGTTTAACATCAAGAGTGATATAAATAAACATGAAAGTCTAATTTTTGTTCTGCATATGTATACAAATCTTGTTTTTTTACTAGATGAATGTTTAACCAAATTCAAGTTTAGCTTCTGCATATTATGCTGTAATTCTTAAATCAATTACTTGTTTCTAGTACATATTTTTAACTTCAACAGATAAACATGTTGTTTGAATATTAGTAATATGTTTTATAAGCAGAAAGTACACTTTAGACAACAAAAGTAGGATATCTATAGCACTTTACAACATATTAATTTTCTCAATCAGTACAAAGTATCCCAAATTCTCTGGTGACATAGATCAGAAAGATTAAATAGTAGATAAAGTCATTCTGCTAATCAAATGTGAATAATTTTGATGAAGATGTGAAAAGGGTAGCACATTACACGTTTGATATAGATCCAATACCATCTGTGGCAGTATCTATCCAGTTATTATAGCAGAGTTTAATGGTATAAAAAGATAAAGGTTCCCCCGCACATGCGTGCTAGTCGTTTCCGACTGTAGGGGCCGGTGCTCATCTCCGTTTCAAAGCCGAAGAGCCAGCGTTTGTCCGAGGACATCTCCGTGGTCATGTGGCCGGCATGACTAGACACCAAAGGTGCACGGAATGCTGTTATGTTAATGGTATAGTTCTGGTTATTACAGATTTACAGTATGAATCTGAATAGGATTTTTAAAAATCTGAATAACGATATTAAGAAAGGGAACATCCACTGCTTTCCTTTTTTGTATAGTGATCGACTAATATACAGGAGAAAGATACTACAATTTCAGGATTATTCCAGCTTGGAGTTTTGAGGGAATAATGAACCATAGTCCAAGTGTTATAACTTTGTATTTAATTACTATTGCTACCAAAACATTTATTTATTAGACTTTTATCCCACTGTTATTACTTTATAAGTAACTCAAGGCAGCGAACATACATAATATTCTTTCTTCCTTCTATTTCTCCCATAACAATCCTGTTGAGGTAAGTTGGACTGAGAGAGACTGACCGGCCCAAAATCATCCAGCCAGTTTTCATTGTTAAAGACAGGATAGAATTCACAGTCCCTGGTTTCTAGGCCAAAACAACTGCACCAAACTGAATATAGAAGTACCTTCTCCATGTTTGTCAGTATATTGGAATGCTTGTACTAGACGAAGGCTTTCATCTACCGATCTGCCAACAGGAAGATCATTCATTGTTATTTGTCGAAGAGTTTTCTTGTCATCAATAATAAACAGACCTCTGTGAAAAGATTTTTAAAAATGAACAAGATAATTTTTCATTTTTGAAAATAGTGAAAGATGTATCTGCTACACCCTTTTTATACTGTATACTAGAACAAAATAGTTAAAAATAATTGAAAATTCTCTAAATGCTTTGTACTGTTTTTAATTTCATCATTATTTGAATACAAAGATTTTGGATACTTGAAATAATTTTAATTATTAACCTAATATTTAAGGGTTGCACCACTGTATTAGACATAAGATATAACAAATATTTGATTAAAAAAGTTGAAGCATTCCATATTTCTCTTATCACTGCTGCAATATATGTATTAAAAAACCCAGAACAGTTAATATTATACCTAAGAGCATGTCCTTGGTCCTCTAGATAAACTCCATAGTCTTTTGAAATCTGGTGTGTCAAATCAGAAAGAAGAGGTATCTTCACTGGTCCAAGCCCTCCTTGTTTTCGAGGTGTATTTATCCTATTACAATAAAAAGTAGCCAAATATTCAATTAAAGCATTATTTTATACTTTACACTAATCTTGTACAGATAATTAGTATCATAAACATGCTCCCAAAGCATATTTAATCACAAAAAGTAGGATTACGTTCCAGTGCATAAAATTAAATGAAAAAATTCTTAATGGAAGAGTAAGGCAGCCCTGTGGTTCTCAAGCATATTGAGATAGCTCAATAATGTTACTTTAGTGACTCATACATGCAATTAATTCAGATAAATTTAAAATTTATGGTATAAGGATTATAATAAAATTTTCAGGCATCACATTTGTTTGAATTTTACAGGATTGTAAAATAATAATTTGTATAAGTAAAAAGATAGGAAAAGCACATACCATGCTAAATGAGTGAACTGTGAATCTACTGAACAAGCTACCACTTCAGCATCAATTGCTCTAAATTCTTCAATTCTGTCACTAAATGCTATTATTTCCGTTGGACACACAAATGTGCTAAAGAGAGATGAAAATTAGATATTTTAAAAACTGAAATAATAGTTTAAATGCTGTATTATTTTAAATGCTATATTGCTAATGCAAGGATATATTTTCCATAGTGTTTAAGAAAATTTCTTGAACTGTAATCTTATTATATTGGCTACCTAATATTCTATTCTGAACATTTCAGACAAGTACTATGCATGGGCATATACTTACAGTGCCAATGTAACTATGTATTTTATGACATTAAGATATTAACAAGCACTTATTTAGTAGCACAAATAAATCAATTTCACATTTTGAACTTTTTTCAATATAACTTAGTAAAATGCAGTTTTACAGTTGCAATAAGTAAAAATGTTTGTGTATATTCTAAAATCTGTATCACATATTTATATCTTCCATTTATTATTAACTGTGCTTAAGACAACCAGCAATAATAAAATAAAGTCTTCAAAGCTGGCTGTTTTCTGTACTGTATATCCTTTCTCCCATTTTAATGTTTTCAACATGGGGGGAAAAAACCTCTAAATTCCTTTCATCTATTTTTTTGTCTACGCATGGAAATATCTATGAAATATTTCTGCTCAGCAAACATGATTTTGCAAAAACACATATGTACTAACACATTTGCTTACAAATCAAGAGGATAAAAGAAGAAAATAAGGTATTTTCCTTCAAAATCTGCTAATTTCAGTTCTTTAAACTCTCCATTGATGACAGCTGTTCCCTCCCAGTCAGGTGCTGGTTTAGAAACTAAAACAACAGCAACAAACAAAAGATGTAAACATTTAAATGAACATTTTGATTTTATTTCAAATAAATAGTAATAAATAGTGGTATCACTCAAAATGAATGGGTAATATTTTCATTCTAGTAAATGAAGAAAAATGTAATTTTGTTTCAAAAACTGAGTATTTAGTAGTCAAATTATTAAACATTAACTTTTGCATTTATTTTTTATTGCAGCAACATATACTTAGGAATTGTTAAACTACTAAAATCCATGAATTTTTAAAACTGATATATGTAGAAATACCACCCCAAATATTTAAGGATTGAATTAGTGCTTTTATTGTTGGGAATTATGGCTAAACTTTGTTCTGTGAGGCATTATTTGAAATGTATAAAATAAAAGTTAAATTATTTTTAAATCAGTTTATTTTTTTAAATAGCATAGTAAAATATGTAAATGTAGTTGCTTATTAAAACTATTACAGACATTTATTATAAAGCACTGAGTGTCTTTAATAGCTGGCAATATTTAAAGTCTAAAATAAAATAAAAGATATTTGTGTATTAAGGCTGTGGGTGTTGCCTTTCTGTTAAGGCAATGAGTAGAAATGGATTATGTTGACAGTACATTGTATGCTACAAAAAGGTAAATGTTTATATTCGTAGTGATAAAATATGCTGACATAAATTTCTGCAAAATATTATTCTTCATGATTCAGTGTACTGTAGTTATCTCTCTCTATATAAAATAGATTATACATACACATATGTATAGATTAGATACATTTACTATACACACACAGAGTATGTAAAATTACACAGAAGCAAGTACCTAATGCCACTGAAACTAAACTAAATTCAGACTGAGATCATAACCAAAATTCAGGTTAGAAAAGAAAGATTAAATTCTTAACTGAGCAATTTTATACATATCTACTTTTTATACTGATCTGTATACTCTCAGTATATCTCTCAATATATAATACTGTACATAATATTGTAAGTTAGAAAGACAACTGAAACTGTTATTGGAACATCCTTGTACTAGAACATATGTGCGGTATGGATATTTTAAAACGTCTGATATTTTAAAATTATTTCCCAAGAAATAATTTTGGATTATTTGTAATGGATTAATAATAAATTTTAGTCTATTAAAAACAGCAGTCTAAAACCTTTGCTTATAATCTAATAATACACGCACCCAAAATATAAGGGGGGAAAAGCAGCTTTGCAAATAATTCTAATAAAACTTACAAAGAAAATCCAGTAGGCGTATGTGAGAACGAAAGAATAGTTTTGCCTGTCATGCCATTTAATTTATTATGAACTGCTAGTATAATTCATCTTTAGAATGTCCCAAGAAACTATAAATTTTTAGCAACGTATTAAGTGTAGTAATATTTTTCTACCATTTCAGGCCCCAAAGTAGTGTTTCTAAAAGAATGGCCCTGATTCTCCTGCTTCTTTCTATGACTCATTACACCAGAAGTTTTTCCTGACGTGTCCTTTGTCTGAAGCTGTATTTAGCAGATATTTGGAACAACAAACAGTATTAGTGATTGCTGTTCAATTTAACCCATTTCTTCTCTGCTCATAGCAGCCTGGGAAAAGTTCACATTTAAATCCTTTTTTGAGTTTTTGAAGAAAGCCTTTTCATTATCTCCATGCTGTTGTTATATTATATGTCATATTATACGGTGAGCAAGAAAAGAGACTTGGTGTGACAACTCTTTCCCTGGCATCACAATACACATCTCTTTCCCTGGCATCACAATACACATCTCTTAAGCTCTACCATGGGCCTTTGTGTTACCAATGCAATACAACACAGCTTTCTCCATGGTAATAGTACTCCAGATGTGTCGGACTTCCCACGGCCTCCCACCCTAACTGCAACCCATTCTTGGAGCCTGGCTGAGGAAGACCAAATGCTCTTAAGGGACAGGCGCTGTGCGACAAAGATGGCCTTTCAAGCAGGGTCTCTGCAGACCAAACGGCTGCAACGACAGGAAGCCCAGCTTGCAATTAGGAAAGGTACGGCTAAGGCGACAGGGAGAAGACGGGGCCTTCGGGTCTTTCTGTCACTCCAGGACTGAAAAGACAAGGCAGAGGCTGGCTCGGGCAGCTCCGCCTCGCCCCGTCCCCTTCTCCCGGCCGCATGGCACGGCGGCCTTTTTTTTTGGTGCACCTACTCTTGGCCTTGCTGAGGTGGAGTGAGTGGTCTTTGACGGGCACCCGCGATGCCTCGCCAGGATACACCTCGCCCCCAGCGTAGTAATGGCACTTCTCGTCGCCGAAGCCGAAGCTCTGAGCAGCCTCAGCGGCCCCCGCCTGCTCGGACATCGTAGCCGCCAACGTCAGCAAAACCATGCAGCAGACTGCTAACGGTTCTGCCACGGGTTTCAACCGCCGGCGCCTCCCGCTCATTCTCGCCGCCTCCTGGCTTTCGCCCGGCGGCCCGCGCGCCAGCCTGCCGACTGCCATAGCCCACGGATCAGCCGCACGTCTCGCTGGCCCAGCTGGCAGAGCGCGACAGGGACAAGGACAGGCAGGCAGGCAGGCAGGCCAGGCCCGGAGGAGGAAGAACCAACCAACCGAGCTGCTTTCTGGGGCGGGGCCGACGGCCGTCCCACTCTGGGAGACGCGCAAGCACGGCAACGGCCGCGCTTCCTCCCTTCGCTTCGCAGGGACGCGCAGCTGGCCGTGGCTGTTTTTTTTTGGAGACGGCGGGGAGATGTTGGTTGTTGATCGGCCTTGCCCGTTCTCTTAAAGTCCTTGTTCAGGAGCTTTAAGCCTGTTCTGTTTAAAACTACATGGTGCGAATCCCGTGCCTTTGAATAGATCTAAATGCTGATAGATCAGCGCTTTTGATTATATGTCATCAAGTCAGTGTCGACTCTTAGAACCACATAGATTTTCTCCGTGGTGACCTAACGCTAAGCTGGTCCTGTAGATCTTCCAACGGTGCACCTGAATCCATACGCTTTCCTACTGGTTGCCCTTCTCTTTCCTTCCAGTGTCAGCACTATAGTTGAAGAGTTACTACATTTGTGATGTTTTTGGACGTTTAAACTTTCTAAACTATGATTTATGATCTATGACCTATCACTTTGTTGTTTGTACACTGAGAGCTTATGCACTGGAGACAGATTTCTTGTGTGTCCAATCACACTTGGCCAATAAAGAATATTCTATTCTATTCTATTCTATTCTATTCTATTCTATTCTATTCTATTCTATTCTATTCTATTCTATTCTATTCTATTCTATTCTATTCTATTCTATTCTATTCTATTCTATTCCATTCCATTCCATTCCATTCCATTCCATTCCATTCCATTCCATTCCATTCTGTGGGGAAAGACATTTGTCAAGTCTAACATAATGGCTATTTTAAGGGAAGATGAGCAGAACTAATGTGATATAATGCCACAAATTTCCAATTTCACAGGTAGTCCAGGTTACTGTGATCAACAGTATCAAAAGTTGCTGAGAGCACAAAAATGACAAAAACAAAAAACAACCCCACAAACCCACTGGAAACTTCGGCTAGTGCAAAATGAAGTAGCCTGAGTTCTTACTGGGTAGTCTTGTTCTTGGATGTCCTCTGCTGTGGGAACTGTACTAACTATTGTATGACTTTGATGCATTACTAGGTTCCTGTGATCACCTATAAAACTCTACATGGCTCACAGCTTGATTGTTTATGACTTCTTATCCCAGACAGTTTGCCTACTTTTCTCAGTGAGTAGAGAATTGCCTATTGAGGGGAAGGGAGTGAAGAATTTGATAAAGTAGATCACAGCCTACTTCTTTTTAAGACAGAACAGTATGGGATAATCTATATTGCTACCAGATGTATTTGCAGTTGGCTGACCAACTGCACTCAGTGTGGTCCTCAGTTGAAGCACATTTACATAGAGGGAAGTATGCAGTACCTCAAAGTTCTGTTGGGCCCAGTGTTCTTCATCATCTTTATAAATGACCTAGATAAGGAGATTGAGGGGCATTCATCAAATTTGCAGATGATACAAAGCTGTGGGGAATTGCTAATATAGGCTCATGATCATTAGCTAGCAGTGTGCTGCAGCTGCCAACAAAGCCAGTGCAGTCCTAGGCTGCATCAACAGAGGGATAAAATTAAGCTTACAGGAAGTGATAATACTTCTCTACACTATACTGGTGAGGCCACATTTGGAACACTAGTTCTAGTCATCATGATACAAAAAAAAAGATACTGATGACATGAAAAGAATGCAGAGAAGAGCAACAAAGATGATAATTTAGTCTGGAGACTAAATTGTATGATGAATCGTTAAGGGAATTTGGTATTTATTTATTTATTTATTTATTTATTTATTTATTTATTTATTTATTTATTTATTTTAATCCCATTTATATCCCGCCCTTCTCCGAAGACTCAGGGCGGCTTACAATCTAAGCACAAATCAATGTGCTTAGCAATAGCCTTCATTCTATGTATATGCCTGCTTGATTAGCCCAATGAAGAAAAGGTTCAGGGGAGACTTGAATACTTGAAGGCCTTCAAGTATTTACCTCCATAGCACCTGATTGCAGGACAAGAAGCAATAGGTGAAAGCTTGTCAGAGAGAGATTCAGCCTCAAATTAAGGAGGAATTTCTTGAAACCGAGAAGTCAATCAGCAGAACAGCTTACCTCCCAAAGTAGTAGGCATTCCATTGCTGAAGGTTTTTGAAGAAAAGAGTGGACAAACATTTCTTTGGGATGTTATAAAGACTTCTACCTTGGACTTCAACCATGGGACTAGATCAGCGGCCCTCAACATTTTGGGCACCAGGGACCAGTTCCATGGAGAGAGATTTTTCTGCAGACTGGAGTGTGCGCTGCCAGTCAGATGGGGCTTGGCTTGTTTGTACAGCCTGGTTTCTGGCATGTCATGGACCAGTGCCAGTCCACGGACTGGGTTTTGGGGACCCCTGGATTAGATGATATCCAAGGTCCTTTCCAGCCTTATGATTCTAAGGAAGAAAGGAAGGGAGGAAAGGGAAGAAAGGAAGAGAGGAGAGGAGAGGAGAGGAAAAGAAAGAGAAAGTATTTTCTATAAGGGCTCCCCTTTTTTATAATTGTTTGCCCTCAAAGCAAGGGTGATGCCCACTCTCATGAGTTTCTGAACATTTGTAAAACTTTCTCAGAAAGCCTTGTGGACATTAGACATGATTGTTATTATCTGTATCATTCTACAGTGATTCATAAAATTTATTATTACAGTTTTATTCTGTACCAATTACATTGTTGCTGTTCCAGTTGAATCGCACAAGATTAAAGTGAGATTATATGTTAAAATATTAAATTCAAACTTTTGAATTAATTATATGACTTTCTTCATTAAAAGTTGTGATGGGCCTAGGTAATAATTTTTACTGAATTGTTTTGGCATTAATTTGAGATGACAGAAATTCAGTTTTAATTATATAGGTGTCAGATTTTAAGCAGCTTGATGAGCATTTATGAAATTAGATTTACAGTTATATTTCAATCTTGTGTTTTTGTGTTTCTTCCAAACGTAAGCTTTTTTGTCTGAAGCTCATTTTAATCCTTCGTTTCTCCTACCACCTATGTTTCTGGGGAAATCTCTCTTTATTTTTTATCTCTTTTCCACAAATAGAAATGTGGAAATCCTTTTCAATATCACAGGGACATACTGTATGTCCCTGCTTGTCTTGTTAGTGAAATAATCCATATTTTCTTCAAGCCTGGCCAATTTCACCGATTCAATTAACGTTCTATGGATTCTGTTTCCATGCTGTGGTTGCACTTTCTTTTCCTTTACCTTCAATAGCCAGCTTTGATTTATGGAGTATAAATAATTCAATAATAACTCAAAAGCAGACAAGATATTGAGGAACTTGAAAAAAACTGGACTTTATCTGTTTCACTAAAAAATGGAGAAATAAGGGAAGAGGGTGAAAGTTCATTCTCCAAGCTTGAGGGTTGGTTTCTGAATGTTTCGTTACCAGGCTAACATCTTCAACAGAGTTTAGGGGATGTCAGTAGCAGCGTTCTTCTGTTTACAAGGGCTTCAGGTTTGGGTGTGTCAAGTGAGGTTTTTGTGATGGGTCAGCATTTGATGATGACAAAGGTTTCATCGATGAAGTGTGTCCAGAATTTTGGTTGAATGGTGGGTAGAGCTATGGATTTAAGTTACTGCATGACTGCTTCTGCTATAAGGCCTGATATGGGAGATCCCGTATGATGGTTTCTGTTTCATGAAATTCCTGTATCTGTGCCTCAACACATACAAGTTCAACGGAAAAATGTACAAACAATACAAGGTAACCTGATGGGATCTTCCATATCTGGCCTTATAGCAGAAGCAGTCATGCGATGACTCATCATCAAACACTCCCAAATTGAAGAAACATACGACCTACTTAATAATATATTCCCTGGGATCAAATTTACACGAGAAGAGGAAACAGACAACAGACTCCCATTCCTCGACAGTGACATAAGGAGACTGGACAATGGAAAACTGGAAACCCATGTCTACTGCAAACCTATGCACATAGACCAGATCCTCAGCTTCACAAGCACCCACCCTACCACACACAAAAGAAGCTGTGACCAGACCCTCTTCAGAGGGACCAGGACAAACTTCAGCACCACAACACTAAGAAAAGCAGAAGAGAAATGACTGCTTGATGTCTTTCTCTGTAATGGCTATCCAAAAAACTTCATATTCTGACACACAGCACCCAAACCACAACACACCACACAGCTGACCACCATGCAAAAACTAACCCTACCATATGCAAAAGGGGTGTCGGAAATGATAGCCAGAATTCTCCAACCCCTAGGAATAGCACTAGCCCACAAATCCACAGCCACATTCCGCCAGGAATTATCAAGAACCAAAGACAAGATACAGAAGGATGAAAGAAACGATGTAATCTACAAAATGAACTGTAACGATTGTAACCAATTCTATGTGGAACAAACATTATGTCAATTAAATACCAGGATCCACAAACGCCGCCTGGCATTCAAATGCTATGACCCCAAATCCTTAATCTCTACCCACACCGACACCAAACAACAGCATTTTGATTGGAGCAACACTAAAACCATTGGCCACGCTACCACCCGTCACTCTTGTGAGTTCATAGAAGTCTGACACTCCATAAGCAATTCCATCAACAGACACATTGACCTACAACCAGCCGACGAACCCCTTAGAATCCAAATCAATTGCACAGGCAACCAGAGACAGTACTGATCCTCAAGCAACCCATGCAAGCCCCCCCCTCCCACCAGCAGTTCACCTCCCAAAGACCCTGACCTGATGTAACCTTCCCATCACAAGACCTATTCAATCCACAAAACCCTACAGATTTCAGCTGGTTGGTAATGGATACTCTTTTCTGTAATTAGTATTTGCTTTTTCTTAATTAAGAAGATAAAATTAGCCTAGAAGCAGACAGGAAAATTTGGCTAAATTAAAGTTTTCTCCCCCACATTCTGAGTAAAAGTAATTGAAATGATAGAGATTTTCATCAAACAGAATCTCCCAAAGAAAAGTATATTCTAAAATTCAGTAGGTAGTTTGGCAAAGTATATAGGCTGTGCATCAGAGTAGGAATATGTTGCATCGATGCATGGGAAGCACATGGTAAGCAAAATGTGAAAAGAGTTTCCTGTTGTAAGAATGAAAAGGAAATCACCAAAGGGCCGTCAACTGAATAAAGTTACAGAGAGATTTGCTTTTTGTCTCAAAAAAAAAAGGAATATTCAGCTCATTAATAATGTAAATAACATTAACTAATTTCTGTAAAAATTCTGTAGAAAAATCCTCACCTTTCCACTCTCCAGACTAAATCTAGAATAGCTCTTTGCTGGAAGTATTTATGGGATGATATGATTAGAGTTTTCTAACATTTAAAATGTAATATCTTTGTTTTCTAAAACAAATAGATCAAATTTTAATATCTGGTGCAAGGTGGGGGTACGGCCCACTATTAGACTGTGGCCTATTTGGAACCAGGCCAAGTGAGCAGTGGGTCAGCGTGCATGCATGTAAAGTTGCGTGCTTCACATAGAGACGGACACAGAGCTGGGGTGAAGATGAGTTTATTCTGAACAGAACGAACTGGGGAAACAGGGAAGCCTGGAGTCTATTTGTACCTGCCCAGGTGGATGGCATCCAATCAGTTCAAACCTGGGCTTCCTGCCAGTGCATGTGACAATGGGTGTAGATCCTGGCTTCCCACCAGGCTGACCATGCCTGGGGCTGTCAACAGCTTAAGTCATTAGGCTTATCCTGAGTGAGCAGTCATTGCCCGGAGCTGTCCAGCCCCTCTGCTGATCTGCACCATCAGCCTCCTGCTGTGCTGTCCTTTGTGTATGCTGGGAGGCATACACTGCACCCCTTCCCCCATAGTGAGGATGATCCTCTGTCGTTCCTTCTTAACTATATACAGTTTATTTACAATTTTTACATTTAACCCTCCAGATTCCTCCTCCCCCCAGGTTTAAGAGCGAACATAATCACTGAGGTAGCTGGGGGCTCTGTGTGTCCTGTTTGATCTTCTCAGGCTTGGCTCTGTAGTGGTTTCGGTTCTGCTTCCTGTTCCTTGGTCTGGTTGTGTTGGTCTGATTTGTGTGTGTGCATGTGTTTCTGTGTTGGCTCTTTGTGACCTGCTGCCCTCAGGCTCTTGCCTACTTTCCTTGTCAGCTCCCTGCCAGGCAGATGGATGCCCCAAAACCCTTCCTGCTGTTCTTCTGGGTGACTGTGACTGTGGCTGTGTGTGTGTTTGTGTTTGCTCTGCCTCCTCCCTTGCTGTTTCCATTGATTCTCCACCCGTCCTCTCAGGGGCTCTCTTCCTTAGTTGATCTAAGTGTCTCCTCCACAGGAGTCCCCCCTCCACCCTTACTCTGTAGGAGAGGGGGCCTGTCCGTTCCACCACTTCACCTGGCACCCATGGATGGCCTGTGCTGTAATTTCTGGCCCAGATCAGCTCCCCTATGTTGAAAATGGTTTTGAGGGTTGGGGGTTCTGTGTCTGCTGATACCCTGTCTGGGTGGAGTCTGTCTAATGTAGTTATGAGGCGTCTGCCCCACCTGAGCTCCGCTGGGCTCTTTCCTGTGGCTGTGCAGGGGGTTGCGTGTTGATGGAGGAGGAATGTGGCCAGTCTCTGTTTCCAGTCCCCTTGTACTATTCGTTTGATTGCATCCTTCGTAGTCCGCACGAACCTCTCTGCCAACCCGTTACTGGCAGGGTGAAAGGGCGCTGAAGTGGCATGCCTAATCCCCAAGGTCCTCAGGAACACTTGGAAATCCGAGGAGGTAAATTGCGCTCCGTTATCAGATACTACTACATCTGGTAGCCCATGTGTGGCAAACACTCCCCTTAGTGCCTGTATTGTGCCCGCTGATGTCATGTTGGACACAGGTACCACCTCTAACCACTTGGAGTGACTATCCACGATGACTAAGAAGGTGTGTCCCTGAAATGGCCCCGCATAATCTATATGGACCCTGGACCAGGGGTGTGAGTTTGATCCCACTTGTGGACTGGAGCGTGCGCCTGCTCTGGGCGAGACCTTTGGCATGTGTAACATCCTGCTACCAACCCCTCTATCTCTTTATCCAACCCAGGCCACCACAGGTAACTCCTGGCCAGAGCCTTCATCCTTACCACTCCCGGGTGACCCTCGTGAAGGGACTGAAGGACTTTCTCCCTAAGTTTTGTGGGGATGATGACCCTGCTCCCCCACAGCAGGCAGCCTTTATGGGTTGAGAGCTTGTGCCGCCGCGTAAAAAATGCTGTGAACTCAGGTCCCGGTGACTTGTCCTGCCACCCGCTGCTAACCCAGGACTGAATTCTGCTAAGAATCTTATCCCTGGGAGTTTTGGCTGCTATATCGCTAGCGTCTAATGGGCACTCAGCCAGCTCCTGTATTGCTAATATCTGATTAGCAGGAGCGGGATCCGGTCCAGCCTCCCTTAGGGGAAGTCTGCTGAGTCCGTCGGCGTGTCCCATTTCCTTTCCTGGTCTATGGATTAGCTTACAGGAGTATGCTGAAAGAAAAATGGACCAACGGAGCATCCTTGGTGAAAGGATCTGTGGCGTTTGCTTCTCCGTGGTGAATAATCCCAGCAGGGGCTTGTGATCTGTGTAAATGAGGAACTCCCTCCCGTACAGGTAGTCGTGGAACTTTTTTACCCCCGCGACCACTGCCAGTGCCTCCTTATCTATCTGCGTGTAGTTTCTCTCCGCCGCTGACAGGGTCCGGGAATAGTATGCTATGGGAGCCTGCAAGCCGTCCTCCCTTAAGTGGCTGAGGACTGCCCCTATCCCATAAGGGGATGCATCGCACGCTAGGCAGATGGGCTGGTCCTCCCTGAAGTGAGTGACCGTTGCGTCCCCGGCTAGCATGTTCTTAAGGGTCCTGAACGCGCTTGTGTGTGTGGCAGTCCAGTCCCAGGGTGTTTGTTTGTCCAGGAGCCTGTGCAAGGGCTCCGCGATGGTCGCCTTGTGCGGCAGGAATGTATGATAAAAATTTAAGAGACCAAGGAACGCTTGCAGCTCCGCTTTGTTTTTGGGAATTGGGGCTTCCTTGATAGCCCTCACCTTGGAGGCTGACGGGTGGATGCCCTGTGCGTCTATCCTGAATCCCAGAAACTCCGTCTCCGTAACCCCAATTTTACACTTGTCCCTTTTCAGTCTTAGACCCACATCCCTAAAACGACCGAATACCGCTCTTAGCCGTGATGCCAGGATGTCCTCCGAGCTGGCCGCTATAAGGACGTCGTCAAAATACGGGCAAACCCCAGGGATCCCCTTTAGCGTTTTTTCCATGACTTCCTGGAAAATCCCCGGAGCTACGCTCACCCCAAATTGCAGTCGGTTTACCCGGAACGCCCCTTTGTGAGTGATGATGGTCTGGGCCCTTGCTGCCTTGGGGTCTACCGGCAGCTGCTGATAAGCCTGGGCAAGATCTAATTTCGCGAATACCGCCCCACCTTGCAGGGATGCCAGGATGCTGCTTACGGCGGGAACCGGGTACGAATGCGCACTTAACGCCCGGTTAATTGTCCCCTTATAATCTGCGCAGATTCTAATGTCCCCATTTGCCTTTAACGGGGTAACTATGGGGGTCTCCCAGTCCTTCCCATCTACCGGCGTCAGCACCCCCTGTTCCACTAACTTATCCAATTCCTGCTCAATCTTATGCTTGAGCGCAAAGGGAACTCTCCTCGCCTTCATCCTGACCGGTGGGACAAGGGGGTTTAATTTAAAAGAAATCGGGGGCCCGGTGTACTTCCCCAACCGTTCGTCGAAGACATCCGCGAACTCCCTGCAGATGCCCTCCAGGGAGGTGTGGCTCTGCGTTTGGTGGATCCCGGTGATCCCAATGCCCAACGCCCTGAACCATCCTAGCCCCACAAGGCTGGTCCGTTGCCCTTCGACGACCAGCACACTCAACTTCCCCTTAAACCCTTTGTAGTGGACCGTCACCGACGCCTCCCCCCTGACTTTAATCGGAGAGTTCTGGAAGTCTGAGAGGGTCAGTTTGGATGGCCTCAGGGGAACCCGCTGGCCGCTCTGCTTGCAGATCTCGCTGAAAGTCCGCGCGGAGATAATGGATACGGCTGACCCAGAGTCAAGTTCCATTACGCAGGGGACCCTTTGAATTTTAACCTCCAGTTTGATTTTTGGAATAAGGGGTGGGTGTCCGCTGGTTTCGCAAACAGCCGACCGTCCCACCGTGTGGCTAACCGTAAACCTCGGCGCCCGCTCCCCTGTACCTGTGGCCAGCTGGAAATCCGCCTCCACCTCATGCAGACTGTCCCTCGGCCGGCTCCGACAGACCGCCGCGATGTGGCCGGTCTTCCCGCACGCTCTGCACTTCGCCGACTTGAACCGGCAGGTAGACCGGGGGTGCTGTCCTCTGCAGCTGGCGCAACGGGTAGATCGGTTGGAGGTTCCAGACCCGCAGCCGATGCACGGGGTAGACCGGTGTTGACCAAACGAGCTGGGCTGGGTAGGCCTGGGGCCGCTGCCGCACTGCTGGGTAGACTGGGAGTGATGAGCGCTGCCGCCGGAGGGCTGGGTAGACCAGGGGCCGCTCGTCCCGCATCCGCACTCCTGATACCGCTGCTCGGCTGTCGCTGGGCGTTGCTCCTTCATGCGGTCCCGGGAGTAGGTGGTCGATCGCTGTTGGCGGTGGATGGCGTCTACCTCGAAGTCTCCCCCTTCTGCATCATCGTGGCCGGACAGCTGATGGATGGCCCCGTTCTCCCTTGCGTCGGACTCCTCCGCTACGTCCCAGGCTAAGAACTCCTCCTGGACGTCCCGAAGGGTCAGCTTCTGCTTGGCAAACATCTTCTGCCGCAGCTTCCGGTCCCTTAGCCCGCAGACAATCCGATCCCGCAGACGGACTTCGAGGTTGTCGAAGTTGCAGAGTCTCGCCGCTTGTCGCAGGGCAGCCATGTACTGCTTCGTGGTCTCGCCTGGACGTTGGTCCCATTTCTCGAAACGGTACCGCCAAGCTATCTCTGATGTTTCGGGCTTAAAGTGTTCCGTTAGCTTGGATATCAGCTAGCTGTACCCGACGGCGTGAATGTCGTCGGGCGCGCACAGACCGACCGCCAGCTGATACGTCTCCATGCCACAGCTGCAGAGTAGCGCCGCCGCTCTCTGTCGGTCGTCCTTGACCCCATTCGCCCATAGGTAGCACTCGAGCTGACCTATGAACGCCTCCCACTCCTCAGGGCGGTTGCTGTTGAAGATGGGGTATTGTCCCAGTTGTGCCATTACCTCAGTTGGGGTCATCCTGCGTCGGGTCCTGAGCTGCCGATGGGGTTTCATCCGTGGCTAGCGTTTTCCGGAGCAGGATCCCACCTTCGTCGCCAGTGTAAAGTCGCGTGCTTCACATAGAGACGGACACAGAGCTGGGGTGAAGATGAGTTTATTCTGAACAGAACGAACTGGGGAAACAGGGAAGCCTGGAGTCTATTTGTACCTGCCCAGGTGGATGGCATCCAATCAGTTCAAACCTGGGCTTCCTGCCAGTGCAGGTGACAATGGGTGTAGATCCTGGCTTCCCACCAGGCTGACCATGCCTGGGGCTGTCAACAGCTTAAGTCATTAGGCTTATCCTGAGTGAGCAGTCATCGCCCGGAGCTGTCCAGCCCCTCTGCTGATCTGCACCATCAGCCTCCTGCTGTGCTGTCCTTTGTGTATGCTGGGAGGCATACACTGCAATGCACACGCAGCTTAACTTGCACAAGTTGAACTGCGTGCACGTGCACACGTGCGCTGCTCAGCCGCTTGCGTGGCCCATTTCCCCTCTCCCCCCTGGCTGGACCGCCAAGCCACAAAATTTGGGGAGCACTGGCCTATTTGAAACTGGCAAGTGTGCACGCACTTGTATGAGAGTATGAGTGGCAGGCTGGCGCACATGCACACTCAACTTGGCAAGTCAACTGTCATGCGCATGCCATTCATACGGCTCCATTCCCCCCTTTCTCTCTGCTGGGCCACCAAACCGCAGAGTTGGGGACTGCTGGTGTAATGTTATTTCATGTGCCATTTTTGGGACATGAATATATATATATATGTAAATTTTTTGGATTGCTAACAAAGAATTAAAGGGAGACTGATATGCATTTCAAACTTATTTGTTCTCATCAGTTAGCCATACCCTTCTGAGATTCGAACCTGGGCTGATTGAACATTTAGCAAATTGCAGTGTGGCCCAATTAGGCAATTTGCCTAATGTGCAATGAGCCCAGGTTCGAATCTCAGAAGGGTATGGCTGACTGATGAGAACAAATAAGTTTGAAATGCATATCAGTCTTCCTTTAATTCTTTGTTAGCAATCCAAAAAAATTACATAAATATGAGCTGTCACTACTGTGACCACTGCCTGTGGATGGCCTTGGGTTAGGCTGAAACAGGAAATAAAGATTTGTCCCATGTTTGGGGCCTAGCAAGGTAATCTAAATACTTAACAAACATTTCACACACACACACACACACACACACACACACACACACACACACATAACGTTGAAAAATCTGCCAGAGGATAAAAATATTTAGTAATAAAATATCAGTAGAATGAGTGTGATTAAAATTACCAAAGGGAGAACTTTTAATAAAACAGACTGGAGGAATATGGCCATGTGTAGGGACTACAAAGTTTTTTAAAAAAGGAATTCCACAAACATATACAGGTGGTTAGCTGATTACCTTTAGCTCTGACAATAAATGTTGTGATGGGTTTAAATTTATCATTTAGATTTAGAATGATTCTGTTCCAATGACTCAGTTTGACTTTGTGGGTACTAAAAGTAGATGCATTTCTACAGGTAGTTCTAGACTTACAACCACAATTGAACCTAAATTTCTGGTGTGAAGTAAGACATTTATTGTGAGTTTTGCCCCATTTTACGACCTTGTTTGCCACAGTTGTTAAATGAATCACTGCAGTTGATTAGTTAGTAACACCGTTGTTAAATGAATCTGGCTTCCTTATTGATTTTGCTTGGTAAAAGGTTGCAAAAGGTGATCACAAGACCTTGGGACACAGCAATGGTCATAAGTATGAACCAGTTGCCAAGCATCTGAATTTTGATCACATGATCATGGGGCTGCTTCAAAGGTTGTAAGTGTGAAAAATGGTTATGTCACTTTTTCCAGTGCTGGTGTAACTTTAAATGGTCACTAAATGAACTGTTGTAAGTCAAGGACTACCTATATATACAGGTGAAACTCGAAAAATTAGAATATCGTGCAAAAGTTCATTTATTTCAGTAATGCAACTTAAAAGGGGAAACTAATATATGAGATAGACTCATTACATGCAAAGCAAGATAGTTCAAGCCGTGATTTGTCATAATTCTGATGATTATGGCTTACAACTCATGAAAACCCCAAATCCACAATTTCAGAAAATTAGAATATTGTGAAAAGGTGCAATATTCTAGGCTCAAAGTGTCCCACTCGAATCAGCTAATTAAGCCATAACACCTGTAAAGGGTTCCTGAGCCTTCAAATGTTCTCTCAGTCTGGTTCAGTAGGAATCACAATCATGGGGAAGACTGCTGACCTGACAGTTGTGCAGAGAACCATCATTGACACCCTCCATAAGGAGGGAAAGCCTCAAAAGGTAATTGCAAAAGAAGTTGGATGTTTCCAAAGTGCTGTATCAAAGTACATTAATAGAAAGTCATGTGGAAGGGAAAAGTGTGGAAGAAAAAGGTGCACAAGCATCAGGGATGACCACAGCCTGGAGAGGATTGTCAGGAAAAGGCCATTCAAAAGTGTTGGGGACTTTCACAAGGAGTGGACTGAGGCTGGAGTCAGTTCATCAAGAGCCACCACACACAGACGGATCCTGGACATGAGCTTCAAACGTCGTATTCCTCTCGTCAAGCCGCTCCTGAACAACAAACAACATCAGAAGCATCTTACCTGGGCTAAAGAAAAACAGACCTGGTCTGTTGCTCAGTGGTCCAAAGTCCTCTTTTCTGATGAGAGCAACTTTTGCATCTCATTTGGAAACCAAGGACCCAGAGTCTGGAGGAATGGAGAGGTACACACTGCAAGATGCTTGAAGTCCAGTGTGAAGTTTCCACAGTCTGTGTTGATTTGGGGAGCCATGTCATCTGCTGGTGTTGGTCCACTGTGCTTCATTAAGTACAGGGTCAACGCAGCCATCTACCAGGAGATTTTGGAGCACTTCATGCTTCCTTCCGCAGACGAGCTTTATGGGGATGCTGACTTCATTTTCCAGCAAGACTTGGCACCTGCCCACACTGCCAAAAGCACCAAAACCTGGTTCAATGACCGTGGGATTACTGTGCTTGATTGGCCAGCAAACTCGCCTGACCTGAACCCCATAGAGAATCTATGGGGCATTGCCAAGAGAAAGATGAGAGACATGAGACCGAACAATGCAGAAGAGCTGAAGGCTGCTATTGAAGCATCCTGGTCTTCCATAACACCTCAGCAGTGCCACAGGCTGATAGCTTCCACGCCACGCTGCATTGAGGCAGTAATTGCTGCAAAAGGGGCCCAAACCAAGTACTGAGTACATATGCATGCTTATATTTTCAGAGGTCTGATATTGTTCTATGTACACTCCTTGTTTTATTGATTACATGTAATATTCTAATTTTCTGAGATTGTGGATTTGGGGTTTTCATGAGCTGTAAGCCATAATCATCACAATTATGACAAATCATGGCTTGAACTATCTTGCTTTGCATGTAATGAGTCTATCTCATATATTAGTTTCCCCTTTTAAGTTGCATTACTGAAATAAAAGAACTTTTGCACAATATTCTAATTTTTCGAGTTTCACCTGTAGAACAAATGAGGCTCCTCCTCCAAGATGGCTGCTGAATGGTAGGAACTGTAGGTAACAGGAGAATATAGGAGGTAAACATGTCAAATAAGTATGGTTATTCATACTTTCCCCAATTAGATATTCAGATATTGTAGTATATTTTTAGCTCTCTATGAATTACCAGGCTTCAAAATATTAATTATGTATTTTGAACCATAACAATTAAACAAAATCTTGTCATCACACTACAATATTACTGCATTATGTATTTTATATAGAGTTGTGCAGTAAACAATCTTCTGTTACTTTCCCTAGAGTTTAGCCAATTGTATTTAACAGGTCAGGCCTCACTGTTTCAAACTAATCTAATTTGCCAGAAGAAGCACAAAGTTCTATTTGTATTTCTAGAGGCAAAATAAAATGTAAGTTTTATCAAAATCTTAGAAGCAGAAAGAGCTACTCATTCCTTATCTTATTTTAGCAGGCAGTCAATTATACTCAGTCTTTGCCTTGTTATGAAATTATTCTGGACTTTTAGAATGGTTTTTTTTCCAAAAGGCCTCACATTAAACAAATTCTCTCAGACCTCTGCTATGGAGTTCTGATCTTCACCAATATTTTCCTTTTCTAACAGTAAAAATGAATGTTGTTGTTTGGTTCTGATAGACGAGGACTCAGAGTGATTTTTGCAATGAACGTGTTTATTGAATACACATAAGTCAACTGACAACTGTCAAATGTTGCAACCTTTTATAGTGGAACTGTTTGAACTGTAACCAATCAACGGCGTTTATTTTCCCGCTTCTTGCTTATTGCAACCAATGAATGCACCTGAATCTCCCGCTCTAAACCCAGCTATATTGCAATCTGCAAATTCACTTGTTAGCAACTATTTACATACACAACACCCCTTACCCCCCAGTTGTTGTTATTTATGTACAAAATCCTTTAAATATTTTGGTGGCCTATGGATTCTAGAAGGGTATCTATTGCCCTGGCTGCTAGGGACACCTTTACCTGATTGTCTGCTTGGCTGATTGTCTCTGTTGGACCTGGGCTCTTGGTTACCAGACTCTGATGCTTCCCTATTACTGTTTTGTGGATTTGTTTGTGTTTGAGGATCAGCGGTCGCTGGCCTACTCCGCAGGGGTATTTCCCAATTGAACTGACTAAATTGTTGTTGTTGGTTACCAGGGGATGAGTTATTATGCAATTCTGCTACCCCACTATCTGGCATGTTGTTATCACTGAACCAGGATGTACTGTTCCCCCCAAATATACTTTGATCCCCTTCTTCAGGTACGCATCCACTAGTTCTCTTCCTCAACTGATCTATGTGTCTCTTCCTGATCCTATTCCCTTCCCCCTCAATAGTATACGACAGGGGACCTAAAATTTCAGTAACCACCCCTGGGATCCATTTGTCCCCTTGTGCATAGTTCCTGGCCCAGATTAAATCCCCCACTTTAAATGTTCTATTAGGAATGTCCAGTTCAGCACTTGGTAGAAGTCTGTCAGGGTGTAATCTGTCCAATTTGGTGGTTAGTCTCCTTCCCCACCTCATTTCAGCTGGACTTTTGCCGGTAGCAGTACATGGGGTCGTATGTTGGGTCAGCAAGAATTCGGCCAGTCTTTGATGCCAGTCACCTCGGATGATTCTTTTTAAAGCGTCTTTCGTGGTCCTCACATTTCGTTCAGCCAAACCGTTGGTGGATGGGTGGAAGGGTGCTGATGTCTTGTGCTTAATCGAGTTGGCCTTGAGGAAATCCTGGAATTCAACAGAGGTGAATTGTGGCCCGTTATCTGACACTATTACATCCGGTAACCCATGAGTGGCAAAGAGGCCCCTTAATACCTGTATTGTTCTACCTGAAGTCACTGAACTGACTGGTACTACCTCTAGCCATCTAGAGAAGCTGTCTACAACCACCAGAAATGTTAACCCTTGGAAGGGTCCAGCAAAGTCGATATGAATCCTGGACCAAGGATTTCTAGCTAACTCCCACTTATGCGTACGGATGTGTTGTTGTTCTGGCCTAGAGCGTTGGCACAGATGGCAATTGGCAACACATTCCTCAATGTCGTTGTCCAGTCCTGGCCACCACAAGTGGCTCCTAGCCAACGCCTTCATACGTACTATTCCTGGGTGTCCTTCATGTAATTCTAATAAAATGGCTGGTCTGTGAATTTCAGGAATAACCACATGGTTCCCCCACAGTAAACATCCCAAATGAACTGACAGTTCATCTTTCCTTCTGAAATAGGGAATGTACTTGGCATCCGGATTGGCATTTGGCCACCCACTCAGGACCCAGGCCATTATTCTCTTAAAAGTTGGGTCATTGTTTGTTGTCACAGCTATATCTTTAGCGGTTAAAGGCCAGTCAGGGATGTCCTGTAGGGACATTATTTGTCCCACAGGGGCAGGGTCATCCTCAGTGATGTTCAATGGAAGCCTGCTAAGGGCGTCAGCATGTCCCATGTCCTTGCCCGGTCTGTATTGGAGAGAAAATGAATATGCTGAGAGGAAAATGGACCACCTCAGCATTCGGGGTGACATGATTTGGGGAGTCTGTTTATCCGTGGTAAACAGTCCCAACAGGGGTTTGTGGTCAGTCAGTATGGTAAAGTTCCTACCATAAAGGTAGTCATGGAACTTTTTTACTCCTGCCACAATTGCTAATGCTTCCCTGTCTATCTGAGCATAATTCCTCTCGGCTTTGGTTAGTGTCCGGGAATAATATGCGATTGGTCTTTGTATCCCTTGGTTGTCTAAATGGCTGATCACAGCCCCTACACCATAAGGTGAAGCATCGCACGCTAGGTAAATAGGTTTATTTTCTATAAAGTGGGTTACAGTTGATTGGCTGGAAAGAATGTCCTTTAACGTTTGAAAACTAACTCTATGTTTGTTCAGCCACTGCCAAGGAGCCTTTTTATCTAAGAGTCTGTGGAGGGGTTCTGCAATGGCAGCCTTGTGAGGCACAAACGTATGGTAGAAATTGACTAAACCAAGGAAGGCTTGTAGTTCAGCCTTGTTCCTTGGTTCAGGAGCCCATTTAATTGCTTTAATTTTGTCAGGGGTAGGATGGATTCCATTCTTGTCTATCCTGAATCCCAAAAAATCAGTGGACTTAACCCCAATGGAACATTTTTCCTTTTTTAGTTTCAGTCCAGCCCTCCTAAATCTGCCCAATACCTGTTCCAGCCGCTCTACTAACATTTCCTCATTTTTTCCAGCTATCAAGACATCATCAAAGTAAGGGCATACACCAGGTATGCCCTTTAAGGTCCTCTCCATCACTTCTTGAAAGATGCCTGGAGCTGCTGCAATACCGAATTGCAGTCTGTGGACCCGGAACGCCCCCTTGTGGGTAACGATCGTCTGTGCTTCTGCAGCCTCTTCAGAAACAGTCAATTGTAAGTACGCATGCGCCAAATCTAGCTTGGCAAACATGGCGCCGTCCTGGATCGTCGCGAGGACCTGCTTCACCGTCGGGACCGGGTAAGCATGTTTTTTCATTCCAATGTTCAGGGTGGCCTTGTAGTCAGCGCAGATTCTCACATCCCCATTGGGTTTGAGGGGTGTGACAATCGGCGTTTCCCACAGACCACCCTCAACAGGTTCTAATACTCCTTGGCCTACAAGCCTGTCGAGCTCGGCCTCGATTTTTTCCTTCAGGGCGAAAGGCACCCTTCGGGCCTTAAGCCTGATAGGTTTTACTGAGGGGTCTAGATTAAATTTAATCGGGGGCCCTTTGTATTTACCGAGAGACCCATCGAATACGTCTGCAAATTCATTGCAGACTGATTCGAGGGTCTTATTTTTAATTACTGAATTTATTCCCCCGACCCAAATGCCCAGGGCTGGGAACCAGTTAAGGCCAATTAGACTAGTCCTATGCCCCTCAGTAACTATTAAATCTAAGACCCCCTTAAATCTCTTAAATTTAACACTAAGACTGATCTTCCCTTTTATTTCTATTGGGCTTTTTTGAAAATCAGTTAATTGAATTTTTGTTGAACTAAGTGGAATTTTCCTTCCACTTATTTGTTCAATCCTCTCAAGGGTTTCACTGGAAATTATTGACACTGAAGCCCCTGAGTCTATTTCCATTCTGCAAGGAACCCCTTGCAGATGGACTATGATTTTTAATTTTCCTTCTGGAAAATTGCTGTTTTTCCCATTCCTCCTGCGATTTACACGCGCCACCTCCCCTAGATTCGGAATTTTAACCCGGGGTCTAGGGGTCTCTTTGCCACTAAAGTAAGGGGTTACCTTACCTTCGGGCCACACATCGACTTCGTGAAGGCGGTTGTCGCGAGCACGGCTCCTACAGATGGCCTGGATGTGGCCGGTTTTTCCGCACGCCCTGCACTTTGCAGTACGAAATCGGCAAGATGTGCGGGGATGGTTGCCTCCGCAGCTGCCACACCGGTTTTGGTTGTCGTTGTCTCGCGGTCTGGTTGCGGTGTCCCTCCATGGTCGTTGTGCCCCTGTCGCTTGTCTTTGCGGAGTTGCGGGTTGTTGTCGGCGGTTAGGTTCAGGCCCCTCACTTCTGGGTGGTCTTGGCGCCAATTTTCCGAATTGCCTGGAGACTTCGGCAATATCTTCTTCCCACTGCTGATCCACCTCCCCGCAGTCCACATAGCCCTCTTGGTTGATCTCGGACGACGCTGCCATGCTACTGCGGGGGGGGGGGTCGCGATACCCGGTAGACTCATACGTTAAAAGTTCATCAATCACCTCCTGCAGATCGCCGGTGGGTTTGGCGATTATTCTGTTTTGTAGCTGCTCATCACGCAAGCCCAGTACTACTCGGTCCCGAATTCTTATTTCTAAGTTATCGTATTTACAACGAACTGCGGCTTCCCTGACGGCAGCGACAAATTTTTGTATGGATTCTCCCGGTCTCTGGTTTCTTTTCTCAAAAATGCGCCGCCAGAAGAGTTCGGATCTCCTGGGTGTAAAATGGACCTTTAGCTTGGCTAGGAGGTCGGCATATGGCACGCTTGAGACTGGCTGCGGTTGACACAGTCCGACAGCGATTCGGTAAACCGGTGTGCCACAAATGGTCAATAATGCTGCCGCCTTTTTTCGGTCGTCAGTGATTCCGTTCACTAGCAGGAACCCTTCAACTTGTCCGATGTATTCTTCCCAATCCTCGGGGAAGTTTGGGTCGAATTCCTTCAATGACCCTATTTGCGCCATTCGGAGAATTTTCTATTTCGCCGCGGCCGCTCGGTTGACTATGACACGCTTTCGAATTTGCCGCCTTTGCGCAACAATTCGCCAATTCTCTGGTCTTCTGTCTATCCCACCTTCGTCGCCAATTGTTTGGTTCTGATAGACGAGGACTCAGAGTGATTTTTGCAATGAACGTGTTTATTGAATACACATAAGTCAACTGACAACTGTCAAATGTTGCAACCTTTTATAGTGGAACTGTTTGAACTGTAACCAATCAACGGCGTTTATTTTCCCGCTTCTTGCTTATTGCAACCAATGAATGCACCTGAATCTCCCGCTCTAAACCCAGCTATATTGCAATCTGCAAATTCACTTGTTAGCAACTATTTACATACACAACAGTTGTGGTCCTTAGTTTACTTCTATGTTAGTTTTGTTGCAAGTGATTAATATTTGTGCAAAATGAAATGCAACATTTGAACATTATTCTTCAAAAGTTACTAATTAAAAATGAAAATGCATACTTTTTAATACATTAAGCTTAAACAATATTCTACAAACATTATGACCTATTGATACAAATATAAAATTAAAAATAATTTTGTTGCTGCTGCCATGGAAGGGAGGAGCGAGATTTTATGGATTTTTATATTGTGAATTTTTAATGTAGTAAGCCATCCATTGTCGCCTATGTGTGAGTTAGACAGCCATATAAATTTGTATAATAAATAAAAAAAATATTTTTAAGAGCAGCAAATATTTTCTTAGTAACAACTGGTTAATCCTGGTGATTGCTATCATCTTGAGCACTGAAAACTATTTTTGTAACTAGAGTAATTCTGGAAAAAATATTGGCAGACTAGATGGATGGACAGATGAAAAAAAAACGTAGGGGTATAATTTAACAATATAGATCCAAAATAAGGCTGTTGTAAGAAATGCAATAATAAAGGAATTGAAAATTGCATAAAAATGGCAATCTGATAATGCTTCTTTAGCAATCTATTATATTGGGAATCCTCTGAATACTGTGTACAGTTATGATTGGCAGAAATCAAAAGGTAGAAGCCCCATTTAAGGGATAAAAATCCAGATGACATTTGTTCATTGAATCTAAATGACTGCAGGAAATGAATTATGTTGGCTTCCATTTGTCCCAGGATCTAGATATTCAGAGCACAAGTCTATATACATAAAATCAATTGTCTGAAGTCTTTTCTTTTATAATAGTTTTGTAAAAATTGCATGTTTTACATTCATTCATGGTCTGAGAATTTCTAGCCAGTAGTATATTCTGTCATTATTAATCATGATATCTATATATTATCTCCAGTATCAGATACTGTCCCAGTCAGCTACTCTGTCTTGATTAAATTTCAATTTATTTAATTCACTGTAATCCATTTCTCTTTCTAAATACAGGAACATATTCTATCTCACCTTATTTAACAGTAGAAAACAGAGATGCTATCTTGAAAAAAAAGAATCCATGTCCATCTTGAGACATTAATTATCTTTATACTGTATAAACCTTGAAGAATACAGAAATAGAATAGACTTTTAGGGATCCTGTGATGTAAATGCCATAATGCTGCAGTAGTTTTGATACCACTTCTAATTACCTATGCCATTTCTAAACACCGAGATGGGAGTTAAAGCAAAGTTATACCTTTCAAATGGATAGCAGTTATTGAAGGCAATTGTGATATATTTCAAATAACTCCATGGAATAAGACATTGTGTACATGTCTCTGTCTTAACATGTTGTCTTGTCTTGCTTAGATTTTTGAATTCTAGGTGGCAGGCAGATTGGAAGATTATAGATACTTACAGGCATTTAAACTCCTCATGATTGATTGTTCTGATAGTTCTTGATGTATAAATCAGAATTAAATTATGGTACTCCTCCCACAAAAGTTTTATGGTATAGGGATCTTGGTTTGTCTTCTGCATATGTGTGAGTGTGTTTCATGACTTGCTTGTGGTGCTGAGAGAGAAAAGACATTTGTATAGAATACATCCTCTAAGTAATTTGCCTTGAATGATAATTTATGAAACTTTAGCTGCTTTTGAAAAGAAATAATTCCATTCTGCTTATTATGATTTCAGATAATAAAATAAGTAGTCGTTAAGAACCACTTTAAGAAGCATGCAATATGTCACAGAAAAAGTTGCCCTTGCTCATGTATCAATTGTATTATCAAGAATAAAAACATGTGTACTCACATAAATGGATTTGATTTTTTTCATTTAAGTGCCAGGAAGCACTTAAAACTAGCCGAAGGGGAAAATAGTTATACAACTGATGAACTGCAAAAAAATCCCATTATTTTTAACAAAGACTTAAAAAAAACCTCTATTAATATTACCAACTATAGTTCTAGCTTTATTACATTTTAAAATGTTTGCTGTTTAGGTTTTAAAGAATTATAGTTCATTTGCTGCATTATAGTATTTAGTCAAAAAGTAAAAAAAATGTTCATAGTCTTTGGTTAACAGAAAATAACTCACTATTATTTCTTTTTTTTTTTAAAAAGTAAAGTTAGTATAGTAGCATATGGGAAAAGTCAAAAGAGTGTGAATTTATTGAACTGCATAATATCAGCTTGAGTTACTATGCTGAAAATAGCAAAGATGGCCAGACAAAAGAGCATATAATTAAATAAATAAAAAAGAAACATACCGTGATTTTAGAACACATGTTAGCAGCTTCCCTTTATTTCCCTTTATTTCTAAAATAAATGACTTGTTATTGTAATCAAAAGCAAATTTGATTGATGTTATTCAAATATCAGTGAATTCTTTTAACCATACAGTTGTCCAATTCTTGGCGATTTTATAGACAAGTGCTCTCCATGCTACCCTGTCAAACACATCTTTGTTGGATGTTCATCTTTGTATCAATTTTGATGTTATCAACCCAGTGTGTTCTTTGCTTGCCCCTTCTTGTTCCACTAACCATTCCTAACGTTATTGACTTCTTCAATGAATTTGCATGCATGACATGGCCAAAGTAAATCAGACATAGTCTTGTGAATTTGGCTTTTAATGAATGATGGGTCTGGTTTTATACAATGCAGCACCTCTCTGTTATTCTGGATGTCCATATGCAATAATATATATACAATATTTTTGTGTATATTTATACACAATAATTTAAGCTAGTACCACAGTTCAAAGGCGTCTATTTTTCTTTGATCAGGGATTCTTAGTGTCCAACTCTCACACCTATATATCATTATAGGGAATATTATTGTTCTAACTAGCCTTTTTTTTGTATTTTTATCAATATTTCTGCTTTTCCAGATCTTATTCATGTTAACTATTGCAGTGTGGCCCAATGTTATCCTGTGTTTGATTTCAGGAGTAGAACTGAGATCATGAACAATTTTTGACCCAAGAAGATAATTCTCAAACTAATTCAATTTTCTCCTTGATGATTTTAAACATCTAATGTCTATCTGCAGCTGTTGGCAGTATCTTTGTTTTCCTGATATTAAGACTCAGTCCTACTTTTTCACTTTCAGCCTTGATTATCCAGTACATTTTTTTCCAGGTCTTCCTCATTTTTGGTCAATAGTGTTGTATTGTCTGCATACCTCAAATTATTTAAGGTTCTTCCCCCAATCTTCAATCCAACATCAGTTCCAGATTTAGTTTTTGCATGAACCAGTGAATTAGGAACACATGATCTGTAATATCTTGTATCATAGTTGCGCAGCGGCAGCCCTGCCTGAGCTACTCGATGTCCTCTCTGGGTTGGTGATTGAGTTCCCCAAACTTATAGTTTTGGGTGACTTCAATCTACCATCCCTGGGAGGTTCATCTGAGTTAGCTCGGGAGTTCATGGCTTCCATGACGGCCATGGACCTGACGCAAGTAATTTCTGAACCAACTCATGAGGGAGGCCACACCCTTGACCTGGTTTTCTTATCTGGACAGTGGTTTGATGATCTTGGTGGGGGCTCTCCATTCATTATGCCCCTGTCATGGACCGATCATTACCTCCTGCGGCTGGTCTTCCCTTTCGCCACCTGCCGCCGTGGGGGTACGGAGCCAACTAGATGATACCGCCCCAGACGCTTAATGGATCCTGATAGGTTCCAGGCAGCGCTGGGGTCCCCACCTGCCTCCGTTGCTCACAACTCGGCGGATGCCCTAGTGGAAGCCTGGGAAAGGGCGGCCACTGGGGCACTTGACCGAGTTGTACCCTTGCGGCCCCTGACCCGGTGCAGATCCCAACGAGCTCCATGGTTCTCTACAGAGCTCCAGGAGATGAAGCGTCGGAAACGGGGCCTAGAGAGCTGTTGGAGGTCCAGCCGATCCAAATCCGACCGGTTGCGACTAAGAACCTTTATTAGGTCTTATCTCGCAGCGATGAGGGCAGCGAGGTATAATTACTTCTCTGCCCTCATCGCGTCCGCAGATAATCGCCCGGCCGCCCTGTTTAGGGTGACCCGCTCCCTCCTTAATCAGGAGGTGAGGGAGGAACCCTTGCAGGGTCGTGCCGAGGAGTTTGGTCAACATCTGCTGGATAAAATCGCTCGGATTCGGACCGGTCTGGACTCCAACTGGGCAGAGTCCGACGATCAGGACATGGGCGGTCTTGTCGATGTTATCTGGGAGGAGTTTGATTCTGTGACCCCTGAGGAAGTGGACAGGATTATGGGGAGGTTGAACTCCACCACATGTTTATTGGACCCGTGCCCTTCTTGGCTGGTCTATGCAGCTCGGGAGAGGACACGAGGCTGGTTCCAGGCAGTTATATCTGCTTCTTTGAGTGAGGGTAATTTCCCCGCCGTCTTGAAGGAGGCGGTGGTGAGACCTCTCCTCAAGAAGCCTGCCCTGGACCCAGCTGTTCTGAATAACTTTCGTCTGGTCTCCAACCTTCGCTTTCTTGCGAAGGTTGTTGAGAGTGTGGTGGCGCATCAGCTCCCCCTGGTTCTGGATGAAGCGGATTATCTAGACCCGTTCCAATTGGGTTTCAGGCCCGGGTACAGCACAGAGACGGCATTGGTCGCTCTGGTGAATGATCTCTGGAGGGCCCAGGACAGAGGACATTCCTCTGTCCTTGTCCTATTAGACCTCTCGGCGGCTTTCGATACCATTGACCATGGTATCCTGCTGCGGCGTCTCAGGGGATTGGGAGTGGGAGGCATGGTTTTGCAGTGGTTCTCCTTCTATCTCCTGGGACGTTCGCAGTCGGTGTTGGCAGGGGGGCAGAGGTCGACCCCAAGGACTCTCGTTTGTGGAGTTCCTCAGGGGTCGGTCCTCTCGCCTCTCCTGTTCAACATCTACATGAAACCGCTGGGTGAGATCATTCGTGGTTTTGGAGTTGGGTATCATCAGTACGCCGATGATACCCAGCTTTTCATTTTGACCCCAAACCACCCCAGTGATGCCCTCGATGTGATGTCCCATTGCCTGGAGGCGGTTCGGGTCTGGATGGGGAGGAACTGACTTCAGCTCAACCCTGACAAGACTGAGTGGCTGTGCATTCCGGCATCCCGGGACATTCAAAATATTCCACCTATCTCTATGGGGGGGTGTGAGTTTTTACCCCCCGTGGATAGGGCTTGCAACTTGGGAGTCCTCCTAGATTCACGGCTTACTCTGGAAGACCATATAGTAGCCGTGACTAGGGGGGCTTTCGCCCAGGTTCGCCTGGTGCGCCAGTTGCGGCCCTATCTGGACCGGGATGCCCTGTGTACGGTCACTCATGCGCTCGTGACCTCTCGCCTGGACTACTGCAATGCTCTTTGCATGGGGCTTCCCTTGAAGACCACTCGGAGACTCCAACTGGTACAGAATGCGGCCGCGAGAGTTGTCTTGGGAGTTTCCCGGTACTCCCATGTTACACCTTTGCTCCACGAGCTACATTGGTTACCAGTTGTCTTCCGGGTGAGATTCAAGGTTTTGGTTATGATCTTCAAGTCCTTACATGGCATGGGTCCGGGGTACCTCGGGGACCACCTGCTGCCGGCGTCAACTTCCCTCCGCCCTGTGCGTTCCCACAGAGAGGGCCTCCTCAGGGTGCCTCCGGTCAGAGAATGTCGACTGGTGGCCCCCAGGGGGAGGGCCTTCTCTGTGGGCGCTCCGGCTCTATGGAACCAACTGCCGGTTGAGCTCCGGATGGCACCGGACCTTCGCTCCTTCCGGCGCGGTCTGAAGACCCATTTATTTGAACAAGCTGGTCTGGCCTGATGGGGGACGTTAGGGTTTTTAATGGGTTTCTTATATTGTTATTGTTTTTTATCTGGGCACTTGTTTAATTTTCTTTTAATTTTTGTATTGCTATTTATATATGCCCTGTTCACTGCCCTGAATCCTTCGGGAGAAGGGCGGTATACAAATTTAATAAAATGAAAAATGAAATGAAATCATATGGGCTACATGTGAGGATTCTGTGATTTAGTCACAGTTTATTTCTTTAATGTCATCTTATTGTACCCCTATTTTCTTTTATAGCATTTATTGTTCTGTCAGGTACAATTGTGGTAGAGAAAGAAGGTTAATAAAAGGAAATCTGAAGGCAATAAGCTTTTTCTAGCTTAGTGCTGCTCTCCAGATATGATAGGATTACAGTTCCCAATATTTCCATCTAGCTTGGTGAACACATCTAGAGGGCATACCTAGGGAAGAGCAGATTAAGGCTTCTCATCAAGATAATGTCTTCAACAACCAGATTAGAATGAGGACAAGAATCTCAAGAACTGCTTTGAAGTGTTTAGAGATCCTACAAACTATTGCAGGATGCATATGCCTTTGTAGAGTTTATTGTTGATTTTCACCTGTGGCTTGTACACTTCAGGGAGAGACATACATGAGCGTCTTGTGAAATTCCGTTGGCTTCCCCGTTGATTTTGCTTATGGAAAGCTGAAAGGTCTGCTACTGTATATCACACTCCCATGGCTTTATGTTCTGAGGCATTGGCTCCTGGGAATATTGTACTCTGTAGTGCTCACATGTCCACAGCTCTCTGCCTCCTGAGGCCCACTATGAACTCTCCCCTGTCCTTGTTGCACTTGTGATGCACTGTGGTGACCCCCCCGTGCATCTTCCCCCACTTGGCAGCAGTGACCCTCAACAGATAACCCTGTGCCACATCATGGTGGCTTCCTACACCCCTTAAAAATCATTTTTGGAAGGGAAGTCAAAATCTAGAAAGGTAATGGCATTTTTCTTCTAAAGGCAAAATCAATTTCTTAATTGGTTTTAACAGTGAAGTTATGTGTAAATACTGTATATATACTGTAAATCAAAGATAATAAACAATAACAATAACAACAAAAATCAATGCCCTATCTATTTGTATAACAATGTCATATTATCAGTAATAAAAAACCTTAAGAATCTAAGAGAATAATGTATAACCTGGCAGTCTTACTAGAATACTTAATGAGAATGCTTACTAAAAAGTACATAGGTGTCAGGATCTCCATTGTTGGGCTGGCAGCTTGCTGGGTTACTGCCATCAAAGGGGGAGGGGGGAGGCGTTTGGGGAAATCCACACCTGTGTATCAAATGGTGGGAAATAGGGAGTGGTGGTGGTGAATGAGGAGGGGGAAGTGACAACGGAAGAAGGCAAGACATACTGGCTTGTATCAGGATCTTCAAGGTCATTTGCACTGAGAATGGAAGATTATCAGTTTCACACCTCAGAGTTTCTCAAAACATCTTACTGGCATCAAATTGGCTGGCTGGGAGACTGGTCATGGGGGAAAGGATTGGGAGTTGGAAAGAATAGTTTTGTATTATTCTGCCTGACTTTGCCCACCATTTTCTTTCAGTAAAAGTTCCTTTGCTTCAGTTAAATGGAGTCACGAGTCCTATTTTCCTGAGAGAGCAAACTGGGGCAGGTCTGACAATAGGTCTTCAAGTTTTCCAGAATTCAGGACAGATTGTATAAAGAGCAGGGGATGGAGAGGTAAAAAAATTAGTTCAAAAATAATGCCACATGTTACATCTAAGACATGTGCTTTTTGTGGCTGAAAAAATGGAACCCACGGGTAAACTGGTAGGAAGGACACTTAAGGTTCCCAAAGGAACAGAAAGCTCTGCCTAATATCCGCAAGAGCCAAAAAGGGGAGCCAAATTAAGAAATGGCTGCGGATGCAAAAAGCGAGTAGCTGAGAGGAATACCCAGAGAATACCACAATTTGGCTGAAGTGTTCAGTGAAAGGAGCTCAGATGAACTCCCTCCTCATTGGCCCACAGACTGTGCTGTCAAGATTGTCCCCAAAGCCAAACTTCCAAAGCCTAAACTATACTCCATGATTCCCAGGGAGTTAGATGAACTGAGGCAATTCATAGATTAAAAACAGCCCCAGTGCTGTTCTGGGAGAAGAAAGATGAGTCTCTTCATCTCTGCATTGATTATAGGGGGTCTAAACGCAGTATGCATGGAGAATGTATACCCCTTTTTATCACTCTCATGTGAACAGGGCAGCATTTTCCTGTATATGTTTTAGTCTATTCCTTCAAAGTATAAATAATTTCTTCTCCCACTAGGTGGTGCTTTAGGTTCATTTTAAAAATAATTTTCTTTTCTCGGAGGGGTGGTTTAAATCTCTGTCTTTAGTGAGAGTAATCAGTGAAATATTTTCAAAATATAATAAGCAGAAAAAGTATGTGAGTTTCTTTGAAAGAAACCAGTGAAGCAACCTGCTTTCTTGGCTGAAGCGTTTCCTTAAATTATTGTTTGAATTTGCAACAGACTTGGCTGCTGGTTTAATTTACACAATAGTAACGGGGGCAACAAGACTTTTTACTTGCAATGCCATAGCAATGGAACTATTTTCAGCATTGTTTCCTCCCTCCACAACAATCTACCAAAGCTGAACAGGGTGCAATCATGTTGCTATTATTAGCACTTCACTAGTACTTTTTTATCCACACCTGATGATATACAAAACATATAGCAAGCATCTATTATTAAACATTAATTAAATTTACTCATTATTACCAAAATTCAGTTTGTATTATTCTGAAGAACTGATGCAGAAGGGGCTGGGGGAACTTTTTGTGTATGCAAGGGTTAAGTGTTGGTGGCTGCACTGCAGCATATTGAGACTGTTTCAACTGTTGCTGTTTGTTTAATTTTTCTTATGGTGTGATTTTTCATTGACATTTAAATTTTTAATTGTTGACTTTTATCTTATTTCAATATGTTTCCTTCTTATGGAGGGGGCTGGGGATGAACAATGGTAACATGAGGATTGTGGTAAGCAGCCACAAAAAATAAAATAATTTGTTACATGGGTCAAACGACACTACCTTATACCAATTTATTAGAATTCTTACTGACAACAAAATGGCCCAAAGTTGGTAAATGTACTTATAAATTAAACTGAATGTTTTTGGTATCTGCAGTTGACAACCTAATTGCTCACAACCACCTAACGATAATGCGTCTTCCCTGTGGGCAAGGACACTAATAGGATAAATGTGAACATGGTACTTTTTCAATTTTTTTTTTAATTGAAAAGTTTTATCATACATTTTATCTTTGACAGTCCCCCCTACCCCTCCCCGTCCCTCCCTCCTTACCCCTCCCCCCTCCCCACCCCCCCCGACTTCCCAGAGCTAAGTACAAGGTATAAAAAAACAAAGAAAGAATCATAAACAACCATATGCTAACAACCATAGACTCTAAAATCTATCACTCTCTAGCTCACATAGGATAACTACAAACACTATTAATATAGAATATATAAAAAAAAACAGAAAAAAAAGAAAGGAAGACTTATTCAAATACTACATGAAACTTCTTAGTCCCATATTTGTTCTGGATATACTCAATCCATTCCTCTTAACAGTTTAATAGCCTCCTTAGACTTCACAACCTCTAAATTCAAAATCAAAGCCTTTTCTTTTCCTTTATTTCATTCTCCAATTCTTCCCTCCTAGCTTCCACAGCACATCTATGTTTATTGTTCATATATATCAACACCCCTCTCAAATAGGCCTTGCTAGCATCCCAAACCATATCCATAGAGGTGCCCTTATTCATATAAATTTCAAAAAAAAAAAACACCCTTCATCCGCTGTTTACATTCTTCCACATTTCTCTGGTTTCTAAACAAATTCTCATTTACGCGCCACGAGCGCCTATCTCTATTCTCCTTATAAATCTCTAGCCAAACTGGGCTATGATCAGAAATAGTTCTTGCACATATCTTCACCTTCTTAATCCTTAAAAAAAAAGTCATTAGTCAACAAAATAAAATCGATCCTGAAAAAAGATTGATGTCTGTCAGAAAAAAAAGTATAATCCTTTTCATGCGAATGTCTTTCACGCCAAATATCTCGCAGTTCCAAGTCATCCTTCATTTCAAAATAGGATTTAGACAGTCTAGCATGACTTGGGCCGCGCTTAAAAGCTCCAGCCTTGTCCATCTGTACATCCAAAACACCATTCCAATCCCCCATAAAAATAAAATTTTTATAATCCAACTAGGTAAACTTTGTATGAAATAAACTAAAAAAGTCAACTTGTTGTTGATTAGGAGCATATAATCCAACTAAAAGCATCTTTTGCTTAAATAGGACTATCTGTTTTAGGCCGTGCTCCTCCCACTACTTGGCTGTAAATACATTTTAGAAATTCCATAGACTTCTGCTGATCTTATTCTTTTATTTTTTTTTGATCGTTTTAAAGCAGCACGCGTCTCCCTCTGCTCTCTAGAATCATCCAAAGAAGTTGTAGCTTGATCTCCTCCAGCACCATTCTCCTCTGTCTGTCCATCTTCAGCCTCTTGGTGTTCTCCTTCTCCAAATCCCTTTGCAGCTTCCAAAAGTGATAGTGGGGTTGCTTTTAAAACGTTATTGTAAAAATCACGCGCCTGCATCACAGTAGCCAAACGGTACCTTTTACCTTCATGCATCACCATCAACCCAACTGGAATCTCCCATCTGAACCTTATATCTCGTTGCTTTAGCTCTTGCACTACAAATGTAAAATCCTTCCTTCTCCTTAAAATCTTTGGAGGAATTTCTTTTAGAACCAAAACTTCTTGATCAGCAATCACGACTTTAGTACCATAAGCAGCTTGAATAACTTCGTCTCTAATTTCCCTCTTTGCAAAATAAACCACCACATCTCTAGGTAGCTTTCTCTGTCTGGCAATCCATGAATTCACACGAAACACTTTATCCATGCCTCCCTTTATTTCAGATGCTGGCTGCCGCAATACTACTTCCAAAGCCTCAGAAATCAGCTGCTTTAGATCTTCCTTAATATTCTCTTTTAAACCTCTGATTCTAACAGCGTACTGCATCTGGTAATATTGAGCAAGACTCAATTCTTTGTCCATTTTGTCTCTTAAATCTTCATTTTCCAGTACTTTTGCTTCTAATATGGCATTTTTTTGAGTCAAGTCTTCCACTTTTTCATCCAAATCTTCCACACATTCAGCCACTCTATACACTGAAGACAAAATGTCTACCTTCATCACTCTGAACTTCTCTTCCATCCTCTCTTCTATTCTCTCCTCCAATTTCTCCAACTTCTCCTCCATCTTTGCAAATTTATCACCCATTGCTTCCAGAATTACCTGGGCAAATTTTCCAAGAGCATCTTGTAAATCCTTCGGTGTCAATACATCAGGAAGAAGCAACGCTTGCAATGATGACTGCTGCACCGGAGAAGTTCCAGCACTCCAAAGAGCTTTTGGGAGAGATTTAGCCGCCATCTTTACTTTCACTTACTACGCACTTTCACTTTTAAATTTATAAAATCCATTAAGCTAGAAAGCAGCAATAAAAATCCTCTTCACCTTTTCCTCCTGTACCGCTCTGCCTGCTCCTTTTATTCCATGGTCTTTCCTTCTGGCAGGGGTGGTCGCAAACGCCTGGCTCCGCTCCAGAAATCACGGAGCAGAGACGCTGACCAGCTGGGAGCAGCCCAGGCTACGGGGGAGTTCGATCCTTCAGCCGCCCAAGCTTTAAGCTCAGGCGGCCCCGGAGAACTCAACCCCTACCTGGGGGCTCACCCCCTCCTCTTCTCCTGAGGAGGGGGCTTCAAATCCACCCGAACAGCTGATCGGCGCTGTTTCGGGTGGAAATAACACAGCTGAGCCGCGGGCAGCCCGAAAGGGCTGTCTCCGGCGCCGCGCCGCCACCGGAAGTCGGTACTTTTTCAATTTTATGGATGACTGTAGCCTAGCAATCAGATGCTATGTGTGCTTATGCAGAGAAAGGTTTCTCTGAACTACTGAAGGAAATGCTTGCATTGAAATTATAAACCATACAGTAGTTTCAAAGAACAATAACAGCCTCTCCCAGTTCTTACTGAAATATTTACTGGGATTTCTGGGGATTATAGCACAGAAGCTACCTCCAAATAAAGCCCACCTCCTAATTCCTGGAGAACATACGGTATCCCAAGTCCAAATGGATTAGACCAGAGGCCTAGACTTACTGAATCTACAAGAGACTCCCAGAGACTGGAGGGGCATGCCACAACTGCATGAAGTGGCCAATATGAGAGGAGCAAGTCCTGTTTCTGATCACATCAACAAACATATTGTCAGTACAGTGTGCTAGATTGTATCCATAGCACAAATTGAGCCAGGAGAAGACAGACAACACCACTTCAAAAGTAGAACGGCCGAGGAGAACTCTAAGCTCTTTCAGTTGTGAGCTGAAGATGAGACAAAAGCAGTATCATGAAGGCATGGCAGAACACAAAAACTAAACAGTTATTGGTTTCTGTTCATGCCATGACAATGAGCCCTTAGAACCTCATAGAGCATGGCTCTATGGAAACATTTGATTAGTTTTCTACCAATTTAAAATGCAAGATCTTTTAGAGAATTTCAGAACTTTCAACTGGTTGTACATTGACACTTTGAATATTGAACGCGATGTCATTTTAAGGTATTGTAGAAAAATAAAACGATAGGTAACTATTCTGGCCATTGTTTGGACCTGTTTCATGTTGCTACTATCACCAAATAAACCTGCAAGAACCCTACAACAGATGGGGGAGCCCAGAAAAAAGTGTCCTCAATCCTGCAGTCAGCCTTTATGGATAGGTCTTTTTGCCCCAGAAAACTAGCTATACTGGATTCTCACCACACCCCCCCCCTTCAAGTCCTTTTAGCCATCTCTTGACTTTCCCTGAGCTTCATTCATTCGAGGTTGCATTTTCAATTCTGGAAAGAAAAAAAAATCACGCAATGTGTTTGCTAATGCCCTGTATCAACCTAATCGGTGACATGCTTTCCTTTTATGCAGGTGGTTTATCTTCATGAGCTTAACAGAAAAAAATGCTCTCAAGGTAAAAAAAGACTAGAAAAGATGTAATATAATTTGTTTTCTGTTTGTGGTGCATCCTAGTAACAGAAGTCGATACCACAGTAATAGATGAGAGAGAAAAACATCATTATGCTTTACTGCATCTGTACTCTGGTACTTGCATTTAAATACATTTTCAGTGAAGCTTCTTTAGCAACAGATACTTCTGATAATGGTTATCACCATACATTAATTGTCATTTTTCTTCATGCAATAACCTTTTCTATGTATGACATGAAATATTTAATGTTATTCGACCACATTTTTCAGAAATGGAGTTACAGATGATTTCATCCTCTGTGCTTTTCTGTGTTTTTCCCCTCAAAATGTGACCCTTACAACATTGTGTTGTATGTTTTTTTTTCTTCAGCATCCAAGTAACAATTACCTTCCCTTTGAAACAAAGCCTGCTGGAAAAACAGCACCGGGATGGCATCATCCTTGAGAGATGGGGATACATTGAAATTCTGTCAGCATAGGAACTTCTACAGAGGTTGCTATAGTGCTGCTGCTTGTTGTGCTGTGGTCAAAACTGTAAAAAAGAAAAATCTATATCAGTATCAGCCTTATAATTCTCAGGCAGTATGGGCAATGCTTGGTTAAGTATTATTGGTATCAGAGTTGTAATCAAACACATTTGACGGGTACTGGGTTTGTGAAAAACTTTTTTTTGTTCAGGAAGCATTTTTGCTATGCTGGAAATTCTTTAGTACTATCTTGAATGATACTTTAGTGTGTGTGTGTGTGTATGTATATATATATATATATATATATATATATATATATATATATATATATATATATATATATATATATATATATATATATATATATGTGTAAATTACTAACAAAGAATTAAAGGAGACTGAGATGCATTTCTGACTCTTTAGTCTTCATCAGTCAGCCATACCCTTCTGAGATTCGAACCTGGGCTGATTGCATATTAGGCAGTGTTATTTACCTCTTGAGCCACAGGATCTCTCTCGCTCTGTTAGCTTTCTGCAAGGGGAGATATGTTTCAAATGTTAACTATTTAGATTACCTTGCTAGGCCTCAAACATGGGGCAAATCTTTATTTCCTGTTTTCAGCCTATCTTGAAGGCCATCGAACAGGCTGTAGTCACACCGGACAGTTCATATATTTGTGTAAATTACTAACAAAGAATTAAAGGAGACTGAGATGCATTTCTGACTCTTTAGTCTTCATCAGTCAGCCATACCCTTCTGAGATTCGAACCTGGGCTGATTGCATATTAGGCAGTGTTATTTACCTCTTGAGCCACAGGATCTCTCTCGCTTTTAGCCTCCTTGCAAAGGGGTACTATTTTTGCTAAACTTGATTTAGCACAGGCCTATCAGCAATTGCCGGTTGATGAGGCCACAGCCGCGGCTCAGACAATGGTGACTCACAGGGGGGCTTTCAAAGTTAAACGCTTACAGTTTGGAGTCAGTGTTGCACCTGGCATTTTCCAGGGGATCATGGAGTGTACACTTAAGGGTATTCAGGGTGCCTGCCCTTATTTTGATGATGTTCTTATTGCAGGGGAATCCCCAGAAGTGCTAGCCAGTAGGCTCAGGACTGGTTTGCAGAGGCTTCGCGAAGCAGGCCTCAAATTAAAAAAGAACAAGTGTAGTACTGGGGTTCCTTCAACAGAATTCTTGGGTTTCCGAATTGATGCTAATGGCATTCACCCTGCTGATTCTAAAGTGAAGGCCATTAAAATGGCTTCTAGGCCCAAATCAAAAGGAGAACTACAAGCATTCTTGGGTCTCCTAAACTTCTATCACACATTTCTACCTCATAAAGCCACACTAGCAGAGCCCCTCCACAGGCTTCTAGATAAGAAAGCTCCATAGAAATGGACTGACTTACATGAAAAAAGTTTCCAAGACTTAAAAGCACTATTGTCAGAAAAGTCCACTGTAACTCACTACAAAGAGTCTAAACCAGTATGTCTTGCATGCGATCCATCTCCCTATGGGGTGGGGGCAGTTTTACGTCACATAGAAAAAAATGAAACACAGGTTCCTATAGCATTTTACTCAAGGACATTGTCCTCTGATGAGTGCAACTATGCTCAGATTGACAAAGAGGCCCTAGCCATCGTTGCTGGAATAAAAAAATTCCATGACTATTTATATGGCAGGGACTTCACTGTCTTTACAGACCATAAACCTATGTTTGGACTTTCACAACAGACAAACAAACCCTCCACATACTATCTCCAAGAATGCTAAGATGGTCTATTTTTCTATCTGCATACACTTTTAAATTGATTCACAAACCGGGCAAAGAAATGGGCCATGCTGATGGCCTCAGCAGACTACCACTCCCACTAATGGAAACAGACCCAGCTCCAGCTGCTAGAATATTGTCTATACAGGACCTACCTGAATTTCCCCTCCATGTGGGGTATATTGCTGCTGAAACTGCCACAGATAGAACACTTAGTAGAGTATTGTCATGGGTATACACAGGCTGGTTGGACAAAAGCCCAGGTTCTGAATTTCAGAACTATTGTGTCAGAAGGCATGAGTTATCTGCCCACAAGGGGTGCATATTATGGGGAAACAGAGTCATAATTCCCACTTCCCTAAAAGACAAGGTTTTACAATCATTACATGAAGGCCATCCAGGCATTGTCAGAATGAAAGCTTTAGCTAGAAGCTACCTTTGGTGGCCTGGCCTTGATAAGGACGTTGAGGCACAAGTCCATGGTTGTTATACATGCCAGCAATTGAGGCCTGAAATGCCACAGGCTCCAGTTCACAGGTGGGAGAAAATGCACACTCCCTGGTCTAGGATTCACATAGACTACGCTGGACCCTTTCAGGGACAGCTCTTCCTTATAGTTGTGGATAGCCACTCCATATTATGAAGCTGCTGCTTTGTCAGCGATAAGTGATTGGTTCAATCTAACACAAGCGAGATTATTAAATCTTGAGGGCCATGATTTGTTATTTGGATGGCATGCATATTTATTGTATGATAAGAAGGTGGACAATGTGTTCAAGATACATATTTTAAGGTATGCTCTGTTGCGAGTTTGGAAAAAGTACAGACACAAGTTAAATTATAAGATACCTATTTGGGCAATACCTAAACACGCAATAGAAAATATAAATGTTGGGTTTAAACATGATGTGATTACATATAAGGAAATTTTGTGTTTTGAGAGGAATGTATGGCAATTAAAGCCATATAATATTTTAAAAGAAGAAAAGATTGTACAAACCTGGTTTCAGAATGGGCAATTACAGGCTAGGTGGAAGGAAGACCAGAAAATTGGTTTCTCAATGATTGATGAAAATTTGGTAAAGCAAATTAGAGATCAAGGTCAAGCACATATCAAAAGGATATATCTTGCATTGATAGAAATTGATTCAGAGACGGAACTTGTCAAAGATTGTATGATAAAGTGGGCTCAGAATTTTCAAGAAGTTATTACAATGGATATTTGGGAAAAGATTTGGGTGAGAAATGTAAAATTTACACAGGCCCAAAATTTAAGAGAGAACTTTTATAAAATGTTTTATAGGTGGCACTTAGATCCTAAAAAATTAGCAGGTATGTATCCGAACTGTCAGCCCAAATGTTGGAGGTGTGGTTGTGAGGATGCAATGTATTTTCATATATGGTGGACTTGTAAAAAAGTTAAAGCTTTTTGGATTAAAATTTGGTGGAATATGCAAAAAATATTCAAGAAAAGGATAAAGTTTTGTCCGCAATTGTTTTTACTGGGTATTATCACAGATACTACTGTTGTGGACACTAAGTTGATGTTGAATTTAGTTACGGCAGCGAGACTTTTAGTAGCGCAATATTGGAAGAAGGAAGAACTGCCGACTATAGAAGAATGGATCTTAAAAGTCTCCAATTTGGCAGAAATGGCAAAGATTTCAGCGTATTTGAAAGACCAGTCTCAACAGAGATATATTGTGGAGTGGAGAAGATGGATTGATTACATTCAGAATAAATATGGGACTAAAAAGTTTCACCTAGCATTTGAATAAGTATTGGATTTAAGTGATATATAAATTACTTGTAGTTATTTTAATAAGAGTTAAAGTGCGATAGAATTTAATATTTCATTGCTGTTTGCATATGGTAGATTATGTTTGTTTGTATTTTTATACCCTGTATTTAGCTCTGGGAAGTCGGGGAGGGGGGAGGGGGTGGGGAGGGAAGGGTGGGAGGTTTGGGGAGAGGGGAGGGGGTTGGGAGGGGGTTTTGTCTTTAAAAAAAATGTACTGTAAAACTTTTCAATAAAAAAACAAAACCAAATGGCTGGAAGTAATTCTAGTTCCTAACATGACTACTGCTAGGACCATCCAGGTGCTGAGAAAACTCTTTGCCACATATGGGTTGCCAGATATCTTAGTTTCAGACAATGGGGCCCAATTCACTGGTGCTGAATTTCAGGCCTTCCTTAGAGCTAATCTTATCAGACATGCAATGTCTGTGCCTTTTCATCTGTCTTCTAATGGTCAAGCTGAATGCATGGTGAGGACAATGAAGGAATCACTCAAGCGCATTGTAACAGGTGACTGGCATCACAGATTGGCAGATTTCCTACTCTGCCAGCATTCTAAGCCCTGCACTGCTACAGGCAAAAGTCCTGCTGAACTACGTTGGGGGAGGCATTTGATCACTAAACTGGACAGGTTGCATCCAGATAGAGTGGCAGCGGAAGCCTCTCAACCAAAACCCCCTAGGGGGCTGCAAATGGGTGATTAGGTTTGGGCCAGGAACTATGGTCATGGGAATCTGTGGATTCCTGGTCAAATTACCAAAGCATCCGGGCCCCTGACTTATGAAGTGGGGTTGCCGGGAGGGCGAGTTGTCAGACACCACATTGATCAACTCAGAAAACGGTTTCCAGAAGGCCACTAAGTGAGGACTGCATCATAAGTAAGGTCCTCCCAAGGTCCTCAAACTTGCGGCCAAGCCAGTCCTCACGTGGACTCTCAGGACTTTCCTTCATAACTGAGGAGGAACCAGAGGGAGAAGTGGGGAGTCCAGGAATGCAACATGGGTCCCCTGAAGGAGCAAGCCAACTGGTCTTCAGCAACCACTGTGCCTACTCTGCTGATCAGTCTGACTCTGGGGTGGGCCAACCTGGAGAGGCCAGCCAGGGAGCATCTAATCCCCTTGACTCAGGAGCACCAAGGGACACAGGTCTACCCAGCCCACTGGGTAAGCTGGTAGACCACAAAGTGACTGGAACTCCAAGACATTCCACGAGGGCACACAAGCCTCCTTCTTATCTTGCTGATTACATTGTAAAATAAAGAGCTATAATATTGTTGCATTGCAGCTTGCCACTGTACTACAGAACTAGCGTTAAGATGTTAACTGTCTGGCGTACTGTCAATGAAGGCATATTCAGGTGCTATGATGTAACTGTCTAGTGTGCTGTCAATGAAGCCTATTCATTCAGACGTTGTTTAATAACATTGTAACCTATATGGGTTGTTTTTTTCCTATTACTATTATTTAAGTTTGTTTTGATAATGAGTCTTGATAATTGCATTAAGACTAACCTGTGTTAATATTGTCTGATCTAAGAGGGGAGGGGTGTTATGTACTGGGCTCATTAGTAATACCACGTGGGTTGCTGGAGCAGCTAACGGCTCTCCAGCAACCCAGACTACAAGTCTCCTGTGCTGCTATTGGCTATCCCTAGGCAGCAATGGTTGCTTCAAACCTATTGGCTGCAGCCTAAGGGCTAAACTGTATATTGCGGCTAGTTGCAGCCATTTCCCCAGTTCTGACTCTGCACAAAATAAACCATGAGTTTTCCTGTACTCAATTATCTCATCTTCATCCCTGCGCCAAAGAACCTGCTACACAACACTACATATACAGTAGAACCAACGACTACAGTAGGGCCAATAAAGAACAGTTCAAAGGGATAAGTAAGAGGATAGGTAAAGACTCAAGAAGATAACTATGATGTCACAGGTATCACTGAAACGTAGTGAGATAATACTCATATTTAGCACACAGCACTGGAAGGCTATAATTTATTCAAATGAAACAAACTGAAGAGAAAGAGTTAGGGTTACAATGAATGTAAAGGAAACAATGCATAAAAATTCAAGAATTAGAGTAATAAATTCCTATTTAAAAGATTTGGGTAAGAATAAAAAGGAGAGAGAGAGAGAGAGAGAGAGAGAGAGAGAGAGAGAGAGAGAGAGAGAGAGAGAGAGAAATACAATTTCACATTTTACAAGCCACTTGAGCAGGCAGAAGATACAGATGACCAGGTGTAGATATGAGATAACCCAAAGAAATACAACAAGGAAGCAGCTTGGTTAAAGGAGATGGATAAGAATAAAAAAGAAGCTGAAATGAAAGAATTTGTCATAACAGCAGAAATTGTGGAGAAAAGATTTGTAATTACAAATCAAGTCCAATGAGAATAGGATATCTACAAGAATGCACCAGTCTTGGAAAGAACAACATCCAGAATCAGAAATAACAGAACAGAAACTAGCAGATCAATGAAATAAATCTGAAGTAAAGTATTGGCAGAAGTAGAACTGGTAGAATTGCAAAGGTTGACACAGGATGAGGAAGTCAAAGCCTTGCTAGAGGTAGATAAACAAGAGGGAATTGGTATTGGAGGAAGCCAGCATTACTATTGACTGTTTTAATGTCCAAACCAGGCACAATTTCCTCTATCTTCTTCCCAGAAAGAACAAAGTCATCTAACTGAAAAACAAGTGGAACTGAAGTGAAAAATAAGTGAGCATCTAAAACAGTACAAAACCAGCAGAATAAGGTTGCCTACGTTGAAGCTTGTTACAAAGAAATCTGCTACCACAATTTTTAAAAAGTGCCAGTAGTGGAATATTAAATACAAGCACCAGCAAACTGCAAGAAACAAACCAACTGATGTATAGCACACTGCAGTTATAACTGAAGATTTTGGATGCAATAGCAACCCACAGGGGAAAAAAAAAGCTAAGCAACGCATGACAAAAATAGGAAAGCAGGTTGGAAAATAAGATCAGCATGAGTAAGATTAGATACAACCAAGCTAAAACAGATGAAACAAAAAAGCTGAAGAACAAGAAGACCAAAGAATAACTGATCAAGAAGTATTAGCTAGAGACAAGAAAGTTCAAGAAAACACTGGAAATAATAAAGCAGCAGATAAGAGCTATAATCAAGAAAATATGATATCAATGATTTATCATACATTCAGCAGATATGAAGCTCAAATTGCACGCCACAGGCAGAATCTCCAATTTCAGTTGAATTAGAAACATTTCTACCAATCCATCAATGGAGACACTGAAATGAACTAGCCAACACCTGAGAAAGAAGAAACAGTGCAGTTCTGGGCACAGCTGTGAGTCAACCCAAAGAATGTGACAAGAACGCAACTTGGTGAAAAGAGATGGAGAAGTTAAAAAAAAAAAGCTGAAATGAAAAAAAATTGTAATAATATCAAAAATGGTGGACAAAAGGGCAAGGAAGATCAAGAAGGCAAAGGTGAACTGCATAGCCATAGCAATAGCACTTGGACTTACATACTGCTTCACAGTGCTTTATAGCCCTCTCTAAGTGGTTTACAGAGCCAGCATATTGCCCCCAACAATTTGGGTCCTTGTTTTACAGACCTCAGAATGATGGAAAGCTGAGTCAGTTGCATGGTTTCTGGTTGAATCAAGCAATCAATCAAATAAAAAGGAGACTCTGGTAACCAAACAATGAGTGGTGAGGCTGAGTTCTTTTTCACATGCCTTTTGTTAGTTGGCATGTACATACCTGGAGATAAGCTCCACTAAGAGAAGCATGACTTATTTTGAGTGAAAATGCATGGAACTCAGCCTTTTCTTTCCATATACCATATTTTTCTTAGTGTCTTTGGTGGTACTAATGGAGCCATCAATCTGAAGCAAGAGAAATAGTTTACCAGGAGAAATATTACAAACTTCATTATTCACTGCTATTTTGTTGCCATTTTTCTTACTCACATCCCCCAACACATACTATTAGATTTTTCTTTCTAAAATTAAATAAATTGTTGTGACTTTGTCTCCGATTTACTGAAGAACACAATCGATAAACACATTTTTATAGTTGTGATATTATGTGCTGTTAATTCATCAAAGGACTAATTTCTCTGTGCAATTATTTTATTGTTATTTTCACAATACTGGACTTATTAAACTAGAGGCTAGAGATATTCAACTATTCTAAAAAAACAGCGAAATTGTTGTCTATAGTGTTCTAGTTCATTCATAAAAGTCAATGACATTAGTGACTTTTCTTTTGAACCTAGGACACAAGTACTGACTTGGCTTGAAGATTTCTGGATGGCTTAACACAAATGCTATAGTTAGACAGCTGTATTGATGAATCACTATTCTTTGCTCATGGAAAGAATAAAAGAAGAATTATAATGCTTTAGATTTTTGGTTCTATTTCCAGAAATTTTGCAACAATAATTAAAGAACTCATCTAGTGCATGAAACTCTGAGGTACAGATTACGCAGTTGGTTTGAGATTAATATTACCTTTTGTACAAATTATGTTTGTCTCTACTTTAAGAAGGAGAGACCAGGCAGATTTATGCATTTCCTAAAGTTTCCATTGGTTACCAGCCACACCATTCAGCCCCATATTTATTTATTTAATTTATTTATTTAATTGATTTTATATACCGCCCTATTCCCGAAGGACTCAGGGCGGTTTACAGGGCGAGTTAAAACAATACAAATAAGTACACTTTAAAATAGAATTAAATAAGACTAGGTAAAGGTAAAGGTTCCCCCGCACATGTGTGCTAGTCGTTTCCGACTCTAGGGGCCGGTGCTCATCTCCGTTTCAAAGCCGAAGAGCCAGCGCTTGTCCGAGGACGTCTCCGTGGTCATGTGGCCGGCATGACTAGACGCCAAAGGCGCACGGAACGCTGTTACCTTCCCACCGTAGTGGTCCCTATTTTTCTACTTGCATTTTTTTTACGTGCTTTCGAACTGCTAGGTAAATAAGACTAGCCCACAATTAAACAAATTAAAATTAAAATTAAAATTAATTTTAAAATTAAAATTAAAATTAAAATTAAATTAAATTAAAACCCCCTCAGTCCAGGCCAGCAAGATCAAACAACCAAGTTTTAAGGTCCCGGTGAAACAAGTGAAGGTCTGGGGCAGTCCGAAGTTCTACCGGCAGTTCATTCCATAGGGCAGGCGCGCCCACAGAGAATGCCCTCCCCCTTGGAACCATCCGTCGGCATTCCCTAACTGGCGGAACCCTAAGAAGGCCCTCCCTGTGGGAGTGCACAGGACGCTGGGAGGCTGATGCTGGCAGCAGGTGCTCCCTAAGATAATCTGGACCCATGCCATTTAGGGCTTTATAGGTCATCACCAGCACCTTGAATCTCACCCGGAGGAGAATTGGAAGCCAATGCCCTATACTGCTGCATGCCACTCATCTTCACTGTTTTTCTCCCACTGCTGAAGGGCTGGTGCAGCCTTTCTGAGGTTGCTCCTGGCTGCAAATCTTCTTACTGAGTCCACTTTGTGCCATTTGCCAAGTGTGCTCTGTTCTTGCAATTGTTTTGAATCCACCTTCCAAAGCACTGTAATACTGGGCTCCATTCTCACAATCCTTGGAGCAACTGAGGCTGGATGGAATGATGCTGACATGACTGGCTGTGGTGTGTGGAGAATTGGGTGGAAATTCTCAGTGGCAGGAATTGTGCTAGGGCTGAAGTCAAGGCCTAGGAATGATTGCAGCTGGCTGAGACTCCTAAAGGCCCAAGACCTTGACTTCCGCCCTAGCCCCAGCTGCTGCTGAATGGTGCTGTGCAGGTTGCTCAGTAGATATGGGGGGGGGGAAATAAGCAGTGCCCTGCAACCATAAGTGTGGTTGGGCTGCCGAGTACCCAAATTTTTATCATGTGACTGCAAGGCGTTTCAACTGCCATGTGGTAGGATCACTAGCTAGACTGGAGGGAAATATTAAAAGGGAACTGAGTTTGGAGTCTTTGCCCTGCAGAAAGTGCCAGAGGCCTGACCTCCCCCAGAATCCTTGACCCCTTCCTTATCTTATTATTGGCAAGGAATTCAGTCATTCTCATGGGATTCTTGTAACATAGGTGTCTAGCAATAAAACCTCTGTTTGAGACTCTTTGTAAGTGTTTCTGTTGCTTTTGCCTAACAGGCCACAGCTTCAGACATGGGTTCTAAATACATTTGTTCATTGCCATTGTAATTTTGAACACACACTGAATCAGTGGTCGTACGTTGAGGACTACCTGTGTAAAGAAATAATTTAAGTGTCTTGCTCTGGTTTTTAGGGCTTGAAAAATAGGATACTAGGGAGAGATAGAAGCAAAATATATTGTGTAATATACTATGTGAGCTGTTATGTACTGGGCTCTTGTGATGCACCACATGGGTTGCTGGAGCAGCTAACGGCTCTCCAGCAACCCAGACTACCAGTCTCCTGTGCTGCAATTGGCTATTCCCAGGCGGCAATGGTTGATTCAAACCTATTGGCTGCCACCTAGGGGCTAGACTATATATTGCGGCTGGTGGCAGCTTTTGCCTCAGTACAGTTCCAGCATGAAATTATGAGTTATCCTGTACTCAGCTTCGCATCTTCATTCCTGCACCAAAGAACCCGCTATTTAACATGAGCCATGCTTAAATAGTTGTATCTGCATTACTAGTACTGGAATATTGGCAATTACCCAATCAGAACAGCAGAAAATGTTAGAATATCTTAATGCTACTCTGACAAGATATGTAAGGAATGAACTATGATATGAATCCTTAGTGCATAGAGTTTATTTGCTTGCCTAGAGCCCAAAGGAAACACAGGGCTACTAAGTCCTTTGCAGCACTCCCTGACATCATGCTGGCCACATGACCTTGGAAATGTCTTCAGACAGCACTGGCTCAATGGCCTTGAAATGGAGATGAGTGCCGCCCCCTATAGTCGGCAATGACTAAAATCCTCTGGGACTCTTCTAGCTTTTACTGAGTCCTTTGCAGAGCTGTCTTCTCATACCCATAAAAAGAGCAGTACCTGGCTTGGGTTGTTTCTCTTGAGGTTCTTTTTTAAAAAATGTACATTTCTTTGGCTATAATAAGATAAAGTAAATGTCATATGGTGCTTTGTGGTTTCATAATTGTTAGTACTACATCATCTACATAAAATGTCATCTTGTATGTCTCTCAATTATCTGTTCAACTTTTTGGATGTTGTTGGTCAAAACTTACAGATGATGCTTATTATAATTTTTCTTTTAATTAAATGTTTCAAATAATAATGATATGAATAAATTCAGGAAGTTTCTATGAATGAATTGCATATAAATCTTTGCTCCAGATATTAATTATGTGTAAATATAAGAAGTGTGGCTTCATTGAGAAAATTTGAACCTACATTTTATGCTGACATATACCAAGCCTTTACACTGCCCACTGAAAATTTTGCTGCCTCATTTTTCTCATACAGGAAGAAAAACTTTTAATTTTGATTTCTTGCTTGCTTGCTTCTCCCTTGTGTTTAGGAAATTGATTATCTCATTTTGAAAATAATTGACAGTGATTATTCTTAATCTAACATCCAGCACAGTCCAATTTCAGCCTTCTTTAATACTACCTCTAGCTTTCTTTGTCACAGTTGCTTTCTAGAAAAGTAATCCAACATCCCATTCAAGAGATCAACTGGTGTAAAGAAAAGTCAATCAATATCATTTATTGTTCAAAAGTTGAGCAGCTGTTCCTTGACCTTATGGTTGGGAAAGAAGAAAACAATTTATCTTGATAAAGCTTATATGCTTGCTAACACTGAGGGTGTGATGGCTTGAAAAAGGAATAAATATTATTGCTTTTCTCTTTTTTCTGCATTTCTTTTAACTGTGAGATTTATTCCCATTCAACTCCATCCATGGATCCCACTGAACCTTCGGACATTCTAAGGGTGTCCATCCTGTCCTTGTAATGCAATAGCAACTGTCATGTTTGTTATTTATGTGATTTATGTTGGTAGCTATGGCTATGCAGTTAAGGTCTGGTGTTCTATGACCAGATTCCGTATCTATACTGACTGAAAGATATTTTTTAAAAGAAACCAACAAAAACATTCTATGTTATTTGAAGGTTTTCAAATGGAGATGGCAATGGTTAGAGAAAGTGGTTCTTTCTATATGCAAAGCATGTGCTTATCTCAGGTATGCTCTGCTTCTTTCTGTCCTTGTATTTTAGATATTTATTTCATTTCATCTATCATAAGACAAGGTTAAGATAAGACTTAATGACTGGCACAAGATCATCCAGTGAAATTCTTACTAGAGGAAGGAGGGTTAAGTTTGGGGGTCTAAGCCCAACAAGCATTTCTCATCTTGGCATTGTCCTGATATATGGAGATTATACCTCCCCAAATTCCCAGATGGCTTGGATGAAACTTTCTGAAGAGATTCTGGAAATAAAAGTCTTCACACATTGGAGGGCATCAAGTTATAGAAGTCTGTTCTAATCAGTATTCTCACTGTGGCTCTACGATCCATTTTGGTATCCCAACTAAATTAAAAATTAGCCTCCATTATTACCAAGAGAATATACTAGGTCAATATTTCAGGAAGGAAAAAGTGTGCTCTGTGAAATTGCCTTATATTCACTGTTTCATCACATATAACTGGTTATCCTATCAATTGTGTGCACGCATATCTGAAGATCATTGAGAGAACTCTGTCCTGGTAGGTAGTACTGGTCATTATCTGGATGGTTTCTTCTGATTTCAGGGTTGCTTGAGGATTGACAGACAGTTGCCAAAGATATCTTTGGGACGACACCCATCCTATGGAAAGCTGATAATCTTAACTTTAGGATGTTAGATATTTTACCAGAAAACATCTGTGAAACTTTTCTATTCTTGTCATGAGTATTGCTGTCAGGTGTTATTTTTGTAAACAAGTTTTTGGATTGCTTTCACATTCTTGGAATTTATATGTATGTATATTTAAATTCCCAAACCATCAAATTACCTACGTTATTTAATTTTTAATTTTAAAAATGAGAGATTCAGAAGAAGGTGCTGTAACTTGAATTGTTTGTATTTGATCATCTTAGCACTTCTAAACAATTACAGCAGCTTTTGCTATCCTGTTGCTCTCAAGATGTATTGATTAGGAATTCTTAAAATTCACACAGATTTAGAAGACAAGATAATCTGGAAATCTCCTCTTTGATTAGGAGTTTATATGATATATGCAGAAGTGTATATAGTATCAAGTCTTGGGCTTGCTACTAAACCTAAGAACATGAATAATATTTGTGGCTTGAAGTAATTCTCTTCCTGTCCTCGGGTTTATTAATCTTTATTTCTAAATCTTAACTCTATTGCACTACTTTAAACAAAAGAGATTTTTTTTTATTTTGTTCAGAATTGACATAACTATTATCTTTATTTAAATGAGAATATGATTTAAAAATTACACGGTCACTTTGGCCAGTTTGATTTTAATAGGGTCTGAGCCATAGAATGATGTTTCCTTGCTAGCTGCTGAAATAAACCATATTTATGTATTACAACTGTAGCTCTTGTTTGGAGAGGGATTTTCCATTACATTCATTTTTAAGATTCAGGAAGGAAAGAAACAAATAATTATGTCTTGGGACTTACTCATCCTCTACCCTTTGCAATAAATGGAAAATGGCATATGCATAACAGATTACAAGGAACAGAACAGGGAATGGAATGAGCTTAGGTCTAATAAAGAAGAAAATTGCATTAACCGGAGGGACTAATTTGACTGAAAGGTAAAAGGCAAATATACACGCAGGTCTAATTCATTAAAATGGTCTTGTTTTCTATAAGCCAAAGCATATCTAACCCAGCTAGAAATGTAATAAGGAAACAAAAGTCAAGGTGGTGATGATTGCTTATTGCACAGAGTTATTCTTACATTTAATTTTCTAAGGACCCTCTGTTTCTGCCCAAAGATCAACTTGAAGAGGGGGAAAATGCAGTTGCACATTGTACAATTGTTTTTTTATCTGCCTGTTTATATGCGTATTTCAAATTAAGGGTGTAGTGTCATGGAAACAGCTTCTTTCTTTGTAGAATTACTGCAGCACTAGGAGAAGCAAACAGATTGCATGAAGAGAGTATAGGATGGAGCAAGCACATATCTATGTGCACTATACTGCTTTCCAGTACTCTGAAAAAAGACTAATCGTGAAGGATTCCAAAATCTTGCTTACTCTGCAGGATATTCTGACTCTTAACTATTTATAATCTATAAAAATCAAGACCTCTAGTAGTTTGTTATTATAGAACATTTCTATAATTTAATTATAAGGTAATTTATCTATTGGTGAGTAACTTGGCAAATGATTGTGTAACACACAGACACACACATACACACACACACACACAGACATAATAGAAGAGTTTCAATTCACATATGAAACATTTAACTTCTGAAACATTGGCAGGTGTAGAAATATTATTTTAATGATATTTTATTTTTATTTTTTTCAAAAAAAGACTTTTTAGAGCATATTCCTGGAAAAAAGAAATTTTCATAGCTCTGTCTGATAGCATTGTAAGATCATATACAGTAAGCCTATGGAATGATTGCTCTTCAGTTTCATGTACTACTTCACATGTCTAGGACATCTCAAAATAGCGACACTTCAGATTAACATAATTGTTAATATCAGTAGATATAGTTTAGTTTCTACTGTTATTTCCCATGACCACTGTGAATATGTAGAACTGAAACAAGACCTAGCACTACAGACTATTCTCGAAAGAGATTGTTGATTGGTATGCAAGGGTGATAGAAGAAAGACAGGTATATGAAAAAAAAGGTGGCTTCACTTTTTCTTTCTTTATTTCAATTACAAATAGGAATAATAATAATAATAATAATAATAATAATAATAATAATAATAATAATAATAATAATAATAAATAATGATAATATTTATTTATTTATTATTGGGACTTATATGCCGAAGGACTCAGGGCAGCTAACAACAATAAAATACAATAATACAAAAGTTAAAAAGAAATTAAATTAATGGCCCCAGTAGAATAAATTAAAATTAAAATTAAAATTAAGTTAAAAATTAAAAACATAATTAAAATCCCTGTCAGTCCAGGTCAGCCTGATGGAAAAGGAGTGTTTTGAGGCCGTGGCAAAAGGACCAGAGATCCGGGGCCATCCGAATCTCAAGGGGGAGTTGGTTTCATAGGGCTGGCGCTCCCACAGAGAAGGTCCTCCCCCTGGGGGTCGCCAGCCGACATTGTCTAGCCGACACCACCCTGAGGAGGCCCTCTCTGTGTGAGCGCACTGGGCGATGGGAAGTCGTTCCCGGCTAATAATAATAATAATAAGTTGGAAGGGACCTTGGAGGTCATCTAGTCCAACCCACTGCTCAGGCAGGAAACCCTATACCATTTCAGGCAAATGGCTGTCCAGTCTCTTCTTAAAAACTTCCAGTGTTGGAGCATTCACCACTTCTGGAGGAAGGTTGTTCCACTGGTTAATTGTTCTAACTGTTAGGAAGTTTCTCCTTAGTTCTAGGTTGATTCTCTCCTTGACTAGTTTCCATCCATTGCTTCTTGTCCTGCTTTCAGGTGCTTTGGAGAATAGCTTGGCTCCCTCTTCTTTGTGGCAGCCCCTGAGATATTGGAACACTGCTATTTATTTATTTAATTAATTAATTTAATTTGTATACCACCCTTCACCCGAAGGACTCAGGGCGGTGAACAGGGCAATAAGTACCCAAAATACCAAAATACAAAAATTAAAAATAGATTAAACCATAGTGCCCAAATACAATAAATAAATTACTTAAAAACAATAATTAAAACCCCAAACCCATCAGACCAGGCCGGCTTGTTCAAACAAATAGGTTTTTAGATCACGTTGGAAGGAGCAAAGGTCGGGAGCCATCCGGAGCTCAAGCGGTAAATGGTTCCAAAGATCAGGTGCACCCACAGAGAACGCCCTCCCCCTGGGGGCCATCAGTTGGCATTCTCTGACCGGTGGCACCCTGAGGAGGCCCTCTGTGTGGGAGCGCACTGGGCGGAGGGAAGTTGATGCCGGCCGCAGGTGCTCCCTAAGGTACTCCGGACCCATGCCATGTAGGGCTTTATAGGTCATTATCAGCACCTTGAATCTCACCCGGAAGGCAACTGGAAGCCAATGTAGCTCACGGAGCAGAGGTGTAACATGGGAGTATCGGGAGACCCCCAACACAACTCGCGCGGCTGTATTCTGTACCAGTTGGAGCCTCCGAGTGGTCCTCAAGGGCAGCCCCATGTAGAGAGCGTTGCAGTAGTCTAACCGAGAGGTCACGAGCGCATGAGTGACTGTACGCAAGGCATCCCGGTCTAGATAGGGCCGCAACTGGCGCACCAGGCAAACCTGGGCAAAGGCCCCCCTAGTCACAGTTACTATATGATCTTCTAAAGAAAGCTGTGAATCTAGGAGGACTCCCAAGTTGTGAGCCCTATCTACGGGGGGTAATAACTCACCCCCCATAGTAAGAGATGGAATGATCTGAGTTTCCCAAGATGCCGGCACGCACAGCCACTCAGTCTTGTCAGGGTTGAGCCGAAGCCTGTTCCTCCCCATCCAGACCCGGACCGCCTCCAGGCAATGGGACATCATGTCGAGGGCATCACTGGGGTGGTTTGGGGTCGAAATGAAAAGCTGGGTATCATCAGCATACTGATGATACCCAACTCCAAAACCACGAATGATCTCACCCAGAGGCTTCATATAGATGTTGAACAGGAGAGGCAAGAGGACCGACCCCTGAGGAACTCCGCAAACAAGAGGCCTCGAGGCCGACCTCTGTCCCCCTGCCAACACTGACTGCAAGTGTCCCAGGAGGTAGGAGGAGAACCACTGAAGGACCGTGCCTCCCACTCCAATCCCCTGAGACGCCGCAGCAGGATACCATGGTCGATGGTATCAAAAGCCACTGAGAGGTCTAATAGGACTAGGACAGAGGAACAACCCCTGTCCCGAGCCCTCCAGAGATCATTCACCAGAGCGACCAATGCCGTCTCCGTGCTGTGCCCGGGACTGAAACCCGATTGGTACGGGTCCAGATAGTCAGCTTCCTCCAGGACCAAAGGGAGCTGATGCGCCACCACGCTCTCAACAACCTTCGCAAGAAAGCGAAGGTTGGAGACCGGACGAAAGTTGTTTAATACAGCTGGGTTCAAGGCAGGCTTCTTGAGGAGAGGTCTCACCACCGCCTCCTTCAAGGAAGCAGGGAAACTACCCTCACTCAAGGAAGCAGATATCACCGCCTGGAGCCAGCCTCGTGTCCCCTCCCGAGCCGCATAAAGCAGCCAGGAAGGGCACGGGTCCAATAAACACGTGGTGGAGCTCAGCTTCCCCATGATCCTGTCCACTTCCTCCGGAGTCACAGGATCGAACTCCTCCCAGATAACATCGACAAGACCGCCCATGTCCTGATCGTCAGACTCTGCCCATGTCACCCCTCACCCTTCTCTTCATTAAACTACACATACCCAATTCCAGCAACCGTTCCCTATATGATTTAGCCTCCAGTCCCCCAATCATCTTTGTTGCTCTTCTCTGTACCCTTTCTAGAGTCTCAACATCTTTTTTACATCGTGCTGACCAAAACTGGATGCATATCACTTTTTGTAAATAGGGTTGGGATTCCAAATACTCCAAATAACTTGGATTCTAAATATGGCATTCCATCTAAATGTTTACATTCCTGAATGTATGGCCAATTGATGGGATGTGATAATGGGCAGTATGTTGGCTTGCAAGGTAATCTCTAGATCACATTTCCTAGCTTGCCTAGAGTAATATGAGTGATAAAACAGTTTTACTGTTTTGACAGTAAAACTGTGCCAGAACCTGCTGTTAGGAAAGAATGTTCCATATGGCATTGTTATGACTAAGGCTGAGAACCTAGTCTGCTCTTTAAACAATATGTGAAAGCTTTAGTTACCAAACCGTGATGAGTGATGGAGGTCACTATTCATGGACCCGTTGATTGATCACCATGGTGTATAGGAGATTGTGACTTGGAATGTAAGAAGAATATAGTTGAAAAGTGGTTAAAAAGCATGAATTATCACATTAAATAAATGATACCATAAATATTAAGCACCTGAAGGCAGGACAAGAAGCAACGGAGGGAAACTAACCAAAGAGAGAAGCAACCTAGAACTAAGGAGAAATTTCCTGACAGTTAGAACAATTAATCAGTGGAACAACCTGCCTCCAGAAGCCGTGAACGCTCCAATACTGGAAGTTTTTAAGAAGAGACTGGACAGCCATTTGTCTGAAATGGTATATGGTTTCCTGCCTGAGCAGGGGGTTGGACTAGATGATCTCCAAGGTCTCTTCCAACTTTATTATTATTATTATTATTATTATTATTATTATTATTATTATTATTATTATTATTATTATTATTATTTTCTGTACTTGTGAAACTAAGGGAAATGAAATGAAGTAATAGATCTGAAGATTATGAACAACATAATTTGTTGTTATGAAATAGAGGTGAATCCATACATGGAATAAAAAAGCTAACAACTTAATCAAAAAGGATTAATTTGAGACATCTAAAGTGTTGTAGGTAAATATAAAAATAAAAAACCTTAGGTTTATGTGTTTTTTGTGGCATTGGTGCCTTTGAATCAGGCTTGACTCCTAGTGACTGCATAAAGTCCATGCAATTTTCTTGATAAAATTTTCATTAGTGGTTTGCAACTGCCTTCTTCCTCGGAGTGGGAGAGAGTGACTGGCTTAGTCACCCAACTAGCTTTGTGACTAAAGCAGGACTAAAACTCAGTTTTCTGGTTTCTAGACTGAAGCCTTTATCTCTACACCAAACTGGCAGTTGAATGTATTTATGGATAGAAGACATAACAATATCTGCAGTAATATTACATGTGATGTTGACAGTGTGAATGTGCATGTATTTTTGTATGCAGATAATATTTGACAATCTGAATTATTTGCAATGAATGTTATCTAGATGATATGATGAAACAGGAGTATGAACCTGAAGATTCTGTTGGAAAAATTCTATCTAAAAATCCCATGTAAAATCAAATTAATTGTGATTCATTGAGATTGCAAGCTATATATAAAGCTCAATAAATTGGAGCAAATAATTAGTTTGTATATATTAGGAGAATAGATGGAGAAATTGCAAGACATGTATACTGGTAGAAAAGTAGTAGATAGTATATGCTCTGTTGAATGAAGAGAATATTTGTTGAAAAAAAGCAAAACTGGCTGTGTATAAAGGGTGCTTCTTGTTTTTTATGTGGCAGTAAGAGTTAGAATGAAGAGTTGGGAATGTGAGAAGAAACATAAAAGTTTGTTGAATGTAGTGATAATGTGTTACTTATATGTATCAGGTGAAACAAGAAGAAATCGGGTTGAGAATGAATGTGTATTACAGTGGTATCCACAGATTCATTTTGCTTTTATTAGAATGGCAAAAGCAGCATTATGATATCATGTTTCAGGATTACCACTTTGTAAATGTGTGAGGAATGTAGAATGGGGCAGGACTTGCATTATGATGCCACCTGGTTGCTTGAGTCATTGACCCAACCCTAATAGATGATAGTGACATATTGAATACTAAAAAGAATGAGCTAATTTACATTAGGTTGTTTTGGTCAAAACAGAGTATGAGGGTAAAATCACAAAATATGTATAAATGAAAAATTAGAAGAAGGTAAAAAAAAGAAACATCAGAAAAGTCATGATGAGATGGGGAAGACCAAGAGAGTCAACTTGATATGGAACTAATGAGATCTTTAGAAAGAGGGTGATTAAGAACAAAACATAATATAGTAAATGAAATAAATTAAATTCTGGTAAAAGAATTGTAGCATGGTTTGCAAGGACAAAAATATGGAGAGGTTTCATGAATTAGATTGGTGTAAATTATATTTGGTTAGGTTTGTTTTTCTTTTTTTGTGTCTGATTGAGTTTAATTTCCTTATTACCTTTTAATCTTCTATTTGTTGCTTATTATTGCTTATCCTGAAAGACTATAATGTGATGAAGGTGAGGTATGGACAGACTGTATTGTCTAAGATTACTGTGTGAAACCCATTCACATGTCACCACCCTATTGAAAAATATGCTGCAGCACCCTTTCAATCTGTCTCCCTAAATTGTAGTTAACTACAAACAAAGATGCATATCCAATATAATTAGCATAAGATTAACATTATCTCAATTTTATAATAAAGCAACCAGGTTTGATTGTAAGAGGGAACATTTTTACTGCATGTATCATCTCTTGTTTGCTTTCCATATGTTATGTTTGCCTTTAATCATTTTCCAACACCCAAGTTGATTTTTCTCTCTTAACCTACTTTTCACATTGGCAAAAACTTGAGATGGCTAATTAAAAAAACCTAAAAGCAAAAAAGGATATAGAAAGCAACAAACATAAGATTAACACTAATATTAATACTAAAATTGATTAACAATTAAAACCCTTCTGAATGAGATGCATTTTTGCAAATTTCCTGAATGCGGAGAGTGAGACAATACAATTTGTGCTTAGAGTGTAAGCCGCCCTGAGTCTTCGGAGAAGGGCGGGATATAAATGGGATTAAAATAAAAAAATAAAATAAAATTCCCAGGAGGTTGTAGTCTATACTCTGCAGATACTCTTCAGAATGCCAAAAAAACAGCCTCTGACAGTGGAGGATTTTGACAAAGGCTCTCTCCTGGAGATCTTCAGAGCCAAACAGGTTTGTAATGGGAGAGTTAGCAGTCCCTAGGCCATGAGACTCAAGCAAATTATTCCCATTAAATAACTGTAAACCAGTACAAACATTTCAGTGGAAGTATCATGATTCCTACACACTGCAACTAACTGGTTCATTATACCAATAGCAAATGTCTATGCAATTTTAAGGATAACCACATGTTGTAATTGTCAAAATCAGATGTTGCCAAGGCATGAGTAACTTTCATAAATCCAACCAGCTCAGGAAAGGTCACATCTGGTGTATTAGGCATAATTGTGCAACAGTGCTCTTTGTTACAGCAGTTATTGTGAATCTAGTGACATCTGAGGACCAAGGAGTACAATTACATTGTGAACCTGCTGTTTAAGGGGAAAAAAGTTCATGAAAAATAAGTTGAATCTGATTTTAACAGCATCTTACCAGGATTGAATTGCAGCCTTTTCCTTTTCATCCAGCCGAGTATGTCTCCCTCAGACCTCAGAGGTAAAGAATAATAGAGCTTCAGTAGAACTAACCAAGCCCCAAACTCCAGATGACCTCTCCCAATTGTTTCATTTAGAAGTTGAGCAAACTGAAGAATTAGGGTTTCAACATTAATCTGAAAAAAAGATGTCTGCTTTAGAAAGATATTGCCTCATATAATTGCCTGGTACAGTTAACCAGTTTTTAATACTTTTTAAAGCATGCACAACCCTAAACTGTAAGAAGTTAATCAGGCTGATTTTCTGGTGATGGCCAAAGAAGAAATATCAAAAGCAAGGTCCTATCCTAATACTACTCTGTACTCTAATAAACGAAATCCCTCCTCATTTGCCAGCCAGTTCTCTATGATATGACCTATCAGCATTTCAATTCAGGATTAATTCTAGATAACTGATGTTTTACCAGTAACTCATCTGGCAACAAAAAGCAGAATTTTTAAGTTGGTAAGACCAGAATAGAAGAGAGGCCACCCATTGCCCTGATATTCTTATCTGTCAGGATCCTATTTCATATCCTATGTCCCCATGTCAGTGATATTTCAGTAGTATTGGGATTGCCCATTTCCAGTTGCCTCCTATTTTCCTGGCACAAGCTTTTAACAATAGGCCAGAATGATAGATCCAGGTCTGATCTTGTAAGAAAGCTGTTTTCATAGGAATTAAATGGACAAGCTGGCAGCCAAATAGTACACAAACCTTTCCCTCATTCTCACTGTCTGCATGGGCCAAGAGATGGTTTTCTCAGCCTCTGCTCACATTCACTAAAAGTCATACACCCACAGACTATATTCTGGTAACTATGTAAATGTGTTCAACCTTAAACAATGCTTATTTTAAGAATGGTGAATGTTTGAACCTAAGAAATACATTGCAAAAATCTTGGAATATAACACATCCAAAGGAGGATTGTAATTTGGTTTCCAAATTTAGTCTGCTGATCAATCAGTTGGCATTATTTTTCATTTGCTTCATTGATTACAGAAAGAACTTTGATTGTATTGATCATATCAAACTAGTAGAATACGCTCAGAAAAATCTGAGTGCCAAAAGAATCTCATTCTCTTCAATGAGAAACATATGTACAGGAAGCCATAGTACAGATGCAATATGTTGAAACAGACTGGCCCCAGGTTGGCAAAGGAGCACAACAAGGTTGTATAGTATACTTCCTCTTTGTTTATTTAATTTACAAGATTAAATATAAGGGAAGCTGGATTGTAAGAAAATGAGCATGATTTTAAAATTGGGAGAAGAAACATCTATAACCCATGCTATGCTGATGACACTACCTGATACCCAAAATGCAAAGGGACTTTAGTAATGCAAAGCTTTAGTAATAAAAGTCAAGGGCCATAGTGAAAAATGGAATTACAATTAAACATAAAGAAGATTAAACTAAGAACAACATGGAGCAACTGGCCTTAGAACTGACGAAGAAGTGGTGGATAGTTTCTGTCTTTTAGGATCAAACATCAATAGTAAAGAAATACATTGCAGTTTAGCAGTTGGTAGAGAAGCCATGCCTTGAAAAAAGATATTCAAAAGCTCTGTTGTGTCTAAACATACAAAAATCAGAACTGTGTAAGTTATGATACTCTCTGTGGCATTTCTCCAATTCTCTGTGCCACATTTTCTTTCAAAGTGACCATTTCTTTTTAATGTAATTCACATACGTAATACTACTAATACTACTACTAATACTAATTCCAAGCAGCAAAATCTCTATTTTCACATCTCCACAGATATTTCAGTTGTAGTTGGTGCATATGTTTCTGTATGTTTCTTTCATGTCTGCAGCATAGCCAACAGGCATTGAAGCGTGTACATTGCCATTGTATAAAAACATAATATTTCTATAAAACGGTACATGATAGATTAAGTTACAGGTTATTTTCATGATTAGCAGTCAAAAATTTGTAAGATAGTTCTAGAGATGTTCAGGAAGCAAAATCTTTGTTGTCCAATGTAGCAGGAAAATTACCATTTTTCTGAAAGCATTAATTCTTTGCTGCTGTCAAAGTATCCACCTATATTGCTGCCATCCAGATCTGGCAGAGCTATTGTTTTAACGGGAAGACTGCAAGAATGAATGTAAATAATATGTTTTAGAGTTCTGTAGGGTTAATTTCTCCTCTTTTTTATGGAAGTCCAATTGCTTTTATATGCAATACTTTTTATCTCCCTAATTTAGCAGATTATATCATTAATGTGGCTGTTTTAATGGATAAGGTTTTCTTTTCTCACAGATGAATAGATATTGAGAAAATAGATCGGTTTATTTCCAACTGCTGGATTTTGAGAAACATAAGAAAAACCCTGCTCCAATTACAACCATCAGTCTGCCTAGTACAGTGTTGAGTACACTGACCCCAGGATTTTGGACCGGATTTTTCAAATCTTGTTTGGAAATGCCAAAGATTTTTTTTATCTTCTTCTACAGTATATATAAAATAAATAAAATATGGACTCTATCTGACACATGAAGATTTCTTTGATAAATTCCCAAAAAACTATATTCAAATTTTGATATATGGCTTTAAGAGGTAGCTAAAGGCATTGGAAACAATAATTTGTTATGGGTGGTTTAATGCATACCAGGAAATCACTATTTCAGGGGTTTTCTCAACACAGGAAGTATGATGCAAGTTCCATTCCATTAAGCATTCCAGGTGTTTACAGGAACAAAGAGGATTATGCAGACCTGTCACCGGGATTCTTGAAAAACATGAATACCTTAAAGAGGAATGCTAGAGATGGGGGACGGTGTACAGATGGCTTCCATTCACTCTAATGTCTTTGCATACTTCTTCCACTTCTGACTGACAAGATGTAAAAGTTGAGGAAAAAATTCTTGAGCCATATGTATATCCTTTCATGCATATGACCTGGAATTTCTACAAGAAATTACTATACCTGGCTATGTTGTATGCAAGAATGTTTTAATACCTACATATCTAAAGAAGCTTTTCTATGCTCAGTTCTCTATTTTCTTGTATAATTTTAATTTGGACGGTTCTATTCATTTTTGTATGCAGTGTTTGGGAAGAAAACTACCTGACTTGCCTTTATTGATCTCCCCTAGTATCTCCCTCCCCTGCCCCCTCGCCCCCCCTCCCCAGGTTAAGAAATGCTTCAAACATTTGGAAGTATTTTTTTCTGAAATTGAGTCACTGTGATGGAAAGCTTTCATTTTCCTCCTGTGAAAGCACAATAAATAGGATAGTTGTGACTTTCTTGCCCAGAAAAGAGAAAAATGGCTTTATTACAATTCCAAGTTCAAGAACTAGAGAGATAAGAATTAAAGCTAGAAGAACTGTATTCTTTAATATGTCTGGTCCAGAATGGAGCCTCTGACATTGCCTCAACTGGAGCAAAATAGGGTTTTTTTATGAATGTCTCTAAAAGGTTAAAGAAGTTGCTGCCTATCTCATTTCTCATTTTGACATGTAGATAGAAAGGCAAGATGCATGACTCAATGAAAGAAAAAGGGTTGCAGTTGTAGATGTAGTTGAAACAGTGACTTGTTGAAAATCCCAATATACACTTACAAGGTAGCTTGAACTTTTGAAATGTGTGTGTTGTACTCAAGCAAATTTGTTCTTAAATCAAAAAGATACATTTGAATGGAAACAGGAATACAGCAAAAGCCCAAGATGGAGCTGAGACGCAATAACTAAAATGATACCAGCTATTGTTTTATAAAAATCACACATTCTACTTCCTCTAAAATAAACTGCTGGAGATTTATTTTTCAAAAAAAGTGGGGGAGATTTCCTTCCCTAAGTCTTAACTCTGGCCCATTGTGCCCTATGGTTATAGGAGAAAAGGTTTTGTTTTGTTCTATTAATGGTATGTATGCTCTTATTTAAAATGCTTCCTGTTGTCAGACTAATCTAATTATCATTCAGAATGTCAGCATTTAAAGCATACTCCATAAAAAAAAGGGACGTGGTGGCTCAGTGGGTTAGGACGCTGAGCTTGTCGATCAGATGGTCGGCAGTTTGGCAGGTCGAATCCCGAGTGCTGCGTAGCAGAGTGAGCGCCTATTACTCGTCCCAGCTTCTGCCAACCTAGCAGTTCGAAAGCATGTAAAGATGCAAGTAGAAAAATAGGGACCACTACGGTGGGAAGGTAACAGCATTCTGTGTGCCTTTGGCATGTAGTCATGCCGGCCACATGATCACGGAGACGTCCTCGGACAAGCGCTGGATCTTCGGCTTTGAAATAGAGATGAGCACCGGCCCCTAGAGTTGAAAACGACTAGCACGCATATGCAGGGGAACCTTTACCTTTACTTTACCATAAAAAAGCTGAAAATTCAAAATAGTAGAGATGAGCTTTTTTACAGTCTTCCACTGAATCCAAGAAAGCAGAATGAAGTTACACTTGCTAGGCTCATGCCCAGAATTGTATGCCAGAAACCATTTGAAATTACACCCCGAGTGTGAAAACCATTAGTCTCTTTGTACAAACATTCCTAATCATTAAGAGGATGAAGAAGAAGCAGATGGGTATGTGAAGCTGGGATGGGAGAGCAGGTATAACTATTGGCAGATTTCTTTGATCAGTGACATATCTCCCTCCCAGGAAAAATTGTTCTTTTTCTTTATTCTCACAGTTTAAGGAATTACTTTGGTGCAATTTTCTGGGTACAAGTAAAATATATTCATATGATATTGATTTGAAAAAAAAGATGCTGTCTTGCTTTTTGCTTTCATTATTTGATATTTTCCCAAGATTCAAAAGCAAAAATGGATAGTTACATTGGTAAATGTTTGCTAAATGTGTGACCTGTTGACCACCTAGGATGTTGCTCTACTCCTCTAAAAGTATTGCAGCAGCATGTATCATAAATAAAATTATTCCCAGGTATTAGACTAATTGCAAGTGCTTTTGTCCTTTATTTCACTCTGAAAAGAGCACACAAATCTTGATATTCAAGGACAGCTTATCAATTTGTGAGTCTGTCTGAGACATTTGTGTTCATGCAGAGATGAATGCATGTTACCTATTTATAGCAACATTTTTACCCGTACATTATGCTTCACACTGTAGTCTCTTTAATCATTCAGAGTTGCAGAGGAATAGTGGATAGAAATAATGGGTACCATAGCAGTGGTCATAAAAGTATGTAGTATAGGTCTAACTATTCAATAACTACTGAAATAAGACACTGCTTTGTCTACCAAATTTATACAATAGAAGAAAACTTCAGAACTCCAGGTATTAATTGCCAACCCAGAGAGATATATTTGTCCTGGAGCTAGCAGGCTGATTAACAGAACATGGGAGCAATTTAAATCTGTTTTTGGGGTCACCAATTATATAGTAAAATAAATATATTGCCTTAAATTCCTCTGATGGTTAGGGGTTTAGATTCAGAATATCTAAATCTGCCTCCCTTCCTTCTTGCTGAACAGATGATATTAATCAGAGAAATGATAACAGGGATACTTTTAGATGCTTATATGCTAATTTTCATGCCTAAGCAGAGTGGGATTTCAACTGGGCTTTCCAGAATGTCATCTGCTTGCTTCTCTGCAGTGCAATAATAATCATCTAGAAAATAAATGGAGAAAATATTCTTAGGCATCCTTGCCCCATGCACATAGGTCAGTGATGGTGAATCTTTTAGAAACCAAGTGCCCAAAACTGCCACACCCCCACCCCACCCCTACCCACAAGGCCACCGACTGCCTCGAGGGCCCACTGCACATTGCCCAGGTGGTCCTGCAGCGCCATGGTGGCCACACCCTCTGCTCACACCCCGCAACATCACCTGCGCACGACAGGGCACAAGGGCGGAGTCTTGTCCCTGCTGCCCGACTGCCATGTCCTTGGCTGAGCTGCTCCATGTGGGACACGCCCTGGGGCAACTCTCCTATGGAGGGGCTGCTGGTGAGGAGGAGGCTGTGGGGGGAAGCAGGACTGGGGCGATGGCATGCATGCCTACAGAGATGGCTCTGAGTGCCGACTCTGGCACGCGTGCCATAGGTTCGCCACCACTGACATAGGTATACACAAGCATATAATTCGTACTGAAAATAGGAATACTTGTTCCTATTTATTTATTTGAAGAAATACACACATTTGCATCAATTTACACAATGATGAATGATCTTCTCTGTCTTCTATATAAAATATTGATATTCTTTTCAGTAGTATGTCCCCTATTGGAATCTTAAATAAAGAAATATTAGCAAGGTGTAAATTTTCTGTTGCATAAATACAAGCAAGGTTGTATTTATTATGGCAGTGGTCCAGGTTTAGGAGATATTATGGCTTGTTCCTACCCTTCTTACTGACTGCAGTTCATTTGAGCTGGAGTTTTACATTATTTGGAACTCTGATTATTATATATTAATATAACTTTGTTGTATTAATAACTGCATTTCAATAGAGTGAGAAACAGAATATTTTAATTGGCTGATCCTTCTGAGGTACCTGAGGTCCACTAGTGCAAGTGAACTTAAATAATATTTATTGCATTTAATATCTGAAAATGGCTGGAGACATGACTATTTGAAGAACTGTCTTTTCCAATATAAACCTGTTTCTTGAAGATACGTTGTTGCCTTTGCTCTTACCTTTAGAAGTACTTTGTCTGAAACACCAAAATAATACACAACACTTTTCTTAGTTTGGTTAACTACATTATAGGTAGTCCTTGACTTACAACAGAAAATCCTCCTTTAATATCCATACTTAGAAGTAGGAACTTTGAGTGAATAAAAAATACATGAGGATTTGAAGGAGGACTTGGAGACACAATAAATTGAGGTTGTCAAAATGACACCATTTCTGCAATGATGTCATGTCACAAATCCTGCCCTTTCAAAGTTGTCTCAATGCCTATTCAAATATGTAAGTGACATCATGACAAAAGTTTCTTCTCTTGACCTCTCCTTTCCCCCCAGAGTAAAAATCTGTCCCTGATGATATTGCAATTGCATGAGCTGTATCAGTGTCAAGGCAATCTTAATTCTTTCATCCAAGACTGCCCCCCTCCCCCACCCCAGTTAAACATTATTTGCAATAAGTGTACAATGACCGACAAAGTTAGTAAAGATGCTAGTTGTTATGGAGAGTATTTCTTAACTTTAATCAGTAACTGCTACTGGTATATCAACATGTATGTCATGAACTTGCAAGTCAAACATATCAAGAAGAAATCGGCATATATATTATAGAAAAATATGAACCCACACAAAATTCAGCTTCCCTCTCATCTGAGATTTTAAGAAGAAAAATTAGATGTCTTAAGCTTTTAAATCCCTCAAAACCAAAACTGTCTATAGAAAGGGCAAATGATGCAAGGTCTATCCCTTTTGTACGTGCATCATGATATCACAGGTATGCACAAAACAGGTGGAGTTTATGGCATGTCATCACAACTTTTTTGTCATCATTTGATGAAAGTAGTGGATCTTGCAGATACCACTGCTAAAAACACAAGGAAATAAAAAAAAGGTAGGGCAATGAGTTGTAGAAAAGCGCCCAAACAAAGAAAGGATTGCCCATCTCTCTCTTAAAATGTACTCTCTGTACTTAGTATTACAACAGAAATATATCTAATTCAACTTAAACTCCTCTGGAACTCTATGCACATGTTCTTGGGTACCTCTGCCATGTTATGGGAGCAGCTAAAACTTTTTGTTTTTGAAATATGTTTTGTAGCAAAAACAGAAGATGCAACAAGCAATAAAATCTGGCCTTGGAATCCAACCTCTCTTGGCCTATAAAATTAGATGCAAAATTCTCCAAGGTCCCTTTCAGCCCTATGATTCTAACACTGAAATGGGAATTACTTCTACCTGAACTTCATAATCTCTAGAATTTGTCAATTTAGTACCCATACACAAAACTCTTTAGTTTAGGAGAAGGAAGAGGGAGGGAGGGAGGGAGAAGAATACGTAATAGTTTTGATGGCAAGTTTCTCCTTTTGTTTCATTTAGATGTATTTATTTACCGTATATTCTTTTTTTAAAAAAACAACCCAGTCTTTGAGATTTCTAGACCATCAGAAAATATTGGCTCTCAGTTTTCTCACACTTTCTTCATTTTTTTAAAAATCTTTTACAGAGATTGCAGTGCATCTTAGAATGCAGGCTTGCTATTGTATTTGTCATGTTAAGGCTAGAATTCTGCAAAATATTCTGCACGTAGCTATACTTTAAATCAAACGATGAGGTAAATGGCTGTCTGTCTAGTATACAGAGTGACTCACCAGCTGCCCATGAAATTGTTGTCACTGTGTGTTGGGGGGAGAGAGCATGAGGGGGGGAAGGCTCAGTTAATCTCAATGTACACATGTTGTACTTTGACAATAAAGGTTTATTTATTTATATTTAAATACCTATGAAACTGGTCTGAGAACAGCAAAAAATTAACAACACAGCTATGGCTAAATATCCAATATTTACACTGATGGTGTGAGTAGCGTCAATGAGAAAAGGTCACTGGAACGTATAAAAAAAGACAACTAATGGCATTGTCAAGCTTTGAACCCGCTGCCTTTAAGGACTGCTGCATGCCTTTAGCTTGCCTACAGAGCGGGGAGGGAGGGGGGATGCGGAGAGAGAGTAGACTTCACAGGTGGCTTATCATTGTGAGAAAGTGGAGAAGTGAAAGTTCTGTTTTGGCGAATTGAGATTGCTTCACATAACAAACATTTATGATTCTATTGGACAATGTGACCAGTCCAGTTAGAGGAGAGAGGAGGACAGTTATTCTTTTAATTAACCGCTTTCCACCTTTTCGTTAGAGCCAGCTTATGCTTTCTAACTTGCCGCTATGATTCAACCCATTAAAGATAACATTAGAGGACACGTTGACTCCAGTGTGTTTCTTGGTGGGGAATTCAGGCAGAGGTTGACAGGCGTGATGTAAATTCCTAGTTATCTCTTTGAATACAGCACATAAAATTTTTGTATCCATCACAATAATATACTTTTTTTTAAAAAAAGATTCTATATTAGATTTGTTAGCAACTTAATCCTTTTTTTAAAAAAAACAAACAAACTTGATCTTCAGTTAATAGGACAATATATTTATTTTACTTTCCCCCTCTGGGGCTTATATGCAACTCCTATCCAACAGGATTGCATGGTCTCTATATAAATCTTTCTGTTCAATCTGACTGTGCCCCATCAATATCAATTACTGCCGGTGTGGTTTTGAAATACATTATTTTTTATTATTATTACATTTTTTTCTTTCCTTGAGTATATAGTTTTCCTTCTGGGATTTTGTTTTTAAAATCAGTCTAGAGATTTACAGTTTTACAATTTTTCCAGTTAACTGAGATAGTATGGTCTTCAACTCAGCTCCCAAATGAACTGCTAGTTTTGAACTGGCTACCGGTACTTTCTCTGTGCTAAGCAAAGATCTTAACTTTTGTGTGCTTCCACTTGTACTTGTAAAGGGAGGTACGGAAAGGAGTAGAATGTGTAATAACACTGGCTCAGTTGAAGAGTTAGGTAAAATAGCCTGTAAAATAGCTAATTAACTGCTGAGGTTAGTCTGGAACAAACTAAAGTCCTCTGGTTCAAGCAGATGTGAACATTCAAGGCAACATGATAAGGAAAAGCGTACTGCAAAAGTGGAGCAATTCTGATATTGAAAGCAAATGTGGGCTTAATACAGGGCATGTCATCTATTTCTGACATCCAGAAACAGCTGCCTGCACAATATGATGGGACAATCAGGAAGTGCGGATGAGCCATTGATCTTGGTCCAATTCAGTATCCACAACCAGTCTGAAAATGTAATATGGTGGGAATGCTATGTTGAACAGTTCGATAATATAGGTAGAAAAATTTTAGGCCCAGAATGATAGAAATATCAAAATCAAAGTTTATAACATTTTCTTATTTTCAGCAGGCTTTATAGCATTATCTATTGTAACCCTTAGGGTGTTAATATTATTAACTTTATATTGTAGATAAAAGAGCTGAAAAATTATGACAAGCAGTAGCCATCAAACCCAGGAATCCCTCTCTTGGAGCCCTACCGATTTTCATTACTCAAAAAATGGTAACATCTTCCATTTGATTCAGATTTGAATTCATGTTTTATGTCTTGTATATTTCTGATAAAATAATAGGATCATATGGAATACATATTTAAAACATATAATTGTAAGTGAATACTGAAGTAATTATTTTCTTATGATTTTTCTAATGGATTTTTCTATGTTTTGCTATTTTGGGGGCAATATTGCCATTTGTTTATCCTTAAAAAAACATGATGTCAGAAGATAGAAACACTCCTCTTAATTGGGTCTAGGCCAAGAACATTAGGGAACAAATGAATGGCAAAATTTAAAACTAATATGCTATATTAAAACACATCACTTTTCTTTAAAAATGAGTTTGATTACTTATTTTATTGATTTATTTACGGTATTTAAGAAAATTTATATGACCATCCAACTCACAGTGACTCTAGGAATGCTTACAAAGATAAAAATCTCATATAAAAACAATAAAATGCGATAATTCCCACCTCCCTGGTGACAACTATCAGTCAAATAAGCCACTTGATGGGCTCCATCCTACTCTGGGTTCCCCAGGCCTGTTGGCAAAAGCAGGTCTTCAGGGCATTGCAAAAGAGTGTCAAAGTGGAGGCCCATCTTAATTCTGCAGGGATGATAATCCATGGGAGGGAGCAAAGATGGTGAAAGCCCTTTTTCTTGGTTTCACTAGATCAGGGGTAGGGAACCTTGGCTCCTTTATGACTCATGGACTTCAACTCCTCCTGCACTAGATCAGTGATGGCAAACCAAGTGCCCAAACTGCAACCCAAAACCCACTTATTTATTTTTTTTATTTTTATTTTTTATTTTATTTCCATTTATATCCCGCCCTTCTCCGAAGACTCAGGGCGGCTTACAAGCTTAGCAGTAGCCTTCATTCTATGTATATGCCTGCTTATTAGGGCTTTCACACACACACCCCCAAGCGGCATTATTACAAAGTCAGCTTATTGCCCCCAACAATCTGGGTCCTCATTTTACCTACCCCGGAAGGATGGAAGGCTGAGTCAACCTTGAGCCTGGTGGGACTCGAACCTGCACTAATTGCAGGCAGCTGGTGTTACTTAAGGAGGCATCAGCCCACTGCTTTATCACAAAGTGCCTGGGCCACATTAGCATTGTGGTGCCCTAGGGGGGGCAAGGCCCACTGGGTGGGCATGGCCCACTGGGTGGGTGTGGCTGCGGTGGTCACAGCAGACTGGGTGGCCATGGATGGGGTGGGCATGGCCACTTCAATGTTGCTCATGGGGGGATGCCTGTGGGGGCCAGGCAGGGTTGGGGGAGATCCAGGGGGTCTCTGGTGAGCAGGGCAGTAGGTAGGAGGCTTGTCCTGCAGAGTGAGGCAGGGGGCAGGGTGGGAGTGCTATTCCTGTGGAGCAAGGCAAGGCAAGGCAAGGCAGGGGCTGGGGTGGCTGCTGCCTGACACCATTGGCCCCCGCACACAGAGGCCAGTAAGCACATGAGGGCCAACGGTGTCTGTAAGCAGACATAACCTGTTGGCCCCTCGACTGGCACGCACTGAGGCTCCGCAACCCACTGCCAATACCAGGCCAGCAGCAGGTGGAGTAGGGGAGGGGGAAGGCACATGATACAGACCGCCGGATGCGCTTTCTCCATCCCATCTTTTTTGGCTTGCGGTTGGAGAGCAGGTTGCTGCTGGACATCTCAGCCCCTTTACAGATCTTGCCCTTGGCCCGTGCATGGAGCATGTTCCCCTCACATACCCGATGAACCTTGGCCCTGCCTTGGGCTCCCACTGCCAGCAGCTTGCATGGGTCCATTAGGCTGCCACCACCACCCAGAATGCTTGGGGGCCCCCCAGCACAAAGGAGGCAACACGACTGGGTAGCAACCTTAAGTAGAGGTGGTAGAGCACACCCACGCCCAGCAAGCCAAAGCCCACCCTGAGCAGGGAAAGCTGGATCCCCATTGGCGACATGGCCCCCTAGTCCCAGCTAGGATTGCGTGCCTGCCCCCCATCTCTGCTGGACCTGAGTGGCCCTGATGCTGATGGGGATCTGGCTTTCTCCACTCAGGATGGCCCTTTGCCTGCTGGCCCTGGGCGTGCTCTACCACCTCTACGTGGGGCTTCCTAGCTGATTACTTTGCCTCCTTCGTGATGGGTGGGCCTGCAGCTCTGGGTGACAGCCTAATGGACTTGCACGAGCAGCTGGCAGCCACAGTAGGTACCAAGGTGCATGAGGGGAATGCATTCCACCCGTGGGCCAAGGGCAAGACCTTGAGGGGGCTGAGGAGATGAACAGTGGTGACCAGCTGTCCAACCAAAAAGAGATGGGACAGACTAGGCATGTCCGGCGGTCCACATCAAATGCTTCCCTGACTCTGTGTGCTGCCAGTGCCACCACAGTGCTGCTGCTGGCTCAGACAAATGCTGGCTCTTCGGCTTTGAAACGGAGATGAGCACCGGCCCCTAGAGTCAGAAACAACTAGCACACATGTGCGGGTGAATCTTTACCTTTACCTTATCAGATATTATACATTTTGGAGCACCATGAAGGTGATAGATATGTTGCACAAACAGCTTAGCCAAAGTCTTTGTGATCAGGATCTTCTGACATGGGATAAAATGAGCTTGTTTAGAAAATAAGTCGGTGACGACCCAAACGACAGTGTTTCCCGCACTTTCGGGCAGCTTGACAATAAAATCCATAGAGATCTCTCTCCAGGGTGCTGAAGGGCTTGCTACAGGCTTCAGGAAGCCAAGCATTTTTCTCTGCCTGTGTTTAGCAGCGGCACAAATAAGGCAGCTAGCCACATAACTTTCAATGTCCTTCTTCAAGGAAGGTCACCAAAATTGTTCTTGAGCAGGTGAAGAGTCTTTACAAACCCAAAGTGTCCTGCCATTTTTGAATTATGATAGGCCTGCATGATTCTCAGTCTCTGATTCGCAGGCAGATACAGCATTCCTCCAACCCAAGCTAACCCATCTTGCACAGAACAGAGATTTTTATGGCTGCTGAACTACACATCTTTCTCCAGCACCTTCCTGAACTCCTCGACCACAACATTTTCTAAAGGTGGGGGTTTCCTTACCTGTGCTCTTGTAGTGGCTGGGGCAGCCATTTGCTGTGGGGAAAGTAGAGGTTTAACCACTTCTGCCTTTACATATTGTGGCATTCATGACAGCATGTCTGCTAGGAAATTCTTCCACCCAGGCCAATAGTGAATGGAGAAATTAAAAGGATGAAAGTGCTTGGTCCAGTGCCCTTGCTTAGGAGACAACCTCCTAAGGGTTTTCAGAGCTTCCAGGTTCTTACGATCAGTCCAAACCTGGAAAGGGATTTTACTTCCTTCTAAGAAATGCCTTCAGGTTAAGAGGGCCCATCTTACTGCGTATGCTTCCTTTTCCCAAGCAGCCCAATGTTGTTCAGTCTCTGACAGTTTTTTGGATGTGTAAGCACAGAGCTGTAACTGGCCCTGCTGGTTTTTCTGCAGTAGCATTGCCCCCACTACTACATCGCTAATGTCTGCCTGAATCACAAATGGCTTTTCCAGGTCCAAGTGTTTCAACACTGGTTCTGTAGAAAAAAGTATCTTAAGTTTCTCAAATGTGGCTTGGCATTCAGCTGTCCATTTCAGTGGCTGGCCAGGCTTCAGTTTACTCCCTCCCTTAGTTTTCAATAAGCTCGTGATAGGGAGTGCAATCTGAGTGAACACGGGGATAAATTGCCTGTAAAAGTTGGCAAATCCCCAAAAGCTTTGCAGCTGCTTTCTGGTACAGGGAGGGGGGGGTGTCTATTCCATAACATCCTGCACCTTCTCTGGGTCCATCTCCACCCCTTCATGAGAAAACCAGTAGCCGAGTACATGGAGGAGTTTTGAGATTTGGCTTGTCACCTGAGCAGGCTCGAAGACGATAAGCTGTTTCCAGGATGGGCTGAATGATGACCTATACAATGTCTGTGTGGCTTGCGGGGCACATGCTTGCCTCTATGAATGGTGTCTTCTGGTGAAAGAGGTGAAAATTGACTAGACTCAGAACCTGTACCATCTCATGAAGCTGGGGAGACGAAGCTAGCCCAAGAGAAAGGAAGAGTCCGACAAAGCCTCCACAACCCAACAGCGTTCTACCACCTGTTTCAAGTGTGGCAAAGAAGGGCATCATGCCATGGAGTGCCATAGAAAGACCCCAGTTAGGAAGTCGTATTGCACCTCTGGGGGGAAACCAAGCAGAAAATCCAGCCAGTACTCAAAAGATACAGCCCTGAAGTCCTAGGAGGTTGTGGAGCTCCCCCGAGCCCCAAAGATGGAGGGGGTAGAGCTCCGACCCCACTGGACGACGAGTCAGGAATGTCAGAGAGCAATTACAATGACGATGCATTGATAAGTGGGCTGATTGACCCCATAAACATGCCCATAGAACTGACAATCCCAGGCACGGGCAGGAAAATGGCCTTAACCACTCTGCTGGACTCACGTTGCACACAGTGCTTGATAAATCCTAACCTAGTTGGAAAATTGGGGCCTCCCCTAAGAAAAATCAAGGACACTATCGCTTTCTGCCAGCTTGATGGGTCCATAGCAGGGGGCATCCCAGCCAATTTTGTAACTGATCCCCTGGAACTGACCATGGGAAGCTACTTAGAGACTTTAGCATTCATCATGGCTCCTGGCATGGAACTTGATAAAAGATGTGGAACCCCCTAATCAACTGGAGAGAGGGGTGGCTAAAGTTCTTAAGGAAGAGAGTGTCTCCCCCGGGTTTGCATGGAAATAAGATAGTGGGTCTGAAGCAGGAACTAGCTTCCTTGCTGAGCGAGCAAGAGCTTCAGAACATTCCAAAAGAGTAACGAGACCTAGCCGAGGTTTTCAGTAAGAAGAGGCTGGTTGAGCTTCCCCCTTACCAACCTACAGACTGTGCTGTTGAGATCATCCCAGAACTAAGTTGCCAAAGCTGAAGCTATATTCAATGATCCCTAGGGAATCAGATGAGCTCTGCAGGTTCATCAACAAGAACTTAGTCTGGGAGTTCATCCAGTCCCCGAGTGGCAGTCCCTGTTCTATTCAGGGAAAAGAAAAGTCTCGTCACCTCTGCATGGATTATAGATGTTTGAATGCAGTATCAGTGGAAAATGTGTACGCCTTGCCCCTCATGAAGGACATGTTGGCCCACCTGGTGAAAAGGATAATTTTTTCTAAGTTAGACCTGCGAGAACCCTATTACCACATCAGGATTAAGGAGGGAGATGAATGGAAGACTGCTTTCAATTGCCATTTAGGTTGCTTCCAGTTCAGGGTGCTCCCTTTTGGGTTACAGGGAGCCCCTGCAATGTTCATGCAACTGATCAATGAGGTCCTCCATGAGTACCTATATAAAGGTGTTCTGATGTATTTGAATGATATCCTGATTTACACTGAAACCAAGGTAGAACATGTGAAATTAGTCAGGGCAGTTTTGAAAATGCTCCGCACTGCTAAACTGTATGCCAAACTCTCATAAAGATAGAATTGACTATCTGGGCTACCACATTTCTCATAGGGAGGTAGAGAGAGGGGACCCACAGCATTTCTTGTCTTCCCGCTCTGGTAGGTTGGGTAGATGTGATTGGGAGAAGATGGTCCTTCAAATAACCTGGTCCCAAGCCATGTCAGGCTTTAATGGTGACAACCAGTACCTTGAATTGGACCTGGAAGCAAATCAGTTCCTGCAGGAAATATGTCATAAGTGCACACATAGACCTACCAAATCCATGCAGGCCACTGTATTTTGAACCAATTGAAATTTTGGATACTTTTCAAGAGCAGCCCCAGATAGAATGCACTGCAATATTCAAGACAGGAGGTGAATAGAACATTAGTTATTGTGTGTAGGGATTGTTGGTCCAGGAAAAGGTATAATTGGTGCATAAGCTGTAGTTGTGCAATGACCCTCCTGACCACAACTGCCACCTGCTCCTTGAACAGGAGTTGTGAGTCCAGGTGAACCCCCAGATTATGCACTGGGTCTGTCTGGGACAGTACAATCCCATCCAGGACCAAAGATGGCAACCCTATTTATTCACTTATGGCCCTTTAATATAAACAGTGCAATTGCTTAACTATATAACTATGTTTTTTTTAAAGAGAGTGTTTAGCACAACCAAAAGAATTGCCTTGGTGGCTGGAAAGATAGCTGGACAGCAGTACATTCACTGATGAATTGGGATGTGCAGAGAGGGAAAAAGAGCTGTAGTTAACACCATGCAAGCACATCAATGCTGACCGAATAATGATCCCTTTCAAATGTCCTCTGATTGTGCTACACTAAGAACAATAATCTTATATGCACTTCTGTAAGGATTTATGTCCCTCCTTATTTCTTTGGTATACATTAATGATGGACTTCTTTTTTCTTCTTTTGAATTACAGAGTTAATAACTCTTTGCTTCATAGTTTTTTTTAAGAGTTCAGAACTATACACATATTACTATAAACCATTACTCTTGGATCTATAACTATCAATTCTTGAATAAATAGAGTAGCACTTACCACTGGTTGCAATCCAAAATGTTCACCAACTGCATCCACTGAGGAAGGCCTAAGAGGCAATGGACAAACATCTTTGGATAGGATGTTGCAAGGCTAAGCATACACCTCTACAGAAAATCCATTTCATAGCTTCTAACAGTGGGAACTATAGAGCGTTTAGCCTTTTCCTGGGCAAGCCTCATTTCTTTAAACCCTGTCCTATTAATAAAATAATTCAGATGACGGAAATGTTTTCACTGTAATGTTTTCACTGTTTTCAATGTTTTCACTGATGGCTTTAGCACAGGTGGTGGAAGTAGTATGTCTTAAAGAACTGTGGGGTGGAGAGGAGAGCGCAATGACCAGCAGAGAAGAGAAAGAGGTGAGCCGGAGAGATAGTGGAGTGCAGAGGAGAGCCAGCCAAGGAGAGGAGAGGGGAGCCTACTGAGGACCATCCAGGCAGCCCTGTTTGCTGGAGGAAGCACAACACTGGTGCAATGGACTAGCAAGTGGGAGCCACATGGCTGCTGAGCTGTCAGTGGGGGTGGTGGAACTTTGCAGCACAGCAGACCAGTAGACTGGTGACTGCGAATGGCAGCAGACCAGTAGACCAGTGGCTGTAAATGGCAGCAGACCAGTAGAGCGGTGACTATGAATGGCAATGGCACAGCGGACCAATAGACTAGTGACTACAAATGGCAGCAGACCAATAGACCGGTGACTGTGAATGGCAGCAGACCAGTAGACCAGTGACTATGAACAGCAATGGCACAGCGGACCAATAGACCAGTGACTACGAATGGCAGCAGACCAGTAGACCGGTGACTATGAACAGTAATGGCACAGCGGACCAATAAACCAGTGACTACGAATGGCAGCAGACCAGTAGACCAGTGGCTGTAAATGGCAGCAGACCAGTAGACCAGTGACTATGAACAGCAATGGCACAGCAGACCAATAGACCAGTGACTACGAATGGCAGCAGACCAGTAGACCGGTGACTGCAAATGGCAGCCGACCAGTAGACCGGTGACTATGAACGGCAATGGCACAGCGGACCAATAGACCAGTGACTACGAATGGCAGCAGACCAGTAGACCAGTGGCTGTAAATGGCAGCAGACCAGTAGACTGGTGGCTGCAAATGGCAATGGCCTAGCAGACTCATGGGAAAAGAAACTGATACTATTGTGATCTGGAAAACATGTTCCATGCATACGCTTATGCCCATAGAAGAACCAAACCATAAATGTACTAAATGTAAACTAATTGTGCTACTAGAGGATAAAGTAAAAGGTCTAGAGAAAACTCTAACCACTTTGAAACTCAACCCACAAGATGGGAAACCCCAAACCTTGCAAGAAGAACACGCCCAAATTGAACACAATAATGATCAAACAACTTCTAAAAGAATTAACCCCTTAGAAGAAGAAAAGAGATGGAAACATGTCACTCATAGAAAAAAACACAAACCTAGAACAAAGCCCCTGTCCAACCCAGCCCAGTTTGATGCAGCCCCACTGGTGCTGAGCAATCATTTTCATAGACTGTCCCTGGAAGAAAACAAGCAGGCACCTAGAAAAGAAGCATCATCAAATATTCCTAAAATAGTAACAAAATCAAGTGGTCCTGTGATAAGATAGAAAAGCACCCGAAAACTCCTTAGGAAGAAGTGTTGGTAATAGGAGATTCAATTCTCAAGGGAACAGAATCAGCCATCTGTAGACCAGACATGTAGACCAGGCATGTTGCCTCCCTGGAGCAAGAATCAAAGATGTGGCCGAGAACCTAATCAAAATAATAAAACCCACAGATTACTACTCTTTTCTACTACTACACGTAGGGACAAACGACACGAAAATGGACCTGAAAACAATATTGAGTGATTACGAACAGCTAGGCAAGAAGGTCAAGAAGTTAGGTTCACAAGTAATTTTTTCATCTGTACTGCCAATGAAAGATCAACATCCGGTAAGAGAACAAAGGATTCTAGAAGTGAACCATTGGCTAAAGGATTGGTGTCATCAAAAGAACTTTGGATTCCTGCACCATAGTCTGCAGTACCTCCATGATGGACCTTTGGCAAGGGACGGGTTGAACCTCACAAAATCTGGGAAGAATATTTTCGGAAAATGCCTGGCTCAACTTATCAGTAGGGCTTTAAACTAAAACTGAGGGTGGAGGGTGATCAAACTTTAGGATCTCTAGGACCTAATTACAAGCAAAAACCCCTAGAAAACAAATCAAATAATGAGGCAAGGAGGGATGGGAAGGAAGACAAACTGAAACACCAAATAGGAGACATGGGAAACATACCCAGAATCAGACATAAAGACATTTCAAATATCTATATATAAATGGAAAAAGTTTGGGGAACAAACAGGGTGAACTAGATTTATTTATTTATTTATTTATTTATTTATTTATTTATTTATTTATTTATTTATTTATTTATTTATTTATTTATTTATTTTTGGGACTTATATGCCGCCCTATCTCCCGAAGGACTCAGGGCGGCTTACAACAATAAAAACAACAATACAAAAATTAAAAAAGAATTAAATAACAGCCCCAAAATAAATTAACTACAGTTAAAAATTAAAACATATTTAAAAACCCATCATCAATCCAGGTCAGCCTGATGGAAGAGAAAAGTTTTGAGGTCGCGGCGAAAGGACCGGAGGCGAAAGGACTGGAGGTCCGGGGCCATCCGAAGCTCAAGGGGAAGTTGGTTCCAAAGGGCTGGTGCTCCCACAGAGAAGGTCCTCCCCCTGGGGGTCGCCAGCCAACATTGTCTGGCCGACGGCACCCTGAGGAGGCCCTCTCTGTGTGAGCGCACTGGGCGATGGGAAGTCGTCCCTGGTAGCAGACGGTCATGCAAGTATTCCGGGCCTAAGCCATGTAGGGCTTTAAAGGTAAGTACCAGCACTTATTAATTATTAATGCATGAAGGTAGATACAGTATAATTGGAATTACTGAAACTTGGTGGGATGAAACACATGAGTGATACTGATAGAAGGATACAAACTGTTAAAAAAACCATACCCAACTGGCATAAAAGAGGAGGTGGAGTTGCACTATATGTAAAAGACCACTATATTGCTACACAAATGAACGAGACCAAAGATGAAAACCTCCTAGAATGCATATGGGTCAATATAAAAGAAAAAAAAGAATGGCATTGCCATAGGAGTATACTACAGGCCACCCAACCAAGCAGAAAAAATAGATGTAATTTTTGCTAACCAATTAACAAATATATGTAGGAAACACACTACAATAGTAATGGGAGACTTCGGTTACCCTGATATCAACTGTAAGACTAATTCAGCATCAAGTGAGAAACTGAATAGATTCTTTACTAGCTGACAACTTTGTTGCCCAAAAGATAGAGGAGGCAACTAGAGGAACAGCCATACTCGACTTAATTCTCACAAACAGAGAAGAAGTGATAGAGAGAGTTGAAACTGCAGGAACCGTGGACAAGTGTGACCATGTCATACTGGAATTCAATATAATGCAAATACAAGTAATAGAACATAATGATATCAGAGTCCTAGATTTTAAAAGAGCTGATTTTAATGAACTCTGAGAGAACTTGGGAAAGATTACTTGGATGAAAGTCCTAAAGGGGAAAACAACTCAGGAAGCTTGTGAAACTCTGAGAAATATGATAATAAAAGCCCAATCCAGCACAATGCCACTGAAAAAGAAAAACAAGACATCTAACAAGAAACCAGCATGGTTGCACAAAGATCTCTCTGATAAACTCAGAGACAAAAAGGACAAGTACAAAATATGGAAAGAGGGACACATAACTAAGGCAGAATATCAGCAGATAGCCAGAATCTGCAAAGAAGTCAGGAAAGCAAAGGCTCAGAATGAAGAAAGACTTCCAACAAAAGTCAAAGATAATAAAGTTTTTTTCAACATATAAATAACAAGAAAAAAATCAAGGAAACGGTTGGTCCACTAAAGAGAGAAGACAGCAAGTAAGTAACAGGCAACAGAGGGAAAGCAGAGCTGCTTAACTCATTCTTTGCATCGGTCTTCACACAAAAAGAAATTATAGCTGAACCCACCAAAAACATAAGTGAAAAAGACAGACTAAAAACAAAAGCTAAAAATAAACAAACTAAAAAAATGGTAAGAAAACACTTGTCTGATCTTAATGAACATAAATCACTGGGACCTGACAGACTACACTCCAGAGTTCTGAAGGAGCTGGCAGATGTCATCTCAGAATCACTGTACCATATCTTTAAAAACTCCTGGAGCAGTGGGGAACTACCAGAGGATTGGAAAAGAGCTGATGTGGTTCCCATCTACAAAAAAGGGAAAAAAACAGACACAGGAAACTACAGACCAATTAGCCTAACATCAATACCTGGGAAGATACTGGAAAATATAATAATAATAAAAAACAGATCTGCGAACATCTAGACACAAACAAAATTATAATTAGAAGCCAGCACGGGTTTGTTAAAAACAGATCATGCCAAACCAATCTTATTTCATTCTCTAACCAGGTGACTAATTTGGTGGACCAACAGAATGCTGTGGAAGTGTTATACTTGGAATTCAGCAAGGGATTTTACAAATTAGACCAAAACCTACTTCTTGGAAAGCTTAAAAAATAATGGGATAGACAGCATCACCATCAGACGGATTTTTAACTGGCTGACAAACCACATTCAAAGAGTAGTTCTTAATGATACTATGTCTACATGGAGGGAAGTAACCAGTGTGGTACCACAAGGTTCTGTCCTACGCCCAGTACACTTCAACATCTTCATAAACAACCTAAATGAGGGAATAGAAGGGAATTTATCAAATTTGCAGATGACACTAAGCCAACATCCTAGATAATAGGCTGGAGATCCAGAGGGATGTTGACAGACTTGAACACTGGACCCTATCTGACAAAATGAAATTCAATGTAGATAAAAGTAAAGTCTTACACTTAGGCAAGAAAAGCCAAAAGTACACATACAGATTGGGTGAAACCAGCAGCAACTGTGAGAGGGATCTTGGAGTCATAGTGGACAATCAATTAAACATGAGCCAACAGTGCAACCAAAAAAGCCAATGCAATCCTAAATTGCATTAACAGAGGGATTCAATCAAGATCACGCGAGGTACTAATACCACTCTATAAAGCTTTAGTAAGACCACTCCTAGAATACTGCAACCAATTTTGGTCTCCACACTATGAAAAAGATGTTGAGACTCTAGACAAAGTGCAGAGAAGAGCAACAAAGATGATTAGGGGACTGGAGGCTAAAACATATGAAGAACGATTACAGGAACTGGGCATGACTAGTCTAGTGAAGAGGAGGACCAGGGGAAACATGATAGCAGTGTTCCAATATTTGAGGGGCTGTCACAGAGAGGAGGAGATCATCCTGTTTTCCAAAGCACCTGAAGGCCAGTCAAAGAATAATGGATGTAAACTGATCAAGGAGAGATTCAACCTGGAAATAAGGAGAAATTTCCTGACAGTGAGCATAATCAACCAATGGAACAGATTGCCTTCAGAGGTTGTTGGTGTTTCATCACTGGAGCCTTTCAAGAAGAGACTGGACTGCCATTTATTAGAAATGGTATAGGGACTCCTGCTTGGGCAGGGGGTTGGACTAGATGATCTACAAGGTCCCTTCTAACTCTGTTATTCTATTCTATTCTATTCTATTCTATTCTATTCTATTCTATTCTATTCTATTCTATTCTATTCTATTCTATTCTATTCTATTCTATCCTATCCTATCCTATCCTATCCTATCCTATCCTATCCTATCCTATTCTATTCAACTTCTGTCAGTAAATTTCTTAAGCTGCGAATAGGAAACCCTTCCTAGCCAAGGAGGCTCAAGACTGCCTAAATGCATTGCAAGGCCATTGCAAGCCAAGGCAAGTTACCTGATATTCACAAGTTATCTGATATTCTTCCAGGAAATAACAGTAGGATTTATATGATGTGAAGAGAAATAATAGTAATAATTCCATTCTATACTGGCTTAAGGTTGAGTTCTCCTCCATATGCATCATAAACCTTTGATCGGCTTGCCTTCTACTCTTTTCAGCATGGTGTTCACAAGGCTATGCTCAACAGATGATTCTTCCTGCATTGTACTGTTGTCAATTTTCTCTGTCATGGTCCTGCCTTGGATAGCATCCAGACATGTCATCTCTGTAGGCTCCTTCAGCTTGCCTTTATTTTGGAAATGCCTCCAGCATGGTCACTCCCCACCCCAGTAAATTGGTTTTGGGTAGGCTGACACTGACACCTGGCTGCTTGCCACCATGCCTAGATTTGGTACTTTGACTGCAGCAGCAGGGAAGCCAAGTCTTCTGTGGGTAGCTCAGACAGGTCCATAGGATCTGGCTGGCCCTTTTCCTTTCATTTATTTTCCTCCTACAGCTTTTAGCAGAGGGGGGAATCAACTTTTCTGTGTAAATAGCTATTGAACCTAAATCAAAGTAGTTTTTACTCTCCTCTTGGGAAAAAAATATGCTGTGCATTTTAAAGAGCTAACAGAAATGCTTTTATTTGATTGTGGCTTAGCACTTTTCATCTAAAGATTAAGAAGCTCTTTTTAAACTGTAATTATAATTTTTATTTACAATTTCCTGTGAAGCTGGCTTTTTCCACGATTTTTGCAGAGGGTGACACATTTGCTGTTCTGTCTCAGTCAACAAAATGCACTGGGGCCAGCCCTAATGTCCGTTCTTTGAGTTTTTCTTCCAAAGATTTACATGCTTCATAGAAGGAATGTAATTTTTCGGTATCAGGGGAGCTTGAGCATATGAATCAAGTTGGAAATGTATCAATAAACTGCCTACAGTGATGAGCCAAATGCTGTTTTCTTTAAATTATGGTTACACAGCAGGCTAGTTTCTCTTGAAGAAGAGTGTTCTTCAGCAATGCTTTTTGAACAGTTTTGAGCATTTTTAAGCTTGTATTTTATTTATACTGCTTTTAATTTTTATTGTGCTACTTTCATCTTCTTTTGCATTTTTACTATGATTACAATCTTGATTATTCTGCTTGGATATAAAGATATGGAAACATCAAAGACATAGCTAGATTTGATAAATTAACTGTCTTTTCTCCTCAGCACTGAATGAAGACTTTTATATGTTTTCCTTCTTTTAAATGAAGGAAGAACCTGAATGCTTATGGTCAAATTCATAAAATTATCATGAAGTTTTGTTTGTGGCATGTTTTGTTGCAATGTCTCATATATCAAATGAGCAGAAAAGTCTTATAATTAATTTATAATACATTCTCTAGATGCATAAAACAACAAGCCAATTTGGAATATTAAATGCCACTTGGGAAGACCGATGCACTTGTGCATATTTTATAAAGAAAAAGAAGATAAATTCATCAGATGAATTATTCAAAATAATTTATTTGTTCAGCTCTGTGGAATTGATTACATAGGTACAAATTTGCTAGCATGAAAGATGTAGAAAATAGAAGCTACTTTTCATTATAATAAGAAAAAATCTTCTCATTTGTAGGGTTTTATTTCTTCTCAGAAATGCATTATGTTATCCTGGACTCAAATTACCAATCCAGGAAGAATTATTTAAATTAATATATGTTGGTCTAATTAGAATTAAACATGCACTTTTCTGAATTATGTAAAATGTAAACTTTCAGGGAATAAATCTCAAACTAGAGATAAACAGAAATTGTGTCTCTAAAGGTTGTAGCCATAATCCAATTATTAGAGACAGATATTGCATACGTTTGCATAATTAAGATTGGTTGGCATACATCACAGGAGCTGAAATCCATTTTAAGGGCATTGATATATTTTGAGTACAAATAATCCTAATTTAAAAACAATATTGGGAATATAATTCTGCAAAGATCATAACATGAATGTGAAGGTTTTTTTGAGAACTTTCTTGTGATATTGATTTGTTTTGCTGGAAATTATTTAAGGATTTGAAGTTTATAATCTCTAATCCTTCTAGAGAGATGTTTGTGAAAGAAACTATTGAAGTTAATATTATTGGAAATTGTCTTGAACAAAATTTATGAACAATTTACTTTGCTGATAATGGCTCTTTTAACATCACTCAAGAGTGTAGTGAGCAATGTTGATTCAGTATAAAGCAGCTTCATTTGTTTATATTTATTCTTATGTATTTCCTTCCATGGGGAATCTCAAGAATCATAAATATGATAATACATTAAAAAACAAGAACTACTTACATGTTATCTTTTAAGCTGCTTTGGAGGAAGGCTTTGCTGATGTTTTGAAGAACCACACTGTACTTGAAAGAAAATAAACAATGGGTCCCTGTGGAACACCCAATACACGCCTCCTCAGCCTGTCAAATGCTATATACCGGTTCCAATACTGGATGCTGTAGCCCCCTAAATACCAATTTATAGGAAACACAAATGAGAACAGTGTTATTCTGCTGCTTTCCTGCTTGTGTTTTTTCTTTAGACATCAGGTTTCCATTACAGAAAAGAAATGCTGTATTAGATAAGCCTTTAGTCCAATTTAGCAAGGGGTTGTTAATACGGTACCTGAACTAATGGTTTGACACCCCACAGTATAACACATAGTTGCTGGTTATTAAAACACAAGGAAAAACTTTACAATTATAGACCTCACAAAAATTGCAGTTTAGCTCTACAATTTGGTGGAAATCCAGAACACTATGGAAAATAAGTCACAATGAGGGAATCTTGCTATGTTAAGGCCAATGGGAAGCATTTTATTGGTAATGAAACCAACTGCAATAGGGATCTTTATATTCTATATCTCTCTGATTTTGACATTTTCCTTGAATAGTAAAGAAAATATTACACTCTAAAGGTTTTAGTCCTCTGAACTCTATGACTCAATATCAGAAATCTAAGTTTAAATCCACAGACTTCAGAAATGTCTAATTTATCTGTTCTGGAAGGTTTCAGCTTCCACAATTCTGTAATAAAGCCTGAATGGAAAGAAAGATTTATCTGCTTCAGATGGGTGATAAAGCTCCAAAAAGAAGAAAAAATTGTACAAGTAAGCTCTTTTCTCTGTGCTGCAGGGTACAAAACAAATAACATTTATAAACCCTTTACTCTTGCAGAAGAGAGCCAAAATAATAAGTATGAGACAGCTTTAACTAATCTGGATGCTCATTTTCTTCCAAAAAGGAATGTGTACAAGAAGGCCAGAGAATATAACTTCATTAAAGGCTTTTAGGAGCTTGCAAAACATTGTGATTTTGAGAAGGAAAAGCAACAGCATTTTAAAAAGAGACTTATGTTGCTGGGGATTGTAGATGAAGTTCTGTTTAAAAGGATGCCACTCTTAGAAAACTGAATTTTCTCAAAGCCACTGAAACAGTATAAAAGCCAGGGCAAACAAAACACAGGCCAGAAAGCAGAAGAAACTTGAATTCATCTTGGAGGAAGTAAACCTTTCCCCACAAAGTTTTAATAGTGGAAAAAGAATCAGCTATTTTGGTAAATACAATTTCTACATCTCAGAAAGCTGAACAAAAGATACCTCGGACAATGTAACCCAGTCATTTCAAAATCACACAGCCAAAAAAGGCACCCACATCAGTCCGCCAGTACAATATGTAGGAAGATCATCAACATTAGAGCAATTACTCCAGTGCAAGAAATGTTTTAAAAGAAACTATGTTGCTACTGCATGTTGTACATAAATTGTACAATTACTTATTAACATGCAGATGAAAGATCAGTTTTTTGGCAACTTCTGGGTGGAAACATGGTGGACTAGCCCATCTCCGTGTACTGGGATCAATGAAGAGGCAAAGACTAGCAGCCATATGGTGTACCTGAATTAATGGCACTTCTCCAGACAAAGAGAAAGCTGTGAGATTGGCTGCTTAAGCTCCAAAGGACAGCTCCTTGTGAGGATCCAGGAGCTGCAGGAGAAAACAGAATACTCATAGTCTCTATGGAAGCCTGTTTAAAGCACACTGGATTCACCCAATCCACTAAAGCACTTTTTGATGAAGAAAACTTAAAATATAAACAGGCTCTTCAAAGCAGCTGAGCACTTAAAGCTAACTGGGTGAGTGTACCTTCAATCCATGGTCCCTTAAAACCTGGATGTGTTCACAGGCCTGGGTGGCACATGGGAATGGAAATTTGCAGTGGCACCATTGTTCATAATGTAATGCTCTCAGCTTTTGTATGATAATAGTATTTTTTTATAGTTTTTGTAGTTTTTTATTTTTTTTAAAAATGGTTTTTATGGTTTTTTATACAATGCCTGAGTCACATCATGTGAGATGGGTAGCCATATAAATATGATAAATAAATAAATTAAAGATTAAACTAGATAGTAAGGGAACAATTATAAAGACTTTGAACAAAGCTTGTTGGGAGTTTGGAATGCAAAATTTAAAATACATTTCTCTTTGCGAAAGAGGATTGTTTAAACTTGCTAAAGATGATGATTGACTAATGGTTAGACAAAGAGATAAGTGGAGAAAGAAGAGAAGAGAAAGTTGTGAAAGATCATATGACTACAGAAGTAGTCTACAAAGGGACTAACGGACATAGGGGAAAAAGGCTCCTTACTGGATTACAAAATAGAAAAAAGAAAAATGGCTTCTACTAGAAAGGCAGCAAAAGTTATTATATTAAACTGCTACAATACTAGTTTTCTATGTTAACAATTAAAAATGGAAATAAAAATTAATTTTGCAAAGCAGGAGAATTTTGAGTTAGCTAATAAGTCAGGCAAATAGCATATACTGTAAACTGAGAAAACAAAGAAAATGATACTAAAACTACAAAATGGGAATGCTATGGTAACAGATAATGCAAACATGCAAAGAATATTTCATCAGTATTATACAAGGCTTTATAAAAGAGAAGAAATTACCCTGACAAAAGCAGATGAATATTTAAAGAAACAAAATTTGCCAAAAATAATGGATAAACAAAAGCAGAAAATGAACAAACCTATAACAATAAGGGAAGTCCATGAGTCTATAAAAAGACTAAAGCACGGATAGTTCTTAGCCCAGATGGATTGTCATTCTTTTATTATCCATCTCTTCTTTGAAACTTTAATTTAAAAAAAATTGCATTTTGGGCTAAATTAAGTTGGGATCCAATCTGTTGAATTGCTACAATGTCTTCAAAAAATAATGAATACCATTCTGTATAGTGGAAGGATACCAGAAAGCTGGACAGGTGCAAATATAGCATTGATTCTTTAAGGCCAATATCCAACTTTATCAAAACAAAATATTGACCAATATCCTATTGAACAATGATTATAAAACCCAAATGTGCTTTTTCAACTGGACTTTCTTTTGCTTGAAGATGTTTCACTTCTCATCCAAGAAGCTTCTTCAGTTCTGACTCAATGGTGGAGAATGGAAGGATTTATATTCCTTGTAGTTATCTGGTTGTTAGCACTCTCTCTGAAAGTCATTGAGGCCACCTTGAGGTTTATCTGTTTATAGTGCAAATGGGTATGGAAACTTCTTGGAACTGCTGAAAGGACTATGTTTTAACCAGGAGATAGGTGGTGTTTTATCGCTCGTCCGCTGTTGAAAGAGGACTGTTCTATCTTAATGTAGACTGCCTCTTTTAGGTCATCAACTTCAAGGAAAACAAAGAAAGTCCAATTGCTTTTTGAAAAAGTACCTTTGGGACAACCATGACCTGGATGACTGAGAATCTCCATAGACAATGATTATAAGACATTAATTATTTTAGCTGCAAGGATGAAACATGCCTTGTAAGATTTTATACATAAAGATCAATGTGGTTTTCTGTCTAAAAGACAGTTGAGAAAACATTAAAAATATTCTTAATATATTAAAATATTTCAAACATCATAAGGAAAAACAAGCTGCACTGATAGTTCCTGATATGGAGAAAGCATTTCATAATTTGAACTGGACAAATTTCCTGTTTAGAATATTGGAAAATATGGAATTTGGAGAAAAATTATTAAATGGGTGAAATCAATATACACTTTAAAAGTAGCAAAATTATAGTTAAGGGTAAATTGTTAGAACCCTGTAAAATACAGAAAGGGACATGACAAGGATGCCCTCTTTCGCCATTGTTGATCGTTCTGGCTCTTGAACTTTTGCATAGATATATGAGGCAAGTTGAGAAAATAGCTGGGGTGAACGTAAAAAAAACAATTTTGTAAATTAAAGGCATTTACAAATGATTTGGTTTTAATTTTGGAAAGTCTTATGGAAGGAACAAATATATTAATGGAAAATGAATCTAACAGAAAGTAGATAGACTCCTTTCTATAGTATGCATATACCTGTTTTAATTTTGGCCTTTTGCTTTCAGGTATAGAGAAGTCTTTCCTGTGTAATGGCTGATTTCTTTGAGCTCTGATGGCATTCATCATCAGTCACATAAGCCTGACATCTCTGATCTCTTCCCACCCCTGTAACAGCCATGAGAACATAGACTAACAGAATAACAGAGTTGACAGGGACCTTGGAGGCCTTCTTGTCCAAGGGTCCCCAATCCTCGGACTGTGGCCCACTACCGGGTAGTTCTCCATTTGGAACTGGGCTGTGGAAGTGATGGGGAAGCGCATGCATGCATCCTCACCTGCGGGAGCAGCAAAAAAGTACATACACTTCATTTGTGTAAGTGGCAGGTGTGCTTGCCCATCACTCATGCAAATGGAGCTGCGCGCACATGGGCACTTGCCTGCTACTCACACAGAACCATTCCCCCTCCCCCCACTGGTCCAGAAAGCCAGAAAGGTTCTAGTCCAAGCCTCTTCTCAAGCAGGAAACCCTATACCATTTCAGACAAATGGTTGTCCAATCTCTTCTTAAAAACCTCCAGTGTTGGAGCACCCACAATTTCTGGAGGCAAGTCCTTCCACCGATTAACTGTTCTAATTGTCAGGAAATTTCTCCTTAATTCTAGGTTGGTTCTCTCCTTGATTAGTTTCCATCCATTGCTTCTTGGCTACCTTCAGGTGCTTTGGAGAATAGGTTGACCCTCTCTTCTTTGTGACAGCCCCTCAAATATTGGAACACTGCTATCATGTTTCCCCTGGTCCTCCTCTTCACTAGACTAGTCATGCCCAGTTCCTGTAATCGTCCTTCATATGTTTTAGCCTCCAGTCCCCTAATCATCTTTGTTGCTCTTCTCTGCACTTTGTCTAGAGTCTCAACATCTTTTTTATAGTGTGGAGACCAAAATAGGTTGGTTCTCTCCTTGATTAGTTTCCATTCATTGCTTCTTGGCTACCTTCAGGTGCTTTGGAGAATAGGTTGATCCTCTCTTCTTTGTGGCAACCCCTGAGATATTGGAACATTGCTATCATGACACCTTAGTTCTTCTTTTCATTAAACTAGACATACCCAATTCCAGTAACTGTTCTTCATTTGTTTTAGCCTCCAGCCCCCTACTCATCTTTGTTGATCTTTTCTTTCTCTTTCTAGAGTTTCATCATCTTTTTTATATCATGGCGACAAAAACTGGATGCAGTATTCCAAGTGTGGCCTTAATCAAGGCATCATAAAGTGGTATTAACACTTCACATGATTTTGATTTTATCCCTCTGTTAATGCAACCTAGGACTGTGTTGGCTTTTTTGGAAGCTGCAGCATACTGCTGGCTCATATTTAAGTGATCGTTCACTAGGACTCCAAGGTCCCTCTCACAGTTACTACATTGGCTGACTGAAGATACTACTATTGTTGCATTATTCTGCCAAAGAGCAGGATCTTAGAAAATGAATAATGAGTGATTTAATACTTCAGAATTGCACCTGGTGGAATATTCTGATTGTATTTATATCTACTAAATCCCACTTGAAATCCAAAATAATTACTTTTTAGAGTATAATTAATGATACTGTCTTTTTCTGCCTTACATTATGCTGTTGCTTCTTTCAAAATTCTTCTCTACCAGATTTGAAAATTAAGATTGTCCCAAGATATGTAATTTGTGCTTTAGTTTGTCAGAAACATAGTGGAGGTTAACATATGCTAGTAATTCTTAAGATTTGTTATACAATGCATGACACACTTTATAAAATGAAGTCATTGGTATCCTACTGTGGCTTCAGCAAATGTATTTGAAAGAAACATTTTTGTACCTTAGGATGACCACTGACTATGGCACAGTCTGTTCTGCTACTCAATTTGCTGCGCAGTTCTCAAATACCCTTTTTTCCAGAGACCATTTTAATAAAGTAGAGCATGTTTATCATTTTATTTTTGACAGTGCAGAAATCATAGGTAGGAGGTTAAGAGCTGAGAAATGCATTAACCTCATGCAGATCTCATCCTACCAATCAAGAAAGGATGGGAGAGACAACTGTGTTCCAGTAAGGCTCCTAGGCAAATCATAACATTCTCCCTTAAACTATTTTGTACCTGCAGAGTATTTTTTATAAGCTCACAAGGAAATAATTTTCTTGAAATAAACAAGTTGCCCTATGTTTTTTGTTTGATTCAAGAACCTAGATCCTATATTGGTATAAAAAATAGACTTAACATTTAACCATTGGATTGAAAGAAAATGAAAAGACTGAAGGAAAAATTCATTCCACAACCCATATGGTCAAATAATACAACCTTTGCTCCAAGCCTCTTTGCTCAGATACATTTTTCAATTCTGTGTCTGAACTCTGTGGCAATCCTTTCTCAGAGTTGTTAAATGTTGTTGTTTATTAGCAAAAAAAAAAAAAAATAATAACCTCCCAAATCTTGTAAACAAATGCTAGGAAACAGAGGCCTTGTGAGTCAAACTGAGTGGTTTTTTTATTATTTTATCCCACTTTTATTATTTTTATAAATAACTCAAGGCAGCAAACATGTCTAATATTCCTCCTATTTTCTCCACACAAAATATATGCTGTGAGATGAACTGGGCTGCGAGAGAATGATTGTCCCAAAGTCAGCTTTCATGCCAAAAGTAAGACTTGAACTCATAATCTCCTAGTTTCTAGCCTGTACTTTAACCACTAGACCAAGCGGATTCCAAAACTTTATAGTTTAAACTGCTGGATTTGAGAACCCCCTGTTTTCAATTTATACTCTTCTGACTTTATAACAAAATTGTTTAGGGTTGCTGAACAGAAGGATTATTGGTTTAGACTAATATATTTCTCTTCTTCCTAATCTTATAATTCAAATCATGGTGTGTTATAAAGCAGATAATTGGACTGGATCTAGATTAACTAGTAGCTATTTTCTGAAGTACTTCTGTGTAGGGCCAGGCCAGTTAACAACCATTCTATTTACTTTAGGAACAACTGGAGCTGATTGAGCAGAATGTTGGTTGATTGGTGGAAAAATTAAGCCTCTGTTTCCTACCTGGCTGTTCTGCAGTGTCTTGGTCTCTCCTCTTAATACTTTCTCCAAAGTTTAAATCAAAATAAGCATGTGCACACATAACACATACACCCCCAACCAACGACTAAAAATCTTGGGAGAATAATCCAACTCTACATGGAAAAAATAATTAATAATAAAAATTTCAGTCTGGAGTCAGACAAGTACCTGTATTTAAATGAGAATTTAGAGGAAGTAAGGCTCTACCCTTAAATGAAGGTATATCTGTTTGGAATCCAAGCTTATTTGTAACATAAAAATCGTCCTTGTGCAAGAGGTCTAGGCTCATTTAGCCATCCATGGCCCACCAGAGGCATCCAAAATGCTACAAATAGGGGATCAAGGTAGTCGTCTTCCATTGTTTTTCCTGTGTACCTAGTGTGCAGAAGTAGACTGCCTCCATGCCAGGAATGAGTGCCTAGTCGTCAAGGCTAATAACCATGATTAGATTTGTCCTCTAGGAATTTGTCTTCTGAAGCCATCTCAACTAGCAACCATCTTCTGGAATTATATACCATGGTTGATTACATACTGAATGAAAAAAAAATCCTATCAATTTTAAATTTATTAGTCAATTTCATTGGGGGGAAGGGCTTCTACTAGTATTAACACTGTTCAGAAGGTGCAACTCTTGCAGCTCTACAGTTTTACTCTAAAACTGAAACTTCTTTTATGTGTAAATGCAGCAAAGTAATCATCCATGTTTTAAAAGTAATGTCAACCTTGAAACTGAGTAGTTGTTAAAAAGGCTTAACAGTAGAAGTATATCAATATATGTATATATAAATATATTTTAAATGTGTGCTTTATTTTTTAAACCTGTATAAATAAATACAAAATGACAAAGAGGTTTATGTTTACTAAACATTGCATTTGATTGTATGACATTACACAGTGTCTGTCACAATAGGTTGACTGAAAATTGTGTCCTTTCTGCTGTTGGTGCATAATTACAGAAGTTTGTCGGATACAATTAGTCCTGAAGCTGCATCCAGCCACCCTTTTCAGTGAAACCCCTGAGTACTTACAATGCAAAAGAGTGTTAGGGGAGCCATTAAACCACAGTGGCTGAATTCTTGAAATTTTGCAAGAAAAAAAAAGATAATTTCTCTGTCGATATATAAAACAAATGGCAGACTTGCAAACATCCTGGTTTCTTAGAATAGTATTTCCTCCCCCAGTGGCTGAAAACCCCCACAAAATGGTCTAAAGAAATAATAATAATAATAATAATAATAATAATAATAATAATAATAATAATAATAATAATAATAATAATAATAATAATAATAAGGACTCATTTCATTTTTATTACATTACTTAATCACCTGAGATTCCTTTGCTCTCCTCATGTTCACTGAAAGCTTGACAATGTTAATAAGCCATTGACTTTGTGATGCACATGTATTACACATTATTTTTTCATTGCTTAAATATTCATCCATGGTTCTGCCTAACATAATAAAGTCTTAGCCAGTTTTATGGTGGATTTGAGTTCAGCAATTGGTTAGCATGGGAATGGTTAGATTTCATTCTGGACTTTGTAGAACAAAGGTAACTGCCAATAACAACCATCTTCACTACTGTACTCCAAAACTGGCTATTGTACTCCATGTTAGGGAAATCCATATCTGAAGATGAATTGCATATGGTCATCCACTAGGACTATGCTTTTCACAGAGCATGAGGAGATTGATGATCAGCCCCTTAATGGAGCCTTTGGATCTCCAAACACCTCAACATTCTTACCCATGGAAGGTCAACTGCCAAAGTTTGAATAGTGTACTTTTGTTCATAGTTATAATTAAAAAACATTTTAGAAATAGTTTGCTTTACAGAAAAGATTCCTTGCATGCCAGGAGATAATTTGTTGAATTTCATTTGAGAAGAAAAATCCACCACCTTTCAGTTCTCTTTCTGAACCACATGAAGCAATGACTAAGCAGAGTAAGCAGTTGAAAACCACAGTAAATAAAGCAAACCTATATGTGGCTGAATATTTAAAATAGTGAATAGCCAATCTGTCTGTGTATGTTGTAATTGGGTGTGAATATAATATTGATGATTTAAGTTTTGTAAGTCAAAGAGTTCTTCAACTCTATTAAAGTGAGGACCATTATTCTATTTCTCCTCTTCTTTCCACATATTTTTCTATTACAATTGACTATATGGAAGTTGAGAAGTTGAAGGGGAGCCTCACGAAAAGGATACGATATTAAAAACCAGCTCTTTCTCCATTCCAGTATATTTACATTGTATACCACAATCAATTAATATACAGTACTCTTGGGATGAAAGGAAAGAAGCAGCAGCATTGCTAGATAAGGAATTAAGCATTGCTATAATGCTTGCACACTCCAAGTCTTTAAAATATTAGTAAAAAATAGATTCTTCGTGGTTTTATTCACAATTGCTCTCTAATATAGCTAGTTCATGAGGGGACTACAGAGAGGCATCTCACATAAAATGTCTTAAGTGCACAGCTCAAGGGAAAAAGACCTGAAATGAAAACTACTGCAACTTCCTACAGACTATTTGAATGTACACTAAATTTTATCATTTAGGAATCACTCATGTAGCTTGTAAAAGTGCCTGAAGTCATTCTAAAGCAAACCTGCCCAATCTGATGAACTCCAGATGTTGTTGGTAACAGAATTCTCATCCCGTATGGAATTGGCATGCAAAACAATGCCCCAGGCTGGAGAAAACAGTTCAACAGTCCAAGGCAGGATTTAATTAATGAAAAGTTCTTAAATATTTAAAAAGTAGGCACTCCAAGCAAACAAGAGTCATGGACTGTTTGTATGATGATTAGAGTATGTCTGAGACATATGTGGGCATTTATAAATGCTAATACAGATTAGGTATCTTCCTGGCTATCATTTTCGTTATCAACGAATTCCAGTGTATTTGAAGTGAAAATAGAGGGAAATACAGAATATGTATGTATGTTAATATTGACATCCATTACAACTAAGGAACAAAGGCATCTAGGGGGATGGGGGCTTATTGGATTTTGGGGGTTTTATTTCTGTAAGCAGCTCAGAATTGTTGGGCAACCATATAAATTTTATAAATAAATAAATAGTGAGCAAGCAGAATTCCAGTTTGGTTGATTTTTGCCAATCTAGTTCTTAGATGTTGGAAAATTGATAAATACAAAGCACATTAGGGTGGTACAAAAAAGTTGACAAGATTTGTAACCATAAAGACAGTAATTATGGCAAAATATGGAGCAGCCAAAATTTAAAAATAAAAAGCAGCTTTCTTTTGTTCTGGAGAAGGCGACACACTTGACCTAATGGCTCAATAAATGTTACATTCAAACTTCTTTGTCATGTTTGCACTATATTGCTGTTATTCTTCTAATTCTTCTCCCCCCAATAGATATAATTGGTTCCTACAAAAATATTTTCCCTTTGCATGTTGAAATAAAACATGCAGAAATGTCACCCATTAAGAGTACAATACTCATCTTATTTAGATCTTGACTGCAAATATCTCAATGACCACAATACAGCAGCAAAGAGCATTCTGCATCTTTTTAATGAGTTCATAGGGTTCTGCAACTCAGATACTAATTTGTTAATATCCAGACACAGGAAATGAAGAGTAGCTGCTGCTTGCTGAAACCCGCTTGCTAACAAAGCAAATGCCCCAAACTAACAGAAGGCAAGCAGTGAATTCCTAATGTTAGCTGCTAAGAGCAGCAGCAGCAGCAGGGAGCTGTGAAGAAATGGTGCAAGCAATGAGCAACTTCTTATGTTCTATTTCCTAATGGACATTACTGCTTGCTCACTTGGACAGGTAAATTAGTTGCAAACTGATTTTCTCTGGGCAGCAATTGCTGCTGCTATCATCCATAGGATCTACTGCTGCTAATATAAGCAATTATCACCCAGTTTAAATGAGGTGGAGAAGTAGACAGTCTTAATTGCATGGAAAGTGAAACTGGAAGCTGGGAAGCAGAAGGCATCTCCCTCCTTACATCCCTAGCACAATAAAGTGAAGCTAAAGGCATGGAACAAATAGCCAGAGTCAAATATGGGGTGGATTACTGATCTTCTAAGACAAATAACTGTTTCTTGATGGTTGACTTTGTTCTCAGAGTACAATATCATATAACGTATTATATCAGCATAAACCTATCAGTCAAGTTTAGGTAGATCACTTAGATCAGACTGGACAATGTGCAACCTACCAGAAGTTTTGAACTCTACTTCCAACCTCTCAAGGGACATCTGGAGGACCATGTTTTGTCCTCTCCGTAAATTAAAAATGTATTTTAGAGGTGATAAAGACAACTCCTAGGAGCAAGCATAGTTATCATTCTTTAATGCCCATCCTTAAAGAAAGTACATAGTATTTATGCTTTCAGTTTATCTGGCAGGTGCGTTGATATTGTATACAAACTTTTCCCAGTTTAGAGCCCTTTTGTGTTGGATTACTACATCCAACTGCCCCATCAAGAGAGCTTGAGAAAATCGAAATTTTAGTTCTTCATATCTGAAAATACATCCTTTTTTCATAATTTTGCTCCTCCTCCTTGCTTGCTTTAAGGGTTATCTGTTATTTTATTTTATTGTTCTTATAGCTTATTGACTTCACTGGTTCAAATTAACAACTGCATGAAATGTTATTTATATAGCTTTTGTAGTTCAGCCAATAATGTAATTTACAACTTGAACCTTTAGCTTCAGCTGTATTTATCAAAATCTTCTCATCATATATCTTCCTTGTTTTGGGGCTCTTTTCCCTTATCTTTTGTTATAATGCCAATGGCTTAAAAATCGTTTTAAGTCCCTAAAACTATGGAATTGAGTAGAACACGGGGGAGACAGATGGTAACACAGACACTTGATTAACACAAAAACAAAAGAATTAGCCTTTATTTAATAACTAAAATGGTTTTCAAATAGATTTCACTTACTTGTATAAGGTACCTATATCACCAGTTCTAATCTACCCTGGCATCAAAAGGAAAGTAACTCTTAGTCCCTGAAGCAGAGGATCCACAATCGAGCTCAGAAAAGTCAAGATGGCAGCCAATCAAAAGAAAGAATATATTCACAGGCTATGACAGTGGTCTTCCACCAGACCTATCCTTCCATCTACATATCCCAACAAGTTCCTGCCTCCTGCTGGAATAAAAACATCCTTTGTGTTGCCATGTTTGATTGGCAGTTCTCCCCCTGCCCCCAGATTATCACCTTTTCCAACTGTATCCATCATGCAATATTGCCAGTGATTCAGCTCATGAAGATTTGCTTCATGCAAGAAACAGTTAACTGCAAGTTCTTCAACCTGTGATTGAAATTGTTAAAACATACAGTTTCTTCCATACTATTCCTATCCACAGCTTGAAAGTTCTTGGGGGCTCCCAATTATCTGGGCTGGAGCTCTGTGAGACTCAGAGACCATATATTGATCTGAACTATGTTTTGACTAGGATTTATTGAATAAGCCACATATATTGTGGGGTTTGCACAACACAATAAGCTTTACATTTGATTTAATAAATTATAACAGTTGGAAACTGGTAAGATTCTAAGTGAAAAATCAAGTAAACTGCGTTACAATTAGTGTAACGTCTGAGTCCTGTTTCAGTCTGCACCCTCAAGACTTATGAGCTGAGTTCCACCACGTGTTTATTGGACCCGTGCCCCTCCTGGCTGGTCTATGCGGCTCGGGAGGGGACACGAGGCTGGCTCCAGGCAGTGATAACTGCTTCTTTGAGTGAGGGTATTTTTCCCACCGCCTTGAAGGAGGTGGTGGTGAGACCCCTCCTCAAGAAGCCTGCCCTGGACCCAGCTGTTTTAAACAACTATCGTCCAGTCTCCAACCTTCGCTTTCTTGCGAAGATTGTTGAGAGCGTGGTGGCGCATCAGCTCCCTTTGTTCCTGGAGGAAGCTGATTATCTGGACCCGTACCAATCGGGCTTCAGGCCCGGGTACAGCACGGAGACAGCATTGGTCGCGCTGGTGAATGATCTCTGGCGGGCTTGGGACAGGGGTTGTTCCTCTGTCCTAGTCCTGTTAGACCTCTCAGCAGCTTTTGATACCATCGACCATGGCATCTTACTGCAGCGCCTCAGGGGGTTGGGAGTGCGAGGCACTGTCTTGCAGTGGTTCTCCTACCTCCTGGGATGTTCGCAATCAGTGTTGGCAGGAGGGCAGAGGTTGGACTCGAGGCCTCTAGTTTGTGGAGTCCCTCAGGGGTCGGTCCTCTCGCCTCTCCTGTTCAACATCTATATGAAGCCACTGGGTGAGATCATTCGTGGTTTTGGGGTTGGGTATCATCAGTATGCTGATGATACCCAGCTCTTCATCTCCACCCCAAACCACCCCAGTGATGCCCTCGATGTGATGTCCCATTGCCTGGAGGCGGTTAGGGTCTGGATGGGGAGGAACAGGCTTCGGCTCAATCCCGACAAGACTGAGTGGTTGTGTGTGTCGGCATCTCGGGAAATTCAGATTATTCCACCTCTAACTATGGGGGGGTGAGCTATTACCCCCCATAGATAGGGCTCGCAACTTGGGTGTCCTCCTAGATTCACAGCTCTCCTTGGAAGATCATATAGGAGCTGTGACTAGGGGGGCCTTTGCCCAGGTTCACCTGGTGCGCCAGTTGCAGCCCTATCTGGACTGGGATGCCTTGCGTACAGTCACTCACGCGCTCGTGACCTCTTGTTTAGACTACTGCAATGCTCTCTACATGAGGCTGCCCTTGAGGACCACGCGGAGGCTTCAGCTGGTGCAGAATGCAGCCGCGCGAGTGGTGTTGGGGGTCTCCCGATACTCCCATGTAACACCTCTACTTTGCGAGCTGCATTGGCTTCTGGTTGCCCTCCGGGTGAGATTCAAGGTGCTAGTGATGACCTATAAAGCCCTAAATGGCATGGGTCCGGTTTACTTACGGGAGCACCTGCTGCCGGCATCAACTTCCCTTCGTCCTGTGCGCTCCCAGAGAGGGCCTCCTCAGGGTGCCGTCGGTCAGAGAGTGTTGACTGACGACCCCCAGGGGGAGGGCATTCTCTGTGGGCGCGCCAGACCTTTGGAACCGTTTACCGGTTGAGCTCCGGACGGCTCCTGACCTTCACTCCTTCCGCCGTGATCTAAAAACTTATTTATTTGAATCAGCTGGCCTGGTCTGAGGGGTTTGGGAATTTTAATACTAATTTTAATTAATTTTATTGTAATTAGGCTTAATATTTAATTCTATCTTAACTTTTGTACACTGTATTTTTTATTGTATTTATTGCCCTGTACACCGCCCTGAGTCCTTCGGGAGAAGGGCGGTATAGAAATTAAACTATTATTATTATTATTATTATTATTATTATTATTATTATTATTATTATTATTATTATTTCTGGAATGAGTATAATGGTAGGGCAGATTATTGAAAAATATAAGATCTTTGCCTCAATTCTTTTGTTCCTAAATAACTAAACCGATGGGAGGAGGAGTGAGTCCAGTAACTGTGAGGATGATGTGCCATGCAGATTTGGAAATGATTCTCTTGCTCTGGAGTTTGGACCTGACTCCAGAGAAATGGGACACTTTGCCGTAGCTACCTTGCCATGGCCACCGTGCCACTGCAAACTCACCACGGCCAACTTACCACAGGACAACTCGCCATGGCCAACTCACTGCAGGATAACTCACCACAGGACAATTCAATAATTCAATTTAATTATTTAAAATAATTTAACAAATATTTAAATTTTTGTCATTATTCACATTTCATTTTGCTCTTCCTTCTGCATGATTTAATGATTCTATTCCTCAATTTTTTTGATATTCTTTAAAATTTTGTCCTGTGGTGAGTTCTTTTGTAGTGAGTTAGCTATGGCAAATTGTCCTGTGGCGAGTTGGCCATAGAAAGTTGGCTGTGGAGAGTTATCCTAAACCCAACTCCAGACAGCAAAACTTCAGCATTTCTACTTTACAGCAATAGATCATTAGACTCTTGGTTTCATCCTACTCTGCTACTGGGAACAGGCATACATCTTCTCTTTCTAGTTAGAAGGATTAGGGCACTTTGTGAAGCATGCTTGGTTCTTTCTTCCATCTCCATCTTTCTAGGTTTGTTGCATGAAGCTGCTTCCTTACTTTGATCAATGATAGGACTGGTTCTGACCTATCCTTTTTATTTAGAAAGATATTTGGATTTTTTTAAAAAAAGTGCTTAGGAAATCAGTTATTGATATCTATGTCGGAGGCCAAAAAGGTATCCTGACATCACATAATATTTGTGTTTTTATTTCTTTGATTGTGCGGAAAAATCACGAGTGTTAAATATTGGATAAAAAGTCAGCCTAGCCAGATTGTAAGCTGCATCAGATTGATGCAACCGAAACCTAAGTAATGCAGCTATACCCTAACATTCTCATATGGTATTTTTGGCAGTCACTTTTCCATATCACAGCAACAATCTGCATGACATTCAAACACTCATTAATAGAGCATTTCCATAGTAACAGATGCTCATGGTAAAGACCTATATGGGCTACAGAAAGCTGTTTTTTTATAAAGTGAAAATGAATATATTATGACTTTTAAGATACAGCCTACAAAATAGCTCTTGGTTTTCTCTTTTGTTGTAGGGAGATGTGTTTTCACAGCAAATGGTAACATTTCCAAATGTTCCAGATAAAGTAATATAGTTTTGCTAATGTTTTCTGAGGGTACCATTACTTGATTGACTGGGGCAGGGAGTCACCCTTAGCAAGTGAATAAATATAGACCGTGCAGAAGTATAATCAACCCAGTGGCACTAGGAATAGTCCTGCCTTGTGGAGCTTTCCAGGATACAAATAGAATTTGGCACATATCACTGTAACATTAGCCGCTTTGCAATATATTTAAGCTTTTACAGGTCTTGTTTCATTTAGTAAGATTGTTGGGATTTGGAAGAAAGACGTCTATTTGTTTTTGCCAGAGATCTTTTCTTCTAGTTTCACAGCTTTGTGTTTTTCTGATTTCTACTGCTTAGAATAAAATGCTGGGCATGTATTTTAGATATGGCTCATTTATAGTGAATTTGTTCTAGGTACTTCAGTTGTTTTTCATTGGTTTCATTCTAAGGAATATCCAAGACAGACTTGTATGAATTAACTTGCTGAACAGAGAAAAGTAGGTTTATTTTTCCTTTCCAGAGTAAAAAAAAATATTGCTCTGATCAGTGAGTTATTTGGCTAAATGAATTATATTTCAGTAAACATAAAAGTACTATAAATGCCTTTAGGACTTCGACTTCAGTGGGTGTAATGAAAAATGTAATAAATTTCCACATACATATAGTCCCTGACTTACGAACACAACTGAGGCCAAAATTTTCATTGCTAAGCAAGGCAGTTTTTATTTGAGTTATGCCTCATTTTATGACCTTTATTGCTATGGTTGTTAAACAAATCACTGCAATTTTTAAGTGAATTATATGTTCCTTAAGAGAATCTAGCTTTCCCCATTGTCTTTGCTTGTCAGAAACTGGCTGGGAAGGTTACAAGTGATCACATGACCCTAGGACAGTCCAACAGTCATGAGTACATGCCAATTGGCAAGTGCTCAAATTCTGATCACGTTACCATGGGGATGCTGCAACGCTTATGTGAAAACTAGTCATAAGTCATTTTTTTCAATTCTGTTGTAACTTGGAATGGTCACTAAATGGATAGTTGTAAGTCATATAACCTCCATAATCTAAACTCTGTGGACACACTACCGCAGTGCTGTAAGAATCTCATTCAATGCGCATCTCTAAATATGAGAGCCAAATTTAAAGTACTTTTATCATCCAGTTTAGAAATAATATATAAGAACATATCTGAAAAATATAACTGAACATTTTTTTAGAAAAATAATTTATATAAGTTTACAAATTTGTGGGCATACAGTAAGATTTCACCAGAGCCTGATATGTGGTAAGATTAAAAAATATCACATTATACATGAAGCTGTTATGCATTAATTTAAATTTGTTCTAAAATAAGACAGTCATAGATATCATTGGATCTGAATTTATCAGTTGGGAGCAAAGAATTAAATTCCCTCAACTAGTTTATTCTCTCAAAAGCACATTTAGTTTTGGTAATTGTGAATTTCCAGAAATTTCTAAAAACAATTTATATGGCAGTAACTACTGCATATTTTATAGATATTTAATGCATGTAGCAGCTTGCCAATCGATGTTGGGAGAGGAAAAATGCTGTGATGGTGTTCATATTGGGAAGAAATAAGGTTTGGCAGGAATAAAGTTGTCCTCTTTTGAAGAAAATTATTTGATAATGAAACAAAACATTTTAACTTTTACTATAGCAGATATTTTTTACAGGTTAACAACAATTGAAAGAAGCTCTTTTATTATAAGAATGGAATAAAAAAATGTTAGGATATCTATCTGAAAATGAGCAAAACAAATTAATAGTGCAGTATTTTTTTCTGGCAAATGATTCAATGTGGTTATCCTTACTGTTTGTCCAATCACTAGATGCTGGAAAAGCCCGTGATATAGAAAAGTTCAAATATGTTTGAATTACAAGCTTGTCAGGTTCTTGATATACCTTTCATATATTATTTGAATGGACTACATATAGTAGTCACACAGAAGTTCGCTCCAGTTTTTGTCTTCTACTCCCCCCATCTCATTCATGGCAGAGGCACCTTTGAAGGTGCTTCCAGGTTGAAAGGATTAGCCAGTGACATCACAGTTGCCCGAGGGATGCCCTTGGGGGCTCCTTTCACATCCCCGTCAACGAGCTGAAGTGAATGATGGGAACTGATCCTGCCATGCAGCAGCAGTGAAAGTACTATTGGAAAATAATCTCTAGAGGCTAACCAGTTTAGTTCCTCATCTGCTACATTAACATGCCAATCTTATTATCTGCAATGGTATGGAGGATTTAGCATAACAGGACTGTGCCAATATAAAGATAAAAATATTGTAATTTGATTATTACCGCTGCACAATTCTAATTCAACTTTGCCAGTTTCTTCAGGGCAAACAATAAGAGAAAGGAGAACTCTGGAAGGCCAAAGGTACAAGATCTGACTGACCAGTCTCACTGAGGTCATCCCTACTTAAGAAAGAACTTTGAGAAATGGAAATAATTTGCTCTGTTCCATCTGCTCAGTACAGGTTTTACCTACATGAGTCTAATAGTATGCCCAGCACTAAAGTGACAAGTAGCTAATATCAACTGAAATTTTCTAGAATTTATGAGTTGTCAGTATTATAAGCAAATTTGGTATTTTTCCATATCACAGGGCAATATTTTTGTTTAGCATATATCAGGGATATAACAGGTAGATACACCAAAGATGATGGGAACACATTTTATGGATCCTTCTGGCCTAATTCACTGCAAAATTGTAAATTGTTTGATTCCATCTTTTCTGGCACCACATCTGATACCTTTCAAGAGGGAAGGGATAATTGTTTACTAGGTTTTATGATATTAGAACAGTTCCTTTAAACATTACCTCATGAAAGAGTGCAGCATTAAGAATTCAAAACCACTTTTCTGAAGAGTTCAACTGATTTCCTTGATTTATAGTTTATAGTAGAGACTCCAGAGTTGAAGATTGTGACTTATGTTACATATTATGTATAGCAGCACATTGAGCCTCTTTTTGTATACTAATAGTGTACAGCCTGTAACAACGTCTGGTAGCTTAAGACATTATACAACATTCACATTTGTGAGACAAAATTTAGGCATCTGAGGCTTGTTTCATGGATTTGATAGGATTTGCTAAATATATTCCTTTCCCAACCTGCCATTAGATCTCCTAACATATAAGAGAATGCTATCAAATCTAGCATAGGAAAGCAGGGATAATAATAATAATAATAATAATAATAATAATAATAATAATAATAATAATAATAATAACAACAACAACATCTGAAAAACTGATAACAGATAATTGAATGTGTTTATATGTATTAGTAATTTTGTTTTTTTCTTTAAAAACGCTAGAAAATTATGTTATATTAAAATATATAGGGGATTAATTCCACTTTAAAATATTTATTAATTCAGAAAAGAAGGCAACTGCGAAATGACCGTAAATTAACAGTGATAGCTCTATTTAGCCTTGCGTAAATTTGAATTTCTTGGCCATTGTTGGTTTGCTTTTGTTTAACAGCTTGCATATATGGTTCTATTCAGAAAAAGAAAAAGAAGAAAGAAAAAAAGAAGCAAGAGAAATAAAAGTTAGATGTAATGGCTAAGATCCACAATAGCTGACTCATGGAACTGAGTTATTGCTGTACTGAAAGTTTTATATAGCCTCTGTGTCCAAATGTACACTTACTGCTTCTTCAGCCTTGACAGTTGACCTTTCAATGTGTGGGCACACTGCCCCAGGGGCAGCAGCATTGGCAGGGCAGACACGGCAGTATGCTATTTAGTAACCCATCCCTACTGTCTTTATCTCAGATAGCAACCCAAGCTGACACTCATTGTATTGGGTGAATGTAAATGTCACTGTACTTTTTATGTGAAGGCCAATCCACAAACTTTCACATTTCCCCCTTCACATGCTGCTCTGGATGCTCCTGGTTTTAATTTGAAAACAGCCATCCAAATCCCATTGTTATAATCAATATGATTTTCTTGTCTTGGCAATATTTAGGGGTGGTGGTTCTTCTTTTTTTTTTTTTTAAAAAAGGGCAAAACAAACCAATTAGTCAGACTGTTGTAATTTGGTCAACCACCCGGGTACTATCCATATCTACCATTTCAACACATTCTATTTCCTCCCGATTCTCAGGAGTTTTCTTCTCTTTCCTTTTTTTCTTTGATGGTGGCACAAAAGTTAGTATCACAGGTAAAATGGCAAAGCAATGAAAGAATGTGACTAATGCTATCAAAAACAAGCACCTGAACAGTGTACGGGTCAGATTTGAAGGCACAGCTGCGAGAGGAATCAGACCAACAATGTAGCAGAGGTAGCTCTGTAAAATCGCTACCCCGTGCACTTCCAGGGCATTCTTTACCCATTTAGTTCTTGTGAAATCTTTGCCCAGGACAAATGTTGACAAGAGAGGTGCACAGTTGTCAACTGTATAATTAATTCCATAAATTAAGCACAACACAGAAATACAGTCCAGCTCAACTTTCCACAGGGTCATAAAACCTATAACTCCAAATTCGACTGAGGCAACGGTGATTGTGAGCCATACATTGATGAGAGAATCTGCCACCAGGAATGCAGAGAAGAAGAGCAGGAATAAAGCACTGATACAGGAGTTCTGCAAGGGGGCCCCCACATAGGAGGCGTAACGATCCATGTAGACAAAGGATGGGTTGAAAACAATAAATTTCACCTTAGATTTGAGAGAGAGCTTTCGTAAGGTTTCCAGGAGGTGATAGAGTTCTTCTCGTTTGGTATTCATGGTCTTAGCTACCAAGAACATTCGAGAGGCCACCACTTCAACTTCGTTATTGTACTTTTTGGAAAAAATGATATCCTCTGAAAAATGGGCAAACTGGGGAGCTTTCAGAAAGGAGTTCCTCAGCATATCGGTAAAATTCTTCTTAGATAATCCAGTTGATACATTGAGCTTTCTCAGATAATTCAAATAGCTCTCAAACCAAGATATCCTTACAAACCCCTTGGTATACTCTAGCATGTCATCTTGAACGGTCACATTCCAATATTCTATTGATTCATAAATATAAAACCCAATGACAGGACTATAATTGCTGAAGTACTTCTGCTGAGCAGTAGTGTACTCCATGGTTCGTGTTGCACTTGCTACAATGTTACTGAGGTCTGACTCTTCGCTGACCTGCAAGTAGCCCATTAAGGCAAAGGAAATATAAATAAGGTAAAAGAGAACTACAAAAGGCTTGACATAAGTGTTTGTTATCCAGTCAGAGTAATAACGTTTGAGGAAACACACCAAAAGGTGGCTTTCATAACTGTTTGTTTCCTCTGACTCTGCTGTATCCTCGCTAAATTTGGCTGTCAGAAGAAACCTATACCAAGCAGGCTTCTCTTGCAATACCTCTGGTTTTGGTACCTTTCGGCAGAAGATACTATGCTGGTAGTTGTTTTCTATGTAGCCAGTAAACACGAGGCTGGAACCATAAAAGGAGAGTACATAGAGGTAGTTGAAGAAAATTGCAATACAAGAATTGCAGCAGAAGATCCGGGCTGCTTCAATGTTGGTGAAAGGGCTGGCACCAATCCCAAAAGTCACCAGATACATGGCAGTGGTGAGAGAAAAGGAGAGCATGGAGTCTGCGAACACAGCTGCAGTTCTCTCTTTTACATGTTGGTCTTCTCTAGTTTTCCTCCAGGAAGACAACATTTCAAAAGTTCCATATAATCCGTGCCCTAGAATGAAGAAAAGAGCAATTGTAATGCTGTTATACAATGAGAAAGTCAGGTGGCTCGTACAAATGAGGATATAGCTAATTGTGCATTGCATGACCTGGGTAATTTAGGAAGAAATTGTCCTGGTGTAGGCAAATGTTCATATACGTTGACAAGTTATTTTAAAAGATGGAATTACAGTAATTGCTGCTGGTAACTAATCTGTGTCAGAAAACTTGTAGCCAAGAAGAATTATGCGAACAAGTTCAGTTATCCAGTTAAAGCTAAATTATGCATTTTTCATGCCATGGTTTTACTTTGTGAAAAGTAACCAAAGTTAAAGAAACTTCAGTAATATTTTATCAATACTGCAGTTAAACAAAAAACTTAAACATGAAGTCTATGTTATGTGGGATGCAATTAAGATTAATTTGAACCATGGCACAAGTATTTTTTTTTTTTGATAAAACATGCTCAGAAAAAGCCTTTGTGGATACTGTGAAAATGTACAGATGGGTCTTTTCACACAATGGAAATGCTTATTTTTAAAGCAAGAGCATCCTTTTGCCTTAACGTTTGAAAATGGATATGGCATCATATGATTTAGGTAACTATGATATCCTGATATTTATTTTCAAAAATAGATTAAGGTGCTTGATTCAGTCACAACACTGTGAAACACAAAGGCTAGAACTGTTTCTAAAAGTCACAAAAGTAGGTTAGATTGATTATGCATTGAATTCATAATTCTGTGCAAAATTCTATATGCATGGAATCAAGCGGTTGCCTAGCCCAGACAATAATCTAGATGATAGACATGAATGAACTGAAATATTATTATAATTTTGTCATGAATAAAGCTATGGTACAAATATACTGTATATTGACCACTATATTTAAACTTTTAAGGTATAGAAAATTTTAGGTATCTGTTTCACTAGACTAGTTACACGTATATCAGTTTTGATTCTATAAGTAACTAATCAGTACTAAATCCAATTTGTTTTTGTGGCTGAATTCAGTGGGATTAGTGGTGTCATGGCTGATTCTCCACTCAGTCTGGCTCACAATCAGACAACAGAAACAGGGAGGCAGGAGGGAAAGGATTGGAATGCAAGGCTTGAGACAGAACTGAGGAATTCAAGTGAGCCAATGCAGCCCCGGATGGTCTTAACACACCAAGGTCAAACGCTGGAAAAACTCTGAGCTGTTCCAAATGCTCCCAAAACAAAATGAATACAATTGATTGGTGGACAGTGAACCATGGGGAGACCCAGGGGAAAAAGGGGATTTTACCTAGGGTGGTTTTCACAAGAAAACTTTAAAACTGGCTTTGCTACTTCTGTGCCTATGTGGAATTATCAGTAAAGTTATACTCTTATTAAAATAATGTCCCGGGAGTTTCTTTTGCTGCATTTATCAAGGGGACGGTTGACAGGTGGTGATGGGGATCCAGTCTAAATAACTGATTTAGCATCATAGCAAAAATTAGAGTTTTATTTCCCTATAAAATTTTGGCTCTTAAGGATACCCAATATACAGTTATTTTAACAATGGAAGACATACACCTATGTACCATATGTGCAGCTCTGGCTTTGAAATGGAGCTAAGCGCCAACCCCTATAGTCGGGTATGAGCCTGGTCATTTCCTACACATGCCCTTTTTATGAAGCACTACTTCTGCAGAATATTATGTCATCTTTGTAAATCAGTTTTCAGTTTTCCAGAGTCCTCCAAAACTACCACTATTCTATTTACCTAGCTACTGTAATTATACTACGCTTTGAATAGGATAGAGGATCGGGATAAGCCCTCGCTTGTTCTCAGACATCAAAAGAGCCTTGGTGGAGCAGTGGGCTGATGCCTCCTTAAGTAACACCAGCTGCCTGCAATTAGTGCAGGTTCGCATCCCACCAGGCTCAAGGTTGACTCAGCCTTCCATCCTTCCGAGGTAGGTAAAATGAGGACCCAGATTGTTGGGGGCAATAAGCTGACTTTGTAATAATGCCACTTGGGGTGTGTGTGAAAGCCCTAATAAGCAGGCATATACATAGAATGAAGGCTACTGCTAAGCTTGTAAGCCGCCCTGAGTCTTCGGAGAAGGGCGGGATATAAATGTAATAAAAATTAAAAAAATTAAAATTAATTAAATTAAAAATGATTTTTCCCTCAGAAACAGCTGGACAGACTTTAATCACTTGACTATTGCTGAGAAATCCGAGTGTTAATGCCAACAAATTTCAAATCTGGGACAAGCAAGGTCAATGGGGAAGCCAATTCACTTAACAACCATGTTACTAACTTAACAACATCAACTTAACAAGTGATTCATTTAACAACTATGGCAAGAAATGTCATAAAATAGGACAAAATTCACTTAAAAACTTTCTTACTTAGCAATGGAAATTTTGGGCTCAGTTGTGGTTGTAAGTTGAGGACTACCTGTACTTGTAGCTTACCTTCACTGATACAGGTCCGTGCATCAGGGGAACTCTGTTGATTATAGTGTAACCTACAGACTGTCACACAAGGTCCTTCCGAGGTAGGTAAAATGAGGACCCAGATTGTTGGGGGCAATAAGCTGACTTTGTAATAATGCTGCTTGGGGCCCCCCCGAAAGCCCTAATAAGCAGGCATATACATAGAATGAAGGCTATTGCTAAGCACATTGGTTTGTGCTTAAATTGTAAGCCGCCCTGAGTCTTCGGAAAAGGGCGGGATATAAATGGGATTAAAATAAAATAAAAAAAATAAAAAAATACTCAGCATCTCTTCACCCACTATTTTCTGATTGAGTCTTGGACTGTGTTTGTTTAGTTTGAGGGAATATTTATAGAAGATTACGCTGAATGTTTTTCATTTATATAATTTTATGTAATTGCACTGCTTTCTGTTTTGATATTTGCATTTAGCACTGAACTTTGCAGTATTTTTTTCTTGATATAGCCAGTACAGAGGTTTGAGTAAATGAATCAAAATGTTACAAATTGGATCAAATGCTTATATATTCATTGCAAAATAAAACCTACCTGGAACAGACAGAACACTCTACTTCAAAGGTTTAATCAATATACTTTGTTTTCATGCAGTGCAATCCTATAAGTGTTTATTTAAATTACTGTTATATTATACCACCAAAACCAATCTTTGAAAGCTAAACTTATTCAGAAAATCAGAACATTTCTTTTGGGTTGTTGCCCATTTAAACACACATTTCTGCATTTGCTTTGCTAAAAGCTTCAGAATGTTATCTCTGCAATCATGACGGGCTAAAATTTTCCTCTAAAAATGATCGAGAGAGATTGTTGCAGGGATTCTAATCAATACTTCCTGCAAGCCATTTCTCTTGTCCTAACATTGTTATACTTACTATTTTTGCCAGGTTTTTAGAGCTGAACTGATTAATCACAGCCTCCTAATTAATGGCACTCTGGTACAGATAGCCTGTTTTAGATGCTTGGGTACTTAAAGCCATTCCTGTGGTAAACAAGAATCAGTACAGAGGTTCTGCTTTGATGACATTTATTGCAGATAACAGGACATTACTACAGTATTCATGCATTCTTGGAATGGGCTACTGAAAATAAGATTGAACACTGTTGCCATTAATGTTGGGGTTTGTGTGCTACTGTAATGAATTCAAGATCAATGCCTGAAGAAAGTGGGCTTTCTCAGATAGGTCTGTTTTCATAGAATTAATCTGGAATGATGGCAAAAGGTTACAAATATCTTTCTGGGTTCATGCTGAATGCCCATTCTTCCTGGGATGCCATCTAGGGCACACATTGATAAATTAGTTGGCTTCTGACTGATACGTTCAGTTTATTTCTAGAGGGCTTGATTGAGCTAATGAGATGCAAGTACTGAGTCTGCCAATATTATAAGCCTTTAGGTAAAAATATTTCTAAACAGAATACCAATTCCATATTAAAAGGTAGGATACTTTAATTTTATCTTCCCACATGTGCCACTTTAAAAATAAATTAAAAAGCCATTTATGTAAAGAACACCCCAAATGTCAATTTAATTCCCAAATATTGTATCTAAAAACTTTTATAATGGTTTACCTGTAGCAGGTATTTTAATGGCACTGAAAAAAGTGACTTATGACCATTTTTCACATTCATAATTGCTGCAGCATCACCATGGTCACATGCTTGGTTGTAGGAATACAAGACAGGACTTAATATTGTTCCACAAACTAAACCCTTATAAAGAGTTCCCGGTTCAACCCCCTCCCCCTTAACCCCATTTGGTCAGTCCCCCATCATTTACCTCATATCATCCCTCTCGTGGGAAAAAGGAACTTAGGACCTTTTATGTTTATTGCTCTCTTCCGTAACACAAGCCAGATGTTTCTACCCTAACCCCCCCTTTTGTTTCCCCAGTTCAAAAGGCTTCTCTTTTCCTTTGAAATGCCTAATACAGGCTCAATACACATCCGTTCCCTCCTCCTTGGGAGATGGCAGGATCCATGGAATAATGTTTTAAACATACATTTATGAATATGATATAAATGGATTCTGACAAGGGAACTAAAATAATTTATTTATTAAAGAACTTCCATTTCTCTTATCACTCATGCAAGAATATATTTACACATACACGTACATGCATGGGAGACAGCCAATTTTAAAACAGAAGGAAATGGATCTCAAAAAAAAAAGATGGCAAACCATCTCCCTTTCAGGAGGTTATCTTATAGTTACAGCAATTTCACCTCCTCAAAGGTCATCTGGAAGAGCAAAGAAACAGGAAGAAGGCAAAGGTCCTTCCATCATCCTTCCTTATAATCACCCGCTAAGTGCAGAATAAGATCTCTAACTGTATTTCTGAGCATTTTGGATGCAATGGGACATCATTTGCAATCCTATCATACAAAACTAGAATAGATGTGTACAGAATATTTGGCATCTATTTGTGGTCAGATGTCTGCTGTTCATCTTTGTTCTCCAAATTGTTTTACGGTTGCTTCCGCTGGGTAGGTCATGACTGTCAATTTGATAACTAGCACAGTGCCCCCATTAAAACTAATTGGGAACAGTTAAACTCCCCAGGCATAAAAACTATCAAAAAAGTACAGCCACTGACTGACATCCTATTGTTAATTGTGTTTTAAATAGTTATGGTCTATTCTCAACAGGGAAAATAATTAAGCTCACTTTCACTGCCTCCATAAAGACAAAATGACCTTTTTAAAAAAAGAAAAGGAGGCAAAAATAAAAATAAAACAGATTGCTTGCCAGTGTAGAAACCTACACATTTTATAGTTCCTCTAAATACTGTAGACAAAGTTGTCTTAAACTTTGGTATCATACTCAAAGATGCAATTTTTTATTCAGCCAACTGTTCTAAAATCAAATCCTAGCTATTTTATGCAATGACAGCCCAGCAATAAGAACTAATTCTGAAGTATTTAGGATTCTTTTACTAATTTGACAGAACGTAGGGGCAGTACAGTAGCATTCAGTGCCCACCAATTGTTGTTGTTGTTGTTTTATACTGGGTTTTACCAGTATAAACTATTGGATTTTCATTTTACTCATTTTTCTTTATAAAAAAGAACCTTCCTTTTACTATGTCTCTGTCTTTGACAATCAGGTTATATCACCTCTCTTGGGGAATAATACAGCGATATGTTGAACTGGCCCATAATCCTGAGAAACATATGTCACAGCTTTTCATTTCCTCACCTGCAAGAAATCATGTTGGAATCAAGCTTAGAAGAGATTTTTCACATTGAACATGAAAAAAATTAAACTTGTTTTTCTCAGCACCTCAAAAAGAGGCTGATCTATCTTTGCTTCTGTAGTAGCTAATGGGAGAGAATGGATTTGGGATCAGAGAAATGGAATTAATGCTACCTTTGATTCCCTGGACTAAAGCAGAGTTCTATGATTCCTTCTTTAGCTAAGACTGTGGGATACAGTTGGGCTCAGACACAATATTATATGCTTTTGTGTGTGCTACATTATTCATATCTAGCTGGTGTACCTCATATAGCATTTTTTCAAATATCACTGGAAACTACTGATTCAGTATGTTGTAAATATTTCCTTCATAAAACCCTTCTGCAGTGCCTCAGTTCTTATAAGAATATATAAAATGACCTGTCTGAAAAAGATAGCACTAGAGAAGTAGAAATATGATATTAATGGGATGGGATGGACATTTTGTGATGAGCATGTACTAATCAAAAAAATAAGAGAAGAGGAATCAGCAGCTTTGGATAAAAATCTTGGAAATCTGACACATTTGGTTTCCTTGTGGGTCTTGTCTTCAATGACATCTTTCTTTCTCAGCCATCAATAATTTAGGCCTAACCAATACAAAAGAGAACAAATAGCATTACTGAGACATTTAGGGATTTTTTTAAGGAATGTCTTTCATACAGGTATGGGGAGGGGGGAGGAAAAGTATCTAAAGATTTGAAATCTTTTTGAATAAGAACATGATTTAGCCCTAAGGCTGCAGTAAAACATAACCGAAGGGTTTCAGAGACCAGTCCAATTTTACATTTTTAATAAACATGCAGTCTACTATAGGATGCCCAGCTCCATATAGCTGACTACATCAAACACAGCTATTTTCCTGAACTTATTCATGAATGTGGAGGCTGTGTTGTAAAGCAATTAATTTATAGTGGACATTCTTAAATATTGTCTTCTAAAAGCTTTTATATGCAAACAATATTTGTTTATAAGAGTTGGAACTGGAGTTAAAGAAGCTAAAAAACGTTCACAAAGCCAGATAATTGTTTCAGAAGTAATCCTAAAGGTACCAAACTCTCAGTGTAGGTTTGTTTTCAATGGTGAGATGTACATATTTCTAGAGTGACAGTTCTTCCCAGACAAATGTAAATTCTGCAGAACATTATTTTTCCATGAATCAAAATCAAAATATATTTTCCTACGATTGTGTTAGAAACTAATTGACAATTGCAACCCCAAAGAGTTTGATATTGTTTAAATTGTCTGTTTTGAATATGTAGATGACTCTAATAAGATTCAATAACTGAGGATGAATTTCCTCTTGCTGAACTGTATCCTCATTTATAGATAGATTAATATTCAGTTGCAACGTATCTGTATCTATCAGAAAGCGTGACCTGGACTAAAATATGGTAGAATTGGTTCTCTATCAGGGTTGCAAATGTGTTAATACGATAGAAGACATGCTTTGTAATGCATAGGAGCATGAAAACTGTATGATAATGGAAATAGGTGGAGATGCTTTAATGAGTCACAAACTATTGTAGTATTTGCACTCCCATACATTGTTAAATGTTAAATTTAATTGATTACTTTTTTTGTACACTATTTTTTTGTTGTTGTTTGGGTTGAATGTATGCTTTTGTTTTGTTTCATTTTGCTTGTTTTATTGTTTTGTATTTTATTCTCTATTATAAAACAATAAATATATAAAAAAGAACATGCACCACATCTGTTACCACTTTTATTCTACTCAAACTTACTTGTTTTAAGATGTTAGTAACTTGAGCAATGTAATTGTTCAATTTTTCCTACTTTCATCACTGTCTCCCAACTGAGAATTTCAGGAAGCTAATGTGAGGTTCATGTTTACATATTTTCTTTATAAACATATCACTTATTCAACTTAGGTAGTTTACATATGCATAGAAACTGCCATCCTATTTATTGTGACTTTTTTTGTATTGATGATTTATCTCCATAAAATCTCTAGGGAGTGGAATGGTAGACTACGGTATGCCTTTTGACCTTATTTACTTCCGCTCAATTTTGCTTTCACAGATATAACTTATTCTGTTAAGAACTGTCCTAGTTTGGCTATATAACGGGATAATTTTATGATTAGGAGTATATTTTTCTGTTCACATTGTGTAATTATTCCTGTTATCTGAAAATGTTGCTAACGTCTGTTTTATTGTCTTTGCCCATCAAAACTTTTTTTAAAAGTAAACTACAACATCTAAATTTCATCTTTTTTCCTGGAAAGAAATATTATTTTATTGATTCTGGATAGCTGCAAATATAGCCCTTGCTCATCTAGAAATATGATTACATAGCATTGGCCCCAATAAAGCTTTGGGGAAACAATAGTGTTTTTCGGTTCATTACGAAAATTATGAGTTTTGCATTTAGTACTCATACATCTGCTAAATATTTTGCATTTTTATTATGTGATAGCTAATGCCACTGACGAGTGTTTGTCAAGGAGTTTTATTAAAAGCTTCTTGAAAGTTATTCCCAAGGCCATCCACACATTCCCTTTAAATCATAGAATCCTGAAAAAACTGAGGATCCTTTTAATATATTATTTTGATAAATACTGGAGAACTTTCAAAGTATCAGATGAACACCACACAGTATTCCCCCCGCCATATTTTGGAATGAAAGAATCCTGGGAACTATAGTCATTTTTATATCCTGATAGGAAATACTTTAGACCAGTTCCTAAGTAACTGAATTGTAAGCACTTCGAAACAGTGTGATAGTTACCAGAAAAAGACAGCACAGATCTGTCAAGAACAAGTCTTGCCAGTTTAAATTTGCTTCTTTGTTTTATTTGGTTCTTAATAGATTGTGGCAATACTATAAATGTAATATATTTTGATTTAACCAAATCATTTAATAACATACTTCATATTCTGATCAACAAATATGTGGTTGATGAATAAAAATCAAGTGGATATATAGTTGGCTTGAAAATGGTATTCTCCAAATGCTCATCAATCACTTACAAAATTACAATGAAGTATCAAGTGGGATGCCATTGGATATTGTATTATTTCTATGAGCACTGTATCTCAGGTATTTTTTCAGGCTTCCATACAACATTGAAAAAAAGCTATTACTGCTTTTAAAAGTTGTATTAAAATTAGATTGATTTAATGATTTGATTCATTGTGGCATCAACATTTTTAAGCTGATGCTTCAAAATATTTTGAAGAATGTACAACTCCTAGTAAATATGATATACAAATATAACAATAAATTATACTGCAGTGATGGAAGCAATTCAGGTGCTTCAAATATATTCAAATTCAAATATATTTTGTAGCTGTCCTACATTTTACTTCTAACCTAATCACAAACCAGTGTTCAACATATTTTTACTACTATTTCTGGCTTCTGATAATGTTCTTGAATAAACTGCTGTACACAAAGGTCACTCTGGCATGAAGTCTGTGCTAGCTCAAGTGCTGGAAGGTCCAGATGTCTATAGGTAGGCAAACAGTCATGGAACTTCATTAGAGCTGTTTGTGTAGCTAACTTGCCAATGTAATACAAGGGTGTTCTGCAGCAGCAGCTCATTTTAGGATCTTTGTCTTTTGTTGTATGCTATATTTTTGAATATTTTTAGATAGCTACTTTGTTCCCTGAGGTTTGGGAAGAAGGAAGATTAGAAATGTAAATACATTTTAGTTAGCTAACATACTTATCCTGCATGATTCCCGATAGTCTTACTTGTATTGAATTAATTTACAACAGAAATAAGATTTTAATTGACTGAGGGCTTAGCCAGACTCTTCTCCAAATGCAACCTGTACCAAAGATCTTTAATTTATTTATTTGCCTGAAGTTTCTCTGCATGTCTTTCCTAGAGTTATAGCTGTGGGCATTTGTGGGAAGGACAAGCAGACAATGTCAACTTGCAAATGTGACATAATTATGTCAGGAAATAAGTATGGAATGGTAGCATTAGCTTGATGATATCACTACATATGAAACATCATTTTGGTATTAATTGCAGTTTGTTGTGGACACTTGCTAGTATATCTAATCCTTGGAGTATAACTTCCTAGTATCTGAGAATTATTATCTAGTTCTGAAAGATGTGTCTAATTCTAATTCTTTTCATAACATTGTAAAATTTGATTCTGATATTACTGTTTCTTTAAACTTTCAATAAATCAGAGGCAGAACTAGTTAAGGGAACTACCTAAGTAAGTTACCATAAGTAAGATTCCTGGCATTTTTAGATCCCACTGTGGTAAACCTGAAAAAATAATGTTTTTCGTACAATCAAGTCAATTATTTCTATTCGTACAGAAATACTTGGTCTTAGCTAAATGGCTTAGAAGCAGACTATTCAGAATTAAGTGTGAGATGAAGTATGGCTGAATTATAATAGTGCAAACATTTACTTCAATCCTCATTTATTTCCCATTCCCATTACAATAGTTCAGCTTTTTAAAAAATACTATTTGTTGGCATCTTCAATTATTCCAAAATTTTCAAACTTTCAGTTAATCAGTAAAACATGGAAAAATGGCAAAAATATGCAGATCATATCTGTTCAGAAGACTGAAGTATATAATGCCTCACAAGGAAATTATCCATTGTTGGATAGAGCAAACCAGAGCAGTAAGATAAAGTAAATCAGAACGGAGGATGAAAGACAGTATTTGGATTTCATCACTGTAAATTGGAAGTAATGATTTACAAGCTTCCTTTCAACCTTTACATTTTATGATCTTTTCCTTGTGACATATAGTACTGTGAATATTGGGGGCATGTCTTGAGTATAGATAACTAAAGGAAAATAAAATACCATGCTTGAAAGGAAAGAAAATCAAAAAGGAGATGAATCGTTAATTTATTTTTGAAACCATTACAATGGGATTTTTAATATTTGTAAAGCTTCACTGGTTTAATTAAAATGTGTGGACAAGAAAAAGCACGGAGCTCTGTTTTACCTGCATATCTTGAAATTTTATTTTTACATGTTGAAGTAAACTTGGATTCTACTGTCAGAAAGTATGTCTTAATATCAGGGAGGAAGGCTACTGCAAAGGAAAACCATGAGAGTTAAAAGACTTGAGGAAAGTGTGAAGGCACAGAGACTATAATATTGTGAAGAAGGGCAATAAGAAAGACTCTAGTCTTGCATTTTGATTTAGATGGCACAGCTAATAGGAATAGTATTTATATCCTTAATATATGCATAATATTTATTTCTGCACTTCAAAAATGATTTGGAGGGCTGTAGATGTAGCATCTTGCAATGAAGAAAATAGCCCAGCAATGTTTTAAATCTCACCAAGAATGCCCTCTGTGCCCCTAGCTGAAAGGTAAGCAGGCTTAATCTCCCTAAGGGTGACCGGTGATATCAACAAGCAAACAGATAGGAGAAAAATATTGATTGTGTACGAAGAAATGTCAAGAAAGTATCAGAAAGAAGGAACAGAGTTCAGGATGGGAAAAAAAGAAGATTGTTATAACTTGCAGACAAATAGATTACTGCTCAGAAAATGGGGTAAGGGAAAGCGAGAATGGTATCAGCCTTACCAAAGATTGGGGGACATGATAAGGAAGGCTAAGAACAAGAGAATTATATGAGAAAATATGATAAGGCATAGAAAACATGAAGTACAGAAGAAAAGAAAACCCAGAATCCTGGTTGAAGATAATGAGAGTTTGGGGCAGGGTTGGGCGGGGGCGAGAAGGCTAGAAAGATTCCAGCAGAAACTAAGAACAAAGATCAATGAAACCGAAAGAAAAACTGGGAGAAGACGCTCACAAAAAAAGGAGGACCAGGAGGACCCTAAGACAATAACAGAAACATGTATGAGTTAAAAATGGCAGAAAAACAAACAGAAAAAGAAATGAAATGCACAATACCATATTTATATAGGAGGATGAGGTTCTCTCCCTCAGTAAAATGTTGGGCTTGTGATAAGACTCTTCAGAAAAAAGAAACAGGCCAAAGGGGATAGTGATGAAGGTGTCAGTGCTTTGCTGCTGAAAAGCATGAACGCCTAGTTTAGCTTAAAGGTAACCGATGCTTGAAGTTTATTTGCCCAATGAATTTTAACCCTTCTGGTAAGAAGACTTTTCTTTCTTCACCAGTTAAATCTTCTCTTTACCTCACTTCCATTTAAGTTTGTTTCCTTGAGGAAGAAGAAATTTTGCCTCCCATGCAAGAAGCTCCCTCCATTGTGACTGGATGGTGGGAGGATTCTTCTTCTTCCTCAAGGGAAAACAATCCAGTTCCCTTTTGTAAAAGCACTTTTGAGACAACTATGACCATAGACATTTCCCTTTTTTGTTTGCCTATTCATTTATCCATTCTTTTTACCCAAACCTAATGTTGGTTTTTTCCCCCCTTTGTTTTTGCAGGTTATGTTGCAAGAATGAAGGGAAATATTTATAAGCACTGTTCTATTTCTGCGTGCGGATGATTTTTTTTCAGTTCCTTCCATTCCATTTGCAATTGGAATACAGTGAATTGGCTCAGATTTCATTACCATATTTTTCTGTGTATAAGACGCTATTTTTTCCTTCAAACACCCTGTTCAAAAATCAGGTGTGTCTTATACAAGTGCAGTGTCTTATACATGAAAAAATAATGGTAACCTCTGCAGCTCAGGGCATGCCTGTGTGAGTTCTTTACATGCCGCTGCCATGCCACCTGGTGCAGGAGGATACCGCTGGACCGAGATGCCGCCAGGTGCCAGAGGATCATGCTGCCCCAAGGATGTTGCAGGTCCCACTGAAGCTGCCTTCTATGACCCGTTTTTCACTGGCGCAGCTCGGACTAAAGCTGCAAGAGGCCCCAGGAAGCCGCCTCAGTAGTGATTGATGGCCGAGGGGTGGGTGGGACTAAGTGCACAGAGCGCCATCTGATTAGAGGAAGTTGCCTCCCTTGTATGATGGTACTGATAAGTACCAGTAATTGGGGGGGGTCTTATATAAGGGTGTGTCTTATAAATGGAAAAATACGGTATGTTGGTCGATCAGTCCAGTCCTATTGAGTCCAAGTAGCCAAAGCCAGCAAGATTTGAGACAATAAAAAAACCCCTTCCTACTCTGGTTGTTTGGATTCCTCTTCATTGACAAGGTCAGAGATTAATACTGAGACATAATGAACAATCATCATGTCAAACAAATTCATTGATAAAACTTCACTGTAGTAAAGTACGTACATTGTATGAGAACAAGAATAATTTCTTGTGAAAATAAAATAAGTGGAATTTCAAACTTTTTTTTTTGAAAGTTTGGGATTGTTTTCCTTAAGGAGTCTAACTAACTGTAGGTGTTCATGCATGAATGCTGATGAAATGAGTTCTTTGTTTACAAGCACTGAAGCATAATTTTCTCATAAATTTTCTAATGTAGATGACAAACAAAGATGACAGACATGGGATTCTAACAAGTCACAATAAGCAGTCTCTTTCCTCTTAGTACATCAAGTATTCAGCTACTACATATCCCCTGCTCTCTTGCTACTGTCAACATCCCGTTCATTCTCTTGAGTTTCTTTTTTTTTACAACTGATTTTGTGTCAATGCAAATAAAGCACTGTGGTATTATAATCAAATGCAAAGTATAATATTTTAAAGTGAAGGACAATATAGGCAGTTCCTCTCAGTAGATGGCAGCATTTTGCTGACCTTGTGTGGTCTTGCAAGCTAAGCATGGCCTGGACTGGTTAATATTTAGACTGGACACTTCCTGGAAATATTATCGTAAAAGATGGCAATGGCAAATTACTTATACTGTATTTTGTGGAAAAGAGAACAGAGTCCACCAGGAGTTGAACTGAATCCAGAAGAGGTTTTACTTTATGAGATTCCTCCAGCAGTATGGCACCTACCACAGAACTGGCCTAACAGTCATGCTAGACTCTAATGTTCATTTCAGAAGTAATGAAATTGCCTGAAAGCCCAATTATTGTTAGCTTTTTTCATAATTATTTCCCTCCTTTGCTGAATTGTTCATGCATTGATTCAATTTGTGGAAGGTGTCACTGCCGTCAAAGGCACTATTTTAGTGGAACATGTTGAGAAAAATAACAGGCTTACTTTACAGGCAGTGAATAAAAGCCTCTTTGTCAAGGAGAAAATCTTACCTAAGGAAAATGTGACATATGTTCAGGACAATTGGGGATTAATAGGCCATGGGAAAAGGACTGGAAAGCTGTAAGAGTAGAAAGACACATGAGCGATGAGGAGAAACATAGGAATTTACGACAGCTGAAGGTATTTGAATAAAGATGTGGGAAGTCAAGAGAGGACGAGATATTTCATATTGGTTTAAGAGAGAAAGCCAATATTTTGTCACTAGTAAATATGTAATTCCTTGTTACTAGAAGCGTTATTGTATGTTAGAAAGATAAAGTTATCTGTCAAGCTGAACTAATTTTTATAAAAGATTCTATTTGTTATGTGCTAGTTTACAATCTAGCTTCTATCATTTTTTTTATTAAGCTATGCAAACTATTGGGAGGATTTGAATAAACTGGACAATTTTATTCTGACCTATTGAGCACTGAACAGCTTAGTTGAAACTAATTCCTGGAGGGAACAACAATGTGCTTGATTCTATTGGTGAACAAATGGAAAGCTTAAAACTAAAGCCTTGACAAAGTTAACACTAGTCCATTAAAAAGTAAACACTGAAGTGCATTCATTGTCAGTCAATTAAATATTTGAAAAGATGTTCTTAGGAGACATATTTTGATCCATTAACCCCCATGATGTGCAAAAGATGAGTGGGGCCCAGGCTCACTGTTTCAAAGGGTAGGAGAGTTTAAGGAGTGAAATCCTTAAGTACTGAGGAGCTTTATGACATCTATTTTGTGCTTTAATATTTTTATGTTCCAAAAGTGCAAACAAGAAATCAACTGTTCCCTGCCTTCCTCAAAGGAACTTAGGCAAAAGCTGGTGTTTCAGGCTACCTTTATTTTAGAGGGGTGGGTGGTGCAGTGGCCCAGTGGTTAAGATGCTCGGCTTGTCAGTTGGAAAGCCAGCAGCCCAGCTTCAAGACCTGAGTGCCATGTGATGAGGCGAGCTCTCGTCCTCACCCCAGCTCCTGCCAACTTAGCAGTTCAAAAGCATGCAAATGCGAGTAAATAAATAGATACCACTTTGGTGGGAAGCTAACAGAGCTCCATGACATCATGCTGGCCACATGGGTCCGGAATACCTCGGGGACCACCTGCTGCCGGCGTCAACTCCCCTCCGCCCTGTGCGTTCCCACAGAGAGGGCCTCCTCAGGGTGCCTCCGGTCAGAGAATGCCGGCTGGTGGCCCCCAGGGGGAGGGCCTTCTCTGTGGGCGCCCCGGCTCTGTGGAATCAACTGCCGGTTGAGCTCCGGATGGCACCGGATCTCCGCTCCTTCCGGCGCGGGTTAAAGACCCACCTATTCGAACAAGCTGGCCTGGCCTGATGGGGAGTTAATTTAGGGTTTTAAATATTTGTATATTTTATTGTTTTATCTTGGGCATTAATTTAATTCTATTTTAACTTTTGTATTTTTGTATTTTTATTATATGCCCTGTTCACCGCCCTGAGTCCTTCGGGAGAAGGGCGGTATAAAAATTTAATAAAATAATAAATAAATAAAATAATAATTCCTGCAGAAATATCTTTGAACAGCGCTGGCTCAATGGTCTCGAAATGGAGATGAGCACTGCCCCCTATGGTCGACAACAACTAGCAGAGTAAAATCCGCAGGAACTCCTTTTTTACCTTTATTTTAGTGGAGTCTGAAAAAGTGATACTGGTGACCCATCTGTTGTTCACTTTGGGCACCCTTCCTTTACTCCCACAACCAATTGATCGCTCAATTAATCACTTAACTGCCATAACCAAAATTCTGTTCTGTTTACCCTGCAATTAAAACATCTGTACTTAATAAAGTCCAAAAATTAATAAAGTGTAATTTATATCTGTAGATATTTTCCTTATCCAGATTGGGAAAAATAATATGATTTATATAGCTGATTTAGTTTTGATCAAAGCATGGTCACGTTATATTCAGACAAACGTATGGAAGTCATGTAAGCATCAGACTTCTAACAACAAAACTTTGTAGTATGTTTCCTTTAGACCATGTGATATTTCTCTTATAGTTTGGATATAATATGGAATTGGTATAAAACAATGTTTACCTCCAGGGTTGCTTTCCTTATTTTAAGCAAAGCACATCTAAGGTCCACAGATACTTACTGTAAAGGATGAATCTAGAACTGCTTTTCAGTTAAAAGCAAGAGGTAAGTATGGCTAGCATATATTAATTTGAATGTATTTTTAAAAAGTCATAAAACCCACCTGAGAGCTGTATAACACAGTACAAGATGTGACAAAGAAATATGTGCTACCTTATTCTAAAGCATAAAGATTCACTGTAAATTAAATCTCAGTTCTGAAGCCTCTATAAAATCAGTGCACTGAATCTGCTGCAAATGAATAATGCTCTTGACAAAAGATGCATCGGATTCTTGGAGGTTTTTGTTTCTAATATTTATGAGAAGCAGCAAAATTAAGGTATGGGATTTACAAAATATAGCCTGAGTAACCTTAAAATGTTATTTAATCCTGGAACTCTCTGCTTGTTTTAACCCCTTGTATCAAAAGAAATTTCTTATCTCTTGTGACTTTGTGTCTAATCTATATATATTTGTCAGCATATATAGCATATTTAACATGATGATTCTAATTTCTCCAGATCAGAGGTCCTCAACCTTTTGGGCACCAGGGAGAGAGAGGTTTTTCCATGGACCGGAGGTGTGGTTTTGTGTGCTGTCTGCATCCCACGGATGGTGATTGGTTGTTAGTGTGGCCAGGTTGCTGGCATGCTGTGGCCCAGTACCGGTCTATGGACCGGGGGTTGGGGACCCCTGCTCCAGATGGCATCTTCAATTACTCATTTATAGAAGTCTAGAGAAATTTTTCTAATGCTGGAAATATTTCAGTCATTATGAAATGCACTCTTCTGCTGTGTCAAGTATCTTTTGAGAGGCATATAGCAGGCATTATCAGAGAAAACATTTGGCTTAGACAATTCATCAACCTTTTCTATTGCATATGCTTGCATTTGCCACAAATAGTTAGATAGACAGAACTCTGAATCATGTCCAACTGAATTCTAATACATTTAGTAGTTTCAATCTAAAATTATGGTATTCTGTAGTAAACTTAGAGGGACGCGGTGGCTCAGTGGGTTAGGACGCTGAGCTTGTCGATCAGAAGATCGGCAGTTTGGTGGGTCGAATCCCAAATGCCGCGTAGCAGAGTGAGCGCCTGTTACTCGTCCCAGCTTCTGCCAATCTAGCAGTTCGAAAGCACGTAAAAATGCAAGTAGAAAAATAGGGACCACTACGGTGGGAAGGTAACTGCGTTCTGTGCACCTTTGGTGTCTAGTCATGCTGGCCACATGACCACGGAGATGTCCTCGGACAAGCGCTGGCTCTTCGGCTTTGAAACGGAGATGAGCACCGGCCCCTAGAGTCGGAAATGACTAGCACGCATGTGCGAGGGAACCTTTACCTTTTAATAAACTAGGGAAAATGGACTTTTCCCTCCCCTCCCCTAAGATTATAGAAAACAGTCCTAGAATCTGCTTTCAGAGTTAAATTAGGTTGCAAATATGAAGCTTTCACATTTTCTTTTTTGAAAGTAAACAACTGCAAATTGGCAGAATATTTTTCTGCATGTTATTCATAACAAATTCATGGTTGCAACAAAAATATCAAACTATGATTATTTATTATTGTTCCCTAAAAAAGCTCTGTTTAAAATAAAAGCCAATAGCAATTTTGCTAAAGTATGGTGATTACTGCACTACTTTTATAGAAACAAAAGTCTTCCAGTAAGAAAATCTGTGCAAAATTTTGCATGTCAGCCAACCACAATTTTTGTAGTGAAATATGGTTTTCTCCATCATATCTTTCTCAGATATTGCTTACATTGTTCATAGTTGTGGGGAAAAATTATACTATGGATCAGCTTAGTTTCTTTTCCTTATAACTTACTAAAGACGAAGTTTTATGGTGACTATATAGAATCATACAATTGGAAGTCAACTTTCCTCCTCAGCAGAAACAGTATTTTACAAATGATAATGGAGTGTACACTGAGTTCAGATCAACTATCTATCCTGAGACAAAATGTGGCAATTTGGAATGAATTTCAATTTTCTTGGCAAAAGACGAGGGGCTGAATACAATTGCCATTGTTAATTCTGGGCAAAACCCCAATCACAATCTGTGGCCAGAGTGACATTTAAACAATACAAGTTGCCATGGAGGAGCAGTCCTAAAATGGAACAAAGGGCAAAATCCAGTTTCCTGTTATTTATATAAATCAGAAGTGGGCAATTTTTCACAACAGTGGTTTAGAATATTTAAGAATAAGAGGTATAAAGCACAAAAAATGTTAAAGCAGTTGTTTCTTTTAAAAGACTTAATTGAATAACAGGGCTAGAAACCCAAGACTACACCGGCAGTGATGAGAGTGTTCTAACGCTGCAAGATGAAGAGGAAGAAAATCTCATATCTACACCATTATCAGAGTAGGTGGTGTCTACTATTGAGGAAATGATAGAAAAGAAGAATCTTTTTGAAAGTGGAATGGTTCCCACAAGGGAGTTAGCCGTAGTACCTGTCAACGCTGCTAACATCGAATGTTATTGCTTGACAAGAGATGAAGAAGTAGCCATTTCACATGTTAAACTTGTGTATTGCTTTAAGAGATTGGGAGCGGGGAAGAGGAGGATTGTTCCTCAAGGCCATCTGAAATAAAAGAAGATAAGAGCTTGGCGGGTTTTCTAATGGAAGGGAAATTTATTCTTTAAATTAATAGGAGAATATGACTAATGACAAAATTAGAAAGGTGGAGAATTGTGTTTTAATATATTGTGCAAGGGGCGGAGATTTCAGATTCCAGCTTCCTTCGAGCAAGCATTTGCCGGTGTATTAGGCTAATAAAGGACTTTTAAGGTAAACAATGCCTCAGAGTCACTTGAAAAGCCCATATGTCAGAAACTTGACATCAAGCTGGAATCCACACTACTTTTTAAACTAATTAGGGAGTCCCGACCTCCCATCGCTGTCTTCAGGTTTGGGAGGCAGTCTGGCAAAGAATTGGGGAAGATCCCATAATGGAGGGAGAAAAATTGCCTGAAGCCAGCTCCCCGGCACCATCAGCCACTCCAGTGGGGGAAGGGCCAGTGAAGAAGTCAGCAGGGAAAGAATTTCAGCAATCCTCCCAGCTGGGAGCTAGACCCAAACAACCAGGAGAATTGGGATTAAGCTGGGATTAAGCCCAGTGGAGACTCCAGCCACCTCAGACCAGCCAGGCCAGCTGAGATTGAATACTTGGGTAAGTGGAAAATCCTGTCTGCAGATCAGACTGCCTGCCAGACCCAGGAGTCCCCTGCCAAGCCCTCCAGAACCATAGAGACAGAGGACCCCAGCCTGGGGCCTCTCCTGCAATGGGAGGTTGGGAAGCCCCCACAAGTGAAAGGCCAACAACCTCTCAGCTTGCTCCAGCTAATAGAAGCCTTGCAACAGCTGGGGGTGGTGCAGAAGCCTGGAGATCAGGAGCTGGTGGGAGGACAACAGCAAGGGTGGCAGCAACAGGACCCAAACGTGCAACCCCTGAGTGTACAGCAGGACCAGTGGGCCCAGCAGCAGGGTGGGCCCTGGCAGCCATTAAATCAGCAACCAGAGTGGGCCCAGCAGCAACTGGAGACACAACAACAGTGGGGGCCCTGGCAGCCGGTGAATCATCAACCAGGAGGGGGCCAGTAGCAACTGGGGGCACAACAGCAGTGTGGGCCTCAGCAACCGTTGATCCAACAACCAAGGGGGGGGGAACAGCAGCAATGGGGGGCCCCAGCAAGCAATGATGAGCCCACCCCTCAGAGTAACCTTCGATGGGGACCCAGAGAAACTGATTTTTTCCCTCAACCAAGTACACTCTCACTTGAATCGCTGGGGTCACATTTACCCAGACCCGGGTGCGATGGTCGATGTGACTGCATCCAACCTAGAGGGAGAAGCATCTGAATGGTTGAACAATTTATATAATGAGCAGGCCCCTGAATGGGAGGACCCCCACTTTTTCCTCCTGGGGCTGAGGGAAAGATTTGAGGACCCATCCATTGCCCTCAAAGCAGAAGAACAAATCCATAATATAAAGCAAGCTGGCTGGCCTGCCCTAGAGTACGTGCGGGAGTTCCGAAAGATGGCAGGTCGGATAGAGAGATGGCCTGAGCAATCAATAATTCATCTTTTTAGAGAAGGGTTAGACAACCACCTTTCTCAGGCATGTATCTACCAAGCTGTACCCGACCAGCTGCATGAATGGTACCAGGCAGCGGTGAAATTAGATGTCCAGCTTGCCTGCTATAAAAAGCCTCCCCCACCTGAAGCTGCACCAAAACCAGGATCTAGATGGCTACCACCCCCCTGAAAACCCTTTAAAGAATTTAAAAAGACTATTTGCGGCTGAATCGGTCCTAAAGCACCCCTGCCGAGGGGAGCCCTTTGTAATTCAGGCAGATGCCAGCGACGTGGCAGTCGGAGTGGTGTTATTGCAAAAGAATAAAAGTGGGGTCCTGCAACCTTGTGCTTACACCTCTAAGAAATTTACTGAAAGCGAGAGGAGATGGACAGTCTGGGAGAAGGAGGCCTTCACTATTAGGTGGGGGCTATTAAGCTGGCGGCACTACTTAGAAGGGAGCAAGGTGCCTTTTGAAGTATGGACAGATCACAAAAATTTAGAGGCACTGAAAACTCCCTGCAAATTGTCCCCAAAACAAGTACGATGGGCACAGTACTTCAACCATTTTAACTTTACTCTAAAGTACATACCAGGAAGAAAAAACTTCCTAGCTGATGCGCTCTCCCGATTGCCACAGTACAAAAGTGAACATGAAGAAGTTCACGAGGCAATTATCCTCAGACCACAAACTGTGGCCCAATTCACACCTCACAGGACCCCTAATCCTGATAACCCCGGGGTAAAGAAAATAAAGAGAGAACTCCTCACTGATCAATGGTTTAAAGACAATCAGACATCCCTAACATGCAGGGATGGTCTGGCGTACAAGGGGGAAAATTTGTACTTGCCTGAAGCTCTTTGTCTTAATGCCCTCAAACACAGCCATGATGTCAAACAGGCTGGACATTTTGGATATCTAAAAACTCTACATCTCACTTGCCAGCAATTTTGGTGGCTGGGATTAAAACGAGACATAGAAAACTATGTCAAGAGCTGTACTGTATGTGCCACCATGAAAAGAATCCCAGGAAAGACCCCTGGGTTACTGCAACCGGTGGCCGAACCTTCTCAACCATGGGAAGAAATAGCTATGGACTTTATAGTAGACCTACCCGACAGTAGAGGAAATACTGTCATTTGGACTATGATAGACCTATTTTCAAAACAGGCTCACTTTATCACCTTCAAAGGACTTCCATCGGCTCAACGCCTGACTAAGTTGTTCCTAAAACATATCTATCGACTACATGGCGCCCCTAAGTGAATAATTTCAGACAGAGGGGTGCAGTTCACAGCAAAATTTTGGAAAAACTTTCTTAAATTAATTGGATCATCTCAAGGCCTATCAACTGCTTTTCACCCGGCTACTAATGGAGCTGCAGAATCCGCCAACAAAATGGTGGAACAATACCTTAGATGCTACATCTCTTACCAACAAACCAACTGGACCGACCTCCTCCATTTTGCAGAGCTGGCTTACAATAATTCAGTACATAGCAGCACAAGCTACACTCCTTTTCGTGTAGCCACAGGGAAAGAATTCAACCCCATACCGGAATACCCTCAGTTACCCTCCACTTCCCAGACTCTTGATCATTGGGTGAAGGGTTGGGAAGAAGTTTGGAAAAATGCAAAGGTGGCCTTAAAAAAGACTTTTGAGACCTACAAAAAGCAAGCTGACAAAAAGAGAGCTCCCCAAAGAACATTCCAAGTTGGGGAAAAGATCTATTTGTCGACCAAATACTTATGTCTTAAACTACCCAATAAGAAATTGGGACTGAAATTCTTGGGACCTTTCCCCATTATGAAAATCATCAACCCGGTCACAGTAAAATTGAAACTACCCAGAGTTTTGGGAAAAATTCACCCGGTGTTCTATTGTAGCTTGCTGAAACCTTTTTGAACCTCCACTTTAAGACCTCCCCCTAAAAAAGCACCTGGACCCCTCATAGTAGCAGGCCAGACCCATTATGAAGTGAAACATATTCTTGACTCTAGAATCTTTAAGGGAAAATTGCAGTACCTAGTACAACGGAAGGGATACCTATTGTCTGAAGCCATTTGGGTGAAATCTACTGATGTGAAAGCTGACAGACTTATCGAAAGGTTTTACGAGAAACACCCCAACAAACCAAAAGCCAATTCTTAACTTGTGTTTTGTTTACATTACAGGATCTGTCCTTTTTGTAACGGGGCTGGATGTCAACGCTGCTAACATCAAATGTTATTGCTTGACAAGAGATGAAGAAGTAGCCATTTCATATGTTAAACTTCTGTATTGCTTTAAGAGATTGGGAGGGGGAAGAGGAGGATTTCAAGGCCATCTGAAATAAAAGAAGATAAGAGCTTGGTGGGTTTTCTAATGGAAGGGAAACTGATTCTTTAAATTAATAGGAGAATATTGACAAAATTAGAAAGGTGGAGAATTGTGCTTTAATATATTGTGCAAGGGGGCAGAGATTTCAGATTCCTTCGAGCAAGCATTTGCTGGTGTATTAGGCTAATAAAGGACTTTTAAGGTAAACAATGCCTCAGAGTCACTTGAAAAGCCCATACATCGGAAACTTGACAGTACCAGCAGAGGAGTACCAGCACCCAAGTTATAATGCTATTGTCTTCAGTGTCAGTATGTCAGATCATGTTAAATCCAGACTCATTCTTGGATCAGCTGCCAAGAGACTAGGCAACAGAAGTAAGATTTTAAATCATTTCAAAGTAGTGATATATCAGGGGAGAAGGCAGATTAGTATAATACTAGCAATTTGCTGGGCCTGAAAAAACAGGTGCTGCTACTAACAATAGAGGCAACAAGTCCAGAAGAGATAACATTATGGGAGAGGAGAGACAATAGCCCTTTCTTCTCATCTTTTTCTTCTCCCACTCTTGAATAAACTGAACACTGGATAGGGAAATTATAAGTTCACTTGGTGGCAATTTCTATTCACATTGCCACCAGGATAGGCAAAATGTTGGTGTTGGATAACCAGCTGAGACAGTCTTTCCAATTCTTGATTTGGTAGGTGGTTTTAAAGTATATGCAGCTGCTACTGGCCAGGTGATAGATGGTCAAACAAACAAGGAGAAATACATGTTTAGCTGCAGAAGGGAAATACAAGTTCTAATACTTGCAACAGCATATACTCCACACTTGAGTGTCTCCTTGCAGTCTACAGAGTGCCCACCTGCTTCATAACTGATAAATTTCTCTATGCAATGCTAGCTTCCAACCTCTATCACAAATAATCTGCCAAATTGTCACAATAAACCTATATCCAAATCCACAACTAATGTAACTATAAGTTCTGAAGTAGAATTAGCACAAGTCCATTACTTATATTTCTTCATTTATTACATACAGTATGTCACAGACACTACCATCATTTCAATTTTTTTTACATTATGTTCCAAACAGGTCTGAAATAAATCCACAGCTAATCCACAACTAATCTAGAATATTATTGAGTCTTCAGAACAATATAGCAACAACAACCTGACCACCTTTCAGTTTCCAATGATCAGAATTACTGGAAGAGAATATACATAGCTTGGGGTTGAACTGTGGTAGCTTGGGGTTGAACTGTGGCATATTTGATGCTTTCTGAGTTTGGATATTTATTTGTAGACATTTTATTACCCAATTAGTAACACCATGGTGTGATGATGATGTCACCAAGTTGGTTCATGAATATCTCAGTAAACAACCAAGCTTAGATAGCACCAAGGACTCCAAAGAACATGTCTAGTTCCAATGTTTGCTTCTACCATAATACAGCCCCAATCCACCAATTCCTTTTTTCTCAGAGAGTTCTGTGGGTGGGCATATCTTTGGTATTGAGAGATAACCTTTGCGATACTCTGTTCTACAGTTGAGGGTTTGTGAGATTGTATTTTCTGAGGAATATATAACAGCTGACCTAGTTGAATGGTTGATTTATTTTATGGAAAAGGCAGACAATTACTCCTTTATACTTTTAATAAATGTTTCAGCAATAAACTTTACAGCATTTAGGAAGCCCTTTTGAATATACTTTCCTTCAGAAAATCTATTGCAAGTGTTTTGGCAACATAGGAAAAACTCTCAACCCAAAGTACTTTACAGTCTTCCTTAAAACAATATAATTGGAGGTACTTAGAAAAAAATGTTTAAAGAAATGAACCACGACTCCCCACATCTGTCACGAAAGTGGGATGCTTCATCCCATTCAGCTTGCTTATAAAAAATAAAACTATAGCATTTGTGTTCTTTTCATACTATACTTTCAATGAATGGAACTCTGCTTTTTCAAACTTAATTCAGATTTGAGTTTTAAAGTGAACTGGAGAACTTTTAGAATGGCATGGATTAGACAAACCTTCTGCTTGAACTTAGCTAGACTGGATGGCCTTTGTATATCCACCCTCCCCCCTTAAACTTCTTGTATTTTGAAGGGACTAATATTGAATATGCCATAGCAAAGTAATCAAAGATACTGATAAACAGCAATTTCTGAAGATTTATTGACTGCAAAATAAGCATAAATAAGGTATCCCTAATCTGAATGATTGTTAATGATTAAACAAAATGAGAGGGCTAGCGCACTTGCTAGAGCACTTCACAATATCCTCTTTTGTCTTTGTTACTTTGCCATAATAGAGTATATCAAATAAATATTGCAGACAAATCCACAGTAATAACAGAATGAGATATAGTTACCTAACATGATGAAAGGAATTCCCAGGAAGGTAGAATTATATTTCCCACCAGTCAGATTAATGATTCCAGCTGCAGTGAGAGTGGCCAGAGTCACAGTTAACAAGCCAAGGAGGCCAAGCCAAGGTTTGCTGCGGACACAGTCTTGCATGGAACAACAGAGCATTGCCAAGATCACCACAAGGACTAGGCTTGTGGTTAGGTAATGTTCCGATACCCTACTTGTCTTCTGGAAGTCTTTTTGAAGGGATGATGAAGTGAAAGGATACATTGTGACATTCTGGTTGGATTTCTGGAACAGTTCTATTGTGTCACAGAAGTTGGATTCCCATTTTTCTGCTACAATGTCATTTAAGGAGTTGATTGCCTGCAAGTAATAGGTAAGCTGAATGGCTTCGGCTGACTTTACCCGATCTTTGCTGTGCACAGTGACTCCACCAAGCTGGTGCCCATTGTATACTTCCCTGCCATCCTTTAAGTGTGTGATTGGATATGTGATAGCAAAATTAGTTTGATTAGACAAGCGAGCAGCCTTCAGTTCCTTCAGGACATGTACAATGTCATCCACTATGCAGGACTTGTCATTATTTAGGATGCAGATATGAGCAAATGTGTAATTGAAACCAGGTCTTTGTACTTGGATCCTGGTCACAGCAGAATGCAACTACAAGGAAGAGAAAAAAAAATCACACGTCTTATTTATCATCTGATAACCTTGCATTATAGCAGCAGAACAGCAGCGGCAACTAGAACATGTTTTTTCTTATCTACCCAAGCAAGCAGGATTTAATAACCAAAGCAGTAATAATAAGTAACCTTTGAAAATAAAAAAATGCGTTAAAGTATTGTTATCATTCCCCAACACTATTTCACACAACTTAATTAACTTCTTCTGGCAAAAGAAACACCGTGGGTATCAGTTGTTGCTCTGTCTTTTCATACAACCAAATAGATTCTTCCCACCTTTAAGAAAGCAAACAAGTTTCAGTTCAGAAGTTCTCTCTCTATTAGGAGAAAGAAAGAACTTTGTTGCAATCAGATCAAAACTGCTTTCTTATCTAAAAGAAAATAAAACAAAGCAGTAATGTTCCCATACCATTAAACTACAATTGTCTTTTGAGTTGAAATAGATTCCTGGTTAATGCATGATCACATCCATGTATTTTTCTTGGTAACAATATACTCATTTGTCCAAGATGTTTTGTGACTCTCCAGTCTAGTCTACAGCCCTGATACTCTCCCATCCAAGGACTAACTAGGTCCAGTGGTTGCATTACTATGGTAGATTAACCAATATGCAACCCAAAGAGGCATTAAGTTCTTTGAAGGTGGATCATCACGTTTAAGACACAGTTAGTTCTTGACTGATGACTGCAATTGGGAAGTAATTTCAGTTGCAAGTTGAGGAACCTATGTGATTGGACCTGATTTTATGACTATTATGTTGTTAAGTGAATCATATTATTGTAATTCTTAATCACACAGTTGTTAAGCAAATCATGCAGTCATAATTTTGAATGCCTTCTCTCAAATAGGCATTTATTGCTGGAAACCAGCAAAAAAGTAGAAAATAGCAGTCATGTGACTGTGGAGCACTGCAACCATTTGAAAAAATGTGAAGTGGTTGCCAAGTGTTTGAAATGGGGTCACGTGACTGTGGGAGAGGGCAGAATGACATAATGGCCGGAACTGCTTTATGGTCCCTAAAAAGCATCCTTTTCAAGGTCGTCATAATTCCAAATGGTTCTTATATGACCTATAAAAGATTTCACAGAGCTGTTGGGTTTCTAAGGCAGACATGAACTACTAAGTTAAAGCTTCCTAGAGTCTTGAGCAGGATGATTGGCTAGCGACTACTTTTTATTAGAAATGGTCGCTCTTACTCCAAATCTCTACTGATTTCCCTTTAATGAATTTGGACAGACATATATAGAGCAACCCAGGGTTTTGCAGTTTCTGATGGTCTCCCAACTCAGTACTAACCAGATAAGACTGGTTATATGACTATGTGATTTCAAATGTGAATACAAACAACTAGAAGCATTTTGAAAATGGATCGTTGCATCTGGTATATACAGTGTTTTTCTAAAAAAAAGGTGCCGGAACTCTCATCTTGGCGGGCGCAGGAGGCGGGGCGGGGGAGGGCGGCACTGCTGCGGTCATGGGTGCGAGGGGTGTTGGTGGCGGGCTGCCCCCTGGGGCCGGAGCTGGCACGGCTGGTGCTGTGGGAGCAGCGGGGCCCGCTCTATATGGCAGGGCTGCGCGGTGCAGGCGGCAGAGGCAGTGCGGGCCAGGCGATGCAGAAAAAAGCCCTGCTTTTATGTTTTATTCTTATGATTTTAAAAATATTGTAAGTTGCCCCAAACCTCGCCATGTGGATTTGCTACAAATATTATATAATCGGTAAATAAAGGTAGAACATATGTTAAATATACATCAAATGATAATATGCTTCCCTACAAAGTCAATTCTTGCTCAATGACAGACCAAGGAGTTAACTAGGAAAGGCAAGAGGAAAATCTAGAAGAGGTCTGTGCAACTTGTAGAAGGGAAAGGCCCACACTGATAAATTAAAAATCTTTGTGGTCTGCTGGTGGGCTAATTAATGATTTGGTGACTAGAGGAGCATCTACAGTGTTGGAGTTCGTGGTCATGGTAAGCCATGGAGGCACTAGGCAACATGACTTTCAGGGCAGTGGTGGTGATTTTATTACTTTTTTTAAAAGAAGTCTGTGTTCTGTCCAAGGGTGCTTGGTAGGCTCCATGTACAGGCCTGGTCTAGAATTTATTTTGGAGCATTCAACTATTTAGAGCAGGCATGTCAAACTCATTTTGTTTGAGGCAACTTCTTATAAAAGAATTTCCATTAATTTGTTTTAATAAAATAATTTAAATCAATTTTTCACTTGATTTCAAATTAAATGAATTATATTGGTTGACAATGAATTTTTTTTAGTACAATTGCCAAATGCAATAAACTGGTTTTAGGTATATGTGTGCACCAATTATTTCAACACCAATACATTTTAACAACATATTCTATTTGTAAATGAATGCAAATACAAATTATACAATTGTTTTGTGCAAAAATAAAACAAAATAACAGATTTAAGAGCTGTTATCATTAGTTATCCTTAGATAAAAAATAATTCCATCATCCAAAACTTTGTTATACTGTTGCAGAGATGTTAACATAGGAAATAGATTATTTTGTTATCTAATTTTACCTTCCAAAAGACAGAAGCAGATGAAAAATGTGAGGTTCTTTCCTGTTGGCTTTTTTGAATTAGCTGTTTTATTACATTCTAAAAGTTTAGTTCCTAAAGAAGTAACCCTGTAAATAATTTTAATGTCCTCCTCTAGTGCAGGCTCTTTTATGACTCAAGGACTTCAACTCCCAGAATTCCTGAGCCAGCATGGCTCAGCTTGGAAACATCTCCCTTTCCCCTCAGTATGGCTGGCTCAGGATTTCTGGGAGTTGAAGTCCACGAGTCATAAAAAAGGGCCAAGATTGCCTAGCCCTGCAATAGGCTTTCAGAGGGAGCTTTTTTTTTTTTGCAAAAAAAAAAAAAAAAAAAAGGTGCCGGAACACCGTTTTGAGCGTTCTATGAGAAAAAAAGCCCTGGGTATATATATATATTTAACATGTTTTATAGACTTTTTTATTTCTGGATTATGCAAATAATAAACAGAGGATATTGTTGAAATAGATAATCCAGACTTAATTACTGCAGCAGCAATGATTTCTATTTTGTTTTTCATTATAGCCGTGGAAAGCTAATGTGCAAAAATCAGAAATGGTAAATATTATTTTCAAATTTCTGCTTATGTTGAAGCTCATTCAGTTAGCATAACGAGCTTTGCAAATAAACAAATATTTATATCTCAATTGATCTTACTACATTAAATATATTTAATTACTCTTGCTTAAAGATGATGATTACATGAAACCTATATGAATAAAGCATGCTTCCCTTCTGGTTAATGGTAACTACTGTACTGCATATACGTGTTTCTTTTGAACACTAGCAGTGTTTTCGGATTCAAATTCTATATACAGTTCTCCAAGTAAGTCCTATCAAAATCATGGAACGTTGTGTTAGATCTTGGATCAAAGGTTTTGTTTAGTTTGGCCATAAAATCATATACAAAGCATAATATTTTATAGTAATTCATTTGTTGTTGGAAGTTTATTTTTGTATATTTGAAAAGTTACAGAGTATCTCAGATACAATATCTCCCTTTCATCAATAAAGCTTCCCAAAGACTATGCTAAGTAGAGCAGCTTTTGTAATCTAAATTATAAACAAATAAAAAATTAACTCTCAGTAGTTAACCATTACAATCAACCATAAAATATCCACCATATATAATCGAAATGTTAAGAATATCATAATATTGTTAAGAATATCCAATAAAAAAACAAGAGGAAGTTTAATCTATTCACAGCAATAGCATGAAAAATTAGAAAGATGCATTGCAAAATCTGCAAAAAATACTATTTGCCTGCAAGTTAGAACTGATGGGGAAATAGAGAAAGTCATAGAAAATGAAGACGTTAAAAGTGCTCTGGAATTTTAGAATTCAAATAGACAGGCACCTGCCACATAACACCCCAGACTTAACAATTGGCGATAAGAAAAACAAAAAAGTCTGGAAAGTGGACATGGCAGTACAGAATAGAACAGAAAGGACTGGAAAAGATAACAAAACACAAGAGTTGCAAATAGAAATCAAATGACTGCTGCAAAAGAAAGCAAGGGTAGTACCAACAGTAATAGGTGTCTTGGGCACAATCTCAAAACAACTGGGGCACCACTTGAACATCATCAGTATTGACAAATTCACTATCAGTCAATTGCAAAAGGCAGCTTTACTTGGAACAGTTTATGATATCTGCAACATCATCAAACATTCACATCTACCTATTCCAGGTCCCTGGGAAGGACTTGATAAGTGGACAAAAATGCCAGATCCATTCTGAACATTTGGCTGTGTGATGAACCATAATTAAAAGAAATCGAACGACTGTGGCAAAAGCAAGCAAAGGTAGTACCAATAGTAATAGCCGCCTTGGTCACAATCTCAAAACAACTGGGGCACCACTTGAACACCACTGGCATCGACAAAATCACCGCAAGTCAGTTGCAACAGGCAGATTTACTTGTAACAGCTCACATCCTGCAACAATATCTTTAACAGCATCAAACACCAACATATGCTGATCTGAAGTCCTTGGGAAGGACGATAGGTGGATAAAAATGCTAAATCCATTTTAAACATCTGGCTAACTATGCAACCAACCACAATAATTATTCTAATCACCACTATTTGTTATTGCACTGGTTCCTCTGTCAACAATACTGAACAAGTCAGCCTATGGGTATTAAACATCAAAAATATCTCCTATACCATCTGATCAGTCCTTCAGGATCTTTGTTCTTCCTTTGACTAAATCAGATGGTCTGGAAGGAAGCAAATTTGGACATTTTCACTTCTGCTGTACCTTCTTCACTATCAGTACCTTATTGAAGCCTTTCACTCCCTACCCCTGGCTTGGGTGACTTTTCTTTCTGTGTATACTCCCAGAAGAATCATGTCACAACTGAGGAACAAAGAAAGGAAACCAAACATCTGAGCAGAGAAACAGGATAATGTCCAAATTTGTCTTTTCCTTTCCATCCTTCTCTCCTTTGAGCAGCTAGATTTGAGCTGGACACATTCTCAAACGATCCCATTGAAAAATAGATATGTCACAACTCTACCCATGCCAATAAATTACAGTATTTCTCTGTATATTATTTGCAGTTGTATGAAAGACTGTTTCATGAGAAATATGTAGAATCCTTATTGCTAGCAGTGGCCAAAGACCTTGCTATCACTACAAATGTCCAAAAATTATTTGAAACTCACATAGCTATTTTTGTATCCCCTTAATTTCTTGGCATTGTGCACATCTGTAATACTTACTTAATTTTCATTATCTTGGTTTCAGTAATTAATTTTTCAAGGAATTCATTGTAATACTTTCATCTATTTTTTGAGATAAAACATGAAAATATTATAAATGTGAATTAGTATATTAAATGTTAATTCATTTGGGCACAGTACATTAAAATAATTCCCTAGGAAACTTTTAGACTTAATAACAGTAAAAGATGCTTCATTAGAACAATTTTAAGGTAGGCCTAATCAAGTGAGAATTCTTAAATATGAATGTAAGATTTGAAAAAGGATGCAGAAAAGTAGATTAACTTGAAAAAGCAGGTTAATTTGATTGATACATTTTATTAAATTGAATAATCAGGATGAATCAAAAGTTATTTTTTTAAAAAATCTGGAGAGAATAGATTAAATAGTGGGTAATCTAATCTGCATGAGAAATTTGTAACTGTAATAGTACAGGGGAAAAAAGCAGCCTGCCCTGCTTAGTCATTGTTCATAATTTAAGAGCTTGCACAGTATAAATAACTTCAGAGCCAAGAACACTGCATTTTCACTAAATGCACTGCAGCAGTGAAGACTCTCGTATTACTAGTTATCAGGATGTCCAGAACCTTTCCACCTTGTTCCCAGATTAAACCAAGATTGTTTTTCCTACTTAAAATCATGAACAACTTTTTGTTAATTATTTAGGAGACAAAACAACAGAAGGTATGTTTACATTGAAAATACTGTCTTGGGATGAGGCAATTGCTACAACTAGTAGGGTAATCCTTTTCTATTTTTAACAAACATTTTTTCTCTTGTTGAAGAGTAAACATGGCATTGTCCAGTAGTGGGCAACTGAAAACCTAGAGATTACATGCATTTATCTATACAGTTGCAGGCCTATCATTCACACACTATTATTGATTCAAAGGAACATTTAGGTAAGGTAGAAAAAAATGAATAAATAAGATACAGAGATGTAATGCTTGCAGTTCTATTTTAATCACCTAAGCAAAGAGAGGCTTTAATTTTAAACTCAGACTACTATACAAGTGCGAAGTAGCATCAAATTAATAAGGCAATGGAAAAAAAGAACCAATTGTTCTCAAACTTCTCTGCATCTTAACTCCCCAGGTGACTGCATTGCTAATCATTATGTTATTATTTTGATAGTTATCTTGTCATAACTAATATTACTAATTAGTAATATTTGAAAAATAACTTATTTTATAGTATGTTGTGGTTTGTAAAATATAGATAAAAATATAGCCAGATAAATTATTATTTCAGCAGACAGCCCAAGAATTCCATTATATTATTTTCTCTTAATATTAAATATGATTTCATCTAGACAAATGCCTCAATTCAGTCACAAAAACTTACATTAGTATTTAAAGAATTAATAAAATAGGTTCCATTCCAATTTCATAATTTTAAGACTAAGTTTGGGGGGATGTATGGAAACAGAATGAATGATTTTAACTCCAGTCATTTAAAGGAAACTATTTTTTTACAGTTCAATAAATTGTAGTAGCGTATATCCTATACGGAAGCCACATCTATTTTTTTGAACAAAGTATAGCTATTAATGTAAGCCTACAATTCTATATTTGTATAATATAAAAAATAATGAAAAAAATAAAAGATCTCTTAGTTCTTGACTAATGACCCGTTTAATGACTGTTCAAAGTTACAATGATCTTAAAAAGGGTTAAAGCAGTTCTGGCTGTTGAAGAGCAAGATACCACTCACCAGGATCTGGGTGCTTGGCATCCTGTTTGCATTTACTGCTAGTTGCCAAGCACCCCACAATCATGTGATCATTTGCAATGTTCTCTGCAGCTTCCCCAGAAAGTCAATAAGGAAACTGACAGGGAAGTTACAAGTTGCTGCCTGCCACAGAATCGAGATTCCCCTCCCGCAGGCAGCTCTTTTTTGAACAAAGGTACTACTTGCTGGGGGTGGGTGGGTGGTAGGAGGAACTCCTCTAAAGGGCTGGAAAAATGAAGAACAAATCCCAAAGACATGAGCTCTGTTTCCACAGTTCTTCACAGAAATTCTCCTCCACACATGGAGGGGAGACAAACTCCTCTAGTGGAGAAACTGAGCTCAGATTCAAAGATCCCAGGTTTGTTCCTGCGGCACTTTGGAGGATGTCCACCCATGGAGAGCAGCTGAACTCAGCAGGCAGCTCTTTCATGACCCAGGTTAATGACTGCAACTGGGAGGATTGGGATTGCGGTCACTGAGCAAAGCAGTCACATGACAACCACTTTGTTCAACAACTGAGTTCTTGGTCCCAATATGAGAACTACCTCTAGTCAGTTCTGAGTTGAATGGTGTATTATGGGATGCCATCTACACTTGCACCTATACCTCTAAATAAAATGTGTGTGTTTCTTGTGGCAGAAGTTTCTTAGAGCTTTTCCATCCACTAAGTGCACCCATTGTAATTCTTTCACTATATTTTAAAGAAACTTTTCTAAAAAGCAAACACTCCTTAAAAATGAAGGAAAAACAAGATTCCATTAGTAAGCTTTACACCTACAACTCTCACAGCATCCGTATGGCATGTGATCAAAATTTGGGCACTTAACAACTAACATGTATGATACATGTAGACACTGGGTAATTAGAACAGGATGCAAAAATATAGTGCTTCTCATACTGCAGAGGATTTCAATCAATCACAAGTTGAAGTAGATTCAAGATTTTGGTTTGGTTTTCAGGTAGTCCTCAACTTATAACCATTTATTTGATGAGCATTCATAGTTATGATGGTGTTGAAAAAAGTGACTTACAATCAGTTCTTACACTTACAACTGTCACAGCATTCCCACGGTCATGTGATCAAAATTTGGGCACTAAACAACTAGCATGTATTTATGATACCTGTAGCATCCTGGGATCATCTAATTGTCATTTATGATCTTCCCAGGGGTTTCTGACAAGCAAAATCAATGGGGGAAACCAGATCTGTTTAATGACTGCAGCAATAAAGGTTGCAAAATCAGACACAATTCACTTAATGATTGTATCACTTAGCAAGAGAAGTTCCAGTACCAATTATGATTGGAAGTTCAGCACTACCAGTGCAAGTAACAAATAGTCAATGCATTTGTGTGTCTGATTCACTTTGCAAATGCTAATGAAAGAAACTATCTAGATTCCAGTTGTGTAGGCAGAAATTTAATGTTAGATAATATCATCCTGGGTCAGATACCGAATATTTGAACTTGTATTAAAACAAAGTTTTATTTTTTTGATAAAAAAATCTTTCATTTACAACATTCTTGACTTAAGTGAGTAGTAACAATTGCAGGTGCACTCTAGGATAATTGATTGACACAGATTAATATATTATATATGTAAGCAAAAACAAAATGTCATTTTTTACAAGCTCCACTGTGTTGACAAGTTCATTTTAACAGTCATCGAAAAGAATATTTCAACACAGAGATCCCATGGCTATAAAGGACTCCTGCAATTCTCAAGGCCAACACTGCCAACTCCAATCCATTTGCACTAATAATCACAGTGTGGGACTTCTTCCCTTAACATCATTCCCTTCGTACTCTCTTTTTAGGCTGCCGTTAAGACTGTTGATCCAAAGGCTGAGCCCAGCCTTTTAAGATTTCTAAGGCTTCCTTTTTATTGGCTTCTGGCAGATTTATCTGCCTGCAGTTGTAACAACCATAACAAGTTCCACCTGGTTCACTTTTTTATTTTTTCATGGTATTTCTGAAACTGGATAGGCTGGGAGCATTACAAAATGTTATAAAGAGAGGAAATATGTCTACTGGGTGTTACTGAGTGTGGTAAGCCGGGTAGAAAAGAAAGCAAGAGTGGGTAATGTCAAAGCATGCCAAGTACAGGTAGTCCTTGACTTGAGCCCAAAATTTATATTGCTGAGTTAGACATTTGTTAAATGAGTTTTGCCCCATTTTATGACCTTTCTTGCCACAGTTGTTAAGTGAATCATTGCAGTTGTTAACTTAGCAACATGGTTCTTAAATGAATTTGGCTTCCCCACTGACTTTGCTTGTCAGAGTTGCAAAAGGTGATCACATGATCCTGGGACAGTGCAACCGTCATAAATATGAGTCAGATGCTAAGTATTCGAATTTTGATAATATGACCATAGGGATGCTGCAATGGTTGTAAATGTGAAAAAAGGTCATAAATTACTTTTTTCAGTGCCATTGTAACTTTGAACAGTCACTAAGTGAGCTAAATGAAACTAAATAATAAAATTTGTTTGTTCTTTAAAAAATGCTGCCAACTTGCTGAAGCATGCCTCCATTACTATCAAAATCAAATACGCCTATTCTCTCCTTCACATACACACCATATCTATGTAAGCTTGTATGGATGAGATTATTTGCTATAAGGAAGTTAATGCATTTATAAGTCCAATTACTGAAGTATCATATACTTCCTTATTTCATTCTTTTTATTCTATGAGCAGAAGAAATTAAGTCTGATACCTGAATATGGTCTGCCAAGATGCTGTACAAGTTTGCTCACAATAGATATTTCTTCTTAATCCTCTTTATCCCTGATCTAAAAAAGAGTGGAGGTGGGTTGGCTGAAATGCCACCAAGTATCGGTAATGAGGGAGGGAGTGGGGAGGACTTGCAAGAGAAAGATACCTCCCATGAAATCACTGAGTTGTGTTAATAGTAACTTGATAGAAATCTATAAAAGCTTTATTTTCTTTCACAAGGGAGCTCTTATGTCAATGCTTCAGTTTTCTCATTTTCCCATTGCCACAGGTATTTCCCCCCCCCATCCTTCAGTTCATGCTTTTCCAGTCTTTTCAAACATCTGTTTTTCAAAGAGGTCCTGGAAAACAGTGGTTCTACCCACACATATCAGTGGCCCTGCCAGGCTTATCTGACTGGGTTTTGCATTGTTTAAATCAGGGGTGTCAAACTCAATTTCATTGAGGGCCGCATCAGCATTGCGGTTGCCCTCAGGGGGCCGGGTGGGTGTGGCCAGGGTGGGCGTGGCCTACTGGGTGGGCATAGCTAGAGTGCGTATGGCCTACTGGGTGGGCGTGGCCAGCTCCACATCGTTTGCATCAAGGGTGCCTATGGGGGCCTGGGCAGGAGTGGGACAGATCTGAGGGTCTCTGGCAGAAGGAGGGTCTCTGGGCCAGGGCCAAGGCAGTGGGGGCCGTTCCCTCACTGTTTCCAGGATGGCTTCGCAGGCCACATGAAACCACTTTGCGGGCCGCATCCGGCCCCCGGGCCTTGTGTTTGACATGTCTGGTTTAAATGAATGATAGCAGCTTGTGCCATGAACATTATGGATAATTTGAAGGCTAGACAGATTAAAATACCTGATCTGTAACCCCAGGACAGAATTCCTGAAAAATATAAGCCTTGGCAATAAGTGCTGACGCCCCTATATGGAAAAGAACATAAGTAAGTATGCAATCTGCTCCGTTCACAAACTTTATTTCTCAGACTTCCTGATGTGGATGAAGTTATTTCTATGAGGCTCCTCCTTTCATTCTTATCTAAATGCTGGTTTTTCACTTCACTGTTAAAAAGACGTAAACTGTACTGTATATGGTACAATCATTCTCATTTGGATTACTGCAACGTGCGGTTTGTGGGTTGTAACTGAAAAGCACTTGGAAGCCACAGCTGGTCTACAATGGCTAAAGTAGTTATAACTGTAGCTTAAGACAATCATGATTTTCACTTCAAGAGCTGCATTGGTTGCCTGTTGGCTACTGGGTGAAATGCAAGGTGCTGGTTGTCATCTTTAAAGCTAATTAAAGTTCAGTATCTACAGACTACCTTCGCTATGGACTATCAAGTATCTATGGCCGATCTTCTCTGAGTGACCAGTTTTCTATAATTATAGCATATGGTGCTGCTTTTAATCTGATTTATCTTTTAATCTCAATTACATACTGGGGAGTTGTGTATTGTTCAAACTCGGTTGTTTATTTGCCCCACAAATAAATAAAATTTTAAAGATATTTGTTACGTGTTATCATCTTTGAACCAAATGCAGAGGACTTTTCCCTTTTAAATGGTCAGCCTGGATATATCCAGCAATGCCTTTCCAGAATGATCAGTTAATTAAGAAATGTTCCATTGCAAATTGTGAGGTAAATAGATGGACCAGTGGGAGATAAACAGGGCCTGGACCAATTCAACTGTATTCTCTGTAGCAATGGAAAACATTATACAGGTGAAACTCGAAAAATTAGAATATCGTGCAAAAGTTCATTTATTTCAGTAATGCAACTTAAAAGGGGAAACTAATATATGAGATAGACTCATTACATGCAAAGCAAGATAGTTCAAGCCATGATTTGTCATAATTGTGATGATTATGGCTTACAGCTTATGAAAACTCCAAATCCACAATCTCAGAAAATTAGAATATTGTGTAAAGGTGCAATATTCTAGGCTCAAAGTGTCCCACTCTAATCAGTTAATTAAGCCATAACACCTGCAAAGGGTTCCTGAGCCTTTAAATGGTCTCTCACTCTGGTTCAGTAGGAATCACAATCATGGGGAAGACTGCTGATCTGACAGTTGTGCAGAAAACCATCACTGACACCCTCCATAAGGAGGGAAAGCCTCAAAAGGTAATTGCAAAAGAAGTTGGATGTTCCCAAAGTGCTGTATCAAAGCACATTAATAGAAAGTTATGTGGAAGTGAAAAGTGTGGAAGAAAAAGGTGCACAAGCAGCAGGGATGACCGCAGCCTGGAGAGGATTGTCAGGAAAAGGCCATTCAAAAGTGTTGGGGATTTTCACAAGGAGTGGACTGAGGCTGAGGTCAGTGCATCAAGAGCCACCATACACAGACGGATCCTGGACATGGGCTTCAAATGTCGTATTCCTCTTGTCAAGCCGCTCCTGAACAACAAACAACGTCAGAAGCGTCTTACCTGGGCTAAAGAAAAATAGACCTGGTCTGTTGCTCAGTGGTCCAAAGTCCTCTTTTCTGATGAGAGCAACTTTTGCATCTCATTTGGAAACCAAGGACTCAGAGTCTGGAGGAAGAATGGAGAGGCACATACTGCAAGATGCTTGAAGTCCAGTGTGAAGTTTCCACAGTCTGTGTTGATTTGGAGAGCCATGTCATCTGCTGGTGTTTGTCCACTGTGCTTCATTAAGTCCAGGGTCAACGCAGCCGTCTACCAGGAGATTTTGGAGCACTTCACGCTTCCTTCCGCAGATGAGCTTTATGGGGATGCTGACTTCATTTTCCAGCAGGACCTGGCACCTGCCCACACTGCCAAAAGCACCAAAACCTGGTTCAATGACCGTGGGATTACTGTGCTTGATTGGCCAGCAAACCCGCCTGACCTGAACCCCATAGAGAATCTATGGGGCTTTGCCAAGAGAAAAATGAGAGACATGAGACCGAACAATGCAGAAGAGCTGAAGGCCGCTATTGAAGCATCCTGGTCTTCCATAACACCTCAGCAGTGCCACAGGCTGATAGCTTCCATGCCACGCCGCATTGAGGCAGTAATTGCTACAAAAGGGGCCCAAACCAAGTACTGAGTACATATGCATGCTTATACAGTACTTTTCAGAGGTCCGATATTGTTCTATGTACACTCCTTGTTTTATTGATTGCATGTAATATTCTAATTTTCTGAGATTGTGGATTTGGGGTTTTCATGAGCTGTAAGCCATAATCATCACAATTATGACAAATCACGGCTTGAACTATCTTGCTTTACATGTAATGAGTCTATCTCATATATTAGTTTCCCCCTTTAAGTTGCATTACTGATATAAATGAACATTTGCACGATATTCTAATTTTTCGAGTTTCACCTGTAATAATATTTTAGCCTTTTGGTGTTAGTAAGAAAATGGTACTAAGGGATTTCTTAAATACAAAAGCAAATTAAGCACAATAGCGAATACAAAATAATTGTGTTTAAAATAAAATTACTAAGGATGTGGTAAAGTAATACTAATGTAACTAATGGATACGGTATAATAATTGAGATTTATCTGGTTTTAAAGTGTGCTGTTTATCCTTCTAATCCTTCATTAGCTATTTCATTTTCCTAGTGTATGGGCTTCTGGCTTTGTCAGTCCATTCCCTTATCCCATGGCTGCTGAGAAATCAATAGACCTAGACCTGAAATGATGATGATAGGCCCGATACTGGAATGATGGTCCTTAGAAAGTACCTGGGCAGGTTAAGCTTTGGATGATACTCCCAATACTGAATGTCAGTCTTGGGAATGGAACAATGACCCCTGAGAAATGAACGACAAGAGTAGGACTATAATAATAGCAAAAGACTCTTACTTCACTGCACATTGTATTGTTTCCATTCTCCATTACATAAATTTCCCTTTAAATTATGTTTATATAATAACTGTCTATATTGGGGAAATTACAGAATATGGAAAGGATATACCAGGGCAGAATGCTTCTTGATACACTGTAAAGAATCTAAGACTGTAAAGCAGATTGATTTATAGTGTTCTGTACATTTCTAATTTATAATATTGAAAAGGGTTAAATCCTATTTAGGAAGGTTGGAAAGAAAGAGGGAGACATATTGTAGACCTCTTTCAGGAACAGAGCCAATGAAAAAGAACATGTCAGTGATAAAGCCAAGCCATCAGTTACAATCAATTTATTTTTTATTTTTTTATTTTAATCCCATTTATATCCTGCCCTTCTCCGAAGACTCAGGGTGGCTTACAATTTAAGCACAAACCAATGTGCTTAGCAATAGCCTTCATTCTATGTATATGCCTGCTTATTAGGGCTTTCGCGCCCCCCCCAAGCGGCATTATTACAAAGTCAGCTTATCGCCCCCAACATTCTGGGGCCTCATTTTACCTACCTCGGAAGGATGGAAGGCTGGGAAAACGAAGTCTTAGCAGGGAGAAGATAGGTGAAAAAGAAAGCTGCTTGCAGATTGTCTGTGAGGAGTTTTACGATAGAATGAAAAGCATTCATGAACCTGAACAAGTTGTGATCTAAATACTTTTTGTGAGCAGTTTCCTTTTGCTCACAAATTCTTCCCATTTCTCACAAAATATTTTTTTTACCCGAATGCCCTCAAATGCAAAATCATGTCCATTCTTATTATGAAATTCTTCTGCATGAAAAGGCATTGTACCTGTTTATTTAGTATACTAGGGGCCTAAATAAAGATCATCATCAATTTGTAATAATATATCATGCAAAAAATGAGAGAAGGATCTGAACAACAACAAAAAAAGGTGAATTAATGTGTCCCAGGATAATGTTGCAGGATCCAATCTGGGTCGGTCGCTGGTGACTGACTCAGATTGAATCCTGCCCCCCCCCCCCCCGCAAAAAGGATAAATTATAGTACAGAACGTGCTTAAGGATATTACATAGAAATACTTCCTAGGTCTATAATTATATTGTACGAGATTTCTTGAGACCCCCTGAAACCATAGTACAGGGGTCTTCAAACTCAGCCCTTTTATGACTCATGGACTTCAACTCCCAGAATTCCTCAGCCAGTTTGAAGACCCTTGCCATAGTAGAATGAGCAGTACAGAAAGAACAAACAATAGCATGGAGAAGGTAGCAAAGACTGTTGTCAATGACCCTGTTATCCATTATGGATGACAGTCTCACTGGTGGTAAATTGCTTGGGCTGGCACAGGCATCACTCTGCCTGAGGAAGAATCTGAGAGCTATACCTACAAATAATCAACATTGCTAACAGAAGAGTTTCATTTGGTATTCTTAACACAAAGGCTGGCAAGTTGAAGAAGAGAACCTCCAGTATAGTCCCAGGCACTAAAGAAAATATGCATATTTATTGTGCATAATAGGGCTGTGTAGCACTTCAAATTAAAAGAAGGACCCTGTCTGCAACTTCTTAAAACACTGTGTCACTTCTTATGATCAAGTATCTGCCCTCTGCACCAGAATCCTGAGATCCAGAATTATGAGTACACATAAGCAGGATAGAAGTTTAGAGCTGATTCTTGTATTATACATGAGATAACAACCTTACCTTGTTTGCATCGATAATGCAAAGAAGATTTAAACATTTACTAGAGAGAGTAAGTACCACTTGGATCGATCAAACACCAGTATATTTGAACTGTGAGTTAGAAGCCTATAAAGAACATATCTGGCCAGAAATTTGAAATGAGAAATGGTGTGACAGTTCATACTATTAATTAGTTAATGTTGGCAACACTGGGAATGGATCTGTGCCTGAAAGGATGCTGAATTGAAAGACAACCTGGTTGGAAAAAAACTGATGAGCCAGAATCATCAACAGCAGCAAGCAAAGATGTCCCTGAAGGGTGATCGAGATTGAAGTAACAGCCCTGCACAGAAGGCTTCAAGATGAGGACTTGCTTTGGAGGTTAAAGCCACAGAACAGAAAAGGCTGAATACAGAGGACCAATTCTTCTGGGTTGGGCAAGGGAACAGTATGCATGATCTGCAGGTAGTTATACCTGTTTAAAATAGGAAAGACAGTGCCTTGGGGATAAATACTTCCCCTATTTATGCTGATTTTGTTCATCCAGAAAGTTTCTTTTCAATAGTAATGTCAAGCTGTATCTTTGTTCTCAAAGCAGATTATTATGGTTCTTCTGGATTAAATCCAGGATTTATTTTGGAATCCAAGGCTGTCAGACTTTTAAAAAACCCTAAGCATTGTTTGGGAGCTTAATTAAAACTGTGCCATGGAATTTCAGAGTACTAAAGTGTATGTTTTAATAAAAGGCAAAACAGAAATGCTTTATAGGTGGCAAAGCGCATGTGAATCTGCCAGTTATGGGAAGCTGTAAATTAGCTCATGATGCCATCTACTTTACAAGCATTAAAGCATCAGCTTATCAAATGTATTGTTCATCTTACTATTACCATGTGTTCATCTGACTGGCTATAAAGAAACAAAGAGTGAAAAAGCAAAAAAAAGTTTCTATTTATGTTTTCTCTCTGAAAACACCAAGACAGTGACTGAGTTAGGTCTAAAGGTTCGATGAGAAGAAAAGAAGAAACAAGGTCCATTGAAGTGTTTCCAAAAATCTGGAAACTTAACAGAGGACAGGAAACACATATCTTATAGTTCTAGACTAATTGCACAGTTAAAGCTATATCCTAATTCCCAAATTTAAAGTATAGAATTAAGAAGTCTGGGATTAAGACCCAGTTATGATTAAAGCTGCTATTAATGATGAATATAGAACTATTCTATGGTAATTTCACTAATAGTGTAGAATGGGAAATATTTTCTGTATTTCAAAAACAGCTTGTCAGTCCTCATTCTTTTAGTTTATCTGTACTTGAGATTTAAGTATGTTCATTTTTGCTTTTGCTTTGAGGTCCTTTGTGTAAAACATTTTGCAGGGAAATATGGTACATTGTTACTCTAAATTATGCTGTGTCATTAGACATGTGGCAATAAATAGATCACTATATAAAATTAGGGGTGATGGATTTATTTAGCTCCAGCAGTGTGAGTAATCTGACAAGAATAGAAAAACATTGCCGATATGACAGCCTGACACTTGTGACAGTCCTGTGGAACTATAAATTTTGCCTCTAGTTGTTTACAGACTGACTTTGAGGCCAAGGACAAAGAGCAACCTGTGCTTAGAAGAACTAAAGAGGATGCTCTATGTGGGCAGGGTTAAAAACTCTCATGATGGAACACATTTTTCTTCATGAAGCCGGAGCCCCCTGGAGCCATGTCATTATATGAGAATTGTTACCGAAAGACTTTAGGTTCTCTCATTAAACAGAAAAATTATCTCCTCAGGGCTTTGAGGGGGAAAATGTTGCAAATGTCAATGGCACAAGTCCCAGAAGCAAAATTTAAGAGGTTGTTTCAAAACAAATCTATTTTTCCGATTCTGCCCTGGTGGTTTGCAAACACCTGAATGCAAAAAGTGACTGATAAGATGACGAGAATATATTATAGATTGATTGCTTCAATTTTACAGGGAGTGTGTTACAGTTCAACAAATCCACTGATTATTGTAATAGTGACTTTGCACAAATCTGATTCTGTATGGATATCTAGTACCTGCAATATATTAAAAAAATCTACTCCAATGCTACAATCAAAGAATCCATTGCAAAATTACAGACAATCTGGAAATGAAGTACAATTCTATTCAGCTATGTACTTATGTGTGGAGTAGAAAAAAAAGTCTTAGTAAAAAAAAAGATGAAAAGGACTTGTTTCGCCGTGCTACTTCCTGAAGTTTTTTCCTGCTATGATAAGCATAACAGAAGGGTTAATGACTAGTAGTTCATAATCTGAACATTTTCAGCTCTAATGGAGTGAATGTATATTTGGAAAGTGGAAAAACTGAAATAAAGGTGCATTTTCTTTCTTTCTTTAATCTGTAGAGTTTACCTCTACATCCATATATCTTGGACCCTTACAGTTTTTTTTAAATCTGCTCCTTCTAAACTACAAACTAGAAGGATATACACAGCTGTATTGTTCTGAATATGTAGATATTACAGTCCTATTTTTGGATGGCCACGTTTGCTCCTGTTAGGTGCATCACCATCTAATAGTTACTTTAAATGTTTAAAAGTCTGGATAAGCATAAATTATGTTGTGAATAGGGACGCGGTGGCTCAGTGGGTTAGGACGCTGAGCTTGTCGATCTGAAGGTCGGCAGTTTGGCGGGTCGAATCCCGAGTGCCGTGTAGTAGAGTGAGCGCCTGTTACTCGTCCCAGCTTCTGTCAACCTAGCAGTTCGAAAGCACGTAAAAATGCAAGTAGAAAAATAGGGACCACTGCGGTGGGAAGGTAACAGTGTTCCGTGCGCCTTTGGCGTCTAGTCATGCCGGCCACATGACCACGGAGACGTCCTCGGACAAGCGCTGGCTCTTCGGCTTTGAAACGGAGATGAGCACCGGCCCCTAGAGTCGGAAACGACTAGCATGTATGTGCGGGGGAACCCTATGTTGTGAATATTTGAAAATTCATAGCTATTGGTAAGCAATGACTATGGTATTACCTAAATGTGATAGCCTAGACTTGTGATGATTCGCAAAATTCATTTAGGTTTGTCAAAACTTTCATGCTGACACTTGCCAAATGTGGCACAATCTACAGTATAGTATATATTAAATGTTCCAATACATTAAATATATTGTATATGTATAAATATGGATATGCATCGCTTGATGGTTTTTGTAGTTCTTTTAGAGCACAGTGTAAAAATGATTTTAGGCATTTATAATCCTAAATTTCAGAGTGCTTTGTTATATTGGTTAGTACTTTCCAAATATGATTAGTTACAAAATCAAACATCCATTATCCTCATCAAACATGGCCATTAATCACATTGCCTGGAGCTTTACATTATGTCATATTATTGGCCACTAAAGCACAGTATAGTTAACACTGACTGAGTTTCAATCCCTTTTGCAAAGATACTGAAAATTGGACCTTAGATCTTCTGCATTCAACAATTTTCAATGGGGAAAACAAATAAAATAAGCACTGCTTCAAAAGACAAGATGAAAAGGCAAAGAAGTCCCTTATGTTGGCATGATACTGTCATATTTGCTGATATCCTAATAGCTATTACAGCTATTAAATATATAAGAAAAAGTGCATTCCAGGTCACAAAACCTGTTTTAAACCTTAGTAGGATGAGGAACCTGTCACTGAGATGTTGATAAAACTACAATTGCCAAAGTCCTTAATGATTGGAGCTGCTGACAGTAGTTGAGTAACATCTGCTAGTCACCAATTTCCATTCTTAACTGATTTTATTTATTTATTTATGTATCATATTTACATGGCCTCCTAACTCATAAAAACGTAATACCAGGTTATCTGATGGTTGTCACTTCCTGTAGACATTTAAGATCTAAATTTATACAAATTTTTATTCAAAACTTAAGATCCACAGAAATTATTCTATGGGTGTTTCCATTAATTCAGTAAAGGTGAAGGCTACTAAACAGAAATTTTAGTTTTTAGAATCCAATTGTGGAGTGCGCACAACACAGTTTAGAAGGTTTTTCATAACTGATTAAGGTTTTAACATTTCCTTTACATGATTTAAATGTCTAAGATGAAGTTAGTATTTTAATGTTATCTATTGTACCATTTTATTCTCTTCCATGTATTATATTGACTGTTTTAAAAGGTTCCTGTGAACAATCATAAAATTATTTTTGTTAATCAGTTGTATAAATGATGTATAAATGATCTGGCTTCAGGAACAGCAGGACTGAGATTTTAATATTAATGCTAATAATAATGAAAAGAAAGAGGACGCATAATTCCCAAGAAATCTTTTAGACATTTTTCTCTCAGCAAAGGTTCGTTGGCTACATAATATCTCAAGAAATCTGTTTTATATTGTGAAGTCTCCATGGGTGAAGTGCAATTCATTCATGTCAATTAAGTGTGAAAAAAGATTTGCATCACATATTTATACGCCAGCAAAGGCTGTTACCCAGACCCACTTGAGTGCATGAAAAATGGGTCTTCAAATTCAGGTGGTTAATAATTCTGTATATATATATATATATTTGAAACTGAAACATATATATGTTGCCAAAAACACAGGAAGTACAGTATTGCCAAGCTGTTTTCTTTAAAATTTCTGGCCTATAGCAAGTAGATTGGGATCCAATTCTAGTAAATATGTGATAAATATGAATATGAAAAAAATGTTCAGAAATGCTTGGATTAAAGATGAATTCTAGGTATAAAAAGGTTACTCTGAGGAAGATGATTAATGGAATCAACCATCTTAGATGAACATCTTGTAATGACAAAAACAAGTTAATTGATTTATTTATTTTTACTGCCAGAGGTACTTGTGGAATTATCTGTTCATGTGCCAAAATAACTTCACTGCCATCTTGATTTGAGTGGAATTCAGCTCTCCTCTCCTGGGCAGCAAAATATCTTGGACCATTCATAAATGCCAGAACAGCATCCTGCAGCAGATCTCAGGGTGGTATTCTGAGGATTATAGGTTGAGAATTTAGACTGAACATCACCATCCATCTTTGGTCAACAGGAGAATATGCCAGTCATGAGGTACCACATTTTTTTTTATACACAGGCTAGAGTAGATCAAGTGAAACACCTCTGACTCCCAAAGATCTTGCAGCAGGATGGGGCTTGCTTACTGATAGGAGAAAACATCCAAGAAGCTCCTTTTTCACTTTGTTTTATCTCAGGTGTCTCCATTTATTTCCTACATTACCTTGACCTGAGTGACAAATAGGGATTTCCCAATATTCCTCAGAGTAATTTTCCCTTTCTCCAACATGCTTATCATTGCTATAACTTATAAATTTAATTTTAATTTGCCCACTGCGACTAAACATTTATTCCAGCATCCAGAAATTTGGACTGTACTTTTATGATGAAAAGACCATGGGAATATAATATTCTCTGCCTATTCACATTTGCTGCAGTTCTCCAATACCTTTTGAATTAAAGTGGAGATCCTATACTCTTCCTTGTAATAAAAAGATGCTTTGTATTTAGCATGTTCATTGTGCATTATCTGGGATACACTAAGAAACAGGTCGTAATGCCCTAACTTTTTTTTTAAAAAAAAATCCCATTTATATCTTGCCCTTCTCCGAAGACTCAGGGCGGCTTACAATCTAAGAAGCACAAATCAATGTGCTTAGCAATAGCCTTCATTCTATGTATATGCCTGCTTATTAGGGCTTTCACCCCCCCCCCAAGCAGCATTTTTACAAAGTCAGCTTAGCTTAGTTTATTGCCCCCAACAATCTGGGTCCTCATTTTACCTACCTCGGAAGGATGGAAGGCTGAGTCAACCTTGAGACTGGTGGGACTCGAACCTGCACTAATTGCAGGCAGCTGGTGTTACTTAAGGAGGCATTAGCCCACTGCTCCACCAAGGCTTTTGTATTCTGAACTGTTGGTTTCATAATAAAGTTGGAGATGAGGAAGATAACTCAAAGTGCAAAAGTGTTGTTTTGAGACAGGAAGTGTATGTCTTCATTCATGGGGGAAAAAAAATCTACTTTCTTTTCAGCACAGTCCAATAATTGTCTCTTGTCTAGACTGAGCATCAGTTTATTCACTCTGGTCTAGCAATATTTCCCCCCCCCCAAAAAAAAGACCCAGTTGTTATATACGTGTTTACTCACTTGAATCAAATTATTTATAACAACATATTGCAGGAATATGCTCTCTTGCCATTCAATAACAAACCATAGCATTTCAGTTTGGACTTGATAATCCATGATTCTCTTAATCATAAATTGTGGTGATATTTTACTCAAATACTTAAGTTATACCCATTTCACCATACTTAAAGATTGCTGAATAAGCAAAAATTAAATTAGTTTGGTTTTGTGTCATGTTTGAATATTGTATTGTCTAATGGACTGTCTAAAAATATTAAGGTTGCGATACCCTTCTTAATAGCAGCTAAAATGAATCATGGTAGTAATACACAAGTGTGTAAATAAGCAAAGGAAAACAAAACACTGCTTTGAAAAGTGAATTTACTGTTGTGGGTTGTAAAGAATCCACCCTATAATTGATACTAAACTGCTCAGTCTTACCGTAAATATTGGGTTCTTGTTTTAATTTTGGTTTTAACCTTTGATAGAAGATCCAAAATCAGCACAATCAATTGAACAGATTTAATACACCTCCCATAGACAATATGTTTGCTTTCATCTTTTGATAAAGATTTCTAATCCAACAAAGGGATCCTAATGGCAGGTGACTCTTGTTAATGCTGGAAGGCTAATAATGGAAACTGATATTCAACATATCTGCAGACCACCTGGTAGAACAAACTTCATCTAGGTTTTTTTAAGGGTGAAAATATTTATTTGCTTTTAGATCCATAGAAAAGCAAAATAAACATTATAAACCTGATAGACAGACAGACAGATGGTACACAAGGTAATTACTTTCAAAGTACTGTTGTCAAATTATATCTCTTATAGTTTGGGGTGATTATACTTCCTTTTATGCTTTGTTGTTATGCTAATACCCTAAAATGCATTTCAAACAAGAAACAAACAAAACTGCCCCCTCACCCTTATTGAGCATACAATAGTTGCATCTAACAAAAACAACAAAAAGTTTCCTTCTAACTTGTTTGGTTCCATTGGGAAGCTACTGCTCATAAATTCTATTGAGATTCCATTTTTTAAAATAAATATATTATTGTACACCCTAATTAATAAGTAAGGAATAGATTCTGCTTAACACAATGAGACCTCTGAGTAAGTATGCATACAATGGTAGCAGACTTATGTAAACAATTGTGAATGAAACTTATATGACCGGCATTGATTTTACAACCATTTTTCCCATGGTTGTTAAGTGAATCAACAGACATTAAGTAATTGTTTTCTGCAATCGACTTTGCTTGTCAGAAGTTTGTAAATCGCAATCACATGACTGCAAGATGCCGCAACCACTGTGTGAATTGGTTGCCAAATGCCTGAATTATGATCACATGACTGTGAGGGGAGTTCAATGGTCATAAGTTCGAGGAAAGGTCGTAAGTCACTTTTTCTGAAACTTCAAAAAATGGTTAAATAGTCATAAGTCAAGGACTATCTGTAATAAGAAATATGGTCGTTCATTAACAAACTCAATTGTTTTAACTATGGTATTAGAACAATGCTCTGTCAGGAGAAATGGTAACTTGATAGATTTGCCCAAAAATCAGTGTCTTTTTTTTAGCATTTTGCCTGACAAAAAATGGAATCAGCTACCAAGAAGTTGCCCCAAAACATCTGCAAGTGGAGGTGTAAAATGTATCTCAATATTATATTGCTGTATGAACATTTAAAAATTAATTACATTAACTTATACCCAAAACCAAAATAAATGCAAAAGAATTTCTTTACTCTTGCATCTTCAAACAATTGGCAATTGGTACTTGGAAATACTTAAAATGAAGTCAAAAATTAACAACCACAGTTCCAGAACTGCCTTTTATTTGACACTGGAGGATAAGCAGCAGGTGTAACATTTAGTATCTGAGATCTACCTTTATCTGGGAGAGCTTTCAATGGCTGATATAGTCTAGCTGTTGTTTTCATGCATTTTCACTTCTCTGCCAAGTCTGATTCATTACTTCAAAAATAGTTCTTTCTTATGTCCCAAGACTAACATCCATTGACAGGAAACAGACCTGAAGCAAAACTATAGGACCAATAGCACAATTTGTCAATCGGATGAAAACACAATGGCTTGACATCTAAAAAGTGGGGAGATGAAGTTTTCCTTCTGAAATTTAAAATACTGGGGAGAGTGGGGGAGGGAGCGAAACATTAGTAACTTCAGGTTTTGGTAAACTAAATTTACCACCTTTTTTCCACCTTTTACAATTTAGATATTCCAGATACATTCAAATATTTTGGTTACACTACCATTGGTGCCAATGTCAATTCTTTTGACATGAAAATTGATAAAAAGGGGAAAACGGCTGTTGATTATTGGAATATATACTAAATATAAATATATTAAATATAGAGTGGACAGCTATATTTAAACTTAATATTATAGTCAATAAATTTCTATTTGGACCATCTTTTCTGAAGGAATCTTTTTTCACTGATGTGCTAAAAAAATAATGTGAATCGCTACAAGTGTAGCACAACCCTATGCGTGTTATTTGGAAGTAAATTCTACTTTGTTCTACATGGCTTACTCTCCAGTTATTAGCATTAGTTATTATAATTTTAGTTCATATCTTTCTTTGCTATGTTCTTTTACTGCACAATTCAGTATCATACTGTTACAACTTATCAAGAACAGTATTTTTTTCTGTCTCTGCTTGCTTAAGTCCAATCTACAGCATCTTTCAAAGACTTAGGCCATACATTTGGCAGAACATGGCGCTAATCCAGTAAAGGAGCAATTAAACCAATCTTTTGGACAATTAAGACTACAGAACAAGAGATAACATTTAATGTACCTGATGGCTTCAATGTATAAGAGGTGATGGTATTGAAATAATAATGGTGCATAGTTGACTGTTATTTTAGTAACAACAGCTATTTTAGATTAAGTTGAATATTATACTAGGCTCAACTAATCAATTTTCTTTTCAATAATTAATGTTATTACGATTTTGTTTTTAATTATATTTTGTTTATTTGAAAAAAGATAGTTATTGCTACAATTGTAGTTATGGTTTCTAGAGATAGCACACCCCCCAAAAAATCAATCATTACTACATCTGTTTGCAGTATCTTTCAGAGTAAATATAAGCACTGATATTTCTGAGGGTTTTCCTAGTTGACAATTTATTTCCATGTGAAAACATTGGCTATAACTGCTACATCAGTGTGTTTCTGTGTGTGTGAAAGAGAGAGATCAGTAAAAGCTGATATCATGGATTCCATTGCAAGTTCTTTTAGTGGAACTGGCAGGACTCTATGAATATGTATTTTCTCATTGCAAGAGATACTAAAGGTCCAAACGTTTGTGATTACTTTGCAGTATGTCACCAAAGTTTATCAAAATGTTATTTAATGCTAAAAAGTAAATATGGAGGCTCAAAGCCATCTCTCTCTCTGTGTGTATGTGTATGTATGTATTTATATGTGTATATATGTATATTACACACACAAACACACTCAAAAGAATTCCTTTTCATCAACTTCATTCATCTTGATTCCATCCACGCATTTTTTCATGTTTTTATCTCAAACCTGTACTGAAAAGTATGACACAGTTGTAAAATAGACAACAAACTAAATATTGACAAAAAATATTGCAATAGGGAGGACCTTTTATACAGTTCAGGAACAACTGAGTAAAATTTGCTGCATTACATTACACACTAAATATCTACACAAAGAAACTATAAAAACAATCAATTTCTTCTGATTTCAAATCTTTTATTTGTGTATGTGAAAGTAGCATGCAGCAATTTTTAAAATGACTAGAATGCTGATGAAAGAAATATTTTGGAAATAAAACGGCCCCTGTATTTAATTTTCAATTAACTTGCATAGCCACTGTAATCAAAGGATGGTCTTGAGTAAGGTAAGAGTAACCTACAAGTGTTATCCATCAATGTTGAAGTTTAGGTTGAACTCCAAATTAGCAAAAGTGGTTGTCACTAACTCAATTTGTACAGGAGGGACAAGAGGCAGAGAGAGAGAGGCAGAGAGAGAGAGAGAGAGGGAGAGAGAGAGAGAGAGAGAGAGAGAGAGAGAGAGAGAGAGAGAGAGAGAGAGAGAGAAAAGTGCCATTCTTTCATTCACAATCGGGCCCCCCTTATCACCTCTGAAAAGGAGAGGGAATCTGTGCAGGTATTCTCCTCTGCAAACCATAGTTAGCCCAACTGTTGCAGAACTATGAACTGCAGACCAGAGCAGAGGTTACACGAACAGGCATACATGACTGCTACTCCACTAACGAGATACCTCTACACATTTTTAAGAATCCATGCAGGGAGGCAAGAAAGGATTTCAGCAACGGGGTGGAGAGAAGGGGGTGACTCATCAGGAATGGCTAATCCTTACCTTTAAGATCAAATCGGTGTGATGTTGGTCCAGCATGTTCGCCTTGACAAAGGATGTGATGATGACTCTGCCGTATCTCCCTGGGGTCTGCAGGGCGGAATAGAGCCGGTGCTTGGACCGGTTCACCGGGAAGAGGCTATTGACCAGGTTCCTCTCGATCTTGGCCAGGCTGTGTTTGGGGGCCAGCAGGTGCTCCACGCTCTCCTCGATCTGGTACTTGCTGAAACTGGCCCCCAGCAAGATGGAGATGAGCACGGGCGCAGAGGCAAAGAAGACCGGGTGGCTGGCGACGAAGTGGCCGAGTCTAGCGAAAGACGTTCTCAGCCCCCTGTGCAAGACCTGCCGCAACATTCTAGTGCAGAAGCAGCTCAGGAGGGCGAGGTGCGCACGACGGAATCTGAAGCTCTCCCAGAGCCCAGGCAAAACCATCGGGGAGCCCAGGCAGGCGGGAGCAGCTTCCCCTGCGGGCTGAAATTGACCGAGTAGGCAACCCACCCTCCCCCCCCCCTTTCTGCGCGGTGGGTGCTAAAGCTCTTTGCCTACCTCCAGGCTGCCGAAGGGAGTTTCCCGGCGCCTCATTGTCTGACTTTAAACAACAACAAGAGATTCCGAAAGGGAGACGGCGGGAGCAAAAAAAAAAAAAATCGCGCGCAGGGGGCGGGGGAGGGGGGGGGAAAGAAAAGAGGATTGGCCAGCGAGGAAGCCAAGATCTTAGTGATGGCAACCCCTATTTCTTTTCTCCGCTTTTTATGGTGGCAGCTCTTTCTGCCAAAGCAAGTGGGTGGGTGAGAATTGTTTACCCAGGAAAGATATGGGGGAATACAGAAGTGTGTGTGTGTGTAGGCGCGCGGGGGGGGGAGTGTCGATAGACACACTTGCTGACTAACTCAGTTAAGCAGCCCGCACAGAACGGAGCGTTAAGGGGTAGAGATGGGGAGGGGATAAAAATGCCAATGTTATTTTAAAAATGCCACCCATAGAATTAAGCTTTGGGAGCCCGGGTCTTTCGGAGGCTGGCGATTTCGGTGGCCGTCGCTGGCTTGCAAGCTCCCGAGGAGACAAGGGGGCTACGGCTGACTACAGACCCGCAGAACTGAATGAATGGTTTTCCTCCCCCACCCGCGCCTCTAATTGAGGCCAGGAAAGAGACTCGCTTCTTCCTCAGTCAAAACCCCGAAAGTGGTAAGAGGTTCGCCTTTTTAAAGCCCTCGTCGCCGCTAAGGCTGCCGCCGGAGTTCAGGGGCAGTTTCTTTGCCGGCTTTCTCATGACAGTTGTTGACCTGTCGATGCCCAGGTGGCTCAGAACAGGCGACTAGGCGAAGGAAAGCCTTCTCGCCCCATTTTCCCAGCCTCTAGATGTGATCTAGAGGGTCGCACCGAATTAATATTAAATAAGACAAGACAACCCCACCCACCCCACCCCCTTCCACAATGTGAGCAACTTAGCTGGAAGTCCCGGTTGTTGACTGCCAATTACCGATGGCTAATGCCCAAATCCCTAAATCGGAGCTTCTTGTTCGCTCGGCGTTGCAGTTTCAAGGAACCTATCCCGCAACTGGGATGGCTATAATTGTTATTACTTAAAAAAAACGACCAGATCCTTCTTCAGGTGAGATCCATGTCAGCGCCGCCAGCACGTCCCATCCAAGCGAAATAGCTGCTGCCCATCAGTGTCGGAAGATCACCCAGGAAAAGAGGAGAGCGAACACTCAACCGATTCCTAAGGCATGGCAAAGTTTTCGAGTCTCACCTTTGCAGGAGTCCCCGAAGAAGCCCGTTTGAGAGAGATGGACTTATCCGTACGCAGGCGAACGTGGCTCCCATTGTTTCCCGACCGGAGCAGCGCAGAGATACAGTTTTGTGTATTTCATTGGTTTCAAGCGATTGCTCTTCCTTTGTCAACGCATAGTCAGGATCCGGCGGTTCAAATGCCGGGGATCAGAAACGTCTCGGCGATTCCACGATTTCCCCTTCCTGACTTCCCTCCCACTTGCTTCTCTCGCTCGCTCCGTCTGTGTGTCTGCTGCTTCCCACCCCCACCCCCCTTCCTCTTTTCGCACTGATTCTGTCTGCCTGGCTCTCTCGGTGCGACGCGGCTTCAGCGGTCTTGCTGGTGGGAGAGCGAAAACTGCTCAATCTCTTGCCTAAATGGGCATGTGCGAATACTTTGCACATGCCCATTAACAAGGTGACGCCGCACAGAAGCCGGTGCCCTTAACCGTTTGCCCGGAGCTTGCCTAAAATCTCCCCCCCTTTTCCTCCAACCAAAAAGGTGCTACCATGCGGACGGAGAATGGCAGTCTTTGTGTAGATGGGCGCTTTTGCGCGTGCAGGGGTCCAAAAGCAATGCAGTAGAAACGGGGGCTTAAGAATTATTAAACAAGTACTACTACTACTACTACTACTACTACTACTACTACTACCACCAACACCACCACCAAACAACAATATCCCATGTCCTTGGGAAAGGACCAATAGGTGGATAAAAATGCTAAATCTAAACATCTGGCTGATTCTGCAATGAACCATAATAATAAAAACTAGTTGAAAAGAAAAATTGTGACATTCCAGGTTCTGGAGAAGAACTCAGTGTGCGTGAAGGCAAACACCAGCTAAAGAACTTGTAGCTGTGATTTCACATTTTTGTCTGTATTATTTTTATTTTTACTTTTATTTTTGTTTTTATTTATTTTGAATGCCGCAAAAATTACTGGGAACACCAAATTGACAAACTTCTTGAAAATGAGCAAGTCAAGATCCTGTGGGACTTTTGGATCCAAACAGACACCACACCTGACATCACTGTTGTGGAAAAGAAAAAAATCTGGTTCAAGCTTCCGGTTTGTCACGCAGCTGCTATGGACAGCTGGGAGACTTGCTCTCTCTCCCCCGTCCAGTTTCGCATTGCTGGGGGTCCTGAAAAGGGCCGAAAGTTGCCCCGAAGAGGCGACCAGCAAGGAGGGGCGCTTGCTGGATTGCGGGAGAGCTGCAACTCTCCCGTTAGACCTGGCGATCCCTCCAAACCAGCGGATGAAAGGACCGGCCATTATGGCTTGTCCTTAGGCTGTGAACAGCCAAAGTCACATTTTCCACCATGCAACTCTTAAAGCAGCGCGGAAGAGACTGGGTGAGATCTACCTCTTTTACACCCTAATTACTTTCTGTATCTCCTTAAGCTGCTAAGTATTTTCCCCCCTGTGGTGAAGGAAGGGGGACTTTTGCCCTCCCTCCAGAAAGAGCTGCAACTAAATACCCAGGAGCGTTTTAAACGTTGAAAAAGTAACTGAATCCCAATTGGAACTTTATTTCTCAAAGCATATGGATTGAAAGATTTTTTATTTCCTATTTTTCATTGTCTACTTCTGTTGGAAATCTGGATTCTTTCTTATTAAAAGAAAAAAGAAAAACTGAAAAGATTAAGACAACTTTGGAACTCAGGGAAACTTTAACAGGGGCCTGGCTGACTGCCCAGAGAAATAGATAAGATACATAAACTTGGGAACTTTGAAACAATAGCTGTGAAAGGCTTTGTGTTCCCTACCTAGAAAAAAAATTCTGTCTTTTGGATTTTCTAAGTGTAAAGCCTTTAGCTTAAAATACCAATATGGAAGAAGACCAGGAACAAAATTTATTTATGGATGAAGATCAACAAACTCTCGCTATGTTGGAAACACTAATCCAAATTCTTACCACAACCAATGAAATACTAAGAGGCTATGTGAAGGAACAAGAAGACAGCCCAGATATGAAAGACCAAACTTTGACCACAACTAGAGAATCATCTATATAAAATACAATAGAAAAAAAATGAAAGATTCAAGTACGATGATAGAAGAATCTACTATTAAACAAATATTGATATTTGAAAATCCAGAAAAGACATTGACAACTTGGAAAAAGGAAAAGGTTTCTTATACAACTCAGAAGGAACTAAAGGATCTAGAAAAAGAACAGTTGAATGAGAAGACAAACAATTCAGAACAACTATGTTGATATGGAAGAACAAAGAGACAACCCACTGGACCTACAAGTCCTCTAAAAAAATGGCGATCGGATGGTTTTGCCAATATCAATTAATATCCATGATATTACAAGGAGATTGGTTCGATGACCCAAAAACAAGGACATGGAAGATGATTTGGCAAAGGAAGAAAGCCAGAATAAGACTCAAGAAGAATGGAGTTTCAACCATCTTACTGAAATCTGAAACATAATGTACTTAAATAGATAAGATGTGTATGTTGAACACAAGACATTGTTATGAACTGAGATAAAGAAAAATTTTTGGCCATTAAAATTTAGCAGTATAAATATTAATAGCTAATTTGAATATTGATTTGTGCATAATGGTCATGTAAAGGTGAATAATGTAGACAAGCTAAAAACCTATGGTTGAAAGTAATAAATAGGTCTATATGGAGTGTTAAAAATGAAAATTATCAGTTTAAGCAAGAGATAGCAGATACAAAGAGGAAGAGAGGAAGTATTGAAATAAAAAGAAATTTTGATTACTACTTAAAAGCAACTAAAAATTAGCAAAAAGGAAGGATATATTGTATCCTTAATTTGTTGACATAGAGGGCGAGAAAAGTAAATGGGATGTGTATTTTGAATATTAGATTTTGTGAGGAATAGTGATAGATGAATTGGGAGTATACTAAAAATCTTGGGAATGATAAATATCAAACATTAAATCTAAATGTTAGTGGAAATTAAAATTGAAAAATCTATTAGGTCATTGATTGTCTAAAAGATTGTATGTTAAAACAACTCGAATATGTGTAAACTAAAAACTATGGATATATGTAAGAAAGTTATTTTCTATGTGATTGAAAATATGTGAATGTAATATTAGAAAATCAATAAAATTTGTAAAAAAAATAATCTGGTTCATTGATTTTGCAATAGCAGGGGATGCATGATTTGAAGAGAAACAGCTAGAAAAAAATAACAAAATATTGTGATTTGCAAATTGAAGTTGAGCAATTGTGGAGGAAGAAATCAGGTGGTTGTATCAATACTAATAGGAGCCCTTGCAACAATATCCAAAGGGCTGCATGGATACATGGAAATTTTGAACTTATTGGTCCTAAATATCCTGATTTTGCAAAAAGCCACCCTATTTGGAACTGCCTGTATACTCAGATGCTAACTTAATAGCTCTTAGGTCCTTGGTGAGGATTTGAACTGTTAAATTTTTACCAGTCTCAGACTGTGAATTGAATTGAAGATTAAATCAACAACAACAACCCTAAGGAGCTTTATCTTGTCGTGGTGGTGGGGCTTGTGTGCTCTGACTAAACTTGCTCCCAACCCATTTAACTATGGTGAAAACAAGTCAAGTGAATTCTATGCCAGATTGAGTGTTGCCTGGATGAACAAGACTCACGGTAAATACTGGGTGTTCAGTGAAAAATATGCTACAGAGCTCAGCTCCTTCTGCTAGGCAACCAGGGCATGGAGTTGACAGGAGACTGGAAGACGAATGAAAAAAGCAAAAAAACTGAACAAAGGAAGATAATTACTCAATTATGGAAGCTTATATTGATCTGAACTAACAAAACGTGGATTTCAAAAATGCATGTTCAAGATTTGAAGAATCACCTGGATATAGAAATCAAAGACCAAAGACTTATGGGCCAGAGGCATGTTATTTTGAAGCACAAGCTATTCACTAATGCAGAATAGCAAGAGATTCCAAGGAGAGCAGCGCAAGATCAAGGCTTGTGACTAATAATAGAGATAATTTAGAAGTGGAGCAACATATAGTGGAAAAAAGGAAGGAAATCAGAGAAGCAGATGAGGAGCAAAAACTGGATTAGATGTTGAAGAACCAACAACTGTGCCAAATTAAGTAGAAGATTAAGACTCAGATGGGAAAAATGGAAAGAATTTGATTGCCTAAACTGAATCAAGCTAGTACCACAAGGGTATGACAAAGTTCCATCTTAGGCCCAGTACTCTTCAATATCTTCATAAATGATTTAGATGAGGAAATTGAAGGGGAACTCATTAAATATGCAGATGACACCAAACTGACAGGAGTAGCCAACACCCCAGAAGACAAACTCAGGACCCAAAAAGATCTTGACAAACTTGAACAATGGGCCCTATGCAACAAAATGAGTTTCAGTGTGGAGAAAAGCAAAGTGTTACATCTAGGCAGGAAAAACCAAAGGTACAAATACAGATTGGGTGAGACCTGGCTTAAAAACTGTGAGAGGGACCTTGGAGTCCTAGTGGACGATCACTTGACTATGAGCCAGAAGTGTGCAGCAGCAACCAAAAAAGCTAATACAATCCTGGGTTGTATAAACAGAGGCATAGAATCAAGATCACGCAAAGTATTAGTACCGCTTTATAAAACCCTAGTAAAACCATACCTGAAATACTGCAGCCAATTTTGGTCACCATATCACAAAAAAGATGTTGAGTGTTTGGAAAAAATTCAGAGAAGAGCAACTAAGATGATAAAAGGCCTGGAGACTAAAACATACAACAGGACTTGGGTTTGGCTAGTCTAAAGAAAAGAAGAAATAGGGGAGACATGATAGCAGTGTTCCAGTACCTGAGGGGCTGCCACAAGGCAGAGGGGGCCAGGTTGTTCACCAAAGCACTAGAGGGAAGGATGAGAAACAATGGTTGGAAACTGATCAAAGAGAAAAGCAACCTGGAATTAAGGAGAAACTTCCTGACAGTGAGGACAATCAACCAGTGGAACACCTTGCCTCCAGAAATTGTGGGTGCTCCATCACTGGAGATTTTAAAGAAAAGACTAGATGTTCAGCTGTCTGAGACAGTATAGGTTCTCCTGTTTAAGCAGGGGGCTGTACTAGAAGACCTCCAATCTCCCTTTCAGCTCTATTCTATTCTAGTAAGAGAAGCTTGTCTAAAGTATTGAAGAATGTGAATGAAGCTGTCCAGACTATTCCAACAGAAACATTAATTCAAACAAACCAGCTAATGTATGCAGCAGCTTATGTTACTACTAAAGAATTGGGCTTGAAAATGGAAAAGAATAAAGCAATTAAGAAGGGAAAACCGAAGTAGAAAATCCAACTGGAGTTAAAAATAAAGAAAATTCAATTGCATTTAAGTAAGTTGAAGAATTTGAGACAAGGAAATCTGAAGAATAAAAAAAAAATCAGAATTAGCCTGACAACAAGATATGATCTGGAAAACAAGGAAATTGCAGCTGTGGTTGAAGAGCTGAAACAAAGAATTATAGCTATTGCAGAAAAAATAAGCGATATGATAAACAAATAATGCAGTTTCAGCAAAATTCACAATTTTGAAAGAACCAGCACCATTTCTTGAAAGTGGACATGGTGCTACCACAAGTGAAAAACCTAAGGAAAAAAAATACTCTGAAATTTTGGAAGAACTTGTGGGAAAACAACAAGAAGCACAATGGGAATGCTTAGACATTTTTGGAATTAGCAGCAACACCCAGAAATTCCTGAAAACTTCCATGAAGTTATGGCAAACTAAGCTGATGGCCTATGGAGAAGAACCTGATAAAGTTGAAATCAAATGAGGTATCTTCCAAGGTGACTCACTGTCACCTCTGTTGTTTATACTTTTGATGGCACCATGAACAAGCATTTCGAACAAAACAAACTGTGGCTATGAATTGGCTAAGAAAGGGTTGAAATTTTCCCATTTGCTCTATATGGATGATTTAAAGCTGTTTGGAAAAACAAAAGCTGAATTGAGCTCACTACTGAAAAGCACTGAGGAGTTTAGCAGAGACACTGAAATCCAATTTATCATTGACAAATGTGCAACAATTGCTGTTAAGGTAGGAAAAATTGTTGAAGATGATGGATTCAGACTTGATAAGGAAGAGCTGTAAAAGCAGTAACACCAGAAGAGGGGTACAAGTACTTAGGAGCTTCTGACCTGTTGCACGATCAAGTCAAGGAAGCTACTTCAACTAAATACATAAAGCAATTCCAGAAAATCTTGAGATCAAAGCTGACTGGACGAAATATCATAAAGGTAATTAACACCTGGGCAGTGCCTGTAATATGATACTCAGCTGGAATAATTGATTGGACTCAGCTAGAACTTGATAGCTTGGATTGAAAGACAAGAAAACTAATGACAATGCACCATGCTCTGCATCCAAAAATTGATCGATTGTATTTGCCAAGATTTCAGATTGGCAGAGGACTCTTACAGGTGAAATAAACTGTGGAAGAGGAGGAACACGGCTTAAATGAATACATTAAAAAAGCAAAATAGCCTCTACTGAATCAGGTGAGCAAGAGAAACCTCTTGAAATCAATAAGTTTGAAAGCAGAATATAGAATGGAAACAATTAAGCATTGGGTTTTTAACTGGAAAAAGAATACCTGAAGAGCATTGAAGGAAAGGTAGATTCAGAGGTAACATGGAGCTGTCTGAAAAAAAGAAACTGAAGGCTTCATTTTGGCTGCCCAAGAACAACACTTGCAGACCAATTCCATGAAAGCAAAAATTCAACATATCAGCAACAACAGCAAATGTTGCTTATGCAACAAGAAAGATGAAACAGTGGATCTTCTTATCAGTGACTCCAGCAAAATCTCACAGATTGATTATCTGCAATGTCATGATCAAGTTGCCAAAATTATATTTGGAAGCTTTGCCAGAAATTAGGGTTCGAATGCAATTTGGGAACACCAAATTGACAAACTTCTTGAAAATGAGCAAGTCAAGATCCTGTGGGACTTTTGAATCCAAACAGACATCACGCCTGACATCACTATTGTGGAAAAGAAAAAATCTGGTTCATTGATATTGCAATATCAGGGGATACATGATTTAAAGAGAAACAGACTGAAAAAACAACAACAAAAGACTGTGATTTGCAAATTGAAGTTGAGTGATTGTGGAGGAAGAAATCAATGATTGTACCAATACTAATAGGAGCCCTAGCAACAATACCCAAAGGGCTGTTGTGGATACCTGGAAATTTTGAACTTATTAGTCCTGAATATCCTAATTTTGCAAAAACCCCCACCTTACTTGGAACTGCCTATATACTCAGTTGCTACCTTAATAGTTCTTAGGTCCTTGGTGAGGATTTGAACTGTTAAATTTTTACCAGTCCCAGACTGTGAATTGAATTGAAGATTAAATCAGTAATAATACTAACAATATAAACATCTCTAAGAGAAACAGGTGAGTGGGGATTAATATAGGAAAGGAACAGTGGAGAGCAGGCTGAGAAAGTATTATCCTCCAAGAAATGAGGCAGTGATGGGATTCAAATATGGATGCCCGTTCTTTGTGTGGATGCCACTTCTGGAAGTCCATTCTGGGCCTGGGCAACAAAAAAGTAGCTACTGGTTCTGCTGAATTGGTGCGAACTGGCTGAATCCCATCACTGAAATGAGGTAAGGAAAGCTTTTATTGAAAAACCTTGCAGACAGGGTGGGCTTTTACAGGTACCCTCTAAGTGAGTATTTCCGAAACTTGGCAAATTGAAGATATATGGAACAACAATATGTGGAACAACAATATGCTGGCTTGGGAATTCTGGGAGCTGTAATCCACTCATCTTCAAGCTGTCACGAGAAACGCTGCTTGAGACTGAAGGCAGTACAGCCTCCAGATAAATTGGACAACATCTCCAATCAGTGCAACAATCCTGATCAAAGATTTTTTGGGCACAGTATCTTTTATCTGGATAGAGGAGCCTAGATCAATCCTTCTCACAACAGAATTATTTGTATGTTAACAGCCAATGGTTGATTTGTAACTCTTTGATACAAAGAGGAAAGCTGGTGTAGTATCTTACAGACAATTCCACATTGAGGGAATTCCTGAAATATATCTTAGTGAGATGTTACTTCCAAGTCAGTCCAAGTAAGAGAAAGGGTGAGTAGCCCAACCATCTCAAGCAAGAGAGGAGTAAGCAAACTAGTAGACAAGTTAGAATAGAAATTCTATCTCTCTAAGAACAGAAAGTTCAGCAGCAGCTTGTTTGAAATGAAGAGTGTGCCAGCTGCCACTTTGATCTCTCTAGTGGCCCTAGAGGGGTTTTTCCCCAAATCCTATCCTGGTAGCAAGAATAAGCAGGTGCACAACAATTTTATGCAATGAGCAGTTTCCCTGGACAGTAGCTGCAAATCCAATTCTCTCATCTGTCCTTCCAAAAAGAGAAACTGGAAAGGAAGAAGCATTATTCATCATGCTGAGATAAAGCAATCATGGTTTGCATTTCTTTGCTCTATGTCAGGAGTAGGGAACCTTGGCTCTTTTATGACTTATGGACTTCAACTCCCAGAATTCCTGAGTCAGCACGGCTGGTTCAGGAATTCTGGATACTGAAGTCCACAAGTCATAAAAGAGCCAAGGTTCCCTACCCCTGCTCTAGGTAATCTTCCTTGATTCAGTTCTACCTGAATGAGCAGATAGAGTAGAACTTGCCAGAGAGGGAGATATTGGACAGGCAAAAGTAGCATCAACCACTCCTACTAACAAATACTTGCTCAGCTCTGTCCATCATAGCACAGAGATCAAGGGAAGGAAAAAAGATATGAAAATATAAAAGTGGGCAATGTTCTTATTTCACCTTTACTACCCTTGAGCAGGGGTATTCAACCTTGGCCCTTTTATGACTTGTGGATTTCAACTCCCAGAATTCCTCAGCCAGGCATGCTGGCTGAGGAATTCTGGGAGTTGAAGTCCATAAGTCATAAAAGGGCCAAGGTTGAAGACCCCTACCCTTGCAGTAACATGGCAGAGATAACAAATTCACTGAAGACATGTGACAGGGGACTATCAAGCGCATCACTACATGCCTCAGCAATTGGGGTTTTTTTTAATGCAATGTCCCAATGACATTGTCTTTGTCTCAGTCCCAACCCATAGCAGTTTAAAATTATTTTTTCCTGTTCTCATGTTTGTGGATATGATCTGGCAAGTTTTATTCCTAATCTCCTTGCTGTTGCCATCAGGAGTCAGATTTGTCCAGCTCGTATGGGCCAGTTTAGGCTGCTGTTAGCATGCACTCTTCTCTCCAGTCTCTGGGAAATACACAGCAATGTCTGCAGGAGATGGACAGTTATGATGTGAGCCCTACACCTTTTGAATGTGTGTCTCAGCTTACAATGTGATACTCCATCTTGTTGATATTGATCCTTCCTGTGGATGCCATTATAAGAGTCTGACATGGTCATTTTTACTTGGGCTACAGAATCATTTGCCCATATAATGAGCATTGTCTTAGTAAGATTATAGGTTGGTTGCTTCTAAACAGGTTTATGAGATAATGGGTATACCACAAATGAGGAAGTGAACAAGAAGAGGTGTTAGATGTTTCTCATTCTCCCCATATTCTGGATGAGAACTAAAGCAAATTAGAACCAGGGTGAAGTTGCTATTTCTTTTTGCTTGCTTGCTCTTCTCGATGGTATCACCAAATGGCTACATCAAAGTACCTCCCCCCAATTCTTTAGGCAGCAAAAAGAATGTCAAACATAAAAATTACTATCTGCTTTACCAAACCATACTGTGCTATGGTAACAGGTCCAGCAACTGGTGCTATCCTGTTATTTGGGACAAGTTAATGAAAGTGATCATTGGATTCTCTCTGAAGATCATCCGTTGAAGGGAAATCAGCCACTAATAACTCTTTCTTACATGGAGTGGAGTGGGACTTAATAAGTGTAGGTAGATGCTTGTAATAGGTAAGATGCTTGTACTCAATTGTTGTGATTTTCAAGTCAAGCAGTTTCTCACAGATCAAATGTTCTTCTGAACTAGCACTAAACCGTGTCTAAAAATAGCTTGGTTGACAAACTGCAAGCATAAAGGAAGAACATGGGGTTAGGTAGGGACCATAGCAATGAGCTCCATTTTCAGCTTGGGCTGCAAGGAAGTACATAGTTCACAGTGAGTTGGATTCTGTCTTTGTGGCTCATAGCCTCTGGTCAAAGACATCAAGCATGTGTGTGTATGTGTGGCAAAATAATCAATTGTATGGATGTCTCTGCAGTGGTTCCTTTACCATTCATTTGTTTGAAATGCTTTTCTTGGGCTATTTGAAGGCTGAGTGGAAGGTATTAGGAATATGTGATGGTAATTTGTTGGTATAAGTAGTCCCTTCTTATATAACAGAATCCGATAATTTTATGATCTCTTCTAGCAACCCTTCTCTTAGTACTTGCATTCAGCATCTAGTTCTACTGTATTAAATAGGTTTTTTTTGGCTATCTGGATTCAGTTAGTAACCTTGGATTCTAGCAAAGAGACTGACAGACAACATCATGCAAGCTGAAATCAATTCATTATTGATATGAAATGTAAGAAGTGATATCAAAGAACACAATATAATTTTTACACTTTCATTCTCTTATCATTTTTCATTGTATTACTGAGAAATTTTATTATTTGATTTCAAAGATTCAAAATCCTATAAGGATACTGACATTTGATAGCTATGAAAAATATCACCCATCAGGACTGCTCCATCTGGGCTGATAATTTCACACAACCACTAGAAGGCACCAAACCTCTCTCTTTGCTGCCATTTTCTGGGTAATCTGGAATTTTATGGCCCAGATTGAATAGCTGTAGCCTTCACTTATTCTCATGATGATTAGAATGTCTCCTTGATTTTCTTACGAGGAATAATCATTAGCCACCTTATTTGACTTAGGCCTGGAGGGAGAGGGGGTCTTGAGGGGCATAGTTTTTTCAAATTCTCTGGAGCCAGTTTGGGCAGCCCTTATGTCACCCTCACCTAAATATGTAGAACAGGTATGATTGATATGGCATACCACTGGTATTGATCACTTTAAATGTCCACATTTTTTGAGGGAAGATAAGTAAGAAAGAGAAATTAGTAGCAAAATAAAGAGTGAAATAATTCTGTAGTTGCTCTGTTGTAGGGCTCCATAGTAGGTTAATGAGAGTCAGTTTGGGAAAGTATCCAGCTAGAAACCAGGAGACTGTGAGTCCTAGTTGCATTTTAGGCATGAAACCAGCTAGGTGACCTTGGGCCAGTCACTCTTTCTCAGCCCAACCTATCTCATAGGTTTTTTTGTGGGGAAAATAGGACAGGGCTTTTCAACCAGTGGTACGGGTACCACCTGTGGTACATTTGCACCTGGCAGGTGGTACGCGACCATCATAGAAAAGTGGTAGCAGGGGAGGGGAATGAGCTGAACCGGTGGCAGCACCGCACAAGCCAGAGTCAGAGATGGCTGGAGCTGCAGGGCTGTCAGGGCTCAGCAGAAGTGCCAGGATCAGCACCAGGTTCCAGTGATCCTGGTGCTTTTGAGCCCAGAAGAAGCACCAATCAGCTGGAATGTTGCAGCGTCTCCAGGGTCTTGTTTAGTTTAGTTTTAGTTTTATTATATTTGTATACCGCCCTTCTCCCGAAGGACTCAGGACGGTGAACAGGGCACATATAAAAAATACAGGATACAAAATTTAAAAAGAATTAAATAGTAGCCCAGCTAAAACAATCAATATAAAAATCCCCATTAAAACCCCAGCACATCCCCCATCAGGCCAGGCCGGCTTGTTCAAATAGATGGGTCTTCAGATCGCGTCGAAAGGAGCGAAGGTCAGGTGCCATCCGGAGCTCGACCGGCAGCTGATTCCATAAAGCCGGAGCGCCCACAGAGAAGGCCCTCCCCCTGGGGGCCATCAGCCGACATTCTCTGACCGGAGGCACCCTGAGGAGGCCCTCTCTGTGGGAACGCACAGGGCGGAGGGAAGTTGACGCCGGCAGCAGGTGGTCCCCGAGGTACTCCGGACCCATGCCATGTAGGGCCTTAAAAACCATTACCAAAACCTTGAATCTCACCCGGAAGACAACTGGCAACCAATGCAGCTCGCGGAGCAAAGGTGTAACATGGGAGTACCGGGAGACTCCCAAGACAACTCTCGCAGCTGCATTCTGTACCAGCTGGAGCCTCCGAGTGGTCTTCAAGGGAAGCCCCATGTAGAGAGCATTGCAGTAGTCCAGACGAGAGGTCACGAGTGCATGAGTGACCGTACACAGGGCATCCCGGTCTAGATAGGGCCGCAACTGGCGCACCAGGCGAACCTGGGCGAAAGCCCCCCTAGTCACAGCTACTATATGATTTTCCAGAGTGAGCCGCGAATCTAGGAGGACTCCCAAGTTGCGAGCCCTATCTACGGGGGGTAAAAGCTCACCCCCCATAGAGAGAGGTGGAATATTCTGAATATCCCGGGATGCCGGAATGCACAGCCACTCAGTCTTGTCAGGGTTGAGCTGAAGTCTGTTCCTCCCCATCCAGATCCGAACCGCCTCCAGGCAATGGGACATCATGTTGAGGGCATCACTGGGGTGGTTTGGGGTCGAAATGAAAAGCTGGGTATCATCAGCGTACTGATGATACCCAACTCCAAAACCACGAATGATCTCACCCAGCGGTTTCATGTAGATGTTCAACAGGAGAGGCGAGAGGACCGACCCCTGAGGAACTCCACAAACGAGAGACCTTGGGGTCGACCTCTGCCCTCCTGCCAACACCGACTGCGAACGTACCAGGAGATAGGAGGAGAACCACCGAAGAACTGTGCCTCCCACTCCCAATCCCCTGAGACGCCGCAGCAAGATACCATGGTCGATGGTATCGAAAGCCGCCGAGAGGTCTAATAGGACTAGGACAGAGGAATATCCCCTGTCCCGAGCCCTCCAGAGATCATTCACCAGAGCGACCAATGCCGTCTCCGTGCTGTACCTGGGCCTGAAACCCGATTGGCATGGGTCTAGATAATCCGCTTCATCCAGAACCAGAGGGAGCTGATGTGCTACCACACTCTCAACAACCTTCGCAAGGAAGCGAAGGTTGGAGACCAGACGAAAGTTGTTCAACACAGCTGGGTCCAAGGCAGGCTTCTTGAGGAGAGGTCTCACCACCGCCTCCTTCAAGACGGCGGGGAAATTACCTTCACTCAAGGAAGCAGATATCACCGCCTGGAGCCAGCCTCGTGTCCCCTCCCGAGCCGCATAAACCAGCCAGGAAGGGCACGGGTCCAATAAACATGTGGTGGAGCTCAACCTCCCCATAATCCTGTCCACTTCCTCAGGGGTCACAGAATCAAACTCCTCCCAGATAACATCGACAAGACCGTCCGTGTCCTGATCGTCAGACTCTGCCCAGTCAGAGTCCAGACCGGTCCGAATCCGAGCGATTTTATCCAACAGATGTTGACTAAATTCCTCGGCACGACCCTGCAAGGGTTCCTCCCTCACCTCCTGATTAAGGAGGGAGCGGGTCACCCTAAACAGGGCAGCCGGGCGATTATCTGCGGACGCGATGAGGGCGGAGAAGTAATTAGACCTCGCCGCCCTCATCGCTGCGAGATAAGACCTAATGTGGGTTCTTAGTCGCAACCGGTCGGATTCAGATCGGCTGGACCTCCAACGGCTCTCTAGGCCCTGTCTTCGACGCTTCATCTCCCGGAGCTTTGCGGAAAACCATGGAGCCGCAAGGGTACAACTCGGTCAAGTGCCTCCGTGGCCGCCCTTTCCCAGGCTTCCACTAAGGCATCCACCGAGTTGTGAGCAACGGAGGCAGGTGGGGACCCCAGTGCTGCCTGGAACCTATCAGGATCCATTAAGCGCCTGGGGCGGTACCATCTAGTTGGCTCCGTACACCCACGGCGGGGGGTGGCAAAACGGAAGACCAGCCGCAGGAGGTGATGATTGGTCCATGACAGGGGCATAACAGTTGGAGAGCCCCCACCAAGATCATCAAACCACCGTCCAGATAAGAAAACCAAGTCAAGGGTGTGGCCTCCCTCATGAGTCGGTCCAAGAATTACTTGCGTCAGGTCCATGGCCGTCATGGAAGCCATGAACTCCCGAGCTAACTCAGATGATCCTCCTAGGGATGGTAGATTGAAGTCACCCAAAACTATAAGTTTGGGGAACTCAATCACCAACCCTGAGAGGACATCGAGTAGCTCAGGCAGGGCTGCCGCTGCGTGACTAGGCGAAAGGTACACCAGCAGCAAGCCCAACTGCGCCCCAGGACCACATCTCAAAAAGAGAGACTCACACCCAACTATCTGAGGAACGGTGGTCTCCCGCGGACATAAGGTCTCCCTGATAACTACCGCCACTCCCCCGCCCCTACCATGAGCCCGAGGCCGGTGTAGCACCCGGAAACCTGGTGGGCAAAGATCAATCAAAGGAACACCACCCTCTGGGCCCAACCAAGTCTCCGTGATGCAAGCCAGGTCCGCATGCCAGGTCTGTGATTTACATTCAGATGCTTGGCAACTGATTCATATTTATGATGGTCACAGTGTCCCAGGGTCATGTGAAGTGATTAAAACCTGCTGCAAGCACCCAGCAGAGGGGGGAAAATAAAAACCAAATACCCCCCACCCCATCCCCACTGCCAATCCTCAACAGAAATGTTCACAACAATGAAAACCTCAGACATGAGGAAGAGCACTGCTGGCCAGGCAGGTAGGTGTCTTGCTCGGCTGTGGCTTGCGGGGCACTTTTTTCAGTGCCATTGTAACTTCAAACAGTCACTAAGCAAACTGTTGTAAGTCGAGGACTACCTGTACTTCATCACTTTTTTCTTTTTTTTGTCATTAAGTTTTTGACACTTTGCTAGGTGACTGGTGGTAATCGGATGTTACCATATCCTAAAAGTGGTACAATGGGTGAAAAGGTTGAAAAGCCTTGAAATAGGAGGAGGAAGGAGTAGTCAGTATGCTCGCTCTTTTGAGTTATTTGTAAAGATAATAAAAGCAGGATATACGTACATACATACATACATACTTCGAGAAAAGACAAATGACAATTGAATTTGTGGATACGGTTTTCCTATTTGGAGAAAAAAAAATCCCCTCTGTTTTATTTTCCTAGATTAGGACTTCAGATTAAAGAGATCTGTAATTCAGATCTTACTGTGTAGTTTTCAGGGTAAGCACAGTTACAAAGAATGCATTTTCATGCGTTCTGGGAATTTGATTCAAAAGATGATACATTAAAGACATACACTATTTCTTACCCTACTTGTTTGAGAAAATTTGTAGATTTTGATAGCGTGTGCTTGAAAAGTTAAAGATTCCCAAAGGGACAGATTCCTTTCTCTGCTCCATATTAGGCATATTCAGTAATTTGTTCTTGTAACTGTTGCGGCTGCTAAAATATAAGAAATAAATTAATCAACAGTTTATCTTGATGATCTACTAAAAGATTTTCAAGACAGTTATCATATTTTTAGCAATTTTATTAATGTTTTACTAAATCCCATAATTATGTTAAAATGACCACAGGTGACTATTTTGGTCTTGAAACCCCCCCCACTATTTATTAGTTATGCATTATGTTGTTGATATCTAGCTGAAAGTAAATCCAAATGAGCTTAAATACTGTATTGTGAACAATAACTGATTTCATTAAATTCATAATAAAATGACTGTTAAACAAATTAAAATTAAAATAATTTTTTAATTGAGATAATATGCAATTCTCTATAGAAAAGTATTACAAAATGCTTCATTTCAGATTTAAATTGAATCTGTATATGTTTCTGGATTGCTTAGATCACAGAGAAGCAAAATATGATTCTATGTGTCTAACAAAATGCACCTTGTTATCAAATATACTGAATCATTAAATAAACTGTACAGTGACTGTTCAATTACTTGAACATACATTTGTGAATCAGAAAAAGCAAAAGAATAAGATATGCAGTGCATTCTATAAAAAACATCCTTATCATTTTGGAATGGATATTTCATTTCCAATACTACTAGCTTAACACAAAAGTACTATGATAGCCCCTTCATGGATTACTGCCTTGTTGTGGCAAAGGGGCTTGCGTAATTCAATGAAGCTATGAGCTATGCCATGCAGGGCCCCCTAAGACAGACAGGTCATAGCAGAGAGTTCTGACAAAACGTGATCCACTGGAAAAGGAAATGGCAACCCACTCCAGTATCTTTGCCATGAAAACCCCATGGACAGTACCAAAAGGAAAAAAGATATGACGCTGGAAGATGAGCCCCTCAGGTCGGAAGGTGTCCAATATTCTACTGGGGAAGAGCAGAGGGCTAGTACTAGTAGCGCCAGAAAGAATGAAGCGACTGGTCCAAAGCCGAAAGGATGCTCAGCTATGGATGTATCTGGTGGTGAAAGGAAAGTCCGATGCTGTAAAGATTTTTCTCCATAGGAACCTGGAATGTAAGATCCATGAATCAAGGAAAGCTGGACGTGGTCAAACAAGAGATGACAAGACTGAACATCGACATCTTAGGAATCAGTGAAGTAAAATGGACAGGGTGAATTTAATTCAGATGCCCATCAGGCCTGTGTGTGACGCATCTGGCCTGTAGCCTGCCAGTTTGACACTCCTGATTTAGGGTATAAAAATAACAATCTACATTTTGACTTCTGGTTTTGACACGCAGTGATGCAGACACAGGAAGACGGGGCTCCGTCATTCATGTTTGGTTTCGCCCTGTTGGGGGACCCTGGAAAGGGTTGAAAGTCACCTCATAGAGGCAGCAAGCAAGAAGGGAACTCTCGTTGATTGAGAGAGGGGGCTGTAGCCCTCCTGTTTGATCAGAACTGTATTGTGGTATTATTTTCTTGTAGAAGAAACATATGGAACACTTTGGATTATAAATCTTGATCGTTAAACAACCTTCAGTGTTTTTTTTCTCCCTGGACAGAAAGGATATATTTCTTACTGGACAGAAAAAAATGAATTTTACCTATATCTCCCTAGGGAAGACTCAGGAGCAGACAGTTGGTTGGATAAATCTATAAAGACTACTTCTAAAAAATATATTAAAAAAATAAAATGGATGTTCCATATTCAGCATTAAATAGTAAAACATCATCTTTAACATCTGTTCCCAGTAGCCTTAACTTGCCATATGACCAAGAAAATACTGATGAAACACAAAAGAAATTCTGTCCATGATGAAATTTATACAAAAAATAATTACTTTAGCTTGTGAGCAGGTTAATAATAACACAGATAAAAGAACAATTTTCTAACCTAAATCTACAAACTCAGAAAATAACTACAAAGTAGTAGCCAGCAATCCAGAAAATAGAAGGAAAACTAGAAAATGCTGACACAAACATTGACAATCTAAAGGAAGAAACTAATGACCAGACTCAGATAAATGAAAATTCAGAAGACACAAAAATAATACTGGAAACAGAAAAGTCATTTTATAAACCAAGGTTTCAGAACATACTGGATGACAAGGAAGGAGAGCTGATGGAATGGAAGATAAGGTTGTTAACAGAACTGTGGGGAACTGGAGAAGGAGGGAGGTGGTTTAATGAATACCAACGGGCTATCTCTTCCAAAAACACTTTAACCAATTTGTTTCTCTTCTTCCAAATAAAATATACAAAAATAGAGGAAGAATTATTTATTGATCCAAATGCACTGACTTGGAAATTTAGTTGGCAAAGAAAGAAAGCTAGAGTAAGATTGAAGGAAACATAAGCTTTGACCTATTAGAGGGGATGCCATATTATTAATTAGAGGTATGAATATGGTTAAGAATAGATTGTTAGAAATAGAAGTATTATTATAACTAAATAGCTAGGAATTGTAATCAGAATATTATATCTTGGTATGAAAAGGGAAATAAGAATATGTTAAAAATTTTGAATAAGGGGTGCTTATACGTACCACAGAATTACTAATGGACTCAGTCAACATGTTGTCTATTGAGCACTTATATGTGAAAATAGAAAATTAATAAAACATTTATTAAAAAATCTACATTTTGAAGTGAATTGAAAGAAACAGTTAATGCATTTCAAAACAAGGAAGTTATGTGATCCTCCAAATGGTGATGCAAATCATCCAGAATCCTGTGGTGTCAGTGGCTTTTTTGCTGATAGAATGGAAAGGACAGCTCTTGAAATTGTTAGTGGCGAAATGGCTACCTTCTTGTTTGTGGAATTTAACTAGTAGCATACTTTCCAAAAGGTATATATGCCATTTATCAAAGAAATAAAACATTTTAATCCACAGGTGTCAAACTTGCCATGTCACGTGACGTGTCACAATGTATCGTGACTCTTTTTGCAATGCCGGCAATGGGGTGGGCACGGCTTTGGTATGATGAAACTGGTCCACGGGCTGGCAGTTTGACACCCCTGTTTTAATCTATCAAATCAAGCAAAATATTTATTTTCTTTGTCTATGGAGATTCTCAGTCATCCAGAAATGAAGTAACTTCTTGGATAAGAAGTGAAACATCTTCAAGGAAATACAAAGACAGTCCAGTTGCCTCTTGAAAAAGCATCTTTGGGACATTTTAAAAAAGGTCTTGTAATTATTCCCCCCCCCCCAAAGTCATATATTACATTTATTAGAGAAATAAAACCTTAGGATCTATCCTATCAAGCAAAATATGTTTCTTCATGTTTTGAAATTATTTTTAAATGAGAAGGTTTGCATGCTTGTTAAATTATAAAACACCCCCCCCAACACACACACCAATATACAATTTTAGAGATATTTACTTACCATATTAGTTTTGGAGCAATGAATTTCATATGATTTCCCACTCCTCCCCAACATTAAAAATAAAAGAGAGCCAGCCAAAGGGATTAAAAATAAGATGTTTGGTAGCTTGGGCACTATACAGTAGGACACAGATCTGAATAATATAAATTACCAGTTTTTCTGGTGTCGCCAGGCTTCTGTCTGAGTTAGTCATGTGCTTGCAATGCAACATGGAGACTGGTCCTCAAGATCCTAATTGGACTGGCTGTGAGAACATCGCAAAGGCAGATCTGATAATTACACTGGGGGTACATTTCTACAAAAGTTGGTGGCTTCAGATATCTACCTTTCCCTTATTCTTATCAAGTACCATGTGACCTCCTACTAGATTTTCCATCTGATATGCTAGAATATATGATATACCTATATTTACCTATGTCAATTATTGTTGCACAATAAGTAGATCATAAATACATTGGAGTCGGGATTGTCTTCTAATGCAACTGTTGAGTTGGAAAAAAATCTTTGTGCTTTATAACATTAAGCTTCTTGATTCACTTTCTCATTGCAAACTCAGATCTCATGCTTTAATCCATAATCTATAGTGCATAATTTTCTTTTCCAGTTTGCTGACTAAATTACCAGCTGTCTCAGAACCTGTTGGGTTTTTCCAGCATGCTTTTCACCTTGTTTGTAGGCTAATTATCTTTTCTGTCTGCCACACCATTTTTCCCTGGGTCATGTAATCTGGTGCTTGCTTATGTTTTGTTTCTTTAGTTATAGTTTAAATATTCTCCTCTGTTTTGTTACTTTAGAAGGTCACTGCCTTGGTCCATAATCTGCTGCTTACTGCTGCCATAGTTAGTTTCTTCTTTTATCTTGTGCTTCATGAGAAAGTTTTTAGTATAGTTGCTGTTTATTGAGTATCATCTCTTTTTGGTGCGTTAGCGGTGGCTTTTACTGTGTCATTTCTTCCAGTACACTGCAATACTCAGCCTTCCAGATTTAGCAGTCTTTCTTTGGGAGTCCTTTGTTGCAGCACACTTACCAAGCTCTGTCTTTTTCCCTCTGGTGCCTCAGTCAGGAGAGCTATCATCTCTCTTTTTGTCTATTTTCTGTGTTCTCGCTCTTCCTTTGACATTTGTCAATCAGCTTGCCTCTTACGCAGTCTAGTGTAAGTTCACATTCTGGTCTCATCTCTAGAGCATTTATCAAAGAGGTATATATTTCCCTAAGGAAGCCAACAACAAAGCATTATGCAATTATCTTTCATTTCCTCCCCCATTCTTTTGCACACCTGTCTCCAGCATCAAATTCAACTATACCTGCATATCCTGGGACTTTTGTAACCCCATCCGTAATGTTTCTCTCTAAACATTTCCATATTTCTCTAGCTGTATTTTCCCTTCTTATATTAATTAACTACTCACCCCCAACAGACAAGCAATTTATAGTTCTTGCCTATCTTCTTTCTTGTTGAAACTTTCAATCTGCAACTAAGGAGAAATTGTTATATATTGATTGTTAAACTGTTTATTCTCCTCACACGTTCGTGAGGAAGAACACGGCAGCCCGATGACAGCTGTCAAAAGGGCTGCCGCCTCTCATCCACGCAGGCGCAGCGAAGCAGCTGACTTTGACAGCTGTCAAGCTGCCGCGCAGGCGCAGCTCACTGACAGCTGTCAAAGTTGCCTGGCCCGCGCATGTGCAGAGCAACGGGAGCTGTCAGAAGTTGCCAGCTGGCCGGAGCAACAGCCTGTTGACAGCTCGCGGCAGACCATGCCTGATTGGCTGCCGCCACGCGGCGGGAGAACACCACCCGCTGATTGGTTTAACGTTTACAGAGTTAGAGTATAAATAAGAGGGAATCCCGGCGGTGCCTCACCCGGGACACGATCCCAAATAAATCGTTAACTGTGCCTGCTGTCTCCTGGTCTTTCTTCTGACGACAAACCAGAAATTTCCTGACAATAAGAACAATTAATCAATGGAGCAGCTTACCTCCCAGAGTTGTGGGTACTCTATCGTTGGAGGTCTTCAAAAAACATTTGGACAGCCATTTGTCTGAGATGCAATAAGGTCTCCTGCCTTGGGCAGGGTATTGGACTAGAAGACCTCCAAGATCTCTTCTAGCCCTATGATTCTATGAAAGGTTCTATCATGTTACACTACATTTGCCAGTCTGGGAATGGTAGATAACGAACCTTTTGATCTTCTGGATATACATAAATGCGGATTTATCCACTTTAATCTCAAAACAATCTTGATCTACTCCTCTTGCCACTCCATCATGTTGTGATTGAATACTGTATGTTCTAGAGGGGAGAGAAAAGATTTTCAGTCATGCATACATATATACTTCACTAAGAAGGGTGTTACAAATGACTAGACTTGTACAGAATAGTTATCCACTCCAGTAGACAAATGTCCTGAAAAATGCATCCCATATTTCATCCCTATTGCTGGAGATTGGCATGGGATGTGGTTTCGGCAATGAGTTTTAAAAATATGAAGAAAGTTTCTTTGCAGGTGATGATGGAGATTCTCAGTCATACAGGTCATGGTTGTTCCAAAAGAACTTTTTCAAAAGGCAACTGGACTTACTTTGTTTTTTCCTTGAAGTCATCTCACTTCTCACCCAAGAAGCTTCTTCATTTCTGACTGAATGATGAGGAATGGAAGGATTTATACTCCTTGCAGTCATCTGGTCATTAGTACTCTTTCTGGGAGTTGTTGAGGCCACTTGGGGGGGACAGGGCTACATATGAGACTCTGAAGATAAATCCTATCAGTAGTTATAAGAAAAAGGTCATCAATTTCCTGCAACAACTACTGAAGGATAATGCAATTCACAAGCCACAGTACTACTGTCTTTACCCTGAGGAAGCTACTCCATGGATATATGGATTCTACAAAACCCACAAAGAGGGAACTCCACTCAGACTAATTGTCAGCAGCATCCTCTCCATCACCTACAACATTGCAAAACATCTATCAACCTTATTAGCTCCTCTGGTCAGCAACACCACCCATTATATCATCAACTCATAGGACGTTATCAGCAAGTTTTGGAAAATAAAATTGGATCCAGATGAGGCTATGGTTTCTTAGGATGTGAATTCACTCTTCACCTGCATTCCAACAACTGAAGCTATCACGTTAGTGAAGAGACAACTGCTACAAGACAGCACATTAGGCAATAGAACCAACCTCAGTCCAGATCACATATGTGCCATGCTGGACCTCTGCCTGATCACTACCTATTTTAAATACAATGAAGGTTTCTACAGACAAAAACAAGACTGTGCCATGGGTTCACCTGTGTCCCTCATTGTGGCCCATCTCTACATGGAAGAGATAGAAACCAAAGCCCTAAACTCCTTTACAGGAATTCCACCCACTCACTAGTATAGATATGTGGATGATACTTGGGTCAACATTAAAACACACGAAGAGGAAGCCTTCACCAACACATCAACTCTGTGGACCGATACATGAAGTTCACATAGAAAGATGTTGAAGAAAATAGTCTGGCTTTCCTGGACTGTGCAGTACACCTTAAGGAAGACAGAAGCTTTAACACTGAAATTTACAGAAACCCCACCCCCCAAAGATCAGTATCATTTTGATTCTCACCACTCACTGGAGCACAAAATGGGACTGATCAGAACCCTACACCACTGGGCTGAAGGTTTGCCTACCAGTAAAGAAGGAAAAGAAAAAGAACTAAAATACATCAAGGAAGCTCTCAGAACCTATTGCTATCCCAACTGGGCTTCATCAGATCCAGAAAAGGACCCAGCAAGAGCTTCTCCATAACAGACAAAAAAGAGAACAACAAATGAAGCAATGTTGTCATTCCATACATTGCAGGAATATCTGAAAAGCTTGGGAGGATTTTCAACCAATACAATATATACACACACCTTAAATCTAAGAATATACACTAAGGCAGAAACTTGTCCACCCCAATGATAAGATACCCAAACACAAACTGAGCAATGTGATATATGAAGTACAATGCAGTAAAACACGTGCAGATCTATACATTGGTGCAACAAAACAATCACTTCACAAATGCATGGCACAACGCAGGAGAACAAACCCATCAGGACAAGATTCAGCAATCCATTGACATTTGAAAGACAAAGGTTACTGTCTTGAAGGCAGCAAAGTCCACGTTTTGGACAGGAAAGATGACTGGTTTGAAAGAGGGGTCAAATACATTGAAATTGAACACCCTCTCTCAAGAAAGGGGGAGGGATATGACACCTCTTATCTTCTGTTTACAGCACAGTCCTTTCAGCAGTTCCAAGAAGGTTCCACATCCATTTGATCTCTGATTCAGGTGACTCTGAGGGCACAGATACTGTAAATCCTCAAGTGGCCTCAATGACTCTCAGAGAGAGTGCTAACAATCAGATGACTGAAAAGAATATAAATTCTTCCATTCCCCACCATTCAGTCGGAACTGAAAAAAGGTTTTTGGATGAGAAGCAAAACAGTTCAATATGGCTTTCTACCAAATAAAGATTTATACTTTGTGGACTTCTGGTTTTTGTGCTGTAGTGCATGGCCGTGGGATTGCAGTACTCCACACCCCATGTCTGATTTTGCCCTGCCAGGGGACCCTAAATGGGTCTGACGTTGAACCAGAGAGGCGACAAAGAAAGAGGGGTGCCCCAATGATCATGGAATGACAGCGGTCATTCTATTCAATCCAGGGGAAGCCGTCTAACCTGACAGGAGAAAGGCTAGCTGCACACAGCGTCTATCCCAAGCTACTTGCAGCCAAAGTCCAAGAGCACGAACCAGAACAACAGTGAACAGTGTGCTTGGAACTGGTGAGAGTATCGATCTTCTCTCCTCTACTCTGCAACTAAGTCCTTGGGAAAGGTCCCCAAAGTAAGAAAACCTCCGAAAGTGAAGGCAGGGGACTACACCCCCACTCTCTTATAGATGGAAGTGGGGAATTAACTTTTAAGGGGAAAAGAAATATATTGAAATCAAAGTTAAAATACTACAGTCTGGATAAATCTAGAAATTAAAAAACTGCTAAGATTATACTTTAAAGGGTTTGATGAAACAACAACAACAACAACAACAACAACAATAATAATAATAATAATAATAATAATAATAATAATAATAATAATAATAATAATAATAATAATAATAGTAATATTTTTGTCTGAAAAAGCTGGAAAACAAACAACTACTGACACATAGTGGAGAACTAGAACATAGAACATTAACAACACTGACTCAGAAATTGGCAAGACTCCCAGAAACAAAGAATAATCTGTTCCCTTGAACTTTAATAACCCTCAGAAGACAGCTCGTGGGAACAAAGAAAGAATACATACTGGGCCAGCCATATGATTAAAAAGTGTGTGAAGGAAAAGAAATACTCTGAGTGTTGTCTAAACTCAAGAATTGTTTACAGAAAAAGAAAAACTTTGACTCTGGGGTAATCTTTTTTGGGGGAGAACTTACAGGAAGGACTCAAGGTGGCTAAATATACTGAATTGAAATTTTGACTGGTTGACAATTGACCCCTGAATAAAAGAACTGTTATAAAATACTGATTTTACTGATGCCTTGACAATTGAAATACAGTGGATTATAAAAACTATATATAAAGATAAGAACTATACAAAATTGGGCTGTTTGGATACTGGGTTTGGCTGGTTTTATAAGGCTAATTATAGAGACTATGGCACTGATGAAGGACTATTTGAAAGGGGGAGACAACATGGATATTGCATACTTATCCAAAAAATGACAGAAAACCACATTTAATACTTACTCCTGAAGGACCTAGCCTGGAATATCAAAGACCTCCAGAAGCAACATTTCAAGATAAGACAAATACTTTCCATGAGGAAATGTATGTAATGCTATGACAGATACAAATGACAATAGATTCAAACCATGAGGAGATCAAAAACAACTTTGACAACATAAATGAGCACATCTCTAATCTAAACCCACAATCAAAAATCACTCTGAAAATGATGGTAAAGAATGAACAAACAAATCAGATAACATAACATAAACTAGAAGAAAATGATTTAACCAGTGAAGCTACAAATGAAGAGAATTATAATTTAACACAAACAGGAAAAAACCTACAAGATTTTGACATAACAATAAAAATGGAAAAGAGATTTTATTCATCAGAATGTCAAAATAAACCTGAGGATAAGAAAGAAGATTTAACAAAATGGACTGTAGAACTCCCAGGAAAACCATTAGAGTTTGGGAGATAAAAAGCATATATTCTATGCATCCTGTCTTCTCCACTCCCAACAATACTTACAAAAATGCAAGAACTTCCTGGCAATTGGAATATATCAACTTGGAAAACTACTTGGCAAAAGAAGAAGGCCAAAGACAGATTCAAGAGATTTGACTCACCCTACCAGATGGAGTATTACATGAGCAAACACCTGTTTGAATACAGTTAAAAGAACAGATAACTTTGGATATAAAGGGGTCTTACAATAAAAGGGATAAGAGATATAAGTAATATAGTATTTTTCAAAATATATAAAATGTAAAAATATTGTGATGATGTATGTGAATGAAAAGTTTGAAATTTAAAGGTAAATTAAATTGAAGAGAATTAGGACTAATTAGGACTGAAATACTGAGGGGAAATTAAGCTTAAATAAGAACTTTGACAGGATATATAGTGATTTAACAAATTAACTTTTACAAATATAAGTGAAATATAAACTGACCAGAGAAGATGTTATAGGTAGATGTCATAAGATAGATAAGCAGTATAGTATTTTTATAATGCATGAAATATGAAAACATTAGGATAGTGTATCTAAATGGAAAATCTGGATATTTAGATAATTAATATTGAGAAAATTATGACTGATAAGAATTGTTTGAATATTAAGGGGAAATTAAGCTTAAATAAGAGTTATGAAAATAGGATATAGGGTGAACTAATAAGATGATTTTTATAAAAACAACACAAGTTGATAAGAAAAAATGTCATGCATGGATATTATTTGTACAAACATTAAAAAATGTTTATATTTAACCATTTATGCACTGAAAATATTAAGAATTATATTTATTTAAGATTGAAGAAGGAGAATACTATTGGGAGAAGGGAAGATCAAAGAAATATACTATTAATATACTAATTATGGAATTACAAAAATTAATTATTATTGACTTAATTAACTACTATTTTTTTCCAAAATATATCAACCAAGGCAACATGCTGTACACTAGGCACTAAGGATTGTTATTGTAAAAAATCATTTTTCTTTTTTTAAAAAAGATGTATACTTTGTTACTTTTAATAATTGAGGTCTGAGCTTTTATGTCTACAGATAGAATTTTAGTTATGAAAGTTATTATGAAGTGTGATGAGAGAAGGGGGAAAACACAGGACAAAAATAGACATGAAATAAAATAGAATGCCTGCAGAAAATGAGAGAAAAGACATTGGGGAAAAATAGAAAAGATAATTTTATATCTTTCCCACACTTGTTCTTGTGGACAAGTTGGCCTCATCTGTCATTTCTTCCTAGGAGTTCTTCAATGTTAGGAACCACTGTTGTCAACAAATGATAGAATGATGATTATCAAATAGGTTAATATAGGTTTGTTTCAGCAGATGGAAATGCAACTTACTGTATTTCAAATCCAACACTCATTGCAACCTTTGATTAAAAAAAAGTCTGCCTATATGGACATCAAAACTTTCTCCTTTTGCACTGAAAAAAGAGTAAACCTTTCAGTAAATTATTTCTTACACCTATTCAACAGCGGTTTAAATAGGCTCTGATGTTCAACTCTAGATATTTATGCATCAATGTACATAATTATTTCAAATTAATTTCCATTATCTACTCTGTGCTGATGTACCTTTATAAGTTTCATATCATGAATAGATTCGTATTTGGGGAAAAAAGTCATAAAAGTCAAGCATATTGTTTTTTTCTGTCTGGGATGATCATGAATTTAGGATGTTGTTTTGGTTAAATGTGCTTTAAATAAAAAGACTGTTTAAATGAAGTGCTGATTATGCTGTTGTTAATTATCATGGTAGGCATGGTTATGAATTTCTAAGGTAATTGCCTTTGTTGTCAGGAATAGAAATAGTTATTGGCTTGAATTATAATTCAAGTCAATTTTAAACCAGAAATATGCTGAGATTACACAGGATTTGCCTTATAATGGTTATCTCTCCAGCTCAATATTGTCTGTTTTGGCAGAGGACAGCTCTGAGATATCAGAGGCTGTTCTTATCATTAGTTCTGTAAGCCATGGAGATGATGATAATGACTGAATCTAGATTTCACTATTTGGAGCAGCATTGCACATTTTTATATGCAAATAGTTGCTGCTTCATTCAGTTAGTTTTGAGCAGAATTCTGCAATGTCAACCTATACATTATGAAAATAGTGCTCCAAGAAAAGGATGGTGTTTGTGGCACATTGTGGCACATTGTCTTATGTGGAAGTAAATATGCAGGGCTAGTTCCATTTTTACTATATGCACATTTCTATAGGGATAAGGAAGTTCACTTGGTTTACTTTGATGAACATCTGTGTGCAGATATTTTTGAACAGAGTGAGATCTCATAGAAGCTTGTGCAGCTGGAATTTGCATTCTAACTTATGTCTTCCCTATTACATATGGAAAGACTTATTTGTAAGAGAGCAAAATGTAGCTCATCCCAAGCTTTAATGAACCAGTATTGTAAAGTAACAATTGGGCAAGTGAAAAAAAAATAAGAAAAATAGATTGTAATCTTCAGATGCCGAGTTATCTTTTAATTAAGAAGTATTGGAATAGGTGATAAATATCATAATTTTATTTGGTGCACATTGGGCATTTCCAGATACATTATTTCATTAAGAAAACTATACATGCATACATATATGTCAAATTTGTCTCCATCAACTAGCTGTTCTGGAGATGCCAGTTCAACTTATCATTTAGGGACTGTTTGAAGTTACAATGACATTGAAAAAAGTGACTTACAACCAATCTTTGCACTTATAACCATCACAGTATCCCCATGGTCATGTGATCAGAATTTATTTATTTATTTATTTATTACATTTATATACTGCCCTTTCCCGAAGGACTCAGGGCGGTTTACAGGGTGATTAAAAAACAAAGGTACAAAAGTTAAAAACAGATTTAAAAAATTATATTCGTCCCTGCATTCAGAATTCAGATATTTGACAACTGGTATGCATTTATGATAGTTGCAGTGTCCTGGGTTCATGTGATCACCTTTTGTGACCTTCTGACAAACAAAGTAGTGGAGAAGCCAGATTCACTTTTGTCGTAAAATGGGGCAAAATTCACTTATCAACTGTCTCACTTAGCAATATAAATTTTGAGCTCAATTGTGGCTGTAAGTCAAGAACTACCTGTATATTTGAATGATATATTTTTTAAAAAAGGGAAATGTCATCCACTTTAAACTGATGTCCTTAATAGAAGTTGCAGTATATTTTGCTGAATTATGTCACATGCAATTTGGGAGCTAAATTTGTGAGTTGTGAACACCAATGTAGAAGTCTATGGTATGCAATGTAGGATCCATATTATGATATTTGGAGGGCAATTCAACATCCAGACCAGTCAGTGGACCACAGTTAGCTTCCTGGTGACATTACTGGAAAGAAGAAGACAGTTTTAACGATGGTAGTGGTAGTTGTTCCTTGCAAAGGCATTCTTGTATCACCTTTAATTTTGCATTTTTAAACCCAAACTTTTGCAGTTGAAAATTTGTTATTTTGTGCCAACAGAATTTTAGAATGCTTCACAATTGTAAATGGTTGCTAATAAACATGATTTACCTGTATACTGTATGTCACCAGTTTCCTTGTAGAAATAACTAATATTCTCCTTTCCTACACATCAGATAATACAATTACTATTTTACCATCTGGAATTGCACCTAAAGCTATTCCCAGAAGGAAATCAGTAATTTTTTGTGCCTGAATCCCACAACTGCTGTTAAATAAATGTCAGTGTTTTAGAAGAGACATATTCTTGAATTGAAGTTTGACCTCCAATTTTTAACATGGTGCTTCAGTACTTTTCCTATCTTCAATTTACTTTTTAATAGATCATTTAAAAAGTTACTAGAACACACACTGAAATACATTTCCCTTCCCCAAACAATATATGTTGCCTTTCTTTTTCTAAGCTAACCTGCTCACATGATATATGATTACCTTCCACTTTTTAACTTGGCATATAAACAAAGTCATGCACTCCAGTTAAGCAATTCTTTTCTAGGTATTATGACACTGGGATAATGCTGTATTCTAACTGATAAGTCTGTGAATAAACTACACGTTGGGAAGTAGGTTGAAGGAAGAGTAAGTTGTTAATTTGAAATCCGTTGTGTGTTTCGAACATATTGCTCTGGTTCTTCCTCCCCAGAGTTTAATGTAGCATTCATGAAGATATTGTTTATAGTCACAATAAACCAATGAAAAAACACAGGTAGGCTGTGACTATAATCCGAGTGGAGCCAATGTCTGTAAGTAAGAATATATGATATAATTGCCATTGCTCAACTACATGATAATATTGTTAGTGACCTTGATGTTTGCTTTATTTGTTTGAATCAGATGAAAAAATGTTAGGTAATAAATCTTTAAATAAAAAAACTATAAAAAATGAAGTTTTAGCTTTACCTCTGTCCCATGTGCTTTTATGATATGTGCATGAATTTAGACTTTTTATCTATACATGTTCTGCTAGAAAATCCTCTAATTGTACTGACAGAGAGCATTTGAGAAAGAACATAATGGCTATTCTTTTAATCTTTCTGTTAAGCTGAGCCATGTGCAAGTTTTTACTGTAGATGAGGTTCCACACCAATGCTTTTAAAAGGTATGTGAGATGCTGATAGCAGACTTAAAGCTATAAAGCTAACACCCATGGATGATAAATGTGGTGAATTCACACCTTTTAGTCTTATTCAGCATGCAATTAACACATAAAAATGGAATGAGGGCTCTCATACCTCTTGTAAAGTAGATCATGCTTCAATAAGTAGGTTATCCCTCACTGTTCCTATGCTCATTTCTGGTCAGTGAGGTGAGTGACTAATACAAATACCATAGATGGCAATAGTTGTTTTAAAAGAAAAAAAATATCTACGTAAAATGTAATAAATATTTTTTACTTTTTTTAAAAAAAAGCAACTATAAGATTCTATAACTTTTCTATATCTCTATTTGCTTCTTGAAGGGAGAAGTGTAGTCCAAATAATAAGTAGTTATTGGACCACCAGGAGATCTGTCCACTCTATTGATAGTTGAAAACATTATGGTATTTAGTTTCCACTTTGAAACAAAACAGTTATGAAAAACATAGCATTCAAGGGCCTGATAATATAATTAAATATTCTTCTAGGAATGCTCAAAACAAAGATTCCACTACTATAGACATTTCTAAGTTCCATAGTTAACATAACATAAATTAACATAAGTCTTCACAAAACACAGAATATTATCACATACGTTTCCCACATTCGAACAGCAAGATTGGATATTACGTCTAAACCTTTGTGATTTTTCATAGAAAAATGTATGCTAGAATAAATGTGCATGATATTTTTATGTATCCATTAGATTTTGAATGCATTTGTACACCTTTTTTCTATATATTTTCAGTCCTGCTTGCTGACAGTCATTTTTCTGAAAGAAATTCAAATCTATGAATGAGGACACACTTTCTGAACTGACAGCCATGTGACTGGAATTGGGGAAAATACAGCATTCATAAATCCTTGCTTGTTCTACTCTTGATTACTTTCACTTTGAACCTAACATTCAAAACACGTTGCAAGCTAATATGTGTATATCTATTATCTTTTCTGTTCAAAATAAGCTTGTAGAATCATGTTAGAAACTGTCAAGTTTAGAAATAGAATCAAATTATATTTCTATTTATCTTCTGTGTTTGAACTACAATTGCATCACATTTTATTTTCCTTAATACTGTAATAGTATTGGTTACAGAATTTAAGGTAAAGGTAAAGGTTCCCCCGCACATGCGTGCTAGTCGTTTCCAACTCTAGGGGTCGGTGCTCATCTCCGTTTCAAAGCCGAAGAGCCAGCGCTTGTCCGAGGACGTCTCCGTGGTCATGTGGCCGGCATGACTAGACACCAAAGGTGCACGGAACGCTGTTACCTTCCCACCGCAGTGGTCCCTATTTTTCTACTTGCATTTTTACGTGCTTTCGAACTGCTAGGTTGGCAGAAGCTGGGACGAGTAACAGGCGCTCACTCTGTTACGCGGCACTCGGGATTCGACCCACCAAACTGCCGACCTTCTGATCGACAAGCTCAGGGTCCTAACCCACTGAGCCACCACATCCCTTCACAGAATTTAGATTACCTGTAATTTAGGAGGAAGTGCTGACCCTATTGCGATTCTGAATGACAGAACTATTGAAGATGGCCTTTCCCAAAGAAAATACTAACTACTGTCTGGCTAGTAAACATTTGGAAGAACAAAGGCCAAAAGAAACCATAAAGAAGCAAAACAAATGGCATTCTGCAAACAGAAAAGCAGTGGGATCTAAATATGATTCCTTATTGAGAATGCATATGCAGCAAAAGGAGTAAATTACTGTTGCCTACATGATTATACTTGTTATGTACTAGGCTTTTGGAATATCACCACGTGCGTTGCTGGAGAACTAACAGTTCTCCAGCAACCCACACAGGACGTCTACAGTCCTGCAATTGGTCAACTTTGGGTGGCAAACGGGTTCAATCCAATTGGTTGCTACCAGAGGGTCTGGCTATATATTGAGGCAGGGTGACTCCAAATCCTCAGTACAGTTTCTGCTTAAATAAAGAATGAATTTCTCTGTACTCAACTGCGTGTCTTCATTCCTGCTCATCAGAGCCCATGACATAATAATACTTATACTTACTTTATGTATGTATAAGTACTACACAGCATCTGATGTGTTCCTCATTGTTTACTCTACTAAGTACTAGTCTGTGCTGTGTTTCTTGACTGCTGTTTCTATAACTGCTGATTATGTGTGAATGTGTGTGCACATATGCACACACACCTTTGAATCACTGTTGACTTTTGAAAGAAGCAATGCGACCTTGCAAAAGACAAAAACACAACATTTGAACTATGGAACAGGTCAAAACAAATGGAAAACAAAGTATAGGGTTAGAGTCCAAGGTATATATGCCTATTTAATTAAAGAGAAAAATAGCAAATGAAATTTCAGAAGTGAGGAAGCTATTGTTATAGGATGTTATCAAGCCCTGTAAGGCGGGCATCTCAGAAAAAAAGTACACCTGGAAAGATCTTTAGTGCTAGGAGAGTAAGGTAGTAGATCTTGGAAGCCTATCAAAGTAATTCAGTTGAAAAATTTGGTAGAGTGTAAGTAAGATGAAGTATTCTAAGCCTTTTTTTCACACTTCACCCTTACTCTGGACTTAAAAATCTGTTCTGTAATGGTTCTGTTACCTCTTCTTGTCTTGCATCTACTGTGTCCTATTGTCTGTAGTAGGATGCAAAATATATGCAGTACTATTTTTGATACTATCACAAAGTCTGTAAAGAAATGAAATGTTAGAACATTTTATATGAAACATTTTATTAGAACATTTAAGTTTTATTAAGACTCTGAAACCATGTTTCATTTTGTTTTGTAAGATTTTGTTGGCCTTCTAATTCAGCCCTGTTCACAGCCTTGAAGTAGCTTACACAAGAAAATGAGGTAAGGTATTCATTCCAAGGATAGCCTTTCTTTACTTAAATGTATTGTAGGAAAAGCTAGAGGCCTCGGTAAGGAAGTTCCTTATATGGAAGGATGCTGAAATGGGAAAATGGGCGACTGAGTAAGGGTGGTGGTGGTGGTGGTATTCTATGGAAATTGGATTTTAAGAAAAACATTTTTCATGTAAAAACCCTATATTTTTAACAAATAAAAAAAATGTGAAGAGATCACATTATTTAAAGGTTTGCAGATATCTTTAATATTTGGCAAATAACTTTTTTTAACAGAAACTCCCCCCCCAAGTATTCTCAAATCACCCTTGAAGCAACTCTCTCACAGAGGAGGAGAACATAAGGCTACAAGGCAACATATAGAAGGAACGTCAGACATTGATAACTGCCTAGAAGCACTGAAGTGATTGAATCTTCCACAAGAATAAAACATGGGTTATTAAGGGAGATGCAGAAGGAATCATTCAATGCGTACTTTTTTTTTAGCGTTACTTGGGGGAAATTCGCCAAAATTTGGCAGAGTTGAATGACACATTTGGACCAGTAATGAAATATATGTCAATTAAACCAATCATTGGCATTGGCGCTTCAAGAAGAGTTCTTCTTTAGCACATAATTATAAATAAAAAAACCTTTTCTTATAAGGGGGACTTTGGGAGAAACATATACATGCAACAGCAACCAGAATTCAAAGAACCTTGAAAAATTTGTCTTCAGATGAGCACCAAAGCTTAGAATGAAAGGCTGAGTAAAATGTTGTTTAATGAGTCATGCCAGGCAAACAAATCATTGTTTATTTACCAGATATATGATAAATAACAGGCTTATATTTTAAAATCTATTGATGATATAATTATATATTGTGAAGAATAAAATAAAAGTCGAGAAGTCACAGATCCTCTCAATAGAGATGTAAAATTCCTAGAAAAGTCTTCCGTTACCCTGGAATCTAGATCAAAAGAGAAAAAAAATGTTTCTTTCATGACCAGGAGCAGAAAATAATGGATCTCACAGACAGCTTTGAATCACAGATGCCAATGAAGTAGAGACACTAAGGAGATTAATATATTCAAGAACAAGAAACTAGTGAGCGTCTATCAGAGAAATGTCAGTACAGGGCAGCCAAAAGCTCCTATAAAGTATGCAGGGCTTTTTTCCTAAAACAAAAAAGGTTCTGGAACTCTCATCTTGTTAATCTTTTATTTATATAATTTTATTTATATATTTATTTATATAATTAAACTGAACACTCCAGAAAGTAGAGGTCAACCAGTAATTTATTGTGATCTAATGTGCTGGGCAGCAGCTCTTTGGGGTTGAGTAACAGGCTGTGTGAGGAACGGAAGGGTGGGACGATGGAAAGGGATCAACCCGCACTGCTGAGAAAGGCAAGAACTAGTTTGTTTTTCACTGTCTTCTTGACCTTGGAAAGTAGAAATTGGGACCCACATTCTGCAGCTCGCTTGCTGCCGGCTGCTCCAGCCAAGGGACCTATAGGGGCTCTCTAGTTGGGCCCTCCCCGATGGGTGGGAAGATGATCGTGGGCTTCTACACCCCAGAGGTGCCCGCCAGCTGCTGGGTGGCAGGCCTGTTCCCGCCAGCCCCAGCCCCGCCACCACCGCCCTGGACAGCCTGGCCGGAGAAGGTGAAGTGGCCCATGAATGCCTTCATGGTTTGGTTGTGCGCGCAGCGGTGGTGGATCGTGCAACAGCATCCCCGAGTGCACAACGCAGAGCTCTCCAAGTGGCTGGGCACCGCCTGGCAGCACCTCGACACCACCCAGAAGCAGCCCTTCCTCGATGACGCCAAGTGGCTCCAGGTGCGCCATATGCTCAATTATCTGGACTACAAGTAGCAGCTGGGGAGGAAGAGCTGGCCTGGCCAGGAGCCTGGCAGACACTCCCCTGCTTGCCTGCCAGGGCCGTTGGCGCCCCTTGGATGGATGCCCGCCTGCGCCAGCTAGGCCAACACACTCTACAGGACTGCCGGCCAGCTGGGGCTGGCCCTGGGCAGCGGCTGAATGATGGGGACTGTGGTGGCACCCTGCAGCAGCCTGGTCTACAGCACACCAAGCTCCTGCCTTCACCACTGTGCCAAGGAAGCTGGACACTGGCCTTCAGCTCCTGCTGGGGGACTTCCCAGACATTGTGGCTATTTATGGGCTGCAGGGCTGCGAGGTGTCTGACACAGCCACCCCGAGCTGCCTCCCTGAGCCCCCTCCCCAGCCCCTGGGGTTCAGCTCCCCTTCTAGCAACGATGCCAGCTGCAGCTCTGTGTCTGGGTTTCATCACACAAGACACAGCTGGGAAAGACCAACGTGGACGTAGTTCAGAGATGCATGCTAACCACCCCCCAGGTCCAGCTCCGGGTAGGCCACCAGCCTGGCTGACAGGTGAGCACAAGGAAGGAGTGCACATGGACTCCACAGAACTCACCTCCCACTCCTTGCCCTCTCTTACTTACCTAGTTGAGATGGTGTAGTTGGGCAGCAGGGAGAGGTGCAAAGTTCCTGACAAGTAGCCTTCGCTGCAGACAACTTGCCTGTGCAAAGTTTGCTGGCCGGGTCTTTTGGCGGGCCCAGCAGCAATTCCTATTGGCTTTCAAAAGCCAATAGGAATTGCTGCACAGCTTGTTGAAAAGCTCCCCCCCAAAAGATGCCAGAACGCTGTTCTGAGCATTCTATGAGAAAAAAAGCCCTGACAGTATGTATCCATGGTCATTAGACCAGACAACGAATAGGGATATTAAGTAGAATGGTGAACACACCAAGAAGTAGCTATATTGTGATCAAGAGACAAAGAAGATACTTAAAGGAAACTGAAGATCTAAAATTAAAGTTAACCAAAAACATTAATCCTCAACTTGTCAGTTATATAAATGCAAACTGCTCTGAAGATATAGAAAATCCATCCTTAAAATCTTATTTTTTCTATAAGACAGGAGTTGCAAAAGCTAGTTGGAGTAGCAAAACGGCCTAACCATGGTCTTAGCTGGCTTCAATCCTTCCTGAATAAATGTCTCCAAAATATACCCAAAATATACCCTCAGGGCTTTTTTCCTCATAGAACGCTTAGAACGGAGTTCCGGTACCTTTTTTGGATGGAACCTTGTAGGGTAGGCAAGGAGGGTTGTATGACATGGGTGAGTTCCGGCACCTTTTTCTTTTACAAAAAAAGCACTGTCAGTAGTAAAGTACACAAACTGTATTCCCAGGATCCTGGGTTCACTTCATAAAATCTCCATGTTGTGAAAGATTAGAATGAGAGAGTTGGAAGGGATCTTGAAGGTCATCTGGTCCAAGCAGGAGTCCCTATACCATTTCTGACTGATGGCAGTCCAGTCTCTTCTTGAAAGCCTCCAGTGATGAAGCTTCCAGAACAACTGAAGGCAACACAACACAGCAACTGTTCCCTCTTCCCTTAGGCCAGGTCAGGAGCAGCGGCTGCCCTGCACCCATGTGCCACCCGCAGAGCCCAGCTGAAGAGCCATGAAGAGGGATGGAGGGGCAGAGGTCCCATCCTCTGGGGCCCCAGGCAGCAGCACCCCCTTCCCGGCCTCCATTCCAGTGCAGATACTTTGAAATTATGGTTCTATCTTTAATTTATCAAACTCTTTTTTCAATAAGTGCAGCCGTTGCCTTTCTTTCCTGTCCTTGTGTCTTTTTATATTTTTATATTGGATTTTTTTTCTACCTTTGGGCAGATTTCTTCACTTTGTAATCCTGCAAAAATGTTATGCATTATTTGTTAGACTAAACAACAGTAACAAAAGAACATTATTCTGTCTAGTATTGCTTACTACCTGACATTTTGAATTGTCAGTGATAATCAGTATCAAAGAATCTGAATTGATATAAGCCAATGGTAGATTTCTCTGTTCTTTGATTTAGGAGATAATTTATTGACTTATTTTCTGTAGAGTGAATTTCCTTTTCTTGATTTCAGGAAATCGATTATAATAAGCTTTAAAATTTCTTATTTTGATAATTATCCCTAATCCTATTAATAAGCAGGGCAAACTTTGACTTTATGCAAAGCAAAATGTAAATTAATTAAGAATGCCTTATGACAAATCATGTCAAACAAGCAACTTAGAGGGAGGGTCACAATAAAAATAAACCTATTAGATTTATGCAGACAAGTGGGAACACAGTCAAGATTACTCTGAGCTTTGTTTGTTATTTTGCTTCTGCAAGTCCAAAGTGTACAGTTGCAGTACTGCAAAATTTGACCATCTCCTGGATTCATAGATTAAACTTTAATTATTAAAAATAAGTTGCATATTAATTTTTGCCCAAACCATCCAGATGAGAATATTTATTTTGTTTATGAGGGGGCACTCATAGAAGTTGATTTATCATCAAAGATCTTGTGGTATGCAAAGTTGGAGAACGGCTGTCTTAGAACCTCTCTTCTTATAAGTTGTTTACTTTATATGTGTTCAGCATTTTGGGTTGGGGCAAATAACTGCTGACTATGAGTCAATCTGCTGACTCATAATGATTTATTCTCAAAGAGCATTTTAACTGAAACAATATTACACCAAGTAATAAGTTTGCCTTATTTTTATATTTATTTTAAATATCCTATTATATGGGAAGTTAACAGTTGTTCTTAAAAGACCAGAATATTTTGAACATTCATATTATATTTTAAGAGTTTTTTCCTATAAAGTTATAAAAGAGTATTGAATTAACTGGTTTGTTTGAAAGTCAATCCATTGTGGAAGATGTTTATTAAACAGGCATGAGTATGAGGGCTGAAGGAAAATGCTTTATAGGAGCACATACGTTTGTATGAAAACAACTATGCATTTAGATAGACTAATTTATCTAAAATAGATGCATCAGGATTACAAGAAAAATTCAGTTCTGTATTGGCTGTAACTGATACGTAATTTAGAAAAAATACATAGTAGCTACTGAGATGGCTGATCATCAAGAATAGAACAATGGTACTCCTGCCAATTTTTACTTTTTCTTCAGTATTTAGCCCAATGTCAAATAATATGCACCCAAGGGACTTGTGAAAATTACCGTATTTTCTGGCGTATAAGACGACTTTTTAACCCATGAAAATCTTCTCAAAAGTCAGCGGTCGTCTTATACGCCGGGTGCTGAAACTTTAGGGACAGGGCTGGCTGGAAAACCTGGAGCGGATCTCCCATTTGGTCTGCGCAGGGAAAGCGGGACCAATTGAAGAAGAAGCTGCAGTCTGTGATTTTTTACAGGCTGGGGTCTGGGCGTCTTTCCTTCTAAAGTTGAAGAGCAGCTGCAGTCTATCCCAACTTGAAAGGCAGGTGGGGAATGCAGCAGCCAGAGCAGCTGCTTAGCTCTAAGGACACATTTGACTCAGGAACTGGGTGGGCTGGCTGGAAAACCTGGAGCGGATCTCCCATTTGGTCTGCACAGGGAAAGCTTTAGAGTGAATTAGGAAAAGTTTAATCCACTTGCACTGTTTTATGTTTACATGTTTGATGACAAACAGCCTTATGTTTATAAGTGACAGTTTTCCTACTAAGTACCTGCATGTCATAAGCATTTGAATTAAAATTACCATATTAAAATCAAATCTGATGTTTTTTAATTTTTATTTGGTGTGCATTGGAAGAGGGGTAGTCTTAAACGGCGAGTATAGCCCAAACCCTATAATTTAACAGGAAATGTAGGGGGTCGTCTTATACGCCGGAAAATACGGTAAACTAAATTGTGTTTTGGTTTCCTCAAATATCAACCCTCATTCCCATTGCTCATAAAATATTATAGATTGTGATGCTCAGCTGCTTTAGTTATGCTTGCAGGGATACTAATTTTAAACCGGGGTGTCAAACTTGCAAGGTTACTTGATGTGTCGTGATGTATCACAACTTTTTTGCTATTGCCGGCAATGGGGTGGGAGTGGTTTTGCTATGATGCATCTGGCCTGCGGGCCGGCAGTTTGACACCCCTGTTTTAAACCATCACTGGAATACATCAGCAATGTTCATAGAAGACCATTCAGTGTGGCTTTGGGCAAATAACTATCATTAGCTTGTTTCCCTAATAGGGTTGTAGTGAGTGTACAGTGTAAGGACTTTCTTATTGTGGGGAAAATGAGCTTAAGGATTTTATTCAATTGGACAGTTCTGCTGAAAAGATGGCAAAAATATCTGTGATCACCACAAGAAGCCAATAGTTAAGAAACCATCTGATTTGAGTTCATAGGCCTAGTAATTAATTTTATAAATTTTGATTCCAGAATGGAACATAAATGCAAACCCCATGAGGATCTGAATTCTACCCATCCTAGTTAGTAAATAGACCTGTTTCAATCTTCCTGTATGAAGATGATGAAATCATTCTTTTTTACATTATGATGATACAGAAAAATAAGCCTCAGGGCACTTCTCCCTACCATACAGAAAACTTCATCAGAATAAATGGTCTTGTTCTCTAGAGATGCTATGACAGATAATCATTCCTTGCAAATCAATGGTATGAGCATAGAGCATTTAAATACCTTGAGGTTTCTTTTTCAGCATCAGTATCTTGGGATAAACAGACAAGAGAAGTTTCCATGAAAATCCAAAGTGCCATTTTATGCACCATAACACGAAATGACAACAACCACATCCTTGCAGCAATTATAACCTGCAACAGTATAAATCATCTAACCTATGCCGTTGCTCTCAGACCTATCTTAAAACCATTCAGTCTAATTTTCTGAAGAGTTTATTTGCTTGATGTGAATCCAAACTGCTAAACTTGGAAATTAGTCTATTTTTTACACAGGCTCTTAACATGCCTTTGTTGTTTAAACAACCATCTCTAATTACCATCTCTGGCTTTGTTTACCTCTGTGAGACAACTTTACACCTAAGTGGTCTAAAGAAATACTGTAATTGAAGATCTAAACCCCTATGACTTTTCTTCACAATAACTGTGTACACTAGGTTTTGATATAGCCTAGTCTGAATCTTTAATATAGATTTCCAGAAAGATCTCTGCTCTAACACAGATGTATAAGATCCTCTAAATTACTGATCTTTCTGACAGATTGTTTGTTTGATTGATTCTTTCATTCAATTTTAAGTCCAACTGATAGGTTGATTACTCTGGGCAGCTTATAGATCAAAAGAAAAACAACATATAAATAAAAAGAGGTCCTGGGCAATCAATGATTTAATAATGTAAAGTGAATAGCTATGAGGAGTTGATTTAAAATATATATTCAGAAAATATTCTTAAATCTGTTTTTATTTTGTGGTTAAAATAAGACAAATTAAATCTCCCAGGATTCTTAGCCAGCTCGCTTTGACCTGGTGCACTTGAATTAATATAGAGCAGGAAGCCTGGTGCATTGAAATTGATTCAGGAACTCAGAGTCCTCAGAGCATATACTAGCTCACCAGAATACTATGTTTGTGTTCCAGTTTCTTTCTCTTATATAGAATCTGAGATATATGGTGGCTTTTGTAGTTTGGTTGCTGAGTTGTGAATGAAAAGCTCTTTGGTGTCTTTTAATTTGTCTGTATATTTTAAGAACATGGCAACCAAATTGGAGGTAACTGCCGGTTTCAACATTCATTCAGAAGTTGCTCATTTCCTGTGCCTGAACTTTTTCACCCTGAGAAAAATTGTAATCTCTCAAGTCATGTTTTATTCAGAAGAAAAGTATTCTCTTACCTTGAATTTCTGCTACATCTTGTAAGTTGCTGTAGAAAGTTATCTTTATTCTCTTTAGACCTCTTGCTTTCTTCCTTCTGTAAAATTTCAACACTGCTCTTTGCTTCCACAGTTCTTGAATTAAAAAAAGAAAAAGAACTTCAATTAAAAGACTTGAAGTATTTTACAGTTTTCTAAGTATCACATAACACAAAATAAATTAATCCAAATGATCTTTGCTTTATATTGATTTTACATATAAATAAGTGTCTGTGTTTGTATATAGCTTGTGATATTATGCATGTGTGTGTGGATGTAAACCTGTCCCTTGTTAACAGTTGTTTTATGGCTACAGCCCAATGAAACAAAAAAAGAAAAGAAAAAAAGAAAGCAGTTTTCAAAGCTACAATGAAAAAGAAAACAGTCTGCTTTTGAAAATTCCTACAGGCTGATCACCTTTATAAATCTGTGATGAGAAGCTTGATTTAATTCTATTTAGAGCTATTTCCTAGTGGGCTCTACTTGCTGGCACATCAAAAGTGTCAGATCCAATAGTGGTGAAAACTAGAACCAAAAAACATCTTCTGTAAAGTAATTAGTATTTGTAAAGTGGGCCAAGTTCCACAAGAAATTAGGCTGAGGTTTACATGGACCTCCAACTATATGTCCCCTAGCCCTGTTTCAAAGGGTCACATGGCTATTATATATACAATTTTTATTAAAAAACACAATTTGTAAGTTCTTGGACATCAAAGAATTAATACCTTATATTTAAGAATACATTGGCTGTACATATCTGAAATTATTATCTACTTTTATGAAGATAATAAAAATGCTATCAAAGAACAATGAATTTCTTTATCAATGGATCTCCACTATGGCTTATAAAATGGGGTTTTGAAATAGAAAGGAATGGCAAAATTAATTTTGTTCTCAAACATTATCTGCTAATCTAGCTCCAATGTCCAACATCAGAGAGTTTATGACAAGGAGCAACAGCAGCAGCAAAAAAAGACGTTTAATCCAAAGGATCATTCCAGATGAATTGTATTTAGATAACAAATTTCAAGGTAGAGCAACATATTAACCACAACAGAAGGAAATATTTGTTACAATTTTGATTCAGTTGGTGGATTAAAATATGTTCATCTGAAAGAATTTCAGATCAGCAACACAAATATGGAAAGTATGAATGAATGAAAAGAAAAAGCTTTGTCTATATGAGTTGTAGGCTATATATATTTTCTAAGAAGTCACTTATATTTTGCAAACTTGATAGACGTAATGGGAAGAAAAATAGCCTGAGGAATGGGAGGGAGCCACAAACAATACAACAGTCAGGTAAAAGAATTTTGAATCTGGAGTAGAAATATTTTTTTTTTAAATTCCATTTATATCCCGCCCTTCTCCGAAGACTCAGGGCGGCTTACAAGCTTAGCAGTAGCCTTCATTCTATGTATATGCCTGCTTATTAGGGCTTTCACACAAATTTGAGAAAGTGTCTCAGACGTGACTTTCGCTAGTCATGTCTAGTGACCAGTAAAAGTGTATTAGTTTCAGCATCCTTGGTTTCCAAGTTTGGTCTATCTTGGAGAGCTAACAATAGTTTAATAGCTAAAATACAAATTCTGATAAATAAAAAATTCTCGATTTTATTATTTAGTAAATTTCTATGTAAATCTGTTCATTGTTAGGCAACTTAGGCTAGTACTCACGCAAGCAACTGTGATGTTTTTTAAATACAATGCTTACAGCAATTCTTTAAAAATATAAATAAAACAATTATTCATATTGTCTATATGAATAATTTATTGGAAAAGAAAGACAAAATTGTGTACTCCCGTTTTTTTTGTTAGCAAAGACTGTTTGCTTATCTGGCTGTCATTTTAATCAGGAAGAAAAAAAAGCATGATTACATGGAATTAGAAAATGGATTAGAGTGATTCTGTTATATACTGCAGAATCCATTTAGACAATCTGCATAATCCATCAAGGAATGATTGAAGACAAATAACAAGACAGTTGTCATTGTTTTGATAGTCCATCTCTAAAGTTAAGTGTTAGGTTATGCTCCCATTGAGACCTTTCAAAATAGATATTTTTATTTGAAGTTATAACTGCAATTCATATTCCTTTTTGGACAGCAGACAAAAGGGTTGGAGTGGAGCAGAGACTGATGTTGGAGAACAGATTTGTACATGACATATGGTTTAGTCTTTTCCGCTAATTGAAAATGCTGTATCCTTATCAGCACTGAAGAAAGAAACATCTACCCTGGCCAAGTTCTATAAATATAAGAAGCGTAGTTTATAATCTTTACTTCAGTTTCAGAATGACTTTTTATATCCCATTTTAATGATTCTGAAATTTGTATGGACATCTTGGGAAAGCCATGCTTTCAACATTGTTATTCCAGCTATTAACAGGGTTATAATTTCTTAATGAAAACTATGAAAATGGCAGGATATTTTTCTTTTATTTCTTTTTGGTTTATTATTACAGTTAGCAAGTTAATTGAATCTACCTGCAGGAAACCATTTGTTATTTTATGTATATCTAGAATGCCTCCAACTGAAAATATCACTCTGAGCTACAGTCAATGACCAGGTATACAGTATATATGATTTATGGACTTATTTTTATATAAACTGGTACTGATTTTAAAAAAAGAACAATTACTTAGTAACATTTTTAAAACATGCGTTTTACTATTTTTATAATCGAATGGAATGGAATAGAATACTTTATTGGCCAAGTGTGATTGGACATACAAAGAATTTGTCTCCGGTGCTTAAGCTCTTATTGTACATGTAAACAACAAAGTAATATAATCATAAGATACCAATAGGAGAAGGTAATAAAAAAGATGTGAAGGATAATAGGAATACAGTCGTACTACATGGGTATCCTTAGATATAAGACAGTACTGTGGGAATTAGGTGTTTAGCAGAGTGATGGCATGAGAGAAAAAAACTTTCTTGTGTCTAGTTGTTTTGGCATGCAATGCCCTATAGCTGCATCCTGAGGGAAGGGGTTGAAACAGTTTATGTCCAGGATGTGAGGGAGTAATGCTTCACAAGACATTATATACTTGTATTCAAAGATTTATGTAGCTTTCTTTTTTAGTTTTCAGAAGATTTGGAAAAAAATACAACACAGATTTTTTTAAAAAATATATTTTTGGACAAAATGTTGAAATGTATGTACTGAGACTAGACAAATATAAAACAATTTTCTCTCTTGACTAAGTGGAGGGTCTTCACAAAGCCAAAATGGCCTGCTGGCTTCACGCTGTGACACCTTTGCAAAATCAGGGTCCTCAGGTTGAGTGGCACATATAATTTGGGAACCTCCCAAGCCAGACCCTCTTTCATTGTCATGTTCCCTTTATAATTCCTAAACCAGTCATCCTCCTCCAGAGCTTCCCTCAGCTTTTGAGTGATCTCATTATCAGCTGGCTGAGGGAGAGCTGGTAGAATTGGCCTTGTGGAGTCTTGCACCACTAGCTACCCTGAGGGAATGATTGAGTTAACTATTTACTCCCTTGAGCTCTTGTATTGTGGTAGGCATGACAGTGCATCTGCCAAGTATTTTTCCCCCCTGGCAGGTACCGAAGGGTAAAGTTAAACCGAGTGAAGTATTGAGCCTACTAGACTTGCTTGGGGGACAATTTTCAGGGCCTTCAGGGCCTCCAAATTCTTATGGTCCATCCACACTTTGAAAGGGATTTTGCTAACCTCCAGGAATTGTCTCCATGTAAGCAACGCCCAATGGACCGCATAAGCCTCCTTCTCCCACACTGCCATTGCCTTTCAGTATCATTTAACTTCCAAGAGATGTAAGCACATGGCTAGAGTTTCCTTCTTGGTTGTTTTGAAGCAGGAAAGCCCCTACTGCTACATCACTAGCATCTGCTTGGATTATGAAGTGCACTGTTGGGTCTGGGTGCTTAAGAGTTGGCTCAGCTGCAAAAAGCCGCTTGAGTTTTTCAAAAGCTGGTTGACAGTCCATAGTCCAGCTGAGTGGTTGGCTCGCTTTGGGCTTCAGCCCTTCCCCTCCCATTTTTAATGGATCTGTAATAGGAGGGGATGAATTGTCAGTAGAAGTTGGCAGATCCCAGAAAGCTCTGTAGTTGCCTCCGGGTTCAGGGGGGTTTCCCACTCTAATATGGCTGTCACTTTCCCAGAGTCCATCTCCACCCCCTTGCTTAATATGCAATACCCTAAATAATCCAAGCTACTTTTGTGGAAATTGCACTTGGATAGTTTGACATAGAGCTTAGCCCTCAGTAGCTTCTATAGCACTTCCCTCACTAGTTCCATGTGCTCCTCCATTGTCTCTGAGTAGATGAGAATATCATTCAGGTAGACCAGCACCCCTTTGTACAGATGATCATGCAGCCCCTCATTTATTAACTGCATGAACACTTCTGATGCTCCCTGTACTCCAAAAGGCATCACCATGAACTGATAGCAACCCAAGGGACAGTTAAAAGCAGTCTTCCATTCGTCCACCTCCTGATCCTCACATGATAGTATGCCTCTCTTAAATCCAACTTAGTGAACTTGGTGGTCATCTCGAACCAGCAGGAAGCCAGGCAGCACCCCCACAACCTGTGGGGCAGTGTGGGCTGCAGATTCCCCCACTGCAGGAATCATGGGGGGTGTCACCTGACAGCTACCAGCAAGGTCCCAGCTGCTCCCCTGCTGCTCCCTGGCATGCCCGAGGTAGCATTGCTGGCTGAGTTGGGGAAGGGGATGAAGCCACTACTTAAGCAATCCTCAATACTGCCCCTCAGCCTGGGGACCTCACGTGTTCTGCTCTTCACATCTCCAGACCTGGTGTCCCCCCCAACCTGGGGTTCTCAGCCATTCTACTCCTTGCACAGCCAATTCTCCAAACTTCTCCTGCAAATGCTCCACCGAAGGACTGAGGGAGGTGTTTAGAGGCTTCCATTCTGCTGATTCCTCCCAGTGCACAGCTCTTTTGGTCTTCCACTCACTTCCCTGGGTTATTGCAACCCCCAATGGGCTCTAGGAGAATTCCATCTCACTGCCCACCCATTGGGTCTTTTTCCCAGCATAGAGGTGTCCTGCCAGGGCTCCCTCTTTGCAGACATGTGGCTGCCCTGTCTTTTCCGCTCTCACCTTGGACCACATCACCACCAGTTGCACCCCATAGTCCAGCTGGGTTGCCACTGATGCTTCTCAAGGAGGGGGCAGCCCCAGCTTGGCCACAGTCTCAGTCTTCTTCTCTGCTTCTGACATCGTTACACTACAGTCCTCTTAGAATCCTCTGAGTAGGCTGCACTAGGAATTCAACATTGAGGAATCTTTACAGCTTTGAAATGCCATAAAAGATAAACGTTATTGAATGCACATCTTGGTACTGAAAATCAACTCTAGTTTTCCTGCAGAAGAAGCGGACGGCTTCTTGAGACTCCCATTTCTTTTCCAGGCTCTACCTCCCCCGTGTTTCTATGGCAAATTGAGTAGCGACAGAGGTTAGCAAGCATCTTAGCAATTTAACCTTGACATACTGAATACACTTTTGAAGGGTTTGTAAAGATGAGCCCCCTTCCTTATTTCTGTCATTATATTTATCTTCAGGAATAGGCCTAGAAAGAGAGTTTGGCAGATAGCCTTAAAGTGCAATTACATGCTAGACCAGGACTGGGAATTTTGGAGTTGAAGTCCACATGTCTTAAAATTTCCAAATCGGAAAAACACCATTACAGACAAAGGGGTTCCTTTATGCCTTGTGCCTGCTCTTGTTACTGAATATATTTTTTAGCACACATTGCATTTTAAGGCATCTTTCTCTTAAAATTCCTAAGTGGCCATTTTCAGCTTTGTTAAAGAACATTTTTATTTGCTTTTTAAAGATATGTAGTTACTTAAGATCAAGTCATCTACCCCTTCTAGCATGGTTAATAGGGCAAATGGGAGCTCCAAATTCACAGTGACACTTCACAAAACAGCCAAAATCATGACTTAGTAAGACACTGCAGTATTTCTAAAAGATGAAAGTAGCACGCAGAACAACGATGTGGGTGCTTGGGGGAAGCAACGAAAAAACTACTTATCACAAACATAGTGTTGCTGGACTGATTTTTAAAAGACAGACTACATAAACAATTAAAATTGCATTTTGCTCTCAACACTGCCGAGTTACTAAAAATATTGCTATTGATCTAGCATAAAAATTTGGTGAAGGTTCACATAATTTACAGTAAGCAAAAAGCTAGGTAATGAAATCTATATGTCAGGCAAAACTGAAGATCGAAATTCTTGGTAAAAATAATAAAAGACTTTAAAGGAACTCGTGGGATTATTGTGCAGCAGCAGTTTAAGAGGACACCAAGGACCAAGTTCTAAAGTATCTCGCCAATATCTTAGATACCTGAAACTTTCTTTTACATTTGGCGAAATGGTTTTACATAGGACCAGTTTTCAGATATTTGTGTCATTAAGAAAGAGGGTTTTTTGTTTGTGTATGTCTCTCTGTAACTATTAATTTGTTCATACAGCTCTGCAGTAGAATTCTGAACTTATTTCCTTCAAAAATATTTATTAGTCTGATAAAAGTCTGCATGGATTTCTTTAGCATATGAACCACAAACCCAGAATAGAATGCTTTGCACCAATATAAACCTGAATAAGATTACATTTTATAATTCATTGCAATAGAAAGGAAATATGAACATTCAAGGTTATATTTTTGTACATTTAAAAGCATTTTATTTCACTAAATCCAAGATACAAATAATTGTCTTGTATATGGCATAATTACTGCAGATGTCTTTGAGTAGAATATATGGGCTATCTGAAATGTTTTAAAACATCTTTATGATTGGTGCTTATGCTGCACATGCTGTAGTAATTTAGATTACATGGCTAATCAACCATTCAAAATGCCCTTGGTCTAATGCATTCAACATACAATCCCTTTCCAATTACTACTTGCAATCGGAATAAATCTGAATACTTTCTTTGTAACTAAGCTTGTCTCCTTTTCCAAGTTCTCATGTAACATAGTGAACAGGACAAGATTGTTCCAAATATCTTGCAGACTAAATTAAATACAGAGAACCAGTTTACTGAAGCGGTTAAGACATCAGGCTAAGAATAGAATAGAATAGAATAGAATAGAATAGAATAGAATAGAATAGAATAGAATAGAATAGAATAGAATAGAATAGAATATGTTATTGGCCAAGTGTGATTGGAAACTCAAGGAATTTGTCTCCAGTGTATAAACTCTCACTGTACATACAAACAACAAAGTAATATAATCACAAAGATACCAATAAGAGAAGGTGGTAGAAAAGATGAGAAGGATAATAGTAATATAACCATACTACATGGATAAATATCCTTAGACATAAGACAATACTGTAGGAGACTTGAGACTTAGCCATTGCACAAAGCCAGCTGGGTGACTTTGGATTAATCATTCCTTTTCAATCCTAGGAAGGAAGCATTGGCAAAAAAAAAAACTTCTGAAAAACCTTGCCAAAAACCCTGCAGGGATTAGTCAATGTAGTCACCAGCATTCAACATTGACTCGAAGGCACCTTTCCCCAAGTGAATGCAAAATGATGCTTCCCCTTTCTATCATTTCATCTGCAAAGGTTGGGCACACTAGCAATCTTTTTTTTAATCCTAGCAGTCAGAGGTGGTAGACTAGCTGGCTATTTAAAGAGTACTTCAAGAAACAGCCAAGGGATGAGTGGTCTCTTGAAGTTACATCCTGACTTTTTTCAGTAGTTCAAATGGCTTATGTAACAAACTCTCTCTTAATTTTATCCCTACAACAATAACTCTGAGACATTATGTCCCAGAAATTTCTTACCCAGTGAGCTACCCTGGCTGGCTTAGGAAGCCTTAGGACAACCTGAATTTGAATCTTGCTAGGTTAGTTACTTTATCGCCATATCTTACTGCACTATTATCACATGTCCCCCTCCATATTACACTAGATCAGGGGTCAGCAACCTGAAACAGTGAAAGAGCCACTCGGAACCGGTTCCCTCACAAAAGGAAAACTGGGAGCCGCAAAAAATGTGTGCGCATGTGCGTACATGTGCGCATGTGCAGAACAGGGTTTGACTGAAGAGTGGAGCCAAGGTGAGATATGCACCTACTGTACATATTTGAATTGATTGGTTGAAGTTTTTTAGTCCCACTTTTTTTTTTGGACTGCACATGGCAGAGGACTGGGAGCCGCAGGAGATGGCTGAAAGCCGCATGCGGCTCCAGAGCCGCGGGTTGCAGACCTGTGCACTAGATCAACTGTGAGACAATGTTGTAGAATAGCTGGACTTGAGTAAGGATTCTTCTACATGAAGATCCATTAGCTTCAGATAACTTGTAAATTAGGATCACGCCAAAATGAATCAGAAACAGACTGATTTTTTTAAAAAAATGAAAATATATTTAACATCTAAGCTTTGGAGAATTTCAATCAAATGGAGTCAAGTAGTCGCCCCTTTTTTCAATTGATAATTAGACTGGGAATCTCAATTGTAATTCTAAAAACTGTTGGTCAATAAAATATTAATGTTTAAAATTACCGTATGTTGAATACAGGTACATCACCTTACAGCCATAACTGAGCCCAAAATCTCCATTGCTAAGCAAGACAGTTGTTAAGTGAGGTTTGCCCTGTTTTTGCCACAGCTGTTAAGTGAATCATTGCAGTTGTTAAGTTAGTAATGCAGTTGTTAAATGAATCTGACTTCACCATTCACTTAGCTTGTTTAAAGTTGCAAAAAGGGATCACCTGATCCCAGGATACTGCAACTGTCATAAATACATGCCAGGAGGCAGAGTAAGAGAGGTTCCAGGGCTTATGGAGCAAAGGAACTGGATGAGGCTGTCGGCAGGGCCAGAGGAAGGGAGAGAGGCTTTTGGAGGAGTTGGAGGTGGCAGCAGTCTGCTCCAGGGGTGAAAAGCAGCCAGGCCCCTTTAAGGAAAAGGTGGAAGAGACAGGATCAGAAAAAGGAAAGGAGGTGAGGATGTCGTGCAGGAATACAAGCTAATTTGAGGGCTAATCCACATGGAGCTCCATTTCCATCTGTCCTGTTTGCCATTGTTTGCTCCCTAAAGACTAAAATGGATGTTCTGAAACTTGAGCTGGCCATGAACAACTAGTGTATATCGGAGGTGGTGACCCTTTGAGAGCTGTATGCAACGAAATTTCATTTTGATGTATGCCGATTGGTGTACATTCAAAGTGACAATAAAGTTATTATTACTAGTATCTGAATACAAGCATCTGAATTTCGATCACGTGACAGTGGGGATGCTGCAATGGTTGTGTGAAAAATGGTCATAGGTCACTTTTTTCAGTGCTATTTTAACTTCAAACAGTCACTAAACAAATGGCTATAAATTGAGGACTACCTATATTTAGTCTTCCTTGATTAAGACATTGCTTCCCTCATCAATATGAACTAGAGTTTCATTCATCATTAACTGAAATAGTGTCTTTCAGAATTTTTTTTAAAAGATTTTTCTGTTGGAGAACTTTATTCTCCTGAAAGTCAGTCTCCTAATGGTTCTGTTTTCCTGCCTGTAGGAATGTGAAAAATTTTGGGACATCTTTTTTGTTCTGCTTCAATGTGGCTCTACTTGTGAATGAGAAATAGAATTCTTACTTCAGGAATGCAGCTCAAACAAAGAAGCAAAATCTGTTTTTTTCTGTCTTCCCTTGTAATCTGTAGAACTAACTCCAAATCTTCAGATGTGCTATAGAACAGATGGAAGTCTGTGGGCTTAAGATGAGGCAAAACAATTGTAGGTCATGATCTAGTGTTAAAATCTGATCCAGATGTTCTTGGCAGCAGTAGTGAAAGAAATTGTCTCATCTCAAAATGTACCTCTACTCCTTTCAAAAGTTTGGGCATGTGTGCCATAATCATCAACACAATTGTTTGTGGGTTTTTTTTAATCAGCAGCAGCAGCCCATAAAATAATGGAACTTTCACAATATAATGATTGGTGTGTCTGCAGAGTTTCATTTACTAAAGTAAAGGAGAAAAGCTGTCAACTTTTAGTTTTGGATTTTGTGTAGTTCTCAAATTTCAATCTGCATAGTTTTTAATATTTTAATATATTTTAATTATTTCTCTTTTATAATCTGCAATCTGCCCAAAGTTATCTTATAGGTGAGATGGGTGACATAAAAATTTAATAAATAAATAGTAAAATATGGAAATATATTTTGCAAATATCTGTCAATTCCTTAAAAATTAATATATACTGCTCAAAAAAATAAAGGGAACACAAGATAAGACATCCTACTATTAAATACAGTACATTGTGTTGTTTAAGTGTTCCCTTTATTTTTTTGAGCAGTATAGTTTAGTAATGTCATTGCCTTTTTAGTAGTCAGCAGACCCTTGTGCTAGTAGCATTAAGCTCTTTTAAATTCAAGATACCAGTTACACTCTATTTATCCCTCATAATGATTACAGTACCATATCTGTTCCTTTCCATTTATAGAAATCAACTGCCCAGATTTGGTTTGCAGAGTGCGATGGGCGGCATATAAATTTAATAAGTAAATAAATTCTGCTTGTGGCAGCAAATGTGTAGGTTTAATAACATGCAAGAGGTTTCAACCTTATATAATATTACAATATGCAAATAGAGGAACAGAGTAATAAGTAACAATTTTCTCAGACTTCAAAAGAGGAATGGAAGGTAATGGCACTTGGATGGATTTAAAGGACAAATAGGATGCACATTTCATCCTTTAAATTTCCCCACCTCTCTCTCCCATGAACTTTGATCTAGCCTACTTTTGGAATGTAGCCCTTGACATACCTGAGAATCTGCCCTTTAAAAGAGCATTAAAATAGCAGATATCTATGGAAATTCTCTGTCATCCAGGTCATGGTTGTTCCAAAGGTGCTTTTTCAAGAGGCAATTGGATTTCCTTGTTTTTCTTTGAAGATGTTTTGCTTCTCATCCAAGAAGCTTTTGAAAAAGCACCTTTGGGATAAAACAGTAGATCTCTCCTCATACATTCGATAGATGATTAGAGGATCCTTTTACTGTATCTATTTTTATTTCTGTGGTGGGTGGGAGACTGATTTACAATGTTCCATAATGCCTACCTAAATTTGTTGGATTTTTTTTGAATGATGCTGTCTTTGGGGATTGTTTCAATTTTTGCTGTTTTTATATGTTAAATTTCTGAAGTTTTGGAGTTGGGTGACTTAGACATTTGAAAAATAAATGAATACATAAACCTGATGTGGTACTCCAAACAATGAAGTTGCACATCTCCAGTTTGGCTATTGCTTCTCTTAGCAGGTCATCTGTCAGAAACTTTCAAGCAAGACAGTCTCTTAGCCAACCATTTTGTGACAATCTTACTTTTGACACAAATAATTCAGTATTCTCTCAAAGGTCCTGATTTGCTAAGATGATTTGTCTTTCAACTCCTTACATATCCATATAGACACTGAGAAACAGAAGAGCCAACTACAGAGACACATGCAGGAATGACATGTTAGGCAGTGCCACTGCTGTGAGGAGCTTACATATGACACTATGACCTCTGACCTGAAGACTTTTCATCATGCAGCAAAAGACAGACAAGGAAGAAGCTCAGGATGCCTTTGGGTAAGGACAACGTGTTCTATATTTAGGGCTTGACTGTTCAATCTTGCTGTTGTCCTCTGACTCAGACAATGAACCCTCCAGCAGAATCTCAATCTTCTCAGCATTGCAAAACTCTTAAACATTGAAATCAAATGAGGGTTTTACATGAGGGTCATTGAGATTTGAAAGGAATCACCATGTTATAGATTGGCTGCCTACATGTTTCCAGTTGGCTTTACAATACTGCTGGAATAGCATTATTTGATGTTCTAATTTTAGGAAGAGGATGGTGTCTGTACATGAGACTCATTTGGAGATATTCAAGAGCCTGTTTTTCCATTTCACTTTATCAGAATGATGGTGGGGCTATCTTGAATTTGACTAGTATATTTAATTTGCTTTGTTTTCCTGCACAGATTTAATCAATCTCCTTTAATTTACTTTTCTCACTTAAATCTAACAGCATCACTTTTCTATGGGAGGCAGCACAGAATGGGGCTTTTGACCAAAATATTTAATTTGTCCCCAGAATACACAGAGCTATATTTCACCAGCTCTGTAAGGGAAGAATTATGAAATTCATTCTGATCTGGTGATTTTTCACATAACGCTAAAATTGAGGTTTGGAGAATATTTGCAGAGGTGCATGGATGTCTACTGTTTTTTTTGGTGTCAAATGCAATTTTCACTGCATCAGCCAGATTTAGAGATGAGAAGTAAATTTATTTTTTACTTTTATTCGGGAGAAATCTTTCTTTAAAGGGTTTCTTACCGATTCAAATATAGACTTCTGAATGAAGGAATTTTACCTTCCTGATTGCTGCAGAAAATTAAATGAAATTGCATCTTAGACTGAAAATGATCATCATATCTCTCAGCTGATCCAAATGGAAAATTAAAAATATTAAATTCAAAAGATGTTTAGCCCTAGATCAAACTAATAAATGCCCCATGTCTTCTTATTTTTGTTGCTTCTTATTTTTGTTGACTTTGCTTGTCAGAAGGTTGCAAAAGGTGATCACCTGATCCCAGGATACTGCAAGTATAATAAATATGAACCAGTTGTCAAGCATCCGAATGTAAATCATCTGACCATGTGGATGCTGCAAAGGTGGTAAATGTGAAAAATGATCATGTCACTTTTTTCAATGCCGTTGTAACTTCGAATGGTCAATAAACTGTTGTAAATTGGGGACTTGCTGCCTACTTAACAAATTTAGGTAGGCATTATGGAACATTGTAATAATATTATTTTTTTATTTTGATTCTGAAGATCTACAGGAAATTTCTCTGCACCCCAGAAGAAGTCTACAGTGAAATTCTGAAATCCCACTACTATTTTCTTATCCAAAAGAGAAGGAAAATAATGTTTTCCCTCTCTAATAGGAATGTATAAATTTAATTTTTTAAATCCCTTTTGTTATTAAACAAAACCCCTGAAGCTGCTTTAAAAAGAATTGGAGAAATAAATAAGGACAATGCATTATTAAGCATTGTGTTATAGATTAGGGTAAAGCTACATATATTACTAGCCATGTGAGCTCCACTAGTTAGAAGCACCAGTTGATAATAAATGTGCATACAGCCTGTTCTGCCTCATATACCTTATGGAAATCCTGATTTAAGAAGGAAGAGGAACAGAAGGATCAGAATTAAGAGCTTGCCTAACCTTATCTTAAAAAGCTAGATCTATATCTGACAGTGATAAAAAACTCTTCAGCCTTAGGAACTCATCGGCACAGAAGCAACAATATGCTTCCCTCCTGTCTTTGACAGTGTATAAAGTACAGTACTGCATTCACAGCCTACCTCACTGCCTTGGCAACAAGGCCACTCAGTGCTGCTGCCCACACAGACAGCTTAACAGAGAATAGTTTCAGGACAACAATAGGTGGGCTCCTGGCTGTTTTTTCTCTGCCTTCCCTACAAATTACTCCCTGAAATGTGAGAGAAGGACAGCTGGGCTGGCAAATCCTGGTGTATGAGTCAGGGCTGCTAATTGCAAAATGCTTTTTTAAAAGTTATATCCAGAGCTTAATATTCTTGTGGTAGGAATTTTTAAAAAGAACACTGTGACTTTAAACCCCCCATTTTCTCTCTCTCTCCCCCCCCCCTTTCAGAAGCCTGTCAGGGCTGATGTCAGATTCTCCCTTTGTTCAATGAGGAGCAAATCCATTCCCATTCCAGTCTTAACTACCCTGGTCAGTTTTACTTTCTATTCCTCCCTTGTTTTCCTCCTTTGTAAACAAAAGGGTGGGAGAGGGGATAGAATAAAGAATGAAATTAGTCAGGGAATAAGGAAACCAGTGGGAAATGTGGAATAGAGATTGGGTACCAGGAGATGTTAAATTAACTGTTTGATCTGCACTATGAACATTAATACTACTCCATTCAGTATTATATAAGGTTAATGTTCCCATCCCTGAATCCTTTTCCAAAAGGAGTCCAATGTTCAGAGACGGTGTTTTTAATAGCTATAGGATAAATGACAATTAAAGCTCAGAGCATAATAGAATCTGGAGGGGATAGAGATCCTACAGCAGATCCCACAGATCATTGACTTCTATAGAATATTCTTCTATATGCTATCGATTATTTGGATGAGAATCCTTTTTGGTTTTACCATTGGATTAATGTCAGAAAACTTTAGATAGCTTCAACCTGTCTTAATAGCAGGTGTCTATAAGAATAGAGATTCTTATGAGGAGACAAAAGAGAATTTTGACAAAATGAAGGAAGAAATCCACGACTTGAAATCCCAACTAGAAAACTTTCAGCAGAAGATTACAAAGAATGAGCAAAGGATTCAGACAATAGAAGACAAGTCAGTAGAAACTGACCAAAAGTTGGAAGAAATAAAAGACAAAAACCAAAGACTGATGCAGGCAAATAAAGAATTATAAGACTCAGTAGCGGTTTTGGAAATGGAAAAGGCATCCTATTTTTTTAAGATTTCAGAACATAATGGAAGACAAGGAAGAAGACCTTGCTGATTTGATGATAGAACCGTTGGCTGGAGCGTTGGAAGTTGGGAAACAGGAAATGGAGGGACAGATAGATCAAACATTTAGAGTTAGTTCAAGTTATGCAAGAAGAAATAAAGTACATGTTAAATTTGTTAAAAGATCAATAAGAGATGAGATATTGAGAAGAGTGAGAGATGATCCATTGCAATACAAGGAAAAAGAAATTGTAGTATTGAAGCAGATACCTAGGAGGATAAGGGACTCATGAAGAGAATATCAATTTCTGACCAAAGAATTAATCAAGAAAGGAGTAAATTTTAGATGGCTGATGCTGGAGGGGATACTAATCAACTGGGATACAAAAAGATACAGAGTGGGCTCTGTCTTTACAGCAATGGAATTTCATGACAGATATAGAGCTTTCCTCGAAGAAGGAAATTGAGAATTCCAACCAGAATGGGAACCGAGAAAACAGGAAGAGATAGCAATAGAACGGGTGGCTAAGCAAAGAAGAAACAGAAAATGTAAATCAAGAAGGACCAAAAGGGAAAGAACAGAGACAGATAAGAACAACTAGGAGAATAAAACCTAAATATAATTGAAGATGGAGAAGGACAATGGAATTCTTTCAATGAATATAAATTGATTGAACTCCCCCTTAAAAAGGAATTTTTTTTACATAACTACAAGACCTAAAAATGAATATAGTCTGTCTTCAAGAAACACATATTAAAAGACAACATTATAAATTCTTGGAATACCCAAAAATTGGGAAACTTTATTTTTCATTAGCACAACAAAAAAAGAGGAGTAGCTCTATATATTAAAGAAACAATAAATCCCAAACAAATCTACTCAGACGAAGAAGGAAGAATGCTAATGGTAGAAATAATGATAAACCAAAAAGAGACATTGATGTTAGCAATTTATGCACTGAATAATAAACAAGAAGAATTTTTCCAAAAACTACATAAGAAAATAGTGGAAACGGAATACAAAAATATCTGCTTAATAGGAGATTTTAATGCAATTGTAGATGAAAAGCTAGATTATAGAAGTAGTAAAATAGGGAAAAATCTGTTTGATCTTCCACTTGGTGCAGAGTTTGTCTCCCAGTTGATGTCAGGGTAGTTAAAGTCCCCCATTACTAATTATAGTATACACCTATGGCAATATCACTTTTTCTCCCTTTTATATTGACCCAAATGCATTCAAGTTTACAATTTTCATCATTGTTGTGCTCTATTTCTGTAGAGATGTAGTTATTTGTTATACAGAGAGCACCTCCTCTTTTATTTGGTCTGTTTCTTTTGAATAATTAAAATCCCTCTAGCTGTGTGTTCCATTTGTGGGTTTCATCCCACCATGTTTCCGTAATGGAGACAATATCATATCTGCCCTCATTAACCTGAATTTCTAGTTCACCCTGTTTGCTGTTCATACTCTGCATTGGTGCATAGTCATTTCAGTCCTTTATGACTGACCCTGTGTTTGCTTTCTACATAACCTGTGTGGTGCCTGAGTTCCCCTATTGTCTTACCACCTATTTGGTTAGTGCACTTTGTGTGGCACCTGCTATTAAAAGCTTGATTTTGCTTGACAGCAAGGTTGATATTCTTGTTCACACATACATCTATGTTATATGTGCTGATAGCCTTATAGTTTTTAGATTACCAGGGACAGGGATGTACATCTAAGTAAGTACTTTCTGTTCTCTGCAGGATGTTGCTTCAAACACTAAAAACTCTCAGTGTTAAAATGATGGCAGGGATCTTGTTCCAAATGACAGAAGCCCAGGAGTTCTGATGAAAGCATGGAACTTAGCTTTTTATTCAATCTCCATCCTGCTACCCTCCCCATATGCTATGTGAAAACAGATGCTTTTATAAGATACCATATCATTAACTATTTGGTGCTTAAAAATAAAATAAGATTAGCCAAATTCTTTAATGGAAAGTAAAAATGTTTGCATTCTGGAAATTTAGCCTTGACATATCTGATGGATGCAAAGTTAGGGAAACATAACTGTTTTAAGTATGCCAATACATTGCTGGTACTGTATAACCTGGGACAGAGGAATTGGGTCTTAACTTAGCAATGCTCAAACCACCTTTTTATGGATTCTATGAATAATTAAAAGCAAGGGCTTGTTGGATGTCTACTTTGAGCAGATCAAATAAAAAGAAGTATCATCTATAGATACCTTGATTAAATAATTCAATATGACTGATTGTGAAAATTAATATTTGACCTTGAAGAATGGAGTTTATCACCCTTAATAGATTTTTTTTAAAATCAAAAAGATGGCACAGAAAAGATATTTTGCTACAGTTATATATTCATGCAGTCAATTTAATAAAATCTACACTTTTAAAATAATGCATGAAATAGCATTTCCTACAAATATAAATCAATATTAAAGGAATAATATGGATCTTCTTAGGAAGAAAGTAATCAGTAGTTACACCCTTTTTGCTAAAGCAGTACTATCTTTTCTATTGCAAATCAGAGCTATTTTTCCTTATAAAATAGAGTGAAAGCATAGTAATGTATATAGAAAATTGAATGGAAATGTTACAGAGATAAAATGATTTTACATCGTGCTTTAGAATATCAGCTCATGTTGGTAGAATATCTGTCATGTTGATAGAGAAGATTTTTTTAAAAAGCATATGGTTTGAGACGCATCACGGTGTGAATAAAAAGTGAGCTATAATGTCGAATATAGACAGTTTTGCCTCAAATGTCAATTTATAAAGACTCTGAAAATGATGATGAGATGCTGATATTGATATTATTGATATATTGATGTTATTGATTATTGATATAATTGATTTATTATGGTTCTTTGCACAGTCAGCCAGATGTTCAGACTGGATTTTGCATTGTTGTCCATCTATTGAGTCCTTCCCAAGGACCTGGGATAGGCAGATGTAGATGTTTGATGGTGTTATATATATTGTTGCTGAATGTAAGAAGTTCCAAATAAAACTGCCTTTTGCAATCGTCTGATGGTGAATTTGTCAAAGCCGATGGTGTTCAAGTGATGCTTCAGTTGTTTGGAATTACACCCAAACAATGTACCTATTATTCTATACTTTGCTTTCTTTTGCCACAGTCATTCTATTTCTATTTGCAGGTCTTTGTATTTTGTTATGTTCTCCAGTTCTTTCTTTTCTATTCTGCTATCTCCAGGTATTGCCATGTCCATTATCCAGACTTTTTTGTTTTATTGACAATTAAGTCTGGGTATTATGTAGTAGGTGTCTGTTAGGTTGAATTCTAAAGTCCCAGAGCACTTTAGCTTCTTCATTTTCTATTACTTTCTCCATTTTATAGTCTCACCACATTCCTCTGTTGCTATTAACCTCTCCCAATCTATCAACATTGACCAGCAACTGTGTGTACCATTGTGCCATCTATCTTTGCACAAAACTTCTGATGTTTCTACTGACTCCTGTCATTTCTAGGCACTTGATTATCCAATGATGTGGCAGGGAGTCAAATGCCTTTTTGTAGTCAATCCATGCCACATTCAGGTTGGTCTTCCTTTTCTTGCAGTTTTCCAGAATCATCTTGTCAGTTAGGAGTTGATCTCTTCTTCCTCTGCTCTTTAGGTAGTTCCCTTTCTGCTCTGGTGGAAAGAGCTAGTTTTCAACTAGATGCTATTGGACCACATCAGCTACCATACCAGTTAGTAACTTGAAAATTGTTGGTAAGAAGATAATTGTTCTGTGGTTATCTGTGCTGTCGCTTTTGCTGGATCTTTCCTTATCAGGTAGGTTTCACCAGACGTTAGCCACTCTTCATTTTCACCTCCTTGCAGTATGTTGTTAAACTGCTTGGTGACAAGTGGGTGTAGACCAGTCATCTGTTTGAACCAAAAATCGTGTAGTTCATCTTCACCTGGTGCTGACCAATTCTTGATCTTCCTTGCCCTTTTCTCCACAATTTCTGCTGTATTACAGGTTCTTTCATTTCAGACTTATTTTTATTCTTATCCACCTCCTTTAATCAAACTGTGTTCTTGTATTTCTTTTGGTTATCCCATAGCTTTGCCCAGAACTGTACAGTTTCTTCCTTGTCAGCTGTTGCCTGCTTCACTGTAGTCTCTTCACTGATGGATTGCTAAAAACTTTTCTGATTGGATTGAAACTGGAGATTCTGCATATAATTTGCAATTCGAGCCATTTGGCTTTTTCTCGTTTGTTGATTTTGTATCCCAGGTACTTGGTTATAACTGCAGCTGTTTTGTACATTAATTATTCTGTTTCTTGCAATGACATGGTGTTTATATTTGATACAATATTTATTTATTTATTTATTTATTTATTTATTTATTTATTTGATTTGTATACCGCCCTTCTCCCGAAGGACTCAGGGCGGTGAACAGGGACATAAATTTCAAAATATTGTTATTTTTAATCCTTGTGCTAGCTGTTTCTTCAATTTATTTTAATTATTGAGACTCATGATTATTGACTCATTATTAATGAGATACTGAATAGGAGTTAAAGTTTCCTCTTAAGACAGTGACAGAGACAGCTCTGAAATTTGTGACTAAATTGGAGTGATTCCTGGTACCATTACATCCTATGCAAATTGCACAGTGTCAAAATGCAGCCAAATTTTTATAGGATAGTAGGTAGAAAATTCCATAGATGTGTTCCCTTAGAAGTAAAAATACAGTACTAACAAATCAAATAATTAAGAATTTGCATATATTTCTTAATATCTAAAATCTGTTGCCTTGCTGCCTTATTCTAATGATAGAAATGTTCGAGTAAAACCTCAGCCATGATCTGGGGCTCTTTTCCATACAGGGTAGAATTGCTGAGCCTAACTAAAGTATATTGTGCCAGGTACTGTGTTAATGGAAATAAATTTGCTTCATTCCTAAATCATTTTGTTTTCTGTTTCAACAAGAAAATTGCTAGAAGAATATTCTTAAATTCCTATTTATGATAGATTTAGAAAATTCTCTCAAGAAAGTTAATGAACTATTTGTAAATACCAAGAATGGACCTAACACCACCTTTGGTGGACTTGTAAAAAAGCTAAAAGTGATTGGATTGAAATACATAGATTAACTCAACATTTTTTGAAGATAAATATAAAATTCAGACCAGAAACATTTTTGTTAGGGCTGATGGATAAAAGGCTGGAAAATTACATGGTGTTTTGTTCTTACATAAGACAACAGTGGCAAGACTTCTACATGCCCAAATATAGGAGGGATTTGATGATCCCTACAATGAAGAACTGCTGACAGAATTGGCTGTGATGATGAAACTAATGGCTCTAATTAGATAAAAGACAGTGGCTACATTTAATACAGATGGAAGCCCCTTTTTGATTTTTGGGCAAAGTAGAAAAAAATTAAATCATTACATATGGATTTGACTATCAGTAATTTCTATAGATTATAAAAAATGGAGGGTACACTGTAATTGTAGAACAAGAGATGAACTCAGGTTTTACTTATATATGTTCTTTTTTAAAATGTATTTTTGTTTCTTTCTATATTTTCTATCCTTTTGCACTTCTAGCTGCTATTTCCATATCCTGACTTCTTTTTTTTATTTTCTTTCTTCACTATTAGCTTTTTGTTAGTTTTTTATTTTTTAATTAAAAACAATAAAATTATAGGAAAAAGAAAGAATGAAAGCTCATGAACTATCTGGAGAATGATATATACTGTATATATATTTCTCTTCGGGGGTTCTTTGATCTAGAAAAGTTGTCAGAATTTCAAGTGAGAAAGTGAAATCAGTTCAATTCAAATTTGTAGTGCAAATAATATTTACTTTCGAGTTACAGGAATATAATAAATAGTGTAAAGACATGCAATTTTTTAATTCTAAGAGCATAACAGATAATCCAATCTGCCCTTGATTTTTGTATTGTTTAATATTCATTATGTAATTGATATTAGAGGGGAGCCAATTCTACAGTAAATCTACACAGATACCCTTTTTGTTTAGGCATTTTAACCTTCACTGATAAACAAAACCAATTATTCTAAACCCTGAGCAATTATAGAAGCTCTGATAAATGGGCTACATGACACATGCAATTTGTTCTATAGGCAATCAATTTACTTCAATATCTAGGAGAAGATTTCCATATTACAAGATTATATTACTTGTAAATGTGGATTCTTTCCCCTTTCCCTGGTTCGTAAAAAGAGGTTCAAAACAGTTCCCCTATATTTGGGTAATGAAATGTCTGCAAGAATACAACCAAGCTCAGAGAGCATCAAGTTTCCCCATATAACAAGATATTGTTTTTCTTTAATATTGCTGATATCTTTTCCACAAATGTCTTTCAGTAACATCTAAGTAATCTTATACCACTATTTTATTCAAGCTTGATCTGACAGATATTGGTTTTCACCCTGATGCTCTTTATTAAGCACACATCCCACTCAGTCAACATAATTTAGCTCCAAGAAATATATTACATGCGTGAAGAATATTAAATCCCTGGCTTCTTTTCTGGTCCTTCCTTGAGCATTAGCTCTTTCTCTCTGCTTTAGCTGTAGGGCTTTAAAAGTGGTACTTCACTAATCCCCTCTTTAGCAAATTCTGTTATTCCTTGGTGCAAAGAATGTATGCTGTTTTGATTAGCTTATAATGGTTGCATCTGATGAAATAAGTTCTTATGCACATAAGTTCAGGCTATAATGAATTAACTGCTTTTTTAAAGGTGCATAGGTCTTTGCCTTAATTACTATAACATACAGAACAATGTTTACATCTAAAGTTTCCCACCTTGGGATTCAATTAAGATTTACAGGACAGCAGCCTGAGGATCGTATGATTTTGTTGCACTATATAAACATTCCATCTCAGGGCAAATAAAACCACCTTTTAGTGTGGTGATAAAATGGTGTAATGGCTTTTGCTACTCAAAATATTACTGAAAATCAACAATCATGTTTTTTAAAATCCATCTTAAAGCCAAATGCTTTTATTTATAAGGTTGAGGGATAGGAGATGGCCAAATAGCTCTTTCTGAATGCTCAACTGTGAAATGAGTTAGTCTCATAAGCATAAGTGAAAAGTAGAAAGCTATATTTCTGAGTGTCAACAGAGAAGTTTGAGGATGAGCTTAGTCTTTTCCCACAGTTTTCTGTGAATCAATGATCCACTACTGGCCATGTTGTGATATGTTTTGTCTAAATTGTACACTGACTGTTTAACATTTTCAACTAACATGCAGCTATGGCAACATGGAGCTGCCTAGAAACACAGCATTGTGTGACCTGGGAAAATATTTAGCTGTTTTATTAATATTGTCATCTTCTATGGAAGCTACTTATCAAACCCTGGAAATGATCTCATCCTATTAAACTTCCAGGGAAGTGGGGAAAGATTATCCTTTCCCATCACTATGATTCTACTTGCATATACTGTACAAATAGTTAAGTGTGCAGTTTGCACTGATAAATAAGGCAACATTATAAATTGCTATTTCTAATGAATATATAATGTATGACATCTAGGCAATACCAGGTTGGGAAGGGCTGATTTGAAAGCATTTTGGATTTTTTTAAAGTCAAGGTTCACATTTCTCAACCTCGATTCTCCCTCCTGCCCAACATAGTACATTATTCCTTGTAGTAGATAATCAGCTTTCTGCTTTTAATCTTTTCTGTCAGGATACTGAATTTAGTAGCTGGAACAGTAACAAGTACCACAGACCAGAACACACAGTTGTAGTTGATTAGCTAGAGAGTGCTGCCTCATACATGACACAAGCTATGCTATGATTGGTTGCCATAAGTATAAAGGGAGAGTTTCTCTTTTCCCCCAACTTTTTCTTCTCTGTGTTGTGTATACTGTTTAATTTACCTCATGATATCCCAATGTTGATAAATATCTTGTGTTCTTTCTTTCTGGATGATGACAAAGACTGTTGTAAGTAAATAAAGAAACTACAAGTTTGTGTTTCTCTGACTTCATCTGGACAGATGCTACACAATTCCTTGACATTTTCTTCTAACATAATTGTGAATTACACAGCATGCCCAATGGTCAAAAAACCATGAGGGTTTGGGTCAAACTATCTGGAAGGCTCTTGATTTGGCAGATAGATCTGGTTACATTTAGAAAGCAAACTGTGTATGGTATGGCAGACAATACTTGCAGGATTACTTCCTCTGCTTCCTGATAAAGATATCTTGGGAAAAATTGCTAGTGGTCTCCCACCTCCAATAATTGAGAAGATTGAGTTTTGCAGCCATGATTTGACTGTCGTTTGGAACAGCTTTCCCCCAGGAAATTGATCTGCCCCTACACTGTCAGCTTTTTGTAATCTATTAAAAAGTGAGCTTTTAAAGGAAGGCTTTGATGTATGAGTTGACATGATTATTGATAGTATTTATAATGTCACTTTGTTTTATTTGCATGTACCATGGATGTATTACTATTCTGTACTGATGGATGTAAGCTGCTGAAAATTTCTTCTGTTGTAGAAAAAGACTGAATGCAAAGTTGGTGGTACTAATTTTGGCCAACTCTTTTATGGTACCTGCCCTTTAGAACAACATAACTTGATCCATCTTTAAGCACTGTTTAAGAAGTTGGCTTTTCCCTTGTGCCTTGATTTAGATGGGTGGGTTTCAGATACTACAGAGGAGACTATTGCAGGTATCTGTATTCCAGTACATGGTGTGATATGAAAGGATGAAGTCTGTGAATGCACACCCCCATTTTGTTGAATATGGGAATTCAGTGGTCCTGTCCCTTTGGTACTTTCTCATCTATTGACCACAAGAAAGCAGTGCAATGCTTCCTTGGGATTTACTGAGTGTCCTCTCTTGGCGCTACCTGTTCTTTGTTTAAGGGACTGGTACTATGCAGTTAGGGACGCGGTGGCTCAGTGGGTTAGGACGCTGAGCTTGTCGATCAGAAGGTCGGCAGTTTGGCGGGTCGAATCCCGAGTGCCGCGTAACAGAGTGAGCGCCTGTTACTCGTCCCAGCTTCTGCCAACCTAGCAGTTCGAAAGCACGTAAAAATGCAAGTAGAAAAATAGGGACCACTACGGTGGGAAGGTAACAGCGTTCCGTGCGCCTTTGGCGTCTAGTCATGCCGGCCACATGACCACGGAGACGTCCTCGGACAAACGCTGGCTCTTCGGCTATGAAACGGAGATGAGCACCGGCCCCTAGAGTCGGAAACGACTAGCACGCATGTGCGGGGGAACCTTTACCTTTTTACCTTACTATGCAGTTACTTCCACTTTCTTCTGCCTTTGTTCCAGTCACACACAGGTGTGTGCATATATATACATACAAAAAATATGTTCTCTGCTTCTCCTCCTGGTAGGATGTAGCTAGCTAGATTCTGATCTTTGCCTATCTTAATGCATTTCTATACATAAATACTCTTTCTATTATATTATAAAGCCTGCTTAATTAGTCATTATTCACTTTAGATTTTCACTCTAAGGAATATTCACATGCACATACAGAATGCTGTCACCCTTCAGCTGATTCTTTCCTCATCACACTAGTTCTTGAACTCCTGAATAGGGCAATTGTTATGCCACATTTTGACTGAGATCACTTTCTAAGAGTGAAATCTAATACATTGCAGAAGATCTTCTGGTTTCAGGGTGAAAATAAATTACTATACTTGCTAGGAGCAGAAGTTGTAGACAACTCTGAGATAATGACAGAGGGCTGGCTTTGTTGCCAGGAAGGATGATAACAAGAAAACATTATTTGGGTCCCAGACATTTTTCAAGGCATAGGACAATTAGTCATCATAAATATATAGTCAAGTGTAAAAGACCAGAGCTGGAAGCAAACGTTTGAGGCCATTGTGCAAAACATTTCAAATATAAAGTTGAATAACCATGGAATAACTCATGGTGTAACACAGGAAATGTGTGGTGCATATATTGACATGCACATAACTACAGTTGGCATTTCTGTCTGTTCTCCTCTTGGACAGGACATGGGATAGAGTAAAATATAATAATGGAATATGTGATAAACCAAAAGAAATGATATCAAATAAAGAAATGGGGATAACTATTCCTACTCTGCCAATATCAATAACTGTAGACCAGAAATGTTTATAAAAATTAGCATACAAAGTTGGGAATATTGGGTAAAGAAAATGTTTGGGCTAGGTTGCATTTTAATAAGTTACAACAGAAAAATCTGAACAGAAAAAAACTAAAATGGTTAAAAATACATGCATTGTGGAAAAATCAATGTATCAGTATCCCTACATATTCAGAGAGTTTAAAAAAGGCAGTTTACTGGGAATTTAGAAAGAACAGGATTCTCCAAAGTTGACAATTTAAGACTTGTGGTCTTCAATTCTCAGAATTCCTCAGCCAGCATAATGACTAAGGAATTCTGGGAGTTGAAGTCCACAAGTCTTAAAGTTGCCAAGTATGGAGACCTCTGGGTTAGACCATGGGAACAGATGAAGTACTGGTACCAAACAGTTTTCTAGTGATCTATAAATACCTGTCCTCCACCACATCAAGTGCTTCAAATTGAAGAAAATGATTTGTTCCTAGATTAGGCCCCATACTGGAATCATGCTGTGCCATGTTTGCCAAAAATGGGTTATATTCTAGACAATGCAATGACTTTTATGTATGGACCTTTTTTAAAAAAAATGTGCAGTTTGATTCACTGTTTAGTTTACAAAGGAAAGTTAATAATAGAAAGGTTGCTCAAATTTGCTGAATTTGGTCCCTTGGTTTCAATAAGGGAGAATCAGTTAGAGAAGTCCATTTTTCTCAGAACTTAAAGATGGGATTTTTATTTAAGTCTATGTTTGTGTGCATGTATACACACACAATGTTCAAAAAGACAGTGAATGACTTATTTTTGTATGGCTTTCCAAGACATTTCTCCCCCTTATCCTAGCTTTAAATGTCAGTTAATTTGTCATGTTTATGGCAGATGGGAGAAATGGTGTCAAGTACAGCTGTCACCCTCTGTGTTTGGCCTTGGCAGTTTTTCTGCAAAGAATAAATATTCCAGTTTGTTTACCATCCAGCCTTTAGTTGGCTGAAAGTGCTTGTAACTCTGCTGCAATTAAGAGGGCATCTGAGATTTTGTGAATTCCTTAATCTGTTAGTTTGAGTTTAGCGTAATTACATTGGGTGAAGCTTCTTTCTGTTCTTTTAATTACCTAAATTTAGTTTATATAAAAGAGAGATCTGGGTGGGTTCATTCCAGATTTGCCACTTAAGAAGTTTAGACTAAGAAGTTTAGACTAACCTTACTTTCAAAAATTGGTTCAGTAGGCACTTTTGTGCATTTAACAAATGGGTAAAAATCTATAATTACTTTTATTTTGCACACTCTACTGAAATGAATGACCAGTGAAAAAGGATTTATTTCTACTTTCATGGGATTTCCACATTGACTCGCAAGGCAATGACTGAATTAGTGTTCATATCTGTTTTATCATTTTTGAATTTTTATAAAGCCTGACACATATTTTTTGATAATTTGTAGGAGCTATTTTGAAAACATAGATTATGTGTACATCTGCTGACCCTGTTTCTCCATTATCCTCTGTTTTATAGTATATGTGCTTGTTTAGATAGGCTTTTAGATTAGACATAGCTTGTATAAATCTCTGCTGGTGTAGAGGTCTTAAAATACTGTCAACAAGGCATTGAAGTGAGGAATATCTTTCATTCATTCTCATGGTGTATTTGACCTTAAGTAAGGCTAAACTAAGTTGAGATATTATGAAAAGGGAAACACTGTTTGTTTGCTAAAATTGCTCATTATCTTAATTTCATTTGCTTGAAAATAACTTTTGTTCATCTCTCTTTCTCTCTCTCTCTCTCTTCTCCCTCTCCTCTCCTCTCCTCTCCTTTCCCTCTCTCAGGTAATCTTGCACACAATTTTATCAATATATTAACCTATATTATTCTCATCAATTTTGTCATTATTATCTCAGTATTTGTATCTACTTGAAAAAGTTAATATTGATAAAAATTTTAAAAAATAGTTTACTGTTCCTAGAAACAGCATAATTGTACTTATAATTACAAGTTTTAGTTTGATTTGATCATGCTCTATCTCAAATAATAGGAAATAGGCTAGCTAAAAAAGTAGCGGAACCAGTTATATTGGAGGCTTTAAACAGTTTTGTGGTCGATGCGAAAGAGAAGCCATGCAAGAAATTATGTGTAACTTTGAAATTGGCTATTTTTGAGATTAACATACATCTGCCTCTTCTATGAACTATTGATCTGATACGAATGCCTTGTTTAATTCATGCTGATGCCAGTAACATTTTTCCTAAGCTCATTCTCATTATCTCCCATATTAATGATGTTGCATTTAATCACTTTACCAGGGGTGTCAAACTGCTGGCCCGTGGGCCGGTTTCATCATATGGAAGCTGCGCCCACCCCATTTTTGGCAATGGCAAAAAGTGTCTGATATGTCACGTAACGTCGCAAGTTTGACATGTCTGCTTTATCCAAAACAAGTATTTAAGTACTTAATTTGACACATGGAAGTTGATAGGAAATGCATCCTATCATTCAGAAGGACAACATCTTATAAACAGCTAATTTCTGAAATGTACATTTACTACAGAGCCATGGAATAAGTCACTTTGTGTATGGATTCATATAACCTGAATTCCTCATCTCTTTTAGTACAATTTACTTCCATGAGACTACACTAAGTTCAGCCTCATTTAATTCTATATAAAACTGACAAGAGACACTTAGCAAAGTAGGAGATCAAGAAATTATGTCTTTATGCTGCCCATAGAATTTTGGAGAAGATGAATGTAGGTATATGCCAATTCATGCATTATCAAGTTTATCTGCCACCATAAACAAATTTTAATATTTTGGATAATCAGTAGTCAATAAGGAAGAATTCTGCTTTGCAGTATTTGTGGGCAAATTTAGATGTTAATGTTTAGTCTCCTTCACAGGTATTTTCTGTTAGCCACTCAGAGTTCAGAGTGCAATATTATTTGGATCTTAAGACATCTGAATGATGGAGCAGTACATTTAGAAAGGAAATCTGGACAATTAATTTGACAAATTTTTTATCCCAGCTTTTATATGAAGTATTACCTGTCCAGTCATGAGTAATATCCATAGATGACAAATCAGTTCAAGACAGGCTGCTTGTGTTTAACATTTTGGTTTGTAATTTTGAAGACTTTGACATGACTGATTATGCTAAGGCTTGGGGCAATTTACTAAATTAATGAATAATTCCTAATACATGAGAATGATTAATTGAGATGCTTCTTTGGATAGTATTCAGTGTAATGAAGCTTGAGCAATGACAGGTGCAGAGATATGGGCCAGATTCTGTACACTTTACTCAGTTGAGCACTTATTAAAGGCAATCAATCATCATGCAGTGGGTAGTGCTGAATTAGCCCATGCATGAAATAATGCAGAAAATGTTTGAGGCATAAACCTAAACTCACTGTCCTAGTTAACACTTTTTTAAGTTAATAAAAAGCATATTCTGCTCTCAGGTGGATTAATAACTATAATTTAGGCAAATTCTTGGGATTATTACTTTCTCTTCTGAGGTTCAGCTTTTGAGGATCATTTCATACATTACTTTTTCCATCACATAATTAATCTGTTAGAAGAGTCACCAAATGCCAAAATCTATTTCAGTCTATGGTAATATTTTTGTTATTATTCTGTAATTATTATTGTTCTTGACAGAGATGTTACACTATTTTATCCTATGGAATATCTAGTGAATATATCTGGAAATTCTGGAGTCACACAGTGGTAGAATTTGCATTACAGAACTACAGTTCAGTTTGTTTCAAGTAGGGGTGCAGTAGCTGAGCAGTTAAGATGCTGGGCTTCTTGACTGGAAGGTTGGGAGTTTGAGACTTAAGTACTGTGTGACAGTGAGCTTCCTTTACTTGCTCCAGTTCTTGCCAACTTAGCAGTTCAAAAGCATGTAAATGCAAGTAGATAAACCACATTTAGTGGGAAGGTAACAGCACTCCATGTGCCTTCGGCATATGGTCATGCTAGCTACATGACCATTTTTGGACAACACTCTGACTGTGAATTGGATGTGTACACCACCTCCTAGAGACAGACACGACTGGCAGGGGAAACCTTTACCTTTTTATCTTGTTTCAAGTGCATTTTTAATATCTCTGTTAGATGAGTTACAGATGAAAAGCAATAAAGTATTATTTGTGTCAAACTCCTATTAACTTAATGGACAAGCACCTAACTGGCAATTCCATTTAAACAGGATTGGATTCAGGTTAGTAGCTGGAAAGGAGATCACCAGAAACTACCAAACCTATAGCAAGATTGGGACATTACAAAAAGTATGCAAGAAAGTAATGACAAAATCGTTCTGTAATCATGTCATAAATTTTACATAGATTGAGGCAAAAAAGAATTCAATTAAATCATCTAATAGTTTAAAAATAATAATAATAATAATAATAATAATAATAATAATAATAATAATAATAATTCTGCAGAATTAGCTTGAGAGATTAGATGCTTGGCAGAGCTCCTTGTTAGTAGCTCCTGGACATTTGCCTCTCTTTCATAATAGCATGGTTTAATAATGGTCAACTGGGTTAACTAAAGATTCAATATATTCCAAATGCAGACTGACATCTACAGAAAACCTGATTTTTCACTAGCTGGACCCAGAACAGATCAGATGGCTAAAATGCTTTGGATCTTTCACAGGATTCACATCCTTCAGTGAAGATCTTATCACAGAATGACTGAAAAAGAAATCAATGCATGCTGTGAGTGTAATCTTTGGAGAAATGCACAGGAACATCAATCTGTAAATTGCAAGTGCATTGCTTCATTTTAAAATATGTTCTTTATGCCCTGACCTCTTCAGTTACTTATCAGTTCAAATTATTTTATAATAACCTGCCTTCAACATCAAGCCAAGCTTTGACTAAATTTGGTGTCCTTTTAAGTAAAAGAAAGATAATTAAATAAGGAGCTGTCCTTTCCAATTTCAATGATTGAAAAGAAAGGCTACCTGCTTGCTGAATATACTGGACAAGTTGATTATGGTAAATGACTAACTTTTATTTATATGTTGATAAAGCTTTACAGAGCATACATTTATTATCACAATTATATGGGAGGAGCCAAGATGGTGGACAGGCAGCAAAGGCTGTAAAGAGCTCCTCCAAAAGTAAAAGTTTTATTTTATTTTACTTTATTTTTATTTTAACTTTTTAACCTCTTTTAATATTGTATTTTAACCTACCCCTTTTTAACCTTTTAAACCCATTTTTAACCCATTTTAACCTTTTAAAACCTATTTTTAAACTTATTTTTAAGCCTGTTTTAACAAACTTGAATAGGGAAAAGAAGGAAGAGACAGCACTCTGCAGCAGAGAGTTTATCCAAGCCTTTGAAGCAGCAGAAAATGGAAGATTATATTGCAAACAGACAGTCTGTTCCAGTAAGTAACTCATTCACAGGCACCTTATCAGATAAATTTAATTTATGTGACTCATTGGAAGGGGACTTACAAACTGAACTGGAAGGCAAACAGTGTGTAGAGCTGTTCTTCTCCCTCTCGGAGAGTGGCTCCAATCCTTGGAGCCCAGCAGCAGCCTTCTTTGCTCAGGAGGGAGATGTAACAAATTTAAAGGGAGAAAATGTGACAGACTTCCTCTCCACACAATGTTTGCTTAGAGCTCAAACTGTAAATGCAATATATGATCTTTTGTCAATTGTCATAAATAAGGTCAACTGCCTGAAAGAATCTTTTGCAAAGTTTGTTAGAAGCCACCCAAATACTGTACAAGGATTTGGGAGGATAACCATGGATAGACATGGGATGGCTAACTCAGAAAATGAAACTAGAGAAGGACCTTGTTTTCCTCCCCAAAATTTGAACACCCATAGAGAAAACAATCAGGTGAAGGCCTAAGAGATGACCAATATAACTACAGTCTGCAAACTAACCAGGTTACTTTGCAAATTTATGACAAGAGAGTAAATAGAGGGCATTGGAGTAATAGAGAAGCTATTAGGCTGTCCCTCAGCCAGCTGCTCCGCTGTGAATTCACTCTGATAGATCTACTACATGCAGAGTGGCTGCCAGCAAGAACGCAATGTATGAGAATTCTCCTATCGTTCAAGCAGCCCACAATTCCCTCCATGCTCTTCAGAATGAAGCCCTTTCTGAGCACCTTCTCAATATTTCCAATAAGGGTCTTTTGCTCAGAAAAAGTGTGCCCACTCCTGAAACACCATCACCAAGAGGGAACTGTCACTTTAAATCCAGGCTGCAACAGCCCTCACACTACTAAGCCTGAGGCTGCTGCAACCGAACTGATCCTGAGAAAGCAAAGAAGCAATATACAAACTGTGTTACCCACAGCTGCAGGAACTGCTGAGGATGTGCCAGAAGAAATGTTGATTGACCTATTCAGTGCATTGCCAGAACCTGAGCAAGTTAACATCATTCAAAGATTGGATGACCTAAAAGAGGCACTGACAACAACTCAATCTACAGCAAAGCCTCTATTTAATTTGGCTCCACTAACCACACAACCTTGTGACAATATATTTAATCAACAATCTGCCTTTACCTCAACAGTAAAAAAGGTACTGTCACACAGGCTGACAGTGGGGTAACTGCACTGACTGACCCAGCCTCTGAGAAACAACTGAGGGACAAAGAGCTTCATCACACAGTGCCCCCTAAGCTGACAAACACTAATGATATAATCCAGCTTCCATCCTCATTTGATTTAGAAGTTCCCACAACATTGTTCCACAAGATGAATCCTCAGTTATGCCCCTCCAAAAATGGACATAAATCTACATTTATAGATTTAAGCCAGAGTACCTGCCCATTGGAAAAAAATCATTCTTGGAGCAAGAGCAGAGGCACACTGGCAACTGAGATATAGAGGAGCAACAACAACTTCTGCAACCCACGAGGAGAAATATCAAACCTCACAACAACTGTGTTTATATGGGAAGCATAGATGATATCGACCCAGCTCCAATGTCAAGTTGACATCTGGCATTTTTACCATCTAGCCAATCAACCAAGCCAGACCACCTTGCTTCTGAGAACCCCATACAGTTGATGACCTGGAACATAGCTGGCTGGAAAGGGATGGTTGATAGTGGACTAATGAGCTTTCTCTCTAGATTTGACATAATAGCCTTTCAAGAAACCTGGCTAACCGAAGTGGACAAACCAGTACAACTGCCAGGCTTTCAGGGATGGGCCTCCCCAGCCCAAAGAACAAAGGGAGACCCTCTGGTGGGCTATGCATTCTTATAAAGCAAGAGTTGCAATGGCAGGGAGAGAAATTATATAACAAAGATAAGTATCCGCACTTTCTAGTTGTCAAATTTGAATATGACCAGTTTGAGTTAATATTGGTAAATGTGTATATTCCTCCAAGCACATCCCAGCACTATAATTCCGAATATTGGATGGGCTTGGAAGTTATCCTAGAAGATATATCTATACTGTACCCTCAGTCCATAGTGGTATTATTAGGAGATCTGAACGCTAGACTGGGTCCGTCTCTGTATGAGCTTGCCCAGAAGAACGGAATCCCAGGGGAGTTCTTTGATAACCATCCTCAGTGGCTCTTGAGAGACTGTAAAAGTAATGCCACTGGCCTGCTCGTAGTCTCCTTAATTTTTAAGGGTAATATCCAAATTTTGGGAGGTAAGGACAAGAATTACACATACCCTGAAAATAACTTGAAAATAACATTTAACGTAGCACAGTACTTAAACAAAATGATCCGGTTGAGATCTGCATATGTGGGACTGATTGGGGTAGAATGCAAGGGCGACTCTGAAATATAATGTTATCATATTTTATCTATATCTTAAATTATTATACATTATTACAATTTCATTTTAGATTGTATTTTATTACTATTTCATCTTAAATTGTATTTTATTTTAATTCCATTTTACATTGTATTTTATCAAATTCCATTTTAAATTGCCTTTATCAAATTTTAGTAACAATTTGTTGCTGGAACTATGCACTTTGATATGGCCCAGGGGCTAATCAATAAAGACATTATAATTATATATAGCTTGAAGATGATATTTGGCAAAATCAAATGGATTATATACAATGGTGAGATTCAACCAATTTGCACCAGTTCGGCAGAACCGGTAGATAATTTTTTGTTGCCCAGGCCCAGAATGGACTTCTGGAAGTGGCATCCACACAGAGAACCGGTTGTTCACATATTTGAATGCCACCACTGCTTATATATGAAATGTTATATTGACCTACTCAACTTTTTGAAACTTCTGAAGCTCAATTGCTTTAGGAAATTAAGGGAGGACTAAAAAGAGGATGAAGCTTTCTCCTATAGTATGTAGGACTCTACATAAAACTACTTTCTAACACAATCTTGGCTATATCAAATAATTGCTTTGCCCTTTCAGTGTTTCAGTTTCTGTAAGTTGGAGTATTGTATACACTTATCTTGTTTGATCACTTATTATTACTAGAGATGTAATATGTGTCATTACTTTGCTCCAGATCTTGCCAGGTATTGTGAATATGTAACTTAGAAGAATAAAGGGTATTCATGAAAATGTGAATTCTAAATATGGATTTGTGAATAAATGCACTTTCCGCTAAAGGCAATTATCTTTAGATATAATCCAAGTTTCTGCCAGACAGAACACAGACAGGAGTTCTACTTTTCAGTTATGGAACTTTAATTCTGTGGCTATTCTCCATATGAAAATGTGTCCGTTCTGAAATGCATTCCATGTCAAACCTTAGAATTTTCCATAGGTTAATTCAAATCTGTTTAATGGATTTTAAATTAAGGTTAAGGGAGCAGAAGCTCATGTACAGAAATCTTGTTCACAGAAGAGTACCAGTTTGTCATCTACTAAATTCCAGGCAAGCTGTTGGTACCACAGTTTGCAATTTGGGAAACAACTGCATTTCCTTCCATTATGCAGTTTGGGAAACTGTTTTGAATGTTCCCTATATAGGTAAGCTCTTGACTTATGATTGGTTGCTTAACAGCTGTTCAAAGTTATGACAGACTTTAAAAACCTGTCCTTGAAACTGCTGCACCCCTCCACAGTCACATGTTGCATTTTGGTGGTTGGCAACTGGGTCACATTTATGACTTGTTGAAACATCCTGTGGTCATGTGACCTGAATTTGGTACTTTTTTCTGTTTCTGGAAAAAAAATCCATTGGATATGCTAGATTTGCTGACCACACTTAATGACCATGTGATTTGCTTGAGTGAGTGACTCATTTTATGACTGTAATAAAAATGGTAGTAAAATCAAGCTTGGTCATGTGGTTCCTCAATGACAGCAACACTTTACTACTGCAATTCAAGACTACACTGTGGTTTTAAGTTGAGGACTACATGTTATAAATAACAGCTATTAGCTGGAATGTTAATATAGCTTCCAGCTTCGGAGTATAAAGCTCATTTTATTATAATACCTGTCCTATGGTATAAACAAATGTGGTACTTTGAATATGGTGGTAAAATGCTATCAGATAGTTCCCCACATTCTAAATAATAACAACTAAAATATACAAACTGAAGCTCTAATTTCAACTTAGGCTGTGCAGAGATTTGCTTATGGTTGCTACATAATAAAATAAGTATGAAATTTTTTAAAAAGTCTAATTGGGTAATAATATTTTTAATTTGATTGTTATTTGTGACCATCATTTAAATACACACATATGTAAGGTTTTACACTTAGCCTCACAATTGCCCCAGCATTACCCAGGAATTTAAAAGAGCCAAAAGAAACTCCTGAGCCGAGGTTTCAGCAAGCAAACAACTTTTATTTTGATCAAAATAGACTTGGGTGGCCACATCTCTCTTCGTGGTTGGTAGAGAGATGAAGGCAACAACCAGGAAAGATGTCTTCCACCTTTTATACACCTTCAGAACAAAGAGATCTGGTCTTGGTACTAGGAACCAAAAGGTACAGAAAAATAATTCCTACATGATGACTCATACACAACAACCAAGGCTCCACCATAACTCCCTTTCCCCCTCCCCTTACCATGCTCTTTTCATGTAAGCAATCCCCCGTACCTAAAGCACGAAACATTTGCTTTTATATAACTAATTTCCCAATATAAAGCACCTACAAAGCTGCTTGCACATAAACAAAGATGATTACAAAGTATCACTATTAATATCAATATTACTAACATCAACCTTAAGCATAATAAAATCCCTTCATTCCTCCTTTTTTAATATAAAAGCCGAATAGGTTTAGGGACTCTTGAAGAGGGGAATATAGTCAGAAGGTAAAGGTTTCAAAATCATCACTTTAGCTGGTTTATCATTATAGATAGGAGTGGCAGCAAAAGTTGGTCCGGATTGAGTGGATCTAACAATTCTCTAAATAAATGGGATGAGGCATGATAAACTCAACAACCCTCCTAAGGCCTAAACCACAATGAACAATATCCTTTTCCAATTATCAAACAGTCCCAAAAACCGTCCTCCAACATCCAGTGCTCTTGTCCATGTCTGGACAGGGACATGAGTCAACTTTTGCATTTTGTCAGTGACTTCTTTGACATATTTGTTATGTGTAATGTCGGACTGGGGTCTAATAATACAATTTAGGGCCACAATGACAAAATAGAGGACCCATTTGGTTGGACAGTCCTTTTCTTTCCAAGTCAAATGAAAATAAGAAGTGATGTTCTGTCAAGCTTCACATTTAAAAATGAAAAAATTCTTTTGGGCCAGATCAATAAAAAAAGTGTCTTTAATACTGAGGGAATCTCAGTTGTGGTTTCCAGTTCAGGACGATCAACTTGGACCCATATTTGTATCTGGTTCAATTGATAGCAAGTTCAAATGATGCTGAGAAATCCATTGGTCTGGTTATCTTGAAGCACAATGGGTTGCAGGAATCCTCTGATTATGTCAGGTTGGGTAGGATGTGCCAACATATTTGGCATTTAATGAGTAGGCCTGTCTCCACACTTAGTCCATTTAGCTTGATTACAGTCAATAGCTTTACATGCATAAAAAAAAAATTCTGGCACTTGTCCATAAGTCTCGTGTTATTCTTCCCCAAAAGGTAATGTCTGTATGTTCCTCCATATGTCCAGATTTAAAGTTGTTGGTAAAGCTGCACTGTATTGACAGGAGCATAACAAGTGACTCTGTTGCCCCTTTGCAAGTGGAATGTGTAGTCTTGTTATAAACACAACTCCCTTTTCTTCCATAAAATATTGGGCCCATGGTCCTTCCTTCTACCAAAGAAGGTATGAGGGAAACAACAGTAGCAGCAGAAAAATATTGCAATACATAGTCCAGGTTCCAGGAACATGATTTCCAGGGTAGTCCAATCCATTGATGTTTTTCTCGTACTTAGATGGAAACAGTTCAACAGGTGAGGCAGGTTGAAATTTCATTTTCAGGCCATCCAGCTGTGGAGCTTGTCACTGGAGAGGGAATGATGGGACTTTCCATGGACTCATGCCTTGATTCCTTAAATCAGGAGGACTTGGCATGGTTGAGACCACTCAGGACTGGTATTTCTAGGTGGCAGTTCTTTTCACCTGAACCCACTCTCCAGGAACAACAATGGGCAGAGACAGGTGGTAGGGCAGCCTGTACTGAGATAGGAGACAAAACCTGTGCCAGATTAAATATTGAGTAACTTTTGTTCTCTTCTTCACTGACATTCTTGAACCTTCATGTAACAAAAGCCTCTCATACATCATTTGAAAGGGACAAAGACAGCTTTCCAATTGAGGCCTATATTCAAATGGCCTCACCGCCAAATTTTGCAAAGCTTTTTATTTACTTGTATTTATCACAGATTTGTTTAACTAAAATATAAATACAACTATACTTTTATTTTTTTAATAGTTGCATCACAGTTTCTATTGTAGGAATGAGAGAAACAGTGAACGAAGAATGGAATGACAAATACCATACAGATATTTCCACTTTTTCAACACAATTTAAAATTCACATTCTTCATGGCAAAAATCCCAGAAGTTTCTGATAAAGGAAACCAGTCTTTCATTTATTACACATCCTATGAGGTGTTGAGTGTTCATTGCTTAGTACCATCAGCATTTATCCCTTGCTACCCCTTGCTACCCCTTGTTAGTGGCTGCTTCTGTGTTCTAGCTATTGCTTTCTTTTTTCTTTTCTTTCTGTCTTTTCAACATCCATCTCCCATCATGCAACATCCACCTCTTGCTTTCTTCTACTTCCCATGTTTCCCTCTTTCCATATTTCTATAGTACATTCTTGTTCTTTCAACATTCCAAGGCTTGTGTGAAGGCATACAATTCACACGTTTGAGCTGACCCCATTAGTAGCATTCTCCCTGCTTCCAACAATTTTAATGCATGCAATTCACAAGTCTGTGCAAACCAACTTAAAAACAACTTTCCTGTTTCTTCCTTCTATTATCCATTCCTTCCCTTCTCTTCTGCCACTCTGGCCTAACTTCTGTTTTTTCTACTTCCACTATCAACTTTACATGAGCCAACTGTGTCCCTTTACTATTAATGAATCCTCTACATTTCTCTTCTCCAAAATATTTAAGACTCCATAAGCACACTTGGAGTCAGTGTATATGTTCTCCTTTCTCCCTTATTAACAACTTCAGAGCTTGCTGTAAGGCATAAAGTCATCTATGAACAAGTGTTTACCTCCTTTCGATTTTCTGATTTTTTTAAAAAATACCCACACTGAACACCAAGACTCCACAAATGGCAACTTTAGACAAAAATGCTGCTGGCTGCCTCTTTTCCTAACAATTTAGCATACAAATCGTTAGTCAAAACAACATAGCCATTCACAATCCTAAAAATCTTCTCAACTCCTGTCCTGTTCCAAACAAGGACAGAACCACAATTCCCCCAATTCTCCCAGATATCACCCTCCACACAGATACAAAAACATAAAAAATAACAAAAAAAACCTCCACAAAAGATACACAATGAGACATTCTGAGCCACTGAAATAGTTTTATATGAAACTCAAGTATTGCTTTTAATATAAAGTTAGTCAAATTCCAATTTAATCAGATTCCAATCAGATGGAAGTAAATTTCCATTAAGTAGGTTAAAACTTACAAATCTAAGCAAAACAATTCAGAGTAATTTCTTTTGGGTGATGAATATATAGGTCTAACTAAAACTAAAAGTTTTCCAAAAAAGATTGTCGAACAATTAATCTCTCTTCTTTCGAGTAAAAAATTTGCAAGCTGAAACTGCAAGAGTGGGCATTAAATTTAACATCCACACCCCTTCCTCAGACCAGAATTCTAAGCAGAGAAAAAAAACACTTAAATCAGGAATGTATAAGTTACCTGTGTTCCCAAGTGCCTCCCCTTTTTTTCCACGCTTTAGAAATCTTTTAGAATATCTCAACAATTAGCAAAGGTCCTAAACATTGGTAATCAGTCTCTCTCTCTCTCTCTCTCTCTCTCTCTGTGTGTGTGTGTATGTGGGGGGAAGGGACTTACAAAAAAGTGAAGATGGCAGCCACAGTTATAGCCAATATCCCTCCCCCCCATTCACTGTGCAATTTTCTGTTGCTGTCTAGTAAGAAGAAAACCAGGCAAATGCTACGTTAAATCTTAGATTATAAACGTAATCAACTTAAAAGGTCAAATCAGCTATGAGTAGCTCCAATCACTTGTATTAGCCACAAAAAGAATAGATAAACTGGTTTCCTGTCCCTGATTTAAATTACAACACGAATATGACTACAGAATAAGATAGCCCTTTTAAAATAACAGTATTTTCCACTTTGTTATGAAAAGGGTATGATGTATTAAAAATTAAAACCAGGAAATGAGTCCTGTAGCTTCTGATTATGCTAGATTTTAAAGGTAAAGTTACCTACAGGGAGAAATATTATTCCTGTCAGGCTTAGATGATGATAAGGAACTTGCATGCAACTTCCACATTACTTCTTCCATCCTGTTCTTTTTCCTTAGCTTGTAGAGTCTTTAGACTTTTTCTCCAAGATGGTATAGCCCTACTTTCACCACTCTGAAAGTATCATCAAACATGTTCTGGACCTAACATATTTTTCTTCATATTCATAGCATTTTATTTTTAATATTCGGGCTGTTATGAAGAAATCTAGACATAAACATTTGGGAAGACTGGAAGCAGGGGAATATTGACTGTTTGCATCATATTAAAACTGAAACAAATACATCAAACTGTATTGTCAAATAGGAAGCAAAAACTGCAGAGAATAACTAAAGACAATTCTGTTCTGACAGGAGTCATAAGGAAGAGATAAGCTGCTGTCAAGGTCATATTTATCAACTTCTTGGAATGAGTTGCAGAGAAACTAGCTGCAAGTCTAGTTTAGCTCTAGTGGGTGGCTTTCAAAAATGAATTTAAATACTTTGAAAACAAAAGCATAGAAAGTCTGCATTTAACCGTCTTTCCCTTTTGAGCTTGAGGCCAAGGCCAAATGACCATCTCACTCCCTTTCTGATTAACCTCATTCTTCCTAGCAGTGGTATATAGCACTGTGACTCCAGCCAGCCGCACATCTATTATTCTCACAATTTGCATCACTGAAAATAATAATCCTCAACTGGAGATCTTGGCAACTGGAAATCTTGGCAACTGCTTTCCAATGTTTCATTATTTCATGCTGTCTGACTAGTTTATTTTATTCTTCCAACAAATAGTAAATAAAAGAGAATAAAGAAAGCATAGTATACAGCTTTTTAAGTACCTGAAGAGCTGTCACACAGAAGTCCCTAACTTGTTCTCTATTCTGGAATATAGAGCACTGAATAAATACAGGAAGACCAATTCTAATTGAATATTAGGAATTTTTTTCCAACTCTGAGAGCAACTAGATAGTGGAATTATCTATCCATAATTCAGTGATTTTATATAGCATTAACCATGTATCCTGAATTTCCTGGGAAACTTGGAAATAGGAGACCCTGCTTGTAATGTTCCTCTTTTTCAGGTAGTTTTAGATAATATGACTTGAAATTAGTGGTTTCTCACAACAATTATTATATGGTTGCCCTTCCTGTTTCATGCTCTTTTTTCAGCATTTTTCAGTATCAATGTGAAAATTCTGGAAATTTGTATTGGTGTCATGCCTGCATTAATATTTCAATAACATATATGGGTAACGAGGTGATTTACTAGAACTTCAGTTAGACTGGAGACAGTTAAGCCAGCCTCGTCCTATTTCAAATTGCATTAGGATCAGCTCTTGGTATTCTCAAACTTCTCCTTTATCCACTTGACCTTGTCACTCTTTTTTCCTCTGTTTGACCTGGTAATAAAGTAGAAAAGGAAAAATGGTCAAACTCTTAAGCAGTCTGGTAGAAACTTATATAGGCTTGGGTGAAGGCCACTTATATCGACTTATAAGCGGTTAACTGAATCAAATTAATAGGGTTTTGTGTAAATAAACTTTGCAGGAAAGAGTAAATAGTGCTCCAGGCTGTGAGTTAACATTTTTTTAATCGTGTACTTTCTGAAGGCTTTGCAATTTCCTTTTAACTGTCCATTGTAGTCTACAGTCCAGGTAGTCTCCTATATTTCTCTTATGCACCAGGATCAAATCTGGGTCATACCCGGTGGAAATCACCAGAATATCACCAGATTAGTTTCATCAGCTCTTATAAAGGAAAAAGAAAAGAAATGAAAACTATTTTTGTACTTTTTGACACCCCCCCTACATAGATATTTCCATGCATTCATTAGAATATTAGATCAATTTGAGGCTTTTACCTGTCTAGGCCCTGATAGTTTTTAATAGTTCAACAAAAAAAGCGAGAAAGTATTATGTAAAAGTGGTACCCTTTTAGTCTTTATCTTCTCTAAGAATGCAAGATAAGATTAAATGTTATTTATTATTTGACAAATTCCATCTATCCATTCTAGTCTTTTCTTAAAACCAAAGTTTGAGCCCCTGTTTGCTTGGTTGCCCTCTCCTATACTCAGAAGTGCTGTCACTGGGAGTGATGCCGGTGTCTTGCTACGGCGTTGCCGCCCGTCCTTTGCACCCCCACCCCTGCGCCTCGGAGCCACATGCCGCAGGGATTCCCCTCCCCACAGCTGCTGTGGGGATTCCCCTCCCCATAGTTGCCCCCCGTGCTGAGCCCCCACCCGGAACTGCTCCGAACCCCAACCCGGAGCTGTGTTCCTCGTGGCAGTGGTCTCTGGCGCCAAACAGCCTCTTTCCAACCACATCCAGAAAAATTTGTAACAAACATTGGAATTCTCAAGGCCATGTTTGGTATTTCCCAGCAATCTGTTACTGCAAGGAAAAAGCAATCCCAGAGAAGCATTTGCATGTATGCAGGTATCCTTAGGGTGCCATAGTTATGGATGAGAAATATTGGTTGCAAAGTTGGCATTTCTGGATGTAATACAGATATTTTAGACTTCTTTTTGTTTCTTTGCATGTTTGATATTTTTAAAAAGGCATATGCTACTGACTACGCTTATGCACATATGTAACATCTTTTGAAAGATTGTGACTAAACAAAATTTTAATGTACAGATAATACCACCAGAAATTATTTTAGCCTTTTTAATAAATGTTGTTATTGATGTTAAGCTCACCATGGAAAACATCATATATAGTTATGTATATACTAGGTCAGGGGTCAGCAACCTGAAACAGTGAAAGAGCCACTCGGAACCGGTTCCCTCACAAAAGGAAAAACTGGGAGCCGCAAAAAATGTGTGCGCATGGGCGTACATGCGCGCATGCGCAGAACAGGGTTTGACTGAAGAGTGAAGCCAAGGCGAGATATGCACCTACCCTGCATATTTGAATTGATTGGTTGAACTTTTTTAGTCCCACTTTTTTTTTTGGACTGCACATGTCAGAGGACTGGGAGCCGCAAGAGATGGCTGAAAGAGCCGCATGCGGCTCCGGAGCCGCGGGTTGCAGACCTGTGTACTAGGTTAATTATTTAAAGACTGAAGTGCAACATAACTAGATTCTAAATAATCTATTTTTCAAAACACACAACAGTCCAAACAGTAAAAGTAAAGTCCAAATTAAGAATATTTCATTCTTAAGAATTGTTTAATTTAAAGTGGTTTAGTTGTAATAGATGGTTATAGATTCAAAATGTACAAAAGATACTATTTTTTTCTAGCATCAGCTAAATTAGAGATATTACATTGAGAAAAAGGTTTCTCATTTCTTTCCTGTTACCTTTATTGATTTCATTGCAGAGATGTTAACATAGGAAATAGATTATTTTGTTATCTAATTTTACCTTCCAAAAGACAGAAGCAGATGAAAAATGTGAGGTTCTTTCTTGTTGACTTTTTTGAATTAGCTGTTTTAGATTCTAAAAGTTTAGTTCTTAAAGAAGTAACCTTGTAAATAATTTTAATGTCCTCCTCTAGTGCAGGGTAGGCAACCTTGGCTCTTTTATGACTCAAGGACTTCAACTCCCAGAATTCCTGAGCCAGCATGGCTCAGCTTGGAAACCTCTCTCTTTCCCCTCAGTGTGGCTGGCTCAGGATTTCTGGGAGTTGAAGTCCACGAGTCACAAAAAAGAGCCAAGGTTGCCTACTCCTAAAGCCAATAGAGGGAGCTTTTTTTTTGCAAAACAAAAAGGTGCCCGAATGCCGTTCTGAGCATTCTATGAGAAAAAAAGCCCTGCCTATACTTCTTTCAGCTCCACTGTAGTCTTTCTAAAGGCAGTTATCAGAAAGGACACATATTACAGATGCATATGTGTCATGGATTTGTATAAGAAAACAACAAAGTTAGATGTTTTATTTTCAGCACCATTCCTAAACATCCTTAGCATGAAATCTGCCATTTTCATATATGCCTCATAGTGAGATGACATCTTTATTGAGATATTGTCAACCTTTAGCTTGAGTATCCAAATAAAGCCCACCATGATCTACAATATTTTTCCAAATTAATTATAGACTAAATTTATCAACATGTGTGCATAATTGAGAGAGAAATATCTCATACCTTAGTACACAGAACATACTGTAGAACACTAGGGTTGGAAGGGACTTGGAGGTCTTCTAGTCTAACCACCTGCTCAAGCAGGAAACCCTATACCAGGGGTGTCACTCGCAACATCACATGATGTGTTGCGACATACTGTATTGCTAATTTTTTTGCCATTGCCAGCAATGGGGTGGGCGCAGTTTCACTGTGATCCATTCAGCCCATGGGATGGCAGTTTGACACCCCTGCCCTATACCATTCCAGACAAATCTGTCCAATCTCTTCTTGAAATCCTTCAGTGATGGAGCACCCACAACTTATGGAGGTAAGGTATTTATTAATTAATTGTTCTGGTCAGGAAATTCTAGGTTGGATTTCTCTTTAATGATCTTGTACCCATTACTTCTTATTCTGCCCTCAGGTGCCTCAGGTCAGCCCTTTCCTCTCTGTGACAGCCGCTCAAATACTGGAAGACTATATCACTCTTAGTCCTTTTCTTTGTTAGACTAGACCACAGGTCTGCAACCCGCGGCTCCGGAGCCACATGCGGCTCTTTCAGCTGTCTCCTGCGGCCCCCAGTCCTCTGCCATGTGTAGTCCAAAAAAACAACAACAGTGGGACTAAAAAAGTTCAACCAATCAATTCAAATATGCAGGGTAGGTGCATATCTCGCCTTGGCTCCACTCTTCAGTCAACCCCTGTTCTGCGCATGCGCGCATGTACGCACATGCGCACACATTTTTTGCGGCTCCCAGTTTTTCCTTTTATGAGGGAACCGGTTCCGAGTGGCTCTTTCACTGTTTCAGGTTGCTGACCCCTGGACTAGACATACCTAATGATGTGTAGTGAGTTCGTTGCACACGAATGAAGACGAGGCGAGTGAGTTCAGCAATGGTCATGTTTGTTTGCTTGCAGGATCTGAACTGAGGAGCTGAGCTGCAGCCTGCAGCAATTTATAGCCTGGCCCGTAGGTGGCAGCCAATAGGTTTAAAGCAACCCATTGCTGCCTAGGGGCAGCCAATAGCCCCGGAGACGGGGTGTCTGAGTTGCTGGGAGCCATTAGCTAGCTCCAGCTTACCACGTGGTGTTACACTTAAGCTCAATACATAACACCTAATTCCCTCAATCATTCATTGTATGTTTTAGACTCTAGATGTCTTATCAACTTTGTTGCTCTTTTCTGCATTCTTTCTAGGGTCGCAACATCATTTTAGTATTGTGATAATCAGAACTGGACACAGAAGTATGGTCTCACCAGTGCACTATAAAGTAGTAGTACTCCATGTGATCTTGAATCTATCCCTCTGTTGATGCAACCTAGGATCTCATAGGCTTTTCTGGAAGCTGCAGCACATCTCTGGCTCACACTTAAGTGCTGGTCTAATAGGACACCTAGATCCCTCTAACAGTTGCTACTATTGAACCACATACCACCTATTCTATACCTATATAGGACCTTATTTTTATTACCACTGAATTGCATTTGCTAGGGCCGAGGGTTCAAGTCTATCAAGATTGTTCTGAGTCTTGAGTCTATCTGGCGTTAACTATTCCCCTCAGCTTGGTGTCATCTGCAAATTTGATGAGTTCTTATTGCCTCATCTAGATCATTTATGAAGATGTTGAAGAACACCAAGCCCAAGACAGAAACCTTGAGATAGCCCACTGCATGCTTCCCTCTGTGTACATGTAGTTCCATTGAGGACTGTATGCTGAGTGTGGTTGATCAGCCACCTGTCAATCCATTTGGATGTGGTACTGTCTATCCCACATTGTTCTACCTTACCAAGAAGTAGGCTGTGGTCTACTTTGTCAAATGTCTTACTGAAGTCCAAGTGTGCTATCTCCATAGCATTTCCTTTATCTACTAATTTAGTCACTTTGTCAAAAAAAGCAATAAGGTTTGTCTTTTTCAGAATTTTCTCAAGTCAATCTGTAGTTTTCTGGACCCACTTTTCCCCCACTTTTGTAGATTGGAACCATATCAGCTCTTTTCCAGTCCTCTGGTGTTTCCCTGGTATTCCAGGAACGTTGAAATATTTTGTTCAGTGGTTCCAGGATCACATTTGCCAGATCCTTTTGAACCCTGGGATGTAATCTATCTTGTCCTGGTGATTTGAACTCATCTAGAGTGGAAGACCAAGATCATGGCATCTGGCCCTCTCAATTCCTGGCAAATAGATGGGGAAGAAATGGAGGTAGTGACAGATTTTATTTTCCTGGGCTCCAAGATCACTGCAGATTTTTTTTATTTTAATTCCATTTATATCCCGCCCTTCTCCGAAGACTCAGGGCGGCTTACAAGCTTAGCAGTAGCCTTCATTCTATGTATATGCCTGCTTATTAGGACTTTCACACACACCCCAAGCGGCATTATTACAAAGTCAGCTTAATTGCCCCCAACAATCTGGGTCCTCATTTTACCTACCTCGGAAGGATGGAAGGCTGAGTCAACCTTGAGCCTGGTGGGATGCGAACCTGCACTAATTGCAGGCAGCTGGTGTTACTTAAGGAGGCATTAGCCCACTGCTCCACCAAGGCTCTTAGATGGGGACTGTAGCCAAGAAATTAAAAGACGCTTGCTCTTTAGGAGGAAAGCCATGGCAAATCTAGACAGCACACTAAAAAGCTGAGACATCACCCTGTCAACAAAAGTGCGTATAGTCAAGGCTATGGTCTTCCCAGTTGCAATGTATGGCAGTGAAAGCTGGACCATAAGAAAGGCTGAGTGCCAAAGAATTGAATCCTTTGAACTATTGTGCTGGAGAAGACTCCTGCAAGTCCCTTGGACTGCAAGGCGATCAAACTGATCAGTCCTAGAGGAGATCAACCCTGACTGCTCTTTAGAAGGCCAGATCCTGAAGCTAAAACTCAAATACTTTGGCCACCTAATGAGAAGGAAGGACTCACTGGAGAAGAGCCTAATCCTGGGAAAGATTGAGGGCAATAGAAGAAGGGGACGACAGAGAATGAGGTGGCTGGATGGAGTCACTGAAGCAGTAGGCATGAGCTTAAATGGACTCCAGAAGATGGTAGAGGACAGGAAGGCCTGGAGGAACATTGTCCATAGGGTCGCGATGGGTCGGACACGACTTCGCAACTAACAACAACAACAACAAAGAGTGGAAGATTCCTACTCCATGATGTTGAAAGTAATTAGAAAGCTGAACTAATGTCATTTTAGAAAGGAAGTTAGGACACTTCACTGTTCCACAAAAATAAAAGAGTGATGTAGGACAGATAAAGAAGGAATATGAATAAATGTTAGGTTTCTAGCAACAGAAATAAGATGTGTCAGTTAGAAAGTAAAAAATGAGCCTTTTCCTTATTAGGAAAGTTAAAGCTGATTTTAGTTCAGATATGTGCAAACTGGTTGTTTATATATGATTACAAAATAATTTACATCACTTGCCAAGGATCAGCTGCATTCAATGTTTTTCTCTTGTGTGCTAATAAACTTTTGAACTTTGGCATCTGGTGTTTTGTCTTGAGCAGATAACAAATTTTAGGAAAGGAATTCTTCCAAAGATACTTAGGAGGAAGTATTAAAAAATGCCCAAGATTATAGTTGCAGTGACATGATAAAAGACCCATCCATTTGTAACTGCACATAGTACTGATGCCTGTACAAAAGGCTTTGATCAGGCTGTCATGATTGCCATTTTTTTACCATTAATACAGTAAAAAAAACCTATAATAAAATAAGCATGATCAAGAAATCATGATTGCTATCTTGTTCTGTTTACCCCCTTCAGCAACCACTGGATGTCACTGATCTCAGCAAAACTGTGAATGAAATAATGCTCACTCTGAAAATGGAGATCTAGATCTTAGAAGAATGCAGCTTCATAAGAAGCTGCTAAAAATACAACTCTAATAATGTTAATTTGAACAGTCAAAAAGCTGTAGTGACCACAATATTGATAAAATGTTTCCTAATATGCCTTATAGGCTAGGTATAGGGCAGAAATTTGTTTTATTTACATTTGAAAGTAATCTTAATGAGATGTTCATTCTTAGATTTGTATATAACTTGAAACTAGTATCCAAATTTTGCAGCATGAATTGCCAGTAACATACAGTAAATATATGTAACAAATCTTTTGTATTTTTTGTATTTTATACATCTGCCCTGTTCACCGCCCTGAGTCCTTCGGGAGAAGGGCGGTATAGAAATAAAATTAATAATAATAATAATAATAATAATAATAATAATAATAATAATAATAATAATAATAATAATAATATGCATCTGTTCATAACATTTCAAGTTAACAAATAAGTGTAGGAATTTAATGTGAACTTTCTTTTTTTAAAAAAAATACCTTTGATATGTGAATGGGATGAATCACGTTTACAGGTGGAAAGATGAAATTAATAGATTTGTTCATTCCAATACTACCCTACACATTTTTCTCAACCCTTCCAACTTGAAGCTGCTTGTATCGAAGTAGTGCTCAGAGAGAGAATAACAAAGAGGTGATGTAGACATCCCAATACCGATTGTCATATTCATATGTCCTTTATATCTGTAGCTTCAATGATGCTTTTTGATTTTTTGTTAATTTCAAGGAATGTGATACTGAAATTCTGTAGACCCTTAAGCTTTTGAATACACTTTTTTTTTGTTTAGAGAGAACTAATTACAGTTAAAAAAACACATGAAGTTTCCATGCTTTTCCATGCTAGGAGAACCTTGCCAAGCTGAATTCCTTCAGACTCTATTTCCACAGAACACTCATGATAGTTCTTTTTCTACTCATACAGGTTCTGAATTTTCAATTAGAGATTACAACTAACTCCAGAAATAAATAGCATTTTAAATTAGAATTTTAATTAAGGCTGCAGTTACAAACATATTTACTTGGATATAAAACCAGAATCAGTGTAATTTATTACTTAGACAAGTATGTTTTATATTGCATTCATGTGAAGTAGAGATCTGTTTCTCATTGGAAAAATTCTGGCAGTTGGAAAGTATTGATTTTTGCTTATCCTTCTCACTTTTGCATTGCTTTTCTTCCTTTTTTTCTAGTATTTTTTCAGATGTATTGGAAGAAAAGAAATTGCAGAGGGGGAACAAACAACCTTAGCTTAGATAGCAATCTTTTTCTGGGATGCTCTAGAAAAAAAGCTGTACACGTGTTTTATTTAATTATTTATTTGTAATTGCTTTTATGATGCTTTTTTCTGGTGACTCTAGGTGGCTTACAAAACAACCATGAATTATTCATAAAAATAATGAGTAATTAAAGCCATCAAATGCTATTAATAAAAATGGCAGTACAAACTGTTGCTATTGATAACTTGACCTAACTGTCAGAATATCTGCCTGAAGAGGACTGTCTTCATCATGTTATAGGACCAGGGCACATCTGGCCTCAAAAGAAGCTGTTTCAGAATGATGAAGCTGCTATCTGGGGGAAGAAAGTCCTTAGACTTAGAAGGGAATTATGAAATTGGACTGAAATTACCAGTCCCAATTTGATCTTGTCTTGTTTGGTCCTGCCAACTCTCAAATATGCCCTCTTGATCAAACTAATTATAGATGCAGTAGATGCAGTAGATTTCTGAAGGCAGAAATCTGATGCTTGCCTTCCAATTTGTTACTGGCAGAAAGACAAAAGCAGCAGGTTTAAATGAATGTACATTTGCAGAATTGAGATCTTTGTAGCTTTTGCTATAACTACTCTTGTAGTCAAGATAATCTGACAGTGGCCAGGCATTCTGAAACAAAGGGAATGCTCATTTTTACTTTAATTTAATCAGAAAATATGCATATAGAGGGAGAGTTACCATGTGATTGATTAAACTGAGTTGCTTTACTATAAATAAAATGATTATAGACTCTGTCCTTTCATGCTTTCTGAACAGCATTTTCTGTGACTCACTGGCTGGGACTAAGGGAGTGAAGAGTAACTTAATTTGAAAGGATTCTGAATAAACTCCAGAAGAATAGAAGAAGTTGCCTTGGCCAATTAAATCATCAAGGTATCTAGCTTAATGTTACTGATAATGACTGTAGCATCTCTACAGGCTCTTTCCCAGTCTTACCTGGAAATAAATACCAAGAAATAAGCCTGAGTCTTCAGCCTGTGAAGCCTACATTCTGTCAGTGAACCATTCACTTTGAGCAAGGCCACTGAGAACTGAAGTCTGAAATAAAATATAATTAATATGATAACACTCCATTATGCTTAATAATTTTCACTCTCACATTAAAAGCAAGAGTTTGGTGATAACTACTTAGGCTTTGGAATTCAAACTCAACTTTTTATGTATTGCCACTGGGAACCTACTTTTTTGGTTGCATATTTCTCATCCTTGTAATGATGATAAAAAAGGAATAAAATGAGAGCTAGGTGTTACGGATACATATTAGAGATGGAAAGCAGACGTGTATAGTGCCTGTATCATTTGTTTTCCTGTGGGTGCCTCATATGGCATCTAACTCTGGTTTGGAAGAGATGAGTCTCTCATATACTAGTCTATCAATTAAAAAATTAAAATGCAAAAATGGATATAATTTCAACAATGCTGCCTCCTGACTTTCTAAATAATGGCAAGTGGAGTAGAAAATTAATGTCTTCCTCATGGGAGATAAACAAAACAAAACTTTATTTTAAAGGTGATACAATGTTGAATTCCTTTTAACTTGATTTTTAATTTATTAGTTTTTCATGTACAGTCAATGGAAAAAAAACCCCAAGAAAATAAAAACCAATAAATAATTTAAAAAGGAGACTAACAAACTTTATGAAATTAGCTAAAAATAAAAAAATACATTTATATTAATGGAACATGGGAATATTCCAATGTTGGAATATTGTATGACATTTTATGTCAATACTATAATATTTAAATTATATTATTATGCAATAGTTAGTAGCTATAAGTGGTGTAGTTCAAATTATAAATTGAAATAAGACCAGTGCCCTTAGTTAGTCTATAATCTAGTCTAGTCTAGTCTAGTCTAGTCTAGTCTAGTCTAGTCTATATGATTATTTTTCTATTCACTACTCATATGAAGGCTACAATGGGAATGACATGATTTCTATAATGGGATCAGTCAAGAAAATCTTGACTCCATCAGGTACAATTGAAACAATAATCAAACTTATCTGTTTGAAAGAAAGCCATGCTATTTTGAAACAAATCTATTCCCAAATAAAGACAGACTTTCAGATTCCACCTGAGGTCTTCTATAGTGGCTACATAGCATTCCAAAGGGGGTGAGGGAAAACAACTACTTTTTCTTTCCTTCCTTAATTCAATTCTTCTATCTTCTGATGCTTTGGTATTTACCTCCACTTTCTGAGGCATATAAATTTAATAAATAAATAATAACACCCAAGTAATTTATCTTTCTTATACTGTGGTGTGTCTATCCACTACTATATAGTGGCACCACTGCAGATCATCATAATCTCCCAGCTTCCTACCAGTCTTTAAGCTATTTTAACTGTTACTGCAAGCAAATGAATAAAACATCTCAGCAATGGGAACCTAACCCTGTGAGCATAGATTTCAGAGCTAAATCTTCTAGATCCTAAATCCAGGGTATAAAAGCAGCTACTATGACTTTCACAGCTTTGGCGAGTCAGCATATTGTAGAGGTTAGGGTTGCTGGGCTAAATCAGGAAAGACTCAGATTTAGACCATGGAACTCAGTGAATGGTTATTGCCAGTTGCTATCTCTCAGACCAAACTACCAACAGGGCTGTTCTTTGGATAAAATAGAAATGATTCATGCATGCATTTTTTTTATTTTTTTTATTTTACTACACTTAATCCTGCAGTTCTCACTGCTACAAATACAGGTAGTCTTCAACTTACAGCAGTTCATTTAATGACTGTTCAAAGTTGCAACTGTATTGATTCACTTAACAAATGTGGCAAGGAGGGTTGTAAAATGGGGAAGAACTCACTTAACAACTGTCTTGCTTAGCAACAGAAATTTTGGGCTCAGTTGTAGTCATAATTTGAGGACTACCTATGATGAGTTACCAACAAGTCAAAACTTAGAGAAAATAAGAGAGGGTAATGTTATTAATAAACACAGTATTGTGTAGTGGGTTCTGGACCACATGGATGACTCCAGACAACAGGGTTCAGCATATCAGTTCTTTATTGATGTTAGCACAGACTGGAGACAAAGGGCTATTAGCCCCTCTTATATACCTAGCCAGGTATACCTGGGACCAATCCCCTTATCTGGATTTCCTAAGAACTACCCTGCCAATCTGGACAGGGTACCATGCCACTGGTGGTGTCAGTGGCTCATTACTGTGGAAACATCCCCTATATACATAACACACAGCCCATATCAATAATAACACATTTCATCTTTCTTGTCATTGTGTTTCTGGATCGCACTCTATTCTGACACTCTTCCTTTAGTACAGGGCTTTTCAACCTTTTCATCCATTGTACCACTTTTAGGATATGGCAACATCTGAGTACCACCAGTCACCTAGCAAGGTGTCAAAAACTTGATGACCCCCCAAAAAAGGGAAAAAAAGTGAAGTACAGGTAATGTTCGACTTACAACAGTTCGCTTAGTGACTGTTTGAAGTTACAATGGCACTGAAAAAAGTGCCCTCAAGCCACAGCTGAGCAAGACATCTGCCTGCCCACCCGGTGGCGCTCTTCCCCCTGTCTGAGGTTTTCATTGTTGTGAGCTTTTCTGTTGACGATTGGCAGCGGGGGTGGGGTGGGGGGTGTTTGGTTTTTATTCCCCTGCTGGGTGGTTGCAGCAGGTTTTGGTCACTTCACATGACCCTGGGACACTGTGACCGTCATAAATATGAATCAGTTGCCAAGCATCTGAATGTAAATCACAAGACCCTGGGGATGCTGCAACATTCCAGCTGATCGGCACTTCTTCTGGGCTCAGCAGAAGCACCACGATCAGCGCTGAGCTCCAGCTGGAGCCTGGCGCTGATCCTGGCACTTCTACTGAGCCCTGACAGCTCCAAAGAAGTGCTGATCCTGGTCCTTCCACTGAGCCCTGACAGCCCTGCAGCTCCACCCATCTCTCGCTCAGGGTTGTGCGGTGCTGCCATTCCCCTCCCCCGCTACCACTTTTCTAGGATGGTTGCATACTACCTGCCAGGTGCCAATGTACCACAGGTGGTTCCTGTACCACTGGTTGAAAAGCGCTGTTTTAGTAAGTTAAGCTCTCCTTTAATGAGGATTGTTTACTGGCTTGGATCTTTCCCTTAGCAGAAATTAATTTGTTAGTACTGTGCTCCATTTAGCAACAATAGCAAAATAAATATTTTATAGCTATCATTTTAATGTGCCATATACCTTATGGGAAGTTAAGAAAGCAAGGAGACCAATTATGATCAGCTTTCAAAACATGGTTTGGGGGAATAAACATATAAAAGAGCAAGATCAGAGAACTGTCAAGCCTAGTCTAAGTTGCTGCATATTGAAGTAAATCTGGATTTCCAAGCATGTTTGAAATTACAATATTTGACCTTACTGACTGCTAAATATTCAATTAGAATGAGATTATAGTGGACATTCACATAAGGCTTACTAATGTAGTTTCTAGGTGCAAGGAAAATGAAGGTTTTCTTCAAGATAAAGACAGCATCACTTTTCTTACCTTCATCTCCCTCTCTGTTTTCTGAGAAGAGTTTTGCCACCCAGACCAGCAAAAAAGATCAGAAGGTAGACAGCAAAACAGATAAATTTGGAGCTATGTGGAATATGATTATAGAAGTCAGATATGTTTGTACATGTGAAGTTCTTTCTGAAAATTCTGTCAAGTCAAGATAATTTTAGTGTTATTTTTCTTGTTAGATGACACCTTCAGCATCCCTTAGTAGTTAGCTCATGTTCTGGAGATGATTTATATATATGTCTTGCCTGATCCTATCACAAAGAGGTTTGTTTCAGTTATAAATTGTTAAAACATTCACATTCACAAACAATCCAATTCCTTAAGTGTTTATTGCTTTCCCAAACTGTGAACTTACAGAAGTACTAGGCAAGGTGGGGGCGATGGGAGTTGTAATCCACTGCATTGGAGGGTGCCAGGATAGGGAGAATTGAGGTAAAAAAATCTTTCTTTACACATCAGCAACTGAAAGTTAGCAACAATATTTATTTTATGGTTGTTTTATAGTTCTGGTTTTACTGTCGTGGTGAGCCACTCAGAGTTGTTTAAGAAGGGCAGCCATATAAATCTTTTAGATAAATAAAAATCATTGCAGAGTATAAACAAAAATTCTGTTTTGATCCAGGAAACTCTAGGTAAAGCTAGAAAATATATTTATATATATATTTATATTTATTAATTTTTTATACCGCCCTTCTCCCGAAGTACTCAGGGTGGTGTACAGGGCAATAAACATTAAAAAACAAAGTACAAAAGTTACAAACAATTAAATGATTTATGCCCGATATATACAATAGTTAAAACCATATTAAAACCCAACCCCAAACCCATCAGACCAGGCCGGCTTGCTCAAATAAATAGGTTTTTAGATCCCGCCGGAAGGAGCGAAGGTCGGGGGCAATCCGGAGCTCAACCGGCAAGCGGTTCCACAGGTCTGGCACGCCCACAGAGAACGCCCTCCCCCTGGGGGCCACCAGTCGACATTCTCTGATCGGAGGCACCCTGAGGAGGCCCTCTCTGTGGGAGCGCACTGGACGGAGGGAAGTTGACGCCGGCCGCAGGTGCTGCCATAGGTAATCCGGACCCATGCCATGTAGGGCTTTGTAGGTCATTACCAGCACCTTGAATCTCACCCGGAGGGCAACCGGCAGCCAATGCAGCTCGCGGAGCAAAGGTGTAACATGGGAGTATCGGGAGACTCCCAACACAACTCGCGCGGCTGCATTCTGCACCAGTTGAAGCCTCCGAGTGGTCTTCAAGGGCAGCCCCATGTAGAGAGCATTACAGTAGTCCAAACGAGAGGTCACAAGTGCATGAGTGACTGTACGCAAGGCATCCCGGTTCAGATAGGGCCGCAACTGGCGCACCAGGCGAACCTGGGCAAAGGCCCCCCTAGTCACAGCTCCTATATGATCTTCTAAAGAGAGCTGTGAATCTAGGAGGACCCCCAAGTTGCGCACCCTATCTACGGGGGGCAATAACTCACCCCCCATAGCAAGAGATGGAGTAATCTGAATTTCCCGGGATGCCGGCACGAACAGTCACTCAGTCCTGTCAGGGTTGAGCCGAAGCCTGTTCCTCCCCATCCAGACCCGGACCGCCTCCAGGCAACGGGACATCACGTCGAGGGCATCACTGGGGTGGTTTGGGGTTGAAATAAAAGCTGGGTATCATCAGCATACTGATGATACCCAACTCCAAAACCACGAATGATCTCACCCAGAGGCTTCATATAGATGTTGAACAGGAGAGGCGAGAGGACCGATCCCTGGGGAAGTCCACAAATGAGAGGCCTCAAGGTCGACCTCTGCCCCCCTGCCAACACCGACTGCGAACGTCCCAGAAGGTAGGAGGAGAACCACTGAAAAACTGTGCCTCCCACTCCCAACCCTCTGAGACGCTGCAGCAGGATACCATGGTCGATTTTATCGAAAGCCGCTGAGAGGTCTAACAGGACTAGGACAGAGGAACAACCCCTGTCCCGAGCCCGCCAGAGATCATTCACCAGTGCGACCAATGCCGTCTCCATGCTGTACCCGGGCCTGAAACCCAATTGGTATGGGTCCAGATAATCAGCTTCCTCCAAGAACAAAGGGAGCCGATGCGCCACCACGCTCTCAACAACCTTTGCAAGAAAGCGAAGGTTGGAGACCGGACGAAAGTTGTTTAATACTGCTGGGTCCAAGGCAGGCTTCTTGAGGAGGGATCTCACCACCGCCTCCTTCAAGGCGGCGGGAAAGCTACCCTCACTCAAAGAAGCAATTATCACTGCCTGGAGCCAGCCTCGTGTCCCATCCCGGGCCGCATAAACCAGCCAGGAGGGACACAGGTCCAATAAACACGTGGTGGAGCTCAGCTTCCCCATGATCCTGTCCACGTCTTCAGGAGTCACAGGGTCGAACTACTCCCAGATAACATCGACAAGACTGCCCGTGTCCTCATCGTCAGACTCTGCCCAGTCAGAATCCAAACCGGTCCGAATCTGAGCGATTTTGTCCGACAGATATCGGCTAAACTCCTCGGCACGACCCTGCAAGGGCTCCTCCCTCACCTCCTGATTAAGGAGGGAGCGAGTTATATTTATGTCTTGAGCTGGTTGGACCATAATCCAGACTTCACAAGGGTAGCTTCTCAGAAGTTGTGCAGCTTTTAGTCTTGGAAAATGAATATATTAACAGTCTAGTCTTCAAACTAAGTAACTTTGAACAGTCATGCTTCCTTCCTCATAAATATGCTTAGGATTACAGCTTTGTGTTATTCATTATATAAAATTTATGTAACATTAGCAATGGGCCATGTACTATCTGTATATTGATTTGACAGTTCTCCCCAGAATGACTAAAAAGTACAAGCAAAGGAAACAAACCAAGCAACTTGCTAAAAGGGTACATTGTTAATATATTTAAAGCTATTGTACTTTCCAACTATTTTGTATTTAATGTGAATTCTAATGTACATAAGTAGTAATAGTGTATACCTTTTTAAATGAAAATTATCAGCACTTTTGATCAGTGACGTCATCAAAGTAAACAAACCCACGTGGTGGTGATTACGTCAACAGATCATGGCCCTATGAGGAAGTAACCATCCTATTTTCAGATAAGGCGAGCGGAAGTGACGTGTACGCCTAAGACCATCAGGTTAAGCAACAGTAACCCTAGCAACCCCATTTTCAGATAAGGCGTGTTGAACCTAACCCCCATCAATAAGTCAAGGCAGTCAAGCCTCTGGGTACATGATTAGCTTAACCCTAGACTAATTCTATGGGCATTCAAAACAAACAGAATAAGCTAAATAAAGTAAATAATTAACAGAGGCCTGTGTTTTGGGGAAACAAGCCCTACTTTGGCCAGCTGTGAAATAAAAAAATGCTTTTTATTTCTAATCATTCTAGCCTAATGATGCTTTTCATTTTTGTGGAGTTTTAAAAATCAGCGCCTCAAAAGCTGGGAAAAAAGGAGCCCCTAAAAGGCAGCCAGGGCTTGCATTTAACCCCTTTTTTTCTGAAAGGTATTTTTCTATTTTTCCTACTTTTCCTCGTTGCATGGATAATATAGCACATTTTCCAAGTCCAAAGTCCATCCTGATGTCGCTGCTAAACAGTTGAACTGCGCTGAGTATTGATTCAAGTTCAGTGTGGCTTTTCGCATACAGTTTTAAGTCATCCATGTATAGTAGATGGTTTATCTTGCCATGCTGGCTTGAGATGTGGTATCCCAGTTTTGTGTTTCGTAATATTATTGTCAATGGAATTAATGCGATGTTGAACAGTAGTGGTGAAAGTGAGTCCCCTTGGAAGATTCCTCGTCTGATGTTGATTTCATCATCATCATCATCATCATCATCATCATCATCATCATCATCATCATCATCATCATTATTACTATTACTATTCTTCAAAGTTCTCAGCCCTAATGTTAGGAAACATTATTTCAAGCAGAAATCTGGAAATATTACACTAACATTACCCCCCTAAATTTAAATGGTTTAGAAAAATTGTACCGATAAATGCTTTGCTAATAAGTTTATTTTAAGGCAGTTAGCTGTTTTTTTCATTTAAAAGGATGATATAATTAAATTTATAATATTCTGCTAATGTGTACTTAATTACAATTCCAAATTTCCTAAATTTAGTAAATTCTAATTTCCTTTATATCAGCCTTCCTTACTCTACCGTTTTCCTAAAACTGATCCAGACAATCAAGAATAATATTATACAGCAGTTTTCTCCATCATGCTGTTCCTAAAACCTTTTGACTTTCAACTCTCCAATTTTTTGCAACATGTCAAACTCTGATGTGTCTAGCCTTTTGTTGTTATTGTTTTTTTCAGATGAATCAGTTATTCCTTCAAAGGATGACTTTCTGAATTAGAGATCTGCTAGAAGATTTTACGTAGGCTCTGCTAATCTATGTCACTTGCTTTAAGCAACTACTATATACTTCCTTTTCCTGTTCTTCTTGAGCCCTAGCAACAGTCTTTTTAGTATTTTTTCAGACTGGTGGACTTGATTCTTCTTCAGTTCCAGCAATAATCCTCTGGTTGATTCATTCTGATCCTATGTTTTATATTGTCATTCAGAAACTTATTCTAGAGAAAGCATAATAACTAGTTTTGGCCTCATACGCAATGACATAGCTATAAATAAAACTGTAAATCTCCCATACTCCAATAGAAATTATTCACAAGATATACATAATAAAAATATGTTAAAAATTTCTTTACAGACTACAGCACATTTCTTTATAGTATGCAGAAATCTATATAGGTATTCTGAAAACCCCACATCAGTACAATCATCTGATTTCCTTAGGAAGAATAGCTTAAAAGTACAAAGGATAGAACTATATATATAGTCTAACACGATCCAAGAAAACATGAGAAAAATAAGTCCTTTGATTCTCAAAATGTATTTATTTGTAAACAGAATATTTTAGAATAGAATAGAATTCTTTATTGGCCAAGTATGATAAGACAAATTCCTTGTGTGTCCAATCACACAACTCAACTATGCATTGTGTGGAGATGCACATCCTGCATGCTGATTGGTTGATCCAACTTTCTTAAAGAAAAGGAACTCTGGGCTCAAGAAACGCTCAAGCTTTTTAATTCTATACTGACCTATTACCAAAGACAAACAGATTCTTTGAAGATAACAGGAATAAAGTTTGAGGTGGATTTAAAAATTATAGCCTACAAGAGAGATCTGGAAATATTGAATTTACAAATGGAATTGGATGATCATTTAAACATTAAAAAGGATATAACAAAAGACTGATGTGGATTGCACTTTTAAATAGAAATGAGAAATCTACTGGAGTTACTCTGTGGAAATTACAAGTAGAGTTGGATAAAGATGACAAGAATGTCAAGAGAAGAGACAATGATAGAAGGAAACAAGACTTAGTTTTTTATTTATGAGACTTAGGCATGGCCTGGAAGATCAAGAAAAAGAAATACAAAAAGATTTATTTAATTATAGTTAAATAATGAGTTGGTGATGCTTAATGGTTATCTTGATTGGATAGTTTTTTTAAAAAAAATAACTGGGCATAAATGATTAGTTTGCAATATCTATTATTACTTTTGATATGTAAATAAAGGGTTACTATTTTGGTGATGTTTAATGGTTTTTCATTTTATTTCCAATTGTTATTTGGGATTAGATTTTGATTAAAGAGAGAGAAGGGGGATATAAATTAAATAGAAACAGTGATTATATATCAACATTGTTAGGTATTTTATTAATTTTTATTGGATCTTTGCTGATTAATAAAAAGAGAGCTAAAGATTTAGAGATAAGTTAATAGAAAATGGGGTGATGAATGGAATGATGATGTATTTGGCTGTCATGTTTAATATATTTGCTGGGGATAAAAGACATTATTTTACTACTACCTTTTGGGGGAGATTTTTTTTCTACACTTTTTAATATATTTTTTCCCTTTCACTTTGTATGTATTTTTGTACTAGGTTCTTATATTAGTTTTATCTGTGAAACACTTAATAAAATTATTGGGGAAAATGGAAGCATAGCGAAGTAAGAAGGAATTGAAAACTAGATTTTCTAAAATCAATTAAAGTTATTTTTTAAATGAAAGAAGATTGGAGTGGATCATAAAAATGTTATTCTATTAATCAATGCAACAAACCATCTATAAATCCAAAATTAATTCATTTAAATTATTGTTTCAGGTTTATAAAATTTTTTCAAGATTTTGAGCACAACAAGGATATCCATCTGTAATAGTAAAAATACAGTAGTGATTTTTATTTTCTTTTTTTAAAAAGTGAAATTAAGTCTTTTAGAAAACCTTATTTACAAGAATTGCCCTGTCATCTCAGGAATTTCAATAACAATTTTACAGATCCCTGCTACTGTTCCAATTATCTCAATTTAATGAGTACTACTGTTCTCTCTCAGTGGGTTATTAAACATTAATGATATTTCCCAGTAGGGAATTTTTGAATGATGCAGGGGAGAGAAAATATTCCAAAGCACTATTTTTTTTAAAAAAATATACAACTTATTCTAAATTCTGTAATTTTAGCAATCAAAGTAGCAAGCTAACCTGTTCTAGCTAATTCAACTAAATTTTCCCTTTAAAAGGTTAATTAGTCTATAGTTAACATTTTTGGACATTAACAACTCCTCCTCCTCCTCCTCCTCCTCCTCCTCCTCCTCCTCCTCCTCCTCCTCTTCATCTGACTGGGCAATGTCCCAAAGATGCTTTTTCAAAAGGCAACTGGATTTTGTTTAGCCTTGAAGATGTTTTGGTTCTTATTCAAGAAGCTTTTTAAGAACAGAAGATGCTTCCCGGATGAGATGTGAAACATCTTCAAGAAAAAAACAAAAAAAAGGTCCAGTTGCTTTTTGAAAAAGCACCTTTGGGATAAGTAGGACCTGGATATGATATTGTTGCCATTATGGAAACACGGTGGGATGAAACCACAAATGGAAGATACAGCTAGAGGGATTTAAATTATTTTAAAAGAAAGAGACCAAATAAAAGAGGAGGTGGAGTTTCTATCTCTATAAGAAATAACTACATCTCTACAGAAATAGAGCACAACAATGATGAAGACTGTCTTGAATGCATTTGGGTCAATATAAAAGGGGGAAATTGCCATAGGTGTATACTATAGGCTCAAGGGACGTGGTGGCTCAGTGGGTTAGGACGCTGAGCTTGTCGATCAGAAGGTTGGCAGTTTGGTGGGTTGAATCCCGAGTGCCACATAACAGAGTGAGCGCCTGTTACTCGTCCCAGCTTCTGCCAACCTAGCAGTTCAAAAGCAAGTAGAAAAATAGGGACCACTACAGTGGGAAGGTAACAGCGCTCCGTGTGCCTTTGGCATCTAGTCATGCCGGCCACATGACCACAGAGACATCCTCGGACAAGTGCTGGCTCTTCGGCTTTGAAACAGAGATGAGCACCGGCCTAGAGTCAGAAACAACTAGCATGCATGTGCGGGGGAACCTTTACCTTTACCTATACTATAGGCTGCCCAACCAAACAGAGGAAATAGATGAACTTTTTGCTAGTCAGCTAACTAAGGTATGTAGGAAGCACATCACAATAGTAATGGGGAACTTTAATTACCCAGACATCAACTGGGAGATAAACTCTGCACCAAGTGGAAGATCAAACTGATTCCTGATAAATCTAGCAGACAACTTTGTCTCCCAAAAAGTAGAGAAGGGAACTAAGAGATCAGCCATATGGGATTTAATTCTCACTAAGAGAGATGAAATGATAGGAAGTGTTGAAGCCACAGAAACCTTGTGGGGGGAGTGATCATGCAATATTAGAATTCAACATTATGCAAGCACAAGCAATAGAACAAGCAATAGAATCATAATCATATCTTGGACTTTAAGAGAGCTAATTTCAGTAAACAGAGAGAGCTTGGGAAGGATTCCATGGAAAAGAATCTTCAAGGGGAAAACAACACAAGAAGCTTGGGAAATTTTGAAAATTGAGATTATAAAAGCCCAGTCTAGCACAATACCAACAAAGAAAAATAACAGCACTCAAAAGAAACTAGTACGGCTGCATAAAGAGCCAAATGGGCGTGTTGAAGCTGAATATATGTCATTTGCCAATGGCCAAATAATAGGGTAGAAAGTAACTTAGTATAAATTGTAAACTCTTATGCTTAGGGAAGGAAAGATATAAAGCAAATTCCTTTTGGGTCAAACTTAAGGAAACATGATTCATTGTGGGCATTTACCATATGTATTCCTCACTTCCAGGATTTGCTCAGGAGCTATGGTTTTATCACCCAAGAACAATCTGAAAAAAAGAGAACATAATTCTATTTCATTGTATATGAGGTACTATTAACTCACTTGGGTCATTGCTAAGGTAAGACACAATTACATTTTAATAGGACCACTAGTTTTCTGTAGGAAAGTTCTCCAAAATATCTTTGGCAAAACTGTCTTTGCTATGAATAATCATTTTGTCCCCCTCAATCACATACATGAATGACATGAGTGTAATTACTGTTTCCCATTACATTTATTTGTTAGTAATGAGATCAAAATTTATTGTAATGAAGGTTTGGAAATGATAATAGGGAAACTCCAGATATCCAAACTGGTGTTTTCTATTCATTCTCTGTTCCTTCAGAGTTCTGAAAATGATTTATAGTGTAAACCATTCAGGTAGTACTACTTACGTTCCACTTGTTTGCCAATTTGTCATTTCATAGGATTAACATATCAGCAACCATAGTCCTTCTTTTCCTGCAATCATCACTTTCTTTTTTAGCCTAGAAAAGTGCTGGGCTCATTATCTAGCTTATCAGGCATAGCCTTGGTAGCATGACAAAGCTATGAATCTCCTTTTGTGTGAATTGATTTCATTCAGAAATGTGATTTTTAGATTACGTTTCAGTTATGCTTCTGTTTTTGAAGTTGAATCATATGCTGAAATTTGAGATCATGACAAAGAAAAAGAAAGTAGATGCTCAATTGTTTATATCTTTAAACACTACTTCTGAGTTTTAAAATCTATTTTTCAAGGTAGATTACCCATTTTTGTCTGAATTTAAATTTAATATGGGCTGAAGGAACTGGTGGAATGGAAACATTTTGAATATAATGTAAAAATTCAGTAAGTTTGCAATACTTATTCTAATAAACACCCCATCCAAAATTAATCTGTAATGTTAGACACAAATTCACGTTGCCAAAACTTAATGATATAGTATATTCGTAACTTCATCATTCAAATTAGGAACTTGTCTGAAAGTATTAGGATGAAGTAAGTGAAGGTAAAGCATGTCACATAAATACATAGATTGATTCATGTTTTATATACAGTATATACTGCTCAAAAAAATAAAGGGAAGACTTAAACAAATATATAATATATAATATAAAATGTTTGCTAAGCATTCAGAATACACTTGCTTGGTCCCAGACACGGGACAAATCTTGTTTCCTGTTTCAGCCTAGCCCAAGGCCATTTACAGGCAGTAGCCACATCAGTGGCAGCTCATATTTGTGTAAATTTGTTAGCAAGCCAAAAAAATTACACATACACACACACACACACACACACAAATCTCCCTTTATTCTTTGTTAGATTACACAAATTTGAGCTGCCACTGCAGGCATTTCTGTGAATGACTTTAACTGCCCCTGCTTCTTGATCTTCATGCAAAATTAACTACAACTCATCAAAATTTCATGGCCTGTAAACTAAGCAACTTCAGCTATGTACCATCCAGATAGAATAGTGAAGTGTGACCATGGCATTTAGCAATAACTGCAAGATGAAATCGGCACAGGGTCAAAGTGGAAGCTATAGAGCAGAAGTGAAGGAAAGCAATTATATATAATGTGCAAAAAGAAATTAACATCCTGAAGAATTAGAATAAGGTCTGACAAATAAATTCAAGAAAAAAAGATGTTTAATTCATTATTGTTATATTAATTTATTATAAATTTGTGCCTCATTATCAGTATCTACTTTAATAATTCCTCTTATTTTATTCTAATTACCCGATCTGAGTGATAAAAATAAACCAGAGATTTTCAAGGCTTAATTTTTCTCTTTTGGTTAAATATTACCTTGTTTTTTTGTTATGATGGAATCCTTTAATTTTTTGCAGAGATGTCATCATAACAATTAAAATGAGCTAGTACTTTAACCTGTAGGGGGAAAAAATGAAAACCACCAATTTCTTTCTATCATCTAGGTTGAGTCAAGTTTTTAATCCTGGTGACAGTCATGGCATGATCTGACCCTAGCAATAATGTCTTCCAATATCATTCCAGTAAATTGTCCTATTCATCTATTTTATTCATGGTCTTATATTTATCTCCATCTTACCAAACATAATAACTGTTTACTATTCCATTGTCTGCTAGTATTACAATTCAACATACCGGTATGTGAATTTCTATTTGTTAAGCACCAACTCAAGGGAAAATTCAGCATCTATTTGGTCCAGGAATGATTGACTGGTTCTGGCAATCTGTGCTACTCTTTGTACTAAGACTAAATTACATAATTTGAAAGATTTTCCCCTCTTCCACATTATTTCTTCTCAAAGTTTAACTTTCATTGGCATGTATTACCACTGAAAAAATAATTGCTATAATTCTTTAGATCTGTTTATGCCTTTGAAATGTCTTTATTATTTATAATTGTCCTGAGTTTGACATTATCTTTCTCCTGAAATTAATCTCTTTACATCTGCATTATCCACTTTTATTCATTTTTGATAAAAAAAAATATCTTCCACTTCACTTCTTCATCATTAACTGCAAGTTCACTAAATATTCAGGTTGACATCTGTAACTTCTTAATACTTAACATATCTGCACTTTGTTAGCAAAATGTGATATATAACTTTCTCTATTTTTTCCAAGTGATCTAGTATTCTAATATTTTGTCTACATACTACTAAAACCTTTGTGCCTGTAACCTTTACCTGGGTGAAATAGTACCTCATATGAACTTAGCAGACAACTTTGTTTCCCAAAGGAAGAGAAGGGATCTAGAAAGTCAGCTATACTGGACTTAATTCTTGCTAACAGAAATAACATGATAGATGGGGTTGAAGTTGTGGGAACTTTTGGGGAGAGTGACCATGTCATATCGGAATTCAATTCAATAATGCAGACACAAACAATAGAACAAAGTCAAACTAGTGTCTTACATTTTAAGAGAGCTGATTTCAACAAACTTAGAGAGAAGGATTGGGAAGGATTCCATGTATGAAAATCTTCAAAGAGAAAACAGCTCAGGAAACTTGGGAAATTTTGAAAAATGAGATTATAAAAGCCCAGTCTAGCACAATAGCACTGGGGAAAAAAGAGATTCCAGAAGAATCCAGTATCGCTGCATCTCTGACAAATTGTAAAAGGACAAATATAAAAAAATGGAAAGAGGGATACATAACTAAGGCAGAATACCAGCATATAGTGTGAATCTGCAAAGGTGAATTCATTAAAACTAAGGCTTGCAACAAACGTCAAAAGTAATAAAAAATGTTTCTTTAAACATGTAAAAAACAGGAAAAAAGTAAAGGAAACAATGGCAAAAAAGTGATGGGCAGTAGGGAGAAAGTGGAACAGCTTAATTCAGCCTATTTCTTGATAATATAGAAAAATGTGGGACAGACAGCATCACCACTATGTGGATTTGTAATTGGCTAATGAATTGCACTCAATGTGAAGTCTTCAGTGGAACTATACCTACATGGAGGGAAGCGTTCCACCTTAGGCTCAGTACTCTTCATAAAAGATTTAGATGAGGGGACAGAAGGGAAACTCAACAAATTTGCAGATGACATCAAGCTGGGGGAAATAGCAAACACTTTAAAAGATAGGTTCAAGATCCAGAAGGATCTTGACAGACTTGAATACTGGGTTGTTTTCAACAATTTAATGTTTTACACTTAGTCAAGAAAAACCAAGTGCATAGGTATAGAACAGGGGTCAGCAACCTGAAACAGTGAAAGAGCCACTCGGAACCGGTTCCCTCACAAAAGGAAAAACTGGGAGCTGCAAAAAATGTGTGTGCATGTGCGTACATGTGCGCATGTGCAGAACAGGGTTTGACTGAAGAGTGGAGCCAAGGTGAGATATGCACCTACTGTGCATATTTGAATTGATTGGTTGAAGTTTTTTAGTCCCACTTTTTTTTTTGGACTGCACATGGCAGAGGACTGGGAGCCACAGGAGATGGCTGAAAGAGCCGCATGCGGCTCCGGAGCAGACCTGTGGTATAGAATATGTGATATCTGTCTCAATATCCATAACTGTGAAAGGGATCTAGGAGTCCTAGTAGACTACCACTTCAATATGAACCAGCTGCCAAAAAAGCCAATGTGGTCCTAGGCTGCATCAACAGAGGGATAGTATCAATTTCATACGAAGTGTTAATACCACTTTATGCTGCTTTGGTAAGACCACACTTGGAATAATAGAGACAATTTTGCTCACCACAATACAAAAAGATGTTGAGATCCCAGAAAGATCCCAGAGAACAGCAATAAAGATAATTAGGCGGCTGAAGGCTAAAACATGATGAATGGTTGCATGAACTAGGCACATCTATTCTAATGAAAAGAAGGACTAGGGATGACATGATAGCAGTCTTCCAATATTTGAGGGGCTGTCACACAGAGAAATCCACACATTGCATACAACCCGCCTTGCCTACCCTACAAGGTTCCATCCAAAAAAGGTGCCGGAACTCCGTTCTGGGCATTCTATGAGAAAAAAAGCCCTGTATCTATCTATCTATCTATCTATCTATCTATCTATCTATCTATCTATCTATCTATCTATCATCTATCTATCATCATAGAAATGGTGCATTGAATGGCAAAACGTTTTCAACCAAGGTATCTCAAATGAATTAATTTACAGAGGGAGTCCAAAATTCAGAACCCATGACTGCCATGGAATTGAAATTTGGTAGATTTTATAAAACATTTTATGATATGAAAATTCTCATAAAGTATTTTATGACATAATACAAAATGTCATAACACATTTCCTGTGATCAACTTTTGTTGTCTGACTATGCTATATAGTTCAACATGGGTTATTTTTAAAGGCAGATACATTTTGGAATATCTCCCTGAATTTTTAAGAATCTTTCAAGACTGGTAGAAGCTCTGCTGTTGTTAAAGGCATTAGGAATCTGGTCAGGAAATATCTCTGAAACAATGACCCAAGGGGTCGTGGGTTGTCAAGTTTGTTATAAATTTTGACATGATGTGTGGAACCAAAGAATTTGCTATTATCAATAAAGTAAACGTTCTCCTTAACTTCTCCATGAATAATCTTATTTTAAGTTGCCTGATCTCGTGTCTTCTGTAAAAGATTTGAGATCTTACGGACAATATTCCCCCTCCAATGCATCCTATTTTCCTCAGTCCAAAAGGGCATAACATGATTTCATAAGCAGTCTGGTTTGTAAGATCTTCAAAAGCTTTCTTATCATGTAGTTCCTTTCTGATTGTAAATTTAAATCTAAACAATCTAAAAAATTTTTTCCCCTCAGTGAGAAATATTTATGTATTTGTTAAACCAAAATATGCACTATTGCTGTTCATAAATGTAACAGATCCTCAAATGTCAGTCCAAGCTCTAAAGCTTGTGGATCACATAATCAGCTTGCCTAAGACAGATGTGTATGAGAGAGATTTGGTATGAGATATTTTGCTTATGAATGTTTCATTTCAACAGACATCAGTCTATCCCCAGGACTGAAGTTCCCTAGCTGTCAAATCAATATCATATCATTGTTGCTGTTGGGCTGGGACAGAGGAAAGATGCAGCAGAAAACCAGCTGAAGGACAAATTTCAAATCAGTGGTATCATATGGTATTTATAGTAGTAGTGCATGTTAACCACAACACAATCCACCATCCATCTGAAAACAGTGCAAGAGCTTATCTCTGTGTTTAAAAAAGAAATGGCTATTGATTGCCATATCAAATTAAATGCTTTGAAACAGCAGCATGTCCTTTGGATGTTGAAAGCTGTGAACTGGAACAGTCAAATATTATACCACACCCTCAAGAGATTTAAAAGCAATTGCTGTACAAGAATAGCTCGTATTAGGAAAGCTTTTTTTTAAAAAAATGATATTAATGGTCTGCTCTCCAGGGCTAAAACAATTACCAAAGTGTGATCTAACTAATAGCTTTTTGTTAATTAAAATTCTCAAGAAAGAATTTCATGATATGCCCTTCCTATTTTACTAAGCAAAATGTTACAATAAATGCTTCTGAATGTTTCCTAAAATATAAAGGAAACTATATGTAGAATACTTGTATGGATGAGTGGATGAGAAACAGTAATTTTAAATTAGACCAACAGCTGAAGTAAATCCAGTGCAGAGTTATATTAAAAGGCAGTTGTATTGGAAAAAATGATCTTGGAACTGTAACTGATCACAAGTTGAATATGAGATAATAATGTGATATATTTGCACACAAAAAATCGAACACAATTTTAGGCTGTGTCTATGGAATCTGAAGGGAGCAGCAGGTGGGAAACTGAAGTAATAAAGGTTGCAGTATTGCAACACAAACTGTGCCTGTTTTGTATGTTGTGGCATTGCACATATATATTAAGGGGTGTGGTTTTATCACAATGTTGCATTTCATCATTCTGGCAAACCTGGATGCCTCTATATACAGTATACAAGATATAGTTTCAATTATTGTTTCAAAATCAAGGAAATCTACTCTGTTCTATGCTGATTACATTCTGAGATGTTACTTTAAATGTCAACATAATATTTTATAAAGGATTCAGACAATCCATAGCATTTTGAGAAAGCAACAAAGAACAATCAGGAGACTGTCCTATGATGAGATTAAAACACTCTTCAGATATATTGTATATGATGTACTGTGTTTCTTTACTATCATCAAATACAGACACAAGGCAACAATCTAACATTATAGGAAACTAGATTCCTTGTAATATTATGAAGAAACTAACAAAAAGAGCAGTTTGACACTGAAATAAATGATCAGAGAAGTGATAGCTTCTCAGGTAGTCCCCAATTTACGACCACAATTGAGTTAAAAATTTCTGTTGTTAAGGAAGACATTTGTTAAATGAGTTTTGCCCCATTTTACAATCTTTCTTGCCACAGTTGTTAAGTCAATCACTGCAGTTGTTAAGTTAGTAACATGGTTGTTGAGTGAATCTGGTTTCCACATTGACTTTGCTTGTCAGAAGGTCACAAAAGGTGATTATGTGACCTCGGGGTGGGATGCAACCATCATAAATACTTGTCAGTTGCCAAGATGCTGCAATGTTTGTAGTGTGAAAAATGGTCATACAGTAAGCCTTTTTTTTCAGTGCAGATGTAACTTTGAACCGTCACTAAATAAATTGTTGTAAGTTGAGGATTACCTGTAGAGAGTAATCTGTTGCAGTTACTTTGATTTATACGTATTCATGGTTTAACAAGGAGTTGTACTCAAGTCACTCAGTCACTATGATTTAGTTCTGTGATTTTATCTGTTTTTTTCAACATACCAGTACATATATAATCGTAATGCTACTGACTTTTTGTACAAGCAAACATTTGAATTTAAAAAAATGAATACAGTTTAAATGAAGTAAATAATTATTTTGAATACATGTGCTAAACATACTTAAAGAATAATGAATTATGTGGACAAACTTCAAATGAAATGGTTTTGTTTGGTTCTGATGTATGGCTCGAATCAGATGTACTATCAGAAAAAGGAATGAAGTTGTTTAAAAAAAGGGGATTAGAGAGAAAAATGAATCTAGCAGAATCTAGTTCATTTTAGCATAGTTTTCTAATTTTGCAAACTCCCATAACTTCTACCACAGTCAGAAACTAATTAATATTTTTATGATGCCCTTGGAACTTGCTCATCTCTCTCTCTTTTAAGGATCTTATCAGCTTTATCCAGCCATAGCTTCTCAGACCATCTCTTCCTTTTCAATCTATTTAATTTGTGACTTGATAAGTGTTGTGTCTACATGACCAAATACCACCCCAACCTACTTCTTTTGTACTATTATTCACTTTTGTATTTAGCCCATATTTATTTTTCACATATTGATTGTTGAACCACATGTTGAACCACATATCCTTTTAAATTAACTATTCTCACTGAATTTAACTTTGTTTAATGTTTTCCTGTAACATACAGTATAACTCTGATTTAGGCATAAAAATGATTAGTAATGTGTTCTTAGAAATAGCCATTTTCTCTTACTTTGACAAATTGTGTACTGTATTATATTTCCAGCGCTTCTACTTGGAATTTTTCCAGCCATTTCCCCCAACTACTAAACATTGTACGAAGCTACACAAATTCATAAATTTGCTCTAGAGTTTTGCCATTTATCTATAATTTGCAGTTACTTCCATTTTCCCTGTCAAGCCTTCCTTGCTCTTTGACATATTAATTTTCAGGTTCATAGTGATTTTTTTCATTTTTTGCTTCTAATCTTCAAGATTCTCAACCAGCAATTCTGCATGCAAAAGTATACTCACCAACCCACTTCCACTATCATGAACATATTTATCTATAAATAAAATAAATGTATCTATAAATAAGTGGCCAAGTGAACATCAAATATTCTTGCCTTATTCTCTGCTCTGTATTAAACTGTTTTGCCAAGGATTTATTTAGTCCCATGCATGCTTTTTCTGTCATGTACAATTCTCATTGCATTCAATAACTCCATTGTTGCCCAAACCTTACTTAATCAAGCCAACTCACTAAAATGCTCTTATCAGATCCTTGGAAATAATTTGCCAAACATCTTCCCAGGCATACTTAACCATCTAATCCCCCTTGCAGTTTTTGTTGGCTTTTCCTTGGTTTATGAAAAGCATGGTTTCCATTGCCTAGCTAAGATGGAGTCTTTATAGACCTATTGATAATTTATAGAGCCACTCTCTTAACAAGCCATATCTATATTTTCATATTTTGAGAAATATTTGAGAATATTTACATCATCTATACTGTCACACCCGCCCTGGTCTGATCTCTTGGGGAAGTAAAACTGTTGATTCTATTTGAAGTGAAAAGGCACTTTTACTAAGAGATGCTGACTGCAGGAAAGTCAAGTGGAATCAAAAATTCCTGCACACCAATACAGAATTAAAACCTCTGATTTCCTCGAGCCCTCCCTCCCGTGGTCTGTCTGTGTGTAGTCAATCCAGCTCTGCTGAAATGTTATGAGAAACTCTGAGGTGTTTGGGCTGGTGAAATTCCATACTCAGGGCAAATGGCTTTGAAGATGTCAGTGCCAGTCTGAACCAGATTCCAAGCGGCTCTGTTCTTCCTTAACTGTAAATTTCCTTCTCCCATAAAGGTATACATCAAATTGCCCATTTGTTCCCCCCTCCCTTTCCCATTGATGACAGAATGACAGCAAGGCACCAAGCCAAACCTGGTGGTTCTGACATATACTTTGCTATTTTTCATCCATTTTTTTTCTTGGATGCTAACATTTTAGCTTTAATTTCAATTTCACTTCTCAATATATTGATACAAATCTGTAAAATTCTCCTATCAGCATTCCCCTAAATTCAGATTCAAATTGCTTGTTTTATTTTACTTCAATTTAACAATTTTAAAGCCTTTTTCAGTTATACCTTCTATTTGGCTTTTGGCTGTAATAAAGATGAATTTATGCATTCCCCTACTTCAGTGTCAAGAAGGGCTATAGGCCAGAAGCTTTACTGTTTAATATTTATATAAACACCTTACTCACTGCCCTGAATAATTTGCTCACATCCCTGAAATAGGTACACAAACATATCTGTATGTTTTATGCCATTTTGTTCGTTTTTGGACATTATATGCTCTTGATGCATTTTGCCTAGATATAAAATATGATAAGATTAGAATATTTATCTTTGGAAAACACTCCAAAAGCCATTCTTGAAGACTCAGTGAGACAAATTAGAACATATCTTTAAATATCTGGTCATAAACTGTGTCTCTGACAATTCATACTTAGAAGGTATAAAGAATATATACTTAGAATATATAATGGAGGGGTGTTTTATGTATTCCAGCTACCATATTTAATAGTCAAAGCTTAATCAAATCTCCCCTACAATGTTCAGTTAGGTCCTTTTAACTCTGGAGTAATTTCAATTACAATTTTTGAGAAATATGTTTTAGATACAGTAACTTGATTCATCCTGAATTTGATTTTCCAATAAGAAGTGGGACAGATTTCAGACAAAGATTCCATTTAGATGGGATAAGTTGGAAGTGGTGATTGTTACTTCAAAATAGCAGAGATTTAGACTGAACTCTGCAGAAAGAAAGAGACTTTCTGGGAAAATTCAAAGAAGAACTGGAGGAAATGCAAAAGGAAGGGAAAACGACAGATGTGACTAGTCAAATGCCACAGCAGGATGCTAAAAGTGCCATGTTGGACAAGAATTGATTTTTCTAAAACCTTGGCTTAACTATGGATTATAACTGCTTAATGTGGAACTCAAATTGAGCAAATGATCCCCAAAAGAGAAAAAAGTCATTATTTGAAAAAGTTAAAATAGCTGATTTGCTTACAAAAATATGTGTATTATGAAAAAGGATATAAAATATTTCCAGGTGTGGAAAAAAAGATTTGTTTTGAATATAAATGCTCATCTCTATCAAAACCTTATATTGACAGATGATTATGGCAGAAACGTTAAGGTGGAAAATAACTTACAAGTTGCTAAAACTTAAACTGGGAATTTTTGCCCCAGATGAAGATAAAATAGCAATTTATAATGGATAAACTATTGGACTTTCTGTATGAAAATTGGTGTCTCCTGAGAGATTGGAATGGGTTGGCTTCCCTACAAAAAAATTCCCCTCTCAGATAAACATTAAAAAGATACAAGGCAAACAAACTACCAACACTTTTCTTTTTCTGAAGGAGGTAGATCTTTTTCAAGGATAGATATGATGTGGACCTCTAAGGCTTTGGCTACTAATATTCATAAAATGGGTCCTGCAGGAGAAGGGCGGTATATAAGTTTAATTAATAATTAATTAAATAATAATAATAATAATAATAATAATAATAATAATAATAATAATAATAATAATAATAATAATAATAATATTACCAAAGACATTCTGTGATCGCAACCCAATGACTTTAACTATTAAAAGGAAAAATGACCGTTTCAGATGGAGATTAAATGAGATGCTGTTGGAAAAGGAAATAATAATGGAGGATCACAGAAAGAAGTTAAAAGAATCTAGAGAATAATCTTAATAAGGTCACAGAAATAAGAACTGTTAGGGAGGTGAGGAAAGCTTTTATAGGTGGTTATTTCATACAATGTAACAATGAATTTAAAAAGAAAAGGCAAGAGGAAATCCAAGTATTTTGGATGAGAGTAAACACAGGAAGAAAAATTTAAAAAGCTCTAGGGAGAACAACTATTACAAAGGTAAGCTTCTACAGAGGCAATTCCCTAAGCCAACAGAGAGATAGAAATAAAGATTAATTAGGCAAAAGAAATAAATTTTGAATCTGTAAATAAATCTGGGAAATGTTTTGCATGTCTACTGTAAAAAGGAAAAAAAGTAAGTGATATTAAAGTACAATAAGGAAATGCTGTAATAACAAGATAATGCACATATGCAAAAAGTGTTTCACCATTATTATTTTACTTCCTATAAAGGTCAAGACATTTCATTGGAAGAATATTTACATAAACAGAATTTACTTAAGGTTCAGAAAAAAATATGAATGGGCCTATAACAAAAAGGGAAATTTGTGAAGCTATTAAAAAGACTAAAACAGGAAAGACAGCTGGTACAGATGGACTGCCTACCTCTTATTACAAATGTTTTGAGGATGAACTTTTACAACCTTTGCAACAAACCATGAATATTATTTTACAGAACAGAAAGGTTTCTGACAGTTGGGAAGAGGCAAATAGAAAATTAATACCTAAAAAGGCCCAGGCCTTGACTTTAAAAAGAAATTATCAAGAAATGTCTTCATTGAATAATGATTATAAGTTATTTAAAATGGTTTTGATTGAAAAATTAAAATAATTTTACAGGACTGTATTCATGAATATCAATGTAGTTTTTTTACCTAAAAGACAATCACGAGATTATAGTAGAAATGCGTTGGATATTCTAAAGTATTTTGAGCAGCACAGTGAAAAGCAAGCTGCATTAATCTTAGATAGATTTTCTTGTTTAGCATTATGGAAGATACAAATCTTGGAGATAATTTTATTAAATGGGAAAGGTCAATTTATACCTTACAGAAAGCACATGTTGTGGTTCCGACAGATGAATCTCTTCAAAAGAACTTCGAGGCATTGTTTTCCTTAAACAATCTTTTATTTGAGAAACAAAGTATCGGCACTACATAGCTGAAGCCAAAAACTGAATTCCCCTCCCCTGACACAAAGTAGCAAAGCACAATTCTCTCCTCCAATTAACAGTCATAAATCACACTCCCCAATTAACTTGAAATGCAGGCTTTCTCCCCAGCTCTCCAGCTTGCCAAATCTTTATCAACTCTGTTCGCAATAACCTTGGGTTCCCATGGCTGAGTTATTATTGTTATGACTAGCTGAACTCTCATCCACATTCCCCCTCCCAGCATCAACAAACTCTAAAAGCAATAGAGAAAAGATGGCTACATTTCCATCTGTTGTCAAAGCAATAACATCCGATGTTAGCAGCATTGACAGTACAATTGCTATGAACAATTGGAAGTCTTAAAACCTTTCTTAAAAACACAGGCTTAAAAACTGGTGCCGTCAACAGAACTTCAGCTTCCTAGACCATGGTCTGCATTACCTAGATGAAGGGCAAGAGATGGACTGCACCTCACAAGAACTGGAAACAATATATTCGGAAAACGACTGGCTCATCTTATCAAAAGGGCTTTAAACTAAAATTGAGGGGGGAGGGAGGGCAATCTTCACAACCTATAGAACCTAGTTCCAAGCAAAAAACCACTAGATAACCAATCACATAAGGAGGGAGTAAAGAGAAAAAAAGAAATTTAAAAACCCACAATGAAATAGAGAGTGATGGAAATCCCAGTTACAAAGTAGGCAATATAAGAAACGTACCCAAGAAACATAAAGGACTGAAATGCCTATACATTAATGCTCAAAGTTTAGGGAACAAACAGGGTGAACTTGAAGTATTAGTACATGATGGCAGATATGATACAGTTCCCATTACTGAAACTTGGTGGGATGAAACTCATGACAGGAATATACTGATGGAAGGATATAAACTATTCAAAAGAAACAGACCTAACAAAAGAGGAGGTGGTGTTGCATTATATAAAAAAGATCACTACATCTCTACATAAATACACAAAACCAAGGATAAAAACCTCCTAGAATCCATATGGGTCAATATAAAAGGGGAAAAAAATGACATTCCTATAGGCGTATACTACAGGCCACCCAACCAAGCAGAAGAAATAGATGAACTTTTTGCTAATCAATTAACAAATATATGTAGGAAACATACTACAGTAGTAATGGGAGTCTTTAAGTACCCTGATATCAACTGGGAGACAAACTCTGCAGCAAGTGGGAGATGGAACAGATTCCTAACAAATTTAGCTGACAACATTGTCATTCAAAAGGTAGAGGAGGGAACTAGAGGAAAAACTATACTGGACCCAATTCTTACTAATAGAGAAGAAGTAATAGAGGGAGTTGAAGTTGCCGGCATCTTGGGTGAGACTGAGCACATCATACTGGAATTCAATATGATGCAAACACAAGTAATACAATATAATCCAACTAATGTTTTAAACTTTAAAAGAGCTGATTTTAACAAACTCAAAGACAGCCTAAGCAAAGTTTCATGGATAAAAATCCTAAAGAGGAAAACAACTCAAGAAGTATAAGAAACAGTGAAATATATAATCATAAAAGCCCAGTCTAACACAATACCACTAAAAAAGAAAAACAAGAAATTCAGGAAGAAACCAGCATGGTTGCACAAAGATCTCTCTGATAAACTGAAAGACAAAAAGGATAAGTACAAAAAATGGAAAGAAAGACACATAACTAAGGCAGAATATCAGCAGATAGCCCAAATCTGCAAAGATGAAGTGAGGAAAGCAAAGGCTCAGAATGAACAAAGACTTCCAACAAAAGTCAAAGATAATAAAAAAGGTCCTTTTAACATAGAAATAACCAAAAAAAGATCAACAGTCAGTCCACTAAAGAGAGAAGATGGAAAGGAAGTAACAGGCAGTAGAGAGAGAGCAGAGCTGCTTAACTCATTATTTGTATCAGTGTTCACACAAAAAGAAATTATAGCCCAACCTACAAAGAACATAAATGTACGGTAAAAGACAGAGTAGAAATAAAAACTAAAACTAGCAAGAAAATAGTAAGACAGCACTTGTCTGATCTTGATGAATATAAATCATGGGACCTGATAGATTACATCCCAGAGTTCTGAAGGAGCTGGCAGATGTTATCTCAGAACCATTGTATCATATCTTTAAAAAATCTTGGAGTACTGGGGAACTACCAGAGGATTGGAAAAGAGCTGATGTGGTTCCCATCTTCAAGAAAGGAAAAAAAACGGACTAGGAAACTACAGACCAATCAGCCTAACATCAATACCTGGGAAGATACTGGAAAAAATAAAAAAAATAGATCTGTGAACATCTAGAAACAAATAAAGTTCTCACTAGTAGTCAACATGGGTTTCTTAAAAACACATCAAGCCAAACCAATCTTATTTCTTTCTTTGACAATGTGACTAAATTAGTAGAGCAGCAAAATGCAGTGGACATAGTATATTTAGACTTCAGCAAAGTAGACCACAGTCTACTTCTTGGTATGCTAGAAAAATGTGGGATAGACAGCATCACCACCAGATGGATTTGTAACTAGCTGACAAACCATATTCAACAAGTCGTGCTTAATGGTGCTACATCTAAATGGAGGGAAGTAAGCAGTGGGGTGCTACAAGGTTCTGTCAATATCTTTCTAAATGTCTTAGATGAGGGAATAGAAAGGGAACTCAACAAATTTGCAGATGACACTAAATTGGCAGGAATAGCCAGCACCTAGAAGACAAGTTCAGGATCCAAAAAGATCTTGACAGACTTGAAAAATGGGCCCTATCCAACAAAATGAAATTTAATGTGGAGAAAAGCAAGGTTTTACATCTGGGCAGGAAGAACCAAAGTACAAGTACAGATTAGGCAAAATCTGGCTCAAAAACAGTAACTGTGAGAGGGATCTTGGAGTCCTAGTGGATAATCACTTAAACCTTAGTTAGCAGTGTGCAGCAGCAGTAAAAAAAAGCTAATACACAGACTGTGCTATAGAAATCACCCCAGGGGCAAAGCTACCAAAGCCAAAAATGTACTCTAGGACTCCCAGGGAATTAGATGAACTGGGAAAATTCATCAAAAAGAACTTGGAGCGAATATTTCAACACTGGCTCCACAGAGAAAAGTTTTTTAAGTTTCTCAAAAGCGGCTTGACACTCTCCTCTCCATTTTAATGGTTGGCTGGGCTTTGGCTTTAGTGTAAATAAGGATATCATCCAGGTAAACCAAAACCCCTTTGTACAGGTGACCATGTAGAGGCTCGTTGATTAGTTGCATGAAAACTGCAGTCCAAATGGGAAGACGTTAAATTGGAAGCAGCCAAGGAGGCAATTAAAAACAGTTTTCCACTCATCCCCTTTCTGTATCCATATCCTGTAATAAGCTTCTCTCAAGTTCAGTTTGGAAAAAATCTTTCCTTTTGATAGGTGCGCTAACAACAATGCTGTGCACTCCAGTACAGGTTTTACTCCATTTCAAGTGGCTAATGGTCAAACATTTGTGGCCATGCCTGAACTTTCTGTGAAGGATCTTGAAATTCCCTCCTTGCAACAATGGATTAAGCAATTACAAAATACCTGGCCAGTAGCCAGGAAAGCTCTGGATGAAGCCAGAGAAGCCTATAAGGCTGAGGCCAATAAACGGAGGATGGAGCAAAAACCATATACAGTTGGAGACCGAGTATACATCTCCACAAAGTATTTGCAGTCTTTACAACTTTCTAAGAAATTAGGCCCTAAATTTGTAGGACCTTTCTCTATTAAATGGATCATCAATCCTGTGATAGTTGTATTGGACTTGCCAAAGAACCTTCAGAAAATCCACCTTGTTTTCCACTGCAGTTTGCTCAAACTGGAGGTCACCTCCCCCATTTGGCCTCTTGCACCTCAGGCCCCCACATTTATCATGGTTGAGGGTGAACAACACTTTGAGATTAAAGACATTTTGGACTCTCAAATACATCATGGGGTGACACAATACTTAATAACGTGGAAGAATCTCCCTTCTGCCCAGAATGAGTGAGTGTACAAGAGACATGTTTGCTTTTGTGTTTTTGTATTCTATTCTATAATCTAATCAAATGTTATAAACCATAAAAAAGGAAAAAAGTACTGGTTTTAATTTCTTCGGTGGCAGTTCCTTTGTTGAATCGCTTTCCCTTTGCACTGATGAATGTATGATGAATTTCCCGTATTTATTAATATGCACCAATACCCACCTCCTCCTTCTCTCTTCCATGTGCGCTGGAAGCACCGATCAGCATGTAGCTGCACACGCCAATCCTGGGGCCTCTGCCTTGCCCCAGCAGTTCCAGCTGACTCTTTCTCCCCAAGGCCTGTCTGCTGCTCTTGGTGATAGCAGACGCTGCTGGAAGCGCCAATCAGCTGGATCCACGTGTGCCAATCCTGGGCCCTCAGTAGAGCCCTGGCAACACTGCAGCTCCAGCTGACTCTCCCCCAGGCCTGTGTGGTGCTGCCGCCGCTTCAGCTCAACCCCCCAGCTACTCTTGTCTAGGTCGCGTACCATCTGCCAGACGCCAAAGTACCACCAGTGGTATGTGTACCCAAAGATTGAAAAGCCCTGTTCTAGCCCAATTCCTGCTCAAGCAGGATATCCTATACCATTCTGGACAAGTGGTTATCCAGTCTCTTCTTAAATGTTTCCAATGTTAGAGAACCCAAAACTTTTGAAGGAAGCCATTCGACTGGTAAACTGTGCTCACTGTTAGGAAATTTCTCCTTAGTTCTGGGTTGCTTCTCTATATGGCGTGACATATTTATTACAATAAATAGGTTAGTAAAAGCTGACAACTGCAATTGAAGAAGAGATGTTCATTTGCCTGCTGTTGTCATAATGATTTTGATCTACAGCATTCTATACCAGAATCTTGGCTTTCTGTAAGATGAACCACTTACTGAGCCAATTAATAGGGGAAAACTCTGGCAAAGTTTCGAGCCAAGTTTCAGCAATGACATTTGCTCCATTCAGTTCTTCTAAATTATATATTAGCATCATTAAATGCAGTTCCAATCTCATTACGTGGGAATAATTAATGAATCATGAATTATTTGAACGTGGATAGAATTATACTCTAATGTATTTGTCAAAAAGCTGGAACAAATAGCAAATAGACAATCCCTTCTGTTCAGATCAATCTTTTTTTCATCAGCGTGGACATTACAGAGAGAGAGAGAGAAAGTGAATATAAGGAGAATCTGAACAATGAATGTGTCCCATTCTGTCACTTTAAAGTGGTTAACATTCAACAACAACAACCAAAACATAATAAAAATAAGCTGGCCACATTTAGCATTTGCTATGTTAAAAAAGGATTATGAACAGATCAATGCAATGGGAGTGCTTCTTTGGTACAGAATTTCACTAAAATGACAAAATTTAGGAAAGGAATCCTTTGGAGTGGCGATGCTCATTTTCCTATAAGCCACATGGGAAAAATTGGTTCTGGTGAGGAGCACTTTGTTTTAGTTTCCAAATAAACCATATAGTGCTAAAATAGGATGAAATACCAGTATCCTAACACCTGAAATAACCCTCTTATATGTATCATGTGAATGTGTGCAGAATATCTAATTCAGGACATCATATTCTGTACTGCTCCAGCAAAATGACTTTTTTGGGGGGAGAAACAGCATAGTATGATATTTTTCAGGGTTTTAAAAATAGCACCTCTTGTTCTGCTAACAAAATGGCAGTTTTTAAGTACCTCTTGCCTATCAGCCCATCATGTGGCTTGTAGCATCTATGTACAAAAAGTAAATACATTCTTACTTCTGCCAGCAATAATTACCCCTCAGAGAGTTTTTATTTTTATGCCCTTCAGATTTCTCAAGTAATCCTAAGGAATAATCTTCTTTATCACGATATCACACTGCCATACATTCCACTTTTCCAGATTGATGTAAATTCAGTGAAAAGGCTTCCAGATTTTTTTTGACAAGCCCAGAGGACTAATTAAATTTGGGTACAAAGAATATCATCTATGTTGTTTAGAATAAGGAAACATTTGAAATCTCTGCCAAGCCATTCAAATGTATGTTAAAAACTAACTTAAATACTTAATACATGTGTTAAAATACTTAACATGTGTAGGAGTAGTTGCCTAGCTCAGACATGTCAAACTCATGATGTCACGTGACATTGCGCAACATATCGGGATGGTTTTGCCATTGCCGGCAATGGGATGGGTGCGGCTTCCGGATGATGTGTACAGCCCGCAGGCCAGCAGTTTGACACCCCTGGCCTAGCTGAACAACTGAACAAAACCTTAAATAGTGATACAATACCCAGCAAGATAGCCTTGAGCCCTGCTTACTAAGCTGTCTCCAAAGAGCCTTTAACTGTGTCCACCTCTGAAATTTGCCAAGAAGAGCTTTCAGGAAATTTCCTTTTTATAGCTTTCAAAGAAAGAGCTGCTATAGTTCTCCAGCTGTTTGAGATTTAGAATAAGATTTACTAGGCCCAGGCTCTGAGCGGCTACAGCTAATTTAGCTGTAGCATCTATTTGACAATCATGTACTGTAAGTCAAAGTGAAATGAATAGTTCACCTTGAGAAAAGATGGTCTCTCAAATATTAAATGTAATCCGCCAAAGATGGCTTCACTTCATCCTTTGTCTACTCAGCATCCTATTTCATCTCCAGTCACTACTACTTCTTAGCAGTCTGAATTATGTGTGGGAATGAAACTGAACACAGCATCTAGAAAAGCATCTCATTATTGAAAAGGCCGAAGAGTGCTGACAACCCTGTCAACCTCTAATACATACCACTCCTCGGAGAAGATATGTAGCTGTCAAGGAGCTTGCCCTAAAGTCACAAGCTAGGCACTAAAACACATGATTTCATCTGTCTGAAGTTTCTTTCTACCTTTATCCCATGGCACTGTGTCACTTAGGGATAATTATGAGCTCACCAACTCTTTTTTCCCCTTGACAATGTGTCACTTAGTGATAAATACAAAGTTATTGGCTGCTAAATGACATTCAAACCTTGCATTCACTCTCTGATGGGGAGTGAATCCATCTAGTGATGTAGGCTGAGTGATGTGGTTTTTATTTGTAGGTTAGGGTCTTTTGACATTGTTTTCTTCTGAGAAACATGAAGGTAAGCCCATGAATATAAAGAGGTTTCTTTCTATCTCATTTTCAGCAGCACTAGTCTGAGAAAGAGCTGTGCTGAAAGGCTCCTCAATATCTTAATGGCATCTGGTATTTTTTATTCAACCATTCCAGTGCCAATTCTTTGTAAATCTTTAGAGTTTAGGCCTGATAATCTAGACCCCTTGTTAGTTTCACACCTTTTTCTGTCCTCAGAAAATAACACAAATAATCTGTTGGATTGCTATGAGGATTATTTTTTGGAGGTGATATTTTTTTCAATTTTTGAACTCTGAACTAATTCTGACAGATGATTTTAATGTCAGACCTGATATGGATGATATATCCCTTTTCCACCATTTTATCTTCCATTAAGTGTCCAAGCATTTCAAGTTTACAGTCTGTTTATTGGTGGGGTTATAAATTAGTTAACTTGAGAAGCTGAGGCAAGGTTTGCTTTAATAGGTTGTAAATCAAGAGTCAGAAGTTACAGAGAAAGTGAATTTTTGTGTTAGAGTCACAGTGTATTGCTAAAAAGAACCAACTCAAGCTGTGGTCCCCTGAGTCCAGAGTTTAGGCAAAGATTCAAGTTGCAGAACAAAGAAGCAGATCCAGCACATAGATCTAGAGATAGGCAGAGTTGTTTCCAACAAAGGAAAAAAAGAACTTGGAGGTTGTTATATACTGTTATTATTGGCTCCAGATATTGGTTTTAAAGGAATTGATACCTTCTCCTCTCAAGAGCAATTGACCACATCTGGTCTGCTCATCATGGCTGCTGATGTTCTTGGGTTTGATACCCAATCATGATCAGGCCCTTCATTACCTGAATCATGCCCCTTCTTCTCAGGCTTATTGTTCCTGGGAGCTGCCTCAGTTATCTAGTTGAATGTTGGGTCCTCAAGCTGATAGTCCATGTGGTCTGCCTGCTTAGCTGCAACATCAACTTCAGAGATCATAATACAGTTTAATTGTTATCTAGCTAGTTATCTCAATGTCTTACCACTACAAAAACAAAGGAATCAATAATGGGATCCGGAGGAAATGAGCTTAATTGGCTGGTAAATTCAACCTAATCATTCTAAATGTTCAGTCCTAGGTGATTAAATAGCATAATTCATTTCCTGGATCTCAAGGGCACTAGTTCATCAATTATGGGCTAAACATACATTTCACTAATCAAACAGCTTTTAAAGTTGCCTCTTACTCAAAAAGATGATAATTTATTTCTTTTTTTTCTGAGTAAAATGGTCAGAAAATAAGATCAGAAAAACGAGGACCTGATTGCTTTCTAAAGAAGGGCTCTCATACGATAGTTTGAAAAATGTGCAATATCAAGCACAGTTTTTCAGCACATTTAGCAAACTCCATCTTAACAATTTGGGTAGTTTAAGTGAATGATGCCAACAAAGTTTTACACATATACATTGATCTCCAGTTATTTTGAGATTCCCAGCTCTAAATTTTCTGCATCCCAGTTTTATAAGGAACATGTCAGAATGAAGGTCCAATTACAACTATAAGACATTAAAAAAGTCTTACCGTCTCTTACAAGTATTTGATGCCATGAAAAGGGCTATTTATACTGCAATATCAAATATAAGCACCAACTCACTGCAAGAAACAAACCAACTAATGTACAGCACAGCTGCAGTTATTAAAAAAACCCCAAAAAGTGCACCACAAAAATGGAAGATTAGACTGGGAAATAAGATCAGCAAGTTGAGATCAGATGGAAGCAAGCTAGAACAGATGAAAGAAAAGCAGCTGAAAAGTAAGAAGACTAAAGAATACTTAATCAAGAAATACCACTTAGAAACAAAGAAGATCAAGGAAGCACTGGAAATAATAAAGCAACACATAAAAGCTATAGCCAAGAAGATCAATAGATATGAAGCTCAAATTGCAAATTATAGGCAGAACCTGCAATTTCATTCCTGTTGTGTACTGGGTTCGTTGCGCAGGAATGAAGACGAGGCAAGTGAGTTCAGCAAAATCATGATTTATTGCTTGCAGGATCTGAACTGGAGAACAGGGCTGCAGATGCCACAATTTATACCCTGGCCCCTAGGCGGCGGCCAATAGGTTTGAAGCAACCTATTGCTGCCCTAGGGGCAACCAATAGCAGTGCAGGAGATGGGTTGTCTGAGGAGCTGGGAGCCGTTAGCTAGCTTCCCTGCTCAAACAGCCTTCCAGCAATTACCACGTGGTGTTCCCTTAACAAAGCAAGCCCAATACATTACACCCCTCCCCCTAGAACGAATAACATTATAGCAACAACAGAAAGTAATTACAACAATACAAATTACAAGGTTTAACAATGGTGTGAAAACAGGTTTCCACTTAGCAGCCCAATAAGGCACTTACAACATCATAGCTTCATTGTTCAGGACAATCTTGTAGGTCAACAGGCATTACAAAAAGGTACAACATTATAGCTTTATTATTTCAGAACATAATCTTGCAGATAAGCAGGAGGTTTGTGAGCCCTTGTGGAATGCCTGGGGGACCCAGGCACTTCCTGGTCTACCAGCTTGCCCGCCGGGCTGGGTAGACCAGTGTTTCTTAGTTCGAGCAATTCAGGATGGTTCGGTGCTCTCTGGCTGGCCTTTCCAGGTTGGCCCACCCCAGAATCAGTTTGTTCAGCAGAGTTAGCACAGCGGCTGTGTAACTCAGGTTGGCTTTCTCCATCAGGGGACCCTTGTTGTACTTCTGGGCTCCCCCCCTCTACGGCCAACTCCCCATTGCTTTGGCTATTTAAGCCTTCAGAGTCTATGTCTGGATTGGCCTGGCTGCCGGTTTGTGGCCCTAGGTGACTTATGACTTATGACAAAGTCCTCGCTTTGTGGCCGTTCTGGAAAATGCTTCCTAAGCCTATCGATGTGGTGCCAGACAACTCACTCACCCTCTAGGCCTACTTCGTAGGAGAGAGGGCCTGAGGTTTTAGTGATTTTCCCTGGCACCCACAAATTCCCATGCCCATAGTTCCTGGCCCACACCCTGTCACCCACTTGCAACCCGCTCAGGGGTTTGGGGTGAGAGGCTTCTGCTGCCACCCAGTCTAGGTGCAACCTGTTTCGTGATCAATTGCCTCCCCCAGCGCAGCTCTGCTGGGCTTTTTCCTGTAGCCGTGCATGGCGTGGAATGTCGGCAAAGCAAAAAATCTACCAGTCTGTGGTGCCAGTCCCCAGTCACTATACGCTTCAGTGACTCTTTTGTGGTGCGAACCATGCGTTCAGCTTGACCATTAGTAGATGGGTGAAATGGGGCCGATGTTGCATGACTAATTAGGTTTGCTCTCAGAAACGCCTGAAATTCTTCTGCAGTAAATTGGGCTCCGTTGTCGGATACTACGATGTCTGGCAGCCCGTGCATGGCAAAGAGTTTCCTAAGCACCTGGATGGTCCTAGCAGTAGTCATGTTTGCAACTGGTATTACTTCAAACCATTTAGAGTGGCTGTCGACCACTATAAGGAAGAGCTGTCCCTGAAAGGGCCTAGCGAAGTCTATGTGAATTCTAGCCAGGGAGTGTGAGTCTCCTCCCACCTGTGAACTGGAGCGTGCAGCATTTCAGGCCTTGATTGCTGGCATGTATAACATCCATGCACCTAGGCCTCAATGGCCTTATCTAATCCTGGCCACCATAAGTAGATTTTAGCTAAAGCTTTCATACGGACAATACCTGGATGGCCTTCATGCACTGATTGTAAAACCCTGTATCTTAGTGAGGAAGGAACTATGACCCTGTTCCCCCAAAGAATACAACCCTTGTGAGCTGATAGCTCATGTCTTCTTGTAAAGAAACTCTGAAATTCAGGTCCTGGGCTTTTATCCAGCCACCCTGTGTGTACCCAAGAAAGCACTCTACTTAGTTGGGGTTTTAATACATCTTAATTATTGTTTTAACCTTGGGCATTTATTTAATCGCTTTTAACTTTTGTATCCTGTTTTTGTATTTGCCCTGTACACCGCCCTGAGTCCTTCGGGAGAAGGGCGGTATAAAAATATAATAAATAAATAAAATAAATAAATTAGTGTCTTGTCAGCTGCCGTTTCTGCAGCTATGTCCCCTGCATGGAGGGGAAACTCTGGCAAGTCCTGAATGGACAAAATGCGGGCCGCTGGGGTCAGATCTGGTTTGATTTGCGGTAGTGGAAGCCTGCTCAGGCTGTCTGCATGGCCCATCACTTTGCCAGGTTTGTGAATCAGCTTATACGTATAAGCTGGTAAAAAAATAGACCATCTCAGCATTCTAGGGTATAATATGTGGGGTGTCTGTCTGTCGGTAGTGAATAACCCCAATAGCGGTTTGTGGTCTGTGAAGACCATGAAGTTCCTGCCATATAAGTAGTCATGGAATTTTTTAACTCCACCTACAATGGCCAATGCCTCTTTGTCAATCTGAGCATAATTACGCTCAGCAGAGGACAGTGTCCTTGAATAAAAAGCAATGGGTATTTGAGTTCCATCTTTCTCTAAGTGACTCAAGACTGCACCCACCCCGTATGGGGACACATCACACACTAAGCAAACTGGTTTCGATTCCTTGAAATGAGTGATGTGGAACTGACTGACAGAAGTGCCTTCAGGTCCTGAAAACTTTTTTCATGAATGCTAGTCCACTTCCAAGAAGCTTTTTTATCTAGGAGCCTGTGAAGCGGCTCTGCCACTGCAGCCTTGTTAGGAAGGAACGCGTGGTAGAAGTTGAGGAGGCCCAAGAATGCTTGCAGCTCTCCTTTTGTTTTAGGGCTAGGTGCCATCTGAATGGCTTTTACTTTGGACTCAGTGGGGTGGATGCCATCAGCATCAATGCGAAACCTCAAAAATTTGGTTGAAGGGACTCCAATACTGCACTTGCTCTTTTTTAGTTTGAGGCCTGCTTCATGCAGCCTCTGCAGGACAGCTCTGACCTCCTTGCTAGCACCTCTGTGGATTCTCCGGCAATAAGCACGTCATCAAAATAGTGGCAAAACCCCGGAATGCCCTTGAGTGTGCGTTCCATGATTCCCTGAAAAATGCCCAGGGCTACACTGACCCCAAATTGCAGGTGCTTAACTTTGAATGCCCCCCTGTGGGTTACAATTGTCTATGCTGTGGCCGTGGCCTCATCAACAGGGAGTTGCTGATAGGCCTGCGCCAAATCTAATTTCGCAAAAGTGGTGCCACCCTGCAAGGATGTCAGGATGTGGCTCACTACTGGAACTGGGTATATGCGTGCTGTTTGAGGGCCCAGTTAATTGTGCATTTATAATCTGCACACATTCTGACTTCCCCATTGGCTTTGAGTGGTGTTACAATAGGAGTTTCCCACTCCCCACCATCTACTGGTTGCAAAATGCCCTGTTCAACAAGTTTCGCTAGTTCCATGTCTATTTTGTGCTTGAGGGCAAATGGGACCCTACGAGGCTTAATCCTGACTGGTACTACATTTGGGTCTAGTTTGAATGCTATTGGCAGGCCCGTGTAAGTTTCTAGAGCTGAATCAAATACATCTGCGAATTCCTCGCAAACTGTCGCTAGACTCGCGACTTGTGTCTGGTTGATTCCAGTTACTTGGATGCCTAGCGCATCATACCAATCAAGTCCAATTAGGCTCATTCTCATTCCCCTACTACAACAACATCCAGGTGCCCTGAAAACCCCTTAAATGTAATGGGCAAGGTGGCTTCACCCTTGACTGTGACTCTGGTGTTCTCAAAATCTGTTAGAATTATGTCAGAGGGCCTCAGCTTAGCCCACCTCTTAACTGCGACTACAAACGAAACTAAATGTTTCAAGGGAAATAATGGAAACAGCGGAGCCTGTGTCCAGCTCCATCTTACAGGGGACCCCTTGCAGCTCCACCTGAAGTCTATACTTGGGCTTAATTGGGCGGCAGGCCCTGGTATGGCAGACACTTCTGTGGCATGAGCAAAACCCAACATTGTATGGCCCTGGGGCCCTGATAGTTCTCCTGGTCGGATCTTCCAACTGGCGATTCACTGGCCAGTCCCTCTGGCGACCTCTGCAGACGGATGCGATGTGGCTGGTTTTTCCGCAGGCCCGGCACATGGCTGTCCGGAACCTGTAGTCCAAGTGTTGGTGGCAGCTGCCACAACCTGGACATCTAGGCAAGGGATCTGCCTTGTAAGTAGTCTCTTGTTGCTTCCTGATGTGGTGCTGTTGGTCGGGTTGTCTGTGCAACTTGTCAACTTTGGTGTCTTCTTCGAGGCCTTCTGTGAGTTCTGCATCCTCATGGTGGATGGCTTCTTCACGTTGCATTGTTTTGGTGGGCCGGATAGCTCGGCTTTGTCCGCCATGACTTCCTTCTGGGCATCCAAAAATGATAGGACCTCTCTGGCAAATAGTTTCTGCTGTAGCTCTCAGTTGCAGAGGCCACAGACGAGCCGGTCTCGAAGTCTCTCTTCGACATCTGAGAATTGGCACAGGCATGCGGCCTGCCTGAAGGCCATGATGTACTTGGATGCGGTCTGTCCCAGTTGCTGTATTCTTTGCTTGAAGGCGTAGTGCCATGCAATCACCGACATCTTTGGTTGGAAATGTTTTCTGAGCTTCTTCAATTTTGCGTAGGAGAAGGACTCCAATGGTGTTGGCGCGAACAGGTTCTCTGCTAGATCGAACGTTGCTGGGCCGCACACACAGAGTAGCGTGGCAGCCTTCAGTCCGTCCTTTGCAACCTGGTTTGCCCGAAGGTAGTTCTCGATCTGGGACAGGTACGAGGGCCATTCTTCTGGTTGCTTGATGTTAAATTCTTGCAGCCTTCTGACCTTGGGCATTCTGCTGGTCTTCGCGGCTGGATCTCAGTGTCTTCGAATCCTGCCTTTCCATGGCCCAGGGACTGGTCCTCTGAGCACGTGGTCATTAGCGTGGCTTAGCTAGCCAACCGTAGGGGGTGTGTGACTTTCAGTTTCAATGGAAAAGCAGGATCCCACCTTCGTCGACAGTGTTGTGTACTGGGTTCATTGCACAGGAATGAAGACGAGGCAAGTGAGTTCAGCAAAGATCATGGTTTATTGTTTGCAGGATCTGAACTGGAGAACAGGGCTGCAGATGCAGCAATTTATACCCTGTCCCCTAGGTGGCAGTGATTAGGTTTGAAGCAACCTATTGCTGCCCTAGGGGCAACCAATAGCAGTGCTGGAGATGGGTTGTCTGAGGAGCTGGGAGCCGTTAGCTAGCTTCCCTGCTCAAACAGACTTCCAGCAATTACCATGTGGTGTTCCCTTAACAAAGCAAGCCCAATACATTACAAATCCAATCAGAAATGTTTCTACCAATCCATCAATAGAAAAACTGCAGTCAGTACCTGACAAGGAAGAAACAGTACAGTTCTGGGTGCAGATATGGGATAACCAAAAGAAATATAATAAGAATGCAGCTTGGTTAAAAGAGGTGGATAAGAATAAAAAAGTTGACATGAAAGAACTAGTAATAACAGCAGAAATGGTAGAGAAAAGAGCAAGGAAGATCAAGAACAGGTCAGCACCAGGTGAAGATGAACTGCATGGTTTTTGGTTGAAAAATCTAACTGGTCTATACCCACTCGTTGCCAAGTAATTTAATAACATAATACAAGGAGGTGAAATTGAAGAGTAGCTAACATCTGGCAGAACCTACCTGATAATGAAATATCCAGCAAAAGGGGCAGCACCAGGCTACTACAGACCAATTACCTGCTTATCAACAACTTTCAAACTGTTAACTGGTGTGTTAGCTGATGCAGTCCAACAGCATCTAGTTGGAAAAAATCTCTTTCCACCTGAGCAGAAGGGAAACCATGCTAATAGCAGAGGAACAAAAGATCAACTCCCAATTAACAAAATGATTTTGGAAAACTGCAAGAGAAGGAAGACCAACCTGAACGTAGCATGGATTGACTACCAAAAGGCATTTGACTCTCTGCCACATGACTGGATAATCAAGTGTCTAGAAGTAACAGGAGTCAGTAGGAAACATCAGAAGCTTTGTGCATCAATGGCACAATGGAAGATGCAGTTGCAGATTGATGGTGAGAGACTGGGAGCGGTTAATATCAAGAGAGGAATATTTCAAGGAGATTCACTATCAGCACTACTATTTGTCATTGCACTGTTTCCTCTGTCAACAATACTGAATAACTCAGGCCATGACTATCAAACATCAGAATATTTGCCAGACTATCCCATCTCCTTTACATGGATGATCTGAAGCTGTATGGAAAAAGAGCTGAAATAGAATTGCTGCTGAACACTGTCCGTATATATAGCTAAGATATTACAATGAAATTTGGATTGGACAAATGTGCCACATTCACTATCAAACAAGGAAAAATAGTGAAAACTGAAGGAATCAAGATGCCCCCCCCAAAAAAAAAATAACATTAAGAATATAGATGACAAAATCAAGCACACTAATCAAGAAAATGATTAGATGTGAATACATCAAGACAGTGAAGAACATCTTAAAGTCCAAACTCAATGGAGGAAATACCTCCAAAGCAATCAATACCTGGGTAATTCCAATCATTAGACACACATAGTGAACTGTACTCAAGCAGAACTAAAAGCAATGGATAGGAAGGCCAGAAAAATAATGATAATGAATCATGCCCTTCATCCACGCAGCGACATTGACAGACTCTATCTGCCAAGGCAAATAGGTGGGTGTGGAATGTTGTAAGTACATCAGATGGTTGAAGAAGAAAAAAGGGCTTTGGAAGAATATCTGAAGGACAATGAAGAAGATGCACTGAAGTTAGTATGCCAGGAAGGCTTACTGATTATTGGAGAGACTAAACTGGCCTACAAGAAAGACCAAATGAAAAACAGAATGGAGGCATGGGAAGACAAAGCACTACATGGCCAGTACATTAAAAAAATAGCTGGGAAAGTAGATAATAACAAGTCCTGGCAATGGCTAAGAGCAGGAAAGTTGAAGAAAGAGACTGAGGGACTAATTCTGGCTGCACAAGACCAAGCCTTAAGGACAAATGCATAGAAAGCCAGAATTGAGAAGACAGCAACAGATAGTAAGTGCTGCCTACACAAAGAAACTGAAGAAACAGTGGACCACTGGTAAGCTGCTGCAAGAAGATCACACAGACTGACTACAAGCAGCGGCATGACAATGGTGTATTGGCAGATCTGCAGGAAATATAATTTGCCTTTTAATTGATGAAACAACAAATGAAAAGAATTACAATCTAATACAGACAGGAAAAAGTCTACAAGATTCTGGTATAATAATAAAAATGGAATGGACTATATAATTTTTAATAGATATTTTATTGGTTTTTAACTATAACAATCTCCAGTGCCTGGTGTACAGCATGTTGTCTTGGTTTATATTTTAACAAGAAAAAAAAACAAAGGACAGTAATAATTAATTAACAGACAATAATGATTAAATTTGATAATTCCATAATTAATATATTAATTAATGATACATTTCTTTGATCTTCCCTTCTCCCATTTGTATTTTACTTCTTCAACCTTAGCCAAAATATAACTCTTAATATTTTCAATATATAAATGATTAGGTATAGGCATTTTTTATATTTATACAAATATTAATAATCTCTATATAACATTTTTTTCAGCTTATATTGTTCTCATAACCATCTTCTCATTGGTTTAGCATACATCCTATTTTTATAATTTTTGTTCAGTTAGATTCTTTTATATTCAATCCAATTCTTATCAGTCATAATTTCTTCATATTAGTCATCTGTCTAAATTTTTCCATTTAGGTACATCATCCCAATATTTTATGTCATGGATTATAAAAATACTATACTTTTATATCTGTCTTATAGTATCTGGATATAACATCCTTTTTAATCAGTTTATATTTTACTTATATATTAATAAAAGTTACATCAACCTACTATTTTAATATTTAATATATTATAAAACATACTATATTACTTAAATCTCATTATCCTTCTTGTTGTAAGGCCCGTTTATGTTCGAAATTTTCTGTTGTTTTAGCTATATTCAAACAAATGTTTATTCACGTAATAGTCCATCTGGTAGGGCAAGTCAAATCTCTTCTATCTGTCTCTGATCTTCTTTTGCCAAGTAATTTTCCAAGTTGATGTAATTCAATTACCCAACAGCTTCTGTATTTTTACAAATGTTGTTGGGAATACAAAAGATGAAGTAAGTACGATAAATTCTTTCTGTCCCCCAAACTTCAATGGTTCTCCTAATAATTCCATTTTTCTTGTTGTATCAGAACCTTGTAGATTTTTTCCTGTTTGTCTCAAATTGTAATTCTTTTCCTTTGTTATTTCATCAATTTGATCAAACTCTTCTAGTTTGTAATCTGCTGTCTGATTTTTTTGTTCCTTTGATGTTATTTCCTGAGTATTTTTTAATTGTAGATTTAGATTGGAAATATGCTTATTTAAATCATCAAATTTGTTTCGAATTTTGTCATGGTTTGAGTCTATTGTCATTTGTATTTGTCCTAACATTACATATATTTTCTCCAGGAAAGTATTTATCTTGCCTTGAAATATTGCTTCTGGAGGCCCTTGATTTTTCAGGCTAAGTCCTTCAGGAGAAAATATTGAATGTGGCATCCTGTCATTTTTAAAAACTAATACTAATACTACTAATAATAATAAAGTTGGAAGGGACCTTGGAGGTCATCTAGTCCAACCCCCTGCTCAGGCAGGAAACCCTATACCATTTTGGACAAATGGCTGATATCCATGTCATCTCCCCCCTTCAAATAATCTTTCATCAATGTTTTAATTCCAAAGTCAATTTATCAGCCAGTCAAAATTACAGATTCAGTATATTAAGCCAGTTTAAATAGTTCTACAATACATGAAATGTAAAAATAGTGGATTGATGTAACTTTTATTAATATAAGTGAAATAGAAACTGATTTAAAAGGATGTTATACCTAGATACTATAAGATAGATAATAAGTACAGGATTTCTATAATGCATGATAGGGAAAATTTGGATATTTAGATGACTAACATATGGAGAAACTATGACTGCTAAGAATTGGATTGAATATAAGGGAAATTAAGCTTAAACAAAAATTATGAAAATAGAATGCATGGTGAATTAATGAGATGATGGTTATAAGAATAATATAAGTTAACAAAAATGCTATACATAGAGATTATTATTTGTACAAATATAAAAATGTGTTTATATTTTAACCATTTATATATTGAAAATATTAAGAATTACATTTTGTTTAAGGTTGAAGAAGGAGAATATAAATGGGAGAAGGGAAGATCAAAGAAATATATTGTTAATTAATATAATAATTATGGAATTATCAAACTTAATCATTACTGATTGTTAATTGATTATTCTTTTTTCCCCCTTTTATTAAAACATTAACCAAGACAACACACTGTACACTAGGCACTGGAGATTGTCATAGTTAAACCAATAAAATATTATGCATATAAAAAAAAGAAATATAATTTGCCTGCAGACAAGAACTGGTGGAGCCATAAAATAGAGAAAGTCAGAAAATGAAGAAGTTAAATTGCTCTGGGACTTTAGAATTCAATCAGACAGGCACCTGCCACATAACAGTCTGGAATTAACAATTGTCGATAAGAAAGACAAAAAAGTCTGGAAGGTGGATGTGGCTATGCTTGGAGACAGCAGAATAGAAGAGAAAGAACTGGAGAAGTTCTTAAGTGTAATCCCAAAACAACTGGAGCACCACTTGAACACCATTGACATCGACAAATTCACCATCAATCAATTGCAAAAGGCAGCATTACTTGGAACAGTTTACATCCTGTGACAATATCTGTAACATCATCAAACATCCAGATCTGCCTATCCCAAGTCCTTGGTAAGAACTCGATAGGTAGACAAAAATGCCAACCCCAATCTGAAGATCTGGCTGACTGTGTGATAAACAATATAACACCATCAAACATCCACATCTGCCTATCCTAGGTCCTTGGAAAGGACTTGATAGGTAAACAAAAATGCCAAATCCAGTCTGAACATCTGGCTGACTGTGGGACAAACAACAACAATAATAAACAACTATATGCCAAATACTAAAGAACTAAACATTAAATGAGCTTCTTGATTGGATCTTCTAACAAAATATTCTAACTATGGAGAAAAAACACAGAATGAGACCTAGATATTGAAGCTTTGATCAACATAACATTCTGCATGACTTGATAGAACAATACTTCTTATGGCCAAAGGGATCCCTCTGTGCTGACTTCATTTATTTGAAAGGAGAATTTGATATAATTTGGCGAGAAAGATTGTGGAGAAAATTAATTGGAATTTTGATAATCACTTAACTCTATACAGTCTGATCATTTTATTCACTGAAAATTTTTACACACAAGTAAAATATAATGCCAATGGAGTCCTTACTAATCTTATTCCTATCACACTGGGTATTAAATAGGGCTACATTCTTGTCCTACCTATTTTTAATTTAACTGTAAATACAGGCTCTATCAAGTAATATATTGCACTTCCCTGATTTATCACTTGGACCTATCTCCCTGATATTATATGTCAATAATGTTGCCATTCCTTCTTAAAGTACTTTCCAGCAGAATCTTTTACCTTTTTCCATTGAAAAAGCTTACAACTAATCCAAAATGAAGGCATCCTATTCACTAAAAGATGTTCTAGTTGCCAACATAAATAACAAATGAATGGCATTCAAATAAATGAAATAAACTAATTTCCTATTAATTAATCCTTTTTTGAAAACAATAAATTTATGACATTTCATCTTGCACACTGAGGGCTTCAAAAGCAATAGATACGTTAATTGTCAAGACTTTTTTCCTGGGAGCTGTTGGAAACAATTCAGTTAAAGTTCTTGAGAATTATTCTCCATTTTCTCAATTTATCTTTAATGCTTCACTGAGATTTGAATTAGGATCTCCTAGAGAAAGCTATGTATAAATGCTTTTTGGATCATAAGCAGATCTACAGTTTAAATCCAACAGAAGAGAATATCTGTAGCTCAGGGTTGAACTATAGGTTTATTGGTACTCTCTGAGCTTGGTTGTTTTCTTGCAGACATTTCTTTACCAAATGATGAATATTAGATGGGAGTGGGGGTAGAGAATTCCTGGAAACCTGACACTCAGCCAAATCAGCCATCAACGGGCACATAGACACAAATAATATCTACTTACCATTCAAAAGAGACAATCAAAAAGCCCAAAAGGAAAAAAAATCTAAATCACTTCCTCACCAGCAATAAATACTCAGATGAGCAGAGATTAACACCAATATTAACATTAAACCAACAAGAAGTAAACAATACTCTAATCAAGAAACTACCAACTCAGGGTTTGCCATCACAGCTGCCGTGGATGCTGGAAGATGAGCTCCGTCTTCCATGTTCAATTTTGTTCTGCTGGGGGACCCTGGCAAGGGTTGAAAGTTACCCTGTAGGGGTGATGAGCAAGGAGGGGACCCCCACTTGATTGGAGAAGGGCAGCAGCCCTTTGGCTTGATCTGGGGCAGCCCTCCAAACTGGCAAAGGAAAGACTGGCCCTAGCAATGTGGCTCATCACTAAGCTGCAGACAGCCAAAGTCAAACTTACCATTAAGCACTTCTAAAGCAATATGGATAAAACTGGGTGAGATCTGTTCTTCTCTTTAAGATCTTAAGTATTTTCTTTTCCTATAAAAGCTGCCCAAAGTATCTTTTCCCTCTGTGAGGAGAGAGGGAAGGGAAATTCTACCCCACCCTCTAAGAACAGTGGCGACTGAATACCCAGGGCAGTTAAAACACTAAAAGAACAATTTTAATCTAATGATTTATATGTTTCTGAAATTTGGGAACCAAAAGTTTTCTTATTTTTACTGGAGACTTTTGTTTTTATCTACAAAAAAGAAATAAAACTGGAAAAAGGATTATAAAAATTTTGGACTTAAAAAACTTTAAACAGCATCGGTGACATCTTGTGGTGAGATTTGGTAATACAACTTGTTACTACCTAAAAGAGACTTGACTTGAAGCCCAGACATCAGATAAAACTCTTTCGACCTTGATAGATACCACCTGTGAGAAATTCAGCTGTAAAGAGAATTTCTGGGTGGCATAACTGGCCTGCTTGAACTATGAATGTAAACCTTTACTGACTTTCAGAGCTATATGTGGGGAATTGCTTTCCTATTTCTTTATCTGAGGAACATTGGTTATTACATGAGATGATGAGATACCTTGGATTATAAAATTTTACTTGACAAACAACTTCTACTATAAAGACCACCTATAATACATAAAATAGAGGTCCCATACCTAGTTATAAAATTATTTTTAATGTCTGATTTTAAAATCCTCAGCACACTATTAAGAGAATATGGATGAAGATCAGGGAAAGATTCTTTCCATGCTGAAAGCAATACACGAAACCATTCTTTCAACTTGTGACAAAATAAGACCTAACATAAAAGAACAAGATGCCAACTTACATATACAAACCCAAATTTTGACAACAACTAAAGAACTAACAACGCAGAAGATAACAGAAGAAGTGGAACAATCAAATACTAAGACAGAGGACTCAATTGACCAACAAATCCAGTTAATGGAAAATCCAGAAAAGGGAGTGACAATGCTGAAAATGGAAAAGACTTTCTATATAAATCAAAAGAAATTTGAGGAGAAAGACGAACAGATTAAATGGAAGATAAACATACCAGGATAATTATGGGAAATTGGAATAATAGGGAGATGATCTAATGAACACAAATGTGTTCAGCCCACAGGTCGGCAACCCGCGGCTCCGGAGCCGCATGCGGCTCTTCGAGCCGTCCCATGCGGCTCCCAGGCCTCCTCCCTGTGAAAAAAAAAGTGGCACTAAAAAAACTTAATCAATTTAAACTTCTCACAAAAAAATTTGAAAAGTTTAAATTGATTGGTTGGTTTGTGGGACCGTCCACAAACCGTTTGTGGGCTACCCACAAACCTCTTTGTTTTTTTACTGCACTTGGCAGAGTGGAGAAAGAGACGGGAGAACTAAAACGTGAGTAGATCTGCTTCCTTTCCGCCCCCCCTTCCATCTCATCGCCGAGGCTGTGCGCATTTCCCCCCCTTCCCTTTCATCGCCAGGGCTGTGCGCGCTTCCCCCCCTTCCCTCTCGTCGCCGGGGCTGTGTGCGCTTCCCCCCCTTCCCTCTCGTCGCCGGGGCTGTGCGCGCTTCCCCCCTTCCCTCTCATCGCCGGGGCTGTGCGCGCTTCCCCCCCTTCCCTTTCATCGCCAGGGCTGTGCGCGCTTCCCCCCCTTCCCTCTCGTCGCCGGGGCTGTGTGCGCTTCCCCCCCTTCCCTCTCGTTGCCGGGGCTGTGCGCGCTTCCCCCCCTTCCCTCTCATCGCCGGGGCTGTGCGCGCTTCCCCCCCTTCCCTCTCGTCACCGGGGCTGTGTGCGCTTCCCCCCCTTCCCTCTCGTTGCCGGGGCTGTGCGCGCTTCCCCCCCTTCCCTCTCATCACCGGGGCTGTGCGTGCTTCCCCCCCTTCCCTCTCGTCGCCGGGGCTGTGCGCGCTTCCCCCCTTCCCTCTCGTTGCCGGGGCTGTGCGCGCTTCCCCCCCTTCCCTCTCATCGCCGGGGCTGTGCGCGCTTCCCCCCCTTCCCTCTCGTCGCCGGGGCTCTGCGCGCTTCCCCCCTTCCCTCTCGTCACCGGGGCTGTATGCGCTTCCCCCCCTTCCCTCTCATCGCCGGGGCTGTGCGCGCTTCCCCCCCTTCCCTCTCGTCGCCGGGGCTGTGTGCGCTTCCCCCCCTTCCCTCTCGTTGCCGGGGCTGTGCGCGCTTCCCCCCCTTCCCTCTCGTCACCGGGGCTGTGCGTGCTTCCCCCCCTTCCCTCTCGTCGCCGGGGCTGTGCGCGCTTCCCCCCTTCCCTCTCGTTGCCGGGGCTGTGCGCGCTTCCCCCCCTTCCCTCTCGTCGCCGGGGCTGTGCGCGCTTCCCCCCCTTCCCTCTCGTCGCCGGGGCTCTGCGCGCTTCCCCCCTTCCCTCTCGTCACCGGGGCTGTATGTGCTTCCCCCCCTTCCCTCTCGTCGCCGGGGCTCTGCGCGCTTCCCCCCCTTCCCTCTCGTCGCCGGGGCTGTGCGCGCTTCCACCCCCTTCCCTCTCGTCGCCGGGGCTGTGCGCGCTTCCCCCCCTTCCCTCTCATCGCCAGGGCTCTGCGCGCTTCCCCCCCTTCCCTCTCGTCGCTGGGGCTGTGCACGCTTACCCCCCTTCCCTCTCATCGCTGGGGCTGTGCGCGCTTCCCCCCTTCCCTCTCATCGCCGGGGCTGTGCGCGCTTCCCCCCCTTCCCTCTCGTCGCCGGGGCTCTGCGCGCTTCCCCCCCTTCCCTCTCATTGCTGGGGCTGTGCGCGCTTCCCCCCCTTCCCTCTCGTCGCCGGGGCTGTGCGCGCTTCCCCCGTTCCCTCTCGTCGCCGGGGCTCTGCGCGCTTCCCCCCCTTCCCTCTCATTGCTGGGGCTGTGCGCGCTTCCCCCCCTTCCCTCTCGTCGCCGGGGCTGTGCGCGCTTCCCCCCCTTCCCTCTCGTCGCCGGGGCTGTGCGCGCTTCCCCCCGTTCCCTCTCGTCGCCGGGGCTGTGCGCGCTTCCCCCGTTCCCTCTCGTCGCCGGGGCTGTGCGCGCTTCCCCCCCTTCCCTCTCGTCGTCGGGGCTGTGCGCGCTTCCCCCGTTCCCTCTCGTCGCCGGGGCTTGCAAAACGGCGGATCGAGCCTCTGCCGGCAGCGGAGGCTTGCAAAACGGCGGATCGAGCCTCTGCCAGCGGCGGAGGCTTCCAAAACGGCGGATCCAGCCTCTGCCGGCAGACACGCTTGCAGAATGGCGGATTGAGCCTCTGCTGGCGGCAGAGGCTTGCAGAGCGCGGATCCAGCCTCTGCCGCCGGTAGAGGCTCGATCCGCCGTTCTGCAAGCCTCCGCCGCCGGCAGAGGCTCGATCCGCCGTTCTGCAAGCCTCCGCCGCCGGCAGAGGCTCGATCCGCCGTTCTGCAAGCCTCCGCCGCCGGCAGAGGCTCGATCCGCCGTTCTGCAAGCCTCCGCCGCCGGCAGAGGCTCGATCCGCCGTTCTGCAAGCCTCCGCCGCTGGCAGAGGCTCGATCCGCCGTTCTGCAAGCCTCCGTTGCTGGCAGAGGCTCGATCCGCCATTTTGCAAGCCTCCGCCGCCCCATTCTCTCAATGGGAGGCTTGCTTCGGCTGCTTTTCTTTTGGCAGAGCCATCCATACTGGAGGTGGATGGGGGCAGGGCTGGTGCACGTTTTGCCTCTCTCGCCCGGTGGAGAAAAGGGGGCAGCGGGAGCCTCTGGGTGCCCAAGCCACGTCGGAGGGTCTCCAACCTGTGTGTGTGTGTGTGTGTGTGTAGCGGGGGGGAAAATCAAATTGGATCTTTTTATTGATGTATCGTAGTTTTATTCGGTATTAGGTTTTTATGGATCAATTATGAACACCCGGGGTCCCTCTGCGACTTACGGGCGGAATATCTAACTTCAGAGCCGTCCTCTCCGGCTGCGGTGGCCCGGGGGAGGGCAGCGTGGGGCTGTAGGTACTCAAGAGTTGGGGGGGATCCAACCTGCCGCGGGGGGTGGGAGTGGGACTTTAGTCACGGACGGCGAGAGGAACCTTCGGAAGGGGAAGCGGGAACGAAGAGAAGATGAGGGTGGAGCGATCGGGGAGCCGGTAACTCAAGTTCCCCGAGTGGCTTTCAGCACTGGAGAAAATGCAAAATCGCTCGAGACCAGACTCGAAGGAATCAGCTGCCGGTGGGAGCAAGGCGATCCGTGCGGTCCCGTGACAGCCAGTTGGGCAAGCAACACGAAGAGCGGCAGGGCTTTATTTTTGCACCGTGGAGCTCCCCCTCCCCCCAAACTCCCCCTCCCCCCCACTTCCCAGAGCTGAATACAGGGTATTAACCGGCGGCGGAGGCTTGCAGAACGGCGGATCCAGCCTCTGTCGGCAGCGGAGGCTGGATCCACGCTCTGCAAGCCTCTGCCGCCAGCAGAGGCTCAATCCGCCATTCTGCAAGCATGTCTGCCGGCAGAGGCTGGATCCGCCGTTTTGCAAGCCGCCGGCAGAGGCTGGATCCGCCGTTTTGCAAGCCTCCGCCGCCCCATTCTCTCAATGGGAGGCTTGCTTCGGCTGCTTTTCTTTTGGCAGAGCCATCCATACTGGAGGTGGATGGGGGCAGGGCTGGTGCACGTTTTGCCTTGTTTTGCGCATGCGCGTGCGTGCATGCACGCGCGCGCACATTTTGCGGCTCCCACTTTTTTGTGTTTGTGACGGAACCGGTTCTGAGTGGCTCTTTTCCTTTTTCCGGTTGCCGACCCCTGGGCTAGCCCATCCAAAAAAATGGCAATTAAATGGTCTCTCTTATTTCAAATAATATATATAATAATAGAGGGAGATCTGTTTGATGATTTAAAAGCATTGACATGAAAGGCTAGTTGGCAAAGGAAGAAAGCCAGAATAAGGCTGAAAAAATTGGGGTTTTGATTTATTAGAGGGGATTTCATATTACTAATTAGAGGGTTAAAGTGAGAAGTTGAGATAAAGGGAATTTTGGTCATTAAATTTAAAATATTTGGAAATTAGTTGAAAATAAGGATTCTATTTGTTTAATATTTAAAAATTAGACCCAAAAGAAAAAAATATGAATATATTTGGTTTATTGATTAACCCAGACAATATATATAATGGTTTTGATTTATTGAAGGGGATACTGTATTATTAATTAGATGATTTAATATGGTGGGAAATAGATAACTTTTAGAAAATAGAACAAGACTATACTCAAATAGATAAGATGGGTATTTTGAATGTTAGATTCTGTTATGAATTGAGATAAGGGAAACTTTGTTTACCTAAAGCCTGGAAATTATAAATATCAACTGTTAAATTTGAATATTGATGGAAAACAAAAATTGGGAAAAAACCAACAACAGGACATTGGTTGTCTATAAAGATTGAATGTAAAAGTAATTAAGATATGTATAAGCTAAAATTTATTGATAAATGTAATAATGATGTTTTTACTTAGTTGATATACGGTAATAAGAACTGAATTACGGTAGCTTAAATACGAGGTAGTAGATATTAAGGGAAAAAGAAAGGAAATATTTGATGTTGTAACTTGAGATTTGTACTAAAGATTTTTGTATATTATTGAACTATTGATTAACCCAGCCACCACATTGTTTTTTAAATACCTAAATGTAAAATTAGAAAACTAATAAAATATTATTAAAAAGAAAACAGAAACTACCAACTCAGACAAACAAGGCGTCAGTAAACAACAATCTAATCAAGGAACCACCAAGGAACCACCAAGTACCAAAAGGGCAAGCCACCAATATATAAATAGAGAATAAACTCCACTTTCTTTTGATGACATTATCTAGTTTATAAAAAAGTTTTCTGCACCTCTTTGCTGCTGTCTAGTTTTTGTCTACACTTTTGTAGCACAGCTCAAAGAGCCCTACTCCCAGTTTCTTAAAAAGGTAAAGGTAAAGGTTCCCCCGCACATGCATGCTAGTCGTTTCCAACTCTAGGGGCCGGTGCTCATCTCTGTTTCAAAGCCGAAGAGCCAGCGCTTGTCCGAAGACGTCTCCGTGGTCATGTGGCCGGCATGACTAGACGCCAAAGGCGCACGGAACGCTGTTACCTTCCCACCGTAGTGGTCCCTATTTTTCTACTTGCATTTTTACCTGCTTTCGAACTGCTAGGTTGGCAGAAGCTGGGACGAGTAACAGGCGCTCACTCTGTTATGCGGCACTCGGGATTCGACCCAGTTTCTTATATTGGCCAAATAGAAGTAAAGGTCATAACACTGAGGGCCAATGGGGACACGTGATAATTTGAAAGTCTGTTGTAAGCATTCAGTGAAAGTGACAGCCATGGCAAGGGGGAACATGCTTTCACAGAATGGCTGATAAAGATTGGATAATTATATGTATGCAATTTCCAGTTAGGAAATGTAAATTAAACAAACTACAAAGATCATTATTTGATATGATTAATCCTTGTCAGCCTTTATCCTCCTTATGTCTTTTTTCCCCTGCTTAAATTGAAATAATGATGATTCTGGGTGCTAGTGCTTTGTGGGATGTCACCTTCCTCTATATTTTTTTTATTTAAATACTTTTTAATATGTATAATGAGGTAGGAGATCAGGCAGGTGGCAAATATAAGCCCCCTTTGGGCACATTAGGATCTATGGGCACCACAAGCAATAGTGATATGATCTCATATGACACTGATCAATAAATATTTGGTTTGGACTTCCGGCTTGACATTGTGGCACTACAGATGCATGAAGACGGGGCTCCATCTTTCACGTGTGAATTCGCTCCGCTGGGGGTCCCTGGAAAGGGTCAAATGTTGCCCTGTAGAGGCGACGAGCAATGAGGGGACCCCCGTTGATTGCGGGAGGGCAGCAGCCCTTCCATTTGATCTGGGGAAGCCCTCCAAACCGGCAGGGGAAGGACTGGCTATATTAATATAGCCGATCACAAAACTACTGACAGCCGAAGTCAAAAGCACCACCAAGCAACTTTCAAGCACCAGGGATGAAACTGGGTGAGACCTGATCCTCTCTTTAAGATTCTAAGTTTTATTTCCTGAAAAAGCTGCTCAAAGCATTTTTCCCCCTGTGAGGAGAGAGGGAAGGGAATTTTTAACCCACCCTCTAAAAATAGTGGCAACTAACTATCCAGGGGAAACAGAGCAACTATAAGATTAATTTTAATCTAATTGGATTTTGAAACTTGGGGACTAAAAGTGTTCTTTTTTCTTATTGGAGACTGTTTTTTTTAAAATAAGTCTTGAAAAAACGCCATATAAGTTGTGGACTTAAAAAGCTATAAAATGACATTGGTGACATCTTGTGGTGAATTATGGTATTATAATTTGTTATTGCCTAAAAGAAACTTGGCTTGAAGTCCACACTTCAGATAAAATTTGTTTGACCTTGACAGCTACTAACTTGGAAAAACCCAGCTGCAAAGAAAGGATTTCTGGGCAGCTTATCTGTGTGGCAGGGATGATGTACAGTTTTGGAAGCTGGCCTGCCTGAACTATGAACATAAACTTTTACTGACTCTCAGAACTATGCTTGGGGAACTGCTTTCCTATTTCCATGAATGAGAAGCATTTATTATTACACAAGATGATGGAACACCTTGGATTATAAACTCTTACTTGATAAACAATTTCTATTATAAAGACCACCTGTAAAACTACCTATAAAATGTGAAATAGATGTCCTATACCCAGTTAGAAAAAACAAAAATTATTTTTAATGTTTGATTCTAAAGTCTTCAACTTAACATATTATTAAGAAAATATGGATGAAGATCAGGAAAAAATCCTTTCCATCTTGAAATCAGTACTTGAAACTATACTTGCAGCTTGTGATAAAATAAGAAACAACACAAAGGAACAATGTTCTAATTTAAATATACAAACCTGGATCTTGATTACAAGCAAAGAAGTAACAACACAGAAAACAAAAGGAACATTGGAACAATGAAACACTAAGACAGAGGACCCAACTGACCAACAGACCCAGCCAACTGAAAAATCAGAAAATGGAGTGACAACATTGAAAATGGAAAATACTTTTCACAAATCAAGAAATCAGAATATATTTGAGGAAAAGAAAGAAGAACAGACTGAATGGAAGATAAAGTTATCAGGACAATTGTGGGAAATTGGAATAGCAGGGAGGCAGTTTAATGAATACCAGTAGGTTTGTTCTTCCAAAAAACATCAACCAATGGTCTTTCTTTTTCCAAATAATATGTATAAAAATAGAGGGAAAACTATTTGATGATTCAAAGGCACCGACATGGAAGGTGAGCTGGCAAAGGAAGAAATCCAGAGTAAGGCTGAAGAAAATAATGGCGTTGACTTATTAGAGGGGATATTATATTACTATGATATTAGTATAGTATAGTATAGTATAGTATAGTATAGTATAGTATAGTATAGTATAGTATAGTATAGTATTGTATTGTATTGTATTGTATTGTATTGTATTGTATTGTATTGTATTGTATTGTATTGTATTGTATTATAACATTATACTTAAATAGATAAGATGTGTAACCAGAATATTAGACTCTGGTATGAAAAGAGAAAAAGGGAAAAGTTGAGATAAGGGAAGCTTTTGGTCACCTAAATATAAAGTACCGGTACTTGGAAATCATAAATAATATTGTTTTCTTGAATATTGATGGGAAATTAAAATTTGGGGAAAAAAGCAATAACAGGATATTGTTTATGCAAGGATATTAAGTGCAAACGCAATCAAGATATGTATAGGCTAAAAATTATTGATAAATTTAACAAAAATGTTTTTATTTAGTTGATAACAATAAGAACTGTATTAGCCCAATATGAGATAGCAGATATTAATGGAAAAAGAGAGGAAATATTTGATGTTGTAATATGAGATACACTATTGAATTATTGATCAATATCAATGAGATACACTATTGAATTATTGATCAACCCAGTCATCACGTTGCTTTTTAAATATCCAATATTATAAATAAATAAATAAATAAATAAATAAATAATAAATAAATAAATAAATAAATAAATAAATAAATAATAAATAAATATAAAAGGCTTTACACTTCAACATGAGCAGCAAAAAACAAAACAAGTATAGCTTTATAACACAATATCAACCAAATAGTAGCCTAGTGATGACATTCAAAAAGAGAAAACTAAAATACTTAAATCTATTTTAAATAACTATTAAGACCGACCACAAAATGGTTCAAAGTAGAGTTCCTTAATAGAGTTTCAGCACTTGGCTTCTCCTCTCCTCTCCTCTCCTCCTCTCCTCCCCTCCCGTCCTATGCTACCCTACCCTACCCTACCCTACCCTACCGTACCCTACCGTATCCTACCCTACCCTACCCTATCCTATCCTATCCTATCTGATCCGATCCGATCCGATCCTATCCATTTTTACTGAATGGAAGATGTAATCTGTTTAGGGACTGTTGTGAATAAGTATTGGTTATGGATTAATTAGAAGTAACTGCTAGATTAACACATATAGAAATTTCCTAAACCAAGTTCCTAAAGCAAGCTATGAGCTGTCATCAGATGATTACAGCTAAGCATGATGTTTTTTATTGGAAATAATGGATATGAGAAGAAATATATTTAAAACCTCTGATTAAATAACAAAATCCCAATCCTAAGTGGTAGTAAGGTGGTGGTAAATGAAAAAAAGTAAACATGAAATGTAATGAAACTCTGAATACATTAGCTGATTGCACAGTAATCTTCATGGACCAGCCGCAGTCTCAGAATGAATTCAGGTGCTTTGCATTGATTTGACTTAGTTAAGTAGTAGGTTGGAGCTCAATGACAACAATAATGCTTTCATGTGATGATAATGTTTTCACATATTCGGTTATAGTAGTTGGAACAAGCTATTAGAATGAAAATCTGAGAAACCTGTGACCTCCTTAAGGTTTTCCATTCCAGCATGCACTGATTCTTTGTCTTTTAAAGACTCTTGTAGAGATCTAAATGCTGCTTTTAAAGTTTATTTCACCCCTCCATCACCTGCGTGACATCTTTAGAAAGAAAACATTTTCATACAAGTAAATAAGATTCTGAGAATTCCTGCAGATTTAATGGAATGCATTGACATTTTCCAGTGAGAAGTACATAAGTATCACACAGTGTCTTCTTTAGCAACATATCACAGAGAAGTCTGCTATTTTATTTTTAAGAATATACCAAAAATTCTTTTCAGAATCAGACCAAGGCCCAGTTGGTTTAGAAAAATTCCAGTGGTTTATCTGATTTTTACATTATGTTCCACATGGGAATTTCAGAAACTATTTATTTTAGATAATAATAATAATAATAATAATAATAATAATAATAATAATAATAATAATAATAATAATAATAATAATAATAATAAGAAGAAGAAGAAGAAGAAGAAGAAGAAGAAGAAGAAGTTGGAAGGGACCTTGGAGGTCATCTAGTCCAACCCCCTGCTAAGGCAAGAAACCCTATACCATTTCAGACAAATGGCTGTCCAGTCTCTTCTTAAAAACTTCCAGTGTTGGAGCATTCACCACTTCTGGAGGCAGGTTGTTCCACTGGTTAGTTGTTCTAACTGTCAGGAAGTTTCTCCTTAGTTCTAGGTTGCTTCTCTCCTTGACTAGTTTCCATCCATTGCTTCTTGTCCTGCTTTCAGGTGCTTTGAAGAATAGCTTGGCTCCCTCTTCTCAGCACCTGACATATTGCATATTGATCTCAGCACCTGACATATTGCATTTATCAAATATGAAATTAATTTGTAAGGACTACTTTGCATGTTAAAGTTTTTTTAAACCAACATTTTTTTACATACAACTGAGGTCTCTAGAACAGGTTGCAGTTTTAATTAACTGGATTATGTGCTCCCTTAATTCTGCATAATACCATAAATAAGACTAATGGCAAAGATATAAATTTAGATTAAGACAATACAACAATACACTTCCCCAAAGCCTCATTTTTATTTCCATAATCAGTACACTCCACTCTTCATCTCTAAAAGCTTGACAGAACAAAAATATTTTCACTGTTTTCTTAATATTTCCAGGAACAGGACCATCCTTGTCTCAGGGACAAGTTGTTCCAAAGGATAGAAACCATCAAAGAGATTGCTTGCTTATGGGCCTCCATCTGTTTTACTTCCTGGTAGACGATTTGCTGTAACATACCCTATTTTGTTGCTTCTATCAGGTAGGTAGATTCTGCCTGGAGATGATGGGTTTGAAATTTTTGAAGTCATAAGCCACATAGGACTACCCACCATGACCCACTGGGTCATCATTTCAGAGGTATTTCCTTACCAGATTTCTCAATAGCTTCAACAATGCCAGAGCTCCTAGTATACTGCCCTCACTGGAAAAGTTCTTAAAAATTCAGGGAGGTATTCAGAGATATTTCTCCCTTAAAAGTAACCCAGGCTGAACTGTTTAGCATGGTCAAGCATCAAAAGTTGACCACAGGAAATGTTTTATGATATTTTGATAGATAGATAGATAGATAGATAGATAGATAGATAGATAGATAGATAGATAGATAGATGGATAGATTTATAGATTTATATAACCAGCACCTTGAAGTGCACCCAGAAACAAAAAAACAATGTCTAGAAATATTACATCATAGTAATCACTCTGAAATTATCAGATAGGCTGTTGCATTTTGTGTCTGTTATAGCTTCTGAATAGTCTTTGGGGATACAAAAGAACCTGTAACCATGTACAGCAAGTTATAACACCTATTCATGAGAAGACAAGTACACGAGTGATGGTTGCTAAAGCTTTCCATTCCAAGAAAGATGACAGATGGCATACAGTTGAAGCTGGCCAAGAATCTTCTGTCCATAGTTTCCATCTGCTCTTAAAATTTATCTAAGTACTCTGCCCATAAAAGGGTCATAAATGAAATCTTTCCATTGGACCAGGCATGAAAAATCTCTTAAAGTGAACCCAATCTTGGCAAAGATGTAACATTGAATGGACTCCTTGACTCCACTGTCAATTTTCTAACTAAAATATAACCCAATTTAATAATCAAAATTCAAAATATTGTGAATGATGCATCCATAAACACTGAAATGATCCTGAAAAAAGTTTAACTCACAAGCATATAAGAAATTTAGAGTTGGAAAAATTGCTGGAATTTTAGTTTAAAATCAAGAGAGGTTTCATGCAAAAGTGCCGTGTATTAAGAATTATAGCAGAATGGATAATTATTTTGAAGCCTTTTAAAAATTGAATAATAAAAAAGAAAGAACTAAAACAGTTCTCTTCTAACATGAACAATGCATTAGACTGAGCTAATGCACTCATCTGCTATTTATCTCATGTCTGAATATCCAAGCAGATACTATAACAGTATTCAGCTTTGTCCATCTAATAGAAGAAAAATAAAAGCAAAATAGCCTGTTCTAGTCTGTCTGCCATTTCAGATGTGTTATGGTTAGCTCTCAAATAGCTTTTTGACAATCAAGTACCAGTAACACAAGATCTTAAAAAAATATTGTCCATCTCTGGTTTTAATTCATTTATTTAAAACTGGCAAGGCTGGCAACTAGCAAGCCTGGAGCATCACAGTCCCTGGAGGTGATCACAGTTTTTCTTAAGGTTTGAGACTCACCATTACTTCATTAACACAAATGGGACACCAAATAATGTTAATGAAGTACATTTCTGTATTATGATTAGCCTTCTGTATGAGAATTAAATTGAAGAAAATATTCCAAGTAACCATTTTATTTATGAATATTTTCCAGAAACTGTGTTTTTGTCCATATTATTAGTAAAATGCAATATAACTGAAAACTTAATGTAATAAAATTTTAATTATACATATACTTGTTATTTTAAAATAGAAACATTTCACACATTATTTTACAAACACTATCAATTTTAGATATCCTTCAGTTACTTTGTCTCGATGTGCTCAATACTTATATACGAGTTTGAATAAACTTGCATAGTTTTCTGTGACTGTCTTAAAAAACTATTGCTTGTGAAAGCCAATGAACTATTTATTACACATTACTCTTCCTTCACCCACAGCAAGACCTCTTAAAACGTGTCTGAGGACAGATTAAGGATAAATGTATTAAATTAGGCTGCCGTTGTATTATAAATGAAAACAAGCACTCTTTAGACCAGTATTCAGTATGTGGCTCCCTTGATAAATACAAGGACAATACATAAAGGGGAAGAGAAACTAAGCACTGCATATTATTGAACTGTAACAAGATATAATCACTAATGGCAAGCTGTGCTGATTGTCCTAGAGTTATTAAAGGATAAGGTGCTCAAGCTTGTGTCTAGTAATTAGTAATAAATAAAAACTTCTCATACTTTTTATTCATTACTAATTGATTAGATTTACTATTAACACTGCACCAAAATCTGTCTTCCAATTCTGGTTTTCTCTCTCTTTTTGCCTCTTTGGCAGTATTTATTAACATTTCTGGTTGGTGTTTTTGGGTTGACCTGGAGGTGTTGCTATCTTTTTTCTTTTTTTTGCTTTCTCTGCCATATACATGTTCATCATTTTCATGCCTCTCTGCCTGCATGCAGTATATTTACTCATCCAACCCCCCACCAAGGCATTGGCTTCCTTTAGCATTTAAGTAATATGAGAAGCCAGGAAGACTCCAGGCTTCAGACTGCTGTAAAGATGATTACAGGTAATCCTCGACTTATGACCACAACTGAGCTCAACATTTCTGTTGTTAAATGAGACATTTGTTAAGTGAGTTTTACCCCATTTAAGACTTTTCTTGCCACAGTTGTTAAATTAATCTCTGAAATTGTTAAGTTATTAATATGGTTGCTAAGTTAATCTGGACGCGGTGGCTCAGTGGGTTAGGACGCTGAGCTTGTCGATCGGAAGGTCGGCAGTTTGGCGGGTCGAATCCCGAGTGCCGCATAACAGAGTGAGCGCCTGTTACTCGTCCCAGCTTCTGCCAACCTAGCAGTTCAAAAGCATGTAAAAATGCAAGTAGAAAAATAGGGACCACTACGGTGGGAAGGTAACAGCGTTCCGTGCGCCTTTGGCGTCTAGTCATGCCGGCCACATGACCACGGAGATGTCCTCGGACAAGCGCTGGCTCTTCGGCTTTGAAACGGAGATGAGCACCGGCCCCTAGAGTCGGAAACGACTAGCACGCATGTGCGGGGGAAACTTTACCTTTACCTTTTTAAGTTAATCTGGCTTCCCCATTGACTTTGCTGGTCAGAAGATCACATGACCCCAGGACACTGCAACCATCTTAAATATGAGTCAGTTGCCAAGCATCCAAATTTTGATCAGGTGACCCTGGGGATGCTGGAATAGTCATAAGTGTGAAAAACGGTCATAAGTCGCATTTTTCCATCCCGTTGTAACTTCAGTCTCTAAATGAACTGTTGTAAGTCAAGGACTACCTGTACTCAACAAAGGACAGATATCTGCATGTTTATCAGGGTCACAGTGTCCTGGGGTCCTTTTTGACCTGCAGGTGTATTTTGTTTTGCAAGAATGGCAACTAGCACAGAAAATAAGATAGTAGGAGCATTTCTTCTTTCAATATACTGTATTTTCCGTCATATAAGACAACTGGGCGTATAAGACGACCCCCTACATTTCCTGTTAAATTATAGGGTTTGGGCTATACTCGCCGTATAAGACTACCCCTCTTCCAACGCACACCAAATAAAAATTAAAAAAACATCAGATTTGATTTTAATATGGTAATTTTAATTCAAATGCTTATGACATGCAGGTACTTAGTAGGAAAACTGTCACTTATAAACATAAGGCTGTTTGTCATCAAACATGTAAACATAAAACAGTGCAAGTGGATTAAATAATAATAATAATAATAATAATAATAATAATAATAATAATAATAATAATAATAATAATAATAATAATAATAATAATAATTAGTTGGAAGGCATCTTGGAGGTCATCTAGTCCAACCCCCTGCTAAGGCAGGAAACCCTATACCATTTCAGAAAAATGGCTGTCCAGTCTCTTCTTAAAAACTTCCAGTGTTGAAGCATTCACCACTTCTGGAGGCAGGTTGTTCCACTGGTTAATTGTTCTAACTGTCAGGAAGTTTCTCCTTAGTTCTAGGTTGCTTCTCTCCTTGACTAGTTTCCATCCATTGCTTCTTGTCCTGCTTTCAGGTGCTTTGGAGAATAGCTTGGCTCCCTCTTCTTTGTGGCAGCCCCTGAGATATTGGATCACTGCTATCATGTCACCCCTCACCCTTCTCTTCGTTAAACTACACATACCCAATTCCAGCAACCGTTTCCTATTTTCCTAATTCACTTTTTCACTTTTCCTAATTCACTCTAAAGCTTTCCCTGCGCAGAGCCTTAAGTAACACCAGCTGCCTGCAATTAGTGCAGGTTCTCATCCCACCAGGCTCAAGGTTGAGTCAGCCTTCCATCCTTCCGAGGTAGGTAAAATGAGGACTCAGATTGTTGGGAGCAATAAGCTGACTTTGTAATAATGCTGCTTGTGGGGTGTGTGTGAAAGCTCTAATAAGCAGACATATACATAGAATGAAGGCTATTGCTAAGCACATTGATTTGTGCTTTAAATTGTAAGCCGCCCTGAGTCTTCGGAGAAGGGCGGGATATAAATGGGATTTAAAAAAAAGACCAAATGGGAGATCCGCTCCAGGTTTTCCAGCCAGCCCACCCAGTTCCTGAGTCAAATGTGTCCTTAGAGCTAAGCAGCTGCTCTGGCTACGGCATTCCCCACCTGCCTTTCAAGTTGCTCTTGCATTCCCCACCTGCCTACAGCTGCTCTTCAACTTTAGAAGGAAAGACGCCCAGACCCCAGCCTGTAAAAAATCACAGACTGCAGCTTCTACTCCAATTGGTCCCGCTTTCCCTGCGCAGACTAAATGGAAGATCCGCTCCAGGTTTTCCAGCCAGCCCTGTCCCTAAAGTTTCAGCACCCGGCATATAAGACGACCCCTGACTTTTGAGAAAATTTTCATGGGTTAAAAAGTTGTCTTATATGCCGGAAACTATGGTATACAGTAAAGCTATTTACAACAAGCATTTGTAAGAATGCAATCCAGGTGTTCACCTGCTGTCAGTTTTCCTCCTAGGTTTTCCTCCCAGACACTATCCTTCTCTAGCTCTCCCGCTCCCTCCCACTTTTACTTCATCTCCCTCCCCTGTTTCTGGGCTTATCAAGGGAATGAAATTAAAGGAAAGGGCTGGATCTGTGAATGTAGTGTGTTCAGCATGGCTTGGCCTTTTTCTGGAGTCTGCTTAGCCCAATTATCCCCCCCCCCCAGCAACATAATGTTAACTTATGTTCTGATGTATTGTATTTTATTAAAGTGGAATTCCTCCCCGCTAAACTGGTGATACTTTTATATACCCATGGCACAGCTATCTCTCCACAGCACAGGTGGGCCTGAGAGAAATCCTCAGTCCTAAGAACTTACTGTAATTATATACAAAATAAGCGAAAACAACACATAGCAGGTTAAGACCTTTAAATGCCCTGAGCTCATCTTTCAGTCCTTTGGAACCTGACAGGAAGAAATCAGAACAGTGGGAGGTAAGGCATAGAAAAGTGCAAGAATCATTTTCCCACCCCACATAATAGAGGAGGCAAATATGTGCCAGCTGCTCTTCTTTAAAGCAAAACTAACCAGCCAGATGCTGTATGGCTCTCAAGTGTCTGTTTATAAAAATGTCCGCATGCTGAAAGTCATTCATTCTAGAATTGAGAGCCATATTTCAGGTTTAGATGCAGTTTGAATACTTCAGTGTGTCTGAAAAATGGGATAGATCTATTTGTAGTCAGGGGCTCTGATAAGCAGTTTCTGGCTCAGACTAATTCTTACTGCTGCTTTTTTACCTATTTTAATTTTACAAAATATTATGTTTGTCCTGAGAGAAAGAGCTCAAGAAAGACCTTCGCTAATGTGACTTTCAAGTAGGTTTTTGATGGCACTGGGATTTGATAGCATGGAAGCAGAATTGAATACCTATTACTTTATACAGGTAGTCCTCAACCTGGGACCACAATTGAGCCCAAAAGTTATGTTGCTAAGTGAGACAGTAAAGTGAATTTTGGCCCATTTTATGACCTTTCTTGCCACAGCTTTTACGATAGTAACACAGTTATTAAGTGAATCTGGCTTCCCCATTGATTTTGTGGTCAGAAGGTCACAAAAGATGACCCCATCATCCCAGGGCACTGCAATCGTATGAAATATGAACCAGCTGCCAAGCATCCAAATTTTGATCGCATGACCATGGTGCTACTGCAACAGTTGTAAGTGTGAGAAACAATCATAAGTCACTTTTTTCAGTGATGCTGTAACTTTGAATGGTTATTAAATGAATTGTTGTAAGCTGAGGACTACCTACATATATTATCAAAGACTTATGCATGATCACTAGGCTTTGTAGCTTAAGGACTTCATTCCTTTAAGGCACTTTCAGAAACTTATTTACACATTGAACTGAAGAACTTTCTCGGGGATCCATTCAACAATTTTTCCTCACATGTTTGAAGGAGAAATATAATAATACCCTCCCTCAACCAGATGGATATTATTGTGGAGTTAGAGAAATAGAGACAATAACACACACATATTGTGAGACTGCTTTTTCACATACTTCATAACTTATAAATAATTATGAAATGAGCAGGACAAAAAAGGTTGCATGGATGTGTCCATTATCATCAAAACAATTTATATTTAATTTATGAATTGTTAGAAATGCTCTAAGCTGAACAACAGTAAAAGCTAAAGGTTTTCGCTGTCAGTCATGTCTGACTTTAGGGCACAGTGCTCATCTCAGCTTCTTGGCCAAGGGAGCCAGACAATTTCTGTGGTCATGTGGCCAGCATGGCTATACACCAAAGGCTCATGGATCAGTGTTACCTTTCCATCGAAGTGGTACCTATTAATCTACTTACATTTGCCTGCTTTTGAACTGCTAGTGGGCAGGAACTGGGGCAAATAACAGGAGCTCACCCTGTTGTGTGGCCCTCAGGTCTTGAACCCAGGCTGTCAGCTCTCCAACTGGCAATCTCAGGGTCTTTAACTGCTGAGCCATTGCACCCCAATTGAACAGTAAAAATATGTATTTCTAGATATCACTATTCATTTGATTGTTTCTAGTTGTTTTATGATATATTAAACTTTTCTAATTTTTTATGGTGACAAATTATGATTAACTAGATGACTATTGCTCTGAAATATTTTCTTTCGGGACTAGAACCAGAAAGCTTAGTTCTACTTTTTAATGTTTTGGTGTTTGTTGTGTCAAACAATCTATGTTGTAAAATTTCTGTCAGTTGTAAAAATTTTTTTTAAAAAAATTAAGTGCAGACCTTCTATTTTTAAATTGCTATTCAAATGACTTCACCGTGTGGAACTGCAATTTCCTGGGGTTAGTCTTTTGATTGAAGCTTCATTAACAATTCCAAGTAGTTACTTGTACAGTTGAATGTTGTTACTCTCATTTATCACTAGTTTTTATGCACAAAAACTGTTGATGTTTCATAAATATAGATGTGACCATATTCTCCTGGATTATGGTAAAGTATTACTAGAATTGAATGAACTACTTTTCAATATTTCAGCATCCAAGACAAGAGAAGTGTTGTGAACAGTTCAGTATAACATACCCAGTCAGCCAGAGTGGCATAGTTTGTCAGATCAGAATGCAATATATTGTAAATACCTCCATTACTTTTCTTCAGTTACAGTTACAAGTCTTCAACTGATTGATGAGTAATTCCTTAAATAGTATTTTATTTTCAAATTCTTGGTTTCATACCTTAGAAAAAACGATGACCATAATACAAATGTCAGCTAATCAGACCTATTAAATCAGTGCTGTTAAACTGCTGGCCCATAGGTCGGTTGCCTCATGCAGAGGCTGTGCCCATCTCAGGTCTGGCAATGCAAAAAAAGTCACGATACGTCACGACATGTCACGTGACGAAGCAAGTTTGACACCCATGCATTAAATCATCATGCATTATGTATAATAAGAATATTTAGTGATTTTTATTTGGATAATGCTATATCTTTTTGTAACTGTTGCATATAATCCTCGACTTATGACAGGAACTGATCCCAAAATTTCTGCTGTTATGTAAGACATTTATGAAATGAATTTTGCCCCATTTTTACGACCTTTCTTGTCACAGTTGTTAAGTGAATCACTGCAGTTGTTAAGTGAATCCGGCTTTCTCATTGCTTGTTGGAAGGTTGCAAAAGATGATCACATGACCCCAGGACACTGCAACTATCATCTGAGCCAATTGCCAAGCATTTGAAGTTTGATCATATGACCACTGCAATGGTTGTAAGTGTGAAAAAATGGTCATAAGTCACTGTTTTCAGTGCTGTTGTAACTTTAAATGTTCACTAAACAAACTGTTGCAAGTCAACGACTATTTGTACAAGAGAATTAAATGCAACTACCAATGTTAATAAGCATTAATTGCTTAGGACACTGCAACTATCATCTGAGCCAATTGCCAAGCATTTGAAGTTTGATCATATGACCACTGCAATGGTTGTAAGTGTGAAAAAATGGTCATAAGTCACTGTTTTCAGTGCTGTTGTAACTTTAAATGTTCACTAAACAAACTGTTGCAAGTCAACGACTATTTGTACAAGAGAATTAAATGCAACTACCAATGTTAATAAGCATTAATTGCAATAAAGATGCAAAAATATGGATATAATAGAATCCCATGTTGGAAACTATGAAAACGTGTCAGTGGACTAATTAGTGTGGCTGAATAGCTCCCAAATCTCTTTGCCATAACTCCCAGACCAGACTTGAAAGATAGCTAGGGTGCAATTATCTATTTTATTCATTATTTGATATATGTAGTTGAAAATGATAATCAAGATTCTTGGCCCATATTCTCAAATCCATCTTTGCCAGCCCTTCAAGAAGGACAGGTCAGGAAACAGATTTAACATGAAATACTGGAACTCTGCTTTATTAGATAGGCTGTGCTAATATAATTTTGCAAGCATTTTCTCTTCTCTTCCTCATATACCAAAGACAGTTTGAGTTTCTTTCTACTGCTTTCTTCCCGTCTGGGATCAGCTCACGTTTTGCTTTGCTTTTCCAAAGTTGTCTCTGTAGTTCTCTCCAAACAGATATGGATTAAAGCATCTTTGAGCTTGCCTCTGTCCTAAATTTGGAAGTTCAAATGTTTCATTTTTAATTTCGCAGAACAATGTTTTTTCTTTCAATTTGCATAATTTCACTTTCCCTTCTTCTCTGTGTTAAAAATGTTTATCCTCTTAAAAAAGACTGTTGGGCAATTTCAAATGGAAAATTGAAAAAAAATTCAGGAAAAGCATCATTTTGACATCAAGTATTCCGCACAGCAGCTTCCAGTATGTAAGTCTTCTTAAGATTTTTATTCAGAGCTGAAGTATCTTTTATCGGCTTATTTTAAGTATTTTGTCCTTATATACTACTTAATGAAAGCTGAATCATTGAAGGTTTTATGTACAAAGTCTCTTCTTCAGTTACATTGACCAGGGCAGTTTAATTTCAGTTATTTATCTGCCATCCTGTTTTGTTCTTATCGTTTGAATTTGAACTTTAGAATAGCATTCTTCTGATTTAAAAGGACAACCCAAAATCATGACAATATAATCTTCAAAGCCATAGTGAGGATTCTGGGAGTTGGTGTGCCATATACTACAAAGTATCAAGTTCTCCAATTTCAGATTTATTTCTTTATATTCAAGTTGTTACAGTCTTACATACCTTTGCCCAGCAAATGAGTTCTTAAATATGTTATGAGTCATGCACATACATACATACACAGATAATAGATTAAACACCAAATTTGAAACCTTTCAACCTGACCAACCTCATGTTACTTTCTTCTTTAAATATTGTTACGTTCCTCAGTAAATGACTTCTTAGTACTGTAGCTACAGTAACTTCTAAGCTGCTCAGAAATACTGGTAATTCTTACATATTTTCCCTGGACTTCACGAATGCTGAGCAGCTTTTAAGCCTAGGGAGCAATAAATGACTTAAAATAGTTTATCTGACCATTAGCTGGGCTTTTTACCAGATGATGAAAAATTGTGCCTGCAAAATGCGATGATTATCGTTTCATAGTCCCAGAAAGTCTATTTTCTGAGAGACAGACTCATTCCTATAGAATCTATAAACAGCTAAATACCTTTTTGTCTTACTGCTTTTCTAAATTACTTTCATGCTTTATCAATCTATGGGAAACTAAGTTCAGTAATATGAATGGGTGTTGCTATACTATTTAGAAATCCTACCCCTGTGCCTTCCAGTGGGAAATTTTCAAATTCTTACAACCAGACCCCTGCAGTATATTATTGGTTTCATTTGTGCCTTCTTCCTACTATATAAAAGAGAACGGGGATCTATAGAACCTTATCTGCAACAGCTCCTGCAGAGTATACCTGCAAGAAAGCAGCTGCAGTCTGAGTACTCTAGGTCAGGGCTTTTCCAGTTGCCTAGCAAGGGGTCAAAAACTTGATGGCCACCCCCTCCCAAAAAAGGAAAAAAAGTGATAAAGTACAGTAGCCCTCAATGAAGTTATAAAGGCACTGAATAAAGTGGCTTATGACCATTTTTCACTTATGATTGTTGCAGTATCCCCAGGTCATGTGCCTCCCCCTCCCCCTCCTTCTCATTCCCATCTCCCTCCCTCCCTCCCTCCCTCCCTCCCTCCCTCCCTCCCTTCCTTCCTTCCTTCCTTCCTTCCTTCCTTCCTTCCTTCCTTCTTTCCTTCCTTCCTTCCTTCCTTCCTTCCTTCCTTCCCCTCTCTCTCAACGGCCCAATCCGAGCTCCAGAGGCTTGGAAAAGACCTCTACTGCCAGGATCGGCCATGGGGGCCCCTGCAATCTTACCTAGACTCGCGCTGGTAGCTGCCTCCACCATCCAGCCCTGCTCTGACTCAGAGTGCAGAGAGAGAGAAAGAGAGCACAGACGCATGTGGAGGGGTGGACGGGAGGAGCCTGGCCCCGCCTCCTTCCGGGGTGATGGTGCATGTGCCCACAGGGATGGTTCTGCATGCCACCTGTGGCATGCGTGCCATAGGTTCGCCATCCCTGCCCTATGGAATAACCTGCTCAGAAGTTATTTTGTTGATGGCACATAACTCCGATTCTCAGCCCACACCACATTCTGCACAAATCAAAGCCAAGCTATGCTATTTTTATTTGGGCAGGAGGATTTGGCATTTCCCAATTCTAATCCAAAATATTCAACTCACTGAATCTCATTCCTCACTTAGGTGGGGGGGATGATTGGAATAATAGTACAATGCATATGGAAATTATCCGGTTAGGTAACTATCAGTCCTAAATCAACTCTCACGTGGAAAAACAGCAGTTTCAATGTATCTTGAGGTTGAAATATTAAGAGAACAGCAAGAACTCTGAAAGATTCACAATCAAGGATGGGCTTGTTTGATCTGGACATAGTTTATTAGCAATAGTAAGAATGTTTTTCCTAATAAATTACCAGTTTTAGAGTTTTTAGAAGCCTCATTTATATCATAAAGTTTTGATGATATTTACTATATTTTTGTACTGTGAGTTGCCTAGAGTTACTCAGCTGAAATAGGAAGTTATATATATTTTTCTATAAAGAAAAAGTTAAATTAAGTGTGCATTCCCATATGCTCTTCATTTGTTTTTTTTATAATTTAGTGGGTTTTAAAAAAAGTTTTTGTCTTAATGCCTTGTTTCAAGGAAAAACACATTAAAATATCTGCAGGACACTGAGCTGGAATGCCTACTTAAACACTAGATAAAATATAAGAAATCACTTGCATAATACAAAACTGGGATGTCATTATAGCTAGTACCTGCTATTTTAGTATTTAAACAAGAGTGTTGTCAACGCTGACTTACTGTCAAAACCTCGTCTACGCCGAGAAACGCAAGCAAGCAGGAAAAACCACGACGTAGGACGGATGACTGCAAGGGTACCTTTACTAACAGATCTCCAAGCAATAACAAAGTCAGTGTTGGGAACCACTCGTGCCAACGCTTCTTTTAAACGTAGTCAATAATTGAATAACAGCCCCACCCGTTGCTCCACCCCTTCCCCACGCAGACCAGCATCCGCCTGAACTGCGTAAAACGCCACCCCCCTATCCCGTCGCCCCACGCCCTGCATCTTCCCCTGACGCCGAGGTCCATACAGCGTGAAGAAAGGTGTAAGTCCAGCATCCCCCTCTCCCGTACTCTAAAGTCCCTTTTGTGCTCCCCTCCACCAACTCAGTATTCTGCGCCACACCCGCAGTTCCCTGGCAGGCTCCGTTGTCCGAGTGCAGCTGTAGAGGGCCCTGCCCCGCCGCCGGTATGCAAGCGGCTGAAACATCCGACTGTAGCGGGTGCGGCTCTACAGGTCTTATGCGGCTGCCGACACTCGCTTTCGGCCGCCGCACAGCTGATCGGGCTGGCGCGGCTCCAGTGTGTGCGCTCGAGGTCGCTGGGGCCCACCGCACAGCCGATAGGGCTGGCGCGGCTCCAGTGTGTTCGCCCGAGGTCGCTGGGGGCCGCCGCACAGCTGATCGGGCTGGCGTGGCCCCGGCGTGTTCACCCGCAGATGCTGTCGGCCGCCGCACAGCTGAGCGGGCTGGCGCGGCTCCGGCGTGTTCGCCTGCGGTTGTTTTCGACCGCCGCACAGCTGATCGAGCTGGCGCGGCTCCAGCGTGCGCACTCGGGACGGCTGCCGGCCGCCTTGCAGCTGTTGGCCGTGGGCGTGGCTGGCTCTCCTCCTGTCTGCTCCAAGTGCTCCCCTGTGTCCCAGTGTGTTGTCGAGCCGCATAAGACCTGTAGAGCCGCACCCGCTACAGTCGGATGTTTCAGCCGCTTGCATACCGGCGGCGGGGCAGGGCGCTCTACAGCTGCGCTCGGACAACGGAGCCTGCCAGGGAACTGCGGGTGTGGCGCAGTTACTGAGTTGGTGGAGGGGAGCACAAAAGGGACTTTAGAGTACGGGAGAGGGGGATGCTGGACTTACACCTTTCTTCACACTGTATGGACCTCGGCGTCAGGGGAAGATTCAGGGCGTGGGGCGACGGGATAGGGGGGTGGGGTTTTACGCAGTTCAGGCGGATGCTGGTCTGCGTGGGGAAGGGGTGGAGCGATGGGTGGGGCTGTTATTCAATTATTGGCTACGTTTAAAAGAAGCATTGGGACGAGTGGTTCCCAACGCTGACTTTGTTATTGCTTGGAGATCTGTTAGTAAAGGTACCCTTGCAGTCATCCGTCCTACGTCGTGGTTTTTCCTGCTTGCTTGCGTTTCTCGGCGTAGACGAGGTTTTGACAAGTGTTTCAGCCATCCATGTTTTCCTCTACATTTCAGTATAATTTCTATCAAATTCTATATTTCCAAAATATAATAAGCTATTTTATTTATCTGAATGCAATTTATGCTCCTGTCTTTAGAAAACTATTTTTTAAATACCTGAAAGAAAGTAGAATATTTTCAGAGCCAGTCCTCACCAATGTAACAATGATAGGAAAGAGGGAATACTTCCCAAGAATCGCCAAAACCAGGGTAAAGTACATTTCAGTATTACCACACCACTTTTGCCAGCTTTTCACAGCTTCTCAGTCATAAAAAAATTATAATTTGCAAAAATCCAATTATCTGACCATCACAGCAGAGCCACACACAAAACAATTATTAAATGCAAATGTACTATTCCTATGAACATGTGAATTGAATTGTTCTTTAAAATGTTAAATCATGGTCTCAGATATGTAAAAATGGGGGTGAGATAACTGTTCTTTCAGGAGTCATTAAAAATGATATCCAGAACTATCTTTGGATGATGAGTTTACATGGCAGGCTATCAAATAGGGGAGCTACAATTTCTTAGCTCCTCTAAGAAATTATATTTGAATTAAAAAGAATTGAAATTATTTTATGCTTAAAACAATTAAATTATTCTTCTGATAATTATAATATAAATCATATAGGCTGGCTGACCTTAAACATTTGATATTACTTAAGCCTAAAGATATATGTTCTGCAACCACTATTCATGTCTTTTCATTAAAGCAGAATCTGCTGGTAGAATTGCTCAGCTACTGTGTTATCTCAGGTAGAGGTTAGTAGGTGATATTCACCACTTGATGCTTTACAAAGAAACTCCAGCATGAGGTAACATTGGAAACTGTTGTTCAGCCTCTTGAAATCTTGAAGCAACATGATCTTTTCAAATCTAAATAGAATCTGAACTAACCTCACCCTTGCTATCCTCTCTCTTTCAGCCTGTAGATTTTAAGAATAATTTAAAACTATTCAAGTAGCTGCTTTTTCATGAAGTTCTGTCCTATTTTTTAATCCCATTTTTTAATCCCATTTATATCCTGCCCTTCTCCGAAGACTCAGGGCGGCTTACAAACTTAGCAGTAGCCTTCATTCTATGTATATGCCTGCTTATTAGGGCTTTCACACACCCCCAAGTGGCATTATTACAAAGTCAGCTTATTGCCCCCAACAATCTGGGTCCTCATTTTACCTACCTCGGAAGGATGGAAGGCTGAGTCAACCTTGAGCCTGGTGGGACTCGAACCTGCACTAATTGCAGGCAGCTGGTGTTACTTAAGGAGGCATTAGCCCACTGCGCCACCAAGGCAGAGTCTTGCTGTCTGATGAACCAAACAATTGACAGGTAGCAAGACCCAATGAATCTTAATATGAATACTTCGTGATCATAATCTGGCTTGAGAAAATGATGTACTCACTATACAAAAATAAATAGATTTTGAGATATATTTTGTTTTGATAGAAATACGTACTGCATGAATTCCAAACCTAGGATAATACAATTATAGATTGTAATGGTTAAAAGGAAACTTGAAGATCTTTTTTTACAATAACTTTAATATTTATCTATGCAGCAATACACATTTGTATCATAATTCCTTAGGTATTAGCAGAGGTGAATTGGGCCCTTCCCCTCTCAGCAGTTAGCCAATGGCATTGTTGGGCTACTTTTTGACTTTCTCCTTCCACAATGGCCAGGTTTTGTACAAATGGGACATGCAGGATAGAAAACTCCTAATGATGCTGTTGATTTAATTAAGGGGTTTCAGTAAAATTATGAAATGGATCTGAAGGTCTAGTTAAATTTTTCAGTGAGGTAATGTATAGTTGCAATTTCAATCAGAATAGAGCTGGAAGGGACATTGGAGGTTTTCTAGTCCAGCCCACCGCTCCAGCAGGAGATCTTATGCCATTTCAGACAAGTGACTGTCCAGTCTCTTCTTAAAAACTCCAGTGTTAAAGCATCTACAACTTCTGATGGCAAGCAGTTCCTCTGGTTAATTGTCCTCACTGTTAGGAAGATTCTGCTTAGGTCCAGGTTGCTTCTTTCCTTGATTAGTTTCCCTCCATTGTTTCTTGTCCTGACCTCTGGTGCTTTGGAAAATAAATTGACCCCCTCCTCCTTGTGGCAGCTTCTCAAATACTGGAATACTGCTATCATGTCCCCACTAGTTCTTATTTTCTCTAGACTAGCCATACCCAAATCCTGCAAGTGTTCTTCATATGTTTTTGTCTCCAGGTTTCAACATCTTTTTTGTAATGTGGTGACCAAAACTGGATGCAGTATTCCAGGTGTGGTCTTACTAAGGCTTTATAAAGCGGTACTAATACTTCATGTGTTTTTGATTCTATGCTTCTTCTTATACAACCAAGGATTGTATTAGCTTTTTTTGACTGCTGCTGCACACTGCTGGCTCTTATTTAAGTGATCATCCACTAGGACTCCAAGGTCCCTCTCACAGTTACTGAGCCAGGTCTCACCCAATCTGTACTTGTACCTTTTGTTTTTCCTGCCTAGGTGTAAAACCTTGCTTTTCTCCATATTAAATTTCATGTTGTTAGATAGGGCCCATTGTTCAAGTCCGTCAAGATCTTTTTGGATAGTGAGCTTGTCTTCTGGGGTGTTGGCTATTCCTGCCAGATTAATTCATCTGCAAATTTGATGAGTTCCCCTTCTATTCCCTCATCTAAGTTATTTATCAAGATATTGAAGAGTACTGGGTCTAAGACAGAACCCTGTGGCACCCTACTGCTTACTTCCCTCCATGTAGATGTAGACAACTCGTTGAGTATGGTTTGTCAGCCAGTTACAAATCCATTTGGTGGTGATGCTGTCTATCCCACATTTTTCTAGCTTACAAAGAAGTAGGTTGTGGTCTACTTTGTCCAATGCCTTGTTGAAGTATACTATGTCCACAGCATTTCGCTGGTCTACTCATTTAGTCACTTTGTCAAAGAAAGAAATAAGATTGGTTTGGCATGATCTATTTTTAACAACTCCGTGCTGGCTTTTAGTTATAACTTAATTTTTAATTTTTTTCTAGATGTTCGCAGATCTGTTTTTTTATTATCTTTTCCTGTATCTTCTCGGATATTGATGATAGACAGATTGGTCTGTAGTTTCCTGGGTCTGTTTTTTCCCCTTTTTTGAAGATGGGAACCACATCAGCTCTTTTCCAATCCTCAGGTAATTCCCTGGTATTCCAGGATTTTTTGAAGATATGATACAATGGTTGTGAGATAACATCTGCCAGCTCCTTCACAACTCTGGGATATAAAACATCAGTTCCTGTGATTTATATTCATCAAGATCAGATAGGTATTCTCTAATCATTTTCTTGCTTATTTTAATTTTTATTTCTAGTCTGTCTTTTAGAGTTATTTTTTTTGGTAGGGTGGGCTACAGTTTCTTTTTGTGTGAAGATGGATGCAAAGAATTAGTTAAGCAGCTCTGCTCTCTCTCTCTACTGCCTGTTATTTCCTTGCTATATTCTCTCTCAAGTGGACCTACTGTTTCCTTGACTTTTTTCTTGTTACTTATATGTTGAAAAGATTTTTTTATTATTATTTTCGACTTTTGTTGCAAGTCTTTGTTCATTCTGAGCCTTAGCTTTCCAGACTTGATCTTTGCAGATTTGGGCTATCTGCTGATATTCTGCCTTAGTTATGTCTCTTTCTTTCCATTTTTTGTACTTGTCCGTTTTATCTTTCACTTTATCAGAGAGATCTTTGTGCAACCATGCTGGTTTCTTCTTGGATTTCTTGTTTTTCTTTTTCAGTGGTATTATGCTAGACTGGGTTTTTATGACCATATTTTTCAGTGTTTCCCATGCTTCTTGAGTTGTTTTCCCCTTTAGGATTTTTATCCATGAAATTTTGCTTAGACTCTGAGTTTGTTAAAATCAGTTCTTTTAAAGTTTAAGACTGGCTGTGTTATATTCTATTGCTTGTGTTTACATTATATTGAATTCCAACATCACATGGTCACTCTCGCCCAAAGTTCTGGCAATATCAACTCCCTCTATCACTTCTTCTCTATTAGTAAGAATTAGGTCTAGTATAGCTTTTCCTCTAGTTCTCTCCTCTACCTTTTGGATGACAAAGTTGTCAGCTAAGTTGGTTAGGAATCTGTTTGATCTCCCATATGCTGCAGGGTTTGTCTCCCAGTTGATATCTGGGTAGTTGAAGTCTCCCATTATTACTCTCATTACTCCTATGAAATATCAGGGACTTGGTTAATGGAACCTCTTTTGTTTGCTGAATTATGAGGACGTTAAGCTCATAAGTTAGCAGAGCCAAATTCTTTATTGTCTGATTTCTTTCTCATAGTATCATAAATCCCAAATTGATTATTAACAATTTGCATTAGGTCCACTGGAAAAGGATACTATTTAGCTTGATACCTCAACTAAAACTGCCGTAGTTGAAACATATGGCTATAAATTTGTAAGTGATATAAATCTATATCCATTTTATGATTTATATGCTACAATCTATTCAAACACAAACAAAATCAAAATCCAATTATAAAAATAACATTAATACTAACATTAACATTAAAATAAATAAAAAACAGAAAGCCTGGCCAAAAAGATGTATCTTTACAACTTTATTAAATGCTATAAATACATGTTTGGAAGTTCAATTCACCATTTTTAAATATTATTAATATTTTAAATGGAACAGCCAAATATGTTAATTTAATGTGCAAATGAAGGGAATGACCCTAATAGACCAGGTCCCCAAATACTGGACTTCATTAGAATTTATGTAGACCAATGTGTTTGGAGGGCACCAAGCTAGGGAATTCTACAATTCTACATTTGCCAATTTGAAAATAGATGACCTGCATGTAAAAACCTAAAGTCTCAAGTGATCTTGAAAACAACCAACCTTTTCTTGAATACTTTCAGAGTTAAAATTTATGATAAAATGAAGTGTGGTGGCAAATAGAAGGCAATTTCCTGAGTCTGCCAAACATTTATGGATTCTGTATACATGTGAAAGTATACTGGATTATGAACCATGTATATAAATTGATCTTCTCTGCTCCAGTCCAGAGAGCTTTGCAGTCAAGACTCTTTAAAAACATAATAGCAGTAAAATCCCAATTTAATTGCCTGAGAGATGGAGTGGGGAACTAAATTCCATCTCCTGTTTTTCCCCCCATCCATAGTAAGCAGAGTTTTAGCTTATTAAGAAAAACTCCTGTTCTCTGATGGCAAGGAGCCAATAACCTTTCTCTTTTCTACTATAGAAATCAATTTGTAAGCTGACATGAACATACAGTGGTTCCTATCACTTAGCAAACTGCTCCAGAATTTTGAAGATTTGTTTTGATGGACCTTATGTTACTTCAATCATCTCTACTTTGGAAGTGGAGAATTTTAAGAATGCAGAGATGTAACCTAGGGGAATGGCAATGTGTCAGTCCCCCAATGTAGATCCAGTAACCTTTCTTTTATCTCATATATAATCTGTCTAGATTCATGTAAATAACAATAATGGATTCATCCTCTATATTTTTAAGTAAAAAAATAATTTAGACAACTTGAAAGATGCTAATATGGCTTCAATCTAATTACTTTATTATTCAAATTTTCAAAAGAACAAATTTATTAGGATGATTTCTTCTAATATTTATTCAAGCAGATAGAATAGAGCTGGAAGGGAATCTGGAGGTCTTCTAGTCCAGCCCCACCCCAAGCAGGAGAACCTATATCATCTCAGACAACTGACTATCTAGCCTCTTCTTAAAAATATCCAGTGATGGACTGCCCACAATTTCTGGAGACAAGCTGTTCCACTGGTTAATTGTCCTCACTGTCAGGAAGTTTCTCCTTAATTCCAGGTTTATTATTATTTATTACTTATTAATTTAATAAATTAAATTAATTTGATCAGTTTCCAACCATTTTTTCTCGTCCTGCCCTATCGTGCTCTGGTGAATAACGTGACCCCCTCTTCCTTGTGGCAGCCCTTCAGATACTGGAATACTGCTATCATGTCTCCCCTATTTCTTTGTTTCTTTAGACTAGCCAAACCCAAGTCCTGCAGCAGTTCTTCGTATGTTTAAGTCTCCAGGCCTTTGATCATCTTAGTTGCTCTTCTCTGAATATTTCCAAACTCTCAACATCTTTTTTGTGATATGGTGACCAAAACTGGTTGCAGTATTCTAGGTGTGGTCTTACTAGGGTTTTATAAAGCGGTACTAATACTTTGCGTGATTTTGATTCTATCCCTCTGTTTATACAACCCAGGATTGCATTAGCTTTTTTTGGTTGCTGCTGCATACTGCTGGCTCATAATCAAGTGATCGTCCACTAGGACTCCAAGGTCCCTCTCTATTTTTGTACCAGGTCTCACCCAATCTGTACTTAGATCTTTGATTTTTTTCCTGGCTAGAAGTAAAACTTTGCTTTTCTCCACATTGAAACTCATTTGTCAAGATCATTTTTTGGCTCCTGAGTTTGTCTTCTGTAGTGTTGGCTATTCCTGCCACTTTAGTGTCATCTGCAAATTTGATGAGTTCCCCTTCAATTCTCTCATCTAAGTCATTTATGAAGATATTGAAGAGTCCTGGGCCTAAGACGGAACTTTGTGGTACCCCACTGCTTACTTCTCTCCATGTGGATGTAGTGCTGTTGAGGACTACTTGTTGAATATGGTTTGCCAGTCAGCTACAGATCCATCTAGTGGTGATGTTGTCTATTCCGCTTTTTTCTAGCTTACCAAGGAGTAGGTTGTAGTCTACTTTCTCAAAAGCCTTACTGAAATCTAAGTATACTATGTCCATAGCGTTTTGCTGTTCTACTAGTTTAGTCACTTGATCGAAGAATGAGATAATATTGGTTTGACATGATCTGTTTTTAACAAACCCATGCTGGCTACTAGTTACAACTTGTTTGTTTCTAGTTGTTTGCAGATCTGTTTTTAAATTATCTTTTCTAGCATCTTCTGAAATATTGATGTTAAACTGATTGGTCTGTAGTTTCCTGAGGGCGTTTTTTTTCCCCTTTCTTAAAGATGGGGACCACATCAGCCCTTTTCCAATCCTCAGGTACTTCCCTGGTGCTCCAGGATTTATGAAAGATGTGATGCAATGGTTCTGAGATAACATCTGCCAGCTCCTTCAGAACTCTGGGATGTAATCTGTTGAGTCCCAGTGATTTATACTTGCCAGTGTTGGATAGGTGTTCTCTTACCATTTTCTTGCTTATTTTAATTTTTGTTTCTAGTTTGTCTTTTGCAGTGGTTTTTTTTGATATTTTTTAAATTCTATTTATATCCCGCCCTTCTCCGAAGACTCAGGACTCAATCTAAGCACAAATCAAAGGTGCTTAGCAATAGCCTTCATTCTATGTATATGCCTGCTTATTAGGGCTTTCGCCCCCCCCCCAAGTGGCATTATTATAAAGTCAGCTTAATTGCCCCCAACAATCTGGGTCCTCATTTTACCTACCTCGGAAGGATGGAAGGCTGAGTCAACCTTGAGCCTGGTGGGATGCGAACCTGCACTAATTGCAGGCAGCTGATGTTACATAAGGAGGCATTAGCTCACTGCTCCACCAAGGCTCCACCAAGTTGCTATTTAAGCAACTCTGCTTTCACCCTGTTGCCTGTTATTTCCTTGCCATCTTCTCTCTTTAGTGGGCCTACAGTTTCCTTGACTTTTTTTCTTGTTGTTAATATGTTGGAATATTTTTTTTATTATCCTTGATTTCTGTTGAAAGTCTTTGTTCATTCTGAGCCTTTGCTTTCCTGACTTCAACTTTCATTCTGAGCCTTTGCTTTCCTGACTTCAACTTTCCATGTTCTGGCTGTCTGCTGATAATCAGCCTTAGCTATGTGTCCCTTTTTCCATTTTTGTATTTGTCCTTTTTGTCTTTCAGTTTGTCTGAGAAATCTTTGTGGAACCATGCTGGTTTCTTCTTGAATTTCTTGTTTTTCTTTCTCAGTGGTATTGTGCTGGTATGGGCTTTTGTATTTGCATTTTTCAGGGTTTCCCATGCTTCCTGGGTTGTTTTCGCCTTTAGGATTTTCATCCATGGGATTTTTTCCTAGGTTCTCTCTGAGTACATTAAATTCTGCTCTTTTGAAGCTTAGGACATTGGTTAGATTGTTTTCTGTTGCTAGTGTTTGCATTATATTAAATTCCAGTATGATGTAGTCACTTTCACCCAAGGTTCTGGCAATTTCAATTCCCTCTATCACTTCTTCTCTGCTTGTAAGGATTAAGTCCAGTATAGCTTTATGTCTAGTTCCCTTCTCCACCTTTTGGGTGTCAAAGTTGTTGGCTAGGTTGGTTAGGAATCTGTCTGATCTCCCGCTCACTACAGAGTTTGTCTTCCAGTTGATATCTGGATAGTTGAAGTTTCCCATTACTACTGTGGTATGCTTCCTACATGCATTTGTTAACTGGTTGGCAAAGAGTTCATCTATTTTTTCTGATTGGTTGGGTGGCCTGTAATATACAACTATCTTTGATCATGTGCATTTTTGTAGATGTGTAGTGTTCTCTTACATATACTGCAACTCCCTCTCCTCTTTTTGTAAACCTGTATCTCTTGAACAATTTGTATCCAGCCATTCCATTCATGGGTTTCATCCCACCAGGTTTCTGTAATGCCAACTATGTCATACCCCTCCTCGTGTACTATTGCTTATAATTTGCCCTGTTTGTTCCCTAAATTTTGAGCATTTGTATATAAGCATTTAAGACTTTTATGCCTGTTCGTGGGTATGTGATGATGATGATCCTTAAAAAGCAATTGTTCTTTGAACTGAAGGAAAGACTGAAATCTGTTATCATTCACTCACCTCTTGCTCCCAGTGGATGCCTAGAGCTACTATAAAGACTTTGTATAATAGTCCAGGCTTCAGTTACATCTTGTTACTCTTAGGTTCCCATAAGTGATGGGGACAATCTAGAGCTGAGCACATGAGAGCTACGGATTTATAAAAACATAAGTCCTCAAGAAATTTTGGAAGTCTGCTTTTTTTAACTAGCTCTATCAATAAAAAAGTTCCAAACTATTCTACTTACAAAACTTGGATCATGGCTGAAAGGTTGGGTACTGTTTGGAATATAGAAGATCTATGTTTAATTCTGTACAATTTTATAGTTTCAGGGTAGCAAGGATAGAAATATCTCTGCTCAAGATTTTGGAGAAGTACTGCTAGTCACTATGGGTAATAGTATCTAGGTAAGGAAATTTTAAATGGCATCTTTCTTATTTCTATGAAAGTAGTAAAGTAATATGCCAGCAGATTTTTTTTTGCATTAAATAAGTTCCCATTCTTGTATAAAGTGTGAAGTTCAGCTCTGTAAACTGTGTTGTGATAGTCAAATTACAAAGTTGCCAGGTTATAAATTACTTCCATGCAGCACTTTCATTTTTCCTTCAAATAGCTTTTTTATTCCATTAAAATGACAAATTATAGCCTTCAATGCCATGCCATACTATAGTACTTGCACTAAAATCTTTTAAGTAATAGCTGAAAGTGGTAACAGAAGAGACTGGCTAATACCAGCCATTTGGCATAAGTGAAGATGCCAAAAGAAATCAATTTGCCTTTCTCTTTGCTCTAGGGAGACAATTTTACTACTATTTTTCTCACTTCAAAAAAAGAGAATAGAAAGAAACACTCCCCTACCCATTCTCTTGCTCTTTCCTTTTGCCTAATTTCCCCTTTCTGATTCAGTTTTGGAAAAATGCATATTTTCATTTTTGCTTGCAATTTTTTCAAGACCTGATGAGGAGACGGACTGCAGTGTAGACCTGCAACATAAATTCTGCATTTCACTGACAGAAGAGGGTCATAATTGTTGATTAATAAAGTTGAACTCTCCTGTTATATTCTATTTCATGTTTTTGTCACTAATGAAGTGGAAGATTTGGTATCAAAGGAAGCAAATGTCTATGTTTATACCAGTGGAGAAGATATATTTTATAATAGTCTTCCCCAAATATTTGCTGATAGATTATTGATTGCAATAGTCTCTGACTATTGTGACATGATGTGCTTTATAGTATTTCGGACTGTTAGTGTCAACACATCTGGATAATTTGATATGATGGAAGCAGTACCTGAAAAGGTAAAAATTTAGAGAAAGGGCTCTTTTCCCAATAGCTAACCATTATGTCTTTCAAACCTAAATTTATTTGATCTAGGCTACTTTGACTATTTTCAAATCAACTTGGTACAATGATGTTCTAGATTTTGCTGCAGTCAGTACTTTAGATGAACAATTCTATCAACAACCCACAAAAATGGTTTTTTTTTTAAAAAATTGGTTCTTAAAATTTGGCATCCTCCTTGATTTGGTGACCCATACAGATGGGCCACCTGATTTGTGTAATTGTATGCTGTATAGATGGACATATTTATGTACAAATCTAGAACTCCCCATCGATCAGTCAGTCATACCTTCTAAGAATTGTGTCTAAAAACATATCTGTTGTACATTTCTTTTTATGGCAAATCAAAGAGATCCCTTTCCCTTTGGAAAGCTTGTAGATGTTGAGCGGAATATTTTGCAGAGCACATTTGGTAGCTGATGGACAATAAAATATATAACATCCTTGCTCAAAAATCCAGCTGCTGTCATCCTCTTTCCTATACTCCATTTCTCATTTAAACATTTCCTCTTCTCCTGTTTCTTGGCTATCATGACCTTCTTAACTTGTGTTCCTTCTTTCTAACTCCTCATTTTTTTTATCCACCATCAGCCATAGTTGTGGCTTGTTGTGATATTTGGGAGGGCTATGAGCTGTGCAGCATTTCCCCAAACTATCAGATCATGGGATTGCAATCTATCCTAACCCTGACTTATTACTGGCAAGCGTGTGTGTGTGTGTGTGTGTGAGAGGGAGGATATGGCTTCAGGCAAAGAGCTCCTATGGTATTGCAAACAGCAACATAGTGCTTTGGTTTGAAATACCACAGAAAAAAGATACTGGTAAGTATAAATGTTAGATGGAATTTTGGGAAGCTATAGCACCTGGTGGAGCAATTTCACAAGATTGTCTTCTGGTAAATAGATGTTTGTCCCCATACTAATCACCACAGCCATTTAGTGAGTAGACAAGCCTTTACCTGGTTGCTGTTTTGTGAAAATGCCCATTATATTATCTCAAAATTTCAGATGTGCAAAGTTTACATTATTTATCTTTAAGATGCTGGTTCTTCATACGCCGAAAACATATTCAACAGGAACAAAACTTTAAAACAAATCTTTATGCTATGTTTAAGAAATTGGGAAAATATCAAAAGACTACAAGTGTATCCCCTTCATGGATTACTGCCTTGTTGTGGCGAAGGGGCTTGCGTAATTCAATGAAGCTATGAGCTATGCCATGCAGGACCACCCAAGACGGACAGGTCATAGCATAGAGTTCTGACAAAATTTGATCCACTGGAGAAGGAAATGGCAATCCACTCCAGTATCTTTGCCATGAAAATCCTATGGACAGTACCAAAAGGCAAAACGATATGACTCTGGAAGATGAGCCTCTCAGGTCAGAAGGTGTCCAATATGCTACTGGGGAAGAGCAGAGGGCTAGTACTAGTAGATCCAGACAGAATGAAGCGACTGGGCCAAAGCTGAAAGGACGCTCAGTTATGGATGTAGCTGGTGGTGAAAGGAAAGTCCGATGCTGTAAAGATTTTTTCTCCATAGGAACCTGGAATGTAAGATCCATAAATCAAGGAAAGCTGGACGTGGTCAAACAAGAGATGACAAGATTGAACATCAACATCTTAGGAATCAGCGAACTAAAATGGACAGGAATGGGTGAATTTAATTCAGATGACCATCAGGTATACTACTGTGGGCAAGAATCCCTTAGAAGAAATGGAGTAGCCTTCAAAGTTAATAAAAGAGTAGGAAAAGCAATACTGGGATACAATCCCCAAAACGACAGAATGATCTCAGTTCGAATCCAAGGCAAACCATTCAATATCAAAATAGTCCAAGTCTATGCCCCAACCACCAGTGCTGAAGAGGATGAAATTGACCGGTTCTATGAAGCCCTACAGCACCTTGTAGAACTAACACCAAAAAATGATGTTCTTATCATCATGGGGGATTGGAATGCTAAAGTAGGAAGCCAAAAGATAACCGGAATAACAGGCAGGTTTAGCCTTGGAGTACAAAATGAAGCAGGGCACAGGCTGATAGAATTTTGTCAAGAGAATATGATGGTCATAGCAAACACTCTTTTCCAACAACCCAAGAGACGGCTCTACACATGGACGTCACCAAATGGTCAACACAGAAATCAGATTGACTATGTGCTCTGCAGCCAAAGATGGAGAAGCTCTATATAGTCAGTAAAAACAAGACCAAGAGGTGACTGTGGCTCAGACCATGAGCTTCTCATTGCAAAGTTTAGGCTTAAACTGAAGAAAGTAGGGAAAAGCACTAGGCCACTCAGGTATGAATTAAATCATATCCTTGTTGAATATACAGTAGAGGTGACAAATAGATTTAAGGAATTAGATCTGATAGACAGAGTGCTTGAAGAACTATGGACAGAGGTTCAAAACATTGTACAGGAGGTAGCATCCCAAAGAAAAAGAAATGCAAGAAAGCAAAATGGCTGTCTGGGGAAGCTTTGCAAATAGCTGAGGAAAGAAGGGAGGTGAAAGGCAAGGGAGAAAAAGAAAGATATGCCCAATTGAATGCAGAATTCCAGAGAATAGCTAGAAGAGATAAGAATGCCTTCTTAAATGAACAGTGCAAAGAAATAGAAGAAAACAATAGAATAGGGAGAACTAGAGATCTCTTCAAGAAAATTGGAGAGATGAAGGGAATGTTTAATGCAAAAATGGGCATGATAAAGGACCAAAATGGCAGGGACCTAACAGAGGCAGAAGAGATTAAGAAGAGGTGGCAAAATTACACAGAAGAACTATTCAAAATCTTAAAAGATGATGCAGTAAAAGTGCTACACTCAATTTGCCAGCAAATTTGGAAAACTCAACAGTGGCCACAGAATTGGAAAAGATCAGTTTACATTCCAATTCCAAAGAAAGTCAGTGCCAAAGAATGTTCAAACTATCACACCATTGCACTCATTTCACATGCTAGTAAAGTTATGCTTAAAATCCTACAAGCTAGACTCCAGCAGTATGTGGATCGAGAACTACCAGAAGTACAGGCAGGATTTTGAAGAGGCAGAGGAACTAGAGACCAAATTGCCAACATACGTTGGATCATGGAGAAAGCTAGGGAGTTCCAGAAAAAATCTACTTCTGCTTCATTGACTATGCTAAAGCCTTTGATTGTGTGGATCACAACAAACTGTGGCAAGTTCTTAAAGAGATGGGAGTACCAGACCATCTTATTTGTCTCTTGAGAAACCTATATGCAGGTCAAGAAGCAACAGTGAGAACTGGACACGGAACCACTGATTGGTTCAAAATTGGGAAATTGGGAGTATGGCAAGTCTGTATACTGTCGCCCTGCCTATTTAACTTATATGCAGAGCACATCGTGAGAAAGGCAGGGCTAGATGAATCAAAAGTTGGAATTAAAATTGCTGGGAGAAATATCAACAACCTAAGATTTGCAGATGATACCACACTAATGGCAGAGAGTGAAGAAGAGCTAAAGAGCCTCTTATTGCGGGTGAAGAAGGAGAGTGCAAAAGTTGGGTTGAAACTGACTTCCTGTTTCTGTTTTCCAGCGAGCTGTCTGAAGATTCGGAATGCTGAACTCTTCAGCTGGAATTTCTTTTTGTTGGGGACCCTAAGGGGCCATAATCCACCCTGAAGGGGTGGAATGAAGAAAGGAAATCCCAGGGACTTAGGAGAGATGGCGGTCTCTCTGAATGGTCCAGGAGAAGCCTCCCAGAAACCAACAGAAGAAAGGGCTGACTACGTCTTCAGCCATAGTTGGAAACAACAGAAGTCACAAGCTTTTAAATTAAGTGGATTTAAAACAGCATGCTTGAATCTGGGTAAGAATATTGATTTTCTCTATCCTACTTATTTTCCTGAAGAAGAAAGTCCCCAAAATAAGAGATCTCCGAAGAAGGAAAGGGGGAGGGGGATTCTTCTCCCTCCCTTTTGGTTATCAGAAGCAGCGAAACTTACTCTTTAGAGAGAGAGAAATGACTAGAAAGACCTGAAAAATGAGCAAACGCTGACACCTGCTGGTGGGTTAGGATTTTTTTTCTATGACCCTCAACGTTTTTAGAAAATGCAGCTGTGTAAACAAAGTGAGAGTATCAAAGCTGAAGCAATGAATACTTCACAAAAGAAAACATATGATAAGCAGCAACAATTTCAAAGGACAATAACTTTAAACTACAAAGAAATCCAGAATAACATTGAGAGCATGAATCAACTTATTTCCAACTTAATTTTACTCCAAGAAATTTCCCAGGAAAATACAGTAGAGGTGACTGAACAAAATTTCGAGGAAAGAGACTTAAAGATAGAACCGTATAAATTGAACACTTCACAAAAGGAAACATATGATATAAAATTTTTTATAAAATAAAAAAAATCATGATTTAATCCAAATGGGAAATATTTCAACACGTCCAAGGAACTTTGAAGAGAAGGAAAAGAATGAGAAAAAATTCTTTACAGGGAAACAAATGAAGCAGCAAAACATACTGATTAAGAAAGGCAACGACCAGAGAAAAAAGACTAAAATGGAAATCCAGAAAATAGATGATGGAACCTATGAGAGAGAATACTTAAAAAAGAAACATTTGTTTGAATATGGCTAAAGAAATGGAAAAACTTTGAAATATATTACTCTTAGAGGGATGAATTTTTTTCTTTTTTTTCTTAACTAATATAATATGTTTTTTTTCCCTTTCTGTTAAAAAAAAGTTGAAATGATTTAAACAAAAGCAAATGTTTTAGTTATTTAAATGTGACAATAAGAAAAGCATAAAAATGTGTTTTGAATGAGAGTTAAAGGATTAGATGATTAGAACTATTGAATGGAATGCTTAAAGTTTAAATAGATTAAATACATTCTTAGCTATGGTCAAAAAAATAAGAAATTGAGGGAATAAATATATATTAAATTAGGAGGGATACATATTTTAAGTTGTATGTTATTTTTTGTAGCTCAGTGCTCTTGTCTCTTTTTCTTGTTTCCCTTTTCTTTCTTCTTTTTCTTCTTTTTTGTCTCTCTCCTCTTTTCTCTTTCTACTTTTTTACTTATTGAATAAGAAATATAAAAACATGAGAGGGCTTATATGAAAAAAACAGAATTAAATCCAGCAATGTAAATATAGTTAACTGTTGAAATTTTTTTTCACTAGTAAGAATATTTAGAATTTGGGGGGAGAAATAAGCTGAAATAAACACGGTAACAGGATTTACGATAAGGCAACTAAAATGACAAATAGGATCATTGAAACTATATACTTAATTGTTGTTAATTAAAATAATGTGAATTGTCTTAATTTAATGTTTTGCAAAGAAAGATACTTTGGGGAAAGGGGAAATCAAATGAAATTAACGTATGGAATATAGATCATAGAAATTAATTATTAAGGTTTGTCTTATAAATGTTACTCAGACAACATACTGTTTACAAATTACTGAATGATTTATGTCATGTTAAAAAAATTCCAATAAAATATATATACAAAAAAAAAGTTGGGTTGAAACTTAACATTAAGAAAACCAAGATCATGGCATCCGGCCCTCTCAATTCCTGGCAAATAGATGGGGAAGAAATGGAGGTAGTGACAGATTTTATTTTCCTGGGCTCCAAGATCACTGCAGATAGGAACTGTAGCCAAGAAATTAAAAGACCCTTGCTCCTGGGGAGGAAAGACATGGCAAATCTAGACAGCACACTAAAAAGCAGAGACATCACCCTGTCAACAAAAGTGCGTATAGTCAAGGCTATGGTCTTCCCAGTTGCAATGTATGGCTGTGAAAGTTGGACCATAAGAAAGGCTGAGCGCCAAAGAATAGAGGCCTTTGAAATATGGAGCTGGAGAAGACTCCTGCGAGTCCCTTGGACTGCAAGGCGATCAAACCGGTCAGTCCTAGAGGAGATCAACCCTGACTGTTCTTTAGAAGGCCAGATCCTGAAATTGAAATTGAAATACTTTGGCCACCTAATGAGAAGGAAGGACTCACTGGAGAAGAGCCTAATGTTGGGAAAGATCGAGGGCAAGAGAAGAAGGGGATGACAGAGAATGAGGTGGCTGGATGGAGTCACTGAAGCAATAGGTGTGAGCTTAAATGGACTCCAGAAGATGGTAGAGGACAGGAAGGCCTGGAGGAACATTGTCCAGGGGGTCGCGATGGGTTGGACACGACTTTGCTACTAACAACAACAACACAAGTGTATACATTACACTTACAAAATATGTAATTTCACATCCCATTACATGGCATTGTAGAACTTACAAAGATTTGTTAGAGATTAGATTTGGGGAGTAAGCTTCCAGAAAACCTGGAACTCTACGCAACCGTTCCTCCTCATTTTTTAAAAGTTCTCTTAATTATTTTATAAAATATTGTATTTGAAAATAGATTGAGTAATTAAAAGCTAATATCTCAGAAATAGTAAGTTTACTTGCAAAAAGAAGTTTCACTTGTTCTTTTCCATCTCACGTCTAAACCCATCCTCTCTTGCTGCATTCTAGCAGACTTGTTCATAATAGTGATGATTACTGTCTTTGCATAACTAGGACTGAATGGTTCTTAATAATAAAAGTGGGTGAACGATCAAGTCTTAAATTAACAGGCTAGATTTTAATTTGGTGAGCATCTGAAATCAGGCAACTGGGTCTCTGGCAATTATATTCTCACATAAACTTGGAAAGTAACAATATGAGGGTAATGACTGGTCCAAAGTTGTGCAATATATTTCATGTCTGAGTGAGGATCTGAAACTGAATTTCTAATCTTAGTGAACTCAGTAATCACTTATCCAATATAACTGTGAGAAACATAACTTGGGAAAGGCTCCTTTCCACAAGAAGAGAAAGGGCTCTTTTCCAAATTAAAGGAAAAAAGTCCTTTCTCGTCTTGTGGAAAGGAAACCAGATCATACATAATAAATATGAATGCACCCCAAGATTATTGGAGATGACATCCAACAGAAAGATCTGTGAGAAAAGCTACTCAGGAGCTCTACACCTGATTTTGATAAGCGTCAATCAGCTTCTGTAAAAATTGAACAAACTTGAAAGCTGCTTTGTTACTGTAAGGGGAAAACCTTTTTCTTGCTGAAAACTATATTCTTTCAGAGCCAGTGTTGACTGAGCTAAGAGCCAAAAGTGTGCTCCTTTTATTTTCCTTCTTACCCAGTGGAAAGCTCAGAGAAGAAGTCATTTGAAAATAGTTGACAGTCACATAGCTAGGGTAATGTTTATCAATATGTATCTGAGTTGTATATTTACACACCTACAGTATATTTTGCCTACCCCAGATATAAACATTTTTTTATTCATTAAACGAATTTATATAGCTGCCCAACTCATGCACAGTGACTCTGGGCAATTTACAACATTAAAATATCACAAAACCCATAAACCTACATCCGCCCCAGCGGCGGTGACCACACACTCACACCAGCCATTTGATTGGCTTTGTATCAACCAGGGGTCTCCAAGCCCACTTATACAGCCATATCTTCAGGGCATTCCAGAAAGGTAACAAGATAGAGGAAATCATAAAATAGAATACTCTTTCTTTGTTTTCAAAGATCTATTTCCCTAACAGATGGATCCACCACACATCTTTCTTTCCACCTCTGGTGGGCCAGGTAGATGTGACTGAGGAGAGGTTGTTCATCAAATATCCAGGCTCCAAGCGATATAGAGCTTTAATGTGATAACCACCACCTGGAATTACACCTGGAAGCAGATTGGTAACCAATCAGCTCCCCAAAAAGAGGTGACACATGTGCAAATCTCAACTTGCAAGTTGCTGTATTTTGAATCAACTGAAGCTTCTGAATACTTTTCAAGGGTAACCCACATAGACCACATTACAGTGAACTAAACAGGAAGAGACTAGGGCATGGGTGACTGTGAGGAAGGTAGGTTGGTTCAGGAATGGGAATAACTGGCACACAACTCACAGTTGCACAAAGGACCTCCTGGCCATGACTGCCACCTGCATCTTAAGCAGGACTCATGAGTCCAGAAGCACCCAGATTTTGCACTGAGACTTTCTGGTGCAGTGTAACCCTATTCATGGCTATCAACGGTAATACTCCAAGAACCAAGGAGCCCTGAACCCAAATCCAATCCTGCATATTACTGTAAGAGTTTGGGGAAATTGATGGTACATATTTTAATAAACAAACAACAAATAGCTATATCTGTAGTAGTAAATATATTTCTGCACAAAACTAATTGTTATATAAGAGAAGATAAGGTAACCTTTATTGTCATTTTTTTACTGTGGGCACAACGGCACACATCAAAAATGAAATTTAGTTGCCTGCTCTCAAAGTGAAACATACATGACATACACCTAAACATACTATATACAACATATGTATAGACCCACACCCCTACATATACATACAAATAAATATTAAATACTGTCCATCTTGAATATATAACAGAAGGAGGAAGCTTGAGAGTTCACAAGGTTAATGCTGTATGGAATGAAACTATGGCTGAATCTGGATGTTCTGCTATGGATACCACGAAGCCTCCTCCCAGAAGGTAACAAGGAAAACAAGTTGTGAAGAGGATGTGTAGTGCCCCAGATATTCTTACAGAACCTGCTCAAGCAACATTTCTGTGCTATGTCCTGGATGGGAGGGAGGAAACTGCCCATGATCTTTCCGGCCATCCTCGCCACTTTCTGCACCGCCTTCCTGTCTGAAGCAGCAATGTTTCCAAACCAGACAGTGATGCTGTATGACAGGATGCTCTCAATCATTCCTCTGTAGAAAGTGGTCAGAACAGGGGAAGGAAGATGTGCTTTTCTCATGCTATGCAGAAAATGCAGGTGCTGCTGTGCCCGCTTCACCAGTTACTCACTGTTGAGCGACCAAGCCAGTCTACTCGTTAGCTGTACACCAGGAATTTGATGCTGGTAACCATCTCCACAGGTGGATCATTAATGCACAGAGAAGTGTGGCTGTGCCTGCCTTTTCTGAAATTGACAATGATCTCTTTGGCTTTTGTGGTATTTAAAACTAGGCTGTTTTCCTTACACCAGTTCACCAACCCCTCAACCTCCTTGTGGTAAGCTTCCACCTTGTCATCATGAATAAGGCCCACTACTGTTGTATCATCTGCGAACTTCACAATATGGGTGGTGGCAAACCTAGCACAACAGTCATGGGTCAACAGGGTGAACAGCAGCGGACTTAGCATGCAGCCCTGAGGAGAACCTGTGCTCAAGAAAATGGTATTAGAGGTATTTGTTCCAACTTGCATATATTGGGGCCTATTGGTAAGAAAATCAAGAATCCAGTTGCACAAAGGAGTGTTTAAGCCTAAAAGGCCCAGTTTGTCTACTAGATGCTGGGGAATGATTGTGTTAAATGCCGAACTGAAGTCAACAAACAACAAATGCACATGAGTATTTAGTTTTAAAGACAGCACTGTTTTATACACATAAAATGGTGCTAGTTACGGGATCATTTACCAAATTTGATTTGTACCCAAAACTGTCAATACTTCCATCAGACAGATCACCTCTCCTCCTTCCTTTTTTTGCTCATTTTCACCCAGGAATATTTTTATTTCTGGCCTTTATATTAGTTGTTGGAGAGTTGCCATGGTTTCCTATGGAAGAAATAATTATTTCATAGGGCTAGTCTGACAAATACTGCATACTATTTTGTAGTTACTTGAGAGATTTTTTTAAAAATCCTTTTTATAAGAGCAAGATTAAATGGTTTTAAGGAATAACAACCTGCAAGTTATATGAAATAAGGAGTGTGTGTGCTGCACGAATATTGGCTAGGAAAAGAAGACTTCCTTGAGCAGACCAACTTTTAATACAAATGTTGCAATGAAAAAGATGCAAAGAAGCTTTACAATTTGATTCTATCTTAAGAATCTCATGAGCATGGGTCAAATAAGCAGAAATGCTAATACTTGGAGATGAATACTGTATAAGAAAACCAGAGGCTAGTTTATAATGACCATCACGTATGTGAAAAGAGGGTTCAGATTTCCCTGCCCCCCCCAACCCAAGAGCCTTGCCTCTGTTTCCAAACCAATGTATCTGCAATGTCATATTGACATTACATAGCCAATTTTTGAGTATAATTCAATGAATTTCCTGATTTTTAAAAATATAGACTGGATAAGAGATTATTTTTATTTTATCAGGATGCACAACCGTTTGTTTTTATATTATCCCTTTACTTAATTATAGAGAACACTAAATGGCCCAAGGTGATCCTGAGGCTTCAACAGCTTCAAAAAGAAAAGAAAACAACATTTTAAAAACAGCCTTGGGAAACTATGTGATTTATAATGGCCTACTTAAGGATAACATAGCTAATTCTTTTTACTTACTGTAGTATTTTAAACATCTGGATTCTTACTATATTTGTGCCTTGATAAATTGCTTTTCTTTTGCCTTTATTGAAACAATTCTCTGGGTTTTTGTATATATTTAAACTTGTGTGTATTAACTCCAGTGAAATCAAGCTATAACACCTATGGTCAGTTTTGTCATCATCTTCCTTACTCTATGACCTAAAATATTTAAAAATTAATCTGTTACCTCAATTGACGAATTTACTAAATAGAAGTTTACAGTTTTCTGTTCTTTCATCATGTTCATTATCGGCTTCTGTCCTTTGAGAATATTACTTTCTACTTTCAAAAGTAGCCACCAATCTCTTACGTTTATCTTCTTCATCCATTCACTTATAAATCAACTAATTACATAGCTTGATTTCTATTAAGCATATGATGTAACTAAGATAACAGTTTACTAATTGAACACAGAGAAAGTTGAAATCCAGAGGCTTAATCAGGAAAGAGGCAAATGCAGAACATATTATTGAAAAGTTTCACAAACAGTACTTCAAACAGTTTAGTTCATAGGCAGAGAACTGGAGTACAAGAAATTGCACACAGATCTCAAAGGGTGTTGGCCAGATAACTACCCACTTCTCTTACTAGCAGATAAAAATGGATTAACAATAATAAGAACTCAGAAGTCTAATTTCTGTCAGCCAGTTGCACTATATTTCCTTAATAATTCTGGAAAAAGAGCACTTGGAAAATTAAAGAGCAATGTGATTCCAATGTTCATGACATAAATCTTATTACTCTAAGGCACACATGGCTGGAGGACAGTTATACTGTAGATCCATGTTGTTACACTTAAAACTACAGTGATAAAAATATATATCTAGGTATTCTATAGAAAGATTTAGCAATGGTCCCTATAACTGAGTTAAAATGAGTGCCTAAAAGAAAGATATTTTGGTAGATAATGCTGCAACTTAGAAATATTCCACATAGAAAGTTTTGTTAAGTTATTTTTAGTGATAGTGAAGACCATTGTATTTGGATATTTAATAATGGACAACAAGTTTAGCATCATCTTTGTATTTCTCTACTGATAGCTCTACTGATAGACACTACTCACAGTACTACATTATACCACAGAGGGATGCAACTTTTGAGATTGTGAGTACATTTGGAATTTTGACAGAATATCATGGGTGCTCTTACAAAAGGTGACCACAGGGAAGAAAGCTTAAATATTAATACAATGGTTGCTGTGAAAGGCATGGCTAACAGAAACATTCATTTACCAGAAGGCAATTTAGTGAGGGCTCTATTCACTCCCTCGCTAGAGAACTGGATATTTTCTTAATAACTTTGAGTTACCATTATCTGGGACCATTTTCCCCCCTGAATTATTTAATGTTTTTCCAGACTATGTCCTAGGCTACAGATCCACTCCAAGAGACTACTTATGGACAACACTTTTTTCTTGGAGTAGAAATGAAAATGATAAAGGAGGATGGGGATTTACTTAGCAGTGTGTCAGCTTACCATCAGTTAATAAAATAATGTAAACAAGTTAAATAAATAATGTAAATAATGTTCACTGGTTGGTGAAGAGATAGGACTTGGGCTGCATTATTGGCCATTGGCATACAATTACCTAACCTGCTGCATTTAATTTTCATTTCATTAAAATAGATATCTAAGTTAGGCACTTCACAACAAAATCATTTCAAGATTTTGCTTCGAATTTCCTTCCACAATGTTATCAGGCACTAATAAACTGGAATGGAACTTACCATTAAATTGCTTATATAAAATTCTTGAAGCCTTCCAGGTTGGTTCAACAGTCCTTAAAGTGATGAAAGTGATAGGAATTGCAGTCTAACATATCTGCAAAGACAAGAATAGATTGGCATAAGTGCTGGGTAGTATTCTCCCACCTGAATTAGCTTATGCATTAAAACTTCTCTGGATTCCCCTCCAGAGATGACACCAAACTGGCAGGAGTAGCTAACACCCCAGAAGACAAACTCAGGATCCAAAAAGATCTCAACAAACTTGAACAATGGACCCTATCCAACAAAATGTGGAGAAAAGCAAAGTTTTACTTCTAGGCAGGAAAAACCAAAGGTACAAGTGCAGACTGGGCAAGACCTGGCTTAAAAACAGTAACTGTGAGAGGGACCTTGGAGTCCTAGTGGACGATCACTTAACCATGGGCCAGTAGTGTGTAGCAGCAGCCAAAAAAGCTAATACAATCCTGTGTTGTATAAACAGAGTCATAGAATCAAGATCACATGAGGTATTAGTACCACTTTATAGACCACACCTGGAATACTGCAGCCAATTTTGGTCACCATATCACAAAAAAGATTTGAGAGTTTGGAAAAAATTCAGAGAAGAGCAACTAAGATGATCAAAGGCCTGGAGACTAAAACATATGAAGAACGATTGCAGGACTTGAGTTTGGCTAGTCTAAAGAAAAGAAGAAATAGGGGAGACATGATAGCAGTATTCCAGCATTTGAGGGGCTGCCATAAAGAAGAGGGGGTCATGTTATTCACCAAATCACCAGAGGGCAGGACAAGAAACAATGGTTGGAAACTAATCAAAGAGAGAAGCAACCTGGAATTAAGGAGAAACTTCCTGACAGTGAGGACAACTAACCAGTGGAATAGCTTACCCCCAGAAATTATGGGCACTCCATCACTGGAGATTTTTTAAAAGAGGCCAGACAATCACTTGTCTGAGATGGTATAGGTTCTTCTGCTTGAGCAGGGGGCTGGACTAGAAGACCTCCAAGGTCCCTTCCATCTTCTCTTCTCTTCTCTTCTCTTCTCTTCTCTTCTCTTCTCTTCTCTTCTCTTCTCTTCTCTTCTCTTCTCTTCTCTTCTCTTCTCTTCTCTTCTCTTCTCTTCTCTTCTCTTCTCTTCCTTCTTAAAATTCAGTGAGTGAAAACAGCAAGGAGAATTTTTGTGCAGGCCCTGCTTAGCTAGCTTATCAAGAGTGACCTGGATGTATCAAATCAGCTCTTTTAAATCACTAAATGATACTGATTCAATATTGCCATGTGTTCTTTCTTCTTTTTTTGTTTTCCAAATATTGGCAAGCTGTTGTTTTACTAAATAACTGTCCATGTAAGTAATGGTTACATTTGTCATTCTGAGAAATTTTGTCTTCACTGTGTATTGTACATATTAGGAAAGTCAGTATAACATATGGTAGCTTTCCTCAACCCAATAACTACCTTTAATTCCAGTGAGCTGTTGTCTTTTGGTTTAGTTGATAGTTGTGATGGGATTTATAGACCAGCTTGAGGGCATTAGGCTGTTGAAGATGTGATTATGAATCTCAGAACTGATTCTCAGCCTCTATGACCCACCCATCCAGTATTGTCTGTGTTCAAGAAGTCCTTATATTTGGATGAGCTGTGGTGCATTTGAAATCACAATCAAGCTAATATAAAAAAATGTCCTCATCTTGTTACTATATGGACTGATTCCTCAGTTGTAGAATTCTTGCCTTATTTCACCTGCCAAATCCTAGGCTTCACGACTTTTAAATGGAAAGGTGGTCTGCTATCTTTTAATTTTCTTAAGAACTGCTTGGATTCCCTTCCTTCCTTCCTTCCTTCCTTCCTTCCTTCCTTCCTTCCTTCCTTCCTTCCTTCCTTCCTTCCTTCCTTCCTTCCTTCCTTCCTTCCTTCCTCCCTCCCTCCCTCCCTCCCTCCCTCCCTCCCTCCCTGGCATAGAAGTAAAGTACACATGTATCTATAGGAGTAAATAATGTTAGGTCTATTTGATTATAAATACAATAGGGATTTTAAGTATTGCAGAAATTCTGTCAGCTTGTTCTTTGTTCTCAGTATTTCATGGTTGACAGATCTGAAGGCAGTAATAGTTATCTTCAAAGTCTGTTTAAGGAATGCAGGAGGAGGTGGGAATAACCTGTAGTAAGTACAAGTACTCTATCTCTTGGAAAATGGAAGTTCTGGATTTTCTATTAAGTGAAAAGTTTAGATGTCTTTGGTCCAATCTCTCTCATATGTACAAGCACATGTACTTGCATTCTCTCTAATGCAGCATTTTTCAACCTTGGCAGCTTTCAGATGGGTGGACTCCAACTCCCAGAAATCCTGAGAGTTAAAGTCCACCCATCTGAAAGCTCCCAAGATTGCTTTAATAGGTACACTGCTCTAATGTATGGTGTGATTAGGAGAATAAGTTATGCCGCCTTGGGCTAACTGGATAGAAGACTAGAATTATAATGTGAAATCAGATAAAATATTCAAACAAATAATAGTAGTTGGTGTGTATGTGTGTGTGTGTGTGTGTGTGTGTGTGAGAGAGAGAGAGAGAGAGAGAGAGAGAGAGAGAGAGAGAGACAGACAGACAGACAGACAGACAGACAGACAGACAGACAGACAGACAGACAGACAGACAGACCTACTGTAAAGTATGGAATAATTATGTATTACTGTATATTGTAACTTTCCATTGGGGAATTTTCTAGTTTCTTTTCCCTCCCTCCACTGCAACATCATTTCATGATCACTTACCTGTTTCTTCCTGCAAAGTATTTCGCAAGGATCAGCATTTCCCTTTAAGGCTTCAGCAATCCAGTTGTCTTCTCTGGAGCAGGGAGGGGGTTGCCATAGATAATAATGTGGCACCCCAAAAATGGCTGCCAATGCTTCCTAGAATATCAAGCCAAAATATACTTGTCTTGTATTTAAACTGAACCTGCTGCAGCTATAGGAAGACTCTGTCACACCACTACGTTGATTTCACAGACAGATTGGAACCGAAAGAGTCCAGGCACCAATGAGACAGCTTTGAAGCTTGGGAAATACCAGGGTTTCCCTAGCAACAGGTTGAAAGCTTAAGAATTATAGCTAGGAAACCATGGGGTTTCCCTAGTTACAGACTGCTACTGATGAGCATAAGAGCATCACTGGCTTCAGTCTGGCAGCGCAACAGCAGACATAGGTTTTTGCTCCCCGCCCCCCAATTACTGCAATATGGGAACAGAACCGGTAGCAAAATCATGTTTAAAGGGATGTTGAAGGGATCTGGCAGAAGAAATGTCTTTGAATAGATTTTGCTGCAGAATCTGGGTCCCAGGTAACCCAAACTGCAAATCTGTGATGCAAGCGATGAACTGAACAGCTAGGAGCATGGCTGAGGGATTAACCCATCCATGCTCAGCAAAAGGTGGGAAAGGTAAGACAAATTGTCTGCATGCTACGGTACTTGGAGAATAATGACAAAGGGTGTTTCCACATAGGCAGTGTCCACCCTGGGACAAAATGATGTAAGTTATGGCAGCGAACCTTTAAAGAGGTTTATATACCATGTGTAGCCATAATTGACCAGTTAATGAAAAACATTCAGACTTCCATCCCCCATTCAAATTGTTACTTGACTAAATACTGATATTGCAAATTCTCCTCAAATTTTACTTTAGATAAAATCTACAGGCATAGATCCCTCTGCAAAAGCATAACATTAAATTTAAATTTCTTACAAGGCAATCCTTTGTGTATTTACTGAGAAACACATCTCTTTACTTTGCAGTAGACTTGAAAACAATTGTATACTTAATCTTTTACATTTGGATTCATGTAAACCGCACAGTATCTTGGAGAATTGTCTTTTTTGTTTTAGCTCAGATGAAATGTTCTGATAATGCACCTGAAAATCATATGCTGTCCTGCATTCATTCCAGAGTTATTTGCAACGTGGACCTCCATAGCAGGGATATACCCTGCAGGTGCTTTGGACTTTGTACTGGTCCATGTACTGATCTCAGTGTGACCAGTACAAGAGGCACTCAGAAAAACTACAGCTGCAGCTGTTTCCTGTAATCCCATATAATTCCAAGAGAGGGTTTATGAATATCACCGTTTTGTAAAATTAAAAAAACAATGTTCGAAACTAGGGATGTACTGAGAGGGTTTCCCCCCCTTTTTAAAGATGGCATCAATTCTCCTTATTTAATTTATTAATTAGAAGTATATGCCTGTCCCTTGCACTAGTACTAGAATAGGGATGATCAGGCATCTTAAAGGAACACTTAAAGGTGTTTTGTACAGGTTAGTCTTTTATTGTCTTTTATCATTGCTAGTTAAGCTTCCTAGTAGCACATTGTTAGGATTTCAAGCTATTTTTTTAATCATACATGAAGTTTTCCAAGAATGATACTTACTTTGTTTGCAGATCATGTCATCTATTATTGAATTATGGTTTCCCTGTGCCCCACAATTTTTTATTGAACCAGTTTGCCAGAAATAATTGAGGGAAATAAAAGACAGTTGGGAATGAACTTTAAATAACAAGGAGTAATATTTAATTTATCATTTCAAGTCTAAACTAGTGTTAAAATTGTACTAAACTAGCAAGGGCTCTTTGTCAGCAATAGCAAAATGGACTGTTTTTTGTTCGGCTTAATTGGAGAACTGAAATACCTTTTTATAGGTTGAGTGAATGTTTCTTCCATTTGTTCAATTTATTTATTAGACAGATGCTAGACAGATAGGTAGATAGACACATGCAAAGTATGATCAAATCTCAACATGCAAATTCACACAACTTTATTTTCAAATCTTTATTACTAGGAAAATCATTTTGTAACTGTTTTCAGATTTATATATACATTAAATGTTTGTGTTGAATTTCATACACACACAACACAGAGACACATATACATGACATTCCTACAAACCCAAATATCCTTTATTTAAAAGCAGACCCAAATATTCAGACATTTGCTACCTTAAACTATTTATAAACTCATAAAAGGTAGGATAAAAATAAAGAAATAATCTCTCCCTCCCCCCCCATGAAGGTGGATGGGAAGAGAAAGAAGATAGATATTTTAACCCCATTAATGCCTAATCAGAAATAAACTGAACAGAGTCCCATTGGGCTTACACTTAAATAAGCCAAACAATTACCGTAGTACAATTATTTCTCACAGGACCTGTTTCAGAGAACCATTCATCACCAAATCCCTTTTATAAATTTTTGCTTCATTGTTTTTTTCCCCTAGAGTTGATGTATAATTTTATGGGCATAATGGCCTATTAATCACAGAGGGACCTATGCTGTAGAAATGTACAATAGGACAACATTTCTCAGGAAACTTGTTGTTTGTGTCCAAGGCAAATAGAGATTTAACTAGGTTTTCCTTGCTATTGAAGAACTGCAGGCTGTAATGAGAAGATCAGAGAATCTTCTAAGGGACAGTACTTCCATGTCCATTGTGTCACCCCATGAACTCAGTATGTAACACTCTCTTTCATTGTATAGCTTAATGCCAAACAAATTCTTTTCAGTCTTCTGGCCTACATATTTTGGGGGGAATTATTGATACCGTTTTAAAAAAGCATTTAAAAGTATCTGCTGTTAATCAATATTCCACTATTCATTTGGCACCTGGGTGCTTGGGGGAGGGGGAAGGTCAAGAATTCTGTCAAATTCTGCAGTGTGTCAAATATACCAAAATCTTTTTGAAACTTGAAAACACAAGAAATGAGTAAACTATAATTTAAAAAAGAGGCTGGGTAAATTTAGGCCAGTCACTATCTCTCAACCCAATCCACATCATAGGGTTCTTATTGGGAGAAAAGGAGATTGCTTTAAGATCTATAAAATAAGTGCAGGATATAAATATCATTTATTTTATAATTATTATTTATCTTTATTTTACAGCAAAATATTTGTTTTGACACTGATTTCAAAAGAAAAATCAAAGTCAGTTTGGAATGAGGGCTATGTTTCTTAGACAAGAATACTTAAAACAATTACTGGGAAAAATCAGGACTGTTCTTGTTTTGGTAAGGATGAATAAATTACTACTAACAATACCACCAGGTTTCAAAGTTCTATATAAAATACCTGCTTAATATCAGCTAAAACACTGAGAAATCAGGCATTTATGCAGATCAAAAACAAGAAAATTGCCAAAACAATTTTTAAAGGCTCATTGAATCCAAAGAATAGCATATTAAAAACATCAATCTATATACAACTAAAAACTGTCATGCCTGTAACCATTAACTGGCTGAAATAGTCAACAAGTTTTGAAACCAAGATAACTCAAATGGGATAAATTATAGAATGAATCCAAAATACAGAACCCGTGATTACTGTGGAATTGAAATTTGGCAAATTTTGTAAAATATTTTGTTTTACAATGATCAGAAAACATTTTGTGATATAATAAAAAGTGACATAAAGCATTTCCTGTGATTAACAGGATGTTTGATGTTTGACAATGCTGTATGGTTCAATATGGGCTACTTTCAAGACAAATACATTTCTGAATATCTACTTGAATTTTTAAGAACTTTTCCAGTGAAGGCAGCATATTAGAAGCTCTGTCATTGTGGAAGACATTGAGAAATGTGGTAGGGAGATATGTCTGAAACAACAGGTCATGGGTTGTCTAATCTTAATTATGAGTATGATAAAATAATAAAATAAAATATTGATTTAAAAAGAGCCTGTTTTGTCTAGTGATTAAGGCACCAGGTTAGAAAACGGGAGAACATGAGTTCCAGTCCCACCTTAGCCATGAAAGCTAGCTGGGTGACCTTAGGCCAGTCACTCTCTCTCAGCCCAACTCACCTCACAGGGTTGTTGTTGTGGGGAAAATAGGAGGAAGAAGATGTATTGGGTAAGTTCTATGCCTTGAGTTATATGTAAAAATCATAAAGGCAGGATACAAATATGAGGGCAATGTGGAAATAAACTTCCATTTGGTTATCACTGACAGATACAGAACCTTTATTATGCACATTAGAAAACAACAACATTACATTACTTTTTGAAATAATCACCATTCAAATTGAGGCACTTGTCATAATGTCTTACATTAGTAGTCACTTGGCAAAAAATTTGGGCTATGGGGGGGTGATCAAAAACATCCCAACGAAACTGCTTTGAAAGTTCTTGAGTGCATCTAGCAGTGTGCGGGCAAGCTTTATCATGAATCAACACCACACTGGAAGTCAGCATGCCCTGACACTTGTTATGGATGGCTCGTCTGAGTTTTTGTAAAGTTTCACATTAGACTTCTGAATTGATGGTCGAACCACACTCCATGAACTTCACTAGCAGTACTCCTTTGGCATCTTCACATTTGGCAGGATTTTCTATGGCACCACTTCCAGTGTGGTTTTGGTTCATGATAATACTCGCCCACACACCACTAGACACATCCAAGAACTTTTGAAGCAGTTCTGTTGGGATGTTTTTGATCACCACCACCCCGCCATAGCCCAGATTTGGTGCCAAGTGACTACTACTAAGGAATTTCAAACCTTGTAAGACATTGTGACAAGTGCCTCAATTTGAATGGCGAAAAGTAACGTAATGTTGTAGTTTTCTAATGTGTATAATAAAAGTTCCGTATCTGCGAGTGTCTGTCATTGATAACCAAATGGAGATTTATTTCTGAATTGCCCTGGTAAATATTCATATGTTTTTAAAAAATATTTATTGCCATTCAAATATTGAAGAGAATAAGGACAATGACCTTGATGGAAATAGGCAAGTGGGGGTGGGGTGGGAGTGAACTATTTTTTAAACTGTGAGAAACAACATATTTAGAAACAGTTCAGGCAGGCACCTCCTTGATTCATTGGCATATAAAAAAAGGACAGAAACAGTTACATCGCAAACAGATTTCTAAGATTCAATCTCAATGAATACGTTTTAGTCTTACTATGGTGTTGATTTCCTAGTCTGGTTATATCATATTCATAAATGTATGTTTAAAACATTATTCCATGGATTCTGCCATCTCCCGAGGAATGAATGTGTATTGAGCCTGTATTAGGCATTTCAAAGGAAAAGAGAAGACTTTTGAACTGGGGGAACAAAAGGGGGGTTAGGGTAGGAGCATCTGGCTTGTGTCACGGAAGAGAGCAATAAACATAAAAGATCCTAAGTTCCTTTTTCCCACGAGAGGGATGATACGAGGTAAATGATGGGGGACTGACCAAATGGGGTTAAGGGGGGGGGTTGAACCGGGAACTCTTTATAAGGGTTTAGTTTGTAGAACAATATTAAGTCCTGTCTTGTATTCCTACAACCAAGCATGTCATAGTAAAGGATTCGTTTTGGACTAAGATTTGGCTCCAAGAGTTTTGTCTTCCTAAGACATGGTTTGGGGTGGGTCCTGACAAATATGTCATATAATTCATATCAAACTGAATAAAATTGATGTAGGAAAGAAAGGCTCAAAACAAAAAAAGAACTAAACCTTCACCATTTTTTTTGTTAATTTTGAGTGTTGTGATTTTTCTCCCAGACTTTAGTTTTAAAATAATACTATTGTAGAGGCAGAACTGTGTTGGCTGTAGTTTGCACTACGCAAGTATATATTGCATAATACCTATCTACAACACTTAAGTTTATGCTCAGTAAATACAGATTTCTCTGCATCTGAAAATATGGAAAAATGAATTAATAAAATGACTGTTTAATGTAAAGATGAATTAAAATCCTACTAAGAAATGTTGATAACACTTAGGAAAGCTCATGCTGCTTTTTGTTTACACTTTTGTCATTTAAATCAGAGAAGAGAAATTGGTGTAAATGAATATTTTTAATGATTATACTATAACAATAAAGTGTCAATTTATCTTATATTACAGTTCTAAACATACTACATGAATAAAGTTTATCAGCCCCTATGAATATGTGAATTAGTATAAATGTAATTCCTTTTTCTCTATACTTTGGTGGCAGAATTCCTGCCTCATAATTGTCCTCTTTTATAATTGTTAATCATAAGTAATCAAATATCATGTCCCTTTTATGCAGTGCTTTTTTTCTAAAAAAAAAAGTGCCAGAACTCAGAGGTTCTGTCACTGGGAGCGATGCCGGTGTCTTGCTATGGCGTCACCACCCATCCTTTGCACCCCTGCCCCTGCAGTTCAGAGCCACAGGCCGTGGGGATTTCCTTCCCCACAGCTGCCACGGGGATTCCCCTCCCCACAGTTGCCATGCCGCGGCCTGTGCTGAGCCCCCACCCGAAACTGCTCCAAACCCCGACCCAGAGCTGTGTTCCTCGTGGCAGTGGTCTCTGGTGCCAAACAGCTGATGGCCTCCGGCACCAGCACTCGTTCACTTACTGCCCTGTCACTTCCAAATGCAGTAAATGAGCGAGCGAGCAAGTGGCGTTTGGAAGCGTTTGGAAGCGATGAGGCAGTAAGTGAGTGCGTGAATGAGCAAATAGCATTTGGAAGCATTGGGGCAGTAAGTGAGTGTGTGAATGAGCAAATGGCATTTGGAAGTGACAGGGCAGTAAGTGAGTGAGTGAGCAAAAGGTCTTTGAAAGAGATGGAGTGAGTGGGGGAGAGACTGAACGAGGTGCCTTTGAAAGAGACACAGGAGTGAGTGAGAGTGACTGGAGGCTTTTGTGAGCAAAATGTGAGTGAGTGGGGGGCTTTTGCAAGCGAAGGGTGAGAGAAAAAGGGAAAAGTGAGGGGAAGAAGGGAAAAAGAAAAGGCACTGACTGTGCTGCCACCACGTGGCTGTTCTTGGAAAATTATAATATGCTAATTGGGTCTACCAGTACCTTCCCCTTTTGTGATGTATTTCCTATCCTGCTCATGATGCTGTACTAGGATCCACCCCTTCTGGGTTAGACTTCCTCCTTCTTCTTGTTCCCTTGTGTTCCATCCTCCATTGTAACATCTGAACACAAGCCATACAGACAGTAATCCTGTTACTGTCTTTCGATCTTAAAGTACCGACCAGATTTCACCTGACCACACCTTCTCTGCTGTAACCACCTTCTACATGCAAAATAAAGATATTTCAGATGAACAAGGTGCTTTATGAGTTCACTGTCTGGAAAGGGCTGTTAAATGTGACTAAATTAGCTTAAACAGACCAGCAAGTGTCTTAACAAGGAATTAAAATCACGATACAATGTGCCTGCAACAGAACAGTCGAAAGACATAAATTAATTTTTACTGCCTGCAATCCATTGTGTATGCATGTTATCTGCAAAAGCTTAAGTTAAATAACAGCAATCAATTTTACTGGCTGCATTGCACACTGACTTCTGACTTCCTCTGTTGCAGGAGTAGAAAGAAGCATTAACATTGAACCTCAACTTTTTGCTTTTCTATAACATTATAAACTAGCCATTTCTATAACAATAAATGAATCTAACCAATGAAACCCAAAATACCCCCCCCTTTTTTTAGTCAAGTTTTTGACACCTAGTTAAGCACTGGTAGTACTTGAATATTGTCATGTCCTAAAAGTGGTACAATTTCTGAAAAGGTTGAAAAGCCCTGATGTAAATGCAGCCTAAATTGTTTATTGCCATCTTATTTCCAAATAATATCTTACTTACCTAGTTGAGATGGTGTAGTTGGGCAGCAGGGAGGGGTGCAAAGTTCCTGCCTTCACTGCAAAACTTGCCTGTGCAATGTTTGCCGGCTGGGTTTTTTGGCACGCTCAGCAGCAATTCCTATTGGCTTTTGAAAGCCAATAGGCCCAGGGTAAGCATCCTTGGCTCTTTTATGACTCGTGGACTTCAACTCCCAGAATATGTTACATAACATAACATCAGCTGGAAGATGTTAAACTGTCCTTCTGTTTCTTTCCTTCCCAAAAATGTGTTAATGAGTCCTCTCTAAGCTCTGCTGATCAGCTTGTCCTGGGTTGTTTTGCTGCAAAATGGAACGGTTTGCAAGTTGCAGTTGAGACAGCCCATCTCATTTTAGATATATCACATATAATTGAAGATTGTAATTAGTTGTGTGTGCACGCTCAGCAAGTGTGATGTATTTGTGCTGGCATTTCTAGTCCTCTTTCCAACCACATCCAGAAAAACAAACATTGGAATTCTCAAGGCCATGTTTGGTATTTCCCAGCAATCTGTTACTGGAATAAAAAAGCAATCCCTGCTGCGTTACTGATCCCAGAGAAGCATTTGCATGTACAGTATGTAGGTATTCTTAGAGTGCCATAGTTATGGATGAGAAATATTGGTTGCAAAGTTGGCATTTCTGGATGTAATACAGATATTTTGGACTTATTTATGTTTCTTTGCATGTTTGATATTTTATAAAAGGCATATGCTACTGACTACACTTATGCACATATGTAACTTCTTTGCTAGTTACATGACCACTGCTTGTCCAGAATTTGAAAAGTGAAAGATTGTGATTAAACAAAATTTTAATGTACAGATAATATCACCAGAAATTATTTTAGCCTTTTTACTAAATGTTGTTATTGATGTTAAGCTCACCATGGAAAACATAGTATATTGTTATGTATATACTAGGTTAATTATTTAAAGACTGAAGTGGAACATAACTAGATTCTAAATAATCTATTTTTGAAAACATAACAGTCCAAACAGTAAAAGTAAAGTCCAAATTATAAAATATTTCATTCTTAAGAATTGTTTAATTTAAAGTGGTTTATTTGTAATAGATGGTCATAGATTTAAAATAGTTTTCAAGAGTATGTACAAAAGATACTATTTTTTTCTAGCATCAGCTAAATTAGACATATTACATTGAGAAAAATGTTTCTCATTTCTTTCCTGTTACCTTTATTGATTTCATTGCAGAGATGTTAACATAGGAAATAGATTATTTTGTTATCTAATTTTACCTTCCAAAAGACAGAAGCAGATGAAAAATTTGAGGTTCTTTCCTTTTGGCTCTTTTGAATTAGCTGTTTTAGATTCTAAAAGTTTAGTTCCTAAAGAAGTAACCTTGTAAAAAATTTTAATGTCCTCCTCTAGTGCAAGGGTAAGCAACCTTGACTCTTTTATGACTCAAGGACTTCAACTCCCACAATTCCTGAGCCAGCATGGTTCAGCTTGGAAACTTCTCTCTTTCCCCTCAGCGTGGCTGGCTCAGGATTTCTGGGAGTTGAAGTCCATGAGTCATAAAAGAGCCAAGATTGCTTACCCCTGCAATAGGCTTTCTAAAGCCAATAGAGGGAGCTTTTTTTGCAAAAAAATGGTGCCAGAATGCCGTTCTGAGCGTTCTATGAGAAAAAAAGCCCTGCTTTTATGTAAGGAATCCTTAAGTGCAAATAATTTATGAGCTGACTTCCTATCAGTTGTACAAATCTTTGGCATCAGAAATTTATTTACTGGCATTATGTGTACTTAATGTATTGATTTCAGAAGACAATTGATGACTACCAGGCATGATGTCACAGTCTCATAAGCAGCCCATGTGGGGTCTCTTACATATATATCAGATTGGCGATTGTCTGAAATTAACACACTCAATATAATCTCCACCTATTTGAGAGGTCCTTGGTGCTCCCTGAACTTAGTTGTTTTCTTGCAGACATTTCATTACCCAAACTCGGTAACATCATCAGTGCTCACAGCTTTGAGCACTGTGCACCAAAGATCCCTCATTCCAACTCTGAACTAAAAATATTCTCCTTTATCGGTACCACATATTTGAGAAATATAATTTATTCCATTTTTATCCATCCCAAATACACGTGGAAGCATCAACATCATTGTGATATTGAAATGAAAGATATATTGGGAAATACATTACCATTCTAGAAAATATAAAATATGTAGTCATTTTATGTATTCTGTTTGATGATAACTTCCAGGCAAGGTCTCATTGGCTTTTCACTCTATATTTTAGCCCCTGCCCTAGGGATTCAGCAACAATTAGCACCAAAATGTAAATAGCATAGTTTTCTTTAACTGCAGTACTACACATTCTTACCTGAGTGTAGATTCCACTGAATATAGTAGGAATTAATTCTGAGTTGCCATGCATAGAATTGCCCTGTTAAGTATGTTTTCATTTAAAGGACCCCCAAAAAAGTCTAATTAAAAATTACAAGGTAGACCTTAATCTTTGATTTATTGTTTGAATAGTTACATTAATCTGCCATAAATAAATCAGTCTTCACTAAGGCTTAACACTGCAGGCTTGCCTTGTTAGTTTAATAATTTAACCACTGCTAGTGGGAATGAAGAATGTTGTGGCTATATTTCATAGACCTTTCATTTTCATCTTTAATCTTGTAGATCACATATTAGTAGTTGCTGCAGAAGTTATTTCAATTTATTAACATTTTAAATTAGCAATTTACAGAAATTTTCCTTTCCTCCTTAGCAGTTAAGTTGGCAATACAAGAGAATGCTAAATCATAAAGCACATTATGGTATGTAGCTAATAACTATGTAGATCATGCATTCTATATTAGGGTGCAATCTGACTGAGAATTATCCATTGATTTGTGTGTATATCCAAAATGCTATTGCTTTATTTATGGTGATTGGCCCAATTTAGCGGAGATGCAGTTCCAGAAGCTTCAACTCTTGGTATCTTTTATCCACTTAAGTTAACCACCATGTATGGAGCAAAAAAGAAAAAAGAAAAGAAAAGACCTTCTGTTTGTATTTGTCTCTGCTCAGCTTTCTCATGATTAAATAACTGTAAGGCTGTCTTTCAGTCTGCTTCTTATAAAATATACCCTTCCCTCCCTCCCTCCCTTCCATCCCTCCATCCATCCACCCATCCATCTATCCCTTTTTTCATAGTTCCCAGAGATGTAGCTTCCTGTGCTAGCATGTTTGAATAACTCTTATGCTTTTTGACAATTAACTGTCTTTAGATATTCTGAATGGAGTCTGTTTTATTCAGACAATACTACCGTATTTTCCGGCGTATAAGACGACTGGGCGTATAAGACGACCCCCTACATTTCCTGTTAAATTATAGGGTTTGGGCTATACTCGCCATATAAGACTACCCCTCTTCCAACGCACACCAAATAAAAATTAAAAAACATCAGATTTGATTTTAATATGGTAATTTTAATTCAAATGCTTATGACATGCAGGTACTTAGTAGGAAAACTGTCACTTATAAACATAAGGCTGTTTGTCATCAAACATGTAAACATAAAACAGTGCAAGTGGATTAAACTTAATAATAATAATAATAATAATAATAATAATAATAATAATAATAATAATAATAAGAAGAAGAAGAAGAAGAAGAAGAAGAAGAAGAAGAAGTTGGAAGGGACCTTGGAGGTCATCTAGTCCAACCCCCTGCTAAGGCAGGAAACCCTATACCATTTCAGACAAATGGCTGTCCAGTCTCTTCTTAAAAACTTCCAGTGTTGGAGCATTCACCACTTCTGGAGGCAGGTTGTTCCACTGGTTAATTGTTCTAACTGTCAGGAAGTTTCTCCTTAATTCTAGGTTGCTTCTCTCCTTGACTAGTTTCCATCCATTGCTTCTTGTCCTGCTTTCAGGTGCTTTGGAGAATAGCTTGGCTCCCTCTTCTTTGTGGCAGCCCCTGAGATATTGGAACACTGCTATCATGTCACCCCCTCACCCTTCTCTTCGTTAAACTACACATACCCAATTCCAGCAACCCTTTTCCTATTTTCCTAATTCACTTTTTCACTTTTCCTAATTCACTCTAAAGCTTTCCCTGTGCAGAGCCTTAAGTAACCCCAGCTGCCTGCAATTAGTGCAGGTTCACATCCCATCAGGCTCAAGGTTGAGTCAGCCTTCCATCATTCCGAGGTAGGTAAAATGAGGACTCAGATTGTTGGGAGCAATAAGCTGACTTTGTAATAATGCTGCTTGTGTGGGGGGGTGAAAGCTCTAATAGGCAGGCATATACATAGAATGAAGGGTATTGCTAAGCACATTGATTTGTGCTTTAAATTGTAAGCCACCCTGAGTCTTCGGAGAAGGGTGGGATATAAATGGGATTTAAAAAAAAGACCAAATGGGAGATCCGCTCCAGGTTTTTCAGCCAGCCCACCCAGTTCCTGAGTCAAATGTGTCCTTAGAGCTAAGCTGCTGCTCTGCTAGCATTCCCCACCTGCCTTTCAAATTGCTCTTGCATTCCCCACCTGCCTACAGCTGCTCTTCAACTTTAGAAGGAAAAAAGCCCAGATCCCAGCCTGTAAAAAATCACAGACTGCAGCTTCTACTCCAATTGGTCCCGCTTTCCCTGCGCAGACTAAATGGAAGATCCGCTCCAGGTTTTCCAGCCAGCCCTGTCCCTAAAGTTTCAGCACCCGGCGTATAAGACGACCCCTGACTTTTGAGAAGATTTTCATGGGTTAAAAAGTCGTCTTATACGCCGGAATCTACGGTAAATAAAAACTTCATGAATGAATCAGAGGATTCCAACTAAGATTATTGTTACAGTTCACTATATAATTATGAGAATTAAACTTTTTTTTGTATAAAATTTTCCATTTAGGTTTAGTCTATTGAGACCATGCCTAAAGTAACCTCTTCAGTTAAATAAATAAACCTTTATTGTCAAAGTACAACATGTGTACATTGAGATTAACTGAGCCTCCCCACCCCCGTGCTCTCTCCCCCCAACACACAGTGACAACAAACCCTCCATCCTACCACACCATGTGAACCAACTACACCACACACCGGTCTCCCAAGTCAATTCTGCATAAGTTACCTTGGTTACCTTGGCACATGAGATAACAGACCTCCCAGCTGCACAATTTTATTGGACCATTATATCACCAAGAGCTGCTTTCCAATATTCCAGTGTTCATCATTAGCCACCTGCATAATGCCTTTTGTGATAAGCAAGCCTAACCTCCCTTCCAATAGAAGAGAATATACATAGCTCAAGTTTGAACTGGTGTCTTTATTGCTCTCTGAGCTTGATTGTTTGCTTGCAGACATTTCATTACCCAACTAGGTAACATCATCATTGCTAGTGAGTGTAGGGTTTGCTCACTGCTTATATACAGTAGCTTGACCTTCCAGTATTGATGGATGTAATGGTTTTCTCCTCCATAACTTTCCTTTTCACAAAAGGGCCTCAATGTAACATTTGCACAAAAAGTTCATTTGGAAGAGTATGGAAGTGCAGCCACATCTGTTTTATGCTTAGAAACTGTTCAAAAAGCACAATTTTGAAACTTCTTTTTCTTGTCCAGGGCATGTAAAAATGTGCTATCTTGCTCTGCCAATATAGTACAGAGTTTAAGTAGAGTAGAGAATAGTTAAAGCAAGACAATATTCAGTTAGCACTAGATTTGATTTAAAATCAGTATTCTCTTTGGTTGCTAAGAAGTTTTGATTTTATGTTTTCCAAAGAGCCACATATCAGAGTCTTATAGCTCCCATAATAAATGGTGACTCCCTCCTCCTCCTCCTCCTCCTCCTCCTCCTCCTCCTCCTCCCTCCTCCTCGTTTCTTTTTTTTATTTAAAAAGTTTTACAATACATTTTATTTTAAACAGACAAAACACAACCCCACCCCACCCCCTTCCCACTCCCCAACCCTCCCCCTCCCCGACTTCCCAGAGCTAAGTACAGGGTATAAGAATACAAACAATCATAATCTACCTTATGCAAACAATCATAAACTATTAAAACTATCGCACTTTAACTCATATAAATTAACTCCAAACAGTATAAATATCACATCAATAATTATTCAAATGCTGGATAATACTTTTTAGTCCCATATTTACTCCACAGTATCTCTCTGTTGCAAATAATCTTTCTTCCAAGTTAGGAACTTTTACAGTCCATTCTTCTATAATCGGCAGTTCTTCCTTCTTCCAACATTGCCCTACTAAAAATCTTACTGCCGTAGTTAAGTTCAACATCTGCTTGATATCCACAACAGTAGTGTCAATAAAAATACCCAATAAAAACAATTACAGACAAAACAAATTTACATCAATCATTAAAAAACCCAATTTTCTATTCTTCTTTCCACCTGGTCTTTAATTTTCCATACTAAAACCAAGTTTATACAATCTTTCCTTCTCTTAATATATTATACAGCTTCAAGTACCATACATTACTTTCCAAACTTAATTTTTTTTATATGTAATCACATCATTTTTATATTTTCTATTACGTGTTTCTTTATTGCCCATAAAAGTAGCTTACAAGTTAACTTTCATCTATACTTTTTCCAAAACTCGCAACAGAGCATGTCATAAAATATATACCTTAAACACATTATCCACCTTCTTATCACACAATAGATATACATACCAACCAAATAGCAAATCATAACCTTCAAAATTTCAGTAAGCACTACTACAATTCTTCCCAATTAAGTTTTCATAATTATCTTAAAATTAAAACAACATAAAATATTACAAAACATAATTATTTTATATAACTCTACATTTGAGGGTGAAAAATATATCCCCAAATATTTAACCCTTTTAACAATTTCAATTCCCGTTTACTCTTCTAAAACCACCTTTTATGATCCTTATTGCATTATTATCTCCTTCAGTTCTACAACTAAATCTTCAGGCTCGTCTCATTCGTCTAGAACAGGGGTCGGCAACCGGAAAAAGGAAAAGAGCCACTCAGAACCGGTTCCGTCACACAAACAAAAAAGTGGCAGCCGCAAAAAGTGCGCACGCGTGTGTCCACTCACGCACATGCGCAAAATGGGAGGCACCTGCGCGGCGATGGGTCTCCCCTTTGGAGAGGTGCGCACCGTCCCATCCAGAGACCTGCCGCGTTCGTCAAACGGGGCCAGGCCGGCGCGCGCAGGGGGGAGGGGGCGACGGGAGCTTTTGTCCTAAGAACAGCGGCTTTTAAAAGTGGGAGGGTCGGAGCGCCGCGGGCAGGTCCGGAGAGGTGGGGGACGAAGCCCCGCTTGCCTGGAGGGGGGGCAGAGAAGCGAGTTGCTGCAGCCCAACTTGGGCAGCTCCCGCCCTTTGTTCAGGCACCAGCATCCCAAAGAAGCCCGGCCAGGAAGCCCGCCCCCCGCCCGCTTTTCCGGAGGGGGGCAGAAGGAGGGAGCACGTCCCTCCCTTCTTTGTCTGCTCCGCGGCTGCCCTATGGGAGGGGAACAATGCCTCGCGTGCCCAGCCTGGCCCCTGGCCCCGGCGCAGGGGACGAGAGAGGCGGCATTTGGGCCGGGCCAGAGGACGAAGCCGGACCGTGCGAGCTGCGCTCCCCCCTCCCTCCGAGCAGAAACCCGGTCCTTGCCACTCCCGAGGATCTGCGAGGCTGGGGGAGCCGCCCTTCCCCTCGTTTGCCCCGGCGGACGCTCCTGGCGCTGCTGCTAACGGGTGCGATTCCAGCCGGAGGCGTCAGAAAGCCGCCGCCATCCTTGGGAAAGGTGCGCGTGCACTCTCCAAACCGCCGCCATCCCGTTTGCACAGCTGCCGTGTTCGTCAATGTTTGAAGAACGCGGCAGGTCTCCGGGCTTCCTTCGGGGGGCCTTTCATTCCTGTACAAGGGGGAAGGGGAACTCTCTGTGCTTTTGTGTGTGCGTGTGCGTGTGTGTGTGTGTGTGTATGTAAAGCACGAGAGAGGGAGGAAGAGGGGGGAAAGCGAGATCTCAAGCCCCGATGTTTCCTGCCTTCCACTGCCGGCGGCCGCCCCGCATTCTTAGCATTCCTAGGCTGTGACTCCGAGGTCGTCGTCGCTGTCTCCGCTGAGCAGCGCCGCTTGGAAGAGAAAGGGAGCAGGACAGGCACGCTCGCCCCAGCGGAGTGGCTGGCCCTCGTTTTAGTAGCGAGACAGTAATCGCTCCCCTCCGCCCCCCCAATGCTCCCGGTTCTCCCGTTCGCCCGCCGCCCCTCTTTCCTTCCTGAATTTTGCGCTTCCTTACCCAACTCCAACCCCTTCATGGATTACTGCCTTGTCGTGGCGAAGGGGCTTGCGTAATTCAATGAAGCTATGAGCTATGCTGTGCAGGGCCACCCAAGACGGACAGGTCATAGCAGAGAGTTCTGACAAAACGTGATCCACTGGAGAAGGAAATGGCAACCCACTCCAGTATCTTTGCCATGAAAACCCTATGGACAGTACCAAAAGGCAAAACGATATGACGCTGGAAGATGAGCCCCTCAGGTCGGAAGGCGTCCAATATGCTACTGAGGAAGAGCAGAGGGCTAGTACTAGTAGCGCCAGAAAGAATGAAGCGACTGGGCCAAAGCCGAAAGGACGTTCAGCTGTGGATATGTCTGGTGGTGAAAGGAAAGTCCGATGCTGTAAAGATTTTTTCTCCATAGGAACCTGGAATGTAAGATCCATGAATCAAGGCAAGCTGGATGTGGTCAAACAAGAGATGACAAGACTGAACATCGACATCTTAGGTATCAGCGAACTAAAATGGACAGGAATGGGTGAATTTAATTCAGATGACCATCAGGTATACTACTGCGGGCAAGAATCCCTCAGAAGAAATGGAGTAGCCTTCATAGTCAATAAAAGAGTAGGAAAAGCAATACTGGGATACAATCCTCAAAATGACAGAATGATCTCAGTTCGAATCCAAGGCAAACCATTCAATATCACAGTAGTCCAAGTCTATGCCCCAACCACCGGTGCTGAAGAGGATGAAATTGACCGGTTCTATGAAGCCCTACAGCACCTTATAGAACTAACACCAAAAAATGATGTCCTTATCATCATGGGGGATTGGAATGCTAAAGTAGGAAGCCAAAAGATAACCGGAATAACAGGCAAGTTTGGCCTTGGAGTACAAAATGAAGCAGGGCACAGGCTGATAGAATTTTGTCAAGAGAATACGATGGTCATAGCAAACACTCTTTTCCAACAACCCAAGAGACGACTCTACACATGGACATCACCAGACGGTCAACACAGAAATCAGATTGACTATATGCTCTGCAGCCAAAGATGGAGAAGCTCTATACAGTCAGTAAAAACAAGACCAGGAGCTGACTGTGGCTCAGACCATGAGCTTCTTGTTGCAAAGTTTAGGCTTAAACTGAAGAAAGTAGGGAAAAGCACTAGGCCAGTCAGGTATGAATTAAATCATATCCCTGTTGAATATACAGTAGAGGTGACAAATAGATTTAAGGAATTAGATCTGATAGACAGGGTGCCTGAAGAACTATGGACAGAGGTTCGCAACATTGTACAAGAGGTAGCAACTAAAACCATCCCAAAGAAAAAGAAATGCAAGAAAGCAAAATGGCTGTCTGAGGAAGCTTTGCAAATAGCTGAGGAAAGGAGGGAAGCAAAAGGCAAGGGAGAAAAAGAAAGATACGCCCAATTGAATGCAGAATTCCAGAGAATAGCTAGAAGAGATAAGAATGCCTTCTTAAATGAACAGTGCAAAGAAATAGAAGAAAACAATAGAATAGGGAGGACCAGAGATCTTTTCAAGAAAATTGGAGAGATGAAGGGAACGTTCAATGCAAAGATGGGCATGATAAAGGACCAAAATGGCAGGGACCTAACAGAGGCAGAAGAGATTAAGAAGAGATGGCAAAATTACACAGAAGAACTATACAAGAATGAGCTTAACGTCCCTGATAATCACAATGAGGTGGTCACTGACCTCGAGCCAGACATCCTAGAATGTGAAGTGAAGTGGGCCTTAGAAAAGCTGAGCAACAACAAAGCTAGTGGAGGTGACAGTATTCCAGCTGAGCTATTCAAAATCTTAAAAGACGATGCAGTAAAAGTGCTACACTCAATTTGCCAGCAAATTTGGAAAACTCAACAGTGGCCACAGGATTGGAAAAGATCAGTTTACATTCCAATTCCAAAGAAAGGTAGTGCCAAAGAATGTTCAAACTATCGCACCATTGCACTCATTTCTCATGCTAGTAAAGTTATGCTTAAAATCCTACAAGCTAGACTCCAGCAGTATGTGGATCGAGAACTACCAGAAGTACAGGCAGGATTTCGAAGAGGCAGAGGAACTAGAGATCAAATTGCCAACATACGCTGGATCATGGAGAAAGCTAGAGAGTTCCAGAAAAACATCTACTTCTGCTTCATTGACTATGCTAAAGCCTTTGATTGTGTGGATCATAACAAACTGTGGCAAGTTCTTAAGGAGATGGGAGTACCAGAACATCTTATTTGTCTCTTGAGAAACCTATATGCGGGCCAAGAAGCAACAGTGAGCAGCGAGAAAGGGACGTTTGGGGTCTCTCGCCAAGGGGTGTAAGCCGAGGAACCCCAAAAATCGGTTTGAGTAGAAAAGGAGGAGCTTTGGCAGGGAGGGAAGTGAGGTTGGAAAAGCAGGCCGGGCAAAGGAAGGGAGCGGAGGTGGCAGCTTTGCAGACGGGCTACGGCAGCTTTCCCAAGAAGCGGCGCCGCTGCCCGTTCGCGCGGAGGTACGTGCGCACCTCTCCAAAGGTTTGGGGAGGTGCGCGTGCACCTCCGCCCGTTCGGAGAGGTGCACGCGCACCTCTCCAAACGGGCGGTGCGCACCGGGCGGCTGGGAGCCACAGGAGACGGCTCAAAGAGCCGCATGCGGCTCCAGAGCCGCGGGTTGCCGACCCGTGGTCTAGAAGCAGCACGCCTCCTCTAATTTCTGGCCTCCTCCAGTGACACTGAAATTTGATCCACTCCTGTAACTTTCTCATCTGTCTGCATTGTTCCTTCAGCACCTTGTAGATTCTCTCTGTGTTGTTGAAAATCTCCCTCACCTTTCTTCTTTGTAGATTCCAAAAGTGGTATGGGGGCTGCTTTTAAAACATTACTATAAAAATCACATGCCTGAATCACCGTAGTAAAACGATGCCTCGTACCTTCATACGTTTTGATTTTATGTTTTCCAAAGAGCCACATATCAGACTCTTATAGCTCCCATAATAAATGGTGACTCCCTCCTCCTCCTCCTCCTCCTCCTCCTCCTCCTCCTCCCTCCTCCTCCTCGTTTCTGTGGATAATAATAAGACTTTCCCTTGTCCTCCAGGATGTCCTACAGATATCTTGATTTACTCTACTATATATGAAAGGTGAAGTTATTAAGAGGATTTTCCCTACACCTGGTCTTGCTTTAGAAAAATAAATTAAAGTCTTTTTAGATTTTACATTTCTGCCCACATGCATATATTTCAATTATGCTTCCACTGAAAATCAATACATAGAAAACACAGGAAATGTTCCGAATTTATTTTAAGCTCTGAGGAATGGATTTCATTTAAGCAAAGAGTAGAAAATTCAGAGTATTTCTAAACACAAATGTGTTTCTTTGTTAATATGAACCTTTGTCCTTTTATCTTTCCTCATAATATTAGCAATTGCTGCTTGTAAGTAGTGACAAATGGAGACAAGTGTCAAAAATGCTGGTCACTACATCATATTTTTCCAACAAGGGTCAAAGAAAAAAAGAGAGTTTTCACTGAATTTTAATTCCTATTTACATTACTTCTCATTCCTGTTGTACCTCAGGTTGCTATTTCAATCTTTTTCTCAGGCAATAGCAAATATGGAAAAATCTACAATAACCTATAATAAACTCTTTTACTACATCCTTAGTTTCAGCTTCTCATCAAATGTTTACATTTAAATATAATAAAAGAAGTCTTCTTAAAGATCACATCACAGTTCAATGAAGACAGTTTTAACTAAAGGTTGGAAAAGATGGAATACAAGTGTTGTTTGCTGATAATAGAGAGAGATCTCTCTTTTCATCAGATTTCTAGGAAGTGCTACAAAATGTGACTATTATGCTTCAGACCCGAGCAACTCTATATATTTACTGAAATTCTTGTCTACCTGAAAGGCAGAGATAACTTGTAAAAAGAAAAAGCATATTATTCAAGAATAAATTAACTTTGTGTCTTCCTTCTTTTGTCATTATAAAAATGGTAGTACTTTCTTTTTATCAGTCATCATTGTTATCACATCAAATATTTCAGTATTTGCAGGACTATATTTTGAGAGAATTTTATCCTTGTTGCACATACACTACTTGTAGTTTTATGACAGGAGATAGCAGGAGCTGCAATAAATGGCATAAATTTTCTTTGAAAATTGACATTAAAATGACATTTTAATCTGAGTTTGTCATTTTAAAAGCCTGTAGATATCCTATTCTGAATACACTTAGAAGTAAAAAAAATAATGAAACATTTAGAACAAATAGCACATGATCCAAGACATTTTTTTTAGGTTTTACAGTTGCTGTGGCATGTAAAAAGAACATCTTAAAGTTCTAAAAAGAACAAACTAAGTGAAGTTAAAAATATATCCACTTTAAGTATTCTGTTCAGTTCTGGCACCACATTTCAGTTTCTGACAATTCAGAACATGTTCTGAGAAGGGCAAAAAAGATGAGTAGGAAACTAGAAATGAAATCTTATGAAGAAAGAACTAAAGAACTGGAAGTGTTTTCTCTTGAGAAGAGAAGAGTGGGAATGGTGGAATGTGAGTTAGTATTCTTCACTGAAAGAAAGACACAGAGAAGAGTCAAAATCTGTTTTTCATTGTTGTAGAATGGAGGATATCGAATAATAGATTGAAGTTACAGGAAGGGAGATTTTTCTTGGCTGTTGTGGAGAAACAACCCTATTATTATGTGTAATTCAACAATTGGGACAATTTCCCAAAGGTGTGGTAGCCTCGTATCTCTGAAAGAAGAGAATACAGTCTTCTCTCAAAAGTACTTTAATTTGTATTCCCACACTTAAGGATATAAATCAATGGTTTTCAACTTGTGGTTCATGAAGGCTTGAAGAAATGTTATGATTTAAATCTTGAGTTAAGTCTTGGGGGTCCATGGCCATGGTCCATGGCCACAAAAGGTATTTAAAGGGGGTCCATCATGAAGAAAAAGCTTTTTTGAGGGGCAGGGTTGTGTCAAATAATTGCCAGGTGACTGCCATAAAATGCTGAGCTTACCGTGCATTCAGAAAGTATTCAGACTCCCCTTTTGTCAATTTTGTTATGCTGCAGCCTGATTCTACAGTCGTTGAAATTCATTTTTTTCTCTTTAATCTACACTCAGTACCCCACAATGACAAAGTGAAAACAGAATTTTAGAAATGTCTGTAAATTTATTAAAAAGAAAAACCTGAAATATCAAATTGGTATAAATTCAGTCCCTTCACTCAGTACTTTGCTGAAGCACCTTTGGCAGCAATTACAGCCTTGAGTCTTTTGGGGTATGACATGACAAGCTTTGCATACCTGGACTGGAGGATTTTCTGCAGATGGCCCCAGCAGAAGGCCCTGCAGCCACTGACATGGACAGCCTGGACTGCTCACCTGTGGAAAGGCCTGAGCCAAACACACTGTACACAGGCTGCCCATGCTGCCCGGCTGTGGGGGCCCCCGCGCCAAGCTTGTTCACAGCTGGTTGCGCAGGCGCCCAGTGAGACAGACCTGCCTTAGCTGCCACTTGCACGCTGGGGAAGGCGTCTGGCTGTATTCTGGCGCTGCCGGCTTTAGGCGAATCAGAGCCGAGGCCCAGCAAGCCAGCGGCCTGGGACACATGGACAGGGCTGCTGTGGCCAGATGGGGGTGAGCAAGGATTGGTTGGTTGGGGGGAGGAGGTTGTATGGTGGGGACGCGTTAGTGTGTTCACCTGGGTTGGGGCTAAGGGAGGCTGGGGGGGCGGGTCAGCCGACATACCTCATGGAGGGCGGTTCACGGGGAAGCACAGGCGCAGGAGCATGTGTGGGTGCAGCAAAAGGGGGTGGGGCATTTATAGGCGTGGAGCGTGTGGCTTCCAATGCTGACTTTTTCCTTGCTTTGGTGAGCATGAATAAACGTCTCTGCATTTGTTACTTGTACCATGGCTGACTGAGTGTGCTTTTGTCCAGGACGGGTTTGACATTTCCTAGGTATTGAGGTCAGGCTAATAGGTCTGTAGTTTCCTGGATCTATTTTTTTCCCTTTTGAAGATGGGAACTACATCAGTTCTTTTCCAGTCCTGTGGTAGTTCCCCAGTGCTCCAGGATCTTTGAAAGATAGAGTTCAGTGGTTCTGAGATCACATCTGCCAGTTCCTTTAAAACCTTGTAGTGTAATCCATCTGGTCCTGGGGATTTCAACTTGTCTAGGGTGGACAAGTTACCATTTTCTTGCCTATTTGGTAAGTCACAGGTGGACTTCAATTTATTTATTTATTTATTTATTTATTAGTTTTTATAAACCGCCCTTCTCCCGAGGGACTCGGGGCGGTGTACAGAGGAAGGAAGGTATACAGATCGAACAATAAAAATAATAAGAAACACTAATGAACACAAACTGGGACCCCAATTAACGCTATCATGCCAGGCCAGCCTGCTGAAACAGGAAAGTTTTTAAGTCGCGACGGAAGGTACGGAGGTCAGGGGCCATCCGGATTTCTGTTGGTAAGGTGTTCCAGAGGGCTGGCGCACCCACTGAGAATGCCCTCCCCCTGGGGGCCACCAGCCGACATTCCTTGAGCGGTGGCACCCTGAGGAGGCCCTCTCTGTGGGAGCGCACAGGACGGTGGGGTGCTGACATCGGCAGAAGGTGCTCCCGAAGGTAGTCCGGACCCATGCCATGTAGGGCTTTGTAAGTCATCATTAGCACCTTGAACTTCACACGGAAGGCAGCCGGAAGCCAGTGCAGCGCACGGAGGAGAGGTGTGATATGGGAGTATCGGGAGGCTCCCAAGAGTGTCCGTGCCGCCGCACTTTGCACCAGTTGAAGCTTCCGAGTGGATCTCAAGGGCAGCCCCATGTAGAGAGCGTTACAATAGTCTAGGCGAGATGTCACAAGGGCATGGGTGACTGTACGTAAGGAATCCAGGTCCAGATAAGGCCGTAGTTGGCGAATTAGTCGAACCCGGGAGAAGGCCCCCTTGGTCACAGCTCCAATGTGGTCTTCCAGGGAGAGCTGCGAGTCTAGGAGGACACCCAGGTTGCGGGCCCTATCAACAGGGGGAAGTAACTTGTCCCCAATGTTAAGCAGTGGGACGTTCTGAATCTCCTGGTTTCCCGGTACGTACAGCCATTCAGTCTTGTCCGGGTTCAGTTGAAGCCTGTTTCTCCCCATCCATTCCCGGACCGCTTTCAGGCAGCGGGACATCACGTCTAGGGCATCACTGATATTGTTTGGAGTTGAGATAAAAAGCTGGGTGTCATCAGCATACTGATGGTACCCTACTCCAAAACTGCGAATGATCTCACCCAGCGGTTTCATGTAGATGTTGAACAGGAGAGGCGAGAGGACCGACCCCTGAGGGACTCCGCAAGCGAGAGGCCTCGGGGTCGACCTCTGTCCCCCTGTCAGCACCGACTGCGAGCGACCCTGGAGAAAGGAGGAGAACCAACGCAGAACCGTGCCTCCCACTCCCAGTCCCCTGAGGCGTCGCAGCAAGATACCATGGTCGATGGTATCGAAAGCCGCCGAGAGGTCTAATAAGACTAGGACAGAGGAATGGCCCCTGTCCCGGGCTCTCCAGAGATCATTCATCAGAGCGACCAATGCCGTCTCCGTGCTGTAGCCCGGCCTGAAACCCGATTGGTACGGGTCTAGATAAACCGCTTCATCCAGGATCTGAGGAAGTTGGTGCGCCACCACGCTCTCAACAACCTTCGCAAGGAAGCGAAGATTGGAGACTGGACGAAAGTTATTCAAAGAGGATGGGTCCAATTAAGGTGCAGAAACATGTCAGTAACAATCCAGAAAAATGGGAGGCACCTGAGCTAAATTTCAAATGTTGTTGCAAAGAGTCTGAATACTTATGCCAACGTGCTATTTCAGTGTTTTCTTTTTAATAAATTTACAGATATTTCTAAACTTCTGTTTTCACTTTGTCATTATGGGGTACTGAGTGTAGATTAATGAGAAAAAATGGATTTCAACAACTGTAGAATCAGGTTGCAGCCATAACAAAATTGACAAAAGTGAAGGGGGTCTTAGTATTGTCTTAATGCACAGTAGGCTCAGATTCCATCAGAGCTTCATTGTGATTTGTATGGGGCAGTTCTTAGTGAGCAAAATCATTTGGATTCATGCTGGGTTTGAAGTTGATTCAAGAAATAATCTACCTAGAGTGAGTACTGCACTGTCTAATAATATGAAACTGAGCCACTCTAATATTTTATATCTTTAAAAATGGATAAAATCCCTGGATCTTTTCATACTCCTTCCTGGATATTGGATTTTGGATTTCTTCCTGATTTGGATTTTAAGCATTTCTAAATCCTTGAAAATCTTTAGACTTTGCCTGTTGGTAGAGTCCCCCACCTTTTGTAGGAGTGGTAGTGAAAGAAACCCTTGCTGAAGGAACTATCTTTTGATCTTATCAGTTTTAATAAACAATGGTCCATGTCCAGGAATTCACACATGGTCAAACTAGTAGAGAAGATACTGTATTGTGCCTCTAGGTCCAGGAGATCTTACATGGAACATTTGCCTCTAGGTACAGGAGTTCTTACATTTTAACATTTTTTTTCCATTTAGCATTCAGACTACTTTGGTTGCTGAAACAGAGGGAGGCAGAAGTCCACACATCTTCAAGTTTCCAAGGATGAAAAACAACCGCTCTGAATAGTTTACAGTGTCAGCATATTGCCCCCAACAATCTGGGTCCTCATTTTACTGACCTCATTGAACTCCTGGCTGTGGGCAGAGTTAGCCTGAAATACTACATTCTAATCCCTGTGCCACCATGGCTAGCTAATTATTTCTTTACTTATATTCCAGCAGAAGAGCAAATAGCTTTACATCACATATGGTGCATACAGTATATTCCATATATTCTGGGGCACATGAATACTCTGCCTTATTTTTTGCAGCTGCATTAGAACCTGTATATATAATTCCTAGAGATATTCTTATAATGCTTCTTATAAGCATATATTATGTACACATGAATCCTGCAAAGCTATTTTTATTCATGAGTAAAGAATGGATAAATTGGTATCTGCATATAAGGACAATAAACATAACAAGTATACCAGTTATGTTTCCCCCTCCCCCATGTTCAATTTATTCATGCAAACACGAAAATATACTAAAGAGTATTTTTAGTGTAACCCCTTTACATTATATACTTCTAAATTAACTCAGTTGAATGCTTTTAATGATACAATTTTGAATGCAGTGTGATTTTGATGAACATCAACATTTGCACATGAATACTTCACAGAAATACTTTTATATATATATTAATTAATCTAGGCAAATATCATTCAGCAGTGTATCTCATAACTTTGGACATTAATAGATCCACATTCACAAATTTTTAGAGTTGTGCAACATAGAATGTTGAAAAAGCAAGGCTCTATTTCATTCTGACCATGTTAAGATAAAAATTCTCAGGAACATCAAGACAGTTTAACAGCTAATCAAAATATATAAGCCTAAAAATAATAAACCATTGCTGCTTATTGCAGTGAGTATTAGACAATAATATTCTCTCATGATATATTCTTATGACAGGCAGCAAAGAAAACAAGATTTATGACTCATGTGTTTTTCCTAATAGTAGCAAAATTAGATAAAGAGGCTCAATTTTCAAAATGACAAGTTTTTGCTACACAAAAATGTGTGTTTGTGTGCATGCGTTGAGTTATCTTGAGGGACGACAGGAGACAGTAGGCACGGTCCAAAGTACTTGTTTATTGGGCAGAGTTCCCGGGCGAGGCACCGCTGGGAATCCCCCGTATTTATAGTCAACAGCAACATCAACAACTTTGTTTAGAACCAATAAACAGGCGGGGTTCTCCCGCCTAACAATAACATCCAATAAGGAAGAGACCGGCTAAGGTAGGCGCGGCTGACAGCGGGTTGTTGCTGGGGGCCAGCTGGCAGCTTTGACAGCTCCGGCTGGACTGCGCATGCGCGGTTGAACTTAGTTTGACAGCTGTCAGTGTACTGCGCCTGCGCGTCAGTTGACAGCTGTCAGAATCGGCTGGTTTGACAGCTGTCAGTGCACTGCGCATGCGCGGCAGTTTGACAGCTGTCAGAATCGGCCGCTTGCCGCGTTAGTGGGGGGGGAAACACCGCGGCAGCCTTTTGACGGCTGTCAATGGCTGCCAGGGATTTCTTATAGTTTGTGAGGGAATGTGTGTGTGTCTGCTGAGTACATAACACCCCTTCCCCCCCCCCCCCCTGGAAGTTCAGCTTGGGTCGGCTTCGCTGTTTCTGCTGCCGGCCCATTCATAGTCAGCCAAGTACGAAGGGGTTTTTCGCGGTCTGGTGGAGCGGCGAAGACTTGTGCTGGGCTGGTCCTCCCTTCCCTCGGCGGGGGAAGTTTCGGGGCTTGGAGGTTGGGGGCTGTCGGTGACGTCTGGGTCGTGTGGTGCTGGGCTAGGTGGTCTTTGTGGCGCCGCTGGGGGAATTAAAACGCTTGTCTGAGTTCGGGGACTGTGGTTTTGCGGCACCCGCGGTCTTAGTTGGTCGGTGTGACGTCTGATGAGCCTTCCGTCTCCCAAGTCGATGAGATAGGAGACTGAGCCAGTCTGGTTCGAGATCACGCCTTCTAGCCACTTGTCACCGGCCCCGAAGTTCTTTGCCCAGATGTGCTGGCCGGGAGGGAAGATTTTGACAGTTGGTGCGTGGATTGGTTCGGCGGCTGCCCTGTCGGGGTGCAAATGGTCCAGTTTGGTGACCAGGCGGCGCCCCCAACGGAGCTCAGCTGGAGACTTGCCGGTGGTGGAGCAAGGCGTGGAGTGTTGGGCCAGGAGGTATTTCGCCAGTCTGCAGTGCCAGTCGCCGGAAATGATTTTCTTTAGGGCTTCTTTTTTCGCCTTCACCATGGCCTCTGCGAGACCGTTCGTGGAGGGGTGAAAGGGCGCGGAGGTGGCGTGCCTAATCAAGTTGGCCCTGGTGAAAATCTGGAAGTCATGAGAGGTAAATTGGGGGCCGTTGTCGGGTACAATGACATCGGGTAACCCGTGGGTGGCAAATACCCCCCTCAATCCTCTGATTGTGGCTGCTGAGGTTGTGCTAGCTACAGGAATGACCTCGAGCCATTTGGAAAAGCTATCGACTATTATAAGAAAATTTTGCCCCTGGAAGGGGCCGGCATAATCAATGTGAACCCTGGACCAGGGGTTCTTAGTCACCTCCCACTTATGGACAGGGGCGTGAGGGAAGGGTGGCCTGGTCTGCTGGCACATGTAGCAGGTAGCTACAAAGTTTTCTATGTCTGCATCGAGCCCGGGCCACCATAGGTAGCTGCGGGCGAGAGATTTCATTTTGACCACGCCGGGGTGACCGTCGTGGAGGGAGGTTAGAGCTTGTTGTCTGTGCGGGGGGGGGGTATGATGACACGGCTGCCCCAGAGGATGCAGCCGAGGTGGGCTGACAGTTCATGGCACCTTAGGAAGTAAGGCTGAAATTCTGGACCCGGAGAGGTGGATTGCCAGCCAGTTAATACCCAAGTTAGGACCCTTCCCAGGAGTTTGTCCTTGCTGGTTGAAACAGCTATTTCTTTTGCAGGTACGGGGCGGTCCGGCAGTTCCTGGATAGCCAGGATTTGGCCGGCTGGCGCGGGGTCTGGGTCGAAGGTGGGCAGGGGCAGTCTGCTAAGGCCGTCTGCATGACCCATTTCCTTGCCTGGTTTGTGTTCGATTTTAAAAGAGTACGCTGCTAGGAATGTGGTCCAGCGAAGCATTCTAGGGGATAAAATTTGTGGGGTCAATTTGTCCCAGGTGAAGAGCCCTAGCAGGGGTTTGTGGTCGGTAAAAATTGTGAAGTGCCGACCGTATAAGTAATCGTGAAATTTCTTCACGCTCGCCACTAATGCTAGGGCCTCCTTGTCAATTTGCGCGTAATTGCGCTCGGCTTTGGATAAGGTCCTGGAGTAGTATGCGATGGGGGATTGAGTTCCATCGCTGTGGAGGTGGCTGAGGACAGCGCCTATGCCATAGGGTGAGGCGTCGCATGCAACGCAGAGGGGCAGCTTCTCTTTGTAATGGGTGACAGTAGATTTGCTGGAAAGGAGCTGTTTCAATTTGTTAAAACTGTCTTCGTGGGCTTGGGACCAGAGCCACTGGGCTCCTTTGTCTAATAGCCTATGGAGGGGCTCTGCTATTGTAGCTTTGTGGGGGAGGAAGGCGTGATAAAAATTTATGAGACCCAGAAAGGCTTGTAGTTCTGCCTTATTTTTGGGGGGTGGGGCTGCCCTGATGGCTTTGACTTTAGAATCCGTGGGGTGGATTCCGTTAGCGTCAATTTTGTAACCCAAAAATTCAGTAGAAGGGACCCCTATGGAGCACTTTTCTTTCTTTAGTTTGAGGCCGGCAGTGTGGAATCTTTGAAGCACCTCTCGCAGCCTGTCAGCCAATATTTCCTCGGATTCCCCCGCGATGAGCACGTCATCGAAGTAGGGGCAGACCCCAGGGATTCCTTTGAGAGTTCGCTCCATGGTTTCCTGGAATATTCCAGGTGCCACAGCGATTCCGAACTGCAGGCGGTTCACCCTGAACGCTCCGCGGTGGGTGACTATGGTCTGGGCATTGGCTGTTTGCTCCGAGACTGGCAGCTGCAAAAATGCATGGGCCAAGTCTAGTTTGGCGAAAATAGTGCCTGCCTGAATGGAGGAGAGTACATCCCTGACAGCTGGGACTGGGTAGGCATGGGGGTTTAAAGCACGATTAAGGGTGGCTTTATAGTCCACGCAGAGGCGGACCTCCCCATTAGGCTTGACAGGGGTGACTATGGGGGTTTCCCAAGTGCCCCCTTCTGTGGGTTCTATGACTCCCAGTCCAATTAACCTGTCGAGCTCTGCTTCTATTTTTGATTTGAGAGCGAAAGGGACTCTTCTCGCCTTAATTCTGATAGGCAGAACCTCTGGGTTTAGTTTTAGATCTATGGGGGGGCATTGAATTTTCCCAGTGTCCCGTCAAAGACGTCTGCGTATTGTTGGCAGACGGCTTGTAAATGGTGGGGCTGAGAGTGGTTAACGCCTATAATTTTTATCCCCAGGGGTTCGAACCAGTCAAGGCCAATGAGGCTGGCTCGTTTGCCAGATGCAATTTGGGCTGTGAGTTCTCCCTGGAATTGCTGGTAGTTAATGGAGAGCTTAGTTTCCCCCTTTAATTTGATAGGGGCGCCCTGGAAATCAGCTAGAAGGATTTTTGAGGGGGTAATTGGGAACCGGCGTCTGCACTGACGCGCGATTCCTTGTAGAGTGTCCCAGGAAAGAATGGAGACTGAGGACCCTGAGTCCACCTCCATCTCACAAGGGATTCCCTGTATCCGGACCTGAATCTTAACTTTGGGGCGGATATAGCTGGTGGTTAAGGGCCCCTGGTCCATGCTAGTGGTCATGACAGATGACCGAAGGGTCTCCTCTGGCAATTTGGGGGGGGAATATTACCTTCTGGGGCGGCCTCCAGGTCGTGAAGGGTCTCGCGGCCGGTGCTGCGGCAGGCGGAGCGAATGTGGCCGGTTTTGCCGCAGCCATGGCACTTGGCATTGCGAAATTTGCATGATGCCCTGGCATGGTTGCCACCGCAGCTGGCGCACTTGGGGCGGTTGGTGGTCTCCTTTGAGCCTCCGGCCGGCCGATCTGGTCTTTTGTCACCCTCACGGCGAGCTTGGGGGTTGGCAGGTCTCGGACGGATGGCGTCCACTTCGGTCCTTTGCTAGGCTGTTCCCGGGTCGGAATTTCTAGGGCAGTCATGGTGGACTGACCCTGTGAAGGGATTTCCCGCCGGCAGTGCGTCTTCCCGATGGTTATCTTCATACGCCATGATTTCGATCGTTAACTCGGCCAGGTCCATCGTCGGCTTGGTGACGAGTTTCTTCTGAAGCTTCAGATTCCTCAGACCGACGATGACCTGGTCCCTTATGCGATCTTCAAGGTCCGGGAAACGGCAGCGTCGGGCCGCCTGTCGGACCGTCGCAATGAACGATTTGGCCAGCTCGCCAGGTCGTTGGTACTGGCGGGCGAAATTCAGGCGCCAGTACAATTCGGACCGTCTTGGCGAGAAGTGATGATTGAGGCGGTCGACTAGCTCGGCGTAGGGCATAGTGGCCACCGGATCCGGGCTGCAGAGCCCTACGGCGACATCGTAGACCGCCGGGCCGCTGAGGCAAAGGAGTGCCGCGGCTTTGGGGCGATCCTCGATGATGTTATTGACGAGGAGATACCCCTCCACTTGCCTGAGATGTGATTCCCAGCCCTCGGGCTGGGAGACATCGAAATCTCTGACATGCCCAAGGTTGGCCATACTGTCTGGTCCGCGGGTCTGCTTGGGGTGGTGTAGGTGGAGGGCTCTCCCGAACCAGCAAGTGACTTCAGCGGTGTCAGCTGGTGGGACGGCTTCCCTCCTTCACTTGTGGCTTCAGCTAGTGACTTCAGCTAACAAGCAGACCCGGATCCCACCTTCGTCGCCAGGTGAGTTATCTTGAGGAGGAGTAGGCACGGTCCAAAGAACTTGTTTATTGGGCAGAGTTCCCGGGCGAGGCACCGCTGGGAATCCCCCGTATTTATAGTCAACAGCAACATCAACAACTTTGTTTAGAACCAATAAACAGGCGGGGTTCTCCCGCCTAACAATAACATCCAATAAGGAAGAGACCGGCTAAGGTAGGCGCGGCTGACAGCGGGTTGTTGCTGGGGGCCAGCTGGCAGCTTTGACAGCTCTGGCTGGACTGCGCATGCGCGGTTGAACTTAGTTTGACAGCTGTCAGTGTACTGCGCCTGTGCGTCAGTTGACAGCTGTCAGAATCGGCCGGTTTGACAGCTGTCAGTGCACTGCGCATGCGCGGCAGTTTGACAGCTGTCAGAATCGGCCGCTTGCCGCGTTAGTGGGGGGGAAACGCCGCGGCAGCCTTTTGACGGCTGTCAACGGCTGCCAGGGATTTCTTATAGTTTGTGAGGGAATGTGTGTGTGTCTGCTGAGTACATAACATGCGTGTTTGTGTGTAATATTCTACAAGAATATTACAATCTGACATGCTGTGAATTTTTATACAGATTATTCAAAACTTTCTGACCTAATTATTAACTTGGTTGGGCAATACAGAGCCTATTCTAAAGTTCTGAAATAAGCACTTAAATATTTGGAAAGTTAAAATTTTATCAACTAACAATGGGTAGCATACTATTCTGGAAGACTGCAAAGGAACTCCTTAAAGAAAAATATGTTAGTCCTTAAGTTTTTAAACTTGTATTGATACTTAAAATACCTTATTTATTATTAGACTGGGCTAGTGAATTGCACATGCAACAAGGATGATTGGATTTACTAGGTATATATCTAATAGCCAATATTTCAATAATTAAAATAAATATATAATGATGACCATTCTTTCTATTGACTATTTTATAAATGAAATAAATGTTAAATGTACTTCAAAAGAAAACCAAGATGTACTATAAAGATTCAGGTAGGGAAAATAAGGCAAGAACCTTTTCAATTAGTTCTTCCTATGACCCTCAAAAGAGAGACTCTTCTTCTCTTAAATTTATTCCAGGGAGGGCTAATTGGAATTCTGTTGTTGTTGTTAGTTGCAAAGTCATGTCTGACCCATCGCAACCCCATGGACAATGTTCCTCCAGGCCTTTCTGTCCTCTACCATCTTCTGGAGTCCATTGAAGCTCATGCCTACTGATTCAGTGACTCCATCCAGCCACCTCATTCTCTGCATCCCTTTCTTCTATTGCCCTCAATCTTTCCCAGCACTAGGCTCTTCTCCAGTAGGCCCTTCCTTCCTTCTAAAGAGCAGTCAGGGTTGATCTCTAGGACTGACCGGTTTGAACGCCTTGCAGTCCAAGGGACTTGCAGGAGTCTTCTCCAGCACCATACAGGTGAAACTCGAAAAATTAGAATATCGTGCAAAAGTTCATTTATTTCAGTAATGCAACTTAAAAGGGGAAACTAATATATGAGATAGACTCATATGCAAAGCAAGATAGTTCAAGCCGTGATTTGCCATAATTGTGATGATTATGGCTTACAGCTTATGAAAACCCCAAATCCACAATCTCAGAAAATTAGAATATTGTGAAAAGGTGCAATATTCTAGGCTCAAAGTGTCCCACTCTAATCAGCTAATTAAGCCATAACATCTGCAAAGGGTTCCTGAGCCTTCAAATGTTCTCTCAGTCTGGTTCAGTAGGAATCACAATCATGGGGAAGAGTGCTGACCTGACAGTTGTGCAGAAAACCATCATTGACACCCTCCATAAGGAGGGAAAGCCTCAAAAGGTAATTGCAAAAGAAGTTGGATGTTTCCAAAGTGCTGTATCAAAGCACATTAATAGAAAGTTATGTGGAAGGGAAAAGTGTGGAAGAAAAAGGTGCACAAGCATCAGGGATGACCACAGCCTGGAGAGGATTGTCAGGAAAAGGCCATTCAAAAGTGTTGGGGACTTTCACAAGGAGTGGACTGAAGCTGGAGTCAGTGCATCAAGAGCCACCACACACAGACGGATCCTGACATGGGCTTCAAATGTCGTATTCCTCTCGTCAAGCCGCTCCTGAACAACAAACATCAGAAGCATCTTACCTGGTCTAAAGAAAAACAGACCTGGTCTGTTGCTCAGTGGTCCAAAGTCCTCTTTTCTGATGAGAGCAACTTTTGCATCTCATTTGGAAACCAAGGACCCAGAGTCTGGAGGAAGAATGGAGAGGTACACACTGCAAGATGCTTGAAGTCCAGTGTGAAGTTTCCACAGTCTGTGTTGATTTGGGGAGCCATGTCATCTGCTGGTGTTGGTCCACTGTGCTTCATTAAGTACAGGGTCAACGCAGCCGTCTACAAGGAGATTTTGGAGCACTTCATGCTTCCTTCCACAGACAAGCTTTATGGGGATGCTGACTTCATTTTCCAGCAAGACCTGGCACCTGCCCACACTGCCAAAAGCACCAAAACCTGATTCAACGACCATGGGATTACTGTGCTTGATTGGCCAGCAAACTAGACTGACCTGAACCCCATAGAGAATCTATGGGGCATTGGCAAGAGAAAGATGAGAGACATGAGACCGAACAATGCAGAAGAGCTCAAGGCTGCTATTGAAGCATCCTGGTCTTCCATAACACCTCAGCAGTGCCACAGGCTGATAGCTTCCACGCCACGCTGCATTGAGGCAGTAATTGCTGCAAAAGGGGCCCAAACCAAGTACTGAGTACATATGCATGCTTATATTTTCAGAGGTCTGATATTGTTCTATGTACACTCCTTGTTTTATTGATTACATGTAATATTCTAATTTTCTGAGATTGTGGATTTGGGGTTTTCATGAGCTGTAAGGCATAATCATCACAATTATGACAAATCATGGCTTGAACTATCTTGCTTTGCATGTAATGAGTCTATGTCATATATTAGTTTCCCCTTTTAAGTTGCATTACTGAAATAAATGAACTTTTGCACGATATTCTAATTTTTCGAATTTCACCTGTATGTATCTATTTACACACACACCCACACCCACACACACACACACACACACATTCTCAAATGAAAGTACAGAGAAAAGACAAAGGAGTGGGGTATTTCTTATCTCTATGCACTTGTTACACTACTCAGATTTTTACTGACTTTAGGATTATAAAGAAAATGACTGAAAGTATCACAAGCTAATGCCTAAAAGCTTTATAAAATTACTGAATCCATCTTGTTCTGAAGCATATTTCCATAGGAAAGTCAGAGATTTGATTATTCAAGCATATGATGGAATACCACTTTATATCTTGACTCAATTTAAGTCCCCTCATTTAGATTGCGAATGAGATACAGCTGTAAACTTGATTATAGCAATTATAGTGGCAAGCAGCAATGCCTGATCTCCTAGAATGCTGATTGGGGAATTCTGGGATTCGAGGTCCACATATCTTATTTTCAAAGCTGAGAAATACTGCCTTAGGGAGAAGCAAGCCGGCCTGTCAGTGTGATATGCAATGTATTGATAGCAAAGATCTGTCAGCTGATGCACTTGATAATGAACAGCCCCTAGGAAGAAGATAGAGATGATGGGATGCTTGGAAAAGTGCAAGACATAACAATATCAAAAGCTGCCAATATTATTATTGCTCATAAGAAGAACACAAAGATTTAATGTGATAAATTTCTTCCATCTTTAGAGTTGAATTATTTCAATTATGAGTTTTAACTTTTCCAGAAAACCAAATGCATCGAGAAGCTCAACATCTGCTAGAAAGAAGGCATAGCAGTCACTGGGAGAGATAGAATCTTTGTTGCACAATTCAGCTAATCTAAACTGGCAATTATTTCAATTCCTATTTTTGTAAATATTTAGCACATCTGAATCTAAATATATGCCATTCATTATAATTAAATGGCAGTTGGCATGTGTTTCAATTCCTAATCAGTGCATATGATTATTGATTCCTTGGCATCCCAACACATGCAAAATTAATGCACGTAGTTCAGTTCCTCAACAATCAAACAGAGAAAATGTCACGGGGCATTATAATTAATCATAAAAAGTGACTGTGAGGATTTATCATGTCAGAGACTAAAATCCATCTTATGCTCCTTTGTTTTTTAATTTAGACAGTTTCAACAGGCCTGTAATTCTTTGTTATCAGAAAAGAACACAATATTTTCAGAAGAATTTGAATTAAACAAAGTTTGGTATTAGAAGTACCAAAGTAGGAACTTGTGAGGTAGGGGAAAGAGAATAATTGTGTTAACGCTATAAAGTTAACGTCTTACATCTGAAATAAAAATTTCACAGTTATTATTTGGTATTCTGAAAAGTATAGTCTACAAAAAAAATCTTTAGAATGAATATACAATATAGCCAACTTTGATTTGGAAGATAATTTCTTTCCTATAAATACTCCAGCTCCATACATTTCAGTCACTCCACCTCATATGCATTCTCAATGAAAGAAAGAAAGAAAGAAAGAAAGAAAGAAAGAAAGAAAGAGAGAAAGAAAGAAAGAATTTACAGACAGCTATTTATTCATTCATAAGGAAGAGCAATGAAGAAATGTGGTAGTTAGAAAGAACAAGAAATGAAAAATTCACCTTATTCTCACCCTGATGAATTGCCAAACACTTGGCAAGCCAAAACATGACTAATAAGCTGTGTTCATAAATTGTACAGGGCTGACATCGACAAACAGAGTTTCTTTAGTATTTATTTCATATCCTCAATGCAATCCATTTCACAGACAAGAGGATCAATATCCTAGTTGGGAATTAGAAGATGCTTTTAACAGTTAGAAAAAATCAAAGCTATTAAAATCCTTGGATTTAACATTGTGGCAAAGAAACTATTTTGATGAAAGAGATCAATATGGTATGAAAATTAGGATAGAATTTCTCAGATGATGTATCAGTTTTGGCTCTTCAAATTTAACAACTTATTTCGATCGTTAAATGTATGTGTGTAGGGGGTGGCCATTGGAAGTAATCAGGAAAAGTAATTGGTACAACCTATGGCTGCCAGGAAGTTGACAAGAACAGTTATCAGAGATTATATAATGTGGATTTTGAAAGAGCAGCACTAATAGTTTATTCATTTTGAGGATGAACTCAAAGTTCTTGTGTTCACCTACAATGCACTAAATAATTTCGGATCCATGCATCTGAAGGATCATCTTTCCCCATACTGCCTCAATTCAGCTTTTAGAACATAGAATAAAGTCTTGTTTCCATGATCCATCAAGGGACACATATGTCCACTGGGCCTTCCTTACTGTGGTAGCATATGTGGAAACTGCTTAAATGTGCTTGGTGTTAATTGATATTTTGGCACTTATGTATAAGATACCAGTTTATTAAGCATTTATAAACAATTGGGAAGAAATGAATCTGATGAGGCATACCTTTGCTATCTGTTCTAGCTTTGATCAAAATTGTTTAATTTTAGTGGTGTAATCTGAATCATTATGGTTGCTATCTCCCCTGTGATATTGTTTTTGAAGTATAGGATAGGTATTATCTTAAATAATATGAAACAAATCACCACTAAACCACAAGCTATAGAGGATAAAATGCTGCACACTGTGGGAAAAACTGCATTATATTTTATTGTTGATCACATGGTAGATGTGATTCAATATCACTCACCCCCTGGTATGGCATTACTTTGTGACGGAAAAACATATTTTATAATTTCAATTTTATCCCTCCTCAAATTCATCTTTGTTCCCTCTACCAAGCTCTTCAGTGCCATCTGCAAGAATTAAGCATTTTCCCCTACTAAAAAATCAGCTATGGTTTTGGTCAAAGCCCAGCTAAGGAAATAGATATGGATATTATGTAGATTTGCTGAATGTTCATGTACCCAATAGAATGGCCTCAACAACTCTCAGAGAGAGTGCTATCAGCCAGATGACTAAAAAAAATTACAATCCTTCCATCTCCTCCACCTATCATCCTGTCAGAACCTATATTTCCATTCCCCCACTATCTAGTCTCAACTGTCTGTACCCATCCTTCCATCCCCCAGCATCACAACTGATGAAGCTTCTTGGATGAGAAGCATAAAAGTTTCTTCTTCTTCCTGAAGGAAAACACAGTCTAATTGCCTTTTGAAAAAAGCACCTTTGAGGTATCCAGTAGAAGACACATAAAGATAAATAGTTACAACTATAACAATATAAGACCATCTAGTCCATCCCCAGTCACAAATACTGGTTGACTTTGCAACAATCACTCTCTCTCAGCCCAAGCTATTTCACAGGTTATTTTTGATGCGAAAAATATGAGGAAATAGTGTATGTTTGCCCCTTTAATAAATAATGTATGTTTGCCACTTTAATAATTATGTTTGCCACTATATCTTGCCTTAAAATGTTTGCTACTTTAAGGCAAGATATGTATATCTAACAAATAACTAAATGAATAAATACTTACAAGGGTGCATGGAAACATACCAAGTATAGAAAACAGATTACAGAGAAAGACCCAGTGGTCCGTGGAGTTGCCCTTTGAGTTTCTGTTTGTTTGTTTTTGTTTTCTTTTTTCTTTCTTTCTGTGGTACTCTTCCAAGTTCTTCAAAAGAAGCAATTGGGTCTGGGAGATCTGTCCCTTGAATGTAGATTTTGTGCTTATTTCTGAAATGATTTATCTTTTGTTGTCTAACTTGTTTTAATTTCTCTCCTTTGGGTTCCTTTTTACCTTTGTTTTTTGGAATGTCAAGTTTTGCCTCCAGAGTGAACATCCATTTCTATTTATTTATTTTATTTTATTTATTTTATTTTATTATTATTAACTATTTTGTTTATTTATTTTACATTTTTGTCAGATCATGGACATGTGCTTATCCCAAGCATGTTTAAACTCTTGATTTTAAACATCCATATGTGATTTCCAGGTCTCATTACCTAATATAGTTTATTATCAATTTAAAAATAATAATGGCTATGATTAATCCAATATACAAGAAGATGTGATTGTTATTCCTAATAACTATGTTGACTCAAAGAATACCATGAATAATTTCATTTCCCACCTACGTAACCTAAGTGTGGAGAGTAAGAGAGTAAGTCAGTAGAAAAGAATGAAAGGAGGTATGAAGTATATTAATTATGTGTAGCTGAATGGAATGTAGAGTACAAAGCATATTTGATAAAATTAAAACAGAACTAAAAGCCCACCTTTAACTGGCTTGGAATAAGATTGAAAGAATAATGTACAGGTCCCCAGGAGACCTAACAGATGCTTAAGAAAGCCATAGCAATATTGAACATGAAGCCTACATACCAAACAGTTATTTGTTTATATAAAACTCCATAGTATGTATTTGATATCTGCTTGAGCTGCATTTGGATTATTCATGTGTCATGTTTACTAATGTACAATGATACACACATAATAGCTTTTAATGGAAGAGTGTGGAATCAAATTAAGTTTGTTTTTATGACATTTGATCAGTGTTAGCAAATGTACACATTTATCATGAAATAGTACACAAAACAGCAAATTATGGTCAGCAGTATTTTCTAATCAATATATATCCGCACATCTTCAGTGAACAATGGGAAGAGAAGGCAAACAAATGAAAGCTGCAGCAATCTTTGCAAGAAAATGCTCTGTTCAAAATTCAGAAATATAAATGAGATTAGGGGGAATAAATAATGTATCACTCTACATAAAATAATGAAATAAAAGGCAAAAATCTGTGAAGACATTGCACGAATCACCATAGAAAAGAATAAGGAAAGACCCTCATCTTTAAATATTTTAGTACATTTCATTTAAGATTTTGCCAGGTGATTCTGAGAAAGAGCTTTAGGAACAAGTTAGGGTGATGAATTTTGAAGATGTCATTGACCTACTTGGCATTGCAGAAAAAACCAAAATGTTGTGTAAGAAAAATTGCATGATTTGATCTACTCAAATAATTGAAATGGAAACGTTCAATAGGATAGTCAATAGCATAGTCAAGGTCATATATTCTGAGACAAAATAGATCTGTTCTTTACTGCATCATCAGTAGATGATTATTAAAAATATTCTAAAGCATTTCTTGGTCACAGGACTGTTAAGACCAAACTATTTAGTAATTTGTGGAAAAGTTTTACACAGTAAATCTACTTTGCTGTTGGTTTTCTGACATAACAGTCTGATCTTTCCTAATCCCCACAATACTCTAAATATAATTGATATTACTAAAATTGCCTGTCTCCCTTAGACAGAGACTGTGATGATGCAAATGAGTGAAAAGGAAGGTTAGCATAAAATCTCCTAAAGGATAAATTCCTTAGATCCATCTCCCAAGTTGTGGAAGAATGCAGAAAACCATTCTCAAACAAATGTTAGGGAGACAAGGGGGATAATGTGGCAGGCATAAAAGCAGATCAAAACCCCATATGCAGCGCACATATACAAAGGGATGGGTCTCAGAACTGCTGTTATACAAATCAGTTTGGCCTTCCCATTGGTGAATCAAACATAAAAATGCCACATGGATAAACCTATTCTTACCAAGCAGAAATCCAATATATACTATGAAGATTTTTATAAACTAATGTTTTGAAAGCGACATATATTTTGAGAAGAAATCACATTCATGCAGATTGGAAACAGTCTATCTGCCAAGGCAGTGGTTCACAACCTTTTCTTCACCACAGACCCCTTTTAAATACCTTGTGGTAGTCATGGACCAAGGCCATGAACTCCAAAGACTTAACTGAAGATTTAAATCATTACATTTCTTCAATCCTTTGTGGACCCCCTGTGATGACATTGCAGCCCCCCAGTTTAAGAACTACTGTGCTAAGGTATTAATATATTGACAAAACATTAACATATTTTAATTTATCTATTTATATCTCAAATTTAGAAAACTGCTCATCTCCCTCATAGAAACTCTTCATATACGTTTTGCTAGCATTAAGTCAATTGTGATTGCAGTCCTGTATCAAGCAGCAAGATGTTCTGCATTTTTTATTTTAAAAATCAAATTATTTAGCATTGTACTGGATTTTGCAGTATAAACCACATGATTCTCTTCACATACACTATTGGCTGTTTTTAAGACTGCAGCTGCTCAGCAGCCTTGAATAGACTGGATAGTCTGTTTCAACTTTCTATAATTATTAGTCACTCATGTAAGACAGTCACTTGATGGATGCATGACAAATAACCAAATGGGAAATCTCCAGATGACTTCAACCAGCGTCAAATATCTCCCTGTTCCTCTTGCCTAAGTTATCTGACAAAGCAAGATAAGGAAGATTCCAGGTTCATTCTTAGACAACTCAATATGAGGCTAGCAAATATCTATGACTGAAACCAATAGATAAGTCTACATTCTAGATATCTTATACGGAATATGGTAGTTTCATATATTCAGTCTGACATGGACTCAGTTTCCTATCCAGCTACTTTCCTCCAATTAAACATGCCAGTCCAACCTTTATATGTCAATTCCAAGTTCCGTCTGTGTGGGTCTTTGTGTGTATATATAAATATTCCAAAATTAATTTTCTTCTGTGTTTTTTACTCTTTCCTTCTCTCTCTTTTTGTAAAAAATTAAGGACTATGATTTCCTGGTGCCAGATATATGCTAGCTCTTTCAGTTAATAGCCTTTAGAGCCAGATTTTGTTATTTTTATCAGCACCAAAGGATAGCATTTCCAATCCTATACAACAGCTGCCCGAATTTCAGTGGGCAAACAGCTTATCTCCCACAATGAGATGAGTCAGCCTCCTTCCCAAGGACAGCAACGTGCAGACGAAAGGCTAGTGCTGCACTAACAGTTGTATATTAGCCAATGAAATCCCTGTTTTCCACAAGACAGTTTTACATTTGCAACTCTCATGCCAGCGATAGCAACAATGGCCCTGTTCAAAGGCAGTAAATTGTGCTTGCAAAATATATTAGAATTAGAATTTACTTTTTAATTTCATGTTTGTCCTTGCCTTAATGATTTTCAGGTACTCTGGTTATAATTTTCACTGCAGTATTTTAAGTCCTTTCAATGTAATTGCAACTTGGTTGAAAATATGAATTCCAAACAGTAATATCAGAAACAATTTAATCCAGTAGGGGTTTCCTTATGTTACTTATGCTCCTGTATCTCTCATTTAATAAGGTATGAGACTATATTTAAATTTCCTGGTGCCAGAGTTGAAAGTAGTTTTGCTTGCAACTAGTTTGCAACTTGATATGTTCATACTTTGCAAAACACTGTGGAACTTCACAAGAAACTTAAGACTTAATCTCCATATAAATGGAAGATTAAATAGATCACAAGGGAGAAACTAGTCTAGTTTTTCACAAACTGTATTCCAAGCTTGCATTGAGTTGCAATTCCTATTAGCCCCAGCCAGCATGGCTATTCTCCAAACTAGCAAGGAATAAGTAGTCCAATGCTTCAGCCGACTGACAAATAGGGGAAATAGGCTTATATTTACTTCTTCATGGCGACAGGCTTTGAATACCAATCGTAGAAATTTATTTGATATTATGCCAAAATATAGTGAAAAAATGCATATTTTAATAATTTATCCCATTCCAACCATAATTTTAATCTTCTGTCATTTCAGAGACATCTTTTTAAATTTAGTAGCTATGCTTTTGCTACCATTAAAAATCATTCAGAAATAAATTCTGCTAGACAACCTATGCCCTGTTGGGTCATTGCTTCAGAGATATTTCCTTACCTAAACAAGGAAACAGCATGACTAAGGGCAAGCAAGCAAGAAAAGCAGTGGGAGCAGGATCAACTTTAATTTTCTGCCAGCTTCCCCATTGAGTTTCCCTGTTAGAATCTGTCAGAAAACATCAAAAATCTCCCTTCCCTTCCCTTCCCAACAGGCAGGAAAATGGGTGTTGCTGGGTGGGGGAGGGAGCAAGCAAGGGTTTGCAAGACAGACTGGGAAACCATCATAGAATGTTAAAAATGAAGATCACATGACTACAGCAGCAGCCCAGCAGCAACCAATACCAGTGAAGCAGCCACTACTTTTCCAAATTTCATTCTGCAGGAGTCTTGGCTCCCAGTTTTTGGATGCATTCACGTTAGCCCATTTGAGGTACCTGGGTTCAAAAATTGTTGCTCTATGATACACTATTTTGCTCAATTAAAGATCAAGATTACAAGAATTGTAGTAGAATAATTGCTTACTGCCAGTTGGGATAACAGACATATCTCAGATATTCTTCTTTGCTTTCTAAGAAAATTATGCCTGATGGTGGGCCTTTTTTGTCATAGAACGCCCAGAACGGAGTTCCGGCACCTTTTTTTGGATGGAACCTTGTAGGGTAGGCAAGGTGGGTTGTATGACATGTGTGAGTTCCAGCACCTTTTTCTTTTACAAAAAAAGCACTGGTACAAACTGAGCTGATATGACAATATGTCATTAAGATTATCCTGTACCATGACCAAAGAAAGTATAAACATGATATTTTAAACAAAACATATAGATATGGAGAAGTTTTGATGTTGATAAGTATTAAAATTAACAGTATCACAATACAGTAGTAATAAAAAGAGTATTAATAAATTTAATTCCACATTTAATTGACAAGCTTTGTTGGAAGAAAATTTGCAGGAGACCTAATGAAATAGCCTTCAGTGGGCTAATTGTATGCAAAACAATTGTATGTATCAATTGTATGCTTACCTCTTCTTTCATCCATATGTCAATTTAATTCAGATTCAGTTCTTAGTTTTACATTCATTAATCAATGGCATCACTGTTCTTTCCCCAATATTATGCTGGTAAGCCTTGTTACATTATTTAAATATTTAGTTCATTTTCAATTCTGATCATATTTCCTCTAATTTGGCAATGCAGCATAACATTTTTAGGATCTCATGCTCCTGAAATTCCTTAGAAATTGTTTAGTATCAAAATGCATTAGGGCATTTTAAAATTTAGTTAGTATTCACAATATACATTCATATTTATGTCATCTAAATTAGGCTATTAGAAGAAAAGAAAAAGGGGGAAAACCTAAAACAGTGGTTCTCAACCTGTGGTCTGCAGACTTCTAGGGAGCCGTGATGTCATTATGGGAGATCTGCAAAGGCTTGAATAAATTTTATGATTTGGGGGTCCATGGCCATGGTTTGTGGTGAAGAAAAGGTTGAGAACCACTGCCTTAGCAGATAGACATTTACTTACCTGTGTGAATGTGATTTCTTCCCAAAATATATGTAGTTTATAAAAATCTTCATAGTATATATTTGATTTCTGCTTGGTAAGAATGGATTTGTCCATACGGCATTTTTATGTTTGATTCACCAATGGGACGGCCAAACTGATTTGTATAACAGCAGTATATATGCACTTTACATGGGGTTTTGATCTGCCTTTATGCCTGCCATGATATTCCCCTTGTGTCCCTACCAAAAGGTATTTAAAAGAGTCTGTGTTGAAGAAATGATTGAGAACCATTGCTCTAAAGAGTTCTTAATTCAGGCTCTATATCAGAGTGGATAGCCTGATATATAGTGGCTTTAAAAAATCTACATGTTCTCAGATTTCTGAATTTAATTCAGATGACCATAGGTGTACTACTGTGGGCATGAATCCCTCAGAAAAAATGGAGTAAGTAGCCTTCATAGTCAATAAAAGAGTAGGAAAAGAAATACTGGGATATAACCCCCAAAATGACAGGATGATCTCAGTGCAAATCCAAGGCAAACCATTCAATATCACAGTAGTCCAAGCTATGCCCCAACCACCAGTGCTGAAGAGGATGAAATTGACTGGTTCTAGGAAGCCCTACAGCATCTTATAGAATTAACACCCAAAAATGATGTCCTTATCATCATGGGGGATTGGAATGCTAAAGTAGGAAGTCAAAAGATAACGGGAATAACAGGCAGGTTTAGCCTTGGAGTACAAAATGAAGCAGGGCACAGGCTGATAGAATTTTGTCAAGAGAATACGATGGTCATAGCAAACAGTCTTTTCCAACAACCCAAGAGACGGCTCTACACATGGAAATCACCAAATGGTCAACACAGAAATCAGATTGACTATGTGCTCTGCAGCCAAAGATGGAGAAGCTCTATACAGTCAGTAAAAACAAGACCAAGAGGTGACTGTGGCTCAGACCATGAGCTTCTCGTTGCAAAATTTAGGCTCAAATTGAACAAAGTAGGGAAAAGCATTAGGCCACTCATATATGAACTAAATCATATCCCTGATGAATACACAGTAGAGGTGACAAATAGATTTAAGGAATTAGATCTGATAGACAGAGTGCCTGAAGAATTATGGACAGAGGTTCAAAACATTGTACAAGAGGTAGCAACTAAAACCATCCCAAAGAAAAAGAAATGCAAGAAAGCAAAATGGCTGTCTGAGGAAGCTTTGCAAATAGCCGAGGAAAGAAGGGAGGTGAAAGGCAAGGGAGAAAGAGAAAGATACACCCAACTGAATGCAGAATTCCAGAGAATAGCTAGAAGAGATAAGAATGCCTTCTTAATTGAACAGTGCAAATAAATAGAAGAAAACAATAGAATAGGGAGGACTAGAGATCTCTTCAAGAAAATTGGAGAGATGAAGGGAACATTTCATGCAAAGATGGGCATGATAAAGGACTAAAATGGCAAGGACCTAACAGAGGCAGAAGAGATTAAGAAGAGGTGGCAAAACTACACAGAAGAACTATACAAGAATGAGATTAACATCCCAGATAACCATGATTGGGTGGTCACTGACTAAGAACCAGACATCCTAGAATGTGAAGTGAAATGGGCCTTAGAAAAGCTGAGCAACAACAAAGCTAGTGGAGGTGACAGTATTCCAGCTGAGCTATTCAAAATCTTAAAAGACGATGGAGTGAAAGTGCTACACTCAATTTGCTAGCAATTTTGGAAAACTCAACAGTGGCCACAGGATTGGAAAAGGTCAGTTTACATTCCAATTCCAAAGAAAGGCAATGCCAAAGAATGTTCAAACTATCACACCATTGATCTCATTTCACATGCTAGTAAAGTTCTGCTTAAAATCCTACAAGCTAGAACTACCAGAAGTAGAGGCAGGATTTCGAAGAGGCAGAGGAACTAGAGATCAAATTGCGAACATACGCTGGATCATGGAGATAGCTAGCGAGTTCCAGAAAAACATCTATTTCTGTTTCATTGACTATGCCAAAGCCTTTGATTGTGTGGATCACAACAAACTGTGGCAAGGTCTTAAAGAGATGGGCGTACCAGACCACCTTATTTGTCTCTTGAGAAACCTATATGCGGGCCAAGAAGCAACAGTGAGAACTGGACACAGAAACACTGGTTGGTTCAAAATTGGGAAAGGAGTCCGGCAAGGCTGTATACTGTCGCCTTGCCTATTTAACTTATATGCAGAGCACATCATGAGAAAGGCAGGGCTAGATGAATCAAAAGTTGGAATTAAGATTGCCGGAAGAAACATCAACAACCTAAGATATGCAGATGATACCACTCTAATGGCAGAAAGTGAAGAAGAACTAAAGAGCCTCGTGTTGCGGGTGAAGAAGGAGAGTGCAAAACTTGGGTTGAAACTAAACATTAAGAAAACCAAGATCATGGCATCCGGCCCTCTCAATTCGTGGCAAATAGATGGGGAAGAAATGGAGGTAGTGACAGATTTTATTTTCCTGGGCTCCAAGATCACTGCAGATGGGGACTGCAGCCAAGAAATTAAAAGACGCGTGCTCCTGGGGAGGAAACCTACGGCAAATCTAGACAGCAAACTAAAAAGCAAAGACATCACTTTTGCCAACAAAAGTGCATATAGTCAAGGGCATGGTTTTCCCAGTTGCAATGTATGGCTGTGAAAGTTGGACCATAAGAAAGGCTGAGTGCCAAAGAATTGAGGCCTTTGAACTACAGGTGAAACTCGAAAAATTAGAATATCGTGCAAAAATTCATTTATTTCAGTAATGCAACTTAAAAGGGGAAACTAATATATGACATAGACTCATTACATGCAAAGCAAGATAGTTCAAGCCGTGATTTGTCATAATTGTGATGATTATGGCTTACAGCTCATGAAAACCCCAAATACACAATCTCAGAAAATTAGAATATTACATGCAATCAATAAAACAAGGAGTGTACATAGAACAATATCGGACCTCTGAAAATATAAGCATGCATATGTACTCAGTACTTGCTTTAGGCCCCTTTTGCAGCAATTACTGCCTCAATGCGGCGCGTGGAAGCTATCAGCCTGTGGCACTGCTGAGGTGTTATGGAAGACCAGGATGCTTCAATAGCAGCCTTCAGCTCTTCTGCATTGTTCGGTCTCATGTCTCTCATCTTTCTCTTGCCAATGCCCCATAGATTCTCTATGGGGTTCAGGTCAGGCGGGTTTGCTGGCCAATCAAGCACAGTAATCCCACGGTCATTGAACCAGGTTTTGGTGCTTTTGGCAGTGTGGGCAGGTGCCAAGTCTTGCTGGAAAATGAAGTCAGCATCCCCATAAAGCTCGTCTGCGGAAGGAAGCATGAAGTGCTCCAAAATCTCCTGGTAGACGGCTGCGTTGACCCTGGACTTAATGAAGCACAGTGGACCAACACCAGCAGATGACATGGCTCCCCAAATCAACACAGACTGTGGAAACTTCACACTGGACTTCAAGCATCTTGCAGTGTGTACCTCTCCATTCTTCCTCCAGACTCTGGGTCCTTGCTCCAAAATCTCCTGGTAGACGGCTGCGTTGACCCTGGACTTAATGAAGCACAGTGGACCAACACCAGCAGATGACATGGCTCCCCAAATCAACACAGACTGTGGAAACTTCACACTGGACTTCAAGCATCTTGCAGTGTGTACCTCTCCATTCTTCCTCCAGACTCTGGGTCCTTGGTTTCCAAATGAGATGCAAAAGTTGCTCTCATCAGAAAAGAGGACTTTGGACCACTGAGCAACAGATCAGGTCTGTTTTTCTTTAGACCAGGTAAGATGCTTCTGATGTTGTTTGTTTTTCAGGAGTGGCTTGACAAGAGGAATACGACATTTGAAGCCCATGTCCAGGATCCATCTATGTGTGGTGGCTCTTGATGCACTGACTCCAGCCTCAGTTCACTCCTTGTGAAAGTCCCCAACACTTTTGAATGGCCTTTTCCTGACAATCCTCTCCAGGCTCTGGTCATCCCTGCTGCTTGTGCACCTTTTTCTTCCACACTTTTCCCTTCCACATAACTTTCTATTAATGTGCTTTGATACAGCACTTTGGGAACATCCAACTTCTTTTGCAATTACCTTTTGAGGCTTTCCCTCCTGATGGAGGGTGTCAATGATGGTTTTCTGCACAACTGTCAGGTCAGCAGCCTTCCCCATGATTGTGATTCCTACTGAACCGGAGTGAGAGACCATTTAAAGGCTCAGGAACCCTTTGCAGGTGTTATGGCTTAATTAGCTGATTAGAGTGGGACACTTTGAGCCTAGAATATTGCACCTTTTCACAATATTCTAATTTTCTGAAATTGTGGATTTGGGGTTTTCATGAGCCGTAAGCCATAATCATCAGAATTATGACAAATCACAGCTTGAACTATCTTGCTTTGCATGTAATGAGTCTATCTCATATATTAGTTTCCCCTTTTAAGTTGCATTACTGAAATAAATGAACTTTTGCACGATATTCTAATTTTTTGAGTTTAACCTGTATATATTGTATCTCCAAAGCAAAATACATTTATTGAGTAGTCAAAATTTGAAAGAAGATAGTTTCTTAAAAGTTGCTTTCTGTGTTATGAAACTGAACTCTAAAACAATTCCTATAGCCAACATAAATTATTTTGAGAGGTCCTTAATGCTCTCTGAGCTTGATTGTTTTCTTGCAGACATTTTATTACAAGTCACTAGAATATAAATATAAGAGCAAACCCAACTCCCTTCTAGCACCGATGATGTTATCTAGTTTGGTAATGAAACTAGACTGCAAGAGAACCACCAAGCTCTGAGAGCACCAAGGACCCCACATTATCTGACTTTCTCTTGTATTTTGCGTGGAAATGGAATATAGCCAATTGCTTCTAGGAATGTAAACCAGCTTATGCTTGGAGAGTGTCTACAGATTCTAGTTTCCTTCTCAGAGTGACAATTCACTCTTATAGTAATAATACAACTGAGAATTTAAAAAGTTATTGAACCTTATCTTTGCCAGTCATTAAAACTGTCAAAAGCCTGGTTAAAAGATATGTTTTAAGCAATTTCATAAAGACTAAAAGAGAGGGCACCAAATGTATTCCCAGGGGAAATGCATTCTATAAGATAGAAGCCACAATTTAAAAGACCTGTCATCTGAGCTTTGTTTCAAACATTTTACATGTTGGCATGTAAGTAATAAAATAAGTGTTATTAAACATTGGTGGGAATTAGAGGTGAACCTATGTACATATAGGATCAGGAAAAATATACCAGAAATATTTAAAGATACTTTCTGTATCTGGTATCAAAATCAGGAATACAATCATTAAGCAGAATAATTTAATTTTATACAGGAGCACAAGTTGAAGAATTTTATGTCAGGGTTTAGCAATACATGTTCACTTTAATAACATACACAAAGAATTGGCAGCATTGGCTTCAATATTTTGCATATTTTATGTTCCACAATGGAAGCTGTATTTTGTACAAGTCACTGGTTATATTGACCAATATTTATTTACTTATTGTGCATTGAATGAATAGAATAGAGCTGGAAGTGACCTTGGAGGTCTTCTAGTCCAGCCCCCTGCTCAAGCAGGAGAACCTACTGTATACCATCTCAGACAAGTGACTGTCTAGTCTCTTCTTAAAAACCTCCAGTGATGGAGCGCCCATGATTTCTGAAGGCAAGCTATTCCACTGGTTAATTGTCCTCACTGTTAGGAACTTTCTCCTTAATTCTCTCTTTGATCAGTTTCCAAACATTGTTTCTTGTCCTGCCCTCTGGTGCTTTGGAGAATAATTTGACACCCTTTTCTTTGTTGCAGCCTTTCAAATACTGGAATACTGCTATCATGTCACCCTTATTTGTTCTTTTCTTTAGAGTAGCCAAATCAAAGTCCTGCAGCCATTCTTCATATGTTTTAGTCTCCAGGCCTTGGATCATCTTAGTTGCTTTTCTCTGAACTTTTTCCAAGGTTTCAACATCTTTTTGTAGTATGCTGACCAAAACTGGTGGCAGTATTCCAGGTATGGTCTCACTAGGGTTTTATAAAGTGGTACTAATACTTCATGTGAACTTGATTCTATGCCTCTGTTTATACAACCCAGGATTGTATTAGCTTTTTTGGCAGCTGCTGTACATTGCTGGCTCATAGTCAAGTGAACATCCACTAGGACTCCAAGGTCCCTCTCACAGTTACTGTTTTTGAGCCAGGTCTCACCTAATCTGTACTTGTATCTTTGATTTTTCCTGCCTAAATGTAAGACTTTGCTTTTCTCCACATTAAAGTTCATTTTGTTGGATAGGGCCCTTTGTACAAGTTTACCAAGAACTTTTTGGATCCTGAGCTTGTCTTCTGGGGTGTTGGCTATTCCTGCCAGTTTAGTGTCATCTGCAAATTTGATGGGTACCCCTTGTTCCCTCAACTAAGTCATTGATGAAGATATTGAAGACTACTGGGTCTAAGATGGAGCCTTGTGGTACCCCACTACTTACTTCCCTCCATGTGGATGTAGTACCATTGAGGACTACTTGCTGAATATGGTTTGTTAGCCAGCTACAGGTCCATCTGCTGGTGATGTTGTCTATTCCACCTTTTTTTAGCTTACCAAGCAGTAGATTGTGGTCTACTTTGTCAAATGCCTTAAATATACTATGTCCACAGCATTTTGCTGGTCTACTAATTTGGTCACTTTATCAAAGAAGGAAATAAGATTGGTTTGGCATGATCTGTTTTTAACAAACCCATGCTGGCTACCAGTTATAACTTTGTTTGCTTCTAGTTGTTTGCAGATCTTTTTTTAAAATTATCTTTGCCAGGATTTTCCCAGGTATTGATGCTACTGATGTTACTGATTGGTCTGTTGTTTCCTGGGTCTGTTTTTTTTCCCTTTCTTGATGGTGGGAACCATCTCAGCCCTTTTCAAATCCTCAGGTACGTCCCGGGTACTTCAGGATTTTTGAATGATATGGTGCAATGGTTCTGAGATAACATCTGTCAGGTCCTGGTGATTTATGTTTGTCAAGGTCAGATAGGTTTTCTCTTACCATTTTCTTGCTTATTTTATTTTTTGTTTTTAATTTGTCTTTTGTAGTATTTCTAGAATTCTTTTTTCCCTCAATGAGTGTTGGCCTTTTGTTGGGAGTACTGCTGAAAACACTACTTGTGCTCCTATTTCCTAAACCTATATAACACCTTTATTTGAAATGGTCAGTTGACTAATCTACATTTTATACAATCATTATATTAATGAAATTTCTTCCTATTTGGAGATTGGGAAGAGAATGGCTGATTTGTTTTTGTTTTTCTTATAGCCAGGTAATTAACAAAGAAAAATATTTTCTTCAAGACATTTCTCTCCATCTCTTTTTGTCTCTCCAAGATATTTCCCACTTTACCATTAGAATGCTGTAAATCAAATGCTTCTTCACTGATAGATTACTGCCTAAGTAGAGAGCTGCCATCATTGCAGCAAGATGGGCAGAATATGCTGGCAGCTGCTTAAGACTGCAGGAAACATAAAAAGAAGCATTAAATTGGGGATATACTGCCTTGATAAAGCTGATTCTCAACATGGGGACATGGGTCTCAAATAACTTGGTCTGGTTTTTATAATACTGTGCTTTAGTTAATGTAAAAAGACTTGTGGAAAAATCAATGACAATAAAAGCTGTATTCTCACATTTGTTACAGGTATTTTATAGGATCTCTTAAGGAGCTGTTGCATAAAGGAAATATCATGAGTAAATTCACTTCTTATAGACTTTTTCTTTGAGGTGCATTTTTAATGAAACAAAATTTGAACCAGCATGTTAGGCACAGTCACATGGATAAAGAACAAATTGAGGCTAATAAAACAGAACCATATACATCCAATTCATATCAGAAACGCTGTAGTATACAAGATAGAAATGATCAAGACCTTGTAGAGAATGCTCTGAGAAAGCTTTATGTGTGTTCGCTGTAGAAGAGCTGTTGATTTCTCAAAATTGCTCTGACTAATCCTGCCATTGGTATTGTCCTTCCTCACTCAGCAACATCTATTGTTAAAGGAATACTGCTTTATTTCACAACTGTTGCTCCTATTGTATGAAATGACTAGATAGCCCAAGAAATTAGGGTTTCATTTGTGAAAAGAGTAAAACAGTGTTGTCTGGTTTCATATGATTCACAATAATGATTTTTCCAGAAATGATTTTTCCTCATCTATACATCTTCTTTCTGTACCTGAAGCTGAGTAACAGTAGGAGGTCTTGATTATTCAGATTGTGCTGAGAAATTGTGAGAACCAGAGAGCATATAACCCCGTAGAAATATTCCACAATAAATACGCCATTCAAATAATGCAAGAACTAATTTATTTTCTAAGTAAAATCATTGTGGGAATCATTTCAGATTTAGAACTAAAAAGGCTTTCACATGGCAAAAGTTTATTTCTTCATAAGTTAGTTTATTTATTTTTTTACAAATATCTTTATATTTTCTAAACAAAGATTAAAATACAAATTAACATAAAGGGGAAAGATGGAAAAAATAACAGGACAGATTAAAAAGTGACAAAAAAATTCATCAGGGAAATAAAAAATAAAACTACTTCTAACCTCTTTCAGTCCAAAGGTACAATAAAACAACCTCTCTTTAGTTTAAATGAATATTCAGCACCTTAAAATATTAATAATCAACATTCATACTATATTCTTGTCCTAATTTTATAATTTAGTGTATTTCTTGTTCAAATTTTTTATCCATGTGATCAATTGATTTAGAAGATGGAGAACAATAGAGGATAATAAAGCGAACAAAGTATGCATGCGACAGGCCTACAGGAATCTGTTTGGCTAATTTCCAGATTACAGTTCTTAATATTTCATTTTCTCTATCCAACCTTATCTATTTTTAATTTTTAGATTTAAAGGATTCATAGCATAGTTATTTATTTATTTGAATTTATTACATGTGCCCAACTACAATGAACTTTTGGCAGCATAGACAAGTGAAAAATCCATACAATGAGGATAAAATATAAAATTGTACAGATAGACCAAACTAAAACAATCTTATAAATAAGACAAATTCCACAAAAGAGGGGGTCCAGAAATACAATAATATACAAATACGTGAATGCCAGGCTTGGGACCAAAGCAGGTTTTAAGAGCTTTCTGGAACCGTAGGAGAAAGCACTTTGTCCTTATCTCTGGGTGGATGCTGTTCCAGAGGATGAAGGCCATTACAGAAGAAGCATAGTTTATCAGTCCACAAGAGCACAATCTTTAATAGAGGGGACTTTGAACATACTCACTTTGCCACAATGTTCTGGTCAGGCAGAAACTATTGGAGACAAGTAGTCCCTCAAATATCCAGGCCCTATATTATACAGAAGTTAATAGTTAATAAATGATATGGAAAATAAAGGCCAGTGATACCAGTGGTTGTAGGAGCACTCAGAGCAATGACTCCTAAGCTAGGAAAGTGGCTCCAAAAGCTCCCAGGAATGACGTCGGAGCACTCTGTCCCAAAGACTGCATTGCTAGGGACAGCTAAGATCCTACGCAGAACCCTCAAACTCTCAGGCCTTTGATAGAGGACTTGAGGTTGAGGAAGACACAGACCACTCATAATGGTGAGAAGGGAATACTACATATATGTATTTTCAAGGATATTTGCATTTCTAATTAAAAGCAAAATTTTGCTTTTCACTTGGTTAAATCACATTTGTAAAAGGTCAGTGTGTTTACAAGTTAAGAGCTATTAAAACCAAAATAGGCACTGATCAGATGAAACAGTGCTAACACCAGAGTAACTGGGCATAGGGCTACTGTCAAGCCCCATGAACTTATGATCTTTTATATATGGATTGTTTGTTCATTTAGGATGTCTGAGTATTCATTAAACATAGCATGTTTTAATAACATGATGTGTTGACATAACCAGATAAAATATCAAAATTATTTTCCCCCACAGGGACTGAATGAAAGAATTAGGAAATTGATATGAAAAGCATATCAATATCACTTTGCCAGTTTTGTTTAAGAAACTGCAATATTAATATCTCTCTTAGAGTCATGGTTACTATCTTACTGTTTTAACTCTCAGTATATTTCAAGCAAAAATTTAATTATTATTATATGTGTGTGTATGTATGTGTGTTTGTGTGTATAATTATTTTAGCCATTGTCTATTCACTGCAGGCTGAAGGCCTGTTCTACATGCTTTCTTTTATATTTGCTAATGTTTTTGATCCATCTTGTTTTATATACTGTATATATGATTTAAGTGTGATTTTAAGGCCTTTGCCATAAACCTAGGAAATTTATATGATCAACGTTACAGATTTGAATCGTTTATCACTGAGATTTTTTATTTTTTTCCCTTCATCAAACAAGGAAGGGGCAATGGTAGACTTTTCTTGTTTAGATTCTTAATTTTTCCCATTTATAAAAATGGGTAACATATTTGGTGTTTTGGTTTGCAAAGGTCATAAATGGTTGCAGAGGTTGCTTTTAGTACAAGAGTATGTTCATTGTGTTTATGTTTTTAATTGTTTTAATTTAATATTATATTTTATAAGTTGTCCAGAATATGCTGGAGTGGGTGGCTACATTAAATAATAACAAGAATAGCAACAACAATAACAGCATCACTTTTATTTCCTGTAAAGTTAGAACATTAGTGATGCAAGCTGTTATGTTAAGTTTCGGTACTTTAAAAAATGCCGCTATTATTTTTTATTGGACTTATTCTCTTTGGAAGTTCAGGATATGCTGTTGCTTAGACTGAAAGTGATTGCTCCAAAGATATACCAGGAAGCTGATATATGTGGAAAAATATGGGATGAAACAAAATCAAGATTTTGGTACCACTTTTTCCAACTAACAAATGTTATTAAAAGGCATAAGCTTTTGTGAGCTGCAGCTCATTTCACCAGATGTACAGAGCTATAGCTCACTTCATCAGATGCACAGAATAATGTAGTGTTTCTACTTGTACCAATCACTGCAGATTTATTAGCTTGTTGTTCACAAATCATTTTCAGTGTACATCATTAGCAGACCAAACCATAAAGAACTGCTGTCTAAAAGAAGTACTAATTATGCCAAGAGCAATTTTCCTGCAACTAAAAGATGAGACTCTAAAGAAGACAGCCCTGATATTTAGCTGCTTTATATTCATATTCCTAATTGAGGCTCCCTTAAGTGTTGTTCAATATGTTTCCAACATGTTTCCCTTGAAAACTATTTCAAAATGTCTGTATTGTTATTAATAGTAATAAACCATTTCTGTTATGTACTGGCCTTTTTGAGGGAATACCACATGGGTTGCTGGAGCAGCTAACGGCTCTCCAGCAACCCAGACTACAAGTCTCCTGTGCTGCAATTGGCTATCTCCAGGCGGCAATGGTTGATTCAAACCTATTGGCTGCCGCCTAGGGGCCAGACTATATATTGCGGCTGTTTTTTCCCCAGTACAGTCATTGCACAAAATAAACGATGAGTTACCCTGTACTCCGTTCCGCGTCTTCATTCCTGCGCCAAAGAACCTGCTATTTAACAATTTCCTTGCCTTTCTTTCCATGAAATATTGAAAACATCTTACAACTATAAAACATAATAGTAAAATCAGATTTAATTCAGTTAAAAAATTTAAAGTTGAATCGATGGGTTTTTGCCATTTTGCTTCATACTGGATCCTAAAGGCCTTGATGAGTTAATTCCATAAGACAGAAGCTACACAGAAGATGCTCTTATCCACATAGCAGATTGTCAAGTTCAAGCAGCAGAGAGATCATCATAAAGACCCCTCTTCCTAATCTAAGTAACTGAGAAGATTCAAGAAGGGAGAACCTCTTTTAAATACATTTTTATTAGTTTATCAAAGTATAAAATACAAAGAGAAATGTAAAAAAGTAATAGAAAACTGGGGGAGGGAGGGAAAAAGAGAAAATATGGAGTAAAGAGGGAAAAAGAAAGAAAAAAACACCCATTTCCAATTCTCTTTAGCACAGTAGAAGCTAACAACATTACCACCTCAATGTTTTACTTTTACATAACAGTATATACTTATCAAATCAGCAAAAACAAAATCAAAGTTTCATGTTTTTTTTCAATTGCAAGCACAAAATCTGGAAGCAATTTCCAAATAGAAACAAAATTAAATATATTCTCTTATTTGGATAAAATAATCAAATTAACCAGATTCAAGAAGGGAGAACCCCTAATAGTCAGGCTTTAAGCTATTTATGACTTTAAAGAGCAACACCACTAAATTAACTTATATCCACTGAGCAACTGGGCAACCAATTCAGATCTTGCTCTGGTTCACTCAGGTAAAGTAAGAGCCAAAACACAATACAGCCAAAGTATGATTATCTGTGGCAAAGTCCAACTGAACCAGGGAGGTTGCAACTGATGTACTAACCACAGCTGTACCACTGTGTTCTTGCCAAAACTCTTGCCTGCAACTCCAGGGTCATCTTAGAATCAAGGGACCTTTCAGAACTGAAAATATGCTTTTCCTGAGGGAGTGCAATCCAATATAGAAAACAGAATTCCTCTCAATGCCCAAGTCCAGTTTTCTCCTTACCAACAGTACATTCCATCTGATATGGATATTCCCCCTTGGCCAGTTCATTATAAGCTTAAGCAACCTTCAAGGGTGCTAATATTCTTCAAGTGAGATGCTAAGCAGCAGAAGAGCTGTGAGTCAACAGCATACTGATGACAACCCATTTCTAATGTTTTCATGGGTTCCTAAACAGCATAGGGAAAAGTGAAACCCTTCTGAAATATCATAGCTCAATTACCTTGGCATTCAATAACAATTGTTCAATATCTCTGAGGTATATCCTGATAGGAAGAACTAAAACTATGAAAAATGGTGAGCCTCAGAGAGCATATGGCTCAGAATAATGCAATTGGATGGTACCACTGTTGTGGAATTGGTTCATTGCAGGCAATAAGCGAGACAAAGTTTCCAAACAGTAACATGCTTTATTGCAGTCAAGCAGAACAGAACTGAAACAGTGGCTGCTGTGTGGCTATTTATACGGTTGGCCACTAGGCAGCAGCCAATAGATTTGAAGAAAGCCATTCCCGCCCCAAATCTACCAATGATAGTCCTGGAGACAACAAGTCTGGCTTAGTCAGTAGCCGTTACACATACACACCAATGAGCAACCGTTAATACAGCATTTAAACAGACACGTGAATCAGTACAATCAAAAACCCCAATACATTACAACCACTGCAAGACCCAGGAGAACTAATAGGGTTGTGCTGTCCCTTTTAATTTCTGTCATAGGTAATCTATTTATTTAAATGATTATATGGTCATCCCTCTCACAACAGTGACTGTGGACAGTGGAAAAGGATTTAAACAACAACATCATACAGTGCACAATGCCCAAAGTAAAAAACCCAAATTATTAAAATCACATTGCTAGCAAACCCTGCCCAAATACCTGAAGAAATAGCCAGGGCTTCGGAGTCTTACAAAGGACAAAAATGTTCAGGGCTATCTGGACTTCTGGAGCGATGGTATTGTACAGGGCAGGCACTGCCACAAAGAAAACAGAGAAAACCTGACTCCAAGAATATGACACCATTTGATGAAGGGAATTAAAGTGACTTTAAAAACTCCCCTATTGAATCTGGAAGGGACATGATGTAAGATTTGGTTGCTATTTGTGGTATGACAAAATTAATGTTAATGTAGATTTCAAAAACCATGTTATTAGATGTTCCCTAGTGACAATTTGGAATGCGTGTAAAGCAAGACATTCTCCTAAAATACCTTTATAGCTGTCAGCCCAAGAAGTCTTTTTAGAAGAGAAATGACAATTAAACAAAAATGATTATTGGCAATAGCAATAGCACTTAGACTTACATACCTCTTCACAGTGCTTTACAGCCCTCTTGAGTAGGATCTATTCTCTTCAGAAAAGAGAATTCCACAAATAGAGGCACCACCCAAAATTCATATGCTTGGTTAATAGCAGCTACGTAGTTGGGTAGAAAGCACCTAGGGAAATGTTTAAACACACAATCTCTCATAGGCAGTGTGTAGTGATATAGCTTGGAAAAAACGTTCATTGATTCTTTAATAATTTTAAGTTATTTTATTTCAGCTTCATTCCAAAACACTACAGAGTTGAGCTTCTTAGTGGAAAAACCATTTCCCTTCTGCAATTCTAAGGCATCAGTTTTTTGTGAAAAGACAAACAGTTGAGATGTTTGAGGACAGGCATATAAAAAGAGAAAAAAAATGTAGAGCAAACTAACAGGAAATAAATGTTTGTTATGTCCTTGAACATTTTTTTCCTTTCCAGTTGATTTCTTTAATTAAAAGGCTTGAAAAATAAAATGACCTTTGTGTTCTTAACATATCCTCTGAAAGCTATTCTGTTCATATTTCTCTGAAAGCTGTTGCACAAGTATCAAATCACCTGAGCAGCAGCCCCAGAGTTTTAGTATTAAGTGTGAATTAGTCAAATTGATTGTATGTTCTGACTTTATTCTAGATTTCATCAGACCTGGTTAGCCATAGGAACAGCAATAGCACAGACTTATATACAGCTTAATAGTGCTTTTACAGCCCTCTCTAAGTGGTTTACAGAGTCAGTCAACATATTGCCCCAACAATCTTGAGTCCTCATTTTACCAAACTCAGAAGGATGGAAGGCTGAGTCAACCTTGAGCCGGTAAGAATCAAACTCCTGGCAGTGAGCAATGGGGTTAGCCTGCAATACTGAATTCTAACCACTGTGCCACCATAGCTCAATTCTTATTGTACCTATTTTTTCAGTTCCAACATCCAATACGAGAGTCAAGAAATATTTAGGATTAGCTGCTGGGGAAAACCCTGGTAGTCTCTCAGATGCATTTAAAAGTATAAGTATGCATTGTAAGTAATTTCTCTTGTGTTTTTATTTTCAAAATGACTGTGCATAATTTTAGTTATTAGTATGTTTTACTGAACTCAGTTCTGCCCCCACCCTAGTTCTACACTGTGATAAATAAGCTTTGTCAACTGTGGATGTAACCAAATAACCTTCTCAATTCATCATACTAATTTAACTTAATGAACAAAGCCCTAAAGCTAGGAGAGTTGTTGTCTCCTCAGTATATTATTGGAGTGTAGCTCCTTAAAGTAATTAGTACAGTCTGCAATTATTAGGACTGTTAGATACTATATTTATCAAAAAGATTTACTGCTTTCAAAATTTGCCTTCCTGATAAGTTTGTACTGTTCAATGAGAACTGCAGTTTTAAACATAAAGTACCCATGATGTTAATAAATGCAGTATTAAAACACTTTTATGCCATGCTTAATCAAGAAGATCTGAATCATTGGCACATTTCCTTATTTTATGGACTTGTGAAGTGTTTGATTAGAAACAGTACAAGAGTAATTACAGCTAGCAGAGGTATCAACAAGCACATTTCCCTTTCCAAAGACAAATACTGCTCTTTAAGCAGTACTGCTAGTTGATCCTCCAGTATCAATACAAGAGTTAAGAAAGACATGTGGAGAATTTTAGATGAGAAAACTTGGGGCACCACTTGAAAGTGTCCTTGCTATAAACCTTTTAATGGCCAGGTCTTATGAGTTATTAAAGTTGTTGTGTGGTTTCTCTGGTAGAACAAAGACTAAAGAGCAATCTTGCATTGAAAATAAACAGCTGCTTTCGGATTTGCCTAGACTAGAGGATCCTGACTGATAATTTTCTCTTCCCCAAATAAAAGAGTAGAGTTCTGCTTCCTGGACATTAGAGATGACTTTCTTCCCCAAATGTCGTCAGCTACTTTGCTTGTCCTAACTTTCCCGCAACTATTCTTTTGAAAAGCGTTCCTAGTCAATGATAAAGGCAAACCTGCATCTATACTTTTAAATTACATTGTCAATACAGAGGAATGGTTACTGGTTGGTGCTCAATGACTTGTCTTGGCAAGACACAGAGATAAGTTCATGGGTATTGACATTTTTTTCTAACTACAGTGTAACATATAATTGTAAATGTGGATCCATAAGGCTCTTTCTCATAGCCAAGTTAAAATGGCATCCTAAAGTCTTGAAAAAGCAGAAAAGTAACCTGGCATGCTCTGCAGTTATGCTCTGTTGATGAAGCTAGGAAGCAGGGCTCTCATTACAGTTACAGTGCAGAAGAATGTTAGAAAAACTATTGGTGGTTTGCCCTGACATCTTTGCCCTTCTCACCCAAGGCTACCAGAAAAGGTAAAAACCTCTATCACCAAAGCATCTGTGTCTAAACTGACAAAATAGCAGTCACAACCTCTTGACTGAATTTCTAGGTACATGTGCGTGACATCAACACCTATTACAAAAGATCAGGACTTGGATCTTGATGCTTGTGACTACACTGACTTGCCTGTTTTGAATTTCCTGAGGGCACTTATGTTCAATTATTTCTTCTCTCAAGCTTTGGTGAGGCTGTGCTGGGGAAGAGAGAAAATAAATTTTGGAAAACAGGGAGAATACTGTTAGATCTTGCCTAGCTTTAGCACTATTTAGGAATAGTGCTAGAATAGCATAGGAACTACAGGATTCTGGAGTATCTTTAGAATAACAGAGTTTGAAGAGACTTTGTAGGTCATCTAGTCCAAACCCTGCTCAAGCAGGAGACCCTATACCAGGGGTAGGCAACCTTGGCTCTTTTATGACTCATGGACTTCAACTCCCAGAATTCCTGAGCCAGCCATGCTCAGGAATTCTGGGAATTGAATTCCATGAGTCATAAAAGAGCCAAAGTTGCCTACCCCTGCCCTATACCATTTCTGACAAGTGGCTGTCCGGTTTCTTCTTGAAAGCCTCCAGTGATGAAGCACTCACAACTTCTGAATGCAAGCTGTTCCATTGTTGATTGATCTCACTGTCAGAAATTTTTTCTTTATTTCTAGGTTAAATGTCTCCTTGATTAGTTTCCATCCATTGTTCCTTGTCTGACCTTCAGGTGCTTTGGAAAACAATTCCAATATGACATGGTCACTCTCACCCAAGGTTCCTGTAATTTCAACTCCTTCTATCACTCACTTCTACTCTGTTAGTAAGAATTAAGTCCTGTATGGCTGTCCCTCTAGTTCCCTCCTCTACCTTTTGGACAATGAAGTTCAGCTAGGTTGGTTAGGAAACGGTTCAATCTCTCACTTGATGCAGAATTAGTCTTCCATTTAATGTCAGGGTAATTAAAGTCCCCATTACTATTGTACTGTGTTTCCCACATATATTTGTTAGTTGATTATCAAAAGGTACATCTATTTTTTCATGCATTTCTGTAGCAAAAGTCTTTTACATATAATGCAACTCCACCTCTTTTATGGGGTCTATTTCTTTTGAACAGTTTGTATCCTTTTATCAGTACATTCCAGTTGTGAGTTTCATCACACCAAGTTTCGGCAGTTACAACTATATCGTATCTGCCCTCATGTACTAATAATTCATGTTCACCCTGTTTGTTCCCCAAACTGAGCATTTGTATATAGGCATTTGAGATCTTTATGTCTGACTCTAGGTATGCTTCCTATATCTCCTATTTGGTGTTTGAGTTTGTCTTCCTTCCCAACTCTCCTTATCTCATTATTTGATTTGTGTTCTTGGGGATTTTGCTTGGAATTAGGTCCTGGAGATCTTAGAGACTGATCACCTTCCCCCCTCAATTTTAGTGTAAAGCCCTCCTGATAAGTTGAGCCAGTCTTTTTCTGAAAACATTCTTCCTGGTTTTTGTGAGGTGCAGCCCATCCCTTGCCAAAAGCCGATCATGGAGGCAGTGCAGACCATGGTCCAGGAATCCAAAGTTCTCTTGCTGACACCAACCCTTTACCCAGTAGTTTATTTCTAGAATCCTTTATTCTCTTACTGGATGTTGACCTTTTGTTAGTAGTACAGATGAAAAAAACTACTTATGCACCTAATTCCTTAACTTTCTTGCCTAACTGTTTGCAATCACTCAGTATTGTTCTCAGGTTCATTTTTGTGTCATTCGTCCCTAGGTGTAGTAGTAGAAAAGGGTAGTATCTTATCTGAGATCTTATCTCGCGGCGATGAGGACGGCGAGGTCTAATCACTTTGCCGCCCTCATCACATCCGCAGATAATCGCCCAGCCGCCCTGTTTAGGGTGACCCGCTCCCTCCTTAATCAGGAGGTGAGAGAGGAGCCCTTGCAGGGTCGTGCCGAGGAGTTTAGTCAACATCTGTTGGACAAAATTGCTCAGATTCGGACCGGTTTGGACTCCGACTGGGCAGGGTCTGACGATGAGGATGAGGGCAGTCTTGTCGATATTATCTGGGAGGAGTTTGATCCTGTGACTCCTGAAGATGTGGACAGGATCATGGGGAAGCTGAGCTCCACCACGTGTTTATTGGATCCGTGCTCCTCCTGGCTGGTCTATGCAGCCCGGGATGGGACACGAGGCTGGCTCCAGGCAGTGATAACTGCTTCTTTGGGCGAGGGTAGTTTTCCTGCCGCCTTGAAGGAGGCGGTAGTGAGACCCCTCCTCAAGAAACCTGCCCTGGACCCAGCTGTATTAAATAACTTTCGTCCGGTCTCCAACCTTCGCTTTCTCACGAAGGTTGGTGAGAGCGTGGTGGCGCATCAGCTCCCTTTGTTCTTGGAGGAAGCTGACTATCTGGATCCGTACCAATCGGGTTTCAGGCCCGGGTACAGCATGGAGACGGCATTGGTCGCGCTGGTGAATGATCTCTGGCGGGCTCGGGACAGGGGTTGTTCCTCTGTCCTAGTCCTGTTAGACCTCTCAGCAGCTTTTGATACCATCGACCATGGTATCTTGCTGCGGCGTCTCAGGGGGTTGGGAGTGGGAGGCACAGTTCTTCAGTGGTTCTCCTCCTACCTTCTGGGGCGTTCGCAGTCGGTGTTGGCAGGGGGGCAGAGGTCGACCTTGAGGCCTCTCATTTGTGGAGTTCCTCAGGGATCGGTCCTCTCGCCTCTCCTGTTCAACATCTATATGAAGCCTCTGGGTGAGATCATTCATGGTTTTGGAGTTGGTTATCATCAGTATGCTGATGATACCCAACTTTTTATTTCAACCCAAAACCACCCCAGTGATGCCCTCGACGTGATGTCCCATTGCCTGGAGGCGGTCCGGGTCTGGATGGGGAGGAACAGGCTTCAGCTCAACCCTGACAAGACTGAGTGGCTGTGCGTGCCAGCATCTCGGGAAATGCAGATTATTCCATCTCTTACAAGGGGGGGTGTTGGGGGTCTCCCGATACTCCCATGTTACACCTCTGCTCCGCGAGCTGCATTGGCTGCCAGTTGCCCTCCGGGTGAGATTCAAGGTGCTGGTAATGACCTATAAAGCCCTACATGGCTTGGGTCCGGATTACCTACGGCAGCACTTGCTGCCGGCGTCAACCTCCCTCCGTCCAGTGCACTCCCACAGAGTGGGCCTCCTCAGGGTGCCTCCGATCAGAGAATGTCGATTGGTGGCCCCCAGGGGGAGGGCGTTCTCTGTGGGCGCGCCAGACCTATGGAACCGCTTGCCGGTTGAGCTCCGGACGGCCCCCGACCCGATTTAAAAACCTATCTATTTGAACAATCCAGCCTGGTCTGATGGGTTTGGGGTTTGGATTTGGTTTTAACATTGTTTTAATTATTGTATTATATTGGGCATAATTATTTAATCTTTTTTAACTTTTGTATGTATATTTTGATATTTATTGCCCTATACACCGCCCTGAGTCCTTCGGGAGAAGGGTGGTATAAAAATTTAATAAATATAAATATAGTAATCTGTGGGTTTCATTATTTTATTTCTCAGCCGCATGTTTGATTTTAGCTCCAGGGAGACAACATACCTCTCTCAATTGACTGTCTGTTCTACAGATGTCTGGTTCTATTCCCTTGAGTATTGAATCTCCTATCACCAATGCCTTTTTTTCATAGGAAGGCTTGGGGTATTTGTCTACCTGTCACAGAAGCATTTGTTGATACTACTTTTTAGGGACATTTGATGACACTTCTTTTCTAGATGTCTGCATGTCTTCTTCCAGGGGGAGTCTATGAAATCGATCGCTCAGCTCCAGTGGGGCTGCAACAGAGTGGCTTGAGTTGAGTCCTCAAACAGTGATGCTATTTAGTGATCACCCATTTAGTGATCAGTTAATGGTATGAGCCTTGCATCTGACCACACTTTCAACATAATTAATGAAGCATCATAGAATATCTAAATGGTATAGGCTTGTATCAAGAGAAAACACCAATTTAAAACTAGAGCATCTGAAGGCTGTCTCTGCAGTTGTTTGGGGATGAGAATTAATGAGGCTATGTCCTTTAAAATGGTTAGGGAGACATCTTTACACCACAGGTAGGAGGACATGAGAATGAGTGCATAGTAATGCAAAATGCCTCTGGGTGTAGCTGTGTGTGGACAGACCTGAATTCCATGAAATATATTTTCACCTGTGGTTAGAATCCCAATTCAGACAAAATCCAAGGAAACTTTCAAATAGAATTCATGGTTAGCAACAAAATATATTGTATTCAGGCAAATAAAGTGGAGCTTAATCTAGATTATTGGTGTGGCCAGTAAAAAGGCAAATATATTCCAAAATATTCCACTGGCAAATACCCTGTGCTTCTTCCAATACCATTTGGTCAGTATGAATTAGTGGTCTTATTCCAAAATCTAAGGCAGGACATTTTAAGAATACTCTTTTTATTTTAAAGTAGCTGAACTTTTGAATACTAATCTTAACATTACATGAATATACATAAATACATATATGAATTATGGCAATTATAAAATGTCCTCTATTTTAATAGACTGCATGCCCTGTGTGTCCTTTGCTGGTTTCATCCAAATAGTTGACCACAGACTAAAAGAAATATTTATATTTTCCAGAAAATGATAGAGAAAACCCTGAAAAGAATACATGAATACATTTTACATTTATAATAAGCATTTTATTTACTTATTTATATTATTTACTGCACTTGTATGACACCAGTTCCTGGAAACTCTGGGTAGCTAAAAATGAAGTTCAGTATAAAATAAAAAGCAATCCTTTCACCTCCACCTCCAATAAAAATAAAATGGACATCAAAATTATAAACTGTAAATATGCAAAATCACACACTGGGCAGATTCCAACTTTCATTTACAACATGTCTTATTCCTATGCTGAATGGAACAAGTAAATCTTAATGGTATTCTAAAGAAAAATTCATAATTATTATTCATAAATAATAAGGGATTTCCAAACTTTTCTTTCCAGGGATACTTACAAGTGAAATAAAAAATAGCATTACTTTTAGTATATTAGACTTAAAGTACCTATTCTGTGCATACTTATTCAGTAGTCCAGTTTACAGATTCCAGTAGGCTGTCTTCTCAGCTATGAGAGACAGTTATTCTCCTATCACTTCTCCATGTTCCTATGTTCCAATCTTTATTTTCTAGTCTCCATAGGCTATTTCTTTTTTTCCATAATGTGGAACAGATTGCATTTTGGTATATTTAGAGGAGGTACACATTAACTTTGTGATTATGGATTCCTTACATGTGGAAAGCAATTTTATGTTTCTGAAATGAGATTATTCACTTGCCCCTGTAGAGAGGATGATCAGAATACCATATCTGCAGAAAAACAATGGTTTCCAAATTAGGAAAGGTCAGTATGTTATGAAATGATAAATAAAATAAGCCATTCAAAGTAATTACACCATAACGCCACAAGTCCAACTAGAAGCCCTTGTTCATTTTACCTGTGTTCAGTGATTCTTTCAAGACTGAATGAAATTGATATTTCAAAATGTGGGATCCATTTTTTAGCTCAGACAAGAAAAAGAATCAAATCACTACTGATTTCACAGAGACTTCTCTAACCTTAAATAAGTCTGGGTCCAATCACAAGTTAAAAGAAACAATAATTATTAGAAAAAAATCTGTAAAGGGGAACTTCTCCACTTACAAGTTTTCTCTTCCTTCTCAAGATGAGGTTTCTTTTGTCTACTCAAGGAGGAAACAAAATTAATTCAGCCTCCAAACACTTATTTTTGATGGGCTTGCAAAACCAGGTGAAGCATACATGGACATGTTCAGCATCATTCTATGGGCAGAACTCTAAAACAAAGGAAGTAAGCTATATTTATAACAGAACAAAAAAGGCCACAGATGTGTAGGAATATGATTGGTTACAAAGAAAACTCCAAAAACAAAGGTAATGGGTCTGATGTATGCTGCACAAAACTTTCCACTGGCTCTAACAGCCAAGCCACTTCAACTTGCATCTTGCTCTGTCTAATACAGTGAAAAAACAACTTCCTCTTGAAGCCTACTTGCTAGCTAAATATTTACTACTACAGTTTATACTCTTGACTATGCTTGGGAGTTCCATGCTAAAACACTTATTAACATTGTATAAATTCTTTCACATAACCCTTTTGTTATAATCTTTCCCATTTCTAACAATGTGCTATAGCACCACTCACTGTTTTAGTCTTTAATGTCCTTATTTGGAAGCTGAATAACTCACAGCAAACTTAGGAAACTTTAGGAGATTTTGTTGTCCCTCTTGGGAGGCTGACCTGAAAACTGCAACCATTTACTGAGTTTCATAGACCACTGAGGATTGTTGCTTACCAACTGTTTTACTTAAAATGTTCTGCTATATAAAGCCAAGTAGTTCATCTCCTACTCACTTATAAGATCTCATGTTAATGTCTGAGTCAATTGTATATCTGCTGAGCAATTCAAGAGCCAAGCACTGTAAGCTCCAAAAACGGCTAAAGCAAGGGAAGAATTTAAATTTTAACACAGTCAACATGACCAGATCCCATATATGTGATATATGTCCTCTTCTGACAGATTAAAAATTAGGCCTAAGTTCCAAGTGGCATGAAATTCCAACCTGACTTTGTAAGGAATTATCTGGGGTAATTTTAACTTAAAGACAAAATATCTAATTTACCTTCTCCCCATTTTCTGTGGGTACTTCATTACCAATAAATAGTTTAAGAGTTCAGTATGCTGGCAGTGCCATGCTCCAAAAAGGAAAACAATATTTTGGGGAATTCTGCTGCTTACTTTTTAAAAAGCCTGTGCAGGCCAAGGAGGGAGAGGAATTAAAAAAGGAAGACCTGGGTTCAGGGATCAACAGATCCATTCTTAATATCAGCCTTTTGGGTGACTGATAATATCACAAAGAGGGATATGTTTATGTGTGTTTCCACTTTCAATATGATCATAGCACATCTTTTTTGCATGCTTCTCTACATAATGGCATATTTTATTGCAACAAATAAAACATGTTTTCTAATTAATTAACATTTCCTTTCTCAGTTAAATCTTTTCGCTTACTCTTCTTCAATTAATTTATCAAATTTTCCAGTCCTATCCTTTTATGTCCTTTTTCCTTCCACCCTTTTAGTTATTATATATACCATGTGTTTGTTCCACTTAAAATAATAATTTTCAATATGTTAATTTTTACTTATTTCTAAAGTAAAGGTAAAGGTTCCCCCGCACATGCGTGCTCGTCGTTTCCGACTCTAGGGGCCAGTGCTCATCTCCGTTTCAAAGCCGAAGACCCAGCGCTTGTCTGAGGACGTCTCCGTGGTCATGTGGCCAGCATGACTAGACACCAAAGGCGCACGGAACGCTGTTACCTTCCCACCGTAGTGGTCCCTATTTTTGTACTCCATGGTCATGTGGCTGGCATGGTTAATTTATAAAATAATTCATTAATTCAGCATCAGCATTATTAGACTATACTCCATATGTGTGAATGTATATACTGTGTGTGTGTGTGTGTGTGTGTGTGTGTGTGTGTGTGTGAGAGAGAGAGAGAGAGAGAGAGAGAGAGAGAGAGAGAGAGAGAGAGAGAGAGAGAGAGAGAGAGAGAGAGAGAATATGTGCAGGCAAAGGGTTTGAGAACAACATGGAAATGATGTAATAATCTCCACTTATTTCTATAAAAATGAATAATGAACTAAATTTCCTGAAAATCTTGTGCTATTCTAATGAAAACAAAAGCAGATAACATCATCATACAAAGGTATATTTCCCATTTCAGAGATTGAGAGGGTTATTTTTTTAGATTTTTGATCCAAACTAAAATAAAAATTAGGACAGCTATGCAACAATGCATATCAGCTGAATCAGATCAGAAGGGATAGTTTTGTATATTATATAAATTATAATTTATTATATAGAATGTATTATATATAATTATAATTGGATTGCAAGTAGGGACATGATATATACATTTAAATAATAATAATAATTAGTAGTAGTTGTTTAATAATGACCGCTATTACAGTAGTTGCTTTTAGAGAGGCTCTGACTCATGTAGTCCATTCAGATATCATGCTATTACGTTCACCTCTGTTCTTTAAACTTTAGATATCATCAACAGTCAGATACTTTAAGAAAGACATGCAGATTAGATCTCCTTCTCCTCCATATGATAAATTTGCTTTAAAAATATCCACTGAATTTTAAATGTTAATGTCATTTTAATAACATATATGTATACATCTATTTTTTCATTTTCAGGTAGTATTTTCAGCAGGTGCAGCATGCTGTCATCTCCTGCTGCATTACTAATAGCAGCAGCTACCATTCCAGAAAGATTAAGATGGTGCAGGAGTCATTTGCAGTGGGCAATGGCAGACTGTCTTTCTGTGGTCTGCAGGAGATATTACGGTCAACATGGCAGTTGATATTGGATCTGAACAACTGAAACTTCTCTTTGGATGAAGGAGAGATCTTGAGATAACCTGGACAGCTGGTTTTGATCAGTAGACAACAGAAACAGGCCTTTCAGGGGTGGACTGGGAGTCATAAGTTTCCATTGTGCTCTAAGTTGTTACTGTAGCCTTCTTTGGTGAGACTCAAAGTTTGATTAAACCTCATCTTTTTAATCCCTTTAGAGCAGACATGTCAAACTCAAGGCCTGGGGTGGAATTTAATGTGGGCTTAAAAGTTAATTAGAAAGAAATGAATCTACTGGATTTACAAGTAGAATTGAATTATGAGTTAAAAAATTAAAAAAGGCAAACAATAAACCAAAATAGTGATATGGGTTATTTACTTATTGTGGACTATAAGGGATTCACTGGGATTACTTGGAGGACAAGAACTACAGTATGAGAGAAGAGATAAAGAGACTGTGTAGAAAAGCAAATGTTGGAACTTTATTTGTGGGACTTAAGATCATTAGCAGAAAAAATGGGTTAATTTGATCATAGTTAAAATAATGGTTTGTTATTTCTGGTGATGTCTAACGGTTTTTGTGACTGGGATTGAATGGTAACAGTTATTTTTGGTAATGCCTAATGGAGTGTAATGATTAATTTATAAAGTTTTCAATAATGCTTGTTAATTGGGATTGAACTTTGGTTACTTGAAGACAAAAGTTCTGTTTAAATGGAATTGCAGATATAAATATTTAAGTTGTTACTTCTGTAACCTTTATTTTACTTTTATTGATTAATAAAGAGAACAAGATTTAGAGATGGGCTTATAGAAAAGGGGATGAGGTATGGAATGAAGAAATATTTAGTTATATCTTAGAGTTAGCAATAAGATGTTAATATTGACTAGTGTTGGAGATGAAGTGGGAAGTTTCTTCTAATTTTTTATCTAGTTTGGTTTTTTATGTTCTTTTTAAGGATATATAGTTTTAAAAATGTATTAGGTTTTTGTATTCTTACTTGTTTAATATAAACATTAATAGAATTATTGAAAAAAAACAACACCAAATATTAAGGTGATGCCCATGCAATCATATTATTGAAGAGCATCCTTAAAATTAAGGGGGAACTTTCTCAAATCAGAGGAGACCTAAAACCAAGTGATGAAATGTTTCTACATTGTAGCAGATTGCTATGTTAAAAGTTCTCTTGCTTTAGATCAGTACTCCATTTCCTGTCACCTTTCCCACAGATACAGATCTTGCCCTACAGCATGCAATGGAAGGCAATTCTAGGCAGGTTTGAGCAGAACATGCCAAGCACCCACTTAAATTAAGACTGCATCCTGAAGGTGATTATCAGGCATTCTTGATATTCTTAAAATATTATTTATTCCTTCTATCCAATTGTTATGCTATTGAAAAAACCAGCAAACATGAATCCTTGCATATAGACAACAATATATTGGATCTTGGGCACTAGGTAGCAGATATGACCTTGCATCAGTTCTCAAAAGTGCACCAGCATGTGTATCTAGGTATGTATCTCTATAGTATGCATACCAAAACACACACATAGGCATCCTTCCTCCCTGAAAAAATTTCAGTGTTTGATATCTACTATTTCCTTAGTTTCCTTGTTCTCTCTCTTGCTCTTGTTCTTCTTCAACTTCCCAGGTAGCAGTATCAAGGTCAGACAAGCTACTGAACAAGCTGCCATTTGCCCACCATCTTCATTTCTCAAGAGGATTTCAAGAAGGTTTCTGAGAAATCTAAATGTTGGACACTACTGCAACTTTACTTTGTCTATAAGTAGCATCTTTTCTAAAATAGGGACTGCAATATAGTATTCTTTGTGTTCCTCTTTAAATGGGTACAACGTATTCAGGTTGCATCACTTTTGAATACTGCAAAAAGCATACACATGTTTAATGTGCAACATAAGATTTTTTTTTCTTATATCCTCTTTTGAGTCTCTTTACTATTGGAAATTGCAATATGGTACCTACTTTTCTGAATTTTATCAATTGTATATGTATTTGTCCTAACAAATATGATGTTATGAATTTTGCATCCCAGTGTTTTCAAAAAGATACATTTTTTATGGAAGTATATGTTGTGTACTGGGTTCGTTGCGCAGGAATGAAGACGAGGCGAGTGAGTTCAGCAAAGATCATGGTTTATTGCTTGCAGGATCTGAACTGGAGAACAGGGCTGCAGATGCAGCAATTTATACCCTGGCCCCTAGGCAGTGGCCAATAGGTTTGAAGCAACCCATTGCCGCCTGGGGGCAACCAATAGCAGCACTGGAGATTGGTTGTCTGAGGAGCTGGAAGCCGTTAGCTACCACATAAGTCTGTCCAAATCTTTTTGTTTTGTTTCTTGGCTCTGCCAGTTTTCTTAGTCATTTTACTATTCCAGTAATTAAGATGTGATTCACCTTTGATTTGATTCAAATTCAAGATTCAAAGACACATAACTTGAAGTTGCTATTTCATTTGAGTTACTTGGAGTTTCACTTTGAAAATAAGATGTATTCATAGCCTATAATGAGCAACTGTCAAAAAACCTGCTATTTCGTTATATTTAGGTAAAATGACAGGAAAATAATAGGGATAATAGGCCTTCAATAAGAAATTATATAAATAAATTCCCTACTCACTCTTTGGGTGATCTGTGTCTTCATCAAATTTGGGTCCTGTACCAGAGACTGGGAGTTTGAGGGTTCTGCACAGGATATTATTTATTTATTAAAATTTATTTATTAGCTGTTAGCACTGCACACTTCTGGCCAGAAATCTCTGATGTCATTCCTGGGATCTGTTGGAGCCACTCTCCCAACTTTGGAGTTGGAGCCCTGAGTGCTTCTACCACAACTGGAATTATGTTGGCCTTTACTTTCCCCATCTTCTCTAGTTGTACCTTCAGGCCCTGGTATTTTTCTTCAGTTTCTCATACACCTTCCTGATATTGCTGTCACTTGTCACTGCTACAACTATCAACACTGCTGTCTTCTGGTCCTTATCTACTACCACAATGTCTAGGTGATTGGCCAGTATCTACCTGCCTGTCTATCTGGATCCAGAAGCCCCACAGGATCTTAGCTTTCTCTTTCTCCACAATCTTCTGTGGGATCTCCCCTCTAGACATAGGAGGGTTTAGCCCATATTCTGTACAAATGATCTTGTGCACAATGCCAGCTACTCAGTTGTGCTGTTCAGTTTATGCTCTTCCTGTTGGCATTTTGCATCCTGCCACTATGCATTGGACTGTCTCTAAGGTGTCTCTGCATAGTCTGCACCTTAAGTCCTGCCTAGTGTAGTAGATTCCTGCTTCTATGGCTTAGTGCTTGTTTTGACGCTGCTATGATCAGTTTCAATGCTGTCTTTTTGTTCCTCCCTTTCCAGGCACTGCTAGGATTTTCCAATGTCTGCCACCTCATCTATCTGTTAATGGAACATCCCAAGATCTTTTGGGATGTTCCTCTGTTTGATCTTCTTCCTTCAGGCATTCTCTCAGCTGTGCATCTTTAGCTGCCATATTACAGATGTACACCTGGATGCTCTGGGTTTCATCCATGACAGTGGTTTTGACATTCACCAGACACTAACTACCCTCTTTCCAGCTGGTATACAATCTCTGGTGTGGACCTTGGCTGGAAACCTCTGTACATTGTGAGTAGCTTCCAGATCTTCACATTGGCAGCTTCCATGTCCTTCTTTGGCCAGCTCACTACACCAGCAAAATATCTGATGACTGGCAGACATACATGTTGATGGCATAGATCTTCTTCTTCCCATTGAGCTTGCTCTTTAGAACCTGTCTGATCCTTCAATGGTACTAGGACGTTGCTGTCTTCTTTGCCTCCACATCATGGTTCCCATGTGACTGTGGGATACCGAGATACAGGTAACTATTCTGTATGTCTGCTGTGTGACTTGCTGGTAATTCCACCCCATCAGTCTTGACTACTTTCCCTCTCTTGACTGGCTACACTTCTCTAGTCTGAATGACATCCCAAGGGCCTCAGTGTAGATCCATGTCAGGTGGATTAGCAAGTAATGCCACTTTTATTCTTTGCATACAACTTGATTTCATCCATGTAGAGGAGACAGCTGACAGTAGTTTCCCTCTTTAACCAGTATTCATGATTATCTGACCTAGGGAGTTCAAATCTTTGCAGAACAGCAGTGGAGATAGTACACCATCTTGTCATATGCTACATTTGATGGCCAGTTGTGTGAGCTATTTTGAGTTGACTTCTAATGTTGTCTTCCACAGTGCCATTGAGTTCTTAAGGAAGGTTCATAGTGTCCTATTGACTTTGTATAGCACCAGACATTCACAAATCCATGTGTGTGGCAATAAATCATAGGTTTTCCTGTTGTCAATCCACAGTGTGCTCTGATTGATCTGTCTAGATCTTGATCTTGGGTGACTACTCTATCTATGAGCAACTGGTGTTTTCTCTGGTGTTGTTCCCAATGCCCTTCAGAGCTGTATTTGTGTACTGGCCCATATGTTGTTATAGTTTGGTGGCTATATTGTTTGAAAGGACTTTCCATGTTGTGGGGAGGCAGGTTATTAGCTGGTAATTGGATGATATTGTTCCTTTGTGAGGCTCTTTCATGATCCACATTGTCTTTCCTCGGGTTAGCCAGTCTGGATGGGAGCCTGCTGGTAGCAGCTGGTCCATCTGTGCTGCTAGGCATTCATGCACTGCTGTTAGTTTCTTTAATCAATAGGTGTAGATCATGTCTGGGCCACTATGTTGAAGCATAGGGTAACTAGCTGTTTTTTAAATATGAAAGCAGGTCTTCTGTCCATCCATAGTTCCCTCATACACTTCATTAGGTCTACTGTTGTAGTAGCACTCCATCAGTTCCACCTACTGCTGTCTCATCTGTGTATGGTTTGTGCAAGCACTCTCTCTCTCTCTCCCTCTCCCTCTCCCTAATTTTATATTTATCTAAAAGGATTGCAGGAAGAATATGTATTTGAGCCTTTGCCTATCATATAAATATATATGATAGGCAAAGGCTCAAATACGTATTCTTCCTGCAATCCTATTAGATATAGTAGGGATAAAGAAAGGACCACACAGCAACCTCTAAATTGCACAGCAGAGTGTATTCAAACATCCTGCCATGCTAAATCACAAACTCTCCTGCTGCAACTAAAAAATAAATATTTCAAACAATGGTTTAAAGAAAAGTAGGCTTTGACTTTTTCACTTTCCTGGGATGCCAGATGTTGTACAATCCTGTAGACAGTTTGTTGAACCACTCTTGTGGGTGGGCATGATTTCCTTTCTTCTGAACATAGGACTTTGTGCAATACCAAGAGGTTCACAACACTGGTTGAAATTTGGTCCATCCTGTAAAGGAGCCTAAGCAATGAAGGGGGAGGGGGCAGGGCAGAAAGCAGCTGTCAGATGCGTGCCTTGATGACAATACTCTGATAGTTCCAGAGGCAGCAAATGTGGAATGGATAACTGAATTCTAACACTAGAGAAAAGCCTATGGCATTTTTAACCTTGCTACAGACACCCATCCCCTTTTAACACCAGTAAACATTTGAACCAATTTTAACTTCATAGCTACTTTGTTCACTTTCCTCCTCTCATTCCAGCAAAAATAAGTTTTGTGCATAGCAAGAGTCTGAGTCCTGAAGATAATTCTTCTCATGCTGCACTTTAGATATAAGTCTGCATGGGTTATTTATGTGCAAAATGAAAAGTGGTGCTGTTTTAAATTGAAACAAACATGAGGGTGGTCTGAACATATGTTGATCTACCAATCCCAAGATGGATTTAGCAGGGAGCTGTATTACAATTGCCTACCCAAAGGAGTCCCCAATCTCCTCAGGCATTGGTACCAGTTGGCTACCAACGTGGAATTAGATTTACTAGATTACTGTCATCATATCAGTCAAGACACCTGACTTTGTCGTGCAGCTGAGAGATGCCTGGCTGGCTGAGGAAGCAAGGAAAATGTTCCAGAGACCAGAAGGGAGAGGCCTCCCTCTTGGTAGGGGAGCATGCTTCTGTTGTGGAAAAGAGGGACAATAAGCTGCAATTTGACCTGCACCACACCCAATGTCAACATATTGAGCTCCAAGCAAGACTAAGGCAAAGAAGCCAGTGCCAAAGTCCAAAGAACAAACAAAAGTTGCTCAACAGTCATAGAGGTCTCTTCCCCATCCAGCAAGGAGGAAACAACTCTGACCCCTGAGAAGCCTGGACTTGTTTTCTGTGAGAGTGACAGTGAAGGGGAGGATGAGCCAATGGTCTTATTTCCCTGATGAGAGGGTAGAACTTTAGTACCTTCTTCGGGAGGAAGGGAGACATTCACTGCACTACTGGACTAGAAGTGCACATCAGCTCACAAGCATTAGTAAAAGTGGGATTAAGACTCAGAAAGTTGAGACAACCCATGGGGTTTGAAAAGCTAGATAGGTCCCTCATGGGGGGAGAACCTGCAACCTGTCTTACTGAGCCAGTGACTATAAAGCTTGGGAACCATACTGAAATCATTTGTTTCATTGTAGCCCTGGGATGACTGAAAATATGATTTTAGGATTAGCTTGGATGAAGAAATGGAATCCCTCAGTGGATTGGAATAGCTACATGTGGCGAATGAGGAAAAGAGTAATCAATCCACAAAAGCCTCAGGAGACTCCAAATACTTGCCATAAGCCATTGGCTCAAAAATTTAAAGTGTTGGCAGCGAATACCCTAAAAGCAGACAGGCAGTTAGTGAACAGCATCTTGGCAGAATACAGAGACTTAATTGAAGTATTCAGTGAAAAGGAATTGGATGTATTCCTACCTCACTGACCAATGAACTGTGCTATAGAGATAGTCCCAGGGGCTACATTTTCTAAACCCAAGATATATGTTATGACACCTAAAGAAATGGAAGAACTTAAAGGGTTTTTAGATAAAAACCTGGCTTGGGGGTTCATTCAACCTGTAAAATCAAAAATGACTGCCCCTATATTATTCAGAGGGGAAAAAGGGGGGCTTAGAATGTGTGTGGATTATAAAATTCCCAATGCTATATTAGTGGAAAATATATATCCCCTCCCCCTTTTGAAAATCGTGTTAGGGTACCTGTCTAAGGGGAAAATTTAAAAAAAAAATTGGACCTGAGAGAAGCCTATTGTAGAGTATGGATTAAAGAAGTGGAAAACTTCCTTTAATTGCCCTTTAGGGTGTTATCAATTCACAGTGATGCTGTTTGAGCTACAAGGGGCACCTGCAGTACTCATGCAGTTGATAAACGAGGTGCTACATGAATATTTGTATAAGGGGGTGTTAGTGTATTTAGATGATATTTAATTTACACTGAAATGCTGGACAAACATGTAAAGCTAGTATGAGCAGTGTTAAAAAAGTTATTAGAAAACCAGCTGTATGCCAAACTGTCAAAATATGATTTTCACAAAACAAGATTAGATTACTTAGGATATTGTGTTTCTGCAGGAGGCATAGAAATAGATCTTGGGAAAGTAAAGACAATATTGGAATGGGAAGTTCCCTGGACAAGAAAGCAATTGCAAAGTTTTTGGAGATTTGCAAACTTTTGTAGACAGTTTATTCCTACATTTGTGCTGATTGCTTTACCCATAACAAATTTATTAAAAGTGGGAAAAGGGATTAAGCCCAAACCAAATCAGCCATTAGATTGGCCCCCTCGAATGTCAAAGAGCATTTGAAAACCTTAAAAAGCTTTTTGCTGCAGAACCACTATTAAAACACCCAGACCCAGAAAAACCATTTGTAATTCAAGTGGATGCAAATGATGTGGCAATGGGGGCGGTGTTGCTATAAAAAAATGAGAAAGGAGAGCTACAACCACATGCTTATACCTCTTGAAAGTTATCAGACACTGAGAAGAGGTGGGCTGTGTGGGAAAAGGAGGCATTTGCTCTCTGCTGGGCTCTCCTAACATGACAACAGTTTTTAGAGGGTAGTAAAATCCCATTTGAAATGTGGATGGATCATAAGAACTTAGAAGCATTAAAAACCCCAAGAAAATTGTCCCCTAAACAGGTAAAGTGGGCTCAATATTTCAATCTATTTAATTTCAATCTCCGTTATATACTGGGGAGGATTTTTTGGCCGATGCTCATCATGTATGCCTCAACTCAAAAGTACCAGGAAAGAAGTAGTAAATTCCATAATCCCTTCCAGCTGGCTTGCAGCACCAGCTCAAGGGGTTCCACACAAGGGAAATCCCCCCAGGTTAGCATTAGATTCACTGAGGCAAAAGTTTGAGGAGGTTTTGGAACAAGATACTTGGTTCCAGAATCATAAAGATGCTCTAATGATAAAACATGATATTGCATGGAAAGGGACCAAAGTGTACATCCCAGATAGTCAAAGGATGATAGTGTTAGAAAGAGCACATGATGCATGGAAACCCTTCATCTTGTGAAAAGACAAACTTGGTTGGCCAAAAATGAAAAGAGACATAAAAGATTTAATTGCTAGTTGTTTAGTTTGCGCTTCCGTGAAGCAATTGCCTAGGAAAACTCTGGGGTTATTACAACTAGTGGCTAACCCTAGCAGAACATGGGAAGAAATAGCCATGGATTTCATTGTGGAATTGCCTTAAAGTGGTGGAAATACTGTAACATGGACCATAGGTGACTTATTCTCAAAACAAGCACATTTTGTAGCCTGTCCAAAGCTCCCTCAGCTAAGAGTTTGGCTAAAATGATTATACAGCATATTTACAGGCTGCATGGAATTCCTAGAAGAATCATCTCAGATAGGGGATTGCAGTTCATCGCAAACTTTTGGAGAGTGTTCTTTCAATCAATAGGATCATCCCAAAGACTCAGTTATGGATTTCATCCATGTGCCAATGGAGTGGTGGGACATACAAATGCAATGATAGAACAATATATAAGATGTGATGTAAATTATCAACAAAATAATTGGGCTGAATTATTACTGTTTGCTGAAGTAACATGCAATAATGCAGTTCATAGCAGCACCGGATTTACACCTTTTAAAGTGGATCGAATATGTATTTATGCCTGAAATCCCTCAAGACACCATTTCTTCAGCAACATTAACAGAGTGGATGGATAAAATAAACAGCACATGGCCTGGACTACTCAAAGCATTGGAAAAAAACAAAAAAATAAAAAAGGCAGGTGGATGAGAAAAGAGCTACTCAAAAGGAATTTAAAGTGGGCGATAACATATCTTTGTCCACGAGATACTTGAACCTTAAAATACCTTGTAAAAAACTAGGTCCTAAATATATAGGTACTTTTACTGTCATAAAAATAATCAACCCAGTTACTGTAAAATTGCAATTGCCTAGGGGTTTTAACTGGGTTTGTTCAAGAATGAGACCAATTGAGAAACCATCTCCCCTCCCAATTCTGGTTAAGGTGAAAAGGCGTTATAAGATTGGTGAAATTTTGGATGCTAGATAACGTAGAGGAAAGCTGCAATATCGGGTAAGATGGAAACGATACCCCCTTGTGGAGACACAATGGATAGTTGTGGATAATGTTAGAGCCATTAAGCTAATAAAGAAATTCCATTCTAGATCCCTGATCAGTCACAGTGAGGAGGGTGAGTAGGTATTAAGAATTTTAAGCAATGTCTCTATATATACATATGTTGGTTTTATGTCTTTCCAGATCCATTCTTTTGGGAGGTCAGCATGTCAGGGATGAAACTTTGGCAGCTACATGCCTCTGCATTTCATCTTGCCTTTAGATTAAGGTGGGGGGGGATGTTATTTTCAAGTGGGTTAAATGGAGAAATGAAACCTTTTGATTCAGCTGGAGACCGTGAGAGACTGAAGCCTGTCAAGGACACCATAACTTGTGTGGATTTGAAGCAGACGATTCCCATAACAAAGTGAACTTGTTGATATGTATTATGTAAGATATTGTCTGGGAGAATTATTGTTTAAGTCTATGAATAAATAGTAAGCTTTTTGGAAATGAAATGAACCTGGAGTTTTATTTGGATTCTCGAGCTGGATGTTGACAGTGGAATGCCATTCTTTAGGAGGAAGAATGGGAATGCCAGTTAGTAAAAACTCTTTTCTAATACAACTGATACTCCTTTCTTTTCAGACACACAGATGTGCAGAAAATGTAAAGTATACCAGGGGTTTATGTAAACATATTCTTAAAAAGACAGCTATTTGATTTTGTGCTTAGAAGAAGAAAACTAATTGCTTGTTTAAAAGCAATCCCAAATCTGAAGAGAGAGGATTTCTGTCAATCCATATCCTGCTTAAATCAACAAATCCCAGTGCTTCACCTTTTAACAACAAAGCATTTACTTCCAGAATCAGACAACAGTGCACTTAAATTGTTTTTCAATTAACCTCTGCCCTGAAAAATAGAATGATGCTGTGTATGGAATCAGTAGATTTGCTATCAACCTTACTCTCATCTGATAATTGCAAAAATTTTGTTAGTACATTTTGTAAATGGTCCCAGCTGAGCACAATGTAGTTATTTCAGATGTTTTCCTTAAAGTGCACTGCTTTATCAGCCAAGTTAATTGGTTGGAAAACATCAAATCAGTTACAGAAACACGACTTAGAAGCTTAGAATAGAATACACAAGTACCACATTTATATATCATTATCTTTCTCTTCATGTTCTTTCCTCTCCTCTTTCTGATCTCTTGCATCTCGACAGTTGCTTGGGGTTGCCCTTGAAACTACTTGGAAGCATTGACTACCCTGAATGCAGCAGCTTGAGCATTGATGGGCTTGCTCAGCATGTTCATGTGACATCTTTTATGTGCAAGCTGCAGTGATTATCAATGTACTTTAAGATGCTGGTTGTTAGTGTTTTATTGGTCTTTTTATTCCAACTAAGGTAAGGTTGATACAGAATGCTGGCTCTCACCAATATAGCCCTACATGGCTTAAGAGCCTTTTGTTTGAGAGATTGCCTGTCTCTCATGGTTCCTGTCTAGCCAATATAATCTTTTACAGTGGGTGTGCTCTGAATCCCCTTGATTAAACGGTGTCATGTACTGGGACCCAGGAAGCATGTCTTCTCTGTAGTGGCACTTGCCTTCTAGAATGAAGTTCCCTGAGGTCCAGACGATTCTCAGCCCACTGGCATTCTAGAAGGCCTTAAAAACTTCATTATTCTCCCAGAACATTGGGTAGTTTCAGATTTGTGAGTCCCCTAGATTGCCACCTTATAATAAGCTTGTAACTTGTTTTGTAAATATTTTTGAATTAATTCCATTCTTATTTACTTGTTGCTTTTGCATGTGTGTGTGCTTATAAACATTGAAAAAATAGTTCCATTTAGAAAATTCCACCCGCCCAAAAAAAGATTATCCTGCTTTGTATCTCCAGCTTGTTATTTTCTTTCTGTTTGCTTATATTAAGGATGTGCTTGTTATCAAAATATAAAATTAGCCATTATACCAGTCTGATCAATATGGGACCAAATCACTTTGCTATTTCACTTGTATGACTAATGCCTAGTTTACCTATGTTTTGGATGTATTGCTTCAGAATAAAAATGAAGGAGAGATAATTTCTTTAAACTGGAAATTATATGTTGTAAAGGTGGTTCCAGTTCAGTTGCTAATGTGACCAATTAATTTTTTTATGAATAAGAAAGTGAAGGGAGATAGAGAATAATCTCAGAAGTGGTTTTGTAGCCTATTGTTATCACATTCTTCCTTTTCACTAAGATTAATACAGGTATAAGAAATTGCTTTCTCACTTTAGGAGAAGGTCTCCTTTGTCTATTTTCTGGGAATTGATTTTCATAATATGAAGAAACTTTGGAGGAGGAATTATAGATATAGTGCTCCAAATCTTTTTCAATCCATTTGGATTGAAAATCCAAACTCAAAACTAAATGCAATAAAGTATCAATACTATCAAGAACTGAACATTTTACATTGCTTCCTTCATTCGTATGATCATTTTTCTTTCTGCAATTAAATACCATTTTCCTAAATCAGTACTTTCCTCTTTTCTGTATCAGTGTTTAGATAGAACATACTGAATTGTTTTTAATACATTGTCAATTTTGTTGTCATTGTAGGCGTGAGAAGGGATTGTATATCTAAGGCATAGATTGGTTCTTTATCCTCTTTTCCAGACATATCATCTCTTTATTAGCTGCCCTCTTAACCTTGATTTTTCTAAACTGCCGAATTTATTTTAACCTCTAGGCTAAATACTTCTGCATGACTCAGATCTATATGCTAAATCATTTATGTTCCTTTCAGCTGCCACATCATATGTCTTCATAGTTTTTATATGTGGAAAAATAAATCAAGGGCAAAAATAAATTTGCCTGATTACAGATTATTATATCAGCTATTTACCAATGGATTTTTAAAAAAATTATCAGCAGGTCCTTTCTATGCACAGTTTGACTTATTCCAAGTTTAGTAATAACAATAACTGTTAACTTTCCTGTTTATCTGTTTCTAGCTACATTTAGAATTTTATTTTAACTGAAGCCTTAGTGTTATTAGTGTTCAGAGCAGTAAGACTGTTTCACATGTGCTGGCTGTATTCAGCTAATCTTTTAAATTTTTTATCTTATATGTTTTAGTTATTTTATTTTTATGTCCATGTCTTATGTTAGATAAAATTGGTAAATGACCATACTAAAGGTCTTTGACTTCAATTTTGGGGGCAGGAAGAAGAAGCTCAGTGTCAAATTTGTGTCAGAGCATGCACAGTCTTATTGCACTGAGGTGCACCTTTCCTTATGGTATATTGACCCTTTACAAACAGTACTTCATACCCCATTTTATCCAAGTTTGAAATACTAAGTAAATTATGGTCTAACTCTAGCACTTATAATACATTATCCATTTCTCCAATACCAGGTACATAAATTTTACCTTCCCCTTTAACAGCAGACTGTTGTCCATTAGCCAAGCTAACAAATGCTTGCTTAGCTGGCCTCAAATTGGAAAACATTTGTGGGTCATTTGCAATAATGCTGACTGGCCCCACTGTCCAACAACCAAGTGGTTTTTTTCCTGTTAATGTCACTGCCAAGGAAAATGTCGGTTGTATAGCTCTATGATCTTGTCTTGCTGCTACTCTGTTTCTCCTCTCAGGGCAGCATCTCTGGAGATGCTTTGTAGAACCACACTTGAAGCAGCATTTTACCATGCAAACATTCTCAGCTACTTTGCTGGCATCCTGGGACATAGCAGTTCTAGGCTTGGTCGGTGCATTGTCATCACTTCCTCTCTGCTGCTTTTACAGACATTTCCATTCCTCCTCCAGCAACCGGCCATTCCAATAACTCATGGTTAAGTTCTTCTCCTGCATAGACTCTAAACTGGTCACTAGGATGTCCCAAGAATTGTCCAATGAACTGAGCACCACATACACCTTATGTGATTCAGTGAAAGTCATCCCTCTTTCCTCTAATTCTAGGAATGTCTTTCTCATGGACTGCAAATGTGTAGACATGCTCTCTCCCAGCTTCAGCTGTGCTTTACAAGCTTTCTTGTCAGTATTACTTTGCTGCTTGCAGTCTCCCTCACGTACACACTGTGCAAAGCTTCCCAGCACTCTTTAGCAGATTGGAGACCTCTCACATGTATCAGCTGGCTATCCTCTAAATACAGGATTATACTGGCCAATGCTTTCTCATTCTTTATCTGGTCCCCATCATACAGGGCTGCAGGTGGATCAGCAACTATCACCCACAACTCCTCCCTTTGCAGGTACATCTCCATTTTCAAACTCCAGGAGAGGTAGTTTGTCTCATTCAGCTGAGACACTGCAAAACCTCCTTCCATTATGCTGATGGAAGCTATGTTGCCTGCTTCTTTAAACCACCACAAACCACCACAAATCACAAGCCTTAACTCCTCTGGCTCTGGGTCAAACTCTCACTGGGTTTCTCCTCACTCTGGGCCCATAACCTGTCAGAGCTGAGGTAACCCAGGAGAAAATACAGTAAACAGTGGTTTGTATTAAATGGTGATTTATAATACAATATCTAAAAATATACTAAAAACAAAATGCATACATGTGGTGATAATTCAGCAAACTCCAATACACAGCAATTACAGCAGGAAACCGACAAGAGAGAAAGACTCCAGCAAAGCCTTCCCTTTTTATAATCGGACTCTTAAAGGGATACGCACACCTGCTGAATCATTCCTATTGTTGCATCATCCACCTTACATTGTATTACATCATTACATAAGCTGTTTAGCTACTAAATTATTGTCCTGACAATTTGTATCAACCTGTCAAAGGTAATTCTGTTCTCCATAGAATACGCTTTTGTTTTCCTTCTTCTTCTAGTATACACAAAATGTTTTATGCAAATGAGCTTTTTCAGGTTGGGAATGGGATTCATTATACAGTTTTGTTCTGATATGTTCAATGTTCTGATAACTTACATCTTCTTCAACAAAATGGTTCCTACTTGTGCAGAATTTCTAGTAGAAAACGATTAATGTTTATATATGAGAAATAGCTATATATTTATATATATAAATATAATGTATAGATTTCCTCTTATTCTTCTCCTTTAGGAACAAGTAGGAGAAAAAGTACAAAATCAAAATTCACAATTCTGACTTTCTAGGCAGCATTTTCATTTTACTTGTTCAGATTCTGTATATTTGCCCAATGACTTAAAATTGTGGAGGTTAAAAAGGAGTGCAGATAAAAGCATTTTCTCCTTGCGAGTAGACATCTGCTCCAAGAATGATAATGTGCTCATGGAATCCTTAGTACCTGCATCTGTAAGCTAAAATAAATATACAAAGATAGGAATTTGCTTTCCGCTTGAGTTAGAACCCTGTTAACACAAGAAAGAAATATCATCTTGGTTCTGACTGTTTTTATCAGTCCCTGAAAAGCTGAAAGAGGCTATTCACTGTAAGTACATCAAGCAGCTGGCATGTTCAAGCACTTACTTGTCATTAGCTGTAGACCCATTTTTCTAAGACACAGATCTTTGTCTGGAAAGGAGCAGGAGAATGCATTTGTTGCTACTTGTTAAAATGATTTTGGCAATTGAACAGCGAGATTGTCAAGTCACCTCTCAGTATTTTTATTGCCTAGGCAAATGAATAAATACATCCCCTTTTTGAAATCTGGACCTTTCAGTCCTGATATATAAATTACTGTACTTCTAAGCACATTAGGAAATCCATCCTATGGTCTTCCAGTGGTAATTCAGAGATGATGTAGCTTAACTTTCTATAGGTTGAAGAGTCAAAACCAGCATACATGAAACTTAAATAGGAATGTATGTTGATGTGTGAATCTTATTAGACCGGAGAGAGTTGGAGTAAATAGAATTTTTTTGTCTTTAATTGCTTGCTTTCAGCAATGGCAAAATTCTTCTTGGTGCTTGCCATTGATGTGTAATAAATATACATCACTATGCACTAGAACAAAATGCCAGAATATGCTGATGACTACCATTATATAATCCTTACACCGTATACATACATGTGTGTATATATGTATATGTATATGTATTTTTAATCATTTTAAATACTCAAATTCCAGGTGTAAACATTTAGAAAGCCAGTAAAGCTACTGAACTCCAGGATACAAAAGAGCCTTTTAATCACTGAGCTTTCGTCAACCTCCTGTTGACATCATCAGAGTAAGGGCTAAAGGTGGGAAGAACTTACATATATACCTGTGTGACAGTTTAACTGTCAGGTCATAGAACGTGTAATCGGCCCGCCTGCCCCCCGCTCTCATGCATTCAGCTGCACTAATTCCGGCTCAGCGGTACAAGCCGGCTTCCATTTAGATCTTGACATCTTCCCTCCCCCCAGCTGTCCATCCTGTTGCGCGCGGCTGCTCAGCAGCATCACTGGACCATCACTCATGCTGTCTTGTTCGATCATGGCATTGGTCTGCCGCTTAGGCATGTCAGCTGTCAATGTCCTCATAGAACGTGCAATCGGCTTGCCTGCCCCCCGCTCTCCTATGTTCGGCCACACCAACTGAGGCTCTGCTGTATAAGCTAGACCTCATTGTGATCTTGATACTCTCTCCTTCAACAGTTGCCGGATGTGTTTATGCTGTTGCGTGCAGTCGTTTGGCGCTGTGGATGGATCATTGTTCTTGCCATCATGGTTAATTGTGGCATTGGTCTGCTGCATAAGCACGTCAGCTGTTGATCTCCTCATCATGCTTCTCATCCTGGTCATATTAGTCCGCTGTCCTTCCTTCGGCTCAACAGTGGGCTCCACTTGTATTTTCATCACTCCACCTGTCATGCCATCATGTTGTTGAATGGGTGAGTCAGCTCTTTCATATTTTTATTCATCCAGCATGAAAATGATAAAAGATTAACTCGTTCAGCTAACCTGCGTCATTGTTCATGCCTCCTCAATGTTTGGTATGTGTCAGTTGATTGAATGGCAACCGGACAACCAAGCCTCTTTTAGTAAATGGCCACCTTTGGGTTTTCCCCCTGCTCCTGGATTTTTGCTACCAGACTATTTAACTTTCTTTAAAGTTTACTTGATGCAGAATGCAGATCCTTTCCATTCTGCATCAAGTAAACTTTAAAGAAAGTTAAACTGTCTGGCAGTAAAAATCCACAAGCAGGGGAAAAAACCCAGTTTTTTTAAAATGCCAGACTAGTGTGTATTCAAGTGCCTCCAACCCACTTGCTTGCTGCAAAGCCAGATTGAAGCAAGCAAGGGATTGGAGGCATGTGAATGCATGCTAGTCTGGCCATTTCAGAGCTGGTCCAAAACTGAAGGGAATCATTCCCACCCCACTTGATCACTGCAGGGTTTCATTTCCAAAGACCCTCTGCACATGCTCCGGACAAAACGCCAGGACTGAAAAAGCAGCAATGGGAGTGAAGGGCTGTTCAAAGGAGGAGAAAGAAGGAGAAAGTGGGTGAATTCATTACTGAACAGATGAGGCATGATGCGTGTTGGAGCATGGTAGGCTTGGCTGCGTGGGCCCTTCGGCATTGTAAGTGGTTGCGGGGTGCATGGGGCAGCTCCCTCCACCTGCCTCACGGCAGCAGCCCCCCTGCCTCCCCCCTGCAGAGAACCAGTTAAATTATTTGAATCCCACCACTGTATGTATGTATGCAATCTTTTTTACACTAACAACAAGCTGACATTTCATTTTTTACTTTCAACTGAGACACTTTTTTAAAATTTCATCTGGGATTTTGTTTTCCTTTTTAAATTTTGTTGATCTGCCATTTTTTAATACATCTGTGGATTACAAACTATATCAAGAGGGCAACATCAACATTAGCCACAGAAGGGACCAAAAGGAGAACTCAGAACTCCCAGAACTCCTGACAGTGTAAACAATTAATGGCTTGACTTCAGAGGTGTAGGTGCCCTATCACTGCAGGTTCTTGAGAGGATATTGGACAGCCATTTGTCCAAAATAGTGTAGGTCCCTTCACTTGGTTACTCTATTATTCTAGAAGACTAACAACTAAGAATAGAAATTTCAGTTTAAATTTTCTTTTTCAAAAATCTTCTAAGGTTTAGGAATTATGAAAATAAACTTCAAGAATTTTTAAAATATTGGGGGGAAAATCCTTTAACAAGTTGGCCTGGTGTTCCAACTGAGAGATGGCACAGCTGAGAGGTGACCCAGATGTGTGATGCCCAGTGTCCCAACTGAGAAACAGCCCAGCAGTCCAGTTGAGAAACAGAGAGGAAGCCCAGTGACCCAGTCTGGCAGCTGAGCAGAGGATGTGAGATGCAAATGGAGGCCACTGAGCTGAGGAGCGGAGTGCTCATAGCAGTGACTGAGAGCAGCACGGTGGACCAGCAGCAGCTGAGAGCAGCTCAGCTGTGGCTAAGCGTCCAGATCAGCACATCATACCGGAAATCTCCAACAGTAGCCAAGCAACCAAAGGACAAGAAGACAGGAAAGAAAAGGATAAGTATCTGACACTTGTGGACAGAGAGGAAAGGGAAAAACTTTCAAGTCAGGTTATAGAGCAGACATGTCAAACACAAGACCCGGGGGCCGGATCCGGCCCGCGAAGTGGTTTCATGTGGCCCCCGAAGCCATCCTGGAAACAGTGAGGGAACGGCCCCCACTGCCTTGGCCCCGGCCCAGAGACCCTCCTTCTGCCAGAGACCCTCAGATCTGTCCCACTCCTGCCCAGGCCCCCATAGGCACCCTTGATGCGAACGATGTAGAGCTGGCCATGCCCACCCAGTAGGCCATACGCACTCTAGCCACGCCTACCCAGTAGGCCACGCCCACCCTGGCCATACACACCCGGCCCCTTGAGGGCAAACACAATGCTGATGCGGCCCTCAATGAAATTGAGTTTGACACCCCTGGTATAGAGGATTAAGAGCTAAGCATCTCCTAGAAAAAAGCCTGAGATTTCCAACATAAAGAAATGCATAGCACTTCATAAAGGGCCAAGAATTTGTAAATTCTTAAATTTTTAAAATTTCTGAATTTTTAAAAAAATCTTTTTTGCTAAATTTTTAAATTCTTTTTCCAATTTTTTTTAATCTTTTTCAACTTTTAAATTTATTTTAAATTTTAAATTCCATTTTCAATTTTTAAAGCTTTTTCCATTTTAAAATTCTGTTTTCAATTGTTTTTATAAAATTATTTTTCCCATTGTTTTCAATTTTTCAATTTCTTTTTTTAACTAAATATTTTTTAAAATAGCTTACTTTTTTAATTCTTTAGAAAATTTTAAAGTATTAATGATCTTAAAAAATCATGGAAAAAGAGAGGCACAACAGGGAAAATAGTGATGAATTTTTCAAGACGAGAAGAAAGGGTCAAGAACTTTTGTAAATTATTGTAAACTGACATTTGGCAACATGGAAAATGATTTTTAAAGAATTTTTTAGTTTTTTAACAAACAAAAAAAATCATGGACATAGAGACTGACATTACAATGACTTGCAAAATATGTCATATGTTTGACTTAATGCCCACAGAAGAACTAAACTATGTATGTATCAAATGTAAATCATATGAATTATTAGAAGAAAAAGTAAAAGGTCTAGAAGCAACTCTAGCCACTCTGAAACTCAATGAACAAAGTGAGAATCTCCAACCTAAACAAGAAGACTACACCAAAATTAAACACAATAGGGAGCAAACACCTTCTAAAATAATGATCCCAGCCAAACTGAACGCAATAGGGAACAAGCAGCTTCTGGAAAAAAATGATCCTATATATCAGGGGTATCAAACTGCTGGGCCATGGGCTGGATGCATCATCTAGAAGCCATGCCCACCCTATTGACGGCAATGGCAAAATAGTCCTGATACGTCTCAAAAGTCACGTGATGTTGCGTGTTTGACATGTCTGCTATATATGAAACTAAAGAGGAAGACCAATGGAAACATGTCACTTTTAGAAGAAAACAGCAACCAACAGCAAAGCCCCTACTATTTACCCTAGCCCACTCCAGTGATTGCTTTCATAGCCTGACCCCTGGAACAAAATAAACAGACACCTATAAAAGAGCAGTCATCAATAGTTTCTAAAAAGGAGACACAACCCAGCATTCCTGTGACAGAAAGAATAGTATCCCAGACTTCCCTAGGGAAAAAAGGGCAAATATTGGTGATAGGAGATTCAATTCTTTGGGGAACAGAAACTATAGTCTGCAGACAGAGCAGTCAATCTAGGAAGGTATGTTATCTCCCTGCAGCAAAAACCAAAGATATAGCTGAGAAACTTACTAAAATAATCAACCCCCAGGATTACTAACCCTTTCTTCTCCTACACGTGGGGACCAATGACACAACAGTGAATCTAAAAACAGTAACAAGAGATTACGATCAGCTAGGGAAGAAAATTAAACAATTAGGAGCTCAAGTGGTGTTTTCAGCTATACTTCCAACAAAAGGCCAACATCCAACGAGGAAGCAAAAGATTTTAGAAATGAATCACTGGCTTAAAAAGTGGTGTCATCAAGAGAACTTTGGTTTCCTAGACCATGGTCTCCATTACCTACATGAAGGTCTACTGGCAAGGGATGGAGTGAACCTTCACAAGAACTGGAAAGAATTTATTCAAAAAATGACTGGCTCATTTTATCAGAAGGGCTTTAAATTAAAATCAAGGGGGGAGGGGGAACAATCTTCAAGACCTTTAGAACCTGATTCCAAGCAAAAACCACTAGATAATCAATCATATAAGGAGGTAAGGAGTAAAGAGAAAGAAGAAAAAAGGAAAAAAATACAATGAAGTAGAGAGTGATGGAAAGGATGGAAATTCTAGTTACAAAGTAGAAGATATAAGAAACATACTCAAGACCTATAAAGGACTCAAATGCCTATACAGAAATGCTCAAAGTTTAGGGAACAAACAGGGTGAACTTGAAATACTAGTAGATGAAGGTAAATATTATATGGTTGCCATTACTGAAACTTAGTGAGATGAAACTCATGACTGGAATGTACTGATGGAAGAATACAAACTATTAAAAAAACCCCAGACCTAACAAAAAAGTAAATGCTGAAGATGAAATCAAAATCCTGGTATATATTATCATCTGTAGTGGACATGTGTTAAAGCCAAAAAAATTTGGACAAAAATACATATATGGTTAGAAAAGATGTTAGGGATACATGTAGATTTTAAACCTGAATTTTTTTAATTAGGTATAATTTCAGAAAAACATGACAAACAAAATGTATATTTAACATTACATGTATTAACAGCAGCGAGAATTGTATTTGCTCAGCACTGGAAAAATGAGGTAACACCATTGGCTGAAGGTATCATCAAGAAAAATCTGGACTGTGCTGAAATGGATAGACTTACATTGAGAATCAAAGAAAAAGAAGACACAGAATACTTTCAAACACAGAACCTATTTTATCAATGGCTGGAAAAAGGAGATAGAGAGTAAGAACTTAACTTTTATAACTAAGCAAAAAAATCAACATAGACAACACATTGTTCATTAAGCACTAATGAATTGTAATAACATAAAATTAATAAAATACTTTTTTTAAAAAAAAAAGAGGAGGTGGGGTTGCATTATTTATAAGGGATCACTACCTCTCTACAGAAATCCACAAAACCAAGGATGTAAACCTCCTAGAATCCATATGGGTCAATATAAAAGGAAAAAAGAATGACATTGCTATAGGCGTATACTACAGGCCAGCAAACCAAGCAGAAGAAATAGATGAACTCTTTGCTAATCAACTAACAAATGTATGTAGGAAATATACCTCAGTAGTAATGGGAGACTTTAACTACCCTGATATCAACTGGGAGACAAACTCTACAGCAAGTGGGAGATCAAACAGATTCCTAATCAACTTAACTGACAATTTTGTCATCCAAAAGGTAGAGAAGGGAACTAGAGGAAAAGCTATACTGGACCTAATTCTTACTAACAGAGAAGAATTAATAAATGGAGTTGTAGTTGCTGTAACTTTGGGTGAGAATGACCATGTCATATTTGAATTCAATATAATGCAAACATAAGTGACAGTAAATAATCCAGCCAGTGTCTTAAACTTTAAAAAAGCTAATTTTAACAAACTCTCAGAGACCCTAAGAAAAATTCAATGGATGAAAATCCTAAAGGGGAAAACAACTCAAGAAGCATGGGAAACTTTGAAAAACATGATCACAAAAGCCCAGTCCAGCACAATACCACTGAAAAAGAAATCCAAGAAGATATCAGCATAGTTGCACAAAGATCTCTCTGATAAACTGAAAGATAAAAAGGATAAGTACAGAAAATGGAAAGAGGGACACATAACTAAGGCAGAGTATCAGCAGATAGCCCGAATCTAGAAAGATGAAGTCAGAAAAGCAAAAGCTCAGAATGAATAAAGACTTGCAACAAAAGTCAAAGATAATAATAAAAGGTTTCTTTCAACATATAAATAACAAGAAAAAAGTCAAGGAAACAGTAGGTCCACTTGAGAGAGAAGACGGTAAGGAAGTAATAGGCAGTAGAGAGAAAGCAAAGCTGCTTAACTCATTCTTTGCATCAGTCTTCATGCAAAAAGAAATTATAGACCAACCTACCCAAAACCCAACTGTGAAAGACAAGCTAGAAATAAAAATTAAAATAAGCAAGAAAATGGTTAGAGAACACCTATCTGATCTTGATAAATATGAATCACCGGGACTGATGGATTACAGAACCATTGTACTATATCTTTCAAAAATCATGGAACACTGGGGAATTACCTGAGGATTGGGCTTGGCTAGTTTAGAGAAAAGAAGGACTAGGGGGGGACATGATAGCAGTATTCCAGTATTTGAGAGGTTGTCACAAAGAGGAGGGGGTCAACTTATTTTCTAGATTGCAGGACAAGAAAAATGAATGGAAATTAATCAAAGAGAGAAGCAATCTGGAAATTAAGGAAAGACTTCTTAACAGTGTGGACAATTAACCAGTGGAACAGCTTGCCATCAGAAGTTGTGGGTGCTTCATCACTGGAGGTTTTTAACAAGAGACTAGACAGCCACTTGTCTGAAATGATATATAGTCTTCTGCGTGAGCAGGGGGTTAGACTAGAAGACCTCTAAGGTCCCTTCCTGCTCTATTCTGATTCATCCTGATTTACTATAATGACAACTGACAATGAGTGCAATATAACATAAATTAAATGTGTATAACAATTTCCTTGCCCTGGGGAAAAACTGAGCAAAGTTATCCAGTGATTACACCTCTATCAGCATGTCATTAACTATTCCAGATGGCGGTACTTTTACTGCAAAGTTTGCCAGGTGTAATGAAGAGGCTAAAAATAACTAAATAATGAGGTGTGACCCACTAATAGAGCAATTTACAAAAGGAATTGCTTAGTATCAGTGAACACTTAGACCCAAGAAACATAGAGAAGAAAAGAATAACCAAGACTGTAATGTTTCATTTGCAAATGGTGAATACAGAATCATTATTAGCTTTATAAAATTCCATGCATTTTTTTCAGTGAATCTGCAGATTGGAAGCATATGGATGCCACTTATGTTTCTGGGTTTTTTTTGGGGGGGGGAGGGGTTCCCCTAAGCTTTTGGTAAAATGTTTTCTATACAGTTTTCCTAAAATGTGTGGTTTAATTCTCTATACCAGTAGAAGGTTGATTTTTGTGTAACTTTCCAAACTTTGGAATGACTTTTATAAGTCTTTTCTACCATCTACACTTTGGCAAAGTGTTATTTCATCCCATTTTGCTATTTTAAAAAAAACGTTTGTGTTTTTAAGTAAACACTTTGGAGAAATATTGATATACTATATTTCTTTAACATCTTTGACTCTCCTTTGATAATAGGCCTAGATCATAGATATAAGTTTCAGTCAATTAATTACTGCCAGTTTTAAACTGGAAGAATGTACAGTATGATCCACAAAAGGATTTTATTTCACTGTGAGACATTTCCAGATCTCCTAATGGAGGTCTTTGGTGAGCAATTCCAAAACCAATGCCCCAATATTTTCCCTGGCCAGGGAGTTCTATATCATGTCAGCAAAGGAAAAGTACTTAGAGTTTGTGCTTTGAAACTTTATTAGTTTCCTCCACAGACAGTGTTATGTATGCAGGCATCTGCATAGCAACAGCCACCAGGGGGCGTTGGCCTGAACGGTTTTGGCGGGAAACCCAGTTTCGGCGGGAAACCTAGGGCCAACCCCATTGGCTGTCCGCTTACCTGGCTAGGTATTTAAGGAGGCCAGGTAACCCTCATTCCCCAGTATGCTACCCCCCTCCAATAAAGAGCTGAACACGTACTCCGGCTGGCGTCTCTTCCATAGACAGAATTTTATTAACACAGAAAAAGTTGCTTCCAGTTCCAAGCTGCTTCCATTTCAAGATGGAGCAGATTGTGCAATGAGTAAGCAAAGCTCATAATAAACAGTGGGGGAGAGGGAGGATCAGAAATTTATTTATTTATTTATTTTATTGGATTTGTATACCGCCCTATTCCCATAGGACTCAGGGCGGTTTACAGGGCAGTTAAAACCATGAATACAAAAAATAAAAACAATTAAAACAAATTAAATTAAATGTGCTGGAGGTTTTGATTAGTTATCTTCCTGTGAATTTACTGATTTACTGTTTTGGTCTTTGTCTTCAAAATGGCACATGGTATGTATTTTTACTGTTCCTTGAAAATGGAAACAAGTGTAAAATAGAAAGAAGAAAGATTGACTTTAACATGGGATAGATTTATGAACAAAAGATTTGCATTTATCCATATATGTAGGCCTGTTCAATCTGCATGAAAATTCCCATGTATTAATTGTATTTTAAAATGTGTTTTATACATTATTGCATTTAAACCTTTTCACAATTGGCAGATAAATAAGATGTATGATTATTAACAAGATTTCAATTCACATTTTAGTAGAGCAATCCAAATCAATAGTTCAGTTCATGTTAGAATTCATAGATTCCATTTCTAGGCATTCCCAGGTGCTGATTAAGCAAAGAAAAATTAAACTTTGCCCAAGATAATGAGGTTCTAGACTGCAGATGGGTAATTTTTTTGGGAGAGAGCACTAAATCTTCTCTGGTGATATCACCATGCTACCACATGATACATGAGGATGGCACTCGGTCTGTCATTTCATAATTACAGAATCAATAGAGTTGGAAGGGACCTTGGAGGTCTTCTAGTCCAACCCTCTGTTCAAGCAGGAGACCCTAGACCAGTGGTGAGATTCAGCCAGTTCGCACCAGTTTGGCAGAACCGGTAACTAATTTTTTGTTGCCCAGACCCAGAATGGACCTCTGGAAGCAGCATCGACACAGAGAACCAGTTGTTCACATATTTGAATCACACCACTGTCCTATACCATTTGAGACAAGTGGCTGTCCAGTCTCTTTCCTTTTTCAGGAAAGACAATTCAGCATACAATTAAGGTTCTTTAGATAAAGGTCATGAGATCCAGAGAAAAGGCACACATGATATGAAAATCTATATTTTAACAAATGTATGCTTTTAAATCGGTATACTGTATGCAGTATAATTCAGGCAAGAGTTCTTCATGGAAGAGCTTACACCTTATTCTGTTTGGTATATGTCTCAGTCTCACCATGAATTCTATATCATTAGTATCAAGTTCCATGCTTTTCTTAAAATATTCTGTTAGCTCATTATGACAATGATTTTCCATCACCTACTAAGATGTAGAACAATTTATGAGATTGTCAAGTTCCAATTTAGCGAAGCAAATCGTTTTCATTTTTCATTATGGCTAGGCACTTTAAGGAGTCTTACTTCACTGTTCTTGCATTTCAGTATTAGTTCATTTTATGGATTGTGAGACAAAGTACTGGAACTATTTTCAGGCAAAATGCACTGATATTTACATAGCTACTGGAAGCTTTAAACAATCACCATAGTGACTTGCATTTTTAATAAAAAAGATAAGAATAATATAATGCATTTGTATCTTCAAAAACTTGCGCATAAAAATCAGTTACTGGAGCCATGAGAAAGCATAATATTCAATAAATAAAATGACCTCTGGCAACATTCTTAGAATATTTTGCATATTAAAGCAAGTTCAATTTTATTCAGAAACATATATAATTTTGCACACTGAAAAACTAGAAGCTGCCTCCTCTGATATTATAGATTCATGCACTTTTGTATGGGTTGCCTCTCTAAAGAAAAGGGGTAGAAGTCAAGTCTGCTCTTTCCTGCTGTAATGTATTGGGATTTTACTTAAGCTGTTTCACGTGTCTGTTTGAATGCTGCTTAAGGTCGCTCAATTGGTGTGTCTGTGTAACGGTCACTGACTAGCCAAACTTGCTGTCTCCAAGAAGATCATTGGATGATTTGGAGCGGGAATGGGTTCCTTTAAACCTATTGGCCGCTGCCTAGTGGCCAACCATATAAGTAGCTGCGCAGAAGCCTCTGTTTCAATTCTGTTCCTGTTTGCCTCAATAAAGCAATGTTCCTGTTTGCACCCTCTCGTCTCGCTTATTGCCAGCAAAGAACTCACTACACAACAGCTGCTATGTCTGATCCAGGGATCGGTATATTCTGTAATTGGTTGCTGAGCTTCTCACATGCATTCTTTCAGCTTCAGAAGTGGGGGGCGGGGAGGAAGAATACAAAGCATCTGTTTTGTGGGAGTTCAGAAAATGGGTTGAAAATACCACTGCACTGGCCTACCTTAAAATCAAAATGCAGATTCAGTTTTTCCACAAAAACTGTATCAATTTGAATGTGAAGCTGAGAAATCGGATCAACTGCGAATTGCAACTGAAGCAAGGGGGATGTTTGAAAGAAGTATGGCAGACACACACGCACACCTATGCACACACACACACACACACACACGTACATATGTGTGTGTATTTTTCCTCTTTACATTCTGTTGAAGTGTGTAGGGTGGTGATATGATAGTACTGAGTATGTTCACTCTTTTACAACTCTTCTTTGCATGAAGAGTAGCCTTGCCTTGTTACACACCATTGTTTTTCTCCCAATTCTTTCAGTGATAGAACCAATCTGAAAAAGGACCAAGGAATATGCATGGTACAACCCTTTGCTTCCTTCTTCAAAAATCTTATATGAATGAAACAGAAAAGTGGAATGTTTCCCTATCAGATCTCCTTTGGCCTGTTGATTCTTGCTCATGAGGTATAAAATAGATAGATATTATAGCCATCCTATATATGTTATTGATTGCATTGAGTATTATTAGTAAACATTCTTAATTTTCAGTTAACATCAGCTCAGTTTAATGATACCTTGTCTGATTTTGAAAAATCAGTAGATGCTGGTTTTCCTCCTGTGAGGAATAAACCAAGGCTAATCATAGAACACAATATTAAAGTTACTTAAGTACTTCCGCTAGTTCCTTGTGGAGAACAAGAACTTCCTGTTATAGAATGCTCCCAACTTGTGGATCAGGATCCATGATGGAAAAGGAACTACCAAATATTAAAAATAAAGAGCATATTTAGGAAATTAAATTCAAATTATATGTATATGTATTAAATCACATCATTGCTATGAATATTTTATAAAGACCCTTAGGCATGATAAAGAATTACCTTATGCGAGTTACTATAATTTGGTTTTGAATTTTGATGCTGTTGATACAACATGTTTTTGTTTGGTTTTAGCTTAGTTCAGTGAATGAGCCCAGCTAATTTTGGATTAATCAAGAAACATTGATTGGACCATTTGAAATATGGCTTTCCTCTCCTATTGGTTGATATTATTTTTGTATAGTTTTAAGCTACTATATATAAAATGCCCTTTCACTAGGAAGATCTGTGTTATCTGCAAGAATCTGTGAAAGTATCTGAATAGATGCAATATTGTGGTTTTTCTCCATTTTTTGGTCACATGTGTTTCAAAATAAAGGTGATGAGGATTTTTTAAAAATAAGAGCCTTGCCTAGAAAGCAAACTAGCTGTATCAGATCTTATTGATCTCACTTTATGAATAAATATTACCTTACTCCTATTTTAAAGAATTATTTCCTTGTTGCATGCCTTTCTATTTAGCTTTTGAACTGGGTAGATTCATTGGACTTACAAACTGCTGTGTTAATTTTGAGACAGTGCTTCTTCAACCCAATATGTTGGAAACATAGAATTGCTCTGATAAAATACCTGAAAGAGAATGATACTGAAATATTTTGAATAACAGCTTTCAGATTAAGCTTAATAATATAGAAGATGCTTTAGAATATATAGTAAGGAATAATGCTTTGTTTGGCTGCTGGAGTAACTTAACATAAAACTTTATTCAGTGGTCCCATTAAATAATTTAATGCTCCATTCTTCTGCTACGTTAATAAAAATGTAGAAAAATACAGACAGTCCTTGACTTACGATAGTTGGACCTATGATGGCCTGAGAATGAATGCTTTATGGCCCATAAAGCACTTCTGGCCATCTTAAAATTCTATGCTCCCACACAGACATAAACCCACATTTTAGGTGCTTGGCAACCAGCTCATTTTTAAACCAGTTGCAGTGTCCCATAATCATTGAACCAAGACTGGGCCAATAGGATGAAATGCTGGAGATTGCACACTTCCTCTCCAAGAAGCCCTCTGGGTCTACACATCCTTCTTCCACTTTCTGCCTTAGTTTGCAGCTTGGCAGCTCTTGTTTCTACAAGCTGTCTGCTAGGACACTCCATAAACAATATTCCCATAAGCAATTAAAAAAGCAAGGAAGAAAAAAATCATAACATAATTCTGTAGTGTGGTCTCCTGACTCTGCAGCATTGAGGCAATTCATTGGGAGAATCAGTGGCTCTTCCCCCATTCTTTAGAACAAAAGACTGATTTCACAAAATCAAACTATAAACAGAAAAAAAGAAAAGAGAATATAAATATCCGTTTTCAGCTTTCAATAATCACAAGTAAGCAATAAATGACAAAGGAAATAAAAATAAAGAGAAGTTCAAATCACAGACCACAACTTAAAAGGAGCTTCCATTATAAAAATAGAAAGATCCAAGCAGACCATTAATATAGGAAGCCAGTTACCATTGGAAGGGAGTTGAGGGCTCGCCTGTCCATTCCTAACATTGGTTGGTTGTTTTTTTATCTGAAGAAACTCGTTTTTGGACTAAATCTACACTACTACTTTATTATCAGCCTTAGTGAATAAAAGGTTTACATGATAAGTGAATACAAAAATATGTTTCTGGTTATGTAACTAATAGGCATAATGTTTATGTAAGGAACACACAGTGTTATAAATTGTAAGATACAGTTCAGGCTGTATAAAAATTGTTTTAATAAATTTAATATTGCATAAAATAGTATCAAACCAAACCTTTAGGTTATTTTTTAAAAAATGATGCATGGTGACCATATTCACTAGAGTAGATAATTCAGATATGCTACTTGGTTAATTTTATTTCTTCTCCTTTGATTATAATTCCACTAATAAGGTCATAATGCCTTTTGTATAGGAAATGTGGAAAATCATAGGAGATACTCTTAAACTTTCAAGGTGAAACTGAGCAAGGGAACTCATGACTGCGTGATTAGAGAAGCATTAAATTTAGTTTTAACAGAAAATTGGAATGCATGTTGAATTCAGTGGCAAACAGTAGAAGACTCATGTTATTTCAATAATTGGCAATCATGTTACACATTGTTTCCAGTGGCATGGGGACATGTAGTGTGAAATTTTGGACATTAAATTTAGGGAGCTGTGTAGATGAAAGCCAAGATTCTAAGAAACTGTTTCTGAAATGTTATCTCTTCCACCTGAAAGGCCAAACAACATATATAAGAGAAAACAACATATTAAAGAAATTTGTTTACAAAACTGCAAGTATGTAAAATTATGTATAAGTATGACTATATTAATAGGGACGCAGTGGCTCAGTGGGTTAGGACGCTGAGCTTGTCGATCAGAAGGTTGGCAGTTTAGCGGGTCAAATCCCGAGTGCCGTGTAACAGAGTGAGCGCCTGTTACTCGTCCCAGCTTCTGCCAACCTAGCAGTTCGAAAGCACGTAAAAATGCAAATAGAAAAATAGGAACCACTACGGTGGGAAGGTAACAGTGTTCTGTGCGCCTTTGGCGTCTAGTCATGCCGGCCACATGACCATGGAGACGTCCTCGGACAAGCGCTGGCTCTTCGGCTTTGAAACGGAGATGAGCACCGGCCCCTAGAGTTGGAAATGACTAGCACGCATGTGCGGGGGAACCTTTACCTTTACCTTTTTATGACTAAATTAGGGAAAATGTGAACAGACTGTGTTTGCGTTTATGTGAACTGTTTTTCTTTTTGAAAACCATTTTAGTAAAGTGGAGAAACAGTATTTTACACTGGAAATTTTAAAACGTAGAAAGAAAACATTCTCAAATAACAGAAAAACAGAGTTGAAAGGGACCTTGAAAATAGTCTCACTTTGCTATTCAACACTTTCCTTTCTCCCCTCCCCAGAGTAACGTTTGCCTAGTCTTCTGCTTGTCTGAATCAGAGGTCTCTAATCCCCAGGCCATGGACTGGTACCGGTCTGTGGCCTGTTAGGAACTGGATAACATGGCTGGAGGTGAGCAGTGGATTAGCAAGCAAAACCAAAATCCCCTCTCCCCCCCACCCAGTCTGTGGAAAAATTGTCTTCCATGCAACTAGTCCTTGGTGCCAAAAAGGTTGGGGGCTGTTTTAAATGCAAAGGATTTGATTTAAAGGCATTTGCAATATTTGCAATTACAGTAAAATCTGTTTCAATTATTTATATCTACATGCTGAGCATTTAGGCTGAAATCCATTTGTCATTCTGTTGGAATGAGTGATGCATAGGACTTATTATGTAGTGATTTGTAGTGAAGTGTATCTTTCGGGCAAAGATATCAACTGCAGTTATTTTTTTTTTAATTAATTCCTTTCCCAGCAAATAAAGATGGGTTGTTAACTAGTAGAATTTACATGAAAAAAATCAGATCTATTTGGGAAATTGCTTGCTATACAAAATATTCCATTGACCAGATAAGTAGGAATAATAAATGTTACAATGAAACTTTTCTTTAGTGTTTATTTTGTCAAATAGAAGGGTACAATATTTATTAGGAAGTGGACAGCTCGGAATCAATATTAACTTGACATATTGACATATAGCAGCGGTCCCCAACCTTTGTGGCTTGGTGGCCTGAGGGAGGGGGGGAGGGGAACTGGGGTATACAAGTGACAGGCCAGTACACATGCATTTGTGCATGCAGCTCAACTTGCATCATGATTGCTGCTGCTGTTGTTGTTATAATTATCATCATCATCATCTGAGCCAGTCCTGACTCCTAGCAGTTGCATGGACCAGTCAAATTTTTTTTCTTGGCAATATTTTTTAGAAGTGATTTGCCACTGCATTCATCCTCAAACTAAGAGAAAGTCCACTCATCTGGCCTTGTGTAACTCAGTGATAAATTAACACTTATTAAATACTTGTATGTTCTTAATATAACATCCACCTAGTTGAACAATAGCATTTTACTCAGCATATGCAGATTTCTTTTTCATGCACAAACTGAGGAACAAAAGTGCACAAAGCTATTTGCATATCATGTCAGCAGTTTTTGAACTAATTTAGTGGCTATTTTCTCATCCCATTTAGAAGGCATAGACTGTTCCTGAAAATAACTTCAGATAATGTGAAGCTCATTAAAATGAGCTGCTGCTTCAGCTTTAAGAGCGAAAAAGAATGTATTCAAGGATATTGAAATGCAGAAAGACACTTATTTTCTTTCACAGCCCAATTAGTACTTCCAAAAATGCCATGTTATCGGAATTATGAGTACCAAGACAAATAGATATTTATAGATTGAAATCCCAATGAAAATATAATTTATGTAAGATTGCAAAAGGATACAAATGACAAATAACTTTTTAGATGAAATACTTTATGGAAGATACAAAAATTGAATTGTGTATATCTTGGCAAACTTCATTCACGGTACTGCCTTGATAGGTAAAGTTGGCTAAAATATGCATAAATGTGTAAGGATTGCATTCTTTAATGGCATAATATGTACAAACAGCATATTGCTTCCAAATAGTATCACTGATGCTTTGGAAATTCAGTTGCCTTTGCCTCTTTAGTGCTTTCATTTGATGCTTTCCGCACCATTTTGTTTGTTACTGAGGTTTCAAGTACATTGCACATTATAAATTTTAAATGTCAGTGGTAAAACACTTGTATTTCCAAGACCTAACTTTCTGAATGACACTACCACTTCTACAGTTGTAAAGTACTATTTATGCATGTTATGTGTAATAAATTGATTGTGGCTCTTGTTTTAATTCAAATTACATTTATGTATGCATATAGCCAGCTAGAAAACATATATGGACATCAATCTACAAGAAGGAACTCTGGGGAAACAAGCGTTGAAAATCACAGTATAAGATAGACTGCTTTGCCATCTAATGTCTATTGTAAAATTGTAATATATTGTTCTGATATCAACAATAGGTCCCTGATTGGAGCAATGTTTAAATCTAATCAAATCATCATCATCATCATCATCATCATCATCATGGTCATCATCATCATCATTATCATATATCATCATCATCATCCACTGAAAAATGGTAAATATGAAGCATTGATAGAAAAAAAAACCATAGAGGATGTTCAGAAATTCAAATATTTGCTAGAGTAGCATTCCAAGCATTACAAGAGGCAGAGGGGACTCCTTGTCAATTTTCTGGTGCGAGGGAAGTTGCACCAGAAAAGTTGCACCAATTGGTGGAAATACAGGATATGTCCAAAAAAGCTCACTCGTATATCAGATGAAAATATGCAACAATAGAAATGAAAAATTGGAGAAAACAGCACCAGAATGAAAAGTAGGGTATTTTAGCCTCTCTGTGCATTGTCACACAGTACTCTTTGAATAAATGTGAGGACTATAATACAGAGATCAATCTTCCATGAGACTTGTTTATGTCCCTATAGAACAATTCTATGATCAAATCTGGAATGCTCTTGATCACAGAAATGTCTTTATTTTATGAAGTATAAGAATAACCTTTTTAATGTAGATGATATTACAAAAAAGGGTCAAGTTTGCTTTTATCAGCTCTGTCGATTCTGGTAGTTACTGTAGTAGATGGTTTCCTTTTACCAACTCAAAAAAGATCAATTACATCCTTGAGAAGCTGAAAATTTTAAATTCTGTCCTATGCAATGTCCATTAGCATATTATGATGAAGGTCTAGTCAAGAAGTATCCAATCGGTTCTGTAAAAATGTGCAAAGTCTTTACCTGCCGTAAACTTTTCAATATTGCTTGGGTTGGCCTGCTTCAGAAGGGAAAAAAATTGGTGGAAACTTTTGCTAATATTATTAGTAATGTTATAAAATATTTTTCAATTAAAGTCCTTAATAAACTCACTTCTCTTCTCCTACCTAGACAGACTTGGACTCTGTAATTGCAGTTATTGTGTTTGTATTGTAGTCTTTGCCCAGAATGATTCAAAACTGTTCTATTGTTGCTTCTTGCTCTCCTGAAACATAAACTAAAATGAGTTCTGTTTTGTATAACTCATATTATCTTTGGACAGAGTTGTGTTTTGGGAGTCTAACAGAAACAGCATTACTACAATATAAAATAGGTAGCAAATTTCTGCATGTTCTGGGCACGTCCATCTGCTTTTGCCTCAGAATTTCTGTTGTCCTTAAAAGACAGATCTTTAAGAATTTTTAAGATTTGTAAGGAACTAAATCAGCTCTTGCATTTTCAAGCCACTGACTATAGGGAACATTTGAAGTCTACCTTGTAAATCAAAATAGTTTCAGATTTTCTATTATCTTGTCCTTGCTGAAATTCTTCAAGCCAGGCAATACATTTTGGTGAAGTTCTGACCAAGATGTTCAAATCAATTGTTTCACTTAGGGCATAATTTTCTGTAATCCATTCAGATACACAGCAACATTGGCTGCAGTGCCTATTCAGAAGAAGGTTAAACAAGAAAAAAAAAATGAAAATCTATGCTATCGGTACTCTCATCCATCCTTTCAGAATAATACGTTGTTTCAATCTCCCTAAATAATGTATATAGCATGTAGAGCACTGAGACCCATGTTCTGAAACATTTCATTCATTACAGCTAGTGAAATCCATTCATACGTCGTATCATTCATATCCCTATGATTTCAGCAATGAAACATTGGCTGCATATAGTAGCAGGATGTGTCTCAGATCTAGTTCTTTCATACATGACAGTCCATACTGTATGTCCTTCTGAAATATTGCAATTACGTATTCCAGCATGTAGGAAAAAAATGTCTGTCTTCAGCTCTGTGTTAAAAACTGTTGATTCATTTTTAGATGATTAAATTGGGGCAATCCTATGACCCTATTTTGAGGTTGTTAAGCTAGCATTTTTCAGATTCCCTTCAAAGGGTTAAAAAAAATGACACAGGCTTAGTAACTCAATAGAGCACCACTCATTCATGGGGTAACCGAAGCAAGAACTGGACTTAGAAGAGACTTCCAGGGTTCATCCTGTCTTGATGCTGCGATTGCTGTTGGAATCACAGATATTCAATACGATAATAAGATTTAAATGCTTTGTTGAATTAGTGCTTACTTTCTTACTTGCTTTTGATAGAAGAACAGGTAAAAGGACAGTCAAGAGATTTGGTCAAATTTCCTTAAGATATTTTATATATATATACGAATCCAAGGCATGTTAAAATTAACAAACAAATGAACACTGGGATAGAATTAAAAACTAAAACAGTTTTTATTGCTGAAAAATCAAGCTTTCGTTGGCCAACTGCCAACGTCGTCAGGATGGAGATGCTGGGGTGGGGAGATTCCATTTATACTGTTGGTGTCTGCACTCTGCTCATGGAGCATGCTCAGATCTGTTTGTTGAGGTCTGCCGTATTTCTTTGAGTTGTCGCGCATCTGTTTTTGGGATGTATTTGTCTCTGGGTATCTGTTGTTAAAAGTGAATTGTTTATAGCTCCATGTGTTGTAGCCATAACTCTGGTCATTGTCCGTGTTCTCATGCCAGGGATCTTAAATGGTTGTTGCTCTTCTTCCCTGTGTTCGACATTGCAGAGTGGTTGTGTGCTGGTGCAATCTTGGATTTGATGCAATGAGGTAATTTGTGAATTCTTGCGCTGTTTGTCTTCATGTCGCGCATGTCGTTGTTCTTCCCAATTTCTTAGTGCCTGGTATGCAGGGGGGAGGTCTATATGCCGGTTGATGGAGCAGTGGTTTGAAAACCAAGCTTTCTTAAACAAGCGGCCGCCTTTAGTGTTGTCGCTGGCAATTGCCTCAGTCCCTGCTAGATTAAAGGCATGGTTGCGTGTAGCCATGTGAACGTTGTTCTTGTCTTCTAATAGCAAGCTTGTGTTCATGCACCCTAGTCCTCAGTCGTTTTGCTGTCTCCCCAATGTAATTGCAATTGCAATTCTGGCATGATATCTTGTATACGACCGAGGCTTTTTCTTCATTGGGGAGTGGATCTTTAGGGCGCATGACACAAGCTCGTAAGGTCCGGTCAGGTCTGTGGGCAACTCCGACTTTGTGAGGGGTTAGTATGCGCACTGTGGCCTCGAATACACCGTGGATATAAGGCAGTGTTATCCGTGATGTTAAGGCATTGTCACATTCATGGCGGGTAGGTTCACTTGGCCTGCTGTATTGTCTGATGAAGTTAGACGGGTACCCGTTGTTTCTGCAGACATTATAAAGGTGGCGTCTTTCTTCCCTTTTTGCCTTATTTGTGCTGCAATGCGTATCTATACGTCTAAAGAGGGTTCTGATACAGCTGGCCTTATGGGTTGTGGGGTGATTACTTTCAATATATATGTATATATATATATATCCACATTTTTTTCTTTAAATTTGGCTTTGGGATTTTTATCCTATTAATATGAGCACTGTGGATCAGTAATAGTAAGTATAGTGAACTCAATGTTTGTATATTTGTATTCTTATTGAACCAGCAGATATTAGTTTATTTATGAAGAACAGTAAATTAAAGCTTTCTGCTATGTTGCAAAATGCACTCCAAATGTTGAGTTATTTTTATGCATAATACTGTACTATTATGATGATATTATATCTGGGTGAAACTGTTTGCCTTGAGTTATATATTTGATTTACTCCTCTTTTGCACTGTTGTTAAAAATGAATAAACTGGTTTCTCAATGATTGATGGAAATTTCGTAAAGCAAATTAGAGATCAAGGTCAAGCACATATCAAAAGGATATATCTTGCATTGATAGAAATTGATTCAGAGATGGAACTTGTTAAAGACTGTATGATAAAGTGGGCTCAGAATTTTCAAGAAGTTATCACAATGGATACTTGGGAAAAGATCTGGGTGAGAAATGTAAAATTTACACAGGCCCAAAATTTAAGAGAGAACTTTTATAAAATGTTTTATAGGTGGCACTTAGATCCTAAAAAATTAGCAAGTATGTATCTGAACTGCCAGCCCAAATGTTGGAGGTGTGGTTGTGAGGATGCAATGTATTTTCATATATGGTGGACTTGTAAAAGGGTTAAAGCTTTTTGGATTAAAATTTGGTGGAATATGCAAAAAATATTCAAGAAAAGGATAAAGTTTTGTCCGCAATTGTTTTTACTGGGCATTATCACAGATACTACTGTTGTGGACACTAAGTTGATGTTGAACTTAATTATGGCAGCGAGACTTTTAGTAGCGCAATATTGGAAGAAGGAAGAACTGCCGACTATAGAAGAATGGACTTTAAAGGTTTCCAATTTGGCGGATATGGCAAAGATTTCAGCGTATTTGAAAGACCAATCGCAACAGAGATATATTGTGGAGTAGAGAAGATGGATTGATTATATCCAGAATAAATATGGGACTAAAAAGTTTCACCTAGCATTTGAATAAGTAGTGGATTTATGTGATATATAAATTGCTTGTAGTTATTTTATTAAGAGTTAAAGTAAAAATTTTATTGTCGTTTTCATATTGTAGATTATGTTTGTTTGTATTTTTATACCCTGTATTTAGCTCTGGGAAGTCGGGGAGGGGGGAGGGGGAGGGGAGAGTTGGGGAGGTTTGGGGAGAGGGGAGGGGGTTGGGAGGGGTTTTGTTTTTTTAAAATGTACTGTAAAACTTTTCAATAAAAAAATGAATAATTGAGAAAAACAATATGTGAAAAGCTTGCATTCTGATTAGTCCTATGAATTCCTTTCCCCCATGCCATTATCACGAAGTGCTGAAGAAAAGGGGGAGAAGGTAACCAACAACCATCCTAGAAATCTGCTCAATTGGACAGTTTCATCATTACCAATGCCCAGGGATCCTAGAGATGCATTTCAATTTTTTATTTACTGTATTTTTATTTTGTTTATATTCCTTGTAAGCCATTTTGAGACAATTGTTACTCTGAATAGCAGAATATCAATTAATGTGATAAATAATTATTCCCTTTAGGATCTAAAGGTTGACTCAGCCTTCCATCCTTCCGATGTAGGTAAAATGAGGACCCAGATTGTTGGGGGCAATTAAGCTGACTTTGTAATAATGCCGCTTGGTGTGTGTGTGAAAGCCCTAACAAGCAGGCATATACATAGAATGAAGGCTACTGCTAAGCTTGTAAGCCGCCCTGAGTCTTCGGAGAAGGGCGGGATATAAATGGAATTAAAATAAAAAATAAAATAAATAAAATAAACAAAATGTGTTAACACGGATATTCATGAAGAAAGTTTTTCTTGGAAGCTATCACCACCAAATTATTCTGGCTAGAACAAGTTACAGAAGAACAATAAAAACAAATTTTAACAGCACAACAGACAGGAAATCGTATACCATTTCAGACACATGGCTGTCCAGTCTTTTCTTAAAAACTTCCAGTGTTGGAGCATTCACAGCTTCTGGAGGCAGGTTGTTCCACTGGTTAATTGTTCTAACTGTCAGGAAATTTCTCCTTAGTTCTAGGTTGCTTCTGTCTTTGGTTAGTTTCCATCCTTCGTGTCCTGCCTTCAGGTGCTTTGGAGAATAGCTTGACTTCCTATTCTATGTGGCAGCCCCTGAGATATTGGAACACTGCTCTCATGTCAACCTTTGTCCTTCTCTTCATTAAACTAGACATACCCAATTTCAGCAACTGTTTCTTATATGTTTTAGCCTCCAGTCCCCTAATCATCTTTGTTGCTCTTCTCTGTACTCTTTCTAGAGTCTCAACATTTTTTTTTACATTGTGGTGACCAAAACTGGATGCAGTATTCCAAGTGTGGCCTTACCAAGGCATTGTAAAGTGGTATTAATACTTCATGTGATCTTGATTCTATTCCTCTCTTAATGCAGCCTACACTGTGTTGGCTTTTTTGGCAGCTGCAACACACTGCTGGCTCATATTTAAGTGATTGTCCACTAGAACTCCAAGATCCCTCTCACAGTTGCTACTATTGAGCAAGTTACCACCTATACCAGTGATGGCAAAACCTTTAGAGACCGAGTGCCCAAACTGCAACCGGGTGCCAGGTAGATGTGGCCCATTGGGTGGGTGTGGCCAATTGGGCAGGCATGGCTGCGGTGGTAATGGCAGATTGGGTGGGACTAAAAAGTTCAATCAATTCCAACTTTGCAAGATCTTCTTTTTTCCCCACAAGAAGTTGAAATTGATTGATTGATTGAACCTTTTTTTTTGCACACAGCAGCAAAGGCCAAAAGTGAAAAGATTTTATAAAACCCAGCTGAAGGCCTAGGACTAGGGCGACAGTGCGCGTGCCCACAGAGAGGGCTCTGCGTTCCACCTGTGGCACGCGTGCCATAGGTTCACCACCACGGACCTATACTATACCTGTGCATTTGGTTTTTCTTGCCTAAATGTAGAACCTTACTTTTTACACCATTGAATTACATTTTGTTAGATTGCGCCCAATGTTCAAGTCTGTCAAGTTCCTTCTCTATCTTAAGCCTGTCTTCTAGGGTGTTGGCTATTCCTGCCAGCTTGGTCTCGTCTGCAAATTTGATGAGTTCCCCATCTATCCCCTTATCCAAATAATTGATGAAGATGCTGAAGAGCACTGGGCCCATAACAGAGCCCTGGGGTATCCCACTACACACTTCCCTCCATGTAGATGCAGTTCCATTGAGGACCACACACTGAGTATGGCCAGTCAGCCAGCTACAAATCCATCTGCTGGTGATGCTGTCTAACCCACATAAAGTACATAAAGTTCATTTTTAAACTGAACAAAGTTTATAGGCATCATGTTTTATTTATTTGATTTATTTATCATATTTAGGAACTGCCCATCTCCCTTATAGAGCAATGTTGCTAACTCTGTTCCTATATCAGATTTGTAAAAAGCTATTGGTCCTTTTGTATTTTCTGATTGCATGGTGTATTATTAGAGATTCATTTAAATTCTGTTTATATATAAGGGAGGAAAAAAGCAGGAAGATTGACAAATTCCATCTTTAGCTTGAAGGATTTATTTATTTATTTATTTTAATTCCATTTATATCCCGCCCTTCTCCGAAGACTCAGGGCGGCTTACAAGCTTAGCAGTAGCCTTCATTCTATGTATATGCCTGCTTATTAGGGCTTTCACACACCCCCGCAAGCGGCATTATTACAAAGTCAGCTTAATTGCCCCCAACAATCTGGGTCCTCATTTTACCTACCTCGGAAGGATGGAAGGCTGAGTCAACCTTGAGCCTGGTGGGATGCGAACCTGCACTAATTGCAGGCAGCTGGTGTTACTTAAGGAGGCATTAACCCACTGCTCCACCAAGGATAAGAGGTAATATAAAAAAATCAATCAATCAGTGACTTTTTACCTTCTTTTAGCAATGAAACAGATTATTTTAGGAGAACAGAAAATAAACACCCTGCTGGCAACATACTTCATGTATTAAAACAATATTTTTAAAGTGTTATACAATTAGTAATTTTTTGGAGTATGATATGAAACCAATCAGATGTCAGCTATAACTAAACCTTGGTTGTCAGATTATTTTAAAATGAACAGAAATCAGTGACAGGTAATTGATGAAAATAAAGTTGGAACTCATTTTTGTCAAAAGAAAATACCAGAGAATCGCAGATGCATTGCTGTACCTCATCTATATCAGGAAAGAAGTACAAAAGGATGAACTTCATTATAATGTCATGAAGCATGTTTTGTCTTTTTTCTCTCTTTCTCATTCTGCAGTTCATAGTACATATCTATTGTAAATATGAAAGATAAAATTTCCAAGTCTCTCTGTTACGTTCCCAACTTTTATTTTATAGCGATTAGAATTCAAATGCAATTTGAAAAATATACTATATTTACACTCGCACATATACACATTTTTTAAAAATGGAAGCTTCAGTAACGTTACTTTCCTTCAAAATATTTGATATTTCAGGAGGAGGTTGCAATGGTTCAGTGGCTTAATGACTCTGGAGATGTTCTCAGCTCTGGTGGTTCAAGCCCTAGTTCTGCATGGTGGGGTGAGTTTCCACCACTTGCTTCAGCTTCTGCCCACTTTATAGTTCGAAAGCATGTTGTACGTGAGTAGATAAAATAAGTACTATTTTGGTGGGTTGATGAGCTGTGCTCTATACAGGCAGCCAGATTCTTGAAGGCTCTGAACTTTCCCAGTAGTGGCATCTGCTTGCAAGACAGCTCTGGGAAGGGAGGGGGCCTTAGGTAACACTGCAGAAAGAGCCACTCATCTTTTTCTCTGATCCAAAGCCAGCTTACTCTCCTGTGGCACACCTTGAGAAGCATACAAGCATTTTCTATAAGAGTATATGAATAATCTTGGCAAGCCAAACTACCACTCTACAAAAAACATTGAGGTCTTCTGGCTATTGTAATGGAGGAGGAGGAGGAGGAGGAGGAGGAGGAGGAGAATTTCTATCCTGTGATGATATCTGTAACACCATCAAACATCCAGATCTGCCTATCCCAGATCCTTGGAAAGGATTCAATAGGTAGACAAAAATGCCTAACCCAGTCTGAACATCTGGCTGACTGCTAATAATAATAATAATAATAATAATAATAATAATAATAATAATAATAATAATAATAATAATAATAATAATAATAATAATAATAATAATAATATAGGTAGACAAAAATGCCAAATCCAGTCTGAACATCTGGCTGACTGCGATGAATAATAATAATAATAATAATAATAATAATAATAATAATAATAATAATAATAATAGTAATAATAATAATAATAATAATAATAATAAAAATAATAATCCCATGGCTGATCCCAGACAGCTATCGGGTGTGGTCCCTATGGTTATGGGATACCGGTCTTCTGATTGGTAGTGGCTTAGCCACTGTGAACCAACCCAGGCACCTCCCATCACCAATGATGAGAAGAAATAAAAAAAGTCCATACCAGATCGGTTGTCGCCCGGGTCAACAAGGATCGCGTCAGATGCTATGGCTCCTGGACATCTGTCAAAAAATGGGCCACAGGGCTCAGTTGCTACTGCTGGGGAACCAAAGCAGTAAAACAACTGTAAAGTGACTGGAACAAAAGCACAAAACCTGGACAACTGAAGAAAATCGAGAAATCATCCAATGCTACTACCAGGCAGAACCAACAGCCAGGGGATTTCAAAAAAGAATGATGCAACTGTGGAAGGAAAAGCATCCAGAAAGTAACGTGACCAAACAACGATTGATGGATCAAAGACATTTCATCATCCGTAATAAAGTTTTTACAGATGAGGAAATTCAACATCTAGGAACATTGGCTAAAAAGAAAACAACAAGCAATGATGAAGAACAGGTTGAAGAAATTGTTCCAATACCTGAACAAACTGACCAGCAAACTGACCAACCAGCAGAAGAAGCCACCACACAGGATGAAGATTCCCCTGTGCAACAACTCAAAAGTGTAGAGCTAAGTAATCTAGCAAAAATGCTGAAAGAAAAGATTGAAAACCACATCAAAGAAAACACAGAAAGAAAAAGACTGCCTGCCATCCGTGAAGTGTATAGCAAACGAGTGAAAGATCTACTAAATGCTGTGAACAACATTTTAACTTCCATCCCATCCAGCACACTGTATGAAACAAACCAACTAATGTACACTACAGCCGCTGTTGTAACTGCAGAATTGGGTTATAAAATGCCAAAAAAGAAACCCACTGGAACACCAATTGGAAAATTCAACTTGAAAATAAAACAAAAAAACTACAAGGAGATGTCAGCAAATTGAAATACTTGAAAGAAGGAAAACTAAAGAATGAAAAGCTGAAAAATAGTTTATACAAAAAATATTACCTGGAGGAAACAACAATAATAGAAATCATGGAAAACCTAAAACAGTGTAATAGCAACAGCAAAGAAAATTGAAAGATATAAAGGATGAATAAAACAATATCGTGAAAACGTTCAGTTCAGAAGAAACCAGCACCTCTTCTATCGGTCACTTGATGAAAATAAAGTCTAAACTACTGTTCTACCATGTAAAGAAAAAACCTTAAACTTTTGGAAAGAACTGTGGGAAAACCCAGTGGAACATAATAAAACTGCCTCCTGGATCAAAGATATCCAAAAACAAGCAACACAAAACAAAATGGAGAATATTGTAATAACCACTGATATGGTTGCAAAACAGATGAAGAAGGTCAAGAACTGGATTGCACCTGGCCTGGATGAGCTGCATGGATGCTGGTTGAAACACCTCACCAGCCTCCATCACCGCATGGCCACTCAGTTTGATGAAATGCTTCAAAATGCCACAAATGAAGAATGGTTAACAGCTGGTCGAACATATTTAATAATGAAAGACCCTGAAAAGAGCACAGAACCAAGCAACTACCGCCCAATTACTTGTCTGCCAACAACATTCAAACTTTTTACAAGAATACTGGCAAATTCAGTATTCAATCATCTGATGGAAAACAATTTGTATCCAGCAGAACAAAAAGGAAATTATAAAAAATCAAGAGGAACAAAAGATCAGCTGCTCATTGACAAAATGGTACTTAAAAATGCAAAACGACGAAAAACAAATTTAAATATGGCATGGATTGATTACAAGAAAACATTTGACTCATTACCCCACAGTTGGATTAATGCATGTCTGGAAAACTTTGGAATCAGCAAAAACATCTGTACATTTTTGAAAGCAAATATGCAAAAATGGAAAACAGTTCTAACAGCAAATGGGGAGAACATTGGTGAAATCAACATCAAACAACAAATCTTCCAAGGGGACTCACTTTCACCACTACTGTTCAACATCGCATTAATTCCATTGGCAATAATATTATGAAACACAAAACTGGGATACCACATCTCAAGCCAGCATGGCAAGATAAACCATCTACTATACATGGATGACTTAAAACTGTATGTGAAAACACACACTGAACTTGAATCAATACTCAGCGCAGTTTAGCAGCAACATCAGAATGGACTTTGGACTTGTAAAATGTGCTATATTATCCATGCAATGAGGAAAAGTGGGAAAAATAGAAGGAATAGAACTGGGAAATGGAAGTATTATGAGAGCACTAGCAAAGGATGATGGTTACAAATACCTAGGCATATTGGGAGCAGATAACATCTTGAATGGAAAAGTCAAAGAGTCAACACAAAAGGAATACATCAGAAGAGTCTGCAAAATACTAAAATCAAAGCTGAATGGTGGAAATATAATTAAAGCCATTAATACATAGGCAGTCCACGTGATACGCTACCCAGCTGGAATTATGAACTGGACTTTGGCTGAATTGGAACACCTAGACCAGAAAACGCATAAACTTTTGAACATGCACCATGCTCTACACCCACGAAGTGACATCGACAGATTGTACCTGCCAAGAAAAATAGGGGGCAGAGGTCTACTGCAAATCCACCAAACTGTAGAAGAAGAAAAATGAAGTTTGAATGACTATGTGAATCAAACTACAGAAAAATTGCTGCAGGCTGTGAAAACAGAGAGCATTATCAAAATAACAGAAACAAAGGCAGAATATAAGGAAAAACGGCTGGATGATAGATTAAATAGATGGAAAACCAAAGCTTTGCATGGACATTTGAAAAACATTGACGGAAAATGTGATAACAACTTGACATGGGCATGCTTAAGATGGGAACCATCAAGAAAGAAACAGAAGGCTTAATACTGGCTGCTCAAGAACAAGCACTACAAACTAATGCCATGAAAGCAAAGATACAAAAATCTACTGACAATCCAAATTGCTGACTTTATTTATTTATTTATTTTTATTTTTATTACATTTATATCCCGCCCTTCTCCAAATACTCAGGGCAGCTTACAAGCTTAGCAGTAGCCTTCATTCTATGTATATGCCTGCTTGTTAGGGCTTTTGCCCCCCCACCCAGCGGCATTATTACAAAGTCAGCTTATTGCCCCCAACAATCTTGGTCCTTTGCAACAACAAAGCTGAAACTGTTTCACATTTAATATGTGAGTGCAGCAAAATCACGCAAACTGATTATAAAGCTAGACATGACCGAATTGCTAAACTAATCCACTGGGCATTGTGTAAAAAATATGACTTGCCTGTGTCCAAAAAGCCATGGGAACATAGGGTGGAAAAAGTTGTTGAGAATGAGAGGGTGAAGATCTTGTGAGACTTCCGAATACAGACAGATCACCATTTGGAACACAACACACCAGATATGACAGTTGTAGAGAACCGAAGGGTACAGCTGATTGATATCGCTGTACCAGGAGATGCCAGAGTCAAAGAAAAAGAATTGGAAACAAATTACAAAATACCGTGACCTGGCCATCGAAACTGCACGATTATGGATGAAACACATAACAGTGATACCCATTGTCATCGGGGCACTGGGAACTATGTCCAAAAATTTTACAAAACACATCAAGAAATTGCAACTTCTTGTAATAACTCCAGCAAAGCTACAAAAACCTGCTCTACTTGGAACATCTTACATTTTAAGGAGATACCTGGTTGATACCTAGGATGTTGGCAGCAGCCCGTGTCAACCATTAGTGTCAGTCAATTTGAGTGTTCAGTTGACTGAGTTACATGTTTTATGAATAATAATAATAATAATAATAATAATAATAATAATAATAATAATAATAATAATAATAATAATAATAATGGAAATTAACATTCAGTTCAGTAGCATCAGTTCTGTGCTGGTAAATTTTTTCATTGTTGGAAAGCAGTGCGCTGCACTGGCTTCCGGTTGCCTTCCGAGTGAAGTTCAAGGTGCTAACAATGACATACAAAGCCCTACATGGCATGGGTCCGGACTACCTACGGGAGCACCTTCTGCCGATGTCAGCACCCCACCGTCCTGTGCGCTCCCACAGAGAGGGCCTCCTCAGGGTGCCACCGCTCAAGGAATGTCGGCTGGTGGCCCCCAGGGGGAGGGCATTCTCAGTGGGTGCGCCGGCCCTCTGGAACAGTTTACCAACCGAAATCCGGATGGCCCCCGACCTCCGTACCTTCCGTCGCGACTTAAAAACTTTCCTGTTCCAGCAGTCCGGCCTGGCATGATAGCGTTAATTGGGGTCCCAGTTTGTTTTCACTATTGTTTTTATTACTTTTTATTGTTCATCTGTATACCTTCCTTCCTCTGTACACCGCCCCGAGTCCCTCGGGAGAAGGGCGGTTTATAAAAACTAATAAATAAATAAATAAATAAATAAATAAATAAAATCAGCTTCTAATTTGAAGTTCCAATATGATCACTTCGTATCTCAGGGAGAATGTAGCTTTTGAGTTCAGTATTGTTATCTCCTAATACAGAAGAATTCATGGTGCACTATGGATATCCATTTCAAAAGGCCACATAATACTGATGGGCTGTCTGCTAAAAAAAGCAAGCCTATGACACACACTTGAGAGAAAACTGGGATCCCTGTAATTGTGGAGTCTGTCTGCCAAGAACAAAGTGTTTACATCTAGGTGGTTCTAGATGGTTACAGAGCTGGTAACAAAGAGTTAGAAATTCTGCATAGCTCTGCTAGAAGTTAAGAATAGAGATGGCGTGGAGCAAACAGAATGTGTATTAGATAACTCTTGGGGCTTTCATTAGGCTTAGGAATAGAGATGTCTAGAGACCAATAGGACAAATTGTTAGATCATTACTAAAATGTTTATTAGAAGATATTTCTTATATATCTTGCCTTGTCCTGCCTTTGCTTTAGTGAAATTGTATAAAGCTTTCTTAATCCTTTGTTCTGGGTCCTGGCATTTTGCTGGCTGTGGCCCTTTTTGCTGAAGCCTTTCAATAAAAGGAAACAAAACCTGCACCTCTTCATTGGCTTCAGCACCAGGCTCAGACTCAAATTTGGGACAACAATATGAAAAATTTCACAATATTTTCATGAGATTTTAGCTTAATCTAATTAAATGACTGACTTAAACCAGTCTATTTCCAGGTAGCAGAATTTTGAAACATTTCAGAAATTGCTACTGTAAATTTGACCATATTTTCCAAAGTAAAAGAAAATTGGGAAAGAAAGAATAGCTAATTATTTTCTTTATCCACTCTTTGACTTTCTTATACTTCCATGTAAAGTTCTGGGAATTGCCCTAAATTCTCATCATAACCTTTAGTTTAAGAAACTAATTGAATGAATGGTTAATGGATGAGGAAAAGAATTAAAATGGTACCCTCCCAGCAATCCCTAATTCACTTAATCTATAGAAAATATAGGCACAACTACTTGACACAACTACTATTTTATTTGAATAACAGAATCAATCTCAACCAGTAGGATATATTTTGTCTGTCTGTACCTTAGAACAAAACGTTAATTAGCATGCATATCACAACATTTGTAGCTTGTTTTGCCATATTCATACAACAGTTTACATCAACATCCATTTGCATGGTAATATATTTAGCAAACTTTTCAAAAGCATTCTTATCAAATGAGACAGACATCTAGCTTTTAATGGCCAGAGAGTTAATCATGTAAACTCCATCAACAATTTAAAGTGGGCTTCCGGTTTGCACGCACGGTGCTTTCGGATGCGCAGAGAGAGCTCCCTCCCTGCCATCCGATCTTTCTTCATTGGAGGACCCTGAAAAGGGTCAAAAGTCACCCTGGAGGGGCGACCACCATAAGGAGGCCCTCCTGTGATCATGGAAGGGCAGCAGCCCTCCTCTTGAATCCGGAGCAGCTCCTATTGGCCCGAAGAAGAGACCAGCTATCAACATGGCTGATCATTAAGCCGTTCCCTGCCGAAAGCCAAAAGCACCATCTAGCACAACGAAGTAATCTGGAGGACTTGGGTGAGACCTTTCCTTTCTTATCCCCCTAACTGACTGCCTTTCTGGAAAAAAATTTCCCCCCCTTTTTTGGAAAAACAGCTTTTGTATACTTGGGGAATAACATTTTAAGCCTTAAAGCGAAGAAAAAAAAACACACCATCTGATTAAGGAAAGAAACTAAGCAATCTCATTCCTACCTATTAAAAAGCTCATGTTTTTGTGGGGACCTACTACCCTATTTTCTGCTTAAGATGTGAACTAAGGAAAAAAGAATGGACTAATTATATAAAAGCTTTATATTAATTTGGGGGGGGGGAGAATTTTACAACTTATTCTATATGCTACTGATGACATCCTGTGGCTAAACTTGGAATTGCAAGGAAACCTTTTACTTATTCTGACAGCTGACTGAATAACAGAGTTGTCCTTGATATTATCTTCAAAGATAAGTGTGGGAACACCTGGCACTGAAAACAACTTTTAGGAGCATTGGAGGTGGAAAATTCCTGACTTCTATTAAAATAGCCTCCATGGAAGACTTAGCTGTAAACACTAACAAAATGGATGACTATATCCCACCACTTAACTACAAATTGATATTGGACACAATCTTGGCTATAACTGAGCAAATTAAAGCCAAATTGCATGATAAACCTGACAACTCAAAGCCACCAGACCAAACTGTGACCTTAAATGAAGAACTGACAACCCAAAAACAAAGACTTGGCTATTTGAACTTGCCGGCCTGGACTGAGGGACTGGGATTTTAGATCTTAAATTTTAAAAATTTTAAATTTTATAATGTGTTTTATTGTTTAGGGCTATTGGTTTAATTTCATTTTAATTTTTGTATATTATGTGTTGTTTATAGTGTTTAATTGCCCTGTACACCGCCCCGCGTCCCTTGGGAGAGGGGTGGTATATAAATCCAAATAATAAATAATAAATAGAAGAACTGGAAATTAACACTAAAATAGGAGACTTCAAAGAGCAACAAACGCAGCCTACAGAGAACTTTGAAGTCCAAACTCCAACTTTAACTACAAAACTTACAGTTCAAAAAAACAACACCCGAAAAAAGCAACATTAAGAGCGAAGATATCAAAGGCCTTCAAATACAGTATGTTGGGGATTCAGCTAATCAAACGATAACAACATTAGCTACTATGTTCTACCTAACCCAGATGGAAATGGAACAAGAATTACATCAAACATCAAAAACTGAGCTATTAAAGCAATATTTCAATGATTATAAAGGGGACATCAGCTTGGCAAAACTGTCATTTGGATGGTCTCCGTGGATTCAAATAAGAGGTGGAGGAAGAAAGGGAGACACATTTGAGAATTTAAAGACACTAAGATGGAAGCCTGATTGGTACAAAAGGAAGGCGAGAATTAGATTTAAAGATTTAGACTTGTCTTTTTGGGGGGATTTGTAAGGACAGAACTTAAAACATCTTTTTTGATGGACTAAGGGGAATCTTAAAAAAATAAACTGATTTCATATTTAGGTTTTAGATTTTTAAAGGAAAACAAAATTAAGCTTTTAGAATAAAACTTTGAATTATACTATAGAATTTAGAATCTTATAAGATAGTATTTTAATAAGTGTTGAATGCTTAAGACAAAAAATCTTTTCTAACAATTGGTGATTTGTTAAGATGAAAACTAGAATTTACTGTTAAATCATAAGAATGATTTGTAATGAACAATGTAAGTTTTGTAGACAAGAGAATTATTCTTTACTGAAATAGGGAATTGTAGGTTACCCAAAAAGTAAGCTTTCTTCTGTATATTATAGGCCACTTTAGAGTATTTTATTGCAATTAGGTAAAACTTAAATACAGGATTTTTATATGTATTAGTCTAATTACATTGAAAACTTTCTTAATTGATTAGGTCATATCTAGAAATGTACTAACTTGATCACTTTGACTATGTGAAAACTAAGGGAATCAGAGAGGGAATCTTTATTGATGCAACCTGAGCTATTTACAAACAACTTGTTATTTGTTACTTTTCATTACCCAACCACCATATTGCTTCACAAATATATGTATATGTAAATACTGAAAAACCCATAACACTTGAATAAAAAAACCAAAACAATTAAAGTGGACAAGGATTCAATGTTTTTTGAGCTGCAGGACCTGAATTATATCTGTGTCACCATCATTAGTCCTGTTAATATAAATGGATGTTGAACAGCTTTCCTTGAAAATATATGTTCAAAAAAATGTCAGGAAATCAGCAAATGTATTATTGCACCCTTTCTGCTCAGTCTTTATGGTTTCTAATGTTCTCCTTCTCGAATTATGTGGCAAGTCAAACTTCAGATGTGAATTGAAATTATCTACTGTTCCAATATTTGCTTCTGTCAAAGAAAACATGAAATTGGGGCTAATGGAAATAATTTTCAGTAGGGTATATTGTGCAATTAAAAATGGTTTAAGAACCAAAGTAACTTTAAATTATCATATGTGACACAAACAGAAATTAAGGTCCCATTTGTATCAAAGGCAATCGTTTTGTAGCAAACTCAGGATTTACTTGGGATTTTGTTTTGGGGTGTTTATTATTATTATTTGACAAGTGGAGAGGAACTAACAGAACCTGTCAAAAGGTTGTAATTTTGTATTATTTTGTCACACTATCAAATGAAACTTCAGAACTTTTATGTCATTGCTTAAGATAGGTCTTGATTTGAAGCAAGCTGAAACCTGATGCAAAACTAATTTTAACCAAAATTCTGTTTCAATCGCATTAGCAAGTTGGGATATATTTATATTAAATTAAAATAACAGCTGGATTGGGAATTTATGTTAGACTCCATAGATTTTTAAAAATCTTTTCCATTGTCTTTTTGTTCTGGACAAGATGAATTTAATAAGTTACTAAGCTACTAAGACATTTTTTTATTGAAAAGTTTTATAAAAGTTACAATATTATCCCAACCCCAACCCCCCCAACCCCCCCTCCCCCTCCCCCACTTTCCAAAGCTGGTTACAGGGTTACAAACATATAGTAATCATAATCTAACTAACATTAATCAACTATGTAAATAACCAAATGCATAATACACTTTAACCCGCCTATAACATAATTACAAACTCTCTAAAAATATAAAAAATCTTCAATTAAGATTTTGAGCAATTGGGACTTCTGGGTGGTGCTTCAGCGGCGTGGACGGTCAGGATCGACCGCCAGCCTTCCAATTTTGTTTTTGTTTTTTGTTTTTTTTATTGAAAAGTTTTATAAAAGGTTACAATATTATCCCATTCCCAAACCCCCCCTAACCCCCCCTCCCCCACTTCCCAAAGCTGATTACAGGGTTACAAATATATAATAATCATAATCTAACTAACATTAATCAACTATATAAAAAACCAAATACATAATACACTTTAACCCGCCTTTAACATAATTACCAACACTCTAAAATACCCAAATTCTAGAAAAATTTAAATTATAACAATAACAATCTAAAATTTACTCATAAGCTAAATGGAACTTTTTAATCCCATATTTTTTCTGAATATAATCTATCCATCTTCTCTAAACCGAAATGTATCTTTCTTGTGAATGATCCTTCAAGTAAGCAGAAATCTTAGCCATTTCTGCTAAATTTGACACTTTAAGCGTCCACTCCTCTATAGTAGGCAGACAGTCCTTCTTCCAATATTGCCCTACCAATAACCTCACAGCTGTTATCAAATTCAACATCAAGTTAATTTCTTTAGTATCACAATCTGTAATAACACCCAATAAAAATAATTGTGGAGTAAACTTTATCTTTCTCTTAAAAATCTTTTGAATGTTCCACCAAATTTTAATCCAAAAAGCTTTTATATTTCTACAAGTCCACCAAATATGAAAATAAGTAGCATCCAAACTACGGCATCTCCAACATTTGGGCTGTAAATTGGAATACACACAAGACAGCTTTTTAGGATCCAAATGCCACCTATAAAACATTTTATAAAAATTTTCTCTTAAATTTTGGGCTTGAGTAAATTTTACATTTCTAACCCAAATTACCTCCCACACATCCAATGGAATCGGTTCTTGAATATTTTGAGCCCACTTTACCATGCAATCTTTTACCAATTCCGTTTCCGAGTCCAATTCTACTAAAGCATTATAAATTCTGTTTATATGCCCTCGAGTTTGATCTTTGATCTGTTTTACCAAATTTTCATCCATCAGTGTCAAACCAACCTTCTGATCTAACTTCCACCTAGCTTGCAATTGAGTATACTGAAACCAAGACTGTACGATATTTTCTTGCTTTAACTCAGCTACCGACCTTAGTTGCCAATCGTTCCCTACCAATCTAAGTAATTGCTTATAAGAAATCATATCCAAATTCACACCCATAGATACCCCCTCTATTGCGTGTCCAGGAATCTCCCAAATTGGTATTTTATAATTCAGCTTATAATAATACTTTCTCCAAACACGCAATAAAGCACTTCTTAAAATAAGAGATTTAAAAGCCTTATCAAATTTTTATCATAAATCAAATATGCATGCCACCCATATAATAAATCCCATCCCTCAAGATAAAGTATACTTTTATTAGTTAAATTAAGCCAATCACTAACCAGTGTTAAAACCACTGCATCATAATATAATTTCAAGTTAGGCACCTTAAGTCCTCCTCCTTCCCGAGCATTTTGTAAAATCTTAAGTTTAACTCTTGGTTTTTTCCCCGCCCAAATAAATTTGTTAATACCCTTCTGCCATTCATCCAAATTAGTGTCTTTTTTCAAAATAGGTATCATTTGAAACAAAAAGAGAAACTTTGGTAAAACATTCATTTTAACAGCTGCAATTTTTCCCAACAAAGATAATTGTAATTTTTTCCAATTATTTAAATCCTTTTGTACATTAGCCATAACATCTCATAATTGTTCTTATATAATTTCACATTAGAAGCTGTAATATATACCCCCAAATATTTAACCTTTTTCACAATTTCATAACCTGTCAGTTTTACTAACATATCCTTTTCATTCATAGTCATATTTTTAGATAATATTTTAGTCTTATTATTATTTACCTTAAAACCCGAAACTTTCCCATATTGTGTTATGATTTCCATCAAATCTATAACCGATTGAATCGGTTGACATAATGTAACAACCAAGTCATCCGCAAATGCTCTTAACCTATAATCATTCTGCTTTATTTTTATTCCCTTTATTTTAGTTGATTCCCGAATTTTAATCAATAAGATCTCCAATGTTAAAACAAACAATAATGGTGACAGGGGACACCCCTGTCTTGTACCCTTTTCAATTTTAAATGCATCTGTTAAACCCCCATTAATTATAATTTGCGCCGATTGTTGTTGATATATGGCCTTAATAGATTGCAAAAATTTACCCCCAAAATTCACCTTATCCACAACTTTCAATAAAGATTGCCAATTCAACTGATCAAAAGCTTTTTCAGCATCCAAGAATATCAATAAGACAATTTTTGAAGAAGGAAAAAATGCATTATTATTTTTCAGAATATAGGGTGGAAGTTATTCCAGCTGCAGGCCAAGAATTTATATTGAAATTCCAAACCAGAGATATATAGAAAGACCACTATTAAGGTAATTATATTGAAATCCATAGCAATTTCTAGCTACTCAAGTTTTGATGCATCTTCCATTTAATCTCTATTCTAAAATTAACTGGACATTACTGTGCTATTGGCTAATTAGGGCTTGGTCAATCAGTCAGTGAAGGATCCACTCTTCAAAGCTGGCAAACAGTCACTTGCTCAGAAGATTTTATGGAGGTCTCCAGACAACTGTGCTAAGCTATAAAGTAGTTGCAACTGCTTCACAGCTGTGAAGGAGATCCAGAAAGTGTCTTACTGAATGATTTTTCACAGCCCTATTAACTAATATCAGTTGCCATTATGAAAAAACACATATCTTCCAAGTGTTACAGGAACTGTGAACTCAGTGGAAATAATGGTACCTAATTAGTCAAACTGACTTTTTACTATACACCAAAATAAAACCTTGGAAGGCAAAATGTTGGGTACTGTTATAGCTGAGACAATTTTGTTTACAGGTGATTAGAAGGAATATCTGTATTTCAAGAGGTATTTGATTTAGCTTCTGTTTCATTTCAGATAAATGCTGGCTTCAGTGTCTTGGTAATATAGCTTTGCTTATTAAGAATAAAGTAAAACAGAAACATTCCTCAAAAGCTGGCTTTGTGCAGAGTCTGGATGGTGTGTCACATTTATGGAAAGAGAAAGAGTTTTGACAGCCTTTGGGGAACTGACAAAAAGAGTGCCTTCAGGCAGAGTTGGGAAGCCACAGATCAGAGTAGTGGTGTTGTGAAGAGAAATTGAAAGCATTTCTCATTTTTCAACTTTATCTTGACTCCAGCTCGGGCAAAAAGTCCACCAAACTAGCCAGAAGGCATGCTAGAAGTCATTGCTCATTCTCAGAAGGATGTTGAACTGTAGGCCTTAGGAGATGTCTGTATCTGTCATTTGTAGTTTTTTTTAGCATTAGTCATTACTATTTATGAAGGAAACAAAACATAAGGAGCTGAGATATACAGTGTATTCACCCTGAATTGTCTATATATTTCTCAATATCTGGCAACAAATTCTTCAGTTATTACAATGTCTTATTTTGGTTATCTTCTTTGCAAAAACAAATGTGAAATGGTTTTGGAAATCTAATATTCTACAGTATGTTGCATCAGAAAACTTATTTGGAATTTTTCAGAATCAATTGTGTTCCAATCTGCACAGATCATATGCATTACTCAATTAGGAGTTTTATTTTGGGGAGCACACTATAGAGTAAATTATATTTTCTGCAAAGGTCAGGTTTTGATTGACCAGTTTAGTTAACCTTGATAGCTGTAAATCATGGTAAGGTTCTTAGCTCGGTGTGTCCCTGGCTAAAATAGCATCAGAGCTAGAAAGGTAGATTAATATCTTGTATTTATGCATAAGTAAAGGTGATAAGTCTCCCTTATATACAGTTCAAACACATTGGGTTTGGAATGTGTTCTCTCATTGGCTAGCATAATTTGAATTGTTAAGCATCTAGTGGGCATGCTCAGTAACTAATCTTAACATGATCTTGTTTATGACTAATTGAATATTCATGAAGTATAGTTTTTACACGTCTTCAATATTAAATTATGGTTTTTACATTAATAATGAGTTTTTGAATTACTAGAGTTCACAATTCTGTCCTAAACTAGCTCTTATCAGAACTCTACATTCCACATGAAAAATCTGTTTCTTACTTCAAAGAAACTGGAAACATTAATCAAAGGCCTCTTTGTTATTGAAAATGTTACCCAAACATGTTACCCAAAAATGTTCTTGCTCCCATCAACCTCCTGTGGACTGGTGTCCTGGCATAAAGGTGGGATAACGTTTCCATCTCCCAGGAGTCCAAATCCAGATATTTTGGATAGTAGCTGTAATTTGGAATTTACACTGGTACCTCCGCCCTTCAGTTAATACAAATATCTTTTTTTGCCAATGCAAAATACAAATGAATATGGTATAATCAGTACTAAAGCTGATCTAACATGTGAAGGGAATACGTTTTTTCTAGGATGTGCAGCTTACTCTAGTCCACTCATTCATCAGTTAACATGGACATCTGAGAATAGATGCCTCTGTACGCAGGCTTTCCAGAACGGGAAATGATTATAGTAATTCATAAATAATACTTTTTAAAGTTAGTACTGTATTGTTGCTAATATTGAAGAGAATATCACTGAGGTGCCTTGTGTTTCTTTATGTGCTGTCTGCTCCAGAATTTTTCTTCCTGATTCCCTCTCCTGACTGCACATCTTATACCAGGCATGTCAAACTCGTGACGTCACATGACATCGCATGACGTATCATGACTTTTTCCCCATTGCCGGCAATGGGGTGGGCGCAGTTTTAGTATGATGCATCCGGCCCATGAGCTGGCAGTTTGACATGCCTGTCTTATACAATTAGTCCTTGAGTAACAATTCATTTAATGAGCATTCAAAGTTACAGTGGCATTGAAAAAAGGGATTTATGACCATTTTTCACACTTATGACATTTGCAGCATCCCCATAGTCACATGATCAAAATTTGGATGCTTGGCAACTGTCTCATATTTATGATGGTTGCAATGTCCCTGGGTCATTGAATAGCTTTTGTGAGCTGCTGACAAGCAAAATCAATGAGGAAACCAGATTCACTTAACAACCATGTTACTATCAAAATAACAGAATAACAGAACAGAATAAGAGAATAACAGAGTTGGAAGGGACCTTGGAGGTCTTCTAGTCCAACCCCCTGTTCAGGCAGGAAACCCTATACTATTTCAGACAAATGTTGTCTAATCTCTTCTTCAAAACCTCTGGTGTTGGAGCACCCACAACCTCTGAAGGCAAATTGTTCCACTGATTAATTGTTACAACTTTTAGGAAATTTCTCCTTAGTTCTACGTTAGTTCTCTCCTTGAGTAGTTTCCATCCATTGCTTCTTGTCCTGCCCTCTGATGCGTTGGAGAATAGGCTGACCCCCTCTTCTTTCTGGCAACTAACTTAACAACTGCAGTGATTCACTTAACAACTGTGGCAAGAAAGGTCATAAAATGGGGCAAAACTCACTTAACAATTGTCTCACTTAACAACATAAATTTTGGGCTCAATTGTGGTCATAAGTCGAGGACTACCTGTACATGTTCATTTTTTATTTTCTGCAGCTTTTCAAAAAGAGAACTGTCCAGAAGAAAGCTCATTGATCCATCCATTTTTCCAAAACAGACTACTTGAAAATCTTGCTTGCAGAGGGTATTATTTCCAATGTTCTTACCTTTATATTTCACTAAATGGGTTGCAAAAAGCTATTGAGAAATTGCCTCTTAAAATTCGGGGCCAACAATGGCTTGTAAAGATGAAAGCCAACCCTGTAGCATGATGGAGTGTGATGACAGGCAGTATGCAAACAGCGTCAGAGTTCTTCATAGCTGATTAGTACAAATGCATCTTGCAGTGTTTGCCTTGAAGCATGAATTGTGAAAAGAATGAAAAGGCAATCAGAGTATTTTTATTGTCACCATGCTAATGCTGTGTATGCATCTGTGTTCATCCTCAATCACATATTAGTGCCTAATCAAAAGGATTGCATTTCATTTAACTTAATTTCAGCTGTTGTGTATTATCCTGCCTGTTTTATTTCTACTGATCATAGAATTAGTTGACTCACTGGGTATGTTGACATCTTTTGGTGCTCAGAACCCCATTTTTTCCTTCAGACATTTCTTATTCACATGCAAAACAGAGAGTGGTTCACAATTAGCATTTTAACACAATTAAAACTCTCTTGATGCAAATAGCAAGCTGCAGCACTCCTTTATCATTCTTATTCAGATCAACATTTAACAGGACAATTTTTCTGCCTCTTTTGTTTCTCACCTTTCTCAAACTATTTCCAACATATTGGCAACATGAACTTGTGTTCTTCTGTCTCCCAGTCACCTTTTGGGGTCAGGGTGACATTCTCCTGGTTGTGAACACCAGTTTACATTCCTGGAAGAATACTTGAATGGCTTGCTACTTCTTCTTCCAATGATCACATTCACTAATCACTCTTCCGTCATTTGCCTACACAGCGAAACAGCTTATTATGCTCTAGAGAGATGCCCAAGCCCCTTTACTAATTTATTCATTAGGTTTTTATCCCACCTTTATTACTTTATAAGTAACTCAACAGTAGACTAACTCACAGTAGTCCAAGTCTATGCCCCAACCACCAGTGCTGAAGAGGATGAAATTGACCAGTTCTATGAAGCCCTACAGCACCTTATAGAACTAACACCAAAAAATGATGTCCTTATCATCATGGGAGATTGGAATGCTAAAGTAGGAAGCCAAAAGATAACTGGAATAACAGGCAAGTTTGGCCTTGGAGTACAAAATGAAGCAGGGCACAGGCTGATAGAATTTTGTCAAGAGAATACGATGGTCATAGCAAACACTCTTTTCCAACAACCCAAGAGACGGCTTTACACATGGACATCACCAGACAGTCAACACAGAAATCAGATTGACTATATGCTCTGCAGCCAAAGATGGAGAAGCTCTATACAGTCAGTAAAAACAAGACCAGGAGCTTCTTGTTGCAAAGTTGAGGCTTAAACTGAAGAAAGTAGGGAAAAGCACTAGGCCACTCAGGTATGAATTAAATCATATCCCTGTTGAATATACAATAGAGGTGACAAATAGATTTAAGGAATTAGATATGATAGACAGAATGCCTGAAGAACTATGGACAGAGGTTCGCAACATTGTACAACAGGTAGCAACCAAAACCATCCCAAAGAAAAAGAAATGCAAGAAAACAAAATGGCTGTCTGAGAAAGCTTTGCAAATAGCTGAGGAAAGGAGGGAAGCGAAAGGCAAGGGGGAAAAAGAAAGATATGCCCAATTAAATGCAGAATTCCAAAGAATAGCTAGAAGAGATAAGAATGCCTTCTTAAATGAACAATGCAAAGAAATAGAAAAAAACAATAGAATAGGGAGGACCAGAGATCTTTTCAAGAAAATTGGAAAGATGAAGGGAACGTTTCATGCAAAAATGGGCATGATAAAGGACCAAAATGGCAGGGACCTAACAGAGGCAAAAGAGATTAAGAAGAGGTGGCAAAATTACACAGAAGAACTATACAAGAATGAGCTTCACATCCCTGATAATCACAATGAGGTGGTCACTGAGCTCGAGCCAGACATCCTAGAATGTGAAGTGAAGTGGGCCTTAGAAAAGCTGAGCAACAACAAAGCTAGTGGAGGTGACAGTATTCCAGCTGAGCTATTCAAAATCTTAAAAGACGATGCAGTAAAAGTGCTACACTCAATTTGCCAGCAAATTTGGAAAACTCAACAGTGGCCACAGGATTGGAAAAGATCAGTTTACATTCCAATTCCAAAGAAAGGCAGTGCCAAAGAATGTTCAAACTATCGCACCATTGCACTCATTTCTCATGCTAGTAAAGTTATGCTTAAAATTCTACAAGCTAGACTCCAGCAGTATGTGGATCGAGAACTACCAGAAGTACAGGCAGGATTTCGAAGAGGCAGAGGAACTAGAGATCAAATTGCTAACATACGCTGGATCATGGAGAAAGCTAGAGAGTTCCAGAAAAACATCTACTTCTGCTTCATTGACTATGCTAAAGCCTTTGATTGTGTGGATCATAACAAACTCTGGCAAGTCCTTAAAGAGATGGGCATACCAGACCATCTTATTTGTCTCTTGAGAAACCTATATGCAGGCCAAGAAGCAACAGTGAGAACTGGACACGGAACCACTGATTGGTTCAAAATTGGGAAAGGAGTCCGGCAAGGCTGTATACTGTGGCCCTGCCTATTTAACTTATATGCAGAGCACATCATGAGAAAGGCAGGGCTAGATGAATCAAAAGTTGGAATTAAGATTGCCGGAAGAAACATCAACAACCTAAGATATGCAGATGATACCACTCTAATGGCAGAAAGTGAAGAGGAACTAAAGAGCCTCTTGTTGCGAGTGAAGAAGGAGAGTGCAAAGCTTGGGTTGAAACTAAACATTAAGAAAACCAAGATCATGGCATCTGGCCCTCTCAATTCCTGGCAAATACCTGTAGATGGGGAAGAAATGGAGGTAGTGACAGATTTTATTTTCCTGGGCTCCAAGATCACTGTAGATGGGGACTGTAGCCAAGAAATTAAAAGACGCTTGCTCCTGGGGAGGAAAGCCATGGCAAATCTAGACAGCACACTAAAAAGCAGAGACATCACCCTGTCAACAAAAGTGCGTATAGTCAAGGCTATGGTCTTCCCAGTTGCAATGTATGGCAGTGAAAGTTGGACCATAAGAAAGGCTGAGCACCAAAGAATTGAAGCCTTTGAACTATGGTGCTGGAGAAGACTCCTGCGAGTCCCTTGGACTGCAAGGCAATCAAACCGGTCAATCCTAGAGGAGATCAACCCTGACTGCTCTTTAGAAGGCCAGATCCTGAAGCTAAAACTCAAATACTTTGGCCATCTAATGAGAAGGAAGGACTCACTGGAGAAGAGCCTAATGCTGGGAAAGATTGAGGGCAATAGAAGAAGGGGACGACAGAGAATGAGGTGGCTGGATGGAGTCACTGAAGCAGTAGGCGTGAGCTTAAATGGACTCCAGAAGATGGTAGAGGACAGTAAGGCCTGGAGGAACATTGTCCATAGGGTCGCGATGAGTCGGACACAACTTCGCAACTAACAACAACAACAACAAGTAACTCAAGGCAGCTAACATATCTAAAACTCCTTCCCCTTATTTTTCCCACAACAACAACCTTGTGAGTTTGGATGGGCTGAGAGAGTGTGACTAGCCTAAAGTCATTCAGCTTGCTTTCATGCCTCAGGTTGGACAGAACTCACCATCTCCTGCTTTCTGGGCTAGCACCTAAACCATTATACCTGTCTCTCCTGTTAATACTAAAAAAATAATGTTCCATTCATTAAATTTGTATTCAAAGGACAATGTTGGAAGGATCTTTTTCTATTGGATCTTTCAAATAAACAGGACTTTTTCTAACCTGAAGGTCTTCATATGACCTCTAGCAAACTATCTTCAAATCAAACATTTTCCACATGTCCACAACAGTTTCAAGGAATCATGTGAACTGTCTCAGATAATTTGCCCCAAATCATGCTAACGTATGCAATGCACATCCAAGACTCTAACTGCATTCATTTTTAGCATTCATTTTGCAGGCATGTTCAGCTGATGACTGCATATTTTGTGGTCATACTAATTCCAGCAAAGAGAAGCATTAGTCTCTCCCATAATGTTCACATTGTGTGTTTGAGCGTCCAGGCAAATAGAAAATTCATATTTTATTTTTCCTTATAATTGAAGTATCAATGAAAATCATATACATATGAGAAAGATTATATAAAAATATATAAAAATTATATAAAAAGATTATATGAAAAACAATGGCAACAATTTGCCTCAATGATCTTAAAGTGGAAATCAACGTAGAACGAGGCATACAACAAGGTGATACAATGTCACCTATCCTTTTCTCAGCCTACCTTGAAGAAGTATTTCGCAAACTAGACTGGACAAAAGATGTAATAAAAATCAATGGCACTTGTTTAAATCACTTAAGATTTGCAAATGATGTTCTCTTCTCATAAGACCCAGGAAATCTGCAGAAACACATACAAGAGCTGCACAAAGCAGGAAAACCATTTGGCTTAAAAGTAAACTTGAAAAAGAGCCAGATTATGTTTAATAAATTCACCAAAGAAAGAAAAATTATATATATATATGGAGAAGAACTAGACGTAGTAGACCACTACATATATCTTGGCCAATGGATCTTAATCAAAGGTGATACACTAAAGGAAATTGAATGGCATGTTAAATGTGGTTGGCAGGCATTCAGCAAGCTTAGCATAGTTTTCAAGAACAACCTCCCCCTATCCCTTTCAATCAGTGTGCGCTACCTTCTCTAACATATCCCAGTGAAACATGGACACTAACCTCACAATGGACACAAAAGCTACGAGTGACGCAAAGAGCCATGGAAAGATACATGCTCAGCATTACAAGACAAGATAGAAAGACCTGCACATGGATTAGAGAACAAATGAAAGTATACAATATCGTCAAGAGAGTAAAGAATTGAAACGGAAATAGGCTGGTCACATAGCAAGAAGGACTGATGGCAGGTGGACCAAGGCAGTCACAGAATGGATCCCACTTGATAAAAAGTGTCCATGAAAGAGACCCAAAATGAGATGGATTGATGACATCTGCAAGTTTTGCAGGCCCCATTGGCAAAAGAAAGCTCAGGACAGTAGCGGTTGGAAACAAGCAGAAGAGGCCTACATCCTGCAGTGGATAGACAATGGCTAAAATGCTGCTGATGATGATATAAGAAAGACAACTAAGAGTTTCTTTAAAGAGATTATTTTATCAGTTATGTTCACTGATTAAATTTTAGATGAAATAAATCTATTCACAAAAATGTCAATTTCAGTAGCAGCTGACATGCTAGGGCAGGACTGGTCTATTGAAAGAGGGACCAGTCTAGGCAGAAACACTCTATTGAATTTCTGGGTGGTAGTGCAACTACAAATTTGTAAAACTATAAATTTGTAAAATTTCAATCCCATAGGGGCCATGAATCCTGGATTATGGACATATTCTCTAATTTAGCCCATTTAAGGCACCAATTACAGGACACGTTAATGAAAATATTAGTGTCATGACTGCATCTCACCTATCATGAGCTGATAGCCTGACATTAGCATGGGGAGAGGGGGAGGGAAAGATTGGAATGTAAGGAAGACGGGGGTGGGGGTGGGGGTGTGGGGGGGAATGGAAGCCCAATTGAGCCATGTGAGAAGCTACAGCCAGCCAAGGTCAAGTAACCATACGCAGAGCTGGGAACTGAGCACCTGTTTTCTAAACAATATACAAGCACCTGATTGGACATTTGCAGATAACCAAGGGATGGCTGAGGGGGTGGGTTGGGAAGAGGGAACTTTCCTTTGTGTTGTTTGCATGGGAAAACCTAAGATTCAGCTTATGCTACTTCTGTAACCATTTAAGTTTCACTAAAAAGTATACTTTTGGCAAAACAAATGGCCAGGAGTCTTTCTTTGCTAGATTACTGAGTGGGATGGTTGACATTTAGTAGCATATAGAGCTGCTAGTTTATTATTTTTGGGGACAAGGAAAAGCAAAACTAATATGGACTTATCAACTTATTTTACATTTTGGTATTTTTTCTAATCCGTGCCTCTGGGGTAGGTTATATGAAGAATACATTGAGTATATAGGACAGAAGGCTTAAACAGTATATTTTTCTAGGTGTATTTTATGAAATAGAATCAAACTTGTAAAGGTGTGTTTTCTGCAAAAGGGACTTCCTCTGAGGAATAGTATCTCCAAATTTATTTTTAAGAAAGTATATAAATAGGCATGCTTGTATTTGAGGATAGGAAGAAATAATTGTTTTGAATCGGGCTTAACTCACTCTCTCATGTGTCACATTTTTAATGTTCCTGATTGCTACATCTCTTTGGGAGGGTTACTATTAAGAATTATTTAGTGAAAATATTTCTAAAATCAAGAGTATTGCAAATAACAAAGTAAATTATATTTCAGTTCCCCACTCTAACAGCCACTAGAGTTTCCAGAAGTAGTTGCATTCTTGCTTCAATTATTTAAGTAGCAAAACATCTGAGAAGAAATCTTTAAACATAATTAGTGCTGGATGGCCTGCTGCTGCAAGGCTTGTTTTCCCACATAAATAATACAAATAATGTTTCAGAAAAGGTGGAAATGTAATAATATAGTTGCAAAACACAAGAAAATAAACAGAAACCGGTAATCCTAGAGTCTAGACTTATGACCACAATTTGGAAATGAATTTCCATTGCTAAGCAAGGTGATTGTGAAGTGAGTAGTATCCACTTTTATGATCTTTTTGCCACAGTTGTTAAGCAAATCACTATGGTTGTTAAGTGTATCACATAGTCATTAAGTCATTAATTCAGCTTCCCCCATTGACTTTGTTGGTCAGCAGCCAGCTGGGAACATCGCAAATGGAGATCACATTACCTGGAATGCTGAAATTTTCATAAGTTTCATGTCAGTTGCCAAGTACACAAATTTTGATCACATGAGCATAGGGATGCTGCAACAGTCATAAATGTGAGGACCAGTCGTAAGTCACTTTTTTTTAGTGCTATTGCAACTTCAGATGGTTGATAAACAAATGGTTGTAAGTCAAGGGCTATCTGTATAGCTCCATGAATTATAGATGTACCTGTTTATTCTGACTACTCTATTATTGACACAAAAGACAGTGCCAGGTATATTCTCCTTAGACCTCAAGATTTGGTTAAAGAACAGGCTAATTTTAGGGAACAACAACTGGTTGTTTTAATAAAAAATAAAATAAATTTCTTTCTCACCCCTATAGTGGTATGTATCTTCCTCAATTTCAGTTCCTCCAGCAGATGGCTGTGGGTTTGGGGTTCTTCACAGTATCTTATCTGTTCCTAGCCTACACTCTTCTGGAAATAAAGATCTAGAACTCAGCAAACTATAAGTAAGTTCTGGATTACCTGTTAATCAAAAATATACCAATGGTAGACAGCTGCGTGCAGCTTTTTAAAATTTAAGTATGGCCTTTAATTCTATAGATAGGAGCTATATGTAGGGAAAATCTTTATGTACATAAATTTGAGACCCCCTGCTGCTGTTTATGATTCTGTTATACAGAAACATTCTTAAGAATAAACATAGGTTTGTGGGCAGGAGGGGTTGTAGAAGAGAAGATAATTAGAAAAATTCTTACAGCTAAATGTATATACTACTATATACTACTAAAACTCTTGCTGTCATGACCTTTAACTGGGCAAAATGGTGCATCATAGGGCCACAGTTTTTGAACCAAGGTACCTCAAATGGGTTAACTTACAGAAAGCATGTAAAATCTGGGGCCCATGACACTCAAGGGAATGAAATTTGGAGAAACTGTAGCTGCTTCAATGCTACTAGTTGTTCCTGCCTGTTGCAGTCATGTGATCTTCATTTTCAATGTTCTGTGCCTCCCTCCCTCCAGCATTTGATTCACCCCAGTTTGCTTACCATCCAAATTGCTCTACAGAGGATGCTATTTCTTCTGTTCTCTATCTGAGCTTGGCACACTTGGAGGAAAGAAACACTCATATGTGAATGCTCTTTGTCAACCTCAGTTCAGCATTAAATACAATCGTTCCTCAGCATCTAGTAGACAAATGGGGCCTTTTAGGCTTTAATACACCATTGTGCAACTGGATTCTTGATTTTCTTATTGATAGGCCCCAGTATGTACGAGTTGGGACTAATATTTCTAACACCATTTTCTTGAACATCTCCTCAGGGCTATGTCCTACGTCTGCTGTTGTTCACCCTGTTGACCCATGTCTGTTTTGCTAGGTTTGCCACCAACCATATTGCGAAGTATGCAGATGATAAAACAGTAGTGGGCCTTATTCAAAATGACAATGGTGGTGCTTACCCCAAGGAAGTAGAGGGTTTGGTGAACTGGTGTAACAAAAACAGCCTTATTTTAAATGTAAGAAAAACCAAAGAGATCATCATTGATTTCAGAAAAGACAGGCACAGCCACACACCTCTGTGTATTAATGAATCACCTGTGGAGATGTAGCCTCATCACATTTCTGGGTGTGCACCTAATGAGTAGGCTGGCTTTGTTGTGTTCTGTTCCAGCCTATGACTGGCCCTGTTTGTGTGTCAGGGACAACCCCTTTTTTCTTTTTACAGTCAATAGGCTGGAAAAAACCCAACCCAAATTAATAATAATAATAATAATAATAATAATAATAATAATAATAATAATAATAATAATAATGAAGAAGAAGAAGAAGAAGAAGAAGAAGAAGAAGAAGAAGAAGAAGAAGAAGAAGAAGAAGAAGAAGAAGAAGAAGAAGAAGAAGAAGAAGTAGAAGTAGTAGTAGTTGGAAGGGACCTTGGAGGTCATCTAGTCCAACCCCCTGTTCAGGCAGGAAACCCTATACCATTTCAGACAAATGGCTGGCCACTCTCTTCTTAAAAATTTCCAGTGTTGGAGCATTCACCACTTCTGGAGGCAGGTTGTTCCACTGGTTAGTTGTTCTAACTGTCAGGAAGTTTCTCCTTAGTTCTATTTACAATTAGTTAGTTCTTATTTACAATTCAAACAAAAAAGCAACAGAATATTTCCTTCAATAAATGAATCAAAATATCAAACAAGAGTCAACAAACAAGAGTTAAACAGAAGTAGACCAGGATTCTCTTAGAATGTCTCCAAATGGTTGCCTTCAGCAACCAGCCCCACCCACACCTTCCCCTTTTATTATGAGTTCCAAGGCATGGCTTCTCACTGCCTCCTCCTCCTCTCACTGAGTTGCCTCATTGATTTTCTCTGCTCTGCTCTGCTCTGCTGGATTGCCTTCTGCTTCTAGCATCTCTGAACAGATTCAGCTGTGACTCTTCTGAGTCTGACACCTTGTACTCACACAGCTGAGCCTCATGAGGAACATGACTGGAGGGGCCAGGCTGAGAGTCCTGCAGTGCATTAGAGCCTCCCTGTGACACCAAAGGCTCTCCAAACCCCTCCTCCTACTCCTCAGATTCATCGGACTCAGCTGCTGGGAGCACAGGCTGACACTGAATCACAACAGGTCACTCAACAGTGAGACACTGGTGAAGCGGGCACAGCAGCACCTGCATTTTCTGTGTCACATGAGAAAAGTACATCTTCTTTCCCCTGACATTACCACTTTCTATATAGGGATGATTGAGAGCATCCTATAATATTCATTACTGTCTGGTTTGGAAGCATTACTGCTTCAGACATGAAGGCGATGCAGAGAGTGGTGAGGATGGTAAAAAAGATTATTGGTAGTTCACTTCCTTCTATCCAGGACATGTAAGTGTTGCTTAAACAGGGTACACAGGATTGTCTGGGATGCTACACATCCTCTTCATGACCTGTTTTCCTTGTTACCTTCTGGGAGATGGTATCTGAAGCAGAATATCCAGATTCAGTCACAGTTTTGTTCCATATAGCATCAACCTTGTGAACTCTCAAGTTTCCTCTTTCTGCTATGTGTTCAAAATGGGCATTTTGGTCACATATATGTATATTTATATAGTATGTGCACATGTGTGCTATGTATGTCTATGGGGAGATATATATTTTCTTTTGAGAGTAGGCAGCAGAATTTCATTTTTAATGTGGGTCAGTATGCTCAGAGTAAAATTGACAGTAAATCTTATCTTATCTTATCTTATCTTATCTTATCTTATCTTATCTTATCTTATCTTATCTTATCTTATCTTATCTTATCTTATCTTATCTTATCTTATCTTATCTTATCTTATCTTATCTTATCTTATCTTATCTTATCATCTTATCTTATCTTATCTTATCTTATCATCTTATCTTATCTTATCTTATCTTACTTTACCTTACCTTACCTTACCTTACCTTCTTCTCTTCTCCTCTCTTCTCTTCTCCTCTCCTCTCCTCTCCTCTCTTCTCCTCTCTTCTCCTCTCCTCTCCTCTCCTCTCCTCTCCTCTCCTCTCCTCTCCTCTCTTCTCTTCTCTTCTCTTCTCTTCTCTTCTCTTCTCTTCTCTTCTCTTCTCTTCTCTTCTCTTCTCTTCTCTTCTCTTCTCTTCTCCTCTCCTCTCCTCTCCTCTCCTCTCCTCTCATCTCATCTCCTCTCCTCTCCTCTCCTCTCATCTCATCTCATCTCATCTCATCTCACCTAATCATCTTATTTGGCAGGTTCCCAGCCAGTCTTGCAATCCCTCACTCCCTTCCCTTTCTGGCAGCAGCCACTTACCTCACTGCTGGGAAAGGAAAGGGGAGAGGAGGGGAGGGGAGGAAGGAAGATTTCTGATGTTCCTTCCAGTTTCTCACAGAGAAACTCAATGGGGAAGCTAGTAGGTAGTCAGAAATTGCTTCTGCTCCTACTGGTTTTTTGCCTGCTCTTCGTCATTCTGCTTCTCTGTTTAGGTAAGAAAATATTTCTGAGACAATGATACAACGTGGCATGGGTTGTCTACTACAGACTATATTTTGCTTCAGCTGTTACATAAATGAGATTATTTTCACCATGCAGTTCAAATTTTGAATGCTTCCTGAACAAATTTATAAGTCTTCAGAGGAGAGAAATGGGTATTTAGCATTCAAATATAAGGCTTGGATTAAAAGACTTCCAATAGATAGGTAAACAACACGCTTTTATTTAGGACCATGGAAGTATCAGCTGTCATTTTCAGTACAAAGTCACTTGACCTTTGCCAGCAATTCTCACTGCTTTAGGAGTGAATGATCCTAGACAGATGCCCTAGCAATGAATGTGCAAACTGAAACAAAAAAATCATCTTCTGCTAGAACTGCTTCAAGTAATTCTTCTTTTGCAAGTGCAGCACCTCCAATGGTTTGAGAGAATATTAATCTATGTTCTCCAAACAATGTGATGTGTAACTCTTTTCCACAGCAATGTCATCAGAGCTGAGAAAATGCACATTATTATTCTACTGGAAACAGCAGTAGCCAGCAGATAACTCCAGTGACATTGCAATTACATAGCTGTGTAATCTTATGATTGACAGGAAAATAATGGCTACTAAAGGATTGCTTGGTTTTTAAAACAGAATTGTTTTTATTTAGATAAAAACTGTTTTCAGAGCAGGCACAATCAGAACCCTTTCATTTTGGAAATGTATTGGAAGTTATTGTTTATTACTATTGTTCCTCACCACATATTTACATATACATGTATTTGTGAAACAATATGGTGGTTGGGTAGTTAAAATGAGAAATAACAGGTTGTAAATAGTTCAGGTTGCATCAACAGGGATTCCCTCTCTGATTCCCTTAGATATCACATAGTCAAAATAGGCAAGTTAGTACACTTCTAGTTGTAACCTAGTCAATTAACAAAATTTAAAATATATTTTCACTAATACATATCAATATCCTGTTTTTAAATTTTATCTAATTGCAATAGAATATTCTAGAATAGCCTATAGTATACAAAGGAAAGCTTAATTTTTGGGTAATCCACAATTCCCTATTTCAATAAAGAATAATTCTCTTGACTACAAAACTTACATTGTTCGTTACAAAACATTCTTATGTTTTACCATTAAAGTCTAGTTTTCATCTTAACAATTCATCAATTATTAGAAATATATTTTTGTCTCAACCATTCAACAATTATTAGAATACTATCTTTTATATATAAAATTCTAGATTCTATACTATAGTTCAAAAGTAGTTTAGTTTAGTTTATTAAATTTTTATACCGCCCTTCTCCCGAAGGACTCAGGGTGGTGAACAGGGCATATAATAAAAATACAGAAATACAAAAGTTAAGAGAAAATTAAATTATTGCCCAAATAAAACAGAAAAAATATACAAATATTAAAACCCTAAGTTAACTCCCCATCAGGCCAGGCCAGCTTGTTCAAATAAATGGGTCTTTAGGCCGCGCCGGAAGGAGCGGAGATCCGGTGCCATCCGGAGCTCAACCGGCAGTTGATTCCACAAGGCCGGGGCGGCCACAGAGAAGGCCCTCCCCCTGGGGGCCACCAGCCAGCATTCCCTGACCGGAGGCACCCTGAGGAGGCCCTCTCTGTGGGAACGCACAGGGCGGAGGGGAGTCGACGCTGGCAGCAGGTGGTCCCCAAGGTATTCCGGACCCATGCTATGTAAGGACTTAAAAACCATCACCAAGACCTTGAACCTCACCCGGAAGACAACTGGTAGCCAATGCAGCTCGCGGAGCAAAGGTGTAACATGGGAGTACCGGGAAACTCCCAAGACAACTCTCGTGGCCGCATTCTGTACCAGTTGGAGCCTCCGAGTGGTCTTCAAGGGAAGCCTCATGTAGAGAGCATTGCAATAGTCAAGACGAGAGGTCACGAGCGCATGAGTGACCGTACACAGGGCATCCCGGTCCAGATAGGGCCGCAACTGACGCACCAGGCGAACCTGAGCGAAAGCCCCCCTAGTCACGGCTACTATGTGGTCTTCTAAGGTAAGCCGTGAATCTAGGAGGACTCCCAAGTTGCGAGCCCTATCCACGGGGGGTAAAAACTCACCCCCCACAGAAAGCGATGGAACATTTTGAATGTCCCGGGATGCTGGAATGTACAGCCACTCAGTCTTGTCAGGGTTGAGTTGAAGTCTGTTCCTCCCCATCCAGACCCGAACCGCCTCCAGGCAACGGGACATCACAGCGAGGGCATCACTGGGGTGGTTTGGGGTCGAAATGAAAAGTTGGGTATCATCGGCATATTGATGATACCCAACTCCAAAACCACGAATGATCTCACCCAGCGGTTTCATATAGATGTTGAACAGGAGAGGCGAGAGAACCGACCCCTGAGGCACTCCACAAACGAGAGACCTAGGGGTCGATCTCTGCCCCCCTGCCAACACCGACTGCGAGCGTCCCAGGAGATAGGAGGAGAACCACCGAAGAACCGTGCCTCCCACTCCCAATCCCCTGAGACGACGCAGCAGGATACCATGGTCGATGGTATCGAAAGCCGCCGAGAGGTCTAATAGGACTAGGACAGAGGAATATCCCCTATCCCGAGCCCTCCAGAGATCATTCACCAGAGCGACCAATGCCGTCTCCGTGCTGTACCCGGGCCTGAAACCCGATTGGCACGGGTCCAAATAATCCGCTTCATCCAGGACCAGAGGGAGCTGATGCGCCACCACACTCTCAACAACCTTCACAAGAAATTGAAGGTTGGAGACTGGACGAAAGTTGTTCAACACAGCTGGGTCCAAGGCAGGCTTCTTGAGGAGAGGTCTCACCACCGCCTCCTTCAAGACAGTGGGGAAATTACCCTCACTCAAAGAAGCAGATATAACCGCCTGGAACCAGCCTCGTGTCCTCTCCCTAGCTGCATAAACCAGCCAAGAAGGGCACGGGTCCAATAAACATGTGGTGGAGCTCAATCTCCCCATAATCCTGTCCACTTCATCAGGGGTCACAGAGTCAAACTCCTCCCAGATAACATTGACAAGACCGCCCGTGTCCTGCTCGTCAGACTCTGCCCAGCTGGAGTCCAAACCGGTCCGAATCTGAGCGATTTTATCCGACAGATGTTGACCAAACTCCTCGGCACGACCCTGCAAGGGATCCTCTCTCACCTAAATGTAAAATCAGTTATATTTTTTAGAGATTCCCCTTAATCCCTTGAAAAATATTTTTATAGTTTATCTTTAGGAATCCAAAAAAAAGAAACAAGTTCAGTTTTTTAAATCTAACTCTTGCCTTCCTTTTGTGCCAATCAGGCTTCCCTCTTGGCATCTTTGAATTCTCAAATGTATCTTCCTTTCTTCCTATACTCCTTATTTGAATCCAGGGAGCGTATCCAAATGTCAATTTTGCAATGAAAATGTCCCCTTTGTAACCATTGTAGTTTTGCTTTGATAATTCAGTTTTTTGATGATTGTTGTAATATAGTTGTCATTAGATCAGTCAAGTCCTTTTGTTCTTCCAATTCTATCTGGGTTAGGTAGAAAGTAGTAGCTGGTATTATGATTGTGCTTTGATTAGTTGAATTCTCAATATAGTGTATTTGAAGGCCTTTAGTGTCTTCACTCTTAGTATTGTTTTCTTCAGGTACTGTTGCTTTTTGCATTGTAAGTTTTGTAGTTGCCATTAAAGTTTGGACTTTAAGGTTTTCTGTAGGTTGCTTTTGTTGTTCTTTGAAATCTCCTATTTTAGTGTTAGTTTCCACTTCTTCTATTTGGTTTTGGATTATCTTTTCCTCATTTAAAGTCAGAATTTGATTTGGTGGCTTTGAGTTGTCAGATTTTTCTTGGAGTTTGGTTTTAATTTGCTCTGTCATTGCCAAAATCATGTCCAGTATCAGTTTATAGTCAAGTGGTGAGATATATTCATCCATTTCGTTGTTGTTTGCAGCTAAATCTTCCATGGAGGCTATTTTAATAAGAGTCAAGGATTTTCCACCTCCGAAACATTGTTTTCAGTGACAGGTGTTCCCACACTTATCTTTAAGCATAATGTCAAGGACAGCTCTGTTATTCAGTCAGCTCCCACAACAGAAAAAAGAAATTTACTTAATGTACCAGGTTTCGCCACAAGATGTCATCAATAGCATATAACATGCAATGTAAAAACTTTCTCTTTTTTCCCAAATTAATATAGAACTTTTTTAGGATTAGTCCAATTTTTTCCTTAATTCACAGCTTAGAGAGAAAATAGGATAGTGGATCCCCAGCAACAAATAGGAGCTTTTTGGTAAATACAGATAACATTGTTTAATTTCTTTGCTGAATTAATTGAGTTTCTTTTAAAGCTTTAAGGCTTTAAGATTTGTTCCCAGAGTAGATATTCGCCATTTTCTCAAAAAAATGGGGAAGGAGATTTTCAGGAAAGTCCCACAGGAAGATGGTTAAGGGAATAAGAAAGGTAAAGGCTCACCCAGGTCCTCCAGATTGCTTCTTAGTGCTAGGTAGTGCTTTTAGCTTTCAGCAGGGAGTGGCTTAGTGATCGGCCATCTTTATGGCCGGTCTCTTCTTCTTCGGGACAAAGGAGATTGTCCCGGATTCAAGCAGAGGGCTGCCGCCCTTCCGCGATCGCAGGGAAGGCCTCCTCTTGGTAATCGCCCCTCCAGGGTGATTTTTGACCCTTTTCAGGGTCCTCCAAAAAAGAGAGAAACCAACGGCAGGAAGCGGACTGTTCCTGTGCATCCGGAAATGCCGTGTGCGCAAACTGGAAGCCAACAAATTGCATTTTTGTCAATTGCTCCAAGTATTCTTTTAAAAAATAAAATAACAAGCAGGTTATAAGGCTTTCCTGAGGATGACAGACATAATGAAAAGTATGGGCAATTGCCTATGTAATTCCTTTAGGATCAATGGGCATTTTGCACATGTTTTTCTGTCCTTATAATCTATCATCCCTATATGATGCAGGCCACATGAAATATTATGGTCAATTGATGATATTGTCCAGATATTTCTACATGTATGTCAGCATTTTTTTCCAGATGCTTTTTTCTAGAAAACAAATGAAAACCACTTCTAACAAATATTAATGTAGCATTCCCAAAGCTGGGATTTCCCAGTGCAACTCCCAGAATTCCTAGCAGCATAGCTTTGGATAGTAGCTAGGAAATCTGATGGCCATCTCAAACATTAGGTATGGTAAGTCTGCTCTTATAGCAGTCAGTTCAGATTCTATCTGCCTCTTCACTCAAAAAGGTAAGATTAGGTAATTTAAGGATGCTGAAATCTCATATCACAAACATCTCACAAAATGTTGACATTCATACTTTGAAGCCATGAATAAGATTTACAGAAGTAGCAGTCAGATGAGATTTCAGACATTTTAAATTATTGCTAGTTTTTCATTTTATTCTATTACAAAAGTCCTTGAATATCATTTAGGTACAGGGTTCATGCTGGAGTTTGCGAGCACTCTGTTGCTCATATCTGAGTGAGAAACCTTCTTGCTCTTTAGGGCTTGCCTCCTGAACCTCAATTTATTGTAATGTACAAGATTTTATGTCCAAATCTGAATACTATAAAATTAAATAAATTGTTGAATATTTTTTCCTCTTATAATTCTTCTGATAGCATTCTGCTCCAAGGAGAGTTAAACGATTAGCTTCACTAGATAATTATATCCAATTGCAGACAATTAGAAAAAACACTGAATCAAGTATCTTTTTCTGATGTAAAATCTTATGCCTTTTTCTTTTATTCTCCCTTTACCAAAAGCTTTATGAGGAATCTTCTCTGTTATAAATTCTTTAAAATACAGCTAGTGATCCTTTTTGAGTCTATGTCTCAATTCTCTAATCTGGGACTGCAACATTATGTTGAAATTTGCTTTCGTATGCAAGGTTTTGTACACATTCTTTTATTCCTGCTGTATGTTCATTGGTACACTTTGACACTGCTTTGAAAATGGAATTAAACTATAAAATTATATTCCTAAAATGTATTATGCTTCTATTGCTTATGAGGAGGCAAAAATCTGTTGGTCTTTAAGAAGGTCAAGGGTGAGAACTAGCAAGCTGAAAATATACTGAGAATTGATAGTGTTATAACTGTCTAATGCTATAGTGCCAGTAAAAATAGCATAATTCTTAAAGAAATTGTGTAATTCTACTATTATTTAAATGTTACAATAAAATATAGAGTAGAAAGCAGTATCTCTCCTCCTTTTACTATTTCTCTGAAAATTCAAATCTAACTAGTAAGTAAACCTGAGAAAAAGTCTTGTCCAAAAATAATCTCCTTGCACAAATGCATATGAGAGCCAATTTGGTTTGTGGTTTCAAGCTGGCAATTGGGAGATTGTGAGTTCTAGTATTACTACCTTAAGCCCAAAGCCAATTGGGTGACCTTGGGTCAATTACTCAGCCCTAAGAAGGAAGCAATGGCAAACCATTTCTGAAAAACCTTACCTAGAGCACTGTGGAGATTTATCCAGGACACACTGGGCAATTTATGACTTCTTAAATTTATGATCTTATGGAACTCTTTGTTTTATCCCACAACTTTCTATATTATTATTATTTCCTCATGTGAAGATTCTGGTCCATAATTCACCCCATAATTCTTATCCAAATTGATTTTTCACTCTGAGCAGCATTCTTTGCCACATTCAGCATTCAGAATAGCATTTAACTATTAACCTACCTCCCTTCATGGATTACTGCCTTGTCGTGGCGAAGGGGCTTGCGTAATTCAATGAAGCTATGAGCTATGCTGTGCAGGGCCGCCCAAGACGGAAAGGTCATAGCAGAGAGTTCTGACAAAACGTGATCCACTGGAGAAGGAAATGGCAACCCACTCCAGTATCTTTGCCATGAAAACCCTATGGACAGTACCAAAAGGCAAAACGATATGATGCTGGAAGATGAGCCCCTCAGGTCGGAAGGCATCCAATATGCTACTGGGGAAGAGCAGAGAGCTAGTACTAGTAGCGCCAAAAAGAATGAAGCGACTGGGCCAAAGCCGAAAGGACGCTCAGCTGTGGATATGTCTGGTGGTGAAAGGAAAGTCCAATGCTGTAAAGAATTTTTCTCCATAGGAACCTGGAATGTAAGATCCATGAATCAAGGAAAGCTGGACGTGGTCAAACATGAGATGACAAGACTGAACATCGACAGCTTAGGAATCAGCAAACTTAAATGGACAGGAATGGGTGAATTTAATCAGATGACCATCAGGTATACTACTGCGGGCAAGAATCCCTCAGAAGAAATGGAGTAGCCTTCATAGTCAATAAAAGAGTAGGAAAAGCAATACTGGGATACAATCCTCAAAATGACAGAATGATCTCAGTTTGAATCCAAGGCAAACCATTCAATATCACAGTAGTCCAAGTCTATGCCCCAACCACCAGTGCTGAAGAGGATGAAATTGACCGGTTCTATGCAGCCCTACAGCACCTTATAGAACTAACATCCAAAAACGATGTCCTTATCATCAGGGGGGATTGGAATGCTAAAGTAGGAAGCCAAAAGATAACTGGAATAACAGGCAAGTTTGGCCTTGGAGTACAAAATGAAGCAGGGCACAGGCTGATAGAATTTTGTCAAGAGAATACGATGGTCATAGCAAACACTCTTTTCCAACAACCCAAGAGACGGCTTTACACATGGACATCACCAGACAGTCAACACAGAAATCAGATTGACTATATGCTCTGCAGCCAAAGATGGAGAAGCTCTATACAGTCAGTAAAAACAAGACCAGGAGCTGACTGTGGCTCAGACCATGAGCTTCTCGTTGCCAAGTTTAGGCTTAAATTAAAGAAAGTAGGGAAAAGTGCTAGGCCACTCAGGTATGAATTAAATCATATCCCTGTTGAATATACAATAGAGGTGACAAATAGATTTAAGGAATTAGATATGACAGACAGAATGCCTGAAGAACTATGGACAGAGGTTCGCAACATTGTACAAGAGGTAGCAACTAAAACCATCCCAAAGAAAAAGAAATGCAAGAAAGCAAAATGGCTGTCTGAGGAAGCTTTGCAAATAGCTGAGGGAAGAAGGGAAGCGAAAGGCAAGGGATAAAAAGAAAGATATGCCCAATTGAATGCAGAATTCCAGAGAATAGCTAGAAGAGATAAGAATGCCTTCTTAAATGAACAGTGCAAAGAAATAGAACCAGAGATCTTTTCAAGAAAATTGGAGAGATGAAGGGAACGTTCATTAAATACTCAGTTTTCTGCCTGGCCAGATCCACCATTATATTAAATATAAACTTTTAAAGCATTAATTATTTAACTTTAAATACAGTAAGCAATCTAAGTATATTGCTTACTTATAATTATGGCCACAGGAAAAAATACATTTTTAAAAAAATAAAATTATTATAAGGGAAAATGCAAATACCAAGTTTATTGAAAACTATTTCAATCACTGTCCCAAAAATGCAATATAAGATCTCTATTGAAATTACATGATCTTGAGAAAATATAGTATGTTTCAATTTTGAAAATTCTTCAAACCAAACTTTTAAACATTAGTCAATTACCATACCAAAGAAGATATTTTTTTAACAATGCAGATTAAACCTGCATGTGGCAAATAAGGACAGTTACAAAAAAAATCAACTAAAGTTGAGTGTGGCAGTGAAGAGTTAAGATCATGATAACTAGTAGAAAAAACCTCTGTGGTTCCTCCCTTACCTTCCATCACTCAGAAGAGTGTGTTTAATTTGCTTAATGTTTAATCCAGGATTGCCTCTTAAGAAAGGCCAAGGAACCAGAGATATTACTGCTCATGCGAGTTGAATAATTGAGAAAGCCAAAGAATACAGAAAAGAAATGTCAGGGCCCACTTCAATACCTCATCCTAAGAAAGCAGAACTTGTGGAAGCAGTTTCTTCCAAAAGGAACTTTTATTAGAATATGGGTTCTGACAAGAAATCTATATGTGCTGCATTGATTATAGAAAGACCTTTGATCGTGTTGATCATGTCAAGTTGTGGAATGTGCTTAGAAAAAGGGAATCTCAGAATACCTCATTGTCCTTGCAAGAAACCTATCCACATGTCAGAAAGCCATTATATGAAATATGCCAAAAGCAGCTGGCTCCAAGTTGGTAAGAGTGAGACATGATTTATACAGTTATTCAATCTATGTGCTGAATATATATTAAAAGAAGCTGGATTGGAAGAAGATGAGCCTAGTTTTAAAACTGGAGCAAGAAGCATCAATAACCTGCATTGCATTGTTAACACTATTCTGATAGCAGAATATGCAAATGATCTGCAAGTTCTAGAAATGAAAGCCAAAATACATATTAAAAATGAGACTGATCTCCCCCATGGAGATTTTTGTGACTCATTAAAGACCTGGCTGTTCTCAAGGACTTTGGGGATAGATATTGTGGAGTTGCCTTTTGTTTTGATTTGGTTTTTCTCTGGTCAGTATATGGTTGATGTTTTCTTCTTCTGGTTGGTTGTGTTTTTCTTCTGGTCAGTTTTGTTTGTTTGTTTGTTAATTATAAGCTAATCAGAGATGTTCAAGAGTCTAGTTGATCAATAAAATAAGATTAAACATAAAGAAAAACTAGTTCATGACAACAGATACAGAAACCAGCCTTAGAACTGATAATGAAGATTTTGAAATGGGGGATGGGTTTGACTATTAATATTAAAGAAACTGTCAAGAAATACAAGTTAGGAAACTAGGGCTTGGCAGCTTAGTGATGAAGACTCTGAAAAAGGTGTTGAGACACTGTACAAGAAAATGTTGGACTTTGAAAAAGCAGGATAGGAAAAGTATTAAACTTTTGAACTTTATTGTTGGGAAGAGTTCCGACAATGCCGAGAAAATGAACAAATGGATCACAGAACAAATAAATCCAGTTCTCACTTAAGGCACAAATGACCAGGTTCAAATTACCATACTTTGGAGACATTATATGAAGATCTTGGCTATTAAGAAGTCTGTAGTGTTGAGAAAAATGAAAGAAAAAATAGAAAATAACTAGCAGCAGAATGGGTGGATTTAATTACAGTGCTGATGAGTGCACTATTGGAAGATCTGAAGAACTAGGTTGGGTACAGATTATCCTGCTCAATTAGTGCTCAGTGGCTAAGGAATGAGAAGTGTTGTAATAGTTGTTTGTCCTTTGGGTAAGAGGGACAGAAAACTTTAAATCATGAAGAATTTGTTGAACGGCAATAATTACACATCAAATGATGTTTTTGTGTGTTTTTATACAAATCTCTCTCTCCCTTCCTCCCACCCTCTCCCTCTCTCTCCAAATCTAACCAACCTAAAAAGCTGTCCTACTTTAGTTTTTCTCTATTTTAGACATGATCTTGAGCTCTTGAGCTCTCTAACACCATGTGTAGATGTTAAACATATTTACAGAAAAATGTGCTAACAAATATAAGAGGGCTATTCCACCTGGGTCTTTTTTGGCCAGTACCACGCATACGTTTCCATTACTGCAGATTCTTGCTTGTGATTCTGTACTGTAAGGCTAATTAGTTTCAATTTATTTGCTCAGCTCTGCATTTACTATCTGCTATTCCATAAATATGAATTTTTCTAAATCCTTTATATCTGGCTGCAACACCTAATTATTCCTCATTTGTTTTTATTCTCTTCAATTTGGCATCATCTGTAAAGTTGGAAATCATGTTTTCATATCATAATAAGAGCTCTGAGGTACTAAGAAGGAAAACAAATCACAATCAATAAAGATGTTCTTCAGTGAGGATTTAAATGAAAGTCTAAATTAAGAAAACAAGTGAGCACTGCATGAAATGATAGGATAGGGAAGGGTAGAATTAGAAAATAAATTAAGTAAAACTTAATTTCAGATAACAAGAGAACAGGAAGGAAAGCCATGACAAAGTTATGACACCAAAATGTATTTAGTGATTAATCCAGACACACCATTATTTTCAGGTATATTTGTCATAGTATTGTCTTTTCCCCCCATTTACTAATGAAGATCAACTTCAAAGTATAATTGGATGCAGGAAACCTCCGAACATAACATGAAAAATCTAGAAAAATGAAAATTAGACTGTCAGTGTAAAGATATCAAGTTATGTTTGCATTCTAATATTATGTTTATTAGACCACTATCTAAATTAAACTTTAAAATTCTATTTATTGCATATCAAGAACTCTATCTGAAGAGAGATTCAGATAAAATATATTTATATTTTAGAAAATAGATTATCAGCCCTTAAATCTTTCTTTATCTCAGGGGTACCATGAAACCTGCATAGTATTAATGAAGCTTGGTTAAATTATTCACATTAATTTAAAATCATTACTTAATGTAGAGATGATGAGCCAGCAGTTCCTTCATTGCCCTTCATTGTGTAATTCTTCATTTTGAAATTCTGCTGAATACAGTTTACAACGACTCAGAATGTGAAATGCTCCTTTGATATAATTTGGTTGGCATGGCACTGGCTAACGATTTTTCAATATTTTTAATGAAGAAACAAAGCTACCTTTGCTTTGTGGATTCTTTTATTTTTTTATTCATGTTCCCCTTTTCTCTGTTTCATAAATTAAGCAATAATCTTGATTTCTGGTTCTAGCACATTTTCTATCTACCCAAAATAGCAGAAATTCCTCTGCTGAAGTTCTGCATTGTTCTGCTACTAAATTCTGCTGAGGTTCTGCACAGTTACTGTTCTTAGGAACATTATTGTTTTCCTCTTTCAGATGCAGAACTTCACACATGTATTAAGGCTGTTCCGATAGTGCCAGCATCAGTCTAGAATCACTAAATGGGGCAATGCATAAATCAATGCAAATTATTAAGTAGCTGATAATGTAAATTTTGAAGGAGCATGTAAAAGTTGGTTGTGTTGGTCAGTGGGTATTGCCTTTTTTTGTAAATCTAGCATGGGAATAAACCCATTTTCCCAGATTAATGGTGTGTAAGGGCATCCATGGGTTTAATGTAGAAAAAATTAAAATGTTGGCATTACCACGTGATCAGAGATATCATCTTTTCTGATCCTCCTTGAAAATACCCCTGATTATGTGGCTAAAAATTACATTATTAGTATTTCCAATAAGCAGTCTGGATTTTCTTCACCCTGTATACAATTATTTGGTTTGGGGGGGGAGAGTATTTTTCAACATCTTTCTTCAGCATCAGCTCCTGTATATTTCGAAACCCAGGAAGAGTGTCTGTTATTATTCACCTTCTTTTGCATTGGACTTGTGCTGCCAGTTGGAATAATTTTATATTTTTAAGATATTGAGGATTTGATCAGCTTCTATGTTTTCTTATTTTTTTACCTTCAATAAGAGATTCCTTCAACTTCAATAGAAGAAGTGAGATTCTATCTTACTTCCAATCATCAAAGTGGAATCACCAACATATATGAAGCTGTTATTTTTTTCAAGTAATTTTAATTCTAATTTCTTTTTTCAAAGTATTTTATTAATTTTCTATTATTACAATTCATTAGTGCTGAGCAAATATAATCTTCGCTGCTGTTAATACATGTAATGTTAAATATACATCTTGCTTATCACATTTTTCTGGAATTATACCTAATTAAAAAGTTCAGGTTTAAAATCTACATGTTTTTCTAACATCTTTTCTAACCAACTATGTATTTTTGTCCATTTTTTTTTGCTTTAACACATGTCCACCACAGGTGATAGATAATATGTACCAGGATTTTGATTACATTTCCAGCATTTAAAATTTAATTTTAATTCTAATTTCTATTCTAGCCATTTCTGTGTTTATATTCTGTGTTTGTATGAAAATTTCATTCACACATGGGTGATACTTATTCTGGTTTTAGAATTTTGTATAAATCTGAGATTACTTGGCTATTTATCTTAGCACCACATTGCTGTGATGGAAACAATCAAGATCAAAGTAAATAGCATATTTGATAGTGCTAAAGGTATTCTCTGGTAGCCTTCAGTATCTTTTTAACCTAAGACTAGCTAAAGTAAAGAAGCATTTCTAGCTAACAACATGACTCCTGTTGTACCAGATTATAGGCTCATCTAGTACAGCAATCTGTGTCATATTGTAGTCAATTGGATATATTTGGGAAAGTCAGAACTCTGGACTGGAAAGTGATTTCCTTAATATTTCACCAGAATCAGCCTAAAAACATAAGGGAACTCTGAATTCAGCTCTATTCTTTACAAAACTGAATCATTAAAACAAGGCATCCATCATCCATCAATTAATACCAATTAATAATGAGGAAACATTTCTTGAACTACTAGAAATAATGCATAATCTTTTATTGAGGTCAACTGTGGTGATGCAATGTCTCTTCCCTAATTTTATTTATAAATATTTTACTATGCAATTATTTTGAATCTATCAATTATATATATTTTTCTTTGTCTGAAACATGTCCATATTTAAAAAGCAAATATATGGAGAATTATTTTAAAAAACTGCTTGTGAAAAAAGCTGATATATCCAATCTTCTTATTCTTGTACTGAATAAATAAGTACTGAATATTATTTCTTTTACTGAATAATTTGAGATTAAAGTTATACCTATGTAAAGTCAATGTGAAACAGACCAAATATGTGAAATAGGCCTGTATATAATTTAGATTCTATTGGGTTAACCAGGATAACATAATATGGCAAAGTTAAAAATGGTAACATAGATAAGACAGAAATATAAGATTGATTCTGATAGGTCATTTTTAGAACATATAAACAAAAAAAAGTATTTTAATGAGTGGAGAAGGTTATCAGAAGCACAGCCAAAAAACAGATTGGTAAATTCAGTGTAATAGTATTTTCATTCAGGCTTCAAATTCTTATTTTGCTTCTGTTATCAATGTGGCATTTTCTATCCAGAAGAAGTTATCTAAGGTCCCATTTCAATATTAGTTTCATCACAGAATTTTGAATTCAGTCTGGCTAAGTGAGATAAATGTTGTTCATCTTCTTAAGAGTATTAATTTCTGCTCTGGCTGGTTGCTATGCAAGGTGGATTTTCCCCACCCCTCACTATATTTTCTTATTCTGACATTTTGGATTTAGGATAGTGCATTTTTTTTCCAGACCTATTCAAACTCATTTCTATTTATAGAGGAACATTACAGAACAGCCATTAAAATAATCTGTATGAAGTTTCTAACAGGCTCCTTTTTTGAATTTTATTCTAGAAGAGGAAAGTAACAGCTGAATGTTAGCATTTTAAGAGTGAAACAAAGAAAGCTGGAACTAACTTTGCTGTTATATCTTCAGAATTAAGTCAGTAAAGAGTGGCTAGCTTATTACAAAATTGAAAAATGCAATCAGCAGCAACTATGTGAGCTTCCCATTTTGTATGTGAAAATGGAGTTACTTTTTGATATTACTCAGTACAAACCTAAAATCACTAATTATAGCAACATTTCTTATGCCATGCTGCCTAAAAATTCTGGCTACTGCAATCATCACAGGGGTGATGGGGTGGGGTGGGCGTACCAGGTTCAAGAATAGGAGATGTGGGTTCAGTGAAGACAATAGAATTTAATTTTGAATATACAGTATCTGTAAATTTGATTTCACTGTGCAACTGAGCCTTCCATGGACTCACCCATCTGAAAGATTACAGGTTCAGCACTTGGGGGCTTTTCTTTGTCTTCTTTCCATGGAGACTAACAAATAAAACAGATCACTAATGAGAACTTCCAATTTTCTATGGAGAGTTACTTTCCTTTCAGAGAACTGATAGAGAAAATACAGAGAGCAAGAAGATGTTTCGGGTTGCTGTTGCTTCAGAGTAGAGTTAAGCAAATAAAACAACAGAAGATCACCTTTTAACTTACCACCCATTTCTGTACTTACTTTTTAGGGAAAAGTAACCTGACAGGTTACAGTTGTATTTAGCTTTCCTTGGGATGAAGCAAGTAAATTTTGGAAGGATGCTGGCAAAGATCAAGCAACCTCAGACTTCCCAAATGCTGACAACTATATTCTCCAGCTTCTATAGCTTTTGGGGTACAATTCACTTCATCATTCCTATTCAGAATTGCTATTGGTTAATGAGGATTGGGGTAAAATGTGTTATCTAATGCACTTGGTGAACTCTAGTTTGCACTGAACTATTACATTACGTTGAACAATAGTTTTAGGGAAATGGTCTATTGCAGAGATCTCCAACCTTTTGGGCACCAGGGACCAGTGCCATGGAGAAAGGTTTTTCCACAGACCAGAAGGGATGTGGTTTTGAATACTGCCTGCATCCCAAGGATGGAGCTTTGCTTGTTTGTGCTGGTATGCTGTGGACCGGTGCCGGTCCATGGACTGGGGGTTGGGAACCCCTAGTCTACTGCTTCTTGGCTGCTTGAAGGAAAAGCATGTTCGGCTCATACAGGGAAAAGAGATAAAAATCAAAGCATAATAATCTGCATAATACAAATTTACCACAGTTAGAAATAAAGATATTGATTCATTTTTAATATTCTGAAAATAATTGGGAAGCTAGGAGAATGAAATGGGGTTTCTTGGCAACGCTGTCCCGTGATGAGGAGTGAAAAGGTATCACCTGCATTTCTAAAACTGGAAAGTGAGGTGGAAAGGTATCACCCACATCTGTGACCTCAGCCTCTTACTGCAGGATGAAAGCAGGGAAGGTGCCAGCACCCCATGCTTTTAAGGCATTAAAGGTCGACAGCAGAGCTTTGATACAGGATCAGATCTGGACAGGTAACCAAAGTCATTTTATTACTGGTGAGAGAGAACAGTAATAGAGGCTGTCAGTCTCAAATATATTCCAGACAAGCCTATGAGGCTGATGAAACCTTATTTTCTCTATTCAAAATGTTTACCCCATCCCATTCCAACATAATAATTTTGTGTATTGGCTATGACTTTAAAAAATGAAGATTAAAATGTGTGGAGATTGTGTGGTTATATGCTATGTTTCCGGATACATATTTTATTTTTTCAATAGCATTTTCTGCTTTGGATATATGTATTTTCCTATTGAGATTCATCTTTCTTAACAGACTTCAGCATCAAGATTTTTTTAAGCAATCAGTGCCTATGTACTTTGCTGTTCTAACAAGCAGTTCTATGGGTTTTACTTCATTGGATATTCTTGTTTTTTTATCATATATCGTGTACACCCACAAACTTTCATATTGTGATTCACCGTTATGTCAATATTTTTCAGATTTTGTCAAAACTCATATTCATCTCTTCTTAGCCAGCTCCAACTATCAGAGGAGAAGAAAGGTTGACACCAGATGGACACCATTCTTAGTATTATGAGATCAGCTTAATGAAACATATTGGTTTGTGGATTACTAAGATGTTGAGTTAATGCATGGAATCAGTCATGAGTTCAGAAAAACAGGAAAAGAAACAAACAAAAATCTATTGTTTTACCTTTATCTCTGAATCTAGTGATGACATTCTGCTAATCTGATTTAATATTTAAAGCATTTTTATTGACATAATCTTTCCTGATCTGAGACACTATTTTCTGAAATTCACCTGTTTGTGTGCCAATCATCATATGTTCTAACATTTCAGGGTTGTTGTTGTTGTTGTTTAAAAATGGATAATATGCACATCTGAGCTAGGTCTCTGTCTGCATTTTCAAAAAATAAAGTTTTTCCCCCCTAAATTTGGCTCTTTTTCTGCTTGGACATGACATTGCATTAGCAGCAGGAGTTATTGATTTAAGGTCTGCTAAATTCTCAGCCTTTCTCATGCTAGTATTTAATTGTTCCATTCCAAGGGATCTTGTGTTTCTTTTTATATTGATCTCATTAACATTCTGATTTGGTTTCATGCTGTTCAGCCTCCTTGGTTGCCTTTTGCTGTTATTTTTTTATTGAGTTCTCTTTCATGTTTCATTTTACATGTTTGCTGTGAGTTTTTTAGCTACCAATTTCCGTGTATCATATTCTTTTATGAATCCAGAATTTCCAATATTTATTCATTAGGAATTAAATGTTAAGCTATTTACTTGTGATACAAGCTGTATACACTGGATGCCAGCTTATTTCTGATAATCCAGCTGACACCAGAATCAGCACATTTGAAAGCTCTGTAGTTCCTTTTTCTCCATAATAGTGAATAATATATATCTTTAAAAGTCTCATTTAACTTGTATTTCTGGTCCACGTAAAATTCCATGTAGTGGAACAGCATGTATCAGACATATAGAAAGTAATGAGGCAATTTTATGAATTTTGAAGTGTTCTTTGAAGTAAAAAAATATGTAAGATGTGAAGAATTTAGAAAGACACTAGACAGCCCGTGCTCTGTTGTGTTATCATTTCAGGTATATTTCCTTATCTAAACTGAGAAACAGAATGAGCAAGCAAAAAAGCAGTGGGAACAGGATGATTTCCAACTTTCCAACTTTCTGCCAGCTTCCCCATGGAATTTCCTTGAGGAAATCTGGCAGAAAGCATTGGAAAATTCTCTTCCCTTCCTAGCTGGCAGGTAAATTGTTGCTGGTGAGCGGGTGAGGGAGTAAGAGATTGCAAGACTGCCTGCTCAATAGAACATTGAAAATGAAGATCATGCAACTGCAGCAGCAGCCTAGCAGTACAATAGCAGTCAGTAGCACTGAAACAGTCACAACTTTCACAACTTTTATTTCCTCAGGAGTCAAGGGTTCTGGATTTTGGACACATTATATAAGTTATCTCAAAATTGTTGCCACATGATGCACCATTTTGCTCAGTTAAAGGTCATGACAATGAGAGTCTATACTAGACAATACTAGAGCTCCTAGACCTACTAGACAAACAGTGAACCACTGGGTTATTTCAGAGATTATCAGATTCCCCAATTTCTTCAACAAAGACAGAGCTTCTAATGTGCTGCCTTCATTGGAAAAGTTGGTATACATTCAGAGCTGCAATAAAAATACCACATGTGAACTATATATCAGAGTCAAAGATCAGCATACGAAATATATTATGACATTTTTATTATGTCATAAACTGCTTTATGATAATGTTTATATCATAGAATGCTTTTATAAAATTTCCCAAATTTCAGTTCCATGGGTGTCATTGGTTCTGGATTTCGGATGCATTATGTAAGTTAGCCCATTTGATGTAACTTGGTTCAAGATTTGTTGCCTATAATGCAACGTTTTGCCCAGTTAAAGCTTAGATTTTAGTAGCATATTGCTAGATGATTCACATATACAGATGTTTAAGTGAATAATTTGCAGTTCAGAGGGGGTTCATTTGCAAAATAAAACTAAAAAAATAATCTGAGAGTTTGGTTATCAAGCTTTCATACTTCTTGTATTAAAAATAGTTTGTGTCGGTGAAGTATGCTATGAGTTTTGCATGATGTGAAGGGGGCAATACATTCTAAGCAGTATGGACTTTGTAATACTTGAAACATAGTTTTTGTAGTACTGTTGCAGTGGCTAACTAACATTGCTTTTTCAAATGTATTGCTAATAATTTGCCATAAGCCTTAACCTTCAAGAAAACCCTCCCTTTTAGAAACCAGAACTGGCAGGAGAGCATTTGATATATTGTAGATAATGCTTTCATTTTCAGCTGTTCTCAAGCTTCGATGAACAAAGAAAATATTCAATCCCAACCTTGGGAAACACTTGAGAACTCATGTTACCCATTCTGGTGTTTTTCATTTGCATTTTTTTAAACTTTTATTCAAAATGCAATGCTCTTTTCTGTGCTCACATATTATTCGATGCTTTAATTCTTATGATGTAACTGGACAGATTGTTAATTCTAAACCAAACAACTTTTATTTTGAAGTTCTTTGTTATGCTAACTGTAAAAGTAAATGTAAGCCTTTTTTGTAGATTCCTTGTTTTCATAGGGGGACCCAACTTTATCAGAGTGGCTCTAGTAAATTGCCTTTAAATGATCTTTTGAAATAATAATAATAATAATAATAATAATAATAATAATAATAATAATAATAATAATAATAATAATAATAATAATAGTAGTAGTAGTAGTAGTAGTAGTAGTAGTAGTAATAGGAAGGGACCTTTGAGGTCTTCTAATTTATACCAATCCCAGGCAGCAAACCCTATACCATTTCAGACAAAATGGTTGTCTAGTCTATTCTTAAAAACTTCCAGTGTTGGAGTATTCACAACTTCTGGAGGCAAGTTGTTCCACTGATTAATTGTTCTAACTGTTAGGAAATTTCTTGTTAGTACTAGATTGCTTCTAATAGAATAGAATAGAGAATAGAATAGAATAGAATAGAATAGAATAGAATAGAATAGAATAGAATAGAATAGAATAGAATAGAATAGAATAGAATAGAATAGAATAGAATAGAATAGAATAGAATAGAATAGAATAGAGCTGGAAGGGACCTTGGAGGTCTTCTAGTCCAGCCCCCTGCTCAAGCAGGAGAACCTACACCATTTCAGACAAGTGACTGTCTAGTCTCTTCTTAAAAACCTCCAATGATGGAGTGCCCATGATTTCTGAAGGCAAACTGTTCCACTGGTTAATTGTCCTCACTGTCAGGACGTTTCTTCTTAATTCTAGGTTGCTTCTCTCTTTAGTCAGTTTCCATCCATTGCTCCTTGTCCTGCCTTCAGGTGGTTTGGAGAATAGCTTGACTCCCTCTTCTCTATGGTAACTTATTGTGTTTGCTTATTGGAAAAAGTAAACTGAGGCAGAACCTAGGGCCAGATGTGGCCATCAAAACAGATTGCACAACTTCTAAGCTGCACAAATTTGGATTTATTATGAAGTCATATTCATGTCATAATTTTCATTCCACTGTAAAACAAAAATACAAGATTATCATGATCTACACACACACACACACACACACACACACACACACACACGTGCCCTATCAAAAGGGGAAAAAAATTAAAACCAAATGTACTAAAATATTTGTTTCTATTAAAAACAAATGTAATAGGAGTAAATAGGAGCAAAAGGGAAGGCATTTGGCAAAATTCTGATCAAAAGGGATTGAGAGATGAAAATGAGCAAAATTTGGGAAGTTTAGTGCAGCATTATGCAGGGCATAAAAATTGTGCAGACTAGGTTTTTGTTCTTCAGCAGATACAAAATGAATGCAAAACAGGAATGAGAATAAATTGCATGTTCAGCAACTGGTTCAACACTGAAAAGGAAGATAAGGTATCTGTGAAAAGATTAGGTTGAAAAACATGGACTATTTTAACATTTTAAAACTATATTTAATTTTCAATGATATTTCTATAGACATAGAAAGTATAAGTTAATTGCCATAACTCAAGTGCTGCATCTCATAAGTAGTGAGAACTTTATATATACTTATCTAATGTAAAAGTAATAAACATAGATATGTTAAGTAATTGGAAATATTAACAGTCTACACTTTCAAGATATCACCTACCAGACTTTCTAACTCAATAGGACATATTAATATTCCAGTCTAGCAACTGATGTAAATAATATCCTTATCACTGCTTAGAAATACTGCAAATACAACCTCAGACTAAGAAGAAAGGTAGCATTTATTTCTGCCTCCATGGCATGATTCCTGTATGGTTTTAGATACGTTGGAAATTTTACTTCAGAGTTTCCTGAAAAGGCAGAGAATAGTGTAGACAACTGTAGATTACCTAGCACTTATCAAGTCTGTTTAATTGTAGCAGATCTCCAGCAATTTTCTAAACAACATTTTTGATAACAGAAAAACCTGGGACGCAGTGGTGGGATTCAGCCGGTTCGCACCACTTCGGCAGAACCAGTAGCTAATTTTTTTTGCCCAGGCCCAGAATGGACTTCCGGGAGCAGCATCCACACAGAGAACCAGTTGTTCACATATTTGAATCCCACCACTGCTGGGAGGTCTTCAATCTAGTCTAACCTCCTGCTCAAGCTGGAATCCTTATACCATTTCAGACAAATGGTTATCCAATCATTTCTTTAAAAACTCCAGTGTTGAAGCACCCACAACTTCTACAGGCAACTTGTTCCACTGCCTAATTGTTCTAACTGTTAGGAAATTTCTCCTTAGTTCTAGGTTGGTTCTCTCCTTGATTAGTTTCCATTCGTGTGTTTTTTTGTCCTGCTTTAGTTTACACAGCAAATCAGTTTGAGCAAAATTGCAGTGTTGTCTTCCAATATAGATAGCTAGATTTATTATACACTTAGAATGTATTGCAACATAATGACCTCATTCTAGGAAGTTTATATTGTATAACTTCTCATTGACTTGCAATGCCCATTTAAAATATTCTTCAAAAAGATATTGTACTAGAGGGTCAATAAAATATCTACCCTCTCTGAGCCCAGAGAAAAGAATCCAGATTTTAAAAACGGTATCCGTGTTAGTGTCAGGACCCACTTCAACTAATCACCCAAGAAAGCAGAACTCTTGAAACAGGCATTGTCTCAAAAGGAAACTTTTATTAGGGACTAATGATAATTGTTGTTGTTAGTTGCAAAGTCGTGTCCGACCCATCGTGACCCTATGAACAAGGCCTTCCTGTCCTCTACCATCTTCTGGAGTCCATTTAAGCTCACGCCTACTGCTTCAGTGACTCCATCCAGCCATCTCATTCTCTGTCATCCCCTTCTTCTAGTGCCCTCAATCTTTCCCAGCATTAGGCTCTTCTCCAGTGAGTCCTTCCTTCTCATTAGGTGGCCAAAGTATTTGAGTTTTAGCTTCAGGATCTGGCCTTCTAAAGAGCAGTCAGGGTTGATCTCCTGTAGGACTGACCGGTTTGATCGCCTTGCAGTCCAAGGGACTCGCAGGAGTCTTCTCCAGCACCATAGTTCAAAGGCTTCAATTCTTTGGCGCTCAGCTTTTCTTATGGTCCAACTTTCACTGCCATACATTGCAACTGGGAAGACCATAGCCTTGACTATACGCACTTTTGTTGACAGGATGATATCTCTGCTTTTTAGTGTGTTGTCTAGATTTGCCATGGCTTTCCTCCCAAGGAGCAAGCGTCTTTTAATTTCCTGGCTACAGTCCCCATCTGCAGTGATCTTGGAGCCCAGGAAAATAAAATCTGTCACTACCTCCATTTCTTCCCCATCTATTTGCCAGGAATTGAGAGGGCCAGATGCCATGATCTTGGTTTTCTTAATGTTTAGTTTCAACCCAAGTTTTGCACTCTCCTTCTTCACTCGCAACAAGAGGCTCTTTAGTTCCTCTTCACTTTCTGCCATTAGAGTGGTATCATCTGCATATCTTAGGTTGTTGATGTTTCTTCCGGCAATCTTAATTCCAACTTTTGATTCATCAGTGATAATTAAGCAAGCAATATGCTCCCTCCTACCAAAGTCATAATGTCCGTTTGAAATCCAGTCAATTCACAGGTGGCCTGGTGGGCGGCTGACTGGCGTGCTAGGCGTGCATCTCAAGGTCTTCTCCAGCTTTCGTTTCCTTGTAACTGTCTTCTAGATAAGGAAATACATTCCATACTCAAAAGGAGGAGGCCAGACAAAGAAAGGAGAAAGTGAAAGATAACAGTATGAATCCCCCATGCAGCCCCTCCCCCGTACAAGAATGCCAGGCCCCAAGAAGATAGAAGAAAGGAGAGAGCAGATGAGGAGTTTTGGGGTCTGACAGTTAGCCTGCTGTTTAGTGAAATCTATTAAGGAAGGCTGTTAAAACAGTCACATATTCCGTGAGAGCAAAATAATAATGAAGAGGAAGGACTGCATGAAAACACTGATGGATATGCTACCACAGTTTAAGAAGCAGCAGTTTTTTAAAAAAAATTATTGTGCAGCATCCTTCTTCAGTCCTTGAAAGGAAAAGAAATGTTATGCTTGATGGTAAATATTTAGGGACAAGTTGTTTTCAATAAGGAATAACTTGTTACTCATAAAAAGTGGTTAGTATATTTAGTTAGAGCTAGTCCTATGGTAACACTTTTATTTCAAGTAGATTAATGAATTGTTAAGACTTTTCAATGTCAAGGAAACCCCCTTGGAACTCCACATAATTTTATTTAAATTATGTTTATTATATGATGACAAGGCTTTTACTTTTCCTGACTTCCAACTTTATCATTGAACATAAACTTCTATTTCCTATATAATATTTTATTGAAGATTTTAATTAAAATAGTAAAAGCAGCTTCTATTTCTCTGTAGAATATAAGCACTCAGGTAAAAATCTCATTATGAGCATGGTTAGAAACTGACCTCTTTGACGTCATAAGCAAGAGCATAGCTCCGTTTTTAGCCACAGTTATACTGCATTTCCTACATTTAAGATTACAAGGCATATTTGAAAGATATCGTGTGGAATTACGGTAATCTTTATTCATTTAACCGATTTTCACTTAGAGATAAGCTCTATTTGAACATTCTGGATATTTTTTTCCCAAGTCATAGGCAAGTATTAGTGCTTTAGACTTGCTTCTTGCCAATCAGGTCCTTAAATTCTGAATTACCGCAAAAAATTAAATTGTTCTATATTCCATTCAATATTAAGTTGAATATTTAATATTCAATTAAAACATATACTGTATTACCCTTAAAAGTCACTCCAGATGCATTACCACATCTTAAAACTCCCAAATTTCTTACAGAATTAGAAATAGATTTTTTTTTAGAGGAAAGATTACCCAAAAGGGAGGTGTGATAGGAAAAAAAAAGGAATCCTGCTTTATTGCCTGGTTTTGATTTAATGGCTATATGTTAGTTAATATGATTTTATAAAAATAAACACAGTTTAAACATGGAAAGTACCATGAGTGAGCAACTGTTACTCATCCTAGCTTCTGCCAACCTAGCAGTTCGAAAGCACGTAAAAATGCAAGTAGAAAAATAGGGACCACTACGGTGGGAAGGTAACAGCATTCCGTGCGCCTTTGGCATCTAGTCATGCTGGCCACATGACCACGGAGACGTCCTCGGACAAGCGCTGGCTCTTCAGCTTTGAAATGGAGATGAGCACTGGCCCCTAGAGTTGAAAACGACTAGCACGCATGTGCGGGGGAACCTTTACCTTTACCTTACCTCTGAATTATATACAAATCTAGAATTTATAACTATATCAAGAATTAGGGGTTTATCACACAGGGCAGGGAGCAAAAATATTATTCCCCAATACTGAAAAGACAGGTTTGGAGAGTTGTTCTTGTTTTTGTAGAATTCAAATGTACTAATTAGAACTATGATTAGAGGGGAAAAACTGCTGCCAAACAATGAACAGTTAGTGAAGACACAGAAAAAAAAATAAGAAAGATTGGTATAATCTGTACATGTACAAGAAATTCTAATATATTTTTAATGACTAAAAAATGATCACAATGCAGTTTAAGGGAGGGAACTTGCTTTGTTTCCTCTGTCAAGGTGATTTTGCTACTCTTTTCTGCAGGGAGGCTGGACCTACTTGATTAGTCTTCTGGCTACAGATGGACTCACTGGGATTCCAAGGAAAACTGGGGATTTTACCTGAGGTTCTACTGCATGGGCCTACTGAGACCTTGGCCACTGTCTGGAACAGAGAGGTGGTGGCTGTCTTGGATAGGATCACACTTGTGCAGTCTCTCTTGGCCCATCACTCCTGGGACTGCCCATAGTTTACAAGAGATTTGAAGGAGCTCAAAAGGGTCAAGAGATGTCTAGAGTGCTGTTGGAGAAAGACAAGGGATGAAACTGATTGATCATGAGTTAGCACTGCCATTAAGGTCTACCTCATGGTAAAAATGGCAAAATTTCAATATTTCTCCATTCTTATTGCATCCACAGGGAATTGTCCAGAAGCCTTGTTTAGGGTAAACTGGATCCTCCTGGGTAAGAGGGATCTTCAGGGTCACACTAAGGAATTTTCAATGCATTTAGTGGATTAAATTGCTTGGATCTGTTCTCAGTAGCAGACTAAGCATGATGCAGATCCTTAGGAGATGCCTGGGGAGCAGACTTTTCCAATTAACTGGGAACAGTTTGATCCCATTGGATCCAATGAAGTGGACAGTGTCCTCAGAATTATAAACATGGCTATCCTATGAATTTAATCCATGCTTCTCTTAGTTAGTGAAGGTCATCCAGGAGTTGACATGTGGGTGGGTCTCAGCGACAAAGAATTCTTCCTTGAGAGAGCAGATGTTCTTGGCATGATTTAAAGAGACACTGGTGTGTCCTCTTCTCAATAAGCTATCACTGAGCACCATTATTCTGGATAATTTTCATCCACTCTCCATCCAAGGTGGTTAAGTAGGTAGTTGCACTGAAGTGCTAGAAGATCCTGTATGAGACAGTTTATCTGGACCCTTCCAGTCAGAATTCAGCCCTAGATATGAGACAGAAATAGCATTAGTTGCATTTTGGGATGACATCTCACGGGAGCAGGATGTAGGTAGTGCATCTAACTTGGCTCTTCTTAATCTCTAGGCAGCTTTCAGTACCATTGACCATGGTATCCTTTTGGGTTTACTTTGGCAGCTGAGAGTGGGGGCATGGTTTTGTGCTGGTTTACCTCTTTTCTCTAAGACTATTCCCAATCAGTGTTGATGGGGAGTGAGAAGTCCAGCCCACAGCCCCTGCTTTTTGGAGTCCCCTAGGGCTGGATGCTCTCTCTGCTCCTTTTTAACATCTACATGAAGCCACTGAGTGAGATCATCCTTCACCATGGAATAAGGTATCATCAATATTGCATCCTGTTGTACATCTCTGGTGAACTAAATAATGCTGTGTATGGCATTTTCTATGCAAATGCAAGCAGATATTTTTTATCTGTCCTTTAGATGACTATTTATTTTCCCATATGCAAGTTTAGTTAACTAAGGATAGAAACATGACATCACATTTCTCTCAAATGACTTGAAATATTTCAAGAACTGAAATCAGCACGATAAAATGACTACACATAAAACTGACATAAACATGTTTATGTATACCTATTATTGATATCTAAAAAACTATCTTTCTTTCACTCAAGTAACAAGAATAAATAATATTTTATGGTATTACATATTCTGATGTGTACATTTTTAATTTCTATGGTATTTTACTGAATTATTTTGAATTTACAAGCTATCAATCTATTATCAACAAATGTAACCTATTAATGAACTATTAGTGTATAATATAGTGTTAGCCTGTTAATTAGCACTAGGTAAAATTATTGGTAGAAAGAAGTGGTAAGAGAGTAAACGTTTGAAAAAGAACAGGCAAGCTCCCTCTGTGCCTTTCACCTAAAACTAACAAGGTTCTTATTCTCCCAAGCTTTTCTTTATCATCTGTCTGCTTTATATAATTAAATTAGTTTATATGTTATTTCACTTGTTATAATTAGTGTCTATTATTCTATAGTAAAAATATAGAGCAGATTGCAAATGCTGAAAATTCATAAATGAATAGCCTGTTAGTATCCACACAACAAATGTAGTATGTCTGTCAAATGATTGATTGCTTGAAAAAATGCCATTCTCCAGGGCTATCCATTGCTGGATTAATCATATCTCAGGACAACATGTCAGAGAATATCAAGTGAGTGATTTAATCAAAAATAGCTTTGCAATTGTAGAATTGCTTTCCAGCTGGCGAGAACATGGCCTCAGCACATAAAGATATTAAATGGATTTTAAAGACCCATTTAACTCAGGGGGTGGGGATTCCCTCTGGGTTTTATATGATGCTGATTTGACAGCATTGTAGAATATTCTTTATAATATACAGATTTATAATATTCAAAACCATGGTACTACTCTAAATCATTTGTGAAGATAACCCAGGGCTCATTACATGATTCACTAAATCTGCATAATACTTTAATATTAAATTCACCTTAGAATGATTACTCATAACCTACCTCATGGATACGAGCATGATATATTTCTTATCTCTTTTCAGTCTTTTGTATGTATAGCATCTTCCTCTCCAGTTATGTCTAATGAATTTATCTTCCTATTTCAGGCAGGAACAGCGGCAGAGATTAATCAACACAATAGTTGTGGTAGAAATAAAGCAACCTTCTTAAGAGGTCACTGCTGGAATGCCTTAATTATAGAAAAGTCATCATTTTTCTATTGTCAGCAAAATTTATCGTATCTTTGGTGTACTAAAAATTCTATGAACTGCCTTCCAAATATTTTTTAGTAAAGAGCCTTGGTGGAGCAGTGGGCTAATGCCTCCTTAAGTAACACCAGCTGCCTGCAATTAGTGCAGGTTCGCATCCCACCAGGCTCAAGGTTGACTCAGCCTTCCATCCTTCCGAGGTAGGTAAAATGAGGACCCAGATTGTTGGGGGCAATAAGCTGACTTTGTAATAATGCCACTTGGTGTGTGTGTGAAAGCCCTAATAAGCAGGCATATACATAGAATGAAGGCTACTGCTAAGCTTGTAAGACACCCTGAGTCTTCGGAGAAGGGCGGGATATAAATGGAATAAAAATAAAAATAAATAAAATAAATATGTTAAGTGCAATGTTACCCAGACTACTTATCTTGACATATTCTTGAAAATTTTCTATTTCTCTTCTCCTAGATTTTTCTACTGAAGACTTATTAATTTTTTGTATGGGATGATTTTTTGTCCATTTGTACAGGATTGGCCACTTTATTGGGTAATGAAGTATTGATTCAGGCTCTGTTTTCTACTAAACATTGCAAAATCTAATTCTTAGGTCTAACCAGTATGCAGGAATCTTTAAATAAACACTGAATTAAATTGTTATCCACCAGTTCTTCAGCCAGGTGACACTATAGTGTCACACATCCTGATTGGTGATCTTTATGCTACTGCAAGGATTGTTCCAGAAAACAGTGCTATCCTTATCTATCCTTTAGAGGGCATATGGATCCCCTAGTTTTGTTTCCCTTCCCTTTTCTAGCTAAGGAAGAATAATGACCAATTACTTTTCATAAGGGACATAGTTGAGCCTAGGGAAGGAGGCAAATTTTGATAGCTAGATTAATGAATTTAGCCTTCTGTCAAAATTCACTCTGATTTTATGCAAGTGTTTGAGTATGTTCAAAGTGTGTTCAGTTGAGTATGTCCAGCTGATACATGGGCTTTTTTTGCACATGTGCTTAGAGTTAGTCCATAAGAACCCTAAACCCTTAAGAACAGCAAGCGTTGAAGATTTGTGCCATGAAGCAACAGAAAGGTATCTTGAATGGGACACCATTCAACTATGTTCCTGATAATTGTGACATTTAGTTTAGAATAAACAAAGTAGACTTGTGTTACACAAGTGCTAAGTCATCCCATCCATTAGTATTTCTACGTATTTCAACGGAATATACTGTATCCCATGATTTTGAGGCAATGCTCCCATTAATTTACCTTCAAATTTCATTGGTTTTTAACTCCATGACACTCTTTGCCCAGGTGCACCTGGGGGTTCTAAATGACGTCCTTTACGCACTTTGCACATCTTTTTTTCATAACAGTAAAGAGTCTTATATACACAATGACACTATGAGCTAGACTGTTTGAGGTATATACTCTCAGAAGGATGACTATAGATGGACAGTTCATAGAAGATGACTCACATAAAATACATGCACTAGGAAAAGAAATGGAAGCTTCTATAGTGTGTCTGCCAAGAAAATCAAATGGAGATTCACAAGTAAGATAACATTGATATGATATTGGAATATGCACTCTTCCTGTCTTGGAAAGTATCCAATAAGCTGCAGGGGAAAAATAAAGGACAGATATGAATAGCACTGGTGCTTATGATGTGGCTGAGTTTTAGACAACAGGATGTGTGGTTGCTCATAGAGAGATAACAAAATATAAATAATAATGGTACATACTGTAGAACAGGGCTTTTTTTCTCATAGAACGCTCAGAATGGAGTTCCGGCACCTTTTTTGGATGGAACCTTGTAGGGTAGGCAAGGCAGGTTGTATAACCTGTGTGAGTTCCGGCACCTTTTTATTTTACAAAAAAAGCACTGCTGTAGAATATCAGAATCATGGAAAATGTGATATTGTTTGATCAGAAAAACCAAGTTTAAAACTTGCAGAAATCTTGAACTGAAATGGGTTAGAACAGGCCCTTTCACATCATTTCATTTTCATTTCATTTCATTTATTAAATTTATATACCGCCCTTCTCCCGAAGGACTCAGGGTGGTGAACAGGGCATATATAAATAGAAAATACAAAAATTAAAAAAGAATTAAATAATTGCCCAGATAAAACAGTAACAATATAAAACCCATTAAAAAACCCTAACATTCCCCCATCAGGCCAGGCCAGCTTGTTCAAATAAATGGGTCTTCAGACCGCGCCGGAAGGAGCGAAGGTCCGGTGCCGTCCGGAGCTCAACCGGCAGTTGGTTCCATAAAGCCGGAGCGCCCACAGAGAAGGCCCTCCCCCTGGGGGCCACCAGCCAGCATTCTCTGACTGGAGGCACCCTGAGGAGGCCCTCTCTGTGGGAATGCACAGGGCGGAGGGAAGTTGACGCCGGCAGCAGGTGGTCCCCGAGGTACTCCGGACCCATGCCATGTAAGGACTTAAAGACCATAACCAAAACCTTGAATCTCACCCGGAAGACAACTGGTAACCAATGCAGCTCGCGGAGCAAAGGTGTAACATGGGAGTACCGGGAAACTCCCAAGACAACTCTCGCGGCCGCATTCTGTACCAGTTGGAGCCTCCGAGTGGTCTTCAAGGGAAGCCCCATGTAAAGAGCATTGCAGTAGTCCAGGCGAGAGGTCACGAGCGCATGAGTGACTGTACACAGGGCATCCCAGTCCAGATAGGGCTGCAACTGGCGCACCAGGCAAACCTGGGCAAAAGCCCCCCTAGTCACGGCTACTATATGATCTTCCAGGGTAAGCCGTGAATCTAGGAGGACTCCCAAGTTGTGAGCCCTATCCACGGGGGGTAAAAACTCACCCCCCATAGAAAGAGGTGGAACAGTTTGAATGTCCCGGGATGCCGGAATGCACAGCCACTCAGTCTTGTCAGGGTTGAGCTGAAGTCTGTTCCTCCCCATCCAGACCCGAACCGCCTCCAGGCAACGGGACATCACATCGAGGGCATCACTGGGGTGGTTTGGGGTCAAAATGAAAAGCTGGGTATCATCAGCGTACTGATGATACCCAACTCCAAAACCACGAATGATCTCACCCAGCGGTTTCATGTAGATGTTAAACAGGAGAGGCGAGAGGACCGACCCCTGAGGAACTCCACAAACGAGAACCCTTGGGGTCGACCTCTGCCCTCCTGCCAACACCGACTGCGAGCATCCCAGGAGATAGGAGGAGAACCACTGAAGAACTGTGCCTCCCACTCCCAATCCCCTGAGACGCCGCAGCAGGGTACCATGGTCGATGGTATCGAAAGCCGCCGAGAGGTCTAATAGGACTAGGACAGAGGAATGTCCCCTGTCCCGAGCCCTCCAGAGATCATTCACCAGTGCGACCAATGCCGTCTCCGTGCTGTACCCGGGCCTGAAGCCCGATTGGGACGGGTCTAGATAATCCGCTTCATCCAGAACCAGGGGGAGCTGATGCGCCACCACACTCTCAACAACCTTCACAAGAAAGCGAAGGTTGGAGACCGGATGAAAGTTATTCAACACAGCTGGGTCCAGGGCAGGCTTCTTGAGGAGAGGTCTCACCACCGCCTCCTTCAAGATGGCAGGGAAATTACCCTCACTCAAAGAAGCAGATATAACCAGCCTCGTGTCCTCTCCCGAGCTGCATAGACCAGCCAAGAAGGGCACGGGTCCAATAAACATGTGGTGGAGCTCAATCTCCCCATAATCCTGTCCACTTCCTCAGGGGTCACAGAATCAAACTCTTCCCAGATAACATCGACAAGACCGCCCGTGTCCTGATCGTCAGACTCTGCCCAGTTGGAGTCCAAACCGGTCCGAATCCGAGCGATTTTATCCAACAGATGTTGACCAAACTCCTCGGCACGACCCTGCAAGGGTTCCTCCCTCACCTCCTGATTAAGGAGGGAGCGGGTCACCCTAAACAGGGCGGCCGGGCGATTATCTGCGGATGCGATGAGGGCAGAGAAGTAATTACACCTCGCCGCCCTCATCGCTGCGAGATAAGACCTAATATAGGTTTTTAGTCGCAATCGGTCGGATTCGGATCGGCTGGACCTCCAACAGCTCTCTAGGCCCCGTTTCCGACGCTTCATCTCCCGGAGCTCCGCAGAGAACCATGGAGCTCGTTGGGATCTGCACCGGATCAGGGGCCGCAAGGGTACAACTCGGTCAAGTGCCTCAGGGGCCGCCCTTTCCCAGGCTTCCACTAGGGCATCCACCGAGTTGTGAGTAACGGAGGCAGGTGGGGACCCCAGCGCTGCCTGGAACCTATCAGGATCCATTAAGCGCCTGGTGTGGTACCATCTAGTTGGCTCCGTACACCCACGGCGGGGGGTGGCAAGACGGAAGACCAGCCGCAAGAGGTAATGATCGGTCCATGACAGGGGCATAATAAATGGAGAGCCCCCACCAAGATCATCAAACCACCGTCCAGATAAGAAAACCAGGTCAAGGGTGTGGCCTCCCTCATGAGTTGGTTCAGAAATTACCTGTGTCAGGTCCATGGCCGTCATGGAAGCCATGAACTCCCGAGCTAACTCAGATGAACCTCCCAGGGATGGTAGATTGAAGTCACCCAAAACTATGAGTTTGGGGAACTCAATCACCAACCCAGAGAGGACATCGAGTAGCTCAGGCAGGGCTGCCGCTGCGCGACTAGGCGAAAAGTACACCAGCAGCAAGCCCAACTGCGCCCGCGGACCAAATCTCAAAAAGAGAGACTCACACCCGACTATCTGAGGAACGGTGGTCTCCCGCGGACATAAGGTCTCCCTGATAGCTACCGCCACTCCCCCGCCCCTACCTTGAGCCCGGGGCCGGTGTAGCACCCGGAAACCTGGTAGGCAGAGATCGACCAAAGGGACCCCACCCTCTGGACCCAACCAAGTCTCCGTGATGCAAGCCAGGTCCGCATGCTCACCCTCAACTAAGTCCCGAACAAGGGGAGCTTTATTAACCACGGACCTGGCATTCAGGTACACCAGCCGGAGCTCAGGAGGCTGCGCATCCTCGCTCCCGGGACCTCGGGGAAGAAACAGAGGGTCGGAGCACCTCACCGCTTGTAAGTAGCGGAGACGGCCCCCCCGATAGCGATACGGCCCTCTGTTCATGCACCTGCTGCCATTCCCCAACGTCGTGGGAATCAGTAGTCCCACGACCCGCTCCCGAGCCCCGGAGGCAACCACACCCCGCTCTCCCCCCACGCGATCAGACCCAGGCCTGGCCTGAGCCACGGTTGATTGACCACCCCCATAGCCAAACAACCACCACCCACTCCCGCCCCTCTCCCTAACCCCATAAAAAATTTTACTAAAAAGTTAACCAGGGGCCTCCTATTAAATTTATATTGAAGGCCCCTGCCCCTACCCGGCCATCTCTCAGGGTCCCAATAATCGGGCCCTTCATCGAGACTGGAGGTGGCAAAAAAGGCGGATCGCACCCAGGAGAGTGGGGCACCCCTGAGGGCGAACAATTCCGTGCTGGTATATCGATACATACAAGTCCAGGAGAGTCCAGGAAAGGCAGTCCCATAATTGATAAGTTCGATAGGAGGATCGAGACATAGGGAGTGAATATCTGGACCGTCACCCAACTTCACTGCCACTCAGTTGTGTGCCCCCAGGAACAGGCCACATCAGTGGAGGACAATATATTCTACTGCAAATATGAGTCACATAGAGGAAATGAAGTAGCCATTATTACTAACCAAAGGGTATAAAAATCAGTCCTCAAATACAATTTTAAAAATTACAGAATGTTTTTAATTTGAATCTAATGAAAGTTAAACAATATTACGGTAATCCAAATCTATACTGGAAACTTTATCTGACAAACAGAGAAACAGAGAAAACAAATGTAATTGAATTCCCCCAAAAGCAAGAAGAAACAGAGGCTTAAGTCCAACTAAACTGAGGATAACAATTAAACTGGAAAGGATAAAAATATAAGAAAGTTAAATAAATGAAGGGAAAGTTTCATTCATAGGTGAGCACGACAAAAAAGATAAAAGGTAAAAATTTGCTAGAGAAATAAGATACAAAGAAGATCCTGATGTGTCCAGGACCAACTCATCCTTCTTTAAACTAACATCTGGAGAGGTGTCTGGAGAAGGACATCATCATCATCATCACAATTTATATAAGATATCACAAATTTTCAGTGACTTAACCACATTGGATGTGACTCTAAAGAATGGCAAGGCTGAGATATTGATAAAAGAGCTTGTCTAATTTGCCTATTTCTTCTCAGTGTCCTTTCCCTTTTGCTTATCGGTTAGGAGTTCATTTCTGGATGATTGAGGAATAACAATTGAAGTAAAATTGCATACTATAATAACAGTGCTGTACAAAAAATAAGTTCACCCATCCTGAATAGCTTTTTCCCAGATCAAGGAAGAAGATATGATTTAATCCTCATATCCACCAAACAATGGTATATTTATATATTTGTCAGTAATTGTTTTTTCTATAACATATCTTCATGACATTGTTTTACTGATCACCAACATTTTAATGTAAGTTTTAACTCTCCTGATTTTTCTTCTCCTGATTTAGCTTATGTCATGGACATGAGTTATTAGTGATGTTGCTGATAATGTGATCAGTGGCTCAGATCTGTTCAGCTCCTCTGCAAGATTTTAGGTTCCTCTCTGGCTACTGGGCACAGACTTCCATGGCCATTTTGATGTAGGAGGCAAGAGGGTCAGAACTCTAGTTTCTGCAGAGACATCTCCCTGAAAAATACTCTGCTTTTCTCTCTCATGCATTCTCTCCCCTTCTCTATTTTATCCAAAATGCAGATTCTCAAATCAAATAGATGCATATTTTACTTATCCTTATATAATAATTGTAGCATTAAAAATCCTCAAAACTACATCCTGCCCTATGCAACATGTCAAGGTAGAAAAGTAAGTCTACACATTATAATAAGAAAGAAAAAAAACTCCGTAGTATACAGTGTACCAGAAAACATGCCAAATGTTGCCTTTACAGTGAGAGGGTGAGAGGAAATTAATTGCTGGTCCATTTCTCAAAGAGGTTTTTATGATACTCACTGTCGCTATTCTGCACATAAAGTGGGCAAAATATGTTATGACTGGAGCCCTGCATAGATTGCATAATGTGCATATAAGTGAAAAAGCAGTTCAGATACCAATATGATCCTTGTAATTGTATCTTCTCTACTGCCAGTTATCATTAAAACATTCTAGTGTTTAAACTTTTGAGGGTACATGCAATATTTTCTAAAGTGACTATCTGATGACAGTGAGACATGTTATCTCTGTAGGGGTATATTTATACCTTCTTCAATCAGAAGTGGTCAGCTCCTCTTTACTTTTTTCCCGTGAGTTCCTTATGCACATTTAATGTACAAATACAAGACATTTTTTTTACATTCATCTTCTTCCACTTCAAAGTGTAATGTTGAATGGAAGAGGAACTTGTATTATATTGTTAATAAGTCACAAAGGCAGGGAAGCAGAAACTAGAGCACAGATCTGCTTACTCATCTTGAATAATGGTAAAAGTAATTTGGAATATATTTTTTCTTGTCGGTGTGATTTTTTTTGTCTTGTTTTGTTCTGCTTTTGTTTTATATGCACATATTTGATTCTGTAAGTCAGAAATGTTGCTCTTAGATGTACATCATAAGAATAATTTTATTTATTCATTTGGTACTAGAAATGACATAAATTATCAGAACCTAAAAATAAAAGCTGGAACATGTGCATTTTCCTATGTATATGACTGATAAAGATGGGGATCCAAAATTTCTGGTTCTTGAAAACTTTTTTTAAAAAGTCATATTACAATAAAACGTAAACATTCTGTAATGTTCATTTGGATTTGTAATGGCCCAATTTTTTATATATATACACATGCACATACATATACATACATACACACACATACACACACACAAATATACAGGTGAAACTTGAAAAATTAGAATATCGTGCAAAAGTTCATTTATTTCAGTAATGCAACTTAAAAGGGGAAACTAATATATGAGATAGACTCATTACATGCAAAGCAAGATAGTTCAAGCCGTGATTTGTCATAATTGTGATGATTATGGCGTATAGCTCATGAAAACCCCAAATCCACAATCTCAGTACATTAGAATATTGTGAAAAGGTGCAATATTCTAGGCTCAAAGTGTCCCACTCTAATCAGCTAATTAAGCCATAACACCTGCAAAGGGTTCCTGAGCCTTTAAATGGTCTCTCAGTCTGGTTCAGCAGGAATCACAATCATGGGGAAGACTGCTGACCTGACAGTTGTGCAGAAAACCATCATTGACACCCTCCATAAGGAGGGAAAGCCTCAAAAGGTAATTGCAAAAGAAGTTGGATGTTCCCAAAGTGCTATATCAAAGTACATTAATAGAAAGTTATGTAGAAGGGAAAAGTGTGGAAGAAAAACTTGCACAAGCAACAGGGCTGACCACAGCCTGGAGAGGATTGCCAGGAAAAGGCCATTCAAAAGTGTTGGGGACTTTCACAAGGAGTGGACTGAGGCTGGAGTCAGTGCATCAAGAGCCATCACACACAGATGGATCCTGGACATGGGCTTCAAATGTCGTATTCCTCTTGTCAAGCCGCTCCTGAACAACAAACAACGTCAGAAGCGTCTTACCTGGGCTAAAGAAAAACAGACCTGGTCTGTCGCTCAGTGGTCCAAAGTCCTCTTTTCTGATGAGAGCAACTTTTGCATCTCATTTGGAAACCAAGGACCCAGAGTCTGGAGTAAGAATGGAGAGGCACACACTGCAAGATGCTTCAAGTACAGTGTGAAGTTTCCACAGTCTGTGTTGATTTGGGGAGCCATGTCATCTGCTGGTGTTGGTCCACTGTGCTTCAATAAGTCCAAGGTCAATGCAGTCGTCTACCAGGAGATTTTGGAGCACTTCATGCTTCCTTCCGCAGATGAGCTTTATGGGGATGCTGACTTCATTTTCCAGCAGGACCTGGCACCTGCCCACACTGCCAAAAGCACCAAAACCTGGTTCAATGACTGTGGGATTACTGTGCTTGATTGGCCAGCAAACTCGCCTGACCTGAATCCCATAGAGAATCTATGGGGCATTGCCAAGAGAAAGATGAGAGACATGAGACCAAACAATGCAGAAGAGCTGAAGGCTGCTATTGAAGCATCCTGGTCTTCCATAACACCTCAGCAGTGCCACAGGCTGATAGCTTCCATGCCATGCTCATTGAGGCAGTAATTGCTGCAAAAGGGGCCCAAACCAAGTACTGAGTACATATGCATGCTTATACTTTTCAGAGGTCCGATATTGTTCTATGTACACTCCTTGTTTTATTGATTGCATGTAATATTCAAATTTTCTGAGATTGTGGATTTGGGGTTTTCATGAGCTGTACGCCATAATCATCACAATTATGACAAATCATGGCTTGAACTATCTTGCTTTGCATGTAATGAGTCTATCTCATATATTAGTTTCCCCTTTTAAGTTGCATTACTGAAATAAAAGAACTTTTGCACAATATTCTAATTTTTTGACTGCCAACTGCCAACCTAGCAGTTCGAAAGCACGTAAAAATGCAAGTAGAAAAATAGGGACCACTACGGTGGGAAGGTAACAGCGTTCTGTGCGTCCCCTAGAGTCGGAAACAACTAGCATGCATGTGCGGGGGAACCTTTACATATATATATATATATATATATATATATATATATATATATATATATATATATATATATATATATGGATCTCTGGTCATTCGGGTTTTTTCCCGGGTAGAATTGAAGGTGTAGGAGCAACGTTTCGATGGAATCCCATCCGTCATCCTCAGGCTGGTGGCTTCAGCTTCCTTCTTCTGGGAGAAGCATGTGGTAGTGGCTATTTGTTCCTCTTTTTTAAACTACCAGAGGGGGTGTGTTCTGTGGGTGGAGGTGTGCTCTGATTGGGTGGGGGATTAGGTGTGTTCTGATTGGGTGGGAGAGTGTTTTGAATGGTGGGTGTGTTCTGATTGGGTGGGGGTGTGTTTTGAGTGGATGGGCTGGTCTCAGCTGCCAGCCTTAGACCTGAGCTGGTGAGTTGTGCTGCTTTTGTTCGGCTTCGTGTTTGTGGTGGTGCCATGTTTTTATAGTGGGTGTCAGTTTGCTTATTGTGTGGTTTGGGGGGGTTTAAAGTGGCTGATGTTGCAGCTGTAGTTAGGTTTCTGTTTTCTGGTTGTGCGTCGTTATCATTGTGGGTTCGGATTTGCTTTTTGAACACACACAAACCACTATCTGAACGCACTCTCACACCACCACCCAGCACAGATCAACTCCGTAGCCAAGACACTCATCTCCAGAACAAAACACCTAGCTGACGAACAACACCTAAAAACCGAACTACACACTCTCACTAATGTACTAACAGCCAATGGATTCCAAAGAAACACGATTACCAACTTAATCCGAAGAGAGACACCCACAAAATCCCAAGACAGAGAACAAGAAAATGGCAAAGCCCTCCTCCCATACTTAAAAGGGACCACAGACAGAATCAGCAAGATCCTCCAAAAACACAACATCAAAACAGCATTCTACACAGACAGAAAAATATCCACCATCCTAAGAAACCCCAAAGACATAATTGGGTTAGAAAACCAAGGAGTATACGAAATCCCATGCACCACCTGCCCCACCACATACATCGGACAGACCAACAGAAGAATAAGTGCACGCATTGAAGAGCACAAAAACTCACTCAGAAAGGGAGAACAAACTTCATCCCTGGTCCAACACTTTGAAGCCACGGGACATGAAATTGATTTTAAAAAAACCAAAACTATCGCCAAAATCGAACATTTTAACAACAGAATAATCAGAGAAGCCATTGAGATAGAAAAACTCCCCCACAGCATGAACAAACGAGATGATACCTCTCACCTACCAGCCATTTGGAAACCCGCCTTGATTGACAGATGAGTCCCAACCACCAAGAATGATACCAGACCCAAACTCATGATAACATCACATGACATCACCACCACACAACCATTCAAAAAGCAAATCCGAACCCACAATGATAACGATGCACAACCACAAAACAGAAACCTAACTACAGCTGCAACATCAGCCACTTTAAACCCCTCCAAACCACACAATAAGCAAACTGACACCCACTATAAAAACATGGCACCACCACAAACACGAAGCCGAACAAAAGCAGCACAACTCACCAGCTCAGGCCTAAGGCTGGCAGCTGAGACCAGCCCATCCACTCAAAACACACCCCCACCCAATCAGAACACACCCACCATTCAAAACACTCTCCCACCCAATCAGAACACACCTAATCCCCCACCCAATCAGAGCACACCTCCACCCACAGAACACACCCCCTCTGGCAGTTTAAAAAAGAGGAACAAACAGCCACTACCACATGCTTCTCCCAGAAGAAGGAAGCTGAAGCCACCAGCCTGAGGATGACGGATGGGATTCCGTCGAAACGTTGCTCCTACACCTTCAATTCTACGTGGGGAAAAACCCGAATGACCAAAGATCCACATACAAACACCCGCGAAAACCTCAGAAAACAAATATATATATTGCACTATTGAAATGCACTATTATTCTCTCTCTCTCTGTGTGTGTGTATGTGTGTGATGAGAATAGGCAGCATACAATGCATTGTCAATAAATAATCAAACACACACACACACACACACACACACACACACAGTGCATTCAGAAAGTATTCAGACTCCTCTTCACTTTTGTCAATTTTGTTATGCTGCAGCCTAATTCTACAGTTGTTGAAATTCATTTTTCTCAATAATCTACACTCAGTACCCCATAATGACAAAGTGAAAACAGAATTTTAGAAATATCTGTAAATTTATTAAAAAGAAAAAAATGAAATATCACATTGGCATAAATTCAGACCCTTCACTCAGTACTTTGTTGAAGCACCTTTGGCAGCAATTACAGCCTCGAGTCTTTTGGGGCATGACAGCTTTGCATATCTGGATTGGTGGTTTTCAGCCATTCTTCCTTGCAAATCCCCTCAAGCTCAGTAAGGTTGCATGGCAACCATCGGTAGACAGCCATTTTCAGGTCCCTCCAGAGCTGTTCAATAGGGTTCAAGTCAGGGCTCTGGCTGGGCCACTCGACATTCACAGAGTTGTCTCTAAGCCACTCCTGTGTTGTCTTAGGATCATTGTCATGTTGGGAAGTGAACCTTTGGCCCAGTCTGAGGTGCTGTGGAACAGGTTTTTAGTGAGGATATCCCTGTACTTTGCTCAATTCAGCTTTCCCTTAACCCTGAACAGTCTTCCAGTCCCTGAAAAATGCCCACACAGTGTAATGTATTGGCTTGAATGCTGGGTTAATTTCACATGTATTTGTTAACTGCTGTTCCTTATTGGATGTATGGGGTATTGGTTACTGTCTGGGCCAGACTGACTCTCTACAAGGGTGGAGCCGTAGGTTGTGGCGGGGAATGCCTCCTTCAAACCTATTGGCTGCCGCCTTGTGGCCAACTGCATAAATAGCTGTGCAGCAGCTATTGCTTTGCTTCTGTTCCTGTTAACCTTCCGAATAAACCAGTTCCTGTTTACAACACCTCATCTCGCTTTATGCCTATTAAACCAAATATACAACACTGGCAATGAAGGTGGGATCGTGCTGCGCTGGCCTCACTTGGGGGTGAGGCCAGCACAGAGCATGGCAGGAACCATGTTCCTCCCCCCACAGTCTGCCTAGCAAGCCATGCTGGAGACCACCACACCCTAGGGATCCATCCCAGGGCCTAAGCAGAAGCCAGCATCACGAGTCAATAAGAGATGCAAAGAGAAAGAAGGCTACTCACCATGGCGAAGTTCGGCAAGCTCAAGGAGTTTGATGTCACGCATCCAGAGAGATGGGCGTCCTACATCTCATGGGTGGAAAACTACATACGAGCCAACCAAGTCGCCAAAGATGGACAGAAGGCTGCAACACTTCTCTGTGTCTGTGGGCCTACAACATTTGATATCTCCAAGAACTTGGTCGCACTGGTGCAGCTGGAGTCCATCACTTACGGGGACCTGAAAAAATGGCTCAGCAACCATTTTCAAGCTGTCAGTGATAACGTGGAGGCATGTCTTTGAACAGCATGAACAACAACCTGGTGAGATGGCCACAGACTTCATTGCAGCATTGAGGCAGGCGTCTCATCTTTGTCAATTGCCTGACTTGGAAGAAAGACTGCAAAACCACCTTGTATGTGGACTCAGGAGCTGAGAGCTCCAACAAAAACTTTTCGTGAAGGAGACTCTCTTGCTCCAGGAAGCCTTGAAAGAGGTCATGGCGGACGAAGCCACTGGCAGGGCCATGAAAGTGTTGCGGCCCGCCAAAAGCACACCGCACATGGAAGCCATCCACCACGAGGACGCCAAGCAATGGGAAAACATCGACTCTGACCACCAAGTCAACAGGATTCAACGGCACCAAGACAAAGGACCAAGACCCCCTGACAAGGCAGTTCCCTTCCTTTGATGTTTGGGCTGTGGAGGCTGCCATCAACGAGCAGATTGCCATTTCATAACAGCCACGTGCCGGGTGTGTGGGAAACCAGGCCACATAGCCACCATCTGTAGAGGTCACCAGAAGGACCACAAACCAGATGAGCCATTCAGGAGAAGTACCGGGGCCCCAGGGGAACACCAAGTAGGGTTCCGCTCCAGTCGCAGGAGTGTCTGTCGCACAGGAGCTCGCCATCCCCTTAAACATAAATTTCGACCTCAAGTCAAGCTGCAAAGCATTCCTTGCAGGATGGAACTGGACACTGGTTCAGCTGTGTCTATTATTTCCCTTGCAACCTTCCTGCATGTTTGCAGCTGCAGCAACAGATGGACCAAACTTTGGCTGTCTGATATTATTTTAACTGACTTCCAGAATTCCTGGGTGGCCGTCAAAGAAGAGGCCACTTTGGCCATTAAGTTCAAGGGGTTTTTTTAGGGGCACTCGATGTGATCGTGGTGGAAGGCTAGCGAATGAGTCTTATAGGGCTTGATTGATTCGATGCATTGGGCATACAAATAACCAGAATTCACCAGACACAAGTGACCAATTTGGTGTCAGTCTGTGAGGAATTCGCAGATGTTTTCAGTTCAAGCCTGGGAGAGTACAAGGGCCCTCTGATAGCCGTTAAACTTGACCCCTCGGTAGCACCAATTCAGGTTAAGCCCCATTGTGTGCCTTTTGCATTAAAGCACAAAATCGATGCAGAGCTGGACAAGCTAGTCAGTCAGGGGGTATTGCAGCCTGTAGTTAGTGGGGAGTCTGAGACTCCCATTGTAATGTCACTCAAGGCCAACTGGGAGGTCAGGATATGCACTGATTACAAGTGCACAATTAACCTGGTACTGCAGCAGCACGCATACCCCATACCAGTGGTCAGCCACATCTTGACATCGCTGCAAGGGGGTAGCATGCTCGCTAAATTAGATTTGGCACAGGCCTATCAACAGTTACCAGTGGATGAGGCTACAGTGGCTGCACAAACCATTGTGACACACAGGGGGGCCTTTAAGGTCAAGCACTCCAATTTGGGGTTAGCGTAGCCCCAGGGATCTTCCAGGGGGTAATGGAACGCATGTTCAAGGGTATCCCTGGAGTCTGCCCTTACTTCAATGATGTACTCATCAGCAGGGAATCTACAGAGGTTCTGGCAGGGTGGCTCAAAGCCATCCTTCAGCAGTTCTGCACAGCAGGACTCAAGCTGAGAAAAGATAAATGTAAGATTGGGGTTCCTTCCACTGAATTCCTGGGGTTCTGTATTGATACCAATGGCATCCATCCTGCAGAGTCAAAGCTGAAGGCAATTCAGCTAGCACCAAGTCCCCAGTCAAAGGGAGATCTCCAAGCTTTCATGGGCCTCCTAAATTTCTATCACGCCTTCCTTCCCAATAAGGCTGCAGTGGCAGAGCTGTTACACCGGCTCTTAGACAAAAACACTCCGTGGAAGTGGACCAAGGTCCAGGAAAGCAGTTTCAAGGTGGTAAAGTCATTACTGTCCTCAAATTCAGTGCTTATGCATTTTAACAAAAACTTGCCAGTTTGCATTGTGTGTGACGTGTCCCCTTATGGGGTTGGGGCTGTGTTAAGCCATTTGTCAGCTGATGGGACTCAGTCCCCTATCGCCTATTATTTAAGGACCTTGTCCTCAGCTGAGGGGAATTATGCTCAGATTGACAAAGAGGCTTTGGCCATCGTGGCCAGGGTTAAAAAATTCCATGATTATTTGTATGGCAGAAATTTTACGGTCTTTACTGACCACCAGCCATTATTGGGCTTATTCACAACAGACAGGCAGATGCCTCAAATACTGTCCACCAGAGTGTTGAGATGGTCTATATTTTTGTCAGCCTACAGCTACAGGCTGATCCATAAACCAGGAAAAGACATGGGCCACGCAAACGGCCTTAGTAGATTGCCATTGCCACACATGGAGCCAGATCTGGCTCCAGCTGCACGCATCTTATCTATTCAAGAATTACCAGAGTTTCCTCTCCATGCAGGGGACGTTGCTGCAGAAACAGCCGCAGACAAAACCTTGAGTCGGGGGTTATCATGGGTTCACACTGGATGGCTTGAAAATAGACTGGGACCAGAGTTCCAAAGCTATTTTACACATAGGAATGAGCTTTCTGTTCATAAAGGGTGCATCCTTTGGGGAAGTAGGATCATTGTCCCCAGCTCACTCAGGCCCCGGGTCCTCCAGTCTCTGCATGAGGGTCATCTGGGAATAGTCCCGATGAAGGTGCTGGCAATTCTGGGCTTCTTCTTTTGTCACCTTTTTGTTTTTCCATTTCTTCCCTAAGATTTTTGGGTCGCTTCTTCTCTTCTTTTCTCCTCCATTCTCCGAGCAATTGTGCTTTCAATGAGTCCAACTTCCCCACCCCACCCCACCCCGTATCTTTTCCCCATTATTTCTTCTTGCTTCCAGGCACTTTCGGTTTAGAAAAAAACACTTTTTGAAGTCCAAGATGGGGAGGTATGAGACACAGTCATGCTTCCATTGCAGTTGCCCTTAAAGTCCCAAAATTGGGCTTATTTTGCTTCCATAAAGATTGTTCTTTCCCACATGGGCTTTGGCTGCCTCAGAAGGTGCAAGGGGCCTTGCTCCTAATCAGAGACATGCAGAGGGAGGCCAGAAATCCACCCTCAGACGGCAGTGACGGGGTCGGGGCAGAGCCTGGGGCTGGGCAGGTGGTGCCCAACGGCCTCCTCAGGGATGTGGCCGTTGGAAAAGGATGGTGGCAGCCACACTGAAGACAGGCGCGGCGCTGAGGTGATGGATGGAGTGTGGTCAGAGAGGACGTGGTGTCTCCTCAGCCTCACTTCTGAGGGGACTCTCTACCCACCCACCCGCCTCCATGGCTCCTTCCCCAGGCGCTTCACGTCCAGCTTTATGGCAGGCCTGCAAAGGGCAATGGGAGAAGAGCAGGCCATGTGTGTCTTGGACAGGGCAGCGCTTCTCCCAGGGGGCAGATGCCCGGGCGCAGGACCAATCGGGAGCCCTGTGAGGGAGCGGAGGCCAGGGCTGGTTCCAGGGGGTCGCCGGCTGATGGGCGATGTGGTGATGGGGGGAATGGTGACTGTGGGGGAGGAGAATCCCCACAGGATGTGGAGTGCAGGGAGGCAGCTTGCTGCGGCGTGGGATATGGTGGCTGGCTAGGGCCTGACCTGCTGGGGAGGGGGGGGAAACAGGCCTCTGTTCTGCGACTTATGTTGTTACCAGATGCTGGCTTGTGGGCTGGGGCTACATCTCTATGCGGCTATAACCTTCCATTATATCCATTATCATACAGTTAAACTAGTACTGCTTGATTATTAAAGGAAGAATAGTTTAGCATTTTCTCAATATTCAAGTCAGCTGCACAGCAAGCTAGACCAAGGAGGAAATGGTGGCAATCACAGAATTCTCCTTTTCCAGCAATTTTTTTACTCTTGCTTTGGCACCCTTTCTTTCTGAGTAGAAAATACCATGCATGCCTCAGCTCCCTCTTCGTAAGACGTTAAAGACAGCCACAGATCAAGCACACAGACTTTCCACCATGCATCCTCTTCACTCTTTCCCTGGGTCACATTATGGCTTTATCAATAGAGGGCATCACCCTTTTCTAGAAGATGGTTTTATAAAGTTCTCCCAATCCCACATGTATGATTGTTTACTTCCCTGCAAAATGTCCCAGGATATTTCCCTTCTTATTTCTCATGGTTTGAACACCACCTCATCTTAATATTGGGCAGATGCTAGGAAGTGTGGAACCATGACAAATTATTGAAGGAAGCCGTCCTGGGGGGTGGGGATTCTGCTATTGCTTTGCTGCTGCTGCTAGGCTGTGCCTGGGCTACACCCTGTTGCTGCCTCCCAAGCTCCACATTTGCCGATGGCTTAAAGGAGACAGGTGCTGCCTCGGAGTTGCCTTGCAGCTCTGAGGGGGAAGCAGCAGTGGTGGCAGAGCGCTCCATCCCAGGGGCGGAGTTTGCTGTTGCTGTTGACAGACTGGAACCTTTGCATCTAGGTGGGGGAGGGGCAAGCTCTCCAATACTGCAGCCGCAGAGAAATGCAACGGAGTTGGAAAGCAGGTGCTGTTAATGTAAGCCCTACCCTGAAAGTAAGCCCTACTGCTTATCTCAGAGCCCGAAAGAAAATAAGGCCAGGTCTGACTTTCGGAGAAACATGGTACTTTCTCAAGTTATACTTTTTTGTACTTTTTTTCTCAAACCATTGTGCAAAAGTATATTTAACTATATTCTTCTCAACCTCTGCTGTGACATTTTTGGTTTGATAATTTTTAACCTGTGACCTTGGAGACCATAGAAATTTTATAATAAGTTACATAGTTAGACATATAACCCTATAACATAAAAATCTATAATATATGACATATAACATATAACCCATAGATACATATTATATATTTTAGACAGTGGTTACATTACATAATATACTATCTTGTCAATCTTGATGTTATAATAAGTTGGCTTTTATTAGAAAATGGTTACTCTAAAATACAGCATTCCTATAGATGCATAATATTTAGCATAAAGCTGACAATGAAAATAGCCTTATGTCAGGTTTAATCTCATATGTCTATAGTGCTGAGGTAGAATTACATGCCTTGGTTCTCAGCGTTACTGATATATATCAAAATCAAGAAGATACATAAGATAATTTGGTTATTCATATTCTTCAGATAAATGACAGGTTCTTCTCTGGTCTTTACAATTATTGATTTTGTGTTGCCTATTTATCTCATTTAGGTATATGAATTATGGGCATAATGAACAAATATATGGAATAATTGATTCTTTACCTTTTCTGTTTAGATTTTTTTATCCCACTTTTATTATTTTTATAAATAAAACAATGTGGCAAATGTATATAATACTTCCTCCTATTTTTCCCACAACAACAACGCTATGAGGTGAATTGGACTAACAGTGACTGACCCAAAGTCACCAAGCTGGTTTTCATGCCTAAAGTAGGATTAGAACTCACAATTTCCTGGTTTCTAGCCTGGTACTTTAACCACTACATCAAATTGGCTCTCACTTTAATAGGTATGAGCAGTGCTTTTTTTGTAAAAGAAAAAGGTGTTGGAACTCACACATGTCATACAAACCGCCTTGCCTACCCTAGAAGGTTCTATCAAAAAAAGGTGCCGGAACTCTGTTCTGAGTGTTCTATGAGAAAAAAAGCCCTGGGTATGAGACTTTTATTAAGACACCATTTGCTCTTGTTTATTTTTTAATAACTAATCTTATCTAATAATGTTTCAATTGACTTATTTACAATTTACATACTTTGTGTTATAGTCACATTATGCCCTTGAAACCACAAATAGCAGCTCTTTGGAAACAATAGAAAATGGAAAATTAGACCACATAACTGCACAGATTCTGCTGCATTGCAGGAAATTCAACTTCTAACATTATTTATAATATAGTTGGTTTCTAATTACAAAATCAACCATAACAGGAACTCTGGGACTATTTAGCTGCAGTAACAAACAAAGTCATTTACATAATATCTAGAATCTTTGCAGTTAATGTATAAAACATAGCATACAAAAAGGGGAAACGCAATGGCTATGGAATCAACTTACAGTATCTCCCACATCATAAAATTATGCTAGGTAAGCCTAGATGTATTTTATTTACATTCAGAAGAAATGAATGATTAATAAATATTTATCAGTCCACTGAAATTAAGGGAACCAGAGTTTAAATATTTTACAAAAGTCTCTATGAGTTTTAAAATCTTTTGTTCAATACTGAACTGCAAAAGCTTTGTTATCTTTAAAAGCAACTGTTGTAGTTGTGAATTATAAAGTATTTTATATTAATTTTAGTAGCCTTCTCAGTACATAATTAAACAAACTTACATAGTATAAAGGTAAAGGTACAGGTTCCCCCGCACATGCGTGCTAGTCGTTTCCAACTCTAGGGGCCGGTGCTCATCTCCGTTTCAAAGCCGAAGAGCCAGTGCTTGTCTGAAGACGTCTCCGTGGTCATGTGGCCGGCATGACTAGACACCAAAAGCACACGGAACGCTATTACCTTCCCACCACAGTGGTCCCTATTTTTCTACTTGCATTTTTATGTGCTTTTGAACTGCTAGGTTGGCAGAAGCTGGGACGAGTAACAGGCACTCACTCTGCTACACGGCACTCGGGATTCGACCCGCCAAACTGCCGACCTTACATAGTATAGGAGAGTCCTATTTCAGTCGTGCATCTCCTGGCTACCTATAGTGGGTGGGAATATGATTCAAAGTCATAAAGGGGAGTGTGAGCTTTTCTTCCATCTGTTTAATTTTCCCAAGAAAACTAACTAAAATTATTATATTTATTTTATTTTATTTTTATTTTTATTCCATTTATATCCCGCCCTTCTCCGAAGACTCAGGGCGGCTTACAAGCTTAGCAGTAGCTAACAATATTATTGTTGTTGTTGTTGTTGTTGTTGTTGTTATTATTATTATTATTATTATTATTATTATTATTATTATTATTATTATTAAAAAGTCAATGTTTGGGGCAAGAATGGCAGATAGAAGGTTGGGATTATGCTGTTTGTATATTGCTATTTTTGATAATTTAGGCTTTAGCAATAATTTTATTTTTTAAAACAATAAATAAATACAGAGTGCATGTTTAGTATGCAGAAGGCACCAAACTCAATTCCTGGCAACTCCAAGTAGGACTGAGAAAATTCACTTGAAACCTGGCTGACGTACATACAGAAATATATTTCTCTTCTGCAAACTGGTAGATTGTCTATGCATATTTGGCTTCTGTGTGATTAACTACTTTTCTATCAGTATCCGGTTATAATATCAGTTGCTATAGGTTCTTGAATGAGGGGCCAGCACTCTGGACGGTGTACAAGTACAATATTAAAAAAAACAGAAAACAGAAAAACAACAGAAAAACAGCATATAAAATTTAAAAAGAGGCCAAGATGATTAAAAATCAATGTTAAAAAATAATTAAAAGGGGGAGGACTTTTGGTGTGCTTATCAGCCCCACAATTGCATAATGTTGAAATCAAATGCCCTTTTTTGAGATATAATAAATTAGTTTTTATTGAATTAAAAGATGTAGTTCAATTGGCTTGACTTATAACCTGGTGTGAGATCAGAACTGAATATAGGAGATTACTTACACCTTTGCTACCTTACATTAGTTTCAAGTAGAGTTGTTGTGATTTCAAGCTTTTCCTGCTTTTCCTGCCCTACTGAAGTCTCCTTGAGTCAGGCAAAACCTAGCATGCAGGGTTATGACCCGAAATCAAACAGAAGAATTTATTGATTCAAAGAAAATAATATTTTAACAGCTGCAAATTTTATGTTTTCTAATATTCATTATTTCTGTTCTCAAATGTTTTGGAGATCCTATTTTACAAACATATGAATTGCAAAACATTTCATGCTATGAATTGGTGTGTACATATATTTTACAAAGATGCCTATGTACAACTTCATAGCCTCCCTATTGTGTTAACTGGCAGGATGAGAAAACTGCAATGGTAAATAATATTAATAAATATGAAAACTATCTGCATCAAATATTCAGATGCTATTCAGGTAGAAAATCATACCTTTGAGTCATTTTTTCCCCAAATAGTTTCTTTTTTTACCAAATCAAATTAGACAGTTGCTCCCGTTTTAAATAAAAATTGCTTGGATCCAAAATGTTTGGATCTTGTTTCTCCTGCAGTGGACTCAGAGCTTTTTTAAAGTTCCAATCATGTAGAACAGGGGTGTCAAACTGCCAGCCCATGGGCTGAACGCATCATCCGAAAACCGTGCCCACCCCATTGCCGGCAATGGCAAAACCGTCCCAATACGTTGCGCAACGTCACGTGACGCCGCAAGTTTGACATGTTTGGTGCAGAATGTTACTTTTGCTTTGATTATCACTCTACTGGGCTTTCTTCTTTTATTACTTCTTTTTTTAAAATGGAGAATTGTTTTATGTTTCAGCTTCAGATATTGTGCCCCTTTTGTTTGATCTGATAAATCTTCACCTTCTCTAAAGAGCTTAAATGTGGCTATTCACTGCTCCAGTTCTTTATACTTTTTCTTCACGTACCATTATAAACTGTGCATGTGCTGCAAATATAGCGATGATGATGATGATGATGATGATGATGATGATGATGATGATGATGAATCGGAGAGAACAGACATGCAGAAGCAGGGCTCTCTTGAATAATTAAATTAAAACCTAAAAAAAAAATCTAAAAACACACTGAATTGCAACCGCAGGGAAAGACTGGACTTGGAGAGAATAGAAATCTTGGAAATGAAAGATTTATTCTGGTGAGTTCTGCTAGGTAGCGTGATCAGACTGCAGTTGCTTTGTTCCTTTGTTCTCATGATGACACTGAGAAATACCAGCACTGAGAAGGTTTTTCAGCACTGAGAAAAAATTCTTTATATAGACTGAACTGTTTTCTTTAATATTAATTCTATAGTTCTTTTTACCATTAACAGAGTGTATTTACACAGACACAATTGTAAAATGAATTACATAAAGATCTGTTTGAATTAGTTTTTTCCCCCTCTCTCTTTCTCTAATGAATTAAGTTCAGATCTGTTTGCAAGGGTGTTTTTTTCTTTTTCTCTCTGCATTTTTATAAGAATTTTTAAGGGTTCTAGTCTTTACTAACTAAATAATCATGAATGAATTGCATACAGGCTTTTAAATATATTGAATGATTCTGAGAAAACTGAGTGATTATTTTAAAAAGTTTTTTAAAAAAATCTCTGAATTCCTTTTTTTTTTAAAAAAAATCTTTTTTCAAATTTTTAAATTTCTTTTTTAAATTTTTCAATTCTTTTTTCATTTTTTTAATCTTTTCAACTTTTAAATATAAATTTTAATTTTAAATTCTTTTTTCAATTTTTAAATCTTTTTCCATTTCAATTTTTTTTAAAAAAAAATTTTTCCTCTCCCTGGAAGAAAAGAGCATTCATCAATAGTTTCTAAAAAAGAGTCAGAACCCAGCATTCCTGAAATTGGAAAAAAAGTATCCCAGACTTCCCTGGGGAAAAAAAAGGTGAATATTGATGATAGGAGCTTCAACAGAAACTGTAGACTACAGACCAGGCAATCAATCTAGAGAGGTATATGTTCTCCTTAGAGCAAAAATCAAAGTTGTAACTGAATATCTTATTAAAATAATCAACCCCATAGATTATTACCCCTTACTTTTCCTACGCATGGGGACCAATGACACAACAATAAATCTGAAAACAATAACAAGAGATTATGAACAGCAAAGGAAGAAAGTTAAAGATCTAGGAGCACAAGTGGTGTTTTCATTCATCCTTACAACAAAAGGCCAACATCCAATGAGGGAGCAAAGGATTTTAGAAATGAACCACTGGCTTAAAAACTGGTGCCGTCAATGGAACTTTGGCTTCCTAGACCATGGTCTGCATTACCTACATAAAGGTCTACTGGCAAGAGATGGAGTGAACCTCACAAGAACTGGAAAGAATATATACGGAAAACAACTGGCTAATCTTATCAAAAGGGCTTTAAACTAAAATTGAAGGGGGAGGGGGCCAATCTTCATAACTTTTAGAACCTAATTCCAACAAAACCACTAGATAACCAATCAGATAAGGAGGTAGGATCTTAATACACTGGAATAATACAAGATATCAACTGGACTCAGTTTGAAAGGCACAAGACTTTGATTAAATAAATTAAGCATTCCTAAATGAAAGTACAACATCAACAAGAGGAGAGAAAAGACCAGAAACAGACAGAAGAAACAATTGGGGAAGCAACTGTACAAACAGAAGAACAGAAAGAGAAGCCTGACCAAAAGAATGAGGGAATGGGAAGAGAACAGAGGACTACAAGATCGACAAAACCTAAATATAAGTAATTAAAATGGAGAAAGAAAGGATTTTTTCAGTGAATATAAATGGACTAAATTCCCATTCAAAAAGAAATAAAATTTTCAGAAAATTACAGAAACTAAATATAGATATAATTTGTTTGCAAGAGACACACATAAAAAGACAATAATACAAATTGTTGGAATACCCCAAAATTGGGAAACTTTATCATGCATCCATGCAACAGAAAAAAGTAGCTGTATATATCAAAGGGACAATAGATTCTAAAATGATTTTTTCAGATGAAGAAGGAAGAATTGTGATGGTGGAAATATTTTTACATCAAAAACAAACACTGTTGGTAGTAATATATGCACCAAATAATAAACACAAAGAATTCTATCAAAATCTCCATAGAAAAATAACAGAAATGGAGTATCAAAATATTTGTTTAGTAGGTGATTTCAATGCAATAGTAGAAGGGACATTAGATTATAAAAGTAGCAAAACAGGAAAAGTGGAAGAAAAAGACTGCCTAAGGTTTTTTTTTAATATGATAGAGGAAATTGGGGTACAAGATGTTTGGAGGGAAACTAATCCAGAAAACTACAATACAGATTTTATTCAAACAGTCATAAATCCTGGTCCAGAATTGATATGATTTGGATGACACCTGAATTAAGGACAATTATGCAGGAGACTGAGATAGAATTAGGTATATGGGCAGACCACAACCCTTTAAAAATGACATGGAAAGGAATAAAAAAAAATAAGATGGACTTTGAATCAATCTATATTAAAAGAAAAAGAATTTATAGAATTAGCAACAAAATAAACGGAGTTTTTCTTTAAAGAATACAAAAAAGAAGATACAACACTACAAAATGTATGGGATACAGTTGAATCATATTTTAGAGGTATGGTATAACATATATGGCAAAAAACAAAAACAAAGAAAAATGACAACAATATATATATTGTTAAGGGAAGAATTTGAAAAATTAGAATTAGAAATACAAATAAATCCACAAAAGAAAATACTGAAAAGACAAATGGAAACAATAAAACATAAATTAAATTTGATGGAATCAGAAAAATTGACACAGCAAATTAAAAGAGCAAAACAAAATTTCTTTGAAAATGCAAATAAACCAGGAAGTTGGTTAGCTTAAAAACTTAAAAAACAGAAGGAGGAAAAAAATTGATAAATAACTTAGTAAAGGAAATAAAAAAGATAATTAAAGAATATTATAAGAAATTGTATGATATAGAAGAAATTTCATAGGAGAAAACAGTTCAATATCTGGAAGAAAATAATTTACCAAAAATTTCAGAAAAATTTAAAACTATGTTAGAGGAAAAAATAACAATGATGGAATTAACAGAGGCTATAAGAAGACAAAAAAATGAGAAAACATTGGGACCAGATGGGCTACTGGCAGTTATATAAATGTCTACAAGATACATTAAGTGTACCATTGAAGGATGTATGTAATGAACTTTTGTTGGAGGCTAAACTCCCAAATACATGGACAGAAGCAAATATTACTTTAATACCAAAAAAAAAGATTCAGATTTGACAGATAAAAAATTACAGACCAATATCATTACTAAATGTGGATTATAAAATTTTTACTTCAATAATATCAGAGAGACTGAAAAGATTTTTAACTGAATTTATACATTCAGATCAAAAAGGATTTTTACCAAAGAGACAAATTAAAAATAATCTAAGAGTTATAATGGATATATTGGAATATTATGAACTGCATCCAGGGAAACAATTGGCACTAATATTTTTAGATGCTCAAAAGGCATTTGATAATGTTTCCTGACAATTTATGATCCAATTAAAAATAATGGACTTTGAAATCTTGAGGGTTATGATTTGTTATTTGGTTGGCATGCATATTTATTGTATGATAAGAAGGTGGATAATATGTTTAAGATACACATTTTAAGGTTTGCTCTGTTGCGAGTATGGAAAAAATATAGACATAAGTTAAATTATAAGATACCAATTTGGGCAATACCTAAACATGCAATAGAAAATATAAATGTGGGATTTAAACATGATGTGATTACATACAAAGAAATTCTTAGGATAGAAAGGAATGTATGGCAATTAAAGCCATATAATATTTTAAAAGAAGAAAAGATTGTGCAAACCTGGTTTCAGTATGGGCAGTTACAAGCAAGATGGAAAGAAGATCAGAAAGTTGGCTTTTCGATAACTGATGGAAATTTGGTAAAACAAATTAGAGATCAAGGTCAAGCACATATAAGAAGGATATATAATGCATTGATAGAAATTGATTCAGAAATGGAACTTGTTAAAGACTGTATGATAAAGTGGGCCCAGAATTTTCAGGAGGTTATAACAATGGATATTTGGGAAAAGATTTGGGTAAGAAACGTAAAATTTACACAGGCCCAAAATTTAAGAGATAATTTTTATAAAATGTGTTATAGGTGGCACTTACACCCTAAAAAACTAGCAAGTATGTATCTGAACTGCCAGCCCAAATGTTGGAGGTGTGGTTGTGAGGATGCAACGTATTTTCACATATGGTGGACTTGTAAAAAAGTCAAAGCTTTCTGGATTAAAATTTGGTGGAATATGCAAAAGATATTTAAGAAAAAAATAAGGTTTTCTCCACAGTTGTTTTTGTTGGGTATTATTACAGACTTTACTGTTATAGATACTAAATTGATGTTGAATTTAATTATGGCAGCAAGACCTTTAGTAGCGCAATATTGGAAGAAGGAGGAACTGCCGACTATAGAAGAGTGGACTTTGAAACTTTCTAATCTGGCGGAAATGGCAAAGATTTCAGCATATTTGAAAGAACAATTGCAACAGAGATATATTGTGGAATGGAGAAGATGGATTGAATATATTCAGAATAAATATGGGACTAAAAAGTTTCATTTAGCATTTGAATAAGTAGTGGTTTTATATGATGTATTATTAGTTATTTGTTATTTGTTAGTAATATAGTTATGACTATGGAGAGTTAAAGTGCGATAGAATTTAATGTTTTATTTTAGTTGTTAGCATATTTTAGCTTAAGTTTGTGAGCTTATACCCTGTATTCAGCTCTGGGAAGTCGGGGAGGGGGAAGGGGAGGATAGGGGAGGGTTGGGGGAGGGGAAGGGGGGAGGGAGTCTTTTTTATTTAAAAAATGTACTGTAAAACTTTTCAATAAAAATAATAATGGACTTTGGACAAAACTTTATAAATATGATTAAAACATATAAAGAGGTAGGGAGTAACAGAAAAAATTAAAAAAGAAAAACATAATGATGTTGAGAGTGATGGAAAGGATGGAAATCCCAGTTACAAAGTAGGAGATATAAGAAACATACCCAAGAAACTTAAAGGATTCAGATGCCTATACACTAATGCTCAAAGTTTAGGGAACAAACAGGGTGAACTTGAAGTATTAGTACATGAAGGCAGATATGATATGATTGCCATTACTGAAACTTGGTAGGATAAAACTCATGACTGGAATGTACTGATGGAAAGATACAAACTATTCAAAATAAACAGACATAACAAAAGAGGAGGTGGGGTTGCATTATATATAAAAGATCACCACATCTCTACAGAAATACACAAAACCAAGGATGTAAACCTCCTAGAATCCATATGGGTCAATATAAAAGGAAAAAAGAATAAAATTGCTGTAGGAGTATACTACAGGCTACCCAACCAAGCAGAAGAAATAGATGAACTCTTTGTTAATCAATTAACAAATGTATGTAGGAAACATACCACAGTATTAATGGGAGACTTTACCCTGATATCAACTGGGAGACAAACTCTGCAGCAAGTGGGAGATGAAACAGATTCCTAACCAACTCAGCTGACAACTTTATCACCCAAAAGCAATGCTTCCAACTTTCTAAGGTGTGGCACTTCTGTGGAAGAAACAGTAAATTGCAGGTTCTGTTGTTGTTGTGGACTAAGTAAAAGGTGTTTGCACAAGAATCTGAAGAGAGAAAATTATTTTATTGAAAGAATGATGTAAGTGAGAGAAATTCAAAAGGGGCCAAGGTCCCTGTGCAATTTTTTAAATTTTTTTGTTCAGCCTTCTTCATTACTGGCTTGCTATATTTTTTTCTTTGCTTTAGAAGAGAGAGATGGAAAGAAGGGAGAAGGGAAGAGGCTTGGGGTTGATAATTTTAAAACTTTTTTTCTCTGCTTCATTCTGGCCTGAAAGGTGGAGGGAAAGGAGGGAAAAGAAGGAGGGGGGTGAAGTCTGAGATTGTAGTTTTTTGGCTTCTGTTCTAATTTTGCTCACGGGCAAAGAACAAAGATAACTTGTTTAGCATGGCTTCGCCTTGTTGCAAATGTATCATTTTGTTTCCCTGCTGCAGTTTGTGTTCAAAGGTTAGAAATGCAGAATCTGTAAATTCCATTCCCCCACCTCCCCTTTCTCTGCTGAGGCTTTAGTTCTGTTTTTGGACTGGTTGCCAACAATTGTGTGTGCAAAACGAAAGCAATGTAACTGATCCAACAGAGACTCCACTTCCTCAGGGTCTTGTGGAAGAACAGGGTAGAACAATGACAAATGACCTTCTTTTACCAGTCTACTATAGAGAGCGTCCTGGTATGCTGGCCTGACAGCCACGGATAGGAAGATATTACAGAGGGCAGTGAGCACAGCACAAAACATTGAGGGCTGTCCCCTGACACCACTGGATGACATCACCAGGGCTCGCTGCCTTGGAAGAGTGAGGAAAATTCTCAGGGATGACTCACACCCTGGTCGGTACCTTTTTACTCTCCTACCACTGGGTAGGAGATATAGAAGTATAGCCAGCCGCACCAACAGGCTGAAGAACAGCTTATATCCATGGGCTGTCGGGCTCCTGAATGAGAAATAACTCTATGTATGATTGCCTTGAGAGGCCAGTGTGTTGTGCAATTAGCTCACATGGTGTAACAAGATGGTGGGTTTGTTGTCACTGTGATAATAAAAGGTTCATTCACTCACCTGATAATATAACCAATGACAACAGAGCTCTCCCTTTTGTTAAAGCTAAATGTATTATAAAAGGAAGAACCTTAGGAAAATGATTCTGAATTGTTTTGCTTAGATTTGTAAATGTTTTCAAAACATTTGATGCTCTAATTTCAGTCTTTGCATACACATATTTTTTCAGTATATTAACTCAGAATACCTCATTAAGTTTTTTTCTGGCTTCAACTCTGGAAAATTTGCCTTGTCCTGTTTGAAATGATGGATGGGAGTTACACAAAGGTTCAAGAATGTCAATGAAGAAGAGAAGAATGTTACTCAGTATTTGCATAATCTGGCACAGGCTTTGTCTTCTATCTCAGTACAGGTCCAGGCTGCCCTACCACCTGTCTCTGATCATTGCTCCTGGAGAATGGATTCAGGTGAAAAGAACTGTCACCTATAAGTACCAGCCCTGAGTGGTCCCAATCATGCCAAGTCCTCCTGACCTTAACCACAGTGAGAATCCATGGAAAGTCCCATCATTCCCTCTCCAGTGACAAGCTCCACAGCTGGACAGCATGAAAGTGAAATTTCAAGCTGCCTCACCTGTTGAACTGCTTCCATCTAACTAGGAGAAAAACTTCAATGGACTGGACTATCCCAGAACTTGGGTTCGTAGTATATAGACTGTGTATTGCTACATTTTTTTTACTTTGTTGCTGCTGTTTCCCCCACACCTTCTTCAGACAATGGGCCCAATAATTAAAGGAACAAAAGGGAGTTGTGTTTATAACAAGACTACATATCCCACTTGCAAAATGGTGGATAGGGTCATTTGTTATGCTTCTTTCAATACAGTAAAGCCCTACCAACAACTTCAAACCTGGACATATGTAAGGACACACAGACTATACATCTTGAGAAGAATAACACAAGACTTATGGATAGTGCCAGAGTCTCCTTTGATGCATGTAAACCTATTAATCAAGCTAAATGGACTAAGTATGGAGACGGGCTTACTCATTTAACACAAACTACATCCTACCTAACTTGGCACAATTGAAAGAAAATTCAATATGATTAAAGGAGTCAGCACTTCTCAGTGCAACGCTGATTCCTGCAACCCAGTGTGCTTTGAGATAACCAGACCAGCAGACTTCTCAGCATCATTTGGACCAGCTATCGATTGGGGTTCAACTTGACACTTTATACCACTGTCCCAGAAACATTTTTGAGTTTTTCATTCTTTTTACGATGAACTGGAAACCACAATTGAAATTCCATCAGTATCAAATAATCTTTTTATTGATCTGGCCCAAAAGAATTGCTTCATCTATAAATGTGACTGTTATATGTCAGTAGGTACTGGCATGGGTGAACAATGGCCTTGGGAAGCACGTGAAATAAATTTTACTGCCCTGACTAGTCAAAATCTAACTGGAAAAGCCACCAATAGACCCAATACTGTATGTAGACTCTGACCACTTCCATAGTGAGAAGCCTCTGTTTTAAAAACAGAAGGTTCTGGTAAAAACCTTGGGGAGACTTAGGTGTGAACATCTCTTGTAGGTGAGCACCTCAGTATCCTTACCACTGATTTGGCCTAACCCCAAACTCTCATGGCAAACATTCCCCAACTGTCTACCTTATGGACCAATCTAACAGATGCCACACTCAACTGAACTGCCCCAGATGGGGCAGATGGAATGTATAAGTTATAGGACTCTTGTTTATATGCTTAATAGAATTATTAGACTGCAAGCCGTATCAGAAATAATTACAAATCAAGTGCATTTAGAATAACATAATGCTGTTTTGCTTCTCTATACTATGCTTGCACAGGAACCTCCATTAGCCCGAGGCGAGAAGTACACGTACAGAAAGATAAAGAAAATTAATTGGTTAAAATAATACTACAAAAGAAAGATTTGTGAAAACAAGGGGGTATGGCTTTTCTTTTACATGCTGCTGCCTGTATGTGTGGAGGAAATACACCCAGCTTCTTTGGAAATCTGGACAGCTGCCATGGACACAAGCTGGTTTGGAAAGATCTTTGGTGATTGGTGAAAGGAAAATTCACTGCTTAATTTGATCAAATAAAGTTCTGCTTGAAGTCTCTGCTTGGGTTATCTGATTAGATTGATATGATATCTCAAGTTCAAGTAAGAGACTGGGACCTTATAGAATCTATCCATAGAAAACATAGTTGCTTCTGCTTGATTTAGTCAATGCTCTTCTTCAGTGGTGGGATTCAGCCGGTTCGCACCAGTTCCGCAGAACCGGTAGCTAATTTTTTGTTGCCCAGGCCCAGAATGGACTTCCGGAAGCAGCATCCACAGACAGAACCAGTTGTTCACATATTTGAATCCCACCACTGCTCTTCTTCCACCACACTTAAAGCCGGGAATGAATCTTGAAATACAGCCTAAGTTCATTCTTCTCAATTTTGTTTTTAAAATAAAGTACAGTTAGCTTATATAGAATTACAGTTTGACACAAGTAAAACCTGGGACATGCTAATTAGTATAAATACACATATTTTATCAATGTTAATCTATAACTCAGTTTCCCAAGAATCTGAGTGTATATTTCAAAATAAAGATTCGAAATTAATATTTGGAAGGGTTTCTCCATCAAGAAGCAGCTTTCAGAACTTCCCAAAACTATTTCTAGTTAAGATCAAGGTAACAAATGAGTGGGGAGTGCCTAGGTAGCTGGCATGGTTTAAGCACAAAGGGATTGATGGAGGGTGCACCATTTCTTCACTGATTTTCTCTCTGCAAACTTCTTACAAGCAAAGACTTGTATTGAGAAAGGTTGAGAAAGTGGCAAGGATCATCGGCAATCTTATCGGTTCCTTTTGTGTTCCTCATTGATTTGTAGGAAGCTGTTAGGAAACATTGAAAATGAGGATCATGTCACTACAGGTCACCAAAGCAGCATGGCAGTACTGCAGTGACAAAAAATTTCCAAAACTTCATTCCCTTTGGAGTAATGTGTCCCAGCATTCAGTAAGTTAGCCCATTTGAGGTACCCTTTTTGATAAAATTTTGCCCTATGACAGGGATGGGGAACCTTGGCTCTTTTATGACTTGTGGACTTCAACTCTCAGAATTCCTGACCCATCCATGCCAGCTCAGAAATTCTGGGAGTTGAAGTGCACAAGTCATAAAAGAGCCAAGGTTCCCCACCCCTGCCCTATGGTGTTTCATCCAACTGAAGGTTTCAAAGTATCAAACAGACACAAGAGTTTTGGTATTATATAGATAATTAGTCAACCAATGTTGTAGAGCAGGGGTGTCAAACTCAATTTCATTGAGGGCCGCATCAGTGTTGAGGTTGCCCTCAAGGGGCCGGGTGGGTGTGGCCAGGGTGGGCGTGGCCTACTGGGTAGGCGTGGCTAGAGTGCGTATGGCCTACTGGGTGGACATGGCCAGCTCTACATGGTTGGCATCAAGGGTGCCTATGGGGGCCTGGGCAGGAGTGGGACAGATCTGAGGGTCTCTGGCAGAAGGAGGGTCTCTGGGCCAGGGCCAAGGCAGTGGGGGCCATTCCCTCACTGTTTCCAGGATGGCTTCGCGGGCCACTTTGCGGGCCGCATCCGGCTCCCGGGCCTTGTGTTTGACATGTCTGTTGTAGAGATAAAGGCAAGGAAATGTGGACAAGATCTTTTTAAGCAAAATTTAAGGACAGAGTATACATTATATAAGATGTTAGGATATTGAATTTAGTAGCTGGAACAGTAAAGTGTACAATAGGTCAGAACACACTGTGGTAGTTGATTAATTAGAGAGTGCTGATTTATGCATGATGCAAGCTATGCTATAATTGGTTTCTATAAGTATAAAGGGGAAGTTTCCTTTTTTTCCTGCCTTTCTTCTCTGTGTTATGTATACTATTTGATTTACCTCATGATATTCCTGTGTTCCTGATTATCTCATGTTCTTGTGTTTTTCTGGATGATGATAAAGAGCGCTGTAAATCTGAATGTTAAATATATTTATATAAACGACTACAAGTTTGTGTTAGTGTGGTGATTCAGGGCCCCGCACAGAGGTAAAGCAGTCAGCTGGCAAGAGAAACAATCCTTTAATAACTGCCCATGTTCCCCAAAAGCTCCCACATATGGTGGCAAGCCTTCAACCAAAGCACACACACACATACATTCCATTCAGCTGCCTCTGGCTGAAGGCAATTTCAATACAGCCGGAGAAGTATACAATACCCTCAAGGCCAGACAGATAGCAAGAAAACAAAACAGAAACTTAATGAGTCCTTTTAAATCTCAGCTTGCCTGCAGTCTGCAAGGAGAGTCTCAGAAATGCAGTCTGCGGTCATAAAGCAGGAAACCAGCCGGTCTGGTATTCAAGGTGTCCAGGTTAAACAAAGACAAGAGCACAATTCGCAACTGTCCCAAGATACCACATTTGTTCCCGGCAAATGCCCCACCCCACAGCATCTCCTTAAATCTTAATCCCCAGGTGTGCCTTGTGGAGTGGGGTGGGAGGCTCTCCTCCCGAGCAATTCCTGCCTTCTCTCCTCCTCTCTGCTCTCCTTGCTCTAGGATGGGGTGGGGGGCTTGCTCCTTGCCTGAACTCTGCCTGAAGGGCCCTGGCCTGCCTCAGCCTGCCCTTCCCCACAGTTCTCTGAAGCCACTGACACCTCCTTCTGGGCCTCAACAGGGTCCTCCTCCAGCTCCCTGTCCTCCTCAGATTCAAGCTCGGATGGAGGCATGACAGTTAGTGTCTCCAACTTCATCTGGACAGCTGCTGCACAATTCCATGATATGTTTATTGTAGTACAAAATGAACCAAACACTGCTTGTATTCATTCAGTGATAATGAATAATCCCGATATTGTACTATTCCATTTCAAAGATTTTATTGGAAAGCAATAAGATTGTGGTATCTGATTATTTTGCCCCTATGAGCCACTGAGACAATGACTCACATTTTATTTAATATATTTAACTCCATAGGCTGTAGCAGTCTTCCCCATTATTTAAAATGTTGCATTTTAGAATTCAAACACCTAATCCATTTTTATTTATCCTTGCTCTAAAGTATTTAATATACTCTATGCAAGTTCAATGTTATGTTTAAACCTAGGGAAGCTTGACCAGCTAGCATCTGAGCAATTCATGGAAGGTCATTTTATCATGGTACCTCGGGGTTTTCTCCATCCAACCTTTGTAATTATTCTTTGTTCGTTTGTTAGGAAACATAAGCAATTACTTTCAACAGTTATAATGATTAATACCCACAAGCTTTTCTTATACCTGCTTCACTGAATTAACCAAATTATGTAGTACAAATAACTAGTAATATTATTGTCATCCACTACTACCTTTTTATGCATTTATTCAGATTATGTATCTGATTATACAGACTTCTGGTTGACTGAGATATTTTACTTTTATCAGTTGCTTACTCATCTTTATGAAACAATTCATATATTTTAAAAAATTGTCCGAAGATATTTTGTATGAAGTCTATGAAATTTTGCCCATGTCAGCCTTTCTTATCTGGTGTTTTCCAGATGAAATGGGTTCTGTCAGAAGAATTCAGGATCAACACTTCAGAAAGACAAGAATGACCTAGTATACTGTATTTTACTTTCCATTTACATGTTTTCCCTACAAAACATAAGATGAGCATGTGACAGGTTCCATTTTGGTTGGTTTCTGCAGATACATGTGCATGAACATGCACACATGCACACATACTCACTCACTCACTCTCTCACACACACACACACTCACAAAACAGAAGGTCTAACTACACAACTGGGAATTTTAACAGAACTTATGTCTATTACTCTGATCTTCCTCTAAATTGCTGTTGATCTTCCTTTGGCAACTTAGGGCTGTTTGATTGTACTGTAGTGCTGTGACATACCTTCACCTTTTCCTCCTGTAAAGTTGCTTCTGTGGCCTCCAATCTGTCTTCTTCTCTCTCCTATTTTACAATATGCAAATTAGATTAATCTGGAAGAAACAATACATTTCTGAATAAGGAACAAGCTGGGTGGAATTGATTGATTGGGCGGCAGGCAAAAGGCTACCCCAAGTGGGGAAATAAAGGTAAAGTTTCCCCCGCACATGCGTGCTACTCGTTTCCAACTCTAGGGGCCGGTGCTCATCTCCATTTCAAAGCCAAAGAGCCAGCGCTTGTCCAAGGACATCTCCGTGGTCATGTGGCCGGCATGACTAGATGCCAAAGGTGCACGGAACGCTGTTACATTCCCACCGTAGTGGTCCCTATTTTTCTACTTGCATTTTTACGTGCTTTCGAACTGCTAGGTTGGCAGAAGCTGGAACAAGTAACAGGTGCTCACTCTGTTACACAGCACTTGGGATTCAACCTGCCAAACTGCCGACCTTCTGATCGACAAGCTCAGCGTCCTAACCCACTGAGCCACCACGTCCCTTGCTAGTTTAAAATAGATGGGCAAATTGAATCTTTTGGAGTAAGTGACTATAATAATAGTAATAAAAATAAAAGAAATACATTACTATCTGAAAGGCATTTAAAAGGAAGCCCTTTTTCTGTGAATTTAAGCAACATTTGACTACTATGTGGCACTGTTGTTGTTTACTTTTTTGTTTATATATTCTTCCCTTCTCTTTCTTTTAGTAAAATGACTTTGCATAGGTTCTAGTGGAAATGAATTTGTTAATATGCCCTCATCTAGCACAGGGTAAAATTTGGCACATTTACCACCCTTCTAAGAAAAAAAAAGACCAACGTCTCAAATTATGAAATTGCTTTGAAGGCTATCAAGATTTGGTGAAAAAGACTGTACGCTTCTGGATGTCTAATCTTCTGAATTCATCTTCTATGCCTACATTCACATTATATATATTTATACATACATACAGATCTTTTATCATTATTTTGTCTTGTTTCCCTGGCACATTATCACATATTAACTGAAATGATTTCCCTCTATCAAGAAAGGAAATGAAAGTATAGCATTTGATTATTATCATATTTGGAGAACTGAGACAGTGTCAACACTTCATAACTTTATTTTAGTTGGCAATCTTCAGCATGCCTCACTTGCAAATAAATCCAGTTTAGCTCAGTGGGACTTCTAATCAGTGTCAATATAAGCACAGGTGGCCTCTGTTGTTAGGAACATTATTATCATCTTAGACCTACAGACTAGCCAGCTGCAATTCCATTTAAGCAGGAAGACCCTGGCGTCATTTATCTATGCTCTGGTAATCACTTGGCTGAATTACTGCAATGAGGTGAACTTTTGAAAGTAGTTCCAAAACTTTAACTAATCACAAATAGAATGTTGGGTTAGTAATTGGAAATAGGTGGTGTATTCACATAATGTCAGTATGTTGCAACTGATTCCTTATATGTTTTGGAGCAAATTACTCACATGAACATTACCAAATTTGACTAGTCCATGGGCTTTTGAGGTATGCATTCTCCTGGAATCCCAAAAGTGCTTTTTCAGGAGGCAACTGGACTTCCTTGTTTTTCTTTGAAGACATTTCACTTTTCATCCAAGAAGCTTCTTTGGCTCTGACTGGATAGTGGGGAATGGAAGGATTTATATTCCTTGCAGACAGCTGGTCATTTACATTCTTTTAGAGAGTTGTTGCGGCCATTTGGAGATTTATCTGTGTCCTCAGTATCACCTGAGTAATGCAAATGTGTATGGAGCCTTCTTGGCTGCAGGACGTTTTCTACCCTGTGTCTCTTCACTGTTGAAGACAGACACAGGCTGTTGGGGATGAGTCTGTGTTGTCCGCATCTCAAACTGAAGCGCAAATGGTTCCTGTAGTCTGCAATGTTTTCTGGAAATCTATTCATACTCCTGCACCATTCAAAGGGTGTTCATCCCAAAGTGCATTGCTAAATGTCTATAGAGATTCTCAGCCATCCAGGTCATTGCAGACTTCAGGAACATCTTGTTTTGAGACTTTGTCTCTACTAGGCCACATATCTAAAATGGTATTTATAGTGAACTCTGAATTTAATTAATTCAAATTCAAATGAATATACTTTAGTTTAAGGAAATAACAGAAATTTGCTCCATCTTACACTATGGCTACTTTGTGATGTAAGACAAATCTGGAGTTATACTTTCCAGACTGACCATGAAACAATCATATGTCATGAATATTTTAAATAGTTAAGGTTACTTGAGTATTTCATTCAGTTTGCATTTTAAGCAAATAGCCTGTCTCATAATTCCTGAATTAATAGAAGAGCAAAATATAGTTATGGTTCCATTTTCACCGTCGTCTGACTTTTGCAATTACAGTGCTTGGTTTATTTGCTTGTTTTTAAACAAGTATATATAAATGCTTATTTCAAGATATATAAGTTAATATCAACTTATATGTAAGTCAGTGTGTTAGAATAAAAAATGTAATTTAAAATAAAGTGCCTACTTTGTGAAATCATGAGATTTTGTTTCTGCTTTTAAAAAATCTGAAGTCTACGTGCAAATGTCTTTTTTTTAAAAAAGTTTTATTATTTTTTTAAAATTACAGTCTTTAGTGTTTAGTAAACAATATATTGTCTGGGTTCAACTATTTAACATTAGCTTTTTCAGTATAAATCTGTTCAATACTACCCAATCCAATATTTTTTCCCTGATCCTCCTTTCTTCTCCATATTTTTTCCATTTTCCCCTCATTACATCATTACAATTTTTGGTACTGTTAATGTATACAAAGTTAGATATAAGCATCTTCATCATATTTTACTAATTTCATACAAATAATAATAATATCAATTCATTAATCAATAATATCAATTCATTAATCAATATCTTGTTTTCCATGATGCCAATTTTCGTATATGGTAGTCATACTGTAAAGTCTTTTAGCTTTTTTTTTTTAAAAAAAATCTCAAGTTGACTAGAGGTTTCCTCCTGTAATTTATATGGATAGATTTAGTAGTATGCAAGGAGAGTTAGCTTGAACCCTTCCTTTCCTCTTTAGATCCCCCCTTCCTGCAGGCTTTAGTCACCGGACTCATACCTGGAGCTCTAAGTATAAACGGAAGATACCATTTGCATCTGTGGAGGTAGGGATGTATGTTGCAGGAGATTTTGTTGCACAGACAAGCATGAGAAGTTGCAAGTGTGAGAGAGGAACAGATGCCCAGTTCAAATGCAGTGCAGAAGGCAGTTAATGGCACAGGCAGAGCTGGTGTGAATTCCAACAATCAGCTTGGAAAAGCTGAATGAGAAAGACAATGTAGCAGGCCCTCAACATCCACCAGAGATGCTGAGAGCTAGCCAGTGCTGGCAACACATCTTTCTCCCCCCTCTTCCCAACAGAGACCAAAAGGCTTTACAAATCCAATGCCTCAGGAACAGTTCAGAATGACAGGCAGCAGTGCTGAGCTAGTAATACCAGCTCAGTATCCTGTGCTATCCTGTCACAGAAGCTAACTAACTCCAAGGTGGCTAAATAATGGTTAAGAACTATCTAAAGATCAGGCAAGCATACCTGCATAACAAAGGTGAGGAAAATATATGCAGAACTCTTTAGAACCTACATGCATAATGCATGTAGGCACCCACATATAGATACTATAGGTCTAGTGATAAGAGTTAAGATATAAATTAAAAAAAATAAGTGACACAAAATTTATTAAGCCATTTGATGTAATAAAAACTCCCCTAAAATTAAGGAAGACAACATTATTGTAGGAGATGATCAGGCTGAGCCAGAGGGAGGGGTCAAGCACCTCATCAGTTTCAAGTCACTTTGCACCCACAAAAGTTCTCCGTCCAGCCCACCTTGCATTTCACTGACTCTTATCTACCACCTATTTGTTTTTGACCATTAGTAGTTCAGATTCTTGTAGAGAGCATACACTTGCAATAAACTCCATCTGAACTGCATGGACTTCCTTGTTGATCATCTGTACTATTTCCCAAAAGAATTCCTAACAAGCAAGGTGAAAGAATTAAAAAATTTAGCTCATATATGAATATAATATATTTTATGTCTTCATATTTTGCAAGTCACAATTTTGAACACTTATTTTATTAAAGGCCACATGTAGAATTAATTTATTGGTAAACCCAATACTGGTATTGGAAAAAGAAGCAAAGCATTCATACATAAACCATGCTGTTTGTATGGCAGAAGAAAATAAAGGCTATAGAGGCTATAGAGTTTTGGTAGAACAAACTACATATGCTAAGCACATGCAATGCTTATAGATCTAAAAATATTTGCAGCTCTCTAGTGGGAAGTATTTATGTTATCTATGAATGTTTTAAGGGAATTATTCAGAAAGAAGTCTTCATCAAGTTACTAATGCCAACTGCCCAGACCATTGTTAGTACATGTGGGCATATGAACAATTTATAAATCAAAAGCATTATGTTAGGAGACATTTTCATGCTGATTTCTTAATGTCCTTTTAATGTTTGGACCACAGGATTTTTAACATCATGAACTTGAATTTTATCATCTAATGTCATAGCAATAAAAACATTATATTAGGTCTAACTCCTTTGGGCTGCAAAAATCTTGATGACTGTGGATTGATAACTCCTCATTGGCTGCCATCATAAAGTGGGTGAGGGGAATCCCATTAAGTTTTAAAGTCACTTTCTGTTCATTTTATTATGCTCACTGATTTAGAGACATATTTGATTGTATATGTGCCATACACCACATCTCCATTTGGCTGCAGTTGATCATAAAACTGATCTGAGATTAAGAACTAAATCACTACACTACTAAACAATGCAGAAAACCTGGCAACAAAACAGCTAATGATACATTAGAGAACATAATGGCACAAAACACCGGTTTAACAAGAATTACAGTGTTTCATCTCTTTTATTAGTGGAAACTTCTAACTTAAATTGACTTAAACCATCCTAATTAGAATAATTTGCCACATTTATTTTAGCAGATTTGTTCTTGCACTTTTTTCACAGTAGATCCGCGTTGAAAGGAGTTTTCTCTGTGTTAGAAAATGCTACTGCATAATATTCAAACAGATGCTATTTATCCATATGAGAGAGCTGCCATGGTTCTTTTTCTGAAGCAAGACAGATTCAGGTAAGTTCAAGAGGAAGTCCACATACAGTAGTACTGGAGTACAGTACATACATAATTCGGTATGCTACAGAAATGAAGCTACTGGAAAGTGAACTGGGGAAAGACCTTGAATCAAGATACTTAAAGGGAACAGAACACTCATTTTCAAAATCAAGGGTGAGGGAAGCTTAAATGGAATAAATAGGTATCTTAAAGATTGGCCAATTTAGGGATGTGGTGGCTCAGTGGGTTAAGGACACTGAGCTTGTCGATCAGATGATCGGCAGTTTGGCGGGTCAAGTCCCGAGTGCCACGTAACAGAGTGAGTGCCTGTTACTCGTCCCAGCTTCTGCCAACCTAGCAGTTCAAAAGCACGTAAAAATGCAAGTAGAAAAATAGGGACCACTACGGTGGGAAGGTAACAGCGTTCCGTGTGCCTTTGGCGTCTAGTCATGCCGGCCACATGACCACGGAGACGTCTTCGGACAAGTGCTGGCTCTTCGGCTTTGAAACGGAGATGAGCACCGGCCCCTAGAGTCGGAAATGACTAGCACGCATGTGCGGGGGAACCTTTACCTTTACCTTAAAGATTGGGCAAATAAGATGTCAGCAGTCTTGGTCAAAGATATTTACACAAACACATACACACACACATATCCTAAAATCAATACACCTATTTATAACTTGTATGCACTTTTGTTGTACTTAAATGCTCAGAGGGTGGCATGATGAGTCTAGGAGTCTTAGACACAAAATTGAATTTTACATGCCAATTGATGAGAAATTTGTACTATCAGGATATTGGGGTAATCTTACTTATTTCAGACTTACCAAATACATACATACATGAACAAGAACATATTACATGCCAAAATCAGGTTTTGGTGGAGGGAATTCCCAATACAGCTCACACTCAAAATGATTCAGGAAAAAAAATTGAATATATCAGTGTAGCTCCTGCCGAAGCATAAGAGCCATCTGTTCTCAGATTGAGCAGCCACTGTCTCAGAAAGCTCTCATGAAATTCACTTTGAGCAAGTGAATCCTAAATGTCCAACCAGCAGAGAAGCTCTAAGGAGTGATTTCTTTCCCCTACCCAACCCCCTTTCCCTCAGCATCCAGTAAAACAAACATCCAACTTCTAGTTTTGAAAAGACACAGCAGCATCCAAGCATCGGGAGCATTCAGATGGATAAGTCTGAGAAAAACAGCATTACAAGTAGTTCTTGACTTATGAACATAACTGAGCCTGGAATTATGGTTGTAAGTCAATGCATTAATTTGGTTTACTTACATTGTTTTCATATAACCCCATTTTGTAAAATTAAATCAGTAAATATAAAACCATGAAATAAACTGGACCTGATTTTTTTGACATTTTTTGTGGTGGTCATTAAGCAAACACTGTTGCTGTTGTTAAGTGAATGCCAGGATTATTAAGTGAATCCATTTTTTCCCGGTGGACATTTTTTTGCCAGAAAAATAAAATAAATGCCAGAAACCAGGAAAAGATTGCAAATGACCATAAAGGTGAGTCAGTTCTGAAGCACCCAAAATGCAACCATCTGTTTGCGGTGTGTTCTGTGCAGCTGCTGTAATAGGTTACAAGTAGCTCTGGGGAGATCTGTCATAACTTTAAATTGTTGTTAAGCAACAGGTCTTGGGTCTATACCTACCCTCCTCACTCACAGCCCGGCCGACGCCTTGGTGGATGCCTGGGAAAGGGCTGCCACCGAGGCATTCGACCGTGTTTTACCCTTGCGACCCCTGACCCGGCGCAGATCCCGGTGGGCTCCATGGTTTTCTGTGGAGCTCCGGGAGATGAAGCGTAGGAGACGGGGTCTAGAGAGCTGTTGGAGGTCCAGCCGATCCGAATCTGACCGATTGCAGTTAAGAATCTTTATAAGGTCTTATCTTGCGGCGATGAGGACGGCAAAGGCTAATTACTTCGCTGCCCTCATCGTGTCCACAGATAATCGCCTGGCCACCCTGTTTAGGGTGACTCGCTCCCTTCTTAACCAGAACTAACCAATTAGTCACCGGGTTCTCTAGTATAAAATAAAAATCATAAAATTGTAAGTCTGGTGATCCAGTCTCTTCACTGTTACAAAGAAGAAGGGGAAACAAATGATGCTGAGAATAGAATCAGATGGATAGAGTCTGAAATACAGTGCTAATCCTTAATGTAACAAAAGTGATCAAAATGCAGTCCTAGACTTTGGCTCTGAGGTCTACAAATGGCTACATTATTGTTGAAAAAGTCAAAACGTACTCCACTTTATTGTCCTTTCATCCTGGCAATTTTTTAATTACTAAAATTGTGAAATTAGTCAGTTTATTTCATGGGTTTATATTTATTGATTTAATTTTACAAAATGGAGTTATATGAAAGCAATGTAAGTGAACAAAATTAATTCCTAACTGATCTTGCTTAGATTCATTGTCATTATCATGATATATTTTTATATTACAGTATGTGAAAGTATTAACTTTCTTCAGCCAGAAATTATTAAGTTGGAGAGCAGCTATAGATAAAAATCAATGTCTCAAATAATTTAGATGCACACTGCAGAAGTTTTTCTTCCTTCAAAACATTTTTAAAAGAATTGCAGAGCCTCGCTTGTCAGAAGGATAACCATCTATTGACCAAGTTTGGCATCAACATTGGTCTTTTCATTAAATTGGAAGCTATATGTCAGGGGTCTTCAAACCTGGCCCTTTTATGACTTGTGGACTTCAACTCCCAGGATTGCCTGAGGAATTCTGGAAGTTGAAGTCCACAAGTCATAACAGGGCCAAGTTTGAAGACCCCTGATATACGTTAAATAAATCTCATGAGCAGTGGTGGGATTCAAATATGTGAACAACCAGTTCTCTGTGTGGATGCTGCTTCCAGAAGTCCATTCTGGGCCTGGGCAACAAAAAATTAGCTACAGGTTCTGCCAAAGTGGTGAGAACCAGCTGAATGCCAACACTGATCATGAGTCAATTTAAGGGAACAAATTCAGCATAGTTTATTCTGTAACACATTTACCATCAATATAGAAATAGATCGCTTTCTTGTCAGGCTAGTATCTTACCAGCATTTTTATTTTGGCATGTTCAACTTTTATTTTTCATTGTTGTTGTGTTTAAAACAATATAGGTTTAGTAACCTTTCCTCTCACTTTTCTCAATATTTTTTGGCATTTACAGTTAGATTTGGATAAGCAAGTAAACTATATCTTTTTATGCTTACCAATCTTGGTTGTTGTTTTTTCTAAAGCTGTCCCTGTATTAATAAACCAAATGCACATTCTTGACAAAATCATCAAAGAGACTGCATTGATATAAGAAATTTGGAGTAATTTCAAAATAATGAAATTAACCAGTTAAGATATATTATATCCAATTCATTTACCTGCAACGAAGTCTTGATAATAGGTTATTGAAATACATCTTATCAGACTAATATCATTGACCTGGAAAATGCATATTGATCATTGTTATTGCTTCTGATAAACCTACATTTAATGGATGCAGTTATTCAATATCACAATGAACAATGTTATATGCCATCAAGTGTGAATTATTCATTCTTAAGCCACAGTATATAAAATATTTTCTAAACTAAATAGCTACATTTTCATGCTAGTACCATATTTCCATATATTCTATCAGGTGATTAAAATTTCTCCCCATAATGCAAATCATTTACATCTCAAGATTCTCTCCATATCATGGCCAATTGTATTACATGACATCCGTAATACATAGCAAGTCTTCAAGCAGCTTTCTAAGAAGATTGTGTCTCACATATGTAATACAATTATAAATACATCAATGGAATATGAGTTCAGGATATTCCAAGTGATCTATGTTTCCTTACCAAAAAAATAAACCAATATATTGGTGAAAATGATCCATGGAGATGTTCCTGTACTGCACTTAAACATTATACTGTACATAAGGAAGGATAAGGGAATTGTGCCTGTTGACTCAGTAGAGTGAACATCAATATCATTATAGATCAATACTGTAAAAAGAAGTTCATACACACAATAGGTAAAGGTAAAGTTTCCCCCGCACGTGCGTGCTAGTCGTTTCCAACTCTAGGGGCCGGTGCTCATCTCCGTTTCAAAGCCGAAGAGCCAGCGCTTGTCCGAGGACATCTCTGTGGTCATGTGGCCGGCATGACTAGACACCAAAGGCACACGGAACGCTGTTACACACAATACACACATATTAATATTGAGTGTAAAAAAAATCACCCATGCATTCTTTCTGATCATTCTTATTTTAAAGGAACTGGACTTACTTATGTTTAATATAATAAAAAGTGTCTTCAAATATCTTCAGAGGAGAAGTAAAATGGGAAACAGGAGAAGGGAGAAAGGTTCCTGAAATTGCCGTCCTTATAAGCTGACCAAAATGTGCATATTAGTATTCTACCTTCCTGCAGTCTATGATCTGCAGCTTCTCTGACTTCCTAATATTCAGTTAAATTTTAGGATTAGTAATCACAAGGGATTCCCTCCAGTAAAGGTTTTTCACATCAGCTAGTTGGAACACTTAGGGAGATAGCACAGTGATAGATGTGTTTGCCTACAAACAACAACAAAAATGCCCTTTGCTATCTTGCAATAATATAGTAGTAACTTCAAAAACATCACCAAAAGATATTCTAACATATCCTGAGGGCAGCTGAGCAAGGCAGAAGCCTCTTAAAATGTAAAGATTCAGAAAATGAAAAACAGATTTTCAGAAGAATATTAATGCAGATATTGTTATAATATACAAAGGATAAGCCAGCTTCCAGAGAAGTATAATTCTATTTTATACATACATACATAATATATTGAGTAAATGCACTGGAGAATTATGAATGAATAACTGTAGATTTATCGATATTGCAAGTTACACTGGGGAAGCTATCTATTTGTTCAGCATTATTTTTTCTTGAAGACTACGAATGATCTATGAAAAAAGTCTAAACATTGGAAGATGTCATATGGTCAAACCTCTGAGCAATGTTCTGATGAAAGGGGAGCATCACAGAGACATATTTTCTTAGAAATATACATCATTACTCTGCCACGAAACATTTGAAGAGGCTAGACATCACATTGTGATCCTGTGCTTTTCCCTTAAGCCAAACATAGGCTTTACAAGACAACAGTGTTCCCTTTTCTGGCACACAATAAAAGAAAAATGGAATCCTGCAGATATTAACTACAGGTTATAGGCATACAAAATCATTTTGGAAAAGCGCATTATATACAGAGGATGCATGCAGTCCACACAGCCCGATAAGGAAATGCAATCGCCATTTCAAGATCTGCATTTATTTCCTCACTGAAGATTTTGAAAGACTTTAGAAAAGACTGATTGCATTCAGCTAGGCCCCAGTAAGTAAGACTGCTTGCAGTAATTGGTACCTATTTTCACCAGAGCAAATATCAAATAACCAACCGTCTTTTATCATTTGAGGCAAGATGATGATGGTTCGCCCTGCATGAGCAGCTTCCAGAGCTGGAGAAATGGCTAGCCTTTTCAAAGCAATGAGAATATTTCACTTCCTCTCTCCCTGGTCTTCCTTCTTTAATTATTTATTGATGAAAGCTTTCTTCATTGTTATTTTTTCTTTCTGAATCAGAGTATACACAATGCTTGTGATAAAGATGGACAGTTTTTAGACTAGGTTTTTTCATTGTATTTTCCTGTTGTTTAAGGGAGAATAATTTATTTCTTCCTATAAGAACTACAGACATGGATAATTGACCACGAAAACTACTAGACTCTGTGCTATGATTTCAGTTACTGCTTTCTCCTAAAGTGATTTATTTAGAAACAAAAACAGTGGTTTTCCCCAGCTGTTGTCTATATGGATAAGCTAAAACAGGGGTCGCCAACCCCCAGTCCATGGACTGGCACCAGGCTGCAGCATGCCAGAAACCAGACTGCGCAAACAAGCAAACCCAATCCGTGGAATGCAGGCAGCATGCGAAACCGCGCCCCCTCCAGTCTGTGGAAAAATCTCTTGCCACATAACTGATCCCTGGTGCCCAAAAGGTTGGGGGCTATTGGGCTAAAATACATTTTCTATATTCAGTAAAGCCACTTTCTCTTTTAAAAATAAGAAAAAGAAAAAGAATCCAATGAATATGAAGGCCAGCACCAGCTAAAGAATTGGCAGCTGTGATTTTACATTGTTGTGTATATAATCATCATCATCTTGAGAAAGTTTGGAATGTGTTTTTTGAGTATTTTAAAATAATTCAGGAGGCTTTGTTCAATACAATCTTGCATGTGTAGAGTTTTAAATGAGAGGAGGGTGAACACTTTTGCCTTTATCTAAATCTCATTGTGATAAGTGAATAGTGTAATGAAGTTTCCTGAAATGGGAAGTTTCATCTATATGCAATGGCCAGCACTTGATATTATAGAGTTACTCACCAGTGGCCTGCTATTCTCTAAAATAGCATTTTCTTATATTGGCATTATAAAATATGCTGAGTCATAATGCTTATCTTAACAAAGCAGTTATGGGGTAACAAGGAAAAGGAAAAGGTAACAAGGAAAATGTTTGAAGGAACCTCAAGATTTGCAGAACACTTTGAGGACTATATTGGTGATGATGGCTCCCTTCCCCCATTCCCAATTGTTTCTTGGGCCACAGTCATGTTAATGAGTCCCAGAATTAATCTTGGTTTGGAGAATAGAGAACCATGGAGATGTAGACTTAAGCAACTGGATGGGAAGTTGGGCAGGAACAGTGACATCTGTTGTACTCACAGTAAAAAAATGATAATAAAGGTTGTCTTGCCTTGCCTTGCCTTGCCTTGCCTTATCTTATCTTGTTTTGTCTTGCCTTACCTTGTCTTTTGTTTTGTTTCATCTTCTCTTGTCTCGTCTTGTCTCATCTCATCTCATCTTGTCTTATCTCATCTCATCTCACCTTACCTTACCTTATCTTATGAGAAATTGTGTCAGAAAGATAAGATGGTGGTCAAGCAGTGTGATAGAAGGCCTGCTTCCTTGTAAGATTGAGTGCCTTTGACCCATACAAACTAAAAGGGGAAAACATTCACCCCATGAACACCACTGAATAGGATGGTGAGAACCCATTTTTAATATTTTCTCAGGAGCTAGAAATCAAATACTTGTATCCTGTCCACTCTACTGGCTTATACTTGTTATAATTCATGGCACAATTTCCCTGTTCTCGCTATATTTATGTCTGCCTTTTTTTATACATTCAGTCCATTTTTACTTTATTGTTGCTGTTGTATTTCCTTATATAAGTTATGAGCTGGGGTAGTGCTTTGCTCTGCTTTGGTTTATTAACACAGATCCAAGAACTTTGTGAAGATGCTCTTTATTGAGAAGGACATCCAATTGTTTTCCTTTTTGTTCTGATAAAACAGGTATTGGATTCCATGTTGAAAATGGGATAATATTCTGCAACCATATGATAACCACCTTTAGTTAAAGGAGTATCATATTTTAGGATTTTTTTCTGAGTGATGTAAAGACTTAGATTCTCTTTGACATGAAACTTTGCATACAGAGGAGCAGCTGTCCTTGTAGACAGGAGATGCTAACCCAGTTGTCTGTCATGTACTTTGTATTCCCCCCCCCAAAAAAAACTTCTGGTTTTGGGAACTTTTTTTTAAAATCCCATTTGTATCCCGCCCTTCTCCGAAGACTCAGGGCGGCTTACAATCTAAGCACAAATCAATGTGCTTAGCAATAGCCTTCATTCTATGTATATGCCTGCTTGTTAGGGCTTTCACACACACCCCAAGCGGCATTATTACAAAGTCAGCTTAATTGCCCCCAACAATCTGGGTCCTCATTTTACCTACCTCGGAAGGATGGAAGGCTGAGTCAACCTTGAGCCTGGTGGGATGTGAACCTGCACTAATTGCAGGCAGCTGGTGTTACTTAAGGAGGCATTAGCCCACTGCTCCACCAAGGCTCTACATTAGCCAACTGCTCCACCAAGGCAACTTCTGAAGGAGTTGTTCTCTTCGCTGTTAGAATAGCAAGTCAGAGGTGCTTAATATGAAACTCTGTCAAAGCAAAACCATCCTTTGAAGTTGAGGCTTTGCATAGCTCTGCTAGGATTCTGTTTTGGTTCTTATTAAGATCAGATACACATCTATGGGTCTTCCAAGACAAGTGTCAGTAAGCATTTGGGATGACAAGGACCATACCAATCTCTTTGTGGATTTGGTATTCCATGCTATGTTTAAGGAACAATTGAGTATTCCTAGATCCTTATAAATGAAGCTAAATTGATTGTTATCAATAGGACTAAACATAAAAGCTTGAAAGAAAGGTGATTTTTAAAAAATATTTTTTTAAAAGAATAATTTATGCAATTATTATTTTCTGGCCTCCTGAACTGGCTTTAGAATATAGTACTAAAAGCTATTATAACTGATTATTAACAATTACATTTTATTTCTATTTTTTTGTAAAAGAATGGGAATAATCCAGACTTTTGTATCTTCCCACTCTCAGATGCACTGCTTTTAGAGGGAATGGAAATAAGATCTTTTCAGTGTATTATTTTTAAATAATGAGTGTATTTATGTTCTTAATTTCTATGCTGATCGCTAATATTAGAAAACAAGCAGGTTGGATGGCTAGCAATTCTAATGCAGTGCAGTCCAGTATGTGGGTAAAATAACTACTCCTTGCTTACTTCAAGGTGAATGTGAGTAGAACCACAGCATAAAAACAAAGTGAAACAACTGAGACCTTCCAAAAGGTATACTTTTTATTTCTGCTAATGATATTATGAAAGTGATGAAAATTGTTTTTTTATTTTGCTGTAGAAATATTTAAGCTGCATGATTTCTTACTATAAGCTTTTAAGAGCCTCTAAATGCACTGCAATCCTTCCTAGTATTCACATTATCTAGTCAAATTTTGTTTCTTATGGGAAAGTATTACATGTTTTGCATATTGAACAGCTGAGTGCATTTATTTAGCTTTCAGTCACAGGCTGCTTTCATTTGCACAGCTGAAAGACACAGTTCCATGGACCAAAAACTTGCAAGTATTGTACAATATATTTTCATTAGCTGGTGACATCCAGTGCAGAGAAGAATTAAGCTGCATTGTTTGGAGTGAAATAATGCTGCTTATAAACTCAGGTGTTGTGGCCTGTAAGGCACTTGTTTCTGTTTTATTTAGTTGATATTGATTATTTCTATTAGAAGTCCTTTATATATCATTTGGTAGGCAATAAGGTTAAGCTTCCCCCCCCTCATACTATCAGCTGCAAAATTCGGGCCAGAAATTAGTGTACCCAATTAAATGTAATTAAAGAGGAGACAGAGTGTGTATACACACTTATACCCACAAGTATACTATATATATCACCTTATTGGAATGATACATCCCACAGTATGTTGGTTCTGGAATTTCGTTACACCTAAATCATGCTTGCCAAATGTTTTTAATTTAATGTTTAAAAATGAACAGTACTATTTTTATTATTAGCATGGAATATTGCACATGGCACAAATACAGCTGAGTGTCAGGGCCCATTTTAATACCTCATCCTAAGAAAGCAGAACTCATGGAAGCAGTTTCTTCCAAAGGAACTTTTATTAGGAGAAGCTGATAGCAGGCATAATAGGCAAGATCTGAGGGTTTCCCACTCAGATTGATAGGTTAAAAGAATCCCAAGCAAACCCCACCCCAATAGTTCATCCAGCCAGTTTGAATGGGCCAATCCTCAGGTGTTAAGTCCATTGTGGGAAAGAGCTGATAACACCGGTCTTTCCCAGGCTTTCAGTGCTGTTGGGTCTTCACACCTTCCCTTCCAAAATGGGAGATAAGCCAGATGGCCAGAAGCACATTCTTTTCTCACCCCAAGGTAATATCAAGGGAGAGACAGTTCAAAGAACAATTATGCATAACAGCAAAAGGGATACAGTGTAGCGATAGAGAGAAACAAAGAGAAAGCCCACAGCATCTTCCCCCCTCCCCTCCAGGAGTGTGACAGAACCCAGAGTAATGAAATAGAAAATAGAAAAGAGTTCCCCTTAATAATATATGGGTTCTGACACTGAGACTGGTAACTTAATCTATATATTCTCTATTTTACTACAAATGGTATCTGAAAAGCTTGATCAATTAAAACCATAATGTGTTACAGGAGTCAATATTTATGGGCTCATCTGGTGATAATGATATCATTGGGAAGGTTGTGGCTTGGAATATAAATGGAGTCATTAGCAAACAGCATGAACTAATTAATAAAAGAAAACTAATGTGTTGTATGTTTGTGAGATGAATAAAAAAGGAAGGTTGGATGAACGAATTGTGCAATGCATCCATGGAGAGGAATTGTGGGTTTACACAGGGAAGTGAAGATTTAACATGAAATTAATTCTGAATGAAAGAGCTAAAGTGTTTATGTCCAAAAATAGGAACTGCATTTTGGGATTTAGCATTTTTGCATTTGGCAGTATTCTGACAAAGTGACAACAAGCAAAATTTATGAAATACAGTGCAGCTTTATGCCTGGCAGGGGGACCCCCAAATAGGCATTTGCTATTTAGAAGATCATTAGGAAGTGCATAAATGTGAAAAGAATGTTTATTCCATATTTGTTGATTTAGAGAAAGCTTATGATAGAGTGAATAGCCCCTTTACAGGACATTGCTTCACATAATGATTTGCTTCCTTACAACAATGAACAGGCTGCAGTTCTTCTCCGAGTGTCTCCTTCTAGCACGCTGTCTCACCCCAGCCCTATGTTGAATTGCAGCTCTTAAGCAAAACAAACCTCTGCTATGAAATCTTTGCAGATATTCAACATTTCTTTGTCATTGAACTAATACCAGTTGGTGGAAGAACAGACACACACACTATAACTATGGTGCCACTGCAGTTACTTAATTCATCATTTTCAGTTGTTCTGATTTGCTCAGAACAGACTCCAACTGGGGAAGTCCATGCAAGTTGAGTAATGCATTATTTTGTAGGCATTTGACTCTGTTTCCCTACTCATACCCCACCTGGTTAATTAAGGCTGCCAGTAGGTATTAATTCCTGACTATAGGATATGGTGGTATGGTCCCTGATCAAGATTCAATTACCAACAGTGCTGAGCAATTTTCATTCACTTCTCTCCCAGGCATTTATGGACAGTGGAGTGGAATCCCCTTCCGATTGTTTTATTTATATTATTATGGCACTTGATTGCCATTTTATATTCTACATTCCATATTTATATTATGTGTATATATTGCTAGTTTTGAATGGGATAGCATTCCCCCAGACAGAACTGATGCCCCACATGGAGGTCCTTATAAACATGTAGCTCCTGCTCAAAGAATAGATGACAAATAGTCCCATATCCAAATTCATCTGATGAGTTAATTTCCATGTTTCCTGGACAGGGACTCTCTACTCACAGACACTCATGCATGTGGAATATTTCAAGGAACTCTACATGGGACTGACCTTCAAGAATAGTCAGAAACTAAAATTGATGGTTATGAGCATACCTTGGTATGAACATATAATACCTGGTTACCAAGTTTCCAATGCAGTTCTAGGTGCTGGTTGTGAGCTATAAAGTCTTTCCTGACATAGTGTCTATTGTTTCTGAATGATAAGTTCTGAAGAGGTAAGCTTGTCCAAGCCTGTATTTAAAACAATGCCATTTCACAGGACCCAGATGACATGTTTTCTCTGTTGCAGTATCTGCCCTAGGGAACAGCACACCCCCACCCCCGGGTGTTTAAGGTGCCAGAATCCTGATTCCTTGTTCTCATGAGTAGCAAATATATATTTGGAAGGCACTTATTAATTGATGAATAGCCAGTAGGTTGCATTTCCTTGCCCCAAGATATAAGCATTTTCCTCATACCAAAATCATCGGGACACCAGGATTTAATAATGATAAAAAGATGTCTGGTCACATGAATACTCCTTCTCAAGAGTGTGTGAAAATCTGTGAAATTTTCATATGACAGGGATGTGGACTGTGAATCCCAATCAAGTTTGCCTATCCAGAGTAAGGTTGTCCATTAACTGGCTCTTGCCCCTCACAGAGGATGTCTTATAGTGGCCTTTAGCTTTACCTGTTGTACTTTTAAAATTGGAAATGCTAGAGATTAATTTAAGTTCTTCAGCATACAAAGCATATGGTCTGCGAATGAGAGTTCCATTAACCTTAAAAAGATGTTTTACCTTATTGTTGCCTTGATTTGTCATTTCAGCTGCTTTCTTGCCATTGTATTGAATAATGCTGCATTTGTTTATCATTGCATCTTGTTGAGGGCAATGTTGTCAGTGAAAATTGTTTTAGCAAGTGCTAATAAATATAATTAACATAGCACAATTATTGGCAGAGGTTTTAAAAAAAACAGTTATACCAAATTATCCAATGATATCTTTTTTCTTTTTGCTCCATCATGTTCCAAATTTAGTTTTAAAAAATATGTTTTATTAATTTTTTAACATAATGACCTTAATATTTGGTAAACTGTATTGTTTGGGTTTACATTTAAGAAACATTCACTAACAACTGATTTCTATAATCTATAATCCACATAACAACTTTACTTGATTTCCTCTTTTCCCCATAATGTTCTTTTTTTACCAACCATAAGTTAATACAATTCTTGTTATTTTAGTGAATGATGATTGAGTATAGAATTTTTTCTAATATTTCTACAGATAATAATCACATCAATATAATATTTCTTTTCTATCTAGTCATTCTGGTTGTCTCATCATAGATCCTGTTTACAGTTCTTGTTTACGTTTGTTTTACCCACAATGTTCAAAACATTCTTACTGGTTAATATTTTCTCAAAGTTAATTACATTTGAATATTTAAGTCTATTTTTTCTCATGTAAGTCAACCCAATACTTTTACCTTTCTTAAGGAATAAATAAGACTAAAAAAAGAAAAGAAAAAGAAATAAAAGGATAGTATACTACTTAAAATCCCTATTTCCTACAAGCTAATACATATTTATTTCCAAAAATATTTCGTTCTTTTTTACCATAATTTAAAATATATTTAATCTTTAAATATTCCATTTAATAAATCTAGTCCTCCATTTAACTCTTATTCAAAAAATGTTTAATCCATTGTAATTCTTATCATTTTTGTCTCTCCAGTTCTAGTGTTTCTCCTGGCATCTCTGCAGTCCATTTTGTCCAATATTTTTTCTTATACTCAAAATTGTTTTGTGGTGTTAAAGTATAAGTTGTCTTTTCCGAATCCAGTATTTCTTGTAAAAAAAAATTCCACTTGGGTTAAATCATATTTCTTTGTTTTGTTAGGTTCCATCTTTAAGTCTCTATCCTCAAATTTGTATTCAGTTGTCTGTTTTATCTGTTCCTTCTCTGTTGTTGTTTCTTGGGGTTTTTTGTTGTAAAGTTAAATTGGAGATGAATTAGTTTATATTTTCAGTTATTTTGGATTTCTTTGTGGTTTGAAATCATTGTTGTTTGAATTAGTTGCAACATATCATATGTCTCCTCTTCAAAAGTATTTATTTTGTCTTGATAAGTTCTTTCTGTAAATCTCTGAATTTCCATGATGACCAAGAATCCAAATTTTCTTTTCTCTGCAAATAGCTTTGGGGTCAGAGTTAGGTAGATACTTATAATCCAGAAAGTTCAAAAAAGTTTTTTTTGTTCCCTAAAGTTTATAAGTCTCACTTTGTCTACAGCCCAGATTGTTTTCTTTTTTGTCATAGCTGTTCTCTATTGTTAGAGCTTTGAAGGTCACAAGTAGAAATTAGTTTTTTCCAGATTTTGCCAAGTCCTGCATGAAAGCCTTAGCTGTCATAGTCTTCATCCACCACTAGATGTCAGCACCGGTTTATTTTTCAAATTTTCAAAATGAACAAATTGCCTTTAAAATGAGAATCTTAACCATTCAGTAATTTCAAACTTATCCAAATTTACCGTATTTTCCGGCGTATAAGATGACTTTTTAACCCATGAAAATCATCTCAAAAGTTGGGGGGTCATCTTATACGCTCAGTCGTCTTATACTCCGGAAAATCAGAGAGCCCGGGAAGGCACGCCCTCCCCTCTCACTGTGGAGGAAGCAGGGCAGGCTGGCGTCTGGCGGGAGCCGGCAGGGCAGTCCTGCGCACACGCGCACTCCCCGGCTGTTAAGGAGCACTCCTTAGCAGCCGGGGAGTGCGCGCGTGTGCAGGACTGCCCTGCCGGCTCCCGCCCGACGCTCTTCCCTCTTGAGGCAGAATCCCCGAGGACTCCTTAGGAGACTGAACCTCTACAGGGTGGCTTCTGGCCCATTTAGGGTCCCCTAACAGGAAGAAACTCAGCCGTAGGGCACAGAGTCCAAAACTCCTCGACTGCTGTGCTGTGCACAGGAACGGAAGTACCCACTTCATTCAAGACTTTTACTGACTGACATACTGACATTTTTTAGAATTTTTTTGTAATTCTTTCTGAACATCATTTTAAAAAAAACCCTCGACTGCTGCACTGCTTCACAGGGCCAGAAGTCCATCATGTTACAAATTTTAATTGCATTAGCCAAGCATTTATTATCTCAATATGCAGATAACTTGTATTTCTTCTTTTTAAATTAAAAGAATGAAATTACAATGGGCTATGAGAATGTAAGTGCAACATTAAAAAAGCACTGTTTTAATACTGACATTTTGTTTTCCTGATGGTTTCAGACTGCAATCTGTACAATTGTAAATCTCAAAATTATTTCCAGCAAAAATAAGTATATGTTAAAAGCAATATACTAAGACAAAAAATTTTAAAAAAACATTAAGCAGTAAATAGGGAGAGAGAAAATAGGGGAGGAGGAACAAGCAGAACCAACCAACTTTTTTATCGCAACTTTTTCTCCATTGCTGGCAATGGGTTGGGCACGGTTTTGGCATGATGCACCTGGCCCATGGGCTGGCAGTTTGACACCCCTGACATAAGGTGAGAAAACATTACAGAGTGCAGGTGTCACCAGGCAGAAGGTTAGCTCATGAGTTACTGAAAACAGACTTCTGCCAACCTTCTCTGATGATCTTCCCTGTTGGTCAGATGGAAAGCAATCTGACAGTATCCTGATTCCAATTGTTGAAGGTCTTACATATCATTAAAAAAAAACCTGAACCTGGTATGATGGCTATCTAGCAGCCACTATAATGGCTTTCATGAGAATGTATTACACTCCTGAGTAGATGTAACATGTTGTAACTCCATCCCCCCAATTCTATTGCAGCTACAAACTGCACAAGCTACAAACACATTTTTAAAAACTAAATACGATGCAATTTATAGATGAAGAATTGTACCTATACTGACCCTGACCAGGAAAGGAGGTAATTGGTATACCAATCAAAGCTGGTATTGTGTGGGCCTGGCTACAGAGATCACGCTGACCTCCAATAATACAGGAGAAACTATTTATGGAATTTTTTTTGAGGGATAATAACTTTAGTAAATTTCAGTCCTAAAGAACCACCTGTCTATAAGAAAGTTCCATTTTAGTTTATTTGCTGTCTTCACTGCATGTACTAATTCAGAACATGCATTACCTCTCTTGAATGAAATATTAAGAAAAAGTAGAGCTGAGCAACCACAGCATTTGACAACTTTTTACCCTCTAATGTCGTCAAAACCAAATTTTGGTGACCTCCCCGTGGCTTCATTTAGATGTTAAGTAGCACTATGGACAAAATTGTGCCTTTTGATGCTACACAAGAAAGTTGCCAAGTTTCTTTTCTTTTCTTTTTTACAAATATTTTTATTAAATTTCATAAACAAACATTAAAGCCTCAAGTTTCAACCATAGTTATCTAATACTACTTTGAAAACAATTCCTTCATGTTTGGGTGCAATCACTGCAACAAAGTTCCCTCAACCCCCAATTCACAAATAGGTTCCAGAAAAATACTGTAATGTGGAAAAACGCTATATTGCAAAACTGATAGAATCACACACACACACACACACACACACACACACACACACACACACACACACACACACTTAAAAGTCATTTGTTAGCTAGCCTGGCTGATTCTGTCTCAAAACAAGACCTGAATTCATAGTGAAAATATTTGGGATAATCAATATTCTCTAAGAACATCTGCTTCTGAAGAGACAGCACTGCTACATTAGGAAATGCAGAATTTAAAGGAGTTTGCTCTGTTGAATTAAGAAGTCAGAACCAAATGTTTGCCACCTGAGGCAAAAGATAAAATGGCATTTCCTACCTATTCCACATTCAGAAGTTGATTGTACTGTCAGTTAAGTTTTATTTGGACAACCAGCACTAAGATCGCATCCATATTCTACCTGAAGTATGAGGTTCCGAAAGATATTGTGTTGCATATAAATGCTGCCCTGTTCTTCAAGTATAAAAGACAGGAAGAGCAGGGAAACAGCAGGGGTGCGAGGCTGCTGGTGCTGTCCCTCAGCATTTGCTTCTATCTCCCTCTTCCAGATCCCTATAAGCAGCAGTTTTGTTGAAAATAACATGAAGGCCTAGGTAGAGCCACATAAAGCAAATTCTATTAGAAGAAAAGTCAAATGCATATACTGACTAGAGGCAGATGATAAGGAGCACAGAAAGTTGTCAGATGCAATCTATAGGCTGAATGATGTTAGATGACATCTCAGGTTGAACAAAAGCAGAAAATAAAGCAGATTGAACAAATGGCAGAACTAGAAAGAATAACTAGAAAGAATTTGACAGTCTTGCCCATCAAATCTTTTTTTATTATTATTTTTTTTTGGCCTGTACATATTTACCAAATGCAATCCAATCTTCAGAAATTGGTCAGAAATTTCTTCAAATAAAAATAGATTATAATTTAATCACAATAATTCTGTTCCGTGTTTTGCAACCAAACTGAGTCTAGCATTTGAAGGCAGGAGCTGAAAAACTGTTGTAGAGCAGAAATAGAACAATCCATCCATCAGCAACTGTGACATTGTCCATTCAAAGAGCAAAGGTGCTTCAATCTAGAGGCCTCCTCGTGTTATCAATCAAAACTGGGTGCAAATATTCTAACTTTCTCTCCTTAATGGTATTTCTGTTGTGAAAAGGCAGGAGAAGCAGTGGAAAAATATGAGAAATGACAAATAAAAAAGGTTGTCATATTTCATTTTTCTGTAACAATTCTTGAATAGAGCAGGGTGATTGCAGAGTAACAATTTAGGAATGTCAGGCTCCAAAACTGCAGAACTCAGAACAAATTTTTGTTTGTGTATGCACGCTTGCATGCACGCACGTGCATCCATACAGTCATATATGAAAGGCTACACATAAGACACCAACCCCCTCCAACACTCCTAGACAATCAACCATCTTTTAGATCTTTGTCCATAGACAGAATGGACTATAGGAACATTTGTGTGTGGGGGGGGGTGTTGTCTTATATGCAAGTTCTCACACTCCTCCATCATGATTACAAAATAACATCTTGCCAAAGCCAATGTTCTGATTTGGACATTGTATACCTACGTCAGAATCTTCTTAATGTTTATTATTTTATGAACATGCCCTCCATAGAACATAAGAATAAAGATACTTTTCTAAAAATAGAATTTGGTACAGCCTGACAACTCTCTTAACATTTGCAGTCTACCTGCACTTGTTAAACAAAGTCACATACAGGCAGCCTTCAGTTAACCACCATATATTCAGCAGCAGCAGTTTGAAATTTCAACAGTGCTGAACAGTCCTCAAAGGTGTGGCACTCACAATTTCCCTGAAGTCACATGACTGCAATTAGCGACCTTTCCCAATGACTTCCAACAAACAGAGTCAATGGGGAAACCAACAGGAGATTTGCCAATGGTGTTCATATGATGTTGTAACTAATGACTGTGCATGATTTGCCTAACAACTCTAACTGAACCTTCTGGAGCTTGATTTAAGTAGGCCTGTAAACAGGAAAATTATGAAGGAAACCTTTTTCTATTCTTAAAAGCACTCTATAAGTGGACTCAAGGATATATGCTGAACAGCAAGATCCACTTAGTTCAATAAATGTTCTCAGTTAAATGTACCTAATATCATAACCTGATACCAGTTAATAGAATGTGTTCTATTGTGCGTGTTCATGTGTGTGTCTGAATGTCTGTGTTCTTTGTGTGTTGTGTGTGTGTGTGTGTGTACATATGCCTGTCACAAATGAGTGTATATACATATGCTCCCCACAAATGGCCTCAAAATAAAGAAGTACAGATAAACAAAAATTTCAAATCTTGCTGATTCTTCTGGAATGAAAGAGTAGCGTAATGAAATCAATAATCCTATTTCTGTTGGGTTATTGTTAACAAATTAGATGACAAGACACAGCTCTCTAGATACAATGGATGTCTAAAAATAGAAATATCATTATATAATTCAGCTACAGGCTCATTCAGTTTCTAACCATAGCATCCCCGGGAAAGACTAAAATTATAGTATATTTGAATCTCATACCAATCAATTGGATGACTCAGAGTAATAAAAATGAATTGTATATCTTGAAGGAATAATAAAGAATGAAGGAAATTTATAGGAAGTATCTAAAGAAGGCTAGAAATCCTTCTTCTATTACATACAAATGATGTATCTAGCAGAAATGTTAAAATCGAAGTGATAACTTATTATAATCCTGTGTCAACAATAACAAAGAAACAAAAAAGATGAAGCTGTGATTAGTCAGCGGTTAAACTTATTTCGTTTATGGAAATGAACAAAGTAATCTGACTTACAGCAAAGGCAAAGATCTAGTGGCCTTTTGGATATTACTGGATTCCAAATTGTATCAGTCCCAATAGGAAGAAACTGAGGGAATTTAATACCAGTTTTTCTCGCCTGCTGCCTTGACAGATGCTATGGCAGTGTTCAAGATGATTATTTGGGGGGGGGAATCTAAAAATGATACATGCAATAAATTACAATGTTCTTCTACTTTAACACCAAACTCCCCGCAAATTTATGCTGGTTTAAGAAATAGATTTTTAAAAAAATATGAAAAGAGGGCAGCACATGGCAGAATTTAGAATTACTATGGAAGAGGTTTGGAGTTCTTGGTATGCCTCATTAATATGTGTGTGTGTGTGTGTGTGTGTGTGTAGTGTGTGTGTGTGTATTGCTTAGCATTTTAGCTTTCATGGCTGCTTACAATAAAATAGGAGGAAATACTAAAAATCAAATATGTTAAGTAGAAACTGGTGAGAAATAATATTTTTCACCAATACATTAGAACCGACCAGGTAATATTTAAAAGCCTTCTTTCCAGTTGTTATCCAACAGGTCTCCAAAGATGGAAGTATGTGGGCAAAGAACCCCAGTGATAACTTCAGTGGATGGTCAGAAATATATATCAAAGAACATGCTCCTTCAGCCACCAATGTCTCCTATTATGTAGGAGTTAAGAATTAGCAACAAGTTGTACAGAAGGGGGAAAAACATCAACTAATGAAACTGCATTGTCTAATGATATGTATTGTCTAAAGCCAACGCCAGTTAGCCATCTAGCAGGAATATTTACCTTTTTCTTTAGATTTAGGTACTACCTGATTCCAAATTATTCTGGTGGGCTTGTAAATACCAAACAGAGAACCAACTGAAAGCAGGATGCTATAAAAATGGCATCACTAACTTTTTTTTCTTTTCTTTTTTTAAAAAACCCAGTAACAAGAAGACCTCTTCCCATCTCCCCGAAACCAAAGTCTGGGAGAAGAACCAGATCTCCAAGACCTTCCAAAATACCACGAAAGTGGGAGCTACACAGATCTTAGGAGGGAACTTATTCTAGAGGTTTTAAATAAGAGGACTTTCCTCACCATTAGATATAATTATACAACATCTAATTGCCTCAAGCAGCTAAATCTGCTAATCCACAAAAACATGAATTAGTCATTTCTTATTATTGTCTGTCAGAGAGACCATTGCATCATAACTTCCTGCCCAGCTATAAATACAGTGCTATACTTTTTTGGAAGATTAGCAGCAAAGAATGCTATTCTGTCTTGTGAACTGATAAAATGTGCTACACAACAATGGTTGTGACATTCTTGACCACGTTTGAGTTCCAGTTACAATTCTCCTATTTTCACAATGCAGAATTTTAGCATTAAATCCTTTTGCTAAAATTGCATCAGTATTCTCTATTAACATTTACAGTTGTAGAAATTAGACTGGCAAAAAGCAATTGTCCTCAGTCCAGGATTCTCCAGTTGTGTTGGACTTCTACTGCAACCATGATAGTTGGGGTTGAAAGGGAATTGAAGTTTAATGTAGCTGTGATGGGGGACTAGATTGGGGAAGGCTGGTGTAGAGAGTTTGGTCTGTTAAACACAAGTTTTATTCTTCCTTGCTAAAATTCTTAATAAAAATGCCTGAATGGTTTTTAAATGAATCATTTACTAACAGCGGTGCACCACAATTTGACGGGGAAGCCTTCTTGGGACAGCATATGGAACAATTAATCTTGTCTCTTGCAGCATCCTCTGTTGCAAACTGCATGATGTTCATTTTTTCCCCTTGGCAGCCTGCAGTCCAATAAATCCTAATAAGACCAATTTAACCAAATACCTTACCAATTCATATATAAATAAATAAAAAGTATTCCTTTTCTTCCCTTTTCGTGGAGGCTGCAGAACTGATTCAGCCTTTTCCTTTTGACAGATTTATAATAATTAAAGAAATCTTCACTTCTGTGTTTCCCTCACAAATCTTTAGCAGCAGTTTGGCAATAGAAGGATAAGTGCTGGAGCCAGAGGGCAACATGCTTTTTAGCAAAAGTGCAAAGGTACTGCAAGGCGCAGACCAAACGTGACAACGGCAATTCTGTACATTTAAAACCAGTCTCATAAAGAGAATGATTGGAATAGAAGAAGCAGCATATGGATGCAGCAACTGTTCCTGAGCAACTCTTCTCTTGCCAGCTCTTTTGACCTATTCTTGTAGATATTGCTTAATTAAAAATAAAAAGAAGAATCTCAAGGAGGCTGGACACTGAATGGGACAACTCGCTGTGGCTGACTCATCACCGCCAACTCATCACTGGATAACTTGCCACAGCAAATTCACCACAGGACAATTCAATGTGGGACAATTCAACACGGGATAACTCAAGAGAGGGACAAGTAGAATTGCAATTCAGCCCAGCCTCAAGGACTTCCACCTTGTAAAGCTTCAAACCTAAAGCAAGACACTTGTCCCTCTCTTAAGTTATACCGCAATGAATTGTCATGCAACTCATGCAGTGAGTTGGCTGGGGCGAGTCAGGTGGAGTGAGTCGGCCACGGCAAGTTGTCCTAAACCCAGCTGAGCATTGAGAAATACAAGGTGCAGACAGAAAAGATGGTTCGGTGTTTAAGGTAAAGGTAAAGGTTCCCCCGCATATGCGTGCTAGTCGTTTCCGACTCTAGGGGCCGGTGCTCATCTCCGTTTCAAAGCTGAAGAGCCAGCGCTTGTCCGAGGACGTCTCCGTGGTCATGTGGCCTGCATGACTAGACGCCAAAGGCGCATGGAACACTGTTACCTTCCCACCGTAGTGGTCCTAGGTTTCTACTTGCATTTTTACGTGCTTTCGAACTGCTAGGTTGGCAGAAGCTGGGACGAGTAACAGGTGCTCACTCTGTTACGCGGCACTCGGGATTTGACCCGCCAAACTGCCGACCTTCAGATCGACAAGCTCAGCATCCTAACCCACTGAGCCACCGCGTCCCTTCGGTTCAGTGTTTATCTTTCTTAAAATAATAATGTTTATTAACAATGATAGAAGATAATCTAAACTAAAAAGAAAAAAGATTAAAAAAAACAAAAAAGAAAGAATAGAAAAAAGCAACTTCCTATCCTTATCAGAAATTATTTATGTTTCTGATGAGGATAGGAAGTTGTTTTTTTCTATTTCATAACCTCTTCACCTTAATTATCAAATATAAAATTCTTCATCCCATAACACATTTCTTAATTGTGGATAAATCCAATAAGTACTGGTCTTCTTCAATCCAGGTGTCAGAAAAAGTTCAAACAGGCCCATAAAATAATAACATTACTTAACATATATACAATCAACTTTCCACATCTGGTGGTTTTTTAGTTTGTGGATTTTTAATGTTGTAAGCCACCTCGAGTCAGCTGCGTGAAGTTGGGCAGCCATTTAAATTTTTAAATAAATAATTGAAGTGTCCCAGTATCCTAGTATAAACAAAAAACTAAAGTTTAACATGATAAACAGGCAGTTTTCTTTTAACAAAAACAAAAAGAAAACAAGCTCACAAATATCACTTAATTCTACCATAACTAGAGGGGAAAAAGCTAATGTTTCTTTATAAAGAAATCCAATGCATACAGTAGTGGCCAAAATTGTGGAAACCTTTTGGGAAAAGTGTATTTTTTTTTAATTCCATTTATATTTTTGAGGTTTGATGGCTAATAACACCACTTTTTTAGGGACTAGTACCATAAAATTATATATCAATGGAAAGATAATTTAATCAAGAATGTAATGCAACATAGTTTGTTCAATTATCTGTACTGTATTCTATGAAAAGCTATAGCCAAATAACCACAAAAAGGGAGCACAACTTGCTTAGGTTGATATCAGGCAGCTTTCCTTCATCTGATTGTAGCCAATGAGCACGAGTGTTTAGAGAGCCAATCAGGTGTTATCTTGTTTTGGCAATGAGCCAATCAGATCACAGTAGGATTCAGTTACTGATGTCATGTATTGAAGCTGAGAGGAGGACATTTGTCAGTGTCTTATGTGATCGCTATCAAGTTGGTTGGGTTTTTTTTCTTTCATTTAGTGAGCTTGTAAAATGTAATAAAATTAAAGTAATGGTGCAAAGAGTTGACTGGTTGCACAGAAAGTGATGTAAAATAGCATTATTAAGTGAACAAGGCTACAGTTATAAAGAAATTAGAAGAAAAATTGGTGGAAACTTAACCAAAGGTGGCATTTCTACTGTACACTTTTCCCAGGAGGTTTCCACAATTTTGGCCACTACTGTAACCATATATGTATATAGCGATAGCAATAGCATAATATACTGCCCCATAGCACTTTACAGTGCTCTCTGGGCAGTTTACAATGTAAGCCTTATTTGCATATTGTCCCCAACAATCTGGACCCTCATTTTACTGACCTTGGAAGGCTGGAAGGCTATGTCAATCTTGAGCCAAGCCATAATCGAACTGTGGGCAGAGTTTGACTGCAATACTGCATTTTAATCATTGCGGCAGCAGGGCTCTTGATATATATTTGTTTCATGAATGCTCTTTTAAGATTCAGCTGAAATCTGAACTTTTATAAAAAATATTTAAAAGTTACTACAAGAGAGTCAATAACTGTTTTTCTACTAGTTATTTATATGTGTATAGAATATATGTTCCTCTATCACTTATGAGGCCAAAATTAGCCATTCAGTCAAAGATTAGGAATAGAGCTTTTGAAATCTTTGCAGGGTTTGCATATTTACACTTAATTTAGAGACCCACTCTAATATGCAATGAATTATTTCATCCACTCACCCAGATTTATACAGCACCTTAACTGTGCATGAACTAAAAAAATCTCTGTTTTGTGGCAGTTTTAAAATGAAGTGCAACTTCTGTGCCATGGCAAATGGAGGAAAAACTACATCCCACAAAATTAATCAGCGTCATAATTTTGGGACTTCTTATATATAACAAGTTATATAATTTTGGTTTGATTAGATCATCCAAAGAATAGACATTGGATTTGCTGAAATCCAGATGTCTGTTCCTTCTGTTTCAGGTAAATTGATATCCAGCAGAACCTGTTTGGAAGCATGGAGGATTAATGAAAGAGCACTGCAATCCCTTCCATTGCTTTCTCTCATAATTTTTGGGGAAGATGATAGGGAGATTTAAATGTACAAATACAATTTTCTTGTTTTTATCCAGCTTTAGTGGTCTCTAGGCCCATATGTGTATTGAATCCTATCTGCTTTTATAACACCAAAAAAAGCAAGAGAAGTCATGTTTGAAGAGAGAAAAAGAGAGGGAGGGGGAAAGGGAGAGAGTTCACAAATACAATAAATTTAGACTTCCAGGAAAGATGGTAGATTGAACATGGCTCCACAAAAAATGAAACTGAAGTTTGCAGCCCTGAATAGAGAGCTGACTAAATTGGCTCTTTTGACCCTCTCTGGACCAAGTGAGGAAGCAAGATTGCCCAAATTGCTCTCCTTACAAAACGAATACAAGACAGCAGTCTCCAGATGGTGGGAGAATCAGGAAGCAGGGAATTTGCCATGGTTCCTTCAACCACAAGCAGACCCTTTTTGAAGGATACTAAGTTAGAAGTTTCCTTGCAAATCACTTTTGGAAATTGCTCATCAACTGCTTCAAAGAAGGTAGACACCTTCAAAGTGACAAGACCACAAACATTAAATGAGTGCCTTCAACCCTTAATGTAGAAAAATGTAAATATATCTTTATAATCGTTAGAAATTTAAAATAAACAGCAAAAAGCAAGTAGTTCTCAACTTACAACCACAATTGACCCCAAAATTTATGTTGCTAAGTGAAACATCACTCCAGTTTTTAAGTTAGTGACACAGTTGTTAAGTGAATCTGGCTTCCCCATTGACTTTGCTTGTCAGAAGTTTGCAAAAAGTGATCACATGACCCCTGGGCACCGCAACCGTCATAAATATGAGTCAGTTGCCAAATGTCTGAGTTTTGATCATGTGACTGTGGGGAGGTGCAATGGTCATAAGCGTGAAAAATGGTCATAAGTTACTTTTTTCACTAAACTGCTGTAAGTCGAGGACTACCTGTAGAAAGTTTTAAATGGATTAAAGGCTCAGACAGCATTAGAAGTTTGAATTTTTAATATTAAGACTTTGAAATTAATCTTAAAGTATAAATGCATTTTTGTGGGAATGGAAAACTGATTATGATATTGGAGATTTAACAAGTAACTTATAATAACATTCAGAGATAACTTTGAACAACTGCACTGGGAATTACAATGGGACTTTGAATCAATTATGTCATTTATGTTGTGACTTCTTGGGAACAGTCTTCCCAGAAGATGTTACAGAAAAAGATAAAGATAAAGATTTGGAACTCCAGAGAGCAATTGGAACAATTTGTTGGAATTATAAATGAGGCTGTTTAAAATATTGAACACAATTGTAACAAGATCAATAACCATTTGAATGGATTAAAGAGCAAAATCATTTCATGGAAGAAGGAACACAAAGTTTATTTGACTAGATTAAAATGGGACATGTTGGCATTTTGGCTATTTCTTTACTTTGCTGATATGTGGATTGGAAGAATGTGGCAACTTGGATGAGTTTATGTTTAATGTGGTGTTCAAACTTTCCCCCCTACAGATACTTTGTCCTAATTTGACAGCATTGAAACTGGCTTATGTTTGACTGTTTTTAAAATTTAAAGTAGAGAAGTTTTGTGGTCTGGTTCTTTTTAAAGGACAAATCATTCCTCTTCTTTATGTTAAATTTTAGTCTTTTGTTTATATTAGGATACTGGAATTACTTTATATTTATAATGGGGATTTGTTTAAACCTCAGACTTGAGATATGGAATGAAATACCTTGCAATTTGGAGAGATATTCCAAATGTTGGCGTTTGAAATGGAAAAATGTTAAAGTAGAGGCTAAAATTGTGGAAACCTTTTGGGAAAAGTGTACAGTAGAAGTGCCACCTTTGGTTAAGTTTCCACCAATTTTTCTTCTAATTTCTTTATAATTTTAGCCTTGTTCACTTAATAATACTATTTTACATTGTTTTCTTGGCAACCAGTCAACTCTTTGCACCATTATTTTAATTTTATTACATTTTACAAGCTCACTAAATGAAAATAAAAAAACCCAACCAACTTGATAGCGATCACATAAGACACTGACAAATGTCCTCCTCTCAGCTTCAATACATGACATCAATAACTGAATCCTACTGTGATCTGATTGGCTCATTGACAAAACAAAATGACACCTAATTGGCTCTCTAAATACTCATGCTCATTGGCTACAATCAGATGAAGGAAAGCTACCTAATATCAACCTAAGCAAGTTGTGCTTCCTTTTTCTGGTTATTTGGCTATAGCTTTTCATAGAATACAGTGCAGATAATTGAACAAACTATGTTGCATTACATTCTTGATTAAATTATCTTTCCATTGATATATAATTTTATGGTACTAGTCCCTAAAAATGTGGTGTTATTAGCCATCAAACGTCAAAAATACATTTTTCCCAAAAGGTTTCCATGATTTTGACCACTACAGTATATGGCTATATAATAAATGCAGTCTGATGGACATTAAATTTATAATCCTCATGATTCCTTGAGAAAACTATGAGAGTAACACTAAATTTAATTCAGCTTATTCATATATTTTTAATTCATAGTTTTCAACTTACTATTGTTGATGATTACACCTCAATTATTTATTGCTTCCTGACTGTTGCAGAATTTTACGTTTTTTATGTGCATAGGCTTCCTCTTCTCAAAATTGTGAATTAGGGTTTTATATTGTTTCTTTATGAGTAGATAATATAGAGTATTGTACATATAGATTAATGCATCTTACAGCTTACGCAGTCATTTGGAAGAAAGAAAGGTATGATTTTCTGCCCTGAACTGTCTTACCTCCTAGTCTGTCTGGCTGTAGTTATGAAGGAAAAGAAAGGATATTCTCAAATTTACTTGCTAAATCCCACATTGTGTGCTATTTTCAAAATAAACCAATTTATTATTAGATAGGCTTTTGTGACTTCAGTTCATTAAATCCATAGAGTAAAAAAAGGAAGATTATGTATACCATCAGCTGTCTGGAGATGGAACAGAAGAAAAAGGAAAGAGAATATTGAAAAGAGAGATAACACAAAAACATCAACCAGTCATTGCACATATATTTTTTGCATTAATAAACTGTAAGGAAAGGAAAGAATAGCACAAGAGTTGGGAAAACTTTATTCTCCCTTTCCCAATTTGTTGGTGAAAATTGTCTTCCTACGCTCTATTATTGATAGCAGAAAGAAGTAGTAGTCTTTGCATTTTTTCTATCTCAAAAAAATAGCAAGTTATGGAATATATATTGTTGCTAGGGTAGTTAATTATTGGTGATTGTTTTTGGGCATGCCTTTGAGTTAATATTGTCTCTTGGAGACTTCTCCCTGCAGGTTTTTTGGCAAGGTTTTTCATAATGGGTTGCCATTGCCTCCTTCTTAAGCTGAGAGAGATTGACTTACCCACGATCACCTAACTCATTTTGTACCTAAGCAAGCAAGCAAGCTCACATTATCCTGATTTTTAGCCTGATGTCTTAATCACTATATCAAATTGGCTCTCATGTTTATTACAGAAGAGATAATAGATTAATAATGTTTCCATCATGGGTCCTCTCCAACTGCATTCCTTCTGGGCTGTTGCACTTTGAGATTGTGGTACAGGGAACCAGCAAACCAGCTCAACAGGATTTGACCACAATTTCAGTCAGTGTCTGGATGATTCACAGCAATCATTTAAAAATTTCATCAGATGTAAATGATTGTATGGAGACTTGTGAGCCCTTATAAAGTTTTCTCCTTACCAAGCACTGTTTTAGCAGGCGCACATTAGGGATTTCCTAGGCACTTGGTGGTGAAAGGAAAGTCTGATGCTGTAAAGATCTATTCTCCATGGGAACCTGGAATGTAAGATCCATGAATCAAGGCAAGCTGGACGTGGTCAAACAAGAGATGACAAGACTGAACATCAACATCTTAGGAATCAGTGAACTAAAATGGACAGGAGTGGGTGAATTTAATTCAGATGACCATCAGGTATACTACTGCAGGCAAGCAACCCTCAGAAGAAATGGAGTAGCCTTCATAATCAATAAAAGAGTAAGAAAAGCTAACTATCTATAAATACACTTTAAATCATATCACACTTTAACTCCCGTTAAACATAACTAAACAATAATACATCTTATTAAATTCTAATACTCATTCATATGCTAAATAAAACTTTTTAGTCCCATATTTATTCAGAATGTAATCAATCCATCTTCTCCATTCCGAAATGTATCTTTGCTGCAATTAACCTTTCAAATATACTGAAATTTTTACCATTTCTACTAAGTTCGAAACTTTTAAAGTCCACTCTTCCATAATAGGCAGATCCTCCTTCTTCCAATATTACGATACCCAATATTACGATACCCAATATTACGATACTTCTTCCAATATTACGCTATTAAATTCAACATAAATTTAATTTCTATAACAATACAATCTGTAATAATGTCCAACAAAAATAACTGCAAAGAAAACCTTATCTTTTTCTTAAATATCTTCTACATAATCCACCAAATTTTAATCCAAAAATCCCTTTGCTCTTATAGGTACATATATTCCAATTAAAAGTATATTCTTCCCTTCTATTAAGCTTTGTCGCCATCTTTTGCAGCTTGAAGCTTTTGGAACATACCTTGCAGATCCATAAACACCTGCCTCTTTGGTCTCACTCCTCCCACTGGTTCGGTATTAGTAGATTCTTGAGCTGTGATTTTAGAATACTGTTTCTGTTGTTCCTGCTGTTGTTCCTTTCATCTGGTTGCAGCCCATGTCATTATTTGATCCTTTGGCTCTTCTAATAATACCAAGGGCTGCACAGTTTCCAAAGTTTGCTGTGCTTCTTTTACAATCAGTGAGGTTATTTCTTCACCATATTGTGTTCCTTCCATTTGAAGCTGTCGCATTCCTTCTTCCTTTCCTCTTTTGAATTCTGGGAGTGGCGGTGAATCTACTTTTAGTACATTACAATAAAAATATCTTGCCTTCAGAACTGTATTAAGACGATATCTTGTACCTGCATAGTTCACCACCATCCCAGTTGGTATCTCCCATCTGAACTGGATCTGTCGTTTTTTTAATTCATCTACCAAGAAACCAAACTCTTTCCTTTTTCTTAAAATTCTTGATGGAATTTCAAAATTAGGACCTCTTGATCAGCCACTTTAAATCTGTTATTATAAAAAGCTTGAATAATCGCATTTCTAATCGTTCTCTTTGTAAAATAAACAACCACATCTCTTGGTAGTTTTCTTTGCCTGGCAATCCAAGAGTTGACACAAAATATTCTATCTATTTCCCTTATAAGATCTTCAGCTCGCCATCCCAATATAGGTGCCAGGGCCTTTGCGAATGTCTCTTCCAAATTTTCTTGTGGATTTTCTTTCGGACCTCTTATCCTCAAAGCAAACTCCATGTCTCTATATTGTATCATTACCACCTCATCATCAATCTTATCCATTTTATTCTCAACTTCACATATTTTAGCTTCCAATATCAAATTATTTTGGTTAATTTCTTCCACACGTTCATCCAAACGCTCAATACAAACTGCTAACCCCTGGCATGCCAGTAAAATATCCTTTCTTATTTCCTTATTTTTCTCACTAATGAGCTCCGCAATTTGCTCAGATTGAGGTTTTAACGCCTCTTGTAAGTCTTTTAATGTTAATGTTGATGAGGGTGGTGCGGGGGATGGCATCAAGGTCTGAAATACAGATTGTTGTTGACATGGAAACAGGAGCTCTAGGCAGTTTAGAAGCCATTTTAACACTCATTAACTTTCGTTTCTCACTTTCACTTTTTCACCCAGTCCTTAAAAAAAATCACAGTTCAACTTAGAAACCCAGGTTGCAACTTTGTTGCTTTCCTTTTAAATCTCCAAATCTTGTAAATGTCTTTTGTACCAGCTTCAAATATTTTTAAAAGAGTCTTTTACAGCTTTTAAAAGTTTATTCCAGTGCCATCTTCCTCCCCTTTCTTTTAAATTAAGCTTTGGAGAAGAGAGAAAAAAATAACTCCCCAGAGTTAAAGATCTTGTACTTGCAATTTCAGAATTCTCCTGCTCAGCTCTGCCTGCGTCCGAGTAATCCAAAGTTCAATATTGAATGCAGGGATGGTTGAAGCATCCTGCTCTGTTTTAAAACCTTAAAACAGAGGAGTCCCCGAGTCCGGAGCTGAATTCAGGCTCCGAGGGAGCTCTCTCCCTTCGCTCCCCAGACTAATCATTCTGGGGATCTAGGGGAGCTCTACCTCTACCTAAATGCTCACCCCCCCCTCTTCTCCCAAAGGGGGGGTCCCCAAACCGCGAGACAGCTGATTGTCGCTGTTTTCATGATTTGAATGGAACAATGGGGCTGACGGTCAAAAATGACCGCCATCGACGGAGCCTTGCCACCCGGAAGTCCATTTACAGAGGGACGTTTGATGGCCCATGAGCATCTCCTTGAAAGTTCATGGACCATGGGCCAGATGACAGGTTTATTTTTTGTGGTCTTCATTTTATGGAATACTCTTTCTTTGTGGGCATAGACATCTTTTACTATACAGGTATAACAAAAACAGACTAAACATTGTTTCAATGGGAATTTGATCTTAGATTAGATGAACAGTGCCTTTTACGTATGTATGTGAAAAAGTATGAAATGGCACCATCTGTAATCCACATTGTTGTAATTGGAGGCAACTGCATGTTATGCTTAAGCTACATGTTATATTATTTCAGAAGGTCTTGTAGATATGATTTGTCAACAGACTTGAGGAACCCAGGTTGGCATGGAGCCAATCAGGAGGCTAATGTGATTGTGTAGTTGCCATTGCTGGATGGTTTATGGGTTCCAATATTGTGAAATGTTAATTATGTAAACTGCCTGGAGTCACCATGCATGAGTTGGGCAGCCATATACATTTGTTTAATAAATAAATGTGAATGCTGAAAATGAAAAAAAATCAGGGATAAATTTTGGAGAAAAAAAATGCAACACTCTGAATGAAGTAAAGAGATAAAAGTTGATGAGACATCCTGAATCTGGAGCCAACCCTTATTAAGTAGCATCAAGAGTCTGTATTGATTTCAGACACTGAAACCTAAGAAAGAAGGGTGGGGAAATATGAAGCTGGATTTCTCTTACAAAAACTTGATCAAACTTTAATGATTGTTCAAAGAATGTTAGAATCTGAAGCTTTATCTTTGGATAAAAATACACAAAAGGACATTGATTCAGTTCCAGATCAAAGAGATAGTCTCAAGGCTGAAGAACCATCAAAGTGGATTTCATTTGTTGTTCCAAAGTTTAAGTCTGTATACTTCTTCAACATTGCAGCCTCAGCTGGAAGGGAGGGAAACCAATTCCTTTCCTCTATGAAAATGGAGGGAGACTGGATGGATTTATTAGTTAACTGGTAACTACTTCTGCTTGCACTCTGATCAGAAGATAGAGCTATTCTGGAGACTGAATTTACTACATTTAATTAAACAACAATTGACAAGAGAGAATATTAAGAAACAAACATGGATTTATGGACCAAATGTATATGGAATGCTTGAAATTAGATTGCATAATGCAATGAGAAATATGTATCTGAAAAATAATGTACCAAAGGAGATCATGCATGTCTTTGACAGGGAAAATTTGCAGTACAAACTGATTTTTTTAAGACAAGTGCATAGTAAAACGAGGAGATAATGATTAGAATGAATGGATGTTGAATGAAGTAGACTGGATACAAAAGAGAGTGATCAAAAAGAAAGAATTAAGTTCCTTTCCTTTTTTTTAATCTCATGACCTTAATTTGCTTACTATTTCTTGGTCCTCTCCTGCACTTTGTACAATATTTATTTCTTTGTATCCTGCCTGTATTATTTTTACAAATAACTCAAGGTGACAAGCATATCCAATACTGCTTCTTTCTTCTATTTTTCCCACAATAGCCCTGTGAGACGAGTTAGGTTGGCTGTCCAAAGTTATCCAGCTGGCTTTCGTGGCTAAGGTGGGGCTAGAACTCTCTGTCTTTGGGTTTCCAGCCTGGTTCCTTAACCACTAAGCCAAAGTGGCTTTCAGAACAGAGGCAATGTTACTAGCAATTGTTTGAATAGAAGAGAATGTACAATGTGAATCATTTGGAAATCATGGTTATTGTAGTCAAATGCCTCTTTTGTTGTTTTACTATATTGCTTGCTCAGTAATGCCATAACTCCCCCACTTTCTCTTTTAGAACTCAAGTCTCTTGACTGTATTATTCAGGTTTACATTTCTCTTCAAACTTTAGCTTATTCCTTCCAATGAAATCTACCTTATATATGAGAAATTTATTTTTTCTTTGTCCTTGGCTGATTTGCTAAAGAGGATTGTGGTTCCAGGCCTTAATTTTTCTTATCAAGGCTAACTGCGCAGCCATGCAAAAGCACTTTCTTTTCTCTCCTAATACTAATCTAGACTTGTCGGCAGGAAGAGCAAGGCCTTTTGCTGGAGGTAGCTGCTTTAGCTCCAGTAGATCATATCACCACTCATCTTTCCAGGAAATGCTGCAGATGACAACGATAAGGAAAGTATCCTAAATCTCATGCCAGCCTATTTTGAAATAAATCTATTTTGAGCACAAATCTGTACTTTTACCAGTTCATCAGAATGCTAGAACCCCATCTTCCATCAAGTAACTTCAGATTGCAGATGGAAAGCTATACCCTTCAATTGTTTCCAATACTTCTCTGGCATATAAGAAAAATAAAATCTATCCTATTTGTAGCATTTAAAGGTCACCTGATAAGGAACTTTAGAAAATGAATAACGTTGCCTTCTTCATTCTGCTAACAGTTCTTTAATTGCTGGTCTTTGCTCACTTCCCTTTCTTTGTCTCTACTTCTTGACTTATTTTATTCCTAACTGCTTTTCCATGAAATGATATTGAAATGTCAACTCTCATTTACAATGCAAATGTTCAAGAAATGTTGCTTTTGCATTTGGCTTAATTAGCCAAACTGCAAATTATTTTCTTCTTGGTTCACAATTCTACATTTTCCCAGGAGACTGACCACAGTTCCTTGTTTGATAACATTCTTACAGTAACTATATTACAAATTTGTATGTAACATAAGTGGATTGACAACATCCTTTGACTTTCCTTAAGAAATCATACAATGTGTTTGCTTCAGACTTAAAAAAAGGAGAAATCAAAACTTTCTCATTAACACAGACACACATACATAACTGTTTCCTTAAGAATTATAGTAGTTAGAAGATATTTATTCATTAGAATTATATGCCATATATGTGATACCTATTTTTCCTTATATTTGCTTTAAAATATTTTCTCTTGAAGACTCTAAATGTCCTTGCTAGCTGATCTTCCCATAGTAATCTTTAAACCTAATAAAAGCTCTGAATAAAAATGAAGCTGAACTCTCTTCCATCTCTTCAAATTTTCACAATTCTCACTTTTAAACTGTGATGTTGAACATTTTGTAGCTGGTAATTGGTACCAAAATAGCTGGCTTAGTCTTTTGATGTTCAAAGATTTTTGTAACACTGTAACCAGCCTTCCCCCTTCATGGATTACTGCCTTGTCGTGGCGAAGGGGCTTGCGTAATTCAATGAAGCTATGAGCTATGCCGTGCAGGGCCACCCAAGACGGAAAGGTCATAGCAGAGAGTTCTGACAAAACGTGATCCACTGGAGAAGGAAATGGCAAACCACTCCAGTATCTTTGCCATGAAAACCCTATGTACAGTACCAAAAGGCAAAACTATATGACGCTGGAAGATGACCCCTCAGGTCGGAAGGCGTCCAATATGCTACTGGGGAAGAGCAGAGGGCTAGTACTAGTAGCGCCAGAAAGAATGAAGCGACTGGGCCAAAGCCGAAAGGATGCTCAGCTGTGGATATGTCTGGTGGTGAAAGGAAAGTCCGATGCTGTAAAGATTTTTTCTCCATAGGAACCTGGAATGTAAGATCCATGAATCAAGGAAAGCTGGACGTGGTCAAACAAGAGATGACAAGACTAAACATCGACATCTTAGGTATCAGCGAACTAAAATGGACAGGAATGGGTGAATTTAATTCAGATGACCATCAGGTATACTACTGCGGGCAAGAATCCCTCAGAAGAAATGGAGTAGCCTTCATAGTCAATAAAAAAGTAGGAAAAGCAATACTGGGATACAATCCTCAAAATGACAGAATGATCTCAGTTCGAATCCAAGGCAAACCATTCAATATCACAGTAGTCCAAGTCTATGCCCCAACCACTAGTGCTGAAGAGGATGAAATTGACCGGTTCTATGAAGCCCTACAGCACCTTATAGAACTAACACCCAAAAATGATGTCCTTATCATCATGGGGGATTGGAATGCTAAAGTAGGGAGCCAAAAGATAACTGGAATAACAGGCAAGTTTGGCCTTGGAGTACAAAATGAAGCAGGGCACAGGGTGATAGAATTTTGTCAAGAGAATACGATGGTCATAGCAAACACTCTTTTCCAACAACCCAAGAGACGGCTTTACACATGGACATCACCAGACGGTCAACACAGAAATCAGATTGACTATATGCTCTGCAGCCAAAGATGGAGAAGCTCTATACAGTCAGTAAAAACAAGACCAGGAGCTGACTGTGGCTCAGACCATGAGCTTCTTGTTGCAAAGTTTAGGCTTAAATTAAAGAAAGTAGGGAAAAGCGCTAGGCCAGTCAGGTATGAATTAAATCATATCCCTGTTCAATATACAGTAGAGGTGACAAATAGATTTAAGGAATTAGATCTGATAGACAGAGTGCCTGAAGAACTATGGACAGAGGTTCGCAACATTGTACAACAGGTAGCAACCAAAACCATCTCAAAGAAAAAGAAATGCAAGAAAGCAAAATGGCTGTCTGAGGAAGCTTTGCAAATAGCTGAGGAAAGAAGGGAAGCAAAAGGCAAGGGAGAAAAAGAAAGATATGCCCAATTAAATGCAGAATTCCAAAGAATAGCTAGAAGAGATAAGAATGCCTTCTTAAATGAACAATGCAAAGAAATAGAAGAAAACAATAGAATAGGGAGGACCAGAGATCTTTTCAAGAAAATTGGAGAGATGAAAGGAACGTTTAATGCAAAAATGGGCATGATAAAGGACCAAAATGGCAGGGACCTAACAGAGGCAGAAGAGATTAAGAAGAGGTGGCAAAATTACACAGAAGAACTATACAAGAATGAGCTTAACGTCCCTGATAATCACAATGAGGTGGTCACTGACCTCGAGCCAGACATCCTAGAATGTGAAGTGAAGTGGGCCTTAGAAAAGCTGAGCAACAACAAAGCTAGTGGAGGTGACAGTATTCCAGCTGAGCTATTCAAAATCTTAAAAGACAATGCAGTAAAAGTGCTACACTCAATTTGCCAGCAAATTTGGAAAACTCAACAGTGGCCACAGGATTGGAAAAGATCAGTTTACATTCCAATTCCAAAGAAAGGCAGTGCCAAAGAATGTTCAAACTATCGCACCATTGCACTCATTTCTCATGCTAGTAAAGTTATGCTTAAAATTCTACAAGCTAGACTCCAGCAGTATGTGGATCGAGAACTACCAGAAGTACAGGCAGGATTTCGAAGAGGCAGAGGAACAAGAGATCAAATTGCTAACATACGCTGGAACATGGAGAAAGCTAGAGAGTTCCAGAAAAACATCTACTTCTGCTTCATTAACTATGATAAAGCCTTTGATTGTGTGGATCATAACAAACTGTGGCAAGTCCTTAAAGAGATGGGCGTACCAGACCATCTTATTTGTCTCTTGAGAAACCTATATGCGGGCCAAGAAGCAACAGTGAGAACTGGACACAGAACCACTGATTGGTTCAAAATTGGGAAAGGAGTCCGGCAAGGCTGTATACTGTCGCCTTGCCTATTTAACGTATATGCAGAGCACATCATGAGAAAGGCAGGGCTAGATGAATCAAAAGTTGGAATTAAGATTGCCGGAAGAAACATCAACAACCTAAGATATGCAGATGATACCACTTTAATGTCAGAAAGTGAAGAGGAACTAAAGAGCCTCTTGTTGCGAGTGAAGAAGGAGAGTGCAAACGTTGGGTTGAAACTAAACATTAAGAAAACCAAGATCATGGCATCCGGCCCTCTCAATTCCTGGCAAATAGATGGGGAAGAAATGGAGGTAGTGACAGATTTTATTTTCCCGGGCTCCAAGATCACTGCAGATGGGGACTGTAGCCAAGAAATTAAAAGACGCTTGCTCCTCGGGAGGAAAGCCATGGCAAATCTAGACAGCACACTAAAAAGCAGAGACATCACCCTGTCAACAAAAGTGCGTATAGTCAAGGCTATGGTCTTCCCTTTTGCAATGTATGGCAGTGAAAGCTGGACCATAAGAAAGGCTGAGCGCCAAAGAATTGAGGCCTTTGAACTCTGGTGCTGAAGAAGACTCCTGCGAGTCCCTTGGACTGCAAGGCAATCAAACCAGTCAGTCCTAGAGGAAATCAACCCTGACTGCTCTTTAGAAGGCCAGATCCTGAAGCTAAAACTCAAATACTTTGGCCACCTAATGAGAAGGAAGGATTCACTGGAGAAGAGCCTAATGCTGGGAAAGATTGAGGGCAATAGAAGAAAGGGACGACAGAGAATGAGGTGGCTGGATGGAGTCACTGAAGCAGTAGGCGTGAGCTTAAATGGACTCCAGAAGATGGTAGAGGACAGGAAGGCCTGGAGGAACATTGTCCATAGGGTCGCGATGGGTCGGACACGACTTCGCAACTAACAACAACAACAACAAAGCAGCCTTCAATATTTCAGAATACATACACAAAAATAACATGTGCTTTTCTTCACCAAAAAATAAAATACATACAAAGCCCATTTTTTCTTACAACTTTAGGAAAATATGCTCCCCCTAAATTAACTCCACACCCTTCACATTTTCATTACAATGGTTCCTCGGTACTCATCATTAATTGGTTCCAGGAGGCATGATGAGTACCAAAAAGAATGAGTACCAAATAGATTTTTCCCCTAAGTAATAACGTAGTGATTCACAAGGCAGCCAACACAGACAGGTTCTAGCTTGTGAATTGAGCACTAAACAAATGATGAGCACCAGGACAAAATTTTCATGTCAAAATGCACTGAGTACCAAATTCAATGAGTTTCAAAGCAGTTCAGTACCAGTTGAATCTTCTAGTCCAGCCTCCTGCTCAAGTAGGAGACCTTATATTATTTCAGAGAAGTGGCTGTCCAGTCTCTTCTTAAAAACCTCAAGTGATGAAGCACCCACAACGTCTGAAGGCAAGCTGTTCCACTGATTGATTGTCCTCACTGTTAGGAAGTTTCTCCTTAATTCCGGGTTGCTTCTATCCTTCATTAGTTTCCATCCATTGTTTCTTGTCCGGCCCTCTGGTGCTTTGAAAGATAAATTGACCCCCTCCTCTTTGTGGCAACCTCTCAAATACTGGAATACTGCTATTATGTCCCCCCTAGTCCTTCTTTTCTCTAGACTGGCCTGTTTTACATCTTGTTTCAGTATATGATCCATTTGTTGTTGTTGTTAGTTGCGAAGTCGTGTCCGACCCATCGCGACCCTATGGACAATGTTCCTCCAGGCCTTCCTGTCCTCTACTATCTTCTGGAGTCCATTTAAGCTCACGCCTACTGCTTCAGTGACTCCATCCAGCCACCTCATTCTCTGTCGTCCCCTTCTTCTAGTGCCCTCAATCTTTCCCAGCATTAGGCTCTTCTCCAGTGAGTCCTTCCTTCTCATTAGGTGGCCAAAGTATTTGAGTTTTAGCTTCAGGATCTGGCCTTCTAAAGAGCAGTCAGGGTTGATCTCCTCTAGGACTGACCGGTTTGATCGCCTTGCAGTCCAAGGAACTCGCAGGAGTCTTCTCCAGCACCATAGTTCAAAGGCTTCAATTCTTTGGCGCTCAGCCTTTCTTATGGTCCAGCTTTCACTGCCATACATTGCAACTGGGAAGACCATAGCCTTGACTATACGCACTTTTGTTGACAGGGTGATGTCTCTGCTTTTTAGTGTGCTGTCTAGATTTGCCATGGCTTTCCACCCGAGGAGCAAGCGTCTTTTAATTTCTTGGCTACAGTCCCCATCTGCAGTGATCTTGGAGCCCGGGAAAATAAAATCTGTCACTACCTCCATTTCTTCCCCATCTATTTGCCAGGAATTGAGAGGGCCAAATGCCATGATCTTGGTTTTCTTAATGTTTAATTTCAATCCAAGTTTTGCACTCTCCTTCTTCACCCGCAACAAGAGGCTCTTTAGTTCTTCTTCACTTTCTGCCATTAGAGTGGTATCATCTGCATATCTTAGGTTGTTGATGTTTCTTCCGGCAATCTTAATTCCAACTTTTGATTCATCTAGCCCTGCCTTTCTCATGATGTGCTCTGCATATACGTTAAATAGGCAAGGCGACAGTATACAGCCTTGCCGGACTCCTTTCCCAATTTTGAACCAATCAGTGGTTCCGTGTCCAGTTCTCACTGTTGCTTCTTGGCCCGCATATAGATTTCTCAAGAGACAAATAAGATGGTCTGGTACGCCCATCTCTTTAAGGACTTGCCAGAGTTTGTTATGATCCACACAATCAAAGGCTTTAGCATAGTCAATGAAGCAGAAGTAGATGTTTTTCTGGAACTCTCTAGCTTTCTCCATGATCCAGCGTAAGTTAGCAATTTGATCTCTAGTTCCTCTGCCTCTTCGAAATCCTGCCTGTACTTCTGGTAGTTCTCGATCCACATACTGCTGGAGTCTAGCTTGTAGGATTTTAAGCATAACTTTACTAGCATGAGAAATGAGTGCAATGGTGCGATAGTTTGAACATTCTTTGGCACTGCCTTTCTTTGGAATTGGAATGTAAACTGATCTTTTCCAATCCTGTGGCCACTGTTGAGTTTTCCAAATTTGCTGGCAAATTGAGTGTAGCACTTTTACTGCATTGTCTTTTAAGATTTTGAATAGCTCAGCTGGAATACTGTCACCTCCACTAGCTTTGTTGTTGCTCAGCTTTTCTAAGGCCCACTTCACTTCACATTCTAGGATGTCTGGCTCGAGGTCAGTGACCACCTCATTGTGATTATCAGGGACGTTAAGCTCATTCTTGTATAGTTCTTCTGTGTAATTTTGCCACCTCTTCTTAATCTCTTCTGCCTCTGTTAGGTCCCTGCCATTTTGGTCCTTTATCATGCCCATTTTTGCATTAAACGTTCCTTTCATCTCTCCAATTTTCTTGAAAAGATCTCTGGTCCTCCCTATTCTATTGTTTTCTTCTATTTCTTTGCATTGTTCATTTAAGAAGGCATTCTTATCTCTTCTAGCTATTCTTTGGAATTCTGCATTTAATTGGGCATATCTTTCTTTTTCTCCCTTGCCTTTCGCTTCCCTCCTTTCCTCAGCTATTTGCAAAGCTTCCTCAGACAGCCATTTTGCTTTCTTGCATTTCTTTTTCTTTGGGATGGTTTTGGTTGCTACCTGTTGTACAATGTTGCGAACCTCTGTCCATAGTTCTTCAGGCACTCTGTCTATCAGATCCAATTCCTTAAATCTATTTGTCACCTCAACTGTATATTCAACAGGGATATGATTTAATTCATACCTGACTGGCCTAGCGCTTTTCCCTACTTTCTTTAATTTAAGCCTAAACTTTGCAACAAGAAGCTCATGGTCTGAGCCACAGTCAGCTCCTGGTCTTGTTTTTACTGACTGTATAGAGCTTCTCCATCTTTGGCTGCAGAGCATATAGTCAATCTGATTTCTGTGTTGACCGTCTGGTGATGTCCATGTGTAAAGCCGTCTCTTGGGTTGTTGGAAAAGAGTGTTTGCCATGACCATCGTATTCTCTTGACAAAATTCTATCAGCCTGTGCCCTGCTTCATTTTGTACTCCAAGGCCAAACTTGCCTGTTATTCCGCTTATCTTTTGGCTTCCCACTTTAGCATTCCAATCCCCCATGATGATAAGGACATCATTTTTGGGTGTTAGTTCTATAAGGTGCTGTAGGGCTTCATAGAACCGGTCAATTTCATCCTCTTCAGCACTGGTGGTTGGGGCATAGACTTGGACTACTGTGATATTGAATGGTTTGCCTTGGATTCGAACTGAGATCATTCTGTCATTTTGAGGATTGTATCCCAGTATTGCTTTTCCTATTTTTTTATTGACTATGAAGGCTACTCCATTTCTTCTGAGGGATTCTTGCCCGCAGTAGTATACCTGATGGTCATCTGAATTAAATTCACCCATTCCTGTCCATTTTAGTTCGCTGATACCTAAGATGTCAATGTTTAGTCTTGTCATCTCTTGTTTGACCACGTCCAGCTTTCCTTGATTCATGGATCTTACATTCCAGGTTCCTATGGAGAAAAAATCTTTACAGCATCGGACTTTCCTTTCACCACCAGACATATCCACAGCTGAGCGTCCTTTCGGCTTTGGCCCAGTCGCTTCATTCTTTCTGGCGCTACTAGTACTAGCCCTCTGCTCTTCCCCAGTAGCATATTGGACGCCTTCCGACCTGAGGGGCTCATCTTCCAGCGTCATATCGTTTTGCCTTTTAGTACTGTCCATAGGGTTTTCATGGCAAAGATACTGGAGTGGTTTGCCATTTCCTTCTCCAGTGGATCACGTTTTGTCAGAACTCTCTGCTATGACCTTTCCGTCTTGGGTGGCCCTGCACGGCATAGCTCATAGCTTCATTGAATTACACAAGCCCCTTCGCCACGACAAGGCAGTAATCCATGAAGGGGATATGATCCATAGTATATAATCAAAAGCAGAAGTCTCCAATTTATATTTGTCTATCAGTTTATTCTATAACTGAACTCTTCTTATATAATCAAAAGTTGATATAAATAAATTCATTAAAAAGCTGTCTAGACCTTATTAAGTTCTTGGTTGATGAAAAAAATAAGTTATTTACTCCTAATTTCTATTTATAAAAGACATTTTTTTTCAGTGAACATACAATTTTTGCTGTATTTCACAAGCCCAAAAAATATGGCATACATTTTATCTGGAAGTCAATCCAATAAATTTATGTATATCCTATTGTCTTCCTTTTTTGTGTATATTGTTATATACTAAGTTTCCAGTCTTTGAAGTAGAATGTGTGCTATTTACATTCATGAACAGACAAACTAATAATAAATTTCACTAATTCACATAATTGTTAAAATTTCCCAAAGTACATTGTTTTTCAGTATTTGTGTGAAAATGAAAATGAGCAAGTAGAATAACTGAGAGTATTTTTTATTTTTCCCCAAATGAAACAGTTTTAAAATGGGGTGTGCTGTGCACACCTCTGTCCTTTCAAGAATGACCAAGCTATAATTCACTAAAACAATGGACATGAAACTTCTACAGCATCATACTTCAGCACCAGAAAGAAAATAATTTGAGATCCACTGGAAGGGCTCAGGTGTCTGAATTTTGATCATGTGTCCATGGGGATTCTGCAATGGTCATAAGTGTGAAAAACAGTAATGTCACCTTATTCAGTGCCATTATAACTTTGAACAGTCAATACAAGAGGTGTTGTAAGTTGAGGTCTACCTGTAATTCAATAAGTATCAGCCTCTCAGAATTGATTTCTGATTGGAGTGGCATACAAGCCTTCTCAAGATACACTGCATCTGACTTTCATTTATTTCAGTCATTGATAGTAGAAATAAATAAATGAAAGCATTTTCCTGTACTCCTATGCAACTGAAATCAAGAAAACGTGGAGAGACTCCCATGTTTGTTCAGTCCTGCAACTGACTGAGAGCACCCACTGGCCATGTTCTGACCCTTTTCGTGGCTGCCTGAGTTCTTTTCCTAAGAGGGACATACTTTGGGCACAACAGGAGTGAAAGATGGTCGGATATACCCAGGTGGGGGAGAGGGAATGCTCTGTATGCCAGTTTCAGATTAGAGTACACGTGGTCTAAAGTGTTCTTCCCTCTGGTGGGAACTTGCACATACTGTACAAACTTGGGGAGAACTGTCTTCAGACAAGCTTGATTGAAGTCCCCATCCATGACAAGAGCACCCTCTGGGTGTTTGCTGCTGCCTGGTGATGACATCATACAGCTTGGAAAGTGCCGTGCTGACACTGGCATCAGGTGGAATGTAAACAGCTGTAATAATTACCACAGTAATTTCTCTAGGCAGATACAAAGGCCTACATATGACAGTCATCAGTTCCACATCTGGGGAGCAATACGTGTAAACTAATCTGCTGTTGACACACCAGTCACATTTATATACACACAGAGTTCTCCTCCTTTGCTCTTACCGGAGCCTTCATCTCTGTCAGAGCGGTGAATGACTCGGCTTGTCAGCTCCACTGCTGCATTCAGTACATCTGAATGTAGCCAGGTCTCTGTGGCAACCATCACACAACATTCACAAAGAAGCCTGCTTGCTGCCAACTGCAGCTGTAATTCGTCAATTCTATGGACAAGGGATCTGGCATTACTCAAGAAGAGACTCGGCATTGCTGGTCTATGAGGCTGCCTTCTAAGCCAATTCAGTATCCCAGCCCTGCAGCCACGTTTTTGTTTTCGCTCCTTTCTCTTTCGCTTACGTCGTCTCCTCCCTGGCCCGAAGACAATCCACGGGGATCCTGGAGGCCTTGCTATGCAGTTCAGTATGTTATGGGACTGCTGAAAATCGCTGGTAATTCCAGATTGCCTTGCAAGCCCGATGTTTAGCAGCTCTATACGTGTGTAGGCTAATTTAGCCCCTTGCACTACACTGTGCACACTCATCCATACACTCATTAATCCAATCACCACACTGGGGTCCACTTCACAGCATGGGACAGTTTATAGCTGCTACTTACTTATGGGAGCATCTGCTGCCGGCATCAACTTCCCTTCGTCCAGTGCGCTCCCACAGAGAGGGCCTCCTTAGGGTGCCGTCAGTCAAAGAGTGTCGACTGGCGGCCCCCAGGGGGAGGGCGTTCTCTGTGGGCGCGCCAGACCTTTGGAACCATTTACCGGTGGAGCTCCGGATGGCTCCCGACCTTCGCTCCTTCCGACGTGACCTAAAAACATATTTATTTGAACAAGCCAGCCTGGTCTGATGGGTTTAGGGGTATTTTAATGTTTTGTATTAATTTATTGAATTGGGCTACTGTATTTAATATTTCTTTTAATTTTTATATATTGTATTTTATTGTATTGCCCTGTACACCGCCCTGAGTCCTTCGGGAGAAGGGCGGTATAAAATTAAATAGTTATTATTATTATTATTATTATTATTATTATTATTATTATTATTATTATTATTATTATTATTATTATTATTATTATTATTATTATTATTATTATTATTATTATTATTATTATTGCATGGAATCAGTTTCCTGCCCTATTCAACTGTGCTTTGTCCCATGATGGAAATTTCAGAGAGAGACAAAAACAACAGAGGAAAGCCTGCACACACAGTTAATTATGTTTAATATCTATTCAATAGGGGCCTATTCTAGGCTCAATTCCTCCAGATGAATCTGCAATACAGATTAGAATATACATCAGAATCAACATTGTAACTATTTTGATGCATAAAACATTATGGGAATAAGGAAGAATTGTGTACTAGATTTCCATTTAGTTATAGAGAAACTGGGTACAGCTAAACAAAACTGAGTGATTATCTACTGGATTATTGCCAGAAAAGCCAATGCCATCCCAGACTACATTAATAGGGGGAGAGAATCAAGATCACATGAAGTCCTAGGGCTGGAGGTTAAAACATATGAAGAATGGTTACAGGAATTGGGTATGTCTAGTCTAATGAAAAAAAGGACTAGGGGGGACATAATAGCAGTGTTCCAATACTTCAAGGTATCTTACAAAGATAAGGAGGTCAAACTATATTCCAAAGCACCAAAAGGGAAGACAAGAAACAATGGATTGAAACTAACCAAGGAGGGAAATAACCTATTGCTCAAGAGAAATTTCCTAACAGTGAGAGCAATCAACCAATGGAACAGCTTGCCTTCAGAAGCTGTGTGTGTTCCATGACCAAAGGTTTTCAAAAACAGACTGGACAATCATTTGTCTGAAATAATACAGGGCCGTGGTGGCGAACCAATGGCACGCGTGCCACAGGTGGCACGCAGAGCCCTCTCTGTGGACACACACACCATTGCCCCAGTCCTAGGCCTTCAGCTGGCTTTTATAAAACCTTTTCACTTTAGGCCTCCGCCACCGTGTGCAAAAAAAAAAAGTTTCAACCAATCAATCAATTTCAACTTCTCGCGGGGAAAAAAAAGATCTCGCAAAGTTGGAATTGATTGATTGAACTTTTTAGTCCCACCCAGTCTGCCATTATCACCGCAGCCATGCCCACCCAATGGGCCACACCCGCCCAATGGGCCACACTTGCCTGGCACCCGATGATACATAAGTGGGTTTTGGGTTGCAGTTTAGGCACTCGGTCTCTAAAAGGTTCGCCATCACTGGTAAAGGGTATTCTGCTCAAGCAGGCAGTTGGACTAGAAGACCTCCAAGGTGTCTTCCAACTCTATTGTTCTATGCTCTATGTTCTATATATGAATATATATTTTGATGTATTTACATATATATTTGTATATATAAGTGTACAAAAGAATCTTCCTTTCAAATGAAAAAGAACTGTTATGTTTTATTTTAGAACTGCGACTAAAGAAATAATTCTTCTTTCTTGTCTACCTTGATCCTGATCATGCCTGAGACTCTTCAGCGTGTGTTTTTTATGGTTTAGAAATAATATTCATGGCACTACAACACATGATTAACAGTACTGCACAAAGGCCTGTGGGGTATTTTCATTCATTCATTCATTCATTCATTCATTCATTCATTCATTCATTCATTCATTCATTCGATTTTTAATCACATCTTTATCACTTTATAAGTAACTCAAAGCAGCCAACATACATAATAGTCTTTCCTCCTACTACTTTTCTCACAACAACCTTCTACAATGGGTTGAATTACTCCAGTGAAATTAACCTGTGAAGCATTATTGAGCTGCTACTTCCCAGACTGAAGCTTCCATTTGTCCATGCTGTTGACCCTTTGGTGGTCTCTCTCTCTCTCTCTCTCTCTCTCTCTCTCTCTCTCTCTCTCTCTCTCTCTCTCTCTCTCTCTCTCTCTCTCTCACACACACACACACACACACACACACACACACACACACACAGACACACACACACACACACACAGAGAGAGAGAGAGAGAGAGAGAGAGAGAGAGAGAGAGAGCAATGCAGTAATATGCTTTCAGTTGCTGTGCATATGTGCTACCTCCATGTTTCACAAGAACATACATTGCCTCTAATACTTGGCTTTGAGGGCTGAAGAAAAATGTAGCAATTCTAATGCTCAAAGGCAAAAGAATCTGTTCCTCTGTTATAAAGAAAATTCATTTTCCAAGGTATAACAAGCATTAAAAGATAGAATGTTTAATCTCACATGCAGTTTGTCCCAGGTTTTAGTCTCTGCTACTTTTTTCTTTAACAAAGAAAAATATTTTGAGATAGAATTTAATTATACAACCATTAAACTCCTAAATGCATTTATTTTTATTTCAGATTTAATATTAAGTTTTAATTGTATCTAAAAACTTTTTAGGTTCAGTTTCTTTATTAAGAAACACATTTTTCAAGACATGATTGATATCACAACCTTCCTTTGTTTAGCTTTCATAAGTGCTGAAAGAGTTTACCATTTTTAATAACATGGTTTTATTATAATCATGGAATGGTAATATCATCACAGTATTTGATTCAGGAGAGTTCAGCTGAAGTCAAGCAATAAGTCTACGGAGGAAGATTTAAGGCTGAGGAGTATAATTTAAACTCTAGATCATCTCTTCAACAGCATCAGCAATTATATGAACAAACAACATGTGTCTTCTGTTATTTCAAAGGTAAACAGACATTATTGTCGATACAATATTTTGAAAAGTCTCTTGTAACAGGTTGGTTGCTCCTATCTTCAAGGTCCTCGAGTACTTTTCTCCTCTGTTGTACATGGATGGATGGCAATTTTTTTTAATTAAAGCCTTGGGCCTCATTTTCTTCCTTCCTTCTCAGCAAGGAGATGAAGGCTACCTTGCTTTTTTTTTAGTTTTTTTCCCCATTCTTCCCAAATTCCCTCTCACTACACAGAGGACTGAAGATGTCTGTACTGGTTCTGAGCTAGTTCTCTGCTTCTTCCCCAATATTAGTTTTCTTTTCCGTTATGGACTGGAAGGAATAAACTATAATGTGGAGCCAGAAAGAGTTAAGTTATCTCTTCTTTTATTTACCTACCTATCCTTCTTCAAGAACATTATTTCCTGGCTTCCAGTTCCGGACTTTCAGTGCTCCCAGACGTGTGAGGGAATTGCTCCTCGTGTCACCTGGATTTCTTCATGGGGGGCTGTAAAGGGGTTGAAAGTCGCCCTGGAGGGGCAATGAGCGGGGGAGAGGTCTCTCCAGTCAGCGGTAGAAGGGCGGCGGCCCTCCCGTCGGTTTGGAGCTACTCTCTGAACCAAAGAAGAAAGGATCGGCCACTCCCATGGCCCATCATTTAGCCATTTCCTGCCGAAGCCAAAAGCACAACAAAGCACTTGAAAGCACTTGAAAACTGGGTGAGAATTGCCTTCTTGTTTCCTTAATTGTCTACTTTCCCTGTCAAAAGCTTCTTGAATTTGTTTCCCTTGTGAGGAGAGAGGGAAGGGATTTTTTTCCCCACCCTCCTTAAGAGCGGCCTTTGTCTACACTGGGAGAGAAAAGAAACAGCCTTCTACTAAATTATACTGATTTATTGGACTTACTGCCTTTCTATTTTTGGGCCAAAGTTCCTATATTTACAGAAATGGACTATTCTACCTATTAGTCTAAAAAAGGGGACAAAAAAGAAATAAATAAAAAGATAGTGTCTGAAAACATTGAAGAATTCTGGAGACATCTAGTGAATACTATTGGCAAACAAGCTTGCTTACATTTTGGACTGAACTTGGCATTAAGATAAAAATCTGAAACAGCTGGAGATGAGTTTGGCTTAGACTTGTGGAGGTGGACTCTTACTGATTTTTGTTTGAAACATAGCCTCCCCCAAGGACTATTTATAATTATTACAAAATGGAGAAGGATCATCCACAAACCTTGTTTGATTATAACCTCATGCTTGAAACAATCTACAGAGTCACTGAGATGTCTATCTCCAGATTTAATAATTTACATGCAAACCTTAAGTCACAAATTGAAACCCAGACTGCAACTAAAGAATTTATACTTCAGAATATAACAAAATTGGAAGATATTTCTATTGAGACAGAGGAATATAAGCAACAACTATCCAAAGAACCGACAACTCTAAAAGTACAAGGAACTATCACTACGGCAAATAACCTTAAGGACCAACAACAAACTATGGGAAAACTTAATACTCAACTTTTGACTCCATCAAAAGACTTTAGAAGTATACTATGCACAAGATAGTGATGCTAACATAGAGGACGTGGAAGATCAACAAAGACAGTTTTCTGAAAGCCTGGATAGCCAAGCATTCATTACAGAATTGGATAAGACTCTTTACTTAAAGCAGATGAACCCAGACAGAAGAGGAATCCAGACCGAACTGAAGATAAAGTTTTTAGAGCAAATACAGAGACTAGAACTAACAGGACAACAACATAATGATTACAAATGGTTTGGTTTTTATGGATCACTGATGGCTAGATGGCCTCCTTCAATTCAAATAATATGTATTGGAGCGAAGGGAGACCTATCTGACAATTCAAAGGCCTTGGTTTGGAAACCTGATTGGCAAAAAACGAAACCTAAAGTTAGATTTAAAAAGTGAGTTCTTAGGGAACCATTAAAGTTTATCCTTTTAGTAATCAGTGATCTATTAGGATCTAAAATATATAGAAAATGTTTATGAGATAGAACTAGAATGTGTTTATGTATCTATTAGGCTTATTTTAGACATTATAATTTGTGCACTGACATAATGGAAATTTGGTTTATAGATCCCACTTGATGTTAAAAGACATTTGATTATTCTATTTAAGAATTAGCTAAAATTTAAAACAGAATCTCGTTGTGCATAAATAGTTGTAGATTGATAAATATAGGCTGTGGTCCTGTCAGTAACATGTGACATATTAGAATGTGAAACAGATGAGGTTTATTAGGTAGAACATAGCTACTCAACCACTGTGTACATGTTAGATGCTAGTTTTTGCTGTAATGAAATAAGGGAAATTTGGGTTGTGAATATTATTTGGGATGTTAAAGGCTAAATTTGAATAATATAATTAAAATTAAAATTAGGTAAACTTTAATAACAGGACATAGATATATTTCAATGAAATTGAATTGACAATTTTTTCAACTGACCATGCTACTTCTAGAAATTTACTAGTTTAAACTTGCAGTTTGCCAAAAAGCACCCGAAGGACTCTCAGACTATAAGGAACAAGATTGTCTGGTCTGATGAATGCAAGATTAAACTGTTTGGCCTCAGTTCTAAACATTATGTTATCACCTGCCCAATATCATCCCAACAGTGAAGCATGGTCCTGGAATCATCATGCTGAGGGGGTGTTTGCAGCAATAGGGACGGGGGGATGGGTCAGGGTTGAGGGAATGGTAAATGGAGCAAAGTACAAGGATATCCTCAGTGAAAACCTATTCTACAACACTCAGGACCTCAGACCGGGCCAAAGGTTCACTTTCCAACATGACAACGATCCTAAGCAGACAGCCAAGACAATACAGGAGTGGCTTAGGGACAACTCTGTGAAAGTCCTAGAGTGGCCCAGCCAGAGCCCTGATTTGAACCCTATTAAACAGCTCTGGCGGGACCTGAAAATGGCTATCCACCGATGGTCGCCATCCAACCTGACTGAGCTTGAGAAGATTTGCAAGAAAGAATGGCAGAAAATCCCCCAATCCAATTATGTAAAGTTTGTCGTATCATACCCCAAAAGACCCAAGCTTGTAACTGCTGCTGCCAAGGTTGCATCAAAAAAGTCTAAATACTTATGCCAATGTGGTACTTCAGTTTTCTTCTCTTTTTAAGAAATTTACAGACATTTCAAAAATTTGTTTTCAGACTGTCATTATGGGGTACTGAGTGTAGATTAATGGGGAAAAATGAATTTCAACAACTGTAGAATCAGGCTACAGCATAACAAAATTGACAAAAGTGAAGGGGAGTCTGAATAATTTCAATGCACTGTATAGTTATCATATACTATAGTTATACACTGTAACTATTTCTACTGGGACGTTGTCTAGATATTTTGAGTATTGATAATATTGCTGTACCTGTACACATATGTGAGTGACCTTTGTAATGAGCATGGCCTATCTATTGAAGGAGACACACTTGTATGCAGGGCTTTTTTTCTCATAGAACGCTCAGAACGGCGTTCCGGAAACTTTTTTTTTGCACAAAAAACAAACAAACAACCCAGCTCCCTTATTGGTTTTCCTAAGCCTATTGCAGGGCTAGCAATCTTGGCTCTTTTTTATGACTCGTGGACTTCAACTCCCAGAAATCCTGAGCCAGCCATGCTGAGGGGAACGGGAGAGGTTTCCAAGCTGAGCCATGCTGGCTCAGGAATTCTGGGAGTTGAAGTCCACGAGTCATAAAAGAGCCTGCACTAGAGGAGGACATTAAAATTATTTACAGGATTACTTCTTTAGGAACTAAACTTTTAGAATCTAAAACAGCTAATTCAGAAAAGCCAACAGGAAAGAACCTCACATTTTTCATCTGCTTCTGTCTTTTGGAAGGTAAAATTAGATAACAAAATCTATTTCTTATGTTAACACCTCTGCAATGAAATCAAGGGTAACAGGAAAGAAATGAGAAACATTTTTCTCAATGTAATATGTCTAATTTAGCTGATTCTAGGAAAAAAATAGTATCTTTTGTACACTCTTGAAAACTATTTTGAATCTAAACAATTCTTAAGAATGAAATATTCTTAATTTGGACTTTACTTTTACTGTTTGGACTGTTGTGTGTTTTGAAAAATAGATTATTTAGAATCTAGTTATGTTGCACTTTAGTCTTTAAATAATTAACCTAGTATACACATAACAATATACAGTATGATGTTTTCCCTGGTGAGCTTAACATCAATAACAACATTTATTAAAAAGGCTAAAATAATTTCTGGGGGTATTATCTGTATAGTAAAATTTTGGACAAGCAGTGATCATGTTACATATGTGCATAAACGTAGTCAGTAGCATATGCCTTTTTAAAAATATCAAACATGCAAAGAAACAAAAATAAGTCCAAAATATCTGTATTACATCCAGAAATGCCAACTTTGCAACCAATATTTCTCATCCATAACTATGGCACCCTAAGGATACTTGCAAATGTTTCTCTGGGATCAGTAACGCAACAGGGATTGCTTTTTCCTTCCAGTAACATATACCTAAAACCAGTTTATTGCATTTGGCAATTGTACTAAAAAAATCTCATTCATTTAATTTGAAATCAAGTGAAAAATTGATTTAAATTATTTTATTAAAACGAATTAATGGCAATTCTTTTATAAAAAGTTGCCTCAAACAAAATGAGTTTGACATGCCTGCTCTAGATAGTTGAATGCTCCAAAATAAATTCTAGACCAGGCCTGTACATGCAGCCTACCAAGCACCCTTGGACAGAGCACAGACTTTTTTTTAAAAAAGTAATAAAATCACCACCACTGCCCTGAAAGTCATGTTGCCTAGTGCCTCCATGGCTTACCATGACCACAAGCTCCAACACTGTAGATGCTCCTCTAGTCACCAAATCATTGATTAGCCCACCAGCATTCCTTTGCAGACCACAAAGATTTTTAATTTATCAGTGTGGGCCTTTCCTTTCTACAAGTTAATAATAATAATAATAATAATAATAAGAATAAGAATAAGAATAAGAATAATAATAAGAATAAGAATAAGAATAAGAATAATAATAAGAATAAGAATAAGAATAAGAATAAGAATAAGAATAAGAATAAGAATAAGAATAAGAATAAGAATAAGAATAATAAGAATAATAAGAATAATAAGAATAATAAGAATAATAATAATAATAATAATAATAATAATAATAAGAAGAAGAAGAAGAAGAAGAAGAAGAAGAAGAAGAAGAAGAAGAAGAAGAAGAAGAAGAAGAAGAAGAAGAAGAAGAAGAAGAAGTTGCAAGGGACCTTGGAGGTCATCTAGTCCAACCCCCTGCTCAGGCAGGAAACCCTATACCATTTCAGACAAATGGCTGGCCAGTCTCTTCTTAAAAACTTCCAGTGTTGGAGCATTCCCAACTTCTGGAGGCAGGTTGTTCCACTGGTTAGTTGTTCTAACTGTCAGGAAATTTTTCCTCAGTTCTAGGTTGCTTCTCTCCTTGACTAGTTTCCATCCGTTGCTTCTTGCCCTGCTTTCAGGTGCTTTGGAGAATAGCTTGACTCCCTCTTCTTTGTGGCAGCCCCTGAGATATTGGAACACTGCTATCATGTCACCCCTCACCCTTCCCTTCATTAAACTACACATACCCAATTCCAGCAACCGTTCCCTATATGTTTTAGCCTCCAGTCCCCCAATCATCTTTGTTGCTCTTCTCTGTACTCTTTCTAGAGTCTCGACATCTTTTTTACATTGTGGTGACCAAAACTGGATGCAATATTCCAGGTGTGGCCTTACCAAGGCATTGTAAAGTGGTATTAGTACTTCACGTGATCTTGATTCTATCCCTCTGTTAATGCAGCCTAGCACTGTGTTGGCTTTTTTGGCAGCTGCAGCTCACTGCTGGCTCATATTTAAGTGATTGTCCACTAGAACTCCGAGATCTCTCTCACAGTTACTACTATTGAGCAAGGTACTACCTATACTATACCTGTGCATTTGATTTTTCCTGCCTAAATGTAGAACCTTACTTTTTTCACAATTGAATTTCATTTTGTTAGATAGTGCCCAGTGTTCGAGTCTGTCCAGATCCTCCTGTATCTTAAGCCTATCTTCTGGAGCATTGGCTATTCCTGCCAGCTTGGTGTTGTCTGCAAATTTGATAAGTTCCCCATCTATCCCCTCATCCAAATCGTTGATGAAGATGTTGAAGAGCTGCAGAGACCTCTTCTAGATTTTCCTCTTGCCTTTCCGAGTTAACTCCTTGGTCTGTCATTGAGCAAGAATTGACTTTGTAGGGAAGCATATTATCATTTGATGTATATTTAACATATGTTCTACCTTTATTTACTAATTATATAATATTTGTATGCAATCCACATGGCGAGGTTTGGGGAAATTACAATAGAAAAAATATATTTTTAAAATCATAAGATTAAAACATCGCCTGGCCCGCACTGCCTCCGCTGCCTGCATTGCACAGCCCCGCCATATAGAGTGGGCTCTGCTGCTCCCACAGCACCAGCTGTGCCGGCTCCGGCCCCAGGGAGGGGAGCCCGCTGCCAACACCCTTCTCACCTGTGACTGCAGCAGCACCGCCCCCCCACCCCCCCCCACCTCCTGCGCCTGCCAAGATGAGAGTTCTGGTACCTTTTTTTTTTTTAGAAAAAAAGCACTGCTTGTATGTTTTAATCCATGGACTTGAGTTAAATTGCAATTATAAATAAATTAAAGCAACTTATTTTGTGTACACTATCAAATTGCTGCACAGGAACTATTGTCCAAAGAAAATCATGTCGAAAATACTTAGAGACCGTTTTTTATAACAGCACTGCTAATCTAAACATGTAAGCATTGACTTATGTGCAGTTATGATAGTTTTCTTTCCTTTTTTCTCAGCAGCTGGAAAACTATTATAGCTGATGACAAGCAAAGAGAAACAGTAGTGTTAATCCTAGTAACCTTGAGAAAATCTTCTATTAAATGACTTCAATGGGGGGAAACCAAGAATTTCTTTTCTATCAAAAGAACTGAGACAGGATTTTTATTAAAGTGAATTACTACAGCATTTTCGCTAATAATAGAATGGAACTGAGACAATTGTGTGAAGAGAATTTAAGGCAAGAAATTTCCCTTGATTCTCTCTTTGCCTGACTAATTCTCATTTTTGTTCAATAAACTTTTTTGTTATTCATGAAAACAAAGGATCAAAAATTCTTCAGAATATTACATATAAACAAACTCTTGGGAGTTTCCCGGTACTCCCATGTTACACCTTTGCTCCGTGAGCTACATTGGTTACCAGTTGTCTTCCGGGTGAGGTTCAAGGTTCTAGTTATGGTCTTTAAGTCCCTACATGGCATGGGTCCGGAGTACCTTGGGGACCACCTGCTGCCGGCGTCAACTTCCCTCCACCCTGTGCATTCCCACAGAGAGGGCCTCCTCAGGGTGCCTCCGGTCAGAGAATGTCGGCTGGCGGCCCCCAGGGGGAGGGCCTTCTCTGTGGGCGCTCCGGCTTTATGGAACCAGCTGCCGGTCGAGCTCCGGACGGCACCGGACCTTCGCTCATTCCGACGCGGTCTGAAGACCCACTTATTCGAACAAGCTGGCCTGGCCTGATGGGGGGATTTTAGGGTTTTTAATGGGTTTTTATACTGTATTGTTTTACTGGGCGATTATTTAATTCTCTTTTTAATTTTTGTATTTGCTATTTATATGTGCCCTGTTCACCGCCCTGAGTCCCTCGGGAGAAGGGCGGTATATAAATTTAATAAATAATAATAATAATAATAATAATAATAATAATAATAATAATAATAATAATAATAATAATAATAATAATTACTTTAAAATAAATTCTCTAGTGTTGTGAATTTACAACTTTTCAGTTGTGCCCTATTTACCTCTTTTTATTGTTTCTTATTTCTGAATCTATTAAAACATAGGCAATTGTATTAAAGACTGCCGGCGGACAATACCCAGGGGGAGGGCCTTCTCTGTGGGTGCGCCTGCCCTTTGGAATCAGCTGCTTGTAGAGCTTAGGACTGCCCCTGACCTTCGCTCATTCCGCCAGGACCTGAAGACCTGGCTCTTTGAGCTCTCTGGCCTGGTCTGAGCATATTAATTGGGATTTTAACTGTATTTTAACTGGGGTTTTATCGCAAGGTCTATATAATCTTTTTAATTGATTTTAAGTTTTGTAATTGTTGTATTGTTTTTTAAAAAACCTTGTGAACCGCCCTGAGTCCTACGGGAGAAGGGCGGTATATAAATTGAACAAATAAATAAATAAATAAATATTGTATACTCTCATCTTGAATGTAATTGAATAACCTGGGTTCCAAATTTGGGGCAAAATCTATCTTGAAGGGAAGAAGAAAAAAGGGATCCCATTGAACTAACAAATATCTTACACTACATAAAAATCTAGTGTTACATTTTGGAAGAATTAAAATTTTGTTTGATTAGCATGATTGTTGCTATTAATTAAATGATTTAAATTGACCACATTTATACAAAGTATAATTTACTTCCAAGTAAATAAGCTCTGGATCCATGGTGTATACAAGTACAGAAATAAAAATTTTAGACTCTAATTTCTTACTAGTCATGAGCAAATAGCTACAGTTCATATATGCAGCAAGTACAGCAAAGTATATGTATAGTCAGCACATGTGCTCAGATGGACATGGAACATATTGGGAAATGTGAAATGTAATTGGGAAATGTGAATGCCGAAGACCAATTCTGTTTAGAGATGTCAAATATTTGTTTGTTTATATTGCTTTTGAATATACAGGTGAAACTCAAAAAATTAGAATATCATGCAAAGGTTCATTTATTTCAGTAATGCAACTTAAAAGGGGAAACTAATATATGAGATAGACTCATTACATGCAAAGCAAGATAGTTCAAGCCGTGATTTGTCATAATTGTGATGATTATGGCGTACAGCTCATGAAAACCCCAAATCCACAATCTCAGAAAATTAGAATATTACATGCAATCAATAAAACAAGGAGTGTACATAGAACAATATTGGACCTCTGAAAAGTATAAGCATGCATACATACTCAGTACTTGGTTTGGGCCCCTTTTGCAGCAATTACTGCCTCAATGAGCATGGCATTGAAGCTATCAGCCTGTGGCACTGCTGAGGTGTTATGGAAGACCAGGATGCCTCAATAGCGGCCTTCAGCTCTTCTGCATTATTCGGTCTCATGTCTCTCATCTTTCTCTTGGCAATGCCCCATAGATTCTCTATGGGATTCAGGTCAGGCAAGTTTGCTGGCCAATCAAGCACAGTAATCCCACGGTCATTGAACCAGGTTTTGGTGCTTTTGGCAGTGTGGGCAGGTGCCAAGTCCTGCTGGAAAATGAAGTCAGCATCCCCATAAAGCTCATCTGCGGAAGGAAGCATGAAGTGCTCCAAAATCTCCTAGTAGACGGCTGCATTGACCCTGGACTTAATGAAGCACAGTGGACCAACACCAGCAGATGACATGGCTCCCCAAATCAACACAGACTGTGGAAACGTCACACTGGACTTCAAGCATCTTGCAGTGTGTGCCTCTCCATTCTTCCTCCAGACTCTGGGTCCTTGGTTTCCAAATGAGATGCAAAAGTTGCTCTCATCAGAAAAGAGGACTTTGGACCACTGAGCAACAGACCAGGTCTGGTTTTTTTAGCCCAGGTAAGACACTTCTGACGTTGTTTGTTGTTCAGGAGCGGCTTGACAAGAGGAATACGACATTTGAAGCCCATGTCCAGGATCCGTCTGTGTGTGGTGGCTCTTGATGCACTGACTCCAGCCTCAGTCCACTCCTTGTGAAAGTCCCCAACACTTTTGAATGGCCTTTTCCTGACAATCCTCTCCAGGCTGCGGTCATCCCTGCTGCTTGTGCAACTTTTTCTTCCACACTTTTCCCTTCCACATAACTTTCTATTAATGTGCTTTAATACAGCACTTTGGGAACATCCAACTTCTTTTGCAATTACCTTTTGAGGCTTTCCCTCCTTATGGAGGGTGTCAGTGATGGTTTTCTGCACAACTGTCAGGTCAGCAGTCTTCCCCATGATTGTGATTCCTACTGAACCAGACTGAGAGACCATTTAAAGGCTCAGGAACCCTTTGCAGGTGTTATGGCTTAATTAGCTGATTAGAGTAGGACACTTTGAGCCTAGAATATTGCACCTTTTCACAATATTTTAATTTTCTGAGATTGTGGATTTGGGGTTTTCATGAGCTGTACGCCATAATCATCACAATTATGACAAATCACAGCTTGAACTATCTTGCTTTGCATGTAATGAGTCTATCTCATATATTAGTTTCCCCTTTTAAGTTGCATTACTGAAATAAATGAACTTTTGCACAATATTCTAATTTTTCGAGTTTCACCTGTATTTATACTCCGTTTTCTCCTTCTACTCTTCCTTTCATATGCATCATCCTAAAACAATGCTTTTTCAATGTTCTGTTTACAGTTTAGTTTTCTAAAATTCAATACTCTTTCTAGGGATTCAGATAAGTCTATTTTACAACCTACCTAGAGAGGACTTTGTGGAAAAAATTATAAAAAATTAGTCCCACAACTAAACTGTTTAGCGTTAGAGCATTTAATGCTACATAGCTGCAAAAGATATCTGCACCTTTTGTTGAATCAACTCTCTTTAGGTTGCATTAGCATTTATTTTCAGGTAGAAACTTCAGTCTCAAGATAATTTCCTACCCCCAATCCTATGACATCATCTGTTTTAAAGAATTTTTCCCTCCTGTCAAAGAGGAAGTTAATTAATGTTGTTCAAGTCTCCTGGCTCTTTGGATGCTTGACTGACCAGTTTCCATGGATTCCTACTATCACAAAATGTGCAACTGAGAGGCATAATTTGTTTTTCTTGTTTTTCTTGTGAAGGTAAATATAAACATTGTGTCAAAGGCAAATGTGCCACATTCTAAATTATGTTTTTTATCTGATGAGATAAGGTTATTAGGGCATATCAAAGCTCTATTCTCACCATTTAAATGTTTAGAAATGAGCCATATTGAATTTCTGGTTGGCTAGCTCCCTATAAATGTTTTCAGCTTTTCTGCAAGAAGAAGAACAAGAATAAAACAAAGCAGAGTTTAGTATTATGGCTAAGGTTGTTTTAATATGATCTGTTTTAACAACACTCTGATAACAATCGGAAGATGAAACCATGTTTTGAATTTATTTCCATAAAAAAATCTATTCAGAAAAGACAAAATCCTTCCATGTACATTTTGCCTCTTAATATTAGAAGCATCTATCTGAAAACAATTCTTTCTTTAGTACAAATTATGAGAAAACTCTCATCCCCAGAAGTCTCCTAGCATAGATCTTAATATTTTCGTAATCCAAAACATAAAGAGTCTTTTGTAAATAACCCTATCCTTTCCTGTTATTTGTGCTGCACTCACTGTGAGCACAATATTTAACTATGGCTAAGGGGTGCAGTGGCCTAGTATCTAAGACACTGGGCTTGTCAACCAGAAGGTTGGCAATTCGAGACCTATGTGACTGAGTGAGCTCCCATTCTTGCCCCAGTTCCTGCCAACTTAGCAGTTCAAAAGCAAGCAAATGCAAATGAATAAATAGGCACCACTTTGGTGAGAAGGTAACAGCGTTCCATGTACCTCAGAATATAGTCATGTCAGCCAGATGACTGCAGAGGTGTCTTCAGACAATGCTGGCTCCCTCAGCTCAAATGCCTATATACAAATTCTCAAAATGTGGGGAACAAACAGGGTGAACTTGAATTATTAATACATGAAGGTAGATATGATATAGTTGGAATTACTGAAACTTGGTGTGATGAAACCCATGACTGGAACATACTGATAGAAGGATACAAACTGCTCAAAAAAACCCAGCCCCCATAAAAGAAGAGGTGGAGTCACACTATATGTAAAAGATCATTATATTGCTACCGAAATGCATGAGATCAAAGACGAAAACCTCCTAGAATGCATATGGATCAATATAAAAGAAAAAAAGAATGACCTTGCCATAGGTGTATACTACAGGCCACCCAACCAAGTAGAAAAATTAGATATACTTTTTGCTAATCAACTAACAAATATATGTAGGAAACACAGTACAATAGTAATGGGGGACTTCAATTACCCTGACATCAAGTGCAAGACTAATTCTGCACCAAGTGAGAAATCGAATAGGTTCCTGACCATACTAGCTGACAACTTTGTTGTCCAAAAGGTAGAGAAGGGAACTAGAGGGACAGGAACTTTGGGTGCATTTAATATAATTCAAACACAAGAAATCAAACATAATGGTACCAGAGTCTTAGATTTTAAAAGAGGTGTTTTTAGCAAACTCAGAGAGAGCTTGAGAAAGATTCCTTTGATGAAAATCCTAACAGGAAAAACAACTCAAGAAGCTTTGGAAACTTTGAAAAATATGATCATAAAAGCCCAGTCCAGTTTTGGTCTCCACACTATAAAAAAGATGTTGGGAGTCTAGAAAGAGTGCAGAGAAGAGCAACAAAGATGATTAGGGGACTGGAGGCTAAAACATATGAAGAACAGTTACAGGACATGGCTAGTCTAGTGAAGAGAAGGACCAGGGGAGACATGATAGAGCGTTGCAATATTTGAGGGCTGTCCAAAGCACCTGAAAGCCAGACAAGGAATAAAGGAAGGAAATTGATCAAGGAGAGATTGAACCTAGAAATAAGGAGAAATTTTCTGACAGTGAGAACAATCAACCAATGGAACAGCTTGCCTTCAGAAGTTGTGGGAGCTTCATCATTGGAAGCTTTCAAGAAGAGACTGGACTGCCATCCATCAGAAATGGTGTAGGGTCTCCTGCTTGGACATGGGGTTGGACTAGATGACCTATAAGGTCCCTTCCAACTCTGTTATTCTATTCCTCCAAGCTTGGAAATGGAGATGAGCGCTGCCTCCTAGAGTCAGACACAACTGGACCAGGGAAACCCTTACCTTTTAAAGACTCGATTTAGAATTGCTCTGCCCATACAATATTAGCACAGATGCTCCTTTATAGGCAACTAAATAGTGTTTGGTACTTGGATACCTTTCTTCTTGTTCACATTAAGAAAAAGAAAACAAAAAATATATTGGAGTAGCTTTGCAAGATTTATTTGTTAAAAATGTATCACATATTTTTTTCACAAGTGAACTCAAAAGCAGATAACAGTAGACAATGTCATACGATGTATAAAACCACTGTCATTTTAATTATCTTCATCTGTGATTTGAGAATGGTTATGTTATATGATCATTAACCCAAATTATCCTATTTCAAACAATTTTAAAAATGGATATATTTAAGCAATTAAAAAAAACCAGGAAAATTATATAAGATTATCTCACTCTTTACTCAAATCTTTAGTAGCAAGAACCCTACTGTTACTATAGTATAGTTAACATCTTCTGTCTATGGGATCTTTTTATATTGTGATCTAAAGTGACCCTGCTACAGTAATGGATTCCACAGAATCAATGCTGTCACTGCATGCCCTCCTTGGTCTCTTTTGCAGTAGAGATTCCTAAGCCTAAAATACTAGAAACGGTCAAGACTTTTGAAGTAAATTATAATTGACTCCCTTGAGTCCATCTGCAGCTGTGAATTGGCATTGTCATTTACAATATATCTGCAAAACTCTGGAATTATTGAGCCAATTCTGGCACTATACCCAGGGTAACCCAAGTTTGGAACTCTTCTTAAGACAAAGTAGTGCTAGGTTCTAATCAGAAGCTGCCCCTTTAAGCCTTCCTACTCCAAAATTAACATCAAACCAACATTAAACAATACTCCAATCAAGAAACTGCCAAAGAAGCCAGCAGTAAACAGCCCAACCAAAGAATTTCTAAGGCCAGCCCCACCAACATTGACAAGGCAAGCTACTAGAATATAAACTGACAGCAAACTGCACACCTTACTAGCACTGATGATGTTACCTAGTTTGGGTAATGAAACATCTGCAAGAAAACAAGCAAGCTCGGAGAGCACCAAGGATCCCTCCTTGCAAGGAAGTGGTGGTATCTAGGAGGAAGTTCTTCACTTCTTAAAACAAGCAGACATTCTATAATGGTACAAAACATCTGCCTCTTTTCCCAATTCTGTTCTGGCCTACACCCGTATATTAGGTAAATTAAACCAACTCAAGTAGAAAATTTACTTTTTGTGTATTATTAAAAGCATCTGTCACAAGGCCAATGTGCAGTTAGCTGAGCAAAGATTTAATGATGTTCCTACATTTTATATATATTTAACCAATGTGGAGGCAAATAGCCACAATATCTATATGTGGAGAAAGTGCTTAAACTGACCTTATAGGATCATGCATCTGAGTTTTAAATGATTATATTTTTGTTTCAAACTTACCTTTTTATTATATTATAAAATAAATGATGCCCACAATTCAGGTAAAATATTTGTGATACAATTTTTTCCATTTGCAATTGTAACTGAAACATAGATTGTGAGTTTGTGTGCATCATAGGTAGAAGAAAACATACACGTCTGAAGCTGATTCTGAACCCAGTGGGCCTCCTTTGTTTATTCCACCATGTAGCTCAGAGTAGCAATGGAAAGAGAATAGATTAAATGGCCTTATTCTTAAAGTTATGGTCCCAAATATCTCTCTGATCAACGTTTCAAGAAGGCAGATGAAAGATGCATGTGATTGCTGAAAATCAGAAGATTTTACTGAACATCTGGGTTTATATAATTGGAGGTATAGTTCGACTAATTTCAAATGTCAGCATAACCGCTATAAAAATATATATAAATGTACCATTATAATCGTATAATGTTGATGTAGCTTTGCTTCATAGTAATGAGAATACTATAGTACAAATTTATACATGTTATGAACTTTATAAAGGACACATTTCTTTAAAAAAGTTGCCTACATACTACATTTTGAATTATCCTGCGCTTGTGAACAAGCAATTCAATAATGGCAGCTGGTTGGGTCCCAGGATGGGAATGCTGCAAAGCAAAATAATATTGGTCTGCACTTGGTCAATGCAATTCTGAAGCAATAGTGGGCCAGTAAAAGGAAGGCATGATTTCTGTACAGGATTCCAGAGGAAGTGCTACCAAATTCGACAGGAATCTGCACCTCGATTCATTGTAGTATTTTCTGGACAGTTGAAAGCTTTCCGGAATTCCTCAAAATTACTCATAGCACCTATAACTCTAAAGTGGAAAAATAAAAGGTAAATTTGCAAATTAGTTTAATACTGTGTCTCATATTCTCAATATATATACTTGTAGTGATTTCAGGCCACAAGAAGCCTTCATTTTGATTTCCTGCAGAGAAACATATGCTAATTCAAGCTAGCCCTGCTACTGCATCATACCATTTCAGCTAACATATAAAATCTTTTAAAAGGCTCAGCATTTTAATGTACCTGGGTACATTAGGTGATGTTACTTGATAAGTTCTGAAGACAAGACGCCCAAGGACAAGACACAACCTTGTTGATGAAGATATACCATTAATCTGTATAATGTCATTCCACCTAGTCTCCTGCTTGTTTATTGCCTGCAGCAGCACATTAAACAGGGATCTCAACAGCAGCACCTGAAATTTTATCCTGATAGTTTTCTTTCCTGAACATAGTTGATATATTATTAATAATTCATGTACTTTAGATTTAACTTTACTTTTAATTGTTGAAGCAGGGTTTTTTTCATTAAAAGTGTCCATTTGATCCGGTATCATTCAAGCTTTTCAACATTATCTAAGCTCCCTATATTTTTTTAAAAAAAGAAAAATTGTGTCATAATTGCATTATTATTGTCCTTCACTGCCTAACTCATCCTATAGGGGGAAACTATGTTACTGGAAGATGTATTTTCTCATTCCAAATGGTTATCCATGCAAGGCGTTTTTAATCCTACTCTTTCAGAAGACAGGTATTTGGGCAACAAATCTTTTAAATACAGACAGCTAAAAGAGGATTCTTAGCACCTTTCTATAGATGTAATTACATTTCTAAGGATATATGAAATAGCTCCACAGTTAGGGATGAAGAAGAGAACTGTGTGAGTTGGGATTTAGGTTTGATATAAACCTGCTGGATGTTGAATACAGCACTCCTTTAAATATTGGCAGGAAATTGCACTAAAGAAATTGCAAAAGAAATTCCTGTTCTAGGAAAGGCTGATTATTTCAAAAAAAATAGTAATTTTAAATACTATTTCATTCATTATGATTGTATATAATAATGTGTTTTGATATAATTATTTAAGCTTCCTACAGTCTCCATGTGGTACTCAAAACATTAAAAAATAAAATGCAGCATTAAAATACAGCAGAACAAATAAAAAGCAGTGTAAAAACGTTCACCCCACAGAAAAAATGGAACAATTTGGGTAACGAAACTGTGTTGTTGGGCCACAATGCAAAAGCTTTTGCCGGATCCAGGATCCAGGTAGGCAAAAATTGCCTTCAGTTGTGCAAATGTTTGGGTGTGTGCATTTGCCAGAAAAAGAAAACAATCCTCTTACCCACATGTCTAGACCTGATTTAATGTGTTGACATGTGGGGTCAGTTGGCCCATACCCATGATTATAATGCTACACTTAGATTCAGAATACTAGAATAAATGTTAATAAATTAAAATCCACACAGCTAAATGTTACAGAGAAGAGAAACTACTACCTGGAAAGAAGAAAATCATTTCTCCCACCCCAATTTTATCTCCCTTCTACTAATCAGCTTCTTGGGGCTAGAAAAACAAATCTCTGGAAATGATGTTCAATAGAATATCAAGATGGAAAATAAAGCAAAGGGAGAGAAGTACATAATGTATGAGTTCTTGCAGAACAACAGAGTGGTTAAAAGAAATTGTCACATTTCTTAACTGATCAGAACAGCTGTTTATTTTAGTTCTATTATACCTGCCCGATTTACTGTATTACGGCAATTGCAAAAAAAAAAAAGGAAGCAAGTGAAAATACCTGAACTGAGGGGGACTGTGAACTCCAGTGTAGATTTGTTCTCTTGCAGCTTCTAGTTTAAACGAATTGCACCTCACCTAAGATAAATAGTTAGATAATTAGATAAAAGAACTAGTTAAATATTTCTGAACCTCTTTCATGATCCAGCTTGTAACCAATGACAGAAATAGTTGTCTGTAGCATATGTGAATTGGAGACAAATTATGCACAAAGCCATTCAACATTGTGCTATGAAAGGGAATTTGGACTGCCCTTGAAATTTCTTTCTCTTCAGCAACTAGAAAGCCGAAAAGGAATGAACCATCAGGTAGGAAGCAGCAGTGAAATGTGCTTTACATCTTTTTGGTATGGTATTGTGGAAAAAAGAATCTGAAGAGAGGCCTTGCAATTTGTTTCTTTTTGAAGGGAAGGGAAGGAGCCAGCCACTGGTAATAATCTACAGTTTATGAAAATGACATTCTTTTGGTAATCAAGCAGACTTGTCTGCTCAACATACCGTGAACAGAAAAATATGCATATGAATGAATGAACCTTTATTGTCAAAGTACAACCATGTATACACTGAGATTGGCTGAGCCTCCCTTCGTGCCCCCAAACCACCACAACTCAACTCCATTCTGAAATGTTATGTACTACTCACATGAGCATAACTCAGAAAGAAGAGCTGGTCATGAGTGAAGTCAATGCCTGGTAGTAGAGCTTCTTCCTCTCCTTGTCTCTTCTCTTTGACCCATTTCCTATAGGCCTGATGAGAGACATAATGAACACATTGAAGGCAGTGCAGGTTTCACCAGCCCTTTTTCCTGCAGTATCATATTGGGGCAGGTGGGGTGGACCATGTATTGGTCTGCACTTAGAAACAAAAGAGCTGCCTACCCCAAAAGCCTCTCGCAGCCCTCCGTTATCTGCAATGTTTTCTGCCAAAGTCCTTTTTCCTTTTATCTAGGAGTAAGAATATTGTAAATTAACATGGTTTCTCAACCCACATCAAATTTTTCCATATAACTGGGTAAAAAATAAAAGGGTATGACAAATACTTTAAGATTTACTCTCAGATTATTACTGGGGCATGGTATTATATGTATCCGGATATAGTTGTCACAGAATGGGTACCAGGGATCTTAATCAGTACAGTACATAATTTGTTCATGTAATGTAATCTAATGTCATATCAATGCATAACGGCAGGCAAAGTACTGGTAGTCCTTATTTAACAGTCACAATTGGGATCAGCAACTCTGTCGCTAGGTAGTAGTTGTTAAGTGAGACATCATGTGACTGCAAATTGCAATTCCACTGTCAGCTTCTTTATAGAACTCTACTTGTCAGAAGCCAGCTGTAGAGCAGGCAAATGGTGATAATTCAGCCAAAGGAATGTGATGGCCATCCTAAGTGCAAGGAACAGTTGTAAAGTTACTTTTTCAGTACCGTTGTAACTTTGAACACTTGCTAAACAGGACAGTCTTTAAACAAGGACTATCTGTAGGCAAAGCTGGAAAAAAATGTTTTTATATATGTATGAAGTTGCCTGCAGCATTACAGCTGTTGAAAAAGTGAAGAAATAAGCTGCCTTTTAAACCATTTTGGCTACTATGCAGCATTAGTGCTTAGGTTTTCCAAGGAATCCAGTCAGTGGATCCTATTGCTTCAAATTCCCTTTTTTCCCTTCTACTGGATGGATGGATGGGATGGATGGATGAGATAGAGCAGGGCTTTTCAACTGGTGGTACTTTAGCACCTGGCAGGTGGTACGTGACCCCTAGCCAAGTGTAGCAGGGGAGGGAATGAGCCAAAGCGGCACTGCACAGGCCTGGAAGAGATCAGCTGGAGCTGCAGGGCTCTGCAGAAGTGCCAGGATCTGTGCGTGCAGCTGCATGCTGGTTGGAGCTCCGGGTGCACTGAGAAGAGAAAAGGAGGAGGAGGGTGGAGAGAGGAGAAGCTATAAAAGGGGAAGGTTTTGGTGGGAGAGGGAGAGGAAAAAAACACACAGAGAGAGAGAGAATAGAAGAGGCTTTTGTTAGCAAAGTGATGAGGAGAGAGTGAGAGAGAGGGGCCTTTACAAGTGATGGAGGAGTGAGCAAGCGAGTGAGCAAGTGGCCTTTGGAAACAATGGCAACATGTGAGCAACGTGTGAGTGAGAGAGAGAGAGAGAGAGAGTGGGAGGCTTTGCAAGCGTGTGAGTGAGTGAAAGAGCAAGCAGGAGGCTTTGTGAGCAACATGTGAGTGATCAAAAGAGTTAGCAGGAGGCTTTGTGAGCAATGTCTGAGTAAAGCCAAAATTCCCCCCCCCTTTTTTAACTCATCAAATTTTTGACACCTTGCTAAGGACTGGTGATACTCAAATATTGTCATGTACTAAAAATGGTACAATCTGTGAAAAGATTGAAAAGCCCTGAGGTAGAGATTAGATATAAGCAGACAGTCAGACAGACAGGCAATCAAAAGTTCTAAAGAAATACAGCTTTAACTTTGTTATTTACAGGTATATAATAGTATAGGTGTGTAACGAATAATTAAGCGAGCATCAGTGGTTTCCCATCACTTCAACTCTTTCTTCCCTCTCTGCTTTGAAATTAAAGGAAAAAGTGAGGAAAAGCATTTACAAAAAAGGCAAACATCAAAATGCCATGATGATATATTACTACTGATTGTTCCAGACTTAGTTTGATCGGTCCAAATCAGTTTAAGCCAAACATCCTAAACTTACATTCAACCCTGCTTTCTTCCAGTAATAGCTGTTGTACTGATTGACCATGCATTTTGTTTTCTCTTTGAATTTTTCTTCTGACTGCAAGGACCACCATGGATTCAAATTTCCATTCTTGTCATATTTGCGACCTGCATTTTCATTTTCAAGAGAGAAAAAATGCAAAGCATAGCATAGATAAAATACAGATTTCTTAAAACTTAACCCAGAAACATTTCCTTTAAAAGAATCACTTCACTGTTTATGTTAACCTTAAAACATACATAAATAGAAACAAGAATTTAATGCATGATTAACTATTTTCACTCAAAAGACCAGAAACACTACATCTCCATATTGCTTTGGAAAGTATGTGAGGTTTGCATTTAGAGTTCATCATTTTTATTCCTACAGAAGTTAGGAGAGGTCTCCAAAATTAGTCTTCCTTTTTTAACCAGATTTTAAGAATCTAAATAACTTACCATTGTTATCAAATCCATGAGTAAATTCATGCCCAACAATAACTCCTATAGCACCATAGCTTAATGACCTGAAAAAGAAAAGAATTTTGAGATCCAGTAGAATTTCCATTCAATTTTATGTAAACTGGAAGAAAGTATATTTAAAGATATCATTGAAGAAAAATCACTATTATTTGATAAACATTAGCAGAAATTAAAAAAATTCTTAGTTTGTAAAAAGCAAGTGGAAATGAGCTAATATACACAAAAAAGTACATTTAACTTCTTTGACTACATTAAATATAGTGCCATCTCAAATATAATTCTCTATGAAAAACTTAATGGCATATGATGAATGCAGTTTTAATCACATTGGATGTTTTTATATTAATGGACAAATCACAGTTCAGTGTTACATTTCTATCAACCCTTTTCAAGGCTGCTCACAATTAACCTTTTGGAATCAATTACTAGCACTGCAGTACCAAGTAGATAAACTTTGTATTTGTCACAGCAGAGTGAAGACCTTCTCTTAACAACTGTAATTTCCAAACATATGCAAAAAAATCTCAAGCTAATTAAATTGTCAAAAGAATACTGAATATCTTTTTTTCATATAAGCCAAATATGGCTCATAGGTTGTCTTAAATCAAATTTGATGGAGAGAGGTCTAAAGTATAAATAGCCAAATGTATTAGAATGGAGTATGCTTGCAGTAATACCAAATTGCTGGTGCTTATTATTTATGTCCTTATTGGGAGATATTTATTTGTAATGATGTAAGGGTAAAATTATTTGATGTCATAAGAATATAAAAGCTTTTTTGTAATCTTACAGTTTAAAACAGTGGTGGGATTCAGCCAGTTCACATGACTTCAGCAGAACCGGTAGCTAATTTTTTGTTGCCCGGGCCCAGAATGGAATTTTGGAAACCGCATCCACACAGAGAACCAATCCTACCACTGGTTTAAAACCACAAAATGGAAGAAAAAGGAAGGGAAAGGGAAGATGTGCAAGTTTAGTTAAATACCAGACTAAAGAGATAAGTTTCTAAAATATACTAGTGAAAGGAAACCCATGGTTCTCATGTTTTTAAGAACTGAAATAGCAAGAAGGAATAAAAGAATATGGAAGTAGTCCTGGAATAAAAGCATAACTTTTAGTTTTTGAAGGGTCAACTTTTCAATGAGAAAAGTGAAACTTGACTACTTCCAGAAGGCACAGTTTTCATCCTACTTTATTCTCAGAAATCACTTGAAAGCTAACATTTGAAGGTTTTCACCTGAGCTGAATTCAAAATGGTGAAGACAGACAGGAAATCATATTCCAATCAATTATTCCTGTATCCAACCAATAACAGAATTTTAAAAGTGGGTATCAAAGAATATTCTGCCCCTGAGCTGTCACATCTGGAGTAACAAAAACCCCATTTCTCCTTCAATGTGTACACAAACATATATTCAATTATATTGTCATATATGTTGTATGAAGAAAAGAAAAGAAAAGGAAAGGAAAGGAAAGGAAAGGAAAGGAAAGGAAAGGAAAGGAAAGGAAAGGAAAGAAAGAAAAAAGAAAGAAAGAAAGAAAGAAAGAAAGAAAGAAAGAAAGAAAGAAAGAAAGAAAGAAAGAAAGAAAGAAAGAAAGAAAGAAAGAGGGAGGGAGGGAGGGAGGGAAGGAAGGAAGGAAGGAAGGAAGGAAGGAAGGAAGGAAGGAAGGAAGGAAGGAAGGAAGGAAGGAAGGAAGGAAGGAAGGAAGGAAGGAAACATTATTGTTGGGAAATAAGGCCATTTTTTCTGTTTATATTAAAACACTTCTGTTGAAGTGTACCCAAAGGATAATATGATGGCATTTTTACAGCCAGACACTTTTCACAGTAACTTTAACAATGGCTGAATGTTGCAGTATGAGTCATTATAAACCCATGGCAGGCAAAGATGGCTCCCTGAGGACAGAGGCTAGGAGTTGAATGATATAAAATATAGATACAAGTTACATATATAATCCAGGAAATTCAGATTTACTATTTTTAAGAGAGATTGTGAACTTGATGTTGGCAAAGTTCTGGAAATGGAATTGAATTTTTGGAATTTGCATTGGATTATGCTGCTATTTCATTTTATGTTGTTTCGTATTTTATTCCTTGAGGACATTGAGCAGCTAAAAATTTTTCTTTAAAAGTCTACATAAAATGTAGTTTGTCCCCTCTGCTAGTGAATGAAACATGAGGAAGTCACTATTGTTGCACACTAAACCAAGAAACAAGTGTATTGCATTTCCAAGCTCTTAGAAAATCTCACTCCTTTTAAAAATAATTATTAATAAAATAAACAAAATATAGCAGTAATTGTATGTTTGTGTGTACATGTATTAAAACTTCCAAAAATGCAAATCCATATATTATTATTATTATTATTATTATTATTATTATTATTATTATTATTATTATTATTATTATTATTATTATTATTATTAAAATTTATATGCCGCCCTTCTCCCTAAGGAATCAGGGCGGCTCACAACAATAAAAAATTAAAAAAATAGAATACAAAGATTAAAAAAGAATTAAACAATAAATAAAGAAATAAAGGACAATTTAAGCCGATAAAAACCAAATTTAAAAACCATGATCAGTCCAGGCCTGCTTGTTGGAACAACCATGTCTTCAGGTTACAGTGGAAGGATCGAAGGTCAGGGGCCATCCGCAGCTCCGGAGGCAACTCATTCCAGAGGATCGGCGTGCCCACAGAGAAGGCTCTCACCCTGGGGGTCACCAGCTGGCATTGCCTGGCCGACGGAACCCTGAGGAGGCCAACTCTGTGGGAGCGAACCGGGCAATGGGAGGTTGACATTGGCAGCAGGTGATCTCGCAAGTATCCTGGGCCTAAGCCATGTAGGGCTTTAAAGGTAATTACCAGCACCTTGAATCGTACCCAGAGGGCAACCGGAAGCCAATGCAGCTCGCGCAGGAGTGGTGTAACATGGGAGCATCGAGATACTCCCATAAACACCCACGTGGCTGCATTTTGCACCAGTTGAAGCCTCCGGGTGCACCTCAAGGGCAGCCCCATGTAGAGAGCATTGCAGTAATCCAGGCGAGAAATGACAAGGGCATGGGTGACCGTGCATAGGGCATATTAACATACAAATAGATGTTTTTAAAATATGATTAAATCTAGGTTATAATGAAATCAATTTATTATAGACATAAGGCTAGATTCAGTGAAATGTACAATAGTCAAACTGTTGTATACCTCTATATATATAACAGAAAAGCAAAGTAATATAAAATGTGTGTATGTAGGTATAGATTGATTGCTAGATTGATGAGAGAGAGAGAGAGAGTGCTAAAAATATAGAGAGAGCCATCCTGATATAGTGGTATGAAGAATGGCTGCAGGACTTGGGTTTCACTAACCTAAAGAAAAGAAGAAATAGGGATGACATGGTAGCAGTATTCCAGTATTGAGAGGCTGCCACAAAGAAGAGGGGGTCAAATTATTCACCAAAGCATCAGAGGGCAGGACAAGAAACAATGGTTGGAAAATGACCAAAGAGAGAAGCAACCTGGAATTAAGGAGAAACTTCCTGACAGTGAGGAAGTTAATTAACCAGTAGAACAGCTTGCCTCCAGAAATCGTGGGCACTCCATCACTCGAGGTTTTTAAGAAGAGGCTAGATTCTCCTGCTTGAGCGGGGGGCTGGACTAGAAGACCTCCAAGGTCCCTTCCAGCTCTATTCTATTCTAGCATCAAGCTAGACACTGGAAGACTGTGGTTCTAATCCCACAAGCTGGATAACCTTAGGCTATCACCTTCTCTCAGCCCCAGAAAAGAGGAATGGCAAACCACTTTTGAAAAACCTTGACAAGAAAACAGCAGGACTTGTCCAGGCAGTATTCAAAAATCAGACAGGACTAAACAGAATTATAATGTAATGTAATGTAATGTAATGTAATGTAATGTAATGTAATGTAATGTAATGTAATGTAATGTAATGTAATGTAATGTAATGTAATATAATATAATATAATATAATATAATATAATATAATATAATATAATATAATATAATATAATATAATATAATATAATATAATATAATATAATATAATATAATATAAATCTAATCTAATAATAATATAATCTAATAATCTAATCTAATCTAATAATCTAATCTAATCTAATCTAATCTAAATATAATATAATATAATATAATATAATATAATATAATATAATATAATATAATATAATATAATATAATATAATATAATAATATAATATAATATAATATAATAATATAATATAATATAATATAATATAATATAATAAATATAATAATATAATATAATATAATATAATATAATATAATATAATATAATATAATATAATATAATATAATATAATATAATATAATATAATATAATATAATATAATATAATATAATATAATATAATATAATATAATATAATATAATATAATAGTTTGGAGAACTGGTTATGATAAATCTGTGTTTTCTGGAACACATCTGGTTTTCGTTCAACTTTCTTCCAGGCAGGGAAAAAGAAAACCCTTCCCAAAAGTCTAAGAGAGGAGCAACGGAAACCAAATTGAGACACAGTGCCTTCAATCACATCAGCTGCCCCCCCCCGCCTTTTCCCTTTCATTCCCTTCCCAAGCCAAACGGCCATGTTATGGAGGATGGGCCTTACCCAGTCCCCCTCCGCCATTTCAGAGCTAGGGGGAGTGACGGAGAAAGGCTTTTCCATTGCTGCGCAACAGCTGTGTCTGCTGCTGGAGGGGCTTTCTTTGGTCCCCACTGCCTCCTCGTCCACCAACTCTCCTGTGGCTTGCACCATGACTGGGGGGGCGCAAGCCTCCCCTGCTGCCTCCTTCTGCCAGCCCTGGTATCCCTCCACCAGCCCTCCATCGCTGCCACCACACTTTCTTTCTACAATAAGCTCTGGGAAAACTACGCCAGCTGGAGCTGGGCAGGGAAGGCCAGGCTCCCCTTCCTCAATGGTTCTACAAAGCTCTTGAGAAGTGGATCCACTTCCTGCAGGGCTGGCCCAATCCGCTCCTCAAGGGCTTTGCAGAATCATTGGGGAAGGGGAACCTGGCCTTCCTTGCCCAGCTCCAGCTGGTGTAGTTTTCCTGGAGATTACCATAGCGTTCTTCTGTACAAAATGTCCTTCCTTTCCTCCCTTCTATTGGGAGGAAAGCAGCAGGAAATAGGGCTGCCATTTCCAGAACAGATAAGGGAGATGTGGGCCCATGCAGGGCAGCAAGAAAGTATGGACCAGCGATCACTGCACAGAAAAAGGAAACAAGGAAAGAAGACTTAAGGACACCCGGGGAGGCAAAGGAAGTTACTGTAAACTGTCTTTCTCCTTTTCTCCCTTTCTCCCTTTCTCGGCTGGGATGGAGGCAGCCCACATGGGCTGCTGCTTTGTGCAAGTGGGTGTGACCTTGGTGACCAAGGCTCCTCAGGGCTGCTTGAGATGTTTTGTTCCTAGATGGTGGTGGGTGAAACCGACCACCCTGCAGCAGTTTTCCACCTCTGCCTCTTCCTCAGGCGGCTTACTCCACCACCACCCCTCCTTTACTTTTAGCATTTAGGGAAGCCTGTGCCTTCACATATTCTTAAGTTGCTCTTCAGGCTGAGAACCAGTTGTTAAATTATTTGAATCCCACCACTGAATGTATGCATATATATATTATAAAAAGTATATCCAATTTTAATTAATCGTGTGATGTGTTCTACAGATGGTGGTACAAAACTGAGTGACTTGGAAAGATACTTTTGAGTCCTTGTCTAACAGATGTAATATTAAATAGAATGAAAGGAGCACTACAGTAACAAATGGCTTAGAGTTTGTTGAGCCATTACCACATGGACAAAACTGGAAAGACATGTTTAAAACATCCAAAAAGAAGTGCTGTGGGTAACACATCCAGCCTAGGTAAAGTGAAATCTAGATTATATGGAAACATATTATCCCATCTTCTAAATTTATATTTTTAAATACAAAGTCATTTTAAAAACGGAAACCTCTGAAAGGGATGGACCAAAAACTGGCCAGTTTTCAAATGACAGATGAATATAACTATCCTGGTTGGGAGGGGGGAAATCTATTAAAAAATCAAAACAAGGAGCCAATCAGAAAAGCCTGGAATGAACTCCGGGGTTTCCCATTGCAATCTGGGACAATTCAACACAAGTATCTAAATATTGAGTCATGGTGCCTCAGTGGTTGGAATGCAGTACTGCAGGCTGACTCTGCCAACAGCCAGGAGTTCGATCCTGACCAGCTCATGGTTGACTCAGCCCTACATCCTTCTGAGGTCGGTAAAATGAGGAGCCAGATTGTTGAGGGCAATATGCTGACTCTGTAAACTGCTTAGGGAGGACTGTAAAGCACTGTGAAACAATATATAAGTCTATTGCTATTCTTCTGCTCAGAAATACTGGGAATGCATATTCACATCCATGCTTGTCTGCTTTCCTACTACATGCAATGCCTCTCAGCCCATGGATGGTTTTAAATGAGAGTTATACATCTGTTCAGCAGACTGATTTCACTTGCTGTTGGAGTAATCTGCATTCCCAATGACTTGTCATGCAGAAGAATTCACTGAGAAGGAAAGAACTCTGATAAATGCCAAGGATGATCTCTTCTTCATTGAAATTATGTTTCCTGCTCAACTCACCACCCACAGGACCAAAATGGAGAGAGAGAGGAAAGGTCATATCTTTTCTCCACTAACTCTGTAGTCCAACACAAAATCACAACACCTCATGTTTAGTTTGAATTTACTATAACAAGAACACCCCATCAATGTCACTGCAGATTTTCAAAGATTTTCATGTGATTTAACAATCCATAACATGGTAATTGCCCTCTAAGTCATATTCAAAACTTACAGTATATTTGAATTTCTATCTTAGCCTTTTATTTTATTCTATCCTCCACAAAAGCTCAATTGTATGTCATAAAATAGTTCTTATCGATTTTATTTTTATCACTGCTAAATTCCATTACAAGCCTGAGGTTAAAATTATACATTTCAAAAAATGGAAGCATCCCATTCTATGTCAAGTGTATTATTTTATATTGTACCAAAGAAAGAAGTGGCATCAGATACAGAATACAGTGTTAAGAGTAAGGCTGTTCACCTTTTTGATAACATCAAGGAGTGTGTCTGGAATACAAAAAGGAGTGAAATCTCTATACATATTTCCCCAGGAACTGAGCAATAGTGGAACAATAGCACAACATTCCCAGTATAATTTATTTATGTAAACTTTAGCAATGAAATTTTTAACAATGTATGTGCAAATATAGGATAATAAGATATTGACAAACACTTGTCAGCTGAAAAATGACTATCGTCTACTTTCTTGGTTAAAAAAAGGTCAGTCTGCTTGGGAGGGATAACTGTTAGAGAAAAACTAACTGAAAACAGAGAAAATTAGTTTTTATTTTTTTTAAAAAAAATGCAGCATGGGTGAAAAAGAATTGATAGCAGAATGAGACAGAAATCCAGGGGAAGATCAGAGAAAAAAGGAATGTTAGTGAAAAGAAGAAATAACTTACCAATAAAGGAGAATATTTGTAGTTGAGAATTGAAATGAGGAGTCTTTGGTGCTCTCTAATTTGGGTAATGAAACATCTGCAAGAAAACAACTAAGCTCAGAGAGCACCAAGGACTGCTCAGAAATAACTTAGGAATTGACATAATTAAAGGCTTAGGAGATAGTGGCTGAATTTTACACACTAGTTCAGTAGTTCTGAGCTAATATAGCGGTAAGAGCATGTACACAGGTTTTTGGTTCTCCATTGGTTATGGGTGCAAACAGCCAGAACATTTTCCAGTATCAATAGTTTTCTTGTTGATGATGCTTGGCCCTGAAAATAGTGGAATAAGCCTGCAGCAGTGGAACAATCTCAAATATAGTTTGATATGATTAGAGATGGGATCAATCAATCAATCAGTAATAAAATGCTGTGTCTTCCGAAGCTGCTAGCTGAGGGGTGTCAAACTCAATTTCATTGAGGGCCGCATCAGCATTGCGGCTGCCCTCAGGGGGCCGGATAGGTATGGCCAGGGTGGGTGTGGCCTACTGGGTGGGCGTGGCTAGAGTGCGTATGGCCTACTGGGTGGGCATGGCCAGCTCTACATCGTTCACATCAAGGGTGCCTATAGGGGCCTGGGCAGGAGTGGGACAGATCTGAGGGTCTCTGGCAGAAGGAGGGTCTCTGGGTCAGGGCCAAAGCAGTGGGGGCCATTCCGTTACTGTTTCCAGGATGGCTTCACAGGCCACATGAAACCACTTCGTGGGCCGGATCTGGCCCCCGGGCCTTGTGTTTGACATGTCTGTGCTAGCTGCTGGAAAATAAAACATTTAACACAGTATCTATCATGAAAAGAACAAAATCTTCCACAAAATGTCATCAAAGATATATAGTTCCTTATTTTTGGTTTTTTAATTAATAAGTACACTAATGTATAAGTAGCAGTTAGCACTTTGATTTCAGTGTAGACATGCTCAATAAATGTTGATTTCACAACACTACCCTATGCATGGATTCTACAAGGATTTCAAAGATCAGTAACTAACAAACTTTGCCCCAGGCAAAAGATGTTAAATTAATTTCTACTTTCTGGAATTGGTTCCTGTCACATTTCATGATTTGAGAACTAGATTCTCAGAGATACTTAGCTTTTCTACTTTATAATTCAATTCTCATTGAGAATATAAGGAGGCAAATTCTCATGATATAAAGAATTTATGGGGGAAATAATCGTGGGGGGAGGGGGAAGAATTGTAACAATTACTGAGAATATTATTAAAACAACAAAATGGAACCTAAGAACAATCTCTAATCTCATAAATAGGAATTGTGTGTTTTAAATTCCAGAGACATATTTAGCATTAACAGGTTTTTTATTTTGTTTTGCTTTCTATGTGTGAAAACTAGCAGCTTCTAGATAGATCCACTGCTAACAGTAGTTAGTTTTCTAAAAATATTCATTGCAATACATGAACAGGAATACTTAATTCATCTCTGCCTGAAGCCTGTTTCATTGTATAACAAAATGTTTAAATACACAGGAGAGGAATGGAGGCGACAAGCTCTGTAAAGAAAACCTTGGTAAAACAAATATGGGGAGAACTCCTTTTCTGTGTCTACTGTTTGATCAGGCTTTTAAACAGTGCATGAGGATGAAGGAATGGGGGCAGAATGCATGGACAGATCTTTAATGAATTGAAAACAAAACAAGAAAAAGAAATAGGTATTATGAAGAAAGCAGTTTTTGTACGGACAAGCGCTGGCTCTTCGGCTTTGAAACGGAGATGAGCACCGGCCCCTAGAGTTGGAAACGACTAGCATGCATGTGGGGGGGAACCTTTACCTTTACCCAGTGCTTTTTTTGTAAAAGAAAAAGGTGCTGGAACTCACACATGTCATACAACCCGCCTTTCCTACTCTACAAGGTTCCATCCAAAAAGGGTGCCGGAATTCCGTTCTGAGCGTTCTATGAGGAAAAAAGCCCTGCCTTTACCTTATATTTACAGTTAAAGTTAAAGCTGATAGAGCATGCTCAATTGCACATACTGTATATTTAGGTTTTCCAGTTTCTTGCTTCAATCAGTGTGCTAACTTGTAAGGATATTTCATGTATTTGACTTTATAAGCATTTCACATATAAAGACTTCTTACCTGGGATATTCGGTTCCCCAGAAGAAAGGCTTCTGGAGTTCTCCTGCTGGAAACCCTGTGGTGATTTTAGAAGAGGAAAAGAAAGAATTCAGTCTCATCAAATAAAGAAGTCTGAGATTTTCTAAGACATTTAGACAGGATACGATACCTTCTGCACACAAGGGCAACAGTTAATCTAATGGTTTAAACAATGAATTTTAAAAAATTAAACAATGAGTTTCAGTCAGAAGCATAGTATGTCTTTATAGGAAGCCCTTCCTTCCTTCCTTCCTTCCTTCCTTCCTTCCTTCCTTCCTTCCTTCCTTCCTTCCTTCCTTCCTTCCTTCCTTCCTCACAGATAAAATTCAAGTAAACAACTTACCATTGAAACACCGTTATCTCTCAGAACTGGCTTGTGTTGTCATTCTATTGGGTGGGTCAGGTTATTATCCAAATTTGGTCAAACAAGTTTCAATTGTGTCGCATCATCAAAACAATCTCCTTTGCACAACTTGAATATATTTACTTAACCTGGGATTATATACTGTAGTGTGTTGACCACCATCTTATTGAAAGTTTTATAATACAAAAATATATGAAAGGATGAGGGGTTATTGCTTTTTATTGTTTTACTATTGGATTTTTATCTTTGTAAGCTGCCCAGAGTCACTGAGAGTTAGTCGGGCAGCCATGTACATTTTCTAAAATAAATAAATAAATAAATAATGTAACTTAAAGAAACATTTGTGCTTTTTCCATAGACTTAGATATCTGAATTACAATTCTCATCATCCCTAAGTGGCCAGACTAAGCTATTTATATAAGATTGTTTTATACAGGTGCTTATGTAGGTAGCAAAAGAAAGCCTAGGAATTGCAGTAGAAATATAAGAGACAGCCTAGAACAGCAAAAGCTGCAAACAATTTCCAAAAACCTTAAATACTAAAACATATATAGCAGAAACTTTAAGTAGAGGCTTTAATGAACAGGGAAGGGGAGAATAAAGATTTCCATGAGGGGAAAAAATAAAAAGGAAATACTCAGAACATGAGTGGATAAATCTGTAAATCAAGCTTTACTGCACATCTTATTTAAATGTTCTTTTTTAAAAGCCATAAATTATTGATTGAAGGGGCATAGCCTTTGGGGCAAAATGTAACCAGATAGTTTTGTATAGGAAGCTAGAATGAAAATATTGTTATACCTGAGATGACTTAATACAACTGCTGTAAAACAGAGAGTACTGTAAAGCACTAAGAAGTGGTATATAAGTCTAAGTGCCATAGCTATTGCTAAAGCTCATTCAATATGAATTGGACTTTTAATCAGCAAACCATGTAGCTATTTTACCAGCTCTGCATATCCTCCAATGTTCTTACACAGTACAGATGACATGGTCATTCCAGGAATGTAGAAGACCAGGAGGAAAGCCCTCTGCCTCCAACAGTTTGGGGCAGCTTAGAGCAAACGAGCTTTTAGAAAACGTTTGTTTGTTTGTGTGTTTACTTTTAATGTGCCAATTTATTTACTTCACTCAATTTCTATACCACTCTATTTTCATAGAATCCGAACAGTTTATACCCACAATCATAATTTAAGGTTAATTTCCTAGCCAAAATAATGCTGTTAACAGCAACTAACCTATGTGTTCCCCATACTGAAGTAGAATAATGGTCATTGTTCCGAATTGCATGATTTCACTCCTTTTTCCAAAGTATTTAACAGTTGTCAAAATGTCTAACGGTAGGTTGGTCCACAGGAAGTGCAATCACTAAGAAGACTTGACAACAGGGTAGTTGAAGATGGCAATCCTTCAAATGAGAGACCCTCAGCAAGTCCAGATTCAACCCAGAGAAGGACAGGAATCCTTCAGTCACTATGCATGTTAAGAAAATGGGAGCTGACGGTTGTTCTGCCCACCTTGAGCAGAAGGAGATTGAAAAGTACACTGATTTCTTCCAGGGTATCTTCTGTAATGGTGCCTATTTAATTCTATTCAGAGATAAGAAAACCCAAGCAATAATATTTCATCTTGTCAGGTTATTTAGCTCTTACATTCAGCAAAAGCTATTAGAAGAATCCTGAACCTTAAGAAGTGCTCTCTTTAAACATTATAATTCAATAATTTGCAAGCTGTAGTTTATATTGTGTAATTTAAAATGCTGTTATTAGTAATGATGGATAATTTTTTTCAGTTTCTCCACTCTTTTTCATATTTGTTTGATTGGCCAAATTATTAAATTCATTATCTCCACACAGACAGACCCTACATCATTACAAGGGAGGCAGCAAAGCCACAAGAAATCTTCTTTTGCCCACCCATCTCTTGGCTGCTGCTATTAACCTGTTTTGGCACAGGAAAATGGAAAACGCACCCACTCATCCCCTCACACAAAATTGCTATCTTTTGAGGGATCCCAGGTAAGGTTTATAAAGAGTAGATGCTTCCAGCTGGATAAGAAGAGAGTTGGACTAGAAGACCTCCAAAGTCCCTTCCAACTCTTGTGCTCATCATGACAGATTGAGGGAGGATCTCTCCAATCTGGACTTAATACATCTTTGTTCATTTTAACCATTCTGGCATATTCTACTATGTATTCCTTTTTTTGGTACCGAACCTGCAAACAGATTTTGAACCAGCAATCTTTCATATGTTAAGTGAAGATTGCAGCCACCACACTGTTTCAACTGTGTTGTTACAAGGATATATGTTATCTATTAGAACACAGGTAGTTCTCAACTTATGACCAAAATTTATGTTGCTAAGTAAGAGATTTGTTAAGTGGGGTTTGCCCCATTTTACAACCTTTCTTGCCACAATTGTTAAGTGAATCATTGCAGTTGTTAAGTTAGTAAGACAGTTAAGTGAATCTGGCTTTCCCATTAAACTTTGCTTGTCAGAAGGTCACCAGAAAGTGATCACATGATCCCAGGACACCATAAATATGTGTTAGTTGGGGATGCTGCAATGTGTGAAAGTATGAAAAATTGTCATGTCACTTTTTTCAGTGCTATTGTAATTTTGAATGGTCACTAAATGAACTGTTGTCAAGGACTACCTGTAAGAGTACCCGTTTCTTTGCAAAATAGCTAGTAAACTGCTAAATCAGCCTAAAACAGACTGAAATATTTCATTCCAAACAGACAGAAACACTCCAAAAGCAACATAACAAACAAACATAGTTTGGAAGTGGAACAGAAAAATCTATCTTGAGCTTACTTTGAAGGCGAGTGGGAAATTAATAAAAAGTGATGTCCATTTTTACCCTTCAGAAATAACAACAAATTAATTCTGACAACGAGGCAATTTACCAGCATGGATAGACCCTATGTGCTTTCTGAACATTTAGAATAGTCTCCACCTTTTCACATTTGATCAGGAGCTGCTTAATATTAGTTGTTGTTATTATTTTCCATGTTCAAGGTCCAGGAAGAGCCTGGAGATTATTAGTAATGTCGCTCAAATATATAGGGTTTCCCCCCCCCCCGATTTTGGAGTAGTTGGGGAGATATTGTATAAAACAGCTTGCTAAGCCTTCCTTAGCAATGTGTGGCCGTGCCTTCGTGTTTTGAATCTTGGAGGCTCTCTAAGCAAGTCTCTGAAGTTTTCTTTTGGCAATATTTCCAAACAGTTTGACATTGCCTTTTTCCTAGGGCTAAAAGAGAATGACTGGCCCTCAGTTACCCAGCTGGCTTTGTGCCTCAGGTAAGACTAGAACTCAGAGTCTCTCAGTTTCAATTGATGCCTTAACCACCACACTGGACTGGATCTCTCATTGTTGTTTTGCCAGGATCAGAATAATGATGGACTTTATACTCAAGCAGTGATATGATTTTGGGATGAAAGGCTGTGATGAGGCTTTCCGGTGTCCTGATGTTTTGCTTTGACTGGCATTTTCAGAGGCAAAGAGCGCCATTTTTTCTGCTGATGAAATGTTAGGACACCAGAAAACTAGACCCCTGCCATTAAGCTCAAAAGCTTATCACTGCTTAATTGATGCCAGGCACAAAAACATAAAACAATATACAGTTTTACATTGTTTTAACAAAGCTGGCTGATACTGTAAATTATTAGAGAGTGAATGGCCTTAATAAGTATGGGATTTGTTTGCATGCTTGCTTGCTTTACGGATTCCTTGCTCACAAACGATCAGATGCCTTATTACTTCATAAAGGTAATATTACTTCTTTCTTAGAAAGGATATTTTTATGCAATTGGCTTTTCTTTCTTTCTTTCTTTCTTTCTTTCTTTCTTTCTTTCTTTCTTCATTCATTCATTCATTTATCTTTCTTTCTTCTTCCTTTCCTCCCTCTTTCTCTCTCTTTGTACCCTGAATATGTAAAATCAACAGCCAATCTGCAAATGCAATATATTTAGCGACTTGTAAACATACAATGCACTCGGTTTTAGTATTTTTTTTAATGAGGACACAGTTTCTAAAACTAGTAGGTATTTTTGTGCAGTATGAGGAAATAACAATTTTAAAATTGTGAGGAGCACTGTTTATAAAAGCTGAAGGATATTCTTTTTTCTCAGATAAGTAATTAAATTGTGGTTTAGTCAAGTACTCACTGATCTGATTTGTAGATGAACTGTAAAAGGCATTCACTGTTGTTGGACTAGTAAACCACCTGTTGAAAAGAGAAAAGAAAAGCAGATATGATGTTCTTATTCTATTAACCAGAAAACATCTGTCACAGTCTGTCTCCATCCCCTTTCGCCCCCACAAATGTCAAGTTCCTATATGAACTCATTGCTCTTTTTGGCTAAATTTGGATCTCCCTCAAGATTTAAACTACAATTGCAGAGCCTGCCATTCAAAGCCACAGCAGGCATCTTATTATTCTATGTACAAAGGAAATCAGGATACAACTATGGAGCAAAGGATGAAGATTAATAGTCTGTAAAAGTGGTTCAAACACCTACAGGTAGTCCTCAACCTAGAACTATTCATTTAACAACCATTCAAATTACAATGCCATCAGAAAACATCACTTATGACTTGTACTTACACTTACAACCATTACACAACCCTTGGGCTCCTATGATAGCAATTTGGGCACTTGGCAACCTGTCTGTATTTATGTTCAGTTGTAGTATCCTGCACTCACATGGTTTGATCTGCAACATTTTTTTGCTGATGTCCAGGGAAAAACAAACACCCATTGGGGAAACTAGATTCATTTAACAATGGTGTGGTTCATTTAACACAATCGATAAAAATTGTGGTAAAATTGGGTCTGACTCAACGTACAACTGTAATGACTTACAATGACAATTCTGATCCAAATTGTGTTCATAAGTCAAGGACTACTAGTACAATAGAATATCTTCCATCCATATTTGACATTATAGCTAAAAGACATAAGCTTCCCTTTTTTAAATGAAATTTTAGAAAATGCATTAATCATGGATATCAAAATATCAAAATTATAGGATTTATGAGATTATCCACCATTTTATCAGTTTTTTTAATAAACCATCATCAAATATACTTGTATAATATTATTTAATGTTAAACTGTAAAACAATATAACAATTATTTTTATTATCCATTCTATATTTTAAATATCCTATATCATATATAAGCCTGAATATCACTGAATAGAGATCTAATTGTTAATACTTATAATACAATAGACTTTATTTAGCAGGCATGCTTTGTCTCCCTATTCTGCACTCTTCTGGAAAACATTTTCCAGTAAAACCATAAGATGCAAGATATACTTCAGTAAGAGAGTAGAAGATGAGTGACATCTAGTCTGAGGAATCAGGAGAAAACATTTAGCAAGGTTGACTGCATTCCAATTTCAGAGTCATTTACAGCAGCAGCCAAATACGCTAATCTGAAAAGCAGCAGCACAGATGCTTAAAAAGAAGTGGCCTTACATAGGATAACATTGAATGACTTTTTGGAATGACCTGGAGTGGCACTTAGGTCACTTTTATTGGAAATCTAAAATGTCATTGCACATTCTAAGTCTCCACAATGATCATAACCTTTAGCATCATTTCTTTATCTTATTTGCTTCAATTGTCTCAGAGCTTTCTTTCAATACGTTCTAACCTAGAGACCTCGACCAGCCTTAACCCAAAGAGATGAAAGCTGTCTCCATAAGTTTTATAATCACTTAAGATGGAAAAATATTTAGTATACTTCTTAAAAAGTATTAACTTTTATAAATGTCTATTGTTTATCATTAACATGCTTTAATTTTTTTATACATTACCTGTAATATACCTGTATATTACCTATACAAAAATGTCCACCAGACCATTCATTACTGTACAGAGATTACACCTTTGCAGGAGAAAATTAATGCCAATAAAATTTCCCATATGCAAATACCAAACCAACAAACAGCATTATATTGGTAATGGTGTTGGTGGAAAGAGGTGACTTTTCTTGTTCTTCCAAATACTGATATAAATGAATAAGGATGGAATGAAGTTGCCTTATATAATTTCATTACATACCCCAGTGTCCCCAAACTTTGTTAGATTTGTGTATACAGTACAAATGCTTCGGGAAAGATTCCCTATATAGATTCTCCTTATGTTCAGATATTTAAATTAGGCTTCAAATACAGTCTGCAAATATTACATATGGTCACTAAAAAAGGTAAAGGTTCCCCCGCACATGCGTGCTAGTCGTTTCCGATTCTAGGGGCCAGTGCTCATCTCCATTTCAAAGCCGAAGAGCCAGCGCTTGTCCGAGGATGTCTCCGTGGTCATGTGGCCGGCATGACTAGATGCCAAAGGCGCACGGAACGCTGTTACCTTCCCACCGTAGTGGTCCCTATTTTTCTACTCACATTTTTATGTGCTTTCGAACTGCTAGGTTGGCAGAAGCTGGGACGAGTAACAGGCGCTCACTCTGTTACGTGGCACTCAGGATTCGACCTGCCAAACTGCCGACCTTCTGATCGAAAAGCTCAGCGTCCTAACCCACTGAGCCACTGAGTTCCTTGTTGTTGTTGTTAGTTGCGAAGTCATGTCCGACCCATCGCGACCCTATGGACAATGTTCCTCCAGGCCTTCCTGTCCTCTACCATCTTCTGGAGTCCATCTAAGCTCATGCCTACTGCTTCAGTGACTCCATCCAGCCACCTCATTCTCTGTTGTCCCCTTCTTCTATTGCCCTCAATCAAAAGCTAGAGTTGTCTTTATTTCTTCCTGCCATCTACTGGTTATCCAGTACATTTCAGAGATCAGATTTTTCATGCTTATTTAAATAACTGAAAAACTGTAAAATAATAATGTAAGGCCTGCTTTTTAAATACAGATTTTTGGCTAATTTCAGAACAGTTTGTAAAAAAGACTAATTATGCAGTTTTACTGTAACATGTCTTTTCAGGCTATCCTTTATTGCCGAGTTCTAAATTAAGCATGTAAAATACTGCATAGCAGAAAATTCAGCTACAATAAATTCAAAATGTGCAAATATTGAAAAATCGTTACAACTTACTATTCCTCCTCAAAAAGGTTCTAAAATTCTTCCTGCAATATAATGTCTCAAGATAGTGTGATTTAATCCTTCTCATTTTATTTGTTTGTTTATTTGCAAGTTTTAAAGGCCAGCTAACACCAGAATAACTCGGGGCATCTTACATTAAGAACAGAAAATAGTAAAAATATGTTTGTCTATGTTTGACCTCTTCCCTGACTGGGAAAGTTGATAGTTTAGTCCAAAACTATTAATGGGCATTGATAGGATTTCTCCTGGCCTATTGGAGAACTTCATGGCCAGTTAAATGGTAGAAAATGGAAGATACTCAACCATATCTGGGATGTGGCTATAGGAATATTTTGGAGATTTCACTGTAGGAAATTACAGTTTGAATTAGTATTCTGGGGGGGAAAGCTGATTCCAATACTTGTCTATTATCAACACTAAGATTAGAAACACAAAGACCCCTAAATTCTGCATCTGCCACCCAAAATCTAAAGACATGACCTTTATGACATAATAGGATTAACCCACCACCATTAGAATACTAAAAGGGCACACTGAAGCTCAGGTCAAAGTTCATTGCACAGGGACAACCACAAACAGGAACAACTCCAAACACAAAGCCCCAAAAGGTATAAAAACCCACCCACTCCCAGCTCCATTTTGTCAGCCACCCCAGAAACATGCTACCATCACTGATGTTTCTGGCAACTAAATAAACTGAACCTTCTTTCCTAAGCAGTCTCCATTTTGTTTATTCCTGGCTTAGACTGGACCCTGATGAAAATTTTTCTTTCAACGGGCCTAATGCAATTTTATAAAGAGTAATATGATAAAGAGTAATGTTTCTCCTGATTTCAGTTGACTTTATAATTAAAGTTTTCTCCCCTTCTGAGATATCTATATGACTGGCTATTACAATGATGACAGAAAAATAATCCTCACAATCTGAACTCTCAGATAATGAGGACTGTATTTTTATGTTTGGAAGGAATAAAATGGGTTACTGTATCTCCAGATTTGCATGGTCTGGATTTTAACAGACTATAAAACCTTGATTCCTGACCTAAAATGAAAGGCATGTGTATAAAGTAGTTGTATTGAAACTGAATTGAAAGGCCCTTACACTGTTGCAATACAAGCCCTGCCATTTTCTACATCTTTCACACACCCTGAACAGTCAGAGCTTTCAGCACAACAGCAAGATGCTGTTTTTTGTCCTGATTCAACCAACAAGCTCCTAGAGAATTTCTGATTCAGATTCAGTTCTCCTTTAAACTTGATGCTCAACAACTGAATTTAGACAGCACAGGTCCACGGCCTATTTTATATCTCAGAAACTACACATATAGACTTGTCATGTGAGAAAAAGATACAATGCACTGTAAATCTAATAAACAGGATCCCAAGGAAAAGCCATAAGAAATGCCTTACAATTATGGCACAAAACGTTTATATATTACTATGCTCTGTCTGTTTGTGCTAACTAGTTCAGAACACATTCCCTCAAACCCTCTGAAGAAAATTAAGCCAAATAAATATGAAGAACAAGTGGGAAAAGCTAATATTAAACAGCCCTTGGAGAAAGAAAAAGAATAAAGATAAGCTGGAGTTTAATGTAATACATGCTGAGTTGTTGAACAGTTCTCTTCATTCCAAAGTAGAACAGTGATGGAAGATAATACATATGAGACTGCCCTACAATTTTATATTTCAGGAAATATTTGCCAATTAATTTAATCTTCAGTGACATTTTAAAGACTAACAATCTTCTTAGTGAAGCTAATAACCACATCCATAAGAATGAAACATCAAGGGGGGTTATCTCCTTTTTCATAAAGTAGAAAATGTGTTTGTTGCTCTGGACACTCATGACAAACTAAATATAATTTGTTATAGAAATGATAGCAAATAATCTAGAAGAATCTCGGAACATCTTCAGGTTTTTCTCTTAGTTTACAACATACACATACAAAACAAGGGCTATGATAGGTGTTGCTGTGGCTTTTGTATTATATTGCAATTCAGATCTCAGCAATGTAGTGGCCTACTCCCCCCTCTTTTACGCCCAGAGAGGTGCACAACAGATAGATGGAAGAAGCAGCTGTTTCATGATCTTCTTTGCAAATTCTTCTGCACACTGAAATGCAGTAGCAGGACTTAAAAGAGGAAAAGGATGCAGTTTGTGGAAAGGATTTAAGATATATGTGGTTGTGGAGCCCCACTTCTCTTTGTCAAACTAGAGGGGGAAGGAGAAAGGAATGTCATTTCCTCTTGATTCTTTGTCTTATGATATCATCTGGCAAACATCCTCTTTTAAAATAAAAGGAGAAGCTTACTTTCATCCAGTTTAAAATGAAGATTCAATCCCATTACTTTATTGACCCTAAGTTCATAATAATAACAACTCTGCTTATTTTTGTGGATAGCCATCTTTTATAAAAATTCTGTTAGATGGAAATTCTAGCAGTACCATTCCAAACAGCCATAATTGCCAGCAGAAACTCATCTGTAGCACAGTTATCATTATTAAGTTCTAAACCAGGCAAACTAAGCATTTTAAAATTTTACCAGTTTCAGAACAATAGATTGGGGATGAGAAGTCTAAAATTTGTGTTAAATTATATTTCTTGTATATTAATTGTCTGAATATTGTATATTAATTGTCTGTATATTAATTGTCTGGATTTCATCTCAATACTTCCCCAGCACATCTCTTCCCAACTCACTCTGTTTTGGGGACTTCTTTTCTCAGCCAGTAGAAATCTGATTGGGCCACATGTCTGCGAGTCTGAAGGACATTGCCAAAATAGTCTGCTTCTGAAAACTTCATCTGGAAATAAATATAAAGATTATGCTAATATAATTAAATTAAAACAGATGAACAACCTTAATATACTAGACAAGTAAAATATCAGAATTTAAATATTCTGAAAAAAATGCTGCCTCCTCCTCCTTTTCTCCATTGTGGTCCAAAACCAAATCAGATGCAATCCAAAAACATAATAGCATTATAACAGTTTGATACAAATAATACTTCTATTAACAATTTGGATATGATACAATTCATTGAAACCAATATATGGAACAATTAAAAGGGTGGTCTTAAGACCTCTCTCATTTATTGGGTTTGCTTTGTAGTCTTTCTATTAAAAGGCAAATTAATTAAGAGTGCACTTCCACCTAGAATTTACATCCTAGAAATCTACCTTCTAAGGTTTTGAAATTGCCCTAGAGGCATAACAGCATTGATTAAGTGCTGCAGAAATTCTTTTTATATCTGCTATCCATAACTGCAGAAGGAAAGACATTAAAATGTGTTTTGAAAAAGGACCATTGGTGATGGATATAGGACAACTTAAAAATGTACAGGTTGTGGCTCCCTTAATTCACTGAGGTGAAAATATGACCAAACGACTGCTATTAAATTATGTCCAATGCATCATAATATTTCTTCATAAAATTCCATTTCATATATAGTCAGAGAACATGCCACGTGAAGTAGTTTGGATATTGCTATCCAAATGTCTTGTTCTACAATCATATACTAGGAGGGACAAATGTCCTATGATTAGTTCCTAACACCTGTTTCAGTGCTAATCAACCAGCTTCTATTCTAAATAAAACATTGGATGTACTTCTAGGTGTAGAAAATATGGCTCTCAGAAAGATTGTATTATTTCATATAATTAGAATTTTATGCTGGGGTTCAGTTGCATACACCATAAAGAATTGTACTACCAATTTTGAAAGAAATAATCTTTCAAAGTACTATTGGTTGCCTTTCTATGTAGAATAGAATATAGAATAGAATAATAACTTTATTGTCACTGTGAATGTACACTAATGGGCATACATTAAAATGAAATTTCGTTGCATTCACCTCTCAAAGCATCACCACCTCCAATATACACTACATAATTATGAGAAACATAAATAAATAAATAAATAAATAAATAAATAAATAAATACAGAAGTATGCATATACCCACACATATTATATGACACAAACAACAGTCTAGTTTGGGTTATGTATACATGTGCATGGCGAGAAAAATGAATGTAATAATATAATAGTATATAATTGTCAGTTGTGAAAGATCAAGACAACACATGAAGTTACAATTAATCTGATTTATTACTAATCATGCCTATGCATAAGAATCTACTCAATTAATGGCTAACACTATTTTCTCATTAGACAAAAGTCAATGGAATTCAAGAAGTGTTGGACTTAGTCAAAGGTCCATAGAGACTCTAGGCTGATTTCTCATTGATTCCACCCCAAACTTTGCCAATCCTTCGACAATAATACCATTTTTCAAACTGAATTTTCCCCTATAAATGTTAACATCAAAATATGTAGGTTATGTGTCTAATAACTTTGGTGCTTTTCTATATTGGAAAGCAATACAATTCTGTTGAAAAGAGTTCTGTTTCCATGACTTCTATAAATACACAATTGCAAGATTATCTTATTTTTAAATGAATAGAATTGTCTTTCTGCATTAGAAAATTAGTAAATATTGCCATGTGAGCATATACTAGGAAATTCCATAGACAACAAATGTGGTTTTCCCCAACATATAGCACACTGGAAAACTTAACATAATTATTCCACTGTTGCTTCTAGAGCTTGGTACTGCATGCATTTTGATTACTATTTATGGAATGCATTTTGAAGGTGAATAGTATAAAAATGTGGGAGAACAAGTATACTTTAAAATCCCTTCCTTGAATCATATTTGAGAAAAGTTAATAATCTTGACATCTGAAAGAAAACTAATGATATTTTTAAATATGAAATATTTGGAACCAAAAAATAAACAAGCTGCAAACATAAAATTGGTCTTCTCTTAAAAAAATTTAATGCTTCCATCAGCTAAATTTTAATTCATTTTCAGATTATGGCCTTTAAGAGCTAATAAATATTTTGTCACATTGAGGAAATGACTTAAAAATATAACTGCTGGCAACTTCAAAAAAAAATAGAAATATGATAATGTCACAGTTTTAAACTCAGACCCTACAGTTAAGGGTATTTGTTTAGTATAATTTTCAGAATTGCCAAAAAACTGCTTCAACTCAAAAGCAGTTGTCTCTTCATAATTTTTTTCTGTATTTACAGAAAAACCTACTTATTGCATTGACCTGTGAAAGCCTAGATATTAAACTAAAAGGCACCTAGCCAAGTTGTTTATGCCAAACGATTCCCGTGTAATTTATGTTATTCTGAAAAACATATAAACATACATATTTCATTGAAAAACATTATTAAGCACATAAGAAATAAAAGTGTGAAAATATTTAAAAGAGCTAAACCCAAATAAACATTTTATTGCAGACTTTATTTCAAGGAACAATTCCTTGGAAATTATGAATTTAAAGCTCCACTTGGATACCAATCAAAAGTCTCTCTCTTTCTCTTTCTCTCTCTTTTTCCTCTTTCCATTATTTATCCCAGCTTTGATTTCTAACCATCTTTGCCAGTTCTTGTTAAAAAAATTGTCAACAATCGTGCAAAGTACTAACTGTTAGCTTAGTATTGCTTACATCAGGGTGTTAAAAGCCTCTAATCTTAGATGACTGAATTATTATCTACTTAGGGATGCTGTTTGCTTGACTGAACTTTGGCTTTTCCATATGAAGCATAAACAGCCCAGAGAGGCATCCACCCTACTGTGGGGACCATGCACACTATGTCGCTCCATGGCAGCAAGCAGGACAACTCCGAATGCGGGGAAGAGCTTACCACCAAGACTCACCTTTAGGAGAGCTCATCCAGATGGATGGAAGAGATGGCTGCCATGGATCCACAAGGGAGGTGGTCATTTGGTGTGGGGAAAAGGGAAGACTGGGATGGAAGAGTTCAGTGTGTAACCTTCACCTGGGGCAGCCAAAAACCAGGCTATAGGCCCAAGATGGAACTATTCAATGATGATGAAGAAGCTAAAGGAGAACTGGATCCAACTGACCAGATCCTAAAGCGGGTGATGCATTTCAAGATAGAGGTGTTCCAGGACTTAAATGTAAATGTAATAAAAATAAAAATAAATAAATAAATAAATAAAATCCAGATGATGCAGAGGGAGATGTGAGAACAGCTCAAAAAAGCTGGGGGAAGCAAAGGTGAGGCCGTAGTCACTGAGGCAGCAGCAGAACTGGTGAGCTCCACTGAAAGTGAGGAAGCTAGGGTCAGGGTCATCACCCTGGCCCTGGAAGAAGCCGCCGCCTGGTGGATGGTAACCCTGCACAATTCAAATGCCCCAGAGCTATGGAATTTCAACCACTTTATATCAGCCCCTAAGATGGTGGTTCAAAGACAGGAAGGCACAGGACTGCATAAAAATGGTCAGGCAAGGATGTTGCCCCATAGCCTAGTACATGGAGACATTCTGGGACCTGGCATGTTGTCTCAACTGGCCGGAGGACAATCCTGGTAAGCTGCTTCCAGGATGGGCTTAACAATGAGCTATACAATGCCTACATTCCTCCCAGGGCCCCAGTTTGCCTACACGACTGGTGCATCCCAGCCAAGGAAGCAGAGATTGACCAGAATCACAACCCATACAGATCAGGGAAGACTTGGAAAGATCTCCCCTGGAAAAGAAAGGAGAGGCACCCAGACCCACATTGACTCAGCCACGATCAACTGCCTGCTTCAAATGCAGCAAGGAAGGGTTATTGCATCTCACATGAAGCAGTAGAAATGGATCCAGAAAAAGTGCAGGCTGTGCTAGAGTGGGATGTCCCATGCACCAGGAAACAACTGCAAAGCTTCCTGGGCTTCGCTAACCTATAGGCAATTCATCCCCTCCTTTGCACAGATGGCCCTCCCCATCACAAACTTACTGAGAATGAAGGGAGGGGGCAAGCCGAAACCCAGCCAGCCTCTAAAGTGGACAATGGAATGCCAAGCCACATTCAAGAAATTAAAAAGACTTTTTTCCACAGAGCCGGATCTGAAGTACCAGCAGGGGCACTTTTACTTCAGGAAAACAAAACTATAACCCTGTGCTTACGTCTCAAAAAGCTGAGATAGAACAACGCTGGGAAGTGTGGGAGAAGGAGGCTTATGCCCTAAGGTGGGCTCTTCTCACCTGGAGACATAAAATTCCCTTCCAGGTCTGGACAGATCATGAAAACCTGGAAGCACTGAAAACCCCAAAGAAATTATCCCCCAAACAGGCCTGATGAGGACAATACTTCCAACGGTTCAATTTTACTCTACACTATCTGCCGGGTTGGGGAACCTCCTAGCAGACACCTTATTGAGATTACCACAATATAACAGTGTAAAAACAGAAATAGTTAAACCCATGCTTCCAATACAGCAGCTAGCAGCACCAGTGACCACGAGAGTACAATCAAAGGGTAAACCCCTGCCAGACATCACTGCCACATCTGAATTCAAACAAATATTGGAGAATGATGACTGGTTCCTTAGTCACAAAAACCTCTGTTCCATATGAGATGGGCTTGCATGGGTAGCGGGGAAAATGTATGTACCAGCAAGCCAGAGACTAAGGACTATACAGACCTGCCATGACTCCAAAGTGGCTGGGCATTTTGGATTCATGAAAATGTTACACCTCCTATAATGACAAATTTTGGTGGCCCTTCATTAAGAAAGACATGGAGGGTTATGTCGCCAGCTGCCCTACGAAGGCAGGAAAAAACACCTGGCCTTTTGCAACTAGTTACAAACCTTTCAGCACCCTGGAGAGAGATGACTATGTATTTTATTGTAGAATTACCCAAGAGTGCTGAAAATACCGTTATTTGGGTGGTGACCGACCTGTTCTCAAAACAGGTCCATTTCATCCCTTGCCCAAAGATACCAATGGCAAAGACTGGCAAAGATGTTCCTACAACATATCTACTGTTTGCATGGAGCCCCACAGCACATAATCTCTGGTAGGGCAGTCTAATTCAACTCAAAATTCTGGAGGACATTTTTGGACCTTTGGACCAAGGTCTGTCATCTAGTTATTATCCTCAAACAAATGGTGGGACAGAACGAACAAACTCAGTACTGGAGCAGTACCTACAGTATTTTATCATCTATCAACAAGACAACTGGACCAACCTTCTCCCATTTGCTGAAGTAGCGTACAACAATGTGGTCCATTCTAGCACAGGGTTCACTCCTTTTCAAGTAGCCACAGAACAAGTTTTAACCCCATGCCCGAATTGCCAAATAACGAGCCCACCATCCCTTCCCATAAGGAACGGATTAAGCAGTTGCAAAACACCTGGCCATCAGTCAGAAATGCCTTAGAAGAAGGCTCAGGCAGACAAGAGAATGGAACCTAAACAGTTCAAAGTAGGGGACCAGGTATACTTGTCTATTAGGTTCCTTCAATCATTGCAGCCATTAAAGAAACTAGGACCCAAATTTGTGAGTCCATTCTCAATAAAATGCATCATAAACCCTGTCACAGTAGTACTGGAACTCCCAAAACCCTTAAGGCAAATCCTTAATTCCACTACAGCCTGTTAAATCTGAAATAGGTTCAGGTTCAGGTTTATTCAATTTCTATACCGCCCTTCTCCCGAAGGACTCAGGGCGGTTAACAGGGCATGTATAAATAACAGTACAAAAATTAAAAAGAAATTAAACCAATGCCCAATTAAAATACAATGACAGTAAAATAGTAAAAAAAAACCATTAAAAAAACCCCCTAATATTCCCCATCAGGCCAGACCAGCTAATTCAAATAAGTGGGTCTTCAGCCCGCGGCAGAAGGAGCGAAGGTCCGATGCCATCCGGAGCTCAACCGGCAGTTGGTTCCATAATGCCGGAGCACCCACAGAGAAGGCCCTCCCCCTGGGGGCCACCAGTCGACATTCCCTGACCGGAGGCACCCTGAGGAGGCCCTCTCTGTGGGCACGCACAGGGCGGAGGGGAGTTGACACAGGCAGCAGGTGGTCCTCGAGGTATCCCGGACCCATGCCATGTAAGGACTTAAAGATCATAACCAAAACCTTGAACCTCACCCGGAAGACAACTGGTAACCAATGTAGCTCGCGGAGCAAAGGTGTAACATGGGAGTACCGGGAAACTCCCAAGACAACTCTCGCGGCCGCATTCTGTACCAGTTGGAGCCTCCGAGTGGTCTTCAAGGGAAGCCCCATGTAGAGAGCATTGCAGTAGTCCAGGCGAGAGGTCACGAGCGCATGAGTGACCGTACACAGGGCATCCCGGTCCAGATAGGGCCGCAACTGGCGCACCAGGCAAACCTGGGAGAAAGCCCCCCTAGTCACGGCCACTATATGATCTTCCAGAGTAAGTCATGAATCTAGGAGGACTCCCAAGTTGCGAGCCCTATCCACGGGGGGTAAGGACTCACCCCCCATAAGAAGAGATGGAATATTTTGAATGTCCCGGGATGCCGGAATGCACAGCCACTCAGTCTTGTCAGGGTTGAGTTGAAGTCTGTTCCTCCCCATCCAGGCCTGAACCGCCTCCAGGCAACGGGACATCACATCGAGGGCATCACTGGGGTGGTTTGGGGTCGAAATAAAAAGTTGGGTATCATTGGCATATTGATGATACCCAACTCCAAAACCACGAATGATCTCACCCAGCGGTTTCATGTAGATGTTGAACAGGAGAGGCGAGAGGACCGACCCCTGAGGAACTCCACAAGCGAGGGTCCTAGTGGTCGACCTCTGCCCTCCTGCCAACACCGACTGTGAGCGTCCCAGGAGATAGGAGGAGAACCACTGAAGAACTGTGCCTCCCACTCCCAATCCCCTGAGACGCCGCAGCAGGATACCATGGTCGATGGTATCGAAAGCCGCCGAGAGGTCTAATAGGACAAGGACAGAGGAATATCCTCTGTCCCGAGCCCTCCAGAGATCATTCACCAGAGCGACCAATGCCGTCTCCGTGCTGTACCCGGGCCTGAAACCCAATTGGAACGGGTCTAGATAATCCGCTTCATCCAGGACCAGGGGAAGCTGATGCGCCACCACACTCTCAACAACCTTCGCAAGAAAGCGAAGGTTGGAGACCGGACGAAAGTTGTTCAAAACAGCTGGGTCCAGAACAGGCTTCTTGAGGAGAGGTCTCACCACCGCCTCCTTCAAGACGGCGGGGAAATTACCCTCACTCAAAGAAGCAGATATAACTGCCTGGAACCAGCCTCGTGTCCTCTCCCGGGCTGCATAAACCAGCCAAGAAGGGCACGGGTCCAATAAACATGTGGTGGAGCTCAGCCTCCCCATAATCCTGTCCACTTCCTCAGGGGTTACAGAATCAAACTCCTCCCAGATAACATCGACAAGACCGCCCGTGTCCTGCTCGTCAGACTCTGCCCAGTTGGAGTCCAGACCGGTCCGAATCCGAGCGATTTTATCCAGCAGATGTTGTCCAAACTCCTCGGCACGACCCTGCAAGGGATCCTCCCTCACCTCCTGATTAAGGAGGGAGCGGGTCACCCTAAACAGGGCGGCCGGGCGATTTTCTGCGGACGCGATGAGGGCAGAGAAGTAATTACACCTCGCCGTCCTCATCGCTGCGAGATAAGACCTAATAAAGGTTCTTAGTCGCAACCGGTTGGATTCGGATCGGCTGGACCTCCAACAGCTCTCTAGGCCCCGTTTCCGACGCTTCATCTCCCGGAGCTCCGAGGAGAACCATGGAGCTCGTTGGGATCTGCACCGGGTCAGGGGCCACAAGGGTACAACTCGGTCAAGTGCCTCAGTGGCCGCCCTTTCCCAGGCTTCCACTAGGGCATCCGCCGAGTTGTGAGCAACGGAGGCAGGTGGGGACCCCAGCACCGCCTGGAATCTATCAGGATCCATTAAGCATCTGGGGCGGTACCATCTAATTGGCTCCGTACCCCCACGGCGGGGGGTGGCAAAACGGAAGACCAGCCACAGGAGGTGATGATCGGTCCATGACAGGGGCATAATAAATGGAGAGCCCCCACCAAGATCATCAAACCACCGTCCAGATAAAAAACCAGGTCAAGGGTGTGGCCTCCCTCATGAGTTGGTTCAGAAATTACTTGCGTCAGGTCCATGGCCGTCATGGAAGCCATGAACTCCCGAGCTAGCTCAGATGAGCCTCCCAGGGATGGTAGATTGAAGTCACCCAAAACTATAAGTTTGGGGAACTCAATCACCAACCCCGAGAGGATATCGAGCAGCTCGGGCAGGGCTGCCACTGCGCGACTAGGCGAAAAGTACACCAGCAGCAAGCCCAACTGTGCCCCCGGACCAAATCTCAAGAAGAGAGACTCACACCCGACTATCTGAGGAACGGTGGTCTCCCGCGGACATAAGGTCTCCCTGATAGCTACCGCCACACCCCCACCCCTACCTTGAGCTCGTGGCCGGTGTAGCACCCGGAAACCTGGTGGGCAGAGGTCAACCAAAGGGACCCCACCCTCCGGGCCCAACCAAGTCTCCGTGATGCAAGCCAGGTCCGCATGCTCACCCTCAACTAAATCCCTAACAAGGGGAGCTTTGTTAACCATGGACCTGGCATTCAGGTACACCAACCGGAGCTCAGGAGGCTGCACATCCTCGCTCCCGGAACCTTGGGGAAGAAACAGAGGGTCGGAGCGCCTCACCGCTTGCAAATAGCGGAGACGGCCCCCCCGGTAACGATACGCCCCTCTGTTTATGCACCTGCTGCCATTCCCCAACGTCGTGGGAATCGACAGTCCCACGACCCACTCCAGAGCCCCGGAGACAACCACACCCTGTTCTCCCCCCGCGCGACCAGACCCAAGCCTGGCCTGAGCCATGGTTGATTGACCACCCCCCATAGCCAAACAACCCCCACCCCATCCCACCCTTCTCCCTAACCCAATAAAAATTTTTGATAAAAAATTAACCAGGGGCCTCCTATTAAATTTATGTTGAAGGCCCCTGCCCCTGCCCAGCCATCTCTCTGGGTCCCAACAATCGGGCCCTTCATCGAGATTGGAGGTATTTATAAAGGCGGGTTGCACCCAGGAGAGGGGGGCACCCCTGAGGGCGAACAAGTCTGTGCTGGTGTATCGCCGCATATAGGTTCGGCAAGTCCAGGATAGGCAGTCCCATAATTGGTCATGTCCATAGGAGGATCGAAGGACGGAAATAAATATCTGGATCCACACCCAACTTCACTGCCACTCAGTTGGGTGCCCCCAGAAATAACCTCACCTTTAAGGCCAGCAGCTTCTCCTCTTCCTCTATCCATCATGGTAGAGGGTGAGCAACACTTTGAAATTAAGGAGATCCTAGATTCACGCAAACACCAAGGGGCTACACAGTACTTAGTGGCCTTCCAAAATGAATGGGTTCATAAAAAAACATGTTAGAGCTCCAAAACTGCTCAAACGTTTTTATGCTCATTACCCTGACAAACCTGATTAACTTGTTTTTCTCTTCCCCCTCCCAATTTTATTATTTTCTGTCTCTTCAGCAGACTTCTCCTTCTTTTAAGGGGGGCAGCATGTCAGAAACCCCTTCAATGTTTCTTTTCAGGCTCTGCCATTCTAGTGGCAGGGAGAGGCTTAGCTCTACAGGATGGGGGGAGGCTTTGCTTGGTTGGGAGGGAGGCTTATGGATGTATTTCTTCTACTTTGTTCCCTCTCAACTTTGATGTATCTCTTTGGATGTGAAAAGGGGGAAGGAATGTGCCAGGGGCCATCTGTCTTTTCTCCACTCCATTGTGAGATCTGGTGAAGCACCTGGGAACCGTTCCCATAACACCTTTGCACCTGTGGATTGGCTGGACGCAAACTGGACAGTTGGGCTCTAGGGTGAACAAAAGTTTTAATGTAGCTATTTGCATGAGAAGTCTTTAGATCTTGCTTTGCTCTCCTCCTATCACTAATTCTCAATAAAAGTTCCTATTTGAAAAAATGTCAGTTTCAAGAGTCCTGCTTTCTTGGGAGAATTAGCTGAGGCAGTTACTTACATCCAGTAAGTAAACACAGCACCACATGTGCTATCAACTCTTAGTCTAACAAACCAGCAAGCAGCCCATTGTGATGAAAGGACTAAGATAGAATGTTGTATTAGTAACAAGCAGAGAAAGAGCATAGATACATCTGAAAGGGGGAAAATTTTGTCAGTTCCACTTTATGAAGAATTAGCAATGGGAAAAAAGCCCACGGTGTCTACCAGTTTCCCAAAACACAGAAGGAGGGAGAAAAAGATGCACCTTGAACTTCCAGATGCACCTTTCAGTAAAGTAAAAAGGGGTTTAGGATAAGAGGTAAAAGCCAGTGATACTCAAACCAGATGGAACCATTCTTTAACTGAGCATGGCTCTCTGACTCTCAAGGCTAGGGAAAAAAATATGGTGGAAAGTACATTGATTAGAAAACCTAAGAATTGAAGGCCTGGAATTTAAAACCTGGTATAGAGGGACACACACACACACACACACACACACATACACACGTATGTGTATAATATCTCTTCTACAAAAAAGCATTTTTAATATGGAGTTAAATATCTGGAAAAACAGAACTGAAATCTGACAGTATGGTATACTTGGAGCTCTGTTTTTCTTTTTACTTTGCTGAATATTTAACAAATTAGTTGTAGAATTATGATTCAGAACGTGGACTGCAGCTGCCATTAATTTGCTCCAGCAATACAATTGACAATAATCACTGTTTTATTTTGAAGATTTGCGTATATTGCAAAACAAGGAGCTAAATATGAGGCTTACACTTCTCTTCAGAGATTAAATCCATCTTAGGATACTTAATCATCATCATTTGTTTCAATTAAAAACATTTGGTTCTCCTGAGAGGTGATGATGCTTAACAAAAGATGTCAGGTAAATAATGTGAGCAATTAAGTGGAACTCAAGAAATGTACAAAGCAAACTTATATAACTGAAGACATGCATCAATGAAGCTCTTAGAAGTTATTACTCCTTTACTTCCAGTGGGAATTAATTGTATGCATAGCATTAATATATCCTGAAAAAGCAGAGCAGAGACAAGGACGAGGATGGAAGATAGGCTGCATAAGGGAAAGGACGCTTTGTAATGAGAGGATGATTGCATTTAGCACTAGAAATTTGTAATTTATATTTATAATACTCTTTGCTCTGGTTAAATCTTGAACATTCTACATGGTGAATGAGTATATGAACATACGTGCATTTGTAATTTATATTATAACAATAACTGCAACAAGTAATAATTGAAAATAATAAAGCAAAACTTACTGTTTTGATGCCTTCTGTAATATATGTATCATTCATTATAAATCCGGGATAACCCACTTTTGCCAAAACTGATTTTGCCTTTAGGAAAAAAAATGGATAAACGTGACAATGACAAGGATGACCATTTAAAGTAAATTTTAAATCATATGGTAATCTTAATTGCGCTTGCTATTGTTGTTAGCTTTAAAAACAGGAAGTCTGTATTTTACTTTCCTGCAAAGAACAACAACAACGACAACAACAAATAACCTGCAGAATGTTATTTATCCATAGTAAGTATAAAAAACTTCTGTTATTTTTCAAAAATCCAGGTTGGAGATGGTTAGTGTTTGGATCTTTTCATGCAAAAATATGTAACTATCACAGGTCAAATGTTGCTCATAAACAGTGTTCCAGGGCTGAAAGAGTCTTGGAAAATGTGGGTTTTTTTAGGGGGGGGGGACACTCCCTAGCCTATTCTGCTCACTGTTCATCCTACTGTGCTGCTACCTTGCTTTAATCTGATCTAAAAAAAAATCTTTCTCTATGAAGCTGTGCATTCTTTCTTCTCAACCAAGGGACTCCAAATTTGGCTTTGTAGTGTCTCTGCTCAGCAGTTACTTTTTCCTCCCTTAAAGATAGTAATATATACAGCATAATGATTGGTTCTATGGTACGCAGTTTTTATATACAGATTGTTCAAATCTAGACATCCTATATGGGGGCCGGGGGGGAGGGCGGAGAGGAACACTGTTATGATTTTTAAGTCGAACCAGATGGTAGGAACTCTCTTTCATGTACGATAACAACATATAAAACAAGCAGAGCCATCTGAAAACCCTTCAAATATAATGTGTTGGAGTGAATCTATTAACTAGATTAGAGTTCAGTAAGTAGAATTATTTGTCTATACATCTTCTAGGTTAAAGAATACTTTGTTCATATTGTACAGGGGGCAAGCATGCCTTTGGGAAAATATAATTGCCTCTCTGTGTCAGGAAACAAAGGTAATATTTTCTGTATTCACACAGTACTGTAATAAGAAGCTTTTAAGATACATGTTTAACCAGTCTTTTGATTGTGTCAGAAAAAATAAACAATTGTCCAAGTTATCAGAGATTTTGGATTTTGATGCAAAACCCAGGTGAGACTTTGTCCCTTTGCCCTGATACAGAAGTTACCTGTGGCCAAATTCAACTTCACAGGAGCATATATTGAATCTTACTATAATACTGGAAGGCAACAAGAAGCATCATATCTGAACTGATAAGCAAAAAGAATTTTCTGAGTAGGTGGGGGGCTGTTGCCATCCTGTGGTTATCCAGATTTTTGTAACCCAGATTATAGCCTGGCTAAATGTAAATGTAAATTAGACAGAAGATGAGATTCTGTAGGAACTAGTCCATTAAGGTTAATAGTGCTTGGTCTCTCTAAAGAAACATACAATAAGTCCTCAACCTACAACAGTTTATTAAGTGACTGTTCAAAGTTATGACAGCACTGAAAAAAGTGACTTATGACCATTTTTCACACTTATGACCATTGCAGCATCTCCATGGTCATGTGATCAAAATTCGGACACTTGGCAATTGATTCACATTTAAGACAGTTGCAGTGTCCTGAGATCATGTGATCACCTTTTGGGACTTTCTTACAAGCAAAGTCAATGGGGAAGCCAGATTCACTTAACAACTATGTTACTAATTTAACAACTACAGTGATTCACTTAACAACTGTGGAAATAAAGGTTGTAAAATGGGGCAAAACTCACTTAAATGTTTCACTTAGCAACAGAACTTTGAGGCACAATTGTGGTCGTACATTGAAGACTACCTGTATTGATCACTATGGGGAGATAAGGATAAGCATTCATTGTTCTTTTACTTTTGGGGCAGGAGGCTTTTCTAGTTCTCATTTTTGGCTAAGAGGCAGTGCTCAAAAAGATCAAGTTATAAAAGAAATGTTGCCATTCAGTTTCTGAAAATTCCTTACCGGTAGTTTTCTAGTCCACGTGGCCATTCTTTTTATTATGCAGACTAAAGCAGACATGGCAAAAATCTTGAACGTCGTACACACACATTGTAAATGATTTAAATGAATTTTAATATGAATATCTTACCACCTGGAAACAGAGAAATTCTGCTATCTTGTCTTCCACACAGAATAATCTGACCACTTGGGTACTATAGCAATACACTTTAACTTCAACGGCTGGCCTTTAGCTACTCCCTTTGGCAATAAATTCTGTTAGGCTAATCTTGCTAACCCCAGGTATTTATTTGTCACTTGTGAAAATATCTTTACAATTAATTGAGATAATTAATACGTGACATCCTGCAGAAAACAAGTGGGAGATTAACAGCAGGAGCAGCAGAAAGAGACGAAACCTTAAGCAAGACAGATCCCATTGTCATGCAAATGATCTCAGTGACAGAAAAACAATAGAAGACAAATGCCATACAGAATAAATTGGGAAATGAAGTAAATAACAAAAGAGAATATTTGTTCTTAATTTTCCAAAAGGAGCATCAGAGCCTCCCAGGTTTTTATTATTTTCAAGAAAAAACATATCTTATTTTTGTTTGGTATATGACTGATTGACACTGTGTAATTACTGTTAGGTTAAGATACCTGATTGTTTTCTCTTCTTATATTCAACACAAAAGGGCAAGTGGGGGAAAAATGTTGAAATTTCTGCTGATCTAGTTTTTAAAATGACCTAGGTAAGTCATAGAGGTCTTGCACGTCTTCTAAAGTAGTCATTTAAAGCAACTAAGCAATTTTCTGTTGCATTCATGCTTTTCAGTATAGAGGATTAAGCAAACAGAAGGAGAATAATAACTTTAGGAGCTGATAAATTGTGACCTTTAAAGAAAACACCTATTCATTTTGCAGCATGACTAATTACAAAGTTTGGAAAATAATGAATGTGGATAAACTGTCCCAACCTGGTGAATGATTTCCAAGTGAACTAATTGCTGTAAATATTGATCAAATGGCAACGCTAAAGATATTTCAAATCAGAACTAGGCTGCATAACATCATCTGAATCTGCGAGTGGTGATATTAAAACATGATCAATAGGTCATCAAAAAGAAACATTGCTGAATAATGTATATTATACATCCATATTTATTAATTTCCATACTTCCTGGATGGGTCTGAGAACTGAGTCCTCTCTTAATCCATGAAGTGAGCAATCATTATAGGCTGACTGAAGAACATAGTAGATAAGACAAATATTATGTTTCTATGGTTGTGGGTCTTTTTCATATGCAAATTATTTTTAACCATTCTGTGTCAGAATTCTAACTGGACCTCCTGATTGGCAATCCCACATCTAGTTTGGTATCAAATTAAATTTATCAGTGTTTCTTATATTTTATATAAAAGGAGTGTATGTTTTATTACAAAAAAAGATCCAATTTGGGTCAGTCATCAGCACCAGAGGTGTCCTCTTCCAAGCTTTCGGACTCGTGCTGGAGCCCCCATCCTCTCATTCTTTCTCACTGGAATGCGTGCTTTGGGCTATTCTATGAGTCTTGTTTATGTGGTGCCTTCCTATTGGTTGATTGGTGTGTTGATGGTTGGCAACTGGCTACTGTTTCCTTGTGCTGCCAAGCCCTTGGCTCCTAAGTACCTGATAAGCTGGTTGTAAATCAGTACTCTTGCTGGCTGATAAGGGCCAGGCTTCAATCATTTCTCTAGCTATTGTTGTACCTGCACAGCCAACAATCTTAGTAGCTATGAAACTGAATGTATGTCCTTGTTCATTGCAATGTGGAATGCTTTATGTAGAATGCATCAGAAAATGAATGGCAGAAATGTGAATGATGTCTAAAATCTATTTCATTTGACTACATTAAGTATCAAGACAGCCTTCCAATCCTGCATTTTACACTAATAATGTGGGCAAATAGGAATTGCATCTAGGTTTAATAAAGAGCATAAGGAATTTATTTAACCTGTGTTTAGTCGTTAAAAAAACTTTTTTATCTCTGGTCCACTCTGCTGATTTTTTTCATTCTCTAGTGCTTACTAGAATGATATTGTTATCAGATACCTAACAGAAATCCAAGTTCCAGTCACTGCCTAATGTAGACCAGGTGTAGGTCTTTCTATAAGAATTATTAGCAGGGCTTTTTTTCTCATAGAACGCTCAGAACGGAGTTCCGGCACCTTTTTTGGATGGAACCTTGTAGGGTAGGCAAGGCGGGTTGTATGACATGTGTGAGTTCCGGCACCTTTTTCTTTTACAAAAAAAGCACTGATTATTACTATGCTGTTTTTGTTTGTTGCACAACTGTTGACTCCAAGCTCTTCTTTATTGCAGAGCTCCCCAATCTTTTGGGCACCAGGGACCAGTTCCATGGAGAGGTTTTCCCACGGACCACAGAGTATGTTGTTTTGTGTGCTGCCTCCATCCCACGGATGGAGCTTTGCTTGTTTGTGCAGACTGGTTGCTGGCATGCCGTGGCTCAGTACTGGTCCATGGACTGGGGGTTGGGTACGCCTGCTTTATTGTACGCATGTAACAAATGCATGCATTCGTTACATGCATACTTCTGTTTTTTAGGTAGATAATGAACATGGCCACAAGTATTTTGATCTCACACAGTTTGGTTAATATTTTGGGCTATGCTGTTCTCTGGAAATAGAATGGCAGCTGGAAACTTGGGGTTAAATATAATTTCCTTCCCCTTCTCCGGTTTTCCACAATCTGTCTGCACTATGCTAGGATTATTAATGGAACTGACAACTCCTTACAACTGACTGAGCACTGGCAGCAGCCAGGTAACAAGGGAGAAGCTGACTGCAGCAAATAATCTAACACCAAAAGATAAAAGAGTATTAAGCATGTCATGACAAATGGTTTCAGATCAAGCCAAAGTAGATGAAAAACATCACATCTGGTTAGTGAATCCATGCTTTTGTAAATTAGATGCATATAGATTAAAATTGCTTTTTATAGGGTAAAAGCTACTACCTGAAGAGATGTAAACTGTAAACCACAATCATATGCTTCTTATCTGTATCCCATCCCATTCAAACCCATTAATGCAGGCAAGATATGGATAGCATTGGATCACAAGTCACATCATCAAAATTTATCATCAGAATAGGGACACTACATTGTTTCCAATATTTCCAAAGAGCGTTGGCTTGAGAGGCATATTGTATGAGGAATGCAATGTAAAACCTTGCACTTGTATGAATTTATTTTAATCTGCAAGTGAGACAATATTTAAAGAGTAGCATTTTCCCCAAACTTTTTTTTCAAATCAATATAGAAAGCCAATGGCTCAAGATATTCCCAAACAAAGCTTAACCTTCAAAACCTTCAACTTCAGGAATATAGGGCAGAAACAAAACATTTCATTACCACAGGATCCAGAAGAAAAAAATAGAGCTCATTGTTCATCACAATGAAGAAAGTAGAAATTGAATGAAACCCTAAGCAATAATAAATGTGTCATCCAAAAGAACTCCAATAGACAGAAGTGAACATTAGTTGGCTAACTATTCGTGCCATATAGTCCAACCTATTGGTTATCCATATTCCTTCTGTATATGTAAATGAAATTGCAGCATTATGTATTGTCTGTAGCAACCTCAGAAGCATCAGGAAAGCAATTTTTTTACTTGATTACTAGGACTTACATGCAGTTTCAACCACATGATTCTCCCATTATCCCATAAAGCACAATAAAGTATAACATTGATTTAAAACATGGTAACTAAACTCAGTACCACAAAAGTAACATTCAATGCAGCATCGGCTTCTCACTAACAGGAAAACATGTTCCACAATATCTACCACACTCTTGATCCTCAAAGGCTCTGCAGAAAAATTAAATCTTTTCAAAATAGACTGGGGCATCCTTGTCCTGAGGGGAAGCTTTTCTGAAAAAAGGCAGAATAAAAAATTTCCTTCTGACATGCCCTCTTTGCTGGATCATATCAGGCTGGTGGATTCCACCTTGCGTACATGCAACAGTAGGAGGATACAACTATAATGGGTCTAGTCCAGTTTCAGACAAGCAGCTACATATTGCACCAGGTGGTTTCCAAATAGTCAGTGTAGTACTTTAAAAAATCTATGACTTATTTAAATTTAATCAATTTGCTGGCTTGAAACTAAAGTTTCATTGCATTGAAACATGAATTTGTGGTGTCGATTCTGCAATATTATTCCCAAATACTGAGTTCAGTAGGCCAACAAAGGAAGGAGCAGCATAATAACTCTGTGAAAATCCATTTTTTTCATTCTCCCATTCAAGACAGAACAATTATATCATGTCTTCAGTGGCTGGGTAGGCCATCCTTTCATATAGCCTGAAAGTCCTTATTCGCTATCATTCACTTATAAATTATAGAACATTTTATAAAAATATTTATAATTGTTAGGGAACATGTAATAAATCATACCTGAGCTGTAGATGTATGCTATTCATTCTTTAATAAATAGTTTCTGATTTTTAAAAAGAAAGTTTCTTTTTATACTACTTTTATACTAGTAACTATACTACTACTTGTACTACTAAAATCTGTCCTGAATGAAATTGTGCATCATAGAGTAAAACTGTCAATAAAGGTAGCTGAAATGGGCCAGTTTACAGAATGCCAGGACCCATTATTCTGAGAGAATGAAATTTGAGAAGTTGTGGCTGCTGGAAGGAAGGAAGGAAGGAAGGAAGGAAGGAAGGAAGGAAGGAAGGAAGGAAGGAAGGAAGGAAGGAAGGAAGGAAGGAAGGAAGGAAGGAAGGAATCATGTGCTAAGTATGGAATACCAAAAGCAGAGTCTGCCTCATTTGCACTCTGCTGTGGCTTAATGAAGCATTCAAGCCACAAGATTATGATACATTTGGGCAAGCCAAAATAACTCCTCAGTAGGTGGTGCCTATAATGCACAACTATTTGAAGGTTTTCAGTTGTCAGCTCAGTGTAGATATATGCTCATCTGTCAAATCTACCAAATACGTCATCGAGTATCAGGCAATTTTTGCACTGAGCACTGAAGACCAAATCACACAGTACTTGACAAGCTGACATATTGAGTCCTCTGAAGCTGTTGCTTCAGCTGCTGAATTTCAAATTCACAAGAGGGAACCAGCTGTTGTTTGCCTTCAAGTGCACCTTCCACAACAGCATCAAGTGTTCTTTCAAGATAATGCTGAATCACTTTAACAGAATTTGTGGATCTCTTCAAACACAAACCATTTGCAAAAACACTGTACTATGTGGATATTCCAAGATTTTGTACTTGGTCTAATAAGAAATGGGAAAGAAGAAATATTGGAAAAGAGTGGAGGATTCTTTGGAATTTTTGAGGCCAATGTTCTAAGTCAAGTGTGCATTGTTACTCCATGAAGTAGTGACCTCTACTACTTGAGATGCTTCTTCATCACATAAAGGGGCCAGTATTTTTTGAATTACATAATGGTCATATCCTTCTATCATTCTAAGATGTCTGCAGAGAGAGACGATTGTTGCAAGCTGATGATCATAGGCAATAAACTATAGAAGATACCAAAAGAAGAAGAACCTCCAAGGCAATGACAGATTTCTTTGTTGTCTCGACTATGTGTGTAATTGCTTGTAAAATAATCTTTCTTTGATCATTTTCATTGATTTACCAGGAAGAATGTAAAAGACATTTAACACTGACCTGGTCATCAATAAAGATAGGGGAGGTGTAGTTGTAGCTGTTTCTGTGGCATTATCCAGTTTTGCAATAATATTGATGCTTGGTGAGATACCTCTCAAAGTGAATGAAAATACTCTTTGTATCATTGGTGGGTGAGGGGAAGAAACCTCCAAGAATGCAAATTTGCTTTGACTTCGATGCCTATTGTCTGGAATGAGACCTCATGATTAGGAGGGAGAGCTTTGAAACCACAGACTGGACGCTTCACAATATACATGTATACAGTAAAAATTAGGCCTTTGGGGCAATTTGCTGTGGCAATTTCCATCATTTTCTGCCAGTTGGGAAAAGAAGAAAAGTTGCTGATGTAGAGAATCTGCGCATCAAAAAAAAATCATACCTATGGAGAAATTTGTTAAGTTTCAACTGATCAGAAATGTGATTGAATGAGAGAGACAGAAGATATTCTGTGTCCGAACTGGACGTTGGAGAAGACAAAATTCAGAAAAACCAAAATGATGAAATTGAATTACTTGAGGATATAGTTCTGCCAGCAAGGAGAATATACAGGTAGTCCTCGACTTGCAACAATTCATTCAGTGACTATTAAGAGTTACAATGTCACTGAAAAAAGTGACTTATGACCATTTTTCACACTTACAACCTTTGTAGCATCCCTATGATCATGTGATCAAAATTCAAATGCTTGGCAACTGGTCCATACTTATGACTCTTGCTGTGTCCTAAGGTCATGTGATCATCTTAGACCTTAGAATGAATGTAGATGATTGTGGAAGAATTCCACAAGAATGTCATTGTAGCAAAGAAACATTGGTGTGTTAAAAAATGACATTCCCATGATTCCAAGAATTATCCTCAATTTACCAGAAGGTGAAGGTATCTCTCTTCAGCAGATACAGTTCCCAATGCAGCCATGCTTTGCTGTTACTACGCATAAAATTTAATGGCAAACCATGGAGAATGTGCTGATTTATCTGGAGAAACTAGTATTCCAGCATGGTCATCTGCATGTCACTTTAAGCCAAGGAAAAACAAGTGAAAGCACTAGAGTATTCTCTAAAACTGGCAGATGTTCAACCACAAATGGGTGGTTAACATTGTTAAACAAAAAGCATCCAAATTTGTTGTTACACATTGTTCTTCTTTAATAAAATGCTTTTTTCTTTAATTGTAAAACCAAAGTAGTAGCAATTCACCATGGTCATCCCTTGCCAAGAGTCCTTCGTGTAGGAAATGCAATCCATGATCCAGGAAATTAAAGTTTTCTTGGAGACACCAACCCTTTAGCCAATAGTTTATTTCTAAGATTCTTTTTTCCCTCAATGGTGGAAAGTACTGATGAGAACATTATTTGTGCTCCTAGCTTCTTGACTTTATTGCCTAGTTGTTTGTAATCCCTCACTATTGTGTGCAGGTTGCTTGTTGTCTCATTTGTCCCAATGTGGAGGAGGAGGAGGGGGTAGTAATGTGTGGGCCTAATTATTTTGGTTAAGTTCTCGGCCACATCTTTGATTTTTGCTCCAGGGAGACAGCATACCTTCCTGGATTGTATGTCTGGTCTGCAGATGGATGGTTCTGTTCCTTTGAGGATAGAGTTTCCTATTATTAACACTCTCCTTTCTTTTTTGGGGGGCGCTGCAGTCTGGGGTGCTTTTCTGTTTATCTCAGGTGTGTTTGTTGATGTGGCTTTTTAAGGGATATTTGAAGTCTTTTTGCTAGGTGTCTGCATGTCTTCTTTGAGGGCGGGTTTGTGGGTCTGCGTGTTTCCGTCTAAGGGGAGAAATCGATTGGTCAGTTTTAGTGGGGCTGCTTCTAGTTGGGTAGGATTTGGCAGAGGTGGTTTGTTTGTTATATGCTGTTTCTTTCTTTGGGTGTTGTGTTTTCTTCTGTGTGTGAAATACCTCTATTTGTCTTCCTCCAAGAGTTTATCGGTAGGGTCAAATCCTCTGGGAGTTATTTCTTCGTTTTTTGGTTCAGTTTGGGTGGAGCTTTCTTTAGTATGTTGGGGTTTGGCTAGAGTTGCGTCTAGGTTAGTAACCTTTTCCTGTAGTAGTTCACATAATTTGCATCTGATGCATGTATAGTTTGGGTGTTCTTTGGACATCAGTGCGTACATGGAACATGTATTGCATACCACAATAGCCTCAGTTGCCTGTTCCATGAGTTTGGTGTTTGATAGTCTCTGTCGTGCTGCCTTGCTGCTGCCTGTAGGCCTCTGGTCTGCCGCTGTCTTGCCACCACCATCTGTCTTTGCCACTCCTGCCTCGCCTCCACCTGCAGGCCTCCCGGTCCACAGAAAAGAACACCACCGCCTGCAGGCTGCCTCTCTACCACCTGCCTCTGCACTGCCTCTGCACTGCCCCCAGCCACTTCACTGGTCTGCTGCTTCACATTGCTGCTGGCCACTCTTTTTCACTTCCACAGCCACCTCACCGTTCCTCTGCTTTGCGCTATCATCAGCTGCCTTCTCTCCATCGTTCGAGCTGCCAGTGCATCACGTAGTCCGGTTTGCTATGCTGGTCTCTGCTTCATTGTGCCAGTTTGGGTCGCTGGGCCACCGTGCCTTTCAGGTAGGCCTCCATTAGTTCCCACTGCTAAGCCAATTCAACTATTGATTTGTATAATATTTCATTTCCATGAATTTGCATGAATTTGTATTAGTTATTTTGTTGCCAAAACACATTTTTGTACTGATGGATATTGGAATTGACTGTATAACATATTGGAGAAGAAATTCTGAGGACAATCAGAGGATTATAGATTAAAAAAATAAGCAAAGAAGGGGATGGCAATGATAAATGCAGTGGAGGACAGATGTCACCTAATATTGAGGAAAGCAAAGAGGAAAGTGTAAAAATAACATACCCTGGATCCCAAATAAAGGAAAAGGAAATTTTTGAAGAATTAAATTCAGAACATGTAAAAGTGGATTGATAATTTCCAATGTGTACAGGTAATCCCCAAGTTACGGGCATTCACTTAACGCTTGTTTGAAATTACGTGATCAGCGCCCCCTAGTGTTTACAAGCAAGTCCTAAAATTACTACTATTGCAGCACCATGGCAGTTGTTCACCCTTTCAAATGACTGCAGAGGTTCTGCAACATTCACCCTATCCCCCCCCAACTCCCCACAACTGCTTCCCCCTCCCTTCCTGCTACACGGGACTCACCTTGCAAAAATCTGTCGCCTCTCTACTGTGATTTCTTTTTCTTTGAGGGAGAGAAGAGTCAGCTTGGAAATGCTTTTTGCACTGACAATGGAAGCTCCTGGGTGCCATGATATCATGCGAGTTCAAACACCCATTCTCTGCAAAAGAGAGTATAGCCCCCGGAGGGGAAAAGTGTTTGCCTTATTTGCAAGCCTATGGGGCAGAATCGGAGTCAGCTGGGCACAGGAACCAATGCCGTCCAGGGCCTGGGTGTCCTGCTCTCTTGCATGTATCAGCCTTAGTTTGAGGACAGGAAGGAAGCCTTCAACTGAATGCTGGGGAGGTGGAATCATAGTCGCTCAGGTGGCTGCTGCCACCAGTGGCTTGGGTGCCCCAGTTCCGTCTGAGTTGGAAGAAAGCGGAGGTGAGGCATCAGGATTGCTCTCAAACATTAAGAGCCAGATGTGCCGCTCACTCACATGCACTGGCCTTATTGAAAGCAATCCCACTGCTGTGCGAGCAGCACACCTGGGCCTTATTGTTTGAGAGTAGTTGTCAACGCTGCTTATTGCTTGACAGTAGTCCTACTGCTGCGCCTCCGCTTTCTTCCAACTCAGACAGAACCAGGACACCCAAGTTGCTGGTGCCAGCAGCCACTTGAGTGGCTATGATTCCACCTTCCCAGCGCTGAGTTGAAGGCTTCCTTCCTGCCCTCAAATGAAGGCCGATGCATATGAGTGAGCAGCGCACCCGGGCTATGGACAGCATTGGTTCCTGTGCCCGGCCAACTCCGATTCCACACTTTGCCCCATAGGCATGCAAACAAAGCAAACACTCCACCCCCCAAGAATGGAAGCTGATCTCTTTTGCAGAGAATGGGAGTTTGAATTTGCATGATATTACAGTATCAAGGAGCTACTATGTCGGCATGAAAAGCATTTCGAAGTCAACTCTCCTCTCCCTCAATGGGAAAGAAACTGCAGCAGAGAGGAGACAGATTTTTGCAAGGTGAGTCCCACGTGATAGGAAGGGAAAGGAAAGTATGAGGTATCTTAGTGGGTTGGGGATGCCTTGGAGTCCTGTTACATCATTACCCTCCATGGCCTTCCCCACCCTGAGATACATCATGTGCACTTAACGAACCATGCATTTGCCCACACATTCGATTAGCAAATGTGTCGGCGAAAGCAGGGAGTGATCTTGTTCAAGGTACAAGATTTACTCCCACAAATTCTCGAGTTATGAATGGAATGGTCAGGCTTCATTATATTCATAATTCAAGGACTACCTGTACAACACATCAGGAAGAACAAATCAGATCAGTAAATAAAATCAAAGAGTCAGTGTAGTTAAGGTGTTAAACTGGCACTAGGAAAATCCATGTTCATCTTGAGCAATAGATGTTCACTGGGTGATTGAGGATCAGTTACTGTTAGTCCAACTTATATTTCACAGGGTTCTTATGGTGCAAGGACCTGGAAAAAGAGAGCACTATGTATGGTGCCTTAAGCCTCTGAACCGAAGACCGAACACAAATCTAATAAATAAATTCTTCAAACATTCTTACTGCAACAAAGAAAAGAAAAAAAAAGTTTGAAAGCACATATTGCAGAGTTTCCAATTAGGTGGTAATTGTTCCAATTTAAGAGCTACTTAATGTCAGTGTTTCTAGTATAAGTACCTACTGGATGTCAGAACTATCCGCATGTAGCACCATTAGCCAGATGCTAGAGCCAAAGGGTCACAACAGAGCCGAAATTTAACTTTGGCTTTGTCCATCGCCAGCCTTCTGTAGTTCACTGAGAAAACCGCCATTTATATTTTCCACAATATTACTGACAAAGTATGGTTCTGATCAAATGTCTGCCTAGGGACTCTCACAATGCTCAGTTTAACATTTTACCTAATTTGTTGAAAGCTAATTAGTGTGCTACTGCTGCCCTCTGCTGCCCATTAAGAAGCTGCCCAAAGAAGTCTATAAGTGGCCCTCAAGTTAAAAGCTTGGAGCTGCCTTTGCTAAGCAAACACACCAGCTTCAGCTGAAGCACTTCCACTTTATCTCAGGTGTCATAGCTACACTGAAAAGTCATCTCAAAATCAGGCTATGAAGGTTTCAAAATTAGAACACCAAGTTGAAGATGATTGCTATATTTTCTATGTATTTCTAAAAGTAAACATAACTGGGCTATGTTATATTTGCAATGGGGATTGTAGCAAAACAAAAACAAAAGATTGTTTTGTAGTAATTACCTTATTTTAATGTTTTTAGGTACCTAGCATATTACTATCCCAAAGTATTAAGGCTCTCAGCCCCATTCTCCAATAAAGTTACAGTGGGGCAGTGGAGTAGTCAAAGAGCTTACTTGATGGATTTTATTTTCAATGATCTCTTAAAGAGCATTCTGGTAGGCTATCCTTACTGTTGACATTTTTCACTTGGCATTTGACTATTTACTAATTGCACTAACCTATGTTTTATTTCATGATTTATTGAAGTAACAACAATTGATAGGACATGTGTATGTTTAACATACAAACCACAAATTAAACAACACTTGTAATTAGTGTGTGCAATGTGTAAACCTATATTTATACCATCTTTGCCACTGAAATCTTTCTCATTGTTTTATCTGCAGATCTATGAAATATAAATATAGCTATTTGTCACAAATCACAACCTCCTAACAATGTTATTGAATTTGATTCAGCCTTTATCCCAATGTTTTGTTGCTGCTGCTACTGTTTTTCTGGCCTTCAAAATAAACCAGTTGCTACTGCTGCTTCTCTGAGTAAATTCTTTTAAATAGTGAATAATTTAAGTGAATCCTGGGTTATTCAATACATTTTTCACATCTGTATCATCTAAAAAGCATGAAGTTTACTGTTTTTCATCTAAGAACTCTGAAGGTTTTTTTTTAAAAAAAAGAACTGTAGAAAACCAAATCCTACCTGTTTTTATTTCATCACAACCTGCTAGTGATTCAGATACGGCCTGTAGTATGAGCGCCCTCAGGAAAAGTATTTGCAAGCCACTTCCGACAATCCAATCAAACAAGGAGAAGGGATGTTTTCTTCCCTTTTGCCTCTGACTAGTCAAGTGTTTTTAAAGTATTTTATTACCTTTGGATGAGCTTCTATTAATCTATTAATAGACCTTCATAGCTGCATATTTTCCTTATGTCACACAAAATTTTGAAAACAGTATACATCAAAAATTGGTTTCAAGCTGTTAGGGCAACATATGCGCTTCCTGGAAGATCAAGTGTTTGAAGGCTGTTTCACATAAAAGAAGCCCCATGTGAAAAGAGACCACCGCAGAGTCAAGAGCAAGTTTCCCACCTCAACAAGCCAGTTTATCATAGTTTCTAAGAAGTCAAATAAGACACAGTGAGTTTGTTTTTTGGAATTTTCTTCCCACTTTAACAGAAATACAGATGTAGGAAAATAATGCAGATCTTAGAATGGGGTGTTCTTATTGCAGACAAGAGTCATTAAATTCTACTTTTACACAACAAAAGAAATCATTATCATCTTTTTCAGTGAAAAAATGATAACTAATAATATCAATGAATATAATGCATAATTATATGTTAAAATATTAAGAATGAAACAAATAAAAGTGACTAGATATCTCAGAATGCATAAATATGAGCTTACAGCAATTCAAATACCTCGTTACAAACAGACAATCCTGGAAATTATTTCCATCAGGTCACAAAGAAATGGAAGCAATTGAACAACTTCTAACACAAATTCCATTTTTTAAAATATTTAAAAAAAACTTGAAAGAACAAGGGAGAGTAGTTTTAAGAACTACTGAAGCATCAGAAAAGGTAAAACAAAAGTTATGTTTGGTATGTATTAAATTTCATGAGCTAATAATTATGTGCACCATAATTTCTGACTGAAAATACTTGAGACTATTATGTTGGTACTTTTAAATTACAGATAACATTAGACTTTGAGAACTGAACCTTTAACCACAGTTGCTGAAAATCAGTGGCATAATTTTATGTCAGTTTGAATGAAAAACATTAAAAACTGTACTGTGTGCCTTAACATAGACTTAACAACCAGCCTAAAGAGCACACATACCTTCCTACTGCGCATTATCCTCCCCGATTATTGCACGGTGGTTCCCAACCATTCAAAAAAAAATGAAATGTAAATCTCAGCTTTAAGATTCCCCACACCATCTTAAACTGAAATTTCAAATTTGATTATTCTACATAAATTATACAGTGATAAGCATTCTTTTTAATATAATCAAACATAATGCACTGTAATAAGTTCTATTCAGTAGAAACTGTACTTGACCTGTATTGACAATATCGTAATACATACAATGAATTTTATTTTAAACCATTTCCAGATTTTTATAAGAATACAAATAATAAACAAATAAAATAGCTCAAGTCTGTGTTAAAATCACAGATGTACAATAATTCCAATCCAATAATTCCAATCAATTCCAGGAATTGAATAACATCAAGAAGAGAAGTATTGAAACCTTAAATTAATAGTTTCTCTCGCAAGGAAAACTATTTATTGAAATATAATAAATTAACTTGTTCTATTTAAATGCAAAATGAGGAATCAAAAAATTATCATGATGAGTATAAAGATTTAACTAAGTTCAAGATGTAAATGATAGAACTTTGCAATAAACATCCAATCCTACGTTAAGTTCTTTTTCTAGCTATACATTCATATATGATAGTATAGACTTGTATTTCAATATCCTTACCTTTTCAACAGCTTTTCTTTTTGTATCCAAATCCATCCAGTCATTTTCATTTTCCAACATGTCTATAAAGGCCCATCGAATTCCTTCAGTCAGCTCTGCCATCTGAAGTAAACATTATCTCCTTGAGAAAGGTGCCATTTTCAATCCAATACCATGGAGGGAAGAAATCTATATGGACAAGCGTGTTTCTGTGCAAATTGCCAGCATGGATGCAGTTGTGCATCTAGTTATACATTCAATATTTGCATTATTTTGCTCAACCAGTTCCCAGCCAAGAACATGGACGAACTGAACATTCTTCAATTTAAGAATAAGAAGGAATAGGTCTATATGACCTTCAGAGACCCTAATATACTTTAGTTTTCTCTATTCTTTATCCTATGGTCAATTTTTAGTATCCTAAAGGTGTTTTGTATTTCAGTTCCCATATGTTTTTACCCTGTATTGTATTGCCAGCCTCTAATTTCAGTTCTAAGAAAGCTCATACTAGCAAAACTGTATGAGACTGATAAAAATTGCAATATTGTTATGAAATGTATTTAGGTTGAAAGAAATTATGAAAAAGCATCAAAGCCAGATTTTCCCCTAAATATCCATCTAAAATGTGAAAACAAATATTGGCAAAATACTCAGAAAAAAATGGAGTAAGTGAAACTTCTAATATCACCTAAACCAAAGAAATAGGTTTAGATTAACATTATTGTATTAAACTTCCATTAATATTGTAACAGTATTGTTGGCTTCAAGATGCTGCAACACTTCTGTTCTTGTTTCAGTTCAACTACCACCCTAGAAACTGCTGGCTAAAATTGTGTTTTGATATTGATTTATGTAAAAAAAAAGAATGCCCTTCTCTAAACGACCTAGGGGACTTGTAGCATCTTATTTTTATGATTCATTAATGTCTTTTTAATATCACATTATTTTTATTCAATATGGAAGTCAGTACAAATCTAAGACAGAATATGACTGAGCATTCAACAATCAAGAGTAAACTGCATCCCAGGGAATAGGTTAACTCACAGAATATTGATGGCAGAGTAATGTTTCAATTAACTTAGTGCACTAATGAGCTGAACTCCCTGAACTTGGAGCTTGCCAGTTTATATTCTAGATTTTAAAATTGGGCTCTGGGGTATATTCTGATTTTTGTGCACATCTGTAGCAATAGGGTTAGATCATAAATATTATCTCTTTGTTCAAAGCAGAAAGGCAAGATGACACCCAAGGTATGAGTTCATCAATGACTACATTTGAGAATGCCATAATAGATTATTTGTTTTGTAACAGGCATTTACAACAAAGAGAACATGGGGATGCCATAATTTCATAATGTCTAAGCAGCTGAAACATGATTGATAAACTAAGGAAATGAAAAGGACCCACTTTAAAAATGAAATAAACCAGAGTATTTATTTACATCTTGTCCATATTCATGTTAAAACCCAGCATTTCCGTAAGATTACCACAAAGAGGCATGTACAAGGCATTAATGGAGTAAGCACGCCTAGGGTTATAAATATGCATGGCATTGTTCATTCAAGATTTGATTTAGTTTTCTTTCCCATTTTTTTTCTACAGAACATTTTGGGTTATGCCTACCATATATTCAGGCACATTCCAATACATACACAGCCATCACTCTATTTCCTGGTGCAGTAAGCAACTTTATACAAAGTATCTGTGAAGCTATGTGTAATGTATTGGGCTTGTTTTGTTAAGGGAACACCACGTGGGAAGGTTGCTTGAGCAGGGAAGCTGGCTAACGGCTCCCAGCTCCTCAGACAACCCGTCTCCAGCGCCACTATTGGTTGTCTCTAGGGTGGCAATAGGTTGCTTTAAATTTATTGGCCTCCACCTAGAGACCAGGGTATAAATTGCTGCATTCGCAGCCCTATTTCTCAGTTCAGATCCTGCAAGCAATAAACAATGATCTTTGCTGAACTCATTTGCCTCGTCTTCGTCATTAAGCAACGAACCCAGTACATAACACTGGCGATGAAGGTGGGATCCTGCTTCTCCAACGGAGCTGAAAGTCACTAGGGGAGAGGCAGCACACGCCTGGCAGGAAAAGCAATTCTGCCCCCACGGTCAGCTAGCACAGGCATGCTAGCAACCACGTGCCCAGAGGACCAGTCCCTGGGCAACGGAGGAGCAGGATTCGAAGACGCCAAGCACCAGCCACGAAGACCAACAGAAATGACCAAGGTCAGAAAGCTGACAGAATTCAACATTAAGTAGCCTGTCCAGGGTCGAGAACTACCTTCGAGTGAACCAGGTCGCTGAGGATGGACTGAAGGCTGCCACGCTCCTCTGTGTGTGCGGCCCATCAACGTTCAACTTAGCAGAGAACCTGTTTGCGCCAATGCCGTTGGAGTATGTATCCTTCGCAGACTTGAAGGAGAAGCTTGGAGAACATTTCCAGCCCAAGCTGTTGGTGATCGCTTGGAGCTATGCTTTCGAGCAAAGAATACAGCAACTGGGTGAAACTGCATCCGAGTACATTGCGGCCTTGAGGCAGGCCACATGCCTGTGCCAGTTCTCCGATGTCGAGGTGAGGCTACAAGACCAGCTTGTCTGCGGTCTCCGCAACTGAGAGCTACAGCAGAAGCTTTTCGCCAAAGAGAGTCTATCATTTTCGGATGCACAGAAGGAAGTCATGGTGGACAAAGCCACCAGCGGGGCCGTACGAGCCATTCAGCCCGCCAAAACTGCACAACATGAAGAAGCCATCCACCACGAGGACGCCGAACACACAGAAGACCCCGAAAACGACACAGAAGTCGACAAGTTACACAGACAACTCGACCAACAGTGTCGCTGCAACAAGCAACAGGAGGCCACTTACAAGGCAGATCCCTTCCTTAGATATCCAGGTTGTGGTGGCCGCCACCAACGCTTGGACTGTAGGTTCCAGACAGCCAAATGCCGGGCCTGCAGGAAGACAGGCCACATCATACCTGTCTGCAGAGGTCGCCAGAGGGACCGGCCATCGAGTCGCCAGTTGGAAGATCTGACCAGGAGAGCTACCGGGGCCATGGGACAGCACAGCATGGGTTTCTGCTTCAGCTGCAGAAGCATTTGTCGTACAGGGGCTCACCGCCTGATTAAGCCCAAGTATAGACTTCAGGTGGAGCTGCAAGGGATCCCCTGCAAGATGGAGCTGGACACAGGCTCCACTGTTTCTATTATTTCCCTTGAAACATTTAATTTCGTTTGTAGTCGCAGTAAGAGATGGGCCAAGCTGAGGCCTTCTGATATTGTACTAACTGATTTTCAGAATGCCAGAGTCACAGTCAAGGGTGAAGCCACACTAGCCATTAAATTTAAGGGGTTTTCAGGGCACCTGGATGTTGTTGTAGTAGGGGGCCAGAGAATGAGCCTAATTGGGCTCGATTGGTTTGATGCGCTAGGCATCCAAGTAACCGGAATCAACCGGACCCAAGTCACGAGTCTAGCAACAGTATGTGAGGAATTCGCAGATGTATTTGATTCAGCTCTGGGAACATACACGGGCCCACCAATAGCATTCAAACTAGACCTGAACGTAGTGCCTGTCAGGATTAAGCCTCGTAGGGTCCTATTTGCCCTCAAAATTGACACTGAATTAGATAAACGTGTTGAACAGGGCGTTTTGCAACCAGTAGATGGGGGTGAGTGAGAAACCCCAAATGTAACACCACTAAAAGCCAATGGGAAGGTCAGAATCTATGCAGATTATAAATGCACAATTAACCGGGTACTCAAACAACACGCATACCCAGTACCAGTAGTAAGCCACATCCTGGCATCCTTGCAGGGTGGCACCATTTTTGCGAAATTAGATTTGGCTCAGGCCTATCAGCAACTTCCTGTTGATGAGGCCACAGCCGTGGCTCAGACAATTGTAACCCACAGGGGGGTGTTTAAAGTAAAGCGCCTGCAATTTGGGGTCAGTGTAGCCCCAGGCATTTTTCAGGGCATCATGGAACATACACTCAAGGGCATTCTGGGGGTTTGCCCCTATTTTGATGACATGCTCATCACCAGAGAATCCACTGAGGTGCTAGCAAGGAGGCTCAGAGCCGTCCTGCAAAGGCTGCGAGAAGCAGGCCTCAAGCTTAAAAAGAATCAGTGCAGTATTGGAGTCCCTTCAACTGAATTCTTGGGGTTTCGCATTGATGCTGATGGCATCCACCCAGATGAGTCTAAAGTAAAAGCCATTCAGATGGCACCTAGCCCTAAAACAAAACAAAATTGGGCCTCCTCAATTTTTACCACACGTTCCTTCCTCACAAGTCTAAACTAGTCTGCTTAGCGTGTGACGTGTCCCCATACGGGGTGAGTGCAGTCTTAAGTCACTTAGAGAAAGATGGAACTCAAATTCCAATTGCTTTTTATTCAAGGACACTGACCTCCACTGAGTGTAATTACATTGAAATTGACAAAGAGGCATTGGCCATAGTAGCTGGAGTTAAAAAATTCCACGACTACTTATACGGCAGGGACTTCATGGTCTTCACAGACCATAATCTGCTATTGGGGTTATTCACTACAGACAGGTAGACACCCCACATACTATCCCCTAGAATGCTTAGATGGTCCATTTTTTTATCAGCTTATACATTTAAGCTCATTCACAAACCCGGCAAGGATATGGGCCATGCGGATGGCCTGAGAAGGCTTCCACTGCCACAAATTGAACCAGATCCGGCCCCAACAGCCTGTGTTTTATCCATTTAGGACTTGCTGGAGTTTCCCCTCCACACAGGGGACATAGCTGCAGAAACGGCAGCAGACAAGACACTACCGTGGGTACACACAGGGTGGCTGGATAAAAGCCCAGGTCCTGAGTTTCAGAGCTATTTTACAAGGAGACATGAGCTATCAGCTCACAAGGGTTGTATTCTTTGATGGGGTCGTAGTTCCTACCTCACTAAGAGACAGGGTTTTGCAATCACTGCATGAAGGCCATCCGGGTATTGTTCCCATGAAAGCTTTGGCTAGAAGCTATTTATGGTGGCCAGGATTAGATAAAGCCATTGAGGCCCAGGTGCATGGGTGTTATACATGCCAATAATCAAGGCCTGAAATGCCGCATGCTCCAGTTCACTGGTGGGAGAAGACTCACACTCCCTGGTCTAGGATTCACATAGACTTCACTGGGCCCTTTCAGGGACAGCTCTTTCTTATAGTGGTTGACAGCCACTCTAAATGGCTAGAAGTTATACCAATTGCAAACATGACTACTGCAAGGACCATCCAGGTGCTTAGCAAACTCTTTGCCATGCATGGGCTGCCAGACGTCGTAGTGTCCAGTAATCTGCGGCAGAATTTCAGGCGTTCCTGGGAGCAAACCTCATTAGGCATGCGACATTGGCCCCATTTCACACATCTACTAATGGTCAAGCTGAATGTATGGTTCACACTACAAAAGAGTCACTAAGGCATATAGTGACTGGGGACTGGCACCACAGACTGGCCAACTTTTTGCTTTGCCAACATTCCACGCCATGCATGGCTACAGGTAAAAGCCCAGCAGAGCTGCGCTGGGGGAGGCGACTAATCATGAAACTGGACAGGTTGCACCCAGACCGGGTGGCAGCAGAGGCCTCTTGCCCAAAACCCCCGAGGGGGCTGCAAGTGGGCGATGGGGTGTGGGCCAGGAACTATGGGCATGGAAACTTGTGAGTGCCAGGAAAAATCACTAAAATGTCAGGCCCTCTCTCATACGAAGTGGGCCTAGAGGGCGGGCGAGTTGTCTGTCACCATATCGATCACCTTAGGAAGCGTTTTCCAGAACGGCCACAAAGTGAGGACTTCGTCACAGGATTTTGCCTCGGGCCACAAACCAGTAGCCAGGCCAGTCCATGCATAGACTCTGAGTGCCAAAACAGCCAGAGCAACAGGGAGATGGCTGTAGGGGAGGAAAGCCTGGAAGTGCAACATGGGTCCCCTGATAGAGAAAGCCAACCTGAGTACTACAGCTGCTGTGCTAACTCTGCAGAACAAACTGACTCTGCGGTGGGCCAACCTGGAAGGGCCAGCCAGAGATTGCCAAGCCAACCTGAATCACTTGAACTGAGAGACACTGGTCTACCCAGCCCGGCGGGCAAGCTGGTAGGCCAGGAAGTGCCTGGGTCCCCAGGCGTTCCACAAAGACTTGCAAACCTCCTGATTATCTTCAAGATTTTGTCCTGAAATAATGAAGCTATAATGTTGTATGTACCTTTATTGTGCTGCTAGCTAGGAATCACCTGTATTAGCTAGGATGGAAACGTGTTAACTCACACTATCGTTATACCTTTTGTAAACTGTATTGCTGTAATTACTTTCCTTTTGTTGCTATAATGTTTGTTCATTCTAGGGGGGAAGGGTTGTAAAGTATTGGGCTTGTTTTGTTAAGGGAACACCACGTGGGAAGGTTGCTTGAGCAGGGAAGCTGGCTAACGGCTCCCAGCTCCTCAGACAACCCGTCTCCAGTGCTGCTATTGGTTGCTTCTAGGGCGGCAATAGGTTGCTTTAAATCTATTGGCCGCCACCTAGAGGCCAGGATATAAATTGCTGCATTCGCAGCCCTGTTTCTCAGTTCAGATCCTGCAAGCAATAAGCAATGATCTTTGCTGAACTCATTCGCCTCGTCTTGGTCATTAAGCAACGAACCCAGTACATAACACTATGAAATGTACTGTCTTTAGGACCGCCATAGTGCTTCTAGTTTGTCTACAGTTATGGGGTGAAGGGGGGAGAATTTGGGATCCACAGATGCTCCCTACCAGTGTGACAGCCGAAGCCACTAAAGAGATGTTTTGGCGAACCAAAGTTTCTTCTTAGAACAATCACTGGAAGATGAATTGGACAATGTGGCCTGAACTGTCAAAGAGGGGAAGGAAAGTTTTACTCTTTAAATTACTGTATCTATTTCCCACCATATTCTCAGAGCCAGCTTCTATCATACCGGTTTGCTAATCTCTAATAAAGTTTAAATTAGAGATCGCAATGTTTCTGGTGTTTTGCTTTGTTGGGCTTCTTAGCTGGAACTTGGCAGTACCATAAAGGAATAAGAATGATTAAGCAAAAGAAGTTAAAAGCATAACATAGGATGAAAGAAAAGGAAACAGCTAAAACTATTTGTGTGTGTGTGTGTGTGTGTGTGTGTGTGTGTGTGTGTGTGTGTGTGTGTGTTTGTGTGTGTGTGTGTACCTCGAATCAATCTTGTACCCATACTATTCACAATTGATTTCTATACTTGCTTACATCATTCCATTGACCACATATGCTACCTTTCAGTCTTTATGCTTCATACATTTCTCTTTTCAGGATCTTATTAATGGAGCCAGCCAGGTTTTTTTTTTCCAATCTTCCCCTTCCTCTTAACCCATACACTGTTTCTCTTTTTTTTAGTTTGAAATTTGATCTCTTTCATTCTCTCTGTATAACCAAGCCACCTCAAAGTATTTCTTTCACAATGGTTACTTACTTTTGTATTCAATCCATGTTCTGTAATCAACCATTTTTAAAACATTTTTACTTGTTTATTTTGCCACACATATTTAAGTGCCCGAGTCAACATATTTTTATGTTTCTTGTGACACAACTCTCACTTCCATATAACAAGAATCATAGTGTCAAGTTTCTGATGTATGGGCTTTTCAAGTGACTCTGAGGCATTGTTTACCTTAAAAGTCCTTTATTAGCCTAATACACCGGCAAATGCTTGCTCGAAGGAAGCTGGAATCTGAAATCTCCGCCCCCTTGCACAATATATTAAAACACAATTCTCCACCTTTCTAATTTTGTCATTAATCATATTCTCCTATTAATTTAAAGAATCAGTTTCCCTTCCGTTAGACAACTGGCCAAGTTCTTATCTTCTTTAATTTCATACGGCCTTGAGGCACAATCTTCCTCCTCCCTCCTCCGAGCCTTAACCCTATCTCTTAAAGCAATACACAACTTTAACATATGAAATAGCTGCTTCTTCATCTCTTGTCAAGCAAGAACATTCGATGTTAGCAGCGTTGACACACAGCAGTTTTCCTTCTTGTGATAATTTATTCCTTGCGACAGGCCACACAGCATCCACTATCTTTCTATGAACATCTGTCTGTCTTATAAGACCTCCATTCATTTTATGATTTATGGTAAATATTCTATCAAGCATTGTAGATAAGCAAAGGGACATCACACTACCTTGTTTTATACTCTGTTCAGTGTTTACAGAGATGTGAGTCTAAATTCAGTGTCTTAGTTTTGTGACTTGTTTATTTCTTTATATTGCATATATTTATAAAATTCAAGAATATCCATTAGAAGTAAAAAGCTCTCTCTCAGTGCTCAATAGGTGCTACAACAATGTTAATACATAGAATGCATATCAGTGACTTAGTTTTGATGGGATTGCAAAACTTGGCCTTGATGTAACAAAACAGTATAATTGGTACCAAACGCTAGCACATATACTGAGTGAACATAGGACTATAATTTCCTCAGAATCTTAACTTGAAATATCTGAATTCCCTTATCTACAGTGATACAAAACTCAGGCTTTTTGTAATAAAATGGTGCAAAATTGGTACAAAACTATGTTAAATGTAGCAGTTAGTAGTTAAGAAAAGCTGTTTTTATCTAACTCAGTTCAAAGAGAGAAAAACAGTTATTCATTTCTACCTAGCTGGTCCTAAGTAAGCTATAATATCTATCTAACCTTATAGATTTTGTGTGGATGTGATTTGTTCCTGAAGCTGGGACTTTTCATTTTCCACAATAAAATAATATTAATTCCCTAACTCTTGTACTATTGTTTACTGTGTTGAAACAATCAAACAAATATAAAAAAATTAAATAAAACAAAATAAAACCTACCATTTCTCTTTTATCTTCTTGGAAATGTCGTTCTACAAATATTTTGCCAACAACATATGGGAGAGCACTTTCTACGAAGTTTACACATTTATCCCATTGAGGCACCAAAGATCCTGTTCCCTGGATTACCTGTTTGGGTTAAGATTGATATATTATGGCAAGTTCTTGTGTAGCCTTTTCTGTAGCTCTCCTTACACAATGAAACAGCCTACAGCCTTGAGATAAAGAGCAACCCCACCCTCCTTGTTTTCTTAAAGGCCATTAAGACCTGGCTTTTCCCTTAAGCATTGGCCCAAGGTGGGGGGTAAGGCCAGCATTTGTGTTTTTGTGATGGAAGCATTACAGCATTGGTGATATGTAAGAATTTTTTATTTTGTGTGTTCTATTAATTCTTAGCCATTCAGAGTGATTTTATATAATATGGTTAAATATTACTTATTTTTCAAATAAGTAAACAAAGAAACTCTAAAGACTCCTTTTTTTAAAAAAACAGTTGTCAAGATCCAAATCCCAATGATCTGGGAAAGATTAGAAATTCAATACTCACTGATCTCTACAAAAGCTTTTGGTTCAGATGGGCTAGCTGGAATTATACTAGTTCATGAATTATGACCATCAAATGCTGTTACCGATTTTATAGACATGGATTACGTGGATATTGATGTCCCATACTTACCCTTGAAAATTCTAGCCACCTATATTGAAAACGCCGACTGAGGTTGAATATTCTTGAATAAACCATTCTCCATACCAGATAGTTGGCAATAGTCCTGTAATACATACCAACGAAGATCAACTAGATCTATGTGTTCCAATGTACAGCCAATACTAGAAATATACATAGTTTTTTACTTTCTTATTCACTACACTATCAACTTACTATATGAATAAAGTATGAATTGACAAAAACATATTACAGTAGAATGAAGGACATTTTCCTTTTGAATATCCTGAACTGGGATGTAGTCTTAAATTAAAGGTTTAACAACTCTGTGGGTTGGATTGAGATGAGAAAGAGTCACTGGTCCAGTCACCCAGCCTTCCTTTTAATAACTTTTATAGTATTCATTAGTATAGTTTTAATTGATCAATCATGATAAAAAAAAATGTGGTCACTAAAAACAAATTAAATAAACGTCTTGAATATTTTAGCTTTCAGAGCTTCAGAAAGACTTAGAAATCAATTTCTTAATGGCATGTTCCATACTGGAACCAAATATATATAATTCCAAGGAATATAGTAAGAATATTGTTTATTGGAAAAGATGTTGCTCTGCTCTTCCAGTGTAACTTGCATTATTCTGGACAGTTAATAACTGAATCAATGCAATCACAAGATCAATATAAACTTTAAAAAATAAATTTGATAAAACAGAAATATAGTGCCTCTGCTGTTTGTATCTAATGCTACAACGTCTTAGGTATCATACTATGAATAATGACATATGTTACCAGATCATTTTAAGGCTAAATGACATAAGCTATATAGATGTTAAGTAATTAAACATTGCAAATAGGCAAGCATTTTTAAAAACTTAGTTTGAAAGAATAGAATCAATATTTTGTCAACCTATTTTGATCTTTGACTTTGCCTCTTATAGGAAATTATTTTGAGGACTACCTGAATGAGTTAAATCTTGTACACAGAATACCTCTGGCTACAATTCCCCAAACTGTGTGCTGAGGTACCACGGGGCACTACAGTGATCTCACAGCGACACCACAAGAAACATCAGGTTTTGCAACATCATATTTTTGTGACACTAAGGATGCTGTGAACTGAAAAAGTGTGGGGACCTTTGGGCTAAGGCCTTTTAGGCAGATTATTGGTAGACATAGAAACAATCAAGACTTATCCCACCTCCACCAAATGATACCACACAACCATCTGTCAATAACTCAAAATTCAACTGAGCCTAGAAAATGCTGTTGTCTCATTGGGAAAGCTTGAACATGATATTATATCTCAAGGAAATGTGCAAAATTTGGCCAGAATCAGCTTGCTTTTATCTTGCCTCACATGGAGCAATGCAGTCTATCAGTTTTAATACAGAATACTACTGCTTTGATAGAATCAGAGCCAGATGGAATCAAGAGGCCATGTTAATCCAGTGCCTAGGAGCGAGGCAATGCTATTAATCCATCGGCTTGGTTTCAAGGTGTTACAAACAAGAATTGATTTTTTGCTATAAGATTCCTGAAGAACAAAGAGCAATAGATGGCTCAAGTTATAATTGAGAAGCAACTTGTTTTAGGGTAGGGCAAAACTAAGGATGATGATCCAGCATTTTCTACCTCAAATATCTTATGGAATTATAAAAATAAGGATTACACCAAGGTTCTGCTTTGCCTTTTATGAAGACAGAAAAATTAGTACATATGGACTTTTAAATTTATGAAAAAATAGATGAAAAAATTAAAGAATAAATATAGTGCAACTGAATGTGGCTTCTAAACTGATAAACGTTTTGAAATCAAAACCAATGTTGCTTTCTCTTAAATACTTTTTTTAAAATAAATAAGTTAATAACTATTTTTTAGAAGGCAAACAGCCAGGATTTTCATTTCAAAACTCCTACTTTCATGTGAAAATGATGGTTGCAATTTAAACATTACAGGACAAAAGAAACAGGCCAAAGTCAGGAGCAATCAAATGAGGAAGGAACCACTTAAAAATCACTTTAAGAAGACTGCAGCTATGAAGGCACTTTAGGAACATATACGGAAATGCATATTATACATAATAATTCACAATGATTGCTAACTCAAGTTACTATAAATACTGCTATAATACTACTATGATGGTTTCCACTTCATATGTTGCTTCTGTCTGTTGCCCAGAGAATTTAACAACATCCTAAAGAATCCTTTGATATCTTTGATACAGAATATAAAACAGCCATGGCAAAATATTCAGTTAAAACATCTGTTGTGTTCCTTTTCAGCCTCACCTTTTAGCAGTCTCTGAAATTCCATAAATGTTATCTACTGTACATTGGAGAAGACTTTCAAAGACGGTACACAACATTTTCATCATGATCAAATCTAAGAAATAGTATTAATGGCTTTATGACGTGGAATAGACTGTATTGGAAAACAAAAGCTTTAAGGTTTATCAAGCTTTAAGTATGTTTTTTTTAATTATTTAAAAACTCAGTTCCACAGAATCCAACAGATTAACAGTTTCTGTTTTCGGTAAGTAAAAAACAAGTATAAAACTGTAATTAGACCATCGTGATGATCAACGTGTGTGAAATTTTCCAAAAGTGTAACAATATTTTGCCACATAAAAGGAAATGGAAATGAACTGGTCTGATACGAATAATTGCAAATAAAATAAATCAGAATTGGCTATGGACTTCAGCAAGTAGGGAGTTATGAAACAGGTTTGAGTCCTTGTAGAAAGTGAAATATAAGAACACATGGGATACAGATTCAATGGGTACTTCTCCATCAAGATACAATCTTAACTCATAACAAACTTTTTAATACTTCCCATGAAGAACTGTTGTTCGAAAGCATTAAAACATGTTTCAATGTTTTACAGCAATAAAGCTGATATTGTTCAAAATTTAGGGAAGATTATTTGATTTAAATACCTTGCCAGTTTGAAAAAAGAGGGAAAAAGAGGAATGATTATTCAATCTGGTAGAGCAGGTAAGTCTTATTGACTTTCCAGATCCATGGTATATCACTTGAACGCAATAAGTGCTTGATTATACTCTATCATCAAAATAATCTGTTTTTAGAATCTATAGTATTATATTATAGTGTTGGCAAACTGAATATATTAGGCATTTTGGATGTTTCCGAAAGGTTGGCTGTAATCTTGCCTTAAGACGGAGAGATAATAAATTTCAAGGAACTTTATTTGTATGCTTTGGTCATGTAGTTCCTTAATGATTAGAGATTAATACTGTGGTGAACCAGATTTGGAGGTTAAAGTTTAAATATATAAAAGTGATGTTAATATTATCATATCACTATACACTCAAATTGCAACTTCTCTATCTGTGGTTGAATACATCCTGTCTGAAAGATAGCAAAAGAAGCAAATTTTGTAATAGATGTGTATGTGCCAGAGTTTTATGCTGGATTCAGTGCTAGCTCTCAGTTCTTGAAACTGTTAACAAAGTTAGATTGGATAAAACTACTTCATGTAGCCTTTGCTTAAAACCTGAATTTTATAACATTATTATTTGGAAATCCTAACAAAAGAGGTTTTTTTTCTCTTTCTCCTTTCCAATTGTTTTTCTTCAGTTTAACTAATTTTTGCAATGTAGGTTTTTTAATGGCATTCGTTTTAAATAAAATGAAATGCAATTCTTTTATTTGCATCTGTTTATATCTGTATAAACTTTATTACTATTTGTATTGGTATAAATTCATTTTTAAACAATTGAACAGTAGTAGCATGTATAGGTTTAATGCAAAAATGGGCATGATAAAGGACCAAAATGGCAGGGACCTAACAGAGGCAGAAGAGATTAAGAAGAGGTGGCAAAATTACACAGAAGAACTATACAAGAATGAGCTTAATGTCCCAGATAATCACAATGAGTTGGTCACTGACCTCGAGCCAGACATCCTAGAATGTGAAGTGAAGTGGGCCTTAGAAAAGCTGAGCAACAACAAAGCTAGTGGAGGTGACAGTATTCCAGCTGAGCTATTCAAAATCTTAAAAGACAATGCAGTAAAAGTGCTACACTCAATTTGCCAGCAAATTTGGAAAACTCAACAGTGGCCACAGGATTGGAAAAGATCAGATTACATTCCAATTCCAAAGAAAGGCAGTGCCAAAGAATGTTCAAACTATCGCACCATTGCATTCATTTCTCATGCTAGTAAAGTCATGCTTAAAATCCTACAAGCTAGACTTCAGCAGTATGTGGATCGAGAACTACCAGAAGTACAGGCAGGATTTCGAAGAGGCAGAGGAACTAGAGATCAAATTGCCAACATACGCTGGATCATGGAGAAAGCTAGGGAGTTCCAGAAAAACATCTACTTCTGCTTCATTGACTATGCTAAAGCCTTTGATTGTGTGGATCATAACAAACTGTGGCAAGTTCTTAAAGAGATGGGAGTACCAGACCATCTTATTTGTCTCTTGAGAAACCTATATGCGGGTCAAGAAGCAACAGTGAGAACTGGACACGGAACCACTAATTGGTTCAAAATTGGGAAAGGAGTCCGGCAAGGCTGTATACTGTCGCCCTGCCTATTTAACTTATATGCAGAGCACATCATGAGAAAGGCAGGGCTAGATGAATCAAAAGTTGGAATTAAGATTGCCGGAAGAAATATCAACAACCTAAGATACGCAGATGATACCACTCTAATGGCAGAAAGTGAAGAAGAACTAAAGAGCCTCTTGTTGCGGGTGAAGAAGGAGAGTGCAAAAGTTTGGTTGAAACTTAACATTAAGAAAACCAAGATCATGGCATCTGGCCCTCTCAATTCCTGGCAAATAGATGGGGAAGAAATGGAGGTAGTGACAGATTTTATTTTCCTGGGCTCCAAGATCACTGCAGATGGGGACTGTAGCCAAGAAATTAAAAGACGCTTGCTCCTGGGGAGGAAAGCCATGGCAAATCTAGACAGCACACTAAAAAGCAGAGACATCACCCTGTCAACAAAAGTGCGTATAGTCAAGGCTATGGTCTTCCCAGTTGCAATGTATGGCAGTGAAAGTTGGACCATAAGAAAGGCTGAGAGCCAAAGAATTGAGGCCTTTGAACTATGGTGCTGGAGAAGACTCCTGCGAGTCCCTTGGACTGCAAGGCGATCAAACCGGTCAGTCCTAGAGGAGATCAACCCTGACTGCTCTTTAGAAGGCCAGATCCTGAAGCTAAAACTCAAATACTTTGGCCACCTAATGAGAAGGAAGGACTCACTGGAGAAGAGCCTAATGCTGGGAAAGATCGAGGGCAATAGAAGAAGGGGACAATAGAGAATGAGGTGGCTGGATGGAGTCACTGAAGCAGTAGGCGTGAGCTTAAATGGACTCCAGAAGATGGTAGAGGACAGGAAGGTCTGGAGGAATGTTGTCCATAGGGTCGCGATGGGTCGGACACGACTTCGCAGCTAACAACAACAACAACAACAAGCATGTATAGATTTGAGTAGAAGGTTATCCAGTCAGAAGCTACTGCTTCTTCATGTTTTCATGAAATGGTTCTTTTACTCCTTATTTTTTTCCTTTTTTCTTTGCCAAATAGATAACAGAGTTCATCCCACTGAAACATATTGCTAACATTTATGGGATCTGTACACTACCACATCTGGAAAATCTCATGTTAGGGAAGGCTGTTCTGACAGTAATATCTAAATTAAAGTCATGTGTTTTTACTGTATATAATGCATTTGTTTCTGCAAAGCAAGTGGAAAATCCTTATAATAACTTTTGAAATTTCTGTTTTGTTCCTTAAAAAGGAAGTAACTTTGCAAGATTCTTTTCAACTCTACCAACATTTTTTTTTGCATCATTCAGATATCCCACAATTTTTCACCCTTATGGCAGCCTATTATGCTGTCTTCATGATAAATTTGATAGAAAAGTGTTCTAAATTCATCATGAACTAAGTCTGATGAAAATAACTATTTTGGCAGGGATGAATTAATAGCATGCATTTTGGGTTATAGGAGCATCTCATTCACTTGAACCAATGTGATCATATCTTTAAAATGTACAAGCCATCAATAATGTAGTTGCTAATATAGGTAGGACCAGCTTATGAGCTGTTTGTATTTAAGGAGATGCTCACAAGAAATTCTAGTTTATTTGGTGAATGCCTGAAAGATGCATTACTTCATCTAAGCCAAAAACAGATGAAAAAACTAAAGGAAATTATGAATTAAACTTGGCTCAAATCTCAAAGATTTGCTGAACAAGAATTGGACAAAACTTTGGAATTTACTATGAACATTTGCCTTAAATACAATAAATTAAATTTACCATATTTTCCGGCGTATAAGACTGGGCGTATAAGACGACCCCTGACTTTTGAGAAGATTTTCAAGATTTTTCGTCTTATACGCCGGAAAATACATACATGCCAGTTGCCAAGTGTCCGACACAAGCCCGATTCAGCCCTGTCTGATGCAAATGGTGCAAAGCCACACGCTCTTCCAGGCCAGACTCTGCAAACAGCAACCACCGCGGGAACTCTGAGTCCCCGCCTTTCGGCAGCCTGCACAGCCAAGCGCGATCCGGCTTTGAGATAGCATTTGCAGACGGAGCAGCCACCGCGTCTGGAGCCAAGCCCCACCCAGGAGACGGTTGGCCAGGCGGGCCCGGAAGACGCACTAGAGAGCCGGGCTTGGGGTGGCCATGCCGAGGCCGGCTGGTGAGGGCCACTGCATGGTCTGCGAGCAAGAGGGGCACAAAGTACCGCTGTTCCGCACTCCGTGACCGGGCAAGCGATTCTTCCGGTCGGCGCAGGTCAGGCGGTGCCTCGGCAGGAGCAAAGGTGCTCCCTTCCTACTGTCGAGCAGCGCACCTCTGGGGACTGCCTGCCCCTCCTCTTTTTGGGGACCTGACAGCCAGCATTGGAAGCGCCAGCATGGCCAGTCCTACAGAGAGCAACGGCGGCGGCTGCAGTAGCCGCCCCAGGAGCTGACGAGAGTTTGCCCTCCATCACCCATTCGCCATCGGCCGCTTAACCACGGGTCACCATCGCCTACCTCCATTCACCCAGCGATCCCGCCGTCCAGCAGAAAAGAGAAAAGATCAGAGAGGTGAATAGTATTTTCCGGCGTATAAGACGACTGGGTGTATAAGACGACCCCCAACTTTTGAGAAGATTTTCATGGGTTAAAAAGTCATCTTATACGCCCGAAAATACGGTATGTTAAGAATTGAATATATATATTTTTAATTATATAAATAAATATATAAATAAAATTATATAAATAAAAGATTAACAAGATGAGAGTTCCGGCACCTTTTTTTTTTTTTTTTTAGAAAAAAAGCACTGTGACAAACTGAAAGACTTCTGCAGGTATATATTATTTCTTCAAAGTGCACCAGGAACCAACACTTTGTTCTAAAGGTCCAGCAGTAAAACAACATCAGTGAGAAATCCTTACTTTTTCCTTTCTCTTTCTAATATCCTGAATAAATCTTTAAAATACTGCGGCACTCGGACGACCACATTTTCTGAAGCATCAATGTCCTTCAGGTCAGGATAGAGTTTAGTGTCAATCACCTTCTTGATATATGCCAGCCAGTCAAACTGAAAGATATGGAAAATATTTAGCTTTTGGTTCTTACAAAAAAAAAAAAAAACCTTCACTGCACATTGCAAATATTTTGAACTTTTCATAAAAACAGCTGCATTTAATTGTGAACATATATATTTAACTATTTTAATTTAAATTGCACCTTATGCACATCTAAAGCAGCTTTTAATTTAGAAAGGTATATCGAGTCCAATCATGCATTATCAAAGTTGTTTTCCAACCTGTGGGATCATGCTGCTGAGTTCTGATACATTCATTTTGTTATACATAGATTCACTGGTTCGATTCTCATGTGGAATCATTATCTGCAAAGATACATGTAAACAAATATTATGGTACTGAGAAATCCACTCTGACTCTGTTAACATCAACAGATTTTTTAATAGTTCCTTCACTGAGACAACCAATGTTACATCAAACCTGCTGATATCACAACAGAATTATTTTATAATTATACATAAACAGCCACTTTTCTGTATAACTATTTTAACAATTTTCTTCTATATATTATAATTAATATAATTTATGCTTCTAGTTTTTTGCTATTACAGATAACCACAGTGTCCTCCTGAAGAGAAAAAGTCTGGCCAGCATAAAGATTCATTGCAGATCTTAAATTTTATTGATTGTTTCGCTCATATTTTTTCAATCAAAAATCTACTAAAGCCTTTCCCAGGTATCCACAATAAATAGGTAAAGGTAAAGTTTCCCCTGCACATGCGTGCTAGTCGTTTCCGACTCTAGGGGCTGGTGCTCATCTCCGTTTCAAAGCCGAAGAGCCAGTGCTTGTCCGAGGATGTCTCTGTGGTCATGTGGCCGGCATGACTAGACACCAAAGGCGCACGGAACGCTGTTACCTTCCCACCGGAGTGGTCCCTATTTTTCTACTTGCATTTTTACGTGCTTTCGAACTGGTAGGTTGGCAGAAGCTGGGACGAGTAACAGGCGCTCACTCTGTTACGCGGCACTCGGGATTCGACCTGCCAAATTGCCGACCATCTGGTCGACAAGCTCAGCGTCCTAACCCACTGAGCCACCGCCTCCCTTTGCACAATAAATAAATCCTTTTAAATTTTGCATTCAGTCTTGCTAGTTTTCTTTTTGAAGAGAACATTAATAGCATTTTTCCAATTATCAGACACACATGTCAAATTCTCATACACACTAAAAAGAAATCATAAAGCCACTCCTTAAGTAAATTATATTCATATTTTACCTAGAGCTTTTCCATTTTTAACATTCTCGCAGTTAGTTTACCAGTATTTTTCCTCTCTATGGCATATTGAATATAGTTTAGGTTTGCTCTAGTTTTTTTGCTATTTATGTATAACTTGCAGCCATTCACTCTATGCAACACAATTATCCTGAACTCTGACACAAGTAATTCTTCTGTATTAAAAGTCCTTATATATTTATCCATAAATAGCTTAAACTTCCCATATCCTTGCAAGATGTTATTGCAAAATGTTTGGTCAGTACATGAATGGTTATTTGTCATTTTGTAAAACATTTATTTGGGCCTTCTTGCTTCGTGATGCAGTTTTATGCTTTAAATTGTGCTCTTATTAATTAATCAGCTTTTTGTTTGTTTGTTTTATTTAAGTTCTCCTTTAGTTTCTAAGATTGTTTGTCCCTGCTTTATACTTTGAATGTACAGGGTTTTTTTTTCCCCTATGGCACTCTCCCTGGTCAATGTCTTGTTTAATGTGTCTTTTGCATGTATTCATTATGCATTTGTATGTTAGAAATGTTATACTTTGATGGAAAGATTTAATCCATTATAGACTGTATCTTGTGAAGGTATTTTTATTGCTTCAATCCACTGATAAAGAGATTTGTCTCAAAACATAGGGTCCAGTTTAAAAAAAGTATTTGTACACATATTTATTTCTTTTTGTGCCTTCTAAAATCTTAGAGGGAAAGGGCCCTCTCATGCTATTCCTGCCAGCCCCTCTAGATATATCAGATCAGGAAATCAATTCTAGGAGAAGGCTAAACTTATTTTATTATGCTTAGGTATAATAACATTATCTTGCAAATCTTACTGAATTTTACTTATTTCTTATATTTCAGTGAATTAGGGAAGCATCTGCCTGAGTCGTTTCTGAATTTCTTGTGTTGGACTTAAAGAAATATTTTGCCTAGCTAAGGGTTCCTACTTATCTCTATTAAAGTGATCTTGCATCATGATAAAAGTCCCAACCCTGAGTACTGTGTGTGTGACTTTGCAACACAGGTGTAAAATATACAAAAATTTCATTGTATTTGCATGATATGTATTTCTATACTTCCCCACTTGCCCTTAAATACGAGCTAAGTTCTCTTATTTAATAACTATCTTGCAAACCAACATATTGTTTGTATTTTACTTATTAGGAGCTACAGGCAGTATACAGTTACATGACCAATAAGCTCTAAATATCATATTTGATTATGATCAGATATGTTTTCTCTATAAGCAGGGGATACTAAATTTAAATTTAATGTTTCTGATCATCTTTTTAAAAAAACCTTTATTATGGTCATGTAAGGAGGATGGGATACAAAACATTAAAAAGATAAAAAATATAAAGTGCAAAAATAAAATTACATAAAAGACTAGAAAGCATAAAAAGAATTTAAAAAGAAATCATAAGAACTTACTGAATCACTGGTATCAATAGAATTTAAATCATTGAAAATTATATATGATTAAATATCACCGAAACTCTATCTGTACCTGCCATCCTGAAACTACCAAAATTTCAAACATCAAAAATGAGAATATTTTTTCATTCTAAGTGGTCAAAGTTTATTAAATGTAGTTTGCATAATTTGACTGCAAAAATTGTGGTTCAAATAAGTGCAATGAAAAGAAGGTCTGGGGTGACATGATAGCAGTGTTCCGATATCTAAGAAGAAGAAGAGGGAGTCAAGCTATTCTCCAAAGCACCTGAAGGCAGGACAAAGAAGGAATGGATGGAAACTCATCAAGGAGAGAACCAACCTAGAGCTAAGGAGAAATTTCTTGACAGTTAGAACGAATAATCAGTGGAATGATTTGCCTCCAGAAGTTGTGGATGTTCCAACACTGGGGGTACTTAAGAAAAGATTGGACAAACATTTGTCTAAATGGTATAGGTTTCCTGCTTGAGCAGGGGGTTGGACAAGAAGACCTCCAAGGTCCCTTTCAACTCTATTATTCTGTTATTCAAATGTTCTTACAAAGACAGATGGATGAAAATAACAGATGCAGAAGAGGCAACAGCAACCAAGATGGCACTGAATTACAAATCTGAGAAAGAACAGTGCTGAATAGAGGGAAAACTCCAGGGTTCTTCAAGACTGGCTACCACAACTGCAGCTGAAATCTATATTTTAAAGGGCACTAACCTCAGCAATTTTGATTTCCAATTTAAGCACTGATTTCATGTCCATCTCTGCATGTGAAGCATTGGCACCCAAAAGGACTGCGGTATCAACCATGAACTGGAACAAGGCATCTCTGTACTACAGTGGGGTAAGAATTCAGACATTAATACAGCAAAAAAGACAATAGCTCAAGTAGATAACACTTCTTACCTTATTTTACACTGAATGGCCTAACATAGCACATTATTTATTTATTTTTATTTTTAATTTCAGTAACACTATTGAATTTTAATATTATTTAACGGGTTGTGTAAATCATCGCAAATATTAATTAGCATTCCATTTGCATTAATTAGCAAATCTTGAGAAAGTGGATCCCTAGCTTTCTTCAAAAGTTTGGTTTTGAAGGAACCAGGGATGTGAACTTCATCTGTACTTCCTTTATCTTTCTATGTTATCAGGGAATATTTATCTATTTATTCAGAAAACTAAACACAAGAAGAGAACTCAGACTTGTGCAATATATGAATGATGGTAAAATTGTACTTAGCAAGACATCCTTGGTTGCAACTCATAAATTAACAAAGAAGATTGTGCTGCAAATAATGGTCAACACTGAAAAGGAACAGGGTCATGGAACAGGGCAAGGTTCTACTGATAATAAGTAACTGACATATTGGTGTGTTTATTGTGCAGAGTAGGGAGAATATGTTGAAATATACAATCGCTATATACCATTTATTATCTTTCCCTATATTTACTTGCTATGTTGTGAACGATATGTAAATTACTGTATAGATAGTAAGTGACAAGGTATATATTCTCACATAATTAAGATTTTCTTTCAGCTCACTTTTCATATGGTTTATGTAAATTTTTAGCAGAAATATCATTTTTATACCACATATAGCATACAAAATATTGAAGAATGAACAGTTTCCAAGCCTGGTATTCTGCAGATGTGCTTGGATTTCACCCACAGAATCCAGCTAGCTTTTAGGAGTTTTAATTCCAGATAGGCTGGGGAAAAATTGTGAATGTACTTAGGTGATTGAGTAAATAACACTCACAGATTTAGCTTCTGTGGTATTATCCAGATAGTCTTCTCGTGCTGATAGAGTCAGAGATGCTTGGTCTAACTATATAAATAAAATAAGAATTACTATACATTAGATTTACAAAAACACAATTTGGACTATAGTTCTATAACCAGACTTCAAAAATAAACCCAAAGATCTTAGTGAGACTACTTGTGAATAGATTTGTAGCAGTATTGCAATGCCAATATCTAATGTAGTATTATAAGTTAAAGGAGGTGGGCAGAATTCAGAATTCAGGAAAATGTCCACAAAAGCCTTCTGTTTATTAACATTTTTGACAAAATCTATATGTAAACCCTGAGGAGTTCTAATTTTACAATCAATTTTTTGCTTCATCCCAAAAATGTGAATATCTCATAGCAAGGCAATCTAAGAACCAACATGTTTCTTCAAAAATTAAATAGAATATAGCAATGTCGTTTCTGTAAAGCAGATTGCTGAAAATTAAATTAGAAATTACTGTAGAATGCTTCAGGAATACTGTTACATACATTTTCCAATGTTTAGTCATTTACATATATACATACTAATAACCAGATGTCAAGATATTGTTGAACACAGATGTAATTTAATGTAACAGGTTTTATAAATCCTGTTAAAAAAATTAGCTGAAGAGTTAGTTAAATACAGATTTAAAATATGCAGTACCTTCTTACATATGTGGCTAAGGAAGGAATTCTCTGGGGTACAAATAAATAATTTCATTTGATTTTAAAATAAATTAACTCAAAAAGTAAGGCACAGCTTCAGGCCTTCTTGCTGATGTCCACGTGGTATTACAAAATTGCATTTCTTCTTTCTTGTTTAATTTTGAATGCTAAGTGTCTATCCAAAAGCTTACAACCTATCTGCATGGCTTCCATAATTGTACCTTTATATACATTTATATATAAAGTGAATAATTAATTAAATAATACATCTATGATGTGCTTATTATCTCTAGGTTTGTTCCTATCTTTTAGATACCATTAAAATCTGCATGGGCTCCCAGACATGTTATAATTAAGACAACGATATAATAATAAGAAATATGTTGCAGGCCCAGCATTGGCATACAGTCACCATCCCAAATGCTTTCTAGAAATGCTGTATTTACTAGTTTTACTACTTTGAAGAAGACCATCAGGGCACTGATTAGACTCCAGGGAAGACTGTCACATAATGCAAGTACCACAATGAAAAAAACATTGGCTGTAATACACACGGGCCCCATTCCCATTACAGAGTTTGTTGAAAAGCGTATATCAGATCATTCAATTCCATGTGAAAAAGGTCTGGAGGTACCCAGCAGCCAAGCCATATAGGGCTCTTCAAGATAAAACTAGCACTTTGAATTGCACTTCAACCAATGCAGAATGGCTGTTTCTAGGCTGTGGTGGTTCACCTGCAAGCAGACTACAGTACTGTATTTTGCGCTATCCAGCTTCTCTAGAGGGTCTTTAAAGCCAGTCCTGTTTAGAAAACATTGCTACAGTCCAATTGCCAGCATCTCCTGCTCCAGGTTAAGGACAGAATACTAAATAATAAAATGAAATTAATTGAAAATGCCACCTGTATGGCTTCCTTAATAATACCTTTATGATGTGCTCATTAGAAGCCTTATCATCTGAAGCCACATATAATCGGATGAAAACAGAATTGCTGTATTGTCCACGAAGAGTAGCAAGGGTCTGGAGCATGCTGAACTTCCTTTCTGACCACAGACCTTCAGGCCCAATGTTTGATTCCAGCACAGGCCAGCGAAATGGAGAATGCTTCAGCATGTTGAGAAGTGGTTTTGCATCAGCTTTTTCTATCTTATCTGGGAGAATGAAAAAAATAAATCAGTCAGCATAAGGCAACTTGCAAAGAAAATCCACTTCTTAAGTACCTATGATCTGTCTGTATATTGTTGGCAACAAAAGCCTGCTTTCCTATCATTATGTATATTTCTCTACATCAAGTGAAACCAGAGATTTAGGCTAAAAATCAGCCACTTTGAATAGCTTGTCTTGGCACAGAGAGCAGAAAAATGTACACTCTTGCCATCTGTCTGTTCAGGCCTTGACTACTGCTCAGTCACTGGCAACCTTCAGAGCAAATGCAAATCATCCAAGTTTTTGACTCAGTATGATGGATGGTCAGGTGCTCCGCTAGCTGGCCAGCATGTACCAGATTATGGCACTTATGTATGGTTCTACTGGAACCCTGATTAATATTGGCCATTGCTGTACATAATAGCAGAGGGCAAGGCAGTCTATCTCTATTTCAAATTGCAGTTTTAGGTAGCACCAACAGTAACATAATCTCTGGCTGTCAGACTTCAGCCCCTCACTTTGAAATTAAGTTGCTGTTTTGCTTAGACGACTCTCAGACACAATTCAGCTATATTTGCTGACAAAAATGAAACCATGTGCAAACAGATTTATTCAGTGGTGGGATTCAAATATGTGAACAACCGGTTCTCTGTGTGGATGCCACTTCCGGAAGTCCATTCTGGGCCTGGGCAACAAAAAATTAGCTACTGGTTCTGCCAAAGTGGTGCGAACCGGCTGAATCCCACCACTGGATTTTCTATAAAGCCTATGCCTAGGTCTGTCTCCCTAGATTTAAATTCTAGGCTTTATCTTCTCATCTTTGTGTCAAAATATAGTTGGAGGGCATTGGGGCACCTTTGTTGATATAAGAATTTTCTCTAGTCTGGGAACTATTTGTTCTTTCTTCACTTAGTTTTTTCTTACACTGTCTCTCCCCCCCCTCTCTCTCTGAGTCTGAATGTAACATGTTCTTCTTCTCCTTCCTCTTTCTATTCAGTAGGTGTCTGAAAAGTATTTCCATTCCAGCTAAATGAGAATCTCTCCTATAATTTATGATTCACTACTCACAAATATGTAGGATCTAGGCTACATATTGATAATCATGGACTACCTATATGGAGATGTCTTTTTTATATATAAATATTTTCTTGAATGTAAAAATGGTAAGACCTAACCCCAAAAAATGGTTGGCAGAGCTAATGAACTATATTACCTGAAATGGAGGATTCAGTGAATTCTCTGGGGTGCTAGTATTTACTAAAGACTACAGTTGTATTTCAAGACTATTTTGGATTTGTGGAAAAGTGAGAATAAATGTCAATGAGTAGCTCCACATATCTGGGCTTCACTTTTCTGATGGCCAATCTCAGAAACTGTGACTGAGTCATTTCTTCAACGATGCTGATTTGGAATGTGTAAATCATCAGCTTGAAAAATATGGTCCTCTCCAAAAATGCAATATTTGGTTTATCGACAAGGTGTCTTATCAGACATGTTTCAAGTGGCCTGATCTCAATAATATAGACATAAACGTTTTCTTGGACATTGAATATAGTTCAGTTTCCAAAGTTTCATGTATGCAGGTGGAAGAAAAGAAAAGATGATATAAAAGAATGGTGGCATCTTTCCTTTTTGTTTCTACTGTGTCATAATTCCTCAAGTTGCTTTTGGACTACAAAAGATTAACCCACCAAAATCTAAAGATATGAACACAAATGTAACCAATGTAATCAGTGCTTCATCCCAGCACCTATCAGATCTCATGGGAAAAAATATTTTCCTACTTCTCTGTGGCAAAGCTAAAATTCCTGGTATATAATCCTTCTTCGTTTCTTTTATTTTATTTCTTCCAAAGAGTTGTTGAGGCATCATAGATGAAGTGTTAAAACTCTAAAATTTTATTTAACATCTCTCATTATTCTAATACATTATTATTTGATATTAGTTCTTCTTCCCCAGTCTTTCTATGCGAATCAGAATCCTTCAATCTTTCTTTTGTACCCCTCCAAAGTGTTAATTAAATCACTTTCTATTCCATCCTAACATAACCATGAACTTAGTATTCTTTTATAATAAACCATTTATTCAAAAACCCTGTTTCAATCTTACTGTTCAGTTCCCCTTCTGAAATTACCATACTGAGTCACCAATCGATCTGGTATTTCCTGGTGTGTTATAATACATTTGTCATTGACACCATCCAGTATAACAAATGAGCAATAAACTAGAAAAAGCGACATTAAAGGTTACATGTCCCTTAGATATACCTGTTTCATACACAAATATCAATAGTAGCCTGTGGTATTATATAGTTATTTACTGTAAGTGATATAATATTGCACAGATTGAAGTGCAATCAGAAAAAAGTGCCCATTGCACATATCTGGAATGTAAAATTCACTGCACAGGTACACTAGGACTTTCTAGATTGTTTTGTACATCTTTTTTTCCTAATAGAGTTATGCACCATATAGTTCCAGCAGTATGGAAATAGTTACTCACTCTCATTCATACATGAAGAATAAAGTATCTTGGCCTTCTGTACAGCTTCATTGTCTCGTCTTTTGCTAAGCGGTTTTTCAAGGAGAGCTGTCAAAGAATAGATTTTTTCCAAGATATTTATTATTATCAGAAAACAGATCAGAATGCCACAATGTAGATAAGATGCCTGAATTCTTGGGAATAATTGTGTAAATTAGATTGGCTGCCATGGACATTTTTGATTGAGCAACTTAGAAAATGTTAAACTACACATGATGAGAAATGTTAAGAGTTCCATTTAATGTTATACTCTGTTCTAGAATGTCATCATTGACATTAGAATAGATAGTAACACCAAAGAGACCGGCTGAAGAGCACTCTCTTACACTTGGTCCAAAATGGTAACTCTAATACAATCTTGCATTGTAGAACACTCCTATTCAGAATTCTAGTAGAGCCAGCAACAATTATATCACATCAGATGTATTTTCACCTTTTATTTTATTGGTAAAAAAAGTGATGATGTTGAGAACTTTTCGAAAAGCTTCATTCTTCTATGCTTATTCAACCCAGATTATAATTAAATATTGCTCTGTTTCTTATATTACATGATATATTGCATTTACTATATTATATGAAAGGCTGGAAAATAATTCTAATTGCATAATACTTCCTTAAAGGAAGAAATGCCAGATGTTATTTAATACAAACGTTTGAAAACAGAATGAGCATATATACAGTTATGACAAAATAAAGGATGGAGGAAATTGGCTATTATTGTTATTTTGAAACATAAATAAGGAAAGAACTTTTAAGTATTTTTCCCTTTCGTAAATGATTGAAATACCAAAGGAAGTATATCAAATTAACACTAATGCAGGGGCACTCTAGAAATGCAGGGCTTGATCTGGCAAAGTTAAAATCATGCCTGAGAGTTTTTTGCTCCATGCTTCTAAGTAAAACAACTACACACATTACACATTACATTACACATTTTGAAAGAAATGTAGAAGTCAATTATCTTGCTCCCTTTCTTTAGCTGCCACCTTAATTTCCCTGAAACCATTCTAAATATTTTGACCTAGTTATCTATAACATATTCCAGCTCAATTGACTCAAGCCAGGATTTACATAGAGCTGGAAACAAAAAATGGAAACACCAGGTGCCAAAGTCAGTATTTAACTGAGCTCCAAAGTAGTGAAATGTCATAATTTGTCTCATTAGTCATCTGTGCACTCCAATACAGGCTCAAGGGATTCATGCTCTCTTGCTTAAACTATTCAAATTATGTAAAATTTTGTAAATTCACAGAATTTACCTAATCTTGCCAGAAAGGCAAAGAGACATCTGTACTTGACTTAGAAAGAGAGTGTGTGTGAAACAGTCCATTCGATGCAGCAGTTAAGGCACCAGCTAGAAACCAGGAGACTATGAATTCTAGTCCTGCCTTAGAACTAAAAGGTGGCTGGATGATTTTGGGGCAGTCACTCTCTCAATTCCTGTCACAATAGATGGATCAACACTTGGTTGATCTGTTAAAATAAAAAGTGGAGCCAGCACTTGTGGAAAATGCTAAGGGAGAGAAGGAGAGAGAGAGAGGGGGGGGAGAGAAACACATATACACATACGCAATAAAATACTGAGTAGATTGAGTAGAATTTATGAGTTGGAAGATCTAGTATAAACTCATTTTCCAGCAGAATATTCACTGGCTGATCCTGTTCTTTTATACTTTATACTTTCTCTCACCCCTGCTTACTTCAAAGGTTTGTTGTAAGGCTATTATGGGAAAAACCATGATTCCTTGACCATGAAATAGAAGTAATCAAGAATAATCAAGCCCGTTTCCATTTTCCTTCATAATACAGTTACTTCTCAAAAGCAACCATATTTAGTATAAGAATAGATTGATGTCTTTTCCCTGAGTTACTATTTCTATACTTTAAATTTCATTTTTCTTTGAATTTAGAACTCAGATAAGGATGAATTGGATGGAGCCAGGGAAGGGAAGAGTGTGGTGCAGATAGTGTTACAAAGGTACAGTTAAATGTTTAGGATCTTTAGAATAGCCATCATCAGTTGGATCTAAGCCTAAACAGGATACACTTTATCCTAAGAGTAAATAGTAATCATATCCTGTTAAAATGAAGTATATCCTCCACTAAAAGCTAAATACTCCTACAGGATTCTTTTCCTCACAGAAAAAGAACTATTTTGAAACTAACTGTATATTTGTGGTAAAGTGTTACCTCTAATCTTACTTGCTATTTCTAGCCCCTGCCACTTTCCCAGCCTACAAACAGTCATAGTTTCACTGTAGGTTTCATACCCTTCAACTTCCTTCACAAATTAAACTTCTTTCATTTAATTTATGAAGGAAAAAAATCCTATCTATGAAAATTCAGACCTAAAATATTTTAGCTGTGTTCTTGTCATATCAAGAGTAAAAATGGTGGGGTGGGGTGATGACATTGCTGTTTCTGAGATTAAGCCAAAAATTTTCCTCTCAGATTGTGTCCCCTGAATCAATATTACTCCTCTTTCTTCTTTTCAGTAATTTTAAGTTTGTACTTTGAGGATATTTGCATTGCTTGAGCACTGTTTTCTTGATGCCATTTTTATTTGGGAGAGGAAGTTGTTTTTGGCATTAACTGTCATTCCATATGGTTACAACACATGGAAAGTTATTGACAAACCTCCATTACATCTATGAATCAATATATTTTAAGAAAATGTAGGCTAACATATATTCATAGGAATAAAATAGTCACAGAAAATGGGCAAAGAAGAAGGTGCAGAAAGCTGGGAAACATTGTTTAGTAAGATTTAAATTCTGAATATGTGATGTACATTATTTTACCTTAAAAGCTAAATGTACAACTTTGGGACAAAACACTGAATTTCAGTTTATAATTTATTCAAAAGGTGGCCAATTCACATCAAACCTTTCCGTCAGGGTTTATTGCCAGACTTTATGTAAGGTGCCCATTTTCTTCATCTTTGGCAGGTAAAATTTTAACCCCAATATCTCGATGGAGCAAAATTTCTCCAGGTTTCACTAGAAAAACCCTCAAAACATTTTTAGTATTCTAGACCTAGGAATCATTGGGCATTTTGAACAATGACCCTGTTGTTTTCTTGGATTTTTTTTTCACTCCAGGGCAAGAATAGCTATTATTGACTCCAGAATTTGCAGAAAAATTATTCAAAGTGATTATTATTACAACTTTTTTTAAAAACAACAATCCTCCCCATGAGAGCAGTTGAAATATAACATCTCTATCTCTTTGCTGTGATTGCTTAGGAAAGCAGAGAGCAGCTGAAAAATCAGTTAGCTAAAATCAGTTACTTTTCCCCAATTTTTCTTTCCTTAAATAAAATCTGTGGTGCGTAGGCAAATAATTAGCAGAACAAAGAGCTAATCTCATCATACTCTTTTCTATTAACACTTCTCTACCCTAAACATATACAAATCGTACAGGCAAGCACAAGTTATCCTTCTTTCTATTCTTATGTTTTTAGAAATATTTTCAACTATGTTAGTTAAGCAAGGCTTTAATCATTTTTTTCTATAGGCTGTGTCATGTCTCCTACTTAGCATGTTCGAGCAAATAGGTTTATCATGTTGTAAAAGTGTGTTTGTTTATAGCTGCCTACTGGTCACAAGGTCACCAGAAGTAACTGTGTGTCTCTCATTGCCTATGTGGTTGATAGATGCAAAAAGGGACAATCTACTGGTGCTGATAAACTGCACCAATAATATTAAGATTACAGTGACAAGCACATCAATACATGCAAAATGTACACACTCCACTCAAAGTTCAAATGAACAGTCCAAAGCCAATGCAATCAATGCACTTTCAAATGTATCTTAAAGGTTCAACTTCAATTAACCAAACTAACCTTGTATCATTATACTAGTAATTTGCATTTACCAGACCCAGCTTGCATTATAAATCCTTCACAAAACTGTGAGTACTTTGACTGTACTACCGGGCTTCTGCCAGGACTTCTTTCTACAAAAGCAGAACTGAATCCAGAATAGCTCCTTACTGAGACACATATTGCATATTGTCTTCTGCTTTGTCCTAGATATATCCTTTTATAGATAAATTTGAAAGCATGAAAAAAAACCAAGAATAATACTTGGAAGCTGCAAAACTTTAAATCTTCAGGAGAAGATTTAAAAATAATAGCAATTGAAATGGTCCTCCTTCTGATATCAAAACATTTTGAACATCTTTGGTAGTTTGTTTGTTTGTTTGTTTGTTTGTTTGTTTGTTTGTTTGTTTGTTTATTTATTTATTTATTTATTTATTTATTTATTTATTTATTTATTTATTTATTTGGTTTATATACCGCCCTATTCCCAAAGGACTCAGGGCGGTTTACAAGGCAAAATTTAAAAACAATCCAATATAAAATTAAAATAAATTAAATTAACTATGATAGACATCTTTGGCTAGGCAATTCAATGTTTTTCTCTCCCTCCTAAAGAATCGCTTGTCTTCAAGATGAAATCCAGGTTTCTTGATTTTGAAGGTAAAGACAATAACTCAAGGAAAATGAAATAACAGGCAGAAGTCTTTTGAAAGTAAAAACTAAGTAAATGTAACCTTTAAATTGCTTTAAAATCATAACATTAAATACTACTGACTTGTTACAAAGTGGAATACTCATTAATAAACCAATATTCAAAACAATAAGGCTTTTATCTCTACATGTGCAATGCAAGTAAAATAGATCATCATTGCCTTTAGTCGGATGCTTGGCCTATTGAAGGATCAATATGAAGGAATTCCTTTATGTAAGTTAGTGCATGGTTGACCTTGTTGTAGCTCAGAAGTTAAGGAGGATGAAGCCTGGCTAACACCAGTTGAGGAGCAGTCAGGGATTATCAGAACAATATACTAGACTGTTGAAGAGCCATCTCAGAAAAGTCAACAGCAAACTTTAGATATGATTATGAAGAAAAACAAATCTACAAAGTCACTGGAAGTCTTTCTCTGCTTAATTCTTTGCTATCTTTTTAATACTAAGCAACTTTGCATTTTATGTATCTCTCCTACATAGATCAAATGCAAGGCACATTGTGAATGCAATTTATCTAGAGTGAAATGACTTTTTACTTTGTCTGGATCAAATTCCATAAAAGATCCAATCTGTGAAAACTTTGGGCAGATTTTTCTGAATCTGAACTGTAGTTCACCAGCAGAACACTACTGCATTCATTAGGGTCCATAGTTTGGTGCCAGGATCTTAAGAGTCAAGATTTGCATCAGGAAGGAAGGAAGGAAGGAAGGAAGGAAGGAAGGAAGGAAGGAAGGAAGGAAGGAAGGAAGGAAGGAAGGAAGGAAGGAAGGAAGGAAGGAAGGAAGGAAGGAAGGAAAATTTGCCTTTTTGTTCCCTCAAGGAATAGTTAATGTAGACAATACTGTGATAAATGGACTAATAATCTGTGCCCCTTTCAAGCAGGTTCCCATGATCTTTGTTTTGTTCAGCAATGAGTTACTAAAGTAGGACCTACATTTTTTTTTAGAAAACCTCAAACTTAGAATTGTGGCTCCCCTCTCCCCCCAGGAACTCATGACTTGACAAACACAGAGACTTTAATTATAACATTGCAACAGTACACTAGTGCATTCCAAAAAGGATTATAGTCCAAACTCCAAAAACAAGGAGATGCTGAAGACAAACATCTGGAGTATTTAGGAACACAGAAAATGCTAAGTATATACTTTGCTTGCTGAAAATAAAAAATGGAACCACAAGTCTCTAAAATTAGGCTCAACATTTTTATTCTTGTGCTGGTCCCTTCTTCATAGCTCTATGGATGGAAAGGAAAGGAGGGAGGGAGGGAGGGAGGAAGGAAGGAAGGAAGGAAGGAAGGAGAAAGTGACTACTCAAAATATAAAAAAGTTCAGTCCTGCATGGATATGACAAAGACACAGCCTAGCCTAGTCTTCCCCATCTTTCCAGATGCACTGGACTCCCCTATCATCAGTCAGAATAGTTAATGGCAACACTCCTTGGTCAAGATAGGAACTGTACTCCAATCCATCTGAGAACATCAGGTTGGGAAAATCTAGAGTAGGAGTTGAATCTATTCCCTGGGACTACGGGTATCCAGATAGCCTGCCATGTTACACACTGTTTTAAAAGTAACCACTGAATTTTACAAATGCACACCAAAAAGTCTTAAACATTCTTTAAAAGGGAAAGAAGCTATTTTCTGAAGGTTGTTTCCGATTACTCAGTTTCCCAATATCATGCTTTTAGTAACCATTTAAGTTTATATTACTGTTATTTGCTAACAGTGATTTCTTTACAAGTCAGTTCCCTTTCCATGAGAATTAGAATCTTAAACACATTTTCCATTTTCATTTGTGAAATGAGATTGAAGATGAGATGACACTGTCTGTTCCCAAATGACATTTAATTACTATTATTAGGTGCCTTCAAGTGAGATTTTGATACCTGGCAACAAAGTTTTCTTGGCAAGGCTTTTGGATGTAGTTTGCCATTGCCTCCTTCTTAGGGCAGAGGAAGAGACCCATTGGTCCAAGGTCACCCAGCTGACTTTGTGCCCCAGGTGGAAATAGAATCTATGGTCTCCCAGTTTCTAGTTTGAGTTTCTAGTCTATGCCTTAACCATTATATCAGACTGGCTCCCCAACTCGTTATATATGTGTTTACATTCTCAGTTTTTTACAACTAAATATTCAAAGCAACTTTTGAAGCATAAAAAAACTGTAATGGCAATAAAGCACTTTCTCTTTCTAGATACATAAATGTAAAAATTAAACTAGTAAGAATATCCATTTCAGTTGAAACTGTGCTCTGTATTTTAATAAAAATATTAAATATTTCAAGTACTTTTAAGCTAAAATACTTTAAAAACAAAACTAAAAGTCTAAAACTAAGGTCACATATCCCTTAGATCAGGGGTGTCAAACTGCCGGCCCGCAGACCGGATGCGTCATGAAGAAATCGCACCCACCCCATTGCTGGCAAAAAATCTCCGATACGTCGTACGATGTCACGTGATATCGTGAAATTCACATGTCTGTCTTAGATTTTTGTAGGCCCACTGAATTGCTCAAATAAGTAGGGCTACATTTCTAAAACACGGTTCAATTTATTAGATCATATTATGCCTAGGCCCCAAAGCAAATGTGATAATATTTCTACTAGTTACAAGGCTAGGATTATGCATGCGCTGTATGTCTATGTGCACGTGGACAACTGCAACTGGATCACATCGATTGACCCTACTCCTTTTTTATGTATGCCCATTCCTCATAATATTTAAAAACATAACTGTGCTGAGTTAAAACTCAGGTGAATACATGAGGGAAGAAAACTGAAGCAGAAATCATAATCGCTCCTTTTGGTATTTAGAACGATGGGTTTTGGAAAGCACAAAGAGAGGGAAAACTAAGATGCATGTTTTTGCTCTTGACTAGAAGGATGGATGATCAGTATTACCTTGACCCTTCTCCAAGGGCATTTTGTAATTTTTAAGACTGAAGCATGGGACACATGAAAGGGTCCTGATATAGTTATCTTATCACTGATATACTACAAGGTTAGGCAGAGAATTTCCATTGCAGTGACATGTGTCTTTCTAAAGTACATTTTTCTAAGGAATTAAAAACTGTTTAGAGTCTATTATTCCCTTCCAATCCAGAGTCCTAGTCTATTTCTGCAAATCTACTTGGTAGTTTAACGATTAAAGCCAAAATAAGCAGCTGGGGGAATCATGCTGGTTTTTCCAGGTGTGTGTTTGTTTTTGAACTCTACAGGGTTGTGGTGTTTTTTTTTGAAAAATTCTTAGGAGAGAACTCAGTAAAACTCAAATATTTTTCTGACATATTTTACAGATATTTCATTTCCTTGCTGCCATCAAAGTATTTCCCTTATTCATTCCTATAATAAAAAAACTATTTTGTCATGAAATAACCACCATTGTCTATAGTGAGACCATAGAGCAATCAAAGAAGTTTTTTGTTATTTTTCTTAATCTGAACTCATCAGTTATATTGTAGTTATTGTAATGCCCTGTCACAATAGCTAATGGCTTATTGACAAGCTAGACTAATAAAGAATTTATGAAAGGACCACATGTTTCTTATTATAGCCCCAATAGCTTCAGGAAAATAAGGGATGTGCCCCAGTGCCAGCCATACAATAATGTAGAAATTTGTCCACATTCTAAATGCTGCACAAGCAGTAATATTATATTACAGTATAATCAGTGCATTTATTACTACTGCTATGCTAAATATTCCTTAGATGGGAATTATTTTTGCTAAAAATAAGGCAAGCCCTTCTTTCTGTTTGCATTGGGTGCATGATCTCATTTATACCTTCTGAAGCAGCTGTTATTTCTCCCTCTATCACATTAAATGCAACAACATATTTAAGGTAACATGTATTTTGGCCTTGACTTCAAATGTTGCTGAATTACAATTCTGAGCATTCTGTGCATTGACTCTGCACAGTTCAACAGACATAAAAAGCTTGTGATCTTCCATTTCAGTTAATTGGAGCTGCAAGATCTAAATCAGGAAGCTTTATTTACACTCTGTGTAAGCTTTGCTTCCTGGTATCTTACATTTTATTCTTTTCAACGGTAATTATGATAACCAGAAAAATTATGGAATACAGAGATCACCCTGAATGTAATTTATATACTTTGGTACACACTTTGTAGATTTTGGAATTCAAGGAAAAGACAATGAGTCATTTTGATGGAAAATGAAGTTCAAGCACAAGTCAGTTAAATACTATATTTCACAATGCTTGCAACCCCAAAGCTAAATAAAACTGTTCACCTGATCCAACAGCATAAACTCCCAAAACTCAGAGGTGGTGTCTCTCTCTCCTGACCAAAAGAGGTCTGAGGAAATCCTGTGGCTCACATCATGAAGAGCCATGAAAACCTCACTGAGGGAACAAATCATCTCTTTTCCTCATTCCTGGTTTCCCACATAGCCTTTATGAGGACAGCTCATCTAGCTAACCTACACAGTTTCTGACTTTTCTACCATTTAATTTGATACATTTGGTTAAAAATGAATTAATACATAAGTATTAAGAAAATTCAAGGGTTGTGAAAAAAAGATAGCTCTCATGTATCCAGCTTACAGGAGAGCCAATGTGGCTCCTAAGTACAGTACATTTATGACATATTAAATCATCAGTTAACATAATCCATTATCCATTCAGTAATCATTAAATCTTATATATCTGACTTTTAAAAGCCACAGCTACATTTGAAAATACATTAGCATGAAATTTATGTTTTAAATACATTCATGATGTTCTCACACGTTACCGTGCTATTATTTGGAACTATTTTGCACGTAGCATGCTTCTTAAAACTGACACATTTAAAAGATTTTAATCAACAATTCAGAATGAAATAGTTATATAGTTATATGATAACATTTAATAGTTATATCAACGTACAATATATGGGGCTCAAAACTGGAATAAAGTGTTCTCATTATCACTAGAATGGAAGGTGCAAAGGGATGGCTTTTAGGAAGTGCTTGATATTGCACAGGCAATATTGTTCACTTCATTGGTGTGGGATAGTGATAGGAGTCACATCTTTTTCAGGCTCTTGGGGTGGTTTCTTTGTTCTCTCCTATTAATTCTAGATTCTTCTTATTCTGCACTGCTGCAAAGCTTCCATAGCCCCAAGTCCTCATTTCCCTGAGGGTTCTAAGAGGCATAGGGACACAGCAGCAATCAGGCCTTTTAAAAATCAACTAAAAAGCAACTATGGAGTAGCAACAGTGGGGCCACAATGCTGATTTGCAGCCAGTTTTTGCACCTCTCATTGGACAGGGAGGGGAGAATTTGTCAGCTTTAGCAATTTGTTCAAAATGATTAATGATGTTTTCTAGCATCATTTAAGGGATGCGGTAGCTCAGTGGGTTAGGACACTGAGCTTGTCGATCAGAAGGTCGGCAGTTTGGCGGGTCGAATCCCGAGTGCCGTGTAACAGAGTGAGCGCCTGTTACTCGTCCCAGCTTCTGCCCACCTAGCAGTTCGAAAGCACGTAAAAATGCAAGTAGAAAAATAGGGACCACTATGGTGGGAAGGTAACAGCGTTCCATGTGCCTTTGGTGTCTAGTCATGCCGGCCACATGACTACGGAGACGTCTTCGGACAAGTGCTGGCTCTTCGGCTTTGAAATGGAGATGAGCACCGGCCCCTACAGTCGGAAACGACTAGCACGCATGTGCGGGGGAACCTTTACCTTTACCTTTTTTTAGCATCATTTAACCATTGTGCTGATATAGTAGTATCATTAACAATAACTGGATGATGCTATAGGCCTTAGCAACTGAAAATCTGTCTGCGGTTAATTACGGCCATTCCAAGATTGCTTCTAAGGATGAGGGAAGTGTTACAGTTGCTTTTGGTATGGAACATCTCATAGATTTCCAATTAAGAATTAAGAATTTTCTCTCTAATCTAGGTCTGGCTAAATAATTCTAATAGTTTTTGAAGATTATTGCATCAGTCAAAACCAACCTATTATCTATTATGTTTTCCAATGCCACTGAAAGGTTGAAATCTAAGTTAGGAAAATGAGCAGGAATTGTGATGACAAAAAAGAAACTATCACTCTCAATCTCTCTCTTTCAAAAGACAGCAGATACTAAGATAACTTCTTCATTCCACGTGTTATTAAGAACTCACTAACCCTACAACAATTTCAGCCATGACAGTTCAGGAGAACAGAATTTTGTAGAAATATAAAAGCTTTTTGGATTAAAATTTGGTGGAACATTCAAAAGATTTTTAAGAGAAAGATAAAGTTTTCTCCACAATTGTTTTTATTGGGTATTGTTGTAGATTGTGATACTAAAGAAATTAATTTGATGTTGAACTTGATAACAGCAGCACGGTTACTGGTGGGACAATATTGGAAGAAGGATAGTTTGCCTACTATAGAAGAATGGGTACTTAAGGTATCGAATCTTGCAGAAATGTCTAAGATTTCTGCTTATTTGAAGGATCACTCGCAAGAAAGATATATTTCAGTTTGGAGGAGATGGATAGATTATATTCAGAATAAATATGGGACTAAAAAGTTCTGTTTAGTTCTGATAGACGAGGACTCAGAGTGATTTAACAATGAACGAGTTTATTGAATACACAAAGTCAACTGACTAACTGTCAAATGTTGCAACCTTTTATATGAGAAGAGTGTGAACTGTAACCAATCAATGGAGTCTCTTTTCCCGCTCCTAGGTTATTGCAACCAATGAATGCACCTTAATTTCCCGCTCTAAACCCTGCTATGCTGCAATCTGTTTGCAATCTGTTAAGTACCTTGTTAATAACTATTTACATACACAACACCCCTTACCCCCCAGTTGATGTTGTTACTTTACAAAATCCTTTAAATATTTTGGTGGCCTATGTATTCTAGAAGGGTATCTATTATTCTGGCTGCTAGGGACCTCTCTTCCTGATTGATTGCTTGGCTGCATGTTACTATTGGACCTGGGCTCTGGGTTGCTAGGCTCTGATGTTTCTCTGCTGCTGTTTTGTGTATTAGTTTGTGTTTGAAAATCAGTGGTCACTGGCCTACTTCGCAGGGGTACCTCCCAGTCAATTTGACTAAATTGATGTTGTTGTTGTTGGGAACCAGGGGATGAGATGTTTTGCCGTTCCTCTACCACACTTTCTAGCATGTTGTTATCCCTGAATCTGGATGTACTGTTTTCCCCCAATATACTTTGGTCCCCCTCTACTGGCAAGCATCCACTGGATCTCTTCCTCAGCTGATCTATGTGTCTTTTACAGATCCTATTCCCTTCCCCCTCAATAGTGTACGAAAGGGGACCTAAAATTTCAGTCACCACCCCGGGAATCCATTTATCCCCTTGGCCGTAATTCCTGGCCCAGATCAAATCCCCCACTTTAAATGTTCTGTTAGGAATGTCCAATTCAGTGTTTGATTGAAGTCTGTCAGGGTGTAATCTGTCCAATTTGGTAGTCAGTTTCCTGCCCCACCTCATTTCAGCTGGACTTTTCCCTGTAGCAGAACATGGGGTCGTGTGTTGGGCCAACAAGAACTCGGCCAGTCTCTGATGCCAGTCGCCCCGAATGATTCTTTTTAAAGCGTCCTTCGTGGTCCGCACGTTCCGTTCAGCCAAGCCGTTGGTGGATGGGTGGAAGGGTGCTGATGTCTTATGCTTAATCGAGTTGGCCTTGAGGAAATCCTGAAATTCAATAGATGTGAATTGTGGCCCATTATCAGACACAATTAAATCCGGCAACCCATGAGTGGCAAAGAGGCCCCTTAATGCCTGTATTGTTCTTGCTGAAGTTACTGAACTGACTGGTACTACCTCTAGCCATCTAGAGAAGCTGTCAACCACTACTAGAAATGTTAACCCTTGGAAAGGTCCAGCAAAATCAATATGAATCCTGGACCAAGGATTCCTAGCTAACTCCCACTTATGCGTACGGATGTGCTGTTGTTCAGGCCTAGAACGTTGGCACAAATGGCAATTGGCAACACATTCCTCGATGTCGTTGTCCAGTCCTGGCCACCACAAGTGACTCCTAGCCAACGCCTTCATCCGTACTATTCCAGGGTGTCCTTCATGTAATTCTAGTAAAATAGCTGATTTGTGAATTCCTGGAATAACCACACGATTTCCCCAGAGTAAGCATCCCAAATGAACTGATAATTCATCCTTCCTTCTAAAATAGGGCCTGTATTTTTCGTCCGGGTTGGCATTTGGCCACCCGCTCATGACCCAGGCCAATACTCTCTTTAAGGTGTGGTCCTTATTTGTTGCCTCAGCTATGTCTTTAGCAGTTAGGGGTAAATCAGGAATATCCTGTAGGGACATTATTTGTCCCACAGGTGCAGGATCCTCCTCTGTTATGCTAAGGGGCAATCTGCTGAGGGCGTCAGCGTGTCCCATGTCTTTGCCCGGTCTGTATTGGAGGGAAAATGAGTATGCTGAGAGGAAAATGGACCACCTCAGCATTCTGGGCGACATAATTTGGGGAGTCTGTTTATCCGTGGTAAACAGTCCCAACAGGGGTTTGTGGTCAGTCAGTATGGTAAAGTTCCTACCATAAAGGTAGTCATGGAACTTTTTTACTCCTGCCACTATTGCTAATGCCTCCCTGTCAATCTGAGCATAATTCCGCTCTGCCTTGGTTAGTGTCCGGGAATAATATGCAATGGGTCTTTGTATTCCTTGGTTGTCTAAGTGGCTGATCACAGCCCCTACACCATTATCTGGCATCGCACGCCAGATAAATTGGTTTGTTTTCTATAAAGTGGGTTACAGTTGATTTACTGGAAAGGATGTCTTTTAACGTTTGGAAACTCACTTTGTGTTTGTTCAGCCATTGCCAGGGAGTCTTCTTATCTAAGAGTCTGTGGAGGGGTTCTGCAATGGCAGCCTTGTGTGGCACAAACGTGTGGTAAAAATTTACCAAGCCAAGGAAGGCCTGTAGTTCCGCCTTGTTCCTTGGTTTAGGGGCCCATTTTATTGCTTTAATTTTGTCAGGGGTAGGGTGGATTCCATTTTTGTCAATCCTGAACCCCAAAAAATCAGTGGATTTAACCCCTATACTACATTTTTCCTTTTTTAGTTTCAATCCAGCCCTCCTAAATCTGCCCAGTACCTGTTCCAGCCGCTCTACTAACATTTCTTCATCTTTTCCAGCTATCAGGACATCATCAAAGTAAGGGCATACACCAGGTATGCCCTTTAAGGTCCTCTCCATCACTTCTTGGAAGATGCCTGGAGCAGCTGCAATACCAAATTGCAGCCTGTGGACCCGGAACGCCCCCTTGTGGGTAACTATCGTCTGTGCTTCTGCAGCTTCTTCAGAAACAGTCAACTGTAAGTACGCATGCCCCAAGTCTAACTTGGCAAACATGGCGCCGTCCTGGATCGTCGCGAGGACCTGCTTCACCGTCGGGACCGGGTAAGCATGCTTTTTCATTCCAATGTTCAGGGTGGCTTTGTAGTCAGCGCAGATTCTCACATCCCCATTGGGTTTTAGGGGTGTGACAATCGGCGTTTCCCACAAACCACCCTCAACAGGTTCTAATACCCCTTGGCCTACAAGCCGGTCGAGCTCGGCCTCGATTTTTCCCTTTAAGGCGAAAGGTACCCTTCGGGCCTTAAGCCTGATTGGTTTTACTGAGGGGTCTAGGTTAAATTTAATTGGGGGCCCTTTGTACTTCCCCAAAGATCCATCGAATACGTCTGCAAATTCATTGCAGACTGATTTGAGGGTCTTCTTCCTAATGACTGAATTTATCCCCCCAATCCAAATGCCCAGGGCAGGGAACCAATTAAGTCCAATTAAACTAGTCCTATGTCCCTCCGTAACAATTAATTCTAAGACCCCCTTAAATCCCTTAAATTTAACGTTAAGGCTGGTCTTCCCTTTTATTTTTATGGGGCTTTTTTGGAAGTCAGTTAATTGAATATTTGTTGAACTAAGTGGAATTCTTCTTCCACTTATTTGTTCAATCCTCTCAAGGGTTTCAGTGGAAATTATTGACACTGAAGCCCCTGAGTCAATTTCCATTCTGCAAGGGACCCCTTGCAGCTGGACTGTAATTTTTAATTTTCCTATTGGAAAATTGTGGCCTTTCCCCTGTCTCCTCCGGTTGACTCGCGCCACCTCCCCTAGATTTTGAACTTTAACCCGGGGTTTAGGGGTCTCCTTGCCACTGAAATTAGGGGTTACCTTACCCTCGGGCCACACATCGACTTCGTGAAGGCGGTTGTCGCGAGCACGGCTCCTACAGATGGCCTGGATGTGGCCGGTCTTGCCACATGCCCTGCACTTTGCGGTTCGGAATCGGCAAGAGGCGCGGGGATGGTTGCCTCCGCAGCTGCCGCACCGGTTCTGGATGTCGATGTCTCGCGGTTTGGTTGCGGTGTCCCTCCATGGTCGTTGTGCCCCCGTCGCTTGTCTTTGCGGAATTGTAGTTTGTTGACGGTGGGCAGGTTCAGGCCCTTCACTTCTGGGTTGTCTTGGCGCCATTTTTCCGAATCGCCTGGAGACTTCAGCGATCTCTTCCTCCCACTGCTGGTCCACCTCCCCGCAGTCCACATAACCCTCTTGATTGATCTCGGACGTTGCAGCCATGCTGCTGCGGGGGGGGGTCGCGATACCCGGTTGACTCGTAAGTTAAAAGTTCGTCAATCACCTCCTGTAAATCGCCGGTGGGTTTGGCGATTATTCTGTTTTGTAGCTGCTCATCACGTAAGCCCAGTACTACTCGGTCCCGAATTCTAATTTCTAAATTATCGTATTTACATCGTACTGCGGCTTCCCTGACGGCAGCGACAAACTTTTGTATGGACTCTCCCGGTCTCTGGTTCCTCTTCTCAAAGATGCGCCGCCAGAAGAGCTCGGATCTCCTGGGAGTAAAGTGGACCTTAAGTTTGGCTAGGAGGTCAGCATAGGGCACGCTTGAGACCGGTTGCGGTTGACACAGTCCGACAGCGATTCGGTAAACCGGTGTGCCGCAAATCGTTAGTAAAGCTGCCGCTTTTTTACGGTCGTCTGTGATTCGTTTTCGAATTTGCCGCCTTTGCGCAACAATTCGCCGATTCTCTGGTCTTCTGTCTATCCCACCTTCATCGCCAATTGTTTAGTTCTGATAGACGAGGACTCAGAGTGATTTAACAATGAACGAGTTTATTGAATACACAAAGTCAACTGACTAACTGTCAAATGTTGCAACCTTTTATATGAGAAGAGTGTGAACTGTAACCAATCAATGGAGTCTCTTTTCCCGCTCCTAGGTTATTGCAACCAATGAATGCACCTTAATTTCCCGCTCTAAACCCTGCTATGCTGCAATCTGTTTGCAATCTGTTAAGTACCTTGTTAATAACTATTTACATACACAACAAGTTCCATTTAGCTTATGAGTAGATTTTAGATTGTTACTAATTTTAGTATTAGTATTGATTATATTTTTGTTTAAGTTATTATTATTACCGGTATGTTTTTAATAATTTGATTGTATCTATGTTAAAGGGGAGTTAAAGCACATTATGAATTTGGTTAATTTTATAATGGATAATATTAGTTAAAATATGATTATTATATTTATAACCCTGTATTCAGCTCTGGGAAGTGGGGGGGGAGGGGGTGGTTTGGGGCGGGTGGGTTTTGGGGATATGTATTGTAAAAAAAATTGTAAAACACTTTAATAAAAAAAAAGGAGAACAGAATTTAGGAAGCAGGACTAACAGTTTGGCCCTGTTGATGAGATTGTAAAAAAAAAGGGGGGTGATAATAAAAAGTGCACTTGCCTTCAAATTGCAATCACCTTCCCTTCGTCCAGTGTGCTCCCACAGAGAGGGCCTCCTTAGGGTGCCGACGGTCAAAGAGTGTCGACTGGCGGCCCCCAGGGGGAGGGTGTTCTCTGTGGGCGCGCCAGACCTTTGGAACCGTTTACCGGTGGAGCTCCTTCCAACGTGACCTAAAAACATATTTATTTGAACAAGCCGGCCTGGTCTGATGGGTTTAGGGGTATTTTAACGCTTTGTATTAATTTATTGAATTGGGCTGTTGTATTTAATATTTCTTTTAATTTTTATATATTGTATTTTATTGTATTGCCCTGTACACCACCCTGAGTCCTTCGGGAGAAGGGCGGTATAAAAATTAAATTAAATAAATAAATAAATAAAAGTCCATCTACATATTATGCTAAACACATAGTGTGGTTAAAGGTTATTCTAAAATAAACAGGCGATCCATACTGGTTACAGAAAGCAAGGGTTAATGGTTTATGGTAAAAAAAAAAGCCAAGGAAATGAATAGGATCCACAAATATAAAGAGTGCTGAGGAATGGGAACAAGATATCTATGACCTCATGCAAAGCTGAAATATAGACTTGAATTTGGGTATCCAAACTAACTAAAATATGTGAAACAAAGCGAGGAAAAAACTTTGAGTAGAGTCCTATTAGAAACAAAATGCTTAACAATTGGTGTATAGTATAAGCAAAACTTTTAAAGACAGAACTTTATTTCAGTCATTGACCAATTAAAGTACAATCAATAAAATGAACAACCCAAAAATTATCCCCTAACAGCAAAAACTATCAGCAACCATTTGTGGGCAAAGCTTACACATAATGAAGCAAAATTTTGCTACTTTCAGAGAAATAAATTTATTTTTACTATTTAATGGACAGTGCAGATAAACACAATTAGAGTGCCCCAGAAGTTTAAATAAAAGAGGTGTCATCAACTTGCGGCAAATATCCATATAAAACTGGAAATAAAAAAGAATGTGGGCTGTGGTTTCTATGATACCCAAGTCACCCATATTCCCAACTGAGACTATGATCTTAAATCCGGGGCTAATTATTATCCAGATGTTTATCTAAGGTGGGATCCAAATCTCAATATTTAATTTTCATTTTGGGGAAGAGACTGTTCAATGTTTATGCAATATCACAGTGTGTAAGAAGCACAAATCAAAATATATTACAAGTCAAATATAAACATTGCTCTAACAGTTGTTCACAGTGTAATCCTACACATACTTATACAAAAAATGTCTAGTCGTGGGCTCTTTTTCAAATAGGTTTTGACTGGATTGCAGCCTCAATTAACCCAAGTAAGGCTAGGGCTGTCAGCTCAATTAAAGTATTTTATTAGTCTCAACCAAGACCTTTATATGTCGAAATCTTGGCATCTCTCTCTATTTTGTATTGCTTAAGATTACTTGGTTTACATGCCTTCAATTTTTTTAAAATTCTAATGCAATACCTTGTAAACAATGAAATTCAACAGTTTACTGGCAAATTATATCATCAATTGTGGTGCTTATTTTTAATGCATGAGGGATTTGACATTAAAACACTTCAGGAAAATAAAGTCCTCTGCTGGATTCTGCACTATTACATGGCAGTTGCTTTCTATCTACTGTCTTTCAACAAGGCTGAAAGCTAACTGTTAGAGAGTAGAAATCTAATGCATCTGGAAGATGCTATGGAGGAAGAATATTCCAGTATAAGCTTCCACCAAAAGCAGTTGTTTTAGAATCTAATTACTGTTCAATACATGTCTAGCATTATTCCTGAAAGCATAGCATCCAGTCAAAAATGTTAGGCTGGTAACTATAACCATGCTATCAAAGCACGATCCTCTCTTGCTTACATGAACATAAAAAGGGACTGGATTCAACTGTGAAATTGCAGCTATCCTCTTTACATTTTTGAGCAACATTGTGGATGTCCTTGCCTGAAAGCCAAGTTCAAAAGTAAATTACTTGAACTTTTTAGTTTTTAAATTTATGAAAATGGATGCATGTTATCCCTAACATGAGATTTATGAACTTCACAAATCTCTGATTCTACATTTGAATAATATACAGATGCTAGAATTATCAGGTCAAACACATCTGGTTTAACAATCAAAATATACTGCTGTGCAATAATTTCTTGCTATATCTTTATAATATTTGAGGAACAAAACATCTTGAACATTACAATGGGTTACATAGAAATAAGTCCTGTTGATGTCAACAGAATTATCTTCCATATAAACAGATCTCTAACACTTTCTATGTGAAACATAACCATCAGAAAAATATAAATCATTTTTTGAAAATATTGATATTGGAAGATATGCATAAGAGTACCAGCATATGGTATTTTGCTCTGTAATTAGAGTAAATGGTTGATGTTGCTTAAAAATAAGACTTGTATTTTTCTGTGTATATAACAACTCACTGAGGGTTTTTTTAATAAAATCCAACATAAAGAGAAAACTTTCAGATTAAAATATCTCACTTCCTACACATTTCCGCCCCAAACTATATTTTTCTTCTAGGCATGAATAACATTTCCCAAGACCTGTCCTTTAGTGGTAGGTAATTTTAGAGGAACCACATGCAACTCAGCCAAAATGTCAGGCTTCATCTGCCTCTCAAATTTAAGAAAACATAAGTATGCAGAATGTAATCCTTAAAATAATTTTCTGATACTTATATATTTATTATATTTTAATCTGCCCAATATTTTTTGATTGGATAAAATGAAAATCTAGGGTTTTTTTTAAAAAAAGCAGCAAAATAAAGTTTATAGAATTTACCAATTTTAAAATGCCTAAACATTGCTATTTCCCAGAGATATAATTAAATTTATGTCACTTTAAAATCTGTGACATAAACCCTAAAATGCCATGTATAACAAGAATGAAACTGTACTACTATCTCAGTTAATATTAATTATTCACTAAGAATATGGATCCTCTTTCTAGGACATTTGCCATCAGAAGATTACATTCTTCAGTTCCTCTAATACATATATAGCTGTAGTGGATTTTCCTAAGCTTTCCTTTCCCTTCTCTTTCCCTTTCCCTTTCCACATGTGGTGCCTTCCGTAATGTCTACCTTGCCAAGTCTTGGCTATGATGACTGGAAATTACAAGAGACATACTCCAGCATCTCTAGAGTATACCAGATTGGAGAAGTCTAATAGATACAGTCAGAAAATCCTTGGATTGTTGGAATAACTTTTCAACTAAATCTACATCTAGACTGCTGGAATACAGAATATGTTTTCCATCTGATATTGTCACAGAATCTGTGGCCATTCTCCAGGCCTGCTTAACTTCAAAATCCAACTAATTGCCATCCACAAATTTAAGCAACTCACATTAAATATCAATCACTGTTCCATCTCTCCAATATTTTATTCTATTGTACACTTCATCTGAATTCCATTGTTTGAAATAGTGAGCTTCATAACCTTAGAGTATATTCAGCTTTCACCACATGGCTTATGTTTTCACACTAAAGATCCTGCCTGTTTTCACAAATGGCTCTGCTACTTCTATGATCCTTACCACAAAATGGTAATGCCATTTTGATTTAGTTTTGGTTTATATCCTTTCTTTCTATGTGCAGGTGTGTGCAAGGCAACTGAAAATAACTAAAATACAAAGTACAAAATGAAAAGCTTAAAAGCTTAATTAAAGTATACATAAAACTTAAATCTGACATTAACATCCTGTTGAAATATACATGAGTGAACCATCTTGTAGGGTAGAGAGAATAGAGCTAATGGTGTCTGGCTAACAATGCAAAAGAAGGTCCTGTTCTGCTGCCTCATTATGATAGAGGAGGGTGTTCCTGGGAGGTTGAGTAAAAAAAACCCAGAGAGCATATGCCAAAACCATATATTTCCAGGAGAGGTGCTGAAGTTCATCCCAGCTGTTTGACTAAAACAAACAGGCAGTAGTAATGTAGAGAAGGGCTGGAGGGTACTGATCACTTTAGTGATAATGGCAAAGGCAACATTTTATGTTGGATGAGAGAAGGCAAGTAAAACATTCCTGCATTATAACAACAGCAACAGTGATGATGATGTCAGCCCTTCAAGATAAATAAGAAAACCAATGCCATATCTGTAGGTCAAGGGTGTCAAACGTGACGTGTTGTGACATATCACAACTTTTTTTGCATCTCCGGAGCTGGGGTGGGCATGGTCTCTGCATGATGCAACCGGCCGGTGGGCTGGCAGCTTAACACCTCTGCTGTAGGTCAACACTACTGTTCTTGTAAAGCTATAGTAACAGACTTTCAGTCTGAAATATACCTTTGCTCCCTCCCTTTATCTTTGTGCGAACTAGGGAAGGTCTTGTGTAAGATGTTTACTCATTTTATATTCTTGTCCTGCGCTCAGGCTTATTTATCTGTTGCCTTAGTAGCAGCTTTTTCCTGTCCCTCAAGGCCATTCCTTGGCCTTCTACAACTAATAATTTATTAAAGGAGCCATCTAATTCTTAATGAATCTAGGCAGTTGTTACCAGGAAAAGCACATGGATAAAAAATATAAAATGATTTATGATTCAATAGTAAAGGAACAAGCAGTCAAGAAATAACCTGCTGATTAGTACTTGGTAGAACAGCCATGAAAGTCTTGGAAATGATATTCAGATGCCATAATGAACAGAATAGCATAAACAATTATATTCCCTGTGACACACTATTGAAGCAAAAGTTGGATTTTCAAAAAGCAGGATAGGAAGTGTATTGATGCTTTTGAATTTTGATGTTGGAGAAATCTCCTAAGATTACCATAGGTAGCCAAGAAAACAATAGGTAACCAAAGAACACAATTCAGAGTTTATTTCAGAATAGAAATGACCAGGCACAGATTTTCCTACTCTGAACACATTATGAGAAGATCCAACTCTGTAAAGAAAGCTTTGATGTTGAGAAAAGTAGAGGGAAGGGGAAAAGGGGAGTGACCAACAGCAAGGCAAACAGATTCAGTTACAGTGGTAGTGGGTGCACCATTGGAAGACCTGAAGGACCAGGTGAGGGATAGATGGTCATGGAGAAAATTTGTGTGATTGCTAACAGTATTGCCTTAAGTAATAGCCACTAAGGGACACTTAGAGTTGGGTGTCATACAAGTTCAATAAATTATGTCACCAGCAACTATCCAATACACGATTGTGTTGGTTTTAGTAAAGCAGAAACAAATGATGATAACAACAAAAAGCTATATGAAGCAAGTCAGTTAGCTAGGATCCACTTACCTTTCAATTTTAGATCTACGTTATGTCTCAGCCAAGGATAGATTCCATAATTTGAATAATCTTCTGGTATTGGATTATCTTGTAACCATCCTTCACAGGCAAATCGGAAAAAGTTATCACAGGGATCCACAGATGTATTTAGCTTGCTTTTGATGGAGGCAGCTGGAAAAAGTTATATAATTTCATGGATCATCAGTTGATAATATTAATTGCTATACAAGGCATGCAAATCACTTCCAGATTTATGATTATTATTTTCTGGCTTTATTTATTCCCTTTACTTCCACATAATTAATTTCACCATTTAACTTATCCCATCTGACTTTGTTCAGGTAGGCTACGATTTCAAAAGGATATGAAAATGAAAGGAAAGAAATCTTTCTTAAGTATTGGCCCATCTCACTCTTTTCCTTGATTTTCAAGTTATGGATTTTGGGCTATACACTAACATTTTGGCTTTCATTTTTCTGGCTATATCTGGATTTTTTCAGTCTGTCACTGCAAGTGACCATGCTAAAATCTGGGGGAATCTTTTGGTTGCCACTTCTAGATTATCTCTCTTCTCTTCATCTTCCTTTAGCTTCTGGTTATTGTAGTGGAGCCTTTGATGCTATCAGCACCACCACCTGTCAATTAGATCCTTGTCCCTCCTGGATGGTGAAAGCCTCCAGGATGGTGAGTAGTGGCCAGGTCCCGGCAGTGATTATTATGTTACTGGAGGAGGGAACATTTCAGGATGCTTTTAAGGAAGCCCTGGTTTGCCCTCTCCTTTAAAAAGACCATCACTGGATCCCACCTGCCTGGACAATTTTTGTCCAGTTTCCAACCTTCCATTTTTAAGAAAGGTTGTGGAAAAGGTGATTGCCTGGCAGCTGCAGAGAGTCCTGGATGAAACAGATTATATGAACCCCTTTCAGTCAGTATTCAGGTGCAGTTATGGGATGGAAACTGCATTGGTCATGCTTGTCGATGATCTCTGGCAAGAGTGAGAGGGGAATCGTGCAACCATCCTTGCTCTCCTTGACCACTTGGTGGCTTTTGATACCATTGACCATGGTACCCTTTTGAGATGGCTGCAGGAACTGTGGATGGTCAGTACAGTTCTCCATCGGTTTGGCTCCTTTCTCTATGGCTAGTCCCAATCTGTACTGATGTGAGAGGTCCAGCCCTCAGCCACTATTTTGTGTACTCTCTCCACTCCTTTTCAACATCTATATGAAACTGTGGAGTGAGATTGTCCATCACCAGGGGTTGAGGTATCTCCAGTACGCCGATGATACCCAACTCTATATCTCCACTCTTGGCAATCTAAGTGATGCTGTATCCACCCTCTGGCGGTGCCTGGAGGCTTGGGGGCCTGGATAGGGGAGAGCAGGCTTTGACTGAACCCTGGCAAGACTGAATAGCTTTTGGTACATGGGGATCCGGGATCCGGGACTTTGTCATCCTTGATTCTGGATGGGTGGCACTGCCCCAGACAGTTTCAATTCACAACTTGGGGGTTCTCCTGCACTTGTGACTCCTTCTTGAGGAACAGGTGGCAGTTGTGACGGCGAGACTTTCCACAACTTTGTGTAGTGTGCCAGTTGCGGCCTTTCCTGGATCAGGACTCCTGGTGCTCTGTTGTTCAGTCCCTAGTCATCTCACACTTGGACTGTTGTAATGCACACTATATGGGGCTACCCTTGAAGAGATTTTGAACACTACAGCTAGTGCAGAGTGCAGCAGCACAGGCAGTTTCAGGGGAGGGGCAAGGATGGCTCTTGTAACACCACTGTTCTGTGAGCTGCATTGGTTGTTGGTCTACTTCTGGATGCAATTCAGGATGGTGGTGATCACCTTTAAAGCCCTTCATGGATTTCTCCAGCTGGTGGGGTCCAGGAGGAGGGCCTTCTCTGCTGTTGCTCCCACCTTCTGGAACAGGTTGGACTCAAGGGCCTAAAGACCTGGCTCTGCCAGTTGGCCTAGGGCCCCAATGGGGAACAGCACAGTGGAGGTGGTTAGTTAAGTAATAGGTCCTACCTTTCCCCCCATTCCACCCCTGCCTTCCCCACATGTCCTTGATTTTAATTTTTGGTTTTAATTTATTTAGGTTTTAATGTGTATGTATTTTTTATGTCTGTAAGTCACCCAGAGTTATTTCCTGGTAAGATGGGTGGCCTGATAATCACATATGGCCTCTCAATAGGATCTTAGAATCAAAATAAGGAAGATGCGGCAGCAAGACAAAAATTAGCTAGGATTGCATGTTCTTAGATTATCAGGAGTAGAGCTTCTCAGGAGAGAAAACATTATCAAACGAAAAGCCTGACAAATATCAAAACCTCATTATTTACTTTATGATAGTTTTATCATTTACTTGGATATTTGAGGAACATTTAATGTATCTCAATGAAATATATTTGCATTGATTTACTTATGTATTTTTAATTTGATTTTTGGGGGAATGTTTATATTGATTACACTTGAATTCAACCTCAAACTGCCTAATAGGAGAACTTAGTCATGAAATGAAGGGATCCAACTGAGAAGTAGCAAAACTGGCACTGCAGAGAACTCTGTCTGCTTGCTAGGACTCACACATTCAAAATGTCCCAAATCATTTCAAAATAGGGGTACCACTTCAGTGAGCAACTTAACAGGGATGTAAAAGGAGCCCCAATTGGCCATTCCCTGGGCAATGGTGATGTCATGGTTCAATCCTTTCAACCCAGAAGTGGGTTCAACCCAACACAACACTATAGTAGTATTTCAAAGCATGAGGCCACAATTATGTCCATTAGCACTGTCAAAATCTACTGTATCTCCTCCTGATCTGAGAGCTTTGTACATCCAATGCTATAAGAATTCTTTGCAGCAGCCTATCAGATGATTTGGGTGAACAAAACCATCTCTAGAAAGAAGTAAGCTACCTTAAAAAGGATTGCCTCTTTCCTAGAAGAGACATCAACTAGCCCAAGGTCTCCTGGTTTCTCTTGATGCTGGTTCTCCCTGAACCGATAGAACAATTTTTTTTTAAAAAAATAGTAATTACTATTTTAAAAAATAGTAATTATACTTACGTTATCAATGGTTAAAATGGTTTTTGATTTATTACAGATTCCTGAGATCCAAAAGGAAAGGAAAGAGTTTACATCTCTTTGTACCAATATGCTTTATCTATATTAAAAAAAGTAATACTTTACTTACCAGCTTCAATGCATTCAGGAGTCAAGCAATATTGTTGCTTTGCATAAAATTTGATGTGTCCTTGACTTACTGCAAAAGGAAAATAACAAGATTGTGGTCTCTTTGGCTCTACAAATATTTTTCATGACTCTAAAGACATTAGTTGGGTGATTACAACAATGATAGTACAGAAGGAAAAGATGTCAATCTGTTGATATAATACCTTCCTCAAAACAGAATATATTTTGTATATTATCAACCACTTGTTCACTCACCACACCAGTTTGATTCAGAAGCAACACCTGTGAACCTTTTTATTACTAGAAAGTATGGAAATGATATAGTAGCCTCATAGAACAACTAATTGCCACCAAACTGGGAGATAGGTTAGGGTGATGCAGAAAATCTATGGCTGATGGAGTTTTGAACCTGATCTACATCCTGATCCAACCATTATATGATACTGAAGTCAGTCCAGAATTAATTTGCTAATCAACACAGCACTGAAATGTTTACTTGTAATTTGCATCCTTTTTCCATACACATAAAAAAGACAACAATTAAGACGCCAGGAAGAAATAAAAGCAGTTGTATTTAACATTATTGTTAACTGTAAGTAAAAAATTGAAGTGGAAAATTTAGGTATGTTAATTGTAGTCTCATCAGTTATCATATGCATTTGAGCAGCCATTTTGTGAGATTTCCAAAATCCAAATGCCTCAAACTCAATTTTGGGGAAAATGTATACTTGCCTAAGCTCTAAAAATGCTACAAGTGCTGTCTGTGTCAATAAAAACGTCATAGGGAAGAATAAACAGGATGAAGGGGAAGAAGAAGGGAGTAAGGAGATTAACCTTTCCAGATCAACAAATCCTTTGGGAAGACCTTAAAAGGACCTTCAAAAACCTCTTTCATCTTCAGTCAATACTTCAGATTTTTTAAAAATGTTTCCTGTTTCTATAACTTCACAGTTGCTTTCCTCATCCTGTATTCCTCCAAATATTTCAATGCTTGCTCCAATAGCTAACGGTAAAAAGATTTTATCTAGTCCTTACTCCGTATATTTGCCAGCATTCTTTATCCAGAAGGAATGACAGAACAAGTGACATATTGTCATGATACAAATTTTTTCTCTCTTGCTTATGTATCATGACAATTTGCTTGGACAACAGATCCTCAGCCAAAAGGTTTGTTACATTTGGAGTAATAATTTGGGAAAACTGATTTGTACTTATTCCCAAAAAGTTACTTGATGGGGAAGGAATTTTAAGTGGTTAGATCCCCTATTCAAATTTCTTTCGGTCCTACAATTCTATGATTATGTAGGAAGAATATCTACTATGACTATGACAATTTGGTGTTCTTATTGGAGCAGTACCTATGTGACCTGGAATTGGTAGGCTTGTCTTTGGTACCCCTGTCATGTCAGATCACAGTCTGGTGGCAATGAGTTTTTCAAGAGACATACCACTCCTCAGAGAAGCAGAACCTATTAGGTCTGTCCACCCTGGCAAGTAATGGATCCGGATAGGTTTCAGAAAGAATTGGGGTTAGACCAACAGATCTGCTGCACAGTCCTGCTGAATTTTTAGTCACTGTTTGGAATAGGAAGATGACTGAGGCTGTGGATAGGATTGTGTCCTTGTGACCTCTCCTAACCCATATTGTAGACCTCTTTGTCCCCCATGGTATGCAGAGGAATTGAGAAGGAAGAAATGAATGAAGAGACATCTAGAGTGCCACTGGCAGAAGATAAGGAACAACTCAATCAAACTTAGGTGAGAGCTGCTATTAAGGCTATTCATGGCAATTTGAAGTGGTGAAGCATAAGTACTTTTCCGTACTAATTGTACCTGCAGATAATCAGCCAACAGCCTTCTTTAAGGTGAACTGTCTCCTTCTGGGAAAGGAGGATACAGAGGTCCACCTGATGGGACATGCTGAAGAAGTTACTGATTTTCTGGAAGACAATATCATTCATCTTCATTCCCAGTTAGATGCCAGGATGGTTGCTGGTCCAGTGAAGGCATGTGGGGCAGGGTTTTGCCCAGTTATCTGGGAATGGTTTGAACCTGCTGCTACTGAGGGTGTAAGACAGGATCCTAGGGAGTGTGTGTGCAAGCATCTGCCCCTCCTGGCTTGTAAAAACTTCTTGGGAGGTGACATGTAGGTGACTTCTGGCAGTGATTAATGCTTCTTTTTGTGAGGAGGTTGTGCCTCAGCATTTTAAGAAGACTGTGATCTGCCCTCTGCTTAAGAAATCGTTGCTAGATTCCACCCTGTGGGACAATTTTTTATCTGTTTCCAATCCTCTCTTTTGGGAGAAAGTTGTTAAGAAGGTGGTTGCATGACAGCTCCAGAGGTTCCTGGATGAAATGGATTATCTAGATCCTTTCCAGTCAGGGTTTGGGTCTAGATATGGGCGGAAATGGCTTTGGTCATATCTTTTTGATGAAGTCTGGCATGGGTGGGTTGGGAATAGTGCATCCATTCTTGCTTTACTGGACCCTTTGTCAATCTTTGGTACCAGTCACCATAGTATCCTTTTGGAGCAAATTTAGTGGTTGGGAATGGGGGGGGGGGCTCTGTGTTGTCCTGATTCGCTTCCATTGTCTATGGCCACTCTCAATTGGTGTTGATAGGAAGCAAGAGGCCCAACCCTTGTCCCCTGCTTTGTCCCTTAGGGCTCAGTACTCTCTCTGCTTCTGTTTAACATCTACATGAAGCTGCTAGGCAAAACCATTGTTACCATGGACTGAGATATCATCAATATGCTGATGACACCCAGCTATATGTCTTTGTCCATGGTGAGTTAAGTGATACTTCGAGGCTGTTAATGGCTGGATGGGGAGCAAAGGCTGAAATTGAATCTTGACAAGACCAGAGTTTGGGGTTCTTTAGTCCACAAAGAATTGCCATCTCTGGTCTTGGGTGGGATGGCACTGCCTGGACAGATTCAGTGTGTAATCTGGGACTCATGGTTCCTGCTCAAAATCAGGTTGTGTGCCAGTTATGCCCTTTCCTGGATCAACAATCCCCGCTCACAGTCACTCACACCCTAGCCACCTCCTGTCTTATATATTGCAACATGCCCTACCTGGGGCTACCCTAGAAAAGCATCCAGAAGCTCCAGTTGGTTCAAAATGCAGTGGATGCCATGGTTCTGTGCAGACCCAGGTGTGCACATGAGTCATCTCTCATGTGGGACCTTCATTGGTTGCCAATTTGCTTCCCAGTGCAATTTAAGGTGCTCGTTGTCACCATTAAAGCCCTGCATAGCTTGGGACCAAGATATTTAAAGGACCATCTCTTCCCAGGGTCTTCTGGTAGCTCTCTCACTTGGAACATCATCCCCACGGATATTAGACTGGACCCCACTTTGATATTCTTTCACAAGGACCTGAAAACCTGGTTATGCCAACAGACTTGGGCAACCCAGAAAGGGATGGAACCCATCAAGTATTTGATTGCTTGTTGTCACCAGGGGGGAGAGGGTAATAGGTTTTACTCTTTTAATATTGTTTTTTTATTTTTTGTAAGCTGCTTAGAGTCACTGAAAGTGAGTGAATAGCCATATAAATTATCTAAATAAAACTAATAAATAAATACCATTTCCTAAGTAAAATAGATGCAGTATTATTTTGCAATAGATATCTTGTTTTAATAAGTACAGTCACAAGGAATTTCTGTTCTATAAATTTGATGAGATTTTTAACATTTAAGAGTTGTGACTAGCTGAAAACACAAAACATCTGGAGGGCATTTGATAGGGGAAAGCTGCCTTGCAATTTCTCTGTGGAGCTCATTTGGCAAATGGACATTGACAGTGAACCCCATTTATATATATATATATATATATATATATATATATATATATATATATATATATATATATATATATATATATATATATATATATATATATATATATATATATATATATATATATATATATATATATATATATATATATATATATATATATATATATCAGCAAGGGTTATGCCCAACCATTACTAAATGTTTGGGAGGAAGTCATCTTTTAGCTACTTTGCTTTCATTGGAACTGAAGAAGACAGAAACTCTATTCCCCTCTTAATAAAAAATTAATTATTCATTTGGGAATCTTTAGTTTTATCATTTCAAAAGCATAAATAAGAACGCACAGTCAAAATTTATAAAACATTTTGAGGCACACCTAAATTTACTTTTTTGATGTACACAATGGAGCTTAACAGAAATCAAACGGAATAAGGATCCCCGATAGATCCATTGAGATTATGCATACATTTCAAGCTTTGAAAGACATAATTTATTTTTATACAAAAGCCACATGTTAATTGTCAGTATTTAGGAGAAACAATGGTTGGTTGGTTTTTTAATTCCAAAGTAATTCGCACTCTTTTTTAACAAAAATGTGCCCTTTTTATATAATATTGTTATCAATTTATAGCACTGGATAAAGACATTATGATTAATATTGCTATAGTTCATTATTCACAATTTATTCAAGGTTTTAAACTGTAACTTGATAAAATGCATTGGTATTTGTAGACTTTGGTTGCTTTTTAGTTAAAATGTGAGTAGCAAAAAAAGGAATAAATGAATATTCCCAATCCTGTTCAAACAAATAATAAGAGCAGTTTACCAAATCCTGAATTGCAACTGGTATAGAATCCTAGAGAAGAAAAATACATCTCAGGACCTTTCAAGCCTCCAATGCAATCTTTAACTTGGAAACAGAATCTCCAGCAGTAAAACTACAGTAAATTTTCCATTGCAATTTGGTTAGAAGAGTTACCAAAGATGAAATGGCAATACCACTGCAGACAGAATTTTGGAAAATTGTATTTATGCTAGTGCAACAGATTGAAACTTACCAAGAAAAAGGGCAATGCTAAGCACGACCGTGCTGCTCACAAACACACCGAGAGACAGTTTGAGAAGTTTGCTGGCTCCTCTCTTGTTGGGTGGCATCGACCTCCCTGTTGTCTCTCCTTCCATCAGGATAGATTTTCACAACTCCCTGGGAAAAAACCTCGGTTTTTCGTTCTTCTGCTGTTTGTTACTGTTGACTTATAAAGAAGTCCCATCCATGAATCCCTTCTTCAAATCTCTTTTATCACTGAGTATTTTAGCAGCTAACACTGCTGTCAAAACTCATTTCCAAATGTTTAACTCTTTCCAAAAGTGGGAGTGGATGGGGGGGAGAAAAGACATAAAATGCAGTATTAAATTCCTTCCTTGATCAGGACTTGGAAAGGCACACAGTGACAATTTAATTTGTAGCTCTTGTTCTTTGCAAGCAGGCCAATTTTTGTCAGCAGTGCAGGACAGAAAAAAAATCACAGTATTGTCCCAATATATGGTTTCACCATTCAAGTTTATAACAGTTAAAACAAACAAAAAAATTTTTTCCAATCAAAAACTAGATTTCTGATAAAATTTTGCAGACATAAAAAAAGAATTGTTAAGCAATTAGATTATCTGCTGAATCTCATTCATTTTCACTCTAGATGCTGCATCATTTTCCTTTACAGAATAAATTTTCTCCAACTACAAGTCCTTTTAAAGCTCCAAGGAGTTCTGGGGATGACTTACACTGTTTTTATTTTAGGAGATTTGTTTATGACATCAAGTGCCAAAGATCAGAGTCATGCTTATGTGGAAGGCAACCTTGTTATTAAAACAACCTACAGATGGGATTTTTTTTTAAGCAAAAAAAATGAACAAGTTATTTTTCAGTGCCTGTGGAGTCTCTAAAGGTTCTGTGCAAACATTATGCAAGAATAAAGCTGCAGTAAAGTGCTTTTATGAAGACAGGAAAGACAAAATGTATTAAATAATAATGTTGTGCCTGGTTGCAGGCTGATATGCTACAATTATAGAGTTTGCACTTTCAAAAGTTAAAGCTGGGAACAATTCATTTAGGACAGATTCAATTAAAACTCAAAAATGAAAGATAGAAGACAAGAAAGTCACTTTCTTCTATTAATTGTCATGCTTCAAATATCCATATGGTTTGTTGAAACACAAATCTTAATCAGGGTCCAGTCCAAGCTACATTTCTAAAAGCTGGCCTGCTTGGTTTCCGCCTGGAGGAGGGAGACTTGGGGCTGTCTTTGCCTAAGATTTTTCATTATTCCTTTGGGGAAATATAATATTCTGTCCTTTTTAATATCCCCCCAAAATATTTCCTTTTCTAGGAGGGTGGGTGGGTGCTGACTTCCAACAGGTTTTAATTGACTGCAGAGCAGAAATCAATACATGAGATGAGGCTTTAATCCTTCTTCCCCCCTGCTAATCCCAGATATTCCTTACTCGTACACACCTAGATGCTATTTGCTATGAGAACAGACTTGTAATTGGTAGCAACAGGCTCAGTCCAGTAGGATAATTTCTAAAGAAATCAGGAAAGCCTTCCTCATCAGATGCTCTAGTATCATTCACCAGTTAAACTAAGAGCAAGTAGATTGGATTTGATTTGTCCGCTAAAGCAACTATATAGTTAGAATTACAATCTGACAGTATTTGGAGTTGTTTTCTATGTTGTATTGTTGTTGATTCCTTGTATTTTCAGCTTCTACTAGTTATTGTAGGGCAAAGTATGGTTTGTTTTAACTGGCTTGAGTGCTTCAGAGGAAATATATGGATTCAAATTTAAAAAACCAAGTACACAAATCTTATCTATTCCAATGCTGAAGCTTGGCATTGAAAGGTGGTTGCAGAATTCAATATGAAGTCAAAGTGAAAATCTGCTTATGCCAAAATCCAATGTTACCATCCTTTGGTCCTAGAGCTTTTAGCAACAAATTGTTGGTAAGGGAAAAAATAGGGAAGTGGAGGTTCTTTTTAAAACATTTATTGCTGTCAAGCAAATTGCTTTGCTGTGTCTCATCTGCTGAAGTTGGATTTCATATCAGCTCTGCTCTATTTTGCCTTTCTGCTATTTCTTTTTTGTATTTACTGAAAATTTACTTTTTTACATTTATTGTAAATCTGCCAGTAGCTCTTGGTAAAATTGCTTTTCTTTCACATCTTCTGAAAATTCAAGTGCCGGAGCTAAAAAGAATAAAAGTGAAAGATGATCCTTCTCTGAGAGCAAGGCACAGCCATTGTCTGCTGTTATTTGTTTGGACCAAAAAGCCATCTTTTTGCTGCCACTAGACATTATGGTACCAATATATATTGTTTCCTAAGGTGTGTGTGTGTGTGTGTGTGTGTGTGTGTGTGTGTGTGTGTTTGTGTTTGTGTTTGTGTGTGTGTGTCTGTCCATCTGTCTGCCCATCCATTGGATGTAATAAGTACACATATCACTCTCATGGCTTTATTATTGCAACTCTCTACATAGGACCACTGGGAAGGTTCAACTGGTTTGCTTGCCAGATCAGTTCTTAGTGCACTTCAAGGTACTGGTTATGATGGCACAATGTCTAATGTGGCATAAAGGTAAAGGTAAAGTTTCCCCCGCACATGCGTGCTAGTCGTTTCCGACTCTAGGGGCCGGTGCTCATCTCCATTTCAAAGCCGAAGAACCAGCGCTTGTCCGAGGACGTCTCCGTGGTCATGTGGCTGGTATGACTAGATGCCAAAGGCGCACGGAACGCTGTTACCTTCCCACCGTAGTAGTCCCTATTTTTCTACTTGCATTTTTACGTGCTTTCGAACTGCTAGGTTGGCAGAAGATGGGACGAGTAACAGGCACTCACTCTGTTATGCAGCACTCAGGATTCGACCTGCCAAACTGCCATTCTTCTGATCGACAAGCTCAGCATCCTAACCCACTGAGCCACCACGTCCCTAATGTGGCATAGTGGCCCAGTTATAAGTGGGACCATTTTTCTCTTGTGATACAGTATCTGTATGGTTAATACAAGTCAACAGATTTTGGGCACAATGTCTTTTCAATTAAAAAATGTCATATTTTTTGGAACCCAAGAAGCACACATTCTGTCACCTACCCTCTGGAAAGAGGTTCTCCATGAAATCCAGTTGGCTCCCATCCTCATTGCATACTGCAGGGCTTTGACCACCTGGTTGTTTTCCCAAGCTTTCAGTTAGGGTGGCTGAGTTTTGTTGCTGGCCAGACTCTCCATCCTGCTCATTACTTTGTTTTTGTGGGTTTTGTTTTTTGAAGTATGTTGGGTTTGTGTTATTATTATATTGTAATCCACCCAGAGTAGTTCAAAGCTGAGCAACACTTAAATTTAATAAATTTTGCTCCAATCCTTCCTCTTAAGAGTTATTCTTGTAGATGTTGTTGCACCGATGAATATTCCACTTTCATACTATTGTGTTTCCCCAAAAGTAAACCCACACCTGAAAGTAAGCCCTAGCTGATTTTGGGGGGGCTAATATAAGCCTGTCCCCCAAAAGTAAGCCCTACTTAAGAGCCTGCATGGACGGCCTGCCTCTGTGACTAGGCGAAGCCGATGGGGGAGAGGAGATATGACTCAAAGTACCAGTATACCGGTTCCTTACCACTGCCAGGCTTGTTTTGCAGTCTCATTGCAGTGGCATTGGGCGCAACGTGCAAGGCAACAAACGGCTGGTTTCAGCACAATACAGCCATTTGCTGCTGGCCATGGCCATTTGCTGCCTCGCGCATCATGCCCAATGCTGCTGCCATGAGGCCTGGCAGATCCTCCCCCTTCTGACCCACGTGCCATTATACTGGTTCCTTACTGCCACCCAGCTTTTCTGCAGCCTCATGTCAGCAGCATTGGGCAGGTGGCAAACGGCTGGTTTCAGTGCAATGCGGCCATTTGACGCCTCGTGCATTGTGCCCAATGCCGCTGCCAGGCCTACCATACGTTAACTCTAACCCCCACAGCCCCCCAACCCTAATGGGAAATAGAAAGCCCTGAGGAGAAAAATGGAAAAACTTGGGTGGGGGAAAAAACGGAAAAAAAGTTCATTCAGACTTTCTAACTTCTTGAGATCTCGCGAGAAGTTAGAAAGTCTGATTGAACTTTTTTTTTTTTACCGGTAGTCCCACAAACATGCGACGAGGGTTGAAAAGCGAATGGAGAAACACAATACAGCTGAAAGGCAGGTTAGTTAAAAAAAAACACTTGGGGAAGGTGAAGGTATCTGGGGGAGGGGCGTGGCAACCTTACCCTGCACAGCTTCAGCAGGTATCTGGCAGGCAGAGGGAAGCAACTCCCACCCCACAGCAACCTTAACCTGTGCGGCTTGGGCAGGTGTCTGGCAGGCAGAGGGAAACAACTCCACACACACACACCCGCTACCTGCCTCACCACCTCACCTCATGGCGGCAGTGGCAGCAGCCAGCCAGGCAGAAGACGATCCAGTGGGAGCAGCCAGTAGAGGCTAAAAGCACCCAGCCAGTGTATTATATGTATATAAGTTCGTTTAAAATGTTAACTTAATGCTATAGATCCATAACATGAGGTAAAGCGTTTGACAGCCGAACACGCGGGAGTTTTGACAGCTGTCAAAACTCCCGGCTTACGCAGGCGCACTAGTTGACAGCTCTCAGCTGTCTAGCAACACAAGCCGCCAGCCACGAGGAACCGAACTGTCAGGCGTTCCGCGAAGCTGATTGGAGCGGAAAGCAAAGCGGGAAAAGACCGGCCGCTGATTGGACCTGACGACCGGCTGCAGACTATAAAAAGCCGAATGTCTCTGTTATCTGTTGCTCTGTTCCAAAATAAACAGTTAAAGGTTACCAGCTGTCTTGAGTGGTCTGTCCAGCCACTTCACTGGCGACGAAGGTGGGATCCGCTTCCAGAGCTGAAGTCACGGCCAGGAAGGGAGTTCCCGGCTGGCAGAGCTAAGTCACTGGGAGTTTTAACTTCCACAGCGAAGCGGACCACCGAGCCCAGACAGCATGGCAAATTTCGGACGAGTGAGGGAATTCGACACTCGCCACCCCGAGCGATGGGAGTCGCATCTGGGGCAGGTCGAGGGGTTCCTCCTCGTCAGCAAAATTACGGATGACAGAGCCAAAGCAGCAGCACTTCTATACATCAGCGGTCCCCCCGTCTACGATGCTGCTGTCGGGCTATTCAGCCCTGTGCCGATCACCGAGGTTCCATATTCCGAGCTCATCGACCGGCTCAGCAAGCACTACATGCCGGCCCGCTCAGAACTGTACTGGCGGGTACAGTTCGCCCAGCGAAGACAGCGGCCGGATGAAGCTGCGAACGACTTCATTGCAGGAGTCCGGCACGCTGCGCGGAGCTGCAACTTTCCTGACTTAGAAGATCGGATCCGGGACCAAGTGGTCATCGGGCTGAGAGACGAACGCCTCAAGAAAAAAATCACGTCTAAACCCGAGATGACACTCGCCCAGGTCTCCCGGGAGATCTTGGCATATGAAGACAACCACAAGAAGTCCCTCACCCGAACAGCAATGGAACCCCAAGGCAGCGTCCATCAGGACGAAGCGTCTTTCAGCGACGAAGAGTCCATAGATCTGACAGACACCGACGCGATACAACGCCGAATGGAGAGAAGGCAAAACAGACGAAGTGACAACAACGACCATCCCAAACCAAGAAACTTCACTTCAGCTCAAAGAGAACAACGCAACGTCTGCGCCAGCTGCGGAGGCAACCATGCCCGGGCCAATTGCCGGTTCCGGAGCGCTAAATGCCACAATTGTGGCAAGACTGGCCACATTAAACCCGTCTGCCGAAGCCGTCCCCGCGACAACCTGCATGAAGTGGAGGCTACCCCCCCAGGTACGATCACCCACCGAGCCAGTAAGGGAAAGCCCCCAGAAGTGTTAGTGGAGACAGTTGTCGGGGTGCACAATTTGAGCCCTAAGGTAAAAATTAAGACCAAGCTGCAGGGAGTTTATTGTGACATGGAGGTGGACTCAGGTTCAGCTGTAACCCTAATTTCGTTAAAGACGTATAGGGAAATCTGCAGGCGCAGTAAAAATACAATACCGTTAGAAAACCCACAGGTTCAGTTAGCGGACTACCAGCCGAATGTCTCTGTTATCTGTTGCTCTGTTCCAAAATAAACAGTTAAAGGTTACCAGCTGTCTTGAGTGGTCTGTCCAGCCACTTCAGCCAGCATGAGAGATGCAGCGCCTGCCCTTAGCCTGGCGCCTGCAGCACTGAGTAGGTGTGCAGGCTGGCGCTCAGCAGCCCAAAGGCGGAGGCGTGGGCAGTGTGGGTTTACTGATGGCTGCTGGCGAAGGACCCTGGCAGGCAGGCGGCAGGGCGGCACTCCGGATCTGGGCTGATGCGCCCCACACCTGGCAACCTTTCCACCCCCGTCCACCATGGCCATACCGGTACCATATCTGTTTAGCCACTACGCTCTCGCTGTCACATTGCTTCTCTACCCATGCACAGGCCCCGCCCCACCCTCGCATGCTCGTGGCCTGCTGGTACCGGTACCGGCAAAAAAAGTACACCCTCCCTGAAAATAAAACCTAGTACTTACTTCAGAGCCCAAAAGAAAGTAAGACAGGGTCTTACTTTTGGGAAACACAGTAGCTGCCCATTAATCAGGGTCATCCGAAGCAATCCTGTCATGTGAAGTAGGAGCAAAAGTCTATTTCTATCATTACTCCTTTCTGGATATTCCATCTTCTGAACCCTCTTCCTCCCTGTTAGCAGCAGTGAATCCATTCTCTCTAGTGTTTGGCAAGCTTACTGTCAACAACAAAATTATCTCTCTGCTGACAGAACACATCCATAGGACATCCCACTGAGAACTGCTCAGAGTATCACACAAAGAATCCTGGCCAGGGCAGCAAGCTTCTCTTGAAGATCTCATGCTTTAGATAGCATGTTGGGAGATGATGGGAAGCCAAGAAATAAGGGTTAATATTAATTAATTCATTCTTCATTCCAGGCACTGTCCAAAGTGGATAGTTTTTGTTCCTAATTGTAAGGCAGTTCTGCTGTAAGTCCTAAACACAAATACTTTTAAGTCCTAAGCAAAAAAGGCCTCAGAAATACTAAATACTGTCTGAAGATTTGTTTAGGCAGTCTATGTAATGACTGAGACTTATTCCCTCAATGACAGAGACTGAGAGATGCTATATTCACAATAATATTTCCAGTATTATCACAGAGAAGCCTAATAGTCTATCAGTTTTTCTGTTGTGGTCCATTATGTCCATAGCTCACTTTCCAGATGAAAGACTAGTTTTTAATATAAAATGAATGTGCTGAACTTGCTGTTGGGATTAGCAATTCTTTATAGCTTCTTAAGTGTTCTTAGATTATGCAAGAAACTTTCTTAAAGTCAAGAAAGGATTTAACACTTTCTGTTAAGAACAATACAAATATTCATATATTGTCAGTTTTGGGCAGCACAATTTTTCTCAAACCAGCTTGTGTAATTCAGAAATGAAACATAATATACTACTGGGAACATATGTATAAATGGAATATTCAAAGTCCTTGTATCAATTTTTTTAGTAACAGTGCAAAATACTAAAAACCAACCCATTTGCTTCTCATGTAACAAAGACTGTCTAATATTCTATCAATTAGCTATCCATATGTAAGTTCTGTATTGTGGTTGAATATGCTGGATAATTAGTGAAGATATTTATTTTAGTCTATACTTATTCAAATCCAAGCTGGTCTAGGATAAATGGCTTATGAAATTAAACAGTAAAGCAATTAGTTCCCAGAGTGGTTGCTCTTTAAATAAAAGACAAAAATGGATTGCTAATAAATTACAGAATGCATTTTATTGCATAAAATATAAAATAGCATGTTTATTTCTGCTTGCTGAAAAACTCTTTTGTTTGACACACAGCTTGATAGAATGTCAACTAGCAGGACATAATAAGCTGTTGATCTGTTAATGGAAAAATCTGATGTCTGAACTACAGGCTCAATAGTTAGAGAAAGCTGTACTGCTGGCTAATTCACTGTTCACTCCAGGAGCTTGATTCTGAATGGCTCAAAGTTGACTCAGCCTTTCAACATTTCGAGGTCAGTAAAATGAGGGCCCAGATTGTTGGGGGCCAAGATGCTGACTCTGCAAATCAGGCATGTCAAAAAGGATGCATCATACTAAAACCGCACCCACCCCATTGCCGGTAATGGGGAAAAAGTCGTGATACGTCACGCGACGTTATGTGACATCGCGAGTTTGACATGCTGTAGTATAAATCATTTAGAGAGGGCTGTAAAGCACTGTGAAGCAGTATATAAGTCTAAGTGCTATTGCTAAGAGCTATTGCTGTTGAACTATTTCCTTCTTTAAGAATTTATTCTCATAGCATCAATAAATCACAAATGTTAATTTCAATTTAATGTGAAAAATCATTAAAAGGGAAATTAATGTCACTTCTGGGCACTCCAAATCACAGTGCCTAACTCAAGTCCAATTTACCATGATGATATTTACTTTTTTATATAACAAAAAGGACACTGTAGTCTTCTGCTAAGTGGAGCTTGGCATTTTTTTCTTTCCACAACACATTTCAAAGGAGAAAACAGATATTGATCTTTGAGCCAATCTGCAAAATACAGAATATCAAGTTGAAATAGAAGAACAGCTATCTATAGTAGGATCTGACTAGAGAATTTTCTGCAACCTTTGCTACTGACCGAACAGTGGTGATTGCTATATGAAGGCTCTTGTCCGACCTGAAAATATACACTCATAGGCAACTTTTAGTTTCAGGATGTTTTTTAAAGCTTTGGTTTTTTGTATGACATGTCTCTATGGCAAAGACTTGAGTGTGTAAAGATGGAGGTAATTAACTCTTACATGACCAAGAGCCATGTCCCACTAATGGGGATGTTTATTACGTTTATACCTAATGTTTTATGACTGAATCTGGAGCCTGCAAGCAAAGCAGCTTTTCACAGCACATATTTATGACAGAATGGCAAGTTTGGTAGAGCACAAGACTATTGAAATAAAAGCAAACTATATCCACAAAAAAGTATTTGATCATGGTCTCTAATGGTATCTTTTGTAGACAATATATACATGATAAATCATACTGTGGCCTGCTAGATTTGTAACTGATTAAACAATCATATCTGAAATTATATGCAGATGTCTCTAAATCATTAGGAAACTATTGGGAATTATGGAAGTCACTTTGGACAATATTTTAAATCTGTTGCTATTCAATAGTTTTCATAAATAAACTTTATACATTATAAACAAAATGATGAAATTGAAGGGATGTTTATCAAAATTTACCATGCTACAGAATTAGCTAACATCCAAGTAGACAAAAGCCACAATTCCATGACCTTTGCAATGTCACCAAAATTAAAAGCAGCATACAACCCAAATCACAACAGTGAAAGACAGAAAAATAAGACCATCAACAGTTACATATGTTACTGAAAAGCTCAAAAACGTGACTTCTTTTTTATAATTCCTCAAAAGCTGCAATAAGGCTGATCTCACTGGACAACCCAAGGTTTTGCTTCCTGAACCCTTTTCAGTGTACCTTACAGATTTTTGGTTGCTAATCACTAAAATAACTTGTAATTTAACCTATCACATATCGTTTTATAATAATCTTGTTTTTACATAATGGCAATGTACGCTCTTTGATTTGTTTTGTGAGCCAGGCAGTCTAAAAATCAATTAAATAAATAAAAACAGTGAGTCCCTCCCAAACAATATAACAGGCTGAGCCAATTCTGGTCAGAAAAGGTGATCTTTGTGGTACCTTGATGCCAAATCATGACGAGCTTTACAAGTTAGCAGAGCAGTTTAAATTGTGTTCAGAATGGAATCAGCAATTAGTGCAGATCTATTTTTTAAAGCATGTTGCATCTGGAAAAACAAACCTCCTCAATACGCAAATCTAACTCTAGGTAATAGCACAAAACTGTTTAGAGATGCTAAGTAATAAGAGTTTAGAATTCTGTATAATGCTATATAGAAATGGACAAAACATTCCCATTCTTCTAAAATATTTTCCTTCTGTACTATAAGACTTGATATTGGAACTGGCTGCTAGTCTCCAAATTTCATTGCTTTGTTGCTCAGTATTTTGAGCCATGCTGAAAAAGGAAATGGTGCCTTTTCCACCTTCTTCCTGAAAACATATAGTGAATTTGATTATTTTGCTTTTAAAGTAAAACTATATAAGTACATCTTATCTATCTGTTGTCCAATAATAAGTGCTAGGTATCTGACATGCAGCCCCAATATGTATGTAACTACTAAGAAACATTGCATCTAAAAGAAATTAACATTGACATCTAAAAGAAATCTAATAATCTCGGTCCAAACCTGGCATTTAATGGCACATACAAATGTTGTAGTATATTGCCATATAGCCACATTTGGCCCTTAAGCTATTTATTTAACAGATGGCAGCTCTTAAGCTATTTTATTTTATTTATTTTTATTTATGTTATAAATAAATCCTGAGATAAATCATGAATCCAATCTATGTACTCTAACTTCTGCTTTTCCAATAGATGCCTTTCTGCCAATTATGATCATATGAACCTTCTGGATCTCTTTATTGTTATGTATTGGGATCCACTTCAATATATGAAACTATTTTATTTTGCTAATAGTCATGTTTCATCATCAAACTCTGCTATATATATTCTCATTCCAGTGCAAATGCTGAAAAGGAGTATATTGTATTTCTCAGAACACATAAATGTGGTGTATACCATTAATAATAGTATTACCACATTATTTAAATGTGTAGAAATTATATTCCTTTCCTAAGGTTTTTTTTCTGCAATATGTATAAATAAATATAACAAATTTGAAAAAAAATGCCAATGTAAAAATTGGTTGCTATACAAATAGAACACTGCAGTAAATCATGTCATAGTTTACAAACCACAATGGATGATTAAATAATCCAAACTCAAATTATATGATGGTTTAGCACCATACATGAACTCAGCCATTATACAGTACCTGTACTCATAGTCCTTAAAAAATTTCAAGGATACATTACTGGAAATGTTAAATTTTTCAGTGTTCTCGTAACTACCGGTAATCTTTAAATCTGTCTATGTAGATTCTCAGTCATCCAGGTCATGGTTGTCCTTATTTTTCCTTGAAGACATTGTTTCTCATCCAAGACATTGTTTCTCATCCAAGACACTTCTTCAGTTCTGACTGAAAAAGTGAGAACAGAAGAAGCTTCTTGAATGAGAAGCAGGATGTCCTCAAGGAAAAACAAAGTCCATTTGCCTTTTGAAAAAAGCAGCTTTGGGATAATCTGTAAATCCTACATTGCATCTGTATGCTTGATTTTCCTCTTGCGTGCATATATGCACCTTTAAGTTTGAAATATTAGTCTTTATATTCTTTTATTATAATTTTATTATAATATTTATTATAAAGTACTTTCCTATTTTCATTTGCCTAGCACAGTGGTGGCGAACCTTTTTGAGATCAAGTGCCCAAACTGCAACCCAAACCCCTTATTTATTGTCGGGTGTTGGATGGGCGTGGCCCACTGGGTGGGCATGGCCAGCTCAACATCACTTGCGTCAGGGGCACTTGTTCAGAACTGGGCAGGACTGGGGAGGATCTGAGGGTCTCCGGTGGAGGGGGGATGGGACCGGGGCGAGCACCGGGTCATGGTCCACTGGAGGAGCCTCACTGATATTAAAGGGGGTGGGGGTAGACATGATATTAAAGGGGGTGTGAGAAGAGATATTAAAGGGGGTGGGGAAGACATACTAAAGGGGGTGGAGGAAGACATGATATTAAAGGTGGTTGTTGTTAGTTGCGAAGTCGTGTCCGACCCATCGCGACCCTACGGACAATGTTCCTCCAGGCCTTCCTGTCCTCTACCATCTTCTGGAAGACATTAAAAGGGGTGGGGAAGTGTGTGTGTGAGAGAGAGACAGAGAAAGAGAGATTCCCCTTTTTGTAAGTTTGCTTACTTTGTAATGCTTTCCTTTCCTCACACTTTTGCTTCCCTGCTGGCTCAATCTCTCTTTCTCTCTGCTGCATCTGCCACCCAGATCTACGGCTGCAGAGCAATTTCGCTCACACACCCCCATGGCCGATCTCAGCAGAAGTGTTTTTGAAGCCTCTGGAACTCGCATCCATGGCAATGGGATTTTACAATGCTCCAGCGGCCCGATCCGGGCATCGGAGGCCTGCAAAATGCTTCTGCTGCCCAAATCGGCTGGGGGGGGGAAGCAAAATTGCTCTGCAGCCCTAGATCTGGGAAGCAGAAGCATTTTGCAGGCCTCCGACGCCCGGATCGGGCTGCTGGAGCATTGTAAAATCTTCCCACGGCCATGGGTGCAAGCTCCAGAGGCTTCAAAAATGCTTCTGCTGCCCAAATCTAGGGCTGCAGAGCGATTTCACTCCCCTCCCACAGCCAATTTGGAGGGAGGCGAGCAGCCGCTACCCACCAGAAATTGGCCCTCTGCCACGACACGCCAGGCAGCCGTTCTCCGGAGGGAGGCGAGCGGCCACTGTGCACCCGAAACCGGCTCTCTTCGGCGATTCGCCAAGCAGCCGTTCTCCTCCAGAGGGAGGTGCACGGCGGCTGTGCACCCGAAACAGGCTCTCTTTGGTGACATGCCAGGCAGCTGTTCTCCTCCAGAGGGAGGCGAGCGGCCGTTCTGCACCCGAAACCGGCCCTCTTTGGCAATGCGCCAGGCAGCCGTTCTCCTCTGGAGGGAGGCGAGCGGCCGCTGTGCGCATGAAACTGGACCTCTTCAGTGAGGCACCAGGCAGCCATTCTCCAGAGGCGAGCGGCCACTGTGCGGACGAAACTAGCCCTCTTCGGCGACGCACCAGGCAGCCGTTCTCCTCCAGAGGGAGGTGAGCGGCTGCTCTTTGGTGCATCTCCAGATGACTACTCTCCTCAAGGTTGCGCTTCTCCATCTCTCTTTTGCCATCCCCTTCTCTTTCCCCATTGTCTTTTTTTCCCTCTCCCTTTCCCACCAAAACCTGCCTTTTATAGCCTCTCCTCTTTCTACCCCCTCCTCTTTTTCTCTTCCAGGTGCACTTGAAGCACTGATCAGTTGTAGCTGTATGCACTGATCCTGGGCTCTCAGCAGAACCTAGGCAACACCTCACGCAGCTCCAACTGAATCTCTGCCCAAAGACTGTGCGCAGTTGCCTGCCATCCTTGAGGCCGCCGTTGATCAACTGGAGCTGCGTGCGCCTATCCCTGTACTAGAGTGTCAAGTTAGAGCCCTGCTGGTTAGTCACCTATCAATCCGGCCTGGTGCTTTCTTTTTTTTGATACTACCTTAAGTCCTTGATTAAATCAAATCAAAAGTGGACAGGTTTGTTAAGCAGCAAGTGGCATCTGTGGCCAAGAAGGCCTTTGCAATTATACTCGTATCTAGCCCTGAAGGCCTTTAAGATAGCCACGTCCTTTGGTCATCTTGCAATTAAACTACTGCAATATATTTCACATAGGACTACTCTTGAAGACCACTTAGATGTTATACTGGTCCAAAGTGTGGTGGAATGAGCAGTGATGAGCAACCCATGGCATGCCTATATTAACCTCTGCTCTGTGAGCTGCACTGGTTATCAGTAAACTGCTAGGTGCAATTCAAGGAGCTAAAAAGCCTTTTGTGGCATAGGGCCTGTTAAGGGAAGGGCCACTGATCTCCTTTATGGTCCTGCATGGTCTAACATAACTACCATGATTTGAGTTCCACTGATTAAACAGTGTCATCTGGCAATATCCAGAAAGTGGGCCTTCTCCATCATGATGCCTATTCTTTGAAACACAACCTTAGCCAAAATTTGTACAATTTCTCCCACCCTGTTTATGCAAGTCCTTAAACCTGCCTCTGCCCCAGGCCCTGGGTTAGAATGGGTAATAACTCCCTTTGTGGCATCTATTGTTTGTTTAATTGAGGTTTTCTCCCCTCTCTTTTGGACTATATATATTCTGCTTTTTATTGCTTTAATGTGCATTCCCTAAGCTGCCCAGATTTATATAGATTGGAGTGGTTTATAAAGTTAATAAATAAAGTAGGAGAGATTCCCTCATATCTTAATGGAAATGGGAAGAACAAAAATCACTGAGTGAAAACAGTCATCTATATATTGCTAAAGCTCTTGTATCTGTAACCTTTAGCTGGGCACAACAGTGCATTGTAGGGAACAATTTTTGAAACAAGGTACCTCAAATAGGCTAATTTATAGTATGTATCCAAAATCCAAGATCATGACTTCCATAGAATTGAAATTTGGAATTCTATAAAACCTTTTAAGACATTAAAATTATCATAAATCATTTTGGCATGAAACAAAATGTGATAAAACATTTTCTGTGGACAACTACTTATGTTTGACTTTGACATACAGTTCAACAAGGGCTACTTTCTAGGTAGATACATATCTGAATATCTCCTTGAAATTTAAAAAAAACGTTTGTGGTGAAGGCAATATATTGGAAGCTCTGTCATTGTTGAAGGCATTGAGGAATCTGGTAAGGAAATATCTCTGAAACAATTATCTAGTTGGTCATGGATTGTCTAGTATAAATCTAAAACTAAGCCCAAAGGCTAAACGTGGAAATAGGAAGTTGACAGTGATAGTAAATTTTTTGAAATGAGCTAGTGTTCTGCTTGTTTTTCTGTTTCTATTTGTGGGGAGCTGCATATGTTTATGTAGGAGAACATTTGAAAATGTATGCAGTTTTTTAAAGCTTCTCTTATCACTTCCTTCTGCCTCATTAACAGACCAAGCATAGGGAAATAGTACACCCTGCTGGGGTTAATCAGTAGGAACTACAGCAATACTCTACATGTGTTTTAAGTTTGTATTGTACTCCATGTTTTCTAGAACTTTCATTCCGCTGCATGGGAATTTTAGTTACAACTTATTTGGAAGGTGCCAGGTTGCTCTCTAAGCAATATTTTTCTAATAATGTTTGTGGCAATCCAACATGCTTCCATATGGTAAAGAAATACTGTACTGTATGCCTGCTACCTTTCTGCATAGTTATATAATATGGGATGTGATCTAAAATAAGCCTGCAAGGTATATCTGAATCAAAATCTAGATCATTCTACTGTAATTTATGCATGCTTATATTTAGTGACACCAAAAAAAAATCAACAAAGGCTGTTAGAAAAGCGAATTAGAGGCTAGAGAGATTTATTTATTAAATTATTTGGATGACAGTAGATCAGATCAGAAAGGCTCTTAACTGAATTAGAAATAGGAAATTAATTTACAAGAATAAGCCATACATAAATCCTTCACTTTAGTCAGTGTATTCTATAGAAATTGTACTTCAATTTTGTCAACTAAGACAATTTAGGTGGTAAGGAAATAGGGGAACTGAGGCACAAAACAGGCTATGTAGAAAGTAAACACAGGGTCAGTCAAAATGGACTCAAATGTCTATAAACCAATGCACAGAATATGAGTAATAAACAGGGTGAACTAGAAATTCAGGTAAATGAGGGCAGATATGATATTGTTGCCATTATGGAAACTTGGCGGAATGAAACCGACAAATGTAATATACAGCTATAGGGATTGAAATTATTTTTAAAAACAGACCAAATAAAAGAGGTGAAGTTGCACTATATACAAGAAATAACTACATTTCTACAGAAATAGAGCACAACAATGATGAAAACTGTCTTGAATGCATTTGGATCAATATAAAAGGGGAAAAAATTACATTGCTATAGGTGTATACTACAGGTCGGCAACCCGCAGCTCTGGAGCCACATGCAGCTCTTTCTCCTACGGCTCCCAGTCCTCCTCCACCATTTGCAATCCCACAAAAGAAAAGTGGGAGTTCAATCAATCAATTCCAATTTCTCACAAGTAAAAAAGATCTTGCGAAGTTGGAATTGATTGATTGAACTTTTGTTTGTGGGACTGCCCACAAACTTTTCTTCTTGGGACTGCACGTGGTGGCAGTGAAGGAAGAGACGGAGGACTGCTGGAAAGAAGGTCCATGGGTCAGATGGGGCATGAGGGGGGGTTTCTGCCAAGCATCATATGGAGCTGGCTGGGGAAACAGGCTGGGTGGGGGGAGCTGCCAATGCCACTGCCATGATCCCCCCTCCCCAGCCACCATACCACCATCACCAATATTCTCACCTGACCTCACGCTCTTCTTCTCGTCTTCCACACTCTCCTGCGTAGAGTTGGATGAGGCTTCTCAGAGGGGGCTACCACACCCGAGTATCTGATTGAAGGAATGGTCCGGGTGGGAAGGGGGTGGAAGGAACTGAGCCCAGAGCACCTTTTACCTTGCACCAGCCTTATTGAGTGGGAAAGTGCCTCCACCTCTGCTTCTGGCTGCTTTCCTTGCACTCCAGGGCATGAATGAGGAGGGCGCTTCGTGCATAAAAGGCACTCTGTGGGGCAAGAGCACATGGTGGCTATAAAGAGCTGACCTTTCCTTCAGGCCCCAATAAGAGTCTCACTGGAGGCATTTATTAAAACTTCTGGAGCACAGCCTGGCTGGCACATCTTTCCCAGTCCAGTTTGGTCTGAGCACCTTTTCTGATTTGGATTGGTCAGTTCCCGCCGGCTGAAGCGACCCATGCTGAAACCAGCTGAGAGCTGGAATGGCTTTCTGCAGCCAACGGTGCTAAGCGGCTTCGAGGCTGGAGAGGAAGGTATAAAGCAACCTTGGCTGAAGCTCTTCCAGCTGCGGAGCTTCAGGTGGTTCCTGAGGAAATGCTCTTCTCATTCAAACTGGCTGCTAGCGGCTTGGGTGGCTCTGCTCCATCCAAGTTGAAAAAAAGCAGAGGCCAGCAGAAAACAGGCTTGAAGGAAAGGTCAGCTTTTTATAGCCATGTGCTCTCGCCCCACGGAGTGCCTTTTATGCAAAAGGTGCTCACCTCATTCACGCCCTGGAGCGTGAGGCTGTCAGAAGCAGCAGCGGAGGCGCCTTCCCACTCGATAAGACTGATGCAAGGTAAAAGGCACTCGGGGCTCAATTCTGGCCGCCCCCTTCCCACCCGGACCACTCCTTCAATCAGTTACTTGGGTGCAGTAGCCCCCTCCTCTTCAAGAAGCCTCATCCAACTCTACACGGGAGATTCTGGTGAAACAGGGGCACAATGAGGAGCGCGAGGGAGAAGCGAATGGACTATGGCAGGATTGGCGGGGGCTATTCAATTGGCAGTGTCATTTGGCAGAGAAAGAGAGTATGTGAACTGCAGCAGAGGCTAGTCTCTTCACAACCCAAATGGTGAAGCATCAATTTGGTTTCCAGACGTCTTTTCAGAGCCCTGGGAAAAGCATGTAAAGCGAACTGTTGTGGTCCTTTTACTTTTCTTGTTTCCTAGGAACTGTCAGACAGTTATTGAGACAGGCAAGTGGCAGCCACCCCCTTTTAAAAGACAAAAAGACCCTTTTAAAAGACAAAAAGGATTGGAATTTGTTAGATTTTCCCAGTAAGTGGTTTGCTGGGAGGGGGAGGGAGAGTTCATCGATTTCATAAATGCAACACACTATAATTTTTATACATAGTATAAAGGTAAAAAAAATATATGCAGGGTTATCTTCATTTTAGATATCAAAAGGGTTTTGTGGCTCCCAGTGTTTTCTTTTCTGTGGGAAACGGGTCCAAATGGCTGAGTGTTTAAGGTTGCCGACCCCTGGTGTATACTATAGGCCAGGGCTTTTCAGCCTTTTTCACAGATTGTACCACTTTTGTTGTTGTTAGTTGCGAAGTCATGTCTGACCCATTGCAACCCCATGGACAATATTCCTCCAGGCCTTCCTGTGCTCTTACCATCTTCTGGAGTCCATTTAAGCTCACGCCTACTGCTTCATGACTCCATCCAGCCACCTCATTCTCTGTCGTCCCCTTCTTCTCTTGCCCTCAATCTTTCTCAGCATTAGGCTCTTTTCCAGTGAGTCCTTCCTTCTCATTAGGTGGCCAAAGTATTTGAGTTTCAACTTCAGGATCTGGCCTTCTAAAGGACCTTCTAAAGAGTACCACTTTTAGGACATGGCAATATTTGAGTATCACCAGTGCTTAGCAAGGTGTCAAAAACTTGATGACTAAAAAAAGGGGGGGAGGGAATTTTGGGTTGTACTGATTAGATGGATTTGTTGTTATAGAAATGGCTAGTTTATACTATTATGGAAAAGTAAAATGTTGAAGTTTGATGTTAATGCTTCATTTTACTACAACAGAGGAAGTTGGAAGTCAATGCCTTTTCTTTCCCTTCTCCCCTCACTTTTCTTTCCCTTTTTCCTCCCCACTGTGTCCTACTATTTGCTTTGTATTTTTGTATTTTATTCTATAATCTAATAAAATGTTACAAACTGTAAAAAAAGGAAGAAAAAGTACTGATTTTATTCCTTGTATATCCTTTCCTCTCTCCCCCTTCTCTTTTTATATCCTCTCTTCTCTCCCTCCTCCTCCTTCTTTTATATCCTCTCTTCTCTCCCCTTCCTCCTCCTTTCATATCCTCTCCTCTCTCCTTCCTCTTCTTCTCTCCCAGGTGTACTGGAAGCGCTGATCAGCTGGAGCTGCATGCCCCAATCCTGGGCTCTCAGTAGAGCCCTGGCAATACTGCTGCTCCGGCTGAATCTCTGTCCGACGCCTGCATGTGGCTGCTGGCCACCACCACCACCTGAGGCCGGAAGTGCTGATCAGCTGTAGCTGCACGTGCAGATCCTGGGCTCTCAACAGAGCTCCAGCAACAGTACAGCTCCAGCTGACTCTCCCCCAGGCCTCTTTGGCACTGCCGCCACTTCAGCTCATCCACTTTTACACTTTTTTTTACAGTGCTTTTCAACCTGTGGTACACGTACCACCTGCCAGGTGCCAAAGGGCCACCAGTGGTACACGTACCACGAGTTGAAATGCCCTGTTCTAGAGCATGTGAACAATGTAATTCCTATTAAAGACTGGAAACAGACGATGCCAGATATATACATAATGATATTCTGCATAATGGTTACCAACTTACATTCTTTGAGGTCATAATAAATATTGCTGGACAATCAAAAATGGAAAAACGTATTCTTAATTTAATCAAAATACATTCTGAAAACTAACATACTTAAATACAAAGATTCAATAAAACTGACAAATACTAGAATAATTTAGAAAGTGAAATGTTTATTTTAACTATTGCACTCTAGAGGCCAAAGTGAATTTAACAATTCTAGGCAGTGCAGTAATTGTGGCATATCTATTTGAACTAGTGTAGTGCAATTGATCAGTGGTTTCTTTAAGGAAAGTCATGTTAGTTTTCAAACTTTATTCCCCTTAACAAAATTAAATTCAACTACGGTGATGGAAGCAGCATTACTAAGAATTGAGAAGTCAGGGCAGCCATGTTTGATTCTGGTGGGCCTATATGAAGAGGCCATCTCAATGATACGCCAGTTAAATGCATAAGTAAAATTTTGAAAAGCATTCATCTGTCAAAAGTAACTTCTCTAAATCTTATCGTCACAAATGGGAAAACAACTACAATGCAACTACAGAGATAGTTTATTTAAAACAAGGTTTTAACATTTCAATTTATCCTCAATCTATTCAACCAATAGAAAACATTGTTTGGTAAACAGCTATGTATTATGGGAGGCCTGCAGACTAGATAAGACTTTCACAAAACATTCTTTGAAGTAACAATATATTATTTCTCCCAACATTACCATTACATTCTATTCCAATATAACAAGAATAAAAATTAGGGAAAGAAGGGAATACTTTAAAATGAGAACCCATGCTGATTTCAGTTTTGAAATAAAATCCGGAAACATTATCTTATGTGCGAGTGAAACTGCTCGAAACATTCCACAACCTAGGTATAAATGAATCAAAATTGTTTCCTCTTTTTTTAGGAAAGTGGAAGAAACTAGTTCCATGTATTTTATAAAGGTAGCTCTAGGTTCATTATAAGTCTTGTATGACTTCTGCCTAGAGTAGCCCCCTGGCAAGATAAGTGGCAAATACATTTAACAAAAAAAAATTCAAATTAAGACATGAGGGTATTTCAAAAAATATTGTAATTAAATATAAATATATGCATCGTACAATTCAATGCAAACCTAGATATTTAAAATGTTCTGCTTGCTCTCTATAGATCTCTCAGCTGCAATATTTTATCACTAATTTTAAAAAAAGAAATAAAGAATGCCACCTGATCTTCAGAAAAATGATTTTGTATAAACCTATGTTTTAAAACCACTACCGTGTTTTCCTGAAAGTAAGAGCCTCTCTTATATTATTTCTGCCTCCAAAAGAGGCATTAGGTCTTAATTTTGAGGGTGTCTTATATTTTTCGTGACACCTGCCTCGCCTCTGCGGCACCAACAGACCCATCCAGCAGCCCATGTGGCTGCCGGCCCACTTCTGCTGTGGCCACTCGCGGCAGGCTGTGTGGCACATTGCACTGGTGCCACAAGGCGAGGCAGGTGGGGAGGGGTGCAGCTGCCCCATGCGCCTTGCACCCGCTTTCCCCCCACTAAGCCATTCCTTGATCGTCAACTTTCACTCCCCTCCTGAGCGAAATCTTTTTTTTTTCACAAGAAGTTGGAAGGTCTGACTGAATTTTAGTCCCACAAACTCCGTTTCCCTGCAGCAGAAGAGAGCTGGAAAGCAGGTTAGTAAAGAAATGCTTTCAGGAAGAGGGACGAGCTACGCTTCGAGCTGCGCTGAGAGAAGAGGCAGGAAAAAGGGCTGCAGTTTCTAGAAGGGAGACGCAGGACAATGCAGGCAGCAAGCAAGTGCTGTTCTTTGCTCTGCATCCCTGCGCAGAGCTACTGCCTTCTCCGCGAGACAGGAAACAAAGGGCTGGCAGAGGCAGGTGGCTGGGAGAGTTGGCGGAAGACAAAGAGGCAGAAGCTGTGCCCGGGCATGTGATCTGTGGGACGAAGTTAAAGAAAGCCCCTCCAGCGGCAGCAGAGCCATTTGCCACCACTCCCCCCTGGCTCTGAAATGGCGGAGGGGGACCAGGCCTACCCCCGCCCATCCCATCTGCCATAGCATTCCTTCCAGCTCGGGAGGGGAGTGAAAGGTTGCCGAACAAAGAATGGCCTGGCAGGGGCGACCCTGAAGTACCGGTAAGCGGGTGCGGGGCACGTGGGGCAGCTCCACCCCCTCCCCCACTTGCCTCACCTTGTTGTGGCAGCAGCGATGTAATGTGCCGCGTGGCCTCCTGCCGCATTGCAGCAGCGAGGTGGGACGGAGTGGGCAGGGTCCTAACTAGGGCTTATGCTTGGGGTAAGGCTTATATTAGCCCCCCCCCAAAAAAAATTAGGGTAGGTCTTCGTTTGAGGATGGGCTTATTTTGGGGGAAACACAGTATTAAATGTTGACTCATGCTTTCCATTCATATTTGCCTACAAATTTCTAGGTAAATTTACATAAAAGATAGCTTTTCACTCATCAAAACAATTAATTGAAAGTTTGCTCTTTGTCATAGTTTATTAAGTGGCTTTATTCAACACATAATTCAGAAATTGTAATATAGCTTTCTTTATATTGTCTAGTTTGTTGGTATATGAGAAATTCAAGATGGTAAATTCCAGTGTTAATAAAATTCAATGCCTATCAGGATTATCATGAATTATAATAGACTATCTTCTCTTAACTACCTGAAGAAATTATGTCTGAATTTCTCCAGGTAGTGTGTTGGCCTTTCACAGAAATGGAGGGAAGTGTGTGTTCACACTGTATTTTGGAAGGCACTCTATAAACAGTTTTCTTTAATTAACAAGAAAATAATTTTATTGAATTATTTTTAAGACTGAAAAAAAAGAATGGTACATTTGAATTCACTCTTGCTCTCTTATTGCATCAACATTACAATAAGAAATTATTTCTCAACTATTTTAAGGATCTGCTTATAGCAAACACAATGAGCAAACAAAAAAACAGAACACACAAAGAGTTTACAAAAATATAATTTCACACCATGTGCAGAAGCATACGGGGAGACATTGATCCAATAATCTAATAAGTTTCCACATGCGTATTCAAATAGCATATGTGCTAATTGATGGCTTAAGGTCAGTAAAATTTATCCCATCCATATGGCTGGGCTCAACTGGCACAAAATATAAATATAGAATTCATAAATGTCTCAGTTCGACATGGTACACCAGAAATCTCTTAGGTCCAGATCACACTGAATGAAATGAGACATGCCTTGTGCTATACAAACTAATCTCCCATTTACCATAGATAAAACTGGTAAAGGGTGTGTTTCCAGCATATTGTCTATTTTTAATGTACATTTCTCACTCTAGGAATATTAATATTAAAGCTAAAAGGGTATGTAATCACTAAGAACTCTTACATATATTTCAACTTTTCATATTTAATTTGGAAAAATAGTCCACTCCATAGCTTTAACAGTTGTTTGATCTACTATTCTACTCTACTTACAATAAATACACAGACTGATTTTGATTGACATTTCACTACATACTAGTTAATTCAGTAACGCTATATTCATTTATTTATTCAATCAATCACATTGATAAGGTCACCCATCTCACAACAAGTGACTCTGGGTGGCATACAATAATAGTTACTAATAACGGTACATCACTATACCATTACTAAGTAGCTTGTAAATCTCTTTGTAGATGGGAAGATAACAATTTATATCTTTCTATATTGAAAAAACAGGACATGAAGAAAGAAACTAAATAGTTCATAGCTAGGGTCAAGTACTTTCATGGTAATTCTTATGCAGCAAAATCATAAGTTTTAACACTACCATGATGGTAAATTATGATGGTGCTTTTGTGTCACTTTTTCATGCTGAACTTTTTTACATATTGTAAAACATCCCAGTGAGTTAGAAGGTATTATTAAAAAAATAACATCTCTTAATTTCTTTCAGGGAAGCACAGTAATCATTTGACAACAATGCACAAGTCACACCATGACTATTAAACTGATGAATGTTGAAGAAAAAACATCTACAGAATCACACTAAATGCTAATATTGACTTTTAAAACTGGTGTTCAAAGTTCTAAAATAAACATAATAAAATGATCACATTCTAAAGGTTCAGTGCATTCAGCAGCTATAATTTTGTTGCTTATTCAGCAAGTTGACTTTCAAAAATAACACACTAGTTCATCAAAATATACATTTTGCATTTGCTTTTAAATTAAAATAATAAAAAACAATTAAAGAATTATCAATTGATAGTGTGACTAATTTTCAAAATCATCTACAGCATATAATTTAAAGTCAAGATGCCAAGACAAAGCATGTGGCAAGCCTACAGATTTCATGCAGCATGTGTAGCGCAGGCTTTCAGCTTCAAATATCAGTCTTCTTCCAAATAGTATAAAATACCCATCTAAAAAATAGTCAAGGAATCCAATATTTTGTGTTTTCTCATAAGCTTGTTTCCCCACACATATAAGAAAATATCTTGTCAAAATAAATCTTCATTACTTTCAAAATAAAACAAGAAATTCATTTTAGCATTCTTCATCCTTTATATCTCAGATATAATTTTTTTAGCAAATGATTATACTATTAAGCAGAAATTCTTTGATGATTCATTAAGACACTAAAATTATGATTGCTGAAGCCTCAGGAAAACTCGGCTTACATTAAAAAGTTCTAACAGAATGTTAGTGTGTACAAATATTTGTATACTTGCAGGATTATGAGTTCTTGCCCAAGAATTTCGTATATTAAGACAGTACACTGTGTTAAGCCATAATATACTTTTAGGCTTAATGTGTCAGCTATGACTTAGCACCAACTGAAATAGGAATGTTAACAAACATGGTTTCTTACTGAAGGATACAGCTCCATGTATGAGGGAACACATACAACTTCTTTTGAGAATTCCACAGGACAATATAATCTGCCAAGCTGTTCTTCATAGAGAGACAAGGCTTCTGTGAGATTGATACAATTTCCCTGCAAGGGAGCAGGTGGAAAAAAAATGTGTCAAACAAATCTGGTGGAAGGGCAGAGGAGGCAATTATATAAAAAGAAACATTTCATGAATTGGTTCTTTATAATTAAACAACTTTATAATGTGAGTATGCATAAGTATAAATACATATTATAATGACTATTGGAACAAAGGGGAAGCATAAAAGGGGGAAAAAACAATATAGATTTTTTACAAAAATGGTGACTAGACAATGTATCAAATGCAACAAAGGCTATTAAATAAATATTGGCAAAGAATACTCTTATACAGTATACAATTAGAATAATGGAATATGAATGTTACAAGTGCAGATAACTAGGGATATATGTTCTTATTTTACTGCTACTAAAAAGCTTTTTCATTAAAAATACTTCATATTTTTGTTAATATTTAAAAAGTGGAAGCTATCAAAACTATTACAGAATAATAGCAAAATATTATTTAAACAAGATCAAAATATTACATAAAGCTTGGATAGTAATCTAAAATTATCCACAATTCAGCAGTGGTTATTTGGTTCTCCTGTCTTTTACACAACATATAATTTTGCCCACATCAAATTGAGTAGAATAGTACATAAACAACCTGTGTGTATAATTTAAAAATCACAAATAGAAAAAAGGCACTAGGGAATTTATGGATAATGTACTGAGATTGTTTAATGGCATGACCAAATCTACATAATATGAGTAATCTAATGTCTTATTTTACAGACCATCCTCATTACCCAATTCTAATCATCATCTTCAAAAATAAGTAAATCAGAAGAGACAGCATGGCAAAAAAATGGATGTATGAAAAATGAAATTATTTAAGATACTCAATAGGCAACATTGCATTTAGCAAAGTTCATACATTTCTTTTCCCTAACAGTATTTATATTTATATTTATATCCACTACATCTGATCTGTATAAATTCATGCATTAGGATGATTTGTTTTTAATCAATTTATGCTCTTATATATCCATCTAAACTTCTGTAAAATTATATATACTGTACTTTTGAGGGAAAATAATTGTGAGATGGAAGAAGGATTCAACCCTGAAGTTTCTTATAGTTCGCAGCTGAACTAGGGTGTATGCAAGCTCTATCCACAAAGTCTGCACAAAGCATGCTAACTGTGTGCAATGCCTGAAAGAGATTTAAATGCTTCAGTTAGCATACTTATAAATTTCTCTACCTTACATTGGTGAATGCTTTCTAAACAAATATATCATGTCATTTCAAATCTTTCTACTAATGAAGCAGAAATCTCTAATACAACCAAGTATATGGATATGATAGAGTGCTTTGCTAATTCATGTCTATATTACAATTTAAAACTTTGGTGTTGTAAGTCAACAAGAATATAGGACTTTAAAATGGGCAACATGGCTCACATATGGACAACTAACACCTGGAACTGATTGCAGCTGCAATTTAAAAGGAAAATGATTGCATTTCACTAACATAATTGAGACTGGAGGATTTTTTTAAGGGAAGCCTTTTGAAGCAATTCTCTACCTCTAAATCATCCTAGATTTTTTTAAGGCTCCCCAAATATTAGCCACACCCTCTCCTGTGACAATACTACATTTCCAGCTGGTGGAATTGTAGATGAGGAGGTTGAATTGCAGCCCACAACTCTTTAAACATTGACACCCTTGCTTTAGAATGTAATGCACAAAAGTGCTAGGATGGAAAATACCTCTGTAAGAGTCATGTACCCTGGCTCCATTCTTTATCTTGCCATGCTAGATAGAGATGATGAGGCTTTTATTCTTAATAACCCCAGAAAATGCCAAGTTAGGAAGTCTGAATTTCAGCTATCTAATTGGAATGACATTAAGTTCTTGAGTACACCTCATGAGGCATATCTTGAATAGTAACTTCCAGAACATTTAATTTTCTACTTGAATTCCTACACATACAAAGGAATAGGTTCTCATCTCATACTTTGGAATGTGAATCTCAGCAGCCATTATGGAATATAGCACTCGATGAGCAAAACAGTTATCTCATCACAAAGCTAGGTACTTTCCAATGATTTTTTTTTCTAGGGAAAAAAAATGTCCAAAATTCTTATCTTTACTAGCAATTGTTATGAAAGCAGGCCTGTTTTATTTATTTACCCTGCTTTAATGTACAAAATAACATAAAAACAACTTATAAAAAGTTATAAAATTGAAGCAAGCCAGTTTAGTTTACATTCTGGCACCAGAAACCAGGAGACTAAGTTCTAGGCCTCCTTCTGGAACAAAACCCGGCTGAGTAACTTTAGGACAGACATTCCTCTCAGTCCAACCCACCTCACCGGGGTGGGGGGGGTATTGTTGTGGGAAAACAAGAAGCAGGAGTTCTAGGTATGATCATCCCCTTGATTTTACCAAATATAACAAGATGGGATAATAGTGGTATAAAACATTAAACTATACTTTTATAATTATAGTCCTATGCATTTTCAGATTTTTTTTTAATTTAGACATTTTCGTAACACTGAAAATTAAAAACTTTGAGAACCACAGAGTATATTTAAACCTTAATAATGGTGATATAAATAACAGCCTGACAAAATTGTGTATTTTTATTAAGCATATTCGTGATCTAATATTCAAGATTTTAAAGACTATCATTCTGTGAAAAAAGCTAATACTGCCACACAGAGTCTTATCAGATTACATTACAACTTAAGTTAAATGTACCATATAGTTCCAATCTCTAAATTTGTTACCTGACATTTTTATAATAAAATGGAGTAATAAAACTCCATCTAGTGGTCATATTCAATAATGGAATAAAATGGTACTCAGGCACCAGTAAATAGCTACCCAATTTTATACACTAAGCCAGAGTTGTAGCATGTGGTTATAAATAAGCACAATAAAGAAAAACAATAAAATACAACAAAGTATAAGCCAAAGCACATCAGGACAATGTAATGCTTAATTTTAAATGTTTAGTTAATCTCAGAACAACCATAATTTAATTGGTATATAATTAATTTTAAAAATGAGTCAATTACATTTTTAGCAACTATGAATTTTTATGTCTCCTAGTGCTGTGGTACTTATCCTGGTGCTTTTTAAACTAAAAGACTTTGTTTTCAATGATTAATAAACATGGAGAACTTTTTGTATTATTGGAGACTAATGGAAAAAGTAGTTCTGCACACCATAGTTTTAAAAAAAATCTAATAAATGCCATCAGTGTGATGCATAGTTAAGGCAGTGGACTAGGCAATGGAAGACCAGATTCTCAATAAGTGACATTAGGTCAGTCACTTGCTTAGCCCAACACACCATAGCAGGTTATTATTATTATTTTTTGGAGGGGGGAGGAGGAAATCCTAAGCTGCTGAAATAAAGGCAGAATATAAATCAAATAGATTACATATATAATAACACTTTTCTTCTTAACTGGGGTTCTTGACACTTATGAGTAACTTAAAATTACAGTAGAAGTAATCACAGTCAATTTGTCTCCATATTTCAGAGGCATAAGAGAGTGTAACCTGAAACATAATTAACCTAAAGCTCTGGAAAGACTGGGTGAAGATTGATTTGGCTAATGGATATGTCAAGCTGGGACTTGGATGGCAGCAATAAGAGAAGGAGGGTAGATGACGCAAAGACTTGGAAAAAATCAATGATTTTGGAATTTGGTTCTGCCAAAATGTAACTGGTTCGAAACAGTTTAGCAAAATTTCCAGAATGCCATGATTCTCTTCTAAGTTTGAGGCAGTTGGGTGTAGTGGTTAAGGCATAAGGCTAGAAATTGGAAGATCTGAGTTCTAGTTCTGCCTTAGGAATGAAGCCAACTGGGTGATATTGGACCAGTCACTCTCTCAGCCCCTGGGAAGAAAGTAACAGAAAGCCATTTCTGAAATCTTGCCAAGAAAACTGCAGGGACCTCTCTAGGCAGTCAGCAGGAGTCAACACTGGCACAAACAAACAAATCATGGCAGAACATTTGTCTCATACATATTCCAACATTTAAAGTAGGATACCTCTGTCTAACTTTACTTTAACCAAAGAGAAAACTTATGATCCCTGTGGAAGAAATGCAATTAAGTAAGACTGCCAAATTTCCATTAAAAGTGTGGCTCCCAGGATTTTTCCATTTCAAGAGAATCTTAGCTTCTGATGGAACTCACCTTAAAAAAACCCCACCTATTCCTGATTCACTCATATCTGAAGGAGAACATACAAACTTAACACTAGGTTTTGGTATTACCCCTTTGCTCCAAACACACCCTAACATACCTATCTACAAAGCCATCTAAACAAGGTTGTTTTCAAAATTCCCTACAGTTACATTATCTACAACAATTCCACCTGTCATACCTGGGTGAAATATTTTCCATCAGGTTTCAAGACTCTCATTGAAAGGTCCAGAATCATTCGTAGAAACTCCCATGTGGAATCTAAATTTAAAGGTACTAATTGTTTAATTAGAAATTAAATAATTCATAAATGTTAAGTGATGAGAACAACTACAATTTGCAACATCAGTGGATTCATGTTTGATTTATAGGATGCTCTGTAAATAAAAAGGCAAAGCACGGAACTTACTTTAAACATTTTTATAAATATAGGACAATTATTTAGAAAACCATTTCCAGCACCACTGAACAATCTATCAATGATCTGTAGTTGTGAGGGCCAATGCTTTTTTCTCCATTTTCCTCCACACTCCTAATATCCACACCCTATAAAACTATACTTCACGTACACACTTACCTGTTCTCTTTCTCTCTATTCTTCAGATATATACTAAGTTACTCAACTACAAAAGAGATTTTCAGAAGAAATGATTGACAATAAAACCTGCAAGGGAATGCAATAGCATCCCACCAAATATTTCGATGGCTCCAATCTTGCTAGCCTTTTGTAAGGCATTAAGCGGCTGTTCCCCAGATGTTTGGACCAGATGGTTAGTCACGTTCTGTTGGTTAATGCTGCCTGTTTTGAATTGGCCTTTATTTTTAATTTTGGGCACTATACTTGGTTTGTTGATTTAATCTTTGCATATGCCCACTGTTGTGAGATGTCTGATCCTTCAGATTTTCCACCAGAACCTATGGAGGCTGAAGTAAGTCTATAGAAAATAGATCTGCATAAATAGACAATTCTCTTCCCTATTTTGAGCTCGCCACCTATTCAGACAAATGCCCCAAAGGTATTATGTTTTATAGGAAAATAAAGCAGAAATATAATGAAAGCTTTAAAAAATAACCTTCTTCTGGAGATGTAGAGATTGGAACAGCTGTCAAGTCATTAATTACATAATCAAACATTCTTTCTTCTTTGGCATATCTCTTCAGGACTGGGATACAATCTTCTATTAATACCTAAAAAAATAGTAACATTTTGTCTACTTAACATAATGTCCATAAGGTGACATTAGCACTTTCTGTAGTAGTCATGATGAATGAAGTAGCCCAAATCAATTCAATTGTACTGTCACCCAAGAAATAATGAACTAGTATCTATATAAGGCCTCCTACAGAACTACATTGTTCAGAGACTGCCATTTGTCCTCTATAACCAAGACAGCTCAAGTTAGAAATTGAACGTGGTATTTTTTGCATGCAAAACATGTGCACTAATATTATCTAGGGATCTTTTGCTGGAGTTTGAATGGAGAAATCATGATGCCAACACCATTTTTTTCTACTTCCATAAGTCACAGAAAAAGTGAGCCAAAATACAGGACTTTGGAACAGAGGGGCAGCTACATTCAGCTACTCAAAAGGGGAATGAGCATAATCCTTTCTTTAAACAGCATTCTACTCTATTATTAGCATGACTTGTCTTCTTTGTTGTGACAACTGCTCAACATCTGCTTTTTTTTGTATCTGAACAATCTTGGATCACTGTAATACTGATTGTTTTGCCATTTCTTTCCTCCATGGATTGTATTTAATCTGGTAAGTCTCTGTTCTGCACATTGTAAGAGTTTATATAGTCTCAAGAGTATCATTGGGATCACAAGCCCCTTTACCATTACTGATACAGTAATGATCCATGAAGCCAACAATAAGTAGACAAGAGCAAAGTTCTTCCTCTTCTCTTTGCTGCTCTCTAATGGTCCTATAAAAAAAACTTCCTATTCAAAATCCCAGTTTGCTCTATGAGGAATTCCTGGATCTACTTTAGATTTCACACTGATGGAATGTAGAGCATGCAAAGGTAGCAGATCCCCTCTATCTATACCATGCCAGTCCAGAACTTTGCCCACAGTAAAGTATACTTTTGTTCATGCACATATCTAATAAATTTCAGCTCCAATTTTATTCATTATGCTAAATAAAGTTATAGAACTTATTTGTGCTGAGCACCATAAATAATGATAAATAAGAATATACTCTATTACTAGTAGTACGGTAAGACATCACCTATGTTTCAATCAAGGCATTACTCCCTATTGCAAAAATATTTCACATTTGTTTATTATTCACTCATTTACAAGATTTAAAAGTGACTGATGTTGAACAGCATGCAATTCTCTTTGCTCCCTCACAACAAAAGGGCAATTGAAACCAAACCAAAAAACCCAGTGGTTTTAAAATGTTAAATCTCCTTCATATTTAAAATAGTATGAACTGTATTAAAATAGAGTTAGCTCTATATTAAGGATATTCTGCAATTATATTCAATACCATTACCTCACATCAATAGTATTGATAATAGAATATATACACTGACAAAATTGGCTTTAGATACTAAAAGTGAAGAGAGTCTAACATAAATAATTGAACTTATTTCTATGTACTTTGAAGAAACAAATACTTTTATGAGAAAACAATACAATGGTATAAATGAAATATATACCTGATAGCATTCTCCTTTTAGATTGTCCAAGACATCTCCACATGTTTTACGCATGTATTTTCGACACCCGTCAATCACCATTTGGTCAATGTTTTTGATACTAATAAGAATGAAATAACTCATTTTGTTGTTATTAACATTCTTCATAATGGTCTTTGTTTCTGCCTTGAAAAGCCTAAACTGTATAATGAACAGACTACTAAAACATTAATAAGTTGACAGTTTTTCTGGAGCCAAATAGATTAATTGAAAACATTCTTAGAAACGTAATTTATTTATTACATTTTTTGACATATGACCTGATATTAATCAGCGTATTTTATCCAATTATAACATCTATCCTTAGAACTGAGCCACTGGCAGATACGATTGCCACCCTCAGATTCCCTCTCCTTGCCAGATAGAGTAAAACAGGGGTCCCCAACCCCCGGGCCATGACCTGGTACCAGGCTGCGGAAGCAGCAGGCGAGCATAAGCTCACCCGCTGCTTGTGTGGAACCATTCCTTCTCCCCTCTGCTGCTAGTCCGCAAAGCCGGAAAGTTTGGGGACCACCGGAGTGAAGCAGCTCTTAGCTGCCTGAACAGAACTCTATTATAATGTATCTGTTACATAGTATTTAGACCAGATTAAAGATGCATCTTACACACAAAAATTTGTATGATCATCAGAAATTCTTAAGTACAATTTTAAAAGTAGCAAGAAATCTTCAATTGAATTATAAAATGCTATACAATTTGGACCAGATTTAAGATAGGTAATAGTCAAAGTTTTAAATAACGCTCTTAAGGAATCAAGATAAATAATAAACCAATAATCTATGTTCCAAATAGAATGAGATGAAGACTTTTGTTTTTATATTATTGACCACAGGCCCATATCAAAAGGATATCTCTACCATGGTGACCATCTTTGGTTTCATTTTGACAATTTCATACAATATTCCTCCATCACCACCTCCAAGAATGAGCACATCTTTGTTGGTGTAATCTTCCTTTCCACTGCCCATTATAGCTTTTGTATATGCTAAGTCACTTTCTGCCAGATCTTAAAAGGCAGAAAAACAAACTTATGAATATAAACAAACATAAAAATACATCCTTTTCATAACAATAACCATTTTGATACTAATTAGTTAGCTGACAATTAATACTATACAATGGATATTATATGTGTACATTCTTTAGAAATTAGCAAATTTCTAAAGATAACTTTATAACTATACGTAGTCCTCGAGTTACGATCTCAATTAATTTCTGTTGCTAAGTGAGACATTTGTTAAGTGAATTTTGCCCCATTTTGTGACCTTTCTTGCCACAGTTGTTATGTGAATCACTGTAGTTAAGTTAGTAACACAGTTGTTAGGTGTATCTGGCTTCCCCATTGACTTTGCTTGTCAGAAGTTCGCAAAAGATGATCACATGACTCCGGGCCACTACAACTATCATAAATATGAAGCAGGTGTCAAGCACCTGAATTTTGATCACATTACCATAGGGATGCTGCAATGGCCATAAGTGTGAAAAACAATCGTAAGTCATTTTTTTCAGTGCCATAAAGTTCAAACAGTCACTAAACAAACTGATGTAAGTCAAGGACTACCTGTAATCAGTAGAAAATTGAAAGAGGGGGTAGATCTTGTGCAACTCTCAAGATGTGATGTTTTGCCTACTGGGCAGAATGTTGTCTAGTAGGCAGAAAGGTATTAAAAATAAATAAATACAAATATTAAAAAAGCTAATTCTTTTTTAATATTTGTATTTATTTGTATTTTATTGTTGTTAGCTGCCCTGAGTCCTTCGGGAGATAGGGCGGCATACAAGTCTCATAATAAATAAATAAATAAATAAATAAATAAATACATAGATAGATAAATAAATAAATAAATAAATAGATAATAAATAAATAAATAAATAAATAAATAAATAAATAAATAAATAAATAAATAAATTGATTTATGTCAGCTGAACCACATGAATTCAAAGCTATTTGTTTCCTACAACCTCATACTACACCGGCTGAAACCCTTTTCTGTCACCCAAGAGAACTTTGTTCACACAATTTAGTCAGCCATCATATCTCAGATAAGAATGTTATATTATTTTATAATTAGCCATAGTACAGTAAGATCAATAAAGAGTAATTGTATATCACTGCAATTATATTTATTTTTTATGTCATATCATCCAAGAAAAAAGATGACAAGCATCTAATAATCCTTTCTTTCATGACATAAAATTGATAAAATATCAATTAATTCTTACACAGAATAAATGTTTAGCAATTTAAGAAAAATAATCCTAGAAATAAACAATTCCAAGCCCTTAATAAGCCATGATTTATGGTTTGAATTTAGTCTGGCAATTTAGAAACTTTGTCCAGCCTGATTCAATAGCAAATACATATAGTTTATTTTCAATTGATAATACTCACTAACATCCCCACTGAGGATAAGAATATTTCCAAATTGTTTTGAGTGTAAAATTTTAATATTCTGATAAGCTGATTCTTCATCATATACAACTTCATCTATATCATATTCCACCAATCGCCCATCCGCTGTAGGCCAGTATCTATCAATGGCATCCCCTCTCATAATGACTGGCAAGCTGAAAGGGGGGGGGAGAGAAAAGAGGGAAAGAGAGAGACAAAGAGAGAGAGAGAGAGAGAAAGAGAAAGAGAAAAAAAGAAAGAAAGAAAGAAAGAGAGAGAGAGAGAGAGAGAGAGAGAGAGAAAGAAAGAAAGAAAGAAAGAAAGAAAGAAAGAAAGAAAGAAAGAAAGAAAGAAAGAAAGAAAGAAAGAAAGAAAGAAAGAATGAATTTTATTGTCAGGCAACCTTAAATAGCAGCTTCCTAAAGGGACTATTATATATGAATAGATAGACAAGCAGAATACCTGTTTTTAAACTAATAAATTAAATAAATTAATAAATTTAGTACATTAGTGCTGGAAATTAGGAAATAGTAAAGAAAATGTACTACTAAAACCTTTTACATTCTAAATTTACATTTAATTATAAAATATAAACATATATTCTCTTCAGAAATCTATTTTCTAATTTCCAGCATATTTCTAGTTTTTTGCATGTATGTAAATATATATTAACTCATAATGAGACATTCATGCACTATATGACTTCACAAGACTATATGTGTACATATAAACTAGTATTTCTTAAGCCGGGATTAGATTGCCAGTGAATTCTATCTACGTTTGTTCTGGGTGCTATTAATATTACAATGTAAAAAAAAGATAGGAAATTAAAAAATAAATAGATCATATTTTCTTGATCAAGCATAATGGTAAGGTAAAGAAAAAAATCTTATTTTTACTTAATTCTAATTAAAATTGTCATACATGTTCATAATAATATATTTGATAAAAAATTAAGGCACTGAAAAGAAGCTTTTGGCAGAATTTCTTTATATCCTTGATTAAAGACGTTTCATGCAAACTTAAGGACTTTAAAAAGAGAATTGTTCATTTTTGAGTAAGACAATGTATTTATTTTGGAAATTTATAAACGAATTAAGATGGACTTGAAAGAATATTTCCTGTGGGTTGTTTAAAAATTTACAGAAATATATATGAAGATTTTGAAATGGACTGCAAGAAATTCTCCTGTAGGAAAGTGTTGTTGATTAGGAAAAAAAAGATGATAAGAGGGGACTCTGAAGGTTGACTAGAGGGAACTAGAGAGTGCTAAGGTTTATAATTAAAAGCAGTAGAGGCTCATTAATTCAATGAGGCAATATTATGGAAGAATTCAAGGATACTTGGGAACAATACATTCAGAAATTATTCCAAAAATTGTCTGTTACCATCTTTCCTCAAAAATTAAACCTATCCCAAAAATAAGATCTATTCTGATTTTTGGAGGTGGGCCTAATATAAGCCCTACTCCAAAAATAAGCCCTAGTTAGGACCTTGCCTACTTTGTCCCACCTTGCTGCCGCAATGGGGCAGGAGTGCGTGTTGGGCCACTGCTGCCACAACAAAGCAAGGCAGGTGGGGGAAAGGGTGGAGATGCACCCTGCACCCGCTTACTTCAGGGACCCCCCAGCCAGGCCATTCCTTGCTCGGCGACCTTCCCTTTCACTCCGTCCTGAGCCTGACTGCCATGCTGAAGGGGGGGAGGGAAATGGATCTCGCAAGAAGTTGGAAGGTGTGACTGAACTTTTTTTAGTCCCACAAACTTCATTTCCCTGCAGCAGGAAAGAAATGTGCCAGAGCTGGAAATTAGGTTCATGAAGAAATGCTTTTGGGAAGCGAGAGGAGCTGGGTCGTGGTGCGCCAACTCTACAGCAGCGCCGGAAGGAGAATCGGCAGGAAACAGGACTGCCATTTCCAGAATGGAGAAGGGAGACGCAGGGCAATTCAGGGTGGCAAGCAAGTGCTCTTCTCTGCTCTGCATCACTGCATAGAGCTGCTCCCCTCCCTGTTCTCTGTTCTCTCCAGTGGCGGCGACAGAGGGCTGGCAGAGGGAGGCAGCAGGGAATGCTTGCACTGCCCGGTCACGGCACAAGCCACAAGAGGAGGCAGCTGCCACCGGGCAGGTAATCTGTAGGGCGAAGTGCAATGAAAGCCCTCCAGTGGTGCACAGCAGCAGCAGAGCCTTTCGCTGTCACTCCCTCTTGGCTCCAAAATGGCAATTAAAGATTAAAACTAAGTATAAAAATATAAAGTGGAGTTATTTGATCTAGTTATTTGGAGTTAATATATAGTATATACAGTATACATATATGTAAAAGATATTTTATTGAAATATCGGAGAAGGTGATAAGTTACTGAAGTTGTATTTGTTATGAGGGAGGGGCGAGTTATTTCTTTATATACATATTTTCTTATTTTCTTTGCACTTTTAATTTTTTTAAGTTTTACTTTTAACATTTTCTTAGTTTGTTTTAGTTTTTTATTTGTAAACTTTAATAAAAATTATTATAATTTTTTTTTGTTTGCTTTCTCTTAATTTAAATACATGGAAATTACTATCATCTTAGAAGTCTGCCCTCCAACAAACAGCTAACAAAATAATGTTAGCACTATATAAAAGCTCTATACTGTATATAATATAGGAGATACTTTAACTATTGCTTTGATTTCAAATTTATTCAGTCATGTCCTTCATTGTTACTCATATTTAAGAGATGTATGAAAGCACAAACATCCTTACCGCTTTATCCTTTTGATACTTTTATGAAAGAGTTCTTTCATTTTTTCTTCTACTTTATTTAGAAGCTGCAGGAAAACATATATGTGTATAAACAACAGTAAAAACATATTAAACTTAAGAATTTGATACCACTCATTACAACTATATGCATCATTATTATTCAATCAACTCTGTATAGCTTATGTTCATCCCAAAACAATTAACATAACAATCTTCTTGAACATTACTTCAAATATTGATTTTTATATGCATCCTGAAGCAAAGCTGAAATTTTGTCCACTTTATGTGGTTCAATGAAACTAAGTTTTCAGTAAACAAATAAAAACATGTTAGTAATAGTTTGCATTATTTATTTGATTTATATTCCAATTTTTCCCACAATCATTTTTTGAGATAGGTCACGACTAGCCAGTTATCCAATAAAATTCTTAATTGGGAGGTGATGCATTGTCTTTGTCTTGTACTTTTGCTATCATCACTTTAGTATTTTATTTTCCCTTTTTAGCAACAATTCTGCCCATTCAGGTGACTTATATTGATTTTCTTCCTGCTAAGGTCTTTTATGTAATACGTAATGTTATAAAGGCTTGCTATCTAACTGCTATTTTATGGAAGGAGACTCCGTGAAATAAGCTTGATTATTGCATCTGCTTATGTTTACTTGTTGTTTTGTTCTTTCTTTTTACATATTTGCTAGGTATTGGTTGTAATGAACTGAAATAGAACTAAATTGATGCTAAATGTTTAACCAAATCCATAAAATTATCTGAGTAACTCTTTTTCTGCTGAAGTAATAGCAAGACTAAACTCATCTTTCTTTATAACTCATCTAATTTCGGCTGTCAGCCCCGTTGTTTTCGTAGAGCCGCCAAAAACAGCGACGATCAGCTGTTTTGGCGTCTCGGAAGCCCGCTCCTCGGGAGAAGAGGAGGGGGTGAGCGCCCAGGCAGGGGTAGAGCTCTCCCAGACCGCCAGAGTTGAAACTCTGGTGGTCGAAGGATTGAGCCCCCCCGAAGCCTGAGTTCGCTCCGGACTTCAGGACGCCTCTGCTCCAGGGCTTTGGAGCAGAGCAGGACTCAGCAACCATCCCTGCCAGCGAGAGTGAACTTTGGATTACTTGGATGCAGGCAGAGCTGTACAGGAGAATGTTGTCAGAGCAAGTATATGAACTTTAACTCAGTAGATTTTGTGGAGACTTTTAAAAGTGAAAGTGCGCAACAGAATTAAGTGGGTGAAAATGGCTGCCAAATCATCTAAAGTTCCTAGAAGCACGGGGGCTTCGCCAGTTCAGCAATCTTCATTACAGGCTTTAATGCCCCCTCCCCCGGCACCTGCACCCGCACCAGCCTTGACAATAAAAGATCTGCAGGATGTTTTGCAAGAGGCTTTGAAAAAGCAATCCCAACAATTAGCTGAACTTATGGAGGAGAAGAACACAGAATTAAGGGCAGACATTTTACTTGCATTTCAAGGCATGGCTGTTTGTATTGAACGTTTGGATGAGAGTGGAAGAACTTAGCCAAAATAGTGTGAGATTAGATACTAAAATGACGGATGCTGAAATGGTGATGGAAAAGATTGACAACGATTTATTATTGGTTCAGCATAGAGAGATGGAATTTGCCGTGAGAATTAGAGGGATGAAGGAAGACTCTAAGGAAAATTTGAAAAAAGTAGTTTCAGAAGCCCTTGAAAAGGTTTTGGGGCGCTCAGCAGAAGATATTATGGTGGATATAGATAAAATATTTCGTGTCAATTCCTGGATTGGAAGACAAAGGAAACTACCTAGAGATGTGGTGGTTTATTTTACAAAGAGAGCAATTAGAAATGAGGTTATTCAAGTCTTTTATAATAGCAAATTTGCAGTTGCAGAGCAAGAAGTTTTAATTTTAAAAGAGATCCCTCCAAGAATTTTAAGGAGAAGGAAAGAATTTGCTTTTTTGGCAGAAGAATTAAGAAGACGGGATATCCAGTTCAGATGGGAGATTCCAGTAGGTATGGTGGTGATGTATGCAGGCACGAGATATCGTCTTCTCACAGTGTTACAGGAACGTGATTTCTATGCTAACATTTTGAAGGCAGTCCCCATACCACTTCTGGAATCCAAAAGGAAGAATGGTGAAGGCGAGCGTCAACCACAAAGTGAGAGTACACAAGGTGCTGAAGGGTCACGCAGCTGAAAGATGGAGAATTCCAGAAAGTTACAGGAGTGGGTCAGATTTCAGTATCAACGGAGGAGGTCAGAGACCAAAGAATGACACGCGCTGCAGCTAGACGAATGAGACAAGAGCAAGAACAGCAGAGAGTTATGACGGCATCTCAAAAACCTACTTACAGTGAAGCAGTGGGAGGAGCGAGGCCAAAGAGAGTGCAGGTGATTTTGGAAGAGGCGCTCCAAAAGCTTCAGGTCGCAAAAGATGGCGACAAAGCTTCTAACCTGGAATGTTAATGGTCTAAATTCACCACATAAGAGAAAGTAAGTATTTCAATATTTAAAGCAATTTAAAAACGATATTATTTGCTTACAGGAAACACATATTCGAGCGCCTGATCAAAAGTACTTGGTAAACTTTAGGTTGGGCACACAGTTTATTGCTTCTGCGCCTGATAAGAAAAATGGAGTTGTTATCTATGTTAAGAATACTTTAACAGCGAGTTTAATTGAAGCAAACAAACAAGATATGTTATAATTGAATTATTAATAGAAGGCAAGAAGACGCTTTTGGTTGGACTATATGCTTCTAATCAACAGCAAGGAGATTTTTACAATTTACTACACAGCAAGATTATTCAGTGGGATTATAAATCTTGTATTTTTATGGGAGATTGGAATGGCGTTTTGGATGTACAAATGGACAAGGGAGGCCTTTTTAAAAGCACGCCAAGTCATGCTAAACTGCCTAAATCTTTTTTTGAGATGAAGGATGACTTGGAATTGAGAGATGTTTGGAGAGAAAGGAACTTGCAAGAAAAAGACTTTACTTTTTTCTCCGACAGGCATCAATCTTTCTCCAGGATCGATTTTGTATTAATTACTAATGATTTTTTCCTAGGATTAAGAAGATCAAGATTTGTCCAAGAACTATATCTGATCATAGTCCAGTATGGTTGGAGATAGAAAAAGATAATGGAGATAGACGGTCTTGGTGTTTAAATGAAAATTTGTTTAGATACCAGGAAAATGTGGAAGAGTGTAAAAAACAGATGAAAGAATTTTTTAAAATTAATATGCATAAAGGTACTTCTATTGAGATGGTCTGGGATGCAAGTAAAGCTTATATGAGAGGTGCATTAATATATCTGAATAATAAACATAGACGTAAACTGGAATTTAAGAGGAAAGAATTAGAGGATGAAATTAAGGAAAAAGAAAAGGCTTTAATTCTGAATCCATCTGATGGGAAGATCAAAGAGATAATTACTTTATTAAGGGGTCAGTTTGATACGTTAATGGCAGATCAAGTGGCAACTAACTTACGGTATGCTAAACATAACACTTTTTGTAGTGCTAATAAACCGGGTAGATGGTTAGCTTACTTGTTAAGGAAGAAGCAAAGAGCTTGTAATATAGATAGAATAGAACATAAGGGTAAAGTAGTGTATCAGCAGAATCTTATTAAAAAGACTTTTGTTGATTTTTATTCTAAGTTGTATGCTAGATAAGATTAGAGATGTAGATATAGATGAATATTTGATAAAAGCCAATATTCCTGTTCTTACGCAAGAACAAAAGGAAGGGATGAATCAATTGATAACTGATGAAGAAATTTTTTTAGCAATTAAACAATTAAAAGTGGGTAAAGCGCCGGGAACTGACGGTTTGACTGCCGTTTACTATAAAAATTTACAGTTAGAAATGGTGGAACCTTTAAGGGAACTGTTTAAGACAATTCAATTGGGAGGAGGGGTGCCTCCATCGTGGAAAACTGCTTTTATTTCGTTGATCCCGAAGGAAGATCAGGATGCCACCCAAGCTAAAAACTACAGACCAATATCACTTTTAAATACTGATTATAAGATATTTGCAAAAATCTTAGCTAACAGATTAATGAAGATAATGCAACAAGTGATTCATAGTGATCAAACTGGATTTATAAGTGGTAGACAAATGAAGAATAATGTGAGTCACATTGTAGATCTATTGGAATTTTTGGAAAGAAATAATCAGATCCCCGCAGCGCTGATCTTTTTGGATGCTGAAAAAGCCTTTGATCAATTGGATTGGCAATTTTTGATGAAAGTATTAAGAGAAAATGGAATTTGGGGAAAACTTTTTACAACCTATTAGGGCAATATATCAAAAGCAAACAGCCCATATAATAGTAAATAACAGTTTGACAGAACCATGTAATATTGAAAAGGGTACAAGGCAGGGGTGTCCGCTGTCACCTTTATTATTTGTTTTAACATTGGAAATATTACTGATTAAAATACGAGATTTGAATAAAATCAGGGGAATCCAAATAAGAGATCAGGATTATAGACTGAGGGCGTTTGCGGACGACCTGGTTATTACAGTAACTCAGCCGGATTATTCAGTTGTAGAATTGATGGAGATAATAATGTTATATGGGAAAGTTTCTGGATTTAAGATAAACATACAAAAAACCAAAATATTGTCTAAGAATATGATTGTATCACAAAAGGCTGTTTTAGAAGAGCTAACGGGATTTGAAATAGTTAAAAAGGTTAAATATTTGGGGATATATCTGTCAGCCTCAAATGTGAAGTTATATAAAAATAATTATGAAATGTTATGGGGAAAAATACAAAAAGAATTAGATAGTTGGAAAAAATTACAATTATCTTTATTGGGAAGAATTGCAGCAGTGAAAATGAATGTTTTGCCAAAATTTTTATTTTTATTTCAAATGATACCTATACTTAAAAAGGATTTAAATTTGGAGGAATGGCAAAAAGGAATTAATAAATTTGTTTGGGCAGGGAAAAAGCCATGAGTTAAATTTAAGATAATGGAAGATAATGGAAGATACGCGTGAAAGAGGCGGTCTTAAAATGCCTAATTTTAAATTATATTATGAGGCTGAGGGGGGAGGGGAGGGTGGGGGGGTTGGGGAGAGGGGAGGGGGAGGAGGGTTTTTTTCTTTTTTTTGTATTCAAAATGTAAAAAAAAAAGAAAACTAAGTCAGATAAGGTTTGTGGCTAAAAGGATTTGAATTTAATAATTAACATCTAAACTCTCACGTTTGTTTCTGGAGGGTTTGTTTGTTTGTTTGTTTTGCGACTTTAAATCAGCACTGACTCCTAGCAACTGCTTGGAAAAGTTCCTGTTCTTAGCAAGGTTTTTCAGAAGTGGTTTGCCACTGCTTGTTTCCTAGGGCTGAGAAAGATTGACTGGGGAAAAGCTACCCAGATGGGTAAGGTGGAACTAGAACTCACAGTCTGATGCATTAACCAAGCCTGCTGTTTAACCACTACTCCAAACTGGCTCTCCTAAAAGACTTCACATGCTTCAATTTACAATTTATCATTGTAAACATGATACATGTATGACAAATGAGGGAATAAGCTCAGCTAAAATTGTATAAAAATATTTTTATTTCCTCTTTTAATAAAAATTATTAATAAAAATTAACAGCTTACCCACCTGTTCTATTTCTTCTCTCTCGTTCAAATCACTGCAACTCTGTACATCAACCAAAACCAAACCATGAGGATAAATTCTCAGATTCGCAAAGCTAGACAATAAAAAGAAATAATGTAAAGCCAGAATTTTACTAAATAAAATCCTAATAATACTTAGTTTTAGCTCATAAAACTTTACATATGCTAAAGAATACATTCCTTATCTGCACAGTAAGATAGTGTTCTAATTAAAAAATTATATTCCCTTCTTTTTTTAAGAGACAGAGCCAACTCTTCAAGTTCTCAAACAACTTGGCCAAAGATGTCACCTGGAGGACATCAGATTGGTAAAAGTTCCTCTTTATTTTAAATAATTATTTTTTCTGCAACAATTGAGAAATTGCTACCATCAAAACTGTTACTTGTTCTTCTGGGTCAAGTATTCTTTGAGTTTTTGTTTAAAGATGGCCATCTGGGTATTTTACTGCCTTTTTTTGTTTGCTAGACTCTTAATCGTAGTATTTCTGAACTTTCAAAACATAGTTTTAATAAATATCTAAAGTATACATCACATATTGGGATTAAATTGTTATCAGTGCTCCAAAAAGAGCTAGCTTTATATGTTAAGCTGCAGGGAGCAATAGAGGTCTTTGAAAATAAAATGTCACTTTTCCTCCAGTGTTTGACTATACTTCAACCAATTGTTTTAATTACTTTGTTCAATCACCATTTTATATAGTGGGTGATTAAATCAAATATATAACAACACATTGAATATTCTTTTTGTTGTACACTGCGAGAACACATTGTTTTTGTTTAGTGGCCTTTTAAATCCAAACAGTCAATCAATCAATCAATCCTTAAAACTAAAACAGAACATACACTGATCTTTGAAAACATCTGGGCCAGAATACCCATAGTTCCAGAAACATACAACTTCTTTAATGAAATATTATTTCTTTCTGGGCCCATGATGTTCTTAAAATCAGTCACAGCTTTAGATCACTCCTACACAACTTTTCATTGCTGATAAGAACAAAGGATCTCTTATGCATTTGGTGTCTTCAGAAACATACTTAACATAGAACACAGAGATTGTTCTGGAACTCTCCAGAGCAGGGTTATTATCTGTTTTTCTGTCACATGGCTAAAACCAGTGTAGTAGGGCTCTGGGAACATAAACAAAATGGTGTTTTATTTGAAATACACAGCACTAATTTCATTATTGGTGATGTAACTGATTTAACTGCTAACTTATTTTTGTATTTTGCACTTTGTTTTATTTTACCTTACTGTTGTTAGCTTCTTTGTACTCTCTATAGTTCATTTATTTATAAAACTAATTAAAATCATTTTAATTATATAAATATATATGCCTTTATCTATCAAAATTAGAAATGCAAGGTTTTCTACAGTAGTTGTATTATATCAGTTCAAGAATATCAACATAACCATGCAACAGAAATATTAAAAACATTGTGAATTTTGTCAAAAAAGTATATTTTGTTTAGTTTTAAATATCCAAATACAGGTAGTCCTTGACTTATGACAATTGGGCACAACATTTCTGTTGTTCAATGAGATATTTGTTAAGTGAGTTTTGTCCCATTTTAATGACTTTTCTTGCCATAATTGTTAAGTGAAACATTGCAGTTGATAAGTTAGTAAATTGGTTGTTAAGGGAATTCGGCTTCCCCATTGTCTATTGTTATAATCCAAAAATGGTTTCCAAATTTAATGAACTCAAAAAAAAGTAGATTTTTGTTTTTTCCAGGTTATTTGTATTGTTAAAAATCAAAAATATTTCATATAGGACACTTTTGAAGACTTTCCCAGAGTTTCTTTTAGATACAGATCTGATTATGTTTGGAGAAAATAATATTTAGAACTTAAAGAATCAGAATATGTCAGGCCCCTCAAATCATTTTCGGGGTGCTGCCATTCTGTTGGGTGGGGAGACGCTTGGGCTATGGGATGTGTTTCTTTTCCTTTGTTCTCTCAACTTTTGATGTATCTCTTTAGGTGTGAAAGAGGGGAGGAATGTGCCTGGGGACATCTGTTTTATCTCTGCTCCACTGAGGATTTAAAACCTGGGGGAACAGAGTTTTATCGCTCTTTCAACGTCCAGTTCCCATAACAACTTTACATTTGTGGATTGGCTGGATTTGGACCAGGCAGTTGGGCACCTGGGAGGGGTTTTGAAGAGGGGGTTTAATGTAACTTTTCGTGTGGGAATTATTCAGATCTTGTCTAACTTTTCAACAAAACTTCCTTTTGAAACAATGTCAGTTTCAAGAGTTCTGCTTTCTTGGGAGTATTAGCTGAGGCAGGATCTTACATTAGGCAAGATCTGCAAAGTGGTCAACCTGTGCACATGATGTCTCAACATGGCAGTGAGCAGGAGTCTGAGTGCTGGGCAGAGACCTCCACAAAGATTCACCCTGAGGATAGCCCCTCCGAGTCGATGGAGGAAGCCACAGCCATGGAAGATCCCCAGAGGCCCAGATGGTCCATGGGCGTGGGGAAAAAGGGAGGACTGGGAAGGGAGGACCCATCGGGTCACTCTCACCTGTGGTAGTTGGATGCTGGGCTGGAAGCGCGAGATGGAGCTACTCTACACCGATGACAAACCAGGCAAAGAGCCGAGCTCAGCTGACCAACTCCTGAAATGCGCCATATACTTCATGGTGGAAGTCTTCCAGAACCTGAAGGTGCAAAAAGCCGGTGGCTGTGGGGAGAAAGAGCGAGGAACCAGCGGAGAAACCCACCCCAGGAACCTCAGCCAATGCCACAGTTTATACAGAAAGGGCAACCGCTGCCCTAGCTACCCAACCTCGGGTCGTCCCAGTCGGGGTAAATACCCAGGGGGGCAGAAGGGGAGCCCCGGGCCAGAGCAGAAGACACCCTTCTGGGTGTCAAGTTCGATGGGGACCCTCAACAGTTGGGGTTCTTCCTCGCCCATGTCCTCATGCACATGAAGGAATACGGGCGAGAACTCTCCAGTGAGGGAGCCAGGTTCAGAGTTGTCACCCTAGCCCTGGAAGCTGCTGCTGCCAGATGGATGGTGACCCTGCATAACGCTGATGTTCCAGAGCTCCGGAACATCAACCGTTTCATGGCAGGGCTGAGGTGGCATTTTGAAGACCCCCTGGCTGATCAAAAGATGTGAGACCGCATTAAGACAATGAGATGAGGCTGCTATCAAGTAGCCAAATACACCGAAGAATTTCGGAACTTAAGTCTACCGCCTCAACTGACTGGAAGACATCCTGGTGAGCTGTTTAAAAGATGGGCTTAACGACGACCTATACCATGCCTGCATTGCCAAAGGAGCCCCTGCTTGCCTCCACGACTGGTGCATCTTAGCTGAAGAAGCAGATTGACTAAGCCCAGAACCAGCACTGCTCAGGCAGGGTGTGGACACTATCCCTGCCAGAAAGAGGAAGGTAGCACCATCGCGCTCAACTGCCTGCTTCAAATGTGTCAAGCAAGGCCACAGGGCTATGGAATGCTGTTTGAAGACCCCCACAAAGAAGGCAGATTGACCATCAGGGGAAAAACTGACCAAGCCTTCCCAACACCCTAAGGACACAGCCCTGAAGAGTGCAGAGGTCACAGAATTCCATCCCTCCCCAAAATCAGAAGGGGGAACCCCAACCCAACAGGAGAAAGAGTCAGGGACATCCAACAGCCACTACGATGATGACCCCCTGGTAATTCCAGGCATGGGGACAAAAGTAGCTCTAAAGGCCCTACTAGACCCGGGCTGCACCAGATGCTTAATAAGCCCCACCCTAGTGGGAAAACTGGAGGTTTGCCTAAGATTAAAGAACCTATTCTGCCAGCTAGTTGGGTCCATCGCTGGAGGCGCCCAAGCCATCTTTGCCACTAAACCACTGGATTTAACCATGGGGAGCTACTCTGAGACTTTAACCTTTATAGTGGCACCTGACATGGAATGGCCCCTCCTCCTCGGACTGACATGGCTGAAAAAATGGGACCCGCGGATGAACTGGCGGGACAGGCGGTTAAGGTTCCCATGGGAACAGAAAGCCCTGCCTAGCAATCGCAACAGAAAACAGAGCCAAATTGAGAAGCGGCAGCAGCTGCAAAGAGCAAGTCGCTGAGAGGCATACCTAAGGAATACCACAATTTGGCTGAAGTATTCAGCGAGAGGGGTTCAGACAAACTCCTTCCTCACTGGCCCAGACTGTGCCATGAAGATTGTCCCCACAGCTAAACTTCCAAAGCCTAAACTGTACTCTATGACTCCCAGGAAGTTAGACAAACTACGCCAGTTCATAGATAAAAACTTAGTTCGGGGTTTCATCCACCCGGCTAGATCTCGGGTGGCAGCCCTGGTGTTGTTCCAGGAGAAGGAAGATGGGTTTCTTCATCTCTGTGTGAATTAGAGGAGTCTGAATGTGGTATGCATGGAGAACATGTGCCCCTTGCCCCTCATGAAGAACATGCTGGTCCAGTATTTTCTAAACTGCATTTACGGGAGACTTATTACAGAGTCAGAATTAGAGAGAGAGATGAAACTGCTTTTAACTGCCCCGTGGGCTACTTTCAATTTAAAGTGCTCCCTTTGGGATTACAAGGAGCCCCTGCAGTATTTATGCAACTGATAAATGAACTGCTACATGAGCACTTGTATGAGTGAGTTTTGGTATACCTGGCTGATATATTAATATACACTGAGATGAAAGCTGAGCACATAAAACTGGTCAGAGTGGTCCAGAATAAACTCCGTGCTGCTAAACTATATGCCAAGCTTTCAAAGTGTGAATTCTACAAATAGAAAATTGGCTACCTCAGCTACCAGATCTTGCATGAGGGGGTGGAGATGGACCCAGAGAAAAAGCACACTGTTTTAGAATGGAAAACCCCATGCACCAGGAAGCAAGTGCAAATTTCCATGGGCAGTTCATTTCCTCCTTTGCGCAGATTGCATTCCCCATTATGAATTTATTAAAATTCAAGTGGAGAGATAAGCTAAAACCTAGCCAACCACTAAAGTGGATTATGGAATGCCAAGCCACATTCGAAAAACTGAAAAGATGTTTTTCTGCGGAGCCAGTCCTGTGGCACCCAGACCCAGAGAGACCGTTTGTCATTCAGGCCGACACTAGTGACGTGGTTGTAGGTGCGGTACTACTCCAGGAAAACAAAAAAGGCCAATTGCAGCCCTGTGCATACACTTCAAAAAAAAATTACTGAGACCGAACAAAGCTGGGCATTGTGGAAGAAGGAAACCTATGCAGTGAAGTAGGCCCTTCTCAATTGGAGGCATTTTTTAGAAGGAAGCAAAATCCCTTTACAGGTTTGGACTGACCACAAAAGCCTAGAAGCATTGAAAATCTGAGGAAACTGTCCCTCAAGCAAGCACGGTGGGCCCAACACTTCCAGTGCTTCAATTTTACCCTCCACTATTTACTGGGGTGGGGGGACTTCCTGACAGACACCCTATCCAGGCTGCCACAATATAACAGTGTAAAGGCCAAAAGAGTCAAGCCTCTATTCCTATTGCAGCAACTAGCAACCCCAGTAACCACGAGGGCACAATCAAAAGGCACCCCACCATTAGATAACGCTATCTTCTTGGCCTTTAAGCAAGACCTGGAAAAGACAAATGGTTCATTAGTTACAAGAACCTTTGCTCCATGACATAGGGGCTGGCAGGGTTAGGAGGGAAGTTATATGTCCCAGCCAGCCAGAGACTAAATACTATGCAGACCTGCCATGACTCAAAGGTGGCGGGACACTTTGGGCTTGTAAAGACCCTACAATTCTTAAAAAGACAATTCTGTGGCCTTCTATCAAAAGGTTATGTGACCAGCTGCCCTAGATGAGGCTAGAACAGCCTGTAAGGCCCAAGCAGATAAAAAGAGAATGGAACCTAAACCATTCCACATTGGGGACAGAGTATACCTGTCTACTAGGTTCCTGCAATCCCTTCAACCCTCCAAAATGTTAGGGCCAAAATTTGTGGGATCCTTCTCTATCAAACACATTACAGGGAGTGCAGAATTATTAGGCAAATGAGTATTTTGACCACATCATCCTCTTTATGCATGTTGTCTTACTCCAAGCTGTATAGGCTCGAAAGCCTACTACCAATTAAGCATATTAGGTGATGTGCATCTCTGTAATGAGAAGGGGTGTGGTCTAATGACATCAACACCCTGTATCAGGTGTGCATAATTATTAGGCAACTTCCTTTCCTTTGGCAAAATGGGTCAAAAGAAGGACTTGACAGGCTCAGAAAAGTCAAAAATAGTGAGATATCTTGCAGAGGGATGCAGCACTCTTAAAATTGCAAAGCTTCTGAAGCGTGATCATCGAACAATCAAGCGTTTCATTCAAAATAGTCAACAGGGTCGCAAGAAGCGTGTGGAGAAACCAAGGCGCAAAATAACTGCCCATGAACTGAGAAAAGTCAAGCGTGCAGCTGCCAAGATGCCACTTGCCACCAGTTTGGCCATATTTCAGAGCTGCAACATCACTGGAGTGCCCAAAAGCACAAGGTGTGCAATACTCAGAGACATGGCCAAGGTAAGAAAGGCTGAAAGACAACCACCACTGAACAAGACACACAAGCTGAAACGTCAAGACTGGGCCAAGAAATATCTCAAGACTGATTTTTCTAAGGTTTTATGGACTGATGAAATGAGAGTGAGTCTTGATGGGCCAGATGGATGGGCCCGTGGCTGGATTGGTAAAGGGCAGAGAGCTCCAGTCCGACTCAGACGCCAGCAAGGTGGAGGTGGAGTACTGGTTTGGGCTGGTATCATCAAAGATGAGCTTGTGGGGCCTTTTCGGGTTGAGGATGGAGTCAAGCTCAACTCCCAGTCCTACTGCCAGTTTCTGGAAGACACCTTCTTCAAGCAGTGGTACAGGAAGAAGTCTGCATCCTTCAAGAAAAACATGATTTTCATGCAGGACAATGCTCCATCACACGCGTCCAAGTACTCCACAGCGTGGCTGGCAAGAAAGGGTATAAAAGAAGGAAATCTAATGACATGGCCTCCTTGTTCACCTGATCTGAACCCCATTGAGAACCTGTGGTCCATCATCAAATGTGAGATTTACAAGGAGGGAAAACAGTACACCTCTCTGAACAGTGTCTGGGAGGCTGTGGTTGCTGCTGCACGCAATGTTGATGGTGAACAGATCAAAACACTGACAGAATCCATGGATGGCAGGCTTTTGAGTGTCCTTGCAAAGAAAGGTGGCTATATTGGTCACTAATTTGTTTTTGTTATGTTTTTGAATGTCAGAAATGTATATTTGTGAATGTTGAGATGTTATATTGGTTTCACTGGTAAAAATAAATAATTGAAATGGGTATATATTTGTTTTTTGTTAAGTTGCCTAATAATTATGCACAGTAATAGTCACCTGCACACACAGATATCCCCCTAAAATAGCTATAACTAAAAACAAACTAAAAACTACTTCCAAAAATATTCAGCTTTGATATTAATGAGTTTTTTGGGTTCATTGAGAACATGGTTGTTGTTCAATAATAAAATTAATCCTCAAAAATACAACTTGCCTAATAATTCTGCACTCCCTGTATAAACCCAGTCACACTGGAGTTGGACCTCACCGAGGCCTTGATGCAAATCCACCCTGTATTCCATTGCAGTCTGCTAAAGCCTCAAATAATGTCACTTTTACGTCCAGTAACTTCCCCAGCACCACAATCCATCATGGTAGAGGGTGAACAACACTTTGAAATTAAGGAAATCCTAGACTCGTGCAAACTCCATGGAGCCACCCAGTATTTGGTGGCCTGGAAAGACCTCACACCATGCCAAAACAAATGGGTGCACAAGAAAAATTTTAGAGCCCCTAGGTCAGGGCTTTTCAACCTTTTCACCCATTGTAACACTTTTAGGATATGGCAACATCCAAGTACCACCAGTTGCCTAGCAAGGTGTCAAAAACACGATGACCCCCCCAAAAAAGGAAAAAAGTGATGAAGGTAGCCCTCGACTTACAACAGGTCGCTTAGTGACTGTTCGAAGTTACAATTGCACTGAAAAAAGTGCCCCAAGCCACATCCGAGCAAGACACCTGCCTGCTTGCCTGGTGGCGCTCTTCCTCCTGTCCAAGGTTTTCATTGTTGTGAACATTTCTGTTGAGGATTGGCAGCAGGGGTGGGGGGTGTTTGGTTTTTATTCCCATCTCTGCTGGGCGGTTGCAGCAGGTTTCGGTCACTTCACATGACCCTGGGACACCGTGACCGTCATAAATATGAATCAGTTGCCAAGCATCTGAATGTAAATCACAAGACCCTGGAGATGCTGCAACATTCCTGCTGATCGGCGCTTATTCTGGGCTCAGAGAAGCGCCAGGATCAGCGCCGAGCGACAGCTGGAGCCTGGCGCTGATCCTGGTGCTTCCGATGAGCCCTGACAGCCCCGAAGAAGCTGATCCTGGTGCTTCCACTGAGCCCTGCAGCTCCAGCCATCTCTCGCTCAGGCTTGTGCAGTGCTGCCCCCCCCCGCTACCACTTTTCTAGGATGGTTGCATACCACCTACCAGGTGCCAATGTACCACAGGTGGTACCCGTACCACTGGTTGAAAAGCCGTGAAATAAGGGAATCAGTTATTATATAAGGGGCATCATTTTTTAAAAAAAATCTATCAACTAAATTACCTACTTATGAAAATAGTGTCTAGGATGATATCCCTCAGTTTGGTGATAAGTTATCTGTAACATTCTACCCTTCTCCAAAAAATAATTATTTTCATCTATTAGTTTGATTAAGACACTTAAAACATCAATAAGTTACAACTTGCCTAACAATAAGCTTTAGCAGCATGTTAATTTTATTAATATAAATGCCATTTTCACTATTTTTCATGTTACTTAGAAATTAACTCTTAACATTTTTTAAAATATAAAAATTAAGTATACTCTTCACTTAGCTTCTTAAAGATTACCTTGACAAACTGTTAAATAATTGATAATTATAAAATACTTCAAAACTCATGTATATTAAAATTCAGCTTACCAGCCATTTTTATTGACATATGTTGCTAGGTAACCATGATTTTCCCAGTTATGAATAGTCTCTGTCATTCCCTCCTTTTGGAAGATGGACTGTAGACCTTTAAAAATGGCATTACAATCAGCTAGACAAAGGGGAAAAAAACCAATGGGTTAATAAGGCCCAGTTCTTAGGCCCAGTATTCTTCAATATCTTCATCAATGACTTAGATGAGGGAACTGAAGGGGAATTCATCAAATTTGCAGATGACACCAAACTGATAGGAGTAGCCAACACCCCAGAAGAGGCATAGAATCAAGATCATGCGAAGTATTAGTACTGCTTTATAAAACCCTTGTAAGACCACACCTAGAATACTGCAGCCAGTTTTGGTCACCATATCCCTTCCAGCTCTATTCTATTCTATTCTATTCTATTCTATTCTATTCTATTCTATTCTATTCTATTCTATTCTATTCTATTCTATTCTATTCTATTTCTATACATAGAAGTGATATTTAGTGCATTTTATGAGCATAAAATGACGACTGCTGTAATTTCTAAACTTTTTATGAAGTATTGGAAAATCAGGTTAAGATTCCTTATCCTCTCCTCTTTTAATAAATCTCGATAAAGAAATATTGTTTTCTGTGGAGCTGGCACACCTTACAAATTAATAGCAGTTTTAATAAGTATCTGTTTCCCAATTGTTTTAAGAATAGAATAGAATAGAATAGAATAGAATAGAATAGAATAGAATAGAATAGAATACAATACAATACAATACAATACAATACAATACAATACAATACAATACAATACAATACAATACAATACAATACAATTTTTTATTGGCTAAGTGCAATTGGACATACAAGGAATTTGTCTCTGGTGCTAAGTTTTCAATGTACATATAAGCAACAAGTGATAAATCATCATCACAAAATACAATCATCATAAATCATAAGATACAACTCTCAGTGATAGTCATGTGCTAAATAAGCAAACAACATAAATCAAAAAGGATACTAACTAAAAGCAATCAACATAAAGCGTAAGATACAAACAACAAAGTTATAGCCATAAGAAGCTAAGGAAATAGGTAAAAGGAAAGATAATAGTAATACAGCCCTACTAGGTGCTTTGACATGCCGGCCTACTAGGTGGTTTGACATCCCAGGGCATGACAGTGCTGTGGGAATTAGTTGTTTAGCAGTGATGGCACAGGGGGGAGGGGAAATGTTCTTGTGTCTAGTTGTTTTGGCGTGCAATGTCATCTTCAGGGAAGAAGTTGAAACAGTTTATGTCCAGGATGTGAGTGATCTATAGATATTTTCACAGCCCTCTTTCTGGCTTGTGCAGTATATAGGTTCTCAATGGAAGGCAGGCTGGTTGAAATTGTTTTTCTGCAAACAGGTTTGTCTTGTTTGCTATGCCAAACTGACAGTTATACAGGTGCAAATGACAGGCTCAAAAATTCCTTTGTAGAACTGTATTAGTAGCTCCTTCAGTAGTCTGAGCTTTCTAAGTTAGTGCAGGAAGAACATTTCTTGTTGTGCTTTTTGATATTAGGTGTCAATCATCATCATCATCATCATCATCCTCTTGAATCAATACTCAACGCAGTTCAACTGTTTAGCAGCGACATCAGAATGGACTTTGGACTTGGAAAATGTGCTATATTATCCATACAACAAGGAAAAGTGGGAAAAATAGAAGGAATAGAACTGGGAAACGGAAGTATTATGAAAGCACTAGCAAAGGATGACGGTTACAAATACCTAGGCATACTGGAAGCAGGTAACATCTTGAATGGAAAAGTCAAAGAGTCAATACAAAAGGAATACATCAGAAGAGTCCGCAAAATACTAAAATCAAAGCTGAATGGTGGAAATATAATTAAAGCCATTAATACATGGGCAGTCCCAGTGATATGCTTCCCAGCTGGAATTATCAACTAGACATTGGCCGAATTGGAACACCTAGACCGGAAAACTCGTAAACTTTTGAACATGCACCATGCTCTACATCCACAAAGTGACATCGACAGATTGTACCTGCCAAGAAGAATAGAGGGCAGAGGGCTACTGCAAATCCACCAAACTGTAGAAGAAGAAAAATGAAATTTGAATGATTATGTGAATTGAAGTACAGAAAAAATGCTGCAGGCTGTGAAAACAGAGAGCATTATCAAAATAACAGAAACAAAGGCAGAATATAAGGAAAAACGGCTGGATGATAGGTTAAATAGATGGAAAACCAAAGCTTTGCATGGACAACATTTGAAAAACATTGAAGGAAAATGTGATAACAACTTGACATGGCATGGCTTAAGATGGGAACCATCAAGAAAGAAACAGAAGGCTTAATACTGGCTGCTCAAAAACAAGCACTACAAACTAATGCCATGAAAGCGAAGATACAAAAATCTACTGGCAATCCAAATTGCCGACTTTGCAACAACAAAGCTGAAACTGTTTCACATTTAATATGTGAGTGCAGCAAAATTGCACAAACTGATTACAAAGCTAGACATGACCGAGTTGCTAAACTAATCCACTGGGCATTGTGTAAAAAATACGACTTGCCTGTGTCCGAAAAGTCGTGGGAACATAGGGTGGAAAAAGTTGTTGAGAATGAGAGGGTGAAGATCTCATGGGACTTCCAAATAAAGACAGATCGCCATTTGGAACACAACACGCCAGATATCACAGTTGTAGAGAACTGAAGCGTATAGCGATTGATATCGCTGTACCAGGAGATGCCAGAGTCGAAGAAAAAGAACTGGAAAGAATTATGAAATACCGCGACCGGGCCATCGAAACTGCGTGATTATGGATGAAACACGTAACAGTGATACCCATTGTCATCGGGGCACTGGGAACTATGTCCAAAAACTTTACAAAGTTTTACATCAAGAAACTGCAGCTTCCTGCAATAACTCCAGCAAAGCTACAAAAAACTGCGCTACTCGGAACATCTTACATTTTAAGGAGATACCTGGTTGATACCTAGGATGCTGGCAGCAGCCCATGTCAACCATTAGTGCCAGTCAATTTGAGTGTTCAGTTGACTGAGTTTAATGTTTTATGAATAAAAGTTTTATAATGATGATGATGATGATGTTGGAAGGGACCTTGGAGGTTATGTAGTCCAACCCCCTACTCAGGCAGGAAACCCTATACTATTTTCAGACGAATGGCTGTCCAGTCTCTTCTTTAAAACTTCCAGTGTTGGAGCATTCACAGCTTCTGGAGGCAGGTTGTTCCGCTGGTTAATTATCCTAACTGCCAGGAAGTTTCTCCTTAGTTCTAGGTTGCTTCTCTCCTTGATTAGTTTCCATCCGTTGCTTCTTGTCCTGCTTTCGGGCACTTTGGAGAATATGACTCCCTCTTCTTTGTGGCAGCCCCTGAGATATTGGAACATTGCTATCTTGTCCCCCCTCGTCCTTCTCTTCATTAAACTACACATACCCAATTCCAGCAGCCGTTCCTTATATGTTTTCACCTCCAGTTTCCTAATCATCTTTGTTGCTCTTCTCTGTACTCTTTCTAGAGTCTCAACATCTTTTTTACATCGTGGTGACCAAAACTGGATGCATTATTCCAAGTGTGGCCTTACCAAAGCATTGTAAAGTGGTATTAATACTTCACGTGATCTTGATTCTATTTCTCTGTTAATGCAGCCTAGCACTGTGTTGGCTGTTTTGGCAGCTGCAGCACACTGCTGGCTCATATTTAAGTGATTGTCCACTAGGACTCCAAGATCCCTCTCACAGTTACTATTATTGAGCAAGGTACCCCCTGTACATTTGTTTTTTCTTGCCTAAATGTAGAACCTTATTTTTTTCACTGTTGAATCTCATTTTGTTAGATAGTGCCCAGTGTTCAAGTCTGTCCAGATCCTCCTATATCTTAAGCCTGTCTTCTGGAGTGTTGGCTATTCCTGCCAGCTTGGTGTCGTCTGCAAATTTGATGAGTTCCCCATCTGTCCCCTCGTCCAAATCGTTGATGATGATGTTGAAGAGCACTGGGCCCAGAACAGAGGCCTGGGGCACCCCACTACACACTTCCTTCCATGTAGATACGGTTCCATTAAGGACCACATGCTGAGTACGGCCGGTTAGTCAGCTACGAATCCATCTGGTGGTGATGCTGTCTAACCCACATTTTTCTATCTTATCAAGTAGTAGGTTGTGACCTACTTTATCAAATGCCTTACTGAAGTCCAAGTAAATTATATCCACAGCATTCCTCTAGTTCAGGGGTAGGCAACCTCGGCTCTTTTATGACTCATGGACTTCAACTCCCAGAATTCCTGAGGAATTCTGGGAGTTGAAGTCCATGAGTTATAAAAGAGCCGAGGTTGCCTACCCCTGCTCTAGTCCACTAATTTTGTCACTTGGTCAAAGAATGCAATAAGATTTGTCTGGCATGATCTGTTTTCGACAAACCCATGTTGGCTTTTAGTAATGACTTTGTTTGCCTAGGTGCTCGCTGATTCGTTGTTTGATTATCTTTTCCAGAATCTTCCTAGCTATTGAGGTCAGGCCGATAGGTCTGTAATTTCCTGGATCCATTTTTTCCCTTTTTTCCCTACATCAGCTCTCTTCCAGTCCTCTGGTAGTTCCCCAGTGCTCCAGGATCTTTGAAAAATATAGTGCAGTGGTTCTGAGATCACATCTGCCAGTTCCTTGAGAATCTTGGGGTGTAATCCATCTGGTCCTGGTGATTTGAACTTGTCTAGGCTGGACAGGTGCTCACTTACCATTTTCTTCCCTATCTTAACTTGTATTTCTATTCTGTTTTTATGGCACTATTTTCGATAGGTTGGACTGTTTTTTTTCCCTTTGTGTAAAGACAGATGCAAAAAACAAGTTAAATAGTTCTGCTTTCTCCCTGTTGTTTGTCACCTTCTTGCCACTTTCACCCACTAGTGGACCAATCATTTCCTTCATTTTTTTCTTGTTTTTTACATGTTGAAAGAAGCTTTTTTTTGTTATTTTTGACTTTGGTCGCAAGCCTTAGTTCATTTTGAGCCTTAGCTTTCCTCACTTCATCTTTGCAGGCTTGGGCTATTTGCTGATATTCTGACTTAGTTATGTGCCCCTCTTTCCACTTTCTATACTTGTCCTTTTTATCTTTCAATTTATCAGAGTTCTTTATGCAGCCATGCTAGTTTATTTTGAGAGCTGTTATTTTTCCTCTTTGTTGGTATTGTGCTAGACTGGGCATTTATCTCATTTTTCAAAATTTCCAAGCTTCTTGTTTTCCCCTTGAGGATTTTCATCCATAGAATCCTTCCCAAGCTCTCTCTACATTTATTGAAATTAGCTCTCTTAAAGTCCAAGACTAGTTTGACTGTGTTCTATTGCTTATGCTTCCATAATGTTAAATTCCAATATTGCATGATCACTTCTTCCCAAGGTTCCTATGGCTTCAACACCTATCATTTCATCTCTATTACTGAGAATTAGATCCAATATGGCTAATCCCCTAGTTCCCTTCTCTATTTTTTGGTTGACAAAGTTGTCTGCTAGGCTTGTCAGGAATCTGTTTGATCTTCTACTTGGTGCAGAGTTTGTCTTCCAGTTGATGTCAAGGTAGTTAAAGTCCCCCATTACTATTGTAATGTGCTTCCTACATACCTTAGTTAGCTAACTAGCAAAAAGTTCATATATTTCCTGTGTTTGGTTGGGTGGCCTATAGTATACACCTATGGCAATGTCGTTTTTTCTCCCTTTTATGTTGACCCAAATGCATTCAAGTTTACAGTTTTCATCACTGTGCTCTATTTCTGTAGAGATGTAGTTATTTCTTATATAGAGAGCAACTCCACCTCCTCTTTTATTTGGTCTGTTTCTTTTAAATAATTTAAATCCCTCTAGCTGTGTGTTCCATTTGTGGGTTTCATCCCATGTTTCCGTAATGGCAGCAATATCATATTTGCCCTCATTAACCTGAATTTCTAGTTCGCCCTGTTTGCTGTTCATACTCTGTGCATTGGTGTATAGACATCCGAGTCCTTTATGACTGATCCTGTGTTTACTTTCTACATAACCTGTGTGGTGCCTGAGTTCCCCTATTGTCTTACCACCTATTTGGTTAGTGCACTTTGTGTGGCACCTGCTATTAAAAGTTTGATTTTGCTTGACAACAAGGTTGATATTCTTGTCCACACACACATCTATGTTACATGCACTGATATCCCTATAGTTTTTGGAGTGCCAGGGACAGGGATGTTCTGTATCAATTAACTCACTGTCCCTGTTGTTTAGTTTAAATATTCCTCCAGAAAATCTGTGAATCCCTTTCTTTGATGGATGCAAACCACCTCTTTCGTACATTTTTTCATTGGACCAGCTACAGACATCATGACTAATATATCCAAAGCGTTCCCCTTTACACCACTCCTTTAGCCACATATTGAATTGAGCTATACGCTGGCCTTTTCTGTTTTGCTCCTTATACACTGGTAAAACCTCTGGAAAAGTAAGCCTACAGCCTATTCTGCTAAGTTCCTGCCCCAAGCTCTGGAAATCATTCTGAGATAGTCCTGAGATATTATAGAACCTAGAAACGTGAAGCTCTCTCTTGTTGATACTGTGTTGTTTATATTGTAAGATGTGACAGAATAGGAGGACTTCTCCTAAAATCTACTATCATCTCTATAGTTTTGAGTGTGTCCAGCTCAAGATTGTTCCAGCTGCACCACAGGGCCAGTTGTTCAACTTCCTGTCTATATGCAGATTCATCAGCAGATCCATGTTTTTCATGTGGGCCAACACTAACCTTTCAAAGGTCTTCATAACTACGGATGTCAGAGCATCCGGTCTGTGGTTGTTCAGCTACATGGGATGATAGTAGAGTGTTTGAAGCAAGAAGGAACATCACACATCTCTAGTAATTTATTAAAGATATGGGTGTAGATGGGGGCACAAGCTTTCAAGGAAGAAGGAGTTACCTTGTCTAGACCTGGTGCTTTTCCAGGCTTTTGTCTGTGAAATAGACAAAAGCCTTCTTTTTCTGTGATCACCAGAGGTAGGAGTCCCAGAGGGATGGAGTCAGTTCAGTACATATTGTGAGTTTTATTATTGTGATTTCTTACAACTTTTGCTTATACTGTTTCCTATCAGATACCTTTCCTTAAACTGTTTCCTATCAGGTACTTAGGAGCCAAGTACTCAGCAGCACAAGGAAAACAATAATTAATGACTTAATATCCAACTATCAACACCCTAATTAATTAAAAGCTACACATAACTAGATACCACATATAAATGCAACAGGTAGTGTACATATTCTAGAAAGAGAGAGAAGTTCCCTGATGATGGGCTCCAGCACAAGCCCGAAAGCTTGGAAGAATAAACCTTTGATCCTGGTTACTGACTCAGATTGGATCCTGCAACATTATCCTGGGACATGTATATTTGCCTTTATTCCCAAGAGATATGGGCAGCTGGTGTTTCCTATCTTTTTACAGTACATTAAAATGTGTCTATGATGGAACTGCAGATATTGGGTAATTTAGAAGCACAGTAATTAAATACAGTATATTCTGAAAAATAAATCAAATGATTTGATTAACTGATTTTAGGAATGTACATGTTTCTCATTGCAGTGTAGATGTTTCTCAAAGTGGAAAAAATTGTCAAATGAGCTTTGTGTTCATAGTCTATATAAAGCTAGCATCTGAAGTAAACAAAATATCTTCTATTGACCACCATTTCCTACTCCTCCATTTTTAGAAAAAACTTCTCTTTACATGAAAAGCTTGATGCCAAGGCCAATTGTTTTAACAGATGGCAATGAACATCTGTTCATTGTGAAGAACATTTTTTTAAAAAAAAGTAAACATAAAACAGTTTCTCATGTTCATTTGTAATGTGAAGTTAAAGATCTTTTTTGCATTTAATACTTTGATTTCTCCTTTGTTTTTAACCATCATTTTGAAGTCAAATCACAGGCCTGTTATCTAAAGCAGGGCTTTTCAACCTTTTCACAGATTATACCACTTTTAGGACATGACAATATTCAAGTACCACCAGTGCTTAGCAAAGTGTCAAAACTTGATGACTAAAAAAAGGGGGGCTGGGGTTTTGGGCTTTACTGGTTAGATTCATTTGTTGTTATAGAAATGGCCAGTTTATAATATTATGGAAAAGTAAAAAGCTGAGGTTCAATGTTAATAATTCCTTCCTACTGCAACAGTGGAACTCAGAAGTCAATGCCTTTTTTCTTTTTCCTTTCTCCCCCTCACTTTTCCCTTTTTCTCCCACCCTTCGCTCGCAACCCCTCACCCTTTGCTACCAAAACCCTCTAGCTTGCTCTTTCACTCACACATTGCTCGTACAAGCTTCTCTCTTGCTTTCACACCCGTTGCTCGCAAAAGCTTCTCTTGCTCCATTCACTCACACGTTGCTCACACAACCTTCTCTTACTCTCATTCACATACACATTGCTTACACAAGGTTCTCTCTTGCTCTCATTCACTCACACGTTCCTTGCAAAAGCTTCTCTTGCTCCATTCACTCACATTACTCACACAAGCTTCTCTTTTGCTCTCATCCACTCACACTTTGCTCGCAAAAGCCCCTTGCTCGGTCTTTCACTCACCCTTTGCTCGCAAAGGGCGCTCTCTCTCTCTCCTCACAGCTTCACTAACAAAAGCCTATTCTCTTCTCTCTCTGTGTGTTTTTTTCTCCTCTTCCACCAAGACCTGCTTTTATAGCTTCTCCTCTCTCTGCCTCCTCTTCCTCCTTTTCTCTTCCGGGTGCACCAGAAGCCCCAATCAGCATGCAGCCACGCACGCAGATCCTGGGGCTTCTGCCAAGCCCTGCAGCTCCAGCTGATCTCCTCCAGGCTTTGCTGCTTTAGCTGGTTCTCTCCCCCACTACACTTGGCTAGGGGTCGCGTACCACCTGCCAGGTGCTCAAGTACCACCAGTGGTATGCGTACCACCGGTTTAAAAGCCCTGATCTAAAGAGCTAAGGAATAAACAAGATAAGATTACAGGTAAATGTTTCTTACTCTTACTATCAACACATTGTATCTTTTTCTTTTCTCAGAGAATTCAAGGCAACATACTTTTCTTCATTTTATCTTCAAAACAAATCTCTGAGGCGGACTGGGCTATGAGAGAATTATTTCCCAAAAGTGAGATATCTGGTCAAGATTAAAACAAAATAAAAAGCCATTGACAGCTACAGTCAAATTTGAGAGGATACAGGTAGTCCTCACTTAATGACAACTGGGACCAGTAACCCTGTTGTTAAATGTTGCAATCACTAAATAAAACATCATATGACTGTGATAGGCTTACAATCTCACTACCCCTTTGATTATTAAGGGTAAGAAACAGAATTCAGATAGCAATAGGAAAGTAAGAAAAGATGTTGGTTTGGCTGTTTCCTGGTTCACCAACATCCCTTTTGCACATCCTTATCATAAAGTATCGGGGTCTTTAAGCAAACCATCGTGTAACTATGATTTATGATTGTACTTCTTCCTTCTCTATTAACTCTATTTGTCACAAGCCAGTTGCACAGCACACAAGTGATGATCATGTGGCTGCAGGATACTGCAATGGTTGTAAGGGTATGCTGGTTGTGAAGTGTCCAAACGATCACATGGCCATGAGATGCTGCTACGGTTGTAAGTTTTTTTTTACAGCATCACAACAGTTGCCAAACAAGGCAACTGATATTGCAAACAATGACTATCATATTTACCTTTATAAAACTTAGTCTTCTTTTTATAGAGCTAAAAATCAAACTGCAGTTAAATAACAGAATTATGCTAAATTTGCAACCAGATGTTTATTTCACCTCTTACCGCATAATTGTAAATACTTAATGTAACTATCCTGTTTACAAATGTATTAAAAATAGCTGTCATTAAACCTAAAATTAAGTCATATGCTGGTGTTCTTTCTTTCCTTGCAAAAAAACATACTGATGAAATTGAACTGGAAGAAAATGCAGATGCAAAAGATATAAAAGGCTGAGAAACACCGTCTTCTTCATCAATATAGTCCTTGCTTAACGACCCTCATTGGCAGTGCTTTTTTTGTAAAAGAAAAAGGTGCTGGAACTCACACGTCATACAACCCGCCTCGCCTACCCTACAAGGTTCCATCCCAAAAAGGTGCCGGAACTCCATTCTGAGCATTCTATGACAAAAAAGCCCTGCTCATTGGGATGAAAACTGTCAGCACAGAATGAAGCAGTTGTTTGTCAGAACATATGATATGATCACGCTTAGTGATGCCAGTTCCTGTAGTGCTAGTTGCAGTCAGTAGGCGAGGACTGCAGCATCATTAGGCAAGGATCTCACACTTCTGCCCAGTTGCATTTGCCTCTGCTTCAACACCTCCCATTTGCCTATCTCCCCTGCATCTTTCCCCTTTTGGCCAGCTGCCCTACACTCTTGCTACTGCCTATCCTTGTCACCCCCACCCCCAAACCTTCACGGCCTGCTTTCTTCTGCAGCTAATAAGAGGTATCCAACTGAGGCAGCCGCTGGCCCTTTTATGAAGTCTTGCAGCATCCCCACCTTCTCCTGGTTCCACTGTCCACACTCCTAAGCACCCACTCGCAGACCTATGAACTGCCCGTGCTTCCGACTTGAGATTGCCACCTTTTCCCACTTAACAACCCATGTGGTCCTAGGGTTACAGCATCAACTGGGACTGCCATTGCTAAGTGATGCAATCATGTGATATCATGGTTTATGACTGCATCTAAAGGCCACCAGATCGGGAATGATTAGTGTATAGATTTGTTCCCCAAGATGTGAAAGTCAAGGAAGCAATCAGGAACTCAGAACACTGTCTTTGTAAAATGATGTAATAAAATCTGGGGGCAAGATCTTAGCAAACCTTAATAATACATAGGAGCCAAAAATATATTTGGTTATAGAACAGGAAGAATCGAAATCCAATGCAATCATTCCAAAAGCATATATACATGTAAAAGAATAAAGGGTTCTTTGTTGCCTGCCATTTGTAGAAGGTGATCTCTACCAGAAACTGCCAACTTTTGTAAAATCTACTGTCCCTATTCAGCCAAGCCTATTGAATTTTGTTAAGAAAAAAACACTGTAAGAAAAACAACTACTTTTCAGGTTTCTATAGTCTATGTGCCTTTTACAGTAGCTAAATGAAGCACATCAACAATACATACAGCTATCACATAACAGGTATACAACAAAATGCAAATGTGGAAGTGGAAAGGAACTCATAGTTTACAACAATTTGAGTTATTGCTTTCTTTTGTGGCAATAGTTGTGTGTTCCAGCAAAAATCATAGGAAATCTTAGTTGTTTCAATATGTTTTATGGCAATACAACAGACAATTTACTTACCAGCTCTATAGAACATCATATCTGATAAACAGGTCATTAATAGTGTCATACACAAACACACACAAAAGGTTTGGCACCATCCAGATACTGCTAAGGAGGTTAATACATCAATTAAATGAAAAACAAATTTAAAAAATCACCTCTATGTAAACCACACCTGACAGAACTATCTCCTGGTGCTATAATAAAACCAACACATATATCATAGCCCAGACTGAGTCCGAAGCTGAAAAAGCTGCTTTAGTTGAGCCTGCGCAATGTCAACTCAGGATGGACATCATATAAGGCTGATCAATCACCAGCACTATCTGACCAGCAGGATCTGTGAGGTAAGGATGGCATGAGGCCTCCCAGTCCCTGCACCAGACAAGTAGAAGGAAGAACAGAACAGAGGAAACCTGTTGGGTTACTTGTCAAGCAATGGAATAAACCAGTATTTTTCAACCTTGGTAGCTTGAAGATGTATGGACTTCAACTCCCAGAATAACCCCAGGCAGCATGTTAACTGCTGAATTCTGAAAGCTGAAGTCCACATATCTTCAAGCTGCCAAGGTACAGAAACACTGAAGTAAACGTTCTGACTGGTGATAGCTGGCTGCAGCGTTTAAAAAATATTTTCTTTGCCTATGTTCTCTTTGCTGGAAATAATATCTGGCTTGTGCATGACTTCTCTTGCACTATAGACCCTTGGACTAGCTGATAACCTTAAGAGAACAATTTTGGATGACTTTTCTGCACATTCCCCTTTGAAAACAAAATTCACAGACAAGTCTTTGCCTTGTTTGACATTCCTTGCTATTGTCCTTTGAAACTGATAATCTAAGAAATCGTCTTGTGTGTGTGTGTGTGTGTGTGTGTGTGTGTGTGTTTAAAAACCTGAAACAGGACAGCATTTTGTGGTCTTTAAGTTCCATTGTTTAAGAAATACCACCAAATGCATCTCCTGGCTTATTTTTTAAATATTGCATTTCTTTTTACTTGCATTTACAGAAAGATTGGTCTATTCCTCTTATGCAGAATGACTGCAAATCCTATTGGTTGTAAAAAAATTGTACTACATCTGAACACATTTCTTAAAAGCCACTGAAGGTGAAGCGCTCTAAACAGACATGGTTGGATTCAGGCCTTTTGGAAAACATTGGGAAATAGCCCAATTTCAAGATTTGCAAAATAATAATGTATACGAACAAACAAATCCAATTGTCATATGAAGAAGTTAGAATAATTGTCCCAAATATTTCCTTCCCCAACTAAGAAAAAAGATAAAACATCAAATATCCCTATTTCTTTATTTTTAACAATTATTTGACATTTGACACAATTTCATTCCAATTTATCCTTGTAAGAATGCTTCCTGTTCTTCTATATGTTCTGTAGATCGTGTTTCTATTATTACTCTATTAAACAAGCATACCATTTCCCCTCTCCTAAACAGCTAACATTTTCTTTCTAACCCAATTTCCAGCAGAGCCTGGAAATCAGGAAGGGTAGGGGGAGATAACTGGATTACCCCCTCCATCAGCATCTCCGGAGAAAAGACCAAGCACCTGAGAGATGGATTAAGGCCCGTCCTTTGGCGGCAAGACGTATAAAATGAACAGATGCCTATTTCTACTGGACAGAAATAGGCCGCAATATCAGACGCCCCCCCCCCCAAGGCACGGGCTCACATTTTTAAGTATATAAAGGAAATATGCCCGGAAGGGAGGAAAGATCTTTGCCGGTCTATTTTCAGATGAAAAGAGTAAATCGTATTAGGGTGAGAGGGGATCTGTTCAGGGAAACGAATAAGACAAGACACATGGCAATTTTTCGCCGAGGGGAGGCCATAAAGCACATGCGGCTCGGAAGCGCGCATGGTTGGAAACGCAGCGAGAGGGGGCCGAGCTTTAGGCAATCTGCACTTACGAAAGGGAGGAGCTGCAGGCACGAATGTTAGAAAATAACTGAATAGCAGAAAATAATTGCAAATAGGGAGGTGGGGGGGGAACCCAAATTTGTCGGGGAATTGAAGATTCGGGAGAACAGGAGGTTCAAGAGTTGGCGGTAAAGGAGAGCCGGGGAGGGAAGAAGGGGATATGCCGCGTATTTGGGGACGGGAGGGCGAGAGTGGGCAGGAAAGGAGCACGCCGGGCCAAAGCCAGCAGGCTGCCCCAGTCTTCTCACGCCGACCTAGACAGCTCGCTCGCCTGCCTCATTTGCTGCAGAGGCCCGCGGGGAGCCGTGACTCTCGCTGCAAGAGCGACCCAGCAAGCCGTTCGGACCTCTCCTCTCCCCAGCGGCTGAGGAAGGGAAGGAAGAACAATTGAGGGCCGGTCGGGCAACCGGGAGTGGGTGGGTAGGCCAGAGAGGGCGAGTCGCCGGAACGAGGTGCCTCACCTGTGGCGCTGAGCATGAAGTCGAGAGTGCTGTGTCGCGCTGCTGCCATAATGAAGTAGAAGAGCCCTGTGCCATGCCTGGTGGAACGGCAGCGCTCTGAGTGCCACTGCCTGCCTGCGCGGTAGGCGTAAGCGTGCCGTGTGGGTATTAGCACGCGAAGTGGAGGCCGGGGTTGCCGCCGCCGTGTGGGGAGAATCCGAAGGGGAGGGACAAATGACTGGGAGCGAGAAATCGAGGGCGAGGTGGGGGGGCCTGAAAGCGGCCCCGGTGGGGATTCTTGGGAAAGGCGGGCGCCACCTCCCTTTGCTGTTTTAGGGAGCGCGAGGAGGTGCGCTGACGGCTTTTGTTTGTAACCGGAGACAGATTCACTACTCCGGCAGTAGCTACTACTTTGGCTTCGAGGCCTTCCTGCGAAATAAAGGCGCGTCATCACATTATTTTGCGATGTCTTCGATGTTCCGATTCCAGGTTCTTTGGATTTCTTGCATGCGTTACGCTTTTATTCTCCTATGATGGGTAAAGCTGCTTCACCAAATTGAGGCTGGGATTAACGCAGACTAGGCCTAGTGTCATCCTACATCGCAGTTTTATTTTTCAGTTCCAGAACAAATTCTGAAACATAGCGTATAAAGAGCAATGTTCTTTTAGGCATGTAATATAAAATGCTGCAAAGAGCGGGACTGCAGTTTGTATGCTTTGTACAGAGAACGAAAGAAACGGCTTACTTGATGGAAGGCACAGCGCAGAAAGTGTGAATCAACATCTGTCAAGGTGGAATTTCTTCCATGCTATTAGATGCCATGACGTCTCTAAATAAATTATCTTAACAAATTCTCATTTACATGGAATTGGCAGCAGGTGCTAATTTTTCAGTTTTCTTTCCGTGAGAAATCATATTGCATATAATTAAAATTACTGAAGAATTATCTCTCTTAAAATATATTTTAACAACTAAGTCGTGGCTTAAAACCACAAACTGCAATTATAACACTGGAAGACAGCATACAAATGAAAGAGCAAAGAATCGAACTATTTGCATCTTTCCAAAGTCAAACTAGCTAATAAGCATCTTCCCGAAATGAGGCAATGATACAACTAAGCTAACAAGTTCAACAAACGTTAAATTATTTTCTCTTGCAGTTTAAGGGATTTTCTTTCCAGTAACTATATGTTGGCATTTGGGAAGGGAAGGTATTTTTAACTGGTCTTGCAGATGTGTGATTCTTATAAGCATATTTAAGATGTGTAGCCCAAGAAATTTTGTTTCCCAATATTTTTTTTTTTAAAAAACTTCCTGTTTCCAGCCTACCAGACATTTAATAAACCTTCACTGAATTTCCATTGTAACTGAGAGGAGTAGCTAACTTAGGAACAAAGGCACAATTGTTGAATTGCTACCACAACTGTTTCTCTCCTTCCAGTGCATCACCTGCAGACAGCCATGCTTCATGTTTTCCTCAAAGCAGTTGGACATTTTTGTTTTGTTTTTAGCTTATAGAGGCTCTTTTCTTTTTGAACACTCTTGCTAAAAATAATTAGGCATTTGGTCTGAAAAATGTAGCACTCATCTCAATAGAATCACCTCTGCATCCAGATACAAATTGCACACTTGGGAATTTTGGCATATGGAAAGGGTTTTGCATTCATTTTGCGATTGTGCAATGCTGCTGTTTTTACATAAATGAAGAAATAAGACAGCATATATAAAGTCATATAATTTATCACATTCTTTTACTAATATTTATATTTCATTCTGAAGACTAAGCCAGTAAATACAGTAGTATGAGTATAAAACTGATGATTATATTAGTATTCAAGACTTCATAATAAAAAGTAAAAAATGTGAATGGTTTAAAAATAGATAAGCTTTATTGTCATTTTTTACTGCAGGCACAATGGCATACATTAAAAATGAAATTTAGTTGCTTGCTCTCAAAGTGTACACATACATAAAACACATTTAAACATACTATATACAACATATGTATAGACCTACAACTAAAAATAAGCCCATCCAAAACCTGTTTTAAGATCCAAGCCTAAGTTGCTCTCAGAAATGACAGGAGCACTGAGCCATACTAGGAACTTTAATTCTTGCTATGTGCTGAATGATCCATATAGCTGACATGATTTGTGGTTTACCATCATGTGTCACACTTCAGTCTATAATCTTAGACATCAAATAGAAAGTTTCATCTGGGAACTATTCCTAAGTATGCAGAAAATTAAAATCTATTTTACAGCAAAAGTATCCGCTGAACAGTTTAGTTGAGAGGAAAATGAAAACCAATGTTTTCGTCATACATGGTCTGACCTTTCCATGTACATTATGGTGTTGCATACACAATAATCCAAAATCATCATTTTGACATAATTCTTTGATGCTGCAGAAACCTGTTTTATAGTACTGTGTAGGCAATGATCCCTCACTGAAATGAAGACAGTTAGCTTGAAACCCACATTTAAACGAGAAATTACATTGTACCCACATCATGGTCTATTTTATAAAAATATAATATACAAATTATACAAATTAGGATTCATATATATATAGCTCAGGGTCAATTTCTTTACATTTGAAATAAGATGAATTGAATATTCAGTAGTTTATTTTGCCATGTGTGAGGAAGAAACGTGGTTGAGAATACAGCACTGTACAGGCTACACTGAGTAGTTATACATACATGATGCTTTACATTAGTGTTTCTCAAACTTGGCAACTATAAGATAGGTGGACTTCAATTCCCAGGACTCCCCAACCAGCACGGCTGTTTTACATGGCAAAAAACCTTGCTTTGTTTCACTGACTAGAGTACTGTATAATGAGTTTCCAGTAATCAGCACTGCATTTCTATTACAATAGAAATAAATGAACACACATATATTAATATGGTACAAATTCCATGGAACCTTTATTTTATTGCCTTAAGGATGTTAAAACTGCTAAGGAGTATTTTTACAACTAGCAGGTTTCTAAAATGAGGCAATTGTTTTATAAAAGGTGGGTAATAAGGCTTTGTTCTATCAGCATCTGGAGTACTTGAGCAATTGATAGATTCCCAGGGCTCTGGCAATACACTCTTATGTCCTCCCCTCTCCTGGAGCTCCCTTAAATATTTCTACAGCAACACTCCGAGTAGTATCGTGACCTTCAGTTTTTAATAATATTTTCCATTTCCCACAGTGTCTTTATTTTAACATTATTCTTGGACATCGCAAAAAATGATTAGTAGGTACAGCTGCTCAGTATAATTTCTTTCTATTTGAAAACAGGATGTGTACAGTTGCTGAAATATTCAAAATGTGGCAATTATCTTCCTTATAAAGGAGAGCAAAAACAAATGGAGATTGCATGAAGTTGATTTTCTAGTTCTTGCCTGGAATGCATACCTACTTGTAGATTGTGTAAGGCTGAATGAATTTCAGAGTTTAAAAAGTTATACAACTGTTTCAGTTGAGGCAGCTATAAAAACAAATCTACGGGGAAAAAATGTTTTAGGTATTTAAGAAAGACATGCAACTAAGAAAGTGGATTATAGACATTTAAAAATCATAATATCATTTAATACACTTAAAGGTGTAAAATTCTTTGTTCCTTCAACTAAACATGTCTTCCAATGACTCCGGTGATGGAATCTGTCATTGGATTAGCTTTGTTAGGAGTTTGCTTTATTTTCTATAGTCTACAAACACAGAGACAGGCAAATATTCACTTAACTATTTAATTCTTTTGAAAAAAAGTGCTAAACATGGAATACCCATTCATGATCCATGTTCAATGCCCTGGCTGAGGGAAGGAGGTTCTCACCCAAGATTTGACAGTACATGGCCCTGTCCATCATCCCTTTGATGCAGTTAAGTTGTCCTGTCCCCTTAGCAGAAAAACACCTCCAAAGCATAATGTTTCCACCTCCATGTTTGACGGTGGGGATGGTGTTCTTTGGGTCATAGGCAGCAATCCTCCTCCTCCTCCTCCTCCGAACACAGCATGTTGAGTTGATGCCAAAGAGCTTGATTTTGGTCTCATCTGACCACAATACTTTCACCCAGTTCTCCTCTGAATCAGTCAGATGTTCATTGGCAATCTTTATACCGGCCTGAATATGTGCTTTTTTGAGCAGGGGGACATTGCAGGCGCTGCAGGATTTCAGTCCTTCAAGGTGTAGTGTGTTACCAATTATTTTCTTGGTGACTATGGTCCCAGCTGCCTTGACATCATTGACAAGATCTTCCCGTGTAGTCCTGGGCTGATTCCTCACCGTTCTCATGATTATTGAAATTCCACGAAGTGAGATCTTGCATGGAGCCCAGACCAAGGGAGACTGACAATTATTTTGTGTTTCTTCTATTTGCGAATAATTGTACCGTTGTCACCTTCTCACCAAACTGCTTGGCGATAATCTTGTAGTCCAGTCCAGCCTTGTGTACATATACAATCTTGTCCCTGTCATCCTTGGACAGCTCTTTGGTCTTGGTCATGGTGGAGAGTTTGGAATCCGAATGATTGCTTCTGTGGACAGGTGTCTTTTATATAGGTAACAAGGTGAGGTTAGGAGAACCCCCTTTAAGAGAGTGCTCCTAATATCAGCTTGTTACCTGTATAAAAGACACTGGGAGCCAGAAATCTTGCTCATTGATAGGGGATCAAATACTTATTTCACTCATTAAAATACAAATCAATTTATAACTTTTTTGAAATGTGTTTTTCTGGATTTTTGCTGTTGTTATTTTCTCTCTCTGTTAAAATAAACCTACGATTAAAATTATAGACTGGTCATTTCTTTGTCAGTGGGTAAACGTACAAAATCAGCAGGGGATCAAATAATTTTTTCTCTCACTGTACCTGTAAAATTATTGCTGAAATTGGAGACCCAATGTGAAGAAGCCGTATTAAACATGTAATTTGTCTTTATCTGTGGATGAATTTATTTTTTTGTACCAAAAATACAGATCCTGGCCACTTGAGCATGATGACCTCTGAATTTCTTTTTCAATCTAGTCTTCTAAATCCTTAAAAATTAAGAGTTTTTGTTTTGACCCTTTAGACTGAGCCAATCTTTGAAAAATGTTTTCCTTAATGTTAATAATAATTAATATTAGGATGTATATTGTACAGGTAGTCCTCAACTTACAACCTTCATTGAGTGATTGTTCAAAATTACAATGGCACTGAAAAAAGTGAAAACTGTCACAGCATCCCCATGCTGACATGATCAAAATTTGAGCACTTGGCAACTGGCATGCATTTATAATTGCAGCATACCTGGGTCATGTGATCATCATTTGCAACCTTCCCAGCCAGCTTCTGACAAAATCAATGAGGAAAGCTGGATTTGCTTAACAACCACATGATTCACTTAACAATTGCAGAGATACGCATAACAGCTATAGCCAAAAAGGCTGTAAAATAGGCAGAAATTCTGGTCCCAATTGTGGTTGTAAGTTGAAGACAACCTGTATGAGTATTTTTAGTAATTTCAACATGTTGTTGTTGTTGCTAGTTGCAACCATGTGTCCGACCCGTCACGACCCCATGGACAACATTCCTCCAGGCCATGGGTCTTCAAACTTGGCCCTTTTATGACTTGTGGACTTCAACTCCTAGAATTCCTCAGCCAGGCATGCTGGCTGAGGAATTCTGGAAGTTGAAGTTCACAAGTCATAAAAGGGCCAAGTTTGAAGACCCCTGCTCCAGGCCTTCCTGTCCTCTACCATCTTCTGGAGTCCATTTCAGCTCACGCCTACTGCTTCAGTGACTCCATCCAGCCGCCTCATTCTCTGTCGTCCCCTTCTTCTCTTGCCCTCAATCTTCCCCAGCATTAGGCTCTTCTCCAGTGAGTCCTTCCTTCTCATTAGGTGGCCAAAGTATTTGAGTTTCAACTTCAAGATCTGGCCTTCTAAAGAGCAGTCAGGGTTGATCTCCTCTAGGACTGACCAGTTTGATCACCTTGCAGTCCAAGGGACTCACAGGAGTCTTCTCCAGCACCATAGTCAAAGGCCTCAATTCTTAGTCCTCATTCCAACTTTGAAATAAATATTAATTAGAAGTTATTGAAGTATGTTATTATTTATTTGACTTCAGCCTTGCCCGTCTCCAGACTTACCCTGGGCGGCTTTTTCTATTGCTGATTACAATTAAAAGAAATACTAAGGCTCTCCATGTGGCCTTTTAGTATCCAAATGTTATTTTTATTCATGTTTATTCAGAAGCAAGCTTAATTTTATTGCAGCCTCAGATGTTAAGAATCAAGTCTCAGACTCAAACTGAGACATGTCTCATGTGTCTGTCTGTATAGTATGGAGAAAAGGCTAATACCTTTCAATGATCAGAAATTACAATAATATTAAGACTACCCATATGCGGATAGTCCTTGATTTATGGCAATTAAGCCAAAATTTCTATTGTTAAGCAAGACAGGTGTTAAGTAACGTTTGGCCGATTTTACGATCTTTCATGGCATAATTGTTAACTGAATCACTGCAGCTGTTAATAACACCGTTAAGTGAATCTGGCTTTCCCATTGACTATGCTGGTCAGAAGGTGACAAAAAGTGATCACATGAGCAACCATCGTAAATATGAGCAAGTTGCCAAGCATCTAATTTTGATCACATGACCATGGGAATGCTGCAACAGTTGTGTGAAAAATGGTTATTTCAGTGCCATTGTAAATTTGAATTGTCACTAAATGAATTGTTGTAAGTTGAGGACTACCTGTACAGTTATTTCCTTTGATAGTTAATAGCTTTTAAAGTGCATTTGTTTTATCAGTAAGACAATGTAAGACTAATTTCCATTTATAACAATAGAACTTACAGACTATGTTATTTGTCTAACCATAAAATGGCCAATAGCTAAAGTAACAGTTCTGCAAACCAGCAAATAAGCTTTGGAGAAACATAGCTTGAAATAAATAAAAATTGTATTTTATAATCTAGTACAGGAGACATGCATACAATTACAATAATCATAATTAGATTATTCAGTAAAATAAATATTTAATATCTACACGAACCCAGAGGCTTCACAAAAAGTCATTACTATAATTGTGCAGCACAACCCTAAGCCTGTTTGCTCAAAATAAATATTTATTGAACTCAGTGAAACTTATTCCTTGAGTGTGTTTAGGATATCTCATAAATTAAAGTATCTACAATCAGTCTGAATTTAAAACCCTAGTTTATAAATAAGTTTTTAAATGAATGAACTATAAATTATCAATGGCCCTTACTTTAGGCTTATAACTAGATGTATATATGCCTATTCTATCAGGAAGTCTTTCCCATTCAAGCCGTGGAAAATACCTTTCCATATCCACATTATTTCTCTTTGTAGTATATATCTTTGTAATACATATTTTACAAAATGGAAATCCACCATTTTTCTCATGAAAATGAGGCTCAGAAAGAGCAATTTGTAGCAATGCCAATGAGGCCTTTTCTAGTTTTCCTAACTATATAAGAATTTTGTTGTGAACAGCTAGATAGTCCCAAGAACTTTGAAACACCATCATCATGACATCGTCATTCTCCATATGTAAGACTGATACAAAACTGAATAGCTGGGGCTGGAATTAAAAACTACAAGTATATGAAAATATGAAAAATGAGAGCATACACAAATAGAACAATTTACAAAGGAAAACAAAATGAGCAGTAGCATTTGCAAAAAGAATCCTACAATATACTTGAAATATGATTATCAGCTCTGAACTTTCAGCAAAATATTACATATATTTTTTAAGCATCAACAAAATGTACAGTCATTTCTTTCTGAAAAGTCATGTCAGATAATTCAAAATCCATTTTAAGGCTTGACTTCTGGACACAAAAGGTTACACAGTGAAGAGATATATCCATCGATATATAATTCACATTACTTAAAGACATACCATTAAAATCCATCCACTTATGAATAAGTTTACCTGAGAATGGAAAGTGCATATTTCTTTTTTTAAAAAATACTAAAGGAAAAAAGTCTTTTAATTTTCAAGAAATAAATCTTGAATTGCTTATAATTACAAGATAATATACCTGTCTTTTCAGTTTAGGCTCATTTGCAAGTATACAAGTATAATAAAACAGAAATCCATTCATAAATATGCTGTTTACATTCACAGAAAGCACTCCACTGACAATCCTAAATACAAGTCAAAGATAGCCTGAGCCCCAAAACCATATTTTGATTCTGCATTGAAAGGAAAGTCACCACCGAGTCAACCGTCTAAAAATGTACTATTTGGCAATAATATTTATTCAACACTCTCACTCCCCCCCAGGACCCTTCTGTTGTTTCACTTAACAATTTCAGCAATCTTGGCACTCCATCTCTATGGCCATGGTCACTTTGCAGTATAATTTCTTCTTTAAAAATGGCAAAGGGACCTCAGGGAAATTCAGTAGTAAAAGTTAATTATGATAGGAAGCCACCAGCTAGGCTGAACTTTCTAACACATGATTGTTGTCCACTTGAATTCTCCACCCTTCTAGGCTGGTCTTCTCTCTTTACTCCAGCTCCAGGAAAACAGAAATACTTGGCGTCTTCCTCTCCAAAGTCCAGTACTGAAGAACTATCAATTCAAATACACAAAAGATAGCAGTATAATCTTGTGGTCAGGCAGGTAAGGAAGGTGTAATAGGAAATTTCTTCTAAAACCAAACCAATAGCTATAGAAGAAGTTTATTGGAAAGTGACAGTCTTCCATTTATCATTAATGTTTGATAAAACTAAGGAAAAGTTGTCAAAGCACAGTAAGATAGGAGAAAAGGCATACCGTCGCTTTACCCAATCAAGAATAACACTCTATGATTCTCTGAATTTAGCCAACAAATCAGAATGCTTAAAGACTAAAGCCACTTTCCTAATGACTCTTGGAATTATAAAGGTGCAGCCGGGCTTTCATCATTTCTATCTTTGCAAATGTGATTTGAAGAAAGACTTCTGGTGGGGGGGGAGAGAAGCTGGATTTCATCTATTTCTCAGTGTGGGATCAATGTTTAGATGCTTTAGGGAGACTGATGCCAAACTAAAACTAGGGATATGTCATACCTTTTTATTACTATGTCACCCTTCTACATTGTTCCTAACATGTCAAAGCTTACTAAGTAGCAACAGTGTCCAATTTTCTTCCTTTTGGCTTTGACATGCAATCAAATGAACTGCAGAGTAAATCATTGAGCTCTGAGCACCATTTCCTGATAATGCCTCTGAAGCCATAGGGGCCTCTATGAATCAATGCTGAGTATGGTCAAGCGGGAGGGTCAGAGGACTTCAAAGGTAACAAGAAACATGTTTGAAGGTATCTATGGACACGTTCTTAAAAAGAATAAAGCTATTTTTCTTTCCATTGACCCACCCAACTGTCATTTTATAAGGTGATATATTTCAATGTTTTCGGGATCAGCATCATAACTGGTATCAAAATGTGCTATTATGTTATCGTGCTGTCACAATCCAGAGTCCTAGGGCCACATTAGCAGCCAAGAGTGCACTGCCAGCAAGTAAAATTAAGAAGCCAAGAAGCTCTCTGTTTTGCTTTTCAACAATAAATTTGCTAGCAGTAGCTTCCAAGAAAGAATTCAATATCCATTGGCCATCCAAAGCAAAACAGGGAATTGCATTAACAACAGCCAGTGCTCCAGAGAGTGAAATCAGGTATCTGTTTAAGCTTGTTAAGGTACATGATCATAGTCATTTTTAAAAAACACATATAAATTTGGGAACACAGCAATGTAACTGAACTAATATTTTTATTCATTCTTTATAATTCTTTATTGATAGCAAAAACCAAAATCAGTAAGGTCCTAGTTGTAAAATGTATTTTTATACAAGATAAAGGAAGAGACTTTACATAAGGAAGAAACATGTTGAGAAAGGATATAAAGCTTAGACAGCATTATATTTGCCCCTACAATGGTCATAAAAACTAGTCTGCCATTACACCAGTTATCGGCAGTATACATCTTTAATAAATTAATAATTTTTTAAAATGACTGCATATGTTTTATTTAATGTTTTAAAAAAGAGCTATTCTAACTTGGAAATGGATAATCTAAAACACTAGTCATGTTTATAATTCTCAGCAATAGCTATATGCTATTGCAGCATATTAGAATATACAGTATATTATTCAATTCTCATACAAATGATGAAACATATTGCTAAACAGTCACTAAATGAGGCAGTCATTAAACAAGGACTACCTGTACTTATAGTGACCTTGTTCCTATAGGCTTAAAGATGTGAAAAGCTTCTAATATTATAGAAGCCAAACAGAACGGGGCAAGGTCTCCTTTATGAGTCCCCAACTCGTCCTGGTACTCTGTGCAGGAGTGGTGCAGACCTAATTACCCAGGTTATAATCTACATGGTTTCTATCTCCCTTTCCAGATTTTCACTGAAAGAAATGTATCTTCTTTTAAATGGCTGAAGTGAATATCATGTTTCCATAGCTATATTGACTATCCCACTACCAATGGAATCCCTGATTGAACTCAAGCAGTCTTGGACATGCTATAGGACAGGGCTTTTCAACCAGTGGTATGCGTACCACAAGTGGTACTTTGGCATGTGGCATGTGACCCTCCTAGAGAAGTGTAGTGGGGGAGAGGAATGAGCTGAAGCGACCCAAGCCTGAGGGACAGGCAGCTGGAACTGCAGGACTGTCGGGGCTCGGCAGAAGCCCCAGGAGCACTGGCAGGGGTCCAGCTGACTGGCACTTCCAGAAGCAGCGTGTAGCTGGAGGTGAACTGAAGAAAAGGGGGGGGGAGGAAAAGAGAGGATATCAAAGGAGGTAGTTTTGGCAGGAAAGGGGGAAAAAGACAACAGCGAAAGAGAAGGGGATAGAGAAGAAGCTATGGAAGGAGAACTCAGCAGGCAGTGAGGAAAAAGAGACAGGGAAGAAGGAAGCTGTTGCTGAAAGAAAAGGTCCCCTGATTCGTTTTCTCCAGCCAGGAGAATGCAATCGGTGCTGATGAAATGAAAAGCTGGGAGACCAGTATTTCGGAAAGGAGATTAGTTTATTTCGGAAGCCAGTGGGTTCCTGGTCAACTGGCAGCTTGAATTGGTTACCATAAGGATTTTTATATTTTATAGCGTTTTGTAATTCAGAGGTTCGGTTTGTGTGCTTCGGTTATTGGAATATTTTAGTCTGTTTCACAAAGGCTAGCAATGAGTCCAAAGTGTTGGCTTCCATAGGTTTAATCCCTTTAAACAAATGTAATTAGTTTTACCTCATCTTGAATTTGTCTACGGCTTTTAGCAAGTTTTCTTTGTAGGTAAACAGGCTTAATTTAAGGTTATCGCTTTTCGCAATTGCCTGAGCCTTTTAGACTCCAGTTGCTACATTGTTTAAACTGAGACACGCCTGAGGCAGCTTAAAGGGGGGGGGGGAACGTAGTCAGTGTTTCTTTATTCTGGGAGGCTTTTGTGAGCCTTTCTTTGCTTTGTGCTTGATTCCTGTGTCTTTAGGGGTACAATGAAGGGACTGGGGGTGCATTCTTACTACACTGCAGGAGGAGAGCTCAGAAGGTAGTGGTGCATATTAATAAATATGGATAAATCCATCATACATTTGTCAGTGCAAAGGGAAAGTGATTCAGCAAAGGAACTGCCACCGAAGAAACTAAACAGGTACTTTTTCCCTACACTTTGTAACATTTTATTAGATTATAGAATAAAAGACAAAAATACAAAAGCAAATAGTAGGACACAGTGGGGAGGAAAAAGTGAGGGGGAGAAGGGAAAAAGTACAGACTTCCCCTGTTGCAGTAGAAGGAAGCATTAATGCTGAACCTCAACTTTTTACTTTTCCATAATATTATAAACTAGCCATTTCTATAACAACAAATGAATCTAATCAGTAAAACCCCAAATCCCCCCCCCAGATATTGTCGTCCTAAAAGTGGTATAATCTGTGAAAAGGTTGAAAAGCCCAGCTATAGGAAACCTCAAAGTGTGTGGTATGTGATCTTAACACTCAACTTGACAAGTGCAGCTCATTTCCATATCTTTATCCAGAATGTTTTGAAATCTAGTCATTAAGCCACATGCTTAATCTATTTCTTGTCATAAAAGGAAGTCAGCATTCTAGACAGCAAATTGTCTAGAATGCCCACTTCCCATGGACAAGAGTTGTTATGGAATTATCCATGTTATAAATTTAATAAACAAAGAAATTCATTTATTCAGGCTTTTTAAAGATTTAATGTTAACATTTTAATCTGTAACTACCGTATATACTTGAGTATAAGCCGACTCGAGTATAAGCCGAGACCCCTAATTTTACCCCCAAAAACTGGAAAAAGTTATTGACTCGAGTATAAGCCGAGTATAAGTATAAGCTTGGCCCCTTCTTAGCAACATATCTATATTCTGTGCCACGACGAGCCGCTCGTTGACTCTGGCAGCATCCCGGAGCTGGCTCGGCCGCGGTTCGCAGGGTCCGCTCATCAGGCTGCCAGGCTTCCTGGCAGCACATCCCGCAGGGAAGGTCTGCTAGGGAGGCGGCAGTCAAGCATTGTTTCCCTCGTGCGTGTGTGTGTGTGTGTGAGACCTGCGGGAACGGCTGGTAGAGGTGGCGGCAGTCCGGCGTTTCCCCCCCTCATGCATGCGTGCGTGTGTCAGACCCGCGGGAATGGCTGGTAAGGAAGCGGCGTCCCCCCCCCTCCTGTGTGTCGGGCCCACGGGGCTTGACACACAGAGAAACGCAAATGCCGGACTGCCGCCACCTTTACTAGCCATTCCTGCGGGTCTGACACACACACACACACGCACGAGGGGGAGAAACAACGCTGGACTGCCGCCACCTCTGCCAGCCCTGCAAGCCTCTGCCGCTTGCAGGGCTGGCAGAGGTGGCGGCAGTCCAGCGTTGTTTCTCCCCCTCGTGCGTGCGTGTGTGTGTCAGACCCACGGGAATGGCTGGTAGGGAAGCGGCATTCCGGCATTCCCCCCCTTCCTGTGTGTCAAGCCCACGGGGCTTGACACACAGAGAAACGCAAATGCCGGACCTTTACTAGCCATTCCTGCGGGTCTGACACACACACACACACACACACACACGCACGCACGAGGGGGAGAAACAACGCTGGACTGCCGCCACCTCTGCCAGCCCTGCAAGCCTCTGCTGCTTGCAGGGCTGGCAGAGGTGGCGGCAGTCCAGCGTTGTTTCTCCCCCTCGTGCGTGCGTGTGTGTGTCAGACCCACGGGAATGGCTGGTAGGGAAGCGGCATTCCGGCATTCCCCCCCTTCCTGTGTGTCGAGCCCACGGGGCTCGACACACAGAGAAACGCAAATGCCGGACTGCCGCCACCTTTACTAGCCATTCCTGCGGGTCTGACACACACACACACACACACACACACACACACACGCACGAGGGGGAGAAACAACGCTGGACTGCCGCCACCTCTGCCAGCCCTGCAAGCCTCTGCAGCCCCGGGGCTGCAGAGGCTTGCAGGGCTGGCAGAGGTGGCGGCAGTCCAGCGTTGTTTCTCCCCCTCGTGCGTGCGTGTGTGTGTCAGACCCACGGGAATGGCTGGTAGGGAAGCGGCATTCCGGCATTCCCCCCCCTTCCTGTGTGTCGAGCCCACGGGGCTTGACACACAGAGAAACGCAAATGCCGGACTGCCGCCACCTTTACTAGCCATTCCTGCGGGTCTCACACACACACACACACACATACACACACGCACGAGGGGGAGAAACAACGCTGGACTGCCGCCACCTCTGCCAGCCCTGCAAGCCTCTGCCGCCCCGGGGCTGCAGAGGCTTGCAGGGCTGGCAGAGGTGGCGGCATTCCAGCGTTGTTTCTCCCCCTCGTGCGTGCGTGTGTGTGTCAGACCCACGGGAATGGCTGGTAGGGAAGCGGCATTCCGGCATTCCCCCCCTTCCTGTGTGTCGAGCCCACGGGGCTTGACACACAGAGAAACGCAAATGCCAGACTGCTGCCACCTTTACTAGCCATTCCTGCGGGTCTGACACACACACACACACACACACACACACACGCACGAGGGGGAGAAACAACCTCATTTCCATTCAAAGGAATTGGATTTCTGCTGTGCCTTAATTATTTCTGGACTGAAAGCGTGGTGACTTTCATAGTGGGGAGCGCTATCTGTCTCTTCCCCTCCTCATTCCCCCCACTCCTCTGTAGGGCAGCTACAGGTTTCTTTGTTTTCTGTAATTCAGTGACCAAGGCCTTTCGGGGGCAAAAGGCCTCTTTCTGTTGAGGTGGGGGCTGGTTTCTGAAGGAGGCTGCAGCCCCCTGAGAGTTGAAGACCCCCCCCTGCCCGCCCACCCTCTCTGGGGGCGCCCTGGGGGCTTCCCTGGCAAGGAAGCCCGGCTGCCCATTCACGGCCACCCGGGTTGCCCCCCCAGCTTCGGCAGAGATCAGTCCGGCTGGGGGGGGTGGACGTCGGGCTCGGCTCGTTGCGGCCGGACCGGTGTGTCCCCACGTGGGCCCTGGGCTGCGCCCCCGGCGACTCCGCCCCCTCCCCTCCGGGCCGGGCTTCTCTCCGCCCGTCCGCCCGCTGGCGGGCTGGCTGGCTGGGCTGCTGCGCGACTGAGCTCCGCCCGGCGCCGGACTGCAGCGCCGCTGCTGGTCCTGGGCGAGGCAGCGGGCGAGCGAGCGAGCGCGCTCCGCAGGGCAGGCTCTCTCCGCCGGGACGCGGGCGGTGGCGGCTGGCTGTGGCTTCGGGGCGAGCGAGCGCGCTCCGCAGGGCAGGCTCTCTCCGCCGGGACGCAGGCAGCGGCTGGCTGTGGCTTCGGGGCGGCGCTGAGCTGCGCAGCCGGCCTCCCGCCCTGCCTGCCCCCCGGCCGGTGCCTTCGCCCCGCAAGCCCCCCCGACTTGCCCGGAGGAAGCGGCGGCGGCGGCGCGGCGCTGCGGGCCGGGACGGGAGGGGGGCGCGGGCTGGCTGGCTGGGCTGCTACGTGACTGAGCTCTGCCCGGCGCCGGACTGCAGCGCCGCCGCTGGTCCCGGGCGAGGCAGCGGGCGAGCGAGCGCGCTCCGCAGGGCAGGCTCTCTCCGCCGGGACGCGGGTGGCGGCGGCTGGCTGTGGCTTCGGGGCGGCGCTGAGCTGCGCGGCTGCCCTCCCGCCCTGCCTGCCCCCCGGCCGGTGCCTTCGCCCCGCAAGCCCCCCCAACTTGCCTGGAGGAAGCAGCGGCGGCGGCGCGGCGCTGCGGGCCGGGAGGGGAGGGGGGCGCGGCGGGGCCTGCCCCTCCTGCCGAGGAGCCGAGCCCGGCGGCGTGTGTGTGTGTGTGTGTGTGTGTGTGTGTGTGTGTGTGTGTCAGACCCGCAGGAATGGCTAGTAAAGGTGGCAGCAGTCCGGCATTTGCGTTTCTCTGTGTGTCAAGCCCCGTGGGCTCGACACACAGGAAGGGGGGGAATGCCGGAATGCCGCTTCCCTACCAGCCATTCCCGTGGGTCTGACACACACACGCACGCACGAGGGGGAGAAACAACACTGGACTGCCGCCACCTCTACCAGCTCTGCAAGGCTCTGCCGCTCCCTTCTCTCAGCAGCCTGGCCCGAACGAAGGGACAGTTCTTTTTTTTTTGTTCACTGGAGTATAAGCCGAAGTGGATTTTTTCAGCCCAAAAAGTGGGCTGAAAAATTCGGCTTATACTCAAGTATATACGGTATTTGTTTATACATTTACTGATGTTTTATTATATCTTTGTAAGCCATTAAGAAAATGGATAGTGTATAATTTTATTTGTGTGTGTGTGTGTGTGTGTGTGTGTGTGTGTGTATAATTTTCCTTGATAAGATTAAAAATGTGAATCCCAGGCATATTAAAATTAACAAACTAAGTGAACACTGGGATGGAATAAGAAAAACTAAAACAGTTTTTATTGTTAAAAGATCAAACTTTCGTTGACTAACTGCCAATGTCGTCAGGATGGAAACGTTGGGGTAGGGAGATCACATTTACACTGTTAGTGTCTCTGCACTCCGCTCACGGACTGCGTCACCGGTCTGTTCGTTGAGGCCAGCCGTATTCCTTTGAGTCGTCGCGCATCTGGATGGCCTCAACGAACACACCGGTGACGCGCTCCATGAGCAGAGCGCAGACACTAACAGTATAAATGCGATCTCCCCACCCCAACGTTTCCATCCTGACGACATTGGCAACGAAAGCTTGATCTTTTAACAATAAAAACTGTTTTAGTTTTTCTTATTCTATCCCAGTGTTCACTTAGTTTATTTTTATACACACACATACACACACACACACACACACACACACGTGTGTGTGTATATGTATATATGTATGTGTATGCATATATGTATGTATGTATATGTATATATATATATTTATTCTACCCCACAGGCAAAATATGCAAAATAAGTTAGAAGAGGCTGTTCAAAAGGTAAAAACTCAAATGGCTGTAGTCATTGGATATTTTATATGCAGGACAGATACTCCCAGTGTCTTCTCTCAAAAAGTTCACACAAATATGAAAGGATACTTGCAAAATGTTTCCATTATTAAAGGAAGGTCCAAAGTTAGAAAGCTGTATCGAGGTACAAAGCTGCTGAGGCTCACTTAAACAAAGAAAGAATTTTCTAAGTTTGCTACAAAATCAAGGAGCATTTCAACACAAATCATGTCTAAATCTCTCTTCACAACAAATACAACTTTTTCTTTCATTCCCCATGATGTATGGTAACATCACTTCAATAACTATGCCACATTCATAGTTGGTCTATTTTTTGTGAAAACAGCAGGTCTAACACATAATACACTTACTGTTGTTTTAGAATCAATTGTCTATAGTATAGAGGAATAATATGCAGCTGATCTTTGTATCTGAACATTACATATGTATTTTAGTAGAAGAAAGCTAAAGACAAAAACAGGAAATATATTCCATATCAACTGCCTATAGCATTCATGTCCCTAGGTATGTGTTATTTACATAAAGTACAGGTAGTCCTTGACTTATAACAATTCATTTAATGACCGTTCAAAATTACAAAGGCACTGAAAAAAGTGACATGACCATTTTCACACTTATGACCATTGCAGGATCCCCATGGTCATACGATTTACTTTCGGATGCTTGATAACTGGTTCATATTTATGATGATTGCAATGTCCTGGGGTCATATGATCACCTTTTGTGACCTTCTGATGAGCAAAGTCAATGAGAAAACCTGATTCACTTAACAATGGTGTTACTAATTTAAGAACTGCAATCCTTCACTTAACAAGTGTGGCAAGAAAAATCATAAAATGGGGCAAAACTCACTTAACAAATTTCTCACTTAGCAACACACATTTTGGGCTCAATTGTAGTCATAGGTAGAGGACTATCTGCAGTGAACAAATACAGGTAGTCCTTGAGTTATGATTGCATTGAAATCTTCCCATCATGGTTATAAGTCACGATGGTCATAAAATGAGGCTAGACTAGACTCATTTATGATCTTTTTGCGGCACTCATTAAGTGAACTTCATGGTTGCTGAGCAAAATAATGGTTCACTTAATGGGCATTTTTGCCGAAAAACAGAAATAAATGCCTAGTTTGGCAAAAATGTCGTAAAACACAGTCATGTCACTGCAGGACACTTGAAATGGCTATAAATGCAGGCTAGTTACTGAGCACTCGAAATGAAGTCACATGAACATGGGCACAGGGACCTGCCCATTGGAAACAGGTCATAAATACCCCACGGAGATGCATCATAATTTCGAACAGTTGCTAAGCAACCAGTTATAAGTCAAGAATTATCTATAAAAGGAATCCATTATATTTATGGCTAAATATTAAAAATATTATCTATGTTGAGATTTGTTTTTGATGTCAGTGGTTTAAAGCTGAAAATATAAACTTTATGAAGTTCAAAAAAGTCTATATACATACAGATTAAGAAACCTTAATTTCGTGACAAAATTAGGACTCAGTATCTTAAGACAAACTTTTACCAAACACTGAAAGAATGGTAAATGGCAAAAGAAGCCATGCAAAAGCATTTATTAGAATGTCTTGTAGCAATATTTTCATATTCCTGAACCAGTTACCCAAACTTTCCCTGTTTCAGTTAAGAACCAATGATCAACATACATACACATGTATAAAATATTATTTTTCAGTTTATGAAATGCATGGCTACAGAATAAGCTTCATATTGAGGTAAGCTTTTTTGTAACTGAAGTACGTATATTTATTTTGCATACATGACCAAATACATATGCATATAATCTAAATGAAAATATATAAATTTGATTACTGTGGAAATAGGGCAGCAATAAAAAACTGTATAATGCCTGATAAACAGAAAGAAAGAAAGAAAGAAAGAAAGAAAGAAAGAAAGAAAGAAAGAAAGAAAGAAAGAAAAAATCAGCCAACTGTAATCTGTATGTTGTGTTTTTTACATGCTCAAATTCTGTTAGCATCCTCACCAAATCACACATACCTGTATATTGGAGATGCATTGGATGACCAACAAAGAGCATATCAATTTGAGGAGGATGCTTCACCCTTATGAGCTTGGTTTGATTTTCCAAGGAAGGCGTCACACACGTACTTGGGATAAAATCCTTTGGGCAATCTTTGTTTGTTTGGCAGAGCTCACTGGCCTCAATAGTTTTCCGTGCTGGCAAACAAGCATACTGGGTCTGAAATTTAAGTAAGTATTAAATGTATGCCATTGAGAAACATTCACTATATGTAGGCCATGACAAGCTAGATGGAAAACAAGAAAACTACATTTTAGTTATTTTACATATTCATTACCATTTCTTCAGAATGAGGCTTCTATGAGCTCTACAAAACTAAAACTTCCACAATTTCCAGGCAGTATCTCCAAAGTACAATGGCTGTAAATGCAACAATATGCTATAAACATAATGTTATATTCCAAGTGGCAGAATGACTAAATAAATAACCTGAGGGAACATTAAGGAGAGATGAGAGAAAAATCCAACTAAAAGTGAGTTGGGAAATATAGAACCATTGGCCCAGTAGACAGGCAACTCTTTTTGGTACATCACTGGACAGGTAAAAAGTGTTGGGCTCTTTGGCTTGCTGAACTTGGCTGTTTTCTTGCAGGCATTTCCTTACCAGGTAACATAATCAAGTGAATGGGAGAGTAGAATTAGTTGGCTGTTAAGTCTTTCTTCCTTCATGGTTTATTATGGTATTGTTTCTTCTTGGACTGTTTGTGTGATGCTGTACCCTTCTTACAAGGATGTTGATTGCTAGCAAGGATGTGTTCTGTGCTGTTTGCTTCTTCTTTGACTCGGTTATATCCTTCACATGGTATAGATTGACTTTATGGGTTGGCTGATAGCTGATATGTCTGAATTCTAGGAATTCCCCAGCACTTTTGGATTTAATTTAATGTACAGTATCAAGTTTCCCATTTGAAATTGTGGTTGAATTTGTCTGTGTGCTGAGGCATTAATGATTTTCATCATGTCTTCTGATTACAACATGATGTTTGTGGATGCATTCTGCCAATCTTCTACATGTCTGTGCAGCATAGGCCTTACATCATACAGTATGTTTCAGATGGCCTTCTTTAATGTCTGTGTCTTTAGGTTTGCTTAAGATGCTTTGGACTGATTTTGTTGGTTTGCATGCTACAGTGATACTTTGGTTGGCCCAGACATATAGTATATAGTGATTTTTTTAAAAAAAAGGTTGTTACGGTTGTTAAGCACTTTTTAATGAAGTTGTGTGGTTGTCTGTTATGTTAAAAGATATTATACATATAATCTGTTTCCTCTTTTTGAGGTTCCGGATACTGCAACATGAAAATGCTTTTGATAAGATGGGTGACTGCATAAATTAGATGCTATTAGGAACCTCTCCTAACTTTTATCATCTGCAACTTTGGTAAGCATTCCTTCAACTCCCTCCTCTATATCATTGATAAAAGTGCTGATGTAATGCTCTATTTGAGATGTTTCTCCAGGTAGATTTGACAGTATTTATAACTACACTTTGAGTATGATCCTTGAGGCAACTGTGGAATTGTCAAACCTGTATTTGACCATTTTCGTAATAAGGATGCCATGAAAGGTTTTGTTTTTGTTTTTTTAATCCCATTTATATCCCGCCCTTCTCTGAAGACTCAGGGCGGCTTACAATCTAAGCACAATCAATGTGCTTAGCAATAGCCTTCATTCTATGTATATGCCTGCTTATTAGGGCTTTCGCCCCCCCCCCCAAGCAGCATTATTACAAAGTCAGCTTATTGCCCCCAACAATCTGGGTCCTTCTTTTGTCAAAGAACCTTTGGTAAAGCAAAGATATACTGTGTCTACATTTCCCCAATCAACTAGGCTAACAATATATATTAGTTACAAGGTGGTTATTATGTGTAGAACCTTCAATCCTAAAGAAAATATGTTCTCTAATATTGGAAGTAAAAAGGGCATTTTTAAAGAAATATGAACACGCCATTTCAGCACAATAAGGTGGTTATTTGCATTAAAAGTAAGCAGTTTAGTTTTGCTCTATGTCTACTATCAAACCTTATTTACTGCAACATCCTGTTATTTCTGCCAGCCCTAACATTTGAGAAAATTTAGCTAGAGCATTCAAGTGTGAGATAGTGTTTTTAAATGAAAAATATGCACATCCACTTTTCATATCATTCATTTTATTATTTTTAATTTCTGATACAATAATTCTGACATAAAACTAGTTTGTATACTATTGAATTTAGAAAACATGTACTTTTCTCATCTATTTATATAAAAACTTACCATATGGCTGTTCAATTTATTACTGTATGAAAAGCAGACATCTGTGAGGCTATTGTTATTACAACATTCAACAGTGCCATCAAGTCTTTTAAAACCTAAGGACAAGGGCAAAGGCAACTTATTATATTTTCAAATATCATACACCCACTGACCTGTAATGCAATAAAAACTCAACCATCACCACTTCTGCAGGGTTTCTCTCTCTCTCTCTCTCTCTCTCTCTCTCTCTCTCTCTCTCTCTCTCTCTCTCTCTCTCTCTCTCTGTGTGTGTGTGTGTGTGTGCACGTGTGCGCGTGTATAAAGGCACAGTCTCAGTGGCAATCAGAAATAGCTAAAAGTAGCCATCAGTATCCATATCCTGTGACTATTTCCCATTCATCTTTATAAAAATACTTTGATATAAAACAAAGTGTAGGACTATTGTGGGGGTGAACTACTGAGGAAGTTGCAAGAGACTCATTTACAACAGTGCACTGACACTCTAGAGCTGCTTTCAAGTCTCTATGACAAGAAAATAGATGAGTTCTGAAATTTATGCGGTCCTTATATTTTTTTTTATTTTTTTTTAATTTTAATTCCATTTATATCCCGCCCTTCTCCGAAGACTCAGGGCGGCTTACAAGCTTTGCAGTATATATCCTGACAGTGCTGTGATGAAAGCCAAGCCAAACCCTCCAAATTCATCAGTTCAGATTCTGCTCCAGAGCAAACACTGCAAAACTGTTATAGTGCTTCCTCTGGAGTTACAGGCAGACTTGCTGCCCCCTGATGAAAACTACTTCAACCCACTGTTCCTTTGGGATTCTTCTTCCTCCATGGACCAATTACCAGTTGGTACCCTGGTATTCTTTCCCCACATAATGTTTCCTTACTAAAGCATTGACCAACTTACTTTTCTTTATCTTTCCACAAATATGAGTTTTGGAAGGTAAACAGCAAAGAAAGGAAGCATTGGCTGATTTACATTTTTGCAGTCTCCCATTGGCTAGCTGGAAGGAATGCTGGCCAGTTCAAGCAAGCGGTCAAGATTCACTTTGCAGCTGCTATGTGTTTGAATGCTGAAGGCAAAAGCATAGATTAACTTGCTAGGCAAGAGGCTACCTGGGAGACCAGAACATAGGAACAGCCCAGCAAATTCACAATATAATTTTGCACTAGCAGGCTCTAAATATTAAAATATTAAAAAGGAGACACTGTGTTGCAGCAGGTAAACTAAATCCATAAAACCTGACAATTCAGCTGGTAAGTATGAGTAGACATTTCAACCCAGACTAAGCAAATATTTTCAAATTATAATCAACTATATAAGCAAACAATAATAATTTTGAAATGAAAGAGTCATCTGATTAACGAGTTGACAATCTAGTAATTGATTTAACATTTTAAATCAAAATGTGTAGTTTTCAAAACAATTGTTATATGATTATACTAGGCCGTACTTTTGAAGAGGAATTCTCTTCCCAAGTAAGAATACTGCTTAAGACAGTGAATTAACAATAATATTTGGGGGGGGGGCAGTTTCCAATGACGTCGCTGCAACATGGGCGCTGGGGAATGAAGATCCGCTCCTCAAGCCCTATTTCTACCTGATTTCTGGGGGGTCCAACAGGACCAAAAGTCGCCCCGTAGAGGCGACTGGCCAAAGGGTGAAACTTTGCAGATTGCGGGCCAGTGATAGCTGTCCTGCTTGATCCAAAGGAGCCCTCAGGACCGGCAGGAAGAAAGGCTGACTGCACCCATGCAGTCAGCCAGAAGCAGCTGATCGTCGGAGACAAAGAATACTAACAAGTGGAAAACAAAACAGCTGATTCGGGTGAGACTACTTTCCTTACCTCTCTACAAGCGACCGGTTCTGGGAAAAAGAACTCAAAAGCAAGAAATCCCTAAGCTTCGGGGGGGGGGGGTTTCTACCCCTCCCTCCTGAACTATAAGCGGCAGTTTAATTTTGGGGAAATTAAAACTGACATAACAATATTGTAAAGATAATTGAGGCATAAAGGAAGGATAACTTTGGAAACTTTTGTATTTATAAATCTTTTTTTACTCCTTGTTTGGAAACCATTGGATTTTAACTTTTTTAAAGTATGGTGGGAATGGACATCTAATGACATCTAGTGGCAAAATTGAGAACTACATTTAACCTTGCTATTTTTTTTATCTTACTAAGTTGTTTGGACTGGAGTTTTCAAATTTGGCTGGATGCCCAGACACAGCTTATAGTTTAAACACTTTGGTGTCCTTGGAATTTATAGTCTTGAAGATTGTGGCTGAAAAAGAAAAGACTATTTTTGTATTGCCCTTTTCTATAGCATTGGATTACAATTATAAATAAAAAATGTTTTTGAAGTCATCTGACTTCCTTGGAGTACAAATACAGCTTGACCTGGAATTATTATAAGCTGTTTTGAAAGAATGAATAACAAGACATTTCTTCTAACAGAACACTTTGTGTTATAAATTATGGTATATATTTTTTTCTCTATTTTTTTTCTTCCTTCTCTTTTTTCCCTTTTGTTCTTTTTTTTTACTACTTACTATTTTTTATTATTTACTTGTCCTATTTGTTAGGAGCCTATTGGCTTATAAATTTTGACTTACTTGATGGATTATAAAGTATGATTAAAAGATAAAGATGAGCGTCCCCAATCTATCTAAAGTTGGAAAAAAGGAACCTCTGCTCCCTCTTCTGCTTCTGCAAGTCTATCAGAGATCAATTGATACAATGTTTCAACAAGAAAAGGCTAATAACTTCCAAAAGGAAACTCAAGCAACATTACAAGCAATTCAAGGGGCAATTGCTACTCAAATGGTGGTTACAACAAGAAACCATGAGATGAAAAGTGATTTTGATAAAATGAATCAAAAAATTAATAACATGGACTCTGAATTTGAAAATTTTAAACAGATGATTACAGATAATCAACAAAGAATCCAAAAAATAGAAGATAAATCAACTGAGGTTGACCAGAAATTAGAAGTCTTAAAAAGATAAAAATCAGAAATTGATGCAAATAAATGGAGAACTAGAAGTCTCAATAGCTGGGATGGAGATGGAAAGAGCCTCATATTTTTTAAGATTTCAAAATATAATGGAAGATAAGGAAGAGGATCTTCTAGACGGAATTATTGGTAGACTCATTAGGAATCGGGAAACAGGAAATGGAAGGAGAATTAGATCAGATCTATCGAGTCAACTCAAACTATGCTAGAAGAAATAAAGTCCCCAGGGAAGTACATGTTAGATTTCTCAAAAGATCTACAAGAGATGAGATTCTGAGAAGAGTAAAAGACGAACCTTTGAAATACAAAGAAAAAGAAATTGTAGTCCTCAAACAAATTCCTAGGAGAATAGAGAATCTCGAAGAGAATACCAGTTTCTAACTAGGAAATTAGTTGAAAAAGGAGAGAATTTCAGTTGTCTGATTCCAGATGGGATTTTAATCTATTGGGACATGAAAAGATATAGATTGGATATGCCACTTAAAGCAATGGAATTCTTCCAACAACCATAGAGCATTTCTGGAAGGAGGTGATTTTGAATCTGGTACAAAGAGAGAAACAAAGAAACAGGAAGAAATGGCAGTAGAAGGAGCAGTCAAACCAAGAGAGGAGGAAGAAATTAAAAATACATACACAGAAGAAGGAGCAAGACCAAGAGATCAGAGACAGATAAGACTGACTAGAAGATTGAGACCTAGATATAATTGAAAGAGATGGAGAAAGAGAGTGGGATTTTGTCAATGAATATAAATGGACTAAATTCTCCCTCAAAAAGGAGAAAATTCTTTACACGATTACAAAAAATAAAAATGGATATAAATTGTCTCCAAGAAACACATATTAAGAGACAACACTATAAGTTGTTAGAACAGCTGAAAACTTAAGGAGAAAATAGAAAAATTTGGAGAAGTGGCAGGGTTGAAAATAAACAGAGAAACAAGAGAAAAGACTAAAGTGCTAACAAAGAATCTAACAGAAAAACAAAAAAAATCAACTAACAAAAAAAATCCTCAAATAGTTAAAAAAGAAATATTTGGGAATTTACTTAACAGCAAAATGTGTAACAATAAAAGAAGTTAACTATGTAAGACTGCTAAAACAAATAAAACTGGACCTGGAAAAGTGGAAAAACCTACAACTTTCAACACTGGGGAGAATAGCAACAGTGAAAATGAATATCTTACCAAAAATACTCTTTTAATTTCAAACGATTCCTGTAAGGCTGGGAAAAGTCTTTTTTGATGAATTGAATACAACAATACTGAAATTTATCTGGCAAGGAAAAAAAAGCTAGAATTAAAGTGAAAATGCTACAAGAAGCAAAAGACAGTGGAGGATTTGGACTGCCAGACTGGAGGTTATACTTCTGAGCAACTATTCTAACATGGCTTAAAGAAAGGATAATGCTTAGAGATAAAAGACTATTTTCCCAGAGGGGCATGACCTACAAATTGGTTGGCATGCCTTTCTGTGGTATGGGAAGAATAAAATACATAGATACTTTCAAAACCATCTTATAAGGAATGCACTCCTCTCAGAATGGAAAAAAATAAAAGAAAAAAATTACATTAAGATACCTGGATCGGAAGCTTTTGTTTACCCAAATTTAATTAATTACAATAAAGTTGTGACTTATAAAGATATCTTGGTCAATGAAAGAAAGTTGAAAGACAAGATTTACAAGAACAAGGTATTGATCTATCATGGTGGCCATATTTGCAAATCAAAATGAGATATGAAAAGATGCTAAAATAATGGGATTCTATAAAGAACAGACAGAATTTGACCAAATACTGTTAAAAATAATGAAAAGTTGATTAAGAAACTCTATTAATATCTATTAAGCTTAAAAGATGGAGAAAGAACAAGTAACATGGTCAGATCATCATCTCCTGCGGCTGGTCTTCCGTTACGCCACCCCCCACCGCTGGGCGGCAGAACCGACCAGGTGGTTCCGCCTCAGGCGCCTAATGGACCTGGAACGGTTCCAGATGGCGCTTGGGTCTATACCCATCGCCCTCACCCACAGCCCAGTCGATGCCTTGGTGGATGCCTGGGAAAGGGCGGCCGCCGGGACACTTGACTGTGTTGTACCCTTGCGACCTCTGACCCAGCGCAGATCCCATTGGGCTCCATGGGTCGCTGCGGAGCTCCAGGAGATGAAGCGTCGGAGACGGGGTCTAGAGAGCGGTTGGAGGTCCAGCCGATCCGAATCTGACCGACTGCAGTTAAGAACCTTTATAAGGTCTTATCTTGCGGCAATGAGGACAGCGAGGTCTAATTACTTCGCTGCCCTCATCGCGTCCGCAGATAATTGCCCGGCCGCCCTGTTTAGAGTGACTCGCGCCCTCCTTAACCAGGAGGTGAGGGAGGATCCCTTGCAGGGACGAGCCGAGGAATTTAGTCATCATCTGGCGGACAAAATCGCTCAGATCCGGGCCGGTCTGGACTCTGGGCAGAGTCTGACATGGAGGAATCAGACGGTCTTGAGCATGTTATCTGGACTGAGTTCGATCCTGTTTCCCCTGATGATGTGGACAGGATCATGGGGAGGCTGAGCACCACCACCTGTTTGTTGGATCCGTGCCCCTCCTGGCTGGTTTATGCGGCCCGGGAGGAGACACGAGGCTGGTTCCAGGCAGTAATAACTGCTTCTTTGAAGGAGGGTGTCTTCCCTGCTGCCTTGAAGGAGGCGGTGGTGAGACCCCTCCTCAAAAAGCCTGCCCTGGACCCGGCTGTTTTAAATAATTATCGTCCAGTCTCCAACCTTCACTTTTTGGCGAAGGTTGTTGAGAGTGTGGTGGCGCATCAGCTTCCTCTCTTCCTGGAGGAAACTGATTATCTAGACCCGTACCAATCGGGTTTCAGGCCCGGACACAGCACGGAGACGGCATTGGTCGTGCTGGTGAATGATCTCTGGCGGGCTCGGGACAGGGGCTGCTCCTCTGTCCTAGTCCTATTAAATCTCTCAGCGGCTTTTGATACCATCGACCATGGTATCCTACTGCGGCGTCTCAGGGGGTTGGGAGTGGGACGCACCGTTTTACGGTGGTTCTCCTATCTCCTGGGCCGCTCGCAGTCGGTGTTGACGGGAGGGCAGAAATCCACCCCTTGTTTGTGGAGTTCCTCAGGGGTCGGTTCTCTCGCCCCTCCTGTTCAACATCTATATGAAGCCGCTGGGTGATATCATTCGCGGTTTCGGGGTGGGGTATCATCAGTACGCTGATGATACCCAACTTTTTCTTTCCACCCTGAACCAACCCAGTGATGCCCTCGCCGTGATGTCCCGTTGCCTGGAGGCGGTCCAGGTCTGGATGGGGAGAAACAGGCTTTGTCTCAACCCTGCCAAGACTGAGTGGCTGTGCATATCAGCATCTCGGGTTAACCAGACCATTCCATCTTTAACGATGGGGGGTGAGGTGTTACCCCCCGTTGATAGGGCTCGCAACTTGGGCGTCCTCCTTGACTCCCGGCTCAATTTTGAAGACCATATAGGAGCTGTGACCAGGGGGGCTTTTGCCCAGGTTCGCCTGGTGCGCCAGTTGTGACCCTACCTGGACCGAGATGCCCTACACAGAGTCACTCATGCGCTCGTGACCTCCCGTTTAGACTACTGCAACGCTCTCTACATGGGGCTGCCCTTGAGGACCACTCGGAGGCTTCAGCTGGTGCAGAATGCAGCTGCACGAGTTGTGATGGGGGTTTCCCGATACTTCCATGTAACACCTCTACTCCGTGAGCTGCATTGGTTTCCAGTTGCCCTCCGGGTGAGATTCAAGGTGCTGGTAATGACCTATAAAGCCCTAAATGGCTTGGGTCCGGGATATCTGAGGGAACACCTGCTGCCAGCATCAAGCTCCCTTCGTCCAGTGCGCTCCCACAGGGAGGGTCTTCTCAGGGTGCCGCCAGTAAAAGATTGCCAGCGGGTAACACCCAGGGGGAGGGCCTTCTCAGTGGGTGCGCCTGCCCTCTGGAACCAGCTGCCCGTGGAGCTGAGGACTGCCCCCGACCTCCGTTCATTCCGCCAGGACCTGAAGACCTGGCTCTTCGAGCTCTCTGACCCAGGCTGAGAATTTTAATTTTAATTTTAATTGGGGGCTTTTACTTTTTCAGGGACTGTTGTAATTTTTTTAATCGTTTTTAACTTTTGTATTTCTTGTTTTAATTACCCTGTAAACCGCCCTGAGTCCTTCGGGAAAGGGCGGTATACAAATCTAATTAAATAAATAAATAAATAAAATAAGTAAAAGAAACAATGATAATATGGGCAAAGAGCTTTGGATATAATATAGAATTAGAAGACTGGCAAAAGTTATGGGGAAGAAATGTCAAATTAACTAAAGCAGTGGCATATAAAGAAAACTTACATAAAATGTTTTACACCATTGAGATTAGCAAAAATGTTTAAAAATACTTTGAATAAGTGTTGGAAATGCAAACAAAAACCAGGTACTTATTACCATATCTGGTGGACATGCCCTAAAGCAAAAAGATTTTGATTCAAAATACATTTCTGGTTAGAGAAAATGACTAAAAAACAAATAGCCTTTAAGCCAGAATTATTTTTGTTAGGAATAATAGGAGGAAATTATGAGAAAGATTGTATATATTTAATTTTACACGTATTAACTGCAGCAAGAATTGTATTTGCCCAACAGTGGAAAAATGAAAATTTACCAACTGAAGAAGAATTAATTAAGAAAATTTTAGAGTGTGCAGAAATGGTTAGATTGACTTTAAAGATAAAAGAGAAAGAAGATTCAGTGTATTTTAGAACATGGGATAATTTCTATCAATGGCTAGAAAAACGAGTTAGAAAGGAATGTGATATGTAACTTTCAATATATATTAGCAAGAAGACTATCGAGTGATTAATTAACATATTGATGATAATTAACTATTGTCTATTGTTTTTGTTAAACACATGAACCCCAACATTATGCTGTTTGCTAAATATTGAGAATCTTATTTGAAAAAATCCTAACCCCAACCCCAATCCTAACCCAAATGCCAACCCCACCTCATTCCTAATCCTATAAAAACTAATAAAACATATATGTGTGTGTATGTGTGTGTATATATATATATACATACATATGCATATACATATACATATACATGTATATGTATATATATGTATATATATATATATATATATGTATATATATATGTGTGTGTGTGTGTGTATATATACACATATATACACATATATACACATATATACATATATACATATATACATATATACATATATATATTTGTTTTCTAGACCTACATATATATATATACGTATATACATATACATATACACACAAACACACACACACACACACACACACACACACACATATATATATATATATATATATATATATATATATATATATATATATATATATATATATATATATATATATATATATATATATATATATATATATATATATATATATATATATATCTTTGGTCATTTGGGTTTTTTCCCACGTAAAACTGGAGGTATCAGGGCAACGTTTCGACGAAATCTCATCCGTCATCCTCAGGCTGGTGACTTCAGCTTCTCCCAGAAGAACGAAGCTGAAGTCACCAGCCTGAGGATGAAGGATGAGATTTCGTCAAAACGTTGCCCTGATACCTCCAATTTTATGTGGGCAAAAACCTGAATGACCAAAGATCTACATACAAACACCCACGAAAACCTCAGAATATATATCTATATCTATATCTATCTATACACACACACACACACACACACATATACATACATACATACATACATAAAAACAACCTATAATATACCATAAAACTACAATTAGATGCAATCTAGAAACAATTGTACCTCTAACTGGGAAGCTTAGCTGCTGTAGTATTGATGATTTTATGCAATAACCTGTTTGTGGCTTCCGATACAACTTTTCCAGGCAGGCATTCCAATCTTCCACACTATAAACTGAGCAATCCTGCAAACTAGTGACAATGTCACCAACAAAAAGACCTCTAGGACCATTAGCAGGAGAATCCTAAAAAAAAGAGAAGAAAAAATGCTCATCCTGGACTGAAGACCACTTACTTTTGTTTTATTGGCTACATTTTCATATATGGTAGTTTAACCATGATCTGAAGAGGAATGAGCGAAGCAAACTCCCCTTTTAACAAAACCAGTGGGGTATTGGAAAAAAAGTGTTTTCTCTTCTGATTATTCTGGCCATCCAGATTGATAAACAGTGATTAGCACTACTGTAAGTAAAACAATATGAATAGCCACTGCAATACTAGTAATGTACTCCTGATGCAAATGTGATTATTCTCAGTATCAAATCTTTCCCATTTTAATAGAATGTGTTTACACTTAAAGCTGATTAATAATCATGTAGACCTGGTTATATTTCATTATATCACATAGGATTAGGTTTATTTCATATACTTCACTATTAATACCATACATATCTTAGCACAGAAAAGTAGTAATAAACTGGATTACTGTGAAACAGAGCTTTAGTTTATTTTATATCCTATCTTTCCACTTCAAAGAGTATTCAATGTAGAAAAAACAAAGCTTTAATTAAAGCAGAAAACCGAATGAGTTATACTATATAGTATATATAGTATGGGACGCGGTGGCTCAGTGGGTTAGGACGCTGAGCTCGTCAATCAGAAGGTCAGCAGTTTGGCGGGTCAAATCCCAAGTGCCGCATAACAGAGTGAGCGCCTGTTACTCGTCCCAGCTTCTGCCAACCTAGCAGTTCGAAAGCACATAAAAGCACATAAAAATGCAAGTAGAAAAATAGGGACCACTCCAGTGGGAAGGTAACAGCATTCCGTGCGCCTTTGGCGTCTAGTCATGCCGGCCACATGACCACGGAGACGTCCTCGGACAAACATTGGCTCTTCGGCTTTGAAACGGAGATGAGCACCGGCCCCTAGAGTCGGAAACGACTAGCACGCATGTGCGGGGGAACCTTTACCTTTATATATAGTATGTAGGTCTTGGCATATTTGGGTCTTTTCCCGTGTAAGATTGAGGGTGTCTTGGCGACGTTTCGATGAGGTCCCACTCGTCATCTTCAGGCTGGTGTCTTCGGCTTCGTGCTTGTGCGAGCAAAGTGTGATCGGAGCTGGCATCTCTCTATAAATATTGGTGGGGTTGTGTGTGGTGCTGGCTTTGTTGCTGTAAGCGGGGTGGTTGGCTGTGTTGTTACATCCTGATTGGATGATAGAGTTATTGTTTGCAGCTGAGTCGGTTGTTTTGTAACATCCTGTGTGGCTGAGGTGATGGCTGTGTGCCTATTAGTCTTTTGTGTTGTAATGACTTGAGTGTTGTAACAACTTGAGTGATGGGCGGTGACATCACTCAAGTCGTTACAACACTCAAGTCATTACAATATATATATATATATATACTGTATATATATAGTGTGTGTGTATATATATTAAGTGTATGTCTGCGTATCTATACATACACACACAATCTATGTCCATAATTTCCAAATAACCTTCCAGTATATATCACCAACACTTTTACAAAAGAGAAAAATCACCACTATCTTTGACTGTACAGATGACAAACTATTCTTCCAAAGAGGTGAATTTATAATGCTGTTACCTGAGTGACTTCAGTAACAAGTGCTCCTGCACCAGTGTAATAAAATGGGTAAAGAATAGCAGGTAGAAAGAATAGAACTACAAGACCCGCAGCACCAAGCACAAAGTTATGCCAGACACCTGCAAAACCAGAAAAACAAAGCATTTAATATCTACCCATGTAAGAATAAGCTAAATAGAATTTTAATATGTAGAACTATTTTTTATTTTATTACAATAGCAATTTAATCTAAATCTCATAAATTCTGCTTCAGGAGTGAAGCTAACATTAAGATTTTGAAAATGAAGTGTTTAAATGTAACTGGAACTATACCGGTAAATGCTCCAAGATTATGGTTAACAGAAGTCTTGATTTAAAAAATGTATATGAAAGTCATAAAAACATGACTGGGAACCACTCCGACTTTCAGCACAAAGGACAAGCACAGCTAGGGCAATAAAAATGAACTATCCTGAGAGGTATTTCTGAATGAATATCATATTCATAGTTGTCATTATGGTCAAGAAAAAAAAGCTCCTGTCAAGCAAGTGTGACTCCCATGGTCTTCACGTACATATCTATCTGGAATTGGTTGACTGTTACCTTCTTATAGGAAAGGTTTCTGACTTCCCAGTTTAACTTACAGCCCTGGAATAGCCTACTAGCCTCCCATCTAAATACCAATCAGGACTGACCCCCCCAAAAACCTTTACGGCAACAGTAAACCCAATTAACTCACCTGCACAAAAAATTCTTAGCTGCTGAATCGGAGATATTAGTTGTAAGTGTGTAGTGAACAGGTCAACAAACGCCCCGGGATAGACAATAAATATAAAAATTCCATAGCCATTAAACCGAACTTGCTCTCTAAAAAACAATAGAAAATATTTTTAAAGACTGAATCAATCATTTGTAACCAAACAGATCAACATGCTTCACAGTATCTGCATAGAATTTTAGTTTCTACTGGTATGTCTACCAATATAGTTAATTTTTTTTAATCCCATTTATATCCCGCCCTTCTCCGAAGACTCAGGGCGGCTTACAATCTAAGAAGCACAAATCAATGTGCTTAGCAATAGCCTTCATTCTATGTATATGCCTGCTTATTAGGATGAATTGCCATTAACCTAAGAAGAATGTATTTCAGAAGAACAAAATAATAATCATAACAAGCATATTTTGTAAAGCAGTTAATGTTACTTCATTCCAAGTATTCAGTGTGCTTTATTTCAATTATCTGAACTATAACCTTTACCACAATCTGCAGGCAGAACTATTACTCTCCAAAAGGGGCGTAGTATATAAACCACTATGATTTGTTTAAGTATAAAAGGTATAGAACTTTTTGATCTGTTATTCAGTATCTAACCAGCACAATATAACAGATCTGTTCCATGAAAGAAAAAGAAGCAGTCTAAAGCTATGGTAACAGTCAGAAATCTGGGAATTAAAAGATAATTGAAGGACAATGAGGGTTTAGTTTATAGTGAAGTAGTAATTAAAAAAGAATTTCATGTCAAATCCTTCCTTATCAGACACCCTGTGTTATCATGGCAATCAAGTGAAACTGATTTGTACTGGTGGGCTCAAAAGGTAATTCTTCATCCTATATGATCTTTAAAGCAATCATGTTTGCTTTCCAACAAAAGAAATGGTTTTCACTCCAATTTATTTCCAAACAGATAAAATTTTACAACATACCAGAACACTACTAACTGAACTGCTGCTACAGATTTTCATGGATACTATATGAACATTATGAAATAATGGGGCAACCTCCTACATTTGATCAAAACTAATGTTTGCAGTAAGAGCATAAGTATAGCTATCATTTTTAACAATAGTATGCTGAATTTTGAAGGTGATCTATTAGATATATTAGAAACATGAAAGTACTAATTGACAAAGTGATACAATAACAGGTAAAGTGAGCAAAAAGTAACTGTGAGCATAACTCTGTGAGTTCTCCCTAGAACTAAGGAGAACTTCCTGACAGAACAATTAACCAGTGGAACAACCTGCCTCCAGTAGCTGTGAGTTAATGTTTAGAGAATGCCTGATGAATTAAAGTAATAGGCATGACATCCTTTTCATGGAGTTTATCTTCCTGTATCAAGCAATAAAAGCCTACTTTGCTTGAAACAGAACAAGTACAGAGAAGAGCAACAAAAATGATTAAGGGACTGGTGGCTAAAACATATAAGGAACGGTTGCTGGAATTGGGTATGTCTAGTTTAATGAAGAGAAGAATGAGGGATGACATGATAACAGTGTTCCAATATCTCATGGGCTGCCACATAGAAGAGGGAATCAAGCTATTCTCCAAAGCACCTGAAGGCAGGACAAAAAGCAAAAAATGGAGAATAACCAAAGAGGGAAGCAACCTAGAATAAGGAGAAATTTCCTGACAGTTAGAACAATTAATCCGTGGAACAACCTGCCTCCAGAAGCTGTGAATGCTCCAACACTGGAAGTTTTTAAGAAGAGACTGGACAGCCATTTGTCTGAAATGGTATAGGGTTTCCTGCCTGAGCAGGGGGCTGGACTAGATGACTTCCAAGGTCCCTTCCAACTTTACTATTATGATTATGTTATGGATAATACTGAAATTTGACAAATAAAACAAATGAATAGACTATAGAAATCAGAAATCAGTTCTTTTTTTTTTAAAGAAATCTTTGATTTGTGGCCAAGATAAATAAACAAAAAAAAGGAAAAAAAGAAAAAATACAAAGTTATCATCCTGGCCCCAAAAGGTCTCAAGCAGTAGAAGGAAATAGTGAGTAGAGTATATTATAATGTTAAAAGTTTAATTCTAAGATCAGAGTAACTCTCAAGAGCATAATATTTTTAGCATTATCTATAATCTATAAGATCAAAACACAAGTAACATCAATAAAAAATATTTCCTAAAACCTACAAAGATAGTACTTTAATCTATATTAAATCACAGCATGATGAAACTGAAGAAAAGAAAGTAAATAAACTTATGCCTTCTCCAGTTTTTGTCATAATTCCACTGAGGTAACACAAAGCCTAGCTACTGATTACATGACAGAATTGGGTTTCAAATCTTCTAAGAGGATCTTCACAAGGCACTTACAGTACATAATTTTCCAACATGTTTGTGTAATGGGGTAAATTAAATTGGTCCAACTGTTCTTGAGAAATTTACAGTGCATTAATATATGGCTGTTTCTACCTCATTAGCACCACATGGGCGGGTGTGTTCAAATAGTGGAATTTTAGCATATCTGCCTTGCAGCAATGCAGAAGGCAAGATTTTTGATCAAGTTTAAAGAAGATAAGTAGTAAACGTTTTGCTGGTTCTCATATACCCTCAGCAACTCAAATTCTATTGTACTAAGACAACCTATTTACCTCAATGCAATATTTTATACTATTCATTCTTTGAATAAGCATTTACGTAGCCTGACTGTAACCTAACGACATTAAAAATGATGCCAAAAGCCTATATGAGACAAGCTTCTGCTCTATCACCAAATTCCAGTTTGAGAGGAAGTTATCAGCGAAACTTAATGATAACCCTTCTGAGAAAAAAGTTTTTAGCTGATAATTAGCCACGAACCTCAAAATGCACATCTGAATTCTGGCCATTCCTAGTTCTATTCCAACCAGGGCATCTGTTTTCCTACCAGGGGGATCAGATATAACTTAAGAATTTCATTTGCATCAGCTCCAATGCTTCTTGAAATAAATGTCAAGAATTTGGGACAAACATCTGGCCTCAAAATGAAGGTTTAATGAAGCTGGAATTAATTATGCACCTTTAGGGAAGAAGATGCACTTATAGCAGATTATGAACTTAAGCTTAGGTATACTATGTACTCATAAAATGTGGTCCAGTTCCTTTTCAGTGGAAAGTCACCCCAAGATTCTCTATCATTTTATCTCCTTCCTGTTTTGTTTTTGAGATTTCTAGCCCATATACTCTCATAAAGGTAAACATGAGAAATTAAGAAATCATAGAAATTAAGGCTTCTAGCAAATGATATTTTTTCTGGTTACAAAATCAAAATGTGGATTGCATTACCTAATAGCTGCCACTCCATGGCCAACTTCATGTATAATACCACTGATGAGGATTGCTGTGAAGAAATAGGACAGCTGGCTGATGGGAAGGTTTACACCAGGCACCTGTTTTTAAAGACACAACAAGATGCAAGGCAGCAAGAGATGCAGTGATTGGTCTTCCTGCATTCCGATAACACAGCTGCCCTAAAAACCACTACAGATTTCCCAGTGTTCTTATAAAGCAGGGCTTTTCAACCGATGGTACGCGTATCACCGATGGTACATTGGCACCTGGCAGGTGGTACACAACCGTCCTAAAGAAGTGGTAGCAGGGGAGGGGAATGAGCTGAAGCGGTGGCAGCACCACACAAGCCTGAGCGAGAGACGGCTGGAGCTGCAGGGCTGTCAGGGCTCAGCAGAAGTGCCAGGATCAGCGCCGGGCTCTAGCTGATCAGCGCTTCTGCAGGGCTGTCAAAGCTTAGCAGAAACACCAGGAACAGCTAGAGCCTGGCGCTTCTGCTGAGCCCTGAAGAAGCGCCGATCAGTTGGAGCCGTGTTGATCCTGGTGCTTCTGCTGAGCCCTGAAGAAGTGCCAATCAGCTGGAACCCAGCGCTGATCCTGGCGCTTCTGCTGAGCCTTGACAGCCCTGCAGAAGTGCCGATCAGCTGTCAGGGCTCAGCAGAAGTGACAGGATCAGCGAAGGAAGGAAGGAAGGAAGGAAGGAAGGAAGGAAGGAAGGAAGGAAGGAAGGAAATGGTCATAAGTGTGAAAAATGGTCATGTCACTTTTTTCAGTGCCGTTGTAACTTCTAACAGTCACTAAGTGAACTGTTGTAAGTCGAAGACCACCTGTACTTTATCACTTTTCCTTTTTTTTTTTTTTGGTCATCAAGTTTTTGACACCTTGCTAGGCGACTGGTGGTACTCGGATATTGCCATATCCTAAAAGTAGTACAATGGGTGAAAAGGTTGAAAAGCCCTGTTATAAAGAACTCGTTTTCATGGGGGAAAAACAAGATACAAAGGAGAAAAATTATAACCAGATACAATCCCGTCATATTTACACACTATCCTGGTTGAAGAACCCCTAACTCCAAATCACAAGAGTTAGTGAAGAAAGGCAGTAATATACTTCATTTTATTGTCCCAAAGGTACTTTTTCAAAAGACAACTGGACTTTTCTTCTTTTTTTTCCCTTGAAAATATTTTGCTTCTTATCCTAAAGAACTGATGAAGCTTCTTGGATGAAAAGCGAAACATTTTCAAGGGAAAAAACAAGAAAAGTCTAGTTGCCTTTTGAAAAAGTACCTTTGGGACAACAAGGACTTGGATGATTGAAAATCTCCATAGACATTTACCTCTTTTTATGTTCCTTAAAACCGAAAATGAAAAAGCCTAAATCAAACTTTTTCAACTGTTGTGCCCTCCACAAATTTTCAACTATAATTTAGCTCGGGGGTCCCCAATCCCTGGTCTGTGGACCAGTATCAGGCCGCGGCATACCAGCAACTGGTCCGCACAAACAAGCAAAGCCCCATCCGTGGGATGCAGGCAGCCCACAAAACCATGCACTCTCTGGTCCATGGAAAAACCTTTCTCTACAGAACCAGTCCCTGGTGCCCAAAAGGTTGGGGACCTCTCGTTTAGCTAAAACCAGCATTGCCAATCTTCACGTATGGCCAGCCAGAACACACAGAGGGCACCAGATTGGTAAAGTCTTAAAGTGCTTCATCCTGGAGAGAATCTATATGGTTGCTAACAGTCAGTACCGACTTGATGGTATAAAATCAATTTTAAAAAGTGCTATTCAGAATCCACTGCATTCAATATAGCTGTTTTGGATAGTTATCTACAGATAGAATGAGTTTGTGTGTAGATCAAATGAATGGAAAACATGTTAAGAGGAATATATTTTCATTTTAATGTGCTAATACAATTTTATCTCAATATTATTTGTTTATTGCAATTAAAACATTAAGAATGTATTAATAAAAATACACACAGGGAGGGGAAGAATTATTTCATCTCTCCATAAATATTATCTGATTATGTGTTTACATGCCACACTTAATTGAACAGCTCTCATTTATAAATACGAACCTAACTGCATTTAATATTATATTCATTGCCAAGTTTGGACTACAGTTATATTGTGGCAAGTCCAAAAGAGCCAACTTGATCTCAGCTGAAAAACTGAAACTTTAAACAGGCTCTCATTCTGTTTACTCATTTTTATAAGTTGACAATGGCAATACATTAAAATGGGGGGGAGGGATAAAAATGTTCTAAGAAAATATAGTTATATTTAACATCAAAGTATTAAAAACACAATAAACCAAAATAAATCTATCATAAAAAGATGACAATTTGCTCATTAAAAGCCTTTTGGAAAAGCACCATTTTTAACATTATTTGGAACACCATTAAAGAAAGGAACGGTGATCAATGCCACAACAGAAAAACACTTCTTTTTTTCTAGAAAAAAAAAGCATACTGAGTCCATTTTATTTAGAAAAGGCAGTCCTGTAAGTATCTAGGTGACAAACCTTACAGGTCTTTACAGGTCAAAGCCAGCACTCTGAGCTGTAACTAAAAGTTGTATCTCTGCAATAAATGGACAGCATCCAGGTATTGTGTTTTTTTCTCTTTTTCCTGGACATTTTTTTTGGGGGGGGGGTCTACATAGGTACTTTAGGTTACCTTGTGTTCTGGGAAAGTAGCCCCAGAAATCTTTCAATATAAAAATAAATATTAGGACACATCAGCATAGCAAAAGTCTGAATGACTTCTTGTAAGATACTGATTTTAAGTTTTATTTCACTGGTTAGTTTATAAATATACAAATAAAACTCACCACAACCTGTAGCATTTGATCATTTTGACTTGCAGGATTTTCAGTTAACATCTGTGACAGAGTTTGTGTCAGTGTCTTCCCAAGCAGAAACACAGAACCAAACATAGCTGCTATGCCAAAAACCATCCCTATGTTAAACCTGAAGCAAGCATGTAAATATTGTTATAAATTAATAGCATCTCCAACTTGGCAAGCACACATGGCAAATTCAAATATTCAATTCCCTACCCCAGAAACATGCATTCATTGTAGAAAAAAGAATACTTAGCATCAAGACAAAAGGACATCCTATTTAGCTGTACTATTTCATGTAAACAAGCAGTTTCAGAACAGTAGCCACTCTGATTGGAAGGATATAAAAGAATTTCCAGTAATTGTCTCATAGACGTCTGAATGGTATTTCTGAAACAATACCAGAGATAAAGAAATCTTGGCTTCCATCTTCCCCAGTTGTAGAAAAGGCGGTTGAAAAAAGCTGTCTGCCATCGCACATGGAATGGAGAAACTGACAGTCCATAGGATGCAAGCCACTCCTCATAACGTTCTTTCAGAGAAGATGACTGTAAAAGAAGGTGAATACAGTAAAACAAAAAAGGAACTGAAGAAGTTTGCAAATTAGAAGTATGATTGCACAAACATCTCATTTTTTTATTTCTAGAAAATGTCCCTAACTAATGGGGGCTAGCAAGCCAACATTTGGTATGTCAAGAACATGTTAAGGACATTCTGACAAAATGGCTATTAAGAGCAAGTGGTTCATTCACAAAATAGCTGCCTTATCTATAGACAAGACACCAACATAGCAGAACATTATTTGTCTCTTCTCTTATTCTTCTACCCCTGCTTATGTTTATCCTGTTCCTGAAAGATACATATTCTTCTCAAATAAGTACTGGGCCAAGCCATCCACCATTTTTTTTCCTTAAAAAATGAATGGATACATTTGGAATTCACAGACATTCTAGGAAATGAAGATGATGCTGAAAGCTGGTTTTCTCTCTTATGTTTCAATATAAAATGTCAGGAGAGGCGAGAACTTGCCAAATATCAACAGAATTGCTATGAGCATTATGTGATGAAGATTCCACAATGAAGGGGCAGAATTTGGACTATGTTTTATTTAATATCTGCTATATTTTTGACTGGTTTCAGCTGTTCTTTAGATTGGATGTAAAGCAGGAGTGGCTGGGGAATTCTGGGAGTTGAAGTCCACAAATCTTAAAGTTGCCAAGGTTAGATACCCTGATGTAAAGCATCAAGAGTGCATTATTTCTCAACATTATTTTCTGGAATGCACATCATACCTCTGGAAAAGACTTGTTATTTTGGAAGAAACTACAGTAGTAGATTCCTGTAATAGCAATGAAAATAATGAACCCAACATGCTTACTGAAATGAATGAGTATCTGAAGTAAAAATGCACATGCTTAACTTCATTTTAAAACAAAATCAAAGAGAAGACGAGAAGAACCAGAATTCTGACAACAGAATTTGAAGAGATTTGCAAGGTTTGGGGAACGTTACTGTAACTACAGTATAGGCACTTCCAAACTGAAGACATGTGCCTAATTCATTTTGAATACAGGTAGTCCTCGACTTATGACCACAACTGAGCCCAAGATTTCCATTCCTAAGTAAGGCAGTTAAGTGAGTTTTGCCCCATTTTACAAACTTTTCTGCCACAGTTGTTAAGTGAATCACTGTAGTTGATAAGGGAATCATGTAGTCATTAAATAGATCAGGCTTCTTGCATTGACTTTGCTTGTCTGATGCCAGATCCCTGGGAAGGTTACAAATGATCACGTAACTCCAGAACAGTATAACTGTCATAAATACATGACTGATTTTTTTTCCACATAACCAGATGCTGCAATTTCATAAATGTAAAAACCAGTCATATGTCACTTTCTTCAGTTTCATTATAACTTCAAATGATCATTAAACAAATAATTACCTGTATCAGTGAATGGTTCAAAATCTTAACACAGCACATAAAAATGAAGGATTCCAATTAAATATGATTGCTTTAAGAAGACAATAAACATATTTGAAAACACTCATGAAATTGACTTATTTCTGATATACAAGATAAGGCTGCCCAAGCACCCCCTCCCCTTCCAAGGCCATTCATGGGATTTTGACAATCCTGCATGGGAAAAGAACCCCAGAAGCTACAAGCAGCAAGTTAGCTGATAATCATGCCTGCACGCTTTTAACATCCAGCATAATTCAGAATACCAGACCTAATGCCTAATAAATAACAACAACCACCTGCCCTCTAGAGCTACTTATGTTAACAAAGTGCAGGTAGTCCTCAACTTACAAAAGTTCATTTAGTGACTGTTTGAAGTTACAATGGCACTGAAAAATGGCCATTTTTCACATGTACAACCTTTGCATCATCCCCAAAGTCACATGATCAAAATTCAGATGCTTGGCAACTGACTCATTTATAACCGCTGCAGTATCCCCTTTGCAACCTTCTGACAAGCAAAGTCAATAGGGAATCTATATTCACTTAACAACAGTGTTACGAATCTAACAACTGCAGTGATTTTACTTAACTGTGGCAAGAAAAGTTGTAAAATGGGGCAAAACTCGCTTAACAAATGCTTCCTTTAGCAACAGAAATCTGGGGCTCAATTGTGGTCGTTAACTCCAGGACTATAAAAAGAGGCTCCCTCGGTCAGAAAGCCGCATAAGCAGCCCTGCATAGTTCGGATCCTTTTTCCTTGGGCAGCTGAGATAGACAAGGCAAGTGGCAGAGCCCGAGTGAGAGTTGTGCAGAACGGGGAGAAGGGACGTGGCCGCTACGAGCTGCTCCTCTTCCTTCTCTGCAGACTTGAGGAACGTATCGCCCGCAAAGATTTCTCATTCAAGGGCCTAAGAAGGGGAAAGGCTCCCGTCTTACCTTCAGTACCGTGTCGGCTATGTATATGGTGCACCAGCCCCCCAGTACGCAGACCACCACGGGCAGGGGAATCATAGTGACGGCAGCAAAGCGAAACAAAAGCGACCACAGCGACCAAGCCGGCGACTCACACTTTGCGGCCCGGAACAAAATGTCCCTCGGAACATTTTGTTCCGCATTTCCTGAGAAGGAGACTTCCGGAAAGAGCACCGGGAGGAACCTGGGGTGTTGAGTGTTTAGTTCTTAGCGTTGACTTCAGGTTCTACTTTGCAGTTGATAGAGCGCTTTTTCACGCAAATTAACGTATTGCGTGAAAAAACAGCGGAAGTCTCTATTGTTTTTTACGTTTTGTTCAAATCGTAATTGACTATTTTAGAAAGTCCGAGCGCACATCTTTTCCACCTACTCTCACGCCTGGGTTTTCCTTTTTCTCGAGAAAGCTTTTTAATGCTCCCTAGGGCAGAGGTCTTCAAACTCGGCCCTTTTATGACTCATGGACTTCAACTCCCAGAATTTCTCAGCCAGGCATGCTGGCTGAGGAATTCTGGGAGTTGAAGTCCATCAGTCATAAAAGGGCCGAGTTTGAAGACCCCTGCCCTAGGGTTTCACTGTCTGTGGAGATTCTCAGTCATCCAGGTGCCCCCAAGGTGCTTTTTCAAACGATAACTGGACTTTCTTGGTTTTTTTTTTCCTTGGAAGACGTTTCGCTTCTCATCCAAGAAGCTTTTTTAGTGAAAGTCCAGTTGCCTTTTGAAAAGCACCTTTGGGTTTCACTAAGTGGGTTCGGAAGAAAAATCTCACCTGCGCAATTTCTAACTATGTATTTAATGTCATTAAAATGTAGAAGGGGGACAAGCAGCTGGAAGGCTCGAAGCCCCCTCCTCCTCGCAACAGCGCATAGGTAGGGTCTAGGAAGGAAGGCAGGCTGTGTTAAAATTTATTGTATCGGAAGCAAAGACTCTCGTACCAATATCCTTGGAACCATTGATGTACTTTATGCCGTTGTTTGTGTCACAGATATTAGGAGAAATAACTTACAGGTAGTCCTTGACTAATGGAAAGCAAATTTATTAGATTACAGGGGTAGGGAACTATGGCCCTTTTATGACTTGTGGACTTCAACTCCCAGAGTTCCCATGCTTCTACTCAGTTTTAGAAGAACCAGCGGAAGTTCCAGCGGAAACCCGAACCCGCCCCACCCCTCGGAAGGTTTGCGCGAGTGCCTCCGTGCGCGCATGCGTTACAACTGCAGGACCGCTTATTCTGCAAAATTCCTTCGAGCCGTTCTGGTGCCAAGCGAGATTCTTGGAACGATCTGCTGAAGATCGGTTGACGCTGTAGCCTTTTATATTATCCTTTGGAGTCTACTACACTGTTCTTTCCTTATTCCATACACCACACAGTCGCCGTAGCTTACTTGAAAATAAATGTACTGGTCTGATACATGTAAACTAAGCATTTATCTTTACTCGTGGAATGTATTCCTTGGCGTGAATGTAAGGCGAGGGAAGTTTGGGATTTCAAATACAATCTCGTTTGACTTCCTGCGTCCGTAAACTGCAAAAGGCCACCTGCCTTCCCTTCCATTTATGTTCTGCCCCTAGAACAGGGGTAGGCAACCTCGGCTCTTTTATGACTCATGGACTTCAACTCCCAGAATTCCTGAGCCAGCCAAGCTGGCTCAGGAATTCTGGGAGTTGAAGTCCATGAGTCATAAAAGAGCCGAGGTTGCCTACCCCTGCCCTAGAATGACTCCAGGGGGCGAAAAAGGCAACACTTCAGATGGGACGACATATATACAGGTGAAATCCGAGGCGGGCGATTGAATTTTTGATTCGGTTTAGCGTAGGCATAACAGAAATGTTTTAAAGGCAGCTTTTTATCTATTTGCAAAGCTTCATCTTGGTGGAAAGATCGGAGTTGTTGACTCTTTTTGAACCCGTTTGCATTATTTTGCCATGTAATTAAAATATATATTTTTTTAAAAAAAAAGAAAATTTTATTGGTTTTCTAGTTTTACATTTAAATATTTGAAAAGCAACGTGGCGGCTGAGTTGGTCAATAATTTAATAACATAACAAATATTTTTAGTACAGATCTGAAACTATTACATTAAATGTTTCCTCTCTTCTCCCCTTAGTATTTACTGTCTCATATTTAAATTAATACAATTCTTATATCGATGAAATAAAAAATAACTTTCTTACATTTATCAATAATTTTTAGTTTATACATATCCCAGTTGTTTTAACATTCAGTCTTTTTAGACTGCCCTGGTTAATTTTTCCCAATTTTTAGTTTCTCATTAATATTTAATGTTTGATATTTATAATTTCCAAGTTTTAAATAACCCCAATTCCCTTTATCACAGGCATGTCAAACTCGCGGCATCACGTGACGTCACGTGACATATCGGAACTTTTTCCCATTGCCGAAAATGGGATGGGTGTGGTTTCTCCGTGACGCTCCGGTCCGCTGGCCGGCAGTTTGACACCCCTGCTTTATCACAAGTCATCACAAGATCTAATGTTCAGAATACACGTATCTATTTGAATTCTCACCATCTTACATCAACTACTTAGTAATACAATATAATATTCTTATTTTCTGGTAATTTCCAGATATCTTAAATTTAGTAACCAAAATTCCTCCTATTTCAACATTTAATACTTCCTGTCTTTTTCTCTTAATATCTACTATCTCAAATTTAAGCTAATAATTCTTATTATTACTGCTAATAAAAACATATTCATCAATAGATTTTTTAGCTTATATATATCTTAATTACCGTTACATTTAACCTTTATAAGCAAATCAATGTTCATATTTAAATATTAATGTTTATACTTCTAAGTTATAAATGACCAAAGTTTTCTTTATCTCATCTCATAACAATATCTAGTATTTAAAGTACACATCTTATCTATTTGAGTATATTCTATTTTAATTCTCAGAAGTAAATCAAACCCCCAATTTTCTTCAGTCTTATTCTGGCTTTCTTTCTTTGCCAAATCATCTTCCATGTCCGTGCTTTTCAGTCATCAAACAAATCTCCCTGTGTTGTTATATAGATTGTTTGATGTAGAAAAAACCATCCGGTTGCCATTTTTTTTGAGAGTACTAACAAATCATCTCAATTTTTCCATCTCGACATAGTTCTCCTGAACTGTTTATCTCTTCAATCTGTTCTTCTTGATCCTCAGGTTCCTTCTGATTTATGTAGACAGTCTCTTTCTTTTTTCCATATTGTCAGTCCCTTTTCTGGGTTTTCTATTGACTGTATTTGTTGATCAGTTGAATCTTCTGTATGTGAAGTTATTCAAATGTGACTTCCACAAGACCAGTCTAGACTACTTAAGTTACCACATCTCCAGGGAGGGTGTACAAATGGACCTGTGAAAGGTAAGGGTAATCTTAGAATGGGAGGCCCCAGGGAACAGAAGGCAACTGCAGAGTTTCCTAGGGTTTGAGAACTTCTATAAGCAATTCATTCCCATGTTTGCACAGGTAGCTCTACCCATCACAAACCTGCTAAACAGGAAGGGGAAGAAGCCCAGATCAAATCAATCTTTGAACTGGACTGTCGGGAGCCAAGCGGCTTTCGAAAAGCTAAAGAGACTCTTCGCCACTGAGCCAATCTTGAGACACCCAAACCTGGAGGAGTCATCGTGATCCAGGCAGATGCTAGTAACTTGGCTGTGGGGGCAATTTTAATGCAGAGAAACAGAAGGAGAGAGCAGCAACCTTGTGCCTATACATCTCGGAAACTCTGACACCGAGAGGTGGTGGGCCATCTAGGAGAAGGAGGCTTATGCTTTCTGCTGGGCCCTCCTCACCCAGTAAAATCCCATTTGAAGTTTGGACCTACCACACGAACCTGGAAGCACTGAAGGCCCCAAGGAAACTGTCCTGTAAGCAGGTCTGATGGGCTCAATACTTCAACCAGTTCAGCTTTACCTTACGTTGTTTGCCGGGGGGGGAATTCTTTGACGATGCTCTCTCACACCTGCCTAAATATAAGAGATAGTTAACTCTGTCATCCCATCTAAGCAACTTGCAGCACCAGCATGTGTGAGACAGCCACAGAAGGAACCCTCTTGATCAGGAGGAGATCCAGCAACTAAGAGAAGCCCTGGGAGAGGATGAGTGGTTCCAAAAGCATAAAAGAGACCTGATGCTGAAGCAAGGCTTAGCATGGAAGGGGAATAAAGTGTATGTCCCAGCCAACCAGAGAATGGTCCTACAAAGGAGTCATGATGTGAAGCCAGTGGGGCACTTTGGATTTGTAAAGATCCTGCATCTTAATAAAAAGATAATTTTGGTGGCCAAGGATGAAGAAGAACATAGAATCCTATGTGGCGATTTGCCCTGTATGCACATCTATGAAGCTCTTGCCAGGGAACACCCCTGGATTGATGCACCCAGTAGCCAATTCAACCCTCCCTTGGAAGGAGATAGCCATGGACTTCATAGGAGAGTTGCCAGAGAGTGGTGGGAACATTATAATATAAACTATTGTTGACCTGTTCTCCAAGCAGGCACATTTCATGCCATGCCCAAAGCTTCCCTCAGCCCTTCTCCTAGCAAAAATGTTCGTGCAGCACGTTTACAGACTGCATGGGTTACCAAAGAGGATTATTTCAGACTGGGGGGTTGCAGTTTACTGCAAAGTTCTGGCAGGAGTTTGTGAGCCTGGTAGGCTCATCCCAGGGGCTTAGCTCCACTTTTCATGCCAGTACTAACAGAGTGGCAGAATGAGCTAACTCAATGGTGGAGCAATACCTAAGACCAGTGGTGAAATTCAAATATGTGAACAACTGGTTCTCTGTGTGGATGCCACTTCCAGAAGTCCATTCTGGACCTGGGCAACAAAACATTAGCTACCGGTTCTGCCGAACTGGTGAGAACCAGCAGAATCCCACCACTGCCTAAGACGTTATGTAAATTATCAGCAGACTAACTGGACTGAGCTGCTGCCATTCACTGAGGTTGCTTACAATAACTCATTGCATAGCAGCATGGGACTTACCCCTTTTAAGGTGGCTATGGGAGTTGATTTCACAGCTATGCCAGAGCTTCTCCCAGGACTCCATCCCCTGTAACACTGGCGGAATGGGTGGACTCCCTGAGAGGCACATGGGTTACGGTGTGCAAGGCACTAGAGAAAGCAAGAGAAGCCCAGGAAAAAACAAGCTGATCAGAAGAGAGCCCTCCAAAGGGAGTTCAGGGTGGGTGATAAAGTGTACTTATCCACAAAGTATTTAAACCTAAGACAGCCCTTTTAAGAAACTGGGTCCTAAGTACTGTATATAGGTCCTTTCTCCATCGGTGCAGATTATAAACCCAGTCACAGTGGAGCTACAGATGCCAAGAAGACTTAGGCAGGTCCACAGTGATTCATTGCAGTCTGCTATTCGAGATTCCAAACTAAGGCCAGTCGGAGGGACTCCTCCGCTTCCAATCCTTATAAAAGGGGAGGAGTACTATGAGATTAAGGACATCTTGAATTCTAGACACCACCGGGGAAAGTTGTAGTACATTGTGCGGTGGAAGGGCTATCCTGTAGCAGATGCAGAATGGATGGCGGCAAAGAACGTTAAAGCAGCTAGACTAATAAAGAAGCTTCATGCCAGGTACCCCAAATGACCAAAGTGAAACAGTGTTTTGTAAATGGTAACTTTTTTATGCTTGTGCGTGTGTGTTCATTCCAAATGTATCATTTTTCCAGGGGTGATTCATTTTCACCCAGTTTCTTCTCCACTTGGCAACATTCGGGGTGTGTGTGTGTGTGTGTGTGTGTGTGTGTATTTGTGTTTGTATCACGGGTAGGAATGGAAAAGAATGCCAAGAATCCATCTGCAGATCGTGAGGCCCTGGTTCCCCCTCCTCAGGGACACACTGTGCAGGTGTTGGAAGGATCCAGGCAGTTCCCATAACAAATGGAGCATAGTTGATTGGACAATGCAATGGGCTAGGGCAGGGGTAGGCAACCTCGACTCTTTTATGACTCATGGACTTCAACTCCCAGAATTCCTGAGTCAGCTATGCTGACTCAGGAATTCTGGGAGTTGAAGTCCATGAGTCATAAAAGAGCCGAGGTTGCCTACCCCTGGGCTAGGGAAACCGCCAAAGGGAGAATTCAAATTTAATTATGTGGATTTTTGAGCGAGAAATGCAGAGATGGTTTTGCTTCTTTTGTGCCAGTGTAGTTTATTCAATAAAAGTATTACTTTTGGGAAAAACAATGTCCCAGGAGTTCCTTTCTTGGATTCGCTAGCTGGACATCTGACAATATGACTGATTATAGGCTTTAAGGAAGATTAATTAGCACTAAGGCAATTAAAACAACATTAAGAACAAATCCCCACAGCCTTGCCTGGGGACAAACCACATCCAAACTTCATGTCTGCATGCCCTCACCTGTATCTCAGGGTCCTCTGGCAATTGAGCTGCCTAAGGATAGCCCATGGGACTCCATTCTTGAAATGGGGTTTCAGTCCTATCCCACCTCAGGACACTGCAGATACTTATACCTCCATTTTTAAACCCATCCAAAAAGAGTGAGACACATCCTTCCTCCTGGTTCCCCATTGCTTCTTCCATCATTTTCCTATACAGAATATCAGTCAAAGAGGTCAAGATGAAATTAATAAAGGTAAAGGTTCCCCCGCACATGCGTGCTAGTCGTTTCCGACTCTAGGGGCCGGTGCTCATCTCCGTTTCAAAGCCGAAGAGCCAGCGCTTGTCCGAGGACGTCTCCGTGGTCATGTGGCCGGCATGACTAGACGCCAAAGGCGCACGGAACGCTGTTACCTTCCCACCGTAGTGGTCCCTATTTTTCTACTTGCATTTTGACGTGCTTTCGAACTGCTAGGTTGGCAGAAGCTGGGGCGAGTAACAGGCGCTCACTCTGTTACGCGGCACTCGGGATTCGACCCGCCAAACTGCCGACCTTCCGATCGACAAGCTCAGCATCCTAACCCACTGAGCCACCGCGTCCCCCTAAGATGAAATTACAGCCCCCCCCCAAAAAATCTAAAATGGTATGCCTTGACTTTTTGGGGGGGGAGGAATTGATAATACTGGGAATCCTATTTCCGTGATTATTTTTCTTCAGAAGTGGCCTGAAAATTTGCATGAGGTCTGTTCACTGCAAAAAGTTATATGAGGAGGAGGAAGTTGTTTAATACTATTTACTCCAAACTATTTTAAAAAGCTTCTGACACTTCTACGTTGAGAAAATGGCCAGCAACGCATTAGCTGAAACTGAGCACTCATATATTTTTGCTTGACACTTTAGACCTTTAGTTTCAACTAAGACAGAATGAAGTTACAGGATGAATCTTATTCTATATTTAGGAAGAACAACTGCAAGCTATGACAGGAATTCTCTATTACACTTGGCTTCTGAACATGGCTCTATTCCTATCCCAGAGGTCTTTTCCCTTGAGAGTACCCACTGCACAAAGAACTTCATCTATTTCACATGAAAGATCTCAGCTGACCTAAGGTGCCTCAGTCAGCGGCAAAAAGAAGTGTAGCATTCACTCTTCCGAGGGGCTGGAACTTTTCTGATATAAATAATCAGGTACTGTACTTAACGGGAGCTGAGGAGGGAGGGGCACAGCTTTAAAAAAATAAAAGGTTGACTTGGGAAATATATTTATAGCTAGGGAACAAGGATAAGGGCTAGGTTGCTGTGAGTGTGGTTCTCTATACCAGGTCATTCATGTTTTTCAGTAACTGTTACTGCAACTACCGGATATACAGGCAAGGGTTTTTAAATTAAAGAATGTTGTTCTGAGATTTTGCAGTTTCATAAATGTATCTGCTCTTGTGTGATTTTCATAAAAGCCTACTGGGCAGAGTTGGTGACAGCTAACCAAACGCATGTTTATTTTTCTCCCTGTGGCTTTCTGGACAGCCATGTACAAGTAAGCAAAATTATAATACCAATGTTTGAACGCAGAAATATTAATTTCTCACTGCTAAAATGCTTATCATTAACTCTGGAGTCACAGTGACCTTTCATGAAATAAACTGCACTGTGAGCAATCGTTTTGATACAGAGTTGTATTCCCCCCCTCCTTTCAGAGTAAACTTGCTACTCAGCATAGTTTCTATCTAGGTCTTAAAGGAAAAGAATAATACAGTTCCATTTCATAATATCCATGCCAGTTTTATACGTTACAGATGGGGGAGGTCAGCATGAGAACAGTGTCAATTCCAGCTTGTTTTCAATTGCATCTGAGTTGCAGGAGTAGGAAAGATGGATATTAGAGAAGCATCTCGCGCAGGCCTCCGCTTCGTCCAAGCAAACTGAAGTAGCTTGGTGCTGAATGACTGCATGTCCTTCAGCACTCCCCTCAGGCCTTATTTTTAGACAAGGCAGAGCAGATAAGAGCTTTCTTCCCCCCTGTGTTTATTTCCTCCTGTGCCTCATGCTGGATCACAAATCCTAGGGACCTGTGCATGTAAAGTTCAATACTTACTAAATTACTTCAGTGCATCGCTTTTGGGGGGTCATAAAGGGTAAGTCATGAGTTCAATGTCTGTATGCCTGATAGGACTGGCTTTTTCAGTCATTTAGTTACATTCTGTTTACAATTTAAATGATTTGTTCAGCTTGTTTAAATTTAAAATGATTCAATTACTGATTATCAGACTGTACTACAGCCTATAATTTATGGATTTTCTCAGCCTGGTTTTATGTCTAAAAAGATGTAAGGAAAACACTGAAAATTATCCCCCTAATTGTCAATTGTGCCCCAAAGGTCTTCAACAGATGGGGGCAACCCAGTAATTCCAAATGGTCTCAGCTGTCTTTTGGAAGACCCAGAGCTCCCAAAAATTATATCATCAAAATCTGGTGGCAATTACTAATAACAGCTTAGCAATTTCCTACTGATTTCAGTGGGAAAGGATGGAAAATATATATATATAATACATGCACATATATGTCAAATTGGCTTAATACACTTACATAAAACTCATGTGCACTCCAAAATGATGTGAAAAGAGGACAGAACATCTTACTCTACACAACACAAAGAGCTCGCAGCTATCAGCAACTGAAAAAATTGCTGTGCACACCTGGTTGCAAGTGTGGGAGGGAATGAATATACCATCTAGAATCACATTGTTTCAGGTAGTGTGTATGTACTGTATATGTAGACAGAAGAAGAAGCTCCACTGAATTCAAGATAAATGCAAGTAGTAATATTAGGAAAGAAAAAACAGATCTTTTGGCTGACATTCCCAAGATATAATGGCTGGAACTACCGAATGTAGCCCAAAACTTCTTTAAGGCAACAAGGTGGGATTCTGAACTCACTTTCTTACATTAATTTGATGGCTTAAAAAAGATGTGTGTAGAGCAAGGCTGAACTAAAATTTCCAGCATCCCTTTATCACTGACCATGCCGGGTGGATGGCTGGGGCTTAAAGCCCAAAGCAACTCGTGAGCTTCTTATTGGGAATTTGTTTTGAGGGATAAGCCGTATAAAGAGTCTATCTTAAATTTCCTGCCTAGTACACCCCTTATGTAATTGTACTGATCAGGCTGCTGATACCTGTAGTTTGTCAACCTTAAAAGGAGCACAAGTTCTTCATCCCTAGTGCAAAAGATTTGGTACTTCAGAAATAGTTCATTTTCTTCCCCAACTTTGTAATGCTTGTGCAATATTAACATACTGTATATGGTGAAACGTCAAGAGTGTTTTGGGTGAAAGGGGAAATATGAAAATATGAAAGTATCATTTGTTTCTATTAACTATTAGCCTCTTTCCTGTTCATGCAGTCAAACATAAGGACATAATTCCCTTAATATCTCTATTGCCAAATATAATTAAGCAATTGATACAGTCAAGTAAAAGAGAGGGTAGGGATTGCAGTCCAAGAAGATAGTCTATTTTTACTCATCAACATTCTGTTGTCCTGATTTCTCAAGCAGCAATGAGGTCAGTTAAAACTGGCATGGAATAAAGATTGCTTCTGCTTAAAGTAAGCTGTATCACTGAGGAATTTCCATTTTGATTATATTTTATTCTTATCATTTATTTTTAGTTACATATAAATTTAGAAAGTGGCTTCTGGAAAAGAGTACTGTATATATTCAAGCCATGCCATACAGGTAGTCCTCAACTTATGATCACAATTGTGCCCAAAATCTATGTTGCTAAGTGGGAAATTTGTTAAGTGAATTTTGCCCCATTTTACAACTTTTCTTGCCACATTTGTTAAGTGAATCACTGTAGTTGTTAAGTTAGTAACACGGCTGTTAAGTGAATCTGTTTTCCCCGTTGACTTTGCTTGTCAGAAGGTTGCAAAAGTTGATCACGTGATTCCAGGATACTGCAACTGCCATAAATGTGAGTTGTCAAGCATCCGAATATAAATCACATGGCCATGGGGATGCTGCAACGGTCATAAGTATGAAAAATGTCCGTAAGTCACTTTTTTCAGTGCAGTTGTAACTTTAAATGGTCACTAAAGGAACTGTTGTCAGTTGAGGACTACCTGTACTTTAATAGGTACAGTAAGATGGGAAGCTGAATTGAGCATACAAAATGCCACTGCTCTCGCTATTTCTAATGGTCTTTATTCTCTGAATTCCCTTCTTATCAGACCTCTGAGTAGTTTGTTTATCCTGTTGTAAGTTACAGTCTACTGAAAGACATGTTCATCCAGAAAACTGGTTCCGTACAGATATATAAGGGTTTTGCGATTCTGTTTTGTAAATTGAAATAAATAGTAAATAAATAATGTAGATAGCTATTAACTTGTGCTTTTGATGGAACATGTGCCCCTTTCTTATTGTGTTGTGAAAGTGATATTTCTCTTTGGATGTATTAAAAATTCAATAAGGAATTTCAGATGTTCTAAGTTCCTTGCAGTATTCTGTAGGGGTATCTTAGTAACTCTGAAACTTGAGTCTGAAAGATAATCTGAGCTGATGAATACATAGTTACCAGGAAGCACCATGGTTAAATTATAGATAATAAAACTTTGCTTATACAATGCCATTATAACCCATGAAGTTTTTGCTATAATTTTTTTTGTTTCTTTAATTGATTTTGGGTTTTTTGCAGTGAAAAGTCTATTGCTTAAGTATGTCAAATCAACGAGCTTCAAATGTCAGAAGCATTCAGGTAAGGTATTTTGTGTGACTGCTTATAAATACTTTAAATGGAGGAGAGATGGAATGATGCTTGGGTTGAAGCTTTAATTCTAGTTGGGAATTATTCTCAATTTGCTAGACATGCAGCTAAATTAATTTAGTGAAACAATTTGTTGCATGTCTTACATATTTTTATTAGCATAAAAATGTGCTTTTTCCCCAATGTGCTTTGTTCTGTGTTAAAGCAATTCAGTGTGTTATCTCAAGTTTTAAGTAGCCCTGTCATACACATGCATGCACACATTACTTGTGCTGTTTATTTTTCCTTATTTGCCTTGAACTTGTCATTTTTAGCATTCTTTTAGCTGATAACTGGAAATAAATCTCTCAATTAAATGTCTATGGAGATTCTCAGCCATCCAGGCCATGATTATCCCAAAGGTGCTTTTTCAAGAGGCAACTGGAGTTTCTTGTTTTACTTTGAAGATGTTTCACTTCTTCGCTGAAGAAGCTTCTTGGATGAGAAGCAAAACATCTTCAAAGAAAAACAAGAAAGTCCAGTTGCCTCTTAAAAAAGCATGTTTGGGATTCTCAATTAAATACCTGTTATTGTTGTTTCTTGGCAGAAAAATCCTGGCTATTTCATTAAACAGGATATTCCATTTTGCCAATTGACTAAAGTGGGAGCCTTGGCCCTCCAGATAGTATTCAGCTAAAAAATCAAATAGCTTGCTTGTTAGTCATGCTTAGGTAAGGTTGAAGTGTATTTCTGTGAACAAAGCAATAAACATCATTGAAATTAGACATTTTTATTTCCTAGTAGGTCATGTCAGATAACTCTAATTGATTAATAAGTCATCCAGAAAAGTTAGGCCCAGATGAGCTCATCTTAGATGAGGGAATAGAAGGGGAACTCATCAAATTTGCAGATGACACTAAGCTGACAGGAATAGCCAACACCCCAGAAGACAAGCTCAGGATCCAAAAAGATCTTGACAGACTTGAACAATGGGCCCTATACAACAAAATGAAATTTAATGTGGAAAAAAGCAAGGTTTTACACCTGGGCAGGAACAACCAAAGGCATAAGTACAGATTATGCGAAACCTGACTCAAAAACAGTAACTGTGAGAGGGACCTTGGAGTCCTAGTGGACGAACATCAGTCAACAGTATGAGGCAGCAGCCAAAAAAGCTAATACAATTGTTGGTTGTATAAACAGGAGCAGTGGGCTAATGCCTCCTTAAGTAACACCAGCTGCCTGCAATTAGTGCAGGTTCGCATCCCATCAGGCTCAAGGTTGACTCAGCCTTCCATCCTTCCGAGGTAGGTAAAATGAGGACCCAGATTGTTGGGGGCAATTAAGCTGACTTTGTAATAATGCCGCTTGGGGGGGAGGTGAAAGCCCTAATAAGCAGGCATATACATAGAATGAAGGCTACTGCTAAGCTTGTAAGCCGCCCTGAGTCTTCGGAGAAGGGCAGGATATAAATGGAATTTAAAAAAAATCACATGAAGTATTAGTACCGCTTTATAAATCCTTAGTAAGACCGCATCTGGAATACTGCATCCAATTTTGGTCACCACATTACAAAAAAGATATTGAGACTTTGGAAAATGTGCAAAGTGCAAAGAAGAGCAACAAAGATGATTAAGGAAGACAAAAGCATGAAGAATGGTTGCAGGAATTGGGTATGGACAGTCTAGAGAAAAGAAGGACTAGGGGTGACATGATAGCAGTATTCGAGTATTTGAGTGGCTATCTCCTCTCAGTGAATCACTAACAAGGTCTGGAAGCACTGCTGGCTCCGCTTGCTTAGCAGCGCTAGGTTGCCAATCACCAAACAGCTGATTGGCATGTCATCAATAGCAATCCAACTCCATGCTATTGACCCTCTGAATAAGCCCTCACTGTTTCTGGCAGCAACTCCTTATTGCCTGTATTGAGAACACAGCACTCTCATTCTTAATGTACCACTGAAAGAATTTGAGTGGAGAAGGAGAGAAATCCTAACCCAGTAAGATAAAAAGCTAAGTTAGGACTAAGGCTAAACGTCATTGACCCCATGCATAATCTATGGACACTCATGTAATATAATTGTTTTCTTTGTGTATCTTGTTTATAGTTTTAACTATGGACTTAGATTGTCCCATTGGCACATTTGAATATAAAATAGCAGAATTAAAATACAGCTGTTATATCTATACATGTAATCTTTTCATAACTAATAAATGATAAATGATGCCCCTATTATTCTGGGAATGGGATGGCCAAGGCTCTAATGTTATTGTAAGAGTCTGAATTTGCTATAAATACAGCTTTTGAAGACAAAAATAGTAATAGATTTACTAGTAATAGTAGTAAATCCATTAGGATTCATATTTTATTAATTTTCCATCATTAAAAATCATTTACTGCAGTTAGGCAAAAGATCAAGAGAGAAATAGAAGTAAAAACATATCAAAAAAATCCCAACAAAAATTAAGGTTTAGGATTAGGCTTTCATTAAGGAATAAGAAAAATATTGATGTTTTTACTGATATTTGCAGTTAACAAAACAATCAATAAAGCCATGGACATTTGTTGTTGTTCCTATAAAGAATTAAATAAAAACTGAACAATGGTAGTATATATATATTTACATTTTACATTTTGTTTGATGATTCCATTCAAAATTTGACAAAAGTGAATTCCAGTACATTAATGTCTAGTCATGAATGATTAAACAATTATGTTAACTATAATTTGTTGAACTCAGTGTTGATTTAATTCATAATCCCTTTATTATTTGTAATTGTAATCATCAAGATTTTCTAATTAATAATTCTGGGATTTTGTTGCTGTTTTGACTTTGAAGAAAACTTATTTGTCAGAGGAACCTCAAAACCAAAATTATAGTGATGCAGGCCCCATTTAACTACAGATTTCCCATGTTGCAGAATTGAAGGGATACCATTTTCCTACTATCCATTCACAAACTGTATGTTGTTATAATAACACTGGAAAGTTGTTGTATATTCTAAATTCAGCAAAACATTTCACAGAGTCAAATGATCCTTGATTAACAAACTGGATAAGTATGGACTGTATGGCATGACAATTAAGTGGATAAGTGGGCTTGAAAATTGTACTCAAAAAGTATTCATCAATGGTTTCTCAGAGAAAAGTATTGCTCCTTTCCTGGATCCTGTACTGTTTAATACTTTGATTCATGAATCAGATGAAAAGCTACAGAAAATATTTCTCCATTTTGAATATGACATAAAAATTGTCTGGTATATCTAACAATCTAGAAGACAGAAATAACATTCCAAATGATCTTAAGAGCTTAGAGAAATAAGCTAAAAATAAGAAAATTAAATTGAACAGAGACAAATGCAAAGTTATTTGTTTGGGAAACAAAACAATCACAGTTTTTTCAGTGGATTTTTGGCTTCACAATAGCACTTATGAAAAAATGTTTGGTGTAATTAGTTCATTTGCAATGATAGTGAATATCTGTAGCTCGGGTGTAGAATGAGGGGGAAGGTTCGTTCTCCAAGCTTGTGGGTTGCTTTCTGAACGTTTCATTACTAGGCTAGTGTAGAGAGAATCATAACCCCACCATGCTCCCAGGAAAAGAAGAAAATAAGGCCTTCTTGTTTTTCAGATAGGAACTAAAACAAATTGATGAAAAGAAAAAGCCATTCGCGATGGAGGGAGAAAGAAAAAAAACACACTTTGCCTCTCAGCTAAGTGGAATAGCTTCAGGCTAGCTGTTAAGAGCATTCTGCAAATAGCTACATTGTATCTGTTGAAGGGGGAAAAAACCCACAGGAATGTAGCAAGGAGCGGCTTCCGCACTTCAGACTAAGGTAGTTAGAATTGACAGGATTAAGCTAGTAGAGCGCAACAATTTACTAAATTTACATTCTCCTCCCTTCCCCAAGGCTGGATTTGACCCCTTCCACCCCCAGAAAACTGGACCGGAACAATCAAACACATAGTTAAACTAATCAAATACCCCATCAGGCATCTCAATTACAAAAGCCCTAAAGAGTATAAAAAAACATCCTGCTCACTCCTTAAGCTCTGCCAGCTAACCTGGAACCCACTGCTGTTGTCACTGAAATTTTCTGGCTTCTGTAATAAAAACTTCTTTTCCAACAGTTTTCTTTCCAGCTTATTTCATCCTTCAGGGCTGATTGCATTGTTCTGGCTGGAAGGAAGAACTGGAAACCTTTTCTTCCAACAATTTGGCAACCACAAAGGGACTCCCAGCTAATCCAGCCACTGGACTGGGCCTGGAGAGTCTTCACCCTACTGGCAACAGACCCCTTTTGTCTGTGGGTGAGCTCCACGGTCCCTACCCGAGTGGAAGGAGTGAACCAGAAACCTTTCCTTCTGACACTAGGTAACATCTTCAGCAGAGTTTAGGGATGTCAATGTCATTGTTCTTCTGTTTGTAAGGGCTTCAGGTGTGGGTGTGTCGAGTAAGAGTGAGACCTATCACAAGATCCTCACGTGACGCACCCACACCTGAAGCCCTTATAAATAGAAGAACACTGACACTGACATCCACTAAACTCCACTGATGATGATACCTAGCCTGGTAATGAAACATTTAGAAACCAACCCACAAGCTTGGAGAACAAACCTTCACCCTCAAATAGTTCATTATTTAGGATGAAGTCCACTGTGTCCCTGGGCATTGTCCTCCAGATGTTTTCTGGTTGGGGCAGAAATAGTAGAATTCAGACCTTTCATAATGGCTTCTCCTCTGCTCCTTCTGGGCCTGTTTGCAGTTCACTAGCTCTGAAAGAGGGATCTAACCAACTAACAAGTCAAGGCACTGAGAAAAAGGGAGATTCCACCACCCCACACAATCATCCTTATGCACACTACCTGTTGCTGCTGTAAACATGGGCTTATCATACTTTCAGATGTTTCATACTATGTTTTGACCTTTGGTGGGACAGAAGGGAAACACAGCTGATGTCAAGGCTCTCTTGTAATGCACCTCTACTCGCAACTTGACAACAGAAACAAAGGGAGGGGGGAAGAGAATGCTTGGAATGTATTGGGAGCTGGGAGGGAGGTGAGGAAACTATGCGAGCCATTTGCAGCCTGAGAGTGAAAGCAGAAATGGCTAACACACTAAAGGGAGATGGTGAGCTAGAGCTGCTGATTCCACAAGAATACCGTGACCTAGTGGAGGTCTTTAGTGAAAAGGAATCAGACACACTCCCAACCCACAGACTGTGTGATTGAAATCATGCCAGGGTCCAAGTTACCTAAACAGAAAATGTATTCAGTGACACTCAGGGAGATGGAAGAATTCTGGGCATTTATAGACAAGAACCTGGCTAGGGGTTCATTCAGCTGACAAAGTTGAGGATGGCTGCCCCTGTGCTCTTTAAGGAGAAGATGGTTGGGTCCCTTAGGCTGTGCATGGACTACAGAGGCCTGAACAGTATTTGTGTGGAAAACATGTACCCCTCTCCCTCTTAAGAGGGACATATTGAGCCTTGGTGGAGCAGTGGGCTAATGCCTCCTTAAGTAACACCAGCTGCCTGCAATTATTGCAGGTTTGCATCCCACCAGGCTCAAGGTTGACTCAGCCTTCCATCCTTCCGAGGTAGGTAAAATGAGGACCCAGATTGTTGGGGGCAATTAAGCTGACTTTGTAATAATGCCGCTTGGGGGTGTGTGTGTGAAAGCCCTAATAAGCAGGCATATACATTGAATGAAGGCTACTGCTAAGCTTGTAAGCCGCCCTGAGTCTTCAGAGAAGGGCGGGATATAAATGGAATAAAAAAAAATAAAAAAAAATAAAATATTAAACCATCTGGCCAAAGGGAGAATTTTCACTAAACTGAACTTGTGAGGGATACTACCAAGTGAAGATAAAGGACAATGGCATTTAATTGCCCCCTGGGCTGCTACCAGTTTCGGGTTATGCCATTTGGTCTGCAGGAAGCTCCTGCTATATTCATGCAAGTAATAAACCAATCCCTACATGAGCACCTGTACAAAGGGGTCTTAGTGTACCTGAATGGTATATTGATATACACTGAAATCCCAGAAGAGTGCATAAAACTGGTCAGAGCAGTGCTCAAAAAATTATGAAAACCCAGCTCTACACAAAACTGTCTAAGTGCAATTTCCATAAAACCAGCCTAGACTATTTAGGGTATCAAATCTCAAAAGAGGGAGTGGAAATGGACCCCGGCAATGTGAAGGCAATATTAGAGTGGGAGCCCCCTCAAACCAGGAGACAGTTGCAGAGTTTCCTCAGTTTTACAAATTTCTACTGCCAATTCATCACATTTACCCAGAAAGCCCTGCCGATTACCAATGCTGAAAGTGGGAGGGGGAGTGAAGCCCAAGCCTGGCCAACCTCTGAATTGGTCTCTCAAGTGCCAATCTGCCTTTGAGAAGCTAAAGCACCTCTTTGCAGTGGAGCTGGTCTTAAAGCACCTAGACCCAGATGAGACGTTCGTGATACAGGCGGATGCTAGTGATGTGGCTGTGGATACAGGTCTACTGCAGAAAATTGCTAAGGGGAAACTGCAGCTCTGCACCTATACATCCCACAAGCTTTCTGAGACCGAAGCACACTGGGCTATTTAGTAGAAGGATGTTTACGTGGTCCAATGGGCTCTCTTAAACCAGGAAGCAGTTCCTAGAAGGCAGTAAAACCCCATTAGAAGAACTTGGAAGCATTGAAGTCCCCTCAGAAGTTATCCCCTAAGCAGGTTCAGTGCGTGCAACCATTTCAACTTTAACCTCCACTACCTACCAGAGGAAAAAACCTTTTGGCAGATGACCTCTCCCAGATGCCACAATACAACAGTGCCCGAGAGGAAGTCGTTAACTCTATCATCTCATCCAGCAGTTCACAGCACCAGCCTTCACAAGGCAGCAAAGGAAGTCACCCTGCAATCAACCAAAGACCTAGTGCATCCATTGAGGGATGCTTTGGTGAGAGACAACTGGTTTCAGCTGCATGGAACCGACCTGTCCTCAAAGGATGTCCTGGCGTGAAAGGGGAATAAAGTGTACATCCCAGCCAGCCAGAGGATGTTAGTCCTATGGTGGACCTATGACATGAGGGCAGCAGGGCATTTTGGATTTGTAAAGACATTTCACCTAGTGAAAAGACAGGACATAGAGGCATACATGGCCAGCTGCCCTGTGTGTGCTTTGATAAAGTGGCTACCTGGGAAGCCCCCAGGCTGCTGTAGCTGATGGCTAACCCCACTAGCTCTTGGGAAGAGATCTCTATGGACTTCATCATCGAGCTACCAGACAGTGCTAGATATATTGTAATCTGGACTATCACTGACTTGTTTTCCCAACAGGCACATTTTGTGCCATGTCCCAGAATTCCCTCAGCCTGAGTCCTGGCTAGGCTATTCATGCAGCACATATACCAACTACATGGGGTCCCAAAGCGCATTGTCTTTGACCGGGGAGTACAGTTCATGGCAAAGTTTTGGCAGGAGTTCCTAAAGCTGATAGGCTCCTTCCAGGGACTTAGCTCCTCCCATCATTCTCACACTAATGGAGATTGTGAATGTACACATTTGGTGCTAGAACAAAACTTGCAATGTTATGTGAACTACCAGCAGACAATTGGGCCTAGCTTTTGCCTTTTGCAGAAGTGGCATATCACAACTCTGTGCATAGTAACACAGGATTTACCCTTTTCTGGGTAGCTTCTGGAATAGAGTTTGTACATTTGCCAGAGCTCCCTCAAGAAAGGCCATCATCAGCATCATTAGCTGAGTGGATGGATACCTTAAAAGCCACTTTGGTCACAGTGCATAAAGCATTAGAGAAGGTGAGAGATGCACAAAAGAGGCAAGCAGACAAGAAGAGGGCACCTCAGAGAAAATATAGAATAGGAGACAGGTATACCTATCTACAAAGTTTCTGAACCTGAGGCAACCTTGTAAAAACTGGGACCTAAGTACCTAGGGCCTTTCCCAATTATCGAGATCATCAATTCGATGACAATGGAATTAAAATTGTCAAAAAGCCTCAGGTACATTCACACAGTGTTTCACTGCAGCCTCTTGAAGACTTTCTGTGGTTCAGCGTTAAGACCTACTACTGAACCACCTCCTCCCCCAGTGAGAGGAGAAGAACACTTTGAAGTCAAGTAGATCCTTGACTCCAGGAAATGCACATGTAAGTTGCAGTTTTTAGTGTTGTGAACAGCAGTTAGCAGGTGGTGGTCAATGGTGTGAGGGCATCTAGACCAGGGCTTTTCAACCTTTTCAGAGATTGTACCACTTTTAGGATATGGCAATATTCAAGTACCACCAGTTGCCTAGCAAGAGGGTGTGGCCTGCTCAATGCCACTCACTAGACATAGCTGACTTGAGACAGCTGGATCAGAACGGAACAAATCACACCAGCTAACTCGATGTGGGGACAACTCAGTGCCCCACAAACTCCTCGCCTCTCCAAACTGCTAGTAGCCAAGTGCGTGCGCATGCAGGCACACACCGCATTCCAAGTTTGGGGACTTTTATCCACAGAGGAAGGAGAGGGCCTTCTCCCCAAGCCCAGGCATGATTGGCAATTTGTTAGCTCAGATGTGGATAAAAGTCTCCAAGCTTGGAATGGGGTGTGTGTGTGTGTGCGTGCGTGCATATGCACGCACACATAGCATTCCAAAGGAGACATTCTTCTCCAAATCCAAATCCCAGACATCATTGGTGTTTCCCTGTCCGGTGCCCCCTCATGGCAAAGCAGGAGATGAAGGACGACGCTGCTGCATGTGGAAGCTCGGAAGAGAAAGTTTGCAGGAAGCCATTTCCTCCAAATCCAACTTCTGCCTTAACAGATCTCTGGAGAGCAAGAGGAGGTGGCAGGGGAGCAGCTCTCCCAGGTCCTGCACAAGGGAGGCTGGCTCTTCTCGAAAGGGAATTCCAATTTCCAATTGTGTGTGGTAAGGATGCTGGTTTGTTGGGGCAGCCTTCCCTCACGCAGCTCCCCTGCCACCCCCTTCTCCTCTCCAGACATCTGCAGGGGAGGCAGATCTGGAAGGCAAGCTGCAGCCTCCATATTGGCCACTTCTACTTCTCCAACCCCTCTTGATTAAACGTACATAATACAGTATAAATTAAAACACAGCCAAAAAGAAAACATAGTTAAACCACTAATTACTACTCTTCACATATTTTCTGAAAAAAACACCTTTATTGATGTTAGGAAGGAAGAGCAAACCTTATTAAGGAACTCTTAACAGGAAGGGAATTGAAGATCCCAAAAGGTCTCATTCATTCTAATCAGCCTTCCCTTTGAGCCTTTAGTTCTCATTATTTTACTATTATTTATTTAAGAAGATGATCAAAGGCCTCCAGAGCTCAGGATACTCACTTTAAAACCAGAACCCAGAAAAACTTAGTTAATCCACAATACTAGCCTATGAAGAATGAAGATATTCTTTGGGCCTTGAGAGCATGCAGATGTCAACTCAGAATATAAGTGGCACACCTGTCAGCAACTGGAAGTGCATAGGTCCATGCACTTCCCTTTCCTATCCCACAACTCAATCCATACCTTTAATTTTCAGACACATCTTTTTCTCCCAGCTCCTTAAAAAACCCACAAAGTATACTGTAATTAGCAGGAAAAATAAATCTAGCATTTCTGAATTATTTCTCCAAGGGGCAAAAGAAAGTTCACAGCCTGCAGGTTGCTAGCAAAGTCATCAAAGAATGTAGTTTATTGCTACTAAAGGCAAGAATAAATAACGAATCAGTTTTGCAGCTCTCTCCTGCTACTACATCCTCTTACCTCCAGACTGTGGCTTAGGATTGCACAAGGGGCTAGGCTAAAATCCAGTTGACTAGTTTGCAGCCAGATGTTCGGTACAGACCTTACCAATGTGATTTTAATAGCCTGGGAAAGGACAAGAAAACCTGAGGAAAACTTGGTAATCAATGAACTGTGATGGACTACGCTTGTTTTGCCCTATTTTGATTCTCCTTCCCAGCAGCAGCCCATTGATTTTAGAACTACCTCCTTCGGAGCCTTCCTGATCCCAATGGGGCTGGATCCTGCTTCCCCCCTCCCCCTGCAGCTACGTCCTTCGGAGCCTTCATGATCCCAATGGGGAGGGATCCTGCTTCCCCCTACCTCCCTACAGCTACATCCTTTGGTGCTTTCCTGATCCCAATGGGGCTGGATCCTGCTTCCCCCTCCTTTCCTGCAGCTACCTCCTTCAGAGCCTTCCTGATCCCAATGGGGCTGGATCCTGCTTTCCCCCAGTGCAGCTATGTCCTCTGCCCCCTGCAGCTACTTCCTTTGGAACCTTCCTGATCCTGGAAGCTGGGGCTGCTGGCATGACATCGGTCAAGAGCGCCAGATGGGCCCCACTTTGCAGGACAAAGCAGGCAGACACAAGTGCCAGTCAGTCTGAGCCATGCGCCAATCAGCTGGAGCCCCGAGCTGATCCTGGGCACTCACCAGAGCCCTGGCAACACCGCAGCTCCAACTCACTCTCCCATAGGCCTACACTTTTACACTTTTTTTAGTGTTTTCAACCTGCATTACGCGTACCACCTGCCAGGTACCGACGTACCAGCAGTGGTATGCATACTATGGGTTGAAAAGCCCTGCTCTAGACTCATTAGCCAAATATCCAAATTGCCTCAGATAGGATGTTGGGGTAAAGAACTCTGTGTTGTGTAATATTTTGTACATTTGTTCTGTCTTTTTCAGGCTTATCTTTCTTCTGGAGACTGTTGTTAAAGCTGACTCATAATGCACCTCTACTCTCAGCTTGACAACATAAATGAAGGAAGGGGGGAGACGAATGTTTGGAAAGTATTGGGAGCTAGCAGGGAGGTGAGGAATTTATGTGAGCCATTTGCAGCCTCAGAAAATCCTGACACTTCAAGGCTATGTGATGGGAACCTTCTAAAGGCACATAATCTTTTCCCAAAATAAAAAGAACATGTTGGATTGGTGGACAATGGACAATGGGTGGCCCAGATGGGGAAAAGGGGAAATTAACTATGCTGTTTTTCACACAAAACCTCAGAGCTAGCTTTGCTTCTTCTGTGCCTGTATGGATCTTTCAGTAAAGTCATATTCTTGGTAAAATAATGTCCCAGGAGTTTATTTTGCTGCATATGCCAATGGGATGGTTGACAGCTGGAGAAAATCTACCAATTTCTTTCTTCAAGATGCCTTGCACACACTTCCTAAGGATAGCTAATGTAAGGTTTTGCCTCAGCTAGTTGTCCCAAGAACACCTGAAACTGGCATTGTTTTAAAAGGAACTTTTATTGAGAGACAGTGAAAACAGAAAGGCAAGGCAAGCTCTAAAGAATTCCCACACAAAACATTACATTAAAACTTCCCTTCTCAAATTCCTCCCCAGTGCTCAACGGACCAGTTCATTTTCAGCCAATCTACAGGTGTGAAATTGTTATGGGAACCAGAGTGATAAGGGACGGTTCCCAGGCATTGCATCATCTTTACAACAGAGCAAAAATAAGGCAGATGGTCTGTGAGACCCCCTCCTAGCAGAGTGAAACCTCCTCTCCCACTAGAATGACACACCCCTGAAAATATGGATTGAAGGGGACCTGACATGCTGCCCCCCTGAAAGAAAGAGAAGTCCACCTGGAGAACATATGAAACAATAAAATGGGAGAGAAAAAAGATAACAGAGCTCATATGTTAATCAGACATGTCTGGGTAATGAGCATGAAAACATTTGAGCAACCTGGGGGCTTTAACATGTTTTTTGTGAACCCATTCATTTTGGGATGCTGGGAGGTCTTTCCAGGCTACTAAGTATTGGGTTGTTCCATGATGTTTACGGGAATCTAAGATCTCCTCAATTTCAAAGTGTCGCTCACCCTCTACCATGATGGGCAGCAGTGTGGGTGAAGTTGCTGGCCATAAAGGCGAGGTCATTTCCAGTTTTAGCAAACTACAGTGGAATACAGGGTGGATTTGCCTTAGGGTCTTGGGGAGTTCCAGTTCTATTGTGACTGAGTTTATGATGGAGCTGCTATGGGTTGCTGTCTGTCTAAGAGAGCGTGCAGCCACCCATACTGTTTATAATGCATTTGATCAGGAATGATCCTACAAATTTTGATCCTAGTTTCTTTGACAATTGTAGGGACTGCAGGAACCTAGTAGACAGGTATACTTGGCTCCCTACTTGGAATGGTTTGGGTTCCGTTCTCTTTTTGTCTGCCTGAGCCTTATAAGCACTGGCTTCATCTAGTGGTTTCCTGACCACCAGTCAGGTGTTTTGCAGTTGTTTAATCCATTATTTAAGGGACAGGATGGTGGGTTCATTATTGGGTAATTTGAGCATGGGTTTGAACACCTGTCCCATTGCTACTTGGAAAGGAGTAAACTCAGTACTAGAGTGAACAGCATTATTGTACGCCACTTCAGCAAACGGCAGGAGGTCAGTCCAGTTATCTTGCTGATAGTTGATAAAGCATTGCAGGTACTGTTCCAGTACTTTGTTTGTTCTGTCCCACCATTCTTTTGAGGATGATAACTAGAACTCAGGCCCTGGTCCATCCCCAAAAGGCCCAAAAAAGAACTTGGAGGTGAACTGGACCCCTCTGTCTGAAATTATATGTTGTGGAGCCCCAGACAGGTGTAGATATGGTGGAGAAACAGTTTTGCTAGAGCCTTGGCTGTTGGGATCTTCTGACAAGTACTGGCTCTGCGGAGAAAAGTTTTTTAATTTTTTGAATGTGGCTTGGTATTCCCTAGTCCATTTTAATTGTTGGCTGGGTTTTGGCTTGTCCCCTGCCCCTTTTGTTTTTAGCAAATTCATGATAGGGAGGGCAATTTGTGCGGAGGGGATGAATTGAATATAGAAGTCGGTGAAGCCCAGGAAATTTTGCAACTGCTTCCTACTGCGCAGGGCCTCCCATTCTAAAACAACACACACTTTTTCTGGGTCCATCTCTGCCCCCTCGTGTGAGATCTGGTAGCCCAGGTAGTCAATTTTCTCTTTATGGAATTCGCATTTTGAAAGTTTAGCATATAGCTTAGCTGCATGGAGTTTGTTCAAAACTGTTCTAACCAACTTCACCTGTTCAGCTTTTGTTTCAGTGTAAATTAAGATATCGTTCAGGTACACTGAAACTCTCTTATATTAGTGCTCATTTACCCATTGCATAAACACAGCAGGGGATCCTTGTAATCCAAAGTGGAGCACTTTGAATTGAAAGCAACCTAGGGGACAGTCAAAAGCCATTTTCCATTCCTTGATCCTAACCCTGTAATAAGCCTTCCATAAGTCCAGTTTAGAAAACACTTTTCCCTTGGAAAGGTGGGCCAGCATGTCTTTCATGAGGGGCAAGCGGTACACATTTTCCATGCACACAGCATTAAGACCCCTACAGTCTATGCAGAGACAAAGATCTTTTCCCAGAAAAGCACTGGGGCTTGCCGGCTGGATGAAGCTCCTGGCTAGGTTTTTATCTACTGTATGAACTGGCACAGTTTGTCTAGTTCTCTCGTCTAATCATGGAGTATATTTTGGGTTTGGGGAGCTTGGCACTGGGGACAATCTCAATAGCACAGTCTGTGGGCCGGTGAGGGGGAAATTCGTCTGACCCCCTTTCACTGAATACCTCAGCCAAATCGTGGTATTCTTTGGGTATGCCTTTCAGCGCCTTGCTTTTTGCTACTGCCGCCGCTTCTCCATCTGGTTTCCCCTTTTGGTTCTTGTGGCTGTCATGTGGGGTTTCCTGTTCCTTTGGGAACCTCAAGCTCCCTTCCCGCCAATTCACCCATGGGTTCCATTTTTTCAACCATCTCAGCCCTAGGAGAAGGGGCCATTCCATACCAGGTGCCACTATGAAGGTTAAAGTCTCGAGTGGCTTCCCATGGTCAGACCCAGAGGCTCAGTTGCAAAAGTACCTGGGATGCCTCCAGCTGTGGACCCATCTAGTTGGCAAAAAGCAATGGGGTTCTCTAGTCTCCTTAAGCAGACCCCCAATTTTCTCACCAAGGTGGGACTTACCAGGGATCTGGTGCACCCTGAGTCCAGTAGGGCCCTTAGGGGCACTTTTGTCCCACTGCCTGGGATGGACAGTTCTATAGGCATGGTTACTGGCCCACTTACCAGGGGGTCACATCATAGTCACTGTCAGACGTCCCCAGTTCTTTCTCCAGTGGAGTCAGAGTTCCCCCTCCTGATCTGGGGAGGGATGGAATTCCACGAGTTCTATGCTCTTGAGGGCTGTGGCTTGGACGACTTTCCCCCCAATGGCCGGGCTGCTTTTTTCACAGGGGTTCTTGCACAGCATTCCGCAGCCTGGTGGGCAGGTATTGGATCGTCTTTACAAGGGAGCGAAGATAAGGCAGATAGCCCCTGGCACATTCCTCCCCCTTTTCACACCCAGAGAGATGCAACAAAGATTGAGAGAACAAAGTAATGGAAATATGTCTGTGATTCCCCCCTCCCAGCAGAGCAAAACCTCCCCCTCCATCAGAATGGCAGAGCCCCGAAAATATGGATTGGAGAGCACCTGACAGCTCCATTTTACAGTATTGTGGCCAAGCTGGTAATATGATAGTAGATAGTTATCAGCAATTGGAAGACAAATTTTACACCAGCATAGTAATCTGTTAGCTTGGGTATGGGTGATTCTTATTTAAAATGAGCATGAGCCCTTTATTTCTAAATCCCATGATTAACTATGCCTGTATTCTCTGAACCACTTCAAGTAATTTTAGAAGTGTTTTTATAGGTGTGAAATAGAAATTTAATGTATTGCTTAAATGCAGTGCCTTTAAAGGTTCAAGGCTAGTCAGTACATTCTCTATATTGTGTTTTTCCGAAAATAAGACCTGGTCTTATATATTTTTTGCCTCCAAAAGAGGCACCAGGTCTTATTTTTGGGAGATGTTATACCCACTTACCTTAGGAGTGCTGCAGCCAGGCCTCCCATGCCCCGACTTCTGTCATGCCACTACCTGAGTTCCGTGGCCACTTGCAGCCTCTCTCAATTAAAAGGCCCGTGGCTCATTGTGCTGGTGCTGCTGCTCATAGCAATATGCCATGTGGTGCTTCATGCCAGTGCTGCTGTTCATGGCAGGAGGTTGTGTGGCTCATTGCCCTGGTGCCGCCACGCAGCATATTGTGAACAGCAGCACCTGTGTGACCAGCCAAGCAGCCTCCTTCCACGAGTGGCAGCACTGCCATAAAGCACCACGTGGCGTTCTGCAGTGAAAAGCAGCACCAGTGTGATAAACCACACAATGTCCTGGTGCGAGCGGTGGCACCAGCATGAAGTGCCACCTGGCATCCTGCTACACCTGGCATCCTGCTATTGGTACTAGCGCAATGTGCCATGTGGCATCTGGCAATAAGCAGATGCAGAAGAACTTGCGTAGTGGTGTGGCAGGTGTTGGGCTGTGGGAGGCCTGGTTGCAGCAGTCCTAAGGTAAGTGGGTATGGGACATATGGGTCAGCTCCACCCCTCCACTCTCACCCTAGTTTGATTTTTACGTGTGCCCCTCTTCCCCAAACTAGGGGTTATTTTGGGGGTAAGGCTTATATTAGGCGCATGCGTAAAAATCAAGCTAGGGCTTATTTTCGAGCTAGGTTTTATTTTCGGGGAAATACGGTAGGTGCTTGTGTAAGAATATTTTAGGAGGTGAAGGCTAATTGGCTGCTGAACCTTTCTTTGTATGGTTCAATATACAAACTTTACTTTGTACGAATATGGAAGTTAATACAATTTCTTACGGTTACTGTATCTGGGAAGCAAAGATCTGGATGACTATTAATGGTTGCCTGGATTTCTGCAGCCTCAATATTGTAGTCCTTTATTCAATTTTGAAACTAAAACTCTTTGCAGGAGTTTAAGAAGCCATATTAACTCCACAAGTAGAAAGTAAAAATTATCTACTCTTGAAGAACAGCAATATCACTTAGACTTATATACCACTCCATAGTGCTTTGCAACACTCTCTAAGTGGTTTACAGAGTTAGCCTATTGTCTCCAACAATCTGGGTCCTCATTTTACCAACCTTGGAAGGATGGAAGGCTCAGTCAACCTTGAGCCAGTCAGGATCAAACTTCTGGCTGTGGGCAAAGTTAGCCTGCAATACTGCATTCTAACCACTGCAATGCTACAGTCTTTCATATGACAGAGGGACCTGATTTTACAAAGACTGTAACCTCAGATTAAAAAAAGTTGTCCTTTATATGGAAATATGAAGAATATAGGGTTTAAATACAAATCACTATGTCCCTTAAAAATGAATATACTAGCACCAGATTATATTCAGCACTAATCTGGTTCCATATAAACAAGGCTCAGGATGCTGCCACTGATATGGAAGCTTAACAAAATATAATTTGCCTGGACAATCAAGAAAACCCCATCCATCTCTTAATTTTTGTAGATCTACTGCAATATAGCTTCATGCACTGATATGTTCTTCAATTTCCAGGCAAATATCAACATCCCAATGGGAGCACTTTTGCCTGGTGCTGGTCAACCTCCTAAAAGAAAAGAATCTACTGAACCCGAAGAGGTAAGAATACTATGTGCTCATCTGACTAGAACACCACACATTAAATATGTCTTCTGTTCACCAGTGACATTTCATTCTGTAATGTCTCAGGAAAACATTCATTTCATCCGTATCACTAGAAAACATAAGTAAACAGTAAGTATAAACATAATTTTCCCACTCCAATGTCATTAGCTAATATATGTAAAGGACAGTGGTATTTTAGAGTGGTAATTTATGGAAGCAATGTAAGATCAGCATTAAAATGTTGGCGCTTTGTTTCCGAAGTATTTTCCTGCATATCCTTTCTATCATATTTTAACTAGAGTATGTCATATATTGCATTTTCTGAAGCTATATAAAGATCTTATGCTATCAGTATCTTTCCCTTAGGGCCAATTTTTTTTTTAGATTTTGTGGTATAATAATTGTATTTTAAAAGCAACTATAGAGAGTCCCAGTATGGATCAGAGTGATATTGCTTTGGGCGACACATTTAATAATTGTTTCTTCCACCTCCCCTCTCTTCCAAGCCTTACCTCCAAGCAGGATCTTCCTGTGTACATTTAAATATGTAGTTAGTAGTATTTGGAAGGGGGAAGTCCATTGATTTTATTTTATGTATCAGAGAAATTAAAGACTACATCTGGTACCCAAAGTACTAAAATTAAAAGCAGGATGAACGTAGGCAGCAAAGACAGTTATTTACATTCCGGTGGTGCTCTTGTATTTAAGCTCTTGTCCAATAACCATAGCCTATAAGGATTTGCCTAGAGGTGAATGAGGGGCTGCCACATGATGACTACTCAGTTTTCCTCCAAATCTAATAGAAAAAAGAGCCTGGCCATCAGAGGAATGTGGCTCCACCCACCCCTGCCCAGTATAGAAAAGCAATTAACGGCTGTTTCTTCTCACAGTCCTCAATAAGATAGCATTTTTCACCTAAGGATTTTTGTGGATTTATTTGCAAGAATGCATGAAGGCTTTGCTTACTTGATTAAATGTTCGGTCTGCTGGCTTCTTGAAAATGCTGGGTTGTGTGACACAAAATTCTCATTGTCTGGGTTCTCACTATCTTCTAATGTCCAGCCTTGACTAAACAAATTTCTCCCAACCTGGTGTTCCCCAGATGTGTTGAGATTATGATTCCAGAATTCTAAGTCACCGAGGTCAAATTCTGGCAGTTGTGGTCCCAGCACACAAGGACAATGCCAAGTTGTGGCAGGTTGATATAAACAACAGAGACAATATAAAGGTAGTAAGAAAAAAAATTAAACAGGAAATGTAATCATATCTTAAATATACGTATCTTTGTATATTTCTTTATAGATTTTTTGGGGCTGCATTATGTTCTTCACCAGTTAGGACAGGGATGGGCAACTATGGCAACTTTACAACTTGTGGACTTCAACCATACTGGTTCAGGAATTCTGGGAGTTGAATTCCACAGATCGTAAAGTTGGCCATAGTTACCTACCTCTGACTTAGGCCCTCCCTGCAACGTTAAATTAAAATCTGGACTAAGCATCACCATAATTTAGCATTTTCACAATACAGAATCTGTTCCTTAAATAGGACTTGCCCTATCATGAGGTAACATGGCTCTATATAGAAACACCCCCTGCCCCTTTATTAGCAACAACATCTCCCCATCTTGGAATTCTCTATCTTTTGAAATGTTATAATTTTGTTTTATAATTTTAATAATTCTTAATCTTAAATTATTCTGTTTTTATGCTTAATTTTATTATTAAATTCTACACTGTCCAGAGCCCCTTTCTGAAGGAGAAAGGCAGTGAAGAAACAATTAGTCTAATACAGTAATCAAGAAACTTAATTACCGTATATACTTGAGTATAAGCCGACTCGAGTATAAGCCGAGACCCCCAATTTCACCCCCAAAAACTGGGAAAAGTTGTTGACTCGAATATAAGCCGATCCGCCGTTCTGCAAGCCTCCGCCACCGGCGGAGGCTGGATCCGCGCTCTGCAAGCCTCCGCCGCCGGCGGAGGCTGGATCCGCGCTCTGCAAGCCTCTGCCGCCAGCAGAGGCTCGATCCGCCATTTTGCAAGCCTGAATACACAGGAATACCCTGTGTGGCCGCGGCTCTCGGGGAAGCCCTGGCTGTCCGCTTCCTCGCTCCATGCTGCCATTTGGGGCCCGCGCGTTCCCCGGGCAAATCGCGGCGCCCAGCAGGCGAGGAAACACGCCCGCTCCAGTCGCCCCCCCTTCCCTCAGGAGACGCGAAGCAAGTGACCGCCCGGAGCTTACCGAGGACTTGCGCGCGGCCGAGGCTTCGGTGCTTCCAGGATCGCGCGCACCTCTCCCAAGCCGCCGCCGTCCGGAGACCTGCCGAAGTTTGGGGAGGTTTGGGGAGGTGCGCGCGCACCTCCCCAAACCTCCCCAAACGTCGGCAGGTCTCCGGACCTCCGCGCCCTGCCTGCCTGCTTCTTTCCGCTGCAGAAAGAAGCAGGCAGGCAGGGCGCGGAGGAACGGAGACCTGCCGACGTTTGGGGAGGTTTGGGCGCCTCCCCAAACCTCCCCAAACGTCGGCAGGTCTCCGTTCCTCCGCGCAGACCTGCCGACGTTTGGGGAGGTTTGGGCGCCTCCCCAAACCTCCCCAAACGTCGGCAGGTCTCCGTTCCTCCTGCCGACGTTTGGGGAGGTTTGGGCGCCTCCCCAAACCTCCCCAAACGTCGGCAGGTCTCCATTCCTCCACGCAGACCTGCCGACGTTTGGGGAGGTTTGGGCGCCTCCCCAAACCTCCCCAAACGTCGGCAGGTCTCCGTTCCTCCTGCCGACGTTTGGGGAGGTTTGGGCACCTCCCCAAACCTCCCCAGGTCTCCGTTCCTCCGCGTAGACCTGCCGACGTTTGGGGAGGTTTGGGGAGGCGCCCAAACCTCCCCAAACGTCGGCAGGTCTCCGTTCCTCCGCGCCCTGCCTACCTGCTTCTTTCCGCTGCGGAAAGAAGCAGGCAGGCAGGGTGCGGAGGAACGGAGACCTGCCGACGTTTGGGGAGGTTTGGGGAGGTGCGCGCGCACCTCCCCAAACCTCCCCAAACTTCGGCAGGTCTCGGACGGCGGTGGCTTGGGAGAGGTGCGCGCGATCCCGGAAGCACCAAAGCCTCGGCCGCGCACAAGTCCTCGGTAAGTTTTTTTGTTGACTGGAGTATAAGCCGAAGTGGAATTTTTCAGCCCAAAAAGTGGGCTGAAAAATTCGGCTTATACTCAAGTATATACGGTATATATATTATCTATCTCTATCATCTATCATCTGTCTATCCATGTCTATGTCTATGTCTATGTCTATGTCTATGTCTGTCTGTCTGTCTGTCTATCTGTCTATCTGTCTATCTGTCTGTCTGTCTGTCTGTCTGTCTGTCTGTCTGTCTATCCAGTTTATATATACATACAAACACACACATACATATATATTTGAGGTTAGTAAAAATAAAAACGATGAACTCTGGGATATAAGAGAAAATTCTTCTTTATTGCTGAGCTTTCGTCAACAAGCTGTTGACATCATCAGAGCAAGGGCTGAATGATAAGGGAGTCAGTACATACACTTGTATGGCAGTTATAACGTTCAAATTGTGGAACACACACACACACACACACACACACATACACACATCATCCCTGGGCACTTTCTTTCTTTCAATAGATGTGTATGTGTGTATAACAACAGTGTATACATATTGCACACCACCCATTCATTCTTTACCTTGTCTCTTCTTGTTTTACCACAGAGACTTATAGGGAAGAGGTCACCAACCTTTCTTGGTTGGTAGACCAGAAGTAAAGGGAGGGGAAAGCATTTTACACATGTGGGTGCATGCATGTGGGCACAGGGCCGCAAGCATGTGCACAACACAAATGGGGCAGGGCTAGCACTCGCATGACACTCATTATCCTTGTCTTTCCTTGTGTGGCGCAGTGCCCTGTTTCTGCACCCCATGGTGCAGCGGCACCCATTTTTCCATTCCGCAGCATGGCGGCAGCCTGTTTTCATATCCTGCAGTGCAACGACGTCCCATTTTCACACCCCAAGGTGTGGCAGCAGCCCCTTTCTATGCCCTGCAGTGCAGTGATGTCCCATTTTTGTGTCCCAAGGTGCAGCAGTGGCCCGTTTTCATGCCCTGCAGCACAGTAGCATCTAGTTTTCATGCGCCACAGCATGGCAGCATCCCGATTTGCACCCCAGGGCACAGCGGTGGCCCATTTTCATGCCCCGCAGTGCAGCATCCTGTTTTTGCACCCCGTGGCCATAGCACACATGCAAGTGGGGGTGCGTGCACTGGCCAGCCTGTCCCATGGCCTGGTAGCCAGGAGGCCATGGCCCATTACCAGGCTGCAGCCCACAGTTTAGAATATTTGTAGATAAATATTATAAGGAATGCCCATGGTGAGGTTATAAATGAACTGGTTGGAGAAATAACAATAGTTTTTTTGAAGCTGCACTGTGGGCTGAGAATATGAATGATTTGTAGCTAAAGTTAGACAGACTGTACAACACAGTGAGGATCTAAAATCTTGTCCCACTAGGACAAGCCCATCCTACTTGTGCCAGCAGAGAAGATTTATTTTGGGTCCCATTGGTCAAAGAACTCCAACTATCAGGATCCAGAAGAACCTTCTCTGCTGCAGTGCCAGCCCTTTGGAACATCTTACCCTCTAAGGTGAGATCTGCCCCCATCCGCAAGAGCCTGAAGACCTGGCTCTGCCAGTTGGCCTGGGGACCACCTCCCCACCTCTTATAATCTGCTCTCTACCATCTTTTTGGTTATCATATTGATGTATTCTTGTTGTGTTCTTTTTCATTGCTTATTTTATTGTTCTATTATTTTACTTCTATTTCTGTTGTGTTTACACTTCTTTCATTTTTTTACCTTTTCATCATTGTAAGCTCCTAGAGTAGCCCACCCTAAATAAATTTAACAAACAAATGAAGAAATAAACATTGGTGTATCCAGGAACAAAGTAATTGGGTTTGAGAAAGTTGAGAGAGCAATGGGAAGTTACATGAAAATTGCAAAAAACAGAGTAGGTATATGAAATTTTAGAATATTCAAAACAGGGGTCTCCAACCTGTGGGCCACGGCCTGGCACTGGTCCCATGGCCGTGGAGTGCAAAAACAGGATGACGCACTGTGGGGCATGAAAACATGCCACCACGGTGCCTTGGGGTGTGAAAACAGGACACCACTACACCTCAGGACAGGAGAACGGGCCACCACTGCACTGTGGAGCAGAGAACAGGATGCTGCTGCACCATGGGGGTGTGAAAACGAGCTGCTGCCAAGCCATGGGGTGCAGAAATGGGATGCTGCTGCACCTCAGGATGTAAAAATGGGATGCTACTGCACCATGGGGCATAAAAACGGGGTGCCGCCATGCTACAGGGTGCAAAAACAGGCATGGGGAAAAGGGGAACTGTGCCATACAAGAACAGGGCAGGCTAGTAAGTATCATGCGGGTGCTAGCTTCGCACTGTTTGCATCATACATGTGCTTGTGGCCCCATGCATGCACCCATGTAAAATGCTTCCCCCTTCCTTTCCCTCCGGTCCACCAACCGAGAAAGGTTGGTGACCTCTGTTCTAAACAACCAAGAGGACATTAGACAGTTCTTTTATCCCGTGACAATCATTTACTAAGCACCTAACATTGCTTTTACCATATTCAACAACCAACCTAAAACTTCATAGTTGTGCAAAAAATCCATAATTCAAGCTTATTTACTTCTCAAGCCTATTTTCACTAAATGAACAATCATAGATAAACATTGTTTCTCATTCACAAAGTTCCCATTTAAAACATTTACATGGACAGTCTTGCTATATTTCAACATGAATGTATGATTTCATTTTCATTTATTTTTTTAGACACTAACTGTATAATACTGGATTCAGTTTCAGTATCATTCTGACTTACCATTGTCCTTTTTAACTATTCCTTAGTTATATGTGTACAGAGGAATACATTTACCCTTAAATCATATGTTAGAAACTATTATTAAGCAGATAGCAACAGACAGCATTTTTAGTCTTTCTTATATGTCTATTCCCCTTCATGGATTACTGCCTTGTTGTGGTGAAGGGGCTTGCATAATTCAATGAAGCTATGAGCTATGCCATGCAGGGCCACCCAAGACAGAAAGGTCATAGCAGAGAGTTCTGACAAAACGTGATCCACTGGAGAAGGAAATGGCAACCCACTCCAGTATCTTTGCCATGAAAACCCTATGGACAGTACCAAAAGGCAAAACGATATGACGCTGGAAGATGAGCCCCTCAGGTCAGAAGGCGTCCAATATGCTACTGGGGAAGAGCAGAGGGTTAGTACTAGTAGCGCCAGAAAGAATGAAGCGACTGGGCCAAAGCCACGGACACTTTGCAGCTAACAACAACAACAACAATATCTCTATTGGCCCAATCACATTTCATATTCCCACTCATTCTTTCATGTTTGTGGATAGCATTAATTCAATATGTTACATTTGTTGATTGTTCACCCATTCCTGTCCATTTTAGTTCGCTGATACTTAAGATGTCGATGTTTAGTCTTATCATCTCTTGTTTGACCATGTCCAGCTTGCCTTGATTCATGGATCTTACATTCCGGGTTCCTAAGGAGAAAAAATCTTTACAGCATCGGACTTTCCTTTCACCACCAGACACATCCACAGCTGAGCATCCTTTCGGCTTTGGCCCAGTCGCTTCATTCTTTCTGGCGCTACTAGTACTAGCCCTCTGCTCTTCCCCAGTAGCATATTGGATACCTTCCGACCTGAGGGGCTCATCTTCCAGTGTCATATTGTTTTGCCTTTTGGTACTGTCCATAGGGTTTTCATGGCAAAGATACTGGAGTGGGTTGCCGTTTCCTTCTCCAGTGGATCACATTTTGTCAGAACTCTCTGCTATGACCTTTCTGTCTTGGGTGGCCCTGCATGGCATAGCTCATAGCTTCGTTGAATTACGTCCCTTCGCCACGACAAGGCAGTAATCCATGAAGGGGAATATGTTACATAATTTTTCTTAAAACTCACTTCTAATTCCCCCATTATCTCCATTCATAGGAGTATAATATGCAGCTACCCCAAGTTACAGATTTCTACTTTCACTTACATCCACAACAATTTAGATAACAGAGGAGGTGGAGTTGCACTATATATAAGGAATAACTGCATCTCTACAGAAATAGAGCTCAACAATGATGAAAACTGTCTTGAATGCATTTGGGTCAAAATAAAAGTGTGTGTGTGGGGGAAATGACATTGCCATAGGTGTATACTATAAACCACCCAACCAAACAGAGGAAATAGATGGACTTTTTGCTAGTCAGTTAACTAAGGTATGTAGGAAACACATTACAATAGTAATGGGGGACTTTAACTACCCTGAAATCACCTGGGAGACAAATGCTGCACCAAGTAGAAGATCAAACAGTTTCCTGACAAACCTAGCAGACAACCTTGTCTCCCAAAAAGTAGAGAAGGGAACTAGGGGATCAGCCATATTGGACTTAATTCTCACTAACAGAGATGAAATGATAGAAGGTGTTGAAGGTACAGGAGCCTTGGGGGCGGGGGTTGATCATGCAATATTGGAATTCAACATTATACAAGCCCAAGCAATAAAATATAGTCAAACTAGAGGCTTGGACTTTAAGAGAGCTAATTTTAATAAACTTAGAGACAGCTTGAGAAGGATTCCAAGAATGAGAATCCACAAGGGGAAAACAACTCAAGAAGCTTGGGAAATTTTGAAAAGTGATATTATAAAAACCCAGTCTAGCACAATACCAATGAAGAGGAAAAATAACAGCTCTCAAAAAAAACCAAAGTATGGCTGCATAAAGAATTCTCTTCTCTCCTTCCCACAAAGAAGAGGGAGTCAAACTATTCTCCAAAGCACTTGAGGGCAGGACAAGAAGCAATAGATGGAAACTAATCAAGGAGAGAAGCAACCTAGAACTAAGAAGAAATTTCCTGACAGAACAATTAACAAGTGGAAAAATTTGCCCCCAGAAGTTGTGAATGCTCCAACACTGAAAGTTGTTAAGAATAGATTTGGAAAGAGGTGATCCTGAAACAAAGAAACAAGAAGAAATGGCAGTAGAAGGAGCAGTCAAACAAAGAGAGGAGGAAGAAATTAAAAATACACATACAGAAGAAAGAGCAAGATGAAGAGATCAGAGACAGATAAGATCGACTAGAAGATTAAGACCTAGATATAACTGAAAGAGATGGAGGAGAGTGGGATTTTGTCAATAAATATAAATGGACTAAATTCTCCTTCAAAAAGGAGAAGAATCTTTACAAGACTACAAAAATTAAAAATGGACATAATTTGTCTTCAAGAAACACACATAAAGAGACAATATTATAAATTGTTAGAACAATCAAAAATTGGTAAACTTTATTTTGCATTAGCACTTCAAAAGAAAAGATGAATAGCTCTATGCATTAAAGAAACGATGAACCCCAAACAAATCTATGCAGATGAAGAGGGGAGAATATTAATGGTGGAAATAATGATGGATCAAAAACAGATACTGATGGTAGCAATATATGCACCAAATGATAACAAGAACAATTTTATCAAAAACTATATAAATACTCGATTTAAACTATCAAAATCTTTGTATAATGGGAGACTTTAATGCAATAGCAGATGGAACTTTGGACTACCAAAGTGCCAAACAAAGGAGAAAAGGAGGAAATATATTACCTAAAGCGTTTTTAAAAATAACAGAAGAACTCTGCATTCAAGATATATGGAGAGAGAAAAATCCAAAAAAATCGCAATATACATTTTATTCAAATAGACATAAATCATAGTCTAGAATTGATATGATATGGACATCTTTGGAACTTAAAATGATAATACAATAAGTTGAGATAGAAACTAATGTTTGGGCAGACCATAACCCAATAAAGATGACTTGGAGAGGGACTAAGAAAAAATTAAGATGGTCCTTGAATAAATCTATATTGAAAGAAAAAGAATTCCTACAACTAGCAACAAAGGAAATGGATTTTTTCTTCAAAATAAACAAGAAAGGAGAAACATCGCTTCAAAATATGTGGGATACGGCTAAAGCATATATCCCCATATCAAAACAACTTACCTTATGTCCGACCAGAACTTGAAAATAACATTTAATGCAGCACAATATTTAAACAAAATGGTTTGGTTGAGATCTGCATATGTGGAACTGATTGGGGTAGATTGCAAGGGCGACTCCAAAATATAATTTTATTATATTTTATCTATATCTTAAATTATTGTACACTATTATAATTTCATTTTAGATTGTATTTTATTCCCATTTCATTTTAAATCATTTTTTATTCTAATTCCATTTTAAATCATTTTTTATTCTAATTCCATTTTAAATCATTTTTTATTCTAATTCCATTTTAAATCATATTTTATCAAATTCTATTTTAAATTTTTTTATAAATTGGCCTTAACTTTTAATCTTTGTATCTTGCTTTTATTATGTATTGCCCTGTTCACCGCCCTGAGTCCTTCGGGAGAAGGGCAGTATACAAATTAAATTAATAATAATAATAATAATAATAATAATAATAATAATAATAATAATAATAATAATAATAATAATAATAATAATAATTGCTTTTATCAAATTTTAGTAATAATTTGTTGCTGGAACTTTGCACTTTGATATGGCCCAAGGGCTAAACAATAAAAAGGTAAAGGTAAAGGTTCCCCCGCACGTGCGTGCTAGTCGTTTCCGACTCTAGGGGCCGGTGCTCATCTCCGTTTCAAAGCCGAAGAGCCAGCGCTTGTCCAAGGACGTCTCCGTGGTCATGTGGCCGGCATGACTAGACGCCAAAGGCGCACGGAACGCTGTTACCTTACAACCGTAGTGGTCCCTATTTTTCTACTTGCATTTTTACATGCTTTCGAACTGCTAGGTTGGCAGAAGCTGGGACGAGTAACAGGCGCTCACTCTGTTACGCGGCACTCGGGATTCGACCTGCCAAACTGCCGACCTTCTGATCGACAAGCTCAGCGTCCTAACCCACTGAGCCACCGCGTCCCTTTTGGCTAAACAATAAAGACTTGTTATTCTGAACTATATATCACTAAAAAGAATAAAGAAAAGAAACAACTACAGTTAAAGTTGAAGGAAGAACTCAGAAAGCTAGAATCAGATTTACAAATAGATCCATAAAAGAAAATACTTAAGAAACAAATGGAGATAATGACAGTAAAAGAAGATAACTAAGTGAGACTGCTAAAACAAATAAAATTGGATTTGGAAAAGTGAAAAAACCTTCAATTGTTAATGCTGGGGAGAATAGCAACAGTGAAAATAAGTATCTTACCAAAAATACTCTTTTTATTTCAAACAATCCCTGTAATGCTGGGAAAAGCCTTCTCTGATGAAGTGAATACAATAATACTGAAATTCATCTGGCAACGAAAAAAAGCTAGAATTAAAGTGAAAATGCTACAAGAAGCAAAAGACAGTGGAGGATTTGGACTGTTGCACTGGAGGTTATACTACCAAGCAACTATTCTAACATGGCTTAAAGAATGGATAATGCTCAGAGATAAAAGACTTATTGTACCTAGAGGGGCATGACCTACAAATTGGTTGGCATGCCTTTATGTGGTATGGAAAGAATAAAATACAAAGATACTTACAAAACCATCTTATAAGGAATGCACTCCTCTCAGAATGGAAAAAAATAAAAGAAAAAAATTACATTAAGATACCTGAATGGCTTTCAACAATGGAAGCTTTTGCTTACCCAGATTTAATTAACTATGATAAAGTTGTGACTTATAAAGATATTTTGGATAATGAAGGAAAATTGAAAGATAGACAAGATTTACAAGAACAAGGTATTGAGTGATTAATTAACATATGATAATTAACTATATCTATTATTGTTAGTTAAATACATGTTAGTTAAATACATGTACCCAGATACCTGCCTCCAGAAGCTGTGAATGCTCCAACACTGGAAGTTTTTAAGAAGAGACTGGACAGCCATTTGTCCAAAATAGTATAGGGTTTCCTGCCTAAGCAGGGGGTTGGACTAGAAGACCTCCAGGATCTCTTCCAACTCTGTCATTCTATTCTATTCTATTCTATTCTATTCTATTCTATTCTATTCTATTCTATTCTATTCTATTCTATTCTATTCTATTCTATTCTATTCTATTCTATTCTATTCTATTCTATTCTATTCTATTCTTTCTATTCTATTCTATTCTATTCTATTCTTGACAGTATTTCATATTTTCTGAAATAATTTTAGCTCTTTTATTCATGAATAAAATCTACACTTTCACTTCCCTGCTTATATTTACCAATTTCACTCCATAAGATCAGGTGCTTTCATTCAGAATTATTGCATATTTTTCCTCTTAAAAAATCACATGCATGCATTGTTCATTTGTTAATACATGCCTCTTATAGTTGAAATTGCAATATTGTCTATTCAGCAGCCAAAATATTAATTGCCCAATAATGAAATAATCTACATAACACAGCCACTGAGATGTGAATTGACAAGGCCTCTTCAAGTGACACACTATAATATGGTATAATTTATGTATATGGTAAATTTGTGATCATCAACAGATGGACATTCATCACCTATCCTGGTGGTGCTCAAGCAAGGCATTCAGATAAAGAGTAGATAAGTTTACTAGCCTTAGTCATACCTTTGCCATATGCAGATTCCTGATAATGGTAAGGATGCTACTAGTTATTTTTGGCATATTTTGACTAGGATGTTACAAGCACAACTACAGTCCAGTTTTTTTCCTGAACATGCTTGCATAATTTATATAAGGAGGACCTCTAATCTGGAGACTACCTTATGCACTATATTCTCAGGATGTCACCTGTATAGAAAAATTGGAGTTTGCACCAGAATTGCTGTCTTAGCAAAGAGGTCTAAAGTAGTGCTTTGATATAGATACCATAATCGAGGATCATCTAGTGAAAGAGAACCCTATCAGTTCTTCCTTTGAGTTATCCAAAAGGACAAATAAAGACTCTAAGTTAATGCTTTAGAATTAGGATTAGGGTGAAAACCCCAAGACATAGTATGTAAAAAGATGTTCTTGGATTATCAATGAAGATTTCAGGTGGCTGAAATTTAGGGTAGATCTTTGGGTATAGATGAAAACTGAGTGAAAGGGCACAAAGCAAGAAAATGTAGGAGGTGTGAATATTTCTGAGAAGAATACAGTCTGTTCAATTAGAGACTGTCAAATAAAGTAATTTACTATCATGAGACATATAATTCACTTTAGACATTTCAAACCAAATTCTAATTTCAGATGCATGTCAGTATTCCTGAGAATGGGAATCTAATGCGAGCAAGGATGAGCAAAATGAGATTTATTTACAGAAAATACATTGTGTGAATAGGCAAAGACAGTGCCTTCATATTAGCAGTCCCTTAGATAAAGAACAGGCAATGCAACCAAGAGAAGATATAGTGAGTAAATCCTTAACTCTTTATCTACATCTTACTACCCCCTTGTGGCCAGCAGAACATAATGTGCAGAAGAGCCAATGCCTCTGGATTTGGACCTTCCAACACATGAGTGGTTGAAAGAAAATTGTGATTTTAAATGAAACTTCTGGAGTTAAATCTTTCTAGATAATAGCACAGTCATAACAAAAACCCACATACTTCTGCTTTCTGATTGCAAAATAGAATCAGATTTCAGTAAAGAATTTTCCTTGCCTTCATTACTCCCTGATCCACTGGGCAAAAAATGGTTAATTTGCAAGAGGAGAATAATTTAGCTGAAATATAAATAAATTTACCTTTACCTTTACCTTTTATAAATAAATAGAAGAAAATGGCCTTTCTTTCTTTGCAAATAAAGATATGCTATCCTTCAGTCAATCTGTATTATGTACCGAGTGCCCTGACATAATGTGCATTTTGCAATTTTAAGGACTCCTTGAACAAATGAGAATCAGCTCTAGATTTGGGTCTTCACACCATTACCTCTTTTTAATATTGGATGGTGTCATATTTTGCTTTCAGTCATTTCAACTGAGAAAATACATACTGTATTTGTGTTGTAATACAGTTTTAAATGCAGCTAGAATTTATTATTGATCATTTGAAGATCTTTACAATTGTTTCTGCAGTAGACCAGGAAGGCTGTCATATGAAATAATTTGTTTGTTTTATGCTTGTTTTTGAATGATGGCCTTGTGAATGGGGGAATTGGAACTAGTAATCTCTTCTCTTTTTGTCTTCAGTAAAGTGGCATCAGGGATTTTTTTTAATTATCCCCAATTCCAACTACTTTTAATATTTTGTTTCTCATATTTTCATGAAACCATACTTATTACAATGTACAGTACTTCTCCCTGGTTTTATCGCCAGCCATTGCACCCAGAGTGAAGAAGAGGCCTCACTGAGAAATGGACAAAATGCCACCTTTTCACAATCACAGCTAGCTACAGGTTTTAAATGCATCATACAAAACAAATGCATGCAGTATATTTTATCAACAGGAAAAGGGGAGGGGGCCCCTGTTCCTTTATTTTAGTTCATTTTTTTCATATGGATTGAATTCATATGAAACATTTTTGCACACTCATATCTATGTATGTATCTATCTGTGTATACACACCACAGATATATATTGTGTACCATGAATGAATCAAGTCATGAAGCAACTTGAGCAATACATTTATGACTATACCAGATTAATTCTGAAATGTGTTTTCATTTGTTGGATAAGCATGTATTCAAGATTGAGAAACATACACATATACAACACCAAAATGGGCATCTATAACACGGGTGTCAAACTTGCCACATCACATGACATTTCGCAACATATCACAACTTTTTTTGCATTGCCGGAGCTGGGGTCGGCGCGGCCTCCACATGATGCAACCAGCCCGTGGGGTGGCAGTTTGACACCCCTGATCTATGCTATCTTGCCCAGTGGAAAATATTGGAGTCAGTGGAGGAATCATTTCAGGAGTAGAAGAGAGTTGGCTAGTTACTTTGAAAATAATTCAGAAGTGCCTAGACCTGACATAAGTACAACATTCATCTATTATTCATTAAAGTAGATTGACTTTCTTCAGGTTTCCAAATACTGAAATCTGAAAAAGTACATTGCTGTTTTAACAGCCTCATTATCTTTAACTAGTTGACTCTTTAAAGCATCTTCAACATTTTTCAGTTCCCAGGTAATCCTGAAAAAAGGCAGGCTACTTTAATACATAGCAGATAGGCAGTGGGGTTAACTGAGAACTAAAGATTTTTTTTTCAAAATTATTTCTGAAACATACAGTTGTAGAAAAGAATCTTGAGCAATGTTTGAATTTGTCAATAATCCCACATCATGTAGAAATGAGGGATAATCCTCATTTGGATGAACTCCATCCATCAGTGAAGTTATAGCTATCGCACATGAGTAGATGCACATTTTCAAAATTGGTTCTCCTAAATTTTGAATAACGAAATGTGAGTACAGAATACACTAAGCCCCACAACAAAATGTGATAATGCCAAATGTTGACACATGGAACATAATTACATCAATGCCTCATTGGTGTATTTGGCCAGAAGTAAGTCATGGCACTTAACTGATTGTGTCATTATGAATGCATTGTCCTTTGCCCTCTTTGCCATTCCCCTTGGAAGTCTATGTGTGAGTGGTAAATACTATAATGAATTATTTATTGAAGCCGTCAAAAATTACCTGGTTACTGCTAAACAGAAATAGGCATGTGACAGTTGTGTTTTGAATTTCAGATCCCCTCCCTCTCCCCCCCAGCTTCTCCCTAACATCATCAACATGACCAGTGAAAGCAACTACTGTATGAGAATTGTAGTCCAAACCATCAGGATGACATCAAATTGTTTACCTTTTCTGTAAAGAAGAGAATTCCAATTTACTTATGCTAATATTATGTAGTTAAATATATTCTTATATTCTAACCTTAACTCTCTAATATCCTCTATTTCCTGTTTGCTTGTTACAAGTATTATTTTTATTATTATTTTTTATTATTTTTATGTAGAATCTTCCAACTCCACCTCAAGAAGAAAAGAAAAAGACTCTCCCAGGAGCCAAGAAGTTACCAGGCCCAGCAGTTAATCTTTCAGAAATCCAGAATGTAAAGAGTGAACTGAAATTTGTTCCAAGATTTGAATAGTAAAAGAAATGAAATCGTATGTAGAATATATGATTCATACCACTCCCTGTGTGCTGAACCGAAGGAAAATTACTTACATGCATAGGACTGCTTCCAAAGATGAATGAGAAACTGAAACCCCGTATTTATTCCTGTCCAATATAAATAATATATCTGTGTGGATTAACTAAAGCTATCTCAGGAGGTTATATACTTCATTAAAATCAATGTTTTCATTTTCAAAATAAACTTTGACATAAGCAGTATGAGTTGCAAAGAGACAGTATGAGAGGTGAGTCTTTTTTCTAGGTTCAGTTCTGACAATGTGCATGTGGTGTGCTTACCGATATGATCCTGCTGGTAATGTAATTTTCAAATTAAAATTATCTGTTCTCTTTCTCCCACTTCCAGTTAGCATTTATTTATTCAAGTAATGAAAATAATATGATCAAACTTTAAAAATAAGAATACTGTGTTTTTGGCTGTGATCAACAGGTGATTGTCTAGGGCAGGGGTCGGCAATCTGAAAAAGCAAAAGAGCCACTGGGAACCGGTTCCATCACACATAAAAAAAAGTGGGAGCCGCGCGTGTGCATCCACGCACGCGCATGCGCATAAAACAAAATGTTTTGCGCATGAGCAAAATGTTTTTTTGTGCATGCGCGTGCGTGGATACACACGCGCGGTTCCACTTTTTTTATGTGGATGCACCTGCACGCCAGCGGCAACGGGTCTCCGTGGTGACGGGCGCTGGGTTGCGGCGCCGCCTTCAGCCCGGGCGTTGCCAGAGCCACCCCTGGGGCCTCCAAACTGCCACCCGACCTCCACCCGAACACCAGCAAGTCTCGACACGGGTGTTCGGGCGGAGCTGCGTGCGCACCTCTCCAAAGGTTTGGAGAGGTGCACGTGCAGCTCCGCCCGAACAGCAGTTTGGAGACCTGCTGGTGCCGGTGGACGCACCTGCACGCCAGCGGCGACGGGTCTCCGTGGTGACGGGCGCTGGGTTGCGGTGCCGCCTTCAGCCCGGGCGTCGCCGGAGCCACCCCCGGGACCTCCAAACTGCCGCCCGACCTCCGCCCGAACACCAGCAGGTCTCGACACGGGTGTTCGGGCGGCGGTGCGCGCACAGCTCCGCCCAAACAGCGGTTTGGAGACCTGCTGGTGCCGTTTTAGAAAGCTGCTGCGGGCCGCGGCAGCTTTCTAAACCGGCACCAGCAGGTCTCCAAACCGCACCTCCGCCCGAACACCAGCAGGTCTCGACACGGGTGTTCGGGCGGAGGTGCGCGCGCAGTTCTGCCCGAACAGCGGTTTGGAGACCTGCTGGTGCCGGTTTAGAAAGCTGCTGCGAGCCGTGGCAGCTTTCTAAACCGGCACCAGCAGGTCTCCAAACTGCACCTCCGCCCGAACACCAGCAGGTCTCCAAACGGGTGTTCGGGCGGAGGTGCGAGAGAGGTGCATGCACAGCTCTCCAAACCTTTGGAGTGGTGCGCGCGTACCTTCTCCCGTTCAGAGAGCCGCATGTGGCTCCGGAGCCGCGGGTTGTCGACCCGTGGTCTAGGGCTAGGTCAGGGGTAGGCAACCTTAGCTCTTTTATGACTTCAGCGTGGCTCAGGAATTCTGGGAGTTGAAGTCCACCAGTCATAAAAGAGCCAAGGTTGCGTATCCCTGGGGTGATGCAAGCTTAAATTCACAAACCTTACTGAATGATCTTGGGATAGTAACTGTATCTTAAGGAACTTGTTAAAGGACTATTTGCATATCTATAAGTCAAACAATATAAATCTGTGTGTTTTTTAAATAAGTAAACTGTTAACACTGAATTTTGACTTATAATATTTTTGATCCTAACTGGGTGGCTTATCATTCTTATCAGGAGGACACCATAGATGTCTTTTTGCTCAATCACTGTGCCTCATTTTTTATTTTGATTTGAAATATTGGCTGAAATTATCTGATGAAATAAAAGAAACCCCAATTTCCTATCAGAGCCCAATATGGTCAGTCAGCACCTGATTCCTTGAATCTGAACAGGCAACTGCCTTATTCTTCTGTGGTAGCTGTTTTGTTTCCAAATGGTGTCTACAAATCCTGCAGTTCATATTTCTTAAAGTATTCATAAAAGCTAGATATATTATGTGTATGCAATGTCTATTGCTGAATGTCATTACAACCAGTTGTAATTTCTTAATGTATATGTCTACATCCTCCTTCGCTATTTTTACAAGTTATGTCAGAGGTTTAATTTAATTCCTCAGCAGGACATTACCTTATGAAATAAGGTATATCCAGCAATTTTTAAAAAAATATTATGTTTATTGTTGTGAGTTAAAGTAAGCTTGAAGAGATTTTTCCTCAATTCACTGAACTAACTTGAATTTGCCTCATAATACATGAGTTCTATTTTCTCGTTCAGGCTGGCATCTCTTTCTTTCCACAGCAACGTAGTTGAGCTATTCACCATAGGAGCTGTTGCTGTGGAAAGTTGATTTCAAATGCCTTAGAGATGGCAAAGCAGAGCTTTGTTATCGACTCCTGCCAATTCATTGCATCAGAGGCCAGTAATGTACAGACCCCCATTGCTTGAATTAACAGATCAGATTTTTTCATTTATTTATAAGAACTTGAAGGGGGAAAAGAACAATGTTCAGGAAAGGGCAAGAAGAATATAATTATTAGAGAATGCTGACTGAGAATATTATATAACACTACTAATTATCTGTGGATGGGCTTTGTGGGATCTAATTGAGCCACAAAATTGTGCTCAATGTATTATGGCAACAGGTGCTGTCGAGAAAGCATAATAATGTATAATGCCAATAATTAATCTTACAAAGTGCACATGCTTTTCAGTACAGGGAAAATACCTCCACTAAAGTTTAATTGTCCCCAAAGTCCAGAAGGATAATTTTCCCCCTATTAATATCTGAGTTTTAGCAGCCTAAATTGTCGCCCATTAAACTGACAAAAGTTATCTCAGATATTGCTTTAATTTAGTAATTGGACTAATTTTTTAATGCTACATATCTCATCAGTATCTCTTGCATTTTTTTCTGTGGGTTACTTCTTATGAGGTTACTTAGTACTTTTTGTACTGATCAGTATTCACAGGAAACCTGTGTATCAATGCATTACCTTTACCTTTTAAGAAAGTAGCTGTATACTTTGCCATGTTTCAACTTATAATGAAGTGTGTTCACTAAATTTCAGCCAAGCCCCCCACTTCTTTATGGATAATAGGAACCAGCTTCCCTATCATTTATTGTATTTAGAGTTGCAGAATTCATTGGACATATACCCAAACTAATATGCTTAAGGCTGTAGTTCTATTTTTATTTATAAAGCAAATATTATTTCACTTAACAGTAGTGAAAACAGAACATTGGCAGATATGCAGCTTCAGAGATGCAGGTCCTCTAAGAATCCATTAGGTTGCACAGTAAAAGTGACCATTTAAAATAGTCAAACACCGATGTAAACAGCATAATTTATTTTAACCAGTTCCTCCCATAACATTCATTTCTGGAATAAAAATGCATATTTTTGCTCACAGATTATGTAAAGATTGAAGGAGAAAAATAAAACAAAAATGACAATTTTCTAATATCCACAGAGTAAATACTTTTAATAGCAATATCCAGTGCTTTTTTTCTAAAAAAAAAATGGTGCCGGAACTCTTATCCTGGCAGGCACAGGAGGTGGGGGGTGGGGGGGTGGCACTACTGCAGTCATGGGTGCGAGGGGTGTTGGTGGCAGGCTGCCCCCCCGGGGCCGGAGTCAGCGCGGCTGGTGCTGTGGGAGCAGCGGGGCTCACTCTATATGGTGGGGCTGCATGGGGTGGGCAGCAGAGGCAGTGCGGGCCAGGTGATGCAGGGCAGCCACTTAGGCACGCAGGGCGAGGCAACGGTGGCACAGGTCCAGCACCAGGTAGGCCACCAGCCTGGCTGACACGGGTGAGCACAAGGAACGAGTGCACATGGACTCCGCAGAACCCACCTCCCACTCCTTGTCCTCTCTTACTTACCTAGTTGAGATGGTGTAGTTGGGCAGCAGGGAGGGATGCAAAGTTCCTGCCAACTCGCCTTTGCTGCAGACAACTTGCTGGTGCAATGTTTGCTGGCCAGGTCTTTTGGCACACTCAGCAGCAATTCCTAAAAGCCTATTGGCTTTTGAAAGCCAATAGAGGGAGTAGCATAGCTTGTGCAAAAGCTTTTATTTTTTTTGTGCAAAAAAGGGTGCTGGAATGCCATTCTGAGCGTTCTATGAGAAAAAAGCCCTGCTTTTATGTTTTAATCTTATGATTTTAAAAATATTGTAAGTTGCCCCAAACCTCGCCATGTGGATTGCATACAAATATTATATAATTGGTAAATAAAGGTAGAACATATGTTAAATATACATCAAATGATAATATGCTTCCCTACAAAGTCAATTCTTGCTCAATGACAGACCAAGGAATTAACTCGGAAAGGCAAGAGGAAAATCTAGAAGAGGTCTGTGCAACTTGTAGCAGGGAAAGGCCCACACTGATAAATTAAAAATATTTGTGGTCTGCAAAGGAATGCTGGTGGGCTAATCAATGATTTGGTGACTAGAGGAGCATCTACAGTGTTGGAGCTCATGGTCATGGTAAGCCATGGAGGCACTAGGCAACATGACTTTCAGGGCAGTGGTGGTGATTTATTTATTTATTTATTTTTATTTTAATTCCATTTATATCCCGCCCTTCTCCGAAGACTCAGGGCGGCTTACAAGCTTAGCAGTAGCCTTCATTCTATGTATATGCCTGCTTATTAGGGCTTTCACACACACCCCAAGCGGCATTATTACAAAGTCAGCTTAAGTGCCCCCAACAATCTGGGTCCTCATTTTACCTACCTGAGCCTGGTGGGATGCGAACCTGCACTAATTGCAGGCAGCTGGTGTTACTTAAGGAGGCATTAAAAAAAAGTCTGTGCTCTGTCCAAGGGTGCTTGGTAGGCTGCATGTACAGGCCTGGTCTAGAATTTATTTTGGAGCATTCAACTATCTAGAGCAGGCATGTCAAACTCATTTTGTTTGAGGCAAGTTCTTATAAAAGAATTTCCATTAATTTGTTTTAATAAAATAATTTAAAACAATTTTCACTTGATTTCAAATTAAATGAATTATATTGGTTGACAATGAGATTTTTTTAGTACAATTGCCAAATGCAATAAACTGGTTTTAGGTATATGTGTGCACTAATTATTTCAACACCAATACATTTTAACAACATATTCTATTTGTAAATGAATGCAAATGCAAATTATACAATTTTTTGTGCAAAAATAAAACAAAATAACAGATTTAAGAGCTGTTATCATTAGTTATCCTTAGATAAAAAATAATTCCATCATCCAAAACTTTGTTATACTGTATTTAACGAACAGATTAAAAAAAAGACTGAGTACATTTGATTGTGTATCACCATTTGTACAGTGTATGAAAAATAAAGGTTCCCTAAACGTCTGCTGGCTATATCTATACATTTTCCTTGATAGCACTCTATTGCCTTCTTTTTAGCCTTTTTGTCAACTTCCCAGCTTAAAAAAGGCAAGGCACTGGGAGCTGAAAGTTACAGAGACTGTTTAAGCAGGTTGCTAAGCAACCTGTTCACACTCAGCCCTTCTTACCTTCCCACTTTTAAATTAGCCTGTATGGATTGCATTTCCTTTGATTTGAGCCATCTGAAGGCCTGTCGCTGCAATGCATTCTGCTGCTCTGCAACCTGGCTGCCTGAAGAGAATTTTGCTCTCCGGAACAGTTTCCTTCAGCTTTTTTTTGTGTGTGCAAAAAAAGGTGCCAGAACGCCGTTCTGAGCGTTCTATGGGGAAAAAAGCCCTGGATATATCACATATAATTGAAGATTGTAATTAGTTGTGTGTGCACGTTCAGCAAGTATGATGTATTTGTGCTGGCATTTCTAGGCCTCTTTCCAACCACATACAGAAAAATTTGTAACAAACATTGGAATTCTTAAGGCAATGTTTGGTATTTCCCAGCAATCTGTTACTGGAAGGAAAAAGCAATCCCTGCTGCATTACTGATCACAGAGAAGCATTTGCATGTATGCAGGTATCCTTAGGGTGCCATAGTTATGGATGAGAAATATTGGTTGCAAAGTTGGCATTTCTGGATGTAATACAGATATTTTGGACTTATTTTTGTTTCTTTGCATGTTTGATATTTTTAAAAAGGCATATGCTACTGACTACGCTTATGCACATATGTAACATCTTTTGCTAGGATACATGACCACTGCTTGTCCAGAATGTGAAAAGTGAAAGATTGTGACTAAACAAAATTTTAATGTACAGATAATACCACCAGAAATTATTTTAGCCTTTTTAATAAATGTTGTTATTGTTATGTATATACTAGGTTAATTATTTAAAGACTGAAGTGCAACACAACTAGTTTCTAAATAATCTATTTTTCAAAACACACAACAGTCCAAACAGTAAAAGTAAAGTCCAAATTAAGAATATTTCATTCTTAAAGGTAAAGGTAAAGGTTCCCCCGCACATGTGTGCTAGTCGTTTCCGACTCTAGGGGCCGGTGCTCATCTCCGTTTCAAAGCCGAAGAGCCAGCGCTTGTCCGAGGACGTCTCCGTGGTCATGTGGCCGGCATGACTAGACGCCAAAGGCGCACGGAACGCTGTTACCTTCCCACTGTAGTGGTCCCTATTTTTCTACTTGCATTTTGACGTGCTTTCGAACTGCTAGGTTGGCAGAAGCTGGGACGAGTAACAGATGCTCACTCTGTTACGCGGCACTCGGGATTCGACCCGCCAAACTGCCGACCTTCTGATCGACAAGCTCAGCGTCCTAACCCACTGAGCCACCGCGTCCCTATTTCATTCTTAAGAATTGTTTAATTTAAAGTGGTTTAGTTGTAATAGATGGTTAGATTCAAAATGGTTTTCAAGAGTATGTACAAAAGATACTATTTTTTTCTAGCATCAGCTAAATTAGACATATTACATTGAGAAAAATGTTTCTCATTTCTTTCCTGTTACCTTTATTGATTTCATTGCAGAGATGTTAACATAGGAAATAGATTATTTTGTTATCTAATTTTACCTTCCAAAAGACAGAAGCAGATGAAAAATGTGAGGTTTTTTCCTGTTGGCTTTTTTAATTAGCTGTTTTAGATTCTAAAAGTTTAGTTCCTAAAGAAGTAACCCTGTAAATAATTTTAATGTCCTCCTCTAGTGCAGGCTCTTTTATGACTCAAGGACTTCAACTCCCAGAATTTCTGAGCCAGCATGGCTCAGCTTGGAAACCTCTCCCTTTCCCCTCAGCATGGCTGGCTCAGGATTTCTGGGAGTTGAAGTCCACGAGTCATAAAAAAGGGCCAAGATTGCCTAGCCCTGCAATAGGCTTTCAGAGGGAGGTGGGGTTTTTTTTTGCAAAAAAAAAAAGGTGCCGGAACCCCATTCTGAGTGTTCTATGAGAAAAAAAGCCCTGGCAATATCAATAGCACTTAGACTTATATATTGCTCCATAGTGCTTTATATAGCACTCTCTGAGTGGTTTACAATGTCATCATATTTGCCCCCAACAATCTGGATCCTCATGTTACCAACCTCAAAAGGATGAAAGGCTGAGTCAACACTGAGCTGGTCAGGATCAAATTGCTGGCAGTTGGCAGAGTTAATCTGCAATACTGTATTCAAACCACTGCACCACCATGGCTCCTGTAATAACTACTACTTTTGTATAATTTCACTTAATACCTATCAATGTTATATCATAACAAAAATTGTTATGATAAAAAATTATTCAAAATAATTTTGATAATTTACTTTGACAGGGAAAGAACATTGAAGTGTTTTAAAGAAGTACTTTAAAATTGAAGGAACACATACCGTACAATCTCACCACCACCACCTTAAAAAAAATCATTAAAGCAGAGACATACTTGGCAAGGCTTACAAAACAGCTTTCAATTATTCCTGTAGGCACAGATATGCACAGCCACTTCATTTGGGTTTCTTCTCATCAAACCAACAGAAGATTATGAAACAGCCACATGTGCTAGAAAAAGGCATGTCTGTTTTTATGATCTGAAAAGAGAAGCTTCAGCATGTTCCCATGAACTGCAAAACAATTTTTTCAGAAGCTTTGCACAACCCTCTTGCATATTCATTTGTCTTTCCCCCCCCAAAGGAGAATAATATTTCGTGGCTGGATGGTAAAATTGACTTGTTTTATCCAGTTATTCCAAGATTTTTCATTATCCATTCATACAATCTATAGTCCATAGGAGTCTTCGCAACTTAATTAAATCCTAAAAAGATATGTTACAAGTAAATTCAGCTGTCGCTTTTGGTTGGTTGGTTGGTTTTAGATTGTGTTTTGGAACATGGACAGATATGGAGGTTGTAGAATGAGAGAATGTAACAAGGAAAAATGACATCAGTGCCATTGAAAACCATACAAAAAACCTACCATTTAGTACTTGAACAGTACTGAAGAAATTTGAAAACATGGAAAGAAAATTAGAGAGTGCTAAAGATGATACACAAGATTATTTTTTAAATCAAACAGGATGATATATTAATTCTTAAATCATTAATAGCTTTTAAAGTTCTTTCAGTTGGCATAATTTGTTATCCATTCTAGAATTGGTGTATAGTAAACATTTTGTTCTTGAAAGTATAAAATTGCCCTGGGGATACATTGCATTGCTGAATTGTTTTTCCTAGCTTTATTTTGGACAATGAAACTAATTCTAGTTCTACCTAGTTTACTATTCAATTTATGTTCATGTTCTACTAAATTATTCTGTAAATTGGCTCAAATACATGCATATTTGTATTTCTTCATGTGATAAATTTCCTGTTAGATACTATCTACCATCTGGCAGCAGTCTGTTAATGGTCCTTATAAAAGCACAGTTAATTACCATTGTCATCATTCTCATTTTATGTGTATACACATACATACACATACACAGTTCTACAGTTCTGATTTTGCTCTGTACCGTCTTCACAGATTTAGAATTTCTTCTTCTTAAATCTGAAATCTTCATCCACATTATCCATTGTTAACATTTTGTGGCAGCATATCTAGCCTCCTCATCTTAAACAGAAGGAATACAGATGCATAGAAGTTATATGCAAAAATGTCATGTAATGGCTGAAATATCATTATGGCGAAATGTTTGTCTATTTCCACATAACCTACAAAAATGTGCATTATTATGTTTTCCTGTAAGTAAGTTACAAATTCTTATTAAAATCTAAGTACAGGTTTGTCTTTACATACAGTATATACCATTATTGTATTTATGCCCATTGCCCTTGTCAGCCATTGATAGCTTTACTGTGAGTAACAGTTTGAGTCAGGAAAACATTGTGATTACTGCACTATGCTACAGGTTCTTGGTTACTTGCTGGAGAAACAGTACAATTTTTGGCAGCTGTTTTAAATCTTGTAACTTCATTGCTTTTGTGAAAATCACCATCTCTGTGGAAGCAACAGAGTGCCATATACAATTTTGCTTCTTTGGAGGGAGGGACATATGTAAGAAATCAATCTTCTTTTCCATTGATTTGTTGTTGTTGTTAGTTGCGAAGTCGTGTCCGACCCATCGCGACCCTATGGACAATGTTCCTCCAGGCCTTCCTGTCCTCTACCATCTTCTGGAGTCCATTTAAGCTCACGCCTACTGCTTCAGTGACTCCATCCAGCCACCTCATTCTCTGTCGTCCCCTTCTTCTATTGCCCTCAATCTTTCCCAGCATTAGGCTCTTCTCCAGTGAGTCCTTCCTTCTCATTAGGTGGCCAACAGGCCATTGATAGGGCCTGTTATTTACTTGAAAATAAGATAGTAAAAATAATAAATGGTAAAACTAGGTCAGCAGCTTTTAATTGTGTTCAGTCTCTGTTCACATTTACCCCTAAGAGAAAACCTAGTTCCAAATTTCTATCATGTTGAACTTGGCCATACAAAACTGTATAGGTGACCCCCAACAATAGCAACTGCAGTTAAGTGCACTTGAGGGGAAACCTCTTTCCTGTTTTCAAACAAACCAGAAAGAGTGAGCTAGTCTACGTCTATGCTTTTATATATATCTCTAAAATGAACACGCAGCAGCTGACATTGTTTTATACCTCAGGCTATATCAAATGCAACATTTGTTTAACATGCCTTACTTCCGTCCAGTGCATTAAAGTGTGAATAGTTGTAGGACAATTTATTAAAGTAGCTTAGCTTCTGAGAAACACAGGCTGGAAGATGCTTGTGGAAGAGGAATTTCTTGTTTTTCTCCTTTGTCACCACTATAAACAGCTTCTGTCATAGACATCCTCATTAAATGTGGTTTATGGTATAGAGGATTACTGCAAAGAGGGAATTAACCAGCAATCAGGAAGAAGTCTCTTTGCAGGAATGTTTTCAAGAATGAAGCCAATAAATATAAATTCAAAATATACTACCTATTTATAAAATACTAGAAGTAACAGTAGTTTAATAAATATGCAAAAGATGATACAAAAACAGATGAAATTATCTATGATAGTAGAACAATTTGTTTCCTTTGCCCTGGCACTATGTCCTGTTTGATGCAGTATCGATACATATATTACATCAAACTATATAAGACTTTGAATGTGTCTTCAATCTGCATCATTTTATGGGCCAGACAAGAAAATATAGCTTTTAGTGCATATTGTTTTACTGTGATGAACGTAGATGAAGTCCATGAACTTATTGGATATTACAACTTCAGTCAATGAAAATAAAATGACCTTTGCAAAGAGCAATTATGGGTAAATTCACCCCAAAGCAGTTATATAAAAAATCATAAAAAAGGCATGATAGAAATAAGTAAATGCATACATACATCATATTTCCTAGCACATTCTCCAGTTTTGTCCCATCTTGGCTGTTTAAAATGTTTTCTATTGGGTCTGTGCTGTGAACATAGAAGGTTGTTTGGTTTAAGAAATGGTGCAGTGATTCTTTCAATTATGAAACAACTCACTGTTCTCATGTTTTGCTCCACTTAGATGAAAAAAATTGGGCTGCAATTCTCTATCCACCTGCCTAAAAATAAGGTTTGATGAATTCTCTGCAAAATTCTGAAGGAAGTTTAGATGAATGCAAATATTTATCAGGAATTCCATCTCTCTTTCACTGGCAAATTGTCAAACTAATATTCTATATGCTTGGTTATTTATATTCTGCCTTTCTTCAGAAACCTGGGGTGTCTATCCCCATAAACAATAACCTTTTGAGGTAGGATGGAGTATAAGTATAGGGGTTAATTGGCTTTTGCACTGGAGTTTTATTTTTGTAAGCTGTTGGGAGTCACCATGAGTGACTTGAGTGGCCATATACATTTTCTAAATAAATAAGTAAATCAAAAATAGTCAGAAATCACTAATGGGCAAGCCTGGCTCCCTAGTCTTATATTCATGTTTACTCATTATACCATGCTTGTAATCTAATACATCAGGTAGCTTTGATCTCATATTTTGTAAATATATTCTATTGTTATTCAAATTCCAGAACTAGTAACATATAGCCATCTTATATTTAATTCAAATGTAACTGTGTGTCAATAGCACATCCAATTTGATTGCAAGAAATGGAGAATAATAAACTTAACACTAGAGGTCAGCCTACAGCAGGATATTTGTCTTTATTATCTATTTTAGCAGAATAAAACTAGAATCATTTTTCTCTTTCTTAGATGCAGTGAAATATTTTAAAGATATTTAGATATTGTATAGATATATAGATATACTTGAAGTCAAAGTAACTCTAATCGTGTGGTGTCATTGGTGTTTTTAGGAGGCATTCAAACACAAATCAATTTAGCAATCCTCCAGTCATTTCTTAAAAGGTCTGTCCATGTTTAGACTTTTAAAAATGTATATTAGTTCAATACAGACGGTTTCTAAAAAGTTCTTTTTAGCCATGGATGATGATGATAATGCCTAGTTCATTGTTGGGAATTCAGTTGCAGAAATTAATCTATTTTCTCATTTTAAGCAGAACACACAAGTCACCTCTCTTTATAGTTTGGCCTTCTGGGTTTCCCTGACAACACGAGATATATTTTCTTCCTGCCTTTTATCTTCTTTCCCCCCTTTTACTAATAATGTAAATTCACAATATGTTCTTGTCTCTTATCCAATGAAAGGATAACATGCTGCTCATCTTGGCCATTGCTTGGGATTGGATAGAGAGAAAAATACTTAGACAACCTCACTGTTCTTAACAGAGCTGCGTAGGCGTTCCAAGTCTTTAAAGCATGGTTTCAATGAAACTTTCCTGGAGTTAAATGCTTATCTGGAAAAGAATGAAAATATATTTGTAATGAACTAAAGGCAGGGATATGGGGAATTAGAATTCGGTAGACGCAGTTCCAAATCTCAGGCGATAGAAATTCATGCTCCTTTCAGTTCCTCTTCCCAATTTTATATACTAAGCCTCCTATATATTTCAAATCCCAGAATTCTTAGCAGTGACCACACTGGTGGAAAAAATCCAAGAATTAAAGTCTGTGCTTCCAGAGATGCCCAGACTGGAGAGAACTACTCTAAACTTTTCTTCCTCAGTATGACTAATGTGTCAGCTGCATCTTCTATAATCCCTTGCATATTTAAAGGTGATGGAACTGTAGTCTAACACAAATAAAAGATATTACATGACTATTTTCTTTCTCATTTCTCTGCTCAAGCAAATCCAAACAAAATCATTTGAATACTATTTGAAAATGATTCTGTGTACAGTTTTATTAGCAATTTATTGCTATCATTTTAATTGGTACTGCATTAGCAGCAAGTTGTATCTTAACAGATGCAGAAGGAGAAAATGAAGTTAATGCCAGAAAAATCGTTCTAATACTTTCAAGGTCTTATTTCCGAATTCTGTATTTAAATCTCTGATCCTCATTATTTGGAGTAGCACAGTCTTTCTGACACCCTGTCAAACATGAGGATCTACTATACCATGAGGTCAATCTATTGTGGAACTAGGTTTCCCCAAAAAGTAAAATGTCTGCAATCCAGTAATTGACCTAGCAGGTTTTATATGGTACTGTATACAACATCATCAGCATTAGAAAGTAATGCTCACTATTAGTTTGTAATATATTTGATATATGTGTGGAATGGAAGTAAGAAGATTTACCCAGGGCAGTGAATTTTGGTTTTTCAAATAAATGACGTAGAAATAATTTCTGGAATCCTATTTTTATGTAGACTGGCACCTTATATTTTAAAAATAGGAGACAAATATAAACATTGCTTAAATAAACATATTCCTTATCTTAATCAACATGTATCTATCTCCTTATAACTTTTATTTAAATACAGTAAGAGTCAGGCTGTCTGTCATGGTCTCTATGGAAATCAGTATCCCTGAAGGTCATTTTCGGAACATCCCAGCTATGCCTACCATTATGTCCAACATGATCTGGAAATCTAGCATAATGACTTAGTCAACCTCTGCCAATAATTATCAAAGTCTGGCATGAATGGTCTTTCTACCATAACTGTTTTATCATAGCTTTCTTGACAGAGTAATTGGTGGGGCTTAAGATATGAAAGGTTGAGAACTAGTGATTTAGAGAATTTAGATACTGCCTATCCATACAATATATCAGATTCATATACTGTATATATATTTATATACAGGAAGATAGTGTTGGGCAGACATGATAGATAGAATTTTATTAAATTCTGACATGGTCTAGCTGGAGTAAGAAGCAAGTAGGAAACAAGGCAATACATACATAGAAACTAAAATCAGAATCCGGATAGGAATGTGTGTAACCTTGTTGCCATTTTTACAGATCTTTTACATATTTTGATATACCTTTCTTGTACATAGCCTAAACAATCTCCAAGAGCTTTTCAGTTCTACTTTACTAAAAGAAAATATAAAACATAGCTCAGCAAAGTTACGTTGAAAAGAGCAGAGTAATCCTCACCTGCTGGCAATGGTTACCAGAATATGGTAGGTGTGGTGATCTTCTGATCAGGGCAGGGTTATGAATGGCTGTCCATTAAGGCAAACTGTAATTGGGAATTGGGTTGGCCTGGAGAAAGACAAAGCAAAGTGGTCAAATTCAGCACTTGCCAAGCTTTCAACTCACATGGACCAACTAACATGTAGCTTAGCTCTCGCTCCGGGAGGCAGCGCATCTACCTTGATGTTTTTGTATTTTGCCTTTCATATTGTACTCCTTCCTCTGGGATTTTTTTCCTATTATCGCTTTATACATTTTTTGTCCTTAAAAAAGTAGGGCAGTTTTGCTGCAGCAACAGGAGAAATGTTCCCTTTTTGACATTTGGGTTACATACCTCTGTTGCTTAGAAACAGCAGGGACCAGAAAGAAAGGCAGAAGATTTATAATTGCAAGTATTTTCTGTAGATTTTGGAAACAGAGCAACCTGAAGTCTGTGCATAATGACTTGATCAGAAATGCAGCCAATTCACAGTTACATAAAGAATTAAAATGTTTATGTTAAAGAGCTGTGAGTGTTGATTTTTAGAGCTGTACAAATCCTTTACAATAAAAGATGTAGCTCAGAATGACACAAAAGCATTTGGAAGCACCTCTTTGTCACTGTTATAGCATTCATACAAAGACAACAAGGAGTTAACTGTCAAAGTTTGTTGTGTATTTACTTATTGTTATTGTATTGAGTTAAATAGAAGTTACAGGGCTGAGGTAAAACCGCGGCAGCTTTTGACAGCTGTCAAAAGCTGCCCGGCGAAACCGCGCAAGCGCCAACAGTTGACAGCTCAACACGCGCTACCGATGACAGCTCCGAGCTGTCAAAACCGGACGGCCCCGATTGGCGGAGACAACGGCGCGGGAACGGACTCACCCCTGATTGGTCAATCCGCCGGCAGCTGTCAGTATAAATAGATGTCTTGTTCCCTTGTTTCTTTGCCTGGTTCGGAATAAAAGTTAAACTGTTAACTTGCTGTCTCGCCTGCTTCTTTGCTAAAGCACTGGCGACGAAGGTGGGATGCCTGCTTGCCTAAGCTGAAGTCACTACCTAAGGGGAGAAGAGATTTTTCCCCTTAGCCGAGCTGGTCACTTGCTGAAGTCACTGGAAGCTGAACTTCCATTCAACGCAAGCAGCGGCACCCACAATTACAGACAGCATGACGAACCACGGCCACATCCGAGAATTCGATACCCGCCACCCAGAAGGCTGGGAATCGCATCTGGGCCAGGTAGAAGGGTACCTGGTAGTCAAGAAGATCACGGATGACCGGGCCAAGGCAGCCGCCCTCCTCTGGCTTAGCGGCCCCGCCGTTTATGATGCCGCTGTGGGAATCTTCACCCCGGAGCCGGTCGCCACTATCTCCTACGCAGACCTCACTGAGGGGCTGAGTAAATACTTCATGCCCCTCAAGTCAGAACTTTACTGGAGAGTGAACTTCGCTCGGAAAATCCAGCTTCCTGACGAGCCGGCAAATGACTTTATAACCCGGGTCAGGCACGCTGCACGTCGGTGCCGGTTCCCGGATTTAGAAGACCGAATCCGGGACCAGATTGTCATAGGGCTCAAGGACGAACGGCTGAGGAAAAAGCTGATCGCCAAGCCTGAAATGACAATGACCGATGTGGCCAGAGAAGTCATCGCATACGAAGACTGCCACGGAGACGACCGACGGCTACCGGACAGCGGACCAAGGGGGTCCGTGCACCAGGAAGACGGCAGGTTCAGCGGTTCCGAGGACGACGACGGCCCCACAGACATAGACGCGGTGCAACGACGGTTCGAGAAACTGAGGCTGCAACGCAACTACAGAGGGGGGCCTGCCAACAACCAGAGGGGCCCCAACTTTCCGACAAACAGGGCGAAGTGTGCCAGCTGCGGCGGAAGCCACCCTAGAGCAACGTGCCGGTTCCGCAGTGCCAAATGCCATGGGTGCGGAAAGACAGGCCACCTCAAAGCCGTGTGCCGCAGCCGGAGCCGGGAAAACCTGCACGACCTGGAGGTGACAGCCGAAGGTATGGCCCCACATACACTCAGAGCCAGGCACAGTCTCAGGCCCCTAGTGCTTAATGTAAGGGGGAGGGCGGAGAAACATACGGTCCACAGCACTCTTAAACCCAAAATCAAGGTGGACGTCCGGATTCAGGGAATTCCCTGTGAGATGGAAGTGGACTCTGGGTCCTCCGTCTCACTAATTTCATGGCAAATTTACAGGGACATTTGTAACCAAAGTAGGAAAAGGCCCGCCCTTAGACCCACCAAACTCCGCCTAGCTGATTTCCAGAAAACGCCCATTAAACTCCGGGGAAAAGCTTCCGTCCCCGTAGAGTTCAAGAAATTTAAAGGATCCCTCCCTATTCTTGTGACCCAAGAAAACAGAATCAGCCTGCTAGGATTAGACTGGTTCGAGGCACTAGGAATAGCGTTGACAGGTGTCAACGCCATTCAGCTGTCAAAATTGGAATCCGTCTGCCTTCAATTCGCGGACGTTTTTGACAGCTCACTAGGGAAATACACGGGACCGCCCGTATCACTTAAACTGAACCCAAATGTGATGCCTGTCAGAATCAAGGCCAGAAGGGTTCCCTTCGCCTTGAGGGAAAAAATAGAAGCGGAGCTTGACAGATTAACAAACTTAGGAGTCCTCGAACCGGTAGAAGGGGCCGAGTGGGAGACACCCATAGTGACCCCAGTTAAGCCAAACGGCCAAATGAGATTATGTGCCGACTATAAGGCGACCCTCAACCTCGCATTAAACGCACATGCCTACCCGGTCCCGGCTGTCAAAGACATCCTCGCGGCCATTAAGTCAGGCGCCATATTTGCCAAGTTAGACTTGGCGCAGGCGTATTTACAGCTGCCTGTCACCCCTGACACCGCTTTGGCTCAAACAATAGTCACCCACAAGGGAGCATTCAAAATTAACCGCCTTCAATTTGGCATCTCTGCAGCCCCGGGAATCTTCCAGGAAATCATGGAGAAAACACTTAAGGGAATTCCCGGGGTCTGCCCATATTTTGACGACGTCCTAATTGCAGGGGAATCAGAAAATGACCTAGCTGACAAACTAACTATGGTGCTCCTAAGGTTCAGGAAGGCTGGTCTCAAATTAAAAAGAGACAAATGCTCCATCGGGGTGCCCTCAACAGAGTTCTTAGGTTTTAAAATAGACGCTAAGGGAATTCACCCCACAGACACAAAAATTAAAGCTATTAAAACAGCACCAACCCCCAAAAACAAACAAGAACTTCAGGCTTTCTTAGGGTTAGTTAACTTTTATCACACCTTCCTACCGCACAAAGCCTCCATTGCAGAACCCTTACATAGATTATTAGACAAGGGCAAACCCTGGACGTGGACCCCTGAGCATGATAAAAGTTTTAACCTCCTAAAAAACTTACTCTCCAGCAGCACAATGGTAGCCCTGTTTAACGATCAGCTGCCCTTATGTCTAGCCTGCGATGCCTCCCCGTACGGCATCGGAGCGGTCCTAAGCCATTTAACTAAAGAAGGAATTCAGACCCCTGTAGCGTTCTATTCAAGAACGTTGTCAAAACCTGAGCGTAATTACACTCAAATTGATAAAGAAGCTTTAGCTATAGTAGCTAGCGTAAAAAAATTTCATGATTACCTGTATGGCCGACCATTTACTATTTTTACGGATCATAAGCCCCTGTTAGGACTTTTTACAGTAGACAGGCTAACACCACAAATATTATCTCCCCGCATCCTGAGATGGTCTACCTTTCTATCAGCCTATTCATACAAATTAGAATACAGGCCAGGGAAAACCATGGGCCATGCGGATGGCCTGAGCAGACTACCCCAACCAATAGTGGACCCAGACCCAGCACCAGCTGGAAGAATACTAGCTATCTCAGAGCTGCCAGAATGCCCATTATCTGTCAAGGATATCTCCGCAGCTACCGGGGCAGACAAAATCCTAGGCAGAGTCCTAGGCTATGTCACGACGGGCTGGCAATATTCACCCTGGGACCCACAATTCCAACCTTACATCTTAAGACAAAAGGAATTATCCACCCATCAAGGATGTCTCTTATGGGGCAGCAGGGTAATCATCCCAGACAAACACAGACCCAAAGTGCTAGAGAGCCTACACGAAGGGCACCCGGGCACCGTCAAAATGAAGGCTCTGGCCAGGAGCTATGTCTGGTGGCCTGGTTTAGACAAACACATTGAAGCACACGTAGCTGGCTGCTATTCCTGCCAGTTAGTTAGAGCCGCCCAGCCTCAGGCTCCCATACATAGATGGGAAACTACAAGGACACCCTGGTCTCGCATTCATATAGATTATGCAGGTCCATTCCAGGGACAATCATTCCTAATTGTTGTCGACAGCTTTTCAAAATGGCTAGAGGTAGCGCCAGTAGCTAGCACAACTTCCTCAGCCACGATACAAATTTTAAGGGGATTATTCGCCACACACGGGCTCCCTGATGTTATAGTTTCCGATAACGGCCCCCAATTTACCTCCTACGAATTCCAGAGTTTCACAACGGCGAACTCTATTAGGCACACCACTACGGCTCCCTTTCACCCATCGACGAACGGCTTGGCAGAGGTGATGGTAAAATCAACCAAGGAGGCACTGCGCAAGATCATCTCCGGCAACTGGCACCAAAGACTGGCACAATTTCTTCTGTCCCAACACACCACGCCTTGCACAACTACCGGGAAGTCCCCGGCGGAGCTGCGCTGGGGCAAAAGGTTAACCACCAGACTAGACCGTCTCCACCCAGACAGATCCCCTCCAGACCCAGAACCAGCCCTCCAACATAGAACTCTCAACACAGGGCAAGCTGTCTGGGCCAGAAACTACGGGGGAGGGAACAAATGGACACAAGGGGTAGTCATCGAACAAACAGGCCCCTTGTCATACATCATTGACATTGGACAAAATATACATATCCGCAGACACATAGACCAACTCCGCCAACGCAGTCCTCAAAACATAGGGGGAAGGGGGGGCGACGGAATGCAGACAGAAGCACCGCCGCAGAGACTGGCACGACAAAGCTCCCCCGATCGGAACATACCATTGCAACACCCCGCACCAATCAATGTGGAACCAGCAGAACCAAACCCCCTGCCCCCGGAGCCAACCCGAGAAACCCCAGGGGAAACAGAACATCCAACCGAGACAACTCCCCGGCGCTCCGAAAGAATAAAGAAACCTCCCACCTACCTAAAAGACTTCGAATGGGGAAACCCGAAAAAGAAACAGTTGGGGTAAAATCAACTCAATCAGAGGGAGGGGTAAGGGGTGTTGTGTATTTACTTATTGTTATTGTATTGAGTTAAATAGAAGTTACAGGGCTGAGGTAAAACCGCGGCAGCTTTTGACAGCTGTCAAAAGCTGCCCGGCGAAACCGCGCAAGCGCCAACAGTTGACAGCTCAACACGCGCTACCGATGACAGCTCCGAGCTGTCAAAACCGGACGGCCCCGATTGGCGGAGACAACGGCGCGGGAACGGACTCACCCCTGATTGGTCAATCCGCCGGCAGCTGTCAGTATAAATAGATGTCTTGTTCCCTTGTTTCTTTGCCTGGTTCGGAATAAAAGTTAAACTGTTAACTTGCTGTCTCGCCTGCTTCTTTGCTAAAGCAAAGTTATAACCTGAATCAGAGCTTTTCCAGGGAGAGGGAGTACATTCCATCAAACTGAAGCCGAAATTAAGAGCTGCACTTTTCCATGAAGAAGGGAGAAAAAGGCTCAGGGTAGCCACATCCCTTTCAGAATCTATCTAGTAGGCTAGAAGGCTATAGTTTTATTTTGGCATCATTCTGTCCATTAGGTGTAAGCAAATAAAGGACTGGACTCAATTGGATAGTGTGAGGTACATCGTTATATAGATTAGTTTATATTTTATAAAAACTATTTAGAGTCAGTATTTAAGGTACAATCATATAGCAAAAGTGCAGCCATATTTAACCTGGCTAAAATGATTTGAAGCAGACATTAGTTACGTTGTATAGATAGGCAAGGGAACAGGGTTGAAATATTTGTATCATCCATCTTAGACAAACAGGCTCCTATTGTGAGCTGAGTTGGTTGAATGTCACAAACGTGAAAAGGGAAAGATAAAGGTAAAACAAAGGAGAATTATTAATTGTACAGCTGCAGTGTCTAATAATTTTACTAGGTGGTCGGAAACCATGTGACCAGGCTGGACCTACCAACTGGGCATATTGTATGGGACAGGTAAAAAGGTTTATGCTGAACTGATCTGGGTGTGGCCCTTTGCTTGCAAGTAGAAGGGTCCACCAGCTTCAATAAAACTTGTTTTGTTTTCCAACACCTTTGAAGTGAAATTTATTTTATTCCTAACAATGGATTATTTTATTCCTAACAATCATCTTTGCGCTTGGGCCTGATATGGCCACAGGGATGCTACAATGGTCATAAGTATAAGAACAAGTTGTAAGTCACTTTTTTCAGCTCACTCATAACCTTGAATGGTTGTTAAATGAATGATCATAAATCAAGGACTATCTGTATGCTGATATTTGAAGAAAGAAGCTCTTCTTGCTTTCTGCATTACTCAGACACACTCCTATGAAACTTTAACTCATTGACATGATTCCAACTTAACTCCCTCTTTCATCCCAACCACCTACTCTCGGGCAAGAGTCACCAAAGGACATTTATTACAAGTTGATATTGTGCATTTGGTATTACAGATGCACTGGATCTTCTGTTCCTTGGAAGATAACATAGAGAAAGACTTTAACAATATTTCAAAAGTTGGTCATCATTTTATCTTTCTCCCAGTTCTAAGAAAGACAACAAAATGCTTTAATAGACATTGGGATATGGGATGCATTACTAACCCATAATTGGGATATGTGCTATAAATGGGCTCTCCTGCCTGAGAAGTAAATATCACATGTCTGGCTTACATTCTTGTTGAGTGGGAAACATTTCAGTCATCTTCAGGCAAATGCCACTCAGTTGCTCCTGTTGGAATATTTCAAGAACCTGTTCTCCAACCTAATTCCAATAACACAATCATATGCAAAGGCCTGAGTAACACTGCAAGGACAAATAAAGCTGGTAAAATAAAGATCAGCAATGCAACCTGAACTTGATCCTGCTGTGTGTTAGCCAGCACAACTAGCCTAATGTAACCTTATCCAATTTATATTCCATTTCCAAGGGTGTTGATTCATGGAACTTGATATGTTATAAGACTTTATGGGGAAAAATCATTGTAGAATTTTACAATCATCTCTTTTTTCTTTTAGAAATTCTTTTTGCAATTGTCATGAGTGAGTTGTTTTTCTGGAAGTGATGGTTTCTTTCATGTTTTCTTTAAAAAAAGAACGAATATTCATTGTCAGATTTCTGGATGGTGTTACAAGGACAATACAATGATTCAAAGAGACTGGGAGTAATAAAGACAGATGGTACCCAGAATATATTATCTTTGGCCTTTATAATCCTGCACTCATTTGTTTCATCACACATCCGTGTGAAGGGACTGCACCAGTTGAAAACATCTCCAGAATATGGTCATCCCACAGCATCAGCACTATTGGAATACTGAGTGTTTTACTTTCACCTCAGCTGCAGAACAGCCTGAAGCCCTGATGAAACTAGGATGGTTGTTTTGAAAATGCTGTGGTTCCTCTTTACTGCAAAAGCTTGGGACAAGACCTCCTGATGCTCAGCAGCTTTGAGTTGACAGAAGTATGGATGATAAAGATTATTTTTCAATTACTTCTGATGGTTTAGAAATCAAGTGGTGAGAATGTTAAAGTACGCTTTGAAGTATTTACAATATTTTGTTCTCATTGGTACTTAAAATTGTACCATCTGAGTGGCATAAAAAATACGGAACCCCAGAAGCCTCAGCACATAAGCAATTTGCTAAGAGAGTATGGCAAACAAACCAAGAAGAGTCCATCTGTGATTTATCATGTCTTTTAAAGCACAGATTGTTTTTGGCTTCTTTTGGGGGCTTTTTTTCAAACGTGATAGCAGTCGGTTAAGAAGTTGTTAGAAGAAAGTTATGCAAATGTTTCTGATTTAACATGAAAAGCTAACACATTACGTTTATTGATGTCTGCTTTCTATTTCTTCTGTTCCCAGTTTTTCATTGATATTAGCAGGTGCTTAAATTTTTAGATAGTTCTTTGTTTAAGAACACACAAGGAGGGAAGTGAAGAAAACAAAGGGAACATGTAGCAGAGGAAAACATTACTAACATGAATATATAACCAAGATTTAATAGATCTTTACCTTAGAGCAACACAACCCCAATAGCTTCTTAAATGGGAAAAAACATGCTGATTCACATGAGCTATTGTAGAATTATATCATTTAAAAAAATAAAAGAATGAATGGTCTTTCCCTGCAGCCCAACTCTATTTCAATAATATCGAAGTTGGAAGGGGTGGGAACTGGAAGTTTCACTTCTAGAAGCATCAATCTTCTTTCTGCTTATATATTTCTAGCCAGTAGAAATTTTAGGAATTGAGAATTCCTTCTTTGTTGCTATTATTGTTTCTATTTGGCTTTCTCCTGATGGAGAGATGGATGTTTTTAGATTCTTCCCTTTGGCTCATTTCCTTAAGAAAGATCAGGTTATCTGCTTTTTTATTTTTATTTTTATCCATAGGAAGTTCAGAGAAGCAGAAAGATGTAACTATCTTTAATAAGCTTGTTCTTGATTTATCCTTATTTATATAGACACTCCTAATAGATTTGGTTTCACTCTGCTAAGTACAGAACAAGAGGATTTCAACAAAAGTTACTTGAACATTTTCCCTATAACAGGAGGGTCATGAATAATTTTGTAATTCTAATCATCACATTCCTGATAGCAGCTAATGCTACAAGCAAAAGCAGGATTCATTCATGCTATTGACACTTGTTGAAATACTTAACTTCCTGGGGCCAGCAGGTCCACCATGGTATCATTAACACAGAACTTTTGTTGGCTGAGGGTTACACAGTCTTTGAATAATGTGACTACATCAAATGGTGTAAGAAGTGGAAAAAGGATAAATCGGTATTAGTGCTAAGAGTTTCCCAATTTTTAATATGCCAGTGGGAATCACTTTTTTACAAGGCTGGCAATACATATCATGTCTGTGATTAAAGTGACTTAAGTCATTTTCTGCCATTATGCCATCAGATTCTCTCTGAGTTTTCTCTTCTGAGAACTTATCTTTTCTGGTTCCTCCAATCTCTCTTCAAAGGACATGATTTCTGATTCCTTGATCACCTTCACTCATTTCTGTTAACCTATTCTCAAAGCATTAATGCTCAGAACAGAACTTGCGGTTTTGCGCAGTAACGACTGGTCGCAGGCTTGCGTATTCTCCCCACCCCCGTGGCTAATTTTGCCCTGCCAGGGGACCATAAATGGGTCTAAGTCATCCTGGAGAGGCAGTGAAGGGTGCCCGAGTGACTCTGGAACAATGGCGGTCATTCTGTTCGACTTGGGGAAAGCCTTCTAACCTGACAGGAGAAAGGCTGGCCATACTTCATTGACCAGACCAAGCTACTTGCAACTGAAGTCCAAAAGTACTAACCAGCACAACTGTGACCAGCGTGTTTGAAACTGGGTGAGGAATTTGATCTTCTCTTTTCTATTCTATGGAACCAGTTACCGGTTGAGCTCCGGACGGCGCCCGATCTTCGCTCCTTTCGCCGCGATCTAAAAACATACTTGTTCGAGCAAGCCGGCCTGGCCTGAGGGGGGATTGGTGGGGTTTTTATTATTTTTATTGGGGTTTTTAGTATGTATTAACTGTATTTTTTAATTGGGCATGTATTTAATTACTTTTTATCTTTTGTAATTTCTGTGTTTTATTCTTGCCCTGTACACCGCCCTGAGTCCTTCGGGAGAAGGGCGGTATAGAAATATTAATAAATTAAATTAAATTAAATTAAATTATTCTATATTTAATTTCCTGGAAATGATCCCCAACAATATGATCCCCAACAATATGTGGATCATTTACTCACATATTTATGTGTTTTGAAAATACATATTTTAAATGGCTTTTTTTTTACTTTATCAAATTGTTATCAAAATAGCTTCCTATAGTTCAAGGGAAGAGTACAGTTCTAAACTAATAGATATTGTGCCCTTAAAACTGAGGACAAAGTTCCTCTTGCTGGCATTGGTGTCATTTCATCCACCCACAGCTGCAAAGCTCAGTATTTAGAATGCTCAGTGCTTAGCAGCAGAAGAAAAAAAAAAATAAGGAACGTTTCCAAATGAAACTGCAGGGAGAATTTGTGTAGGCAGAGTATAATTACTCAGTTTTAAAGTAAGTACACTTGTGGGTACTTAGATTTTTAAGGCAAACTTTAGGAATTTAATCTTGCCCTATCCTTAATAATAGTGAAACTTTCCAACTGAATAAAATCTCATCCTAAATTATTTTATCTTGTATTATGATTGGTTCATACGGTCAGCTATTAGTTTGGTTTTGTATAGCCAGAATTAGACCCTTGGTCTCTTTCTTCATTTTTCCTACTCTTAGTCATTGCCAGGTCTTGTTGTTATGTTTTCCTTGCTGTTTTTTATGTAGTGGCCGAACTTGTTCAGTATTGCGGACAAAAGCATTAGTGCAATGGCAAACAGTTGGGATGAGAGTGAGCCTCCTTGAAAGATCCCTCTTTTGATGTTAATCTCTCCCAGTCTAGCACCATTAATCAGAAACCATGCCTTCTATTATGCCATTAATCTTTCTGATGTTTCTACTTACTCTTGTTATTTCTAGGCAGTTGATTTTCCAGTCATTTGGCAGGCAGTCAATGCCTTCTTGTAATCAATCCATGCTGAATTCAGGTTGGTCTTTCTTCTCTTACAGCTTTCAAAAATCGTCTTGTCAGTTAGGAACTTTTTTTCTGCTGCTATGTGGGCACTTTCCTTTCTGCTCAGATGGAAAGAGTTTGTTTTCAACTTGATGCTGTTGGACTGCATCAGCTACCACACCAGTTAGCGATGTGAAAGTTGTTGGTAAGCAACTAATTGTCCTGTAGTTGCCTGGTGGTGCCCCTTTTCTTGATCTTTCATTATCAGGTAGGTTTTGCCAGATGAAAATCAGTCTTCAATTTCACCTCCTTATGGTATGATGTTAAACTGCTTGGCAATAAGTACATGTAGACCAGTTAGATGTTTCAACCAAAAACCATGCAGTTCATTTTCACCTTGTGCTGACCAATTCTTGATCTTCCTTGCCCAGTTCACAACTATTTCTGCAGTTATTATGAGGTCTTTCATTTCAGCTTTTTTTCTATTCTTCTCTACCCCCTTTAACTAATCTTCATTCTTGTTGTATTTCTTTGGATTGTCTCATAGCTGTGCCCAGAACTATCCTATTTTTTCTTTGTCAAGTATTGACTGGTTCATGGCAGTCTCTCTTTCAATAATCTGGTAGAAATGTTTCTGACTACTCTGAAATTGGAGTTTCTGCCTATAGTATGCAATTCAAGCTTCATATCTGTTGATTCCATACAGCTGTTATTTGTTCTTTAATTATTTCTGGTGTTTCCTTAATGTCACTGTGTAAGAAATTTTATGAACTGGATGTTTTCCAGAACTGAATGAAACTGTATGTATCATGTTTATATATATATTATAGATAAAAATTTTCTAAACTATGCCTCCTGCTCATTTTGAATGTGTGCTTATTTTTTGGCCTTATTTTTGTGCTGGAAAGCTGTAAAACTCTAACACTTAATCTTCATTATTTCTAGGTAATATTTCTTGATCAAGTCTTCTTGTTCTTCAGCTTCCTGTCTTTCATCTGTTCTAGCTTGCTTGCATTTGATCTTAGCATGCTGATCTCATCTTCCAGCCTGATCTTCCAATTTGGTGATGAACTGTTTGATATTTTTTTCTTTGTTGATTTTGCATCAAACCTATTCAGTTATAACTGTATCCATGCTGTACATCAGAGGTCCCCAACCTTTCTGGGTTGGTGGCCTGGAAGGAAAGGGAGGGGGGAGTGCCTTTATGTGTGCATGCACTCATGTGAACAGGGCCACGCATGTGTGATGTTCGTGGTGACTGTAGCGCCCATGCAATGCTCACGGCATTGCTAACGCCAGCATGATGCTTGCAGTGATGCTAATGCCCATGTGACACTCACAGCAATGCTAAGGCCTGCTCAATGTTTGCAGCGACACTAGTGTGATGGGGGGTGAGTGCACATGCATGCATACGCTGTCCAACCACTCATGTGGCCCGGTAGTGGGCTGTGGCCCATAGGTTGGGGGCCCCTGCTGTACATAACTTGACGTTTCTTTTCAGTGAGCTGATGCTTATATTTGATATTACAATATCAGCATCTTTTAATACTTGTACTGTTTTGTTTTGAACAAACTTCAATGTTGTTTTTGTGCTGTTGTGGTGCTTGGTTATTCTGTGTTTCAATTCTTTTTTAGTTAGTTGTTCTTTCTGAAGAGACGGCAGAAGAGACAGTGCTTAGTTTGGGAATGAAAGCAATTCAGTGGTTATGCTGACTTCCTCTACTGCCACTTATTATTGTTGATAGTCTTTAACTTGTATAGCTGTCCATTTCATCTAAACATCTCTGGGTGGCTCACAATCCTTCATACCCAATGGATTTCAACTCATGCTTCAGTTAGGTTGTCATTATGCTGGCTGGGGAACACTGGAAAATATAAGGTAAAGCATCTGAAAGTTGGATTAAATTGGGTTAGTCTTTTCATCCTGGAAATTCACCTCTTAAACTTCACCAGATTAATCATGTGTATCTACTATATTCACTAGTGGGATGAAGTCTTTAAAAAAAGTCAGGATAACTAGAAATAATTATAATTGTAATTACAGACAATGCTATGTTCATACATCATAATAAGCCATAATGAAATTTGTTTAGTACTGTGTATGAATCTAGACAATTGTAGTTTGTTCAACAAGGTGTGTAAATAAAACATGCCTTGGCACAATTAAAGAAGGAAATGTGTCTGTGCATATATGGTCTAGGTCTAGGAAGCTTCCTTACATTCTGACTGGTATGTATTAGAAATCTCACAACATGAAAGAACAGCTGATCTAAGGAGAATGTAAAGAGTTTTACTGAATGAACATTTTTGCAGTTTTCTTCAACCAGATTGGTGAAACTATCAAATCAGTTAGCAATATGTTTACACACTACTTGAGAATTATGGCCATTTAACTAAATTTGGGGAGATGAGGAGAAAAGAGGCAGACAGGCAGACAGGTGCCCCACAGAGGCACTAGTCACATATTCCACAGTGCTTTTTTTGTAAAAGAAAAAGGTGCCAGAACTCACACATGTCATACCTTGCCTACCATATAAGTTTCCATCTAAAAAAGGTGCCGGAACTCCATTCTGAGCGTTCTATGACAAAAAAAGCCCTGCACAAACTAATGTCTTTAGAAAGCAGCTAAAGAGAAATGCAATGAAAGTTTTGTGGGCTGACAGAGTGCATTTGGCTTTGTGGATTTATGCAGTTTATGCAAGACAGGAATAGACCCAATATTTTATCTCCTCCAGTTCTGAATACAATGCAAAGTTTGGTCTCTAAGTGTATTCAAAGGCAAAAGATCTACAGTACATACAGTAAAAAGAATATTGGCTTCAGCCAAGGCAAAAGAAGGATCTTTTTTCTTTGAAGATTTGACAGGAAATTTGACAAAAGATTTGACAGGAAATTACCTGCTTTAAATGGGATAAACAGCTACTTTATCATTGGCCCAATCTAGGTGCACATAGATGTCATAGTTCTCACTGATCTTTTTACAGGGCTGTGATATCAGTAGCTTAGACATCCAGAATGAGGCTGGGGCAAGTAATCACAAATGCAACACAGTATCATTATGCTAATGAAGCAAATAATGTAATTTGCACATTATTTGTGTTTTTTAAATATATCATGGCTTGTACTAAACACCTCTGATGAGAAATGAGCTGGATTGGGAGAACATGTTTTAAAACACAAAGAATATAGGAAAGGGATGTTGAACTGCCTTACTCATTTAATGTGTAACTTCCCCCTCCCTTCAAAAAAGCATTTTAATTATGAAATAGGCATGGTCCTGCTTCCTGTCAATTTAATCCTCATGATACATCTAGCAAAACCAATAAAGGTTTAATTATTTACTAGATGTGTTGGTTCTTGGTTACTATAAGGCATGGATAGCACTAGGCTCTGATCAAGATAGTATGTCAGCATCATCCCCCAGAGGCTGGACCATAAAAAAGGCTGAGCGCCAAAGAATTGAGGCCTTTGAACTGTGGTGCTAGAGAAGACTCCTGTGAGTCCCTTGGACTGCAAGGCAATCAAACTGGTCAGTCCTAGAGGAGATCAACCCTGACTGCTCTTTAGAAGGCCAGATCCTGAAGTTGAAACTCAAATACTTTGGCCACCTAATGAGAAGGAAGGACTCACTGGAGAAGAGCCTAATGCTGGGAAAGATTGAGGGCAAGAGAAGAAGGGGACGACAGAGAATGAGGTGGCTGGATGGAGTCACTGAAGCAGTAGGCGTGAGCTTAAATGGACTCCAGAAGATGGTAGAGGACAGGAAGGCCTGGAGGAACGTTGTCCATAGGGTCATGATGAGTCAGACACGACTTCGCAGCTAACAACAACATCATCCCCCAGATCAGCAGTATGACAGATGTTGAAGAAATCTCTGGTTCTTTCAAAGGTGAGTGTGATGTCAACATTTGTGTAAATAAGAGAATTAGTATCATGACACTGCTTCTCCCATTGTGCTAATTTGTAGCTCCCCCTTGGAGACCCTGCTGCATTTTGTTGCTGAAGAAAGCTAGGAAATAATCTCTTATCAGTTGAAGTCCATGGGCACGATACAGTATATCCATGGCTATGAAATACTTTTGGCACCAGGAATTGAATTATGCCAACGAAGTCATTGGGGAATGGCATTTATAGAATTCATCTGAATTGTTGCTTGGGTTTTATTTTGCAGCTATGGATTGTAATGAAAAAAGTAACAAATATTGTATATATTTATATGAAAATTATGAGAAGAGGGAGAGGAAGAAGAAGAAGAAGACATTAACTAAAGTATACAAGTGAACTTCTCCAGGTGCTGAATTTGATACTGCTAAGCTTGTAAGCCGCCCTGAGTCTTCGGAGAAGGGCAGGATATAAATGGAATTAAATTATATAAATAAAGATAAATGTTAAATTTTATAGTTAACCTAATGTTCCTTTAAAAAAATTCAGAACATAAATAATTATTTTCAGTTACAAGCATAATTGAAAGAGCATCATAGCAAATACTATAGGCATTGATCGGAATATACAACTATTAGGAATCAAATAGAATGGTCATATTCCAGCTCATCGGGAAATGAAATGGTATCCATGTTATGTCCTTAGCTTTGGTTTGGTGAAAAGAAAAGAAATTAAGGAAAAAAAGATCTCCAAGATTCATCATCTCCAGAGCAATGAATTTAATTTGAATACTTGAAAATATTAAGTGCTAATCAGCTGATTGCCTGGAACAGGGTGAGAAGGATCTATGCCACTAAAGGAGAACATTTGTAGCTCAGGGTTGAAATGAGGGGACCTTGGTGCTCTCTGAGCTTGATGATTTTCTTGCAGGCGTTTCATTACCCAAACTAGGTAACATCATCAGTGTTCATTTACTAGCACTGATGATGTTACCTAGTTTGGGTAATGAAATCTCTGCAAGAAAACAACCAAGCTCAGAGAGCACCAAGGACTCCTCAGGAGGATCTATGGCAACCACACAGAGGCCTTCTTAGGTCAGTTGCCCATCCTTGCTTAAATAAATAGAATATTGCATTTAGAGATATCATACAAATATTCTACTGAATCAGGTTTCTAGTAATTCAAGGGCTTTCCAGCTAGAGAATCTCTTCTATTTCTCATCTTCACTGTATAATGAATATATTACTTCATAAATGAGCAGAATACCTCTGAATTTCATATTACATGGAAGCAACTCAGTGTTCAAGATTTTATCACAAAAGGGTAAAGGTAAAGGTAAAGGTTCCCCCGCACGTGCGTGCTAGTTGTTTCCGACTCTAGGGGCCGGTGCTCATCTCCGTTTCAAAGCCAAAGAGCCAGCGCTTGTCCGAGGACGTCTCCGTGGTCATGTGGCCGGCATGACTAGATGCCAAAGGTGCACAGAACGCTGTTACCTTCCCACTGGAGTGGTCCTTATTTTTCTACTTGCGTTTTTATGTGCTTTCGAACTGCTAGGTGGGCAGAAGCTGGGACGAGTAACAGGCGCTCACTCTGTTACGCGGCACTCAGGATTCGACCCGCCAAACTGCCGACCTTCTGATCGACAAGCTCAGTGACCTAACCCATTGAGCCACCGCGTCCCTCAGAAAAGACACATCAGCAAAAAAAAATAATCTTTTGATTCGTTATCAAGAAACCACTTCAGAGATTTTTGTGGGTTTCTTTTATCCCACTCCATTGAATGAATTCCTATTTTGGCTGAGGAAAATAAGGAACTCCTTGAGTTCTCAACACATGAGAAATACCCTCTTTTTAAAGCATCACAACAAAGCTGAAGCAGCAGCATTAGTTTTCCTGGGCATTGGGATGGGGGGCTATGACAGTCAACTTCTCCCTTGAAAGAAAATAAGATTCACTCTGCCATCACATTTTATTGAGGTTTAACCTCCACAGAATGGAAAAATAGGTGATTCCCTGAGGGTTTTATACTAATTTTTTCTCCTCCAGTTGCTCAATATCTGCTCCTTGGGTTGTATGTGGAAGAAAATTTCTAGGTTAACCTGACATAATTTAATTGGTGCATAATTTGATTTTTTTCTAGCATTTCAGGGATAGAGGAGAAGACTCCTAAAGCAAAAAATTTATTTTTCTAAATGTGATCAGTTGTGCAGTCCTGACTACTGTCTTTATATTGGTCACCCTTCTATTACAAATCCATTCATTTGTTCATCTTGGTTGTTAATGCTCAAAGTTGCTTAAGAGAATCAAAGCATGTGTCCCTTCTCTCTTCCCCCACCCCCAGCTTGGTTTAACCTAGTAAATAATTTGTCCAGAGTTCACTTAGTTCTTTCAAATGTCACACAGCCATAGACACACATGTGACTTGGAAGCTGCAGCAAGCTTTCCCCATGTCCAAATGATAACTCAATGACTCACTCTCTAAATTATAGTAGTATCATAGATACCCATTCTTCTCTGAAAGTATAAACTGTTCCAACACAGAGCAGCAGCATTAACAGAGCTCTCCCCAAAATGGGGACAATATTCGCCACCTTGTACAGCCAAGAGACTGAATGTCTTTGCATGATAGGAGTTTGAAAAGAACACATGTTATAATGCAGAGATGATGTCCTATTTAAGATGTGCTTAACAGTTGATCCAATAACCAAGGGCAAAAGTCAACACAACAAAATGATTAAACAGTTTAAGTTTCATTCACAGAATTTCAAGTAGACTGTTGATCAACAGGAAAAATGTGATTTGAAAAGCAAAGTCCAAGAGCAGTCTAGGCATCAAGGTCAATAATCAGACTGGATAAGATAAGAGGCAGAATCAAGTTTCATAACAGAATCCAAAGTCAGCCCAAGAATCAAAAGTGAGGATCAGTGACATGATAGTCAAGAGTACCACAATGTCAAGAGCTTTTAACAGAACACTTTTCTTACACTGATAGTTCAGAAAGGAGGTCTTATAAGGTTAGCACAAGTAGGACTCTAATTATGCTCCAACTGCCAGCTATGAATTGCTTCAAGAGAAATTATGACTTGCAAAATCTAACCTCTCAAGAGTTTGATAGGGCATTCTTTCTTTCTTTCTTTCTTTCTTTTAATAAATATTTTATTATTTTTCTATTTTTACAAATAAGCACTTAATAGACAACGTGTTGACTGGGTCCATTAATAATTCCATGGTACATATAAGCTTCTTCATACTAAATCCAATATTACACCAACCAATACTTCCTCTCTTCTCTGGTAATAAACATTTTTCCACATTAAGCAAATACAATTCTTTTTTTAAAAAAAAAACAAGTTTTATTGGTTTTTCAGTTAAAATCTACATATTTAGAAAGCATCATGATGACTGGGTAATCAGGGATTCAGTAACAGAGTTTTCAGTACATAATTCAGGTTACATTATCAAAACATCCTTCTTAATTTCCCTTAACATTTCATATAACCAGTTTAAACTAGTAAATTTCTAGAAATAGCATGGTCAGTTGAAAAATTTGTCAGTTCAACTTCATTGAAATATATCTATGTCCTGTTATTAAAGTTTACCTAATTTTAATTTTAATTATATTATTCAAATTTAGCCTTTAACATCCCAAATAATATTCACAACCCAAATTTCCTTTATTTCATTACAGCAAAAACTATAGCATCTAACATGTACACAGTGGCTGAATAGCTATGTTCTACCTAATAAATCTCATCTGTTTCATATCCTAATGCGTCACACGTTACTGATAGGACCACAGCCTATGTTTATCAAACTACAAGTATTTATACACAACTAGATTCTGTTTTAAATTTTAGCTAATTCTTAATTCTTAAATAGAATAATCAAATGTCTTTTAATATCAAGTGGGATCTACAAACCAATTTTCCATTATGTCAGTGCACAAATTGTAATGTCTAAAATAAGCCTAATAGATACATAAACACATTCTAGTTCTATCTCATAAACATTTTCTATTTTAGATCCTAATAGATCACTGATTACTAAAAGGATAATCTTTAATGGTTCTCTAAGAACTCACTTTTTAAATCTAACTTTGGGTTTCTTTTTTTGCCAATCAGGTTTCCAAACCAAGGCCTTTGAATTGCCAGATAGGTCTCCCTTTGCTCCAATACATATTATTTGAATTGAAAGAGGCCATCTAGCCATCAGTGATCCACAAAAACCAAACCATTTGTAATCATTATGTTGTTGCCCTGTTAGTTCTAGTCTCTGTATTTGCTCTAAAAACTTTATCTTCAGTTCGGTCTGGATTCCTCTTCCGTCTGGGTTCATCTGCTTTAAGTAAAGAGTCTTATCCAATTTTGTAATTAAAGCTTGGCTATCCAGGCTTTCAGAAAACTGTCTTTGTTGATCTTCCACGTCCTCTATGTCAGCATCACTATCTTGTACATAGTATACTTCTAAAGTTATAGGCTCTTTTGATGGAGTCAAAAGTTGAGTATTAAGTTTTCCTATAGTTTGTTGTTGGCCCTTAAGGTTATTTGCCATAGTGATAGTTCCTTGTACTTTTAGAGTTGTCGGTTCTTTGGATAGTTGTTGCTTATATTCCTCTGTCTCAATAGTAATATCTTCCAATTTTGTTATATTCTGAAGTATAAATTCTTTAGTTGCAGTCTGGGTTTCAATTTGTGACTTAAGGTTGGCATGTAAATTATTAAATCTGGAGATAAACATCTCAGTGACTCTGTGTTGTTGTTGTTAGCTGCGAAGTCATGTCCGACCCATCGCGACCCTATGGACAACATTCCTCCAGGCCTTCCTGTCCTCTACCATCTTCTGGAGTCCATTTAACTCACGCCTACTGCTTCAGTGACTCCATCCAGCCACCTCATTCTCTGTCGTCCCCTTCTTCTCTTGCCCTCAATCTTTCCCAGCATTAGGCTCTTCTCCAGTGAGTCCTTCCTTCTCATTAGGTGGCCAAAGTATTTGAGTTTTAGCTTCAGGATCTGGCCTTCTAAAGAGCAGTCAGGGTTGATCTCCTCTAGGACTGACCGGTTTGATCGCCTTGCAGTCCAAGGAACTCACAGCAGTCTTCTCCAGCACCATAATTCAAAGGCTTCAATTCTTTGGCGCTCAGCCTTTCTTATGGTCCAACTTTCACAGCCATACATTGCAACTGGGAAGACAATAGCCTTGACTATACGCACTTTTGTTGACAGGGTGATGTCTCTGCTTTTTAGTGTGCTGTCTAGATTTGCCATGGCTTTCCTCCCAGGAGCAAGCATATTTTAATTTCTTGGCTACAGTCCCCATCTGAGGTTATAATCAAGCAAGGTTTGTGGCTGATCCTTCTCCATTTTGTAATAATTATAAATAGTCCTTGGTGGAGGCTATGTTTCAAACAAAAATAAGTAAGAGTCCACCTCCACAAGTCTAAGCCAAACTCATCTCCAGCTGTTTCAGATTTTTATCTTAATGCCAAGGTCAGTCCAAAATGTAAGCAAGCTTGTTTGCCAATAGTATTCACTAGATGTCTCCAGAATACTTCAACCTTTTCAGACAGTATCTTTTTATTTATTTCTCTTTTTTGTCCCCTTTTTTAGACTAATAGGTAAAATAGTCCATTTCTGTAAATATAGGAACTTTGGGCCAAAAGTAGAAAGGCAGTAAGTCCAATAAATCAGTATAATTTAGTAGAAGGCTGTTTCTTTTCTCTCCCAATGTAGACAAAGGCCGCTCATAAGGAGGGTGGGGAAAAAAATCCCTTCCCTCTCTCCTCACAGGGGGAAGCAAATTCAATAAGCTTTTGACAGGGAAAGTAGACAATTAGGAAAACAAGAAGGCAATTCTCACCCAGTTTTCAAGTGCTTTCAAGTGTTTTGTTGTGCTTTTGGCTTCGGCAGGAAACGGCTAAATGATGGGCCATGGGAGTGGCCGATCCTTTCTTCTTCGGTTTGGAGAGTAGCTCCAAGCCGACAGGAGGGCCACTGCCCTTCTACCGCTGACTGGAGAGACTTCTCCCCCGCTTGTCACCCCTCCAGGGTGACTTTCACCCCTTTACAGGGGCCCCACGATGAAGAAATCCAGGCGACACGAGGAGCAATTCCCTCGTGCATCTGGGAGCATCGAAAGTCCGGAACCAGAAGCAAATACAATTCTTATTGTTATTAATAGATATACAGTTGAATACCAGCATTTACTACAGTTTTCTAATAATATCAATATATCAGTTTAAAATATATTTTCTAACCAAAACATATCTTAACTGCATTTGCACTCAATATCCATTTATTCAGTCAGTATCCTATTTTTGTTTTTTTTCAGTTTTAATTTCCCATCCATATTCAAAATATCCCAATCATTTATAGTTTCAAAACAAGTTATATTTGGGTAACCAAAAGCTTCCCTTATTCAAACTTCTTAGCATTTTCTTATTTCCCTTTTCATGGCAAAAATATGATATTCTGATTACTAATCTTATCTCTCTAGTTATAATCATATTTCTATTTCTAACAATCTATTCTTAACCATATTCAAACATCTAATTGATAATATAACATTCCCTCTGATAGGTCAAAGCTTCTGTTTTCTTCAGTCTTACTCTAGCTTTCTTCCTTTGCCAACTAACTTTCCAAGTCAGTACATTTGGATCATCAAATAATTCTTCCTCTATTTTTGTGCATATTATTTGGAGCAAAAGAAACAATTTAGTTAAAGTATTTTTGGAAGAGCTAGCCCACTGATATTCATTAAACAGCCTCCCTCCTTCTCCAGTTCCCCACAGTTCTGTTAACGGCTCTATCTTCCATTCTATCAGCTCTCCTTCCTTATCCTCCAGTATGTTCTGAAATCTTGGTTGATAAAATGTCTTTTCCATTTCTAATATTATCATTATGTCTTCTAATTCTTCATTTGTCTGAGTCTGGCCATTAGTTTTTTCCATTAGGTCCTCCATATTTGGGTCAGATTTCTCTAGTTTTCCTTCTATTTTCTGGGTTGCTAGTTCCTTCTCTGTGGTTATTTTCTGGGTTTATAGATTTAAATTAGAAAATTGTTCTTTTATCTCCTTTGTGTTATTTTTAATCTCATCATGAGCTAAGGCAATTGTTTCTTGTATTAATTTCAACATGGAGAAAATTTCTTTCTTCTTCTTCTTCCTCAGATCAATCAGTATTTTCTTGGTGGTATGTCAAACTGAGGCTTCTGGAGACAAATGTTAAGGATGGTTTTTTACCATTTGCAGCTAAATATGGAACATCCATTTTATTTTTTGTAAATGACCTTTATAGAAATCTGTTTGAAAACTTAGGAAGTTTCAGTTAATTATTATTGGAGCTCCAAATTATCCAACCAACTTATCAATCCTTTCTTAAATCTCCCCTAAGCAAATCTAAGTAAAATTCATTTTTTTCTATTCAATGAGAAATATATCCTTTCTGTCCAGAGAAGAAAGAACCATTAAAAGTTGTTTATCAGTCAAGATTTATTATCTAAAATGTTCCATCATATCAGGCAATGGTGTATATTTCTTCTACAAGAAAATAGTTCCACAATACAGTTCTGAAAGTCAGTATTTGTATTTAGAATAGTTTATCATCTCTGCCACACAGATAAGCAACCCCCAAGTCTTTCCTTTCTCAGCTGCAATCTTCAAAAGTAAAAGCTTCCAAGGCCAGTCAAAGTCTTATCTAAATCTGGGCTTAAAGCCAGATTTCTTTTAGGCATAATAAGTTGTAGTGCCATAAATTCACCCTAGATGTCATTGATGCCATTTTCCAGTTGTTTTTTTAAACCCAAAACTTATACTTCAGACTTTTCAATTTTAAAAAAAAAGGTCTTAAAAGCACTTTTAGTCCCCAAATTTCATATTCCAACTTAGTTGTGTAGTTTTCTCCATTTTTCCCAAAAAATTAAATTGTCACTTTTCTTTTCCTGAGGGAATGGGGCAGAAATTCCTCTTCCCTCTATCATCGAGGGGTGCGCTTTGGGCAGTTTTTCAGGAAGAGGTCTTACAATTATAGAGAGAGGATCAGGTCTCACCCAGTTTCATCCACATTGCTGTAATGTTGCTTGTTGGTGCTTATTGTCTTCCATTGTCAGCATCTTAGGACTGGCTACGCGAATGTAGCCTGTCTTTCCCCTGCCAGTTTGGAGGGCTTCCTCAGATCAAACAGGAGGGCTGCCACTCCCCCCACAATTAACAAGGATCCCCTCCTTGCTTGCCGCCTCTACAGAGTGACTTTTGACCCTTTCCAGGGTCCCCCAGTGGGGCAAAATTGAATATGAAAGATGGAGCCCCGTCTTCTTGTGTCCATCTTGCCATGACATCAAAACCGGAACAGGGCATTATTTCTTTATATGATTTGAATCTTTAACCTTCCAGGGAACCAACCTGATAATGACCTTGCTGATCCCCATCCCCCACATCATCTATTTCTCAATATAAGGCAGGAAGACCCTGCAATATATGTTGGCTTCATCTTCATCCTCTAATAATAAATCTATTCTAGAGGGCATGACAAGCAGGCAACCTTTGGAACTTCCAAATAGCTGGAGATAATTGAAACTGGAGACTAATAATATCTGGAGAAGCACTCATTGCCCACTTATTCTACAGAGATACCTTATCAACTTTGTTCTCCAAAAATACAGTTTTGAGCCCATATCAAACAAAGGCTTTCTGAAGTGTTAGCCAAACTTTGGAGTGCTTTAAACCAATCTTGCAGTGGGAGGTGGGATATGAAGTCTTTCAGTGAATAAATTTAATGTGACTTGTAACAAGCAATGATTACTAGAGAAAGCAATTTATATAGAAATGGTACAACTTCAATTGCATAGGGCCACCATTTTGCCTGTTATACCCACTCTACAGACACTCTTGTCTGAATGAAAAAGTCTCATTTGACTGTTAAACTGAACTATGTTACTTTCAACCCATTTTTCTAAGCTTGTCAGACATGTTTAATTTTATTTTAATATTTTCATGTATTAGCTCTTTCACCCAATATGATAAGCATTCTCTCTAGCCTTCAAGCAAGACATTAACAAAAACAGTGCTTAGGACACAGGACTAACCTTTGTGGGCATCTCCTCCAAATCTTTATCTAGCATGATGAGGAACGACTTTGAGTATGTTCTGAGCCATCTAGGTATACACTTAATTGACTAACCACCTAGTTGATACTTATGAGTAACTTAGGGTTCCTTGTCAAATAGTTTGCTCTTGGAATCTGTTAGGAAAATTACCCAGTCAAAAAATAAGGTAAGACTGTCAAAATTTGTTTTTGGCAAAGCCATGCTGATTTTTGGTACTTCCCTCAATGCTTATATATCAATCTATTCATGATCTGCTGTAAATTGTCCCAGTATCTATGCTGGACTGATTTTGCATTTTACTGGGTCTTTCTTCTCTCCCTTTTTGAAGAGAGGGACATTATTTGCTTTCTACTTGTTTTCAAGGATTTTTCAAAAAAATTCATAAGAAATTGGCCAGGCCATTAGCTAATTCTTTTAATATTCTAAAGTACAATTTGATTTGATTAATTTGATTTCTATAGATGGCCATCTCAACAGGGGACTCTAGGCAGCATGCATCATAAAAATATCAAAACAATTGAAACTATACCAAATAAATATGTATGGTCATGGGTAAAACTATTGCCATGGATGTAATATATACGCAAGTAGAGAACATGTCTTCCAAACTCCAACAACTTGAAGTACTTATCCTGCATTTAGGGCACTTTTCCTAAACATGTCAATATAATGCTAAGACAGAAGGCCAGACTGAACAAGACCCCCACCTCTTCTCTTTTAAGCACAAGGCAGCAATAAGGTGCTCTTTCTCAAGCTGCATTTATATGTTAAATAGTTTTTCTAAGGTTGACACAATGGCATTGGTTCAGGGATAGTGCACAGCTGCCAATCTCCAGTGATAACACTGTGCAATTGGCAATGATGAGAAAGGATGTCCTGTCATCCCAGTTTTTGATATGGATCTATTGTGACAGCAATCATTCTGGGGAATAACTTTTTATATTTGCCAAATTATAAAGAAGTGAAGATAAGGACGTATATTGGAATGTAATGCACTGTATTGTAAAATGATAAGAGATTCTCTTAAATAGATTTATTTAACATGAAACTGACAGAATAGTTTGAGTAAGAGGCAAAATTCTGATTCTATTTCCACTTTTGCAGCATTTTCTCCTGGGAATTCGTTGCTACTAGACTAAATTGCCCATAAGTTGTTTTTTCATGCAGTGCCAATAATTTCTCAAAGCCATTCATTTGGGTCTTTGGTGGTTTGGCATGTCATTACCTCTAGACACTGTGGATTATTTGAAGTCAGCCAGGAGAAATCATGGTTGGCACTCACCTGGCATAAACCTATCAGCCATAGACTAATAAGCATAGACTAATAAGCATAGACTAATAATAATAAGCATAGACTAATAAGCATAGACTAATAAGACTAATAAGCAGGCATATACATAGAATGACGGCTATTGCTAAGCACATTGATTGTGCTTAGATTGTAAGCCACCCTGAGTCTTCGGAGAAGGGCGGGATATAAATGGGATTAAAAATAAAAAAAAAATATTTAATGAGTGTGTGAAATGCTTCAGCAGCTCTGCATGAATGAATGTCTCCTGGGAGGTCAGTCAATTAAGCTCAGTTTCATAGTGACATGGATTGTAGCAACACAAATTTAATGCATTCTCTGAGGTGCTTCTGGTCATAGAGGTTGGGGACATGAATGTGATTGATTCTAATGGTATGCTTAAAGTTTCAGCCTCGGACAATATTGTAACAATGGAAAATAACTCATGGGAATCCTTAACTTTTTTCTAAATCAATTTATTTATGTTACTGTTTTAACAGAGATGCGGGCAGAGTATAAGACACTAAGACATGTCTGTGGTTTAATGAACTTGAAATATTCTTTTTTAAAATAATAAGTCTTTATTGATTAGCCCTTGGGCCATATCAAAGTGCAAAGTTCCAGCAACAAATCATTACTAAAATTTGATAAAGGCAATTTAAAATGGAATTTGATAAAATACAATTTAAAATGGAATTTGATAAAATACAATTTAAAATGGAATTAAAATAAAATACAATTTGAGATGAAATAGTAATAAAATACAATCTAAAATGAAATTGTAATAATGTACAATAATTTAAGATATAGATAAAATATGATAACATTATATTTCGGAGTCGCCCTTGCAATGTACTCCAATCAGTTCCACATATGCAGATCTCAACCGGATCATTTTGTTTAAGTACTGTGCTACGTTAAATGTTATTTTCAAGTTCTGGCCGGACATAAGGTAAGTTATTTTGATATGGGGATCCAATGGGTCATTTGTTTGGTATATAGATCAAGATACTTGTCTCTCACCCTCTTATACAGGCAACAGTCAAATAGGATGTGAGCCAGGTCCTCTACCTCTGCCGCTCCACAAATGCAGAGACGCTCATTGTACGGTATAGCATGAAATCTCCCATATCTGACCATTGTGTCAACCTGTTCGAATCTCGCTCTTGTAAATATCTCCCTAAGATGTTTTAAGAGTTGTAACTTCAAATAACTGTCTACTTGAAAAGTACGTTTATATTTACTCAGCCATTTCAAGTTACCCACCTTACTAAGGATAGCTATATCAGGTTGTGCTTCTATATCCTTAATTATTTGGGCAACTCTTTTTTTAGATTGTTCTCCTGTTACACAAGAGACAGGAAGGCCACAGCTTCTTACAAAATTTGTTAGTTTGGTGATCCAGGAGATTTGTGATTGTAGTTTTATTTGCTCTAGTAGGCATAATTTGGGGAGTCTATCAGTCTCCATTTCATTAACTTTGCACCAGTAGTTATAAGATCTAATTTTAGATAATGCCTGAATTGTATGAATTCCCAATTCAGCTCTAACTGCTGCAGCAGATGTTCTTGGATCTACACCCAAAATACATCTCAAATGCTGGGACTGTGTTTGTTCTAGGACTGTGGGTGAGTAAAGACCCCAAATTTCTGCTCCATACAAGAACATCGTGGTAAACTTTGCCTTATAAACCTTGATTAATGGGGCTAGGGACCCTGGGTAACTATGGTTCTTTAGTTTGAGAAATAAATTCAAACGGGCTTTTGCTCTAAATGTACTCCGTTGATGATGGCAGGCCCAAGATCCAGTCTTGGAAAAAGTTACGCCCAAATATACAAAGTTATTAACCTGTTCAATTGGTTCACCATCTAATTGCCACTTATGTCTCTGATGGTGTCTTCCAAACACCATTATTTTTTATTTAGATTTGCTAATGATTAGGGAGTTATCCTGGCAATAAGAGCTGAATCTTCTTAATAGCCTACGTAATCCTACTTGTATGATAATAAAATCATATCATCAGCATAAAGCAAGCTGTTACAGTAAGTATTTAGGATCATCGGCATGTGTACCATGGGATCCTTCATTAACCCTGGCAAGTCATTGATGTATAAATTAAATAATAATGGGGCCAGGATACACTCTTTCCTTATCCCTTTATTTGTGTGAATCCTGTTAGTCAGGGCCCCATTAACCCCATACCGCACCCTTAAACAGGTACCTGTGTAAAGGGCTTTAATCAAAGCCAGGAGTCTGGGTTTTATTTTACGAGATGTCAATTTACTCCATAGTACTTCTTTATTTACCATATCAAATGCTGCTGTAAGGTCTATGAAAGCAGCAAACAGGGGTCTCCTCTTATAGGCATATCTGGCAATTAGATGGTTCAAGACAAAGCAGTTATCAATAGTAGATCTGTTTTGTCTAAAACCTGCTTGTTCTTCTGTGAGGATGTTGTTTTCTTCTACCCAGATTTCAATTCTGTTCAAAAGGTACCTAGCATATATTTTTGCTACAATGTCAATCAGGCTGATGGGCTTATAATTACTAGGATCCTTTTTATTCTCTTTTTTATATATGGGGACAACTATTGCCATCTTCCACCCATCTGGTATATGGCAGGTGTTATTTATGTGTGTAAAAAGACCTGCTAATACAGGGCCCCACCAGTTGGGAAATTTCTTAAATAATTCTGCCAGTAAAAAATCTTCACCTGGGGCTTTATTGCTCTTTAAGCTTTTAATGATGGACTGTATCTCCTTTTCTGAGACTGGTGGCCAAGGGGGAGGAGTTCTAGGGTTTACTAAATCACTGTTTAAAAGTAATTTCTTTACCAGTTCGGTGGGAGCAAACAAGCACTGATAATAATTCTCCCAGTCCTCAGCAGAGATTGGTATGTCAAACACAAATCTCTGTTCCTTCAGTATACCTGCTACAGAGTGCCAAAATAATAATACTGAGTTATGACTTCTGGCAGCCAATCTTTTTTTATTGTTATCACTTGAACTTTTCAGGACTTCCAAAGTGAAATAACACTCTTTTTTAAAAAAAATATCTTGCCATGTTTTTACTTTTGTTTTAATGACAGTTCCAAAGGATGCAGCATGGCTTCAACATGAACTTGATAGCTTCTTATCAGAATCCTGGCTGTTCCTTGAAAATCACTTACTATCTTACAACAAACATAAAACAACCCAAGAGTTCATCATTGCCAGTAAAATAAATAAATAAAACAAAAATTCATGTGATTGAGAAACCAAATAATTGTGTTGATCTTTCAGTTCTTTAGCCACACATCTCTGTTGAACCATTTAATATGTATCACTTCCTAATTTCTTTGTCCACAGGATGCAGTAAGAGTCATGTGTGCAGTTTTCTTACCTAATCCACATATAAAAAGGCATTGAATCAGCTTTACAATCAATTACAATTCAGGGCATCAGATGCTGTCTTCAGCATTGGCAGTATTTGTAGGTCAGGTTTTTCAATCATGCCAGAGTGAAAACTGGACATTTTAAAATGTTGCATTTTTTCCACTGCTAACACATTCTGGTTTTATATAAGCTGATAAATAAAAACAAAGGAATCATGTGGCATTTAAAATGTGTATTTAATAAGACATAAGCTTTGGTGACATCAGCTACAGTATAATAAAGTATAAAGTATTATACAGTGTTATAAAGTATAAAGTATTATCCTGAGCTTGGAAGTTATATAATGACTGACTTTCTGGTCATGATTGGGTAACGTTTTTCCCAGTTCAGGCCAATGAAGATAGAATTGAAGCACCTGACAATATGTTGCTCACTTATTTTGTAAGAAAATCTATCTTTGTGGTACCTTTGTTCAAGAATGACTACTAAAATTAGTGTCTGAGTTTTCTAGAGGGCAGAAATTAATGATGTTATTTTAGCTTTGTTGGATTTTCACAAGCAAGCAATAGTAATATTTTTGAGAAGATATAGATATAGATATAGATTATCTAATTATAGATATAGATTATCTAATTATTCAACCAAAACACATGAAGAGGCACTGCAGATAGTTGCTATATAGCAAGCCTGAACTCTTGTCCACCTAGCTGAACATTAGAATAGAATAGAATAGAATAGAATAGAATAGAATAGAATAGAATAGAATAGAATAGAATAGAATAGACCTTGGAGGTCTTCTAGACCAGCCCCCCACTCAAGCAGGAGAACCTATACCATTTGAGACAAGTGACTGTCTAGTTTCTTCTTAAAAACCTCCAGGGATGGAGCGCCCACGATTTCTGAAGGCAAGCTGTTCCACTGGTTAACTGATGATGATGATAACTTTATTGTCACTTTGAATGTACACCAATCGGCATACATCAAAATGAAATTTCGTTGCATACAGCTCTCAAAGGGTCACCACCTCCGATATATACTCCTTGTTCGTGGCCCGCTCAAATTTCACATTGTCCATTTTAGTCTCTAGGGAGTGAATGATGGCACACAGGACAGATGGAAATGGGGCTCCATGTGGATTAGCCCTCAAGTTAGCTTGTATTCTGACAACCTCGCCTTCTTTCCTTTTTCTGATCCTGACTCTTCCACCTTTTCCTTAAAGAGGCCTTGCTTCTTTTCGCCCCTGGAGCATGCTGCTGCCGCCACCAACTCCTCCAAAAGCCTCTCTCTCTTCCTCTGGGCCTGCTGACAGCCTCATCCAGTTCCTTTGCTCCATAAGCTCCAGGTCCTCTCCTCCTCTTGCCTCCTCTGGAAACAGCCCTGAATCACTAGGCCAGCAGTCAGATCTTGCTGCTGGTAGAACAAATTCAAACAGCACCAACTGCCCTCACTGTTAGGACATTTCTCCTTAATTCCAGGTTGCTTCTCTCTGGTCAGTTTCCAACCATTGTTTCTTGTGCTGCCCTCTAGTTTGACACTCTCTTTATCCTTTTTAAATGGGATTGGCTCTCCAGAAGTTGCCACTGGCTATTTTGGTCCTTTTCCTGGAAATGGTGGGGGTAAAACCATGAGCAGCAAGAAACAATATAGAATCATCTTCCTTGTCCTCACTGAAACCCAAACTTTCTGGCCAAGTTCACTTTTCACATACATCATTTAATGTACTTTCATGGAATAACTCACCTTTTGCTCTTAATTCATTTAAAAAGCAGTTTGGGGGGAAAATAAGGAAGTTCAGATTCCTCTGTTTAGATTGTCATTTACATAAATAAGATGCTCTAGCATCTTATATAATCATCAGATCTGTTTTAAAGAAAGGCACTGTTTTCACCATGTACATTTTAGAAGACATAGTTTCCTGCTCTGCCTACTTGGTGGGGGTCATTAACATTTTAAGTTTTGTACTATTTTTAATGTTTTAAGCTACATTAAATGATTAAATGAAAAGAGTGGGACAAACACTGTATAAACATAACAATATAAATAGAAACATGTAATCAAAGTATAGTGCAGTTTTTCTCAGGGCTATACCATTTCAAAATTAGACTGAACAAAAAGGTATCATATGATTGAAATATCTGGCTTTTTCATGTTAAAGAAAAGTCATTTATTTATACCAGTATAAAAGAGAGAACGGTAGTTTATATTAATTTCCCCTCTTGTGTTAGTTTTTCATTTACAGGAAAATATTTCTAAAATAAGAGTTACTAGAAAAATACAATTCACTTTCTACAATTAAAATTCATGCAGTTTAAAAACTGATTAATTTTGTTCTGAGTCAAAAATTAGAGATGGTTAGCAGATTTCTTGGCATCATATGACCACTATTGATGCAGCAAAGTTTAAAATTGAAGAATGCAAAAAAGAGGAAAGTTGGCTATATTGATATATGATGAAGCTTTAAAAATATTACTCATGTTTATGATTGGAAATCGGACTCTCTCAGGAAACTTGAATAGCTTGTACAATCAGCTGTGTTACTTCATAATCTAAATAGCTGACACATAATCAATCATCATGAAAATTTCCCACTATGTGATCAAAAGGTGAGACTTACCAGTAAGACAGATCCTTTCCAGATCCTTGTGCCTGCAAATAATTATGCCTCAGAACTGTGTGAGATTTCTTATTTCTAGGTTAGCATTTTGTACTCGAAATAAAAAATTGTGAAAGCAAATCAAGTCAGTTGATCCAAGGATTCTCAGACTCAAGCAAATCATCTCAATGTGAATATGCAGGTGCTGGGTTTTTTTTTTTGAGGGGGTGGATTTTCTAAGCTCCAGATATTTAGAAAAGCCACTAATCTCTAGTTACTTATATGTCATCTGGCTACTATATTCCTACTGTGAGAGAAGAAGTTCAAATTCAATCCATTAATTCAACTACTGTATTCCAAGGTTCCACAATAAATAGATTCGTTGGGAGGATACAGTTTTAGGTATAATTCTGTCACTCCTCCAAAGAACTATGTTGCTCTTGTGATTTCCATCCAAGTCACTCACTGTCAGATGTGTTGAACTGCACTCCTTGCAAAATAACTGCTTTATCCTCCCTCATTTGCTCCCTCCCTCCCTCCCACGTGAATGCTCTGTTCAGCACTTGGACAGCTATGATAACAGGCAATGTTTGCAATCTATTCTGGTCACTGTGAGTTATAGTGATATATAAGCCAAAGGGCTCTAAAATGTATGACAAATTAAACCTCTGAGTAATCATAGTATTTTGTTATCTTTCCACTCTGGGTTAAAGGTTTACATGTTCACAAAGTCTTCCTGCTCTTAACGGTAGGTGCCGATTTGATTTTCAGTGGAGACTTCCTTCGAGCAAGATCACCATACTTGGCTTGTTGCCCCATGGGAATAAGATCTAAAGTTGTCTAAGAGGGAAATACAGAGCTCAGGCAAAAGCCACAGCAAAACATAACTCTTCCTACTTTCAGATGCTTCCTGATGCATCGGCAAGCCCAGAAGTTTTATTTAATCATCGATAAGAGAAAGAAAAGACTGGAGAAATATCTGAGCTGATGAGAAATGTCACTTAACGCCATCTAAATCTCAAATTGGTCATCTGAGACTGGCCTAATAAGAACTCTCACATTTTGAGGACCAACTCTCTTTTAACAGGAAATAGAGGTGAGAGAAATACATATTGAAAGATGAGACTAGAATCAGCTTTATGAATGAATGCATGAAATAACAGATGCTGAATTGGAGAGGAATGTAAAATTAGTATGTGAGCTGTCTGTCATCGGGGGAAGAGGATTTTTTCTTTTCAAACCTGAACTTTGCACATTTACCCCCTTCTCTCATCAGTGGCAAAGAGCTTTGGGAGCATTTTGTGCTGCACAATGACTTATTTCTTGTCTTATTGCAAAAGACACTGTAGTTCCGTATTGTCTCAATACCAAACTCTCCGAAAGGAAGGCTTGCTCTGTGACATTCTGTTAAAAGTAAAAGAAAATGAGTTTCCTGCACACAAGTCTTTGTTAGCCTGTTCCAGTGATTACTTCAAGGCCATGTTCAAGAATTATACCAAAGAATCAAAGGCTGCTGTTGTTCATCTGCAAGTCGTCTCGGTGACTGGATTGCAACATGTTCTGGATTTCATTTATACATCCTGGCTGCCTTTGTCTTTTACCACTGTGGAAGATACCTTAGAAGCTGCCACCTACTTACAAGTACCTGAGGCAATCTGTTTATGCAGCCAATATTTGGCTAACAATCTCAATCTGGAGAACTGCTGTTTTTCAGCCAATATTGCGACAAAATTTTATCTTCCAGATGTTGTATCTGCAGCAGAAAAATATCTTATTATTAATCTCTGGAAACTACTAGACCAGGATTTTGCAGGTCTGCTGGAACTGAATTTCCAGTCTTTGAAAGCAGTAGTAGAATCTCCTGATATAATTATGGTGAGAGAACTTAATTTGTTAGATCTATTATTAAAGTGGTTAGCATATGATAAATTGAGGCTCATCCACATTACTAATCTTTTGGAACACGTAAGATACAGTCTCATTCCTGTGAAAGATCTGAGAAATATCTACACTCAGTCAGAAGTGCTTCTAACAACTCCTGTAAAATGTTTAATTAGAAAAGCAATAAACTATCATTCACTTATTTATAAACAGCCTATCTTGCAGGATAAATACAGCACTTTGAGAAACCAGAAAATATGGATTATCCTGCTTGGAGGTATGATTGCACATGAAGGGCTTGTCACAGAAGTGATGGCTTTTGATGTTTACAATCACAAGTGGCAAAATTTAACACAGTTACCAGATAGGATACAAAATCATTGTGTATGTACTATTGGAAACTTTCTATATGTGCTTGGTGGAGAAATCGAAGATATGCAAAGTGATCCAAAAAGTCCTATCTTGAAAGTTACAAATAAAGTCCATCGCTATGACCCAAGATTTAATAAATGGATACAAATTACTGGGATGCTGGAAAAAAGGTGTCAATTTTCTTGCTGTATCTTAGAAAATGCAATCATTGCAATTGGTGGACAAAGTGAAGATAAAAAATTGCATTCATCTGTTGAACTCTATGACATTAGCAAAGACAGGTGGACAAAGCTTCATGATTTGCCATGCAAAGTACATGGCCATGCTGGTACGGTTTGTAAGAACACTATTTATATATCAGGTGGCAAATACATGGGTCAAAGTAACACAAGTAAAGATATGTATGCTTTGAGTAATTTTGAAGGGGAATGGAGAAAACAAGCTCCAATGAGCATTGCTCGTTTTGGGCATCAGATGACCACAATCCGAGATTCAGTTTTTACATTTTTAGGTTTTTATGAGCCATTCTCTGAGATTGAAAAATATGACCCTGACCAGAATCAATGGACCCGTTTAAGGCCATTGGTATATGATCGATATAGTTATGGTTTAGCACTAGTGGAGGAAACAGCCATTCTTATTGGAGGGAAGAAATGGCAAGACTCTCAGGAGATTCCAACTCAGAATGTTGTAGGTTATGATATTGATAATGACTGTTGGGAAGAAATCTGCAAATCTCCTTTACCTTGGTATGGATTGCAGTGCGGAGTGCTAGAACTTTCTGAATTAGTAGAAGGTAAAGACATTCAGCAGCAAGAGACCAAATGTTGAGGTTTCCTAGTCATTGAACTAGGGAAACAAGGATAATAGAAGGATACAACATGGATTATTAGGGATTAAACAATTATTACACACAAACACACTACAATCTATATGGTTAAACATAGGTATGTTAATGATTAAAACAGCAAATTAGCATGTATGAAATTGTATTTTTATTGCTAATAGGGAGTGGATGAATCTAAGAAATGCAATGTTAAGATTTTCACTATGCTGTAATAGGAGTGACCTGAAATAGGGACAATGTTTTATGAAAAACAAGATGCATACTTCTAATTTTGCATTTTTGTGTGGTCCACATTTGTTTAACAATGCTGGTTAATTCATAGGAATATCATCTTTATTTAACCAGGAAATGAACAAATAATTAAATATGATTGTAACAGCTGTCATGATATCAGGCATTCTTAATTGTCTTCTTATTCTATTTAAAGGTACAGTTATTCTTTTTCTGATTTGCCAACTGTACTTACTACAATCTAGTTTTATCAAATGGCCACATAACATGTTCCCATGCCTATATAATTCATTATTTACATACATAAATAGGCTGATCATCTCAGGAAAAAGCCATTTTTCAACTATTATTGAAATGCTAGGTGGAATTACTTTGGAAAATGTAATTATAAACATCATGTGAAAAAAATTTCACTCCCAAATATTCACTTGTGCCCTCCATTGTTTCCATTTGGTAAAATTTATGGAGCAGGAAAAAGCGACAACTGCAAATAATTGTAAAAATGTTGTTTGTTAAGCAAGGCAATATACGTAAATGTATACACAGTAGTTTCTGGAGGTTTAACTCTTGTATAGCTATGTTCTGTGTCCTATTGGATCATGCGGTTGAGAAAATATTTGTTACATACACATTAATAAAAGCTGCCTATGTATATATTATATATGATTCACTTTTGACTGCAAAGGGCATAAATAGCCACCTCCTCTGTTACTCCTCTGGAGTAGAATTGTATGTTTTACACTTCTCTGTATGCCAGTGTGAAATCCGGGAATAAATGAAGTTTATATTCAGTTCAAAGCTTGGTGCATTAAAGGAAATCCATGTTAATCTGTTAGTTCACCTAATACAATGTGTAGCAATGTAGCTTTTGTTAAAGTATAAAAGCCTTATTTCAAGTTAGACAAATCATATAAAACGTAGTTGAATTTTGCCCCTGAAAGTCATAAAACTGTCTTTGCTAAGGTACCATGTAGGCAGAATAACTGTTGCATAGCAACAGGCTGACATATACACTGCCTGATGCACTGCATTATCTCCCATTTTCCTACATGATGTGCATTTGAAATGTTAACCTACATCTATAGCTGTCTGAAGATGTGGCTGGTCACACTTTCCCAAATTATACATATACTCGGAGAAGCCGTGAACATTTTCAGCTTCTCAACAGACTTATCAAGAACCCAAGTACAGATTCTTACAATACCAATACAATAATAGGTATAAATAAGTATTCACATGTAGCTTTCAAGTTACTTCCCAAACAAATACATTTTCTGCATCAAAGAAACATAGAACTGAAGATATAGAATTATGCCCACTACTTTCTTTATTATACTCAGTCATTTGTAACTGCAGGTCACTCTATTTGTAATAAATATTGTGATAAAAATAATTAATAAATATTAATCACAAACATATTTATAATATATGTCTTGGCAAAAGCTTTCAGTGTACCACATAAAATGTATGGTAAAAATAGCAATATCTGTTTTCTAACTTGATTCCTCATCTATGTGGAAGTTATGTAGCAACACATAAAAATTAGGCATTGAGACATTACAAGAAAAGCCCAGCAAGAGTTTAGAATAAACATTGTAAACAGAATTAGAGATCAAGCATTTTTATGTGAGAAATATACAAAATACCACAAAGTATAACAAATCATGCAATCAATAACTGTTTATACAAACATATTCTTCTAAGTGATATAAATGGATCACTGGATCTGGAATTTTATACAATCTCAATGCATGGTTTTCATTCTGAATTCAACTGAATAGATATGAACTTAAATGAGCTGAAAAAGGCCACTCTCCTGAACAATTGTGCAAAGTTTGCAAAATGTTTGCAATTCAAAATGCCTTTGAAAAGAAACAAACAACACTGCTCTTTATGTTGGTCCCAAGACCAGAGTGTAATAGTGCTTTTAATTTTTTTAAAAATACATTCACTGAGCTGAACAGGCAAAAGCTGGAAGCAAGTCGAGAAAGAAAAGTACATTATCTTTTTTCTTTTTAAAGGAAAGACTAAGCTTACAAGCTTACAAGCTTGTATTTCAGTTCCTCACATGTGCAGAAAAGCATCAAAAAGCCACATGGACATTTTTGCCAGGATAAAATTCAAAGTGCTGATAAAGGCAAAAATATACAAGTTGCCTTTTGCATCCTTAGCCAAACACAAACTGATTTTCTCAAAAACATTTGGACTTTTGTGATACTTTACAATGCTATATTGGCTATATTATAGAAAGAATAATTTTGTGATATGCATGTCCTGCAGAATGCAGTCATCACAACCATATGGTTTTTCATAAAGCTAAACAAACAATTAGGATGGGGTAAAGAAACGTCATGACTCCTTTTTTCTTTTTTCCAACTGGACACTGTAATTGCCGTTCAGCCATGTGTTCTGTAAGCATCATTTTTCATCTCACATGATAAATAGACAGACAGAAAGGCATTTTCCCTTAACAAAAAAAATCAAACCAGCTGTTACAATTTATTATTATTCACTGGATGAATTTCACTGCTCTCCTTCTTCTTCTCCCTCCGTTGCATTTCTTATTGCTCTCTAAAAGCACTTATGAATGCAAAATCCCAGTCAGCTTTGTCTTAAAACACAAAATAATAGAGAAAGCTCTTGTCAATTTTTTGCCTTCCCCCCACCTTTACTCTGGGAGAAGGTCAGTGCTTAAGCAAGGATGGTGTGTCCATTCGCATAAACAGGGTATAAAACACACTGGAATTGAGTGCTTTCTCCTTTCACTTTTTTCACTTTCACTTTACAATTTCAGGGCAAAATGTTCCCTTTGTTTTCTGTCTTAAAAGTAATTGAATGTGCTACAGTCCCAATTCTAGAGCAAAGGCAGGAATAATTATGGCAGAGAAGTGATTAAGAAAGGGGGAAGGGGATTAAACACTATGTGTTAGTTCACACTCAAAAGGTATTTGCTACACCTATGCTGGAAACTCAAGGAAGAACTGTAAATTAATATTTTTTAAAAACAAATTCATGACATCATGAACAAATGGGCATACAAAAAATTAAAGTAAATAGTGAACTTGATCAGATTTTTTTATTCTTTTTCTTTTCTCTGCACCTTTAGTATCTTGATCATTTTTTCATGGCACCTCCCAGCCCAAGAATATCTAACAATTCCATTTAGTAGGTAATTAGAGCCAAATATAAAGAATCTCATGATGCCCTAGTGACTTTTGCTATGGTGGCCTGTTCGGAAAGCACAGGAGTAAACACATAAAATTACTAGCAATTGAGTTAGTAATAAATTATATTCCAGTGATTTTAGGTCCACATTAAGGGTTGACCTAAATTATCCTTCACACACTTAGGAATGGAAAAGAGTTAGAGCTCAAGAACAACTAGATAATATTTCACTATGAATGTTCAGAAGTTCTTCAATCTTATATGCCAGATAATTTGCTATAGATTGATTTAGATTTAATTGTTCTAAAAATAACAATTTAAAATATTTAAAATGATTCCTGAGGTTAGTTTAACATCTAGAACACTGATTTTATTGTGAATATGTCTTTTGAAACTGTTATGCAGAATTAAGTATAACTTTTCCCAAAACATGGAATGTCTAGTAGATTAGTAAATAAAGGCCTTGTTAATAGTCAGCTTTTGAAGTCTTTTCAAAATTTAAAACATGGTTTCAGATGTCATAACACTGAGGTTTTTAAAGACCAATTAATGAATGGGATACTTTGGTTGGTAAATCAACATTTTTTCCCAGTATAATAGCTTTAAAAATCACCCAAGGGACAATGATAGATGTCATTCATAGTGCTCTGAAGATCTGTGTTAAAATCAAAACAAAGTGAGCCCTTTATCATTATTAATCTATGTTACAGATTGTCTGCTAATCAACCCCCTAAAAACCTGGAAAAATGATATTTTTTAATATTCAAGCTTATGAAAGTACATTTTTCTTATTCCCTGATCTTTTCCCTTAAATGCAGTCATAATCACAGCATTATGCTTCTTCTGTAATTTATGAAAATATCTAAAATATCCCACTAAATATAAAAGTTTGATTGTCACACTGGCTAAAACAAAGGCTGCACTTTGAAAATGTAACACATTACAACAATTACATATTATTAAAACAGGAAATATAAGTAACCTTCAGTAGTTAAACACTGCTCTTTATGCCAACTTTTTCTTGAGAAATCAAAATCAATCCTTCAAAACATATACTCATATAGACAATGGACTTGATCCAAAGAAGCAACTTGAGAGATTCTGTTCCATTTAAAAAGTAAACTGACTTTTCAGCAGTGAAGATTGTGTCAGCACCAGCATCAAACAAAATACTTATCATTCTATTCCACCAATGCACACTCCTTTGGATCATAGCCAGCATTTGTAAACATAAACATAAACTGAGCATCAGCAGCATAAAAAGGATATAAGTTTTTATTCACACAATGACCATTAAATTGTACTTTAGTCATGTCATAAACATTAAAATAGATATCCTGCAACGTGATACAAAAGCTACTCTTTGAGTAAAAGTCTGGAGTGTCAAAGAAGGTTGAAAACAAAAGATTAAGATGTTTAAAATTATTATTATACATGTGTTTCAATATAGGAATGGGTGTGTGCTAAAGAACCTAGAAGCACATCCGCATCATCAGAGTCATTTACTGGATCCTCTGCGGCATTGTTCTGAGAACTGTCTAGGAAGAGATCAAGGTACATTTGTTTCCAGTCTTGAAAGTCTTTAGATGTCAAATCTGGATTTTCTAGAACCTTATCTATCATAGCTACTTCTTCTTCTCTGGCCTTGAAGAAACAAAAAAGAAAAAATGAGGAAAAAACCCACACACCTCTGAATATTTAGGACATAGGTTTCCTTAGAAACTTAATCCTATGGCCATACTAACTGAGAAATAATTGACTCTGGTGGAAGGTTTTAATCATTGCTTTATATTTAAGAATTTTCTAGTTCTATGTCTTACAAATAAATAAGTTATATTAACAGTACATTTGTTTCATTTTGGGTCTTCTAACTTTAATTGGTGTGTATATTAAAGAAACAGAGAAAATGTCAATCAAAATAACACAAAAACATTCTGTGGCTTCAGAAGTAAGTTACCAGTGATAACCACTTGTTGGCCATGCATTTACACAGGAAAATGTCTTTTTCATCTTACCTTTAAAGTGCTTTTCAGAATTCGCAATTGGTGCAATTTTTCATTGATTATTGGGTCACAGCATCTTTTAATGAAAGATTTCTTGTATTCCATTTTAGTAGAAATTTGCCGATCTCCTAGAGGGGACAAACTAGCTAGTTCCAAAGATCGGTACAAATCTTGCAATGAATCTGCAGGTTTGTCTTCTAAAATTTCAGCTGTAAGACATGAAAAAAATAAACTCCATAGCTTTCAGATATCCATCTAAATCACAGTTTTAATTATGCCAGCATCGCTAGGTGAAATGCTATCTTAGCAATTCAAATATACAAAATATTGCTTTGAAACCATTTCCTTATGAGAAAAATAAATTATGCTTAGATTTCATCATAGGGTATTCATAATGAAGTGCAGAAATTCATTTTGTACAGAAGAATGTAGTATGTATAGTATTGTATTATATTCAGCAAAAAAATGCTCACATGATTTCATCAAATTGATGCTAGGTTGCAAACTAATTTGTTCAATTTAAACCAATCACAATGGTTTGCCTGGATAGAGCTTGAAACATTTACTCCATTTTAGGATATCATGAAGGAAAAAAACCTATCAATTCTTAAAATTTTAGGAAACAATGTTAAGGTGTAATCCATACAGTTCTACGGTGCATTCAGTGGGGCTCTTATTAGTCAACTTAGTCAAGTTTTCAGTATGAATGAGGGCACGTACAGTGCTCTTCTATATGCTGAAAAAGAAGTGTTGTGTATTGAACTCTAAATATTTGTTTTATAATTAGAACCATCCACAGATAATAGACGCCACAAAAATGGAATCTTAAGGGATTTTTTTCCCCACTACGCTAGGCAAAATGTATATAAAGTTTATAAACAGAAAATATAGTTTGTCAAGATTTTATTTCTAATCTTGTACACTTTAAGACATCAAGGACAAAAAAATGAAAACAAAAAACAACCCCTCTTTTAATATTAAAAAATGGGCAACTGAACCTTTTATATTTCATTAATCTCATGGCATTGAAACTATATAAGAGTCCAAAATGCTGATACTCTAGACATATTCCACCTCCCTTAAAAATCTATATCCAATACTATAGCCATCTTTTTTCAGCCTGGTGCCCATCAGCATATTGGGTACAATGCTGTCATCAGAAATCATCATGACTTGGATGAATTGGAGGGTAAAACATCTGGAAAGCACATTGTCACTCTTATTTTAAGAAATTATTTTCCAAACCCTAAATTCTAGTGGGAGCAATGGGGAAAGGAAAAATAATAATAGAAAATAGTCATTTATTTATTATTTTTCCACTATTATTTTAAATAGTCAAAACTCTGCAATGGCATTACATTATTTTTAATTAACTTGAAAAGCTCTTATGCTAGAATTTCATTGCCTTCCTTTTTGTCCATGGATAAATATTTTTATCACCAAGTAAACTTTCATCTTTCTTTCTCTATTTAATTGAATATTTCCTCAGACCATTTTCTATTAATCTTGTGACTTTCTGGTTTCCTATCAAAGCATACTCTCTGTTCAGTTTTGGGAAGGATAATACTCATGCAGTGTAGATGTTTCCCATTTAAATCAGCTTTTCAGACAATATAGCATTCTATTTTGTTACTATGATAATACAATGAAATATTGCAATACAGTGCTTTTTGCGCTATTAACATTTCATTAAAAATGTTCATAAAATATGCCTAAACTTTCAACAGTTATGTCACAAGGAAATTAGATGGCTGTATTCAAATTAGTATTAATCTATAAGTCTTGCTTCTATATAGCTCATAAAGACAACATTGTCTAGCATTCTTACATTTCTGCAAAACAACTTAGGGCATAAGGGTATTTTTAACTCATTACATTTCTCGAGCTTTAAAGCATTACAGAACTATCTATAAATAATAACTAATGCCTGTGTAGAAAGGTTTCAAGGACTTTTCCTTCAGTAGATGTATTTAACAAAATCACACATGAATACATAATTTCAGTATCATGAATATTCTTCTAAATGTTTGCTATTGTTTCAATAGTAAACATGACACTTTTTTAAACAAGTGTTTACACCTTATTCACAAATAAAACTATGCTAAATAGAATCAGAGAAGTCTCACTTGCTACATATCCATTGCAATTATTTCTCCCCTCTACCTTTTTGAAAAACTATGTGGATGTTGATTTAGGTATTAACACTATAGCTTATAGTAAATAACAGCAATAGACATAGTCTTCTTTAAATGACATGCTGCCAGTCTCCAAACTTTTCCCAGTCTGGTTTTAATTCATTTTTTTATTTCTTTATTTACCTGCCATCTCAGTTCAGACTTTGTATAGTCAGTAAGCTATTTGCACAAAAATGTTTTAAACAAATCAATATTCTACAAACTATAAAACAGCAGGAAACCCACATGCTAAAATTGTTGTAATAAACTGACCACACTATTGTAGTCCATACCATGTGTTTTCTATATGAAAAAAAGAAATAAAAATTAGTTATTAGTTAGATAGGCTTTGGGGTGACATTGGACAGGCAATTGGATACAGGAAACAGCTGTGTTTAGCCACTCAAATTACATCTCCTAGCAAAATTTAAAAAAACATTTATAATTTCCCATTGTAAAACTTACAAAATAATAATATAAATACTACTGTTTCTATCATATTTACAAAAATTTTGAAATCATTGATAGACTTAATGGATATAATCTAAATTATTTAAAAGATATAACTTTCAACTAAAATTGGACTTTTTTGGTCATAAACAAATATGAAATAAGAAATATTCCATATTCTCAAATTTGAGGATATAAATATATTGATTTAATATTAAATTGTAAATACCTGGCTACCTTACCCCTAGTACACAATCTTCAAAAATTACTTAGCTGAAGTTTCAAAGTAAATGACTTAAGGCTAGATTTGAGCAATGGTATTTTGTATTATGTTATGCAACATAAGTTTTTGATCACGTCAATACAGAGAAACAGCCAATGTTCTTACCTGAATTTCAAGATGCAGCCATTAACAAAAAGTGCAGAGAATAATATAATTTATATAAATACAATTTATATCAAATTTGCAGAAGACTAATATGTTTCTAAGGAATGTGCCCTAGACCTAGCACATTTGTCAAAGCCCTTTAAATAACATAAATAAATTTAAGGTCATGGAAGGATTGGGTGAGGAAGTTGTATTTTTAAAAAATCATCTTATGACCAAAGGACTCAAATGTGTATTATTTTAGTGAATCCCATTATATTTTGATAGCAGATTTCAGATTAATTGGCAGGATATTTTTTATTTCTGAGATCAGTTTTTTTAAAAATTGACTTTTTATGGTACATCATCCTAGATGCCTGATAGACAAAGGTGCAATGTATAATAAGTAAGATGGGTTTTTTTTTTATGAACGGTCACAGATTAAACTTAAATCACGGTTGCCTAAAACAAATATTCAGCTCAGAATAAACATTCATGTTCTTTTCTCAGATCAGAAATGCTACATCAGATGCTGTAATATAGTTTACATATTTGGACATTGCCTTTTGCTCTGCATGCAACATTTTTCCTTAATAGAACAGCTGATCTTAGCTTCAGTGAAGGGGAACTTATTTCCACTCACACATTCATTCACTCAATGAACCTGAGACATTTTCTTTATCAATATGGCAACTACATATATGATTCAAACGTGAATATTTCTCATTTCTCTAAGGTTAAAAAATCTGCTCATTAGTCTGCATACTTTTACTGAAGATTCGGAATAAACTAATACAAGCAATATGTAATTATATTCCATAAAAATGCTGAATGACTGAGCATACCTTTTTTTATTGTGTACCAACACAGGTCATATATTGCTTGTATACTACTAGCATGTAATTAGTTTTCTACAGCATGTTAGGCAGATGTTCCAGAAATACATACGTAAGCAACTTAACAGCATGCGTATTTTGCAAGTAGCTTAAATAATATGCCTAGACTCATATGTTGGGGACATAATTAACAAGAACAACAGATGATCACAATCAAAAGACAATAATCTTTCAAAACCCAAACTATACTTCCTTTGCTTTGGATCGATGAGTCCAAGAGCTTATTGCTTCCATAGAAATGACTGGGGCAACTTGTTGGAGATTCTATGTATAAACATTTTCCTAAGATTTTCCATGTCGAATAACAACCCAAAGACTTTCATCAAAGTTATACAGGAATTGTGCAAAAATACCTTGAGTAAATATATAGGTTAGGTTTTAAAAATCAGTTTCCTTTTAAAACTGGTATGAGAAGTACATCAAGAAAATTCTGAATCATTGTATGATACCCTGACTCATCCAAAAATACTTATTAATTTGTTTCCAAGATATAGTTATGAAATAATTTAAAATATATTTTCTCCTTTGTAAAAACTGTTTTATCTCCCAAATAGTATAATATAAATTTTGTTAGTGACAATACAGAGAAATTTGACAAACGTAAGAGAAATTTGACAAACGTAAGCGCATTTAATGTAACTGATTGCTCAATTTTGGAGGAAAAAAATGTCTGTTCTAAGATTTTAATACATTGTGATATCACTATGATGTCATTTCTGCTTTTGACACTGTAGCAAATAAACCCATCATTCAAAAGTAAAATGGCAATCTATGTATTTTAAGTTCTAATTTCAAATTTTACCCTTCCTAATCTTTTTTCCATTTCTATTCAATTACAAAATTTAATGATTGATCATAAAGTTCCATGTCATTTTACTGTTAAATTGTTCAAACTACAAAATCTTTATGCATTAAGCAGTGATTTATAGAATCCGAATAAGGTATTTCAGTGGAAATTTTATATAAAGAACTAACATTTGCTTTTGTTCAGCAAAAGGCAGCAATAAATTAGAACAGAAACTGGTTCCTTAGAGTATATGTTGAAGAAAAACTGTCAGTGTGCAACTTCATTCAATCAACAGTAGTCAATGAATAAATAATAATGGCAACTAATGAATTTCACATTCCAACTAAGACTAGAACTGGAAAAAATTGGTTTCCAGGGAAGTCTATTTTTACAAAAATGGGACCCAAAATGCTTAGCCTCAAATGTATCCTGTCTAAATGCGATCAATTTGTTCCTGTTTTAAATACCAAGTAATCATTTATTTTGATAAAATTATACATTAAATTTGTGCTCATAAAAACTAATAGAAGCTGATGTTTTTGTTTTTTTTTTAAAAAACAAACAAACCTAAAATCAGTCTAGTAATGTTGCATGTAAACTACAGGCATTGTAATACAGTTCCCACTGGTTCTTCTACAATATACAGTATTTTAAAATGCATATTAAACTGCTAGGATTTTCTTACATCTGTTAGGCAAATGTTGTATATGGATTCATTTATGAAAAGAAATTACAATTCACTATTGTATAGAAAGTGAAATATTATATAAATAACTATATATTTTATTGATATCAGCATAATGTAATACTGTACATGGACCTGACAGAAATAAAACATTTCAAAATACATTTTAGAATTCTCTGTCCATAGTATTATACAAAATATCAAGAATTAGCAACGACATTACAGAATACCTTCAGCCAAAAAGGAGAAAAAAAGAACATCCAATCACAGAGTTACAGGCAAACAATTAAACATAGGATATTGTGTAGAATAATGCTAGACCATTCTCCAGCCTCGTATCTTTCAGATGTGTTGAACTTCAATTTACATAATGTTTAGTCATTATGATACTTGGACAAACTGGCTAGGGATAATAAGAGTTTGAAATCCAATATATTTGGAGGAGGATAGATAGGGAATCTTTTGAGAAACACATCTTAAATCCTTAAACAGGGATTTAGATAAAAGCTTGTCTGCAAAACTGTCTCATACTATTTCTTGGCTAAATTAGAGAGTATTTCATACAGATGATGCAAAGTAGCACCACTTGCATTAAAGTTGTGCAGTATAAGGCGATACAAAATTATCTGCAGAGTTTGAAATATTTTATGGTGAACCTTCATAAATAGGAATTTGTGCATCATTTTTAAACTGATTCAGACTCTTAAATAACCTTGTTTGAAAGTAATAGTTAAGCAAGAAGTAACAGTGACAGGCCTGTTTATTTATGATCTACTCCAATCTTGAGTAATGTAAAGTTTTTAAACTGAAATGTGCGCATATATATCACTAGTATCTGCATATTTCCTTCCTCAAGCTCATCTGTTTCTCAATTTTGCTTTAAAAGAAAATCTATGAGAATACAGAGTACAGGAAAGAATCTTTTAGTAAACAAGTATGCAACTTTCTTTTCTTTCTTTCTTTCTTTCTTTCTTTCTTTCTTTCTTTCTTTCTTTCTTTCTTTCTTTCTTTCTTTCGTTCTTATCTTTGGAGCTTATCTTAGGTCTATTGCATGTATAACTTTAGATCAAATCTCAATGAAAATAAAAGCATTTGATTCCAAGAAAATACAGTAGAAACAGTGCACTTACAGCTGATTTTGACAGGATGCATTTAAATTAATATTATACAGCAATTATTTTCCTTTACTAATGTGGAAAAAATATTAGTGTTTTCCACTTTAGATAGAAGTCCATTTTCAAAAGAGGAGCTTAATCACATTTGATCCCTCTTCCCTTGAAGAATGCAGAACACACCGGGGTAACACCATTGTTCCTTTCCTCTAATTACTCTCTTTCCCCTTCTATTTTCCCCACACTGAAGGCTGAATTTTGTGCAACTATATTCCATGTAGCCTTGATCTGATATTGTGCCTAGTTCCTCTGTAGAAAGGATGCATTTTTGAAAATAAAATCAATACAACTGGTAATAGGTTTGCCCCTTTCCTGGAGGCCCCTTACCCAGGCATTTGGTTGTCTATATTTTAAAGTCAGTTTTTGCTTATAAACATCAAAGATATTCAAGAAGAATTGATTGGCTTCTTGAATGCAGGATACTAGAGGTTGCTTGCAAGAGGCTGAAGACGAATCTCTGTTGTGCCAATTCTCTCCGATCTAAATTCTCTAACCAACACTTTATCAATCTCTGTGTCCAATCGATCCAGTGCCAAAAGAAGTAGATCCAAGTTGGCATGGAGAGGTTCTATCAACTCTCGCAGAGCTTTAGCCTAATACAATAAAGCAGTGATACAATATGATGAAAGAATTGTGGTGGCCCGTTCTTATATCAGTATAGCATTATAATCATGCAATCCTGATTAAAAAAAAGAGAAAGGATATATGACAAGATTGTTCCACATGGTTTAGCTCCACAGAGTTCTTCTATATTAGCATGCAAACATACTTAAGTAATAAAATCATGGCATATTTTTAAAACAATTTAAAAAATTCTGTCACTAGAGGAAAAAATGCTAGCTAGATATAGATTTATATTTTCAATTTGCAATAACACTATTAAATCAACAACTAGCACCAAAGTAAAATAAGTAACAAATATATTATATATTTATACAAATATATTTACATATTTAATTTTAAATAAACTTAAATGTTAAGAATTGCCTATTGTATTTAACAAATACATTATGTCATATAACACTGATCAAAATAATAAAAAATAAAATATAAAGGGTAAGAATAAAGCTTTCTTTGAGTCAGTAAGGATTTTTGATGATCTCATGACATATCCATACTATTTTTAGCTGCAACATGGAAATGGTTTGCTACTGCCTCTTCTAGGATGTTTCTTCCAACTTTTAGTCTATCTTACATGGTGTACAGATAGTCCTTGACTTACAACCACAATTGAGCACAAAATTTCTGTTGTTAAGTGAGACATTTATTACATGAACTTTGCCACTTTTATGACTTTTCTTGCCACATTTGTTGATAAGTTAGTAACCCGGTTGTTAAATGAATTTGGCTTCTGCACTGACTTTGCTTGTCAAAAGGTTGCAAATGTGATCACATGACCTGGGGACACAGCAATGGTCATAAGTATGGATCAGTTGCCAAGCATCTGAACTTTGATCACATGATCATAGGTATGCTACAAAGGTTGTTACTGTGAAAAATAGTCATAAGTCACTTTTTTTCAGTGCCGTTGTATCTTTGAACCATCACTAAATGAACTGTTGTAAGTTGAGGACTACGTGTATCTGTTGTTTCCTGCTGATCTTTCATTCATGTACTAATCATGTCTGATCTTGTTAGATTTTCAAGATCACCTAACTGGGAACATGGAAAAGAAAAAATAATTCATATCTCAGCAGGACATTTAACAGAAACTCAAGGTATGGCTGATATATTAAAATATACAGTGAATGGGCATTAAAACTAATCTTCCATTCTACAAAATTGGAACAAAGGATTTGATTTCTATGTGAAAATAACAAAAAACAGGCAAATTGCTTTAAAATAAATGATCCATGGTTGTCTCATGAGGATGAGATAGAAAAAATGTAGTTGAAAAAACCATAGGAATCCTGCTTACTAAGAGAAGATTCTTATGCGAACTTTTACAGTAATTTCAGCATTAAATATTAAAGTTATGAGAGAAGAATAGAGAAAACAATTAGAACTAATCATCTTTTCTTGCAGCAAAGTATAGTTGGGAAGCAAGTATAATTATTACTGTATATTTAGATCAGAAGCCCCTTCATGGATTACTGCCTTGTCGTGGCGAAGGGGCTTGTGTAATGCAATGAAGCTATGAGCTATGCCGTGCAGGGCCACCCAAGATGGAAAGGTCATAGCAGAGAGTTCTGACAAAATGTGATCCACTGGAGAAGGAAATGGCAACCCACTCCAGTATCTTTGCCATGAAAACCCTATGGACAGTACAAAAAGGCAATACGATATGACGCTGGAAGATGAGCCCCTCAGGTCGGAAGGGGTCCAATATGCTACTGGGGAAGAGCAGAGGGCTAGTACTAGTAGCGCCAGAAAGAATGAAGCGAGTGGGCCAAAGCTGAAAGGACGCTGAGCTGTGGATGTGTCTGGTGGTGAAAGGAAAGTCGAATGCTGTAAAGATTTGTTCTCCATAGGAACCTGGAATGTAAGATCCATGAATCAAGGGAAGCTGGATGTGGTCAAACAAGAGATGACAAGACTGAACATCGACATCTTAGGTATCAGTGAACTAAAATGGACAGGAATGGGTGAATTTAATTCAGATGACCATCAGGTATACTACTGCGGGCAAGAATCCCTCAGAAGAAATGGAGTAGCCTTCATAGTCAATAAATGAGTAGGAAAAGCAATACTGGGATACAATCCTCCAAATGACAGAATGATCTCAGTTTGAATCCAAGGCAAACCATTCAATATCACAGTAGTCCAAGTCTATGCCCCAACCACCAGTGCTGAAGAGGATGATATTGACTGGTTCTATGAAGCCCTACAGCACCTTATAGAACTAACACCAAAAAATGATGTTTGGCCTTGGAGTACAAAATGAAGCAGGGCACAGGCTGATAGAATTTTGTCAAGAGAATACAGCTCTACACATGGACATCACCAGATGGTCAACACAGAAATCAGATTGACTATATGCTCTGCAGCCAAAGATGGAGAAGCTCTATACAATCAGTAAAAACAAGACCAGGAGCTGACTGTGGCTCAGACCATAAGCTTCTCATTGCAAAGTTTAGGCTTAAACTGATGAAAGTAGGGAAAAGCACTAGGCCACTCAGGTATGAATTAAATCATATCCCTGTTGAATATACAGTAGAGGTGACAGATTTAAGAAATTAGATCTGATAGAGTGCCTGAAGACCTATGGACAGAGGTGCGCAACACTGTACAACAGGTAGCAACCAAAACCATCCCAAAGAAAAAGAAATGCAAGAAAGAAAAATGGCTGTCTGAGGAAGCTTTGCAAATAGCTGAGGAAAGGAGGGAAGCGAAAGGCAAGGGAGAAAAAGAAAGATACACCCAATTGAATGCAGAACTCCAGAGAATAGCTAGAAGAGATAAGAATGCCTTCTTAAATGAACAGTGCAAAGAAATAAAAGAAAACAATAGAATAGGGAGGACCAGAGATCTTTTCAAGAAAATTGGAGAGATGAAGGGAACGTTTCATGCAAAAATGGGCATGATAAAGGACCAAAATGGCAGGGACCTAACAGAGGCAGAAGAGATGAAGAAGAGGTGGCAAAATTACACAGAAGAACTATACAAGAATGAGCTTAACGTCCCTGATAATCACAATGAGGTGGTCACTGACCTCGAGCCAGACATCCTAGAATGTGAAGTGAAGTGGGCCTTAGAAAAGCTGAGCAACAACAAAGCTAGTGGAGGTTACAGTATTCCAGCTGAGCTATTCAAAATCTTAAAAGACGATGCAGTAAAAGTGCTACACTCAATTTGCCAGCAAATTTGGAAAACTCAACAGTGGCCACAGGATTGGAAAAGATCAGTTTACATTCCAATTCCAAAGAAAGGCAGTGCCAAAGAATGTTCAAACTATCGCACCATTGCACTCATTTCTCATGCTAGTAAAGTTATGCTTAAAATCCTACAAGCTAGACTCCAGCAGTATGTGGATCGAGAACTACCAGAAGTACAGGCAGGATTTCGAAGATGCAGAGGAACTAGAGATCAAATTGCCAACATACGCTGGATCATGGAGAAAGCTAGAGAGTTCCAGAAAAACATCTACTTCTGCTTCATTGACTATGCTAAAGCCTTTGATTGTGTGGATCATAACAAACTGTGGCAAGTTCTTAAAGAGATGGGCGTACCAGACCATCTTATTTATCTCTTGAGAAACCTATATGTGGGCCAAGAAGCAACAGTGAAAACTGGACACGGAAGCACTGGTTGGTTCAAAATTGGGAAAGGAGTCCGGCAAGGCTGTATACTGTCACCCTGCCTTTTTAACTTATATGCAGAGCACATCATGAGAAAGGCAGGGCTAGATGAATCAAAAGTTGGAATTAAGATTGCCGGGAGAAATATCAACAATCTAAGATATGCAGATGATACCACTCTAATGGCAGAAAGTGAAGAAGAACTAAAGAGCCTCGTGTTGCAGGTGAAGAAGGAGAGTGCAAAACTTGGGTTGAAACTTAACATTAAGAAAACCAAGATCATGGCATCCGGCCCTCTCAATTCCTGGCAAATAGATGGGGAAGAAATGGAGGTAGTGACAGATTTTATTTTCCCGGGCTCCAAGATCACTGCAGATGGGAACTGTAGCCAAGAAATTAAAAGACGCTTGCTCCTCGGGAGGAAAGCCATGGCAAATCTAGACAGCACACTAAAAAGCAGAGACATCACCCTATTAACAAAAGTGTGTACAGTCAAGGCTATGGTCTTCCCAGTTGCAATGTATGGCAGTGAAAGTTGGACCATAAAAAAGACTGAGCGCCAAAGAATTGAGGCCTTTGAAATGCGGTGCTGGAGAAGACTACTGTGAGTACCTTGGACTGCAAGGCGATCAAACCGGTCAGTCCTAGAGGAGATCAACCCTGACTGCTCTTTAGAAGGCCAGATCCTGAAGCTAAAACTCAAATACTTTGGCCATCTAATGAGAAGGAAGGACTCACTGGAGAAGAGCCTAATGCTGGGAAAGGTGGAGGGCAATAGAAGAAGGGGACGACAGAGAATGAGGTGGCTGGATGGAGTCCCTGAAGCAGTAGGTGTGAGCTTAAATGGACTCCAGAAGATGGTAGAGGACAGGAAGGCCTGGAGGAATGTTGTCCATAGGGTTGCGATGGGTTGGACACGACTTCGCAGCTAACAACAACACAAGATTAGAAGCATTTTATATTAATTCAGCATACGTACCACAACAATGCCAGTTAGTAAATACGGTAGCATGAGGTCTCCAACGCTCAGGCCGCAGCCCACTACCAGGTCACAGCCTGTTCAAAACTCGGCCATGGGAGAAATGGGTGAACTTGCACGCGAGAAACTCCACTCATGCGAGCCGAGGGTGCTTGCGCTCATGCACGAAGTTCCATTCACATGTGCCCTCTGCTTGTGCGAATGGAGCTTTACATGCAAGCACAAGTGCCTGCTGCTTGCATGAGTGGAGCTTAGGCTGTGCTGCCAAGCTGGAAAGGCTGGGGACTGCAGTGGGAGAACAATAGTTAACAGAAAAAGGGTTCAATTTGTCAGGTAGTCATCATGAAATTACAAATTATAAAACTGGGTGATTTCTTTTCTTGGTGTAAAGAACTACAAAGAAATCTTTGTAAAGCAGAGCAAAAGTACAATCAAGCCATTTACTTCTAGCTCTCAATCACTAACTCTGAACATTTTTTTTGAGTTTACTAAGCTACCTTCATATTGCAATGTGTGCAACATTTTGAAGATAAATGTTCATTTCTTTCACTTTTTCATCTTTAAATTGACCAGGGATGTAAGGAATCCAGGCCAGAATCTATGAATTTCAAACCTTGTGAAGCAATACGTATTCTATGAGGATAGTTTAAGGATTTCTTTTAACTCACTTGGGAACAATAATCACTTCTACACCACATTCAGACTGCATACAAAAATAGTTTCAAGCAATAACAGTTTTTGCAATGATCTGAAAAAGAATTGAAATACTTGTTTTTTTATATCCATAAGTCAAAAGAAAAGAAGATCAGATAAATTAAAACTCCCTTCTTCAATGGTAATCTCAATTTAGCTAAAGAAAAGCTTGGTATTTGATTATCCCAAATAGATTTCTTATCAATTTAAAGGAAATGTATATTTAATTTTAACTCTAAGGACATAAATTAAATTAGGAATAATATCCATTTTACTAACATTAATTTTAGTCCGCAATCTAAAGGGAATTCTAACCCATCTATTTAAATTCAATCCAATCTTGCATAAACATTTTTGCATTTTTCAAAATGTTTTGGGGTATGTAAAGCCCCAGGTATTTATTTGATATGAACAGTGTGGATCAAGGTACAACTGGACTTTCTTTGTTTTCCTTGATGATGTTTTGCTTCTCATCCAAGAAGCTTCTTCAGTTTTCAGCTCAGCTTCTTGGATGAGAAGCAAAACGTCTTCAAGGAAAAAAAAGAAAGTCCAGTTGCCTCTTGAAAAAGCATCTTGGGGCCAAGGTCACCTAACTTTGTGTCCAAGGGGGATTAGAACTTATCATCTCTTAGTTTCTAACCTAATGCTTTAACAACTATACCAAACTGGCTTGCAGAGTACTGGAATAGAATTGCTAAAACTTCAACATATAACATATTTATAGAATCATAGATTTATAGGGTTGGAAAGGACCTTGGGTTTCTTCTAGTCCAGTCCTCTGATGTCCAATCTTTTCTTGGAGACCTCCAGCAATGAAGCACCCACAAGTCTGGAAGGCAAGCTGTTCATTGTTCTTACGGTCAGGAAATATCTCCTTACTTCTGGATTGGATCTCTCTTTAGCAAGTTCCCACCCTTTGCTTCTTGCTTTGCCCTCAGGTGCTCAGGTTGACTCCCTCCTCCCTATAACTGTCCCTCAAGTACCAGAAGACAGCTATCGCATCACCCACACGGAATCAGCATAGCACACAAGCAAACTAAAGCCCTTCAAAATATCCTAAGCAAACCAAAAGATCCAGCAACTCCAGAAGAAAAAACAGGAGTCATCTACAACATACGATGTAAAAACTGCAGCAACTACTATGTAGGACAAATAGGCAGAAGACTGGCAGAACGCATCCATAAACACCAACTGGCAATCAGAAGACATAATGAAAATTCTTTAATTTCACAACTTACAGACGTATTTAACCATAATTTCAATTGAGAAAATGTGACAATCCTAGACCAGGCCAAGTCCAAAAATGCCAGGGAATTTCTGTGACTCCGGAAGAAGTGGACAGGATCATGGGGAAGCTGAGTTCCACCACTTGTTTATTGGACCCGTGCCACTCCTGGCTGGTTTTTGCAGCTCGGGAGGGGACACGAGGCTGGCTCCAGGCAGTAATAACGGCTTCTTTGAGAGAGGGTAGCTTCCCCGCCGCCTTGAAGGAGGCGGTGGTGAGGCCCCTCCTCAAGAAGCCTGCCCTGGACCTGGCCATTTTGAACAACTATCGTCCGGTCTCCAACCTTCGCTTTTTAACGAAGGTTGTTGAGAGTGTGGTGGCTCATCAGCTTCCTCTGTTCCTGGAGGAAGCGGATTATCTGGACCCCTACCAATCGGGTTTTAGGCCTGGGTACAGCACGGAGACGGCATTGGTCGCACTGGTGAATGATCTCTGGCGGGCTCGGGACAGGGGTTGCTCCTCTGTCCTAGTCCTATTAGACCTCTCAGCGGCTTTTGATACCATCAACCATGGTATCTTACTGCGGTGCCTCAGGGGGTTGGGAGTGGGTGGCACTGTTGGGACAGAGGTCGGCCTCGAGGCCTCTCGTTTGTGGAGTCCCTCAGGGGTCGGTCCTCTCGCCCCTCCTGTTCAACATCTATATGAAGCCGCTGGATGAGATCATTCTTGGTTTTGGGGTGGGGTATCATCAGTACGCTGATGATACCCAGTTTTTTATTTCCACCCCAGATCAACCCAGTGATGCCCTCTCCGTGATGTCCCATTGCCTGGAGGTGGTGAGGGTCTGGATGGGGAGGAACAGGCTTCGTCTAAATCCCGACAAGACCGAGTGGCTGTGCATACCGGCATCTCGGGTTGTCCATCCTATTCCATCTTTATCTATAGGGGGTGAGGTGTTACCCCCCGTAGATAGGGCTTGCAACTTGGGTGTCCTCCTTGATTCACAGCTCAGTTTTGAAGATCATATAGGAGCTGTGACCAGGGGGGCTTTTGCCCAGGTTTGCCTGGTGCGCCAGTTGCGGCCCTACTTGGACCGAGATGCCCTACGCACAGTCACCCATGCGCTCGTGACCTCTCGGATAGACTACTGAAACGCTCTCTACATGGGGCTGCCCTTGAATAGCACTTGGAGGCTCCAGCTGGTGCAGAATGCGGCCACGCGAGTTGTGATGGGGGTTTCCCGATACTCCCATGTAACACCTATGTTCCGTGAGCTGCATTGGCTTCCAATTGTCTTCCGGGTGAGATTCAAGGTGCTGGTGATGACCTATAAAGCCCTAAATGGCATGGGTCCGGGTTATTTACTGGAGTACCTTTTGCCGGCGTTAACTTCCCATCGTCCTGTGCGCTCCCAGAGAGAGGGCCTCCTCAGGGTGCCGTCGGTCAGGGAATGTCGACTGGCGGCCCCCAGGGGGAGAGCATTCTCTGTGGGCGCGCCTGCCCTCTGTAATCAGCTCCCTGTTGAGCTCCAGATGGCTCCCGACCGTCGCTCTTTTCGCCACGACCTGAAGACTTGGCTATTTGAATTTGCTGGCCTGGACTGAGGGACTGGGATTTTAGATCTTAAATTTTAAAAATTTTAAATTTTAGAATGTGTTTTATTGTTTAGGGCTATTTGGTTTAATTTCATTTTAATTTTTGTATATTGTGTGTTGTTCATAGTGTTTTAATTGCCTTGTACACCGCCCCGAGTCCCTCGGGAGAGGGGTGGTATATAAATCCAAATAAAAAATAAAAAAAAATAAAAAATAAAAGCCTGGCTCTCTGACAAATTAGCCATCAATAAACACACAGACATTAACAGCATCTATAGACTATGCAAAAGAGACAATCAACCAGCCCAAAAGGGAACAAAAAGACCCAAGCACCTCTCCACCAGCAATCAGCACCCAGATCAGCATAGATCAGGGTGTCAAACTGCCGGCCCATGGGCTGGATGCGTCACGAGGAAACCGCGCCCACCCCATTGCTGGCATGGGGAAAAAGTTCCGATATGTCGTACGATGTCAAGTGATGTTACAAGTTTGACATGTCTGGCATAGATTAACTCCAATGTTAACTTCGGACCAACAATCAAGTAAACAATACCCCAATCAAGAAACTGCCAAACAGCCAACCAAAAAATCTCTAAGGCCATCCCCACCCACACTGATAGTCAAGCCATCATAATATAAACTGACAGCAAACAGCACTTCTTACTAGCCCTGATGATGTTACCTAGTTTGGGTAATAGAACACCTGCGAGAAAACAAGCAAGCTTGGAGAGCAACAAGGGCCCCACTACTGTTACCTCTTATATTGTCTTCAAATTATAAGCAATGGAAACAACCAAATAAAGTTACAAGAAAAGGAAACAAGAAAGTTCCTATCGTTATATTAAATGTCAATTTTGCCTCATTTTTATTGTTGTGACAATAAATTTAGCTACTGTTTAGGTAGTTTTGTGGTGTGAGTTTGAAAGTAAAAAGTGGGAGTAAAAATTGTCCATTCTCCCAGGTGGACCTAGTAAAAGAGGATTATGCTTCAAAGATTCTTCTAAAAATTACAATACAGATATTGGATTGTTTTGACCTCTCTGGGATCACATAGGCAACTGTTGTTGAGATAGAGGAACATTGGCATACCTGCCAAATAATTATGTAGATGACAGACATTGTGCCAGGCTCTGAAAAGTCCTTTCTTCAAGCTTGAAGTATTATATTCATATATGTTGTAATGCTCAACAACTAGCAAATGCCTGATAATATGACTTCTGATTCACAAAAACCTGGGGCTGCAAATGAAGCTGGCTGTACTTTTCAAATTTATGTTTGTAAAGCTGTTGTTAATTATGTTTTTCTGGTTGACAATTCAATTTATGCTAGAAGGGACAGAAAACGACACATACCACATAAAATTTGGTTAGTATTTTTAATTTTGACAATAAATCTGAAACTAAAAGTACTTTATATTAATTGAAATAAAAAGTTGGTAGGTGACAACTGCTTTCAGATTTGTATATGAATTACCTTTAGGCACTATCTAAAAATCCTATCAAACATTCTGCAAGAGCCTTATTTTAGACCCTTATTACTATACAAACCAGAAAGCTTCTAATTGAAGTTATTAAGGTAGCATCTGGATACCAAATATATAATATGCTACCACTTAGCACTGTAATTAGAGAAAATCAGAACTAGGGATTTTATTAGGATGCTAACTCTTATTACAGGACTCAAGTAGCAAAAATGTCACGACATCCCCAGTGTATTACAGCCCTGTTTAAAGATAGAAACAACCAACAGCATTGAGATTTGTCTCTGCCTTTGCAGCTTTGTTTCTTTCTGTTTACAAAACCATTCTTGTTATATAATCAAACCAATATGTAAACAAAGAAACATTAAGGGGAAAAAACAGAAGGAGCATGTTAGGTAGCGCATTATTTTAATTTTGAGAATCCACCAGAGACATTTTTAGGCATTCTATTTCACTGCATATAATTCTACTCATGATTATAGCAATAACACTCTTTAGCTTTAAAAAAGCATTCTTTGCCTTTATCTGCTTCATTCCATCTCTTTCCTGCAACTCCTTACAAATCTATGGGGAGAATTTAGGGTTCATGTGTGCAGGCACGTGTTCACACTGTTTATCTGTTTTGTAGGTACCTAGTGCTGTTGCACCATCTGCAGTCCTTTGCCTTCAATTTTTCACTCTTTCCTCTGGCTCCACTTTTCTTATTCCATTTAAGCAATCCAGTACATTTTCCTTCCTTAGTTCCTTTTCCTAGCAACTGAGCATCTATTTTGCTAAACAACAGCACATATGGTTCTAGGAATAAAGAACTTGAAATAATGATTGTGAATAGAGTTTATTTTCATGTCTAACAACAGCTGGGCTTAAATAATGGCTTGCAATGAGAATACTTCAGTATCACATCACCTGACATATACTAAGATGGAACACTTTTGTTCCATTTTGTTCCTAAGATGGAATACTTGCACTATTTTCACATTAAAGACTAAAATATATAATGAGCTATGTATAGAAAAATATTTGCTTTTTAGATATATTTTAGAATTTGTATAAATACTAAAGAGAGTACATATAATATTCAATATCAATACATCATTAATTGTTGTATATGTTGTAGTTGTGCAATAATTCTTTTTCATTTTACCATTATTTTCTTATTTCCATATTACCATTTGCATTAACCTTTTTACTGAATGAACTAGTAGATGTGCATTTGTGAAACTACAACTAAAGTGAAATATTTAGTTGATAACATTTTATTGTTAAGAATATTATTGATATTAGACATTTTATTTTGAATGACTTTTTTTCAGAAGGTATAAAGGTCAGTGCTTATCATACATAAATATTCTGACATGATCCTACTCCAGCTTAAAGGATATTTAAAGCTTCCCTAGTTCTTCAACTGCTCAATATTTTTATTAATTAACCAATATCATGTTATCTTATGTAATCAAACAGTAGGATTTTGTTTTTTTCAAAAATATCAGTATTTGTAAAGTGTGCCAATAGGGTATGATGGTCAAGGGTTGGGTGAGGACTGAGAAGATCAAAGTTCTAAATTATTGTCAGCCGGAAACTCAATGACTCTTAATCATTCTCTCTTAGCACAACCCATATGGGGTTGCTGTTATGGGGATAAAATCAAGTATGAGTTTTAACATGAGCTGCCTCGAGCGTCTAAGAAATGTGACATCATCACATTGTCATCATCATTATCACCACCATCATCACCATCCAAGATATATTTTACATTGTGTGTTGGACCCAAAAGGTTATTGCTTCTCACAATATCTTGAAAAATACCATTTTTAAATTTTCATTAAACCAGCAGTAGAAACTCTTGACCTTCAAACTACTACTATCTCTAATTCCCAACATCTTGCACATTTACTTATGTTCACTGTATTACTGCAGACTGTAATACCACATTTGTGGGAAAGCCACAGATTTCTTCTATTGAACAAACAGCAGCCAAGAAATGCCTGAAATGGTTCATTACATCTAAAGCTGGGAAACAAACCTAAACTTAGGTCTCACAAACTCCAAATCTACATTATCAATTGGATTACAATGCTAATTCTTGTTTAAACAGAGTCACATTTTATTTGCCATCCACTCTTCCCTCCTACATGGGAGCTGTGTAAATACATAACCAAACAAAAATGAATAAAGCAGGATAATATTTACAGTGCTTCATAAAAAATATCTGTTATACTGGTTTTCAGTTTTCCTAATTATTCCTCCAAGTTCTAGGTTTTGGTTAAGAATATAGAGAAAAGTAAATGTGTACACACGCACACACACGCACACACACATCCAGATTAGAAATGTAATTCAGGGCTTGTGTCTGAGAAGATCTTAACCTAAACATTCCCATCCCTCCCGAGGACTGCATTGTTAGCTGCAAAGGAAAGCCCATGGATGTTTCAAATCACATTCTGTCCATATCTATTATTTTTCCATAGCCCTGATATATAAATCTGCAAAGAAATCAAGTTCTGTTTCTGAAAAATAATTTTTTTTAGTTATACAAGGCTACCATGACAAATATCTTAGAAGTAAGAACACATGTGTTAGTGTTTGAACAATCCACCTGAAGCAGTTGATCTCAGATCTCAATTATGGGAGCAGACACTTGTTGCCTTGGAGATGAGAAAGTGAGTGGGAAGGACAGAAAGAAGAACATTTCATAGTTCACTGAAAAAACTGTCAGGGCACACTGTTTCCTATAACTCAGCAAATGATAAAACCTAAGTGTCATCATGCTGTTATCTAATGTTGTCATAGCAACAGAAATAGATAATACAACATTTTTCTAACAATAAATTAGGTGAGAACGTACCCAAATCTACAGTAAGTATTGGCAACAAAATCCGCACTTTCTCTGATTTGCTTCCATTTATCTTAATTAATTTAAAAAAGCTTTTGCCCCAGAGAATAAGTGTGAAGAAAATAATTACTTAAAGCATTACATGACAAATTTTGGGGCACAACCTATGTACTGATATACGGTAATTAGTCTTGTATCAATAACATTTACTGCCTATGGCTTCCCTCAGTTCAGTCACTAATTCTTCTACCACTACTTGGAGATTTAACTGGGAGGTGGTCTACATGCAACATAAATGCTCCTTATTTTAGCAATGTTCAAAAAAAAGAGACTACAGAAGGGGTATCAATCTGCTGCCCCAAGGGCCAGTTGCATCATATGGAGGCCGCGCCCACCCCAGCTCCAGCAATGCAAAAAAAATCAGGATACGTCACGACACATCACATGACGCGGCGAGTTTGACACCCGTGGACTACAGCACACACGTGAAACTCACAACATCACATGACATCATACAACGTATCGGGACAGTTTTGCCATTGCCGGCAATGGGGTGGGCTCGGCTTCTGTGTGACGTGTCCCGCCCGCAGGCTGGCAGTTTGACACCCCTGGACTACAGCAATCTAGTAGGGATTTCTAATATTACCTTGTTCCCAATGCTTTTTAATATCCTTATGAAGTTGCTTAATGCAGATATTAGAAATCTGGGACAGAGTTATCATTTTAGCATGTATAACACTAGATAATACATGATTAAGGTAATGTATTACTGTGTTTTCCCAAAAGTTAGATCCAGCCTGATAGTAAGCCCTAGCTTAATTTTGGGGGGTGGGCCTAATATAAGCCCTACTACAAAACTAAGCCTTAGTTTTGGGGCGAGGCGCACCACTAAAAATCAAGCTAGGGCAAGGGTAGGGGGGGGGTAAAGCTGCCCCATGTGCCCCACACCCACTTGCTTTACTGGTAGCCAGGCCTCCCACACCTCAACAACTGTTGTGCTGCTGCTTGACTTCTGAAGCTGCTTGCTGCCACTTGTGGCTGGCTGCCATGTGGCACATTGCACTGTTGCCACTCCTCCTAGCAGGACGCTGCATAGCACTTTGGGCTGCTTCCACTGCTCATGTGTTTTGGGCCGTTTCTGCAGCACTTCGGGCCGTTTCTGTTGCTTGCACACTTCGGGCTGCTTCTGTTGCTTGCGGCAAGAGGCCATGTGGCGCTTTGGGCCGTTTCTGCTGCAGAAAGGGCCCAAAGAGCCATGCTGCGTCCTGCTGTGAGCAGCAAAAATGGCACAAAGCACCATGCAGCATCCTGCCAGGAGCGGCAACGGCGCAATGCGCCACATGTCATTTGGGCACAAGTGGTAGCAAGAAGCCATAGAAGTTAAGCAGCGGCACGACAGGTGCTGGGGTGTGGGAGGCCTGGCTGTGGTGGTCCTAATGTAAGACATTCTCTGAAATTAAGATCTAGTGCCTCTTTTGGAGGCAAAAGAAATAAGACCAGGTCTAAATTTTGGGAAAACACGGTATGTCTGATAGTCAAGTAGTGTTTTACTGTTATTATTAAATTATACATTGCCTGACTCCAAAGGACAGTAAGTAGGTGGTTCACAAAGTTCATTATTGTATATTGTCATGGTTCTGATAGATGAGACCAGTAAAAGCAGAACTCCAAGGCAACAGGTTTCCTTAAAGAATGTATTTATTGGCTACAAAGTATTGGCACAGTCAAAAGTGAAACCAAGTCTGGAGTTCCCTCCCAAGTGTTACAATGTTACAAAGTTGAATTTCCCACCTCAGCACTATGACATTATCCATATTTCCCAATAGAATACTTTGGCGGACTTCCTAATGGAAGGCTCACCCCACCAAAAGTCAGGCAGCAATGACCTAGGTTCCCATGGGAAATTTATTGTTTAGTCTAACCTTAAAACCACTCATCCCCCCTCCCAGTACTGTGGCAACCAAATACTAAGCAAAAATGGCTTCAGCCGAGATCATTGCAGTGTTGACAGTTGGTTCCCCTAGAGAGAGAACAAATCCTGCTGACAAAGAAAAGTTACAGTTAGGAATATCCCCGAGGGTTATAAGGGTGCTTATCAAAAAATCTACGTATCAATCTATCTGCATTGATGTCAGTTCTTTTTACCCAAGTAGCTTCTGATAGTGGGTATTCCTTCCACTGTACTAAATACTGTAATTTTTCTTTGTACAACCTAGAATCAAGAATTTATTTCATAATGGATCTCCCCCTCTACTAAAAGGGGACCAGGCACTTTTTTTGGAACAGGTCTTAAGGAGGACTCCCTGACGGGTTTTAGTAAACTGCAGTGGAAAACAGGGTGGACTTTTCCCAAGAGACAAGGGAGTTTTAATTCTACTGTAACAGGGTTTATAATTCGAACTATGGGGAAGGAACCATTTCTTGTCTGCCTGCTCTTTGTAAATTTTTGAGGCTTTCACTAAAGCTTTTTTTGCATTGTCCCAATTTTCCAGGAGGTCACCCATTGATCTAAGGGTTGAGAAGTGGGAGGATCCTGCGGGTACTCCGGGATAGGAATGAATTCTCAACCAGTAGCTATTTTAAAAGGAGTAAGTCCAATGCTGCTATGCACGGTGTTGTTATAAGCCACTTCAGCAAAAGGGAGGTCAGCCCAGTTCGTCTGTTGGTAATCAACATAGCATCTAATGTATTGTTCCACCAGTGAGTTTGCTTTCTCAGCCACCCCATTCGTATTCAGATGAAAAGCTGATGATAGTCCTTGTGTGGATCCAATCAGCTTAAGGAAGTTCCTCCAATATTTTACAGTAAATTGAACTCCCCTATCTGAAATAATCTGTTTTGGTGCTTCATGAAGACAGTATATATGCTTAAGGAACAGTTCGGCTAACTTCTTTGCAAAGGGGAGACCAGAACAGACTATGAAGTGAGCCTGCTTTGAAAAAAGGTCAATGACAGTCCATATGGTTGCATTTCCCCTACTTCCTGGTAATTCCACATTAAAATCCATGACAATCTCCTCCCAGGGTTGAGAGGGGTCTGCTACTTGCTGCAATAATACAGGAGGCTTATCAGGGCGTTTTTTCATGGCTGCACAAGTTGCACATCTCTTCACATAACTTTCAACATCCATTTCATACCTGGCCACCAAAATTGCCTTCTGACCAGATGTAAAGTCTTTAATTACCCAAAGTGGCCAGCCTGTTTGATATTGTGGCTGCACTGAAGTGCTTGACCTCTAAGTGTTCCTGGCAAGTACAGTTTTGATCCATTCCAGGTTAGCCCATTTTGATAAGTCAATATGGTTTTATTTTCCTGGAACCAGGAATTGGTTTTTAATTCCTCCTTAAGTGTTTTCGTCAACAGGCTATCTGGTTACAATGGTTTCACCTGCAGTTGGCTTCCAGGGGTTATATGAGAGATTGACTGTGGTTGTGGAATGATGGAGTTCACAATCTCCTCATGGCGACTTTTATATTGGGGTATTCTGGACAAGGCGTCAGCCAAGAATTTTTTCCCCCTGGGAAATACTTTAAGGTAAAATTGAAATGGTTAAAATATTGCACTCAATGAACTTGTTTGGGAGATAACTTACGAGGGGTTTTCAATGCCTTTAAATTTTTATGATCAGTCCATATTTCAAAGGGCAGCATGCCCTCCTCGAGGAAATGATGCCAAGTTAGCAGGCCCACCTCACTGCAAAAGCTTCCTTCTCCCAAACAGCCCACCTTTGTTCAGTGTCTGTTAATTTCTTTGAGGTGTAGGCACAGGGTTGAAAGTCTCCCCTTTGGTTCCTTTGCAAAAGGACTGCCCCCACAGCTATATCACTAGCATCGGCTTTGATGATGAATTGCTCCTCTGGGTTGGAGTGTTTGAGAACAGGTTCGGCTGCAAACAGTCTTTTTAAGTTCTCAAAAGCAGCTTGGCATTCTTTTTTTTCATAACAAATTTTATTGGTTTTCCAGTTTTACATTTAAGTATTTAGAAAGCAGCATGGTGATTGGGTAGTCAATAGTTCAATAACAAAATCTTTAGTACATATCTCAGGTTACATCATCAAAAATTCCTTCTCTATTTCCCTTAACATTTGCTATATCATTTTTAAGCTAGAAGATTTCTAATTATAACACGCTCAGTTAAAACATTTATTTTTTTACTTATACATATCCATGTCCTGTTTTTGAGTTTTACCTAATTTTCAATTTTCAATTACAGTATTCCAATTTAACCTTTAATATCCATAATATTTAAGTTTTGGGTAACCCAAATTTCCTTTATTTCCCTACATAGAAATTATCAAATCTAAAATACACATATTACTTACTTAAATATATTCTTATATTATTTCATAAACATTTTCAATTTCTCACCCTAGTACCTCACCATTTACTAATAAAGTGTCCTTTGTTGTCTCGTCCATCTTCTATATTATCTGGGCTAAGCAATAATTCAAAGCTATTTCCTAATAGTTAATTTTCATTTCCCTTATAAATCTAAATCCTAAATATTAAGCCAATTAATCCCTTATTTTTTATCAGTTTCCACAATATTTAAATCTATATTCATATTTCCCTTCATCTCAAAATCTCCCTTTAGCCCATTAATTGAGACTTTAGCATCTTCTGTCATAAACCAAAGGACCCCATTTTTAAAATCTAACTCTAGCTTTCTTTTTATGCCAGCCAGGCTTTCATACCAGTGCCTTTAAATCATCAGATAGATCTCCCTTCATTCTTGTACATGTTACTTGAATCAAAGGAGACCATCTAGTTATCAATTTTCCAAAGGAACTGGCCCATTTATAACCATTAAATTGCTGCCCTGGTGGCTCAGATCTCCATATTTGCTCGAGTACATTTATCTTCAATTCAGTCTGGTATTCTTCTTCCTCAAGTTTCTTCTGGTTTAAGTAAAAAGTCATATCCAATGTTATGGTTGTTGTTTGGTTGTCTAGGTTTTCAGTATGCTGTACTTGTTGATCTTTAACACCCTCCGTCTTGGTATTACTTTCTTCTGCTTCTGTTGCTTTTTGGGTTGTGAATTCTTTAGTTTCAGTCAGGGTTTGATTGTCAAAGTTCTCAGTAGATTGAACTTTTTTGTTCTTTAAAATCCTCTGTCTTGGTATTAATTTCTTCCACTTCTGTTGTTTTTTGAATTGTAAGTTCTTTAGTTGAAGTCAAGGTTTCATTTTGTAGATTTAAGCTGGTGCGTTTGTCTTTCAATCTGGATTTAATTATCTCAGTAGCTTCAATATTTTTTTCAATTATAAGTCTATAATTAGCTGAGATTCGTTGCTGGTACTCCTGCATTTCTAGGATGGTAATAGATGGTCCTTTAGTGGAGGCTATTTTTGAAACAAGAGTCAGTAAGTGTTCACCTCCACAGTTCCTAAAAGACAGTTTCACTGCCTAGCTGTTCTCTCAGCTTTTTATCTCTTTTATATAATACCAAGGACAGGTCTGGGCTGTAAGCAGGTCTCTCAGTCAGGAGTAATCACTTGCTGTACCAAGCTTCGCCACAAGATGTCCCCAATAGCATTGAAAATCTTTTTCAAAATCCAAACTAGTTTTTTATCCAATTTGAATTTTTTTTCAACTTTTTTACAAGTAGATAAGGTAACAGGTCCCCATAGAAGCAGAAACTTTTTGGGTCCCCAACTATCAAGAAGATGCAAATCCAATTACTTAGTCATTCTTTTCAAGGCTTTTCAAGGCTTTATTTCCCCTAGGTAGTCAGATGCCACCATTTTAGAGGGTGGGGAGGGGAAAGAAATTCAAGAAGCTTTTACAGGAAAATACTTGGCATACAAAGAAGGTATCCCAATCTCACCCAATTCCTCCGCAGTGCTTTCAATGTGCTTGATAGTAATTTTGGCTTCAGCCGGTAGCAGCTTAGTGATGGGCCATGCTAATGGCCAATCTTTTCCCCATCAGTTCGAAGAGCTGCCCCGGGTCAAATGGAATGGCTGCTGCCCTTCCGCGATCAATCGGGGAGTCCTCTTCACACTCGTCGCCCCTCCAGGGCGACTTCCAACCCTTTTCAGGGTCCCCCGGTGGAGAAAAACCGGACGGCGGAGACAGCGATTGCCCTGCACATCCAGTGGCACTGCGATCGCAAATTGGAAGCGCAGCAGCTTGGCATTCTATAGACCATGGCAGGGGTTGACAAGGTCGTGGCTTTCCCCCCGTTTTTTCAGTCTTTAATAGCTCAGTAATTGGCAAAGCTATCTCAGCAAAAGAGAGGATGAATTGCCGGTAGAAATTTGTAAATCCCAAAAAACTTAGAAGTTGTTTGTGGAACTGTGGGGGTTGCCATTCTATTATGGCTTTAACCTTGGCTGGTTCCATCTCCACATCTTCACTGGAAATTCTGTATCCTAGGTAGCCTAGATGCGTTCAATGGAATTCACATTTTGAGGGTTTTGCGTAAAGCTTGGTGTTCAGCAGTTTTTTGAGTACTTCATGCACTAATTTAATACTCTGCCATGGGTCTCTGTGTAAATGAGGACATCATTAAGGTAGACTAGAACCCCTTTGTACACATGATTATGCAGCACTTGATTGATCAATTGCATGAATACGGCAGGGGCCTCCTGAAGACCAAAAGGCATAATTTTGAACTGAAAACTCCCCAGGGGGCTGTTAAAAGCCCTCTTCCACTCATCTCCTTCTTTAACTCTCACTCGATAGTATGCCTCTCTTAAGTCTAATTTGGTAAAAAACTATCCTTTTGCTAAATGGGCTAGCATGTCTTTCATTAAAGTGAGGGGGTACATATTCTCCATTCTGACAGCATTTAATCCTTTAAAATCCACGCACAACCTCAGCAACCCCTCTTGCTGATGTACAGCGTGTTGTCTTGGTTTATATATTTGAAAAAAAACCCAATAATAATTAATTAACAGTCAATAATGATTGATCTTGATAATTCCATAATTAGAATATTAATATTATATTTCTTTGATCTTCCCTTCTCCCAATTATGTTCTCCTTCTTCAACCTTAAATAAATATAATTCTTGATATTTTCAATGTATAAATGATTACATTTTTTCATATTTGTACAGATAATAATAACTTCTATGTATAACATTTTATCAGTTTGTATTATTCTTATAAAAATCAACTCATTAGTTCACCATGCATCCTATTTTCGTGTTTTTTGTTTAAGCTGAATTTCCCCTTTATATTCAATCCATTCTTCTCAGTTATGATTTTCTCAATGCTAGTCATCTAAATATCCAAATTTTTCAATTTCAGTACACCATCCCAATATTTTTATATTTCATGCATTATAAAAATACTGTACTTATCTATCATAGCATGTGTGTATAACATTCTTTCTGATCAGCTTATATTTCACGTATGTTTATAAAAGTTACATCATCCCAATATTTTTACATTTCATATATTGTAAAATACTATATTACCTAAGTCTCTTATCCCTCTTGTTATAGGGCCCCTTTATGTTCAAAGTTCTCTATACTTCTAACCATATTCAAACAAGTGTTTGCTCATGTAATACTCCAACTGGTAGGGTGAGTCAAGTCTCTTAAATCTGTCTCTAGCCTTCTTCTTTTGTCAAGTCGCTTTCCAACTTAATATATACCGCTTGCCCAGCAGCTCCTCTGTTTTTGTAAGTATTGTTGGGAATAAAGAAGATAAAATAGGTAAAATATATACTTTCTGTCCCAAAATCTGATGATTCTCCTGGGAATTCTAGTCCATTCCATTTTTGTTGTTATATCAAAGTCTTGTAGATTTTTTCCTGTTTGTATTAAATTGTAGTTCTTTTCATTTGTAGCTTCATTGATTTGATCATATTCTTCTAATTTGTGTTGTTATCTGATGTGTTTGTTTCTTCGCAGTCATTTTTGGGGTGTTTTTTAATTGTAGATTTAGGTTTAGAAATGTGCTTATTTATGTTGTCAAAGTTAGTTTTGATTTCCTCGTGGTTTAATCTATTGTCATTTGTATCTGTCGTAACATTGGGTACATTTCCTCTTGAAAAGTATTTTTTTTGCCTTGAAATATTGCTTCTGGAGGTCCTTGATGTTCCAGGCTAAATCCTTCAGAGGTAAATACTGAATGTGGTGGTCTGTCATTTTTTGAAAGGTATACGATATCCATGTTGTCTCCCCCCTTCACCATTATTTTAGTCTCTATAATTAGTAGTAAAGGCAATATTTTTGGAATAGATTTTTTATTCAGGGGTCAATTATTCATCAATCAAAGTTGCAATACAGTATGTTTATCCACCTTAAGTCCTTCTTGTAAAGTTCTCTTCTAAAAGATTAGTCAAATGCCGAAGTTTTTCTTATTCTATAAACAATTCTTAGATTTAGACAACAGTCCAGGTATTTTTTTTCAGATATTTTTTAATCTTATAGATGGCCCAGCTCTTTCTGTTCCCCGCTGACTTCTTAAAAGTTATTTAAAATTCAAGGTAACATATTATTCTTTGTTTCTGGGTATCCTGCCAATTTCTGAGTCATTATTATTACTGTTCTGTGCTCCGATTCTCCAATAGGTGTCAGGAGTTGTTTATTTTTCAGTTTTTTCACACAAAAAGTTATTATTATTATAATATTTTTATAATTTAAGCTTGGGCTAGATGCTGATGTACAGCTAGCCTTTTTCCTGTCGGGTTGGAGGGCTTCCCCTGGATCAAATGAAATGACCACTGCCATTTCATGATCAACAGAATGCCCCTCCTTCACGGTCACCTCTTCGGGGTGACTTCAGACCCATTTAGGATCCCCCTGGCAGGGCGAAACTGGCTGTGGGGAGCGAAGCTCTGCTATCCCATGGCTGTACATTACAGTGCAAAACTGGAAGTCCTCAACAACCCATCTTTCTTCTCTTTGAAGAGCACAGGGGCAGTATTTAGCTGGCTGAATGAATCCCCTGGCTAAGTTCTTATCAATGTACTCTCTCAGCTCTTTCAACTCCTGGGGGGTAGTAGAGTACATTTTGGGCTTGGGAAGATTGGCTCCTGGCAAAATTTCAGTGGCGCAGTCAGACATTCAGTGTGGGGGGGATGTCACATTCCTTCTCACTGAATGCCTCAGCTAAGTCTTGATATTCACTTGGGATGAGCTGTATCCCTGGCAGGGAGTCTATGATGGACTTCAGGGTCTCAAGGGACTGCCCCTGGTCCTCATTGTTGTAGCCCCTTGTGTGCTGCTGGCTGGGGTAGGAGGCAAGGGTCCCATTGCCAATTTTAAAGTCCTCACTCCATTTTCCCACCAGAACATAGGCCACCACTTATCAAGCCAGGCTAATTCCAAAATTGCACCCTCAGTCATTTCTCCCATCTCCAGGCGTACTGGTTTGGTTAGGTGAGTGACAGGAGCCCCTGCTATAAGAGATCCATCTGCTTGTTCAAACTTCATAGCTATGGGCAATAATTTGGCACTAATGCCTAGCTTAAGCTCCGTGGGGACGTTGATTAGGCATCTGATGCAGCCTGAGTCAATTAAAACATGCAAGTCCATCTGAGCCTCTGTCTTATGGACTAAGAGCTTCGCAGAGATGGCAAAAGGTGGGACTGGCTGACTCATCATCAGGTCATCTTTTCCCTCGTTGTAGCTATCATAAGGGGCAGGTGTAGGCAAGCATTCAGCCAAGGTCTCATGTTTCCCCTGGGGAGGAGAAGTAACTTGCACAGCTGCTCCTGCCTAGCCCAATTTGACTTATCTCGCACTGCCCGAGGTTTTCTCTTGGGTTTTGTGGAGGCAGTAGGCACGCACTTAATTGGAGGAAATGGGACTGGACAATCAGCTGCTCAGTGTCCAAGCTGCCCACATCTAAAACACTTGATTGTGGGTCGGGGTAGGTACTCTAGAAAACCAGAGACTGTGACAGGTGGGGGGCGTTGGGACACCTGACATCTTTCTTGGGCTTGCCTTGGTCTGGATCCTGACACTGTGGGACTTTGGTAACGGTGCAGCTCAATGTCTAAGTTTATAGCCAGGTGGTACCATTGGTGGAGCTAGTCAGGGATCCCCCTGTACAGTAGGTACACGCATGGAATAATTCACAGTCTAAGTCTGCCTTGAAGCGGTGAATCAGTGATTGCTTAGGCTACTGCCTGATTCGTCCAGCCACCTTTCAGAATTCCCTTACATATTCTTTCACTTTCTGGCCCCTCTGCCTCAAACTATGGATGTCCTTTTCAGCCTGCAGGGCTTGGGATTCATCTTCGAATGTGGCTCTCAGCTTGCCCATAAACAGATTGATGTCACACAGCTCTATGCCTGCTCATCGTGTAGGCTAGTAACACATTTGGCAGCTTCCCCTTCTAGGTTTGCTGCTACGGCATCAACCATTCCGGCCCCATCTGGGTAAGCATGTGCATAACGATTCAGGTGAGCCCACACCTGATTCACAGCTTCTCGGGGTCCCAATCAAATGTGGGTTTGATAGGGGCAGGTCCACAGGCCATTGCCCCTAGTAAGCTTGCTGTATACCTGGCCACTGGCACTGGGGTCGCGGAAGGGCCCATCCCTGGAAACCCCTTGGCTGGGCCCCTAGGCTAGCAGGGTGTTGATCTCGGTCAGGGCTCGATATTAAGGCTGATCTAGACAGCGGGGAGGCAGCATGAGCCATCACTATGGGACTGGGGCTTCGCCAAGGAAGTGGAAGGGTTGGGGAGCACCTGTTGCCTCATCCACTGGAAATCACCTGGTGGGCAATCAGCTCCACTTCTCCCATCTCAAGTTGGTCAAACTTCTCCCTCAGGCATTTGATGGAATGACTGTGGATGGCAGTCAGGTACCTCCATTCCCCTGAGTCATCCTACCCAGCTGGCCACTTCGCCTTCCTCAGCACAGGTGAACGAGAGCTGTGGGATGAGATCAATGGGAATTCAGCCTCCACAGACTTAAAGGTGCTTTTCTGCTGCAGGGCAGCATCCGATCGTCAATTCCCTCTGTGGGTCAGTAATCCTTTTTGCTGCATCAGCCTCTCCGATGGGATTGCCTAGGCTTTCGGCTTCGCTCAAGCTTCAGGGGCTACACTCTCCGCCTGGGCTGTAGCCTGTGTTCCAACAGCCAATGTTGTGCTGAGGCCAGTGGCTGAATCTGCCTTCTTCTCCATCTCGATATCTTCTCTGAGTCTTTGTCGTCCTCGTAAAAGGGTTAGGTAGGCGTCTGGGGCTCAGGACCCCAAATTTTAAAGTTTTAAAGAGACTTTATTTCCGATAGATGAGACCAGTAAAAGCAGAACTCCAAGGCAATAGGTTTCCTTAAAGTAGGGCTTTTCAACTGGTGGTACATGTACCACCGGTGGTACATTGGCACCTGGCAGGTGGTATGCGACCATCCTAGAGAAGTGGTAGCAGGGGAGGGGAATGAGCTGAAGTGGTGGCAGCACTGCACAAGCCTGAGCAAGAGATGACTGGAGCTGCAGGGCTGTCAGGGCTCAGCAGAAGTGCCAGGATCAGCTCTGGGTTCCAGCTGATCGGAGCTTCTGCGGGGTTCAGCAGAAGTGCCAGGATCAGCACTGGCCTCCAACTGATTGGTGCTTCTGCAGGGCTGTCAGGGCTCAGCAGAAGCACCAGGGTCAGCTGGAGCCTGGCTCTGATCCTGGTGCTTCTGCTGAGTCTCGAAGAAGTGCCTATCAGCTGGAGCCCAGTGCCGATCCTGGTGCTTCTGCTGAGCCCCGAAGAAGTGCTGATCAACTGGAAACCAGAGCTGATCCTGGCACTTCTGGTGAGTCCTGACAGCCCTGCAGAAGTGCTGATCAGCTGTCAGGGCTCAGCAGAAGTGCCAGGATCAGCACCAGAAGGAAGGAAGGAAAGAATGGGAATGAGAAGGAGGGAGGCAGGGTGGGAGGGAAAAAGGAAGGAAATCCCCCCCGACAGTAACCACAATGCTAATGTGCCCTCAATGAAATTGAGTTTGACACCCCTGATATAAAAGGTTAAGTGAATCTGGTTTCCCCATTGACTTTGCTTGTCAAAAGTTTGCAAAAGAGGATCACATAACCTTGAGACACTGCAGCCATCATAAATACGAATCAGTTGCCAAGCATCCAAATGTAAATCACATGACCCTGGGAATGCTGAAATGGTCATAAGTGTGAAAAATGGTCATGTCACTTTTTTCAGTGCTGTTGTAACTTCGAACAGTCACTAAGCAAACTGTTGTAAGTTGAAGACTACCTGTACTTTATCACTTTTTTCATTTTGGGGGGGTCATCAAGTTTTGGGCACCTTGCTAGGAGACTGGTGGTACTCGAATATTGCCATATCCTAAAAGTGGTACAATGGGTGAAAAGGTTGAAAAGCCCTGCCTTAAAGAACATATTTATTGGCTACAAAAGTATCAGCACAGTCAAAAGTGAAATCAAGTCTGGAGTTCCCTCCCAAGCATTACAATGTTACAAAGTTGAATTTCTCACGCCAGCACTATGTCATTATCCACGTTCCCCAATAGAATACTTTGGTGGACTTCCTAACGGAAGGCTCAGCTCGCCAAAAGTCAGGCAGCAATGACCTAGGTTCCCACGGGACAATTTATTGTTTAGTCTAACCTTAAAATCACTCATCCCTCCTTCCAGTAATGTGGCAACTGAAAACGAAGCAAAAATGGCTTTAGCCAGGATCATTGTAGTGTTGACATATATAGTATGCAGTATACATGAGAGAGAAATAAGATCAAATCTAAGTAATTAAATCACACTTTTCAATCCTAGTAGAATGAAAGCACATCTACACCTAGAACAATGGCATAGTGAGCAACTCTGAACATAATATATAAGCTAAAGGTAAAGGTTCCCCCGCACATGCATGCTAGTCGTTCCCGACTCTAGGGGCCGGTGCTCATCTCCGTTTCAAAGCCAAAGAGCCAGCGCTTGTCTGAGGACGTCTCCGTGGTCATGTGGCCGGCATGACTAGACGCCAAAGGCGCACGGAACGCTGTTACCTTCCCACCGTAGTGGTCCCTATTTTTCTACTTGCATTTTTACGTGCTTTCGAACTGCTAGGTTGGCAGAAGCTGGGACGAGTAACAGGTGCTCACTCTGTTACGCGGCACTCGGGATTCGACCCCCCAAACTGCCGATCTTCAGATCGACAAGCTCAGCGTCCTAACCCACTGAGCCACCGCGTCCCTTTTAATATATAAGCTATATTACCTTTAAACTGAAGTGAATACCCTCTATGTGATATTTAGCTGAATTAAAAAGAATAAGCCTCTCAAAATAAACTAGGTAGGTTAGGGTTAGGGTCTAAACTGAAGATCTTTAAACAAAATGTTCTCAGAATTGTTTGATGAAAATTAAAAAAAAAAAACCATGTTCCACTGATCCATCTGAACACAGACTAATTTGTTCTAATTTAGTATTTGCTTTAGGTCTCTCTCATGGAGACCTGTAGTTAAGAAATCTATTTTTAAAAAAATGAAGAAGGAACAAGGAACAAACTTTGGTTGAATAAGTTATTATTTTAAAAAGTCAAACCATTATCAGGGAATGACAAAAGCATTAGTCAAAATTTCAAAATAAAAACTCCTGCCTGTTTCACAATGCACATACCGGTTCAAACCAAGAGCATGGGGGACATATATTAGAATTTTTTAAAAATATTGAATGAATGTAGACTTTCGGTCTTGCGCAGTAGTGCAGCAGCCAAGGGATTTTGGGGCTCTGTGCCCTTCGGCTGAATTTCTTCCTGTTAGGGGACCCTAAATGGGCCAGAAGTCACCCTGAAGAGGCGCCAAAGAAGTAAGTCCCATGGATCATGGAGAGATGGTGTTCGACCAGATCGGTCGAGGAGAAGCCTTCCAGAAACCAACAGGAGAAAGGCTAGCTCAACTTCAGAGTCTAGCCCAAGCTACAAGCAATCAGTCAAAAAATACTACTATAAGCTGATTGTAAACAGCATGTTTATTAACTTTCCTGAAGAAAAAAAATCCCAAGAAGCAAAAAACCTCCAAAAGTGAAGCAGGGGGATCTTTGCCCCACCCTTTGCTAATGGAAGCAGCGAATTAAACCTTTTATGGAGGACCAAAACATATAGAAATGAAATGAAATGAATATAAAACCTAAATTTGGATAAGTTTGAAATTGCTGAATGGTTAAGATTCTCATTTTAAAGGCAACTGTTTATTTTGAAAATTGAAAAATAAAATGGTGCTGACATCTAGTGGTGGATGACAGCTATGGATTTCATACAAGACTTGGCAAAAATCAGGAAAAAACTAATCTGTGCTCGTGACCTTCAAAGCTCTAACAAAAGAGAACAGCTGTGACAAAAAAGAAAACAATCTAGACTGCAGACAAAGACAGACCTACAAACTTCAGAAAAAAAACACTTTTTTGAACTTTCTGTATTACAAATATCTACTTCACTGTGACTCCAAAGCTATTTGCAAAGGAAAGAAAACTTTGATTCTTGGCCATCATGGAAAATCAGAGACTTGTAGAAAGAACTTATCAAGAAAAAATAAATACTTTTCAAGAGGAGATATATGATATGCTGCAAATAATTCAAACAATGATTTCAACCACAAAGAAATCCAAAATAACTTTGAAAATATACACCAATTCATCTCCAATTTAACTTTACAACAAAAAATCCCAGAAAATAACAATAGAGAAAACAGATAACTGAACACAAATTCGAGGATAGAGACTTAAAGATGGAACCTAACAAAACAAAAGTATGATTTAACCCAAGTGGAAAAAAATTCACGAGAAATGTTGGATTTGGAAAAGACAACTTATACTTTAACACCACAAAATAAATTTGAGGATAAGAAAAAAGATTGGACAAAATGGACTGCAGAGATGTCAGGAACACCACTAGAACCGGAGAGACAAAAATGATAAGAGAAACAGAGAAAAAGAAAGAAAAAGATTTTCAACAAATATGAAAGGCCAAATGCCTCTTACAAAGTTATTGTACTTGACTTACCTTTTATATCTGCAGTAATACTTACAAGAGTATGGAAAGATTCTTAGATTCAGCAGAACATATTGATTAAGAAAGATACTGGGCAAAAGAAAAGGGCTATGTGAAAATTAAGAAAAGATGATGGGACCTATCAGAGAATATTTAAAAAAGAAACACTTGTTTGAATATGGTTAAATAGAAAGATTTTGGATATGAATTTTATTTTAAGAGAGAGGAGCCCCTCAAGTAACATAGTACTCTCTTTTTCTTCTCTGTTCTTACTTTATTTCTTGATATGAGTAATATAAAAGAGTTAGAATGGCTTATATAAAGGAAATGTTTTAGATATTTAAATGTGATTGACTTTAAGAAAATTACAATGGATTAAAAAAAGATGTTTTGAATAAGAGTTAAAAGACCAGATGACTAGATTTATTAAATGGAATATTTAAAGATTAAATATATTTTTAATTATGGTAAAAAAGAACAGAAAATTTTTGGAAATAAATATGTATTAGCTTAGGTGAAACATGGATTTTAAGTAGCATACTATCTTTTTATTTTTCTTTACTCTTATTCTTCTTTTTTCTTTTTTAGTCTTATTTATTCCTTAAGAAAAGTAAAAGTATTGGGATGGCTTACATGAGAAAAAATAGGCATATGTTAGGCATATGGTGATAGCCTACAATGTTGGGTTGAAAATATATTAACCATGATGTTGTGACTTTAAGATGTTAATTGGCCAATGGGTGTGTAAGTGTTCTCATGGCCATAAGAGGGAGCTAGGAACGTAGCTTCTCTCTCTCTCTGAATTCACTGCTCTCTACTATTACTGTTTTTGCTCTGTTTTGCTGTACTGTTGGTTTACTACTGTGATAAACCTGTACAACTGTGTATTGACCTCTGGACCAGTAAGAAGACTTTGTATTTTGGATTATTCCTTGGACTGTTGCTATTGTGAATGACCTGGACTGTTTATTTTTGACCGTGCATTTTTGTTTTTACACCACCTCAAAAGTAAAGTACTTTTTGCTTTCACAACTCAGTGTACTCTTGTGGTTACTGTGTGACTCTTACTGCTCTCAGTACCCTTCCTTGTCTGTGCAACTACTTGGTAGCACAAGGAGACCACTGCACAACAATCCTTAACAGACTTAAATATCTAATTGTAATTAACTTGGAGAAAATCTTAACCAGTAAGAATATCTTGAACACTGTGGGAAAAACAAACATAAACAAGAACTGTACACAGGATCTATGATGAGGCAACCAGAATGACTAGATAGTAAAGAAATATTATATTGATGTGATTATTATCTGTAGAAATATTAGAAAAAATTCTATACTCATTTGTTATCTACCAAAAGAACAAGAATTGTATTAAGTTAAGGTTGGCAAAAGAGAACATTATGGGAAAAAGAGGAAATCAAGTAGAGCTATTATGTGGATTATAGATCATAGAAACCAACTGTTAGTGAATGTTTTTAAATGTAAACCCAGACAACACACTGTTTACCAAATATTAAGGTGACTATATTCAATATATATATATATATATATATATATATATATATATATATATATATATATATATATATATATATATATATATATATATATATATATATATATATATATATATTGAATGAATGCAAAGCATGATATCTACTGCTGTTACCTTAACAACTGTAGTGGAATTTGCATATGATAGGCATTTTTATATTGTAACTATCCTAAAATATTAGTTCCTTCACATTAAGAATCAAACCTATGAATTCTAACAACAGTTTCTTAAAAAAAGCAAAAACAAAGGAAGGCTCACCTAAATCAAGCTATGATTCTCAGTCTTCAGATGGGAGTCACTTAAGGTCAAATATTCAGTTACAATCTAAACAAGATCTTAGGTTTTACCTCACAAGGAGTGTATTATTTCGGCCATCTCACAAGATAGCAAACAACAGCAGATAATTAAGATTTATTCAATAAAGTTGCAAACCATAACCAAAATGTATCAGCAATTCCAATAATTCAAATACGTTTTATTTACAGAAATGACTATCAAATATTTTGATTTCGTTTCTATGCTACATAATGGACCACTTTTTCCACTCTTTGGGACATGGCTGGTTTGTCTTCTTTTGTCCTTTACTTTTGTAACTGATTCTGATGTACTAACCATGCCTTTTCTCCTGACTGCATCAGAACATTCATACTACCTCCCTCCTCTAAATTACTCCTCTTTCCTCCCTTGTTCCTAGAAGACCTTGAAACTTCCTCCTTCCCCTGATCCAGGAAATAACTGTGATACTCCAGTAGTTGTTCTCTGTATATTTGTAGTTTACAAAACTCTTCCCCTTTGTCTCACCTGATCTAAGGATCACTGAAAGGTTTACTCCACCTTCACTTCCCAAATAGTTGGGGGAGGGGGTGCAAACCAGAATTTGTAGCTTCTTCAAAGAGGAAAGTGAAGCATAAGATTTTCAAACTTGCAGACCTCCTGATCACATTCATCCACCCCAAGATCTAGCAGAAGATAAAATCTGTTAGCTGCAAATCAGAGGTAAGTAGAGAAGAAATGTAAAATTCAATTAAAGGTTCAATAATTTATTTCCTATCAACCAATCAGAACAGAGCTGGAAGGGACCTTGGAAGTCTTCTAGTCCAGCCCACCGCTTAAGCAGAAGAATCTATACCATCTCAGAAAAGTGACTGTCAGTCTCTTCTTAAAAACTTACGAGCGATGAAGCACCCACAATGTCTGAAGGCAAGCTGTTCTACTGGTTAATTGTCCTCACTGTTAGGAAGTTTCTCCTTAATTCCAGATTGCATCTCTCGTTGATTAATTTCCATCCATTGTTTCTTGTCTTGCCTTCTGGTGCTTTGGAAAATAAATTGACCTGTCAAATACTAGAAAACTGCTATCATGTTTCCCACAATCTTTCTTTTCTCTAGACTAGCCATTCCCAAATCCTGCACCGTTTTTTATATGTTTTTAGTCTCCAGGCCTTTAATCATCTTAGTTGCTCTTCTTTGCACTTTTTCCAAAGTCTCAACATCTTTTTTGTAATCTGATGACCAAACCTGGATGCAATATTCCAAATCTGGCCTTACTAAGGCTTTATAAAATGGTATTAATACTTTTGTTTCTATGCCTCTGTTTATACAACCAAGGATTGTATTAGCTTTTTTTGCTGCTGCCACACAATGCTGACTCATGTTTAAGTGATTGTCCACTAGGACTCCAAGGCCCCTCTCACAGTTACTGTTTTTGAGGCAGGTTTCACCTAATCTGTACTTGTATCTTTGGTTTTTCCTGCCCAGGTTTTTCCTGCCCTTGCTGTTTTCCACATTAAAAATCATTTTGTTAGATAGGTTCCATTGTTCAAGTCTATCAAGATCTTTTTTGGATTCTGAGCTCATCTTCTGGGATGTTGGATATTCCTGGCAGCTTGGTATCATCTGCAACTTTGATGAGATCCCCTTCTATTCCCTTATCTAAGTCATTTATGAAGATATTGAAGAGTACTAGGCCTAAGACAGAACCTTGTGGTATCCCACTACTTCCTTTCTTCTATGTAGATGTAGTACCATTAAGGACTACTCAGTGAGTATGGTTTGTCAGCCAATTACAAATCCATCTGGTGGTGATGCTGTCAATCCCACATTTTTCTAGCTTACCAAGTAGTAGTTTGTGATCTACTTTGTCAAATGCATTGCTAAAATCTAAATATACAGGTAGTCCTCGAGTTACGAATGTAATGGAGCCTGCCTATTCCATTTGTAAAATGAGAATTTCTGGGAATCTCGTACCTCAAATGAGATCACTCCCTGCTCATTAAGATGCACGCAGCTTGTTAAGTGCACATGAGATATCTCAGGGTGGGGAAGTCCATGGGGAGCCTAGTGATGGAACAGGCCCCCAAAGTATCCCTGACCCACTAAGATATCTCAAAACACTGTGAATCACATGGAGCTTCAAAACTCAGCGAATTCCTACGTTTTGAATAGCCCCAGAGGCACGCAAGTATTTTTTATCCAAAGGGAGACTTGAGAGAGATTGGAAGGTCCGTGTGAGTGCCAATGGGGGGGGCTTCAGAAAAGGAAAGGAATGCTCAGTTTCTGAAGCACCCCATTGGCAATCACACGGACTTTCCAATCTATCTCAGGTCTCCCTTCAGATAAAAAGTGTTTGAGTTGCAGCAGCTTGAGTTTCTCCACTCCCTCCGAGAGGAAAGAAGTGGAGGCACAGAGTGGGATTGCTCTCAATAAGGCCAGGGCACACGAGCGAGCAGTGCACCACATCTTCTTGACAACAATCCTGCTGTGCCTTTGCTTTCTTCTTTTTGGATGGAGTGGAGAAACTCAGGCTGCTGCCACTGCTTGAATGGGGAGGACAACAAAGAGAAGAGCAGTCAGAATTTGTGCCACTGGCTGGTCACTCGAGGAATACATCAGGTGGGGTGGGTGGCTGGCTGGGAGGGGAGATCATGGTCACTCAGGTGGCTGTTGCCACACCACCAGCAACTTGGACACAGGTGTAAGGGGACTCGCCCAGCAATGCCTCCCTGTTCAGTTGAAGCTTGCTTCCTACCCTCAAACTAAGGCTGGCACACACAAGCGAGCAGCGCACGCATGGACGGCATTGGTTCCTGTGCCCAGCCAACTCCAATTCCACACTTTGCCCCATAGGCATGCAAACGAAGCAAACACTTCCCCCCCCCAGAATGGAAGCTTCCGGAGGCCATGGTCTCTTTTGCAGAGAATCTGTATTTGAATTTGCATGATATTACGGCACGCAGGAGCTTCCATTGTCAGCGTGAAAAGGATTTCCAAGCCAACTATCCTCTCCCTCAAAGGGAAAGAAACTGCAGCAGAGAGGAGACAGATTTTGCAAAGTGAGTCCAGCATGGTAGGCAGGAAGGAGGAAGCAGTTGTGGGAAGTGGGGGGGGGGGAAATAGAGTGAATGTTGTAGAGCCTCTACAGTCATTCATAAGGGCAAATGATCACCATGGTGCTGGAATATTCATAATTTTGGGACTTGCTTGTAAACACTAGGGGGTGCTGATCGCATAACTTGAAACAAGTGTTAAGTGAACACTTATAATTCGGGGATTACCTGTACTATGTTCACAGTATTTCGCTGGTCTACTAATTTAGTCACTTTGTCAACAAATGAAATAAGATTGGTTTGGCATGATCTGTTTTTAACAAACACATGCTGGCTACTAGTGAGAATTTTATTTGTTTCTAGATGTTCACAGATCTGTTTTTTGATTATTTTTTCCAGGATCTTCCTAGGTACTGATGTCAGGCTGATTGGTCTGTAGTTTCCTTGAGGGTTTCCCCCTTTTTTTAAAGGTGGGAACCACATCAGGTCTTTTCCAATCCTCCAGGGCTCCAAGATTTTTTAAATATATGATACAATGGTTCTGAGATAACATCTGTTAGTTCCTTCAGAACTCTGGGATGTAATCCGTCAGGTCCCGGAGATTTATATTCATCAAGGTCAGACAGGTGTTCTCTTACCATTTTCTTGCTTATTTCAATTTTTATTTCTAGTTCGTCTTTTACAGATATGTTTTTGGTAGGTTGGCCTACAGTTTCTTTTTGTGTGAAGACTGATGCAAAGAATGAATTAAGCAGCTCTGCTTTTTCTCTACTGCCTATTACTTCCTTGCCATCTTCTCTCTTTAGTGGACCGACTGTTTCCTTGACTTTTTTTTGTTATTTATATGTTGAAAGAAACTTTTTTTAATTATCTGACTTTTGTTGCAAGTCTTTGTTCATTCTGAGCCTTTGCTTTACTGACTTCATCTTTGCAGATTTGGGCTATCTGCTGATACTCTGCCTTAGTTATGTGTCCCTCTTTCCATTTTTTGTACTTATCCTTTTTGTCATTGAGTTTATCAGAGATCTTTGTGCAACTATGCTGATTTCTTCTTGGATTTCTTGTTTTTCTTTTTCAGTGGTATTGTGTCGGACAGGGCTTTTATGATTATATTTTTCAGTGTTTCCCACACTTCTTGAGTTGTTTTCCCCTTTAGGATTTTTATCCATGAAATTTTGCTTACTCTGAGTTTGTTAAAATCAGTTATTTAAAGTTTAGGACACTGGTTGGATTATATTCTATAATCCTTGTGTTTGCTTTATACTGAATTCCAGTATAACATGATCATTCTCGCCCAAGGTTCCTGCAATTTCAACTCCCTTTATCACTTTTTTTCTATTAGTAAGAATTAGGTCTAGTATAGCTTTTCCTTTAGTTCCCTCCTCTACCTTTTGGGTGACAAAGTTGTCAGCTAAGTTGGTTAGGAATCTGTTCGATCTCCAACTTGCTGCAGAGTTTGTCTCCCAGTTGATATCAGGGTAGTTAAAGTCTCCCATTACTACTGTGCTATGTTTCCTACATACACTTGTTAATTGATTAGCAAAGAATCCATCTATTTCTTCTGCTTGGTTGGGTGGCCTATAGTATAATCCTAGCAATGTCATTCTTTTTTCCATTTATATTGACCCATATGGATTTTAGGAGATTTTCATCCTTGGTTTTGTGTATTTCTGTAGAGATGTAGTGATCTTTTATGTTATAGTGCAACTCCACCTCCTCTTTTGTTGGGTCTGTTTCTTTTGAATAGTTTATATCCTTCCATCAGTCATAAGTTTCATCCCACCAGGTTTCAGTAATGGCAACTATATCGTATCCACCTTCTTGTATTAATACTTCAAGTTCACCCTGCTTGTTCCCCAAACTTTGAGCGTTAGAATATAGGCATTTGAGTCCTTTACTGGTCTTGGGTATGTATTCTTGTATCTCCTACTTTGTTACTAGGATTTCCATCCTTGCCATCACTCTCTATTTCATTATGTTTTTCTTTTTCTATTTTAGAAACCATTGATGTACGCTCTTTTTCCTATTTTCTCTTACTGCCCAAGAGCTTCTCTGATTGACATTGACTGGAATGAGTTAGGTTCATGAGTTTATGGAATGGTAAAATGAATTGATGAAGGAAGCATTCTTCAGCTTTATGTCTCCAGATGCAATGAATCAGTAAATTCATTCTGGATTTTCTACATTGGAAATCCAAGATATATTCTATTTGAAATTTCTTATTATTTCCAACTGTAACATGGAACAGAGGAATATAAGGGGCACAGAGGATATCCAAGGAGGATTACAATGGGTGGTAGAAACCTAAGTATATCTTTATTGTTATCAAAGCAAAATCAGAATGTAATCAGAAAGGTAGAAAAACTTGGAAGGCCAATCTCCTCCCCCACACACACACCCATCTATTTTAGTAATAAAAAGACCTGTTGCCACATTTGAATTCCATGTAAATAGGACACTTTTAATAAACTAATTGAAATTCTTCCAAAAGATGAAAAATAATGTATGAAGTGGCAATGAATGTTACAAAACCCTAAGGAGTTGTAAAGCATCTTAATATTTCTCAGGGGCAGGGCAGAACAAGGTGGAATCCAGTTTAACACAATCCATTTGGATGTTCTGGAAAAAAAATCCCAAGTATCCCAAGTAATCCAAAACAGAAAAATCACATTTCTCAAACATAGCATACACGTTGTGCTGCCATTTGTTCAGCAATGAACAGTGCAGCAAGAAGAGGGGTGTCAGTTGCTATCATGTGGATCTAGTCACTCAAAGCAAGGTTTCCCTGTTAACAACTGTAATAAGAAATTGCTGAAATTGGCTGTTAAGATTCATGACACAGGCAGGAATGACCACTTAGGCCATTTCACATAAACCAAGAACTAGATTAAATTTACTGAGGGAAGTAAGAAACCATAATGCAAGAATATCAACAACTTCTGTACATCAAGAATGAATGCTGGAAATAACGTTCAATCCTTCATTCCTGTTCTAAGGGGTTATTTGGCCTCCTCTTTTGAGCCAGCCTGCTTGTCTCTATCTGCCTTCAATTTTTCTTATTTTTCATGACCATGTGAGAATTTCTTACACCAATACAGTACAATGACATCCCTGAAATTATAAAGGTATGGAGAACAGCCACAAAGCATATTTCAATCTAGAAAAGTTTCAAACTCTATTTCAAATATATTCATTAAAAACTTTCATCACTACTTGAGAAGTTATACTGTATATATTCTATGCATTTGTACACCATGGTTCTCATGGTCTGCTTTCTTGATCTTTTGAAGTCTGTGTTCCAATCCCTTTCCCTCCCCCACAAGTTTGTTGGCAAGCTAAGAAGCAATAATTGTCAGACCAGCAAAAATGTGCTTTGAACTTGACAGGTGGACCCTCCTAAAACCTTGAAGAAACCTGAAAAATTGTAAACACATATTAAGACTGTTCCTCTACCTCTGCTTCCTACTTAAGAAGCCTCTGGTTTCTGAGGATACTTTGCATGAAATCTACTTATTAAACATTCTGCTCTGATGTTGTGGGGTTTGAACCATGTTGTTTATGCTATTGGGCAACCTCTCCACTGTACTAAATACTGTAGTTTCCCCTTATGGATCCTAGAGTCCAAGATTTGCTTGATCTCGTAGTCTCTTTCACCTTCCACTATTATTGGACTGGGGACTTCCTTTTCAACTGGTCTTAGTCTATATTCCTTAGCCAGCTTTAGCAAACTGCACTTTACCCAATATTCTGGGCAATTTCAATTCTACCATAACAGAATTAATAATTTTCATAATTGGGAAAAGCCCTATCTATTTATGACCTAGTTTCTTGCAGGAAATCCTCAACTTTAGATATTTGGTAGGTAGATACAGTTTATCTTCTACATGAAAAGTTCCTTGGGCAGCTCGCTTCTTATCTGCCTGTTTCTTTTGACTCTCTGTTGCTTTGGCTGGCACTTTTTGCACATTGTCCCAGGTGCTTTTGCGGGAATCCACCCATTCAGTCAGTGTTACTGATGAGGGGATTTCGCTCAGGCATTCTGCTATCAGCATGAACTCTACCTCGGTAGCTATTTTAAAGGGGTTAAGCCCCATGCTACTGTGCACTGCATTGTTGTATGGCACTTCAGCGAATGGCAGGAGTTCTGTCCAGTTAGATTGTTGGTAGTTGACATAACAACACAGGTATTGTTCTACCAATGCATTGGCTCATTCTGTGGCCCCATTCATACTCAGATGAAAAGCTGAACTAAGACCTTGGGAGGACCCTATCAGCTTTATAAATTCAGGCCAAAATTTGGCAGTAAATTGGACCCCTCAGTCCGAGGTTATGTATTTAGGCATTCCGTGCAGCTGGTAAATATGTTGCAGGAACATCTTAGCTAGTTTCTGGGCTGATGGGAGGCTGGAGCATGCTATGAAATGGGCCTGATTTTAGAATAGGTCCACCACTATCCATATCATGTTGTTCCTCCACTTTCTGAAAGCTTGACTATGAAGTCCATGGCTATTTCTTCGCACGGCCGGGTCAGGTCAGCTACCTGCTGCAGCAATCCCAAACTCTTTCCTGGTCTCTGCCATACCGTGTGCCATACACACGGCACAACTTCTCACATAGCTGTCTATGTCCTTCTTCCCTGGCCATCAGAACTGCCGTTTAGTTAAGTGTAAGGTTTTAAGAATCTGAGTTGGCTGGCTTGTTTATAGTCTATAGTTATAGACTATCAGGACATACAATTTGCTCCCCTTCCAGGCTAGTTATCCCCTCCACATTAGCTCCCCTTGTGGGCACCAAACCATGCAGAGTTTGCAGTTCCTTTTTCATCTGCTGTGCAAAAGTGTCACTAAGAGGGTAGGGGTTTCTTTTAGCTTGCTGTTTGGTGATTACCTGCGCTGCCAGCTGCTTTGTGGGGCTAATAGGGTTCACTTCTTCTTAAGTACTTTTGTATTGGGGCATGCGGGACAGTGGGTCAGCCAGGAAATTCCCCCAAAAAATATATTTCAAGAAGTAGTTGCAACTACAGGTTTTACAATGTAGCCAAGATGCCAAGCAAGATGGCCACTTTAGATTCCTAAAGTCTTTAAATCTAGCCAACCATCACTTCTGGTGGCCAAAGATGAAAAAGACATTGAGAGCTACATGAAAAGCTGTGCTGTGTGTGCAGTAAGAGGTAAGAGGATGCCAGGGAAGATCCCAGGGTTGCTGCAGCAAGTTGCCTATGCGACCAGATCCTGGGAGGAGATAGCCATGGACTTCAGTGTGGAACTACCCGAGAGTGGGGGGAACACCATGGTTTGGACTATCGTGGACCTGTTCTCCAAGCAAGGCCATTTCATTGCATGCCCTGGACTCCCCTCCACCCAAAAGCTAGCAAAAATGTTTCTGCAGCACATTTACCAACTGCATGGGGTGCCCAAGCACATCATTTCAGACCAAGGAATCCAGTTCACTGCTAGGTTCTGGCGGGAGTTTATAAGAATGATTGGGTCCTCCCAGGAGCTTAGTTCAGCGTTTCATCTGAGTACGAATGGGGCTGCAGAATGAGCCAGTGCAATGGTGGAACAGTACCTGTGTTGTTATATAAATTACCAGCAGTCTAACTAGGCAGGCCTCCTGCCATTTGCTGAGGTGGCATATAATAATGTAGTACACAGTAGCACAGGTTTCACCCCTTTCAAAGTAACCACGGGGTTAGAATTTGCATCTATGCCAGAATGCCCTCAGGAGCCACCCTCCTCAGGTATTTTAACTGATTGGGTAAATTCGTTCCAGAGTGTCTGGAGCAATGTAAAGAAAACCTTAACCAAAGCAACAGCCAGAAGAAAAAGGCAGATAAGAAGCAAGCTCCCCAAGGGACAGTCCTTGTAGGAGATAAAATGTATCTGTCTACAAAGTATTAAAAGTTGAGACAACCTTGCAAAAAGTTAGGTCTGAAGTACATCAATCTGGTTACAGTAGAGTTAAAGCTGCCCAGAATATTGGGTAAAGTACATCCAGTGTTTCACTGCAGCCTACTAATGCCATTTCAGAGTTCTAGGATGAAGTCAGTTGAGAGAGAAACCCCTGGTCCAATAATGGTGTCGGAGGAGACACACTATGAAGTAAAGTGGATCCTAGACTCTAGGATCCACAAGGGGCAGTTACAGTACTTAATCCAGTGGAAGGGTTATCCGATCTCAGAGGCTAGGTGGACAAAAGCCCATAATGTCAATGCGGATCGATCAGTAGAGAAATTCCATAAGTACCCCCAGAAACCAGGACCCTTGCAAGAGAAATAATGTGTGCTTATTGTTTTTTAGGTTCCTTCCAGTTTCTAGGGGGGCAGCCTGTCAAGCTTCAAAGAAACTTTATTCTGCTTCAGCCATTGGTTTAATGTCAATTATACCCCAAGGTTCTGAAGGAACTGGCAGATGTGATCTCGAAACCACTGAACTATATCTTTCAAAGATCCTGAAGCACTGGGGAACTACCAGACTGGAAAATTGCTGATGTAGTTCCCATCTTCAAAAAAGGGGAAAAATGGATCCAGGAAATGACAGACCTATCAGCCTGACCTCAATACTTGGGAAGATTCTGGAAAAGATAATCAAGCAACAAATCAGCGGACACCTAGAGGTAAGCAAAGTCATTGCCAAAAGCCAACATGGGTTTGTCAAAAACAGATATGCCAGACAAATCTTATTACATTCTTTGATCAAGTGACAAAATTAGTGGATGAGAGGAATGCTGTGGATATAATTTACTTGGACTTCAGTAAGGCATTTGACAAATTAGATCACAACCTACTACTTGATAAGATAGAAAAATGTGGGTTAGGCAGCATCACCACCAGATGGATTCGTAGCTGGCTGACCGGACGTACTCAGCATGTGGTCCTCAATGGAACTGCATCTACATGGAGGGAACTGTGTAGTGGGGTGCCCGAGGGCTCTGTTCTGGGCCCAGTGGTCTTCAACATCTTCATCAAAGATTTGGATGAGGTGGGCAACTCATCAAATTTGCACATGACACCAAGCTGGCAGGAATAGCCAACATTCCAGAAGATAGGCTTAAGATAAAGAAGGATCTTGACAGACTTGAACACTGGGTGCTATCTTAACAAAATGAATGGTGAAAAAAGTAAGGTTCTACATTTAGGCAAGAAAAACCAAATGCACAGGTATAGTATAGGTGGTACCTGGCTCAACAGTAGTAACTGTGAGAGGGATCTCAGAGTCCTAGTGGACAATCACTTAAATATGAGCCAGCAGTGTGCTACAGCTGCTAAAAAAGCCAACACAGTGCTAGGCTGCATTAACAGAGGGATAGAATCAAGATCATGTGAAGTGTTAATACCACTTTACAATGCCTTGGTAAGGCCACACTTGGAATACTGAATCCAGTTTTGGTCACCATGATGTAAAAAAGATGTTGAGACTCTAGAAAGAGAAGAGCAACAAAGATTATTAGGGGACTGGAGGCTAAAACATATAAGGAACTGTTGCTGGAATTGGGTATGTCTAGTTTAATGAAGAGAAGGATGATGGAAACTAACCAAAGAGAGAAGCAACCTAGAACTAAGGAGAAATTTCCTGACAGTTAGAACAATTAATCAGTGGAATAACCTGCTTCCAGAAGCTGTGAATGCTCCAACACTGGAAGTTTTTAAGAAGAAACTAGACAGCCATTTGTCTGAAATGGTTTAGGGTTTCCTGCCTGAGCAGGGGGTTGGACTAGGTAACCTCCAAGGTCCCTTCCAACTTTATATTATTATTGTTGTTATTGTTATTATTATTTCATTAATCAGTTGCATAAACACAGCAGAGGCTCCTTGTAGCCCAAAAGGCATCACTTTAAACTGTAGCAACCCAGCGGACAGTTAAAGGGTGTTTTCCATTTGTCGCTTCCTTGATCCTCACCCAGTAATATAGCTCCCACAGGTCCAACTTAGTAAACACCTTCCCCTTAACTAGATGACTCAGCATGTCCTTCATGAGAGGGAGGGGATACATGTTTTCCACACACACACAGCATTTATCCCATGGAAATTAACGCACAGCTTCAGTGAGCCATCTTTCTTCTCTTTAAACAGCACTGGGATTGCCACATGGATTTTGCGGCTTGGATGAACCTCCTAGCTATGTTTTTGTCAATGTAGTCTCTTAGCAACTTCATCTCTTTTGGAGTCATTGAGTACATTTTTGGCTTGGGGAGTTTCGCCCCGGGCAAGATTTCAATCGCAAAGTCTGTGGAACAATGTGAGGTGGGGGGAAGAAAGGTATCACTTTCTTTTTCACTGAACACCTCTGTTAAATCCCAGTATTCTTTGGAGATAGCTGGAGCTTCTGATGTTTGTTCTGACACCCCCTTTCTGCTCTCAGACTTCTTCCCCTGACATTTAGCTTTGGGGGGGCTTTCCCCATCTTCACCAATACTAAACAACTCTTGTCCTTCCCCCAATGCATGGTAGAGTGCTTCTTTGGTAATCAGGCTAGGCCCAGTATCATGGTTTCAGCCATCTTTGGTGCCACAAAGAATCCAATGGTTTCTTTGTGGTCACCTAACTTCAGGAGCACCAGCTTGGTTAGATAGGAGGCTGATGCCCCCCCCCATACACACACACCATGGAGCCATCAATTTGTTCGAATTTTAGAGGTTGGCGCAGCTTCTGCACTGACAACCCCAGGTTGCATACTGTCTGCAAGCCGACCAAGCATCTGGTTCACTCGGAGTCTATTAGGGCCTTCACCATTCCCCTCACTCCCAAGCTAGGCACTACAATCTCCAACTAGGGGCTGATGGTCCCACGTACTATAGGGTCATCTTCCCCCTCACTTTTGCGCTTGTAGAGGTTTAGCTGCAAACCCTTCCTAGGTGGAGTTCTCTCCCCTTTGCTGTTCGGTGGGGGGGGAACCTCAATGACCTGACACACCACTCAAGCTTTCTCTTTCCCCTTCTTGGGTGGCTTTTTTGGGTTTTGTGGAGTGCCAGGAAATCTGCTGCCCAATGGCCCTCCTGGCCACATCAAAAGCAGGGGCCAGATGTGCACCTTCAAACTTCAGTAGGACCAGCAGCTGACATGGCAGGAGGTTTCCGCCCCAACAGTTCCCTTGGCTCTTCTTTGGGCAGTTTTCGGTTCCTCTGTGCCTTCTGTATTCTATCAGGTCCAGCTCTGTGTTTGTCACCAGCTGATACCAGTCTTGGATTCAATCCGGCAGTCCTTGAGGCAAACATATATGGTACATTTCTCGGTTAAGGCTGTCCTTGAAGTAATGGATCAAGAGCCACTCCAGCCAGTTTCTCAGCTTCCCTGCCAGTCTCCGGAATTCTCTAATGTATTCTGTTATGGTCTACTTCCCTGTCTGATGGCATGGATCTTGGATTCTGCTCGCCGGATCTGTGTGTTGTCTCCAAAGTGGTCTCTAAGCTCCCCCAAGAATGCATCAAGGTCTCCTAACTTGGGGACTCCCTTGTCATGGAGTACCATCATCCATTCTGCTTCTGCTTCTTTGAGGTTGGCCACAATGGTGTTCATGCAGGCCATATCATCGGTGTACATTAGCACATACCGATCCAGGTGTGCCCACACCTGATTTATGAAAAATGCACATTTCTCCGGATTCTTGTTGAATGTAACTCTGATTGGTGGGGGTCCCAGGGGTCCGGTGCACCCCATTATCCCAGTAGCTGCTCCATAGGGAAAATGCCAGGGCTGGGCACCAGCGGCTGGGGAGGTGGCTGTCTGGCAGTCCTGGTGCTAGGCTTCTGTCCACAGGAGACCAGTGGCTCCTTAGACTGGGGCCGGACTGGGTTGAGGGATAGCAGTTCTCTGGCGGCTGGCTCCTCCTATGGCCGCCATGAGTCCCATTCTCTGTTGGGGTTGAGGCAGTGCTCCTGAAGCGGTCACTGAGGAGTGGCTGGATCCCATTCCAGGAAGCAGTTCTACCCCCTGCGCTGGCTCCCCTCCCCTGTTCAACTGATGGGCTGCACTGCACTTGTTCCTCCCATTCCGCTGGTCTCTTTCCCTTCCACTTTAGAACCTGGACAGACTCTCCCTCCAGGGGAGATCAGCGGGAACTCGGCTTCAGCCTCCTTTGGTATCATAACTCTCCATAGCTCCTTTCCCATCTCGCTGTGGCTTCCCACCGTTGTGGCCTGTCTCACATTGTTGCTTGCTCTTTTGGACGGGTCTCCAGTGCTTGGGCACCTAAGTCCAATTGGCCCATACCTGGGCTCTCTTTCACCAGTCTCACTCTGGCCATCTTCTCCCGTGTTCACAGCTCTTCTGGAAGGACCGGACAGGCTGTAGGAGCTCAGGACTCCTTGAGAAAGTTTTTCTTAAAAGAGAGCTGATTTAATGTCAACATTCCGACTGACAAACCCAACCAAATAAACACCATCCATGGTTTCCAAACTCTTAATGTAAAACTTCATTCAATACATCATTTCAGCATGCAGGCAAAACCAGCTCTGGCAAACCCCCACCCAATCCCATATAGCTCTTCTGTCCCAGCCTCCGCGAATACTGCTCAACTGCTTACTTGCAAGGAAAAAACCCTTTGCACTGAACAAGGCAGGACTTGGTAAGATAAACCCCTCTTATTTTGACAGCTTTTATGGAATAAAACTCCAACAAGTCCTTTAGTTCAGGGCTTATCAACCGTTTCACCCATTGTACCACTTTTAGGATAAGGCAATATCCGAGTACCACCAGTCACCCAGCAAGGTGTCAAAAACTTGACCCCCCCAAAAAAGGGAAAAAATGATAAAGTACAGGTAGTCCTCGACTTACAACAGTTCACTTAGTGACTGTTTGAAGTTACAACGGCATTGAAAAAGTGACTTATGACCATTTTTCACACTTATGACCGTTGCAGCATCCCCAGGGTCATGTGATTTACATTCGGATGCTTGGCAACTGATTCATATTTATGATGGTCACATTGTTCCAGGGTCATGTGATTGCCTTTTGCAACCTTATTATTTTTTTACTATTTATTTCAATTTACAAAACAGAATCGCAAAACCCTTATATATCTGTACGGAACCAGTTTTCTGGATGAACATGTCTTTCAGTAGACTGTAACTTACAACAGGATAAACAAACTACTCAGAGGTCTGATAAGAAGGGAATTCAGAGAATAAAGACCATTAGAAATAGCGAGAGCAGTGGCATTTTGTATGCTCAATTCAGCTTCCCATCTTACTGTACCTATCGAAGTACAGGTAGTCCTCAACTGACAACAGTTCCTTTAGTGACCGTTTAAAGTTACAACTGCGCTGAAAAAAGTGACTTACGAACATTTTTCACACTTATGACCGTTGCAGCATCCCCAGGGTCATGTGATTTACATTCGGATGCTTGGCAACTGATTCATATTTATGATGGTCACATTGTTCCATGTGATTGCCTTTTGCAACCTTCTGACAAGCAAAGTTAGTGGGGAAACCAGATTCACTTAACAACCATGTTGCTAATGTAATCTCTTTCTCTCCCTCTATTTCTCTCTCCCTCTCTCTTTCTCTCTCTCAATTTCTCTCTCTCTCCCTCCCTCTTCCTCTTCCTCTCTCTCCATTTCTTTCTCCCTCCCTTTCTTTCTCTCCTTCTCTCCCTCTCTATTTCTCTCTCCCTCTATTTCCCTCTCCCTCTCTCTCCCTCTATTTCTCTTTCTCTTCCTCTCCCTCTCTATCTCTCCCTCCCTCTCCCATTGTCCCTTCCTTCCTTTTCCTTCCTTCCCTCCTTCCCTCCCTTTGTCCCTTCCTCCTTCCCTCCCTCATCCTCATTGTCACTTACTTACTTACTTACTTCCAAATCCATTTTTACCAAGAAACCTGATGCCCACTTAACTTTAACACTTCTATCATAATCCAAGCAACCACGCCCCTCAAAACACTTTAGACATAAATTGAGGAAAATTAATACTCGGTATAGCCTAAACTGTCACAAGAAGACATGCTTCTAATGATAAGAAATATATTGATAGGGGATTTCCGGTTAAGAAATCAACATGAGCTCATCATCACTTCCTAACAATAAGGCCACTTAGGCATCCTGAGCCTCTGTTAGCAGAAAGAGGCTCAAGAGGAAAAGGGGAAGCTGGGGATGCCCTGAACTGTCTTGTGCTCACCTGCCCGCTTACCAGAGCTGGTCTCCAGGATCGAAAGCACCACAACCCGTAATGGGAGGTGGCAGCCATGAGGCCACTCGAAAGCGTTTTTGTCTCTCCCGCCATAAGCTCCCCTCCTCTCTCTCTCACCCGCCCATCGCAAAATAACCCTCCCCTCCACGGTGGCCCCCGCAGCCTATCGGAGAGCAAGAGCCACGGCAGCACACCCTCCAGCTCAGCACGAGAGTTTAACGGCATCACCCAATTACAAGCCGCTTGACAAGGGAGTTAACTGAAGGGACAGCGAACCAATCAATGATCAGAGTTGAGGCTCTTGTGAGGTAATGCCTCTCGACATGCGGCGAAATTGATATACAGCAGGGGGTCTTCAAACCTGGCCCTTTTATGACTTCTGGACTTCAACACCCAAAATTCATCAGCCAGGCATGCTGGCCCGGGGATCGATTTGGAGGTGCAGAGGGGAGGAGAGAGGCTGAGGGCTGCCCGTGTGACCTGCCATGCTGCTTTCCAGGTGATAGTATTTCTTCGGGGCTCAGCAGACCCGCTTTCAGCCCATACATTTAACCCACCCAAAACTGTCCCCTTCTGTTGCAGAACAAGAAAGGGGGCAGGTTGCTCGAGCTAAGCGGGATTGGGATGGCCAAGAAGCATCATTGGCATGCAAAGGAAGAGGTGCTGCTTCTGGACAAGCGTTTCCCCCCCCTGCCAGTGTGCCCGATTCAACACACACACACACACACCCGCCAGCAAGGTGACTCTTTGGGCTGGCCCATTTTGTCCCCAAGAGTCCCCTTTCAAAAGAGGATGCCAAAGCCCCTGGCGCACCAGCCAGGTCACCTTTCCCGTCTCCGTAGGGCAGCCGCTCACCAAGATCCCCATGACATCTGTCCAGAGCCTGGAGAAACTCGGGGATGCTGCGCTGCTGCTGCCACTGCTCCCCACCAAGGCTTGCTCCTCTTCCTCCTCGATCTCCCACCACCTCTCAGCCACAGTGCGGCTTAGCACAGGCGAGTCTGGCACTGGCCGAGGGCGATGTCAAGCCCCATGGGCTTGACACACAACGGAGGGGGGGAACCCAGTGCCAGCCCGCTCCCTCCCTCCTGGTCTCCTCACTGACTGGACCTGCCGCTGGGAGGCCACCGAAATGCTGGGAGCCCTCTGGAGCAGTCAGGGCCGGTTCCAGGCTCACCGCCCCTCTCCTGCTCTCTTCGCCAGCTGGAGCCACTGCCGGAGGGCTAGCGGAACGTCAGGAGCCCTCCAGAGCGGTTGGGGCCGGTTCCAGGCTCGCCGCCCCCCTCCTGCTTTCTTCACCAGCTGGAGCCACCGCCAGGAGGCCAGCGGAATGCCGGGAGCCTTCCAGAGCGGTCGGGCCTGGTTCCAGGCTCACCGCCTTTCCCCCGTTCTCCTCACCGGCTGGGGTGAGGTTCTGCCAGCCCCCCCCTCCAGATGCCCTCACCACCCCCAAGCATTTTTTTTTACTAACCTGCTTTCAACTGCATTCCGTTTCTCCACTTCTCTGCCTTCGCCACGTGTTTGTGGGACTATGAGTAAAAAAGAAAAAAATAGTTCCATGCGACTTTCTAATTTTTCACAAGATCTCACGAGAAGTTAGAAAGTCTCATGGAACTTTTTTTGTCCCACAAACATGCGGCTGAGAAGTGAATGGAGAAACGGAATGCAGCTGAAAGCAGGTTAGTAAAAAAATGCTTTTTACTTTTTTTTTTACAGTGCTGTTCAACCCGTCCTATGTGTACCAACAGCCAGGTGCTCACCTACCACTAGTGGTACGCGTACCACCGGTTGAAAAGCCCTGCTTTAGCTGTTGAAACGAACAAGTTCAATCTCTGAGTTCTCAGCTGGAATGCTCAAGGTTTAAGTCACTCAAGCACACAGAAATCCGACAAATGTGGTTAAATATCCAAGAATCCTGAGGCAAGAAATCCAACGACAGAAGCACAAAAGCGTAGCATAAACTGCAACCAGCCCCTCCCATGCCTCTCCTCTTTATAACCAGCCAGGGCGTGGCTTCTTAGAGTCTTTTACTTGTCCTGGAGAGCTGCCCCACTGCCCTGCTTCCTGCATGCCTTTCCTCCCTGCACATTCGTGCATCTGGAATAGGCCCCAGCTGTCCTCGTCTTCGCTCAGTTCAGGCCCCCAAACCAGCTGTCTCTCTGCTTGAATGTGAGTAGATGGGCCTAGTATCACATCTAGCTCTGAGTCTTTGTGCTCCTCAGAGCCTTCCACAGAGCCCGATGTGACCCCAGGCAACCTGTACCTCTCATCCGATTCATCTGACTTGGTTGCCAGATCTGCTGGCAGGCGAGGACTCACAATAATAGTAAAAGAGTAGAATTCTCCCTCCCCTTTCTTGATCAGGTCACACTGCCCAATTAGGTGGAAAAATATTGTTATGGGAAAGTGTCTCTGGCCTGGACATGCACCTGGTGAGCTGTCTTTGGTTCTCACAGTCTGCTTTCTTGATCTTTTGAAGTCTGCATTCCAATCCCTTTCCCTCCCCCCAAGTTTGCTGGCAAGCTGAGAAGCAATAATTGTCAGATCAGCAAAAACATGCTTCAAACTTGATAGTACCTATTAAAAATGATAATCAGTGTGAGAGGGATATTACTTGGATAAAGATCACCTACAGAAAGAATTTGAAAAAGCAGGCAAGCCACTTCTGAAATCTTGCCAAGAAAACTAGTAACTGGTCCTGGTAGTCCGTGGGACTCACTATTTTGGCCGGAAGAAATAGTGAGTCAGGAGGCAGCCAACATCAGCAAGTTCAACTACTGGGAGAAAGATGAGTGATGGGACAAGATTTTTCCTTCAAAACACATCAAATATTGAATTTGATACATTTTGAAGCAGTTGACGGTTGAAGTATGACTGTACTAATCAAAAGTGAAATCTCCACACTTCTAATTCATTTTCATATTATATACAGACACTCCTAAAAATATGAAGAAAATATGCTTTTTGGTGTTTACATATATACTGTAGATACAGGTTAATTCTAAATTATTGTATTGTGGAAGAGTAAATTTTGTACCATATGTTGTGCACTTTCAACCATGTACTACAGGAGTGTCAAACTGCCGGCCTGCAGGCCGGACGCGTCATCCCAAAACCGTGACCACCCCAATGGAGAAAAGGCTCCGATGCGTTGCACAACGTCACGTGACATTGCGAGTTTGACAAGTCTGATGTACTATAACTTATTAGGTATATGTGTATTTAGGTACATATCTATTATCCTAATCCATCTCATGGTAAGCAACATGATGCAAAGCACAGAAATATAAGGAGTAAACCAAAGAAATTAAAGACATAAGAGAAAATAAAATCTAATCAAATCTATTTTAAACTAACACCTTTCACTATATGTCTCCATACCTATTTAATTATACAATCATTCTTGTTTCTATCATGTCCATATACATTAGACATTGCCTTTTGTTCCCTACATTTGTCTTTTCTCCTGAAGATATGATCAACTTAATTCAACCACATTTCTCACTTTCCTCTCAATCCACTAACTTTTTCTACATTTGCTTTGTAATTTGTTTTGTATCTCATACATTTTCTCCATTCAACCAAATATTTCAACATATTTATTTTGTATTAGTTATAGTGTATTCAGTTGAAATTCATTTATCATTCACACATTCTCAACAAATCAGGCACATTTCTATTCTATTCTAATACGTATTACTTGATACCATTTTATAGCCTGGGACATCCAAAACATTGTATCATTTATGTATCTTTAGTATACTAAACTGATTTATTATCACTGAAGTCTATCCTATCCAGAATTTCTTGAAAACAAATCAATGGGATGATTTACATACAGGTAGTCCTTGACTTACAACCATTCATTTAGTGACCATTCAAAGTTAAAACAGTACTGAAAAAAGTGACATAACTTTTTTTCACACTCATGACTCTTGCATCAATAGTGGTCACATGATCACAATTTGGACGCTTGGCAACTGGCATGTATTTATTATGGTTGTAGTGTCCTGGGGTCATGTGATCATATTTTATGTTCTTCTGACAAGCAAAGTCAATGGGGAAGCCAGATTCACAACAATTATGCTACTAATTTAATAACTGCAGTGATTCATTTAACAATTGTGTCAAGAAAGGTCATAAAAAGGGGCAAAGTTGACTTAACAGTTGTCGTGCTGACCAATCAAATTTTTGGGCTCAATTGTGGCCATAAGTTGAGAACTACCTGTACTACTTACCTGTAGTAAGGTATTAGCCAACAATTCACAACATTAAAATATTCTACTAAATTCATCAGGGAGCTAGAAAAAAACTATGACTATTCTACATCAGGAGATGCTATTATTATTTTATACATCCCTTTTTATAGCAACCATTTTCCTTCTTTGATGTATAGTGAGTACAATGTTGTTAGCCACAGAAAATACTGTATATGAAGATTTCAAACCTTCATTCATATATGTGAAAATGCAATAGTTGTAAGCTTGGAAATTATAACTATGTTTCTCAAAAATTTCCATTTGCTTTTGAATGTAAGGTTACTATTAAAGACAGTCAGGCAGAACAATAAAAATTTAGCAGCCCAACTGCTATGCATATGCATATTGTGTGTATACCGAGCAAGTAAGAGTCAGTAATGTGGAAATAACACTGGTAACCATAGTAATAAGGCTTCAGCTTCTGCACTCAGCAATTAATATGTTTATACTTTATATATGTTTCTTTCACTGGACATTTATTTTTTAAATTAGCGTCCAATTAGAATTAATTATTTCCTTTGTCTGATTGTACAAATGCAACCAATAAACTATTCTAAGAAAACAACATACAATCTACAAGCTGTTCGTTAACTACTATGCTATAAATACTATGAGCATACTTTTCAAAAAGAGATTACATGGGTCATCCTAAACGTTTCTTCACTGCTTTATGAAATGAAACCTTACCAAATGGAAGGGGCTCATACTCCATGAAATATTTGCTTTCCAAAATTCTGCAGATCCATTCATAAAAAAATAAATTACCATACTCAAATCATACATACATCAGCAAGCAAGGATGTGGCCAAACAAGAACAATTTTAAAAGTCTCGCAGAAAGTATGACAATGCCTTCATTAATTACTATGCAGTAAATAAATTAATTACTATGCAGTAAATAAAGTTTTGAAATATAGTCTATGAAGTATTGTGAATAACTACAGTATTGTGCATAGTCTATGAAGTACTGTGCATAACTACAGTATATCTAAAGAAACTATTTCCACCATGTGCAAAACAAAGTAAATTTGAAACCATAAATTTAATCCAATTTTTCTTAGTATTCAATTATTTCTATGAAATTTTTTTTAATGATGGCAATATGATTCATGCTTACTTTCATTTACTTGATTTTCTTCTGCAATTTTTCCTCCTTGTTCCTCTTCTTCTTGCTCTTTTTGTGGCACTTCTTGATGGCTTGAAGTACTGACAGAAAGTGTATGGCAGCAATGGTTGAACCCACCATCCCGTGGCAGAGTGTAACTACGGGGCTTTCCCCCATTCCCATTTAAAACTTGTATTCGTTCACTTTCTAAAGGAAAAGGGCCATAGTGATCCTGCTGATGACATTTCTGTGTAGGAAGAGTTGATTGCCGCCTGTGTTCTGGAGAGATAACAGCTGAGTCAGAAAATACCGAATCCTCAAGGGGCAGAGTCTGAAGGTAGTGTAACCCTGAGCTTGTCAGTGGTGTTTCTATTAAATCCTGCCAAGACCGTCGCTGGCTTGCTGTTTTGCGGATGGGAGAATCAGTAGTATTCCCCACTGGCTCTTGACGGAACTCTTCATGTGAAGACTGAGACTGGGAAGTTTCAGTAGATGACAGTCGACTATGCTTTGGTTCCACAAAAGGACTTGCACAACTCATCTGCAACAGAAATTTACATTCTGGCTTGAAGACAATGGTAAAATAAGTATACAATATACATTTAAGTAACTACTTATACATTCCAGCTCACTTAGTTATATATTCATTTTTTTAAAGCATGCACATTAGGAACATACATTAAAAATGAACTGCTTTATAAAGATAATTCAGAAAATGTTCTTCAGACCGCTCTCTTAATTGTAAATCACAGAATTTAAAGCAAAAGCATCCTTGCTATTTCTTGAGAAGATATGTCATATTTCTTAAGAAGATATGTCACGTAAAAATACATATTGCAAGAGACTAGAAGTCATAAGCATTGGGCCCTGAGGAGATGCTCACCACTGGAAGTGGGATAAGATGATCTCATTCCTCTGCCATTTCTCTCCTTGATTCTAGTTTTTTATATAGTTTTTCAAATTTTAATCGTTTTTATACAGTATTTATCTTTTTACTGTTTTGGTAAGCTGTCCAGAGTCATCTTATTGGTGAGATGGGTGACATATACATTTAATTAATTAATTTTAAATTGCTTTTTGCCCTATGTATATCTGCATCTGTATTATTGATTATTTTGTATATTTTATTTAATTTTATCTATCTTTCAAATAATGTGCTTCAAACTTTAAGGTGTAGGATAAAATGTATACAATCCAACAGAATTTGATCAAGTTATTTATTTATTTATTAATAAAAAAAATTAGCTTTTGGCTCCAAATGATATATTAATATAGATGATATATTAATTAGAATTAATAATGTATCAGAAGGATAGCCTATAATCATTGATTTCAGATTTGAAATCCCCATCAGAGCTTATGAGATCCTTAGCTGCTACAGGTCAGGAGGCAGAGCCAGGAAAAGGACCTCAGGATTCATAAGTACCTTTGAAATTCTCTTACATGAGCCCAGTTTTGTAGCAGTTGAAAACCTATTTTCATCTGATTTCTTTGCACTTTCTAACATTTTTTATAATTTGCCTTTTAATTTCTTTTATTTATGTGAAGATTGCTGAAAATTATTTTGATTTGACTACTCAGAACAACTTCGCTAAAAAACTCAGTCACTTCTGTGCTACTGGTATGAATGAAATTAAAAAGAAAACCAAAGAGGTAAAATTGAAATACTGAAGGCAAGAACTGAGCACATACAGCACATCTATGTTTAATTATCGTGCTTAATTATCCAGTAAATTATATACCACTTTTGAATCAGAACCAGATGAACATTATTTCTGTAAATATTAATAATAGTTAGAATATCACTTTTTTAGTTAGTAGCAGCTTCTAAATTTATTAACTTCTTGAACTTTCTAAAAATAATAACATAAATAATAACTTTCTAAATAATAATAACACAAATACATTAAAAACATGATTTATTATGGTGCCAAGGTTTTTATAGGGTTCTTTAACAAAACTTCCTGGAAGGACCATATGATCACATATACAGTAAGCATCTCTTATCTTCAAAAACTTGGATGCGGCTGGAAATGGCTTTCAGAGTTGTTTAAAATACAGAATACAACATCTTGTAAGCTTAAGAACATCCTTCTTCCAAGTTATTTTTTTCCAAGTAAAAGGTTAAGGAATTAATATATTTTCATTTGAAGATACACATATATATACATTCCTGAAAAATATTACATACTTGCCAAAGCGATCTTGCTTGTATTTTAGTTAATTTTGGCAATTTGCAATTAAAACTAGTTCTTTTTTGGATATTCTAAGATTTTAGCAAATGCTGCTCTGCTATTTAAATGGCAACTGGAAGGTTTATCCGCTTCAGGTAATACTTTACTTCTGTTGCCCTTGTTTCTGCACTGATTTAGGCTGTTTGCCTATATTTTAATAGAAAAAAAATGTACAAGCAGGATTCCCTCAAAGCAAGCATCTACAAAAGTTAATTTGGATATCATCCATCACGAATACTCATATGTGCTGTACATAGGTGGTACCTAAATTTGAAAGCATTTCTAAACAAGATTTATGCAGACAGCTCTGAATAATGACAACTAATTATACATAATCACTTACTGAAGGAGGTCGTGGATATGTGTCATATGGTGGAGGTGGACTGTCTTGTTTAGGTGTTGAAGGTGTGTCTGCTTCTTCCTTATCACTTTCACTCCAATAATCTAAACAAATTAGAAAGCCAGAAACTTGATTTACTGTGAAGCAAATGCTGACAGGTGTTTAAGTAGCATCGAGCTATAAAAATGCCTACAAAAAAATTAATAAAGAATACAGATTTGTAACATAAATGTGGCATGATTTTCCCATTAAGAAATCATTTAAACAAGTGATTTCAGCAATTCTGCTGAAATTTAAGATTGCAGATATATCTCTATTTTAGAACTTCAGATATTATCAGTTGCTGCTTAAAATAGAGGAATTTTAGGACGCTGAGCTTGTCGATCAGAAGGTCGGCAGTTTGGCGGGTCGAATCCCGAGTGCCGCGTAACAGAGTGAGCGCCTGTTACTCGTCCCAGCTTCTGCCAACCTAGCAGTTCGAAAGCACATAAAAATGCAAGTAGAAAAATAGGGACCACTACGGTGGGAAGGTAACAGCGTTCCGTGCGCCTTTGGCGTCTAGTCATGCTGGCCACATGACCACGGAGACGTCCTCGGACAAGCGCTGGCTCTTTGGCTTTGAAACGGAGATGAGCACCGGCCCCTAGAGTCGGAAACGACTAGCACACATGTGCGGGGGAACCTTTACCTTTACCTTTTTTTACTGTTAGCTGTAAAGAAGAGTGATGTGTTTTGAAAACTTCACCAGGTTTTTAAAATACAAGAGGAATAAATAAAAAGTAACTCATTATCTAGAGAGGTTCACAATAAAAAATGGATGGTTATGTATCTTTCTAGTCACATAATACAGAAAATGGCTTACTATCCAGAATGCTTTTGGATACTATTTGTTTAAATTTGTGTCTTCATTAGAGATAAGAATGAAGCTAAATAAAAATATTTATTTACTTCAGTGCACAGACTGTTTGTTCTCCAGGATTTTAGTTCCAGTTGTTGTTTTTCTCGATACCTTTCCAAGTCAACATTCTTGCTGCCTTGGAAGTTATCTGGCCATAATGGGTTTTTCTAGCGTAAGAAGTATTTGTTTCTGCCTTGCCAGCTTAATTTCCCACACTACTGCCTTCCAGATTTTCTCCTTGCCTTCTACTTCCAAGTCTGGAGGTGTCAGGTACTTCTCTCCCTGATACTTTCTGGATATGAGTGGCCAGAAGGCAATACTCTTCCTCAGCCTTCTTTCTTCAGAAGGAATATTCTTACTTAAGAAATACCGCAATGCATTTTCTAGAATGCATAGGGGGGAAAAACAATAGTTCATTTTCACTAGGGGTAAACTGAAGTAGTTAAGCAAGTAACTTTTTACCTTGTTCTTGTTTGATCCTTTCCCTTTCTGCATATCCAGCAGCAAGCATATTAATTCTGTTCAACCACCTGAAATAACATGTTTATTGAATTACCGACATGACTGACACATTTATAAAAACTATAACACATCTGGATAAGATCAAGACAGCAAAGCTTCTTGCTAATTTTTTATTTAGTCTTCAATAAGTTAAACTTTAAAAATGTTTTAAGATATTGAAAGCTCCTCTAAATTTATTTTTTACAGATGCTAAATTATCTTAACTATTATTCATCATACCATGAAGTTTAAATATAAAGTGGTTTTATATGTTCCTTTTGCTAAAGTTCATGAATCAAATACTAAAACAAAACAGATACAATTGAGGACATTAAACAGGGAAAGGTAAGGAATCCCCTTCTATGTTAAAAAGATTTAACTGAACTGAAGCAATACTGATAGTACTGAGAGATAACAAGTCTATTACGCCAGCCTGCACATTTTTTTGTATTATCATTATCCAGAAACTATAATTAAATCAGGTTCTGATTTAATACTACTGTCAACATGACAGTTACGTGTAGTAAAATTGGACCTCTTTTTATATAGATGTGTCAGGATGATCAATTTACTTTTATTATTAGATTTCTATTCTGCTTTGAGAGACAGAGACAGGAAGACAGGGAGGGAGGGAGCAAGGGAGGGGGAGGGGAGAGCGAGAGCTGTAGATAGTGAAGATTTTGTTATTAGCTGTGAAGTTGTGTCTGACCCATCACGACCCTATGGACATTCCTCCAGGCCTTCCTGTCCTCTACCATCTTCTGGAGTCCATTTAAGCTCACGCCTACCGCTTCAGTGACCCCATCCAGCCACCTCATTCTCTGTCGTCCCCTTCTTCTCTTGCCCTCAATCTTTCCCAGCATTAGGCTCTTCTCCAGTGAGTCCTTCCTTCTCATTAGGTGGCCAAAGTATTTGAGTTTTAGCTTCAGGATCTGGCCTTCTAAAGAGCTGTCAGGGTTGATCTCCTCTAGGACTGACCGGTTTGATCGCCTTGCAGTCCAAGGGACTCGCAGGAGTCTTCTCCAGCATCAAGATAGTGAAGATACTTAATGCTTATGTTTCCTATGTTCCTCACAACAGCCATCCTGTGAAGTGGGAATTCCCCCCACCCCAAGGTATACAACAATATGTCCAAATGACATCTAACTACAAAAGTAAAATACCAAGCTTGCATGCTACGAAACAAAAATGGCAGACTCCATCATAATCTTTTCCAGAGTATATCAGGACCTTAGGTGAAGTAGCCGAAGGACCACTCGGGACGACAGGCTACTTAACTAAAGGTTTATTTAGAGCAAGGCAAAAACAGAATAACTCGCCCGGCTTTTATAGCCGGCAGCTGTCAGTGAGGGCCAATCAGGAACGTTCATTTTGGCGCCGCGTCTATCCGGACCAATCCGCGTCGTCTGCTCTTGACAGTTCAGGCTTCCGCATGGTCCGGTATTTTGACAGCCGCGAGCTGTCAGTGGTTGCGCCTGCGCCGTGCGGGGAACTTTGACAGCTGTCAAAGTTCCCGCGTGTTCTCCTGTCAGATTGTTTCCCCTCATTGAATAGCTGGAATAACTTGTTAACTTATATACATTCCTGCTGTTTACAGATATAATACACCCCTTACCCCTCCCCTGGAGCGTTCCCTCCCCCTTGGTTGTTGGAACCTGCCCACTGGTAGTCCTTTAGGTAGGCGGGGGCTCTTCGGTTCCTGTTGGAACGACGTGGAAGTGGGGGGATGTCTGGTTCTGGTAGTACGTTTCTTTGCTCCTCTTCCTCTTGGTTTGGTATTGGTAGTATTTCTGGGGGGGGTTGCAGCTCGTGTTCTTCTGGTAGGGGTTCTGGGTTATGTGGTGGTTGTCTGGGTCTGAGTTGGTCGATATGGCGGCGTAGATTGCCGTGAGTTTGTGTGGATATTAGGTAGGAAATGGGTCCTGTTTGTTTTAGTATTGTCCCTTGGACCCATTTGTTTTTATCCGTGTATGACCGTGCCCATATCATTTGCCCTGGTTTGAGTGTGCGGTTTGGGTGGGGGTGCTCATTTTCTTCCGGGTATGTGTCAGGATGTAATCTGTCGAGCCACGTTATCAGCCTCCTCCCCCATCTTAGTTCCGCCGGGGATTTGCCCGTTGTTGTGCATGGAGTTGCGTGTTGTGACATGAGGAACTGGCTGAGTCGCTGCTGCCAGTTCCCCTTGACGAATTTTTTCAAAGCTTCTTTTGTGGAACGCACCATAATTTCAGCCATCCCGTTCGTCGATGGGTGGAACGGCGCAGACGTGACCAGCCTAATACAATTCTTCATAGCGAACATCTGAAATTCACGAGAGGTGAATTGAGGTCCGTTGTCTGAAACTATGGTGTCTGGAAGGCCGTGTGTGGCGAATATTTTCCTTAGGGCTTGTATAGTGGCTCCTGACGTTGTTTTTCTAAGGGGAGTGACTTCTAACCATTTAGAAAAGCTGTCCACTACAATTAGGAAACTCTGTCCCTGGATAGGTCCTGCGAAATCTAAATGTATGCGTGACCATGGGTTTCTTGTAGTTTCCCATTTGTGAATTGGTGCTTGGGGTGGCTCGTTCCGTGTTGCTTGACAGGCGTAGCACCCTCCCACATATCTTTCTATCTCTTTATCTATGCCAGGCCACCAGACATAACTTCTGGCCATAGCTTTCATCTTGACAATGCCTGGATGTCCTTCGTGTAAAATGTGTAACGTTTGATTTATGTTCTTATCAGGTATTATGACTCGATTTCCCCATAGCAGGCATCCCCTATGAGTAGATATTTCATTTTTCCTGCTAAAATATGGCTGGAATTGGGAGTGTGGATTTTGTGCTGGCCACCCTGTTGTGGCCCATCTGAGAATTCTGCTAAGTATTTTGTCCTTAGCTGAATTGTTAGCTATAATCTTTGCAGACAGGGGACAGTCTGGAAGTTGAGAGATGGCTAGAATCAGTCCAGCTGGGGCTGGGTCTGAGTCCTTGCTTTGAATTGGCAGTCTGCTGAGGCAGTCTGCGTGTCCTAATTCCTTCCCCGGTTTATGTATTAACTGATAGGAATAGGCAGCTAAGAATGTGGACCACCGTAGGATTCTCGGTGAGAGAATCTGTGGTGTTGTTTTATTCCACGTGAATATTCCCAGTAGGGGTTTGTGATCTGTAAATATGGTAAAGGGTCTCCCATAGAGGTAGTCATGAAATTTTTTGACCCCTGCGACTATTGCTAGGGCTTCTCTGTCTATTTGTGCGTAATTCCTTTCTGCTTTTGACAGAGTGCGTGAATAAAAGGCTATGGGTCTTTGTGTGCCGTCCTTGTATAAATGACTTAACACTGCCCCGATTCCATAAGGAGAGGCATCGCAAGCGATGCATATTGGTGTGTCTTCTCTGAAAAGGGTGATCGTTGAACTGTTACAAATAATCTTTTTTAATGATTGGAAGCTATTTTCATGTATTTTGGTCCAGGACCAGGCAGTTCCCTTGTCCAGGAGCCTATGCAGAGGCTCTGCGATAGTGGCTTTATGGGGAAGGAAGGCATGATAAAAGTTTAATAATCCTAAAAAGGCTTGGAGTTCTTGTTTATTCCTTGGGCTTGGCGCTGTTTGAATAGCCCTTAGTTTTTCTGTGGTGGGGTGGATGCCTTGGTCGTCTATTTTGTACCCTAGGAATTCTGTGGATGTGACTCCAATGGAGCACTTTTCCCGTTTAAGTTTGAGACCGGCTTCTCTGAGCCGGCTCAGCACAGCTGACAGCCTGTCAGCTAAGTTTGCTTCATTTTCTCCGGCGATGAGAACATCGTCGAAATAGGGGCAGACCCCGGGTATTCCCTTCAGGGTTTTCTCCATGATACCCTGGAAGATACCCGGGGCTGCCGATATGCCGAATTGGAGCCTTTTTACTTTAAAGGCACCGCGGTGGGTGACAATTGTCTGGGCTTCAGCGGTGTCATTTGTGACAGGCAGTTGCAAATACGCCTGCGTAAGATCAAGTTTAGCAAAAATGGCGCCGGAGCGGATGGAAGCAAATACGTCCCTTACCGCTGGCACCGGGTAAGCGTGGGGGCTGAGAGCTAGGTTGAGGGTCGCCTTATAGTCCGCGCATAATCTTATTTCCCCGTTAGGTTTAATAGGGGTGACTATTGGGGTCTCCCAGCTTCCCCCCTCCGTAGGTTCGAGCACCCCGAGACCTACGAGGCGTTCAAGTTCATTTTCTATTTTTTCTTTAAGGGCAAAGGGTACTCTCCTAGCTCTTATCTTTATGGGTTGGATTGCTGGGTTTAATTGTAAAGAGATGGGGGGACCGGTGTATTTTCCTAACGTGCCATCGAAGACGTCTGCATACTTGTTGCAAACGGCTTCTAGGCTGGGTGATTGGACTGTATTTACCCCGGTTATGGCGATCCCTAAAGGGCCGAACCAGTTCAGCCCTATCAGGTTGGTGCGGTTCCCTGGCGTTACTAGAACTTCTAAGGGACCCTTGAACTTTTTGTACTCCACGGCAACCTTAGCCCTCCCTTCCAGAGGAATAGGGGTTTTTTGGAAATCTGCTAGGTGGACCTGGGTTTGCCTCAGAGGAATTTTTTCCTTGCTTTGTCGGCAGATCTCCTGATACGTTCCAAATGAAATTAAGGAGACTGCTGACCCTGAATCCACTTCCATGAGGCAGGGCACTCCCTGAATTTTTACCCTGATCCTCACCTTTGAGCTTAGGCTGTGTACCCTGTCAATTGTTTCTACTAGGGCCCCTGGCGTTTTTCCTCTGTTGGCCCGGGTAGCTGGCCTACCTGGGGAATTGGTCTCCAGATCATTGATGTTGTCGCGGCCCCTGCTGCGGCACACCGGTTTGATGTGGCCGGTCTTTCCGCAATTGTGGCACTTAGCGTTTCTGAACCGGCAGCTTCCTCGGGCATGATTGCCCCCACAGCTGGCGCAGGCGGCCCGCTGCTCGTAACGTGGCGGTGGCGGAGGGGGGTTCTTGGTTTTGCGGTGATCCGATGTGTCGCTTCTCCTCTGTTGTCTGCGTTCCATTTTTCGCTGGAGGGCTTCCCCGTCAGTGAAGTCCACTGACTCGTCGCTGTCGCTGAGCGTTGCGCTCTCTTGGTATACCGTCGCTGGGCTCTCAGGGGTCGTGGTGGTCGGTTTCTTCTTGTGGCTATACTCGTATGCCATGATTTCTCGGGTCAATTCGGCCAGGCTCATGTCGGGTTTGGATGTCAGCTTCTTCTGTAGCCTCTCGTCCCTCAACCCGATCACCACCTGGTCTCTGATGCGGTCTTCAAGGTCGGGGAAGCAGCAGTTCTGCGCGGCGTGTCTGACCCCAGCGATGAACTCGTTGGCGGGTTTGTCTGGTCGCTGTTTCTTCTGGGCGAATTGTACCCGCCAGTACAGTTCTGAGCGGGCCGGCATATAATACTTATTCAGCTGGTCTACCAGGTCCGCGTAGGAGACCTCTGTGATGGGCACCGGGCTAAACAGCCCCACGGCAGCGTCGTATACTGGGGGTCCGCTGATGTACAGTAGAGCGGCGGCCTTTGCTCTGTCGTCGGTGATTTTGCTGACGAGGAGAAATCCCTCGACTTGCCCCAGGTGTGATTGCCATCTCTCGGGATGGCGGGTATCGAATTCCCTCACACGCCCGAAGTTTGCCATGTCGTCCGGTCCTGGGTCGCTCCTTTGGAAGTTAAAACTTCCAGTGACAGCTCTTGCCGGGAACTCTCTTCCTCGGCCGTGACTTCAGCTCGGGAACTCTCTTCCTCGGCCGTGACTTCAGCTCAGGAGCGATCCCACCTTCGTCGCCAGTGAAGTAGCCGAAGGACCACTCGGGACGACAGGCTACTTAACTAAAGGTTTATTTAGAGCAAGGCAAAAACAGAATAACTCGCCCGGCTTTTATAGCCGGCAGCTGTCAGTGAGGGCCAATCAGGAACGTTCATTTTGGCGCCGCGTCTATCCGGACCAATCCGCGTCGTCTGCTCTTGACAGTTCAGGCTTCCGCATGGTCCGGTATTTTGACAGCCGCGAGCTGTCAGTGGTTGCGCCTGCGCCGTGCGGGGAACTTTGACAGCTGTCAAAGTTCCCGCGTGTTCTCCTGTCAGATTGTTTCCCCTCATTGAATAGCTGGAATAACTTGTTAACTTATATACATTCCTGCTGTTTACAGATATAATACATTAGGTAAGCCCAAGAATTTGCTCAGCTGTTCAGAAAAAAAATAAAAAATAGGGTAAGGTAATAAGGAGGGGGGGGGAATAAAGCAACTTGTGACAAGCAAATAGATCAGTGTGCTTCCTAGTAAATGTTTCATGACAAGTAAAGCTTCCAGCCCTTTGTGAAGCATCACATGAAAGCCACTGTGTAAGAGTGCATTATAGATAACGTCACAGATGCCTTGGAGAAAACACGTGGTAATGTTACAAAAACAGGCATTTTTAAGCCCAAGAAAAGAAAAAATGTGAGAAAGAAACTCACTAAGGTAAAACGAGAGTGGGTAGGGGAATAGGCAGGTGGGACATATCTTTCTGAAGGCAGTCAGGCTCTCAAGATTCTGTTACTATAACCTCCAGCAGTAAAATAGAATTCCAGTGAAACTTGTGGAGTCTTATTTGATCCACCTTGAAGAGCCGACATATTTATAGATTTCCAAATGTCTATTCATAGGCAAAACAAAACTGAACAAAGCAAACAAACAAACAAAAAACAATCTGAATTTTAGATTTCAGCCTTATGAACCTATTTCTTTAAATTTGGTAGGCTTCATATCCATAGTGAATCTACACTGTGCATTTATCTTCCTTCCTTCCTTCCTTCCTTCCTTCCTTCCTTCCTTCCTTCCTTCCTTCCTTCCTTCCATCCATCCATCCATCCTGTAATCTTGCTAGGAGTTTTGCTAGTGATTACATTCCAAGAAGAGTAAAAAGATATTTAAACAATACATGAAAAGGCAATGTAACCTCTTTTCCATAATCTAACATGACATTTCTAGCATATGATATGCATTATTTATATTATTGTTTCATAATAAATTAGTGGTACAGAGACCGACTAAGGACAATATTATCAGTAACAGTAATTTGTAATAATATTTTAACTATACAGAGTAAAATACACATTTCATTATTAAAGTTAATTTCATTTCACAAATCTCTTCATTTTGAAAGACATAATCTGGCTAAGACAGGAAAAATACCCTGTTGGAAGACAAAATGATCTGATTATATTAGAACATTCTGAACTATGCTACATGTTTTAGCAGGACCTAGTAGAATTTGGATATGCACAAGTTGTTCTTGTTTTAATGTCAGGGAGTGAGCTATATGCAATACATCACAAGTACAGAAGAAAACAGGGCAGTCACTGTGCAGGCTGCACAATCTAGTTTCAGAACTACAGCGTAGATGCCAAGCATGCTCGTCTGTCTTATTAGACTTGTTTTGATATATCAATAATGGTTCTCTGCAAAAAATCCTATATGAGCACTGTTATCAACATTACCCTAATTACATCAAATTATGGAGTATTCAATATTTTAGCATTTAAGGCAGGCACATCTGGCCCGTGGGCCGGATGCATCATGACAAAACCACGCCCTCCCCATTGCCGGCAATGGGGGAAAAGTCGTGATACGTCGTGCAACGTCATGTGACATCGCGAGTTTGACATACCTGATTTAAGGGGTCAAACATTTGAAAAATATGCACAATTGATAAAAATCGTAAGCATACTGAAAGATAAAGCATGGATAATAATTAGCACTAATTTAAAGGCTTTTTTTCCTAATATTAACTACAAAAACATTAGAAATCAGTCTATAAAATCTCTGAACCCAGATTGCCTCCAGCTGGAAAACTATACAAGCAATCCTTGACTTACAACAGTTCATTTAGTGACCATTCAAAGTTACAATGGCACTGAAAAAAGTGACTTTTGACCATTTTTCACAGTTACAACCTTCATAGTGTCCCCATAATCATGTGATCAAAATTCAGATGCTAGGCAACTGGTTCATGCTTATGACAGTTGCTGTGTCCCAAAGTCATTGCAACCTTTTGACAAGCAAAATCAGTGGGGAAGCAAGATTCACTTAACAACCATGTTACTACTGTGTTTGCCTGGTCTTATATTATTTTTGACTTCAAAAAAGACATTAGGTCTAATTTTCAGGGGATGTCTTATTTTTCCCCGACACCCTCGCCTCATGGTGGCGGCACCAATGGTCCCATCCAGCAGGAGTCTGCGTGGCTGCCGGCCCACTTCTGCAGCTGCTTGTGGCAGAAGGCCACGTAGCACGTTGCGCCAGTGCCGCCACAAGGCGAGGTGGGGGGATGGGGGAGCTGCCCCACATGCCCCATACCCACTTACCTCAGGGCCCCCACAGCCAGGTCTTCTATGCCCCATTACCTGTCTTGTCTCTTAAAAATCCAGGGCTGAGAGGCAGATGGGGCAAAGCTGGTTCACCAAATTTATTTTTTTTTAAAAAAGGCAGTGGTGATTCCCTTTCTTCCATGTGGGAACTCGCAGAGCCATGGCCCGGGTTTTGTCAGCTGCAGGCTGAGTGCAGCACTTCAGCCCTTTGTATACAAACCACACCCACAGGCAGCCTCCTGAAGTGGCCTCTGCTTCTTCCCACTTGCAGCCAGTAGCTGGCTGGGTTTTCTTCCATACTGGGCTCCTTCCAGCACCTCATCTTCTTCTGCTCAGTGCCAGCATCATCCCCAATGGCTACACGGGGCTGTCCACTGTCTTCTTGGCCTCCACTCCCCAGCACTGGTGCTGAGTGCCTGCTAATACAAACTTGAGTGTGGCGTGGCTCAATGCCCACATCCCCCTGGAGAAGTGCGGTGGGCAGCGGGTGCAGAGCCAGTGTAGCCGCTACCACTTCAAGGCCCTGCTCAACTTCTCTGCCGGGAACCTGAAGCCTGACCACGATGTCAATCTCAGGCAATGTCACTGAGGTAGGCAGATGCGTGTTGACTTTTGGGCCGGGGAGAGGGGAATAGGAAGGGGACCGGCAGTGTGATAACCTCCCTCCCAAGAGAGGCCTTAAGTCTTCCTTCCTTCCTTCCTTCCTTCCTTCCTTCCTTCCTTCCTTCCTTCCTTCCTTCCTTCCTTCCTTCCTCCTTCCTTCCTTCCTCCCTTCCCACACCAATCGCTGGCCTGCACTTTCTTGCTACCCTGCACAGAAGAGCTTTGCTCTTTTTCTCCAGGGCCTTTGAAATTCCGCCCCCCTTCACTTTTCTGCCTTAAAATCCAGAGCAGACACGTTTTCCTCCTGATCAGCTGAGGATATGGTAGCTATGGTTTTTGTAAAAAGCTGAGTGTACTGGCCGAGGAGGCTGGACTCACACATACCGGTACACTCAGCTTCTTACAAAAATCATAGCTCTTCTGTTTGCCATCCGAAGCAGGTGCTGAGGCCAACTCTGTGGGAAGCAATTCGCTCCTCCACGCAAAACCTCAAGGGCTTTGCAGAATCATCGGAGAAGGGGAGCCTGGTCTTTCTCGCCCAGCTCCAGCTGGTGTAGTTTTCCTGAAGCTTAGTATCCTTCCAAACGAAGAAGGAACGCAATGCTGGGAGAAGTGGCAGAAAACGGGGCTGCCATTTCCAGAACAGAGAAGGGAGATGCGTGCCGATGCAGGGTGGTGAGAAAGTGCAGATCAGTGATCGTTGCGGGAAGGAAGGAAGGAAGGAAGGAAGGAAGGAAGGAAGGAAGGAAGGAAGGAAGGAAGGAAGGAAGATTTAAGAACACCCAGGGAGGTGAAGGAAGCTACCATAAGCCGCCTTTCTCCCTTTCCCGGCTGGGGCGGAGGCAGCCCGCATGGGCTGCTTCTTCGTGCAAGGGAGTACGACCCTGGCAACCAAGGCTCCTCAGGGCCACTTGAGAAGGTTTGTTCCTGGGTGATGGTGGGTGAAACTGATCACCCTGCAGCAGTTTTCCTCCTCTGCCTCTCCCTCAGGTGGCTTACTCCCCCCCCCCTTTACTTTTAGTGTTCAGGGAAGCCCGTGCTTTTACATATCCTTAAGTTGCTGTTTGCGCTCTATCCTAAACCCTGGAGACCCACATTTGTCTGGTGTAAAAACTTCGGTCAGCCCCACAGCAAAAGTTACCCTCTCCCTGTTCTCCATTCTTCACAGTGGTGGTGACGGAAGGCTGATGGAGAGATACCAGGGTTGGCGGAGGAAGGTGGCAGGGGAGGTTTGTGCTGCCCGGTCATGGCGCAAGCCACAGGAGAGTTGGTGGAGGAGAGGAGGTGGCTGGGTAGGTGATCTGCAGGGCAAAGCAGGGGTGGTGGGGACCAAACAAAACCCCTCCAGCGGCAGATGCAGCTGTTGAGCAGCAGTGGCAGAGCCTTTCGCTGTCACTCTCCCCTGGCTCTAAAACATTGGAGGGGGACCGGGTAAGGTGATCAAGCCTCCCTGCCCATCCTCCATAGCATGGCAGTCTGGCTTGGGAGGGGAATAAAAGGAAGAGGCGGGGGAGCAGCTAGGTTATTGAATGGGTGGGGAGAGGTCATCAAGCAGGGAGTGGCCTGGCTGTGGGGGCCGAGGTGGAAGGTGTGGGGCACATGGGGCAACTCTTCCCACCCACCTGCCTCACCTCAACTTATGGCAGCGGCACCAATGCAGTCTGGGATGGAGTGGGCGGGGTCTTAACTAGAGCTTATATTAGGCACACGCATAAAAATCAGGCTAGGCCTTATTTTCGGGAAAACACGGTAACATATCAACTGCAGTATTCACTCAACAATTGTGGCAAGAATGGTCATAAAATGGGGCAAAACTCACTTAACAAATGTCTTGCTTAAAAACAAAAATTTTGGGCTCAATTGTGGTTGTAAGTCAAGCACTACCTGTATTTGTATCAGATCTTGGGAGGCAATGAGATAATATGGGACTTTAAATTGTGACATCACTATGGATTATTTTCTATCATCAGAGCTAGCTATGGATGCCTACTGAATTTTGCTACTTGTGAAAATATCAGGATTGTTATATCCAAAATCACTCATTAAACCCAGAAGACCTTTGTTCTTGCAGAGTTTAATACTCAGAACTTATCTTTAACAGACCTGTATGCATGTGTGTGATATACATGTTACACTGTGTACATGTATATAGATAAAAGCACACACAAACAGCATTTTTTGAATGAAATATAATTATCTTACATATTTTCATATATTTTCAGTTAGTCTTAATATGTAAAACTATATATTTTCTTGAATTATACACAACACAATCTATATAATTAAAATTTATAAAATAAAAATATTATTTTAATCTTTTAAAATGAATTACCTGTTCAAGTCATCTTGATGTTCAGCAGCAAAGTAAAAACTTTTGATTTTAGGATGACAGGCCTTGAATGCACTACACAAAAAATAAGAAAAAAATCATAACAAAATATTAAGTATGTTACTGCATTTCTTTCTGCATTTCATATTCATGTTCTTTTTGTAAAATAAATCTGCTTTCATAATTGACATCAATAATATTTTATGCCTATTTCTGTTTTTAACTGAAATATGGAAGTGTAATCACATAATGCTCTTAAAATATAATATTATACAAGTCTACTTAACAACACAGTGAATTCAATAGGTCTGATGCTGCAATCTAGATGCATCTCTAGATATGTGATTGGAGCTTCAACTTCTTAGTAGTTGAGTAGAAGAAAAAAGTTTTTGACAACCTATTAAATATGAAAACATTCACAGTAATGGAAATTCCATAGATCTGTTTTCTTTCAATATACAAAAATAATATCTTCAAATTTAGACAAGGATTTTTCAAACTGCTTCCCATGGAAATTAGGCTTTTATGAGAACTTGAGAGGGTTCTGTGACAGACTAAGGGGGAAAAAATCACTAAAAGGCATCTAGTTTTTTATAACGAGGTTTGCCTCTTGATCAGCGGTACTCAGGATTACTTTTTAACAGGTTCAACAGCCTGAAAATGTTTAAAAAGTTAGTCCTGAGTTAAATCATCAAGCCTAGTTCTAAGGTATTACAAATTTGTCAATATAAACAACTCATTTGTAAAATATCTTGGTAATGTAAAAGGTAGCTGGAGATCCATATTACCTTTTTAGCTATACTATTTATTTTCACCTTCTTCAAGCACTGTAAGAAGCAGCAATGATAAACCTTTATAGGTTGAGACAGTATTAAATAATAGACATTAAATAATAATGACTCAAGTGGATAAACATGCAAAATCCACATAAACATCAGCTTGTTGTGAACCAATCATAATAATAAAGGCTAAAATAGAGAAAGATATCTTTTTTTGTCCTACTGTTTCTAACTGTTAATTTAGAATACTTACTACTTCTTACGACATTCATTAGCTCTATCAATTTTAAATTCTGGTAGACTGATGAATCCTTCGGCTTTTTCATCCTATGAGAATGAATACATTAAAAAACAAAAGCAGGAAAACAAGCAAATGCAAGTATACTTATAACCTATTTGGCTCTCAAGGCCAAATAAACACTTTAGCTAGAAGCCCAAGAAGTTGTCTAACATGTACCCTAATTTACAGTCTAAATGTTGGAGATGTGGTAGTTTAGAAGCCACCTATTTTCATATGTGGTGGACTTGTAGAAATATAAAAGCTTTTTGGATTAAAATTTGGTGGAACATTCAAAAGATTTTTAAGAGAAAGATAAAGTTTTCTCCGCAATTGTTTTTATTGGGTATTGTTGTAGATTGTGATGTTAAAGAAACTAATTTGATGTTGAATATGATAACAGCAGCACGGTTACTGGTGGGACAATATTGGAAGAAGGATAGTTTGCCTAGTATAGAAGAATGGGTGTTTAAAGTTTCGAATCTTGCAGAAATGTCTAAGATTTCTGCTTACTTGAAAGATCATTCACAGGAAAGATATATCTCAGTTTGGAGGAGATGGATAGATTATATTCAGAACAAATATGGGGCTAAAAAGTTCCATTTAGCTTATGAGTAGATTTTAGTGGGATATTGTTATTGGTACTTTGTATGTAGTTATGTTAAAGGGTAGTTAAAGCACATTATGAATTTGGTTAATTGTATATTATGCATAATTTTTATTTAGAATATGATTATTATAACTATAATCTGTATTTAGCTCTGGGAAGTGGGGGGGAAGTGGGCGGGTTTGGGGTGGGGGGGATTTGGGGATATATTGTAAAATTTTGTTTTTGTAAAACTCTTTAATAAAAAAAACCTTGCTAAAAAGTGGATCATAGTGACAGTTAAGGTTTATTAACAAGAGAAATGTGTAACCTGTGTTACAAGAGTAAGCAATATGAAATAACAGTGTTGTTTTGGCTTAGTGATGTGAGAGAATTCAGATGATGGAATGATTAATAGTGGCGTAATATATGAAACAGGCCATAATGGCTTACCAAAAATCTTGATTAAATTAATTGTTGTGAATAGATGTTAGTTAAATCCTACTAACATAAGAATTCTGTTAGAATATTATGATAAATATTGTTAGAAGTATAATACAGATCTAGGCCTAAAGATATCAAATCTACTGTTAAAATATTACCTGATTATTTCAAAACAATAACTGAGTTCAGGAAACAAATTAATCCATGATGGTTTAATCATACTGCCTGTACCTGCACAGCATCTTATTTATACATGGCTTACTAACTGGATGGATGCATGGAACATACGATGTAAAATCCAGAATGGCCACCTAAAATTTGAAATTCACATCTATTTCTGCTATCACTTCTTCTTAGAATTAATTTACTTGTGTAACTATTAAATTTAGAACTACAATCAGACTTTTCTTTCTGAGATCCAGTTTCTAGATCTAGCAATTCTATACTTCTTTGCCCTTGTCTGGTTATCATATTTTTGACAAGAGTGCACAGTTCTCTGAACTGTAAGAAGTTATGTGCATATTTATTCTGAATATCCTTTTTCTCAGTTGTATATTCACAACCTATTAAGCTATCATGACCGTATTTTATAAGTCATTGTCAATTTTCTCTTTAATTACTCTGTCTTTTGACCAATCATTTTTCTTTTTCATGTTAAACTCAAGTATTTTAGACTCTTAATTTTACTTCGTTGTTTTTCCCCAGTCACTTCTATGCTTAATTCTAATCAATCTAACAATATTAAATTTTCCAAGAAGCCTAACTAAAAATACAGTTAAGTTCTTTGAAATAAAATACATATCAAAAATCAGATTTGTCCCCAAATTGATATTATTATGTAGGACAGTGAATTCTGCATATGACTAGTAGAAGCAGGCAACTTGTATTTACAGAACAATCTCATTCATTGTTGTGTAATTGACCTTACTACTCTGGCAGTCATTTTATGAGACCCCCTATAACCTGCTCTTAAAATCCCAGATGTGTTTTGCTACAAAAGTTTGTTACAATGTATAGGATTCATTAATGCAATGGGATATATGTATACAGAACAGTCAGAAAATCTTGTAAATGCATGTCTTTCAAATAATGACTACAGTATTTTCCAGTTCCCTCCTAAGATACATGCATGCTGCTTTTCTTTAAAGCAAGGACAAAGGTTTCATTTGCTTTAATTCATTATGATTCCTTGGTTCTAAAAATAATTAAAATAAAGAAAGTCTAGATAAGTATACATTGTGTCTTTGATGTTTATATATTTGTTAGTTTTGGTAAAAGACAAATAGTAATGTCTATTCCATACCTCCTCATTGATATACCAGTACAGGGAGGTTTCCTTTAGAACAAACCAGTATTTTTTCCATTTTTGTGAAAAGTAACTTTTAGCATCTTTCTTTTTCCACAGCCAGCCTTCACAATCTCCACGACCTAGATCTTTACAAGAAATACGTCGCTTACTCTTACTAGGTGCTAGACCTGGAAAAAAAATTGACTCAACATTTATATAAATGTATTTAAAATGGAAAATGAATTAATATGCATACATACAAAATCATGCTATTTACAAAGTATAAACCCTAAAGGGTACATGCACAAGAGTCTTAGCTACTAAGGAATTGATAAATGGACAAAGGGAAACTTCAACTAGTGAGTATCTGCTATGATAAAAGCAAAGAGTGTTAACATTTGTTAGTTGTAAGGACTATATACTTGAGTGGGGATGCTATTCAGACATTTTTGCTATGATCTTGCCACAATTCAATCATTTGGGGAAAGTTGACTATTTGAATCTAATGCAGAAAAATTATATTCTGATCTTAATAAAACTTCCAGTCTAACTTGAATCTTTTTTTCTGCCATGCATTACTGTTAAGGCTAAAGTCTGCAACACCACCTGCCCCGTAATAAACAGCTATGCCTGAGACACAATATATTTCTCTGATAGGAAGAATATTTAAGGATTTGGCTTGTTATAATTATGTAAAGCTCAAACATCTTTTAAATCACATGTGCTTGAAAAGCTATAGACCTAAAAGAAAATCAGTGAAAAGGCTGTTTTTATAGAAATAGACTGAAAATTAGATTTCCTGAATAAAATTCATGACTTCCCATATACTTATTTTTCCTTAAAAGGTTTTTTTACAACTTACAACATTATTTTATTTGCCACCAGATGTACAAGAACTATTTCACGTAATATTTACCTTTATTCTTCTTTTTAGACTTATGCTGAAGAGAGGATTGTTGAAATGTCTGGAGGGAAAAACATACGTGGGGTTTGGTTAATATATGCCAATTTAATCACAGTCATGTAAAATAATTATCAAACTTTTAGAGGGGAGAGAAAAAAAATCTACATCAACCACATTGATGTAGAGGTGGGAGAAAAACAGATGGGTTAGGGATATTGTATTCTAAGTTATCTTTGGACCTTATTTGGTTTTGTTTGTTTCTCCCTCTTCATCAATGAGGATTTTTAAAAAACCCCTATTTTATATTGTTCTATGCTGGTCTTTGACTTGTAAAGTTTACATTTCAAATTTCATGCAAATAGAAAAGGAAATGAAAAGTTTATGAACTAATTAAATTTAACTTCTAGAATTATTTATTCTGGATAAGTGTGATATAACTGTGGCTGAAAAGGTGATGGAATTATTATATAAAAATTTACTCATTGTTTCTTTTGAACAATAACATTTTTAAAAAAAATGTTTTAAGGAAGAAGTTGAAACAAGTCTGTCAAGTCTAATTTAAAGAAATTGTGATTTGGTCACACTATAATAGATCATTCAAAGAGGAAAAGAAATTAGAAAATTCGTGCCTGGCATTCCACATATATTAGCCAAGGAGCTGATTGCTATGAAACTGAAAAGAAATATAAATGAACTATAACTGAAAAGAAAATCAATGTCCTTAATCACAGACATTTAACTCTAATTCAGTTAAATCTGTACTTATTTTTAAGTAAGACTATACGACATCTGATTTCCCTGAAAAAATATTATGCTACCAAGCATATATTTAATATCATATTTCTCTGGAAAGTTAGATGCCATACAGTGCTACTTAGAAATAAGTAGATATTACATGATTCCTCAGTAGTTTCATGCTATGTATTAAATCAGCCTGGGGAAATTCCTATTCTTCATTCCTTTTATGCACTGCAAAGGTTTGATACAACTGCATCAAAATATTACAATTACATTCTATGACATCTCAGCTATTTAACTCTTCTTGCCTCTTCTGAAAAATTTCATCAGTTGGATTTAGATCTAATAAATTAAGGCATGATAATTAATTCTGTGCTTCTGTTCCTGTAAATTCTAATCACGACAACTCTGTTACAGTTTGCTAAATACTAACTTTCCAAGAAATTTTATATTTTTCAAAAAGTCTTTGTGTTTAGTTGCCGATTCAAGCCATGACATGAAATCAAACTTAACGTTTTTGTATAGTTTTGGATGGCTGTTACAAAAAACCCCACACATCATATGGGCTGAGATTGTGTCCTGTGGACAAGGGGCTATCGAAACTACAGCTCATGTCCTACTATACTGTGTCTTCTGTCAGGACTAATGTACCCAGGAAATACTGATCTCATTTATGTATAGCTGCTATCAGATCAGTCCGATATAGTTTCTTTGAATGTAGCCAAATTTTGTTATACTGAATGCAAAATTAGGCAGACTCTAACTGCCCACTGATAATCCACCACTAATCATAATAATATTTTTTGTCTATTTTTTATTATTTAAAAACAGACAAAGCATTATTTTTAATGCTTTTATTTGTAATGCTGGTCTGTAATCATAATAAAAATTGATTGATATATCTTTACAATATTTGTATATAAATTGCACTTATATGACAGATATATCAGTTTCTATTTTCCTAAGCTTAGTATCTAAAGCAAAATTCAATTGATTTAAAGATAATTCACATGTCTAAAAATTATTGTATACAAACTGGTCATTTTCATTTTATACAAAGTATATGAAGATACATAAACACAACATCTGTAAACTTTCTAAAAATTTCAAGCCTAATCTTGGTGTAGAACTCAACTCTTTGTGACTTCATAGAGATATCTAAGTAGTTGTTTGGTAACAAAACCAAAGTGGTTCATTATCACTTTCTTCAATACATTTTTTTTTAAAAAAAACCTGCCTAGTGTAGTCTATAGTCCTAATTCTTCCTTTGAACATTTCCTTTGCAAGTTCTAATTCCCAAGAATGACTAGTTTCCAAACACAAAAAAGATCAGCCAGCGACTGCCACTGACCAATATTCAAATTAAAAATCTATGTCTTAAAAGGTGGATATGCATGTGCATATCACCTTTCTTTGTATATTTAGCAAGTCTGTATCTTTTACAGAATGCAACAAAAATGTTTTCTATTGGAAGATGAAACGCACCATAAAACTATACATATATTGTATATGTTTGTGTCTGTGTCTGTCTGTCTATCTGGATGAATATTTATATTTTCATTCATTCATTTACAGGTTTTGGTTTCTTATTTTGCATATATAAATCAATATATTATACTTCACTAAATCCACACTGTCTTTCTAATACTAACATTTAATTAAATGTTATAAATAGGTTTCTGGAATAAGAGCAGAGCGTTAATATCTAATTAGGCAGATGGAGAATCATCTTGGGCTATCAAACTGTGATGCAGAGAGAAACATGAAATCCCAAAGAACCTGTTGAGCAGTAATAATGTAAGATAATGTTGGCCTTGGCACTGCAAAAGGCTTTTCTTTCCCTCATTCTAATGAAGACTAACGGTTCAGTGTTCTTTTAATGGTCATTCAAAATAAAAAAAATGTTAGTAATTCTTGAAATCAAAAAGATTTATATGAATTTAATGGCCAGATTTAAGCTGGATATATTTGAAAAAGTTTTCTGGGAGCCACTTATTTAATCATTGACATCTTTCTCCATGCAAACCAATAGCTTTAGTTCCATTATATATAGTTGTTAAAAAAAAGAATACAGGTAGTCCTTGAGTTATGATCACAGTTGAGCCCAAAATTTATGTTGTTAGGTGAATCATTTGCCCCATTTTATGATTTCTCTTGCCACAGTTGTTAAGTGAATCATTTCATTTGTTAGTAACATAGTTGTTAAGTGAATCTGTCAGGTCTGTATCGGAACGCTGCCATTCAATAAGGGGGAGGGAGCATGCATTATTGTGGATTGAGGATGTTAATGCCTTGTTTCTACTTTCACTTTGATGTATCTGCATGGAACTGGGGCGGGGGGGACCCTCAGGGCCATCTGTTTAAACTCCTGCAGGCTAGCAAGGACAAGGCACCAAAGAACAGCCAGTGATCACCTTCGCGGCTCAAAGTTCTCACAACATCTTCACACCAGCGGATTGGCTCCTGATAGACTGGGGCATTGAGGTGGGGCTGAAGAAACGGGACTTTTAATTTAATGCTCTTGCACGGGAACTTCAGATTCAGCCTATCTTCTCTGTAATCACTTTCTCTCAATAAAACATTCTTTTTGAAACAATGCCTGTTTCAAGACTTGTGCTTTCCTGAGGGGATAGCTGAGGCAGGACCTTACAGAATCTGGAGTCCCCATAGACTTTGTTTGTCAGAATGTCGGAAAAAGTGATCACATGACCCTAAGACACTGCAACCATCATAAATATGAACCATCTGAATTTTGATTACATGACCATGGTGATGCTGCAATGGCCATAAGTGTGAAAAATGGTCATAAATCGCTTTTTTCAGTACCACTGTAATTTTGAATGGTCACTAAATGAACAGTCAAGGACTACCTGTAATAGCTATTCCACAGCTTCCTACCCACAGAATAAAATGGTACGGATAGTGCATTACAAATTAAACCACTGAAGAGTCAGACTTTCCTATTTCATTTAATATTAAAATAATAATGTCTAATAATAATTGAAAGAGCCAGTTTGGTGTAATTGGTAAGGCATCAGGCCAGAAAACAGGAGCCTGTGAATTCTACTTCTGCCTTAAGTGTGAAAAACTGGCTGGGCGACTCTGAGCCTGTCAATCTCTTCAGGCATAGGAAAGAGACAAAAGCAATTTCACTTCTAAAAAAAACCTTGCCAAGAAAACCGAATTGATCTGTACAGGTACTTTCTACAAGTCAATACTTACTTGAAGGAATAACAGTAATAACACTTTGGCAAAATAAAATAAAGATAGTATCAATAATGATAGGCGCCTTCGATGCAATGGGTGAACACCATTGGCATTGACAAAATTATTATCAATTACAAAGGCAGCTTTACTTGGAACAGTTTACATCCTGAGACAATACCTTTAACACCATCATTCAATAACATGTCAAATCCTTAGGAAGGACTTAATAGATGGGTAAAAATGCCACATGCAATCTAAACAATCTAAACATCTGGCAAAATAAAAAAATAAGTTTGGAAATCATCTTTAAAAGATAAGAATGTATAAGGTGTTAACAAATATATGTAGTCATTTTAGTTATTCAACAACAGTATCAACAAAGAATGAAGCATTTTATTATTTTACTTACATGGTACAAAGTTGTTTCAGGCCCAGGTGTGCTCATGCTGTCTTGCCTTAATGATTCCATTTGTAAATTAGGTAGCAGAGAATAATGACTAGGACTGTTATTCTTGTCTTTCTTTTTAGATTTTTTCCCTGTGTCCTTTTTGCTGTTCCTTTGGAATATATAATCTTCTTGAGCTATTTTCTCATTACTCATATATCGAAGAAGTGAATTTTCTAGATAGGAGGTATAAAAATTTATTACAAAATTTCTTATTAAATACTAGCAATTTAACATAATTATGACTAAAAAGAGTTGAATAATAAACATACTTGCCTCTCAAAAACCACAAACATTGTGAATAAAGTACAAAAATGTTTTAATTATATAAAATCTGATCCAATAATGCTGTATCTATTCATTTCAAAATTTAATCCAAATTAGAATACCAAAATACCTGAGCATTTGAATACACGTGAAGTATCCTTGTAAATTGGTTATTTCATGTTGAACATATTTACTTTCAAACTATAGTTCTCAAGCTGAATGATTCTTTTTTATATGAATCATAACTAAGGTTTTAATTATACCATTTTGAAATCAGAATAATCATGTCTTTGCTTTATTCCCAAAAAGTTGTCTTTCACTTCATTCATTCTGCTTTTAATCTGCACAAATTCAGTTTTTCTAAAAGATTGCAAATCATAAGAAATAAATTTTAAAGAAATAAAGATCCTCACACAGCTTTTTCCCCCCTTTATTTTCTGTATTCTGTTATGGGTCAGCAATTAATTCAATATTTGGCTGTTCTTCAGCTTTGACAAACTGTTCTCATTTCCATTCAGATGAGAAAGAAATGATTTTGCCTTGTCTCTCTCTTTTTTTAAATCAATAACTTACCACCACAGAACAGTAATTTAAATAAATATGTTTTCTGCTTACTAATTAGAGGCAATAAAGTAGTCAAAAGATGAAGGAATACTTTTTAAACTGCAGAGAACCAATACGGCAAATTCAGCACATTGCCAGTAGCAATTAGATCAGTTCTAACTATCCAGCTTGCTCTGATTCAGATCTTTAAATGATCCTTGTTATAAGCTGGATCAAAGGAACTTCATTTAACTTTTCCTTCAATTTCCCTGAAATTTGAAATACAACTCGTTGTATTTCACTGGTACTAGCGATAGTCAAAATAATAGCGAAAGAGAGAAGCAAAGAGAGAAGCAACCTGGAATTAAGGAGAAATTTCCTGAGAGTGAGGACAATTGACCAGTGAAATAGCTTGCCCCCAGAAATTGTGGGCACTCCATCACTGGAGTTTTTTTAAAAAGAGGCTAGACAGTCACTTATCTGAGATGGTATAGGTTCTCCTGCTTGAGCAGGGGGCTGGACTAGAAAGCCTCAAGGTCCCTTCCAGGTCTATTCTATTCTAATAAACAGGGGAAATGAACAAAGAAACCTGGAAGAATAGAGCCTCAGCTAGAGGCTAAATTGCTAAACTGGAAAACATGGAAGACCAGAGACAGGAGGACACTGGTCAGCGATAAGAACACTGACTGACATTGGGCAAATCAACAAAAGTTTGAAATGAAATGAACAGAACTTTGGCAAAGGATAAAATAACAAGCTTGTGGGTATGTAAGTTTGGATGAGCGAATGAATACGTGTTTGGAATTTTCTTTTACAAACTTTGAAATCAATGAAGTTTTATTGTTGCTGAATCTCAGTATCCTGCGTTGCTCACAGCATAGAATTTGAGTAAATATCAGGAGTCTGAAAGTCACACTTTATGTCAGTGAACTATGCTGTTAACCTAAATGTATGAGAAGGGCCTTTTCCTTGGGGTTAAATTCTCTGGTTTCAGTCATAGTAGCTTTCTTATTAGTAGTAGCTTCCATTAAAAGAACAATTACACTAGTTAGGAAAGCATACGTAAACACACACGTACACAGAACTATAACACACAAAATGGCTAGGAACTCTTTGAACATGATTTTTTATAAAGTGCTTTGGGCCTTGCACAAAAATATAGGTAGTCCTCCAGTTACGAATGTAATGGAGCCTGCCCATTCCATTCATAACTCGAGGATTCGTAGGAGTGAATGGTGTACCTAGAATGCCATCACTCCCTTTTGCCCATGCATTCTACTAATCGAATGCGCAGGCCGTTAAGTGCACATGAGGTATCCCAGGGTGGGGAAGACCATGGGGAGCCTAGTGATGGAACAGGCCACCTCCTTCAGACCTCCCCAACTCACTGAGACACTTCATTCTCCCCAAAACTACTTTCCCCAGCACCAGACTCACCTTGCGAATATCTAGCAAGCTGTCTCCTCTCCAGCTTCTATGCCACACAAGTTCACGGCGTTGAGAAGCTTCCAGTTTTGGTGCCCAAAGTTTTTGTAAGCTGAGGGACACTTTGAAGCAGTAAAATTGCTGCCTCAAAGCGTCAACTCAGCTTGCAAACGCTTTGAGCGCCGAAACAGGAAGATTGTCAATGCCGTAATCTTGTGTGACTTCAGCCACAAGATTACAGCGCTGAGAAGCTTCCAGTCTCCATGTGTGGCTCCTGGCCTCCATTTTCGATGCCAAAAGCCTTGAGGAAAGGCCTTTGCTGCTGAGAACGGAGCCCCGGATTGACATGTGTGTCACTCCTGGCCTCTGGGAGCAATGTGTGCACCGATCTGGGACTCCATTCTCAGCAGCAAAGGCCTTTCCTCAAGGCTTTCGCCACTGAAAATGGAGGCCGGGAGCGACACAAGCATCAATCCAGGGCTCCGTTCTCAGCAGCAAAGATGGCAAAAAGCTTTGCAAATGGAGGGGAAAGCGTTAATGTTTCAGGCCTTCCCTCCATTTGCAAAACCTTTTGCCACAGATCTCGTCCATGCCCCTGTTTGCAATGAACAGAGGCCTAAAGTATAAGATCATGCAAGATCAGCAGTGTGAGATCTAGCGCTACTGATCTTGCATGATCTTGCAGTACTTTAGGCCTCCATTCTCTGTGAACGCCCCAAAGGCCTGAAGCAGCAAAATAGGCCAAGAAACCAAATCTTTCCAAGGTGAGTATCCACAGACCTAGTTCGTATGGAGACTCAGTGGTGGGTGGGAGGGGGAGGGGATAGCCAGGGTGAATGTTGCAGTGCCTCTGCGGTCATTTGTAAGGGTGAATGACTGCCATGGTGCTACAACATTCGTAATTTCAGGACTTGTTCGTAAACACTAGGGGATGCTTATCGTGTAACTTTGAATGTTTGCTAAGGGAATGTTCGTAACTCAGGAATTACCTGTAAGACCAACTTGATTAGTTAATTGGTTGGTTTTTGTTAGATATACCATGCTTCCCCAACTAAAAAATAAGCCCTAGCATGATTTTTCAGGATGTTCATAACATAAGCCCTACCCCAAAAATAAGCCCAGCATTGTGGTAGCAGGGGGGGAGGCGTCGCCATCTTGATGTCGCTTGCATTGGGAGGCCTGGGCAGGGCTGGGGGGATCCTGGGGTCTCTTGTGGAGTAGACAGGACAAGGGTGGGCACCAGGGCCTGATCCACCGGAGGAGCTATTGCGGGTGGGGCGGCAGGCTCTCTGGAGGATGAGTTTGGATGGCAAAGGTCAAGCATGCATAGTCCGTGGCATGGCACCACTCCTGCCCCATCACCTGCCTTGCCTTACCTGTTCAGGACTGCCTTGTCTCATTTTCTCCTTCTTCCTCCTTCTTTGAACAGCCCTTTGCTCCTGTTGCTGCTTTTTCAGTCCCGGATCTTGGTTTGTCCAGACCCTACACAGAGGGTCTTTGGAAACAAACCCTTCAGCGACCAGGGGTGTGGGAACCATTCCTTTCATTTTGGGACCAGCTCAAAGATGGGCTGGAAGGCGCTCTAATCTGACTTTGCAGCAAGCAAGGGGATTGGTGACTAGTTTATTGGGTGAATTCTGGCCGGGATGATTGATTTAGCAAAATGAGGTTTAGCAGGCCGAGCACGCAGGGGCCACATCACTTCCAACACAAGTGGACAAGGCATGTGAATGCACGTTAGTCTGGTGTCTCAAAGAAAATGAGTGTGACAGGAGCCTTTTTTGAGAGAGGTTGCTGGAAAATTTTAATCCAATCAGCTCTAGCATGGTTTATTGGACGGCAGGCCTGCAAGGTCATTCGAGGCACTTCATATCTCATGCCTGCTTAGGGCAGGGAAGGGCACGAGAGTGGGAACATGGATCCACAGTTACTGCTGCTGGCAGTCAGCTTTCCTGGCCTGCTTGACGTACCGATTCACTTTCGCCCAGTGCAGAATCGTTCTCGACTGCAACAAGAAGGATCCACATTCTGCATCAAGTAAACTTTCAAGAAAGTTACCATATACAGTATGGCAGCAAAAATCCGGCAGCAGGGGAAAAAACCCGATCCCACATACAGGGAATCTGCACAGCCCACTTCCCCCCTGCCTCTGCCTTCACACCTGCTTCAAAGTTCACTTGATGGAGAATGCGGATCCTTCCTGTTGGGGTCAAGATTGATTCCACACTAGGGAAAAGTGAATTGGTATGACGAACGGACCAGGAAGGCTGACCGCCGGCAGCAGTGACTGCGGAATCACATCCCTGCTCTTGTGCCCTTCCCTGCCCTAAGCAGGCATGGGATTTGAAGTGCCTCAAACAACCTTGCAGGCCCGCTCTCTGACAAACTACAATAGAGCTGATTGGATTAACCTGAAACCTTTTCCAGCAGCTTCCCTCAAAAAAGTTGCCCTTTCACAAACCTTTTCTTTGAGATGCCACTCATGTTGCAAGTGACGTCGTGGCCACTGCACCCTCGGCCTGTTAAACCTCACTTTGCTAAATCGATCACCCAGCCAGAATTCACCCAACAAACTAGCCACCAATCCCATTCCTTGATGCAAAGTCAGATTGGAGCCCTTGGGCCGCTCCTTCTAGCCCATTTTGGAGCTGGTCCAAAAGCAAAGAGAATGGTTCTCACCCAACCCAGTTGTTGCAGGGCTTCATTTCCAAAGACTCTCTGCTCAGGCTCCAGAAAAACCAAGATTTGGGACTGAAAAAACAGCAAGGGGAGCAAAGTCCTGTTCAAAGGAGGAGGAAGAAGGAGATAGTGGGAGAAGCCACCCCTGAACAGGCCAGGTAACGCAGGTGGTGGGGCATGGGTAGCCTGGCTGTGGGGGCCCTGAGGTGTGCGGGTAATGGGTGCGTGGGGCAGTTCCACTCCCCAGTCACCTGCCTCACCTCACCTCGTGGTGGCACTGATGCGCCACATGGCCTGCTGCCTCATTGCAACCGCAAGCAACCAGACAGTGGGATGGAGTGGGTGCCTGTGTGGTGCGTCCAGTGGGGGCCGGCCTGGCTATAGCAGCACCTACGCTGCGTGGGCTTCACCACCCTAGAGTGTGCCAACCAAGGGGCTGGAGGAGTATGGCTGCTACCAGACACCTTCATCCCCTGCACGCTCACCGTCTCTCATACATGGAAAAATAAGACATCCTCTGAAAATAAGCCCTAATAGGTCTTTTGGACCAAAAATAAATATAAGTCCTGTTCTTATTTTTGGGGAAACACAGTATATCCTGTCTTTCTTTCAGAAGATATTCAGAAAAAAGCAGCCTTTTTTCAGATTTACATTGAAACCTGAAAGCAGTTGGGCTGGTTTAATGAACAGCACAGAGATACTGCCCTTCCATGTGTTTCAAAGTACTTCTGAATAGTTGTCAAAGCATGTACAATACTAAAATAAAAAAGAGGGAAATATGTGTATTTTTTAAAGAAGGCCTCACTAAGTTTATCTTTCATTATTGTTATAAAATAAATCAGATTTACTGATCTTTTTTTCTACCAATGTAAGTAGAACAAACAGACAACATTATACAACATGAGATTTTCCCCTGCAGATATTTGTACATTACTGCATTTGCTTAGCTCTTCCAAAGTATTAAAATTTTCAGAGAAAACACGATTATAACTTTCCACAGTTTATATCCACAAAGTATTAATTTACACCACAATGCCCTGATCTGAAGTCCCACATGCAGTGTGATGTACTCTGTACCTAAAGTGTTTTGATGTGCAGTATAGTCTAATCATTTAAATGGTGGGGAAAGATAACTAAAGAGGAACATTTTAAGTACATGGGGAGAGAGAACATCAGTGGAACATTTTAGTTATGTCCTTACTGATTCAACACAATGTACTCTTATAAATTGGTAAGTTAGGAAACAGCAATTTATAATTTATGATATTAACTAAATATAAACAATATATATGCTTAAATATCAACCAAATCAAGTGGGATCCCACTTAATAAAAAGTGTCCATGAAAGAGACCTAAAACAAGATGGATCGATGACATCAGCAAGTATTGCGGGCCCCACTGGCAAAAGAAAGCTCAGGACTGTATAGGTTGAAAACATGCAGAAGAGGCCTTCATCCTGCAATGGATAGACAATGGCTAAGATGATGATGATGATGATGATCAACCAAATATATTAATAAGGCATTTTTAAAAATCCATATCATAAGGTAAGAAAAACCAAACGTACAGGTATAGAGTATAGGGGGTACCTTGCTCAATAATAGTAACTGTGAGAGGGATCTTGGAGTCCTAGTGGACAATCACTTAAATATGAGCCAGCAGTGTGCTGCAGCTGCCAAAAAAGCCAACACAGTGCTAGGCTGCATTAACAGAGGGATAGAATCAAAATCACATGAAGTGTTAATACCACTTTACAATGCCTTGGTAAGGCCACACTTGGAATACTGCACCCAGTTTTGGTTACCACGATGTAAAAAAGATGTTGAGACTCTAGAAAGAGTACAGAGAAGAGCAACAAGATGATTAGGGGACTGGAGGCTAAAACATATAAGGAATGCTTGCTGGAATTGGGTATGTCTAATTTAATGAAAAGAAGGACTAGCAGTGACATGATAGCAGTGTTCCAATATCTCAGGGGCTGCCACAAAGAAGAGGGAGTCAAGCTATACTCCAAAGCGCCTGAAGGCAGGACAAGTAGCAACGGATGGAAACTAATCAAGGAGAGAAGCAACCTAGAACTAAGGAGAAACTTCCTGACAGTTAGAACAATTAACCAGTGGAACAACCTGCCTCCAGAAGCGGTGAATGCTCCAACAGTGAAAGTTTTTACGAAGAGACTGGACAGCCATTTGTCTGTAATGGTATAGGGTTTCCTGCCTGAGCAGGGGGTTGGACTAGATGACCTCCAAGGTCCCTTCCTCCTTTAGTATTATTATTATTATTATAACTGTGGAATAGTTAATAAAATATATAGTTAAAGAGTGTCTATTTTAGAATGAAATTATTTTTAATAAATAACCAAATAATGCTATGCATAATTTGTGACTAGAATTACTTACCTCTCCTGCTATCTCTTTTTGTTTTGCTAGGTTCTTCATAATCTCCTACCCAGTTATATTCTACAGGCATAGATATAGGCCTTAGTTTCCCTGCAACAAAATAAATCGGATTGCTTGGGCTTGAGGATACTTTTAGCAAACTTGCAGAGTTAAGATGTAACTCAATTTTATTCAAGCACATGCATAAAATTTGATGTGATTTAATGTTATCAAGTGGATGTTTTTTTTACAAATCTTTTACTTTACATATAAGGACAAAAATCCCCTCAATTTAATAGACATATCAATTGTTCAAAATCATCTATGTTACTTTTCATAACTTTTGTATGCAATACATTTGCATGGAACATGGTCATCCATACATGTCAGCATCAATTAACATCCAATACTATGGGTGAAAAGAGCCTTGGTGGAGCAGTGGGCTAATGCCTCCTTAAGTAACACCAGCTGCCTGCAATTAGTGCAGGTTCGCATCCCACCAGGCTCAAGGTTGACTCAGCCTTCCATCCTTCCGAGGTAGGTTTAAATGAGGACCCAGATTGTTGGGGGCAATTAAGCTGACTTTGTAATAATGCCGCTTGGGGTGTGTGTGAAAGCCCTAATAAGCAGGCATATACATAGAATGAAGGCTACTGCTAAGCTTGTAAGCCACCCTGAGTCTTCGGAGAAGGGCGGGATATAAATGGAATTTAATATATATATATATATATATATATATATATATATATATATATATATATATATATATATATATATATATATATATATATATATATATATATATATATATATATATATATATATATATAACCATTCTAAAAAGAATCAGAAAAGAATTTGAGTCCTGCATTTAATCTTTTGCTCAGCCTAATTTAAATATATAATCAAATTCTAAAGGGGAAATTGCAAAAATAAATTTGATACTTTATCCACTTTTCTCTGCTATTCCAGTCTTATTTCACTTAACCTTCACTCACCTCCTCTAATACAAAATTAAAGCAGACCAAACTAATAAATAAAACAAGCACATAGATCAGATATTTTTCTTCAGACATTTCTAGGAAATGTCACCTTTTTCTCAATGGCCTGCTTGATTTTTATGCTAATTACCTCTGTTCTGAAAGTTAACCTATCTTTTGATATAATATATAAGGACATATGTATGAGAAACAGAAACAAGATTTCCAATTTCGTAAAATTAAGGGTTTTCTTTTCTTTTTTGAAACTCCTACCCATGGAATAAATTCTTCTATTCATATCAAAATAATAAAATTTAGTGCTTAATTGAAACTGCTTTCATGAAATTCTAGTCATGTGTTTCCCAGTATAAATTACTGTTTTTTAACTTGCAATAATTCAACCTTTTCAAAATGAATTAAAACATTAATAAGGAGATGGTAATATTAGAGCTGATAATTAAAGATGAAAGAAGTACAGTTTAAAACTTAAAAAACACAACTGAAATGGGATGCGTCAATGTTTTCCAGATGCTTTATACTAAATTCAAACCTTCTCATCTTTAGAGAGATCAAATGAAAAAATGGTATTTCAATTAGGTATCATTAGAGTCCCATTGATTGGAAAGGGTTTACTGTTAGGATAGACTATGTTAGATACAGTACCTTGGTTTGTATTCAATGGTTTTACATCCTTAAATCAGAATTTCTATTCTTGTGAAAAAGTAATACAAATTGCCAAAATTTTAGTTTTGTTTTTGTAAGCCATACACAAACCACTTAATTTATAGCTTAATTAATTTGGGCATTGCTGTAGCTTCAAATCACAAAGAAAGCAATTCTTAGATACTGATGCAAATGATATGTTTTTCAGTAATCACTGCTGTTTTTAAAATAAAATTTAAAGATCATATAGTACAATCAACAATTATAAGGTTTCTTTACAAAGAACGTAAACAAAAAACACAACGATTTATTTTTCAACGTTAAGACACATAGTCAGATAGTCCCAACAGTTCTGCATTCTGTTTCTATAGACACATATTCATATATTTAAAAATAAAGATAAGATTAATAAGCCTATTTATACCTTTTCCATTATAAAGAAATAGCACAAATAACTTATTATCAAAAACAAATGGAGATTTGAAAAGTTAACTATTTTGTAAGCAAATTCAAGAGGATTTATGTTACGTGATAGTCAGAAAAATTATCTATAAATATTATATATAGTTTGGTATGACACTGCAAAGCCAATATCATTATTACAAATCCTGGCATATTATAAATATCAAATCAAAATCTGAATATCCTGAAATGTAGTTACTAGTATAGAGTGTGAAAGATCCATCTTGGTGTGGTGATTAAGGCACCAGCTAGAAACTGGGAAATTAAGTTCTAGTCCTACCTTTGGCATGAGTCCAGCTAGGGGGCTTAAGGCCAATCTCTCTCAGCCCTTGAAGGAGGCAAGCCACTTCTAAAAAATCTTGCCAAGAAAACTGCAGGGACTAGCCCACACAGTTGTCTATCCAGGATGTTCCCAACCTAAAGGGAATTATTATTATACATTGCACAGCCAGCCAGATGATTAAACTGGATTTGGCATTTTTATCTACCTATCAAGATTTCCCCAAGGACTTGGGATTATTGCATTTATTGTGCTTCTTTACTATGTTGTATTTTTGTGTGCCACATGAATTTCTGAAGTAATTAAGATAACTGCAAAAAATAAAACCAAAATAATTCCTATGCTAACAATATTAAGAGGACACTGTTGATCTCCATATACCAAAATAATCCACCAACATACAAGCAGGAGGTATTTGCATGCTTGAGGATTTAACAATTTATCCTCTTGCACAAAATATCTCCCTTTTAGACTGATATAACTAGCTTTTACATCTGCTCTGAGAACAGAAACTGTACTAATGGCCCCACCAGAAGATATTAATCTGGAGTGGAACAGCGGCAATGGTATTGGAACTGTTTTCCTGGATCTTTTAGTGGCATTTATTACATCAGTCATGAATATTTATGTGCATAATAGGACTGAGAGGGAGCAAAAACAGTCTGTTGGAATCATTCAATGGGCTTTTATGTTTCTTTCCCTATTTAGCATGGACCAACCTGTTCTATCTGTGCAGTGTTGGCAAATTAAGTCAAATCTATAAAAAGTCCAGATGTCTGGAGTTGAAATTAGTTTAGAATTATATACAATTATAATTTTCCAGTTTTAATTTATCTAATTAAATAAATGAATGCAACTTTGCACAAATGAAAATGGAAGCTTATGCAAATTAGTAGTTCTCATATATCCATCAACTTTCATTGACTTTTCTCCTTATTTTCGAACCAACCCAAACCTGTCAAGAATTGTATTTCAATGAACAATCCTAGGCCAATTCAAAAGATTTCAAAAACTGTCTTCCGCAGCTGGGATTGAATTTAATGAAACACAAAAGAGGAATAAAGTGAGAAGGAGGACATGATAATTTAGCTTTTATAGGCATAAACAATGTTTACATCTTTGGGATTGAATATACGGTATATAAACAGAACCAAATCTAAAAAAAATAGCTTTTAAATAATTAATGGTATTAATACATACCATATGTTGGTGTACTTTCTCTTCTTCCAGAACTACTTGTTCTTCCTTTCTCATATTCATAACAATACAAAATGGCATCTTCTTCAACAACATTAAAACGCTTTCGATATTCTTGGTCAAGAAATGAATTTGGAGATTCAGATCCTTTATGTACTGGCTTTCCCACTAGGTGTCTTCCAGTATCGTCACATGGAAGGTTCCCCTTCTCATCTCTGTAACAAAACCTATTTTTAGGTGCTTAAAAATGAAAGTGATTATTACTGCTTATGCTGTGCTATATTATTATATAAATATTGCAGATTTTCATTAACTAACATTAAATATTTCAGTGACTCCTATTTAACCCATGCTTGTTTATTGCAAGCAGTTAGGAGAATAAAAGTTTTAAAACCCATGAAAAGCAAATAATTGTGCTTAGACTTGTTCTATTCCTAGGAATTTTTCAATGGCAAGTATTTGGAAGGACTGTACAATTTATGTTGTAGTGTGAATGCAATAGGACTTTTTGATTTATTTAACGAGGTATAACTAGAAATGCCCCTTCATGGATTACTGCCTTGTCGTGGCGAAGGGGCTTGCGTAATTCAATGAAGCTATGAGCTATGCCGTGCAGGGCCACCCAAGACGGACAGGTCATAGCCGAGAGTTCTGACAAAACGTGATCCACTGGAGAAGGAAATGGCAACCCACTCCAGTATCTTTGCCATGAAAACCCTATGGACAGTACCAAAAGGCAAAACGATATGACGCTGGAAGATGAGCCCCTCAGGTCGGAAGGCGTCCAATATGCTACTGGGGAAGAGCAGAGGGCTAGTACTAGTAGCGCCAGAAAGAATGAAGCGACTGGGCCAAAGCCGAAAGGACGCTCAGCTGTGGATATGTCTGGTGGTGAAAGGAAAGTCCGATGCTGTAAAGATTTTTTCTCCATAGGAACCTGGAATGTAAGATCCATGAATCAAGGAAAGCTGGACGTGTTCAAACAAGAGATGACAAGACTAAACATTGACATCTTAGGTATCAGCGAACTAAAATGGACAGGAATGGGTGAATTTAATTCAGATGACCATCAGGTATACTACTGCGGGCAAGAATCCCTCAGAAGAAATGGCGTAGCCTTCATAGTCAATAAAAAAATAGGAAAAGCAATACTGGGATACAATCCTCAAAATGACAGAATGATCTCAGTTCGAATCCAAGGCAAACCATTCAATATCACAGTAGTCCAAGTCTATGCCCCAACCACCGGTGCTGAAGAGGATGAAATTGACCGGTTCTACGAAGCCCTACAGCACCTTATAGAACTAACACCAAAAAATGATGTTCTTATCATCATGGGGGATTGGAATGCTAAAGTAGGAAGCCAAAAGATAACTGGAATAACAGGCAAGTTTGGCCTTGGAGTACAAAATGAAGCAGGGCACAGGCTGATAGAATTTTGTCAAGAGAATACGATGGTCATAGCAAACACTCTTTTCCAACAACCCAAGAGACGGCTCTACACATGGACATCACCAGACGGTCAACACAGAAATCAGATTGACTATATGCTCTGCAGCCAAAGATGGAGAAGCTCTATACAGTCAGTAAAAACAAGACCAGGAGCTGACTGTGGCTCAGACCATGAGCTTCTTGTTGCAAAGTTTAGGCTTAAATTAAAGAAAGTAGGGAAAAGCGCTAGGCCAGTCAGGTATGAATTAAATCATATCCCTGTTGAATATACAGTAGAGGTGACAAATAGATTTAAGGAATTAGATCTCATAGACAGAGTGCCTGAAGAACTATGGACAGAGGTTCGTGACATTGTACAACAGGTAGCAACCAAAACCATCCCAAAGAAAAAGAAATGCAAGAAAGCAAAATGGCTGTCTGAGGAAGCTTTGCAAATAGCTGAGGAAAGGAGGGAAGCGAAAGGCAAGGGAGAAAAACATAGATATGCCCAATTGAATGCAGAATTCCAGAGAATAGCTAGAAGAGATAAGAATGCCTTCTTAAATGAACAATGCAAAGAAATAGAAGAAAACAATAGAATAGGGAGGACCAGAGATCTTTTCAAGAAAATTGGAGAGATGAAGGGAACGTTTAATGCAAAAATGGGCATGATAAAGGACCAAAATGGCAGGGACCTAACAGAGGCAGAAGAGATTAAGAAGAGGTGGCAAAATTACACAGAAGAACTATAAAAGAATGAGCTTAACGTCCCTGATAATCACAATGAGGTGGTCACTGACCTCGAGCCAGACATCCTAGAATGTGAAGTGAAGTGGGCCTTAGAAAAGCTGAGCAACAACAAAGCTAGTGGAGGTGACAGTATTCCAGCTGAGCTATTCAAAATCTTAAAAGACAGTGCAGTAAAAGTGCTACACTCAATTTGCCAGCAAATTTGGAAAACTCAACAGTGGCCACAGGATTGGAAAAGATCAGTTTACATTCCAATTCCAAAGAAAGGCAGTGCCAAAGAATGTTCAAACTATCGCACCATTGCACTCATTTCTCATGCTAGTAAAGTCATGCTTAAAATCCTACAAGCTAGACTTCAGCAGTATGTGGATCGAGAACTACCAGAAGTACAGGCAGGATTTCGAAGAGGCAGAGGAACTAGAGATCAAATTGCCAACATACGCTGGATCATGGAGAAAGCTAGGGAGTTCCAGAAAAACATCTACTTCTGCTTCATTGACTATGCTAAAGCCTTTGATTGTGTGGATCATAACAAACTCTGGCAAGTTCTTAAAGAGATGGGAGTACCAGACCATCTTATTTGTCTCTTGAGAAACCTATATGCGGGTCAAGAAGCAACAGTGAGAACTGGACACGGAACCACTGATTGGTTCAAAATTGGGAAAGGAGTCCGGCAAGGCTGTATACTGTCGCCCTGCCTATTTAACTTATATGCAGAGCACATCATGAGAAAGGCAGGGCTAGATGAATCAAAAGTTGGAATTAAGATTGCCGGAAGAAATATCAACAACCTAAGATACGCAGATGATACCACTCTAATGGCAGAAAGTGAAGAAGAACTAAAGAGCCTCTTGTTGCAGGTGAAGAAGGAGAGTGCAAAACTTGGGTTGAAACTTAACATTAAGAAAACCAAGATCATGGCATCTGGCCCTCTCAATTCCTGGCAAATAGATGGGGAAGAAATGGAAGTAGTGACAGATTTTATTTTCCTGGGCTCCAAGATCACTGCAGATGGGGACTGTAGCCAAGAAATTAAAAGACGCTTGCTCCTGGGGAGGAAAGCCATGGCAAATCTAGACAGCACACTAAAAAGCAGAGACATCACCCTGTCAACAAAAGTGCGTATAGTCAAGGCTATGGTCTTCCCAGTTGCAATGTATGGCAGTGAAAGTTGGACCATAAGAAAGGCTGAGCGCCAAAGAATTGAGGCCTTTGAACTATGGTGCTGGAGAAGACTCCTGCGAGTCCCTTGGACTGCAAGGCGATCAAACCGGTCAGTCCTAGAGGAGATCAATCCTGACTGCTCTTTAGAAGGCCAGATCCTGAAGCTAAAACTCAAATACTTTGGCCACCTAATGAGAAGGAAGGACTCACTGGAGAAGAGCCTAATGCTGGGAAAGATCGAGGGCAATAGAAGAATGGGACGACAGAGAATGAGGTGGCTGGATGGAGTCACTGAAGCAGTAGGCGTGAGCTTAAATGGACTCCAGAAGATGGTAGAGGACAGGAAGGCCTGGAGGAATGTTGTCCATAGGGTCGCGATGGGTCGGACACGACTTCGCAGCTAACAACAACAACAACAACAACTAGAAATGGTTGCTGCAATCAATCATATTATGCAGTGAGGAACTTATCTGCCTTTTGGAACTTAAATATCCAGCATTCTATAATCAATAATATCAGAACTTTATATGAACTTATATTTGTATGCCTGGATTGTCCCATCTGGCAACATATGTCTTACAGATTCACATCTAAGTTTTTTAATATATCCATTTTCTTTCTTCATTTCTTCATTTGTTGTTGCTCTGTATTTTTCTTTCTAACCAGATGAATCAAATCCTGATATAGCAGTAATATTCAGAAAATTCTTGAAATACTTTCAGTTGTTGGGCTGTTGGTTTGCAGCCAAATCGCCAAGCTCGGAGAGCAAACCAACAGCCCAACTACCAACCCGAGCTACTAATATTCAAACACATCTCAACTTTCAGTTGTGAAAATAACAAGGCTAGCATGTCATATTCTTCAATGAATGAATCTGGAGCACACACTCTTTTTCTGACTTCCTTGGTGGAAGGGCAGGTTATACAACAGAATCATGTTCTTGTCTGAAAGTTTGTATCATGAAATTAAGAGCTCCTATTGTAAACATTTCTCTAAGTAAAACAAAATGCTTTTCTTAATGGCAACTGGGATTCCCTCTCCCTTTTTGTGATGTAGCTTTTTTGCTATCCTTTATGGCAGGCATGTCAAACTCACGACGTCACGTAATGTTGCATGATGTATTGGGACTTCTTCCCCATTGCTGGCAATGGGATGGGTGCAGTTTTGTCGTGATGCATCTGGCCCATGGGCCGGGAGTTTGACATGCCTGCTTTATGGTTTATGTTTTCCTTTATCTTGAAACTAGTTATACAATGACTCTTCTAACTTCAATTCAGAAATAATAATACGCAACTTGCAACTCTGAGCAAGGCATTGCATCTATCTAGCACAAAATCCAGTGGCCTATACTTTTCCAATTGCAACAAAGAGCAGTAGCATTATTTTTTTTTTTAAAAAAAGGATCCTTTTTAACGTGAATAAATTTGTTCTATGAGTTAATATTTGAATATTGTGCCTGATAATAGTTTTTTTCACTTTCAGTTCCACATAAGTGTATTGAAACTTTTTTAAGTAGGTGAGCTAGCTTTTTTGGGGGTGGAGGAAGGAGTACGGATATTGAAGCCAATTAATATCCAGTTGCAAAAAATGCAAATTGAGAGAAGGCAATGTGCCAAAATATAAAAAGGAATTAAGATGATATATGGGTTTTGGACACTGAATGGTTAATGAACTGTTAATACCTTTCTTCTTTTACTTATATAGTACTGCCATGCTCATAATATAGTAATGATGGTTTCACATTCTTTTTTCCCCTCCTAGACATGGATTACTGCATATTCTTATAACCCTGAGTAAAATTAAGAGTATGATCAATTGTGATAATTCACCTGGGAATATAAGGCTCTGCTGGAGGTGGTGGTATGTAGAGGTCCTGGAGGGCTGAGCTGTCTCTTTTAGTAGGTGTGCTGACAGTACTGGACGGTGTTGCAACACTGCTTGTAGGGCTTCTAGATACAAGTGGCTGGTTAAAACAAAGCAAAATGATTTAAAGTCATATCTAGTTATCTTTTTATATTACAATAAATTAAGCATATATAATCTTGGAAAAGGTAATGCTAATAAATTAAGAAACATCAGCTTCAGCTTAACTGGGGAATGACTTTTTAATTTTGTATATTTTGAACTGCTGCAATTCTCCATTTATATGTTGCAGATTTCCTGTACTGGAGCATTTGCTCTTCATGCCTTAAAATCAAATCCAATATAAATTGATCTGTAAGTACTCCCAACATGACATATTTTGATTTATAACTTAATAGAAATCATATAAATTATATTTTGGCAGGTTTATCCAGCAATCTTGCTCAAATTTCACTTCTTTAATTATTACCATATTTTAATTTCAATAATTTACAGAGCTGGCTAAACTACTGAAGTGCTTTCTTTTGGGGAAAATGTTATTATCCCCAGCTGTTCAAATACAAATATCATTTTAAGACAATGATTTCATTACATGTAAGCAGATATTGGTTTTATGATTGCCAGATATTCATGTAATCAGAGAAGCCATTTAGGAAAATATTTATTGGGATTTTCTGAACAGCATTATACAAATGGATAAATGTATTGAAAGACAAGAGAACACAAATATTACATTTTGGGAACTGTCAATAGAAGAAATGTGAACCCAGCTTTTAGAAATAGAAAGCACACATGAATGTAAACCAGGCTTCAATTTAGAGTTCTCAAAATATATTATTTTTGGGCTACAAGTCACATTATTCTCTAATAATTTAGCCTCATAAAACTTAGGAAAGCTTACATTGTAAGAATTAAGAAAAATTATTTGTTGCAAGCTTTCATGATTTTCCATAAAGAAAAATCAGGTCTCATTTTCCAAATATTATTATACTTTTGTAGAAGATATGCTGTTTGTCCAAGGTTTAAAGTGTATAACAAAGATTAAAGTATAAAATCTGCCTTATCGTGTAGAATAGATTTGAATATAGTATAGTGAAATGTAATGGAGACACACATAAAAATGGAACAGATATACATCAGTATGAACATAAAAATGTACATCAAGAATTTAAAGAAGAAAATAGAGCTTCCCCTATATACTTCATTTGGCTAAATAGAGAAACACTTGAAATATTTACTAAAATATATTATTCTATACACCAGACAAGCAAGTAAAAATCAGCACTATTTTTTTGTCCTGATGAATAGGAAGAGAGAAAAATCTCAAGCAAAAAGTATTAAATTCCTCTTGACTCTTAAAACATTTTCACTGGAGAGTACATAATTAGCAGCCATATAATGCTATCTATCATAAATTATTTTCATTAAATAGGAGAGGGGAATTTATTGATGTGCTTCTCCATTATGATTAAAACCACTTTAAGGTACATAAGCAACACATGGAGTACAGAATTCACCTAAATTTGTGAATTATTTGTTTTTTGTGGGTTTCATTTGTTTTCATCATTATGAATTTTTATAATGTATAAAATTACATTAGCATTTGAGCAATCTTTTTAGAAAGACTTAGACTGACTTCAGTTAGGAGAAGATTGTTTTCAACAGCCAGAGTGATGCAAAATGGCATAGCCTTCTAGCTTCTTTTGCAGAAACCCCAATGAATCAAAATGCCCCCCCACACACATACACAACCACACACAAACCCAAACCTGTTGACTGGGCTACTAGCAACTGTACTGTATATAGCTAGTCATTAGGATTAAAGTTAGAGTTCACACTTCACACTTTCTACCTTAAGTAATTGAAAAGGTTTAAAAAGAAGTCAATGTCAGATGGAGCTGATAAGCTAAAATTCATACTAACAAAGCACTGGTTTCATCTGAACCACATAGTAACCCCAGATAATAAAGTCTCTTTTAGGTCCATATTAGAATAATTTAAATATTTGAACATTTTCAATTTTAGCCTATCTTCACAATAATCAAAACAGGAGTTGACTGAAGCTGAAATCAGTATATTGCCACAGAGACAGTTAAAATGGGAATTATCAGACTAGGCAGAGAAAATGTGTTGTTTGCACCATTTAAGCCTCAAATAACAATTTTGTCTCCAGGAACACCCCCAAAGCTGAGTCCCAATCCTTTGGGAACATACTAGATCCTATTCCCTAGACAGATGAATGGCCCTTCAACATTATTTCCATCTTGTCTTACATTTTTGACTTGCTTCTATAAACATTAACTATCCATTCTGGTGACAGAAAGAAGAGATGAATCTGGTTAAGCATGGAAGATACGTTATGATAGAGCTGCTGCTAGAAGGTAAAAAGACGCTTTTAGTTGGATTATATGCTCCTAATCAACAACAAGCTGACTTTTTTAGCTTACTTCATACAAAGCTTACCCAGTTGGATTATAAATCTTTTATTTTTATGGGGGATTGGAATGGTGTTTTGGATGTACAGATGGACAAGGCTGGAGCTTTTAAGCGCGTCCCAAGTCATGCTAGACTGCCTAAATCCTTTTTTGAAATGAAGGATGACTTGGAACTGCGAGATATCTGGCGCGAGAGACATTTGCAGGAAAAGGATTATACTTTTTATTCTGACAGACATCAATCTTTTTCCAGGATTGATTTTATTTTGTTGACTAATGATTTTTTTTTAAGGACCAAAAAGGTGAAGATTTGTGCAAGAACTATCTCTGATCATAGTCCAGTTTGGCTAGAGATTGATAAGGAGAATAGAGACAGGCGCTCATGGCGCGTAAACGAGAATTTGTTTAGAAATCAGAGAAATGTGGAAGAATGTAAACAGCGGATGAAGGATTTTTTTGAAATTAATATGAATAAGGGCACCTCTATGGACATGGTTTGGGATGCTAGCAAGGCCTATATGAGAGGGGTGTTGATATATATGAATAATAAACATAGACGTGCTGTGGAAGCTAGGAGGAAAGAACTGGAGAATGAAATAAAGGAAAAAGAAAAGGCTTTGATTTTGAATTCAGAGGATGTGAAGACTAAGGAGGCTATTAAACTGTTAAGAGGACAATTTGATAAATTAATGGCTGACCAAGTGGCAACCAATTTGCGGTTTGCCAGGCATAATACTTTTTGCAACGCTAATAAACCAGGTAGATGGTTAGCTTATAGACTGAGAAAAAAACAAAGGGCTTCTAATATAGACAAAATTGAGTATAAAGGAAGGGTTGTGTTTCAACAGGATCTTATCAAGGATGCTTTTGTGGATTTTTATTCTAAATTATATGCTAAGGAGAAGATTAATGAAAAAGACATTGATATATATTTGGAGAATGCTAGCATCCCGGTTCTTACGCAAATACAAAAAGAGGAGATTAACCAATTAATTACAGAAGAAGAAATTTTTACAGCAATTAAGGAATTGAAGGTGGATAAAGCACCAGGTACGGATGGTTTGTCTGCGGCTTACTACAAAAATTTACAATTAGAGATGATCAAACCGTTAAAGGAACTGTTCCAGACAATCCAGAGGGGGGGAAAGGTGCCACCGTCCTGGAGAACAGCTTTTATTTCTTTGATTCCGAAGGAAGACCAAGATGTTACTCAAGTTAAAAATTATAGACCGATATCACTATTAAATATAGATTACAAGATATTTGCTAAGGTTTTGGCTAATAGACTGATGAGGGTTCTGCAACAGGTGATTCATGGGGACCAAATGGGGTTTATTAGTGGTAGACAAATGAAAAATAATGTGAGGCATATAGTTGATGTGTTAGAGTTTTTGGAAAGGAACAACCAGATCCCTGCGGTGCTAATTTTTCTAGATGCTGAAAAAGCTTTTGATCAATTGAATTGGCAATTTTTGATGAAAGTTTTAGATAAAATGGATTTTGGGGAAAAATTTTTACAACCGATTAGGGCATTATATCAAAAACAAACTGCCCGAATTATAGTTAATAATAGTCTGACAGAAGCATGTAATATTGAGAAGGGCACAAGGCAAGGGTGTCCGTTATCGCCCTTGTTATTTGTGTTAACATTAGAGATATTATTGGTTAAAATACGGAATTCGGAAAAAATTAAGGGGATACAAATTAGAGATCAGGATTATAGATTGAGAGCATTTGCAGATGATCTGGTTGTTACAGTGACCCAGCCAGAGAACTCTGTTGTGGACCTGATGGAGATAATAACACAATATGGGAAGGTTTCTGGATTTAAAGTTAATATACAGAAAACCAAAATTTTGGCCAAAAATATGACAGTTTCGCAAAAGGCTCTCTTAGAAGGATTAACTGGATTTGTGATTGTTAAAAGGGTTAAATATTTGGGGGTGCTTTTGTCGCCCTCTAATACAAAGTTATATAAAAATAATTATGAAAAATTATGGGGGAAAATTCAAAAAGAATTGGAGAGTTGGGAAAAATTGCAATTGTCTTTGTTGGGACAGATTGCAGCAGTGAAAATGAATGTCCTGCCTAAATTTTTATTTTTATTTCAAATGATACCGATTCTTAAGAAAGATTCTAATTTGGAGGAATGGCAGCGAGGTATCAATAAATTTGTCTGGGCAGGGAAAAGGCCACGAGTTAAACTTAAGATTATGCAGGATACCCGTGAGAGAGGTGGTCTTAAAATGCCTAATTTTAAACTATATTATGAAGCTGCTGCATTAGCAGGAATAAGTGATTGGATTAATTTGACACAAGAGAGATTATTAAATCTTGAGGGCCACGATTTGTTGTTTGGCTGGCATGCATATCTGTTGTATGACAAGAAGGTAGACAATGTGTTTAGAGTGCATATTTTAAGACAGGCATTGTTGAGAGTTTGGAAGAAGTATAGACATAAGTTAGATTGCAAGATACCACTGTGGGCAATTCCAAAACACGCAATAGAAAATATACATGCTGGTTTCAAACATGATGTGACTACGTACAAGGAGATCCTAAGCTTGGAAAGAAATGTTTGGTGTTTGAAATCATATAGCCTCTTGCGAGAAGAGAAGGTTGTTCAAAATTGGTTTCAATATACTCAGTTACGGGCCAGGTGGAAAGAAGACCAGAAAAATGGTTTTACAATGACTGATGAAAATTTGATAAAGCAAATCAGAAATCAGGGATCAGCACATATTAAACGGATATATCTTGCGTTGATAGAGATTGATTCAGAAACAGAACTTGTTAAGGATTGTATGATAAAATGGGCCCAAAATATCCAGGAAGTTATCACAATGGACACGTGGGAAAAGATATGGGTGAGGAATGTAAAATTTACACAAGCTCAAAATCTAAGAGAGAATTTTTACAAAATGTTTTATAGATGGCATTTAGATCCTAAAAAGCTTGCAAGTATGTATCCGAATTATCAGCCTAAATGTTGGAGGTGCGGTGATGAAGACGCAACATATTTTCATATATGGTGGACTTGTAAAAAGGTTAAGGCCTTTTGGATAAAAGTCTGGTGGAACATGCAGAAGATTTTTAAACAGAGGATAAAGTTTTGTCCGCAACTTTTTTTGTTGGGAATAATTATAAATGCTACAGTTGTGGACACTAAGTTGATGTTGAATTTAATTACGGCAGCAAGACTCTTGATAGGTCAGTACTGGAAGAAAGAGGAACTGCCGACTATAGGAGAATGGACTTTAAAGGTTTCTGACCTGGCTGAGATGGCGAAGATTTCGGCCTATTTGAAAGATCACTCGCAAGAACGCTATATTATGGAATGGAGAAAATGGATTGAGTTTATCCAGAACAAGTATAGGGTTAAGAAGTTTCATGTAGCATTTGAATAAGTCTTCTTTCTTTTCTTCTTTTTCTATTTTTGTTTTCTATATATATTTAATATTACTAAGGTTTGTTTTATCCTATATAAGCTAGAGAGTGATGGATTTTAGAGTTTATGGTTGTTAGTATATGGTTGTTTATGATTGTTTTTTTATATATACCTTGTATTTAGCTCTGGGAAGTCGGGGGGGGAGGGGGGGAGGGGGGAGAGGTAGGGGGGGAGGGAGAAGGGGGGATTTTTTTTAAAGAAAAAATTGTATGTTAAAACTTTTCAATAAAAAAAAAAAGAAAGAAGAGATGAATCTGGCTGTCATCTACATATGAACGACTCTACAATTCACAGGTAATTTTCCTTGACTCTGAATAGCTTTTCAAGCAATAGTACATGATTTCACAACAAATTTTCCTCATTTTCGTGTAGCATCCCAGTATGCAGGTAGTCCTTGACTTATGACCACAATTGGGACTGGAATTTCCTTCACCAATTTTACAATATATTTTGCCTTGGTCATTAAGTGAATCTGGGTTCTCCTATTACTTGGCTTGTTGGAAGCCCCCTGGGAAGGTCACAAATGGTGATCATGTGACCCAGCTGTAACTGTTTTAATCCATTGTAAATTCATGCCAGTTGCCAAGTGCCCTGATTTTGATCACATGACCACAGGTATGTAGTAAGTATCCTAATCACTTAATATCATTTAATATAATGTTACACTTTCATTTTATTGATAAAACAAACAATGGTTACCCAAAAGAAGCTATAAGAAAATATCATAGACACACTCACAAACAAGAAATACACAATATAAATAGATCCCATTTAATAATACTATGATATTGTATTGGAAACAGACTAGCTGCTATGAAAACTGCATGCTTTCCCATAGATTAATTCTGGTACATGATTAATGTGGCACTGGTAACAATGATAAAATGTATCTTTACTTAAATCATAATTTATGTGTTAGAGCAGATTTATTTCCTGCTATTTTTCATTTCTTTTTCATCAATAATGCACAGTAAAATTTATTATAGGTTTAAGATAATTTGTGTCCTAGGAATTATATTATATAAGTAAAGTAGTCAAATTTACAAAAACAGAGTTGAGCAGGCTGAATTAACAAATTAAAATTCTACTTCTTAACAATGTAAATGCATTGCACATAAGTTATTAAACTTATTTTATAAAGATATTTCCAGAAAACCTTTTGGGATTGATTACCATGGAGCCACCAGCCCCAGATTGTTTTTTATTATATGTATGGGACGCGGTGGCTCAGTGGGTTAGGACGCTGAGCTTGTCGATCAGAAGGTCGGCAGTTTGGCGGGTCGAATCCCGAGTGCCGCGTAACAGAGTGAGCGCCTGTTACTCGTCCCAGCTTCTGCCAACCTAGCAGTTCGAAAGCACGTAAAAATGCAAGTAGAAAAATAGGGACCACTATGGTGGGAAGGTAACAGCGTTCCATGCGCCTTTGGTGTCTAGTCATGCCGGCCACATGACCACGGAGACGTCCTCGGACAAGCGCTGGCTCTTCGGCTTTGAAACGGAGATGAGCACCGGCCCCTAGAGTTGGAAATGACTAGCACGCATGTGCGGGGGAACCTTTACCTTTACCTTTATTACATTGTATAATAGTTGGTTGCACAGTCAAGCAGATATTTAAACTGGATTTGTCATTTTTATCCATCTATTGAGCTGGGAAAGGCACTTATTTTATGATGATGTTAAAGGTATCATCATAGACTATAAGCTGTTCCTAGGAAATATGCATTTGCAATTAATTGATGATGATTTTGTCAAGGCCTTATTATTAATAATAACATGTATATGCTGCCTAACTCACATAATAAATTAACAGTTTGGTATATTCCATATTATTAAGAGTCCTAATCAATTTCAGTAATAGGTGAATCTTTTAAAAAACAAATAAAAAACAAAACTGAAATATAACTTTATAAAATTCTGTTTAAGTTTGTGCTTGTTCCATTTTCAGATACAATTAAGAAACAGAGAAATACTATGTTCAATGTCAGTAAGAATACAAATATGGAAAATTCTGTTCCTTTACCCAATATTACAGATGGGAAAAAAATCCCATTCCATTATAGCACACTTGTTTTTAAATCTTAAACTGGTATTGATTAAGATCAAATATATTTTCATAAACTGGTTGAAAGAAATGGGAGATGCTGCTAATCATCTGTAGAATAATGAAACTATGCTTACATTCAAAGGTATAGAGCAAAACAAAGCTTAGGAAGAATACATTTCCACAGGCATCATTCCTACCATAAGAATAGCATGTTGTCCATTTAAAGAAACAGAATGTAAGGAAAACATTTTCATTCAAGTCATCAACCAGCCCTGTATTATTGCTCCTTTTTTGCTCCCCAACTTACCATGAGAGAAGGTTTCAGTCAATCTATAGATAATCACAACACATTGCAAGTAACATAGGTAGATATGCAGCTAAAGGTGTATTACTCAGTTCTCATATCAATAGAAACTATTTATCAATCAATCACATATCTATTCAGTATATATGGCTGCCCATCTATCCAAAAAAACTCTGGGTGGCAAAAGAAGATAAAAACAAAGAATTCCATTAAGCAAACAAGAATCCTGAAACAAATAACAAATAAAACTCTATTCAGGCTCAGTAAAACCACAAAACCATTAATCACATGAATACACACAGCCCTATTAATATCCCGACTTGAACAACTGAGTCTAGTAGTCTTGACAAGATGGCGGACGTGCAGGCGGATCTGTTTGAGTGAGCTCTGCAAGTCTCAGAAAATAGGTGTCCTAGGAGCCCCCCAGGGGTGTTTACACCCTCTGGGTTGGGGGGATAGTGAGCGCAATTGTTTAGGCAGCTGAAGGATGAAGGTTTTGGACTCCGTTAGCTGCCAGCTCTGCCGTTTTTTCGACTGGATGTTGGCGGCGCCTACCTGCTCTCTCGGGCGTTTTTCAGGTCGTTTTCGCGGGCCTGGTGGTTGCGGCGGCCGGCGGCTTCGGCAGCGGCGTCTTCGGCGGTGTCGGACCCGGCGTTCACGGGGGGTCCCTGGCTGCTGGCGGCCCTGGTGGCCTTGGCGGAGGCGTTTCAGGCCGTTCCGGGCCGCTTCTGTGGCCGGCTTGGTCTTTCGCGGCTCTCCCTCGGCTATGGCGACGGCGGCGTTGTTGGTACGTTCCGGAGACGACGGGGACGGCGGCGGCGGCGGCGTTCTCCGGGGCCGTCCTGGGCCTGCCTTTCCATCGACCGTTCGCTGGGCGTCCTCGGCGGTTGCGGAGCTGGCCTTCGGATGGTCCCTCGCTTCTGGCGGTTTCGGTGGAGGCGTTTCGGGCCGTTCGGGCCGCTCCTGTGGTCGGCCTCGTCTCCCTCGGCTGTGGCGGCGGCGGCGTTCCTGGCTCGCTTGGATGGCGACGGGGATGGCGGCGGCGGCGGCGTTGTGCCGGGGCCGCTTTAGACCTCCCTTTCCATCGATTGTTTATTCTCGGCTCCATCAGCGTCCTGGCGGCGGCAGCAATGGCGGCGGCGTCTGCAGCAACGCTCCGGTGGTGGCGGTGGCCCTGGTGGCTCAGCGGTGACGCTGTAATCAACTTATTGTTTCCTCTGCCTGCTTTGCTCTTTTTGGATGGCCTGGTACTCTTACTGCTGTTGGTGGCCTCGAGGGTTCCTGGGCTAGCCGGTTAATGCCGGTGGATCCCAGTGGAGCCCAGTGGTCCCTTGGAAGATCTATGTTTCCCGTGACACCAGTTGTGACTCTGGTTGGTGCCATTGGATTTGTGGACCTAAAAGAACTAGATAATTTGGAAGACCCCAATGATTGCAGAATTGGCCATGATCAACTTTTTCGAAGGACAGAGCAGCGGAGGATTTGGCCACCTAGTAGTGCAGACTTTGATGATGTAATACACTATTTCATCCCTGCCTTCGGACTGTTCTCTATTGCCATTCACATATCGGCCCCAAAGGATTCAGAGTCCCCTGGGTACTGGCCACAGTGAGAGGGTGGCCTGAACTTACATCTGCTGCCCCTAGAGGTGAGAGCTCTGGGGGACATGCTGTACCCAGGATGGATGTTTCGGACTATTTCCCCCTGGTATAGGCTTTCCAACTGTCGTGAGAGGGCGGTGGTTGGCCTGTCCTGGGGTGACACCCAGCTGAGTGGCAGTGGCTGGGTGGAGGCTCGGGACATCTATTTGCTCTCTGTTTGGTTCCTCCTTAAATCAACTGATTATGGACTGCCTATATCTGGACTGCTTTATGCCTTGTTTTAGGTACTCCTCTACGGACTTGCTCGCCCTCAGGGGTGCTCCCCCTTCCTGGAGGCGGCCCGCCTTTCCAGCCGAGCATAATCTCGAGGAAGGTCCCATCTATTGGGATCCTGAGAGATGGCCGGGCACGGTTATGGGCCTCCGACGTAAACCTAACAGGAGGTCCTTGATTTGTTTTCTGTCAAAATTTTTTCGGGGGTTAGGGAGGAGGGAGGGTTCTTTTTTTGGTTGTTTGGACGAGGGGGGCAGTCCAACTACCTTTGTTCAGGCTAGTGCTGAGGCTGATCGCGGAGGGGAGGAGCGGGGGTCGGCTGCTTCTGGGGCTCCAGGGCCAGTCGTGGGATGGTCCATTCCCACGACGATAGGGAATGGCAGCAGGTGTAGGAACAGAGGGCCGTATCGGTCTCAGGGAAGGCCTCTCCGCTGCTTACAAGCGGTGAGGCACTCCGACCCTCTGGTTCCGCCCCGAGGTCCCGGGAGTGAGGATGTGCAGCCTCCTGAGCTCCGGCTGGTGTATTTGAATGCCAGGTCGGTCGTTAATAAGGCTCCTCTCATTCGAGACTTGGTCGAGGGTGAGCAGGCTGACCTGGCTTGCATCACGGAGACCTGGTTGGGCCCAGAGGGCGGTGTTCCTCTGGTTGACCTTTGCCCACCAGGTTTCCGGGTGCTGCACCGGCCTCGGGCTCAGGGTAGGGGTGGGGGAGTGGCTGTTGTTGTGAGGGAGACCTTGTGTCCGCGGGAGGCCACCGTTCCCCAGACAGTCGGGTGTGAGTCTCTCTTTTTGAGATGCGGCCCTGGTGCGCAGTTGGGCTTGCTGCTGGTGTACCTTTCGCCTAGTCACGCAGCAGCAGCCCTGCCTGAGCTGCTTGATGTCCTCTCTGGGCTGGTGGTTGAGTTCCCGAAACTTATAGTTTTGGGGGACTTCAACCTACCATCGCTGGGAGGATCATCTGAGTTGGCTCGGGAGTTCATGGCTTCCATGACGGCCATGGACCTGACGCAAGTAATTACGGGACCGACTCATGAAGGAGGCCACACCCTTGACCTTGTTTTCTTGTCTGGACGGTGGTTAGATGATCTTGGTGGGGGCTTTCCAATTATTATGCCCCTGTCATGGACCGATCATCATCTCCTGCGGCTGGTCTTCCGTTTTGCCACCCCCCGCCGTGGGTGCTTGGAACCACTTAAATGGTACCGCCCCAGACGCTTAATGGATCCCCAGAGGTTCCAGGCGGCGCTGGGGTCCCCACCTGCCTCCCTCGCTCACAGCTCGGCCGAGGCCTTAGTGGAAGCCTGGGAAAGGACGGCCACTGAGGCCCTTGACCGAGTTGTACCCTTGCGGCCCCTGACCCGGTGCAGATCCCGCCGGGCTCCATGGTTTTCTGCGGAGCTCCGGGAGATGAAGCGTCGGAGACGGGGCCTAGAGAACGGTTGGAGGTCCAGCCGATCCGAACCCGACCGATTGCGACTAAGAGCCTTTATTAGGTCTTATCTCGCTGCAATTAGGGAGGCGAGGTCCAACCACTTCGCCACCCTTATTGCGTCCGCAGATAATCGCCCGGCTGCCCTGTTTGGGGTGACTCGCTCCCTCCTAAATCAGGAGGTGAGGGAGGATCCCTTGCAGGGACGTGCCGAGGAGTTTAACCAACATCTGTCGGACAAAATCGCTCGGATTCGGACCGGTTTGGACTCTGACTGGGCAGAGTCTGACGATCAGGACACGGGTGGTCTTGTCGATATCATCTGGGAGGAGTTTGATTCTGTGACTCCGGAGGAAGTGGACAGGATCATGGGGAGGCTGAGCACCACCACATGTTTACTGGACCCGTGCCCTTCCTGGCTGGTTTATGCAGCCCGGGAGAGGACACGCAGCTGGTTCCAGGCAGTTATATCGGCTTCTTTGAGTGAGGGTATCTTCCCCACCGTCTTGAAGGAGGCGGTGGTGAGGCCTCTCCTCAAGAAGCCTGCTCTGGACCCGGCTGTATTGAACAACTTTCGTCCTGTCTCCAACCTTCGCTTTCTTGCGAAGGTTGTTGAGAGTGTGGTGGCGCATCAGCTCCCTCTGGTCCTGGATGAAGCGGATTATCTAGACCCGTACCAATCGGGTTTCAGGCCCGGGCACAGCACGGAGACGGCATTGGTCGCGCTGGTGAATGATCTCTGGAGGGCTCGGGACAGGGGGCATTCCTCTGTCCTAGTCCTATTAGACCTCTCGGCGGCTTTCGATACCATCGACCATGGTATCTTGCTGCGGCGTCTCAGGGGATTGGGAGTGGGAGGCACAGTTTTACAGTGGTTCTCCTCCTATCTCTTGGGACGTTCGCAGTCGGTGTTGGCAGGGGGGCAGAGGTCGACCGCGAGGTCTCTCATTTGTGGAGTTCCTCAGGGGTCGGTCCTCTCGCCTCTCCTGTTCAACATCTACATGAAGCCGCTGGGTGAGATCATTCGTGGCTTTGGAGTTGGGTATCATCAGTACGCTGATGATACCCAACTTTTCTTTTCGACCCCAAACCACCCCAGTGATGCCCTCAACGTGATGTCCCGTTGCCTGGAGGCGGTTCGGGTCTGGATGGGGAGGAACAGACTCCAGCTCAACCCCGACAAGACTGAGTGGCTCTGCATATCTTCATCCCGGGTTTATTCGGACATTCCACCTCTAGCTATGGGGGGTGAATTATTGCCCCCCGTAGATAGGGCTCGCAACTTGGGGGTCCTCCTAGATTCACGGCTCACCTTGGAAGATCATATAGGAGCCGTGACTAGGGGGGCCTTCGCACAGGTTCGCCTGGTGCGTCAGTTGCGGCCCTATCTTAGCCGGGATGATCTATGCACGGTCACTCATGCGCTCGTGTCCTCTCGTCTGGACTACTGCAACGCTCTCTACATGGGGCTGCCCTTGAGGACCACTCGGAAGCTCCAACTGGTACAGAATGCAGCCGCGAGAGTGGTGTTGGGAGTCTCCCGATACTCCCACGTTACACCTCTGCTCCGTGAGCTGCATTGGTTGCCAGTTGTCTTCCGGGTGAGATTCAAGGTACTGGTAACGGTATTCAAAGCACTCCATGGCATGGGGCCGGAGTACCTCAGGGAACATCTGCTGCCGGCATCAAGCTCCCTGCGCCCTGTGCGTTCCCACAGAGAGGGCCTCCTCAGGGTGCCACCGATCAGAGAATGTCGATTGGTGGCCCCCAGGGGGAGATCCTTCTCTGTGGGCGCTCCGGAGCTGTGGAATCAGCTACCGGTAGAGCTCCGGACGGCGCCCGATCTTCGCTCCTTTCGTCGCGATCTCAAGACATTTTTGTTTGTACAAGCCGGCCTAGCCTGAGGGGGGTTGTGTTGGGGTTGTTTTATCTTTCGCTTTTTAATTTTTCTGGGGGTTTTTAGCGTTGTATCTATATTGTTTTTAACTAGGGCAATTGTTTAATCTTTTTTAATGTTTGTATTTGCTATTTTATTCTGCCCTGTGAACCGCCCTGAGTCCTTAGGGAGAAGGGCGGTATATAAATGTTATTAAATTAAAATTAAATTAAATTAAATTAAAATTAAATTAAATTAAAATTAAATTAAATTAAAATTAAATTAGTAGCTTTATGAAGATAAAAATCTCTTTCATCCAAACAGTCCCCAAACAAGCTGAATAACTTAGTTTGTATATGCAAGGGCATGCAAAACATTGGCGTCTTGATCTGTTGTAGTAGAAAAGTATGTATTGTAAACTTTACTGCACAAATTGTAACAGCACCTTGCATACAGGGTTCACAGAATAAGCATGTGTATGGGTTACAAAAAGCAGCTATATAGCCAATGGCAAGGTGCATTTGTTTGTTCGTCTATCAATACTATATTTATTTATTATAAAAAGTATAACATTGTTCTTTCCTACTAGTGACAAAGGAAATGGACTTCTTTTTCAAAATAAATAAGAAAGAAGAGACGTCGCTTCAAAATGTGTGGGACACAGCTAAAGCATATTTCAGAGGGCTGGCTATAACCTATACTGTTAAAAAGAATAAAGAAAGAAAACAACAGTAGTTAAAGTTGAAGGAAGAATTTAGAAAATTAGAAATAGAAATAGACCCACAAAAGAAAATACTTAAAAAGCAAATGGAGATAATAAAACATAAACTAAACCTAGTAGAGCAGAAAAGTAATGGCTCAACAGATTAAAAGGGCTAAACAGAACTTTTTTGAAAATGCCAATAAGCCGGGGAGATGGTTTGCATATAGATTGAAAAAAGAAAGAGAAAAAACTGATGAAGTCAAAAGGTGAATTACAGTTTCAAAATGACACAATTTAAAAATTATTAAAGACTTATTAAAGGGAGGGGGGATTGTTAAAGATAAAATGTATTCTAAAACTTTTCAATAAAAAAAAAGACTTTTACGAGATACTTTACAACACAGTGGAAATTTCAAAGGAAAAAATACAGCAGTACCTAAAAAAGTAGATTTACCAAAAATTCCAGAGACTATTCAAAACATATTAAATGGAAAAATATCAATGATGGAGATTACAGAGGCCATAAAAAGGGGGGGGAAAGGGGAAAAAAAAGACAAGACTCCGGGCCCAGATGGATTACCTGCAGAGCTTTACAAATCATTACAAGATATACTAAGCCCAATACTGAAAGAACTGTGTAATGAAATACTTTTGGAGGCTAAAATACCAAATACATGGACTGAAGCTAACATCTCTTTAATACCTAAAAAAGGTATTAAATAAAAAATTACAGACCAATAAATGTAGATTATAAAATTTTCACCTCAATAATAGCAGAAAGATTAAAGAAATTTCTGACCGAATTTATACATACAGACCAAAATGACTTTCTACCTAAAAGACAGATTAAAAAATAACTTAAGAATGATCCTAGATGTTTTAGAGTACTATGAAATTCATCCAGGGAAACAGATGGCTTTAATATTTCTAGATACACAGAAAGCGTTCGACAACATAAATTGGCAATTTATGTTCCAGCAGCTAGAGGAGAAAACTTTATAAACGTAATTAAAACAATTTATTATAAACAATCAGCCAAAGTAATTGTAAATGGAGATTTTACAGAAAACTTTGCCATTAAAAAAGGCATAAGACAGTTATTTATATTAACACTGGAAGTATTGAATAGAAACATCAGGCAAGATATAGAAATTAAAGGACTGGAGATAAAAGATGAAAAATACAAACTACAAGCATTTGCAGACGACTTGGTTTTTATATTGGAAGAACCGCCTGAAACAAGCTTTAAGCTTATGGATAAAATAGAAGAATTTGGAGAAGTGGCAGGGTTGAAAATAAACAGAGAAAAGACTAAAGTGCTAACTAAAAATTTAACAGAAAAACAAAATATGCAACTAGCAAAAAAACCCTTCATATAATCAAAAAAGTTAAATATTTGGGAATTTATTTAACAGCAAGATGTGCAACAATAAAAGGACAATTATGTAAGATTGTTAAAACAAATAAAATTGGATCTGGAAAAGTGGAAAAAAATTACAACTCTCAATGCTGGGAAGAATAGCAACAGTGAAAATGAATATCGTAAATACTCTTTTTTATTTCAAATGATACCTACAAGACTGGGAAAAACCTTTTTTCATTAACTAAATACAACAATACTGAAATTTTTTTGGAAAGGAAAAAAAGCTAGAATTAGACTGAAAATGTTACAAGAAGCAAAAGAAAGTGGAGGATTCGGACTGCCAGACTGGATGCTATACCACCAAGTAACTATATTAACGTGGGTAAAAGAGTGGATAATAATAGAGATAAAAGACTATTATACCTAGAGGGGCATGACCTACAACTTGGATGGCATGCCTTTCTGTGGTATGGGAAGAATAAAATACATAGATACTTTCAAAACCACTTTATAAGAAATGCACTTCTTCTAGAATGGGATAAATAAAAGCGAAAATCTATATTAAAATACCTGGATGACTTTCAACAATGGAAGCATTCGCTTACCCAAATTTAATTAACTACGAGAAAATTGTGAACTATAAAGATATTTTGGACAATGAAGGGAAACTGCAAGATTTACAGGAACAAGGTATTGATTTATCATGGTGGCCATACCTTCAAATTCAAACAAGATATGCAAAAAATGCTAAAACAATGGAATTTTATAATTCAGCACCATTTAATAGTTTAAGGATAAGATAATTGTTGCTGACAGTTCCAACAGAACGTTGCTATTTCCACTTTTGCAGACAGGAATTCCTTGGATAGCCAAGTATATGAATCATGTAGATATTAAGCTATAACTGATTTCATAAGATACAGTTGATATAGTTGGTAGTTACTCAGTATTATTCAAGCCCACTTATAAAGAAATTCTGAGTGGAGAAATTCTTAGTTCTTAGAAGACAAACCAGAAATATCAGCAATGGACTTGCAATCATAACTTTCAAACCAGCTATGGTTATGTATTTTCTAAAAGAGAGAATTCTGGAATAAGGTTATATTTCTTATAATGAAAGATATTATAAACAAAGGCTAAGTTTAATAAATAGTAATTGCAATGTAATTTAGATGATGGAATGCTAATTCATGTGGTGTGGTTATGTCCTGCTATTTCTATATTTTTAGTTGTTGTAAAACAGCTGAGTCTGCTGTAGTCTGGGTATCTCAATACGCAAAACATCCTCATGTTTTTACATCCTGGCTTAACATCTTAATGATTTTTACCATGTGTGAGAGAGATAATATTTTATCACCCTACTATATCTCATTATTAACAATAAAAACAAATGCAAAAGTTGAAATAATATAATTAATCCTACCTCGACTATATAGCATTTTAGCATGTGACTGGAAATTTTAGTTATTCCCACTCGTCTTGGAAGATAGACCAATTACAGCAAAAATAAACAAAATCATTCATTGGTTTTAAAGAGATAAAATATAAAATGTTTTTTTAAAATATTAAACCTTAAAATACATACATTTAACACTGCATAGTTGTTTTTTTAGATTATACCGGTAAATAAATATAATATTTTGTTGCCTAGACTGAAGACAGTAATGAAAGGCTTAGGGCATGCAATCAGTTTTCCTAACTTGTTCATTAAACCTTTGAAATTAAGGTAGCAATACAGAAAAAAAATATTCTAATAGAAATCCTACAGTAGTTGTAGCATATACTTTTTTCTATAGAAACAGCATTTTTTTTCTTGAATAAGAAACCCTTTACAAACTTTTGCCAAAAATCTGAACTTTAAGAGGAGAGCAGTGTTGATCTCCTCTTAGTTTCAATCCACAACATTTCCTTCAATTTTCTCCACCACTGTTACCTTTGCATTTTTAAAAGATTCAGTGAAAGGTAGAGAACATCTCTGTATCTATATTACAGAGCCAATGTGGATTGGTTTGGCATTCACAATAGAATAATTGCTTCCTATTAAAGACTCTTGACCCCCATTTACAACTTAGGAAGACATCAAAAATTCCGGATTTTCCAATTTGGGAAGAAAATTACTCAAAACAATTATACATCCATAACTTATTTATGAAAATGAATTACTACAGTGTTCTTTGTCAATATTTGAGTATTTTTCATGAGAAGGTTGTCTTTTTAATAAATTAAATGTAATAATTTTTTTAAGTTTCATAGTAAATATGAAGTTTATATTGCAATTTTCTCAATTTAAGTCATTTGGTTTGTTGATATTTGTTAAGTATGGAACTTAGTATTTTCATTTTTATTACTGCTATGTGATTATATAATACATTTTATTGGTCTAGATGGATTGTGCAAGAACTAATAAACTTCATTTCTCTACAACTTTATCCATTATCAGACTGTAGCAATTTAAATTCACCAATAATACAGCGATAGACAGCAGTCTTTTTATATTCCTGAATTGTAAAATCCTTACCATCACATTTCAATGGAAATGACATTATTAACAAATGTTTAATAAACATCTCATCTTACAAACATCTGAAAATTCAGTCACATCACTTTTTTTAGCCAAGTTGCAGAAGGTACAGAATATGGATGAAGTTGTTTAATTTTGTGAATGCTTGATCAAGATAATATTCAATGTATCTACCACCCTATTTCAAAGCCTACTAAAGAAACTCCCGTTTAACTCCTGCTAAAGATAGCTATTTTTTTTAATTTTTATGTCTTTACTAAATAAGCATGGAATTGCAATCATATTCCTCTTGATATTGCTTCTCTTAATGTGGCAATAGCCCATCATAGTGCACACAATATGGTTTCTCATTAAATGATAATATTTCAATAAATACATATTGTTAGAGAATATGAAATAAAATTGTCCACAATAGAGATGGTGAGAAAAGTTTATTTCTCTCAAAACCTAAGGAAATAGCATAAAGTTAATTGCTGAACAGAATACAAATTTGTTTACCAAAAATCATTTTGGATACTCATATTATTCATATTATTTAATTGCAAATAGTATCTACAGATCAAATGAAATATATGTATAAATATAAAACGAAGCACAGTAGCAGTTTGAGGCTATATATTTAAACTCTAGATCACGGGTAGGCAACCCGTGGCTCTGGAGCTGCATGTGGCTCTTTCAGCCTTCTCCTGCAGCTCCCAGTTTGCAGAGAGACAGAGACAGAGAGAAGCACTTGCACTTCCCTTCTCTCTCTGTGTCTATGTGTGTGTGTGCGTGCGTGTGTGTGTGTTTGTAACTCGCACTGTCCTCCGAGAAGCTGATGAGCTTATTGAGCAGAGCTCCTACCCAACAGGAAGCAAGAAGAGAGCCAGCCCAATAAGAATGTGTATCAGCTTGTCCAAAACAACGTGAACCCAGCTTGTCAAGTGAGCAGAAGATCGGAGAGAGGGAGAGAGAGGGGGGGGGAGAGAGGGGGGCAGAGAGGGGGAGAGGGAGGGAGGGAGAGAGAGAAGGAAAGTGCAAGTGCCTCTCTCTGTCTTTGTCTCTCTCACTCACACACACACACACACACACACAAACACACTGAGTGGGGGAAGAGGACTGGCAAACCAAGGGCAGAAAGAGAGGGAGAGGAAGAGAAAGAGAAAGGGAAGTGCAAGTGCTTCTCTCTGTCTCTGTCTCTCTCTCACACACACACAACACACAAACACACAGAGTGGGGGAAGAAGACTGGCAGACCAAGGGCAGAAAGAGAGAGAGGGAGGGAGAGAGAGAGAGAAGGGAAACGCAAGTGCCTCTATCTCTGTCTCTCTCTCATTCACATACACACACACCACACACAAACACACTGAGTGGGGGAAGAGGACTGGCAGACCAAGGACAGAAAGAGAGAGGGATGGAGAGCGAGGGAGGGAGGGAGAGAGAAAAAAATAGGAATATATGTGGTTGTCCTTACTGGACTTTTAGTAAAGAACATTTAATGGAATATTTTGATGTGTTTTTTTAATTAAGAGGTGAGGTATGGGGATAATTATGCTGTATTTAAAAATGGTAGATAAGCTACTAAAATTGTTTTTACCTGTTGGGATGAAGGAAAAAGGTTTTTTTCCCTCTTTCTCCTGTCCTTTTCTTCCCCACCCCCTGCCGCATTTTTTTCTTTTCTATTTTTCTGTTTGTAGTTTTTATAGTTTGCACCGGCTTTTTATTTCATAAATATGAGGACTCAAAGAGACATTTGAGTATTTTATTTGAAAGTAACCTTCGACCCAGCGTCTTTTTTTTGGGGACTTCAAAATACTTTTGTTGCATGCAGAAATAAAAATTTGTTTTCTTTGTAGCAGTTCATTGATTTCATAAATGCAGCACACTATAGTTTTTTTATATATAGCATAAAGGTAAAAAACAATCTATGCAGTGTTATCTTCGTTTTAGATGTCAAAAGGGTTTTGCAGTTCCCAGTGTTTTCTTTTCGGTGGGAAACGGGTCCAAGTGGCTTTTTGAGTGTTTTAGGTTGCCTACCCCTGCTCCAGATAAAAGCAAAATTATGATTATTAATAAACAACAAACATCAAAAAATATATCTGGCTATAGATTAAAGGCTATAGCAGTCTTCATTTACAGGAGAGTTATCCAGAGAATTTTCATTCATGAGTCTTATGTTTCTCTTTAAACATTATACTCTCGAGTTATTTTCTTAAGGAAGAGTAATAAAAGGCAGGGTAGGCACTTCCACCCCTGAAACATAGCTTTTTCAATAATTTCTATCAGTAGGTCTATTTGAATTCTTAGATCCTATCACATAAACCGGGGGTGTCAAATTGCCGCCCCATGGGCCGGACGCATCACAACAAAACCGTGCCCACCCCATTGCTGGCAATGGGGAAAAAGTTATGATACGTTGTGTGACATCATGTGAGGTCACAAGTTTGAGATGTCTGACATAAACTCTTTCCCACAAAACAGAAATATTCAGATTGGGAAGTAAATACCGTATTTTTCGGACCATAAGACGCACCTGACCATAAGACGCACCCAGTTTTTAGAGCAGGAAAACAAGAAAAATATTCTGAACCAAATAGTACCGGTATACTAAAATATTTAGGGTTAGGGTTAGGGTTCGGGAAAAGGGATCCTATTGTATTATTGTTGTTGCTGTTGTTTTATTTAAAAAAATAAAGCAAGGAAGGAAGAGGAGTGGGCTTCACAAAAAGGGACTAGAAATGCCAGGGGCAGACACACACACACACAAAAAGGGGAGGGGGAGACAGACAGTCTGGGTCTGTCCAGCCTTTTGATTCTCCTGCTGCAAAAACTCCCAACAATACCTTTGTCCGAAATGCCTCTCGACTCTTTCGAAAGCAATTGGGGAGGTGGGCAGGCGCTGCAGGCTCAAGGGGGGGAAAATGGGTGGCAGGGCTCCGCTTGCACGGCCAGGGAGGTTATGGGGTTTTTTTGAAGACAAAATGGAATTTCCCTTTCAGTGCAGCAGAAAGCCCATCGGTTATCCTGTCAGCATGTGGAGCTAGGGAAATCCTTCATGAAAGAAGCTCACATGTGAGCAATTCCTGCAAGCATTCCTCAGATAATTCATCCACCTACGCAGATCTCTACAGAGCTTGCCCTTTTCTTGCTTGCTTGCTTGGCAGAGCACAGAGCCAGTGATTAAAATCCAGGAACTTCCGAGACAATCTGCATTAAAGCCACCCGCGGGAGTGGGGGGGTCTGATTGGTGCAATGCCTGCCTCCCCCCTCTCCTTCCCTCCCCCCCACCGCGGTCGTCCCCTTTTTCCTTAGAACGGGCGGCATCTCTGGGGTTGCCGCCGACGCAGTCTGCGCCGCAAGCCACAGGCGTTGTATGGGAGGCAAGGGCAGCAGCCGCGGAAGGGCAGTTTTGCAGAGGAGTTAGAAGAGTGTGGCGGCTGCCCACGCCCTGTTCTTGCCAGCCAGACAGGAGGAAGAAAAAAAGGGGGGGTAGGCTGGGTCTCCCTCGCCTTTGCTGGGGTACCACACCTTCGGACCATAAGACGCACCCTCATTTCCCCACTTTTGGGGGGGGAAGTGCATCTTATGGTCCGAAAAATACAGTATATGCCAAAAATCTGCAACATGATATGAAAGAATAATAATTTAAAATACAATAACTTTAAGACTACAAACGTTTGAAATAATTATTGCAACTGCAGTTTATTTGCCAAAAAGGAAAAAAAGCAATGATTGCATGAACAACAAAAGGACAATGATTTCCCTGAAAAGCGAATGTAGCAATAATTTTCAGAAAAACCATGCATTTCTTCTGTAATTTCAATTTTAACAAATGAAGGCTGTAGTGAATATTTTAAGATGGAAACACTAGAAATTCACATCAACAGAATTGGGATATAACATCATAATACTCCAGATATTTCCAGGAGTAAAATTACTAATAATTGGCAGCTGATATCTAACCTGATTTAGTTATATAAAAGATTTATTTGACAACCTGAAACCAGCTGAACTCTAAGTAGTTTACCAAATTTATTAATAGATACTGAAACAAAACAAAATGATTAAAATAATAACAAAAATATCAAGCAAAAAATATAACATTGTAAGAAGGGGAAATGCTAATACAGTTAAATCCTAAAGACCGTCTAGAGAACCATGTCTTAATTTGCTTTCAGAAGGCCAGGAACCATGGAATTTGCATTGATTTGCTTTTCCTTAGTATAGTAGTAGCCATATGGACATTTATAAGAAGCTTGAAAAAGTATTTTTTTAAAAAGATATAAGTACTATACATAAATATATCATCTGGATATATTTGTAGCATTTTAGAACACAAATTATGCTTATGTTATAAGAGACGTATGTGTCACCTTCATACTGTCTTGTATTAAATAACAACTGTGGTTATAATATTCAGCCAGAATATTATAAATAATTCTGGCTGAATATTATAAAAATACCTTTATATAGTTTTTTTAAAAAAACAACTGTTTTAATGCCATTATTTATATAGGTGTTATTGTCTTATTTGGGGATAAAACTTTCATTCATGATTGTTCTTATTTTTTCTTTTGTGCACAGTTCTGGCTCCTCTCGGAGGCAGAGCAGTATAACAGCAAAGCAACATAATATTTGCATATGTAGATTAATTATGTACAGGTAGTTCCCAACCTATGACCACAATTGAGAATTAAAATTTTTGTTCCTAAGCAAGGCAGTTGTTAAGTGAGCTGCACCCCTTTTTATGACCTCTTTTGCCATAATCATTAAACAAATCACTGGAGTTATTAAGTGAATCTGGCTTCCCATTGACTTTGCTTGTCAGAAGCCAACTGGGAAGGTTACAAAGGGTGATCACATGACCCCCGGACAGTGCAACTGTCACAAATACATGACAATTGTCAGGTGTCAAAAAATTTGATCATGTGACTATGGGGATGCTATAACGTTCTTAAGTGTGAAAACTGATTATAAGTAAATTTTTTCAGTGCCATTGTAACTTTGAATGGCCAGTCAATGAATGGTTGTAAGTTGAGGACTACCTGTAGAATAGTATAATGATTGGCATAAATACTGATCGTTTCATAACTGCTTTCAAGGATTATATAGGAGAATCACAAAGATTTATTTATTTCACTTACATATCAAAGTATTTTTTAAGATCCAAAACAAATCTCATCGCCACCATCCCAGTGTCCAATGGAGAGGAAGAGAGAGCAAATGATAAAATGAGTATTGTGATACCACTACCACAACCTGCCTCCTTGAATGCAAACACGAGTGCAATTTGCTTTATGACATCACAGCATGCACGCCATTTTGTCATTCACTCTCTAGATTTTCAGTTTCAAGGTACACTATTTGAATGTAAGATCTACCTAATCTCAGAATTATTGGATAGTACCAAATAATTGTCCTAATTAACAAAATTCTGCCTATCCAATTTTCCATACAAAACCAGGAATACTTTTTCTTATTCATTCCTTCAAATGCATTAAATGTTGAGGGTAAAATATTTTGAGGAAAAGCTATGACATAAATATTATGTAACAGAATATGTTATTATCGAAACTGCTTTTATGTTTTTATACATTAAGTAGCAACAGTTACAAACTAAAACATGAACTAATGTGTAGAAAAGGAAAGCAGCTTACTACAATCCCTATAGAAAACACTGTAGTTAATCTTTGGACATTTAAAATGCAATTCCATAAGATGTCTGTGAATTTGTATAGTAATAGGGCCTAGCCTGGAAGCTCATTGAGGCAGAACAACTATTTCTGACACTGCACTCTCCCCTTACCTCCATGAGTATCTCTCCCAATGACAGGCTGATTTTTTTTAAAAATCCCATTTATATCCCGCCCTTCTCCGAAGACTCAGGGTGGCTTACAATCTAAGAAGCACAAATCAATGTGCTTAGCAATAGCCATTCTATGTATATGCCTGCTTATTAGGGCTTTCGCCCCCCCCCCAGCGGCATTTTTACAAAGTCAGCTTAAATTTTTAAAATTGTTTGCAGACCATATATATCCTTAAATTTTACAAATGGTGAAGAGTTACCTTGTGGTAAGATGGGCAGTCAATAAATTTATAAAATAAATAAATAATCTTGATTTGGTTGTCCAAATCATGCAAATATAATTTATAAATAGCACTCCTGTTGGTCTTTTTGTAAATTTACAAATATGAGGGACTTTCAGTTTTGCGCAGTAGTGCCCTGTTGCAGGATTGCAGATTTCTGCACCCCTGAGGCTAATTTTGCCCTGCCAGGGGACCCTAAATGGGTCTAAGTTGCCCCGGAGAGGTGGCGAAGAAAAGAAGGGTGCCCCAGCGATTCTGGAATGACGGTGGTTGTTCCATTTGATTCGGGGAAAGCCTTCTAACTCGACAGGAGAAAGGCTGGCCACACTTCACTGACTAGCCCAAGCCACTTGCAGCTGAAGTCCAAAGGTAATAACCAGCATAACAGTGAACAGCGTGCTTGAAACCGGGTGAGGAATTTGACCTTCTCTCTCCTATTTTATGCTTAATTTCCTGGAAAAGATCCCCAAGAAGCAAAAAGCTTCCCAAAGTGAGAAGGAAGGGGACTACACCACCCCTTCCATAGACAGAAGCGGCAAATTATATATATAATCCTATCAATACTTTTTCAGGTATACACACACACACACACACACACACACACACACACACACACACACGTCCATGAACAAAAATAACTTTGTTTAAAAAAAAAAGTTGGGAAATGAACAGTGACACCTAGTGGAGGATTAGAGGAAACTACAACTGTATTGACTCAGAATTTGGCAAGACACCTAGAAACAGCAAAAAAGCTGGGAACAAAGCACTAAGTTATTTCTTACTGAGTGAAACTACATTTGTTTAAAAACTTCTGACCTTCTGGGATTACAAACATACTGAACTGCATGTTTAAACTTAAGAACTGTTTGCAGAGAAAGAAAAAAATCTTGGCCTTTGGCTAATCTTCTAAAGGAGAAATTACTAGAAAACTTTTAGTTGATTAAATACTTTGGATTGAATCCTGACTGGTTGATAATTACAAGGCCCCTGAAAAGAAGAACTGTTATAAAATATTGTTTTCAGTGATGCCTGGACAATTAAACGTACTGGACTATAAAACTATTATATAAAGATACAAACTACGTAAGACTTGGCTATTTGGAACTTAAGGCGGGCTGGCTTGATAAAGCCAATTAAAAGACTAAGACACCGATGAAAAATTACTTAAAGGGGAGCGATAAAATGGACATTTTATACCTATCTAAAAGTGATAGAAAACTATACTCAACACCTTCTCCGGAAGACCCAGTTTGGAGTTTCAAAGATCTGCAGGAACAATGACTCAATACAAAACAAATACATCCCAGGAGAAATATATACAATGCTGCGACAGATTCAAATGATAATTGTTTCAAACTATGATGAAATTAGAAATAAGCTTGACAATATAAATGAACATATCTCTTAACTTAAATCTACAACTGAATAACACTCAAAAAATGACAACAAGGAATGAACAAAGACAACAGAACATAAATTAAATGAAAGTGACTTAAATAGAAAAGCTATAAATGAAGAAAACTACAATTTAATACAAAAAAAATCTGCAAAACCTCACTGTAATAAAGAAGACAAAAAAGATGCTTTATCCTCTAGGATTTCAAAACAAATTTGAGGATAAAAAAGAAAAACTAATAAAATGGATTAAAGAACTGTCAGAAGAATCATCACAACGTGGGTGACAAAAAATCGATATTTTACTTGACTTGTCTTTTTTGTCCCCAACAACACTCACAAAAATAAAACCTGGCAAGCTAAACTTACTGACTTGGAAATGGCAAAAGAAGAAGACTAGAGTTGGAGTCAAGAAATGTGATTCAACATATCAGAGGAAATATTATATGACTAAACACTTGTTTGAATATGGTTAATACATATATAAGATTATTAGATGGTGTAGTATAAGATTAAATATTGTTGAATATGGCCAAAAGAATAGATAAAATTTGTAAAAGGGCCCTATAGTAAGAGAAATAAGATATATACTATAAGTAGTATAACATTTCTAGAATATATGAAATGTTAAAACTTTGAGATGGTGTATTTAAATGAAAAGTTTGGATATTTAAAGGTAATGAATTTTGAGAAAAGTATGACTGATAATAGTGGTCTGAATACTGAGGGGAAATTAAGCTTTAATAAAAAGTTTGAAAACAGGATATATAATGACTTAATGTCTTTTATAAATATAATGGAAGCATAAGCTGATTAGAAAATATGTTATATGTTGATGTTATCATATGCATAAATACAAAAAGGTTTATATTCAACTTGATATGTACTGAAATTATAAAAAATTATATTTGTTTAATGTAGACAAAAAGAGATTATTGGAAAAAGAGAGGATCAAGAAATATATTACCAACTAACAAATTAATTGGAGAAATTGTTATTGTTTTGAGTATATGTACCCAGACAACACACTGTTCACGAAGCATTAAAGATTGTTATTGTAAAAAATAAAATATATTTTTTTAAAAAGAAAATTTACAAATATGTTCCAGATCAGTTTAACAATGCCACAAATGAAACTTAAATTACACAAGAGCTCTATTTCCATGTCAAATCATTAACTTAAGACATTGTGTGCACCTACACTGTAAAAGTAGCATTTGCTTAATTCATATTTCATTTCATTATTTTTCTTTCTGCCAATATACAAACATAGTGCACAAGTGCTGTTTATAAGAGCAACAATATCTCAGTATATGGCAACAACTACTAAATTGTCTTCAAAAATAAAAGTAGATATTTTCGCAAGCCTCTAATTTTTTTAAGCAACTCCTCCAAAAATCTACAAATGGTATCAACAACAGTGGAAAGAATAAATCTCACTTGGTTTGGAGCCAATGTACAAAATAAAGATTATTTTATTTTGCCTGGAAAACTGAAATAATCCATGCTCCTAGGACAACTTTCTTCTAGTGATATAGAAAGAATTTAACATTTGAATCATTTCAAGCTAAAAACAATGCACTTCAAATTCAGGACAGCTTAAGCACAGAACATTCCCAAAATGTTGAAAACAGCATCAAACAAGTCTAGCAAAATTGAGACAACTCATCTTGAACTCAAGCAATTTGAAATTTGGTTTGCACCCACTGACTTCCTTCTATCCTGCAAAGTATCACTTGATTATTAAGCAGAGGAAGGAGATTCACAATTCAAAAATGAACAAACAAAAAGACACAAGCATGTGATTAGTGTTTCATTTTTACTTAATCAGGGCCCATATTAAATTATTTATGGTTTAATAAGGCATATACTTTTATGCATTTTAAAAAGGATATGTAGAATTCAGATTGTATATACATTTGAAACTGAGGAATGAAAGATTGCCTCAGGTTTGCAGGCTGTGGATTTAATATTAAGATAGCAAATAAATCTGCAGATATTTCACAAAGCATTTTCAAAGCATACAAGATTAAATCCACATATGCTGCTGAAATGAAGCACAATAAAGTAGCACTGAGATAATCTAAAGCTAAAATGATGGTGTATGATTTATGATTAAGCATCATTACCTGCAGAGCAAGGGGCTTCCATCTCATATTTTTCAGTAAAGCTGGTGCTGAGGTAAGCATGCTCTGAGGTCGCTTTTTCAAAGTTAAGATAACACCACTCGGATCCTCTCGTAGTGCATTCACCAAATTTTTCAACTGCCACCCCACCTGGTAACCAGCAAAATTATTACAATAAAATTGAGATAAATTATTCACAGTGTAATCCTCCCCTTTTAATAAGATTAGTAAAATCATTAGATTTTGCAGATTGCTGTTTAAAATTTCACAGTTGACATCACTAAAGCATGCTGACTAAAATCAGTATTACTGGAATGCATTAGAATGGGTTATCTAATTTTTAAACTTAGAGAACGAATAATCACTAATGCAAACTGGGGGATTTATTCTTATTTTTATGAGTTATTTCAATAATTAGTTCAAAACTAGTTAAAGTTGAGCAGTGGAACACTCCCAGAGTGTTCCCTACAATTTAGCTATCGTTATTTTAGCTGCACATTCACCTTTAATTATGCTCTTAAATTAACCATGCTATTAATCCATCATTTCAGTAGGCATTAATGTTATAAAATTAATCATAAAAATATTATTCTTTCAGACTGACCAAAAATCAAATAAAAAAGCAAGCACTGAAATGTCTTTTTGTAACAAAATTTTAAATTTCAAATTGTTCAAAATTTATTAATAAGTGCACATATATATAAATTAGCTTTGGTTATGCAAACATTGTAGCAATACAGATACAGTACAGGTAGTCCTTGACTTATGACCACAATTGAGCCCAAAATTTCCAATGCCATGCAAGACAGTTATTATGTGAGTTTTGCCCCATTCTTGCCACAGTTCGTAAGTCAATTGCTGCAGTTGTTAATTTAGTAACATGGTTGTTAAGTGAATCTGGCTTCCCTATTGATTTTGCTTGTCAGAAGGTCACAAAAGGTGATCACATGACACCCCCAGGACACTGCAACTGTCATAAATACATGCCAATTGCCAACTGTTCAAATTTTGATCATGTGACCATCATGGGCATGCTGCAACAGTCGTAAGTGTAAAAAATTGTGCCATTGTAACTTTGAATGGTAACTTTTCAACAGATCTAACACAGGTAAGGTCAGAAGAAATGTTTTCTGAAAGAATACATTTATCTCAAGCTGCTAACACTTCAGGAGTCACTCATATGAAGATAAAAAAGTGATTTGAATGATATATATATATATATATATATATATATATATATATATATATATATATATATATATATATATATATATATATACACACACACACACACACACACACACTGCTCAAAAAAATAAAGGGAACACTTAAACAACACAATGTACTGTATTTAATAGTAGGATGTCTTATTTTGTGTTCCCTTTATTTTTTTGAGCAGTATATATATATGTGTGTATATGTATATATATGTATGTGTGTGTGTGTGTATGTGTATATAATTGTTTCCTGCACTGTACACAAACAGAATGTTGGGTCTACAGTAATGAGTTAAATTTGCTTTTAGATTTCAGAGGCTCTGGACATAAAATGCATTTTTTTTAAAAAAATAGTGGGAAATGGCTTTCTACATTACTGATTTAGTACTAAAATGCCCCTTGATAGTACTATTGCTGGATATAATATTCTATCTTTCCCCCTTTAATGCATTTATAAGTAGAGGATTTAAAAAATGAACTAAGATAACTGAAAAGTTTTGCCTTGAAGTACCAAGCAATAAGCACAATGAATTTGAAAAGCTTACTTAATTAATTTCCCCTTATATACTAAAAGCCAATACAGGTAATCCTCGACTTACAACAGTAATGGAGCCTGCCTATTTCAGCTGTAAGGCGGGAGGATGCTAATTGAAACTTGTTAAGTGAAAGAGTCCCCATCCTGGATCACCCCAATGCATATGTTAAACAAATGTAGGGGTGAATACAAGGGTCGTTAAAACCTGACCTCCCCTCCCTCTGCATGCCCTTTTAACACTCCTTCATAAAACTTTTTTATGAGAAAATATGGAAACTGCAAAGCACAAACAGTGGCTCATTATCATGTTTTGATTGTAGTTTAAAAAGTTCTTTTGTATTTAATTCAGCAAGCTGAAGTAGAAACTAAGGGAAAATGCATTCTGTCTAGTCACCTCCTAAAGCAAGCATGTCAAACTGCCAGCCCTTGGGCCGGATACGTCACACTGAAACTGCGCCCAGCCCATTGCTGGCAATGGAGGAAAAATCGTGATACGTCACGCAATGTCACGAGTTTGACATGCCTGTCCTAAAGGATTACTGTCTGCAACCCAAAGCCAATCAGTTGACAATTTAGCAGAAAAGTTTGAAGAACTAGAAGTGAGAAGCACAGAACAGCTCCTGCCAAAAGAGGCCCCCAGTCCCCTTTTCACAGAGCTAACGGCCCTCCAACCCCTGGAATTCCCTGTTAGGGCCTCCAGTCCCCCAGAAGAAGAGGAACTAGGGTCCCCCCAGCAGTGGGCAGTGTGGCAGCCCCCACAGAAGGAGGGGCAGCAACCTCTGAGCCTAAATCAGTTGATAGAGGCCTTGCAGCAGAATGGGGTGTTGCAGAAGCCTGGAGAGCAGCAGCCAATTGGGGGACAACAATCCCATGGAGAGTGGTCACCACCCCCAAGTGCCAAGCAACCACTGAGGGGCCCGCAAGTGAGGGAGGCACCACAGCCTTTGAGACTAACACGAGTGTTAGTAGATCAGCAGCAGAGGGCACCACCATTCCCTGCAGCCAAAATCCAGAGTAGACAACAGCAACCCCCAGCCATCCAACAACAATTGAGGGACCTACAACAGCAGATGGTGCTGCAACATCCCACCGACCAACAGCACCCTCCCCTCAGACAACTACAGCAAGGGAGGCAGCAGCAGGGCCCAAACGTACAACCCCTGGGCCTACGACAGCACCAATGGGGTAGACAGCATCTGGGAGTCCAACAGCAGCAGTGGGGGCCCTGGCAGCTGGTGAATCAACAACCAGGAGGGGGCCAGCAGCAACTGGGAGCACAACAACAGCAGTGGGGTCCCCAGCAACCGTTGATCCAACAACCAAGGGGGGGGGGTGGCAGCAGCAATGAGGGCCCCAGCAGCCGTTGAACCAACTAGGGTGGGACCGGCAGCAATGGGGGCCCCAGCAAGCAATGATGAGCCCACCCTTCAGAGCAACCTTCGATGGGGACCCAGAGAAACTGATTTTTTTCATCAACCAAATATGCTCTCACTTGAATCGCTGGGGTCACAGTTACCCAGACTTTTGGGAAAAATTCACCAGGTGTTTCATTGTAGCTTGCTGAAACCTTTTTGAACCTCCACTTTAAGACCTCCCCCTAAGAAAGCACCTGGACCCCTCGTAGTGGCAGGCCAGACCCATTATGAAGTGAAACGTATTCTTGACTCTAGAATCTTTAAGGGAAAATTGCAGTACCTAGTACAATGGAAGGGATACCCATTGTCTGAAGCCATCTGGGTGAAATCTACTGATGTGAAAGCTGACAGACTTATCAAAAGGTTTTACGAGAAACACCCCAACAAACCAAAAGCCAGTTTCTAACTTGTGCTTTGTTTACATTACAGGATCTGTCCTTTTTGTAAGGGGGAGCCAGATGTCAACGCTGCTAACATTGAATGTTATTGCTTGACAAGAGATGAAGAAGTAGCCATTTCATATGTTAAACTTGTGTATTGCTTGAAGAGATTGGATTAAGGCTGGGAGGGGGGAAGAGGAGGATTGTTCCTCAAGGCCATCTGAAATTAAAGAAGATAAGAGCTTGGTGGGTTTTCTAACAGAAGGAAAACTAATTCTTTAAATTAATTGGAGAATATGATTAATGACAAAATTAGAAAGGTGGAGAATAGTGTTTTAATATATTGTGCAAGGGGGCGGAGATTTCAGATTCCAGCTTCCTTCAAGCAAATATTTGCTGGTGTATTAGGCTAATGAAGGACTTTTAAGGTAAACAATGCCTCAGAGTCACTTGAAAAGCCCATACATCAGAAACTTGACAGTATTACTCCATTACTCAGATAGCACCTTAAATACAAGAACCCAGTGTCTCTTTCTTTGCCAGAATACATTAGCTCCAAATGTGGAGATATTTTTCTATAGCCAATCACCCACCACTTTGTTGCTCTTGACTCTAAATAGAAACAGTGGCCTTCCCAGGAATTGGTTGTATGAGTTGATCAAAGTTAGTCCTGGTGTCATCTTACTACTGCTGCTAAAATCAAAATGTTCTCAAACTCCTTTTGATCTTTCTCAAATGAGAATGACTCTTCAATCAAGGGTATATGACCTAAGATGCACTGAGTAAAGAATAATTGAGTTCATTTAAAAAACATTATTTATTTATTTATTTAATTCAATTTATATACCGCCCTTTTCCTGAAGGACTCAGGGCGTTTTACAGGGCAAAATTAAAACAATACAATATAAAAATTAAAATAAAATTAAATCAATAGCCCCAAAATTTAAAATTAGAATTTAAAAACCTTAAAACCCCTCAGTCCAGGCCAGCTAACTCAAAAAGCCAGGTTTTTAGGTCCCGGGGAAATGAACGAAGATCGGGGGCGATCCGGAGTTCCACCGGCAATTGATTCCATAGGGCAAGCGTGCCCACAGAGAACGCCCTCCCCCTGGGGATCACCCGCCGGCATTCCCTGACCGGCGGGACCTTGAGGAGGTCCTTCCTGTGGGAGCGCACAGGACGATGGGAAGTTGATGTTGGCAGCAGGTGCTCCCTGAGATAATCCGGACCCATGCCATTAGCCATTTTATTTTGAAATTACTACATATTTATTTATTTAAGAAGGCAGATTCCAGAAATGATCAGTTTCTCTTCAATTTTTAAAAGGAATAATAATAATAATAATAATAATAATAATAATAATAATAATAATAATAATAATAATAATAATAATAATAATAATAATAATAATAATAATAATAATAATAATAATAATAATAATAATAATAATAATAATAATAATAATTTTATTTTAGTGAGATTGATGTAAATAGCAACTGATGGAATGATTAGAAGTCTTTAGATGAATATATTCTCATTAAAAAAGATTTCATCAAAATTATCTGATTTTTTTTAAAAAAATTAATAAGTACTCAATTTGCAACATTAAAAGGATTTTTTGAATATATTCTAATAGAAAAAGATGTTGTATTAGAAATTTTACTAACCAAAATATCTGACTCTGACAAATAGCATATGGGTGAGGATGCATCACTTACATTATATGCAAAGATAAGAGACGCAGAAGTTTAGGATGAAGACAGCTATAGTTCTGCTCTTGGGCTTAATTGTGAAAAAATGCTTAGAGTAGGAAGAGAGTAATATATGAATCATATTTTAAACAAACAATTTAACTGTACATTTTATTAGCTAGTTTGATTATCAAACTGCTAAGTTTGTAAGCCGCCCTGAGTCTTCGGAGAAGGGCGGGATATAAATGGAATTAAAATAAAAAAATAAAATAAAAAATAAATTCATTTTAAAATGGACAAGACAAAAACAGTCCATTCCAACTCTCAACAGAATTCTGCTGCCTGGGTTCTATAATGAAAAAGATGCCTATATTTAAATAGTCTATTGTTCTAATGTATCCCTGTTAATTATTGTTAAAGATGACCACAACTGGTTGCCACAATGATGAGGTAATACTGTATTTATAAACAAAGTAAGGTTATTAGAATTTGCATTAAATTATGGCTAATTCTGCTCTACCTACTGAATATATAATTGTGCTTTAAATGAACATTGACAAATTAGAGTTAGAATTATCCTTTATATTATTTTCTATACCTGAACTACAGCAGCTGACTTTAAGTTTGCATTTCTCTAGATTCAGAAGTGGATTTGTTTAGGACTTCAGGACTTTAGCAAGGAACACAATTATTTTTTTGTCTGCCCCTCAAGTCTATACTTTTAAAATGCTTTTGTCAAAACACAGAATCAATGGTAAGCAAATAAACAAAAACTGACGTTTAGAGCTCAAGCACATTCCTAGGCACAAACTTTATATTTTCTATCAGTGACATCTAGGATTAAATAAAAGTGCCTTATATGCAGGACTTTTTTCTCATTAAAATCAATTTCAAAGATGCATCTATGTTCTCAGAAAATACGAACCATAAAGCTGCAGTTCAACATTTCTCAATCTTACTCAGATGGAAACATGACCTTGCTTTCTGGATTACTAAGATGCCACAATGTAGTACACCCTAGGAAATATATTGAAATTATTTCCCTATGTCACTGATACAACAGATTGCTCTAGGACTACCTAGTCTTTCTTTATGTCTTTTCTTTGGTGAGATGGTTTTAAATTCAGCGTCCTATGTATTGAAACTTAACATTAAGAAAACCAAGATCATGGCATCCGGCCCTCTCAATTCCTGGCAAATAGATGGGGGAAAATGGAGATTGACAGATTTTATTTTCCTGGGCTCCAAGATCACCGCAGACAGGGACTGCAGCGAAGAAATTAAAAGACGCTTGCTCCTGGGGAGGAAAGCCATGGCAAATTTAGACAGCACACTAAAAAGCAGAGACATCACCCTGCCAACAAAAGTGCGTATAGTCAAGGCTATGGTCTTCTCAGTTGCAATGTATGGCTGTGAAAGTTGGACCATAAGAAAGGCTGAGCACCAAAGAATTGAAGCCTTTGAATTATGGTGCTGGAGAAGACTCCTGCGAGTCCCTTGGACTGCAAGGCGATCAAACCGGTCAGTCCTAGAGATCAACCCTGACTGCTCCTTAGAAGGCCAGATCCTGAAGCTAAAACTCAAATACTATGGCCACCTAATGAGAAGGAAGGACTCACTGGAGAAGAGCCTAATGCTGGGAAAGATGGAGGGCAATAGAAGAATGGGACGACAGAGAATGAGGTGGCTGGATGGAGTCACTGAAGCAGTAGGCGTGAGCTTAAATGGACTCCAGAAGATGGTAGAGGGCAGGAAGGCCTGGAGGAACGCTGTCCATGGGGTCGCGATGGGTCAGACACGACTTCACAACTAACAACAACAAACATATTTTATGTAAGTGGAATGTGTATGACTGAGCAAAGTTGTACACCAACCAGGGAAAAGTTGCTATTTCACTGTTTAGCACTTGAATAAAGAGCTAATATATCAGGACACTTAGAGTAAAACTGGGAAATTCTTGTCTATAATAGTAATATTATTTTCAAGTGCATCAGCTCAGCAGCTTTTAAAGTATTTTAAGTCCCTGCATCAATGTATGCTGAATATGCATTATTGTCAAGAATCTGTTCAGTGGATTCCCAGGAATATGCTAGCGAAGTATTATATCTACATCACTCAACTGAAAATGAACAGCTCAAATAATGTTAGCCTAAATCCCAGTCTCAGACTTTTGTTATGGGTCTGTTAAGCTGATATTTTGTCCTTTAAACAAAAAAGGAGATTGTAACTAAAAATACTCTTTTTGAATATATGAGAGAGAACAGAATGAAATATACAATGTCAACTAACTCTGTACTCCATGATATAACTCTTCAGTGTTATATCACACCTTAACCACATTTATCATGCATAATTAGCATATAAAAATTTGGTAATATGAAAAATGATTGAGTACTTTGTTCAAGAGCATAGCTTGAGAACAAATATAAGAAGCTACTGCCATCCAGACATTGCCACAAATAATCAAATAAATTAAGTAATAAATTAGATTCAGTTTGTTCAATAACATTATGATGATTTTAAAATATTAGAAATATTAAGAATATCTGTCATTAGACAAAATGCAGAGGACCTAGCTTATCAAAACAGCAATATATAAATCAGACTTGAAGGAACTTAGAAAGCCACTCAGTACATGACAGTAGAGACAAATAAAATTGGAAAAACAGAATTTAACTTAAGATTTCTAGAAAAATGAAGTAGATGCAATAACTATCTTGTGGATTTCAGCAATCATTGTAATTCATTTCATCAAGTACTCATATTTCATTTAAAACTTTTTTGAATGTAGCAGTTAATTATAGCATCTGGTTTACAGACTGTTTGATTGCCTCTTGTTTTACAACCAGCTATTTATTGGATATAACATTGCTCTCTCGTTTTTTGTAATGCTTCGCCTTGTTGTTAACTGAAAACTACAACTTCAGGTCTGGGAGCTGATTACTATGCTGCCTAGTACAGTTAACATGTACATTGCCATGGAAGGTTAGAACTGAGTTGTAACTTTCTAACAATTCTTAAAGTTCACCAATATGGTCATCATTTAAATGTTACCTGAAATATAAATTATAAATACATTCATATGTATTATTCCTGAAATATAGTAATATTTTTTAAAATGGAGCAAACTACAAAATTTACATTTATCTTAAAGAATCATGTTAAAATCAAATTAATAAAAATTTCTCATCTCTAGTTTAGTATTCCAGTAAAATAAATCAAAGCAAAAAATACAGCATCCCACAATCATGTTCCCACATTATAAAAATACCTTGTTCAAATTTCCCAATAAATGTTATTAGTCTCTAACAGTACAATTCTAAGCATATTTTAAAAAGGCAAACCCTGATTCATTCTAATAACAGAAGTAAGTTTATTCAAAAGTAAGTTCCATAATATTCAATGGGATTTACTCAAGTGCGCATGCATAACATCTTCATCTGCCCTTTTTATGGTGTCATACAACTTATTTCATTTCCTGTGAATCGGGTTTTTGTCCATCGCTACAGAAATGTAGGAGCATCAACATCATCCTAACATCATCCCAAGTTATAGCACTTTCATTGTCAGACTAAATAAATTACAAACTCACTCAAATTGACCTCAGTTCCTGCATACTGAATCTACTATAGTGGGGGTTTTGTATGGTGTTACAGATGTTTGCCATTGTTTTCTTTCAGGATATGTATTTTTTATTTTACAATCAAGAAAACAGGCTTGGATTTCCTAGGCTGACTTTCATACAAGTGCTCATTTAGCTGCTTAACTTCAGAGAATGGCCATGGTCAGCTAGGTGTTGCTAACTGCAAAATTCATTAATATTATTTCATCCTAATAATAGCTAAAATATGTTTTTCCATAAGGAATGACATAAAGTATATATTATCCCACTAAAGCATCAAACACAAAATAAATTACTTGTGATTCCAATTAATAAGCATGTAGGAGTTGAACAATGTATGATTTAATACTGTTTTCCTGCCATAGCATTTATACCACTACTAGGAAAGTAAGAAATCTGCCAAGTCTTTAAATGTTTAATACGCTAAGATGTTGTCCTATTAGAGGTTTCTTTATAAAAATTCTCCTGCGTGAATATTAGCAAATATGTACTGATAGAAAAATATTTTAGTTGTATAAGGTAATGTGGTAGGCTGAAATTCACTGGCTCTTTTCTCATGATACAATTGACATATTCAACTGCTATTTCTAGGAAAGTAATATTCCCATTAAGTAGCAGCCAATTATCATAAAAACAAAACTTTTTTAAGAGGAAGCGTTTTATAAACTGGCCAGGTATGTTTTTTTTTAATTGTTGGAGAAGTGACTACATATAAACATCACAAGAATTATTAATTTTTAAATACCTCATGCAGATGATGCTCACATAATAAACCAAATCTGTTAGCATGAGTTGCTGATAAATTAATGCATTTTCATCTTCAAGTCAAACAGAATTCAATTATACATACCACAGTTTGGTGATTAACTTGAATCACTTCATCGCCAGCATGGATTTTCTTACATCGATCTGCAGGTGACTGAATTTAAAATAAAAGAGATGATAAAGAATATAATCCTTACTGATTATCATCTCTCCTTTTGCAAAAATATATAATTAAGCTGTGAAGATTGTATTTAAATGTTCCAGTAAATAGTTTTGTAAATAAGTAAATTTATTTTAAATTTTTAAAATATGTAAATTAGGAATTCTTGGTCATTGTCAATTTTTATTATTTTCCAGTTAGGATGTAAATATGGCAACAAATAGAAAACCACAAATATAAAATCACACAAGCAATTAAGTACATCTATAATTCTGGATAGAAACTATTATTTCAATACAACTGCTCAAGCATTTAAGTTTAACCCATCATCTTCCATTTTCTTCCCCAATTCTTTCTAAATACCATCCTTCAACAGTCAGAACATTCTCTTTAGGATTTTGGGGAGGCAGACGAATATTTTATATCTTTTAATGTAAACTTTATTAATAGTTGCAAGATAAAGAGCCTTTTTAATATGGTTATCCAGTTTGCTAACTTGACCACCAATTAGATATTTGCCAAGTATAAATATAAATCTGCAGAGATTACAAGTATATTTCTGAAATGTTTATTTCTGTTACTGTATTTTAATTTGAAAATGAATGCTCATTATCTTTTTCTATATGTGAAAATTCTAGTGAAATATTTGTTTGTGAGATAAGTAGCAAATCTGTTCATATCATATGAGCCGTGGTGGCACAGTGGTTAGAATGCAGTACTGCAGGCTACTTCTGCTGACTGCCAGCTGCCAACAGTTTGGCAATTAAATTCTCATTGGCTCAAGGTTGACTCAGTCTTCTATCCTTCCAAGGTTGGTAAAATGAGGACACAGTTTGTTGGGGGCAATATGCTGACTCTGTAAACCGCTTAGAAAGGACTGTAAAGCACTGTGAAGCGGTATATTAGTCTAAGTGCTATTGCTATTGTTACCAGCCCATGAAAGTAACAATATGACTCAACAACATCATCAATAAAAATCCAACAATTGCCAAGACACAATTTAAAAATTTTTTAAAACACAGCAATATCTGCTTTAAAATCCAAACAACAGGATAAAGGCAGAACAAACTGAAGCAGTATGCTACAATTACGGTAGCATCTCCAACTGAAAAAGTTATGTTTTTCAGTTCCAGGTGGACTGCTGTGTTTAATCCTAAAAAAACTACCTATGTAATTTGTAAATGTAAATAAATAAATCAGAAAAGTAGGCTGAAGAAGGAAGGAGAATTCATTTCCCCTAGTTCATCTGCTATTCTACTTTTTGGTACTGTACAGCAAGTAAGATTTGGGTGGACATAGAATAACCTGGTCATAGGAATTCCATCTCATTAATCACATACTTATTCAATATTCTACCCATTCTGAATGCTGGTTATTGGATTCTAAGGGTAAATTGTGGATTGCCTTTCTAACAGGAATTTTGTTTAATGTTCCCCTTCAGAAATCCATCTATGGCTAGTTCGAAGTTTTTTCTTTCCTTTTTTTTTGCTTAAGTGGTAATATCAGCTAGAACAGACATGTCAAACACAAGGCCCGGGGGCCGGATTCAGCCCACGAAGTGTTTTCATGTGGCCCGCGAAGCCATCCTGGAAACAGTGAGGGAATGGCCCCCACTGCCTTGGCCCTGGCCGAGACCCTCCTTCTGCCAGAGACCCTCAGATCTGTCCCACTCCTGCCCAGGCCCCCATAGGCACCCTTGATGCCAACAATATAGAGCTGGCCACACCCACCCAGTAGGCCACGCCCACCCAGCCCCCCTGAGGGCAACTGCAATGCTGATGCGGCCCTCAATGAAATTGAGTTTGACACCCCTGAACTAGAAAAAAGAAATCTCACAATGTAGCAAACCAACTGAATCCATAAGATATAAGGATGGAGGTCTCAAACTTTCTTTACCAGAAGCACTTCACATCCTATTCTTTCTTCCAGTTTTGGAATAGTGATTTATTAATTCCTGTTGCTACCAGCTATATTCTGGGAGCTACTCACTTGATGAGTATTGCCTAACCCTGAGTATATGAGAGATAGCCTTTCATACCCTGTGCTGCTTTTCTAGTAATTAAATGTTTAAAGAATAAAAAGTAGAAGTAATTTCAATATTCCAGCCTCCTGATCATGTAATGTACAGACACATCTAGAGGACAAAATCCTTCTTCTCTCATGGGAGGCAGATCAGTTTTAGAAGAGGAAAACAAAGTATAAGCTTTATTATACAAAATGAAAGATTAAAAGTTCCTTTTTAACTATAAATTTTAGAAATCCAAATGCACAAAATATAAAAATATAAACTACAGAGTTGCCCAAATCATGATGGTATAGCTGACAATTTTTTAAAAAAATGAAGAAAAAGAAAGATAATCCAGGGCCCATAACAGACCACAAAATGTTGTTGGTTTGATATAAATGAGCATTAACTATTCCAACATTTCTTTAAAGGAAAAAAAATCTGACTCTTTAGTACTACACAGTAAACATAAATCAATCTTGTACAAATACCTAGCTAAATATTTTGCCACGAAATAGAAGAATTCCTGCAATGCATGTTTCCTCTGCACCAATTACCTGACTTCTCCAGATTGTTGGAAATTTAGTGTTCATCATGGGCTCCTAGGAAAATGATAAAACTCTGCACTCTCTAACGTCAATACACATATTTTTAGTAACCAACCTTCGCTATCTCCCATAAAAGGAAGGTTTGTGTATATCATTCTGTACATGACTGAAAACACCTCTTACTTGCTGTGGATGTGTACTGAATTATAGCATGAAGGCTGGCTGCCCTCTATGTGGATTAATACCTGGTATGAGAGGCTGGAAGGCAAGTAATCTTCACAATCATATCCACAAAGAAACATTAACATGATCATGGTTTTGTGAACAAAGGTGGGTGATTTTCAGTCCTCTATATTAACCATTTCAAAGCCAACTCCTTGACATCACTGATTTTCCCTCCAAGGGTAAAGGAAGTGCTGAGCATATCACATGCATTTCATTTATAACAGACAAACTAAGTGTATCCCAAATGAAAAGGCATTTTGAATCCTTTTTGAATTCCACAGTTTATACAATAAGGACATTTAGAAGAGAAAAATAAATGGAAACCACTCCCAGCATGCAACAAATATCAGAACCACTTAAGTTGGATATACTATATTAAAAGCAAAAGGCATTTTCTATAGCCTCCATAACATTTCTTAACAATAAGACACTAAGACACATCATTTTCAGATAGCCATAATATATAATTTTTTAAACTTTATTCCACTTATTCTAATCCACAAAAACACAAATATGTTTCATAACAATATCGCTCCAAAGAAAATTCTGTAAAATTCATAATACCAAAGCTTCTATTCAATTTCTTACAGACATTTCCTAGAAGGGAGAAAAACCCCATTTGAAGTATGGGCTGACCATAAGAATCTGGAGGTTCTAACCCCCCCCCCAAGGTTTTCACCCAAACAAGTTTGTTGGGCTCAGAACTTTAACTGCTTCAACTTCATGTTATGACATCTCCCGGGGGAATAAACTTCCTAGCAGATGCTTTATCCAGGCTGCCACAGTACAATAGTGCATCTCATCTTGGCGGGCACAGGAGGCGGGTGGGTGGGGGTGGGGCGCTGCTGCAGTCACAGGTGCGAAGGGTGTTGGCGGCGGGCTCCCCCCCGGGGCTGGAGCCAGTGCGGCTGGTGCTTTGGGAGCAGCAGAGCCCACTCTATATGGCAGGGCTGCACGGTGCGGGCAGCGGAGGCAGTGCGGGCCAGGTGATGTTTCAATCTTATGATTTTGAAAATATATTTTTTTCTATTGTAAGTTTCCCCAATTGCATACAAATATTATATAATTGGTAAATAAAGATAGAACATATGTTAAATATACATCAAATGATAATATGCTTCCCTACAAAGTCAATTCTTGCTCAATGACAGACCAAGGAGTTAACTCGGAAAGGCAAGAGGAAAATATAGAAGAGATCTGTGGGGAAAAGCCCACACTGATAAATTAAAAATCTTTGTGGTCTGCAAAGGAAAGCTGGTGGGCTAATCAATGATTTGGTGACTAGAGGAGCATCTACAGTGTTGAAGTTCGTGGTCATGGTAAGCCATGGAGGCACTAGGCAACATTACTTTCAGGGCAGTGGTGGTCATTTTATTACTTTAAAAAAAAAGCCTGCGCTCTGTCGAAGGGTGCTTGGTAGGCTGCATGTACAGGCCTGGTCTAGAATTTATTTTGGAGCATTCAACTATCTAGAGCAGGCATGTCAAACTCATTTTGTTTGAGGCAAGTTCTTATAAAAGAATTGCCATTAATTTGTTTTAACAAAATAATTTAAATCAATTTTTCACTTGATTTCAAATGAAATGAATTATATTAGTTGACAATGAGATTTTTTTTTAGTACAATTACCAAATGCAATAAACTGGTTTTAGGTACCGGTATATGTTACTGGAAGGAAAAAGCAATCCCTGCTGCGTTACTGATCCCAGAGAAACATTTGCATGTATGCAGGTATCCTTAGGGTGCCATAGTTATGGATGAGAAATATTGGTTGCAAAGTTGGCATTTCTGGATGTAATACAGATATTTTGGACTTATTTTTGTTTCTTTGCATGTTTGATATTTTTAAAAAGGCATATGCTACTGACTACGCTTATGCACATATGTAACATGATCACTGCTTGTCCAAAATTTTACTATACAGATAATACCACCAGAAATTATTTTAGCCTTTTTAATAAATGTTGTTATTGATGTTAAGCTCACCAGGGAAAACATCATATATTGTTATGTATATACTAGGTAAATTATTTAAAGACTGAAGTGCAACATAACTAGATTCTAAATAATCTATTTTTCAAAACACACAACAGTCCAAACAGTAAAAGTAAAGTCCAAATTAAGAATATTTCATTCTTAAGAATTGTTTAGATTCAAAATAGTTTTCAAGAGTATTTACAAAAGATACTATTTTTTCTAGAATCAGCTAAATTAGACATATTACATTGAGAAAAATGTTTCTCATTTCTTTCCTGTTACCTTTGATTTCATTGCAGAGATGTTAACATAAGAAATAGATTATTTTATCTAATTTTACCTTCCAAAAGACAGAAGCAGATGAAAAATATGAGGTTCTTTCCTGTTGGCTTTTTTGAATTAGCTGTTTTAGATTCTAAAAGTTTAGTTCCTAAAAAAGTAATCCTGTAAATAATTTTAATGTCCTCCTCTAGTGCAGGCTCTTTTATGCCTCAAGGACTTCAACTCCCAGAATTCCTGAGCCAGCATGGCTCAGCTTGGAAACCTCTCCCTTTCCCCTCAGCATGGCTGGCTCAGGATTTCTGGGAGTTGAAGTCCACTAGTCATAAAAAAGAGCCAAATTGCTACTCCTGCAATAGGCTTAGGAAAGCCAATAAGGGAGCTGGGTGTTTTTTATTGTTTTTTGTTTTGCAAAAAAAGGTGCCAGAACGCCGTTCTGAGCGTTCTATGAGAAAAAAAGCCCTGAGGCACCCAGAGAAAGAATGTGGAACACCTCAAAACATCTCAGCATTCTCAAAATACTTCAGGAAGTTCTGATTGGCTGAAGACGGACTGGTCATGGGGAGGGAGGGCTGGGAAACCTTTCTGCATCTTTTGAGCATGGGAAACCCAGAGCTTGCCTGACTTTACTCCAGTCAACATCTATTAATAAAAGAACCTTTCACTTCAACCAAATGGAATACAGGGTCTTTCTTTCCTAATGAATCAGATTGGAGCAGGTCTGGTACCACGGCCCAGTGTGTTTCATATAACACAGAAACACCAGATCACTTCATTCTTTTGCCCTACAAGCACCAGTCTGGCCCACTTTTTAACATTTTTTTTTTGCCAGCCTTTCTTCCCACACCAAATTTGGTCCCATTCAGTTTGAATATCAGATGCTTATTATGCTATTGGACAAAGTCCCAACTCAATTTACATAATTTCTTCTCAAGATTTTGCCAGGTTAAAAACAATAAAAAACACCCAGGAATTCATAAAGATTTTGCCAGGTTAAAAACAATAAAAAACACCCAGGAATTCATAAATATATCATTGTGCCTAAAATTACTATGAATTATTTTGATTAATTAATGATTTTGAATTCTTTAAATTATGATTGTATAGCAATTTCTAAATTACAATAGATCGATTTTTCTTATCCACAAAAAGGATAACTGTACCTAAACTTGTTTAATTATACCAATAGCTTCCTGAATGCTGGTGAGGGCAATTTATTACATTGGACTTCAAAAACATAACTTATTTCTGCCCAAATATGAATCTATTTCTTTCTGAATAAATCTATCTATTATATATTATGGATATAAGCAGTGCGTTCCTTTTTAAAAAAGCTTGTATTTATCAAGAATGGGTGGATATCTTATATTTGTTATATATATTTTAAGAGATGCTGACAATAACATCTTTCTAACAACTGTTCATGTAAACATGTTGCTAATACAGGATTTAGCCTTTCAAGAAACAATAAATACATCCTTTATCCAAGGATTTCTCATTCTGGTAAAATGTACTGATTCAGAAGAAAAACAAACAAATCTAACAATCCATATGATTCTTCTACAAACAAATATTCACACACATAGTTGTAATTCTCTACAGTCCCATTTAGTTTTGAATTCTTATCAGTTTTGTTTAGTTTCATATATATCCATCAGACCACTCATGTAATGTGTATGAAGGAGCAACCCAGATAACCTGATCTGATATCATTCCCACCCTAAGAAAAATGTTAACCAAGTAATATAAACCAACAGAAAAAAGAAAAATAGATTGGGCATTCATCTGTATTGCGCTGACCTAAAAATGGGGCATTAATAGCCCTCTCAACTACTCGTGAGGATTCAAATAATATGAAAAGGTGAGACAACTGTAGCAGCAAGCTTTAACTCTAGCTTACATACATTCAGTTAAATACATTCTGGTGTACAATTGTACAGGGAGGGGATCCTTCTAGTTTTTGTAAGCTGGAAATTAATATTTAAACAAGGACCTTCCATAGTAAAATAAACTGTATGATGGTGCTAAGATGGTTGTTAAAATAGTTTATATTTAGAGATGTTAGGTCTTTATCAAAACTGAAAAGTCTGATCTTTCTTTTAAGAAGACAATGTCCACATCATATAACAAGCCAGATTTATCTGTGGATTGGTCAGCCAGTCATAGGATTTAGGATACTGTACTGTATGAATTTAGTGTAAAAGGAACTTGTGGAAAAGAACATTGTCATAAATTTAACCTGAGCTAGAGGCCCTTCCATTGTTTACTCCCACTGGAAGTTTCCAGTGTACTTCATTTGCATGATACAAATTAAAGGTAGTTATTCTCCAGTGTGTGGTATGGGAGTGAAGGAACAAGCTGTAATGTTTTATGCATGAATTAATGTCAAACCAACCTGTTTTTATTTGAACTCCACAAGTGAATTTAGATGAGAGCTGGAGAGTTTTTGAAATTCTAACTACTGCACTATATATTTACGGTGGCTATTATATAGATTATTACAGCAGAGTATCCATGGGTGAGCTATGGATGAATAAACAATATAATATATTCTTGATCCCTTGCAATTAAGATAGGCAATCACAGGGATAATTTAATCTAAAGTTAAATTTAAAAATGCTCCAGATCTCAGCAAAACGTATTATCAATACTTACATTTTCTGTTGTTCCAGTAATTACATGGAGACCATCATATGTAGATTTAATGTACATACCCTAAGAAAAAGACATCATGGGAAAGAATTTGAAAAGTTTTTCCACACTACCATCCAACATACACTTCTCATCTGTCTAAAATTCATCTGATGACAGTTGAGTGATACAATGGAATACTACTCTGAATAATAAAATTGATTCCATCCCGTTTCTCAAAAGACACCCAAGATTGATGTATACTAGATGTAAATTATTTCAAATTTGTTTGCAATGACTCATCATCTGGCTTAGATTTGTGTGATATGAAGCAAATTCTCAATCTTCAGGCAACAACTGTAATGAACCATGGAATTATTTAAAATAATTCCATATGACACCATTTTCATGTCTACTCCCCTGGAGCTGGACGCATAGTCTCACATTTATAAGTGCAATCTATCGGTACACCACTACAAACTATAAAGGCAATCCAAACTACAGGGCAAATCCAGATGTGTACTGAATCAAATCAGGCATAGTTATCAGATGTGTCAATCACTTTAAACTGCACAACATATGGTTTCAAGGTAGCAGGAAGCTATCTGGGGTTTCTTATAATTATTTGAAGTGATAACGTCTTTAAAAATCTGAAGTTTCAAGAAGTCACCATGAAAGAAAATGGAGAAAGATTGTAAAAGGTCATCTTTTCATGATAAAAGATGGGTCAAATCCTCTCAATAAAGTAAGAAACATATACTGATTTCATAGGATTTAATATATAATATTTTAATAAACATATTCATTGAAATATGCTGATTGAAACAAAAAATAGGTAATTATGCAACAGAAAATTACTATAAAGCATTTCAAATCATAATCACTGAACTATTAACAGTACTAACAGGATCAATAAAAAGGCTTCTAATATATTTATTTTGCAAACTTATAAATTTGATTCAAGAACTGTGTGAAATTGATGTATAATCAGTTGATACACATAATTTAACACTGAAACTTAGTAAAATTCTCAGTAGGTTAAATGTCTTTCAAAATTAACAATTAAGACAATCCTATAAAATACCTTAATTCTGTGAACTTTACTGGAAAGTTTTGTTTTTTATAATTTACAGTGTTCCCAAATGTTCAAATGAATATAATGTCTACAGCGAACATAAACTTCCAAATTCATGCTGATACAAACATAGGTTATATTTTTCCATTTTAGGTTTTACAGTACCCATTGATACATTTCTTAAATGACAGATCCAGTCTATCTCTATGGTTTTAATATTTTTAGATGCATAATTGGTAGATAGGTCTAGAGTGCTAGCTGAAGAAACTCTGTTTAACTCATGATTATCATCTGTTGAACTAAAGCATCTATTTATCTGTGTTTTTATACCCCTGGTAACTAGAAATGACCAGACAGAACTGAATCTCCTGTTGATGGGGGGAGGAATACTAAAGAAGGTATGGTAAAAACTTTGAAAAAAGTATTTTCATGTATCATCTCACATAATTATAATCAGTCTCCAACCTTTCTTTAATAAACAAGACTCTCGAATGATAAGTATGGATTTACTTTTAGTTGTTTTTTTGATGAAAATGATTAACTAAATTTGCACCCTTATTTAAAATCTGCTTTAAGAACACTTCCCATAAACAACTCTTTTCACTGAACCCTGTCAAATTCTCTTCCTGAAGAAGTTAGCTTCACATACTCTTTATTCAAATTATCTTGGTTAAATATATTTTTATCTACTTTATTTTTAAGGAGTTTTTTTAACTATCTCTGTTCTTTGTGGGATTTTTAAACCTTGTTATTATTATCAACTTTTTTTGTTTTTCTGGCTTAACACAGTTATGTGTCTGACTCTTTGTAACTGCAACTATCCATTAGAAGAAAATGCCCTCTGCTCTGTGTTACATAAACAGTTTGTAGGGATATAGCTTGTTAGCTCAAATAAATAATAAAATAAAATAAAATAAAATAAAATAAAATAAAATAAAATAAAATAAAAAATATCCTCCATATTATTTATACTAATAGTTAACTGGCTTCCAAGATAAGGATTGTTTGCTCTTGAATATATAGTTAAAACTACATACTTATTTTCTATCCATAAAAACTGTCATTTTGGTTTTTCTTTTTTTAAAAAAAGAGTATTTAGGAAACTGCAATATGATTTTATATAGTTCTTGCTGACAGAACTTCCTTTGGTCTTATTTCTTGATAATTGCCCTGCATCAAGACTTGACAGAGAATTTTTCCCTTGTTTCCCCTCCTTTTAGTTTTAATGGGGGTTTGATTTTTTTTGGGGGGGGGTGTCTATGACAATTTGCCGAGGCCAACTCCCCATAGCCAACTTGCCATGGCTCATCATGTCACAACTGGCCAACTCGCCACGAGACAACTTGCTGCAGGACAAGAGTTAAACTAATATCAAAGAAATGATGGAATGAAATAATTAAAGAAAGGAGCAAGAGGAGGGACAAAATGAAATGTAAATGACAAACATTAAAATATTTTTAATTTATTTTAAATAATTAAATTGAATTGTTAAATTGTTCCAGGGCAAGTTAGCTGTGGTGAGTTGTCCCGTGGCAAATTCGCTACAGCGAATTGTCCCATTCCAGATTTTTAAACTATTCATCTGTGTGTTTTATTACTAGTAGACCTAGTTCTTTTCACTTTGCAGCAAAATATAACTCCAAGATCTTTCAAATTTGCAATGAAGGTTCATCTTCCTATTCTGTAGAAATGTTTTGTTGCTATTTTTTTAGAAAACAATTGTTATTTTGTCATGTCAGTGTTAATTTTAACGTGAAATGGCCCACTTTAGTCAATAGAGTGTAGACAGTAAATAATACATTTTTATTTATTGAACTCCTGGGGAAAAAACAATCAAATTCCTGTCACTGTTAACATTTTTTTTCATCTTTTCTATGTTCCTTCTGCCCACATATCACTGCACAATGTCTGGTTTATAATGATCTAAATAGGAAAAACTACAATAAACTGTCTTTTAGGTGTTTTCATATTTAGTTTTAAAATGTGTTTTGTTGCAATGGGAAGTAGGGATGTGAAGGGTGCTCGAGTTTACCAGCGAAGCTCCATTCATACGAATGAAGCTTCACATGCCAAGGCACTCTGCTTGCACAAATGGAGCTTCATGCACAAGTACAAGTGCCCACAACTCAAGCACCATCCTCTCGTGTGAGTGGACCATGAGTAAGTGCAAGTGCTTGCCTCTCGTGTTGAACACAAGCACCCCCTATTCGTGCGCAAAGCTACATTTACATGAGTGGAGTGAACATGCGCCCACTGACTGCCGCACCTGCCACTCACACCACCACCACCCGCTAGGCTGGGTTGCCAAGCTGGAAAGGTTGGGGACTACTGACTTAAAAGAAATGCATTTGGGTGCTAAAATTATTGCATCTAAATTGAGTTACATCTAATATTTTGAATTACTTGGTACTGCAATGTGAAGACTCCAAAGATAATCTAGTGCAGGGCTTTTCAACCAGTGGTACGGGTACCACCTGTGCTACATTGGCACCTAGCAGGTGGTACGCGACCATCCTAGAAAAGTGGTAGTGGAGAGGGGAATGAGCTGAACCGGTGGTAGATCCGCACAAGCCTGAGCGAGAGATGGCTGGAGCTGCAGGGCTGTCAGGGCTCAGCGGAAGCGCCAGGATCCACCTGGAGCTTGGCGCTGATCCTGGTGCTTTTGAGCCCAGAAGAAGAGCCGATCAGCTGGAATGTTGCAGCATCTCCAGGGTCTTGTGATTTACACTCAGATGCTTGGCAACTGATTCATATTTATGATGGTCACAGTGTCCCAGGATCATGTGAAGTGACCAAAACTTGCTGCAACCACCCAGCAGAGGGGAGGGATAAAAACCAAACACTCCCCCACACCACCCCCGCTGCCAATCCTCAACAGAAATGCTTACAACAGTAAAAACCTCGGACAGGAGGAAGAACGTCGCCGGGCAGGCAGACAGGTATATTGCTCGGCTGTGGCTTGGGGGGGCACTTTTTTCAATGCCATTGTAACTTTGAACAGTCACTAAGCGAACTGTTGTAAGTCGAGGACTACCTGTACTTCATCACTTTTTTCCTTTTTTTTGTCATCAAGTTTTTGACACCTTGCTAGGTGACTGGTGGTACTCAGACGCTGCCATATCCTAAAAGTGGTACAATGGGTGAAAACGTTGAAAATCCCTGATCTAGTGTAACTATATAATGCTATTTTGAAGACATATTAATCACTTAATAATACATTTTCTAAGTTAGTTAACTAAATTGAGTCTAAGAAGAAATATTTTGAGTAAATGTTTACATTCTTTTGAAGTACATATCAATGATTTGACAAATTAACTTGAGACAAGGAAATTAGATATACCGTAGTATGCATCTACAGTATGTCACCAATTATATGCAGCCCAAATAATTCACCTATTATTTTTCTTATATATAGTTGTATGTTTTTTTCTGGTGGGCTGGTTACAAATGTTGAAAGAACTAATTTATATATTTAATTCTCAAAGTTTTTTGTTTTAACTGACTTAAAATTAATGAATATATAAATGGCAGATTTTCTTCAATAACTGTAGTTTTCTCCATTCACAAATATGTATGTCCTTCTGGGTTTTATTTCCTTTTTTTCCTCCCCCCTCACCCCATTTTTTATTGCGCACGCACACACACACACACACACACACACACACAGCCCCATATGATTCACCCTTGTCACATCACTGTGGCATGAGCTGCACCAGTTCCCAGTCTTTCCAGAAGCAATTCAAGCTGCTGGTTATTATTAAAGCCCTAGATCACTGAAATCATCTTTTCCTAAGTGTATCTGCCTGTTTCACCAGGTCAGATAGGATGGCAGTGAAGTCTCCAGGTCCCTTCCTTCTTCTTCACATTTAGAAGGACCTAGAAGCACATTTTCCATAGTAGTAAAAGGGATTGTTCATTGGATGCTTTGAAGCAGGATTGCTGAGGGGCTAGATTTGAGTTTTATTGTTTCTATTGAAAAAATAAAACCCAAATCTAGTTTGGATTGTATTTGGTTTGTTTGTACTTTCATTGTTGTTGTAAACTACCCAGAGTTTTGCTTTAAGAGAAATGGCCTTATAAATCTTTAAAATAAATAAACAATATATATACAGACACAGTGTGTTCTGCACAAACAGGTATACATCTTCTTCATGAAAAAGCTTTGCCCCACATAATTACACTCTAGCTAATGTATTTTACAAACCTTATGCCTTTGAATATCATAGCAAAGTATATTTGATATATGTATCAATTTTATGACATAATACTTCTATTAATCCAAAGAACATGTTATATTATTGTGAAGTAAACACATTACTTCCATAACATTCAAAGTGAAGAGGGGAAAATTTACATAAACCTATGCTCAAGATTAAGGTAACATAATGAAAAATAGAACAGAATAATCAATATATATTTTTTAAAACTAATTTTTAATTTTGCAAGAAAAAGACACACCAGTACATGCCCAAACCAACACACATATACACAGAAAGAGAGCTCTTATGACTAATTCTTCTAACTTTGGAAGGCACCATTTGTGGGCCACAGGAAAGGATCCTGGGCAATTTAGATATGAGGTAGAAACCACTGTCCCATCTCACCTCACACACATACCAGAGGAAGATTTAAGCTCTAATTACAATATTCATATGCCTATTTCTCTGCCTGATCCTACAAAATTCTTTGTTTTGTTATTGCTTATAAAAACAATATTTTAGACTTATGAAAGTTCAATGTTGTATAACTTAATTGATTTTACTAGTAAAATAATGAAAATAATCTTTTAAACATTTTAAGGTACACTTCAGATAATATAAAATATTTAACCATAGCTAATTATTAAAATGTATTACAATGATTTTAAAAAGTTAAAAAATTCTGACCTACAATTTAAAATAAATTATGACACTTAACACAATGCTTTAGAAGGTAAAACCCCAAAATTTAAGACATATAAGTGTCAAAACAAAGTGTGTTTACAGGCATTTGCACATATGCAATGAATCTGGTATGTATGTCTTGAAGGAAAGATTAGTGGCTCAGCTGAAGTATATAAAAAATAATTTGCTTTTGAAACATTGCAATCCCTATTATTTCACACATGTGAGAGTGAACAGGCAAATTCATTGAAACAATAAGCACTTGCTTTATCAACTAAGCAAACATTTTTTTTTCAAAAGCTCAATGCATTATGATAAAATCAGTGACATGAAACCTTCTACAGATATTTACATCTTTACCCAGCTGATGAAAAATTTCTATGAATTGATTACATATAAGGAATCTTGAAAGATTCTCCACCCAACACTTCCATGACTATTTCTTAAAAATTCTACAAGATCAAATACAAAAGGCTTTGTGTTCTGCTTATTAACTGTTAAAACATTCACAGATAATACATAGTCAATATACATATCACATTCAATACCAGTTGTATTGAACAAAAAATATCCAATTTATTTTTAATATATCAACCAAGTTCACAAATAAGTTTTAATTGTCAACTTTTTCAGCTTGGACTTTGCAGTAAATCTCATATTTCCTGGTACTTGACCACTTAACTTGATTCCTCAGGGTGACTTCATAGAAGATACGGCTCTGCAAAATTAAAATCTGTACTGCAGAGAAGAATGAAGCCATACACAACAGTTGATTGCCAGTAAAAAGAAGCAATGACTTTTTATACCCTTGGGGTTTTAAAATTATGCTTTCTTCCTCACCCATTGATGGATACTTGTTATAGTTCTTTTTAGCCTTGAAACGGTTGTTGTACTTCTACACAATGGTCATTTTTGCCCTGAGAACTATTTAAAGCCTTAATCCTTACACTGATATCGCAATACTTTTGGTAGGAATTATAGCAGAAGAATAATATACTATATAATTGAAACCAAATTGCATTTGATCTTTTTATATGGCTTGAGCAATTTGTTCCTTTCCTTCTTGCCATTACCATTTATTATTTGGTCCAAGTGTAACATCAACCATAACATTAATTTCATTTGCCTTTATTTCTGAAACTGTTATTCTTCTCGTATATTAAGAAACTTTATCCATATTCCTTGCTATTATATTGTGTTTTCTTGGTAACTTATTTTTCTACCTCTATCAGAACTTCCAAGTTGATAGCAATTCAATACATAAACCGCAAGTAAAACAAAACTCTATTTGAGCTTGGGTACACAACTCCTTTGTTTGTACTTCCTATGTCAGAAATGCCAAGATATTTAAAAACCATCAAGTATCAATAATTATAAGAAAATTTGAATAATTATCCTTTCATTCTAATTATTTTTAACATTATGTCGTTTATGTAAATGTCACTTATAAAACACTTTCCATTTCTAGGCTAATAAAAGGTAAATGTTACAACTTACTATTTGATTCCAAAATAATATGTTTCAGCAAGAAATAGACAAAATGACCACTACTCAAGATAATTTACAGAATACATTTGAAAAAAGACATATGAGCTAATTTTTTTTTAAAAACTGAAAATCCATTCTGATACTTTCTTTTTTGTACTTAAAGAATTGGTTTTATTGTACTATATCCAGTACAACCAAACCGTTAATAAGTATTTCCTTATAGGAACAGTCTTAAAATCTAAACAAATAAAAAGGAGAAAATCTGTAACAGAAACGGGGGTGGAGGGCATGGCATCTTTATAAATAAAAAGAGAATTTGATCATCTCATAAGAAGCGTTTCTAAAAAGAGACTGGAGTAGGAAAGCTGTACAAATATCCAATGAAATTAAAAGTACAAACATTTTAATCAGATTATGACATGGGACATGGAATAAATTACAGATGGTGGAATAGAAAATGACTTTAATATGCTACCATGACACTGAGACAAATACAAGATTTAGAACAAGGAACTGCAAAATAGCACAGTAGAAGGCAGATTGAGTGCGAAGGATATTGTGAAATTTAGAAAATAATGAGTTCAGGATTTAAAATATTTTAGGTGAAACCAAATACATATCCAAAAAAATAAAAGTGTTATTTTTAGTTTCATAACAAATTTACGGAGCATAGCTATGAGGAAATTAAAACAACAATATTTGGGGAAAACAGTATAATAATATTAATATATTTGTATAAGCAGACTTGTAATGGCATTATTTATATCAAAGGCATTTTCATAAATTAATGAGGATTTCTTCAAGTATTTGAATACCTCACAAGTATTATATAATATACGATAAAATTATTAATAATATATTATCAGTCAGAGACACAGAAAAGTTTACAGTATTCTGTAATTTAAACTTGAAAACCAATTCTAGAAAGCTGCAGAATACAATCCACTACAGTACTTTAAAAATAGCTTTAATCAATACTATTTTCTTAAGGATTTTATAAAATAACTGTTAACGTGCAATACTGACCATGGTATATCTGACTGCTTCATACAGATTTGCAGTAAAGGGTCTAGATATGCCAAATAAACATTTTATTCAGAAAATGTATTTCTTCCATTCTGGATGAAGTTTTGATTAACTCTGTACACCTTACCAGCCCTTCACTTGGCTTGATGTTTGCTAGCTGAATCACTTCCAGATGAGCAGACTGAGACACAAGGGGATCAGATGAAAGTGAAATTATATGATCACAGACGCTAGATAAAGTCTTACACTAGAAAACAAACAAACAAACAAAAATACATTAGCCAAGGAACTTTAAGCTTAGCACAGCAAATCTTGGGCATAGTAAAGATATAATTTCACTCCCTTATAAGATTGCAGATAAAAAATTCAAAAAGAAAAAAAAGTTTAGAAATTGGGGATTTCTCTCTCTTCCCCATTTCTGAGAGCATTAGCAAATATATGGCTGATGAATACACATATATAAAAACTTATTTTACAACCATAATAACAAATACAATCCAGATTTTTCCCGTATTATATATTATTTAATAATTATTGTTAAATAGGTAACGCTAATGATCTAATAGCTGACCTAACCATGTAAAAGGAGAAAAAATTGTAAAAGGACACATCCCCAGTAAGAGCAAATAGGCAAATAAAACTAGTTTGTTTCAAACATATCCATTTGTTTGTTTGTTTATAAAATTTATTGGCTGCCCATTTTACCATAAGATAATTTTAGGCGGCTTACAGTTACATCTAAATTAAAACATAAAATCAAACATGAAAACCAAAGAGACATGGGGAGGGTGGTGACGGAGTGGGGGGGAGGTGGTATCTGTTATTAATCAATGACCTCCATTCTGCTGTTCCCCCACTGGGGCCCCAAGCCAACTGCAAAAAGATAGGAGGGTTGGGACAACCTCACATTGGGGGGCAAGATGTTCCAGAAGGCAGAAGCAACAGCAGAGATGGCCCTTTTCCTGGACCCTGCCAGCTGGAATAATGCCTCCTCTACCAGCATGAGTGTTAATTCTACAACAAAACTGGCTGCAGCTATCTTGCTTGTTCTAGGTTGCCACATGAATGGGAGAGGGTGTGGAGGATTTTTACTAGTCAAAATACTTCTGTGTCCTGTGGGAACTAAGGTCATTCTGTCAGTTATGCTAGGTTGGGCGGGGTGTTAGAAAGCCCTCCAAACTATTCTATTGGGAAACGTAGCTGGTTGCATAGCACTGGGGCAGGAGGTTTGGCTTTGTAATAGTGTAACTCTTTGGAGGGAATTTTAGACTTGGTTTCACTTTTGACCGTACTGATATTTTGTATCCAATAAACATGTTCTTTGAGGAAGCCTCTAGCCTCGGAGTTCTGATTTATTTGGCACTATCGGAACAATGAGATTAAACCAAGTCTCATAAAACCCTTCATTTTCCTGGGGTGCTGAGCCCCAGCTGCCTACCCACCACCTTTGGGAGGACAACAAAGACTCAGCAAGGATTTTGGGATGCTGAAGAGAGATGAATCCACCTCTGGTCATAGCAGGGCTTTGGCTCTCAGGGTGCAGGCAGCTGCTCCAGCTACCGAAGAAGTGCTACAGGCGTGGGCTTGGCCGAAGACTCGGATAATCCAACCTGGAAAGCTTTCAACCTGGAAAGTTGGTACTGCAAGAGGGAACTATGCTCCTAGCGGACTTTTCTCAGGCAGAGGTGACTCCTCAGCGCAGAAGCACCTCTAAGACTGCTGAAGAGGAGCTCTTATTGATCACATCCCACGGTTCTTCATCCATAGCGCCTAAGAAGGGAAAGGATCGACTGGATGGAATGACTCTGTGGAGTGGAAGTACCAGACAGTAGTCCACAGCCCTCCAGTTGAACAGCTAAAGGAGAAATTCAACCGACTGAAAGTCAAAGAGTTGGCCCCTGCCACACAGTGCATGTGCTCAATGGGGTGAAAAGCAAGACCCTACCCATCACTTCCACCACCTTGCCGGAGCCCCAGCCCCATTGCTGAAGCCCGCACTGCGTCTCCCACTCCCCATTCGGCAGTGATGTCAAGCCCTGGGTCCCAGCTAAGCCCTCAAAAGCAGCATTGGGCCGCGAGCCCAGGGGTCCAGCAGAGAGGATTCCGGAGGGTTGTACAGCCACGGCTCCAGGATTAAGAAGCTGCCCAGCAACCAGTATACTTGGCCCCACAACCTGTGGAACCACCCACCAACAAGCCCACTTTTGATGGGGATCCCGAGAAGTTACCTTTCTTCTTGAATCAAGTGTGGGCCCACTTCGACCAATACACTTATACATACCTTGATGCCATGATGGTGAACGCAGTGGTGGCTAACATAGAGAAGCGGCTGAGTGGGTGACCAACCTTCATGATGAGGAGGCCCCTGAATTGTTGGATGCAAATTTATTCATGGAGCTATTGACAGCATGATTTGAAGATGAATCCCAAGCACTGCAGGTGGAAAAAGAGATCCACCATTTGAAGCAGAAGGGCCGCTCGGCAAAAGAATATGTTCGGGAGTTCCGGAGGGTCACTGGTCAGTTAGGACACTGGCTGGCGCGATCGTTAATCCACTACTTCAAGGAAAGGGTGGACCGTGACCTAGGAGTGCCTCTACTGAGGGATTCCTAACAAACTGCAAGATTGGTATAGTATGGCAGTGACCGTGGACATTGAGTTAGATCAAGCAAAGAAGCCAGCTACTGCCAAACTGAAACTGAAGCAAGGTCCAGAAAAGTGCCTATTGGGTCAATGTCCCCAGATTACCTCGGCATCCAGCACTTCCTGAGCACCCACTGGGGTTCCCATCAGATATGGACAGCAAGTTCACCGTGCCACCGAATGCCTGGCTCCTGCTCCCCAACTCAAGAGCACATTTCTTCAACTGTTAAGTCCAGGAAAGCCACATGGGCAGGATAAGAGAAATTGAACTGGGCTCGTCAGGAGCAGATCATCCAGATCTCCTCTTCTTCCCAGGCAGAAGCAACAGCTCTGCCTGAAGACCTGCCAATCTCAGCACCTTAAAATGGTGATGAGGAAAGCGAAGACGATCCAATGGTCACTCTGTGCTATTCCCGCCAAGATTAGTGCCAAAAACAGGGGCCCAAGCAGACTTAAACGTTCTCATAGATTCAGGTTGCACCAGGTGCCTAATCAACCTCCCCATATTACTTAAGCTGGGGATTAGTACCAAACTCTTGCCCCAGCCATGAAATTTGAACAGGTGGATGGGTCTGTTATCAGAGGTTCCCCTGCAACACACCTGGGAAATCATCCGTTTTGTGGTGATCCCAAAAATGACAAGAGATGGTGATTTTAGACTTGGCTTGGCTTGATAACTGGCATCCCACCATTTGGTGGGAGAACGTTGTGAGAACTTTGAGGTTAGCAATGGGACCCCTTCCACCTACTGAGACCTGTGAGATAAAGGGAGCCGCTACAGTTGGGACCCAGAGAGGAACCTCTCAAGAGTTTAAAAGCTGTCATAGAGCAAGTGCTGGGGATCCAACTTATTCCCAGTGAAATCATGATTTGGCAGGAGCCTTTAGTGAAAAGGAATGTGACACGCTTCCACCTCACCAAGCCACTGACTGCGCAATTGAGATCTTACCAAGTGCCAAATTCTCAAAGCCCAAGATGTACTCTATGACACCTAGGGAGATGAATAAACTGAGAGAATACATAGACAAAAACCTGGCCAGACGGTTTATCCAGCCCGCTAAGTCGCACATAGTTACCCCATGTTATTCAAAGAAAAGAAAAGTGGGTCTTTTAGATTGTGCATGGACTTAAAAGGTTAAATGCTGTCAGTGTTGAAAACATATACCCCTTTCCTCTGATGAAAGACATGTTAGTTCACCTAGCAAAAGAGAAAATCTTCACGAAACTAGACTTAAGGGAAACTTATTACCAGGTGTGAATTAAGGAGGGGGATGTATGGAAGACAGCCTTCAATTCCCCCCTGTGAAGTTTCCAGTTCAAGGTGATGCCTTTGGGCCTTCAAGGGGCTTCTGCTGTGTTTATGCAGTTGATTAACCAGGTGCTTCATGACCACCTGTACAAGAGAGTTTTGGTTTACCTTGACTATATCCTCTTCTACACTGAGACCTTGGAGGAGCACGTTTAGTTCACAAAGTGCTCAAAAAGCTGCTAACTGCAAAACTCTATGCTAAGCTTTCTAAATGTGAATTCCATCAGATGCACCTTCACTACCTAGGTTACCGAATCTCTAGCGAGGGAGTGGAAATGGACCCTGCCAATGTTAAGGCAGTGCTAGAATAGCAGCCTCCATGGACCTGTAAGCAGTTTCAAAGTTTTTTAGGGTTCACAAACTTTTACCAGCAGTTCATCCCCTCTTTCGTGAAGATAGCTATGCCAATTACTGAGCTACTGAAAAACAGAAAAGGGGTGGAAAAGCCCTGACCTTGTCAACTTTTACAATGGACTATGGAATGCCAGGCAGCATTTGAGCAATTAAAAAGACTGTTCATCGCAGAACCAATTCTTAAAACACGCTGATCCTGAGGACCAGTTCATCAGCCAAGCTGACGCAAATGATGTTGCAGCACTGTCCTCCTACAAAGAAACCATAGGGGGGGGACCTACAACCTTGCGCTTATACCTCAAGAAAGCTTACAGATATGGAGAGGAAGTGGGCTATTTGGGAGAAGGAGGCTTTTGCATTGAGATGGGCATTACTAACTTGGCACCATTTCCTGGAGGGGAGTAAGGTGCCTTTCGAAGTATGATTGATCATAAGAACTTAGAGACACTAAAAACCCCTCAAAAGTTATCCCCCAAGAGGAAGGAAGTAGAAAGGTTAGAGGAAAAGAGGAGAAGTGGGGAGAAATGGGAGGGGAGTGGTGAAGGAAAGAGGAGAGGAGAGGAAGAAGAGGGAAGTAGGAAAGAAAGGAGAAAGGGAAAAAGAAAGTAGAGAAGAGGAAAGAGAGAGAAGGAGGGTAGATACAGTGAAAGCGGAAATGGGCAAGCAGCACCCAAACTTACGAGTATGTATTTATGTATTGCGGTATATGTGTTGACTTGTTTGTGGAAGAAATGGAAAAATAAAAATATAAAAATAAAATAAAAATAAAAAAAAAAAAAGAAAGTTATCCCCCAACCAAGTTCACTGGGCACAGTATTTCAATCATTTTAATTTTACTCTAAAATACCTCCCTGAAGGGAAAAACTTTCTGGTGGATACCTTATCTAGAATGCTCCAATATAAAAGTCGCAGGGAAGAAGTTGTTAATTCCATCATTCCTCTATCACAATCAGCCTCTCGGGTAACCAAAAGAGGTCAAACCCAGAGGCAATCCGACGAGCCTGATAGTCGTTAGCAGAAGCTCAAGGAGGATCTAAAAACAGACCCCTGGTTCAGGGACAATAGATCACTATTAACCTATCGAGGTGGACTAGCCTGGAAGGGAGTACCTTCTGATTTCCCTCAGAATTCAACCCTTCAACATAGTCATGATTCAAAACAAGCCATTTATTTTGGTTTCCTAAAAACTTTGCATTTGGTATGGTGGCAATTTTGTGGCCAGGAATGGAAAAAGACATTGAAAATTATGTAAAAAGATGTGATACCTGTGCAGCTATGAAAAAAATGCTTTAGTAAACCTCCTGGTTTGTTGCAGCAGGTAGCAGATCCTTCCCGACCCTGGGAGGAGATAGCCATGGATCTTATTGTGGAATTGCTTGATAGCGGAGGAAATAGAGTAATTTGGACTCATTCTTTTTTCAAAACAAGCTCATTTCATTGCTTGTTCGGGGCTTCCATCTGCCCCAAAACTAGCCAGGCTATTTTTGAAGCACATCTATTGACTCCATGGAGTCTCGAAAAGAATTGTATCAGACAGGGGGTTCAATTTACCGCAAAATTCTGGAGGGAGTTTGTAAAGCTGACTGAGTCCATCCAGGGACTTTCATCTGCTTTTCATCCGAGTACAAATGGATTGGCAGAACATGTGAATGCAATGGTAGAATACCTCAGATGCCATGTTAATTACCAGAAGACTAATTGGGCAGATCTCCTACCTTTCACCAAAGTGGCATACAATAATAAGGTACACAGTAGCACTGGATTTACTCCCTTTAAAATAGCTAGTGGTCGAGATTTTGTTCCGATGCCTGAATACCCCCAAGAACCTCCCACTTCGCAGACCATCGATCAGTGGGTGACTCCTTTGCAGAATATTTGGGCAAATGTAAAAAATACCCTTTAACCTAAGCCACTAAGACTTATAAAGAGCAAGCTGATAAGAAGCAATCTCTCCAGAGGCCATTTCATGTGCGGGAGAAAGTTTATCTCTCTACAAAATATCTAAGACTAAAATTGCCTATCAAAAAATTGGGACCTGAGTTTCTCAGTCCTTTCCCTATAGTCAGAATCATAAACCCTGTCACAGTTCAATTAAAGCTCCCAAAGCTTTTAGGGAAAGTTCACCCCATTTTCCATTGTACTTTGTTAAAGCCAGTCACAGTCATCCTTGAGACCCATTCCCAAGAAGGCACCTGGTCTCATTCTCGTAGAAGGAGGAACCCACTATGAGATAAAATGTATTCTTGACTCTAGATTGTATAAGGGAAAATTACAATATTTAGTGCAGTGCAAAGGTTACCCCTTGTCAGAAGCTACCTGGGTGAAAAGTACCAATGTGAAGGCAGAAAGGTTAATAAGAAGGTTTTATGACAAGCACCCTCAGAAACCCAGAGGGGGATTCCTAACTTGTATTTTTGTTTCCTCTGCAGGAATTTCTTTCTCCTTAGGAGGTCCGACTGTCAACTCTACAACAAACCTTGCTGAAGCCATCTTACTCGTTCTAGGTTGCCACACGAATGGGAGGGGGTACAGAGAATTTTTGCTAAACAATTCTATGTCCCGTGGGAATCAAGGTCTTTCTGTCGGTTATGCTAGGGGTTTGGGCGGGGTGTTAGAAAGCCCGCCAAATTATTCTATTGGGAAACATAGCTGATTACATAGCACTGGGGTGTGAAGTTTGACTTTGTAATAATGTAACTATGTGAAGGGAAATTTAGACTTGGTTTCACTTTTGACCATAGCGATATTTTGTATCCAATAAACATGTTCTTTGAGGAAGCCTCTAGCCTTGGAGTTCTCATTTATTTGGCTCTATTGGAACCATGACAATGAGTGGTATGAGCCAATCCCAGTTGGGTGAGACGGTCCCTCAAGTAACCTGGACCCATGCCACGAAGGGCTTTAAAGGTGATCACCAACTTCTTGAATTGCACCCAGAAACAGACTAGCAACCAATGCAGCTCACGGAGCAGTGGTGTTAAAGGAGCCATTCTTGGGGGGGGGGAACTACCAGCACTGCTGCACTCTGCACCAGCTGTAGCTTCCAAATGCTCTTCAAGGGAAGACACATGTAGAGTGCCTTACAATAGTCAGCCATGATATCGCTAGGGACTGAATGACTGAGTGCATGTCATACAGCTAAATAAATCTCCAAATGCTATAGGTAGGTACAATGGTAGAATGAAAGATAAAGTGTGGTGTAAAGGGAAGAAATATATGGTTTATCTATGAACAACATTCATAGATAAAAGTACACATCTTATACATAATTATATGAACTACAGTTCTTCTGTAGAAAAGAAAAACAACTGATACCAGCCTTAAATAAAAGAGCTCCAAAAGGTAAAGATAAGAAGGACCAGTCATATTCTTCTTAGGAATAGTAAAATAACATATTCTCTTGGGTTTGGCACACCATCCACTTTTGATATAGTGCTTGTATAGTCTTGGTGGTTCCAAGTGGAAAGATTAGCAAGGAAAAATGGCTAGTGGTAAGTACCTTGTTCCCTTAGGTGCACGGTACATGGAAATCTATCTAGTTTTATATTTTTAGCTAATGATTCAGCATGTAGGCAGACTTAAGCAAACCATATCCTTAGTAAAACAACTGTGTAGAATAAAGCCTAGAATATAAGTAGACTGTATAGATGACCCAAGAGCTTTTGACTACATAAGGATTAACTTTTAGATAACTGAATTCACTATTAATATCTACGATGATGCAATAAATGCTACTTACCACATGCAGAATTTTGTTCTCAGTTTCATATACTGTGCAGTCCTAGAAAAATAAGACAAACTGGAATTAATTTAATTAAATGAAGCATTTAGAAGAAAATGGCTACTTTTTAATACTTCAATAATATGAGAGAGAAAAGAGAGAGAGAGAGAGAAGGAGGGAGGGAGAGAGAAAGAGAAAGAAAGAAAGAAAGAAAGAAAGAAAGAAAGAAAGAAAGAAAGAAAGAAAGAAAGAAAGAAAGAAAGAAAGAAAGAAAGAAAGAAAGGAAGGAAAGAGAAAGAAAGAAAGAAAGAAAGAAAGAAAGAAAGAAAGAAAGAAAGAAAGAAAGAAAGAAAGAAAGAAAGAAAGAAAGAAAGAAAGAAAGAAAGAAAGAAAGAAAGTCATCATTTGGAGATAAGAAATATCAGTTCCTTCCTTTGATTATTATAATTCTGAAATTATACTGCCCATAACCATAGAGCATTATCTATAACTCCCCACATTTCCCTCCACATTTTAAATACATTATTTCTTGTACATAGTTGGTTTACTTTATAAAGAAAGCATTTCAACTATTTTCCCTCTACAACTATTTATTAAATGACCAAGCTGGTCTGCTTAAGCCTATCTAACTTAATTGGTTAGAAAAATCTATATTTGATTTGCATATTAAAATATGCTTTGTATATATGATAAAATAAGTATCAATGTATATAGTCATGCCAATAAACATAAATTTAAATTTATATCAGTGGAAGACAAGCAGCTTGCTTTAATAATTTAATAATTTAATAAATTATGAATGTTCTTATTAAACTAAAACACCATATTTATATATTGAATATGCAACATATATAACAACATCTCACATTTCATCATTTAGGTCTTTAAAATATTATTAGTATAACATTTACCATGTGATATTGTAAAACAAACTGTTTTAGATATGAGTATCTGAAAATTATCAAAATTCAGTGTTCAGTGTTCATTTATAATTACTATATGATTCACTGAAATATAAGTAACCAAAGTACCCTTAATTTTCTAATGAAATCTGATTGACCCATTATTCTAAAGCAAGAACAAAAATATTAATGTGTATACATAGTTTCTCAATAATTTGAACAGAAAATAATCTAAAAAGTGAAAAACCGCAAGTAAAAGGAGAGAGGGAAATCCTATTTTCTATGGAATGCCTATTCAGAATGATTTTTTTCTGAATCTGAAACAATTTGGGTCCTGGAAATTCTTATACTATCATGAAGTATTTTGTTCTAATGCTTGTTGTTAGAAACAATGGAATTAAGCCAGCTGCCAAAGTTCTATTTACAATAAATATTTTCTTCACTTCTAAGTTGCATAAATGTGGGAGACATCTTTTTGCCTCATGTATAGGACTAACAACTCTACAATTTGTTGATCTCTGTTCATCTAACTTTTAATATAGCTTAGTATTTTTTTCAAACTGACAAAAATAACTCCTTAATTTCTTTAAAAAGCATCAAGATGCTTCATTAATCTAACATCACTAAAATATAATTTATAGTTATAGCTTTTGCAATTTTGAAATATTTCAGTCAAAACCACTGAATGTTCTTAATACTTTAGCTTACAATTAAAATTTCTTGCTCTCTCTGCCCATCTCTCCCCTACAGACATAAATATCCATTACAAAAAGTTTCCATGAATAAGGCAAATGCATTTATAGAGGGGGAAAAATAAGCCAACTGTGTGTCATCCACATTCAAGCTGAACTGCTCCCACACATCATGCTTTTCATCATAAATGAGAAACAATGATGGGATTCTTTTCCTAACCAGAACAGAATTAATCTACTCATATTTACTGCATGTTTGCCTGCCTGGAGTAATCTACAACAGAATATAAGGACTGTAACAGCTGCTATGTAAGAAATAGGCAGAAGCCAACCAGAACGAATCCATGAACACCAACTAGCACTCAGAAAACATGATGAAACTCCTTAATTGGACAACAGATGGACAGACTTCATCATCCCTTCAACTAGGAATTGTGAGGATCCTAGACCTAGACCAAACTAAATTCTAGTTTAAGTTTAAAAATTCTGGAGAATTCCTGGAAGCCTGGCACTCAGACAAATTGCATATAAATAAATGACATCTACATATCATTCAAGAGACAACCAAAAAGCTAAAAGGGAAACAAAAAAGACCAAATACCTTCTTGCCAGCCATCAGTACTTAGATAAGCAGAGATTAACATCAAGATTAATATTAGACTGACAATCAAGTAGTAAGCAATACCCCAATCAAGGAACTTCCAACTCAGACAAACAACCAAACAGTAAACAGCCTAATCAAGGAACCATCAAGAACACTTCCATCAACACTGACTGAGCAAGCCATTTGTATATAAGCAGAGAGCAAAGCCCACTCCCCGCATTATTGAAGAGGGATTCACAGTCTGCCTTCAAATCTTCAGACTATGAGATATTCACAATAATGGCAACAGATAGTTACATACCCATTCTATGGACCCTATTGACTAAGGCATTATTTTAGTCTCAAGAGCAATGTAAACTGTTTACAAAAAGGATTAGTGCTTATTTATCCATGAATTGTCCCAAGTGGAATCAATTAGGTTTCTAGTCTCTTTGCATATGACAAAAAAGACATGAACTTCTTAAAAACATCTAGGGATTTCATGATTTCTCACAAACATGCTCTATTTCACAGTAGTATAATCACTTATTTTGATTTGCTTCCATTAATTACAATATTAAAGCAACAATTTTAGAACTTGCCTTCTAGCACTAATATAAATCGACACTATACTTAAGATTAAAAAACAGCATTAAATGAATAGCAGTCTGTATTTTCAGCCATGGAAACGGCATTGGCAGATAACAGACCAGTTTTAGTGGTCTCTGCTATATAAAGGAAACGGCTAACTCACAGGTCTGCAACCCGCGGCTCCGGAGCCGCATGCGGCTCTTTCAGCCGTCTCCTGCGGCTCCCAGTCCTCTGCCATGTGCAGTCCAAAAAAAAAGTGGGACTAAAAAAATTCAACCAATCAATTCAAATATGCAGGGTAGGTGCATATCTCACCTTGGCTCCACTCTTCAGTCAAACCCTGTTCTGCGCATGCACGCATGTATGCGCATGTGCACACATTTTTTGTGGCTCCCAGTTTTTCCTTTTGTGAGGGAACCGGTTCCGAGTGGCTCTTCCACTGTTTCAGGTTGCTGACCCCTAGGCTAACTCAAGGAAAAGCTTCACAATTTGTGGAATACTGTTGGGAAGCAGGGAGCCAAAGATACAATATGAATTTCTGAGAAAAATCTGATTTATACAATCTATTAGCTTTTTTAAATTAAAAATATAAAGGATCTGATGAAAAGCAAACTATAATATGATATAGGGTTTTATCTATTGCTTTTCATATTAAAAGCAATACATAAACGCCATAAAGACATATTTATCAATAACTAGTGTATTATAATATGGAATATTTTTAAGCAAAAACCACTGCTGAGGATGTCAACCTTAATTCAATTTGATTCAGAGTAAACCTGCAGACAGTTTATATGTGTGTTTGTGTTTGTATATGTAACTTAAGAACATTGTCCAACTACAGTATCAAAATGACAATGTCTTCCTTAGCATGTTTCCTTTTCTTCCTATGCATCCGTTAACATATTTTAAATCCAAATAAATACAGTAGTACATTGCAATAATTTATATTTCTTTTACAATAAACATAAGAGAAAATAGGTTAAAAATGGACAAGCTGTTAAGACAGAATTATAATGCCATCAGATGAAAATTTTAATGTGAAAATTCCCAAGGTAACATATTTTTCCCCCTAGAAATACAAGAATACAGCAATATGCAAGCCAAATAACAACAAAAAAGTAGAAGCTGCATATTTGATATGGTTTTTTTAAAAAAAAAAACAAAACCTTGAAGGCTCTTCACTATACACACTATTCATTGCATATAAGCTATGAAACAGTTTGTGTTGCCAGAAAGATACTCTTAGGATAAATAGCACTATAAATAATACTTACAGCAATGTGGAAGTCAATCAGATTGTGAGACATACTGATTTTCAAAAATACATACAGAATCTGTAAACACAGACTCCATTTTCTCTGCCTGAAACATAAATAGGGGTGGATAGAATGGATTGGTGGATATAGAGGATTCTGTCCACCAAGGATAGAAAAATAAAAAGGGAATTCCCTCACTTCTAATCATCCCAATAACATAAAGGGTATATGCTTTGGTTTTTTTTAACCAAGCACAAAACAGTTTGTTTTGCCTTTGTAACATTGCCAACACCAACCAGCAAAACTAGTTTCAAATGGGCTTTGCAATTAGTTTCAGAGAAGAGGTTAGAAGCCGAAGCATGAAGAAAAGAGAACTTGAAATTAATCTTTTTCTTGCTGTTTTTCACACAAACATCACTTCCTTTCATAAATGTTAAGATACGTAGCCTAGTGTAAATTATTTTTCTCTTCCCCTAAATTAAAATACTCTTGATTTGTAAATTTTGTGTACAGTAAGATTAAAAAATGCAGTAAGAGTATGTAAAACAGTTCAAATTTAAAATATTTTGAGCTCAAAATGCTTTATTGCACACCTGAGATAGCTGTTTGATGATATTAATTTTATATCTAAATGCAGTAATAAAATTTACTTTAATTTATTATAAGGAATTTGCAACATATCTTAGTATATTGGTAAATAGAAATATTTTTAACTCAAAAAAATTTATGAATGTAAAATCTTTACCTAGAATATTTTTAAATAGTAACATTTAATATTATGTAGTTTCACACCTGTTGTACAATTGTTGTTAATTCGAGGCAGAGTTGTATGACATTGTTCCTTGTGACAGAATAATCTGTTACAGCAGCAAAAGGTGATCTGGAAAAGTAAAATATGGTAAATATAAATCTTGTTATTTATATTCACTGTTAACTCTAGCTGTGATCCCAGAAAGATCCCCAGGTAGAACACCTCTCTCTAATGGAGAGTGCAGCCTCACCCAAGGTTAATGAGGGAGATGTACAGTATGTTGTGCTTCAATCACTAAAAATACATTAACTACTATAACTAGATTGATTCTCTAAGAATTAGCTATTTTAAGCAGGGAGAAAGAAAAAAACAATTAAAAATTTCCAGGTAGCCTTCAAAAGCAATTGCCAAATGAGATTAGTTTTGGTGCTAAATCTTCAGTATAGAATTAAATTTAATCCACATTTAAGCTTAAATTATGTTGAGACCTTTATAAATTTTATTGTTGTTTTAAATAAATAAAGCAGATAACTTGTAGTTAGTATTTTAATACGGCTTATAATACATTGCATTTATTTATAAGAACAATAGGTAGTCATCCTTGGAACAACTGAAACGGTTTTACCTGTCCAGCCATGCTAGGAGACTTTTTGCTGCTCCAATCAAATCCACCACTGAGGTAAGGAAATCATTTGGTAATTTTCTGCTACTCCTACCATCATAATGACCACTCCTCCTTCTTCCTGTGATAAAGTTCTGAAGATTTTTGGCAGATGCATTTAGCTTGTGAGAAAGTGTTTTCAGGTTCTCAGTTTCTAATCCATAATTCTGCATTTAAAAAAGGGTACAAAAAGTTTATTGTTATTGATAAGAAAGCCATGTTAATACTTAGCACATAAATACATCAATTATTATTTCTTGCATCATTTTATTTCTGTATTAGAAGTAGAAATTAAAAATCTACCAACTATAAACTTGAAATATGAGTATTATATAATTCCACAGTAAAATGCTGCTTTTTAGCTAAAAGAAACAGAAATAAATGTATTTATGAAAACAGTGTGAAGTTTTATTTGAAAAATATATAAGAAAAATTCAGTTAACAATTTAGGAATTATATATGACATCTATATAAGTTTAAGCATTGTTCTGACCCTTCAATACATTACAGGTGGTCCTCAACTTATGACCACAATTGAGCCCAAAATTTCTGTTGCTAAGTGTCAAACCTGACTCGACTCCATAGTTGCCTGCACCTGCTTTCGCTCACAGCTTTGCCAAACAGTGACAGGAGGAGGGTGGTGAATTCCTAAGGGTGGGGGGAGACTGTGGAATGCAAGTGAACCTTCTGTTGCCGAAGAAACTTTATCTACCAAGGCCGCCAAGACATGAAGAATGTTTGACCAGAGCAGACAGTTTTTCCCAAACCAAAAGAACTGAACACAATTGGTGAACTATGAACTGTAGGCAGCCCAGGGGTGGAAAAGGGGAGTTATTTATGTCAGTTTTCATGGGAAAATCCCAGAATTGACTTTGCTTCTGCAGTGTCTAGATGGATTTTTCAATAAAGCTACACTCTTGGTCAATCTAAAGAGCCAGAGTTTCTTTTGTTGAGAGTGCCAAATGGGATGGTTGACATTGAGTTTTGCCCCATTTTACGACTTTTCTTGCCACAGTTGGTAAGTGAATCAGTTGATAAGTTACTAATCCAGTTATTAAGTGAATCTGGCTTGATCATTGACTTTGCTTATCAGAAGGTGGTAAAAGGGGATCATATGACCTTGGGACATAGTAGTGGTCATAAATATGAACCAGTTGCCAAGCATCTAAATTTTGATCATATGACCATGGGATGTTTATCAGAAGGTTGTAAAAGGGGATGACATGACCATGGAGATGCTGCAAAAGCCATAAGTCACATTTTTCAGTGCCATTGTAACTCTGAATGGTCCTACCTGTATAGGATATTTTCAATAGAATTCTTATTTTAATTTATTTTTGAAAATTAATGTTTAATCTGCTTTTCTGGGCCAGAAATCCCCATGATTTGATAACTTATTTGCTTCTTTTTATAAAACTTTGTCTTCTAAAAAATCTCCATAATCATTCTAAGACATATTTGCAATAAAATCTTTAAAAATCATGTATAATGATGCAGAATCTCTTTCCATAGAAACTGAAAATTCATAAAAATCAAGTAATGTTTGCATGAAATCAGTCTTGTCTTCAGGCAAGTTGCTTCAGACACTTGCTTCAGCTGCAGTAATATCACAAATGAAGCTTTCCTCTTTAAAGTGCTGAGAAGTTTACAGCTTTTCAAAAATTCAGTACATCTATTTCCAGGTAATCTACTGATACATGTGCATGCGCATAAGCCATGTCCAGCAGGATTGGTAGTGAAATGCTAATTGCATGTAAAGCTAAGCTGATTTGCTTTTGTCTTGGGATATTTTGTAACTCACCCATTGCAATGTATTCATCAAATCATAATTACAACTACCATTTAATATGGGGATAAATCCAGTCAAAGTGCCCTGGTTTGTATTTTGAGAAGAAGGCATCTTGCTTGCTGTTGTAAAAAGTAAGTATGATTTTCAAAGAAATCAATGCTTCCCTTTTTTGGAATCAAATTATTTCTACAAACAAAATAGTCATTTTCAGTTCAATAAAAATCCTTTTTTTCTCTGAAAAGAGCTAACTTCGATTTTAAAATGACAGAATTTTCAACTATGATTTGTACTGCAATTCAATTTTTGTATCACTAAAATTAAATATATTAATATTACACAAAATCCTTGAAATAGCTTTGCACAATCCCATCGATTTATACAATTTTCATATTTATTTCAGAACCCTTTTCTTCATTCTCAAAATATTTACCAATGCACAGAGTAAGTCAACTGCTTCCAGGATAAGCTCTTGATGACCAATTCGAGTAACTCCCAAATCCTCCAGTTCTTGATGAGTAATACGTAGTAGCTGGTCTCCACCAATCTTTTCCCTCTCAAAATTCTTAATATATTGTTGCAGGCAATCATCAAGGCCTAACACAAAAAAACAATAAATACAATATTTACAAACTAAAATTGATACTTGAACTCTGCTATCTATCAATGTTAGATTATCTGACATTTTTTCACCTGAATTATATTTACTTTTGTTCTAGTATAGTTACATATATTTTTAAAAATTATGCCTGGAAGCAAAGTATGTTTAGGAAAACTTTTTGAAGCTTGAAGGTATTTTTATCTGCATACATCACTGCCATATATATTCAGCACAAGTCATAGAAAAATACTAAGTAGTGAACAAAGAAATGAAAGAACAGAAATCTACTGAATACCAACAGCATTCACTAAAACTCTCCATACCTTTCTATCTTTGAAAAGCATCCTTCTATCTTGCTCATATGGTGTTTTATACATTCCCTTCTATTCTTTTAACCTAACATTTCTCTTTTCAACAATTTTACACAAACATGACTTTCTGTCTTTCCCTTCCTTTCAAAACATTCACTCCTTCTCTTCAAATTGTTTTGCAATCTGATCTTCATTCATTTTCTTTATATGAGCAAATCAGTATACTTACATAATCCAGTCCATTAAATATGCTTAATTTTAGATTTTGCACCACATAACCAATGCTCATAAAGAAGGGGGTGAAAATGCAATTACGTTATAGTATTTTTACTTCTTGCAGAATACCTATTGCCATTTTTCTAGCAAAAGAAAACTGCATTTGCATATCTTAATTTTTCCATCCTTTTTAAAAACATTTTGCTGGGGCACACAGAGTATACTGTAGTTGTACTAAACTTTCCTCATTTGTATATGATTTTCCTTTAAACTGTAAAATCTATACAATTTTATACAACCAAATCCAAATATTAAACTCTTTGCAAGGAGTGAAAAATTGTAGTTGAACTCTTAGTGGCAGATTTATATATGTTAATATAAAAATAATTATTAATATAAATATTTTACTATAATAATATAAACATGTATATGATTGTGATGTGATGCTTTCTGCTTGTTCTCAGGAAAAGGGTTTTTTTAATCACTAGTAAAAATATATGTAGTGTTTCTGAAATTGAACTCTCATTTTATGTATGGCAATAATTAAGATTCTTTTTTGTTTTCACAACTAAGTCCAGAGGCTTCCACAAAATCAATAGTCAATAGAATCATCAGATGAGATCTTGCAATTGATGTCCCACTTCTTTTTAAGATCTGTTGCATGCATGTAAAAAGCTTTGTCTGTTCATGCCCGCCATTTTGAAGTTTTTGAACCCCCTAAAGCTATTCCTCATTAAGTCGTCAATACTGTACATCTCATTTAGTAGAGAGCAGTTCCCCTCACTGAGTTCCAACACTCACAATTTAACAGAAAGATCAAGGAGTGCTATGTCAAGGAGTCATAACTTTCTGTTAACATGGGCAAGAAAATGTCATGACCTGCTATGCTATTCAATAAGCCTAAATCTCTCCTGCATTTTAATACAAATATTATTCATATTAATAACTAATATATTAACTGGGCATTAACGGCACAAACTCTGCCTCAATTAGTTTTTTTCCCTTCCCCCTTTCATTTTTTTTGCTCATTCCTTTTTATGTCTTTTAAAAGAAGTTTCACTTCTTTTGTTACTTATTTACTTTTTAATTTTCTTTTAAATATATATTTCAATATATGTTGGTCTCAGAACCTTCCTTGTCATTTGTCTTTCTCTTTATTTCCTTCATCATATTTTTCGATTTGCAAGTGAATTTATTTCAGCAATAGGGACTAATCTTTTCTCCTCTTTCAATCCTTCCCCCCAAAATAACTTTTTTTTAATTTTTAAAACTGCTATATTTATCCCTGCTTTTCTTCCTAGTTTTGTTATCCAATGTCAGTTTTCAATACTATCTCTCTTTTCTGACTCTTTTACTTAAGTCAGCTGTACATGTATATATGATATATATATGTATCACACAGGTTTTCTCTCCTTAAATTCTTCTAAAGATTGATGGGCTTATTCCAAGGTAAGTGGATAACAAGACAGGGAAACTAATCTCTGCAAATGATCTTGACTCTGGAGCTATAAGTAGCTTCCCAGAAGCTTTTTTCCACTTCTTCAACAGTGTCTCCTCCCCAGTAAATGAAGTAAGAAAAACAAGTCTTCATTTTTCATTTTTGTAGTGGAGGCAAGGGGACAAAATGAGTGTTATAAGCCTTGTAAGGAACTATCCTTCAAAGTAAAATTCCTCTTAGAAATAGGCCTTGCTCATTTCTAGAGTGCTTCTCTTGTTTATCTGTTTATTCAGAATAGCCATATGCCAAGCCTGGTTCAGCTCCCAAATCAAAAGAACTCAAACCCATCTGAAATAAGTAGGTAGGGCTAACCAAAAGGCATTGTGCATCTATTTTAATTTTTCATTGACACATTTTAAAATGTATGTGTTTTTAAAATATGTAGAAATAACACCAATCTTTAATGTTGGAGGGTTTCTCAACTAACAAGGAATAACTTGCTACTTTTTTGACCTTGATTTATCAGGAAGATATTTTCTTTGTATACTGTTTTCCATAAGTAGCTGGGTGAAAGAAATAATATTGCGCCCCTGCATGAGCAGCGGGTTGGACTGGAAGACTTCCAGAGTCCCTTATTTAAATGTCAGTCTAGGTATTCTGTGAAATGTAATTGAAAAGATAATTGTCAAGATTCCTATCGACAGAGATAAATAAAGCAGAACACCGAGGCTTGCAAATTCCTCAAAGAACATGTTTATTGATACGGAGTATTGGTACTTCAAAAGTGAAATCAAGTCTGAAGAAATGCATAACAATTCCCCAATACAAAGTTAAGAAATCCCACCCCCAAAACTATGCAAGCAACCATGTTTCCCTACTCAGTTGTTGGCAGGCTTTTCATGAAACACCTAGCCTGCAGTCTCAGGAGCAGCCGATGACCTTGATTCCCATGAGAGAAAGTCCGAGAAAGTCTGTTTTGTCTAGCACAACACCTGGCAAACTCCCTCCCTCCAAGCTATGTGTGGCAACTAAGAATGAGAAAAAAAGATGGCTGCAACCATGCTCATTCTAAAGTTGATAATAATCAAGCAACGAATCAGCGAACACCTAGAGACAAACAAAATCATTACCAAAAGCCAACATGGGTTTGTCAAAATCAGATCATGCCAGACAAATCTTATTGCATTCTTTCACCAGGTGACAAATTTAGTGGACCAAAGGAATGCTGTGGATATAATTTACTTGGATTTCAGTAAGGCATTTGATAAAGTAGACCACAATCTACTACTTGATAAGATAGAAAAATGTGGGAAATGTGGGTTAGACAGCATCACCACCAGATGGATTCATAACTGGCCATACTCAGTGTGTGGTTCTCAATGGAACTGCATCTACATGGAGGGAAGTGTGCAGTGTGGTGTCTCAGGGCTTGGTTCTGTGCCCAGTGCTCTTTAACATCTTCATCAATGATTTGGATGAGGGGATAGATGGGGAACTCATCAAATCTGCACATGACACCAAGCTGGCAGGAATAGCCAGCACTCCAGAAGATAAGCTTAAGATACAGGAGGATCTGGACAGACTTGAACACTGGGCGCTATCTAACAAAATGAAATTCAATGGTGAAAAAAATAAGGTTCTCTATTTAGGCAAGAAAAACCAAATGCACAGGTACAGTATAGGTGGTACCTGGCTGAGTAGTAGTAACTGTGAGAGGGATGCTGGAGTCCTAGTGGACAGTCACTTAAATATGAGGCAGCAGTGTGCTCAGCTGCCAAAAAAGCCAACACAGTGCTAGGCTGCATTAACAGAGGGACAGAATCAAGATCATGTGAAGTGTTAATATCACTTTATAACGCCTTGGTAAGACCACGCTTGGAATCCTGCATCCTGTTTTGGTCACCACAACGTAACAAAGATGTTGAGACTCTAGAAAGAGTACAGAGCAGAGCAATGAAGATGGTTAGGAGACTGGAGGCTAAAACATAAAAAGAATGGTTGCTGGAACTGGGTATGTCTAGTTTAATGAAGAGAAGGACTAGGGGTGACATGTTAGCAGTGTTCCAATATCTCAGGGGTTGCCACATGGAAGAGGGAGTCAAGCTATTCTCCAAAGCACCTGAAGGAAGGACAAGAAGCAACAGATGGAAACTAACCAAAGAGAGAAGCAACCTAGAACTAAGGAGAAATTTCCTGAGAGTTAGAACAATGAATCAGTGGAACAACCTGCGTCCAGAAATAGTGAATGCTCAAACACTGGAAGTTTTTAAGAAGAGTATGGACAACCATTTCTCTGAAATGGTATAGGGTTTCCTGCCTGAGCAGTGGGTTGGACTAGAAGATCTCCAAAGTCCCTTTCAACTCTATTATTATTGTTATTGTTATTATTATTGTTTATATCTATTACCATGCAAAATCCAATGAACTCCCCTCAGTTTGTTCACATGGTAATTATAGTTTCAACCACTATACTGGCTTTTTCCTTTCTTTCTTCTAAAAATATAACTGATCATGGATCTCCAAGATCAGTAGTTGTTCTTTTTTCAAATATCCAGATATGATGTTCTGTCCTAAAATATTACATATAAATCATATATTGCTACAATAATCTCTAGAAGATCCCAGTAAACATCATGCTGAATTTCATGTAATTTTCCTCAAATCTTGAGAAATACTGTGATCCTTTTCTGAAAACTCTGGTTTGAATGTCTATTTTTACACAATCATACAGCACTATCTTCTCAGTAAAGATTTGGATAGTTGGATTTACCTGGGTCAACAAGAGAAAATTCAAACGCCTTGGTACTGACATTTTACTATAGTTCTTGTTCATACATAACTGCTTATTATTTATCTAATTTTCTCTACAGATAAACAATGATTGAAATAGAAAATGAAATAAAGTAACAACAATATAAAGCACATTCCATATCTCCAATGCAATCCAAGATAGGATCAGACACATGGATAGTGTAGGAGATGATCTGACATAATAACACAAGCTGTGACTCTTACATACTCCTTTTGACATCAAGATATATTTTATTTGGTCATATATCAAAACTAGGACAATCTATAATTCATATTTAAAGTATATTATTGATAGAGAATTTACTTTATGACATTGATTTATAAAAGGCAGAGTTTATAAATCATTTCGGAAAAGGATAAGCCTAAGTTCTTTGGCTCAGCAGCATGCAATGACTATCTAATGGATTAAGCACTGTCAATTCAGGATTGACATTAACAAGAGTCATATTCTTTTTCCAAAAAAGTTATTTAATGATTTTTATAATTTCCAAGGTGCACTTATCTAGCTAGCAATGACTGGATCTTAATATGTCCATTCTTCTCTCACTTCCTAGGAGGATCTGGATTTATTGAATTCTATCAAGTGACATAATAATTTCTTTTTCATTTAGAACAATCAGAATTCTAAACAGCTTCTTAGAAGCTAACCACTGGTTTATAGTTCAAACAACTAGATATAAATCTAACATATTTTACAACTTAATTGATACACAATTTCAATGAAGTTTATGTTTATGAACAATGTTGCAATTTTCATATGTGGTTTCATTCAATAAATTAAAATAAAAAACTAACCTAAAGAGTAGATAGCTTGCAGTATAATTTTCTGCTCAGAAACAAGTTCGACTAAATTTTATGGTACTTATACAAATTTATCATTTGTTAAACCTAATCAAGAGACTATAATTGCATAATTATTTCTCTCATTTGTTTTTATATAATTGTTTGCTTCCATAAAATATTTCTGACCCACTTTTAAACTTAAACTCAATCAGGACAAATATGGCTAAGGGGAAAAAAGATTAAACAAGGCTAAAACATATTTAAAACTAGTAACATGAGCTCAGATCAATCAGGCAAAGGGTATAAGCTTGTAAGCCGCCCTGAGTCTTCGGAGAAGGGCGGGAAATAAATGGGATTAAAATAAAAATAAATAAAAGAAATAAAAGAAAAAGGCAGCTTTTTACTTTATGCTCTTTGGTACAGCATCTTTCAGCAGCTTGTCATCTGTGCCTAACCCAGTGGGAAATGAAAACAGTTTAAACATCTTTTTCTGGCTTTTAACTCCTTCCCTTTGGCATGATATTGGTTATCTCTGGAACTGATTTCTTTGTTGGGAAAGTCATGGGAATATCTAAAAAAAATACTAATGAGCAGGTGGATATTTCAGCTGTCTTATCTTGGAAAAGAAAGGACAGTCCTTCAGTTTTGCATGGGAAAAGGAGGTTCAATTGACTCTCAGACACTTTGCCTTAATTAAGCTACTAGTAAATGCAAGTAAGAGCTTGGGATTATTCAGCTCCTCAGATTCTATATATTGAACCTTTACTTTCTATTGAATGAATCAATTTCTTCTGGATCTTTTCCTCCTGAGCTGGACTCTATGGTTAAAGGCCTTCTCAAACCCTAGTCACTGTTTCAGCCCATGATGAATTGCTGTTCTGTCCACATTCCTTGATCAGTAGATTTCTGTTTTTTTTACTTTTACAGTTCTTCCTGTAACTTCAGCTAGAAACTTCCAGAACTCTTCCACCCAGTTGAGGGGGAAAGCATTAAGTCCTTTTAACATGAGAAGTTAAAAAAAACTTGTCATGTTCTGCAGGTGTATATGTGTGTATATACACATATGTGCCCACTTTCAAGTCAGTGTTGACTGCTGGCAACTGCCTGGACAAGTCCCTGCAGTTTTCTTGCCAAAATTTCAGAAGGGGTTTGTCATTGCATCCTTTCTAGGGATGAGAGGTTATCTTGTACCAAAAAAACAACAGAAAAGAAAATGGGGCATCAACCAGTAACTGGAGTAAGTAGGCAACTGTTCACAAGTGCACAGTTAGAAGGGAGGTATCTGCCTGCTATGAAACACAACAGAAAACTAGGCAGCACCACTTGTACAGTCAGAAAATGTAACTACTCGCATAACTCCTCCTTCTCCTTCAAAAAGATATTTTTGAACCAATAATGTATTACAGACAAGACCTGCAACGAAATCCTAGTCTTTCATTTCACAATGTACTGATTTAATATTTTCTTTAAAAAGTTTCAAGAGATTTTCAGAAAAATTTAAAAATAATAAAATGCCACAAATTAAGATCAGCCATTTTAATCAAAGTAAAGCTAGCAATACATATGAACAATTCTAAAACTACTAAATTCATAAAAATGCATTTTAAAAGCATGCTAGTCGATTTCTCCCTCTCTGCTTTGTGTTCATAGACCAAAGGGAATAAACCACATAGAATCTTTTCTTGTTTAGTGACTGCAATTTGTTCCAGAAAAATGAACACTGAGCAAAATGGTCAGTAACCAGACTTTGTAACCCACGTATTCAATCTTAATTAGTGTTTTGCTTTAGGTGATCATGCCTGCACTTTTTTAAAAAAAATATTTTGTAGTATGTAAATCTCAGAATTCATTACTTCATTTCATGAGAAACAACAGTTTCTCTATTATCCTGCTTTCAAAATATTCCACTTATTAAAATAAAAATAAAAATAAATATCCTGTCAAATATATTCTGATAGTTTGGATTATCTAGTATTATTTGCATCTTCACCTCCATAAAGTTACTATTTAATATACAATATACAGTAAATGCTTAAACCAATTACATACAGCAAAAACAAAACACTATAATCAAGATTTACAAAAGCACACCTGACAATTTTTATTTATAAATGAATACCTTTTATCAATGAACTGCTTTTATCTCCTTAGAAAAAAAGATATTTTTGTTTTGCAACTTTTTTCAATGTTAGTATTCTTTAAACCCCAATGGAATATTTCACTTTTGTTTTGTCTAAAATAAAATTCCAGTACTTGTCATTTTAGTGTGACAAGAAAATTTACACAGAAGCACAACAGTTAAGACAGCAGACATATAAGTCTTATTGTAAAACTGCAATACTGCCAATCAGCTGTTCCAAAATGGAATATGATGCAGAAACAAGTCCCTTCAAGTTCTATTTTTCCTTAAGCACACAATAGGTTGTATTCCAGCTTGAAAACAGGACTATGTGAAATAAAAATAAAAATATGTTCTTGGTCTTTTTCAACTAGTGCTGGTTTTTAATGAATGCAATATTCAACACTACCATCTTTCTTCAACTGGAATAACACAGCAACAGAGAACTCTTTTTTAATTGAAAAGTTTTACAGTACATTTTAAGTATACTCCATTCCTCCCCCTCCCCCCCACATCCCCACCCTCCCCCCTCCCCCCCCAACTTCCCAGAGCTGAAAACAGGGTATTGCCTCTAACAAGCTTAAACTAAAATATTCTAACCGTGAATACACTTTAAATCCTATCACACTTTAACTCCTCTTATACATAGGTAAATAATAGTACATCTTATAATTCTAATATTCATTCATATGCTAGATGAAATTTTTTAGTCCCATATTTATTCTGAATATATTCAATCCATCTTCTTCATTCCGAAATAAATCTCTGTTGCGATTGTTCTTTCAGGTATGCTGAAATTTTTGCCATTTCTGCCAAGTTTGAAACTTTTAAAGTCCACTCTTCTATAGTAGGCAGTTCCTCCTTCTTCCAATATTGCGAAACCGAAAGTCTTGCTGCCGTTATTAAATTCAACATCAATTTAATTTCTATAACAGTACAATCAGTAATAATACCCAATAAGAATAACTGTGGGGTAAACCTTATCTTTTTCTTAAATATCTTCTGCATATTCCACCAAATTTTAATCCAAAAAACTTTAACTTTTTTACAAGTCCACCACATGTAATAGGTTGCATCCTCACAACCACACCTCCAGCATTTAGCCTGATAATTTGGATACATACATGCTAATTTTTTAGGATCTAAGTGCCACCTATAAAACATTTTATAAAAATTCTCTCTTAAATTTTGAGCCTGAGTAAATTTTACATTTCTGACCCAAATTTTTCCCCCAACATCCATCGTTATTGGCTCTTGAATATTCTGGGCCCATTTTATCATACAATCTTTGACAAGTTCCGTTTCTGAATCTATTTCTATCAGTGCATTATATATCCTGACTTTGATCTCTAATTTGTTTTACCAAATTTTCATCTGTTGTTGTAATACCAATTTTCTGATCTTCTTTCCATCTAGCTTGTATCTGACCATACTGAAACCAAGTTTGTACTATTTTCCCTTCTTTTAAGATATTAAATGGCTTTAATTGCCATACATTCCTCTCCAGTCTAAGAATATCTTTATATGTAGTCACATCATGTTTAAATCCCAGACTTATATTTTCTATTGCATGCTTAGGTATTGCCCAAATTGGTATTTTATAATTTAACTTATATCGATATTTTTTCCAAACTCGCAACAGGGCATACCTTAATATATGTGTCTTAAAGATATTATCCACCTTTTTATCATACAATAAATATGCACGCCAGCCATATAATATATCATGTCCCTCAATATTCAACAATCTTCCTTCTGTTAAATTAAACCAATTACTAATTGATGATAAAACCGCAGCTTCATAATATAATTTAAAGTTGGGCAATTTAAGACCACCTCTTTCACGTATATCTTGCATTATCTTGAGTTTTACTCTGTCTTTTCCCTGCCCAAATATATTTATTAATGCCTTTCTGCCATTCTTCCAAATTTGAATCTTTTTTAAGTATAGGTATCATTTGAAACAAAAATAAAAATTTTGGTAAAACATTCATTTTAACTGCTGCAATTCTTCCCAATAAAGACAATTGTAGTTTCCTCCAACTATCTAATTCTTTTTGTATTTTTAACCATAACAATTCATAATTATTTTTATATAATTTCACATTTGAGTCTGTAAGATATACCCCCAAATATTTAATCTTTTTAGCTATCTCAAATCCTGTTAATTTTTCTAAAACTACCTTTTGTTCCAGTCATATTTTTAGACAAAATTTTAGTTTTTTGTCTATTAACCATAAATCCAGAAACTTGCCCATATTGCAAAATTATTTCCATTAAATCTATAACCGAATGAGTCAGTTGAGCTAATGTAATAACCAAGTCATCTGCAAACGCTCTCAATCTATAATCTTTTTTTTAATTGAAAAGTTTTACAATACATTTTAAATACAACCCCCCTCCTCCCCCTCCCCCCTCACCTCTCCCCAACACCCCCCTCCCCTCCCCTCCCCCCTCCCCGACTTCCCAGAGCTGAATACAGGGTATAATAATACAAACAAGCATAATCTAAAATATGCTAACAAAAATAAAACATTAAATTCTATCGGACTTTAACTCTCCATAGTCAAAATATCAATGAAATAACTACTAACTAGTTATATATCATAAAAATCCACTACTTAATTAATTAAATTAAATTACTTATTCAAATGCTAAATGAAACTTTTTAGTCCCATATTTATTCTGAATATATTCAATCCATCTTCTCCATTCCACAATGTATCTCTGTTGCGATTGATCTTCCAAATATGCTGAAATCTTTGCCATTTCCGCCAAGTTAAAAACTTTCAAAGTCCACTCTTCTATAGTCGGCAGTTCTTCCTTCTTCCAATATTGCGCTACTAAAAGTCTCGCTGCCGTAATTAAATTCAACATCAACTTTAAATCTATAACAGTAGTATCTGTAATTCCCAGTTGCAATGTATGGCAGTGAAAGCTGGACCATAAGAAAAGCTGAGCGCCAAAGAATTGAGGCCTTTGAACTATGGTGCTGGAGAAGACTCCTGCGAGTCCCTTGGACTGCAAGGCAATCAAACCGGTCAGTCCTAGAGGAGATCAACCCTGACTGCTCTTTAGAAGGCCAGATCCTGAAGCTAAAACTCAAATACTTTGGCCACCTAATGAGAAGGAAGGACTCACTGGAGAAGAGCCTAATGCTGGGAAAGATTGAGGGCAATAGAAGAAAGGGACGACAGAGAATGAGGTGGCTGGATGGAGTCACTGAAGCAGTAGGTGTGAGCTTAAATGGACTCCAGAGGATGGTAGAGGACAGGAAGGCCTGGAGGAACATTGTCCATAGGGTCGCGATGGGTCGGACACGACTTCGCAACTAACAACAACAAGTATCTGTAATAATACCCAATAAAAACAATTGCGGAGAAAACTTTATCCTTTTCTTAAATATCTTTTGCATATTCCACCAAATTTTAATCCAAAAAGCTTTAACCTTTTTACAAGTCCACCATATATGAAAATACGTTGCATCCTCACAGCCACACCTCCAACATTTGGGCTGGCAGTTCGGATACATACTTGCTAATTTTTTAGGGTCTAAGTGCCACCTATAAAACATTTTATAAAAATTCTCTCTTAAATTTTGGGCCTGTGTAAATTTTACATTTCTAACCCAAATCTTTTCCCAAGTGTCCATTGTTATAACTTCTTGAAAATTCTGGGCCCATTTTATCATACAATCTTTAACAAGTTCCGTTTCTGAATCAATTTCTATCAATGCATTATATATCCTTTTTATATGTGCTTGACCTTGATCTCTAATTTGTTTTACCAAATTTTCATCAGTCATCGAAAAGCCAACTTTCTGGTCCTCTTTCCATCTAGCCTGTAATTGCCCATACTGGAACCAAGTTTGTACAATCTTTTCTTCTTTTAAGATATTATATGGCTTTAATTGCCATACATTCCTCTCTAAACTTAAGATTTCCTTATATGTAGTCTCATCATGTTTAAATCCCACATTTATATTTTCTATTGCATGTTTAGGTATTGCCCAGATTGGTATCTTATAATTTAACTTATATCTATGCTTTTTCCAAACTCGCAACAAAGCATACCTTAAAATATGTATCTTAAACACATTATCCACCTTCTTATCATACAATAAATATGCATGCCAACCAAATAACAAATCATGACCCTCAAGATTTAATAATCTCCCTTGTGTTAAATTAAACCAGTCACTTATCGATGACAAGGCAGCAGCCTCATAATATAATTTAAAATTAGGCATTTTAAGACCACCTCTTTCACACGTATCTTGCATTATCTTAAATTTAACTCGAGGCTTTTTCCCTACCCAAACAAATTTATTAATTCCTTTTTGCCATTCCTCCAAATTTAAATCCTTTTTAAGTATAGGTATCATTTGAAATAAAAATAAAAATTTTGGCAAAACATTCATTTTCACTGCTGCAATTCTTCCCAATAAATACAATTGTAATTTTTTCCAGCTATCTAATTCTTTTTGTATTTTTTCCCATAACATTTCATAATTATTTTTGTATAACTTCACATTTGAGGCTGACAAGTATATCCCCAAATATTTAATCTTTTTAACTATTTCAAATCCCGTTAGCTCTTCTAGAGCAGCCTTTTGTGGTACAGTCATATTCTTAGACAATATTTTAGTTTTTTGTGTGTTTATCTTGAATCCAGAAACTTTCCCATATAACATTATTATCTCCATCAGTTCTACAACTGAGTAATCCGGCTGAGTTACTGTAATAACCAGGTCGTCCGCAAATGCCCTCAATCTATAATCCTGATCTCTTATTTGAATTCCCCTAATTTTATTTGATTCTCGTATTTTAATCAGTAAAATTTCCAATGTTAAAACAAACAATAAAGGTGACAGCGGACACCCGTCTTGTACCCTTTTCAATATTGCATGATTCTGTCAAACTGTTATTTACTATTATACGAGCTGTTTGCTTCTGATATATTGCCCTAATAGGTTGTAAAAAAATTTCCCCAAATTCCATTTTCTCTAATACTTTCGTCAAAAATTGCCAGTTCAATTGATCAAAAGCTTTTTCAGCATCCAAAAAAATCAGCGCTGCAGGGATTTGATTATTTCTTTCCAAGAATTCCAATAAATCTACAATATGTCTCACATTATTCTTCATTTCTCTACCACTTATAAATCCAGTTTGATCACTATGAATCACTTGTTGCATTACCTTCATTAATCTGTTGGCCAAAATTTTTGCAAATATCTTATAGTCAGTATTTAAAAGAGATATTGGTCTGTAGTTTTTGGCTTGGGTAGCATCCTGATCTTCCTTCGGGATCAACAAAATAAAAGCAGTTTTCCACGATGGAGGCACTCCTCCTCCCAATTTTATTGTCTTAAACAATTCTCTTAAAGGTTCCACCATTTCTAACTGTAAATTTTTATAATAAACGGCAGTCAAACTGTCAGTTCCCGGTGCTTTACCCACTTTTAATTGTTTAATTGCTAGAAAAATTTCTTCGTCAGTTATCAATTGGTTCATCCCTTCCTTTTGTTCTTGCGTAAGAACAGGAATATTAGCATTCATCAAATATCCATCTATATCTACATCTCTAATCTTATCTCTAGCATACAGCTTAGAATAAAAATCAACAAGTCTTTTTAATAAGGTTCTGCTGATATACTACTTTACCCTTATGTTCTATTCTATCTATATTACAAGCTCTTTGCTTCTTCCTTAACAAGTAAGCTAACCATCTACCTGGTTTATTAGCATTACAAAAAGTGTTATGTCTAGCATACCGTAAGTTAGTTGCCACTTGATCTGCCATTAACTTATCAAACTGACCTCTTAATAAAGTAATTACCTCTTTGATCTTCCCATCAGATGGATTCAGAATTAAAGCCTTTTCTTTTTCCTTAATTTCATCCTCTAATTCTTTCCTCTTAAATTCCAATTTACGTCTATGTTTATTGTTCAAATATATTAATACACCTCTCATTACTGCTAAGCTTGTAAGCCGCCCTGAGTCTTCGGAGAAGGGCAGGATATAAATGGAATTAAAATAAAATAAATAAAATAAATATAAGCTTTACTTGCATCCCAAACCATCTCAATAGTAGTACCTTTATGCATATTAATTGTAAAAAAATCTTTCATCTGTTTTTTACACTCTTCCACATTTTCCTGGTATCTAAACAAATTTTCATTTAAACGCCAAGACTGTCTGTCTCCATTATCTTTTTCTATCTCCAACCATACTGGACTATGATCAGATATAGTTCTTGGACAAATCTTGATCTTCTTAATCCTAGAAAAAAAATCATTAGTAATTAATACAAAATCGATCCTGGAGAAAGATTGATGCCTGTCGGAGAAAAAAGTAAAGTCTTTTTCTTGCAAGTTCCTTTCTCTCCAAACATCTCTCAATTCCAAATCATCCTTCATCTCAAAAAAAGATTTAGGCAATTTGGCATGACTTGGCGTGCTTTTAAAAAGACCTCCCTTGTCCATTTGTACATCCAAGACGCCATTCCAGTCTCCCATAAAAATACAAGATTTATAATCCCACTGAATAATCTTGCTGTGTAATAAATTGTAAAAATCTCCTTGGTGTTGGTTAGGAGCATATAATCCAACCAAAAGCGTTTTCTTGCCTTCTATTAATAATTCAATTATAACATATCTTCCTTGTTTGTCTGCTTCAATTAAACTCGCTGTTAAGATATTCTTGACATAAATAACAACTCCATTTTTCTTATCAGGCGCAGAAGCAATAAACTGTGTGCCCAACCTAAGGTTTACCAAGTACTTTTGGTCAGCCGCTTTAATATGTGTTTCCTGTAAGCAAATAACATCATTTTTAAATTGCTTTAAATATTGAAATACTTTCTTTCTCTTATGTGGTGAATTTAGACCATTAACATTCCAGGTTAGAAGCTTTGTCGCCATTTTTTGCGACCTGAAGCTTTTGGAGCGCCTCTTCCAACATCACCTGCACTCTCTTTGGCCTCGCTCCTCCCACTGCTTCACTGTAAGTAAGTTTTTGAGATGCAATCATAACTCTCTGCTGTTCTTGCTCCTGTCTCATTCGTCTAGCTGCAGCGCGTGTCATTCTTTGGACCCCCTCCGTTGATACTGAAATCTGATCCACTCCTGTAACTTTCTGGAATTCTCCATCTTTCAGCTGCGTAACTCCTTCAGCACCTTGTGTACTCTCACTTTGTGGTTGACGCTCGCCTTCACCATTCTTCCTTTTGGATTCCAGAAGTGGTATGGGGACTGCCTTCAGAATATTAGCATAAAAATCACGTGCCTGTAACACTGTGAGAAGACGATATCTCGTGCCTGCATGCATCACCACCATACCTACTGGAATCTCCCATCTGAACTGGATATCCCGCCTTCTTAATTCTTCTGCCAGAAAAGCAAATTCTTTCCTTCTCCTTAAAATTCTTGGAGGGATCTCTTTTAAAATTAAAACTTCTTGCTCTGCAACTGTAAATTTGTTATTATAAAAAGTTTGAATAACTTCATTTCTAATTGCTCTCTTTGTAAAATAAACCACCACATCTCTAGGTAGCTTCCTTTGTCTTGCAATCCAGGAATTAACACGGAATATTTTATCTATATCCACCATAATATCTTCTGCTGAGCGCCCCAAAACCTCTTCAAGAGCTTCTGAAACTACTTTTCTCAAATTTTCCTTAGGGTCTTCCTTCAACCCTCTAATTCTCACAGCAAACTCCATCTCTCTATGCTGGACCAATAATAAATCGTCATCAATCTTTTCCATCACTGTTTCAGGATCCGTCATTTTGGCATCTAATCTCATATTATTTTGGCTAAGATCTTCCACTCTCTCATCCAAACGTTCGATACAAACAGCCATGCCTTGAAGTGCTAATAAGATGTCTGCCCTCATTTCTGTATTCTTTTCCTCAATAAGCTCAGCTAATTGCTGAGATTGCCTTTTCAAAGCCTCTTGCAAAACATCCTGCAGATCTTTTATTGTCAAGGCGGGTGCGGGTGCCGGAGGGGGCATTAAAGCCTGTAATGAAGATTGCTGAACTGGCGAAGTCCCCGCGCTTCTAGGAACTTTAGTTGACTTGGCAGCCATTTTCACCCACTTAAGTCTGTTGCGCACTTTCACTTTTAAAAGTCTCCACAAAGTTTACTGAGTTAAAGTACTCTGCTCTGACAGTACTCTCCTGCACAGCTCTGCCTGCATCCCAGTAATCCAAAGTTCACTCTCGCTGGCAGGGATGGTTGCAGCGTCCTGCTCTGCTCCAAAACCTTGGAGCAGAGGCGTCCCGGAGTCCGGAGCAAACTCAGGCTTCGGGGGGGCTCAACCCTTCAACCACCAGAGTTTCAACTCTGGCGGTCTAGGGGAGCTCTACCCCTGCCTGGGCGCTCAACCCCTCCTCTTCTCCCGAGGAGCGGGCTTCCGAGCCGCCAAACAACTGATCGTCGCTGTTTTTGGCGGCTCTACGGAAACAGCGGGGCTGATAGCCGGAATGGCTGCCGTCAACGGAGCCTTGCCACCAGGAAGTCCTCTCAATCTATAATCTTGATTATAGATTATAGCAACAGAGAACTCTTGACTTCACCTATAACTATCACATATTTATTAAATTAGAGATTTAGTAAATCTAAATTAAATGATAAAATCAAACTTTGTAATAAAAAGAGAAATATCTGAACTATTTTTTATTTTAGAAAACAAATACATTACTTCTTGATTAATAGTGCATTTTTCCAATGAATTCTTTGATAACAAAATCAATTATGTTTGAGAATCTTTTTAATATTTTTATAACTGATTATACTGAGAAAATGATGAAATAGTTTCTACTGCAGATACCATAAAATATCAGCAAAGTAGATGAAGAATGGAAGAAATAAGGTGTACCTAAAACATTAAGGAACACTTACTATAAACTGACCTCAAATGACTAGTGGCTGGAATTTCTGTGGCTTTTTTCTGAGCAACAGTTGTAAAATAATACTATAATATCAGCATCATTATTGCTGTGACTTTGGTGACTGCCTGAACTACAGTAATTGTTGGCTTACGTTCATTAATTAAATGACTGTTTCATGTTACAGTGACATTGAAAAAAATGGATATACAACTGATTCCATAGCTCAGATCATTGCAGCAGCCCTACAGCCATGTGATTATGATCTGGGCTCAGATGCCCAACTCATGATTTCAGCATTGTGGGGAGCAGCAATTATGTGATCACCATTTGCAATCTTCCCTGTCAGTTTCCCACAAGCACAGTCAATATCATGGAAGATTGCAAGTAATTCCAGCAAATCCCTCCTACATGCAGCAACCCCACCCCCACCCCAATATCCAATTTCTACCATCTCTACCAAGACTTCCTGGGCCTCCCCCAAGTCATACCTTGCCTGTGCTGAGCCTTCCAAGCCCTTTCCTGGCCTTGATGGGCCTGCAGCCTACTCCAGGCCTCCCAACAGATTGCCAGGATTGCTGTTATTAAGCAATATTGTCATATGATATTGCCCTTTATGACCACATCACTTAGCAACAGCAATCCTGATCACAATTATCATTGCAACTCATGTAGTTCCTTCATTTTGCTTGTTTTCAGCAGTGGTTTGCCATAGCTTTATTCCTAGTGTAGATCTAAGGGAGAAGGGCTCTGCTGTCCAACTCACACAAGCGCGCGCGTGCGCACACACACACACACACACACACACACACACACACACCATGGATGTAAGGAGTCTTTATTAAGCTTCCAAGCCTGAATTAGTATTCCCCAGCAATTCCCTGTGCCAGCACCAGCTCAACCCCAATGAGTTCCATAGGGTACTCAAATGAAGCCAACACTAGTCCTCAAGGCAAAGGCAAATTCAGTCCACTTGGCCAAAGCAAGTTCCCAAAGCAAAGACAAATTCCAAGACAAAGGCAAATCCACAAGCCAAGGCAAGGCAAGGCAAAGGAAACAGCTGAAGGGACAGTGATCCAAAGTTCAAGGCAAAAAACACACAGCAAGAAAAGAAAAACATTGATCTCAGCATCGTCTCCATCTGTCTGCTAAGCTAAATAGCCAACTTCTGGTGCAGACCATCAAGAAGGGCAAGGCTGCCTCCTCACAAGTAATCTGGCTGACTTTCTCTGCTCCTGCCTTTTCTCTGCCCTATGTGTTCTTAGATCAAGTGCAGAAGGCAGTTCCTTTTCCTCAGTTTTTGTAATTAAAAGGTATTTAGTAAGATTATGTGTTGTGTTTTATTTCCTTCCTTCATGCACATCATGCATCCTCTGAAGCACGGTCCTTCACCCTCTACTAAGGTGATTTATACCTTGGCATGCTGACTGGCTGAAGCTGCATGCTTTCCCCATCGGACACCTCAGGGCTGTCCTGCTGCAGCTGTCCTTCAGCCAAATCACTCTCAGGTGGCTGCTTGGAGCCACTGACCAACTTCCCTCCTGAGGTGCCTGGAATTGGTTCATCTTCTTCTGAGCTGACATCTGGAAAGGTAACTGGGGAAGAGTTTGGGGAAGTCATCACACTGACTGGCCCAAAGTTAGCCAGCAGACTTCATGTCTAAGGCAGGACTAGAATTCACCACCTCAGTTTCTAAACAGGTACCTAAACTACTACATCAAATGAGCTCACTTTGATATGGATTTTACTCTAGAAAAATATAGCTAAACAATTCACAATAAGATATGTGTTTTTAATAATTAAATTCAAAGAAATTAAATAAAAAATAATCCTTTTTCCCCCCAAGAACATTAGTACCTGCCACATAATTCACAACATTTTAGGAGGGACAGTCCATTCAAAGCCCTATTAATAGCATTTCCACCTGTAACCAATATTTATCTTCATAATCATAATACTGAAATGTCCTTCATGTTATATAGCACTGATGATGTGACCTAATTTGGGTAATGAAATGTCTGCAAGAAAACAAGCAAGCTCAGAGCACCAAAAACCCTCATTTCATATTTCTTATACTTTCAAGCAGCTTGTGACAAATCATGCACATTGGAAGAAACTAAAAAAATATTATCATTTCTTTTCAAATACCCCCATGCTCTAAGCCAGGGGTATTAAACATGCAATGTCACATGATGTGTCACAATGTATCGTGACTATTTTTCCATTCTTGGCAATGGGGTGGGCGGGGTTTTGGCATGACACATCCAGCCTGTGTGCCGGCAGTTTGACACCCCTGCTCTAAGCAAACATGGCACAATCATCTAAATGCAGAAAACATTCCACTGGGCTGTAAATCAACTTATTTTAAGTATTAATAAAAAGAAACACCTTTATTCAACATATAACTGAAATGGTGGTTTTTACAGCATGAAGACTGTCATTACTATTTAGGCTTTTGGTCACTTCCAGGTCTTTGTGATCCTATGAACATTATTGAACCACTTAGTGTCAAGATTCCAACTGACGAATCCTACGAAGGAAGCCTAGCAGAGATGATCCAATCTCAAATGCAAAACTTTATTGAGAAAATCATTTCAGTACAGATGAAAGGAAAACCAGCTCTGAATATTTCATACCTAAATTGCTATATTAAAAGCAGAGAAATCTCCTTCCCCTTATTAGTGCAGGTCAGATACTCAATTAAGCTTCAGACAATTATTATAAGAGAAAATCTTCATTTCTCAGTAAGTAAAATCTTGAATGACCTTAGTTCTCAGGCTTGCAGCTCAGCACCTGCAATCCACATTCCATTCTTCCCTCCTCCCCCCTGGGTCTGTAGGCAAGCCAAGAAACAGAAATGGCTGAAACACCGTAAGGTTTCTTTGAGCTTGACCCTTAGCAACAGCTTCTTGCATTTTTATAAACTTATGCTTATATTATTGATATTGATAATACCTGTCTTTAATCTTCCTTTAGTCAGTGTATGCTGGTCCTACCTGCATCTTACTACCTGCCACTACATATTGGATTGTCTCTAAGGTCTGTATGGGAGTTAATTCTCCAATATCTTAGAACAATAGATTTTAAAATATTTTTTAATATTTTTTTCCACTATATATTGGATTGTCTCTTAGGTCTATATGGGAATTACTTCTCTAATATCTTAGAGCAATAGATTTTTACAATATTGTAATAAATTGTTTAACAGAATAAGAGTTGGAAGGGACCTTGGAGGTCTTCTAGTCCAACCCCCTGTTCACGCAGGAAGTCCTGTACCAATTCAGACAAATGGCTGTCCAATATCATCTTAAAAACCTCCAGTGTTGGAGCATTCACGACTTCTGGAGGCAGGTTGTTCCACTGATTAATTGTTCTGTCAGGAAATTTCTCTGACATCCAGTTAAGATGGCCAACTAAAGAACATGCCCAAGGAATGATCCCTGAAGGGTTTTTCCTTGGCTGTCGCTTTTTCAACTTACCAACTTTTCTGGGTTAGGGAAAGTTCTAGAATCATCCCATAAGATCCTCCAATAAAGCAACGGTCTGCAAATAGCTTCAGGAGCTGTGCTTTGAAGCAGCCTGTGTGCCAATAGCTACTTCAGAGATGCAAATATATTAGAAAGTTACCAAATCACCAAGGCAATTTCACAAGTAGCTGACAATGTAGAGGAGTCAATTGCAATTTTGGAATATAAACCAATTTTTATTATGATGATTTAAATATAAACCTCCCAGCCCAATTGAAAGAAGAATTCCAAGAAAATCTGCAATTTTCAAAAGAACTAAGTATGGGATTTTTATTTCATGGACATTAACAACTACTTGATAAACATTCCAGAGAAGAAAAAGATTTTATTTCATGAAGATAAGGTGGAAGGAGTGATTTAAATGTAATGAGTCAGTTGGCATTAGGATGGATTTTTGTTGTTGTTAGTTGTTAGTTGCGAAGTCGTGTCCGACCCATCGCGACCCCATGGACAACGTTCCTCCAGGCCTTCCTGTCCTCTACCATCTTCTGGAGTCCATCTAGGCTCACGCCTACTGCTTCAGTGACTCCATCCAGCCACCTCATTCTCTGTCGTCCCCTTCTTCTCTTGCCCTCAATCTTTCCCAGCATTAGGCTCTTCTCCAGTGAGTCCTTCCTTCTCATTAGGTGGCCAAAGTATTTGAGTTTTAGCTTCAGGATCTGGCCTTCTAAAGAGCAGTCAGGGTTGATCTCCTCTAGGACTGACCGGTTTGATCGCCTTGCAGTCCAAGGGACTCGCAGGAGTCTTCTCCAGCACCATAGTTCAAAGGCTTCAATTCTTTGGCGCTCAGCCTTTCTTATGGTCCAGCTTTCACTGCCATACATTGCAACTGGGAAGACCATAGCCTTGACTATACGCACTTTTGTTGACAGGGTGATGTCTCTGCTTTTTAGTGTGCTGTCTAGATTTGCCATGGCTTTCCTCCCTAGGAACAAGCGTCTTTTAATTTCTTGGCTGCAGTCCCCATCTGCAGTGATCTTGGAGCCCAGGAAAATAAAATCTGTCACTACCTCCATTTCTTCCCCATCTATTTGCCAGGAATTGAGAGGGCTGGATGCCATGATCTTGGTTTTCTTAATGTTTAGTTTCAACCCAAGTTTTGCACTCTCCTTCTTCACCCGCAACAAGAGGCTCTTTAGTTCTTCTTCACTTTCTGCCATTAGAGTGGTATCATCTGCATATCTTAGGTTGTTGATGTTTCTTCCGGCAATCTTAATTCCAACTTTTGATTCATCTAGACCTGCCTTTCTCATGATGTGCTCTGCATATAAGTTAAATAGGCAGGGTGACAGTATACACCCTTGCCGGACTCCTTTCCCAATTTTGAACCAATCAGTGGTTCCGTATCCAGTTCTCACTGTTGCTTCTTGGCCCGCATATAGATTTCTCAAGAGACAAATAAGATGGTCTGGTATGCCCATCTCTTTAAGGACTTGCCAGAGTTTGTTATGATCCACACAATCAAAGGCTTTAGCATAGTCAATGAAGCAGAAGTAGATGTTTTTCTGGAACTCTCTAGCTTTCTCCATGATCCAGCGTATGTTAGCAATTTGATCTCTAGTTCCTCTGCCTCTTCGAAATCCTGCCTGTACTTCTGGTAGTTCTCGATCCACATACTGCTGGAGTCTAGCTTGTAGAATTTTAAGCATAACTTTACTAGCATGAGAAATGAGAGCAATGGTGCGATAGTTTGAACATTCTTTGGCACTGCCTTTCTTTGGAATTGGAATGTAAACTGATCTTTTCCAATCCTGTGGCCACTGTTGAGTTTTCCAAATTTGCTGGCAAATTGAGTGTAGCACTTTTACTGCATCGTCTTTTAAGATTTTGAATAGCTCAGCTGGAATACTGTCACCTCCACTAGCTTTGTTGTTGCTCAGCTTTTCTAAGGCCCACTTCACTTCACATTCTAGGATGTCTGGCTCGAGGTCAGTGACCACCTCATTGTGATTATCAGGGACGTTAAGCTCATTCTTGTATAGTTCTTCTGTGTAATTTTGCCACCTCTTCTTAATCTCTTCTGCTTCTGTTAGGTCCCTGCCATTTTGGTCCTTTATCATGCCCATTTTTGCATGAAACGTTCCTTTCATCTCTCCAATTTTCTTGAAAAGATCTCTGGTCCTCCCTATTCTATTGTTTTCTTCTATTTCTTTGCATTGTTCATTTAAGAAGGCATTCTTATCTCTTCTAGCTATTCTTTGGAATTCTGCATTTAATTGGGCATATCTTTCTTTTTCTCCCTTGCCTTTCGCTTCCCTCCTTTGCTCAGCTATTTGCAAAGCTTCCTCAGACAGCCATTTTGCTTTCTTGCATTTCTTTTTCTTTGGGATGGTTTTGGTTGCTACCTGTTGTACAATGTTGCGAACCTCTGTCCATAGTTCTTCAGGCACTCTGTCTATCAGATCTAATTCCTTAAATCTATTTGTCACCTCTACTGTATATTGAACAGGGATATGATTTAATTCATACCTGACTGGCCTAGCGCTTTTCCCTACTTTCTTTAATTTAAGCCTAAACTTTGCAACAAGAAGCTCATGGTCTGAGCCACAGTCAGCTCCTGGTCTTGTTTTTACTGACTGTATAGAGCTTCTCCATCTTTGGCTGCAGAGCATATAGTCAATCTGATTTCTGTGTTGACCGTCTGGTGATGTCCATGTGTAAAGCCGTCTCTTGGGTTGTTGGAAAAGAGTGTTTGCTATGACCATCGTATTCTCTTGACAAAATTCTATCAGCCTGTGCCCTGCTTCATTTTGTACTCCAAGGCCAAACTTGCCTGTTATTCCAGTAATCGTTTGGCTTCCTACTTTAGCATTCCAATCCCCCATGATGATAAGGACATCATTTTTGGGTGTTAGTTCTATAAGGTGCTGTAGGGCTTCATAGAACCGGTCATTTTCATCCTCTTCAGCACCGGTGGTTGGGGCATAGACTTGGACTACTGTGATATTGAATGGTTTGCCTTGGATTCGAACTGAGATCATTCTGTCATTTTGAGGATTGTATCCCAGTATTGCTTTTCCTATTTTTTTATTGACTATGAAGGCTACTCCATTTCTTCTGAGGGATTCTTGCCCGCAGTAGTATACCTGATGGTCATCTGAATTAAATTCACCCATTCCTGTCCATTTTAGTTCGCTGATACCTAAGATGTCAATGTTTAGTCTTGTCATCTCTTGTTTGACCACGTCCAGCTTTCCTTGATTCATGGATCTTACATTCCAGGTTCCTATGGAGAAAAAAACCTTTACAGCATTGGACTTTCCTTTCACCACCAGACATATCCACAGCTGAGCGTCCTTTCGGCTTTGGCCCAGTCGCTTCATTCTTTCTGGCGCTACTATTACTAGCCCTCTGCTCTTCCCCAGTAGCATATTGGACGCCTTCCGACCTGAGGGGCTCATCTTCCAGCGTCATATCGTTTTGCCTTTTGGTACTGTCCATAGGGTTTTCATGGCAAAGATACTGGAGTGGTTTGCCATTTCCTTCTCCAGTGGATCACGTTTTGTCAGAACTCTCTGCTATGACCTTTCCGTCTTGGGTGGCCCTGCACGGCATAGCTCATAGCTTCATTGAATTATGCAAGCCCCTTCGCCACGACAAGGCAGTAATCCATGAAGGGGATGGATTTTTATCGGTCTGATATTTGTAACTTAAAGAAAGTTTTAATGTAAAATGGGTCTGAAAATGTGTTTTTTTCTTTTATATATAATGATTAATTCTTAAACCTTATAAAATATTACTGAAAGTGTATTTGAAAGTATCTATGTTAAGAGAAAGTTAAAGAAAAAGATGTAGATAGAATAATTTTTATTGTTATTTTTTGCTGTGGGCACATTGACACATTAAAAATGAAATTTAGTTGCTTGCTCTCAAAGTGTACACATACATAACACACATTTAAACATGCTATATACAATATATATATATATATATATATATATATATATATATATATATATATATATATATATATATATACATATATACATATATACATACATACATACATACATACATACACATACACACACACCCTTACTATACAGTTGCAAGAAAAAGTATGTGAACCCTTTGGGATTACGTGAAGTTTTGCATGAATTGGCCATAAAATGTGCTCTAAACGTCATGTAAGTCACAACAATAGAAAAACACAGTCTGCTTAAAATAATACTACACAAACATTAGCTGTTGTCATGTTTTAATTGAACATAAGATGGAAACATTCACAGTGCAGGGTGGAAAAAGTATGTGAACCCCTAGCCTAATGACTTCTCCAAGAGCTAATTGGAGCCAGGAGTGAGCCAACCTTGACTCCAATCAGTGTGATGATATTGGATGTGTTGCTGACAGCTGTCCTGCCCTTTAAAAACACACACCTCTTTTGGGTTTACTGGTCTCACGAAGCACTGTCTGATGTGAACCATGTCTCACAGAAAAGAGCTCTCAGAAGACCTACGATCAAGAATTGTTGACTTGCATGAAGCTGGAAAGGGTTACAAAAGTATCTCCAAAAGCCTTGATGTTCATGTGTCCACGGTAAGACAGACTGTCTACAAATGGAGAAAGTTTAGCACTGTTGCTACTCTCCCTAGGCGTGGTCGTCCTGTAAAAATGACTGCAAGAGCACAGCGCATAATGCTTAATGAGGTAAAGAAGAATCCTAGCGTGTCAGCTAAAGACCTACAGAAATCTCTGGCACATGCTAACATTTTTGTTGACACATCTTCAATAAGGAAAACATTAAACAAGAATGGAGTACATGGGAGGACACCACGGAGGAAGCCATTGTTATCCAAAAAAAAAATTGCAGCACGTTTGAAGTTTGCAAAAGAGCACCTGGATGTTCCACAGCACTACTGGCAAAATATACTGTGGACAGATGAAACCAAAATTGAGTTGTTTGGGAAAAACACACAACACTATGTGTGGAGAAAAAAAGGCACAGCACACCAACATCAAAATCTCATCCCCACTGTAAAACATGGCGGAGGGAGCATCATGGTTTGGGGCTGCTTTGCTGCCTCAGGGCCTGGACAGATTGTTGTCATTGACGGGAAAATGAATTCCAGAGTTTATCAGGACATTTTGCAAGAAAACATATGACCATCTGTCCGCCAACTGAAGCTCCGCAGAGGATGGGTGATGCAACAGGACAATGACCCAAAGCATACAAGTAATTCAACAAAACAATGGCTTCAACAGAACAGAATACGCCTTCTGGAGTAGCCCAGTCAGAGTCCTGACCTCAACCCAATTGAAATGCTGTGGCATGACCTTAAGAGAGCGATTCACACCAGACATCCCAAGAATATTACTACACTGAAACAGTTTTGTGAAGAGGAGTGGTCCAAAATTACTCCAGATCGTTGTACAGGTCTGATCTGCAACTACAGGAAACATTTGGTTGAGGTTATTGCTGCCAAACGAGGGTCAACCAGTTATTAAGTCCAAAGGTTCACATACTTTTTCCACCCTGCACTGTGAATGTTTCCATCTTATGTTCAATTAAAACATGACAACAGCTAATGTTTGTGTAATATTATTTTAAGCAGACTGTGTTTTTCTATTGTTGTGACTTACATGACGTTTAGAGCGCATTTTATGGCCAATTCATGCAAAACTCCACGTAATCCCAAAGGGTTCACATACTTTTTCTTGCAACTGTAAATACATATAAATATTAATCACTGTTCATCTTGAATACATAGCAGAAAGAGGAAGCTTTAGAGTTCACAAGGTTAATACTGTATGGAATGAAACTATGACTGAATCTGGATGTTTTGCTACGGATACCACGAAGCCTCCTCCCAGAAGGTAACAAGGAAAACAGGTCATGAAGAGGATGTGTAGTGTCCCAGACAATCTTGCAGACCCTGCTCAAGCAATGCTTAAATGCTATGTCCTAGATGGAAGGGAGGTTACTGCCAATAATCTTTTCAGCCATCCTCACCACTCTCTGCACCACCTTCCTGTCTGAAGCAGTGATGCTTCCAAACCAGACTGTAATACTGTTTGACAGGATACTCTCAATCGTCCCTCTGTAGAAAGTGGTAAGGACAGGGGAAGGAAGATGTACTTTTCTCATGTGACACAGAAAATGCAGGCGCTGCTGTGCCTGCTTCACCAGTGTCTTGCTGTTAAGCAACCAAGCCAGCCTATGTATTAGCTTAAAGAAAAGATTAGAGTTTTAAAAAGGATGTATACAAAAATATATTTTTTATTTTATGAGGTTAACTTGAAATGATTTAAATTTAATGAGTTAATTGGAGTTAGTTGGAACTTTATTGGTCTAACTGAAAGTGAAATTTAAAAGATGAAGTTAAAAAAAATAGAATTCTTTGATTTTAGAAATGTTTTTAAAGAAAAGTTTAGTTTTTTAAATTAGATGGGAAAAGTATTTTTCCCTTTAAGGTTAAAGAATCTGAAAGAATACAGTGAATTTTGTTAATATAAATGGTGACAGTTTATAAAGATTATTAAGTGCAAGCAGGAAGAAAAAGCAGAAATGGTTAGACTGATTGCTTTATTCAAAGACGAGGACATATTTACAGTATGTTTTCTATTTGGAGATCATCTCTGGATTTTGTGCTTGTGATAAAAAAAGAAACTTTGACTTTGCTTTTGCCAATTAAATAATTTGTTATAGAAATGGCTAGTATATATTAATGTGTAAAAGTAAAAAGTTGAGGCTGTAATGTTGTTGGAAATTTTTTTTCCCTTGAACCCACATATTTTCTTTCCCCCTTTCTTTTTCCTTCCCCTAATTTCATATTTCTATTTTCCTTTACATTTTATACTTGGATAGAATAATAAAAGTTGGAGTTAAAAAAAAATTCTAGGTTGCTTCTCTCCTTGATTAGTTTCCATCCATTGCTTCTTGTCCTGCTTTCAGGTGCTTTGGAGAATAGCTTGACTCCCTCTTCTTTGTGGCAACCTCTGAGATATTGAAACACTGCTATCATATCACCCCTAGTCCTTCTCTTCATTAAACTAGATATACCCAATTCCAGCAACCGTTCTTTGTATGTTTTAGCTTCCACTCCCCTAATCATCCTTGTTGCTCTGCGCTGTACTCTTTCTAGAGTCTCAACATCTTTTTTGCATCCTGGTGACCAAAACTGAATGCAGTATTCCAAGTGTGGTCTTACCAAGGCATTATAAAGTGGTCTTAACATTTCACGTGATCTTGATTCTTTCCATCTGTTAATGCAGCCTAGGATTATTTTGGCTTTTTTGGCAGCTGCAGCACACTGCTCGCTCATATTTAAGTGATTGTCCACTAGGACTCCAACATCCCTCTCACAGTTACTATTGAGAAAATACCACCTATACTATCCTGTGCATTTGTTTTTTCTTGCCTAAATGTAGAACCTTACTTTTTTCACCATTGAATTTAATTTTGTTATGATAGGGCCCAATGTTTAAGTCTGTCAAGATCCTTCTGTATCTTAAGCCTATCATCTAAGGTGTTGGCTATTCCTGCCAGCTTGGTGTCGTCTGCAAATTTGATGAGTTCCCCATCTATCCCCTCATCTAACTCATTGATGAAGATATTGAAGAGTACTGGGTCTAAGACAGAGCCTTGGGGTACCCCACTGCATACTTCCCTCCATGTAGATGCAGTTCCATTGAGGACTTACACATTGAGTGCAATTGGTCAGCCAGTTAAGAATCCATCTGGTTGTGATGCTGTCTAACCCACATTTTTCTATTTTAGTTTATTCTATCTTATTTTAGTTTAACACACTTTACTAAATAAATAAGAAAATATACTGAATTCCTGCTTATTCCTTTGTGAAAACATGATGTGGTATCATACTAATGCCAATCAATATTTTATAAATATACGAAACTAAAAATTCTTTGATTTAAAAGTGAAGCCATCAAATTGTCAATTTAATTTTCTTCTTGAATTTAAACCTTTCTGCATTCAATATGAGTTGATTCCAAATGTGCATATAATTAACTTTCCATGCCTCATGTTATCTTTAATATGTTTTTATTTCTCTCTAAATAAGAAATATACAATATTTCTTTTGCTATGGCAACACAGCTATATATGAATAAACATAAGTTGTGTTTTATTCAAACATGTTATTTTCACTAAAAATGGTACTTGTAATTTAATAGCAGCCCAGAAACAAATATAAGTAATTTGTAATAGCGGGCACCATTAATGAATCAGGAACACATAAATATATACAGGAAAAAATATAAGTCTCAAAAAGGACAAGAATTTTTTTTTAATATTCAAAGAACTGGAAGGTTTAAGCCATCCAATCCAATCCACCTGCTCAGTACAGAAATACTAATTCAAGCATTACTGACAGCTAATTTTGCCTTGCTGAATACATCCAGTTTTGTGTTCTGGGAAGCTGATTAGAACTTATCTTAATCTGCCAGAAATATCTTTACAAAATTCAGTTGGAATCTGCCTTCCTGAAATTTAATCCATTATGGCATATTCTGCACTGTGGAATATATCTTTACCTTCCTCTATGTAACATCTTTTCAAATATTTTACACATGTTATCATAAACCCTTCAGTCTTTATTCTGAAAGCTAAACAGTTTAAATTCCTTCATTTTCTCTTCACAGAACTGCTTCTAATATCACAAGCATTATTGGTTTTCTCTGGTGCTGTTTGAGTTTTCCTGAATTCTTCTTTAAAAAATTTCAGCCTTTTTTATTTAATTATTTCTAGGTTGCCCACTTCATATGACCATACAATTTGTACTTGTCATTCTCAATATAAACAAGAAACAATCCAACTAAGCTAAATAACTGAGCAGTCCATGACCCATTAGGAATAGTGTCTTGGAGGAATATGAATAATTAATCCCAGTATATACTATACAAAGCTTTGATGCTTAATTCTAAAATCCAAAACCTAGTCTGTGTTCAATTTCTTTCTTCAATGAACCTAGAATAGGCAAATCATTCTGGAATTTATGATACTGTAGCCAACCCTGAATGGACTGAAAGAACTTACGGAATACAATTGTTGCACTGCACTTTAAAGAAGACCTAAACAAATTTCTATATATTTTAATTTGGTATCAATCTGAAACTTTGATCCTCATCTTTTAATCTGCTCTTCAGTTTCCTCATAGAGAAAACATGTTTTTTATGAAGACTGATTCAAAATAGGACTTTAGCTCTTTCATAGCTACCTAATAGAATTTTGCCTTCTTCACTAAGAAGCTAGGGTACTTCTCTGGATACCAAGATGGGCAGAATATAAATGTAATAAATAAGTAATTTAAAATAGTGTTTTCTTTTTCATTTATTTTAACAATACGAAAAATGTCCTTTTTAATTCTTAGTATCCTACAATAACTTATTGTTTGCTTTCATGCCACAAGCTATAAAACAGGGGTGTCAAATTGCCAGCCAGCGGACCGGATGTGTCATGGCGAAACCGCACACACCCCATTGCCAGCAATGGAAAAAAAGTCACAATACATCGCAACACATCACATGACATTGTGAGTTTGACACCCCTGCTATAAAATTCCAGGACACCTGTCCTTTTCCTTTGCGACCTAGCCCTCTTTTAATTTTATTTTTGCTTCTTTTTTGACATTTTTTTTACTAAGCCTTTTGTGTAGCCACCTTAACTTTTTTGCCCCCTGCCATTTTAATTGTAATTGAAATGAGAGGTCTTCATTTTCTTATTAGCTTCTCCAGATCCTACCTTTCACTGAATTATACAATTTAAGATATGCTGTTCAGAATCAAAGGCACTTGTTTTATTATGCTCAATTTTAGTTTACCCATACCTGGCAATTAAAAATTCCAATTTATTTGGTCACTTTCCCTGAATATTACTCTAGTTTTAGTTCCTCAATTAAGGCTTCCTATTAATATCATGACAAAGATTCTGAGCAAGAAATTTTTCATCAAGAAAAGTCAGAAATTTTCTTTTTTTATGTTTTATTGATTTTTTTAAATACAATTCAAAAGTACTTATTCAACCAACATGTTGTCTGAGTTTATCATTCACTAATACAAATTCCTAATCCCTTGTTCGTTTCTCCAGCCATTGATAAAATAAGTCCCAAATTTGAAAATATTCTGACTCTTCTTTTTCTTTCAACCTCAGAGTAAGTCTGTCCATTTCCGCACAGTCTAATATATTTTTAATTATTTCTTCCTCTGGTGGTGTTTCTTCATTTTTCCAATATTGTGCAAATATGATTCTTGCCACTACTGTCACATGTAAAATTAAGTATATACTTTGTTTGTCAAGCTTTTCTGGCATTATACCTAATAATAAAAAGTTCAGGTTTAAAATCTACATGTTTTCCCAACATCCTTTCTAGCCAAGTATGTATTTTTGTCCAATATCTCTTTGCTTTAACATGTGTCCACCATACATGATAATAAGTACCTGATTTGTGATTACATTTCCAACATCTATCTGACATATTTTTAAACTTCTTTGCTAATCTTGCTGGTGGCAAGTGCCATCTATAAAACATTTTACGGTATATAAGTTTTCTTTATAAGAGGTTGACATTGTCAATTTATAATTTGTTTCCCACAAGCTTTGCCATTTCTCTAAATCTATATTGTATCCAAAATTATTTGCCCATATTATCATTGTTTCTTTTACTTCTTCATCTTCCATTTCCAAATTCAATAAAAAGTTACACATTTTCTTAGTTTTTCATCAGAGGTTAATAATATCTGATCAAACAAGATCTGCTCTCTGTAAAATCCATACAATTTAACATCTTTATCATATCTCACTTGCATTTGTAAATATGACCACAATGAAAGATCAATACCCTGATTTTCCATCTCTTGTTTAGATTTTAGGTTTCCTTCATAATTTAGAATATCTTTATATGTCCATATTTACTCAAGATGACTAAATCTGGATGTACAAATGCTTCCATTGTTGAAAGCCATCCTGGAATTTTCAACTAATGCATTTCTAATATAGTGGTTTTGAAAATATTTATGTATTTTATTTTTCCCATACCATAAGAAACCGTTGCCAACCAAGTTGTAAGTCATGTTCCTCCAACAATCTTTTATTTCTAAGAATTATCCATTCTTTTACCCATGTTAATACTGATGCTTGATAATATAAGACCCACTCTGGCAAGCCAAAACCTCCATTTCCCTTAGCTTCTTGTAATATTTTCAGTTTAATTCTAGCTTTCTTTCCTTATCAAATAAATTTTGAAGTTAGGGAATTTAAGTCTTCAAAGAATTTTTTCTCCAGTTTTATAGGTATTGTTTGGAATAAAAACAGTATTTGATAATATATTCATTTTCACCGTAGCAATTTTTCCTAACATCAACAGTTGCAGATTTTTCCATTTTTCCAAGTCACGTTTTATTTGGTTCAGTAATTTTATATAGTTGTCTTCTTTTATCATTGAACATCTTGCTGTCAAATATATTCCCAAGTATTTAACTTTTGTAACTATTTGTAATTCTATTTTTCCTGACATTTTTTTTATTTATCTGTAAGATTTTAACTATCGCTTTGTTTTTTTCCTCTGTTTATCTTCAGTCCTGCTATCTCTCCAAACTGTTCTATCTTTTCCAATAATTTACGAATCATTTCTAAAGGTTCCTCTAGGATAAATACCTAGTCGTTTGCAAATGCTTACTTTAGTTTTAGTTCCTCAATTAAGGCTTCCTATTAATATCATGACAAAGATTCTGAGGGAGAATTTTTCTCATCAAGATAAGTCAGAAATTTTCTACAAAGATCACATTTGGCAGAGTTTGCTTTTCAATAAATGTTGGGATAATTATACTTCAGCAGCAGTACAATTTTTCCTGCCTTTTGCTTTTGTAAGGCATCATAATCATCACCCTTTACTTTTACTCAGCTACTCTCAACAGCAAGGGTGGACAATTAATTTCCCAAGAGGCCCCATGAGGAACTGGGACTGTTGTGGAGGGCAGAAAAATTGGGCTGTGAAGATGTGTAGGCATGCTCAGACACACATACATAAATTAAAAAAAAATAGTCACCTTCAAAATAAAAGCCACACAGGCTGGACAGGGACAGCCAAAGAGTCAGATGTGGCCTGGGGGCCATAAAATGACAGGTCTGCACTACAATAATGCCAAGTTTATTCTTTCTGATTTCTGTGCACAAGTGAACATGTTTAAGATTCAGTACAACTACTCCATCTTTCTATGGTGAACAATAATAAAATCAGTTAAAGCCAAGTACAAACACAATATAGAGTGAGAAAAGGAGAGGAAGAGAAAGAATAGAGACAAAGATAATAATAGATACAGGCAGTGCTTTTTTTCTAAAAAAAAAAGTGCCGGAACTCAGAGGTGCTGTCACTGGGAGCGATGCCGGTGTCTTCCTACGGCATCGCCATCCATCCTTTGCACCCCCACCCCTGCACCTCGGAGCCACATGCCGCGGGGATTCCCTTCCCCTCAGCCGCCATGGGGATTCCCCTCCCGCAGTTGCCACGCCATGGCCCATACTGAGCCCCCACCCGGAGCTGCTCCGAACCCCGATCCAGAGCTGTGTTCCTTGTTGGTCTCCGGCATCAAACAGCTGATGGCCTCCAGCACCGGCACTCCTTCACTTACTGCCCCGTTTCCAAATTTATTTATTTTTATTTTTTTTATTTTAATCCCATTTATATCCCGCCCTTCTCCGAAGACTCAAGGCGGCTTACAATCTAAGCACAAATCAAATGTGCTTAGCAATATGCAGTAAGTGAGTGAGTGAGTAAGTGGCGTTTGGAAGCGTTTGGAAGCGATGGGGCAGTGAGTGAGTGAATGAGCAAATGGCATTTGGAAGCATTGGGGCAGTAAGTGAGTGAACGAGCAAAGGGCGTTTGGAAGCATTGGGGCAGTAAGTGAGTGAGTGAACAAGCAAATGGTGTTTGGAAGCGACGAGGCAGTAAGTGAGCGAGCGAGCAAGAGGCCTTTGAAAGAGACGGAGTGAGTGGGGGACAGACTGAACGAGGTGCCTTTGAGAGACGGAGGAGTGAGTGAGAGTGACTGGAGGCTTTTGTGAGCAAAGTGTGAGTGAATGGGGGGGGCTTTTGCGAGTGAAGGGTAAGAGAAAAGGGGAAAAGTGAGGGGGAGAAGGGAAAAAGAAAAGGCACTGACTTCTGACTTCCTCTGTTACAGGAGTAGAAGGAAGCATTAACATTGAACCTCAACTTTTTGCTTTTCTATAATATTATAAACTAGCCATCTCTATAACAATAAATGAATCTAACCAATGAAACCCAAAATACCCCTGCATGTATGCAGGTATCCTTAAGGTGCCACAGTTATGGATGAGAAATACTGGTTCAAAAGTTGGCATTTCTGGATGTAATACAGACATTTTGGACTTATTTTTGTTTCTTTGCATATTTGATATTTTTAAAAAAGCATATGCTACTGACTACACTTATGCACATATGTAACATCTTTTGCTAGGATACATGACCACTGCTTGTCCAGAATGTGAAAAGTGAAAGATTGTGACTAAACAAAATTTTAATGTACAGATAATACCACCAGAAATTATTTTAGCCTTTTTAATAAATGTTGTTATTGATGTTAAGCTCACCATGGGAAACATCATATATTGTTATGTATATACTAGGTTAATTATTTAAAGACTGAAGTGCAACATAACTAGATTCTAAATAATCTATTTTTCAAAACACACAACAGTCCAAACAGTAAAAGTAAAGTCCAAATTAAGAATATTTCATTCTTAAGAATTGTTTAATTTAAAGTGGTTTAGTTGTAATAGATATAGATTCAAAATAGTTTTCAAGAGTATTTACAAAAGACACTATTTTTTTCTAGCATCAGCTAAATTAGACATATTACATTGAGAAAAATGTTTCTCATTTCTTTCCTGTTACCTTTATTGATTTCATTGCAGAGATGTTAACACAGGAAATAGATTATTTTGTTATCTAATTTTACCTTCCAAAAGACAGAAGCAGATGAAAAATGTGAGGTTCTTTCCTGTTGGCTTTTTGAATTAGCTGTTTTAGATTCTAAAAGTTTAGTTCCTAAAGAAGTAACCTTGTAAATAATTTTAATGTCCTCCTCTAGTGCAGGCTCTTTTATGACTCAAGGACTTCAACTCCCAGAATTCCTGAGCCAGCATGGTTCAGCTTGGAAACCTCTTCTTTCCCCTCAGTGTGGCTGGCTCAGGATTTCTGGGAGTTGAAGTCCACGAGTCATAAAAAAGAGCCAAGATTGCCCATCCCTTCAATAGGCTTTCGAAAGCCAATAGAGGGAGCTTCTTTTTTTTTTGCAAAAAAAAAAGGTGCCGGAACGCCGTTCTAAGCGTTCTATGAGAAAAAAAGCCCTGGATACAGGTAGTCCTCAAATTATGGCCACAATTTAGCCCAAAATTTCCATTGCTAAGCAAGGCTGTTGTTAAGTGAATTTTGCCACATTTAAGACCTTTTTGTTATGGTTATTAAGCAAATCACTGCAGTTGTTAAATGAATCATGTGGTCATTAAGCAAATCTGGCTTCCCCCATCGACTCTGCTTGTCAGAAGCTGGCTGAGGTTTCAAATGGTAATCACATGACTTAGCCAAGCATCCAAATTTTAATCACATGACCCTGGGGATACTGCAATGGTTGTTAAGTGTGAAAAATAGTCATGTCAATTTTTTCACTGCCATTGTAACTTTGAATAGTCACTAAACAAATGATTGTATGTCAAAGACTACCTGTAGCGATAACAGAGATACAGAAGAGAGGGAGAAGGATAAGACAGAAAGAGAAAGAGACAGAGATCTTAGCCAGAAAGCCAGCTGTCTGACCTTGGGCCAGTCACTTGCTCTCAGCCCTAGGAAGGAGGCAATGGCACATCATTTCTGAAAAACCTTGCCAAGAAAACTTCAGGGACTACTCCATGCAATCTCTGAAAACCAGACACAACTGAACAGAAGAAAAATGATATATAGTAGCCAAGAAAAATTATAACTCTCAATATAACCAGGAAATGAGGCCTTTAACCCGCTTGGGGCCTCAGGCCTGGACACATAACCATGTCTTCAAGGTCTTAGGAAAAGCCAACAAGTTTATGTCCATTCTAATCTCTGGAAAGAGAATGTTGCAAAGGGCAGGGTCTATGGCAGAGAAGGCATGCCTCCAAATACCCTTCAACAAAGATTCCTTGGACCTACAAGAACCTGTAGCATGCCTAACCTGCTGGACTAAACTGGACAGAAACGTGGGAGAAGAAAATCTTAAGTTTGTGTGGAAAATATAATTACTTTTAAGAAGATGAAATGGACTATTATGCAATCAAAATGTGCAGTAAGAAAATAATTCCAGAATTTAATTGCAAGAAAAAAGAAACTTTATTTAAATTTATTTAAAAACTAAATTGTAGCAGAATCAAATTGGACATTTCTTGAATTCCAACAGAAATGCTTCAACCAAAATTAAAACAGAGAACATGACAGAAAGATATGTAACAATAAAAAAATCATTGGTTCCCTACACTGCTTTGAAATTAAGTTGGAAAACACTATCAAAATAAAATCCAGTAAATCTCTTAAAAACTCAAACAATAATTTTAATTTTTTTTTAAAAAAACCACCTCATTTTCCTGGAAAGAAAATTTTCAGGAAATTGGAAAACAGATTTCAATACAAAATTATTTAGGAACCTGTAAAGACAATCTGCAATTTAAACTGGTTCTTTGCTTCCATTTTCCATCTGTTTAGTGATCAGTTAATGATTGAAAATTCATTCTTGCCTCAGTATATTTTAGCATTTTGAACTCCTTCAAAGTCTCTCAATTATACAAATCCAGACATAATGGCAAACCACAATTAGTATAAAGGAAACCACGGGTAGTACAAAATGTGGTTCACAAATCAATTTCAATGTTTATATTAGACAAAATTTATTTTGGCTGTAAAGATCCTGTCTTAGCATTACAGGTAGTCCTCAAGTTACGAATGCAATGGAACCTGCCTATTCCACTTGTAACTCAAGTACTCGTAGGGGTGAATCTCGTACTATGAACGAGATCACTCACTGCTTTTGTTCATGCATTTGCTAATCAAATGCATGGGCGAATGTGCAGTTTGTTAAGTACACATGAGGTATCTCAGGGTGGGCAAGGCCATGAGGGGCCTAGTGATGGAACAGGCACCCAAGTCTTCCCCGAATCCACTAAGATACCTCATGCTTCCCCCCTCCCTTCCTGCTGCACTGGACTCACTTACGTTTTCACCCAGACGGAGACCTTAGGGAGACAGGAAGCTCTGTCTGTGTGCAAATGGGCTACTTGAAAATGGGACCAATTCGCTGCATTTCCATGCACCCCATTTGCTCACAGATGGAGCTTCCAGTCTCCCCAAGGTCTCCATCAAGGCAAAAAGTGTTTTGAGTGCTTATGGGGTGCCTGGAAACACAGCAATTTGCTGCTTTCCAAGCGTCCTATAGGCATTCAAACATTTCTTATCCGAACGAAGACCTTGGGGAGACTCCACCTGTGTGCAAATGGGGTGCTTGATATTATGGCATCCAGGAACTTCCATTGACTCTCCTCTCCCTCAAAGGCAAAGAAACCATGGCAGAGAGGAGACAGATCTTTGCAAGGTAAGTGGCAGGATGGGAGGGGGAAGCTGTTGTGGGGGGCAGGGGGGAATAGGGTGAATGTTGCAGAGCCTATACAGTCATTCATAAGGGTGGACATCTGCTGTGTGCTGCAACATTCATAATTTTGGGACTTGCTTGTAAACAATAGAGGGCACTTATCACGTAACTTTGAATAAGTGTTAAGTGAACAATCATAATTTAGGGATTACCTGTATTTCATTTACTGACACATTTCAGAAGTCTTTGTAACATTAAAAACCTATTTGCAGTTCTAATAAAATATAAACCTAAAATTTGCTTTTATGAATTTCAAAACATAACTTTAGCTACTAATCTAGATTTTCTAATTAGTTCATGTGAAATATGTATGACAATTATTGCATACATATTTTTTGTGAATTCACTTCTGAACAACAAAAGATCAGGATATTAAGATGTACAGTATATTTAACTGGTATCATTTTATTGATGCAATACTGCTCAATACTATCGACATTTTCATTATTAGACTGTTTGGGATACCAATTTTGGTGACTATACTTCCTTTCTGCACCCTCCATATCACATAATAATTAATCTTCTTTCCTGGTACAATTCTGGGTCATGGTGGCTAATGAAAACCAAATTGGACATAATAGGCTAGTGACTAGTCAGTTTAGTGAATATGCTGGAGGTTAAACTCACATCTACACTAAGAAATGCAGTTATATGCCTTGTATATAAGATGTAATCAATAATTAATAGGAGATTGCAATGCAAAACAAACTTTACTGAAGATTTCAGGGAGAAGGAACTTATATAGGACTGTAAAAAAAATTCAGGGTTTTACTAGTACTAGATGATTTATAGCAGAAAAACAAGGATTCACTCGTTTGATGTGAAACAACTGAAATGTTTTCCTACTTATCTAGATAAAGCTTATTTAGATCTCCGAGATTAGATACACATCTGTACTAATATTTACTAATCCTTAAAGTACAGAAAGCATTGGATACATTGGTAAACCTATCCTCAAAACCATTAATCTGTTTTTAGATGTGTTCCCAGATTTTTTTGATATGAGATTATCGAGATGTACTTGAATGTATTTTCAAATTAGTTTGTTGAATGATGAATCTGATTATTCTTGGTATATACCAAGAACTAAACTAATTCAGTTTATTTGATTTTAGAGGGTCTCCTCCATTAATTCCTGCACCATTAACCACAGTATTTTTGTACCACTCAATTTTAACTTTATCTCAAGGTATAATTTTACAACAGCGCTGGTCCTTTCTGGAGAGATAATTTCAGAAGGCAGTGATTCAAGATCTTGGTTCAGACTTTTATTTGAGTTTCTCATGCTACTAATGTATACGTGAAGCCATGTCATTTGGTCCAGTAACTATGGTGGTGTTAGGGTTAGCTTGAAGGTTATCAAACAAACACGAGAGTTTTAGTAGTATATAAATAACTGAAAATACTAAGCTGTTTTTAAAATGTTCTTTCTGCACACAGTCTTTATAAGAAACCAAGCTGTTTCATTTTGATGTTCTGAAAACAAATTAATTTAGTTATGTAAAAAGTGTTTAAGATTACCCATTTGAACCTAATGAATATTACACAACCGAAGAGTCAGGAAATTACAAAGCTGTATAGCATGAGGACAGAATAACTGTTTATATTAATGGCATATCCAAACTTAGGTTTAAAGCCAACAATAAAATTTCTAATGAATAGGTTTACAGGACTGAAACACTCTCATTCATTCTGTCTTCTAATTGAAATAGCAGGCATAGTCAGTTCAGCTAAATAATTTACTAAGACAGAAACTAGTATAGTTTGTAGAATAATATTTATTGTCAGGGAAATGCTCTTGACTAAAATGTTTCAGAAAGGAAAGTTTAGTTACAGTGCCACTAATCTGAAACTGTTCCGCCAATTGTGATCAGCATGGCTTTTTAATAACTGAAGCATTGATCCCAAGCCATTGCAACCCTTATTAATGAGGTTAGTAATTGCATAGATAATGAGGTTAGTAATTGCATAATCAGCCCAAATATTTTGCCTTTTTTTGACATGAAATTAGGAAAGTGTGATTCCATCCCTTACCACTTCAATGAAAGAGCTGAAATGTATATTCAGCAAGCTTTCTTTCTTTATAAATAAATAAGTAGAAATAATCATGGGAGGGGAGCATTGCTATTAGGAAGAAAAATTGTTACTACTATCAAACAATGTAAAACTTACAGCAGAGACTTAAAAAATTAGAAGAGTTGCATTCTACTAAGAAAATGCATAAGAAACATGGCATTAATTTCATTTACTCTTTCTCTACAGATTCATACAAGAGAAATTTAGCTTAACTATTTAATTAAAACTGTAATCATTTCCTTAATATATCTAACAATTTACAGACACAATGCTTATTTAGCTAAATAAAAAGGTTTAGCTATACTTTATAAAAGCATTTACATAAAATCTAGTGAAGACAATGACATTAACAATATACTGTACAGTATTTCTAAAGACATTATTACCATTGAAAGCTGATTTGTGGAAGTGAATTCAATACTGAAATTAATGTTATCTTTTTTGTTCATGTTTGTCAACCATGTAAATTATGTAAACAGAATCTGGATAATTCCTTTCATTTTAAAAGTGCTAACAATATTGTGAGATTTGAAGCCAGCTAGATCAGCTCCTCATAAACCTACAAACTTTTGAAAGATGTCCTCTCTTTAGCACACAAAAATTGATACTTGAAGATTATATGGGAGCAAGTTGTTTTATCCATTTTAGGCACCTATCAAATACTAAGTGGCCTTCCTCACTTTCCATCATTTTTTTATTTTATTCTAATTTAAATTTTTTATTTTATTCTAGTCTCAAATACTTTTGCATTTTGTGAAGCCTCACAATAACTTACATCTACTTGGCAAGTATAATTTAACATTCAGCAATTCATTTCATAACCAAACATTGGTTTCCAATGCTTTCCTTTACTATAAAACAGAAGCACCTTGTTATGAAACAGATAGGATGGAACTGACCTTAACTAACCACACATAAAGCAATATAATAAATATTAAATATTAACATCTTTAGAAAACATTTGAAACATGAAAGCAGTTTTTAAAATGAAAAATGGAAACATTTTAAAAAGTGAAATGAAAAAAATGTTTTAAAAAGTTAAACCCTCGTTATATTCAACCACATATCATTTTAGGTAAAATTATGAAATTCAAATCATGTCATTTAATTTCTAAAACAATGTTCATCATTAAAAGCTGCTAGCTGAACAAACTTAAGTACTTCAAAAGGCATTAAATCTTATTGATATTCTGAAATCACTGGTCATGAAAGCAAGTATTAGAAAGAAGAAAAAGCAAATTTATCACTCTTGATAGCTACTAATATGTTAGTCACTTCCACAGTTTCCCACTTTATGTTTGTCTCTATGTGCGCATGTTTATGCCTTTCCATCAGGCCAAGTCTACAGTTTTCTTATTTGGAAATGATTTGCCATTGTCTTCTTCCTAGAGGTGACAAAAAGTGACTCTTCCAGTCATCCAGCTGGCTTCATGACCAAGACAGGACAACCCAATGGTTTCTAGCCTGGTACCTTGAGCCACTAATTTAATATTTGCTACTACGGTTACAAAGCAGCCAGATACAAATTAGTGGTATTCAATGGGGCCTACACATTATGATCAAATATACATTTCGGCTCTTTCACTGAAGTAGTAAGGGATGGAATCACATTTTCCTAATTTCATGTCAAAAAAAGGCAAAATATTTGGGCTGATTATCTATGCAATTACCACCCTCATTAATAAGGGTTGCAATGGCCTGGGATCCATGCTTCAGTTATTAAAAAGCCATGCTGATCACAATTGGTGGAACAGTTTCTGGTAGATGTAATAAAACAAAAACAGGGGAAAAATGGAATTAATGGGAAAAGTTTTAGAGATTCAAAACAAAGAAAGCTGACTGTTACAGATGTTAAATGAAAGAGTATGCCACTAGAAGAAGTGGAGGAATGTCAGCTGGGATAAAAGTTAAAACAGGACAGTTGCTGAAAGTGAGGTGGTAGCTGCTCAGCTGTTGCTTTACAAGTGGAGTGAAATGACAGCCTGGCTTCTCAAGCTACAAGTGCATCGATAGTATGACTGACTTCAAAGGAAAACAAGTGGCATATTCAACGGTAGCAAACTAAATCATTCCATGTAAAGTTCTAATGGATGCCATACAGATTGTCACTTATTGCAAAATATTCCATGAGTTCATAGGAACATGCCTAGAGAAATTAATCCCCACAGAACTCCTTTATGTTGACACCTGCCTCCAAGATCTGTGATGGCACTCGGCTTCCAATCCAGTGCTGTCCCCACAATATTCCAGAACATTTGATTTCAGATTGTCACAACCATGTCAGTTGTGGTTTCAGGTTCATGCTGAGACTGGATTCACTGTTCCCCAACAGGGTGACATGATGACATGCTGCCATTTCAGACGCTCTCCTCAAGAGGCACTGCTGTCTCCTGGCACCTGGTCTCTATTATCTCCCTTGTAGTCCTCCTCCACCACCCCACGCCAAGGATTGTTTTACCCTTCTGCAATGTGGTTCTGCCTGCTGTCTTTACGGATTGGCCGTTCCACCATGGCTTACATCGCCCCATCAATTGTAAGACCCTTCACAAATATTCCCACGATCATTTCTTCCCTGTGTTTAGAACGCAACAATGCATTTTTCCATCCCATTGTTTCCGAACGATCTTTTGCAGGATTCGATTATGCCTTCGTGAAAAGTTTCAATAATCCAGCCAATTTAACTGCTGGATCGCTGCCTAAGAAGGCGCGCCAACGGCGGAGAATTGGGGAGGGGCGACCCCTCGAGTAAAATAAGAGACATAAGAAAAAATGCAGAAACCTTAAACCTTGGATGAAATCAAAACTTAGCGACCACCACCCACCCTGCCTTCTGAATAGAGCAATCTGAATGCGCGAAAGCAGCTCGGGAGGGTTCCGCTCATCTTCCCGCGACGACAGTGACGAAGCCTATCTGTCGGGGGCGCCCAAAGGAACGGAGGGACCCTAACTAAGCAAAATCAAATGCAATGCACTTCGTCCAGAGCAGAGCGCTCGGCTCCTCTCTGCCTTCTGCCTATCATCTAACGCTGAGAAAGCCCGCGAGGAGTTGCTCCGCACGCTGCAACCCGTTTTGTTATCCGAGGTTCAACTCTCTCACGACCGAATAATACCAAACACGTAACAGGCATGGGGAGGAAAAATAACAATTAGAAGCCGAAAACTAGTAGCAGGAAACAATAACCACAAGCCACTCTCTCAGCAACAGGCGAAACCCCGCCGTCCAGGCTCTCTCTTTTACCTTTCATCCAATCCACCACTTGATTCGGCGTCCATTTACTAACAGGTTCCATAATGAGCGCCATGGGGGGGGGGACTTTAAGAGAAGCGCTTCTTCTCAGGGGCCACGGAAAAGACGAGGGAAGCGAGGCAGAATCCGGGTGGCCTCGAAGGGCGGTGGGCGTTGAGTGCAGCTCCCGGCGTTTACACGACGAAGCCGCGTTTGTGTGAGGCGCCTCGAAACAGCTGCCTTCTCCTCCTTTTTCTCCAGGCTCCCCTTCTCTGCTTGCCTCCGTGGGCGCGCGGCGCGTGTGGATGAGTGTGTGCCTCTAGAGCTTTCCGTTCCTGTTGATGTTTCAGCGGGAGCCGGAGAAAGCGGCTGCTGCACGCTCCGCCGCCTACAGCCTTCCGCGCCCCCACCCACGACCTGCAGCGCCAGGATGCTGGAAACGGGTCCTGGTGCTGCTCCGACCGCTGCTGTGGGAGCTGAAAGGCTCGCGAGGCTTAGCCACCCCGCGGCGCAGCCCGCCGCTCGCGCCGGGCTCTCTTCGCGCCTTTTTCTCCCTGCACCGAGCTGTTAGCTTTCCCTCCGGAGCTGCACGCTTGTCGCACGTTCTCTGCCCACCCCCCTCCACATTCCCCCACCTTTCCCCCACCGGCGGAAATGACGAGATTGGAGCCGAAAATATCTGAAGCCAAGCGGCCCCCTTGTGCTCCTTGGGGAGCGGGTCGCCCGTGTGATTTGCGAGCGGCAGCCTTTCAGTGGAAGAGAGGCATGGCTTTTAAAAAAAAAGCGCTCTTCTTCCACCGCCGCGGCGAGAAAGCAGCCCTGCCCTCGCCTCCCTGCCCGTACGTGGGGGGGGGGGGAGTGGGAAGGATCCCCGACTGAGCAAAAGCCTCCGATCAAAAGCTGTTCAGAAGCGGTGGCGGTAGGTACAAGCACCTGTTTCGTTACATCTGACGGAGCGTGGCGCCGACTTACCCCCGGCTTTTCCTGACTTTGCTGCTCTTCTGGAGAGAGAGAGAGAGAGAGAAGGAGGGGATCGGCGGGTTGCCGGCGGGTTGTGGATTGTGGTCTTTTTAAATCTGTCACTGAGAATGCGGTGTATGTGTGTTTGTGTTTTTTACATATATTTATAGCTAGTCTAGAGAAACGGGACTTGAAAGAGTCGACTATTTTTCCATGCTCAGCAAGGCTTAAACAACAAATGGTGTCTTTTAAATGGTTCTGATGCGAGGAGCCATATCTTTCGCCATTACTGAGGATTCCCTTTCAGGAGACTAGTGGCTCTCAAGGCAGACCCTATCGCTAAAATTCAACAGTAGATGTTCCCATTGGTGCTATGTGGAATCGCCAAATACTTGAAAGTCTGCAGATTTCATTACATACTAAAGTCCTGATTGTAAGTGCATGAGCACTTGATGTTAATCTCGAGAGAAAGTAACTTCCAAAAGTGATTTCACAGGATCAAAGGTGGAGGGGAAAGATGCCGCATGAAACAGGTGGAACAAGGATGAAATCTTGAAGAATGCAGTCTTAATTATCTGCCATAAACATGCAAAAAAAAAGTTTGGGATGAATAAAGATGAAATACTACATTGTCTTACAAGGAATGTATTTGTTCAGTGGAGGAGAAAGGGGTGAGTGAAGAAAAAGACCAGAAGGGGAAAAATAATTGAGGAAAAGAGAACAGCACATATAGGATCATAATACTTAAAGAGCTTCAGATTATTATACCGAGATTTATATTGAAAAACAAGTTTATCTGAATTCTTCATGGTGCATGCTCATTCCTTCCCTGTATACGACTTATAGCTTTTTAAAGACTCCTCTATCAAGTAGCATCAAGATGGGTTCCTCTGTCAAGCTAGAGATGTAATCCTGGGCTTAATCATTACCTTTCATTATCATTGTTTAGAATCAGGTTTTCCAAAAGCCAGAATATTAAATATGATAGTAACAAAACAGCTGATGTCTCTTGTGATTAAAACTGCAATCTTTCACATAGTAAACACAGCAGTGCTTAGTTCTGAGTAAACAAGCAGAGGGTTCAGCTTCACATCCTATTGAAGCAATGGAATTTAAAACTGCACCATTTTAAATTGATTGAAACATAGTCTATATGTACTTGTATATGAATGCTAGTGAATGTTATGTTTTTCTATTATATAAGTTTATCTTACAATAAACAAATGTTCCAGAGCTGTGTGTCAGAGATTTGCTTTGAACCCAGGAATATCTATTATTCTGTTTTAACTCAAAATCCACATACCAATTTCCCTTAAGTTGGCATACTTTAGAGTTTGCTATCAAATTTTATGCCCAATGTTTGCAGTTGTGTTTGTCTTTTCCCATGTAGACTATTGGAATTCTGTTTCTCAAAATCTAATTTCACATGTCAGCATCAATTCACACTTCATGATTTGAACTGGATTTGGACTGATTCAAACCTCAAACTGATTGTGGTATAGCAATCTGAATGTTGGACAAAGACCTAGAATCAAAACTATATTTAGCCAGGAACATTTTATTGAAACTTTAAAGGTGTCAGTAATGTACCCCAGATTCATCTACTTTACAGAGTTACCTTAAAGGTAAAATATATAGGGGTATCTCAAGACAATATGTTCGTATTTAAAAAGTAGGAAGAGCATTGAAACACTAATGAGCGAATTAGTGAAACATTATACTGAGTTTATTCCTAGTATCAAGGTGTCAGAATCTGCTTCTAACTTTATGTTTAAGAATAAATATAGTGTTTGGAACTAACTGAAATATTTTTTAAAAACATGTTTGATCTTTTTGGAGAATACCACTTTGCAAAATTGGAAGGCCAAATGTTTGCATGACCACCATGTATCAAACATGCTCATTCTCACATAGAAAGGAAGAAAAGATATTAAAGTATCAGATATAATTTGACATTTTTGAATACATAAATTTTAGTTAATTCTTAAAACTATTCAGTATATAGTTTTTTTATAAATGTGCACAACAAACTGAACCATATTTAATGAATTATTATTTTGCACACTATTGTGCAGAAAATCTGAATGCTTGTATAGGACTTAAAATAGCTGATGACAAGTGGCTGTTACATTTCTGCTAGAAATCTTTCTTTGAGCTTTCCAAAGGAGCTGAGACCCCTGCCTATAAGCCACAAGAGCAAACAAGGGAAATCAGATCTAGAAACAACGGCATCCCTGAAAGGCGAAGGATTAAAAGGCATACCCAGAGAATACCATGATTTAGCGGAGGTATTCAGCGAAAAGGGCTCAGATAAGCTCCCTGACTGGCCCACAGACTATGCCATTGAAATTGTCCCCTGGGCCAAGCTGCCAAAGCCCAAGATATACTCCATGATTCTTAGAGAACTAGGTGAGTTGCGGCAATTTATAGATAAAAACGTGGCCTGGGGTTTCATACAGCCAGCAAGACCCCAGGTAGCAGCCCCAGTATTGTTTGGGGAAAAGGAGGAGGGGTCTCTTCATCTCTGCATGGACTATAAGGATCTTAATGCCATGATTCTGGACTTATGAGTGGCATATTATTGGGCTAGGATCAAAGAGGGAGACGAGTGGAAAACAGCCTTTAATTGCCCCTTAGGCTGTTTTCAATTTAAAGTACTCCCTTTTGGATTACAAGGGCCCCTGCCGTGTTTATGCAGTGATAAATGATGTGCTCATGAGCACCTATACAAAGGGGTTTTGTTGTACTTAATTTACACCAAAACTAAAGCCGAGCACAGGGAATTGCCCAGAGCGGTTTTAAATAAACTCCACATAGCCATGCTACACACTAAACTCTCAAAGTGCAAATTCCACAAAGAAAAAATTGACTAGGCTACCGGATCTCGCACAAGGGGGTGGAAATGGATCCAGAGAAAGTGCATGCCATGTTAGAATGGGAGCCCCCACGCACCCGAAAACAACTGCAGAGTTTCCTGGGCTTCGCCAACTTCTATAGACAGTTCATCCCCTCATTCTCACAAATTGCCCTGCCTATCACAAATTTGCTGAAACCTAAGGGAATGTTGTGATTCAGGGTCAGCCTGTGGGTTCGGCAGTTGGGTCAGACGACTCAGAGGAGGAGGGGGGTGTTGAAGACCTTGCTGAGGGGGTTGAAGATCTTACTGATGAGAGCCCCCAGGCAGGCCCCTCCCACTTGGTCACCATGGAGACCCAGCTGTGTGAGCCTGACAGTGTGGATGAAGATGACCCACAGCTGGCCCTGTTCAAGGATGCCCGACGCAGGAGGCAGTCAATTAGGAGTAAACAGAGGAAGGCAATGGGGCTCCTCGGAAGGAGGCACAGAGAAGCCACGCCCTGAACTCTATATAAGGGGAATGTGTGGGAGGGCTGGTTTGCTGAAGGCAACCGCTTGGATTGTTCCTGCTTCTTAGCTCGTGTTTTTCTGGTTGGTGTCTTGTCTTGCTCTGTTTTATGTGATTAAATTTGGCAGGCATTATTCCAGCCTCTTGCCGTTTGTAAAGGGGTCGTCCCTGCTTTTGCTGCAGGGCCGGTAGCAGGCTGGTACAGAACAGGGAATGGGGGACAAGTCAAAATGTGGCCAGCCACTAAAATGGAGCATGGAATGTCAAGCTGCATTCAAAAAGCTAAAAAGACTTTTTTCTGCGGAACCGGTACTGAGACACCCAGCCCCAGAGAAACCCTTTTACCATTCAAGCCAAAGCAAGTGATGTAGCCATGGGGGCGGTTCTGCTCCAAGAGAATGAAGAGGGATGATTACAGCCTTGCGCTCATATCTTGAAAAAACTGAGACAGAACAATGCTAGGTGGTATGGGAGAACGAGGCTTATGCTATAAGATTGGCCCTCCTCACATGAAGGCATTTCGTAGAAGGGAATAAAATCCCTTTCCAGGTTTGGACTGACTACAAAAATCTGGAAGCACCGAAGACTCCAAGGAAGTTGTCCTCTAAGCAGGCTAGGTGGGCACAACACTTCCAGCATTTCAATTTTACCCTCTGCTATTTACCTGGAGGAAAAACTTTCTGGCAGATGCCTTGTCGAGACTGCCACAATACAATAGTGTTAAAACCAAAGTGATTAAATCCATGCTCCCAGCACCGCTGTTAGCAGCATCAGCAGCCATGAGAGCACAGGCAAAAAGAACTCCCTCACTAGACACCACAACCGCATTGGAGTTTAAACAAGCCCTAGAAAAAGACGGCTGGTTCTTTAGTCACAAAAACCTTTATTCCATGAGGAAAGGACTGGCGTGGATAGGGGGAAAATTATACGTCCCTGCTAGCAAGACTGAAAACTATGCAAATTTGCCACGATTCGAAGGTGACGGGGCACTTTGGCTTTGTGAAAACCTTACATCTACTAAAGAGACAATTTTGGTGGCCTTCCATTAAGAAGGACGTGGAGAACTATGTGAGGTAGCAAAAAGAAGGCAAAGAAAAACGCCTGGCCTTTTGCAACCAGTTGCGAGCCCTTCAACACTCTGGAGAGAGATTCTATGGATTTCATTGTGGAGTTGCCTGAAAGCACAGGAAATGCAGTTATTTGGGTAGTGACTGACCTGTTTTCCAAACAGGCCCATTTCATCCCTTGTCAGAAGATCCCAACAGCCAAGGTCCTAACAAAACTGTTCCTGCACCACTTCTACTACCTACGTGGGGTCCCACTATGTATAATTTCAGACAAAGGGATCCAATTCACCTCTAAGTTCTGGAAGGCATTTTTGGATCTTTTGGGTACTGACCAGGACCTGAGCTCTAGTCATTTTCCTCAAATGAATGGGGGAACAGAACAAACTTGGTTCTCGAGCAGTATCTGTGGTGCTTCATCAACTATCATTGACAATTGGACTGACCTGTTACCATTTGCTAAAGTTGCATATAACAATGCTGTACACTCCAGCACTGGGTATACCCCTGTCCACGTAGCCACAGCACAGATATTCAATCCCATGCCTGAATTACCCAGTAATGAACCCACCATCCCTTTCCTTAAGGAATGGATCAAGCAGCTGCAAAATATCTGGCCAGTGGTTAGGAAAGCACTTGATGAAGCCAGAGCAGCGTATAAAGCTCAGGCAGATAAAAAGAGTATGCAACCTAAGCCGTTCCAAGTAGGGGGCCAGGTGTACCTGTCCACTTGATTCTTGCAGTCCATACAACCATCAAAGAAACTGGGCCTGAAATATGTGGGACTATTTCCCATTAAACGCATTATAAACCCTGTTACAGTAGAACTGGAACTCCCAAAAACCCTAAGACAAATCCACCCGGTGTTCCGCTCTATGTCAGTGCTATGACAAACTGAACTGAAGCCATTATTCATTTTGTCTTCCTTGCCACATTTTAGTTTAGAGATTTTAGATGAAGGAGGGGGAGGGGGGATGTTAAGTTTCTCAGCCATAACAATACTTCTGTGTGAGAATCAAGGTCAGTCCTGATAAGAGTTTTGGCGGGCTGAATAGCTGGGAGGAGAGCCCACATTTTGAAATAATTGGTGAATATGATTTATGACAGCAATTTGGGGTGGGAATTGCAACTTGTTACTTTGTAGCCTGAGAGGGGGGTGATTTTAGTCTTGGGTACACCTTTGTATGTGCCGATATCTTGTTTCCTAAATAAAATGTTCTTTAAGGAAGAAATCCTTGCCTTGAAGTTCTTTTAAATGGTGTCATCTATCAGAACCATGACAATGTAGCCTATTAAAGCCCAAAATAACCTCACCTTTAAGGCCAGCAGCTTCCCCAGCGCCAGTGCATTTTAATGGTAGAGGGGGAACAAGATTTTGAAATTAAAGAAGTCTTAGACTCCCACAAGCACCATGGAGTAACCCAATATTTGGTGGCCTGGAAGGACCTTTTTGCTTCCCAAAACAAATGGGTTCACAAAAAACACGTGAGAGCCCCCAGGTTGCTTAAATGGGCAAGCCGGACTAACTGTAAACTCATTTGTCTTTTTTCTCTCCCATTGTATTATTTTCTGTGTTCTGACACTATTCCTTCTTTAAAGCCGGGGGGCAGCATGTCAGATTCCTCCATATCCTTTTCAGGGCTCTGCCATTCTGGGGGGAGGAGGGGTTTGCTCGCTTGGGAGGGGGTTAGCGGATGTATTTCCTTTGCTTTGTTCTATCCATACTTGATGTATCCTCCTGGGTGTGAAGAAGGGGGAGAAATGTGCCTGGGGCCATCTGCCTTATGTCCAAGCCTGGTAGAGATGATGCATCACGGAACCGTCCCTTATCGCTCCGGTTCCCATAACAACTTCACACCTGTGGATTGGCTGGAAATGAACTGGACAGTTGGGCATTGGGGAGGGGTTTGCAAAGGGTAGTTTTAACATACTGCTTTACACGGGAATTCTTTTTTTTCTGTACAAGTTTTATTGATTTTTTAATATTTACATATACATCTATTTGTGAAGCAATATGGTAGTTGGGTAGTCAAAATAACAGATAACAAGTTGTAAATAGTTCAGGTTGCATCAACAGGGATTCCCTCTGATTCCCTTAGTTATCACATAGTCAAAATAATCAGGTTAATGCACTTCTAGTTGTAACCTAGTCAATTAACAAAATTTTCAATATATTTTCACTAATACATATCAATATCCTCTTTTTAATTTTTATCTAATTGCAATAGAATATTCTAGAATAGCCTATAATATACAAAAGAAAGCTTAATTTTTGGGTAACCCACAATTCCCTATTTCAGGGTTTTTCAACCTTTTCACCCATTGTATCACTTTTAGGATAAGGCAATGTCCGAGTACCACCAGTCGCCCAGCAAGGTGTCAAAAACTTGACGAAAAAACAAAAAGGAAAAAATGATAAAGTACAAGTAGTCCTCGACTTACAACAATTCGCTTAGTGACTGTTTGAAGTTACAATGGCACTGAAAAAAGTGACTTATGACCATTTTTCACACTTATGACTGTTGCAGCATCCCCAGGGCCATGTGATTTACATTCGGATGCTTGGCAAGTGATTCATACTTATGACGGTCACAGTGTCCCAGGGTCATGTGATCACCTTTTGCAACTTTTTGACAAACGAAGTCAATGGCTGGGGAGGGCAGCTCATCACTCAGGTTGCAGGGTGCCTGTGTGGGGGGAATCCATGGGTCTCTGGTGGAGGGGGGTGGGACTGGGGTGGGTGCCCTCCTTCCTCCCTCTCTCCCATTGTCCCTTCCTTCCTTCTTCCTTTCTTTCCTCCTTCTTTGTCCCTTCCTTCTTCCCTCCCTCCCTTCCATTGTCCCTCCCTCCCTCCCTCAGGTTGCAGGGTGCCTGTGTGTGTCTGTGAGAGAGAGAGAGAGAGAGAGAGAATCCATGGGTTACTGTTGTGAGTGGGCAGGAGGGAAACCAAACTTTTCAGTAGGCATGTTACTGTTTATACTCTGAAGGGCAAATGTCCTTACCTTCTTTCCTTTCTTCCTTCCCTCCCTTTGTCCCTTCCTTCCTTCCCTCCCTCTCTCCCACTGTCCCTACCTTTCTTCTTTCCTTCCTTCTTCTTCTTTTAACTTGATCGTATTTGAAGTTCTTTTTATTCCTCCACCAACCTCAGTTCATTCTCAGCAGTACACAATTCTGGGCTTCTTCTTTTGTCACCTTTTTGTTTTTCCAGTTCTTCCCCAAGATTTTTGGGTCGCTTCTTCTCTTCTTTTCTCCTTCATTCTCCAAGCAATTGTGCTTTCAACCAGTCCAACTTCCCCACCCCACCCCACCCCGTCTCTTTTCCCCATTATTTCCTCTTGCTTCCAGGCACTTTCGGTTTAGAAAAAAACACTTTCTGAAGTCCAAGATAGGGAGGTATCAGACACAGTCATGCTTCCATTGCAGTTGCCCTTAAAGTCCCGAAATTGGGCTTATTTTGCTTCCATAAAGATTGTTCTTTCCCACATGGGCTTTGGCTGCCTCAGAAGGCATGAGGGGCCTTGCTCCTTATGGGAGACACGCAGAGGGAGGCCAGAAATCCACCCTCAGATGGCAGCGGCGGGGTGGGGGCAGAGCCTGGGGCTGGGCGGGTGGTGCCCAATGGCCTCCTTAGGGATGTGGCCATTGGAAAAGGATGGTGGCGGCCACACAGAAGACAGGTGTGGCACTGAGGCGACAGACGGAGTGTGGTCAGGGAGGACATGGCATCTCCTCAGCCTTGCTTCAGAGGGGACTCGCTACCCACCCGCCCGCCTCTGTGGCTCCTTCCCCGGGTGCTTCACGTCTAGCTTTATGGCAGGCCTGCAAAGGGCGATGAGAGACGAGCAGGCCATGTATGTCTTGGACAGGGCCGCACTTCTCCCAGGGGGCAGGCGCCTGGGCGCAGGGCCAATCAAGAGCCCTGTGAGGGAGCAAGCACTGGGAGCCATAGTTGAAGGCTGAAACGCCTTCAGCTGTAACTGCTCACAGATCTTTGTGTGTCTGTGTGAGCAGGGATCAGTGCTTCTTCTGGGCTCAGCAGACACGCCGGGATCAGCACCGAGTTCCAGCTGGAGCCTGGCGCTGATCCTGGTGCTTCCACTGAGCCCTCAGAGCCCCAAAGAAGCACTGATCAGCTGCAAAGTGGCTGTCAAGCCCTGTGGGAGAGTGAGCCAGCAGAGGCCGGGGCCAGTTGCCGCCTTCCCTTGTGCATCCTCTCGCCGGCCGACGTCAGCGGAGGCCGGGGCTGGTTCCAGGGGGTCACCGGCTGATAGGTGACGCGGTGACAGGGAGAATGGCAACTGTGGGGAGGGAGAATCCCCACGGGATGTGGAGTGCAGGGAGGTGGCTTGGTGCAGCGCGGGATATGGTGGCTGGCTAGGGCCTGACCTGCTGGGGGGGGGGGAAACAGGCCTCTGTCCTGCCACTTATGTTGTTACCAGATGCTGGCTTGTGGGCTGGGGGTGGGGCTTCATCTCTCTGCAGCTATGACCTTCCATGGAGGTCGGGCTGCCACCTCGCTCCCAGCCTCCTCACCGGCCAGAGCTGCTGCCGGGAGACTAGAGCTCATCAGCAGAGGTCAGGGCCAGCCCTACGGAGTCGCCAGCTGATTGATGCATACAGCTGGCCCGACCTCTGAAGAAGGACTCCAGTCCAAGGAGAGCTCCTGACGGGTCAACACAGCAAGGCAGGTGCATGGGCGTGATGTGGGGTGGGGGGGAAGAAGGCGACACCATGTACCACCAGCCCAGTGGTCGCGTACCACCAGTGGTACGCGTACCACCGGTTGAAAAGCCCTGCCCTATTTCAATAAAGAATAATTCTCTTGTCTACCAAACTTACATGTTCATTACAAAACATTCTTATGTTTTACCATTAAAGTCTAGTTTTCATCTTAACAAATCACCAATTATTAGAAAGATATTTTTTGTCTTAACCGTTCAACAATTATTAAAATACTATCTTTTATATATAAAATTCTAGATTCTATAATATAGTTCAAAAGTAACAACAAATATATTCTAAAAGTCGTCTTAACCATACATCAATTGTTAAAATACTATCTTTTGATATATCATTCCAAATTATCTTGTATATATTTATTGGGTTTTTTTAACAGAACATAAATCATTCAGTAATTTGTAAACAGTATGTTGTCTGGGTACCATTTATAAGACAATCTTTAACAATTGATTTCTATAATCTATATTCCATATGTTAATTTTAATTGATTTCCCCTTTCCCCAAAGTATCTTTCTTTGCAAACATTAGATTAAAACAATTCTCATTATTTTGATAAACAACAATTAAGTATATAGTTTTTCCAATATTCCTATTTGTCATCTTAGTTGCCTTATCGTAAATCCTGTTACTGTGCTTATTTCAGTTTATTTCTCCCCCCAAATTCTAAATATTCTTACTAGTGACAGTTTTCTCAACAATTAATTACATTTACATTGGTGGATTTAATTCTATTTTTTCCATATAAGCCCTCTCATACTTTTGTATTTCTTAATCAATAGGTAAAAAAGTAGAAAGAGAAAAGAGGAGAGACAAAAAAGAGGAGAAAAAGAAAGAAAAGAAAAAAAGACAAAAACACTGAAATACAAAAATAACATACTACTTAAAATATGTATCCCTCCTAATTTAATATATATTTATTCCCTCAATTTCTTATTCTTTTTAACCATAGCTGAGAATATATTTAATCTATTTAAACTTCAAGCATTCAATAGATCTAATCATCTAATCCTTTAACTCTAATTCAAAACACATTTTTATGCTTTTCTTATCGTCACATTTAAATAACTAAAACTTCTGTGATTGCAGGGAAGTCCTCCTCGCAGTAATCGCCCCTCCAGGGTGATTTTTGACCTTTTCAGGGTCCTCCAAAAAAGAAAGAACGGACAGCAGGAAGCGGACTGTTCCTGCGCTTCCAGAAGTGCCATGCACGCAAACCGGAACCAGGAATTCTTTAGATCTTGTCTGTCTGCTTTCACTGTTTCTCATGTTCCTGTTTGAAACTATGTTGGTTTCAAGAGTTCTGCTTTCTTGAGAGCACTAGCAGAGGCAAGAACTTACATTAGGCAAGATCTGCAAAGTGGTCAAACTGGAGAGGCATCCGCCCCTACCCTGGGGATCATGCACAGCATGTCATTTTATGACAGCGAGCTGGATGAGTCCGAGTTCTGGGAAGAGTCCGCAACCAAGACTCATCCAGAAGAGTGTCCCTCTGAATGGAAGGAGGAGACAGCAGCCATGGAAGAATCCATGAGACAGAGGTGGTCGGTTGGCATGGGAAGAGAGGATTTGGGACAGAAGAGCCCAACATCTGTTTTCTTAAACCACAGTAGTTAAACTTAGGCCCCTTCTTCATAGCCATGTTAACAGACATAACTTCAGTCCTTGAGTTGACAGAAAAACAGGCCATCATAAATTGTGCTGTCTCAACAGTCAAGTGAAATCCTATCCTAATCTAAAGACAGTTGAAGACAATCACTTTTGTAAAGAATTTCATTTTAATTCCTTCATCAGACTTTCAACTTTACATGTGGAAGATCATGTTAGCAGCCATACAGAATTATGTACTGTATATTATAAGGAATCCCTCATTTTCTGCCAGCTTTTGCAGAATCTCCAAAAATTGAATCTGGCCTATCTGCAAAGTTATTTTGAGACTGGCTGCTTGGAAAGAACTAGTAAACTAATTGCAATTATATTATATTAGGTCACATGTTATTATGTATTTCTTCACCTCGTTCTTAGTATTCCTTTGCCTTCTAAGCATTTTTATGGATATATTGGCATTTTTATTGCTTCTCTGAGGGCCCATGAAAAGTGATTGGAGAGGGGAAAGTAATTTGCTTAGCCCTAGCTAATGCCATTTTCTCCTTCAATCCCATCTTTGAACTTCAGAGTGCTCTACATTTCTACCACTTCACTAAGAGTTCACTTCGCTTTAACATCAATTCCCAATGGAAAGCCAAAAAGGTCACTGAATACCCAGATATAGGAAGACATATAAATGACCCCACAAAAAAGCTACCAGGGTGTAAACTACTACATCAGCAATGGATAATCCTAAATAGGATTTGCACCTCACACAGCGTCTGCTGGGACTCTATATAAATGGGGCATTGTATTCTCTCTTCAGTGTGACTGCAGGATCCCACATCAAACTGTAAATCACAATATGACTGGCTTAAGATGAGGGCATATACCAGTTCAATATCTGATTTTTTTAAATATAAAAGACGTGTTTCAATGGTTAGATGGCCTAGATGTTGGTATTTGAACATAGATCTTCTTAACATTTAAGGTAATCCCCGAGTTACAAACATTCCCTTAAGTGATCTTCAAAGTTATGCAATAAGTGCCCCCTAGTGTTTACGAAAAAGTCCTGAAATTATTAATGTTGCCACAGTATGGCGGTCGTTCACCTTTACAAATGACTGCAGAGGCACTGCAACATTCACCCTGGCTATTCCCTCCTCCCCACCCCCAGGTCTCCTTAGGCACTAGGCCTGTGGATACTCACCTTCCAAAGATCTAGACAGTATTTGCTTTCTTGGCTGTTTCGCTGCTCCAGGCCTTCGATGCATTCACAGAGAATGGAGGCCTACAGTACGTCAAGAGCACGTGTGAGACCTCTTGCTACTGATCTGGCATAATCTCACAGTAATTTGGCCTCTGTTCTCTGCAAACGGAGGCCTGGATGAGATCTGTGGCAAAAAACTTTGCAAATGAAGTTAAGGGCTGAAACATTGAAGCCTTCCCTCCATTTGCAAAGCCTTTTGCCATCTTTGCAAAAAGACTCTGCTGCTGAGAATGGAGCCCTGGGTTGACGTGTGCATCACCCCCAGCCTCCATTTTGCCAGCAGAGGCCTTTAGAAAAGGCCCCTGCCACCGAGAACGGACCTCCAGAGCCACGTGGCCTCCATCCCTGACCTCCGTTCTGGGTGGCAGAAGCCTGGAGGAGACCTCCGATGCCCAGAACGGACCTCTGGAGCCATGTGGCCGCCACCCAAACCTCCATTCTAGGTGGAAGAGGCCTGGAGGAGGCCTCCAATGCCCAGAACAGACCTCGAGCCATGTGGCCGCTTCCCCCAATCTCTGTTCTGGGTGGCAGAGGCCTGGAGGAGGCTTCTGGTGCCCAGAACAAGCCTCCGGAGCCATGCGGCTGCTGTCCCCAACCTCCGTTCTGGGTGTTGAAGCCTCTGTCACCCAGAATGGAGGTTGGGGATGGCAGCCATGTGGCTCCAGAGGTCTGTTCTTGGTGGCTGATTCCTCCTCCAGGCCTCTGCTGCCCAGAACGGAGGTCGGCCATGGCCATGTGATTCTGGAGGTCCATCCAGAATAAACACTTCGGCCAGAGGCCGAAAATTTCTGGGGGCCATGATCTCATGCTCAGGCACCCATCCGCTTTTGCAGAGAATGGGTGCCTGACTTCCTGTGAGATCAGGGCATCCAAAAGCTTTTAGCCTCTGGCCGAAAAGTGTATACACACCAACAGGAGGCTTGAAGCAATGTGATTTCATTGCCCCAAACCTCACTTTGGTGTGCAAATGTTTTCTGTGCCATGCCTGGAAGCCTTTGGAGAAGACTCACCAAAGTTGCCCGCCACTCCAGAATTGGCCGGTAGCCTGGTGAGTCAGAGAAGCCAAGCAGGGTGCTTCTCCAGCTCTCCTTCTGCTCTTGCACGGAGCAGACAAAGAAACAGGCTGGAGAGGAGACAGATCTTCACAAGGTAAGTGACCCAGTGTGGTAGGATGGGGGGAAAGCAATTGTGGGGACCCCAGGGGAGGGAGAATGAGGTATTTCAGTTTGTCAGAGGAGGCCTTGGGTGGTCTGAAGCAGGTGGCCTGTTCCATCACTAGGCCCTCCCATGGCCTTCCCCACCCTGAGATACCTCATGTTTACTTAATGAACCGCACATTCAGCCACACAGTAGATCCAAGCTTTTCAACCAGTGGTACAGGTACCACCTGTGGTACATTGGCACCTGGCAGGTGGTATGTGACCATCCTAGAAAAGTGGTAGTGGGGGAGGGGAATGAGCTGAACCGGTGGCAGCACCACACAAGCCTGAGTGAGAGATGGCTGGAGCTGCAGGGCTGTCAGGGCTCAGCGGAAGTGCCAAGATCAGCACCAGGCTCCAGCTGGAGCTAGGCGCTGATCCTGGTGCTTCTGCTGAGCCCAGAAGAAGCGCCGATCAGCTGGAATGTTGCAACATCTCCAGGGGCTTGTGATTTACATTTAGATCCTTGGCAACTGATTCATATTTATGACAGTCACAGTGTCCCAGGGTTATGTGAAGTGACCAAAACCTGCTGCAACCACCCAGCGGACGGGAGGAATAAAACCCAAACACACCCCACCCCACCCCCGCTACCAATTCTCAACAGAAATGCTCACAACAATGAAAACCTCAGACAGGTGGCTTGGGGGGCACTTTTTTCAGTGCCATTGTAACTTTGAACAGTCACTAAGTGAACTGTTGTAAGTCGAGGACTACCTGTACTTCATCACTTTTTTCCTTTTTTTGACACCTTGCTAGGCGATTGGTGGTACTTGGATGTTGTCATATCTTAAAAGTGGTACAATGGGTGAAAAGGTTGAAAAGCCCTGCATTAGATTACCAAATGCATGGGCGAAAGCAGGGTGTGATCACATTCAAGATACGAGATTCACTCCTACGAATCCTTGAGTTACGAATGGATGGGCAGGCTCTATTACATTCATAACTCTAGGACTATCTGTATATTTTATTGTGTTTTACTAATCTAGGTGAAATGTTAATATATATTGCTAGTCCATGTATGATATGCCATATGCTAAATAAATAAATAAAATAGTTTACTATTTTACTATGGGAACCCACTGTAAATCAGTTTCTTACCTCATTTTTTAACCTAAAATTCTCACTTTGAAGTCCCATGCACAGAGACAAAATTCAACTGGAATTCCTAAATATCTACCAAGTAGTACTAGAAAAACCAATTCAGTCCCAATAGTTGCTGATGTTTGCTCTCTGATGTGTCATTTTCATGAAATTAGAGCATAAAATAGCATGTTACTCCCAAGCATATCTAAATCCTTACATAGAGCTTATTGGGTAGTTATAAATTAGATCTTCCTGCTATATATAGATTTTTGTGGTGGGGATCAAATGAAGTGTAGAAAAAATTTTAAGACACCCCCTCTCCCTTTATTTCCATGCCCCCAGAGAAGGCAAAGGAAAACCATCCACAGAAGCTAAAGCAATCCCTGCCTCCCAGCCAGAATGGCCTCAAGTAACCCCAGTTAGAATAAACTCTGTCAATGGATACACTATATCCATTAGTGAGAAACAAAGCCAGCTAGAAATGTAGCAAGAAGCTGCTTCTGCATTTTATACTGAGTCAGGCTTAATTGACAGGATTAAGTCAGAAAACACAAAGTCATACAGAATTTACATTTCCCACCTTTCCCCAAGGCTAGCCTTGAGCTGACCACCACCCAAGAAATCAAATGGGGACAACTAGAATACAGAAAGGCACACTATTAATCTAATCAAATAACCCCACCAGGCATCTCAATCTCAAAGGTCCAAAAGGATATAAAAATCACTCTACTTGCCATGCCAGGCTGTCAGCTGTCCCAGAACCGATTGCTACGTCACTTTGCTTCTGATTCCTAAATAAATGGAGACCTCTTTTCCTGCAGCCTGCTTCCAAATTCATTGGTTCCTGTGGCCTTCTCCCGGCTTGGAACCGCATTACTGTAAATTTTACTTACAACAGAAGGAAGCCCTTTATATCATGCCACCTTGAGTTCACTAAAATGGGATATATATTATAATGATAACAGTAACAACAGGATCCTCATTTTTTATTTTATGTAATTCTGACATATGATGAAAGATTACAGAAACCTGTATCAAAATTTCTCACAAACACAAAAAGATTAAGATTCACCAAGAATTTCAGTGCATTAAAATTTTCACACTACTTTTGTTATTCTGCACTCCTACTATAAATAATTTAAATGTGGAAATATGCTCTCTTGTAGAATATTTATAGATCAAATAAACATGCAAACCTTACTAAAATTTACTTTTTGTAGTAGTCCAGCAAATTTGTGGCATAAGAAACAGCAGAACCTGGATTCTGGCCTAAATATCAGTAGATAATGTTTCCTAGGAGATACTTTAAAAATCAGGCACACACTTAAAGATCTTCTGCATATTAATTCAGGAAAAATGAACCTAACTTTTTCAGAATAAATCCTGAGCAGAAATGCTATATTGCTTATGATACTGACCTAATTATGTACCTTCAAATGTCGTAGAAGATAGCTTGGAATTTTCCATGTTTATACAAGAAAACCTGGAAGATAATTCTGTTTATGGAGCGAAAAAGGAAGTGACATTATTCACTTTAGGTTGCATTACCTTTCCTAACAAGGCTAGAAGTAGAAAATGGTTAGTGGACGATATGACACCATTTTTCTTAAAGCTTTTTATCAAAATTTCAGCACAGTTAGGATAAAATTCTTGCCGCAGGAAAATTTGTAAAAATTATATACATATAATATATATATATATATATATATATATATATATATATATATATATATATATATATATATATATATATTAAAAAGGCTATAGAGGAACAAGCTTTGTTAGAGAAGATCAGCATGCATTCTGCAAAGGTAAATCCCACCCCTTCCACATGTTTCCAACCACTACCATCCTGAGCTTTCTTTTGCCAATTGGGCCCACAATATTTGCTGATGTCATCAATTCATCTCGTTTTAGGTGTCTTTCATGGACGCTTTTTATCAAGTGGGATCCATTCTATGACTGTCTTGGTCCACCTGCCATCAGTTTTTCTTGCTATGTGACCAGCCCATTTCCATTTCAATTCTTTTACTCTCTTGACGATATATACTTTCATTTGTTCTTTAATCCATGTGCAGCTCTTTCTATCTTGTCTTGTAATGCCGAGCATGTATCTTTCCATGGCTCTTTGTCCCACTCATAGCTTTTGTATTGATTGTGGGGTTAGTGTCCATGTTTCACTGGCATATGTTAGAGCAGCTGGCACACACTGATTGAAAACTTTTCTCTTCAGGCATAGGGGAAGGTTGTTCTTGGAAACTATGCTTAGTTTGCTGAATGCTTGTCAACCACATTTAACACACCGTTCACTTTCTTTTATTGTATCATCTACCATTGAGATCCCTTGGCCAAAGTATACAGTATGTAGTGGTCTACTACATCTAATTCGTGTCCAGATATGTTTTTTTTTCTTTTTTAGTGAATTTATTAAACATAATCTGGCTCTTTTTCAGGTTTATTTTTAAGCCAAATGGTTCTTCTGCTTTGTGCAGCTCTTGTATGTGTCTTTGTAGCTCTTCTGGGTCTTGTGAGAAGAGAACAGCATCATCTGCCAATCTTAAGTGATTTAAATAGGTGCCATTGATTTTTATTCCATCTTTTGCCCAGTCTAGTTTATGAAATACCTCTTCAAGGCAGGCTGAGAAAAGGATAGGTGATATTGTATCACCTTGTAATACACCTTGATCTATGTTGATTTCTACTTTAAGATCATTAAGGCAAATTGTTGCCATTGTTTTTTCATATACTGATTGTAGTAAGTTTATGTAAGCAACGTCTACACCTTGGTTGAGCAATGCATTAATTATTGCTTGATGGAATACTGAGTCAAACTCCTTTTCATAGTCAATGAAAACCATGCACAGAGACATGGTGTACTTGTTGTGCCTTCCAATAACTTGTTGAACAACCTGGATGTGATCCATTGTGCAGTAGCCACTTCTGAACCCTGCTTGCTCCTTTGGCTGTGCATCATTTCATGTTCTCAATATCCTTTTTGCTATTATCTTGGTAAAAACCTTGTAGATGACTGAAAAAAGGCGTATTGGGCAATAATTCTTGAAATCATCTTGGGCCCCTTTCTTGTGCATAAGCATTTTTTCATGCATCTGGTATCTTTTCTTCTCTGAGGCATCTTGAGTACTGTATAGTTTTGCTAGTATCTTGTGTAAACTGTGACCATCAGCTTTCAGCATTTCAAACGTAACACAAACATTTCCTGAAGCTTTCCCATTTTTTTTATTGATTTTATGGCACTTGATACTTCCTCCACCAGGATATCTGGCATTTCCATTTTCATGGTTGATGTTACTTTTGAGAGATCTTGATCTTTGTATAACTCTGAATAGATATTTTCCAAATATTTCTAACTTTTCATGTCTTGTTCTACACATATGGCCATCTTCATGTTTTAATGCAAAAAACTTCTTTCTTGTATTTATAAGCTTGCATTTTGCTCTATTAATCCCTTTGTTTTCTTCAATTGCCTTTTTCACAAGCTTCACATTAAAATGATGCATTTCACCTTGGATATGTTTTCTTAGGGTCTTGCAAAGTTCAATGTACTCTAATTGATTAGTGAACTTCCTATATTCTTCATTGACCATCATTTTTTCATTAAATCAATAGTTTCATCAGAGATTTTTGACTGTACCAAGTGTTTTTCCGGCAGTGCTATAGGTGTAGCAGATTCAAGGACGTTTTTGACTATTTGTTCCTTTTGGTCTGTAATGTTCATCTCTTCCAAATCTTGCAATAGAGCAAAGCAATTTGCCAGATTAATCTCAAAATCATGTTCTCTTCTAACAGCTTATCACTCTTTATTTTTGTTTTTCGTGACATCTTTATCATTTTCATACATTCTTTCAACAGTCTATATTGTGTAGTGGGTTCTCGGCCGCATGGCAATACGATGGACAAAGGGTTCAGCATAACAGCTCTTTATTGGTGGAAGTACTGAACGGAACAATAGGGGTTACCTGCCCCCCTTATATACCTGGCCAGGTACACTCACGGCCAATCCCTTTATCTGGTTTTCCTGCCGAGCACTAGCCAGCCAATCCTGTCACAGTACAGCGGCACCTGGTGGTGTGAGTGAGCCGCTGCTTGTATTCATTCATCCCCATATATAACACCCCTTCCCCCATAATAACAAACAATAAACAATTTTCCCCCCCTAACATATATTTCACTGGTGATGATTAGTCAAGTCGAGTCCTCCCTTACGACCTTACATAGTCCTCCAAATAGGCAGGTGGCCTATGAGCCCTGGATGACCGTCTCAGGGGTTGCTCCCCGTCCTGGACAGCCGCGTCATAAGTTGAGACCTGGCTCTGGGGCTCAACGACCACATTGTCATGGTGGGCCAGCGCCTGTTGTTCCTGTTGTTGTTGTTCAGCCCTGCCCAAACTCTCTGATATCAGTTCAGTGTCCATGAGATCCTCCTCCATCCCAGATCCCATTGTTTCTGGTTGGGTCAAGTCAGACTGCATTTCCTGCTCTCTTTGCTGAACATATTGACTGTGCCCATATTTTGCAATACTAACATTATGGAGGTTTTTTTCATAAATCATTTGATGCAGAAGAAAGACATTTGTGATCTTAAACTTACATTAAATATATTAAATTTAATAGAATCACCAATAATTCTATCCTATAATATTCAAATTATGTTTTTTGGCAGCTATGTCTAAGGGATTCTACAGGCTATAGATAGATAAAATCTCACAAATAGAATTAAAATAACTAAAGTAAATAATGTATTAATTTCATCATGATTTATAATCACTTCAATCAGTGTATCACTTTATCTAATTCAAAATGTTCTGCTGTATTTTGAACTGAGCATTTTCCCTGAATAGTTTGTCTACCTCGTTCAGTGTTTTTGAAACTTGGCAACCTGAAAATGTAGACTTCAACTTTGAGAATTTTCCAGCCAGGTGTACTTTGCTTAAGCTATAAATCTGTTATTGGAGGACTTGGAAGCTGCATATCTAAGACAGCTAATTAAGTTTATGACTTCATCCCAGGATAGATATTTTCCAAGCTGCTTGATATCCATCAAATAGAATCTGAAGTCTTGGAAATCACATATGTCAAGTTTCCTATCTCAGTGAAGTTTCAAGAAGGGAGCTCTCATATAGACCCTCTTAACAACATTTCATTCTCATTGTTGTACAAGTATGTTTTTCAGCTGATATAATGGGATTTAATAGGAAAAGGTACCTGGTTTCCATTGCAAGTGCAAAATTGCTAACAGAAGTTGTGATAGAGTACTAAGTTGAAAATTGACTCACAGGACAAATCTGAATGTGCATAAATAAAAACAGTTTTGTACTAAAAACCAAAACACATGCACATATTTCATCTGCTTATTTGCTTTATTCTTTTGCCCACAGTGATGTACTCAAAGTTAGTCCTAAAATAATTCTTATAGCATAAGAATCTACTGCTCTGGCTTATTTTTCATTAGTCTCAAAACCATTGTACCATATCTTTCAAAAATCCTGGAGCACCGGGGAAGTACCTGAAGATTGGAAAAGGGCTGATATGGTTCCCATCTTCAAGAAAGGGGGGGGGGAACAGATCCAGGAAACTACAGACCAATCAGTCTAACATCAATACCTGGGAAGATCCTGGAAAAGATCATCAAAAAACAGATCTGCAAACAACTAGAAGCAAACAAAGTTATAACTAATAGCCAGCACAGGTTTGTTAAAAACAGATCATGCCAAACCAAATCATATTTCATTCTTTGATAAAGTGACTAAACTAGTAGATCAGCGAAATGCTGTAGACATTGTATACTTAGACTTCACTAAGGCATTTGACAAAGTAGACCACAACCTGCTACTTAGCTAGAAAAAGGTGGGATAGACGACAACACCATCAGATGGATTTGTAGCAGGCTGACAAACCGTACTCAACAAGTAGTCCTCAATGACATTACATCCACATGGAGAGAAGTAAGCAGTGGGGTACCACAAGGCTCTGTCATAGGCCCAGTGCTCTTCAATATCTTCATTAATGACTCAGATGAAGGAGTAGAAGGGGAACTCATCAAATTTGCAGATGACACTAAACTGGCAAGAATAGCCAACAGCCCAGAAGACCAGCTTAGGATCCAAAAAGATCTTGACAAACTTGAACAATGGGCCCTTTCCAACAAAATGAGTTTTAATGTGGAAAGTTTTACATTTAGGCAGGAAAAATCAAAGGTTTCAGTACAGATTAGGTGAGATCTGGCTCAAAATCAGTAACTGTGAGAGGGACCTTGGAGTCCTAGTGGACGATCACTTGACTATGAGCCAGCACTGTGCAGCAGCAGCCACAAAACCTAATACAATCCTGGGTTGTATAAACAGGCATAGAATCAAGATCATGTAAAGTATTAGTACCGCTTTATAAAACCCTAGTAAGACCACACCTGGAATATTGCAACCAATTTTAGTCACCATACTACAAAAAAGATGTTGAGAATATGGGAAAAATTCAGAGAAGAGCCTGGAAACTAAATCTTATGAACAACGGCTGCAGGACTTCGGTTTGGCTAGTCTAAAGAAAAGAAGAAATAGGGATGACATGATAGCAGTATTCCAGTATTTGAAGGGCTGCCACAAAGAAGAGGGTGTCAAATTATTCTCTAAAGCACCAGAGGGCAAGAGAAGAAACAATGGTTGGAAACTGACCAAAGAGAGATGCAACCTGGAATTAAGGAGAAATTTCCTAACAGTGAGGACAATTAACCAGTGGAACAGCTTGCCTCCAGAAATCGTGGGTGCTCCATCACTGGAGATTTTTAAGAAGAGATTAGACCACGGGTGTCAAACTCGCGACATCACATGACATGTCACGATGTATCGCAACTTTTTCCCCATTGCCAGCAATGGGGTGGGTGCAGTTTTGGTGTGATGCATCTGGCCTATGGGCCTGTGGTTTGACACCCCTGGACTAGACAGTCACTTGTCTGAAATGGTATAGGTTCTCCTGCTCAAGCAGGGGGCTGGACTAGAAGACCTCCAAGGTCCCTTCCAGCTCTATTCTATTCCAGAACTATACACCAATAAGATTGTACTGTATTCCCAGACTTGTATTAAATATATGAATGAAGAAACAAGGACTCAGAAGAATAAATAAAAATTAAATATTAATATTTTGCTATATATAACAGTTTTAAAATACATTAAGTACAATGTAGCCATACAGGACAAATAACAAAACACATCAAGACAAAAAATAAATTTCTGTTGAGTGCTTCAATAGCACAATTATGTAGTAGTATACATATGTATATAAAGTTTCATAAAACAGTTTGCTCAACACAGAGCTGAAAACATCTGTGCCAATTTACTTAGTATAAACAATCCCCAACAGTAGTTGGAATGGTGACACAGAGAAAAAAATCCAGCTGCAATGAACACAAGGAATAAAAAGTGCAAGAAATGATATCACAATAGTAACCACACCAGCTTGTTACAAAAATATTATAATAATTTCTAATGCAAATCAGTGATTTCTAAACTTTTCAACTAGAGGGTCCCTTTTTAACATCAATTTTTTTTGCAGACCTCCCCCTCCCCATGACAATAGAATTCTTTTAATGCCTGCTCACTAAAATAAAACATGAGAAAAAGCAGCTATGAATTCATGAATTTGTATTTTACTAATTGCAATACAATCTAGACTTGTCTAAAAAGTAATATGGCACATATGCACAAAAATTTATTTACTCCACAAAAGATTATATTCTTTTCCTGTTCAGGAGAACAATCCCACTGGGAACTTACTAAAACAATCTAGAAGGGCAATGTAACCTCTCATTTCCATTTGTTCTCCTTTCTCTCTCTCTTGCCCCCACCCCACCCCCATGCACACATATGCAAAAAAAGAAATAAAATAAGCCAAAGACAAACAAAATCATGTTATTTCAACTAACACCCTTCTTCTGTTCTTATTTTTGTCTTTTAAGTGACAATGTGCATGCTTAGAAAAGTAACTGTACTCTCGGTTTGGGTGAGGAGAGGTGGCAGGCTACAGCAGCAGGTAGCTACAGATAAGGATGGGCCTCTCCACAGGGCATCTATACTTAAGCAAATGTCTATGTTTTTGTATGGGCATGTTTGTGGCAGCCATTACTCTGCAAGTAAAGCATTCTTCATTTGGAAAGATGCTGTTACCATAACTGAGGGGAAGTTGAATGTCACCTCAGTTCCTGCAGCAAGCCTCTTTGCTCTGCTAGTAAAGAAAATTCCTAAGGTAGACCATTAATGTGCTTCAGGGGTTGAAGCTAAGAGGGAACTGTGGCAGGGGAACTGCAGGGGGACCCCCTAATTGGGTAGCTGAAGATCTCTGGAGGTTAGGGAAAGTAGAGTAGAAATCCATATACAGTAGTCTTGCTTTCTATCCTGTAAGATTATAACCAGGTATGATGCAGGGACTCTGTCAATAGCAGAAAAAAGAAGAGTAACCGTGGTGTCAGGAAAAAGGCAGATGGCAGGAAGAAGGGACGCACCAAGCCAAACCAACCATCCCCTTCCTAATACAGATTTGCATATGTCATCCCAGGCAGTGTAGGATCTTTTGGTTAGCATTGTGTCAGTCAGAACAGTGTATATAATATTTGTTTTGTTTCTCATATTTGGGGCCTGTTATATATCTTTTGCAATAAATCTGTGCCTTACCTGGGACCTAAGACTCATAATTAGGCAACCTTTTGTGTCAGAAGTTGAGGACTACATTAAATGAAATGCATAATTAACTCCTTCCCCTCCCTGCTTTCCCCAATTCATTTGTTAAACAAGTGCACAGGTTGTTAGGTAGAGCATGGGTGACTCGGAGGTGGGGGAAAATGTGGGAGACCTAGTGCAGGCAGAGGTGCACCCAGAAGGCCTCCCCCACTCTCTGAAATATCCCATACTCTGCGTCCTGCCCCTTGGGTTCCCCAAAGCCCTGTGGGACTCCTCCATACCCGACCCCATCACAATTGCATACTTACCTTTCTGAAGATATCCAGAGCTCAGGAAATCAGGGTAGAGAAGGCTGCTTCCTTGCTGGGCCACAGGGCACAACTGAGGAGAAGAAACCCTATCGCTTTCACTTCCGTTGCGATCCTTTCCTCCCCAGCCAGCCTAAATTGGTATGATTTCTTCTTAGCTCCGCCAGTGTTAGCTTTATGCTACTCTTATGTTGGCAGGGCTAAGAAGAAATCATACCAATTTAGGCTGGCTGGGGAGGAAAGGATCACAACGGAAGCAAAAGGGACAGGAATTCTTCTCCTAGATTGTGCCACATGGCCAAACAAGGGAGCGGCCTTAACTGACTTCCTGAGCTCTGGATATGTTTGAAAAGTAAGTGAGTGAATGGTGCCAGGGGTTGGGGAGGAGTGCGTGGAACCTGGTATGGTGGCAGGATGGGAGGGTAATAGGAGGTAGGGTTGTGCTGCAGCAGTCAGTCATAAGGGCAAATGACCACTGGGGTACTGCAGGGTTTGTAACTTCGGAATAGCTTCATGTTTAGCTTTGTTGTAGCTTTGCATGTTTGTTAAATGTAGCTCAAATTGTACCTGTAGATATATGTTTGAATTATGTCACTATAAACAGTTCATCCAATAATCCAATAGTGATTCAGAGGATTGTCACTACAACTTGATCTATTTAAGAAGAAATCATGCCCAAACAGACACTGTGAGACCTTCTGACTATTACCATTAAGGTACATCTCATTTCAAAGAAGCAAAGTTATCCATCTTATACTCTTAAAAATAGCCAGATCTATTATGTACATCACAATACTATCAGCTCACATACCTAACCATGTTGTTTTGGGTACCAACCAATGAACATCCAAATAGGCAAAATGGAAAAAATAGAAATGTGGAAGCTTGTAACTCTTGAATCTTTTTTTTAAAAAACCCCTTATGATCCATAGTAAATGAATGGGACAAAATGTAAACATATTGCCACATTACATTTAAAACCTTCACAGAGGTATCACACTTATTAAAGATAATAGAAAACAACCTACTTATTGATGATACCAACATGATTTTATATGTGTTTAGATGAAGATGCCACATGGTGATGGTTTTCTATTCTGTGTTAACGCATAACATTTTGTTTGAGGACTCAAAGAAATTGTACTAGGCAAGATGACATGTAAGACCTTGAGCAGAAGGCTTAAATAGGCACTCACATGGCCTTTTCTTCCTCTCACAGATTTAATTTTAAAATATCATTTCAAAGATTACTGCAGAGTTGAAGACTTGATGATGGTAGAGAGGGAATGTCAGATATTTAGGAGGCAATCTGGTGCCAAAAGAGAATAAGAATCTGCTCTTTGTACCATAAGTTATAAATATCTTTTCTGGGTTCCCCCCCACAATGACTTTTAGAGAAAGATCTTGAAGAAACCTAACAAGCATTCTCCTTCCTTACTATCCCAAATATTTTATTGCAGATATTAAACTTTTTCTGTAGGTTCAGTGGGCAAATAGCAATCACTATAGACTGTCACCTCACCTATTATGCAAAGCATGTCATGGAATTTATAGGCAGGTTGGGAGAGGGATTTGTCTCTGTCTAATGTGCATGTGCTCAGCAAAAAACAGCAAAATGCTATTGGTCCATAGAATTTGTCTGCCTGCCTTCATTTTGACTATAAACAAAAAATGTGTCGCTTTGAATGAATAATATTGAAAGTATAAAAGAAAAACTACATTACTACATTACATTGTACTCTAAAGCTCAACATCAACAGAGAACACGAGTATGCATAAAATGTGTATCCACATCAAAGTTAAGCAAACTGATTTAAACATACTGTCAACTTTACAACAAACCTGGCTGCAGCCATCTTGCTCATTCTAAGTTGCCACAGAATTGGGATGGGGTATAAAGGATTTCTGCTAGTCTAAACATTCCACTGTCCCTTGGGAACCAAGGTCATTTCTCTCGGTTAGATGGGGGGGGGGACTTGAGCATTTGGTGAGAAAGCCTGCCAAACTGTTCTATTGGGGAATGTAGCTGATTGCATAGCAATGGGGTGGGAAGTTCAACTTTGTAATAGTGTTTCTCTTTGAAAAGGATTTCAGACTTGGTTTCACTTTTGACCATGTCGATGCTATGTAGCCAATAAACATGTTCTTTGAGGAAACCCCTAGCCTCGGAGTTCTGATTTGTTTGGACTTGTCTATCAGAACCTTGACATTAAACCAAGTCTCATTTAAAATGCTGTTTTTTCTGGGGTGCTGAGCCCTGGCTGCCTACCCACCACTTTGGGAGGACAGCGAAGACTCAGCAAAGTTATTGTTGTTATGGAGAAAAAAGATGAATCTGCTGCTGGCCACAGTGGGGATTCAGACATCGGAGCACAAGTGGCTGCTTCAGCTGCTGAAGATGTGCTACTGACAGGGGCTCATCCGAAGAGTAGGATAATTCAACCTGAAAAGTTGGTGCAGCAAGAGGGAACCACAACCCTGGCAGACCTCTGTCAGGCACAGGCACCTCCGCAAGGCAGAAGCATCCAAAGTCCTTGAGCCACAGTGTGGAAGAAGGGGAAGGGGCCAACTGACTGGGATGACTCTATGGACTCTATTCTGAATAGTCCATTTGGAATTTGACCTTATATAAATGAAAAAAACACCAACCAAACAAATGTGTATGTTCATGCATACAAACACTCACATACACTCAAAATTCAGAAAGATCTTGACAGAGTATTGGACACTACCCAACGAGATACAGTTTAGTGGTGAAAAAAGTAAGGTCCTGCACTTAGGCAAGAAAAATCAGATTCACAGGTACAGAATAGGCAGTACTGGTTCAACAGTAGTGCCTGTGAGAGAATTTAGATGTCCTTGTGGACCATCACTATAAGTCAGCAGAGTGTTGCAGCTGCTAAAAAAGCCAACATAGTCCTAGGTTACATCAATAAGACGGATAGCATCAAGATGATGGGAAGTGATAGTACTGTACTACACTATACTACACTAGTGAGGCCACACTTAAAATACTGCATCAAGTTTTGGCCACCATGATACAAAATAGAAGTTGAGACCCTAAAAAGAGTTCAGAAAAGAGCAATAAAGATAATAAGGGGTCTGGAGTCTGAATTGTATGATGAACAGCTAAGGGAACTAGGTATGTTTAGCTTAAAGAAGAGATGACTTCAGGGAGATATGATAGCAGTCTTCCAATGCTTGAAGGCTATCACAGGGAAAAGGGGGTTGATTTAGTCTTCATAGTACCTGAAACAGGAGAAGCAGCAATGGGTGGAAGCTTGTCAGAAGAAAACCAACTTGGTAATATGGAGGAATTTCCTGACAGTGAGAATGAGTAGTCAATCAAGCAGTATGCCTCCCAGAGTTGTGGGTGCTTCATTGCTAGAGGTTTTCAAGAAAAGATTGGACAACTATTTGTCCATGATGGTATAAGAACTCCTGCCTTGAGCATGGGGTTGGACTAGAAGACCTCCAAAGTCCCTTCCAGCCCTATGACTTTATGCTTCTACTGTATAACCTAAATAAATCAACTCTGACCATCCATGATTATCTTGGCATTTACAATTTGCAACTTCACTTTAGCAATTGATTAGTTGAGCTTTCCTCATCCTTGTTTACAGCTTTCCTCATCCTTGTTCTACAAGAGGACAAAGTCCACTACCGGTTCAGCTTACCTATGTACTAAGTTAATTTCAGTTTTGACTGAGAACTCTATATGTAATTTGATTTAGTATAAACCAATACCAGTAAGGACATGGCTATTTTCTGTTGCTATACAATTTGACTGAAATTAAAAAAGAAACTTCATATGTACAAGCATGAAATAGCCAAGCTTTGTTCCCTACAGTGTGTTTTATTCTAACCTGAAACAAAATGGTTGGAAAATACATACTCTGTGTCAAGATCTGAACACTGTTTCAACCTTTCAAATATTAGAACATTTTACACATCCTAAATTCATAGATCACACTAAACTAAAAAGTGTGTGACTTGTTTGTGATCCAGGGCATCTTATGAGCTTAGCTATAATTGTGTAGAAAAGTGAAATTATAATCCTGCAAGATATCTTAGACCTCAGAAAGAGCTGGTGATCATCAGTACAACATGGTTCTCATTGTAAGGGAATGCATAAGTGAATAAAATTATTTACTTTACTTACATAAGTACAGTAAGTAAAGTGTGTGCATGTATATATTTAAAATGTTTGACTGAAGTACTGACTTAAAGTTGTTGTTGTTAGTTGCGAAGTCGTGTCCGACCCATCGCGACCCTATGGACAACGTTCCTCCAGGCCTTCCTGTCCTCTACCATCTTCTGGAGTCCATTTAAGCTCACGCCTAAAGTACTGATGCATAATAACTAGTACATTCAAAGTGACAATAAAGTTATCATCACTTTTACAGACAATAGCACCATTGAATTTAGTATTACACTGGTAAGTAAGTGTGAATGGATTCTGCCAATTTTGGCACATCTCTTGGTGGATCTTCACAGCACCACTGTTTCTACTCCTCAATTTTTTAAAAATACCTGGAATGTTTTTCATGACTGCCAACTCAATATGATGAGAACTGTGTGACTCAATCAGATTTTCTTTCCAGCTGTCCAATAACTGAATGCAAATAACTACATTAAGTCAGTGCCCTACTCCATCAATGTTTAGTTCATGTTGTTCATTTTTCTGGCATTTTTAAAAAGAATATTTTCAATGAAGGACAGATAGAGAGCCAGGAAGATTGATTTTTTTATTTGTTCCATTACATTAATAGCACCTGCAGCAATGATAGCATCCTAGCAAGATGGTACACCAGCTGAACCTCAATAGAGAGGAAACAGAGATTGGCTTGAGTCCAAGAAGACAGGATGACATATGTTTATTTTTATTGTATTTTAAATTATTGTTCTACTAGGCTTATATGTCATTCCAAGCATGGCAGATCTAAAAAACTGTAATAAGATAAAAACTAAAATACTACAGGGGAAAACTGATGTACATTTTTTTGATGTTGCAAGATATCAACATGGACCCAGTATAAGTTCTGCAGAGCATTAACACTGCACATAGAAAGTTCAGCTTTTGTAAAATTCTAGCTACATTGCAGCTGAGCTAGAAATAAATTATCTCAACTGCCATATATAGTGTAGGTGACAGTGAGATCACAGAGCCATGGAATTACTTCTGGGCTGGTCTAGTTGCATGAAAGTACCCCCATTTGTTATGCTCAGTTGTAGCCTCACAATGTTTAATAGGAAGTCTCTATCTGTGGGGATAGCTGGATGCATCAGAATAAGCAATAGAGTTACTACTGCCTTTTTAAAGTGAATGTAACCTCCAGACAAATCTTTAACTTCACTTGGTTCCTTTACCTGTTACTTAACTAGGCGGTCTAGTTCAACAAGCACATTGTGCCAATATAATTTTCTGGTTTATTCACAAGATATACCTGAAAGATCAAATTGTACTGTGAATGTATCACGTTTTTACCCATATCAAAGAAAAATGTTTCAAAGGAATGAAAAGTGATAAAGAGTTTATTAATTCAAAATATTGCAAATAAGGAACATTGTGTTTGACTTGTCTTGCTATTTTTGGTAAGAGTTGTTCAGCCAAAGTCCTCCCACACTTCAGCTTATTCTATTCCTGTTTAGCAGAAGTTGTGAGATATTTTAGAATTATGTAAAACTATGGGATGGTGATAGATAATGAATTTCAGAATACAGTGCTACCACTGCTGAAGGTCAGGTCTGAATTTGACACCACTGTCCTCAAGGCAACTTTGAAAAGATGGCATTGTTAGAGATAGAACCAGATCTTAAAAAGAATAGAACAAGTGTCACTCCAAGGTCAAAAATATTGACTCATTGAACTTGACAATGTGATCCTGATTGTGTTTACTCAGAAAAACTACGGCTTCAGTGGGTATTATTTCTTAAGGAATGTGATTAGGTTTCTGTCAAGTCTAGTCCAAACAACATAGAACAATCCAGCCAAAATTTAGTTCTTTATTTGAGGTAATCTTCACGAGAGAAGTTCTCAATTTACAACTGGTCATTTAACAACTGGCCTCAGAATGAATAATTTATAGCCATTGTACATTTCCAGCCATTGTAAAATGCCACACACAGACACACATGATTGCACTTTGGACACTTGATAACTGGCTTAATTTTATGACCAGTTGCAGCATCCCATACTCATGTGACTGCAAATTGTGATGCTTTTTTCTGGTTTCCAGTGTTTATTGCTGAAAAGTGATACAAAATCACTTAACTGAGTGATTCACTTAAAAAACACAATAAAAATGGTTGAAAAATCAGGTCTGGTCACATGAGTGCCTTAACTTACAACTACAACAATTTATAAGTGAAATTCCAGTCCTTATTGTGATTGTAAGTCAAGGACTACCTGATACCTTTTTTTTTAACTTCAGTTTCCTACTGCCCTGCTTAGGATAGGGAGCACACAAAAAAAATACTGATCTCCATAAAATGTGTTCATTTCCTACTGAGATAGTAGTAGCTAGCATGGTCAATTTTGTCCCTTATGTTAATTGCCAAACAACTTGGTCCTGGCAATTTCCATCAGTATTGTGTCTAGGGATAAAAAGTGCCTCTATGTACAACAGTCCTGATAATTTTGTCTGGGGTTATTTGGTTTTAAGGCAGTACAGTGACATTAATGCTATGCATAGCTGGGCTTTTAGACTTATGAATCCCTGCGCTCGCACAGTTACCTATGTGAGCAGCCAAGAGATGAGTAATGGAAGAGGAGGGACAGAGGGCAAGATTAAACATTATAACATGTACATATATTTTTTTTTTTTATTTTTTAATTCCATTTATATCCCGCCCTTCTCCGAAGACTCAGGGCGGCTTACAAGCTTAGCAGTAGCCTTCATTCTATGTATATGCCTGCTTATTAGGTCTTTCACACACACCCCAAGCGGCATTATTACAAAGTCAGCTTATTGCCCCCAACAATCTGGGTCCTCATTTTACCTACCTCGGAAGGATGGAAGGCTGAGTCAACCTTGAGCCTGGTGGGATGCGAACCTGCACCAATTGCAGGCAGCTGGTGTTACTTAAGGAGGCATTAGCCCACTGCTCCACCAAGGGTCTATATGCACACACAAGGGTCTATATGCACACACATACGCATATAAAAATATAAATATATACCTATAGGATTATGGCAAGTTAAGAAATTGCAGTGTTTGAGGCCTATCCTTTTTCAGCTGCATATCTGTGTATCACTTGCCTTCCTTTGAAATCTAAGTTTGTAAGACTGCTCAAGAGTGGGCCCAGCCAAGATCTGTTCTGTGCAAACATGTGGGTGCTGCCATAGTAACAGTAAAAGAACACCAAGATGAAGCTCTTTCTGATTAATGTAATTACACAGCAGGCATATATAATGCCTTTAAGCATAATTCTTTTTCTGCATGAAAAAGAAAGATGAAATGTCAGTAATCTATGTCACATATTCCTTAACTTTGAGGGGAAAATATCATTGGAACATACGTATGCATGTGCTACAATAGACTTTATGTATTTATCTTTATAGGCATTTTTGCCTAGATAATTAAAGTATAAACAGATGGGATATGACTTGTTAGGTAAGGTGAAAGAGCAGGCTTGAAGAGAGACAGGGAGCATGTCTATAGAGCATTCCATTGAGTATAGATAGCAATCCTATACAGTTACTGATCCAAGCATGTGTGTCTACATACAAAGTACTAAATTAACTAAGGTTTTTCAACCATAGACCATTCTAAGCTTTGATGCCTCATTTGCTAAGCATGTATGGCATTACTGGAATATTCTTCACATGAAATTAAGGAAGTTTGATTGCTTACTTAAATATATGTGTTTAAGTATTTTCAGAATCTGAGGAAGGAAATTACTTACACTTTTTATGAGCATCTAATATGCATAATCAGCAGCTCTGGTTGTTTCTTTCTCACCTCTCTATCATAAGTTGTACATACTATGCTTTCTAGGAATTTTAAGATTTCTTTTCGCCACATATCAGAAGGGCATTTGGTTGACAAAAGTTGTCATCACCACATATTTCTAATTAAGTTTCCCATCACATTTATATTTCTGACTACAAATTTATATTTTTCAAAACTGCATCTTCGTATACTTTGACTCCTCAAAAACATTTTGTTTTGTCATTTATTTTTATTTATTTAGAAAATTTATATTGCTGCTTACTCACACAGGGCAGCTCAAGGCGGCCTATACGACATAAAAACATAATATAAAAGAAATAAAAATAAAAAATAAAAATAGTAAACCCCCCCCCACCCCAGTGACAACAAATATTCATACCAGCCATGAAACCATTTAATGGACTCTATCCTGCTCTGGGTTCCCCAAGCCCGCTGGCAGAACCATGTCTTCAGGGCCTTCCAAAAGAGTGTTAGAATGGGGGCCAATCTAATTTCTGGAAGATGATATTGCAGAGGGAAGGAGCCACCACAGAGAAGACTGTGGTGTCTTCTGGGTCCTGCCAGATGTGTCTCCTTAGGGGATGGGACCTGCAACATTCTTTGCCTCCCCACTCTAGTCGGTCAGGTAGATGTGACTGGCAAAAGATGGTCCCTCAGATAACCTGGTCCCAATCTATGAAGGCTTTTAAAGTTTACAACCAGCAGCTTGAATTGCACCCAGAAGCAAATCGGCAACCAATGCAGCTCCGGCAGAAGAGGTGATACATGTGCACACCAAGGTTTGCACAAAATTATGAGGGGGCACTGCATTTTGCACCAACTGGAGCTTCCAGTTGCTTTTCAGGGGCAGCCCCATGTACAGCATGTTGCAATAGTCAAGATGGGAGGTGACTAGGGCATGAGTGAACCTGAGTACAGATTTTGTGCTTCTGTATTTCTTTCCAAATATCCCAAGTCCTCCTAAGATAGTAGTGTAGATTTTCACAGCTAGTATTTGTTAGGCTTCAGGGTTTAGTGACCACAGACTGTCCAACAGATTTCCTACCATTTCATCAACAATTGTGTCTGATCATTTCAGGGCAAGGAAATCTGCTACGCAGACCCAGGTAACTAAGCAGGGAATGACTGGATTCCTGTTTTTATTGCTAGCTTTCCTGACTTCTAATTGGCCGTTAGTCAATTGTAGCATAAACAAAGGACTGATACCACCAAAAGAGCAATCAGGCTTGGGCACTAAACAAAAAAACAATCAGAGACAAATCCTCACCAACCTGCACCAATCAGAAACCAGCTTGGCTAAAGACCAATCAGAAGTCAGAACATATAGATATGTGTGTGTGTGTGTGTGTGTGTGGCCTCAGGCCTCCACTCTCAACTCAGCTGGCCTGCAAATAATTCTGCACAAAGTATAGGGCTTTATGGTCACAAGTTTTTTGTTGTTGTTGTTGCCATGCTGGGGTCTGATTCTGAATCTATCAGCAGCCAAGACAGCATCTGGCTCCTCCATATTTAGGATAGTAATACATCCTCAAGGGCTTTGTTAATAATAATAATAATAATAATAATAATAATAATAATAATAATAATATATAGGGTATGACTGACTGATGAGAACATAAAGAGTTCGAAATGGCCATCTCAGCCTCCCAAAAAATTCTTTATTAGCAACTTGAATAATTTGCACAAATAATGAGCTGTCATAGTTGACTATATCCTGTGGATAAGCCTTGAAGATAGGCCAAAACAGGAATGAAAGAGTTAATTAGCAAGGTGCTTTCAAAAAGCCTTGACAAATACTTAACATATATTTGCCTTGCCTTTGAGCTAATAAAAAGAGAGAAAGAACCTGTGGCTCAGCAAGTTAAAAACAACTGCCTAAGATACAATCAGCCCAGGTTCGAATCTCAGATAAAGGGTATGACTGACTGATGAGAACATAAAGAGTTCGAAATGGCCATCTCAGCCTCCCAAAAATTCTTTATTAGCAACTTGAATAATTTGCACAAATAATGAGCTGTCATAGTTGACTATATCCTGTGGATAAGCCTTGAAGATAGGCCAAAACAGGAATGAAAGAGTTAATTAGCAAGGTGCTTTGAAAAAGCCTTGACAAATACTTAACATATATTTGCCTTGCCTTTGAGCTAATAAAAAGAGAGGAAGAACCTGTGGCTCAGCAAGTTAAAAACAACTGCCTAAGATACAATCAGCCCAGGTTCGAATCTCAGATAAAGGGTATGACTGACTGATGAGAACATAAAGAGTTCGAAATTGCCATCTCAGCCTCCCAAAAATTCTTTATTAGCAACTTGAATAATTTGCACAAATAATGAGCTGTCATAGTTGACTATATCCTGTGGATAAGCCTTGAAGATAGGCCAAAACAGGAATGAAAGAGTTAATTAGCAAGGTGCTTTCAAAAAGCCTTGACAAATACTTAACATATATTTGCCTTGCCTTTGAGCTAATAAAAAGAGAGGAAGAACCTGTGGCTCAGCAAGTTAAAAACAACTGCCTAAGATACAATCAGCCCAGGTTCAAATCTCAGATAAAGGGTATGACTGACTGATGAGAACATAAAGAGTTCGAAATTGCCATCTCAGCCTCCCAAAAATTCTTTATTAGCAACTTGAATAATTTGCACAAATAATGAGCTGTCATAGTTGACTATATCCTGTGGATAAGCCTTGAAGATAGGCCAAAACAGGAATGAAAGAGTTAATTAGCAAGGTGCTTTCAAAAAGCCTTGACAAATACTTAACATATATTTGCCTTGCCTTTGAGCTAATAAAAAGAGAGGAAGAACCTGTGGCTCAGCAAGTTAAAAACAACTGCCTAAGATACAATCAGCCCAGGTTCGAATCTCAGATAAAGGGTATGACTGACTGATGAGAACATAAAGAGTTCGAAATGGCCATCTCAGCCTCCCAAAAATTCTTTATTAGCAACTTGAATAATTTGCACAAATAATGAGCTGTCATAGTTGACTATATCCTGTGGATAAGCCTTGAAGATAGGCCAAAACAGGAATGAAAGAGTTAATTAGCAAGGTGCTTTCAAAAAGCCTTGACAAATACTTAACATATATTTGCCTTGCCTTTGAGCTAATAAAAAGAGAGAAAGAACCTGTGGCTCAGCAAGTTAAAAACAACTGCCTAAGATACAATCAGCCCAGGTTCGAATCTCAGATAAAGGGTATGACTGACTGATGAGAACATAAAGAGTTCGAAATGGCCATCTCAGCCTCCCAAAAATTCTTTATTAGCAACTTGAATAATTTGCACAAATAATGAGCTGTCATAGTTGACTATATCCTGTGGATAAGCCTTGAAGATAGGCCAAAACAGGAATGAAAGAGTTAATTAGCAAGGTGCTTTCAAAAAGCCTTGACAAATACTTAACATATATTTGCCTTGCCTTTGAGCTAATAAAAAGAGAGAAAGAACCTGTGGCTCAGCAAGTTAAAAACAACTGCCTAAGATACAATCAGCCCAGGTTCGAATCTCAGATAAAGGGTATGACTGACTGATGAGAACATAAAGAGTTCGAAATGGCCATCTCAGCCTCCCAAAAATTCTTTATTAGCAACTTGAATAATTTGCACAAATAATGAGCTGTCATAGTTGACTATATCCTGTGGATAAGCCTTGAAGATAGGCCAAAACAGGAATGAAAGAGTTAATTAGCAAGGTGCTTTCAAAAAGCCTTGACAAATACTTAACATATATTTGCCTTGCCTTTGAGCTAATAAAAAGAGAGAAAGAACCTGTGGCTCAGCAAGTTAAAAACAACTGCCTAAGATACAATCAGCCCAGGTTCGAATCTCAGATAAAGGGTATGACTGACTGATGAGAACATAAAGAGTTCGAAATGGCCATCTCAGCCTCCCAAAAATTCTTTATTAGCAACTTGAATAATTTGCACAAATAATGAGCTGTCATAGTTGACTATATCCTGTGGATAAGCCTTGAAGATAGGCCAAAACAGGAATGAAAGAGTTAATTAGCAAGGTGCTTTCAAAAAGCCTTGACAAATACTTAACATATATTTGCCTTGCCTTTGAGCTAATAAAAAGAGAGAAAGAACCTGTGGCTCAGCAAGTTAAAAACAACTGCCTAAGATACAATCAGCCCAGGTTCGAATCTCAGATAAAGGGTATGACTGACTGATGAGAACATAAAGAGTTCGAAATGGCCATCTCAGCCTCCCAAAAATTCTTTATTAGCAACTTGAATAATTTGCACAAATAATGAGCTGTCATAGTTGACTATATCCTGTGGATAAGCCTTGAAGATAGGCCAAAACAGGAATGAAAGAGTTAATTAGCAAGGTGCTTTCAAAAAGCCTTGACAAATACTTAACATATATTTGCCTTGCCTTTGAGCTAATAAAAAGAGAGAAAGAACCTGTGGCTCAGCAAGTTAAAAACAACTGCCTAAGATACAATCAGCCCAGGTTCGAATCTCAGATAAAGGGTATGACTGACTGATGAGAACATAAAGAGTTCGAAATGGCCATCTCAGCCTCCCAAAAATTCTTTATTAGCAACTTGAATAATTTGCACAAATAATGAGCTGTCATAGTTGACTATATCCTGTGGATAAGCCTTGAAGATAGGCCAAAACAGGAATGAAAGAGTTAATTAGCAAGGTGCTTTCAAAAAGCCTTGACAAATACTTAACATATATTTGCCTTGCCTTTGAGCTAATAAAAAGAAAGAACCTGTGGCTCAGCAAGTTAAAAACAACTGCCTAAGATACAATCAGCCCAGGTTCGAATCTCAGATAAAGGGTATGACTGACTGATGAGAACATAAAGAGTTCGAAATGGCCATCTCAGCCTCCCAAAAATTCTTTATTAGCAACTTGAATAATTTGCACAAATAATGAGCTGTCATAGTTGACTATATCCTGTGGATAAGCCTTGAAGATAGGCCAAAACAGGAATGAAAGAGTTAATTAGCAAGGTGCTTTCAAAAAGCCTTGACAAATACTTAACATATATATATATATATATATATATATATATATATATATATATATATATATATATATATATATATATATATATATATATATATATATATATATATATATATATATATATATATATATATATATATATATATATATATATATATATATATATATATATATATATATATATATATATATATATATACTTCTGTTTGATGACCTTTTTCTCTTAGCATGATTTTGCTTTGATTAAATTTAAGGAGCATTCCAAAGAGCTAATTATATTTATGTGCATTAAACAACACATTCCAATTACGAGTTCTGCTGAACACAGTCAGATATTATTTATATTTGGTAAAAAGATGGACTTATAAGGAAATAGAAACAATGTATTTCTTTATATTGTATACTAAGCTTGATTAGCATTTGAATGATGTAATCTTCATTCTATATTTAAGAGTTCCAATAAGTCACTTCCATCTCAACTCCAAACTCCATTGATTTCAGTAGGTCTCAATCACAAGGAAACGGGCATAATATTGCAATCTCAAAGTAAGAGGGCTTCAGTTAAATACTGGATTCAAATAAATGAGTGACATTTAACACAGCAAACAGAGTATCTCAGGGAGATGATTCAAGAACCAAATAGAGTATTTCAGGGTATTCCAAATAGACACTCCTCTACCCACACATTATTTTATACTCATACAGAACATGCAGTATGCTACAGATCATCTACATTAGTGTTAAGTGGGTCAATTTGTGTTGCTCTTTATTATTTCTTCCTTCAAAAATAAAAATGTGAATTGCATGCTTTAAATTGAATTTGGGAGTTTATTATATTGCTGGGTTTGTTTGTTTATTCCAGAAAGAAGCCAGTCTCAAAAGCAAAAGAGAATAAATGTTTGCATCAAAATCATATTTAGAAGTAAATATGCATTTCAAGAATCATTCTGGGTAGAATGCACCAACTCTAAAGCACTGTACAAAAGCATGATACGTGCAGGTGCATCAGCAACAAGATTTGATTACAAGAGGACTTTTTTTTTTCATTACAATGAGTCATGGCTCTTTAGGGGTTGAGAAAGAGATTTCCTTCAGTTATTGAACAACACACTACTTCAATATACCTTCAAAACCTTGCACCAAAGGGAACATTATGGTATCAGCCTTCAAAATTGCAGACAGTGACATGCTATGGCTAAGAAACAGGACTTGAGAAAAGGTTTTCAGATGGGATGATCAATATTTGCATATTCATTCAGTTGCCTACAATTTGGACATTTTTCAACATTAAAATATCAGGTTTTACTTCCATACGTCTTTGACAACTGTAAGGATTGGTGTGTTTTGTTTTTCTATGGAATATAATTATTTAGAATTCTCTTTTTTTCTTGCCATTTATTCTTTTTAAAAACTTGAGTGACATCCTTATCCCTCTACACACACATCTATTTTCAGCATAAATCTCTCAATATTCATACCTTTTAACCATAAATCTGATAAAGGTGAAAAGCCTCATAAAATACAAAAAAACAACAACAACAATTATTGCTCAGCACCACAGATATGGTTAACTATAAGGGATTTGTGATCTCAGAATATTCACCCATAAATTCTCTGTAGGAATAAAGAAATCTACCAATCTTGGTTTCTATATTAGGATTTTGCCAATTTGGTGAAGATTTTTTTTAAAAAAAAGGTCAGGTGAAACGAAACCCTTACCCTTCTGTATTAGCCTAAATCAATGTTGAAACAGTAATTTCTTAATGTCTACACAAATATGGCACCAATAGAAGAGAATATATGTAGCTTGCAATTGAATTGTGGAGTCCTGAACTTGGTTGTTTTCTTGCAGATATTTCATTACTCAAACCAGGTAACATCATCAGAAGGGAGTGGAGTTTTTATCTGTTAATATAAAAGTAGCTTGCCCTGTCAGTGTTGGTGGGAGTGTTGGTGATTCCTTCATTGGAATATTGTTTACTGTTAGTCAAAGAGCTCTAATGCTAGTCAAGGCTCAAATGCTGAGAAAGGTGGAAGGAAATAGAAGAGGATAACCAGCTGAAAGGTGAATGGACTCAGTTACAGAAACAATGAGTGAACTGTTGGGAGAACTGAAAGATCAGGTTAGGGACAGATCATCACAATCTTTCTATGTGGTGACGAAGAGTTGAAAACCAACTTGATGCACTTAATCAGTCAATCAAGAAGGGCAGAGGAGATTGAATCACAATTATATGATTTTAAAAAGTGAAGTGCTGCCTTATAAACTATCTATTTGTAGTGATTCTGCACAGTTGAAGACAATGACAAGTTTTTTCTGATAATTGATATTTATGTCTTACAAATATAAATTGCAGGTGCTACAATGGATTCAATTTAAAAAATAAAAACAGGTGCAAAACAGCATTTGTTTTTCTGCTAAAACTATGTTTTTAATCTATTTTAAGTAATACGGACTGTTCCTACCTGGAATGTATGTATCAAGCTAATTAAGTCCTTCAAACAAAACTTGAAGTTGCTTAGAAGATACTGAATGCATTACTTTTCATTGCATTTTATTGAATTTTGATAAGTAGTAGCTTACTTATCAGAATTCATACCAATCAGGCAACCACACTTACTCTAGTACAAAGAATAAGAATTATTTCAATCAGATATAATTAAATCATTACCACCAAATAAGTAGACTATCTGTCAAAGCTGACTCGGCTTCAGCGGTGCACCTGCTTTCAGCTCCCAGTTTGCCAAACAGAAAGGGAGGGTTGGTAAATTCTTAGGGAGGGGGGAGGGCTGAGGAATGCATGTGAGCCTTTTGTTGCTTAAGAAAGTTTACACCTCAAGGTCACATCTTGTGAACTGTTCAAACAGTACAGACTGCCTTCCCAAAACAGAAGGACTGCTTTGGATTGGTAAATGATGAACTATGAGTGGCCCACTGGGGGAGAAGGGAGTTTACCTATGTTGCTTTTTGGAGGGAAACCTCAGAATTGACTTTGCTTCTGCTGTGCCTAAATGGATCTTTCAATAAAGTTTTATTCTGGTAACCTTTACATTCCAGGGAGTTTCTTTTTTTGAATATGCCAAATAGGACAGTTGACATTAACTCAGTTCTCACAGTAGTGCTTATCTGGGCCCCACCAGGTCAGTAACCCTGAGATATTGGCAATAGACAAAGAGTTGGAGAAGAACCCAGGGGAACTCTTGGCTTGAGAAGTCCCGCCAGCATTGCAAGCTGGGTGAGGGATGCAGCCAGTGGCCACACGCCCTAAACAGAAGGCCAAAAAGCCAGAGCAGCAGCCAGTGGGCTCAAGGGAGCAGTTGAGAGATGCCCCATTGAAAACCTGCTGGGCAGCAAACATGGGTAAGGGGGCAGAGGCTGAAGACTCCCCTGGTCCCCACAGGAGTCAACATGATTTGAGGGTACAAGTAGAAGGCAAGGCGACCAGCCAAGCAGGATGACCCGATTGAGTGGATGTTCCCAGTTGCTACCTGCAGCCCATTGATGGAGTAGCTGAGGGAGAAATTAGGTGGTCTAGAGATCAAAAAAGTGGTGTCACTGGGAGCTGTGCTGTGATGGCTGGGATGGAGGTGTAAAGTTGCTTACCATCCCATCCTCTCCTGTCCTGCAGCCGGTGATACCAGCACCTGCTGGTGTGATCAGGTCCCCCACACAAGGAACGGTGGCAGCGGGCTCCCCCAGTGTGGCAATGAGCAGTCCCCGTAGCTCAAGTAGCAGCTAGACCCCTGCTTCCCCCCCCACACACCGGTGGCAGTAGCAGTCCTGCCACCTGGGTACATTGTGGTGAGAGAAGAATGACCACCAACACCCCTGGTGGTTCATTTTGATGGGGACCCAGACAAGCTGGCTCACTTCCTTTCCCAGACATAGCACCATATGGAGCACTATGGGGGAATGTACCCAAATGATACAGCCTGGTTCACTATGCGGCATACAACCTAGAGGGCTGTGTGCCTGGATGGCTAGTGTCCTTGCACCATGGCTAAGCATCAGAGTTGGGCAACCTGGATGCATTCATGCAGATCCCAGAAGGGCAGTTTGAGGACCCTATGATGGCCCATCGCACAGAAGCCTGTATCTGCATCCTTAAGCAGGGAAAGCATCCAGTGACAGAATACATCCAGGACTTCCTCAGCCTAGCTAGTCACTTGAGAGATTGGCCCAAACATATGCTGGTCTCCTACTTCCAAGAAGGGCTGAACCGGGAGCTATAAAAAAAACTGCCTACCTAGAGGGGTGCTGTGCAACCTGCAAGCATAGTACCGGGTGGCCAATGAAGCAGAGATTGACCTGATGGAGTTCTGAGAGCACACTGCACTAGAGGTTCAACCCCACAAAATGCCTGAGAGATGCCTGACCCCAGGGGTGGCAAGGGAGGTGCCCTCCTGGCCAGATGAGGCAAGCCTCACCACAGCCTGGGAGCCTATTTCTGTTGCATAAAGGAGGGCCACTGAGCAACTGGGTGCCTTGTGCCACAACCAGCATCTCCTCTTCCATCTGCCAGCCACCCCAAAAAGAAGATGCCCCTAATGAAGCCAAAGGAGAAGACACATGTAGGACAGCAGTTGAGTTCTCTCCCCAGTCCAGCATGGAAGAGGGATCTCCTACTCGCACCTGACTGGGTTCAGTCTTCTACAAGAGTGACAGCAAGGGAGAAGACGACCCGATGGTAAGTGGCACCATTGTTCCTATGACAGCCAAGGTGGAAATCTTGGTGCCCCTTCAGGGGTGAGGGGAATCCTCAAGCATAATTGGATTCAGGGTGCACCAGAATGTGTGGTCAGCTCCAGATGGTGGAGTGATTGGGACTGAGACCAAGGGAATTAAAGCAACCCATAGCATTTTCCCAATTGGATTGGTCTATAATAGGTGGTATGCCAGGTACCTGTCTGACTGAGCCAGTGAGGCTCAAAGTGGGGACCCACATAGACACCATTAGATTTATTGTAGTTCCCGGGATGACTAAGGCCATGGTCTTACATCTGATGTGGTGACAAAAGTGAAACCCCTCTGTGAGTTGGGATAAAGATAAGTGACAGATGTGGAGAAAAGCAGCTAATTGACAAGAGCCAGGGAAAGTGCAAAGAGCTAGCCATGTGCCTGTGGTTAAGAAAGTAAAAGTGGAACCTGAATACACTAACAGGAGGAGATGGGTTAGAGCTGCTGATTCTGGCAAAATATTGTGACTTGGCTGAGGTTTTTAGCAACAGAGATTCAGATGTGCTCCCACCTCATCAACCCACCAATTATGTGATAGAGATCATGCCAGGAGCTAAGCAGCCCATGCCAAAGATGTACTCGATGACCCTCAAAGAGATGGATGAGCTCCGAGCATTTATAGATAAAAATGCCAAGACTGATTTGCCTTTTCAACTAGATTTTTTTCTTTCACTCATATCTTGACAATGGAATGCAAAGGTGGGATGGATGATATCTAGGCAAGCAAGAGCCAAGGTCACTCATACAGGAGCTCGAAAGGAGAAGTGGACTGTTTCCATAACAGGAAGCAATAGCAATAGCACTTAGAAATATATACTGCTTCACAGTGCTTTACAGCCCTCTCTAAGCAGTTTACAGAGCCAGCACATTGCCCCCAACAATCTGGGTCCTCATTTTACCAACCTTGGAAGGTTGGAAGGCTGAGTCAACCTTGAGCCAGTGAGACTCGAACTGCCGAAATGCTGGCAGCTGGCAGTCAGCAGAAGTAGCCTGTAGTAGCCTGCATTCTAACTACTGTGCCACCACAGAAGAAATATTACTATTGGAGAATGTGAATACCCAGTGGGTGGGAGTGAGGGAATCTATTGTTTAACTAAGCAAGCCTTCGAGTGGTAAGATCAGAGCTGGTTTTGCTTTTTCTGTGCCAAGGTAACATTTCAGTAAAGTATTGTATTCTTGGTAAAATCATGTCTCCACTGTAGCAGCCTATCTGGACCCCACCAGGAGATTGCAGCTTTGAAACATCAGCAATTGATGGAGAAGTGGATGGAGGGATGAGACCAGAGGGAGCCCTCTCTCCAGAAAACTATGGGGCTGCCACCCGGGTACATCTTAGTGCAAGAGGACCAAGTGCTGCCTTCCTTCATACTTCAGTTCAATGGGAAGCCCAACTGTGTGGCTTACTTCCTGACTCAGGTCTGGAGCTATATGAAACACCATGGAGCAAGGTACCTGGACAGGTGCGCCCAGGTCAACGCCATCACATCTAACCTAGAGGAAGATGCAGTAAAATGACTGGTGTCTCTCCACAATGAAGGGGCTCAGAGTTGCAAGAATTGGATGTTTTTGTGCAGCTGTTGCAAGACAGGTTTGAGGACCCTGCAGCAGCCTGGCATGTGGAGATCTGCATCCACTCCCTACAGCAGGGCAAGTGGCCAGTGGCAGAGTACATCCAAGACTTCCATGGCCTGGTGGCTCACCTGAGAGATTGGCCCTCCACCCGATCCCTGGTTAAAATGTTCATGCACCACATCTATCGATTGCACAGAGTCCCGAAGTGCATCATTTATGTGCAGTTCACATAAACTTTTTTGGCGTGAATTCCTCAACTATAGACTACTCACAAGGAATAAACTCCACCCATCATCTGAGTACCAATGGAACCTGTGAATGAGAGAACTCTGTTCTGGAGCAGTACCTACGGTGTTATGTTAATTATCAATAGACCAATTGTGCCAAGCTTCTGCTTTCACAGAAGTAGCATACAATAACTCTATACATAGTAGTACAGGATTTACCCCTTTCCGGGTAGCTAGTGGAGTGGAATTTGTGCCCATGCCAGAAATTCCTCGGGGCCAACCATCCAATATATTACAGGGGGGAAAGATACCTCATAGTGGAAAGAAGCCAATATTGTGCTACTACTGAAAGAAGGTCAAGATGTTACGAAGATAAAGAATTACAGGGGTTTTAGTGGGTTTTAAAATAAACAGACAGAAAACAACAATGCTTTCTAAGAATATGGCCCCATAGGACTGTGATATATTGAGTATAAAGTCTGGATTTAGGGTTGAGAAAAAGGTGAAATATTTGAGAGTCATATTGACAAATACAAAACAAAACTGTTCAAAATAACTATGTGCCTCTCTGGAACGATATTAAAAAGAACTTATTAAGATGGGATAAACTGCATTTATCACTATTGGGTAGAATTTATGTAATCAAGATGAATGTCTTACCAAAGATGCTTTTTTTGTTTCAGATGTTACCAATACTTGCAACTGGTCCTTCATTTAAACTTTGGCAGAGGGTTATTTCTAAGTTTATATGGCAAGGGAAAAAACCCAAGAATTAGATATAAGCTACTGCAAGATGCTAAGAGGAGACGAGGTTTGGGTTTACCAGATTTGAAACTGTATTTCAATGCTTGTTGTTTGGTCTGGCTAAAAGAATGGGTGAATAAGAGGCTACTTGATTTAGATGGTCATGAATTAAGATTTAGATGGCACAGTATTTATGGTATGATAAGATTAAAGTAAATGTTGATTTTAACAGCCACTTTGTTAGACGTGCCATTCTAAGAGTTTGGAATAAATATAAAACAAGGTTTTCTCTTTGGGTGTCCCCTCAGGAAGCTTTTTTAAGAAAAGAAATGGGGGCAAAGCCAGACTGGTGGACCTATGGTAAAATAATATCATTTAATCCTGGTGATCCTATCCTCAAACTTAAGGAAGAGCTAGAATCAGAAGGACATGTCTGCCATTAGTTTATGTATTTACAATTGAAAGAAAGATTTAAATTAGATAAAGAGACTTATGGATTTGAATTTGTTAAAAATGAATTGGAAATCCTACTGTGCGGTAGTGATGAACTTATTATTGCTAAGGTTTATAAAACATTATTGAATTTGAATTTGGAAAATGAATATGTAAAACATTATATGATTCAGTGGGCAAGCAACTTTGGATATAATGTAAAGCTTGAACAATGGTAGAATATGTGGACAAAAGGTTTAAAATTTACACTAAATTACAATTTAAAAGAAAAAATTTATAAGATGATCTATCATTGGTATTTAACACCAGATAAATTATCAAGAATGTATAAAGATATTTCAAATGAATGCTGGAAATGTAAATGTAAAGAAGGGACTTTTTATGATGGACATATGATAAAGAAAAGAAATATTGGAGTAGGATTTATATTTTAATACAGAAGATTCTAAATGTGAATATAAAAATAAAACCAGAAACTTTTCTTTTGGGTTTAATGGAAAAAGACTTGGAAATTCTTTTTGGAACTTTGATGTTATATATTTGACGGCAGCAAGATCACTTTATGCACAAAAATAGAAGGACACTTCGATCCCCACAAATGGACGAATGGCTGCAAAAGTTGATGGAGTTAGTAGAGATGGCTAAATGGACTGCTTTGATAAAAGAAAAAAAAACATAAGTACTTTTGTTACTACTTAGAAACCACTTATGGACTTTGTATTTGAAGTGGAAAAAAATGAAACTTTGATTTTGGGTTTTACCAAGTAGATAGATCTGTTGATATAGAAATGGCTAGTTTTTACTATTATATAACAAGAAAAAGTTGAGATTTGATATTACTTTCTTATTTTACTGCACCAAAGGGAGTCAGAAGTCAACACCTTTTATTTCTTTTTTCCTTCTTTTCTACACTCTTCCCTTCCCTTTCCCCTCTCCTATTTTTCCTATTATTTTGTTTTTGTATTTTATACGATAAACTAATAAAAAAGAAAATCTAAAAAAAAACCCAGCTGACTCAGCTTCAGTGTTGCACCTGCTTTCAGTTCCCAGTTTGCCAAATAGAAACTGGAGGAGGATTGGTAAATTCCTAGGGAGGGGAGAGAGCTGAGGAATGCATGTGAGCCTTCTGTTGTCTAAGAAAGTTTACACCTCAAGGTTGTATCTTGTGAACTGTTCAATTGATGACTGTCTTCCCAAAACAAAAGGACTACATTGGATTGGTGAACAATGAACTGTGGGTGGCCCATAGGGAGGAAAAGGGAACTGACTTTGCTTCTGCTGTGCCTAAATGGATCTTTCAATAAAGTTTTACTCTTGATAACCATTACGTGCCAGGAGTTTATTTTTTTGGAATGTGCCAAATGGGATGGTTGACACTGTTGGAAGTCAGCATCCACCCACCCTCCTAGAGAAGGAAATATTTTGGTGGGGATATTAAAAAGGACAGAATATTATATTTTCCCAAAAGAATAATAGAAAATCTTAGGCAGAACCCCACCCCCCAGTCTCCCTCCCCCAAGCAGAAAGCAAGCAGGCCAGCTTTTAGAAATGTAGATTTGATCATCTTTTCAGAAAGACTGGAGCCAGGAAGCTTGGAGCTGATGGGATTAGAAGGACAAAGATCCCTAGAACCAACAACCCTCACCAAAAAATCCAACACAGGACATAGCCATCAGCCCCAGCCCCAGGAAAGCAGGATATGACTTTTAGGACATAAGAGGATTAACCTACCACCATCAGAATACCAAAAAGGACACACTCAAAAGCTCAGGTCAAAGTTCATACCACAGGAACAGGAAACAACTCCAAACACAAAAAACTACAACCTTCTTTCCTAAAGCAGTCTCCATTTCATTTATTCCCAGCTTGGACTGGACCCTGATGAAGACTTTTTCTTTCAACAGCACTATCATATTATACAGAGAATACTATGTGACAAGCAATCACAGAATACTTATTCTGTTCAAGCAGAGGCTAGTGAGCCACTCTTAGAGAGGATTTAATTTAGATTCCTGCACTCAATATAGCTGCACTCAGTGGCTAAATAGCCTTCTCAGCTGTTACAATTCTGCTTAAAGAAAAATAATAAAAAAGAAACATATACATAGCAGAAAATGTTCCATTTAAAAATAAGAAAAAAGGAGATACAACCAGGGCTTTTTTTCTCATAGAATGCTCAGAACGGAGTTCCGGCACCTTTTTTTGATGGATTTTTTCAACTTTTGCACAAGCTGTGCTACTCCCTCTACTGGCTTTCAAAAGCCGATAGGAATTGCGGCTGAGCATGCCAAAAGACCCGGCCGGCAAATGTTGTACATGCAAGTTGTCTGCAACAAAGGCGAGTTGGCAGGAACTTTGCACCCCTCCCTGCTGCCCAACTACACCATCTCCTACTTGTAAATAAGAGAGGACCAGAAGTGGGAGGTGGGGAGCAGCACTTAATTCTGCCCTGCCGAAAAAGCGGAGTCCATGTGCACTCCTGCCTCGTGCTCACCCCTGTCACCCAGGCTCTCCATGTCATGCTGCAGCATGGAGCACCTGGCATCAAAGCATGGAAAACATATGCACGCCTGCCTCATGCTCACCTCATGTCAGCCAGGCTGACCACAAGTCAGAAGGAGAAAACGCAATGGCAAAGAAACCCCCTCCTCAAATAACTCACATTTCTCAAGTCCACCCTGCCCTCTGCAAGACCCTTGGCCCAATGGGGAGGCGAGGCCTGGCAGACATGATTTCCCTCTTTACCTCTTTTTAACGATAGTCTTGAAGATACCTGGAGGAGACAGGAGTGGCAATGCCATGGTGCTGTGGGAGCCGTGAGGCCCGCTCTACATGGCAGGGCTGTGCGGGGCGGGTGGACGCGGTGCTGGTGGGGCGGCTGTGGGTGCTCGGCACAGGGGTGGCATGCATGGGGCATGGCAGGCAGCTGACCTTCCACGGGCTGGGCCAGCTGGTGGCCTACCTGGTGCTGGACCTGCGCCGCCGCCTCCTCACTCTGCGCACCTACATGGCCACCTTGGAGTGCCTGGCCTGTGATGCCTGCCACTGCCTCAGCCTGCCCACTGCCCTCACCCTCCCACCACCCCACACTGGCATCTGGCTCGGTGACTGCAAGCTTTGCGCCATCGGTGTGCTTTGCGGGAGACACATCACCTCACACGGATTGGCCCTGAACTGCTCACTGACTTAACCTGGTTTGACCATATCATCCCGTATGGCCTGGAGGGGCTGGGGGTCACCACCCTCAGCCAGGAACTGTGTCTCATGGCTACTATTTTAGTGGTTATCTGAATTCTTGCAGATTTTGTACGTCTACCTAAAGTGGTAATCTTAAGCATTTTTTTCATAAATTACTTAAGGATATGCAACTATATTTTCTCATATTTATCTAATGTTACTTTTGCATCTACTTTTTTCAATCCATTTTCTTTCTGTCATTAATTCCCCAAGAATAAGAAATGTAAATTGTAAGCTCCTCATAGCACAGTTCTATATCATTGTTAAAATACACTGGGCAATTATGGACATATTCATTCATATTCATAAATAGATTGAATTGTAACACTTTCCCCTTCACCTATGCCTGTTCTCCTGTGTGTATAATTTGAACATAGCCAGGCCATTTTTTATCAGCAGTTGTAAAGAAATAGAAACAAAATGTTTAACTTATGTATTAATAACAATTTCTTTGCAATTCATTATCTTGTCAGTAACATGACTCCATCAATTAAACACATATATGTTGAAGGCAGCATATGCACTTGTATTAGACATCTATTATCTCCCACTGCTAGTCCTTCGAAAAGGAACTCAATATATGTCATACTATATATGCAAAAGTTGTCTCCTCTATTAAAGTGCAACACATCATTTTCCAAGTAGACAAAAAAAATATTCCAACTTTACTATACCCACCTGCAGTATATAAACATGGGGAGGGGCTATCCCACAATTTTTCACTCCTATGGCAGCCTACTATGCTGTCTTCATGATAAATTTGATAAAACAGACTTTAGTGTTCTAAGTTCATCATGAACTAAGTCTGATGAAAATAACTATTTTGGCAGGGATGAATTAATAGCATGCATTTTGGGTTATAGGAGCATCTCATTCACTTGAACCAATGTTATCATATCTTTAAAATGGTATGTACAAGCCACCAATAATGTGGTTGCTAATATAGGTAGGTCCGGCTTATGAGCTGTTTGTATTTAAGGAGATGCTCACAACAAATTCTAGTTTATTTGGTGAATGCCTGAAAGATGCATTACTTCATCTAAGCCAAAAACAGATGAAAAAACTAAAGGCAATTATGAATTAAATTTAGCTCAAATCTCAAAGATTTGCTGGACGAGAACTGGACAAAACTTTGGAATTTACTATGAACATTTGCCTTAAATACAATAAATTAAATTTATGTTAAGAATTGAATATATAATTTTTAATTATATAAATAAATATATAAATAAAATTATATAAATAAAAGATTAACAAGATGAGAGTTCTGGCACCTTTTTTTTTTTTTAGAAAAAAAGCACTGGATACGATTAACATTGTGAGTGCCTTCATGCCCACAAGAGATCTAAATCTAGCCCATCTTGAATTCCATTGACCCTTATCTACTGCCAATTTGCTTTGACTGTTAGTGGTTCAGATTCTTGTAGAAAATGTTAGCGTGCACTAAACCTTTGTTCATTTGAACTGCTGTGGCTCCTGATTTCTTATGCTTGACACCAGATATATTGTCCCAGCAAGAAGAGAAATGAGAGAAAAAACCCAAAGATTTTAATAAGTTGTTTTAATAAAATTTGGAACTAATATCTTTTATGTTTCAACATATAAATCCCACCTACTGGTTCCTCTATTACTTGATAATTAAAATGCCTTAAAAGTATCTGCCTACAATTATCACATTTCAGCAGTGCTTTTTTTGTAAAAGAAAAAGGTGCCGGAACTCACACATGTCATACAACCCGCCTTGCCTACCCTACAAGGTTCCATCCCAAAAAGGTGCTGGAACTCCGTTCTGAGCATTCTATGAGAAAAAAAGCCCTACATTTCAGTCTCCACAACCTTTTGTGTCCTGAGTGGATCTATAAATTCAGAGTAACTTGCAACTAAGAATTTGAGGACTGGAGCTGTAATCTGGTTTGGGGGTTTTTTAGGTTCAGTTAATTGACCAGAAAAATTGATAAAAGTAAAGGATATAAAAGATAAGAAGGCTGGCAGTCAGTAAAGTCCTATTATGAGGAGTGCAGTAAGGTTAAAGAACAAATGAAATTATAAACCATCAAGATTTGTAATGTAATGTCTTTGCTACATAAATCAACCTGAAATTCCAGTGGTCTAGAATAGGCTGTATATTTAGAGGATTGTTGTTTGTTCAATACTGTATATATTTATATTTATTTAATAGATTTCTATCTCACCTATCTCACCTAAGCCCTCTGAGGGGTTTACAACAACATAATAAAACAATACATGAATAAAAGCACACATTAAAAATGAAATTAGGAACAAAGTTAAAACATACAAGTAAAAAATGAAAATCAAAATTAAAAAATCATTAAATTACAGTGTTTGATCCATGTTTGCAATATAATCTGAAATATTTAAAATGTTCTAACAGCTATTTAGTATAAAAAGTAAATATGGACATTTTAAGTCCAATAATGTGGTGGTCCTCAACAGGGATTTTTTTGTCATAGAACGCTCAGAACAGAGTACCGGCACCTTTTTTGGATGGAACCTTGTTGGGTAGGCAAGGTAGGTTGTATGACATGTGTGAGTTCCGGCACCTTTTTCTTTTACAAAAAAAGCACTGGTCCTCAACCTTTTCAGCTTTATGGACCAGCGGGGAGGTGTAGGGGATGGTTCCACACAAGTGGTGGGCAAGCACTCACATGAAGCTCCATTTGCATAAGCAGTGGGCACACTGCTCACACAAATGGAGCTTAGCATGCACATGTGCTCACCCGCTGCTCGTGCAAGTGGAGCTGCGCACACGAACATACTTGCCTGCCACTTCTGCAGTCTGATTCCGAACGGGTTGTGGTCTGGTACTGGGCTGCAGCCTGCGAGTTGGGGACCCCTGCAATACAGCATATAGTATCAGAGAACCTACAAGGTTTCATTGTTACTCATTTTCACCTTCATATCAGATTTCAATCCCAATGAAAAAGCCCTCAGGTTTTATCTGTATGGGTCAGGTGTGTCAATGACAATAATTGTAACACTTAACATGACACACTCCATAAATTCAAAGCACTCTGCAGACATTATCTGAAGACTTTATTTAACAATTAAGAGAAAAATCTCTTTCTCGCAAAAAAAATAAAAATAAAATAAAGCAGATGGATATGATAATTTGTTGCTAGTGTTGTTCTCTCTCTATTTTTATTGGAGATGCTGACGCTCCAAGTACTGTAAGATGGTTAATGTTCTGCTACTACAGCAGCTAACTTCACTCTAACTTCTTTTTGAAGGGGGGGGGGTAGAGATGAATCATTTGTTATGAGCATGTGTTGACTATTCTAATATTGGTATCATATTGACACCCACCCACCCACTCAACTTGAATGCTACAAAGAAAGTTAATGAGCGCTACCAAACCTTGTAAACTTTACCTCTGTGGGCAAGTACTTGTTCATCCAAATCCTCCAAAAGTCTCATATTTAAGACATATTCATTTGGGATTGGGAGAAAAAAGTTTATTTTATTTATCTGGAAAGGACTGTAATCATTATAAGGCTTATAAAATAATACCAAGCCTTGTCTTTTTTGAAGAGGTTGTTGGTGCTCTATGAGCTCAGTTCTTTTCTTGCAGTCATTTCATCATTCAAACTAGATAACATCATCAGTTCTAGTAAGGGAAAGGTGTTTATATTCTAATGGCTTGTTCTGTCAGTGTTGGTAGGAATGGTCTTGGAGGTTTTTTTAGTTGGGTTGTTTACTGTTATACTGTTTACTGTTATACCTTAATTGGGGTATTATTTACTTCTTGATTGTTGGCACAGATGAGTGTAGATTAACACCAAATTAACATTTGATCTGATATTAACATGGTGTAAATCGATGCTCATTTGTGTCAACAATCAGACTATAGGTCTCAATGTAGGCCTGCTATACAAATAAGGCCTACATATCCAAATAAGGTTGTGCATATTTTCTGCTATACATGATTTGATAGGGTATACCAGGCCAATATTGAGACCCTAGGTGTGTAAACTTATTTGGATAAAAAAAAGGACTTTCATGTATTTTGATCTAGTTCTTATAGGTTTAAAAATGCAATGTGCTTTATGCAGGCTGCTTTTAAATATCATTTGGAAATGTCATCTGATTCTTAGTACATGTTTTTTAAGTTACTGTCACTTGAAAGCTCTGGAGCATTGGGTTCTCAACATTTGGAACCTTAATTATATCAGCTATTGGCACTCTGAGATTAGCAGAGTTATGCCTGCTAGCAGGACCAATGGATGTCAAACTGCCGGCCTGCGGGCCAGATGTGTCATGCAGAAGCCACGCCCACCCCATTGCCGGCAATGGCAAAACGGTCCCGATACATTGCGTGACATCATGTGATGTCGAGTGTTTGACATGTCTGATAGAGCAATGGACTGAAGAGTTCCAAATTCCTTCTTAAGGTAGTCTCTTTATCTTGACCTCTTTGAATAAAGAATACCCAAAGGAGGAAAGCCTGTCAGTAGAAAAGAATATGTGTAGCTCAGGACTGAATTATAGAGTGGAACTCTCTGAGCTGGTTGTTTTTTGCAGACATTTCATTACTTGACTAGGTAATATAATCAGTGCTAGAGAGTAGAGGGGTTGCTCCCTGTTTATATACAGTAGCTTGCCCTTTCAGGGTTGGTGGGGGTGTGATTTTCTCCTTGGTAGTTCCTTGATTATAGTTTTCTGCTTGGTTGTTTGTCTGGTATTAATCACTGTTTACCTGGCTGAAAGGGATGTGTTCTGGTCTTTTTGTTTCCTTCTTAGCTTTCTTTATTGTCTCTTTTGAATGGTGTGTGTGCTGTTTCAAGCAGAGATGTGATTGCTGGTTCCACGTGAGACAGCCAGAATAAAACTCAAATGGATGGGATGAACAAATTATTTTATTCACAGGCATCCTTAGTCAATAACTCAGGGTTACAGCAAAGGTTCTTCCAGAATGAAGGTCATAATCTGGACCCATCTCATCAGGTAAAAGAATGATGAACTTTCCATTCTGTGCAAGGTTACATGTTGAAACGGAGCTTGTTATCACCCAGCCACATGGCTAGGGTCCATGTAGAGAGAGGACAAAAGCCCTGGCACCAAGCCAGGAAATCCTGCCATAAACTATGAAGCTCCACGCACTTAACTAGGTAAGCATGGTATTCACTGAACAGCTATACTACAATACCCATAAACCATCTCTTGAGGAAATAGAGTTTAACCCTGTAAATGCTACATGTTCCTACATGCAATGCTGCTAAGGATGCTGTATTAACCCTGTAAATGCTAAATACACTAACACAGTTCTTAATTCCTAAACTAGATATAAAATGGAGCAGTTGAATATATACTGGTCCAGCACAGTGTGATTTCTCTATGACTATTATTGGCTGATTTGTCAGGCATCCAGGAATTTCCTAATGTTTTGGGATTTTACTTGCTCTGGGATGCTCATACCGAGGAATCCATGGAGGAGAAGCCTTCATACAGTATATAGAAAGATATGTGTACTGGCTTTTATATAAGTAATGAACCTGAGAGAAAAGAATGTTGCTTACCCTTTCTTCTTACTGAGAGAATATTTGTGCCAAATATGTGAGTATTTATAGAAAGGTGGTCTTGTCAGAAGAAACACATGATTTTGGGAAATGCCCAGCCAGGCAGGGAGGAGGAATCAAGTGGGGAATTAGTTTGGAATAGTTGTGCAGCCACAAGAGGTCCAGGATTGACAACCCTCTCCCAAGCTCCATAGAACCTTATCTAGATGTTTCCAAGGAAAGACAGCAGTGTGAGGAGGTTCCTGTATTAGAAGCGGGATACAACAAACCTGTTAGCTTGAACTCTACACATGTGGATCTGGTCGCTTGCACTTGACACATGATAAGTCTTCCAAGTTTTATGTAATTTTGGAATAAGCTTAACCACCAAAATATTTTGCATTCAAACAATTTCTTTCCCACTTTTTCTACTTTCTGCAGCTCTTCCAACTGAGTTATCCCACTAATAAATCATCACAGGACAAAAAGAGACACCCTGGACTCAGTTCGATTTGCCTGAAGTCTCATACATGGTTGGGAATCCAGGGAAAGAATAGGTTCCTTCTCCTTCTAAGCCTGTATCTTAGACACCTCACATTGAAGATCCTTCTAGCTTCCCACCTAACCCATCTTATTCCTGCCAAGCTTGCAGGATAGCTGAGGGATAGTGGAATGATATACAGAATCACAAAGCACAGAAGTTCAAGGCCAGATTTCTGGGAATAAAGATTTACTCAGGAGTTGCATAGGATGCCATTTTCTATGAATTTGTGTAGAGTGTTATTCCTACATATAGGTTTTGAATGGTGTGAACAATGTTAATTTTCATTGCCTTGATTCAATTTATTTCTTTGGCTTGCTGAACTTCACTCTGGGTAAATTAATCTCTGTGTCTGTTATTTTATGCCTGTTTTTTGACTGTTGCACTAGATTTATGGCTAGTCTTATTGATTTTTCTGTCCTATATTCTCCTCTACAGGAGGTGCCCTCCTGTAGTGCCCTCCTCTTAGCAAGCTATATATTTGAGTTGCTCCCGTTATGGTGGACACCAATTTACTACTATCTGAGAATATGCAATACTTACACTTTTTACTAATTGTGGATGTCTGTAGGGGACAAGTGACATCAAGTGAATCCTAACATTAGCACAAAGTGACATAAATTATGTAATTTATGTCAGCCTTGATTGGAAAAAAAATCACATTATTTGTGTCTTACATGATGATGTCATGACATGCATAAAGTAAACATGACCAGTATCAGATGACTATGTTGATAACTCTCTTTTAGGTAGATGTCAACCTACCCATAACACTCGAATTTAGGTTGTTTATCAAAACTAATATCTGCTATTTAAGGAGAGAATGAACTTGATAGGTGCTAATAATAGCTTGGATAGTATGTGTACTTTTAAAAACAATATTGCTGAGTAGCATTTGGGGAGACTTTTTAATATTCTTTGTTGTGTGGATTCAGTAAACAAAACAATTAAAAACTATCTCATTACTCTGTATATATACACCACCACTGATGCAAAGGCCAAACACTGAAAAATTGGGTCGTTATTATATCTGCCTCCATCACATCTCAGAACAACCACTACTGTCTAATGAGTTAAGAAATAGACTATTTTGGAGGGGGGAATAAATCTCTTGCACACAAGTATATAGTACTATCAGAAATCAAACTCTTTTTGAAACTATTTGTATCAGGAGGCTTTGAAGATATGGACAGTTCATTCCTATATAGTGAACTTAGCATGGTAGAAGCCTCTTCCATTTTTCCATCTGCTAAATGTAGATCGTTATGATGCCACACTGTGGTTAAGTAACTTCATGTTTTTGTAATCAGTTCTATATATCAAACTCAAATAAGTTTTTTTTTAAATTGCTAAAAGCCAAACGTTTTTAGAACAGTCTGATGTTTATAACATGAGCCAAAATATTCTGAATGGCCATGGCACGAAGTTTAGCTTTATGAAAACAGAAAGTTGTCAACTGGGAATATGTGAGAAGTTTTGTATAACTTGCAACATTCTCTTTCAGTGTTTTATATGGATGAAGAAAACTGACAGGCTAATTCCTACTCTGTCCTGCAAACCATACTTCTCTTTACAAGTATTCTGGTAGAACCAGGCTGAGGAGAAATTTTTAATTGGGGTTTTAATTGTGTACAGGGTCAATTTAATATTTTTTAATATGGTTTTAACTTTTGTATGTTGGATTTTTTAATTCCCTGTAAACCGCCCTGAGTCCTCAGGGAAAGGGCGGTATACAAATGCAACTAAATAAATAAATAAATAAATAAATAAACACATATAGCCTTTTTTTGAAGAGGAAAACAAAATAAAAATTGAATAGTTCTGTTTTTGATACTCTTTTGGTGTCCTCACCGAGTAGCTAGTAAACTTAAAAAAAAAATTATTTTAAACATCACTAAAGAAGTCTTAGTCAGAAACTTTCACCAGTTTCAGCACATTTTGGGCATTGAGCTTTTCCTGACACCATCTCTACAGTTCTGGGCTTCTTATTAGCATTCTTTCTTACTGCTAAGCTTTCTGTGCAGCTACATTGATTTATTTTACTTTCTTTTGTTTTCTGCCTCTCTTTGGAATTATTTGTAATTCAAGTTTAGTTTCCATTAAAATCAAGATTTCTACCCTTGCCTAATCACATTCCTTGAATGTTCCTACTATTTCCATCTACTTCCCCAATTAAAATGGAATTAAAGGTGCTTAAACAAGATGGGGGCAAAGCTGCAATGTTCACATTTCTTAACTTTATAGATAAACATCTCCTAGGCGGAATGGGACAGCTCACCGCAGACAACTCACCTCAGCCAACTTTTCACAGTCAACATGTAGTTCTCGACTTAAAACAGTTCATTTAGTGACCATTCACTAAAAGTGACTTATGACCATTTTTCACAGTTACAATCTTTGTAGCATCCCCATGTTGAAAAATAATGTAAAATCCCATCAAATTACAAGACGCGGTGACAGCATCAAATGCATAATTTTTAATAAAGTAATATTGGTAAACACAATGACCATTTTTCACACTTATGACCTTTGTAGCAGCCCCATGATCATGTGATCAAAATTCAGATGCTTGGCAACTGGTTCATACTTATGACCATTGCTGTGTCCCAAGGTCATGTGATCATCTTTTGCAACCTTTTGACAAGCAAAGCCAATGGGGAAGCCAGATTCACTTAACAACCAGGTTACTAACTTATCAGTAGTAGTGATTTACTTAACAACTGTGCAAGAGAGGTCCTAAAATGGGGCAAATCTCACTTAACAAATGTCTCACTTAACAACAGAAATTTGGGCTCAACTGTGGTCATAAGTCAAGGACTACCTGTATTCTATACTCATATGGATTAAGCCATTGTAAAATGATGTAGTCAAGCCATTTTAACAAGCAGAGAGGAAAGGCAATGTGGCTTATGTTCTATTTTCTTCAATATTATCTTCCACGAATGGTATTGATCTAATTTAGGGCAGCTTAATATTCAAATAACCTTTAATTCCGTATTTTCTTTCATGTATGTAGGAGTTACTACCAGGTTTGTTTTAATAGATGAATGGATGGATGAAGAGATAGAGATGTGAGCAGAAGGTTAACTACCCAACACCGTATTATCTCTTCTGTTGTAGAATTTTGAATTGATTTGGATGGCCATAATTTTTATTTCTTTTGGTATATGCATCTTTTGCATATGCACAATCTATAGACTTGTAATCAGGCATGCAAAGCTTTTATTAGCTCCAAGTGGACAGACATATAATATTCTGGTTAAAATGTGCTTGCACTAATATCACAAAGTTATAACCTTTCTCCTCCCACCTCCACTACCAAAAGTTTTAATTGATGCCACTAGGAGTTATATTTTCCTTGTTTTTAACTGCATAGTTAATGAGAATTTATATCCAAGTTCACAGCATAGAAAGAACAACATTTCTCTTCACATGCCACAGTACCTGTAATGTATTGGCCATAACTGTTTTAATCACTTGCTTAATGTCTGATTACTTGTTTAATGTTTGACCTAGATTCTGTGTTATGTAACTGTTACTGAAAGCCAGACTGGCTGTCTCCAAGCTGATAATGAGGCTTGGGCAGGAAACTGTTTCTTTAAACTTATTGGTTGCCACCTAGTGGCTAACAGTATAAATAGCTGTGCACCAGCCGTTATGGCTGCTTCTGTTCTGAGTTAATAAACTTGTTTGCTGTTTCAACACTTCATCTCGCTTAATGCCTAAAGAACCGAATATGTTATCACTGTGAGTTGTGGTGGGGGGAGAGCAAGAAGGGAGACTCAGCCAATCTCAATGTATACATGGTTGACAATAAAGATTCATTCATTCATTCATTCATTCATTCATTCATTCATTCATTCATTCATTCATTCATATGACAGTGGTGACGAAGGTGGGGTGTGCTGCTTCATCGTAAGAGCCTGAAGTCACTAGGAGGTGAGGCCAGGACAGAGCCTGGCAGTAACTTTATTCCCCCCCCCCTTGGTCTGCCAGTAAGCCATGCTGGAGACCACCACGCCCTAGGGCCAACGCAGAAGCCAGCAGCACAAGGCAATGTGAGGAACAAGCAACGCAAGCAACTCACTATGGTGAAAGTAGGAAAGCTCAAAGAATTCGACGTGACACACCCAGAGAGGTGGGCATCCTACCACTTCAGAATTCCAGTCCTTCCTCAGGGCAAATCTCATAAGGCACACTCAGTCAGCTCCCTTTCACCCGGCCTTGAATGGCCAAGTGGAACACATGGTCTGCACAACCAAGGAATCCCTGAAACAGATTGTCACAGGGGATTGGCACCACAGACTGACAGATTTCCTGCTTTCCCAATGCACAACTCCCTACACAGCCATGGGCAGAAGCCCAGCCGAGCTACAATGGGGCCAATGCTTGATCACCAAGCTGGACAGGCTACACCCTGACCGAGTTGCCTCAGACTCTGCACAGCCAAAGGCACCCAGAAGTCTTCAGGTTGGTGACCAGGTTTGGACCTGGAATTACAAGCAAGGGGCTTTGTGGGTGGCAGCAGTGGTTGTTAAGGTGACAGGACCACTCTTGTACGAGGTGGTCCTGGAAGATGGGCGAGTCATTCGCTGGCACATTGACCAGCTGCATCGAAGGCTGGCAAAGCAGTCACCAGCTCAGGACTTTCAAGAGGGCTGCACACAGGGCCCACAGGACTGTGGTCCAACAGAGGAGCTTGCACACTCTGACAGAACATTTTCTTAAGGAGACGTGGGAATGGCTGTAGGAGAGTTTTCCCTGGACACACAGAATGTACCTGCTGAACAGGGCCAACAAACTGAGCTGAGAGACAGGCCTGCAGACCTTGCTACACAATTGGACTTTGGTTTGGGCCGACCGCGACAAGCCAGCCAAAGGGACTCGAGGCAAACCGACTACCCTGGACCTCAGAACCTGGGTCTACCCAGCTTGGCAGGCAAGCAGGTAGACCAGGAGATCCCTGCAACCCTTAGATGTTCAGAACGGTCAAGAAGTCTGCCTAAATATCTGCAAGACTATGTAAAGCAATTGAGGGTTTGAGCTATCTAGGGGGAAGGGGTGTAATGTATTGGCCATTACTGTGGTGGGTCTTATTACAGGTGGGGATGAGACAGCATATAGGGCGGAGGTACAAAAACTATCCATATGGTGTAGTAACAACAACTTGCACCTAAACATTGGTAAGACGAAAGAGATGGTGTTAGACTTCCGGAGAAAAAAGGAGGAAACTGCCCCACTTTACATCGGGGAGGACTGTGTGGAGAGAGTTTCCTCCTTTAAATTTCTGGGAGTCTACCTCTGTGAAGATCTGACCTGGAAAGTTAACACAACCCAGGTGGCTAGAAAGGCCCAACAGAGGCTTCACTTTCTTAGGGTCTTGCGGAAGAACAGGGTAGAACAACGGCTAATGACCCTCTTTTACCGGTCTACTATAGAGAGCATCCTCTCGTATGGTATTGTGGTTTGGTATGCTGGTCTGACAGCTGTGGAAAGGAAAGTATTACAGAGGGTAGTGAGCACAGCACAAGACATTGTGGGCTGTTCCCTGACACCACTGGATGACATCACCAGGGCTCGTTGCCTTGGAAGAGTGAGGAAGATTCTCAGGGATGACTCACACCCTGGACGGTATCTCTTTACTCTCCTACCATCTGGTAGGAGATATAGGAATATAGCCAGCCGTACCAACAGGCTGAAAAATATCTTTTATCCGTGGGCTGTTAGGCTTTTAAATGGGACATAATCTCTGTGAATTTATGCAGAATTGACTTGGGAGGCTGGTGTATGGTGTAGTTGGTTCACATGGTGTGGTAGGATGGAGGGTTTGTTGTCACTGTGTATTGGGGGGAGAGAGCACGGGGGGAGGCTCAGCTAATCTCAATGTACACATGTTGTACTTTGACAATAAAGGTTTATTATTTATTATTATAACTGTTTTAATCACTTGCTTAATGTCTGATCACTTGCTTAATGTTTGACCTAGATTCTGTGTTATGTAACGGTTACTGAAAGCCAGATTGGCTGTCTCCAAGCTGATAATGAGGTTTGGGCGGGAAACTGTTTCTTTAAACCTATTGGTTGCCGCCTAAGTGGCTAACAGTATAAATAGCTATGCATCAGCCATTATGGCTGCTTCTGTTAATAAACTTGTTTGCTGTTTCAACACTTTGTCTCGCTTAATGCCTAAAGAACCAAATATATAACAGTACCAATAGAAATTATTCATCCAACTCTGTGCCCAGAATAATCTGTGATTAGGCACTTAATTCTTTACTCATTCCACAGGAAATATTTTATGAAAATATATGTTCATTCCGTAAGGAATTAATACATCAAAGTCTGTAGAAAATATCTGGTTATTCTCCTTTAACTTTCTAGCACAGTCAGTAACGTTCTTACATAATTCAAAGCTAAACAGCTTGTGGGTGAAGCCAGGACATTCAGAACAGACAGAAAAGCTGAGTCACTCTGACTGTATAACTCTTTGTCACATTTTTAACAATGCTCTTTAAGAATCTATTTTGTTCTTCAGAGGAGGACAGTTTCGTTTTACAGGTAAAACTGTTCTTAGTTACAAGGGCACTGGAAAAGGCAATTTATGACCAGTCCTTACACTTATGACCATTGCAATGTCCCAGTAGTCACATGATCAAAATTCAGGGACTTGGCAACTGGCATGTATTTGCAACAGTTGCACATCCAAGGACCATGTGATCATCATTTGCAAACATTCCAGAGGCCTTCCAATAAGCAGAATCAATGGGGGAAACCAGCTTCATTTAACAACTATGTGATTCACTTAACGTCCATGAATGACCATGCTCACCCTTATGATACTAGCATGGCAATCTAAAGCTGTATATTTCAGCTTCATAATCTTTTACAGCTATAATATTTTTCTTCATCACTTGAAGACATAAATTGTCTTTTGTATTGTTTTATAATGTTTATATCATTGTCAGCCATTTGAGATCGACCAAGTCAGGAAACAGCACAAGAAATATATAAATATTTTATTGTTTTAGGGTATAATAACAGACTTTCCCTCTGATTAGACTCAAGGTGAGCTATTCTGAATATCTTTCTCATGCCTCCTCATTTCTCAGGATAATTATCTCCTCTTTTCTTTTTCATTTTGCCTTAAATGAGAGTTTATGTATGCATTCCTCTACAAGTATTCCCCAAGATGGTCAGCAAATAAACACATATTCTCATATATTGATGATATATAGGTAGCCAGTGCAAATATTAAAGGATCTATGCAATAAGATCTCATATCACTAAACAAATTAACATTTTTATAGCTGCATCTAGTGGACCAGTATTAGTCTGTGGCCCGTTAGGAACAGGCGAGCATGCGAAGCTCCATTTGCACGGGTGCAAGAAACCAACGCTTACTTCCCCCCACACCTCCGCCACCTGCCCCTGCTGATCCACAGAGGCAGCAAGGTTGGGGACCACTGCTCTAGCACCTTCCCTGATAAAGTAGAATGAAGGAATACCGTTAGATTATATTCTTCACCTTTACTTTAACACACAAACTAGGTCAACAGATCTTCATGAATTACTGCCTACAGTACCCACCAGTTGCAGAAGCTGACAGATAATAGGTTTAAAAGAATAGTGTTAGATCAAACAAGACTTTACATGCATATTTTGAGGTCTTCCAGCCCCTCAACTAGATTATTGTTTTTATTCCTGTCAAGTAGATTTTTTTTCCTTTTTAAGTAGGCTTTTCCTTTCAAGCAACATTAAATTGATAACACAGCCTTGACTCTAAGAAATGGCTATTCTTACAGCACTCTGAAGACCTGATGAGACTGCTCTTGTATTTGTTCTTGAGAGCTGATATATGAGAAGAGAGATTTGGAAATCACAGAAAGATTTAAGATAGGATTAGAGGGATTATCATGAGAACCAGATGAGGCGTGTTCCTCTGATAATATTCAGGCTGCTTCTGGATTACTCCAGGTTTCCTCCAGGCTTTCTATGAAGTCTCTTTTTCTGAAAAGATGTTAGTAAAATCAAAACTATGCCTGATATACTTAATAATCATATGAATGCAAATTAGCAGTCCTTAAAAATCTATACAGATTTTCTACACTGTGGATCCTGTATCCAAGACTTTTCCTTAGTGTACCAATATTATTATTTTTAATAAAAATTACAGGGGTTAGGATCCATATCAAATTTCTTAAAAAAAAACACAGGATGTACCTGTCAGCCCACATCTTTGCTTGCTTGCCAGCTTGCTGCCAGCTGCCATGGAAACAGTGGGAGGGGGAGCAATGGGCACTTGGGGAGGGAAGCGTGCAGGAAGTGAGAATGGAAATTTTTGAGAAGCTTTGAGAAGCTTTGGAACTGCTAGCTTTACAATTTACCATCCTCAAGGCCAACTGTCCTAGCTTTGGTATTCAGAAGGGAGGAACACTGCACTTGAATCAGAGACTTTCCCAAAACATCTTCTTGGTCGATAATTGAACTCTGGTTGCCTAGCTAGGAGGGGGTGGGTGGGCTCTAGGGTTTATTTAAATTTGATGCTTCACACGTTTTTGTGTCAGATCTTGCCTTGTCACTTCTTTCCTAGTAAAAGTACCTTTACTTTAATTCTATGGAGTCAAGGCTTTTTCTTTACTAGGGATTGAGTATAGGCAACTCTGACAGTACCATTTAACTATTTTCTCTGTTACTACAGTTTTAAGAGGAGAGAAGAAGAATGAATTCCTTTTTTGAAGGAATAAAAAAGACTAAGTAGAGTAGGTTGCTATTGTATCAGTCAGGGTTAATCAGTTTTGGGATTCTCGTGACCTCTCTTTTCAAGTGAAATCTAGAAAAAGATGAAAAGGAAGATATTTTGGATGATATTTTGGATTTTTACTTCAAAAGCTCAGAAATATAAATTTCTGAAAATTCTGAAAATACAAGAAAGAAAAGTAATCAAACTAAGTTTATATAATATCTTCTTTAGTAGAGTCTGATTTCTAGAATGTATGTAGGGTTTATTGCAATGGTAGTGGCGAAGGAGAGAAGGGAAATTAAAAATGTTTTTGTTTGGATGCCCTTTTCTTGTTTCTTTTATTATTTATATATATTTTTTACTATTAATGCAGTACATAAATGACAGTTTTTACCATTTAACATAATAAATAAATGACACCTAGCTGAGTAAGAATATTGAGTGCTATTTTGCCCCATTAAATGCAGTTTTATATTGAATTTCTTATGCTGCTTAAATTTTATAACCACCTTGAGACTCTTCATTTGGTGGCCTATTAATCTAAATAACTGTATATTACAGGGCTTTTCAACCAGTGGTACAGGTACCACCTGTGGTACATTGTCACCTGGCAGGTGGTATGTGACCATCCTAGAAAAGTGGCAGCAGGGGAGGGGAATGGCAGCACCACACAAGCCTGCGCAAGAGATGGCTGGAGCTGCAGGGCTGTCAGGGCTCAATGGAAGCACCAGGATCAGTGCCAGGCTCCAGTTGGAGCTTGACACTGATCCTGGCACTTCTGAGCCCAGAAGAAACACCAATCAGCTGGAATGTTGCAGCATCTCCAGGGTCTTGTGATTTACATTCAGATACTTGACAACTGAGTCATGTTTATGACGGTCACAGTGTCCCAGAGTCATGTGAAGTGACCAAAACCTGCTGCAACCACCCAGCAGATGGGGGAGAATAAAAACCAAACACCCCCCACCTCACCCCACTGCCAATCCTCAACAGAAATGCTTACAACAATGAAAACCTCGGACAGGAGGAAGAACACCGCTGGGCAGGCAGGCAGGTGTCTTGCTCAGCTGTGGCTTGGGGGGCACTTTTTTCAGTGCCATTGTAACTTCAAACAGTCACTAAGCGAACTGTTGTAGGTCGAGGACTACCTGTACTTCATCACATTTTTTTTCTTTTTTTTCTTTTTTTGGTCATCAAGTTTTTGACACCTTGCTAGGCAATGTGGTACTCAGATGTTGCCATATCCTAAAAGTGGTACAATGGGTGAAAAGGTTGAAAAGCCCTGTTGTAGATAGTCCACAGTGTTTTCATTTTTTTTGGTACAGCTGGTCTTTGTTTAGTCAAATCCCTGAAGGTCATGACAACAGGCTTTTCTTTCTGGGCTGTATATTTAGGGCAGTATTTTTATCCACCACTAGATGTCAGCACCATTCCATCTTTCAATTTTCTGTATTTTTCCCCCCTAAACTTAATTCGCCACTTCCGTTTAGAGAGGGTGGAACAAAGACACACACCCCCTCTCACTTTCAGAGGATTTTTACTTTGGTTTTTTTTTCTTTTTTTTTCTTAGGAAATCAGTCAGGTAGAAGAGAGAAGATCAATATTCTTACCCAGTTCATGCACACTGTATACAATCAGTGCTTTTTTGCTTCAGCTGCATGTAGCTTGGGCTAGAGTCACAAGTGACGCTAGCCTTTCTTCTGTAGGTTTTTGGAGAGCTTTCCCCAGATGTCTGGATCAACCACCATCTCCCCAGGATTGGCAGGGCTTCCCTCCTTTCTTGCCACATCTCCGGGGTGCCTTTGGGCCCATTTAGTGTCCCCAAACAGAGAGAAATCAGCTGTAGGGCTTGGATCATCTTGATCCCTCAGCTGTGGTGCTAGCTGCGCAGAACCGGAAGCCTTGTTTTTATTTTATTTATTTATTTAATTGGATTTATATACCGCCCTTTCCCGCAGGACTCAGGGCGGTTTACAGGGTATTTAAAACAGGAAATACAAAAGTTAAAAACAATTAAAAATAATTACAACAGTCCCTGAAAAAGTAAAAAAAAAACAATTAAAATTAAAATTAAAATTCTCAAAGTAGTTCATAAGCATTGACAGACAAGATAGCTCTCAGAATCTGACCAATCATTACATTTGCAATTGTTAAAACACTAATTACTTTAAGGTATTTTCCTTTTCCCCTGCACAGCCTTGTTTATACAGATTTAAAAAATGTTCCTATGCTGCAGAGGCACTTATAATTTCAAACAAATTATTGTTTAGGGAGTGGGAGAGGAAAATTGTTTGGATAGGTCACAAAAGTAAACTGGACCAAATGAACTTGAACTTTTCTTTCTCAGTAAATGAAATCTAGTACAATCATAAACCAATAATTATAAATAAGGAATAATAATAATAATAATAATAATAATAATAATAATAATAATAATAATAATAATAATAATAATAATAATAATAATAATAAAGTTGGAAGGGACCTTGGAGGTCATCTAGTCCAACCCCCTGCTCAGGCAGGAAACTCTATACCATTTCAGAAAATGGCTGCCCAGTCTCTTCTTAAAAACTTCCAGTGTTGGAGCATTCCCATTACTACAAGCCCAATGGATGAATATTAATATACCAAACAAAATGCCAAAGATTACTACAGGTAGTCCTCAAATTACAACCAGTCACTTAGCAACTGTCTGTAGTTACAATGGACTCCAAAATGCTACTTATGACCCACTTTTGAAGTTCTGATGTCCAGTTCCACTCCCATGGTCACATGACCACATTTTGGGCATTGGGCCACCATCCTGCATAAACCACTGTTTGCTGTGGCCTGCAATTTATGATATCTTTGCCAAACAAAAAGTATTTACTTTCAGATTTAGACAAAAATAGTGTACCATAATGAACAATGGGATCACTTAATGACTACAGCATTTGTTTGACAATCACTGCATTTGCTTAATGACTGCTGTCCAAAACGTTTTAAAATTGGGTCTGGTCACATGGTGACCTGTTATATGATTTTCACAATTTACAACCATAATTATGGGCTCAATTATGGTTATAACTCAACTACCTGTAATGATTGCTAAACAAATGCAACAGTAATATAGCATTTGAAAGAAAGTTTTTTTTCCTGACATCAACTACAAAAAAAAAATCATGCTTCTCAGGCTGGATTAGAAGAATAGAGTAGGGTAGGGTAGGGTAGGGTAGGAATAGGAATAGGAATAGGAATAGGAATAGGAATAGGAATAGGAATAGGAATAGGAATAGGAATAGGAATAGGAATAGGAATAGGAATAGGAATAAGAATAGAGTAGAAAATTTAGAATAGAATGGAATGGAACGGAACGGAACAGAACAGAACAGAACAGAACAGGGCAGGGCAGGGCAGAACAGAACAGAACAGAACAGAACAGAACAGAACAGAACAGAACAGAACAGAACAGAACAGAACAGAACAGAACAGAATAGAATAGAATAGAATAGAAAAGAAAAGAATAGAATAGAATTCTTTATTGGCCAGGTGTGATTGGACGTACAAGGAATTTGTCTCTGGTGCATAAGGGGATAAGTATGTGGATAGGTACCAAAATTTTATGTTTACCTTCAATGTACTTTAATTGTATCTGCATGTGACAGCCAGCTAATTTGTGAATACTGTTTTCATTTGCTAACACTGAATGATATAATGCTGTCAAGATTATTTGAGCTTTCTTTTTACTTTTTTTTTAATCTATGAAGATTCCCTGTGCTTCAACTATGGTTGGAAACAAATCCCTGGGGGAACAACTGATTTTATATTTTCAGAAATGAGGGGACCAGCAGAAGAAGAGATGGAGCATTCCATTTTCCTCATTACTGCATATCTGGGTCACTCATGCAGTACATGACCCATTTGTCATTGCTGCCACATACCACCTCAGTCTCAATATCCTAGAATTTCCCAGGCCAATTTTATGGGTTTTTGAAAGGATCGCTGTTTCTAAGTAGTACTGATTTAACTGTACTTAAAGCAGTAGACATGTAGCTTAGTATATGATTGTGCTATTAGTGCAAATATTAAGGCATGACCTTTCCAGATGAATGCATACATGCATGCACACATACAAAAATTCGCATCTCCACTAGCAGAAACCAGCAAGTCTATAGCACAGCAGATTGTATATCGGTGCATATTCATGTACATCACAAGCACTAATGTTGTGCTGTAAGGCCTGTTTGAACTTAATATGTATTTGAGTAGGGAAAATGGACTGTACAGAGTCTAAATCCCCTGGTCTATTAATTGCATTGTGAAAATAGTCTCATTTTATGTACTTTGTACACAGCAATATCATAGTACATTTGAGTTTCTTGCTATAATCTACAGATATTCTCCTTATCCAGCTTGCTCTTTGCAGACTTGGTAAAATGTCATTCATGAGGATTGTTGCAAAGGAAAATGTTTGGGATATGTCAAAAGATGGCAAAAGGCACTATGCCTTGTCACGAAGGTTATTCTGTCATATTGATAGCAAAGCACCTACTGTGCCTCACTCAAAGCTCAGAATCCTTTGAAGTCCAGAGCAGGGAACCACTTTATTCACAATTTTTCATTGTTTCAAGATTTTATTAATAGGTTGAATCATTAATAAGCCCTGTTCAGCATTCAAATACCAATGCAGAACCTACTGAGCATCTTGTGACTCAAGTTATATTGAAATATAGAGTTAGATATCTTTAGCATACTGATGAAATTTTTGTCCAAATGTCCTGGTCTATTAATTGCACAAGTTTATAGTTAGGTTAGATTACATTATGTTACTATATTTTTTTAGTATTATAGGATATTAACTATCCAATCCAATTTTGTGTCATCTATTATAAACTGCTGAAAATCTTTGGACTGGTCCATTTTTTCCCCTTAAAATTGAAGTCCAGCTTAAAGAAAAGTCATGCAAGCCTGCATTATTTAATGTCCCCTGACACCACTGGATGACATCGCCAGGGTTCGCTGCCTTGGAAGAGTGAGGAAAATTCTCAGGGATGACTCACACCCTGGACAGTATCTCTTTACTCTCCTACCATCGGGTAGGAGATATAGGAGTATAGCCAGCCGTACCAACAGGCTAAAGAACAGCTTTTATCCATGGGCTGTTAGGCTTTTGAACGGGAAATAATTTTATAAACTTTATGCATGATTGACTTGCAAGGCTGGTGCATTGTGCAATTAGCTCACATGGTGTAATAAGATGGAGGGTGTGTGTCACTGTAAGTTGGGGGTGGGGGCACAAAGGGAGGCTCAGCCAATCTCAATGTATACATGGTTGTACTTTGACAATAAAGGTTCATTCATTCATTTTAGTCTCCATGTTTATGACTTGGATCCAGAATAATCATCCCAGAAAGATGTGATCTGGAATAGATGTTCTGCAACTCATCCTTTTGGGTTCCAAGTTATATAACTATCTCCATCTTTTACCTCTAAATTATAGGTTGTAACCTATACATGTTGAGATGCAACAAAGTGTACTTTAAAGTAGATTTTTAATTTTTTAATTGTTGCCTCTGTAATGTTTGACTGTGAAAGATGCAATATCCACTTTGATTCCAGTTTGATTGGGTACACTTTTAGTTGCTTTTAAGACAGAATGTTGCCCAGGTTATACCATTGTGGAGGTAGTTTAAACTTGATACCCTTTTAAAGTAGATCATACTTTGTTGCAGAATCTGGATAATTATAGAAAACAAAAAACAATGCTGACATGGGTTGTGAAAACCATAATTCTCTGTGTACATACTCCAGAGGGAGAGAGGGAAATGGATAACAGCATAATACCTGTGAAAAACCAGGGCTTCATTACTGTAATGCATCAGGTGTTTTTCATATAAAGCTACAGTTCAATAATAATAATAATAATAATAATAATAATAATAATAATAATAATAATAATAATAATAATAATAATAATAATAATAATAAGAAGAAGAAGAAGAAGAAGAAGAAGAAGAAGAAGAAGAAGAAGAAGAAGAAGAAGTTGGAAGGGATCTTGGAGGTCATCTAGTCCAACCCCCTGCTCAGGCAGGAAACCCTATACCATTTCAGGCAAATGGCTGTCCAGTCTCTTCTTAAAAACTTCCAGTGTTGGAGCATTCACCACTTCTGGAGGCAGGTTGTTCCACTGGTTAATTGTTCTAACTGTCAGGAAGTTTCTCCTTAGTTTTAGGTTGCTTCTCTCCTTGACTAGTTTCCATCTGTTGCTTCTTGTCCTGCTTTCAGGTGCTTTGGAGAATAGCTTGACTCCCTCTTCTTTGTGGCAGCCCCTGAGATATTGGAACACTGCTATCATGTCACCCCTCACCCTTCTCTTCGTTAAACTACACATACCCAATTCCAGCAACCGTTCCCTATATGTTTTAGCCTCCAGTCCCCCAATCATCTTTGTTGCTCTTCTCTGTACTCTTTCTAGAGTCTCAACATCTTTTTTACATCGTGGTGACCAAAACTGGATGCAGTATTCCAGGTGTGGCCTTACCAAAGCATTGTATTCAAATCTGTGCTCCCCAGATGTGGAGCTTCTGACCATCAAATGCAGACCCTTCTATCTGCCTAGAGCAGGGGTAGGCAACCTCGGCTCTTTTATGACTCGTGGACTTCAACTCCCAGAATTCCTGAGTCAGCATAGCTTAAAAAAATTCTGGGAGTTGAAGTCCACGAGTCATAAAAGAGCCGAGGTTGTCTACCCCTGGCCTAGATAATTCTCTGTTACTATTATCACAGCTGTATATATCCACCACCACCACCCCATGCAAACAGAGAAGAGGCCCTAAAGGTTCTCTGTCATACCATCAGTGACTTACAAACTGCTCACCCAGAGGGTGCATTTACTGCAGTGAGAGACTAACCAAGTGGATTTAAAAGCTACCATGCCACATTTCCATCAATATGTGGACTTTGCAACCAGAGGGGACAGTACACTGGATCTTGCTTATTCCAACATCAAGAAGGCTTTCAAAGCTATCCCCCGCCCTCACCTGGGCCCTTCTGACCATCTCTCAGTGCTGCTTATTCCAGCATATAACCTTTATTAGTCAGAGTGAAACCTACAGTAAAGCAGGTGAGGGTTTGGACAGAGGGAGCTATAGAAGCATTACAAGACTGCTTTGAGTGCACAGATTGGGTCATGTTTAAGGAAGCAGCTACTGCTAACCAACATACAAATGTTGAGGAGTATGCCACCACAATGTCTGTATATATCCAAAAGTGCATAGAAGATGTCTGTGTCCTGAGAAACATTGTTGTGAGGGAGAATGAAAAACTGTGGCTGACTTATGAGGTCCGCAAGATTGTGAAAGCACGGAATGTGGCTTTTAAATCCGGTGACATGCTGGCACTTAGAACAGCCAGAGTAAATCTGAAAAGTGCCATAAAAGGTGCAAAGCAAGCCCACTGCCAGAAAATTCAGAACTTACCAGGCGAATGTGGTAAGGAATCCAGGCCATTACATATTACAAGGTGGCTCCATCGAGATGCAAGGATGACACAGACTTCCTAAACAAACTGAATACATTTTTGGTAGATTTGAGGCATCAAATAGCACTCCTGCTAGGAAAGCTGTGGCCCATGCTGATGAGCAAGTGCTAAGCTTTCATGTCACCTCTGTCCGAAAAACATTGCAGAAAGTTAACATTCAGAAAGCAGCAGGCCCAGATAACATAACTGTATATGTCCTTAGTGAATGCGCAGATGAGCTGGCTTGTGTTCTCACAGATATTTTCAATCTCTCATTGCAGCAGGCAGTGGTCCCATCATGTTTTAAAATGCCCATTATCTTGCCAGTGCCAAAAAAAGTCCACAATAACAGGCCTCAATGATTACTGTCTGGTTGCACTGACATCCACTATTATGAAATGCTTTGAGAAGCTGACAAAGGACATTATTGTATTTAGCCTCCCACCAGCATTTGACCTGCTTCAGTTTGCCTACCGACCAAATCGCTCTATGGAGGATGCTATTTCTTCCATTCTCCATCTGAGCTTGAAGCACTTAGAGGAAAGAAATACTCGTGTGTTTGTTGTTTGATGACTTCAGTTCGGCGTTTTCTTACCAACAGGCTCCAATATGTGTGAGTTGGAACAAATACCTCTAATACCATTTTTTTGAGCACAGGTTCTCCTCAGGGCTGTGTCCTACGTCTGCTGCTATTCACCCTGTTGACCCATGATTGTTGTGCTAGGTTTGCCACCAACCATACTGTGAAGTTCGCAGATGATACAACAGTAGTGGGCTTTATTCATGATGACAAGGTGGATGCTTACTGCAAGGAGATTGAATTGTTGGTGAACTCTATTATATTCTACAGAATTGAACTCTGGGATTGAGCAGTGAGTTAGCCTGCAGTACTGCATTCTAACCACTGCACCACCACGGCTCTTAAGTGAATGGCCCAAATCACTCAGTTAGGTTCTGTGCCTAAAAAAGGACTAGAACTTGTGTTTATCTACTTCTAGTTCAGCACTGTACAGTTATGGATTATGGCATCACACTGGTCTATGTATGTGTGTGATAGAGATAAATGTGATAGATGGATAGATAGATAGATAGATAGATAGATAGATAGATAGATAGATAGATAGATAGATAGATAGATAGTGATAGAGATAGAGATAGATTAAATAGCTCTTCCTTATTTTTACTGGATAAAATAAGATAAGATAACCTTTATTGTCATTTTTTTACTGTGAGCACAACGGCACACATCAAAAATGAAATTTAGTTGCCCACTCTCAAAGTGAAACATATACATGACACACACCTAAACATACTATATATAACATATGTATAGACCCACACTCCTACATATACATACAAATAAATATTAAATACTTGTCCATCTTATGGACCCTGCTCAACCAACACTTCTGTGCTATGTCCTGGATGGGAGGGAGAGAACTACCAATGATCTTTTTGGCCATCCTCACCACTCTCTGCAGAGCCTTCATGTCTGAAGCAGCGATGCTTCCAAAGCAGACTGTGATGCTGTATGTCAAGATGCTCTTGATCGTCCCCCTGTACAAAATGGTAAGGATAGGTGAAGGAAGATGCGCTATTCTCATGCGATGCAGAAAATGCAGGTGCTGCTGTGCTCACTTCACCAGTGTCTCACTGTTGAGCGACCAAGCCAGCCTACTCGTTAGCTGCACACCCAGGAATTTGATGCTGTTAACCATCTCCACAGGTGAATCATTAATGCACAGAGAAGTGTGGCTATGCCTGCCTTTTCTGAAATTGACAATGATCTTTTTGGTTTTTCTGGTATTTAAAACTAGGCTGGAGCTGCAGGGCTCAGCAGAAGCCCCAGGATCTGTGTGTGTGGCTGCATGCTGATTGGAGCTTCTGGTGCACCGTGAAGAGAAAAGAAGAAAGAGGAGGTGGAGAGAGGAGAAGCTATAAAAGGAGCAGGTTTTGGCGGTGCTTTAAAGAAGCAGGCGAGACAGCGAGTTAAACGATTTAACTTTTATTCCGAACCAGGCAAACAACAGAAGAACATGACTCTTATTTATACTGGCAGCTGTCAACCGGTTAGCCAATCAGGGCTGAGCTGGTTCCCGCGCCGTTCGTCTCCTCCAATCGGAGCCGGCTGATTTTGACAGCTCGGAGCTGTCAGTGGCGGCGCGTGCAGAACTGTCAGTCGGTTGCGCCTGCGTAGTTCTGTCTGGCAGCTTTTGACAGCTGTCAAAAGCTGCCGCGGCTTTTACCTCAGCCCTGTTAATCTCTATATGTGAATGCATAACAGTGTATACTAAATACATAACAATGTGAATAATATGTGAATACATAACACCCCTTACCCCTCCCTCTGATTGAGTTGATTTTTCCCCAACTGTTTCTTTTTTGGGTTTCCCCATTCGAAGTCTTGTAGGTAGGCGGGGGGGTCTTTTTATCCTTTCGGAGCGCCGGGGGGTTGTCTCGGCTGGTTGTTCCTTTTCCCCAGGCATATCGTAGACTGGTTCAGGGGTCGTGGGGCATGGTTCCGTCGTTTCAGCGTCGTTTGGGGTGGGGTCTTGCAGTGGTACATTCTGGTCGGGGGGGTTGTGGCGTGAAAGTGTTTGCGGTGGGGCTTCTGCCTGCATTTCGTTGTTCCCCCTTTCCCCTATATTTTGCGGGCTGCGATGCCGGAGTTGGTCGATGTGTCTGCGGATGTGGGAATTGTGTCCCGTGTCTATGATGTATGATAGGGGACCCGTTTGTTCAATGACAACCCCCTGAGTCCATTTGTTGCCCCCCCGTAGTTCCTTGCCCAGACAGCTTGCCCTGTGCTGAGAGTTCTATGCTGGAGGGGCAGTTCTGGGTCTGGAGGGGATCTGTCAGGATGTAGACGGTCCAGTCTGGTAGTTAGTCTTTTGCCCCAGCGGAGCTCTGCTGGAGATTTCCCCGTAGTTGTGCATGGGGTGGTGTGTTGAGATAAAAGGAATTGGGCCAGTCTGCGGTGCCAGTTGCCGGAGATGATTTTCCGCAGTGCCTCTTTGGTTGATTTCACCATCACCTCTGCCAAGCCGTTCGAGGATGGGTGAAACGGAGCTGTGGTGGTGTGCCTAATAGAGTTCGCCGTTGTGAAACTCTGGAATTCGTAGGAAGTAAATTGGGGGCCGTTATCGGAGACTATTACATCTGGAAGCCCATGTGTTGCGAACAACCCCCTTAGAACTTGTATTGTGGCTGCTGAAGTTGTGCTAGTCACTGGTGCCACCTCCAGCCATCTCGAATAGCTATCCACGACTATTAGGAATGATTGTCCCTGGAATGGACCCGCATAGTCTATGTGGATACGAGACCAGGGTGTCTTTGTAGTTTCCCATCTGTGTATGGGGGCGTGTGGCTGGGCGGCTCTAACAAGTTGGCAGGAATAGCAGCTGGCTACATGTGTTTCAATTTGCTTGTCTAATCCTGGCCACCAGACATAGCTTCTGGCCAGAGCCTTCATTTTGACGGTCCCAGGGTGACCCTCGTGGAGGCTCTCTAACACCTTGAGTCTGTGTTTGTCAGGTATGATTACCCTGCTGCCCCATAATAGACACCCCTGATGGGTGGATAATTCCTTTTGCTTTAAAATACTGTATAAGGTTGGAATTCTGGGTCTGGGGGTGTGCATTGCCAGCCCGACGTGACATAGTTTAAGATTCTGCCTAATATTTTGTCTGCAGCAGTGGCTGTAGAGATGTCTTTAACAGATAATGGGCATTCTGGCAGGTCTGAAATAGCCAGTATCTTTCCAGCTGGTGCTGGGTCTGGGTCGACTATTCTTTGGGGCAGTCTGCTAAGCCCATCAGCATGGCCCATGGATTTCCCTGGCTTATATTCTAAGTTGTATGAATAGGCTGACAGAAATGTAGACCATCTCAGGATGCGGGGAGATAATATTTGTGGGGTTAGTTTGTTTACTGTAAAAAGTCCTAATAGGGGCTTATGGTCCGTAAAAATGGTAAAGGGTCGGCCGTATAGATAGTCATGAAACTTTTTTACGCTAGCCACTATAGCTAAAGCCTCTTTATCAATCTGAGCGTAATTGCGCTCAGGTTTTGACAGCGTTCTGGAATAGAACGCTACAGGGATCTGCGTTCCCTCCTTAGTTAAGTGGCTTAGGACTGCTCCGATGCCGTAGGGAGAGGCATCACAAGCCAGACATAAGGGCAGTTGTTCGTTAAACAGGGCTACCGTTGCATTGCTGGTGAGTAAGTTTTTTAGTAGATTAAAACTTTTATCATGCTCAGATGACCAATTCCAGGGTTTGCCTTTATCTAAAAGCCTGTGTAGGGGTTCAGCAATGGAGGCTTTATGAGGCAGGAAGGTATGATAAAAATTAACTAACCCTAGGAAGGCTTGAAGTTCTTGTTTATTTTTAGGGGTTGGTGCTGTTTTAATGGCTTTTATTTTTGTTTCAGTGGGGTGAATTCCCTCAGCATCAATTTTAAATCCTAAAAACTCTGTTGAAGGCACCCCAATGGAGCATTTGTCTCGTTTTAATTTGAGGCCAGCCTCCCTGAATCTAAGGAGCACCTTTGTTAATTTGTCAGCTAGGTCTTTTTCTGATTCCCCTGCAATTAGGATGTCATCGAAATATGGACAGACCCCGGGGATCCCTTTAAGTGTTTTTTCCATGATTTCTTGGAAGATCCCCGGGGCTGCAGAGATGCCGAATTGAAGGCGGTTAATTTTAAATGCTCCTTTGTGGGTGACGATTGTCTGAGCTAAAGCGGTGTCAGGGGTGACAGGCAGCTGTAAATACGCCTGCGCCAAGTCTAACTTGGCAAAAATGGCGCCCGACTTAATGGCCGCGAGGATGTCTTTGACAGCCGGGACCGGGTAGGCATGGGCATTTAATGCGCGGTTGAGGGTCGCTTTATAATCGGCGCATAATCTTATTTGGCCATTTGGCTTAATTGGGGTCACTATGGGTGTCTCCCACTCTGCCCCTTCTACTGGTTCTAGGACTCCTAAGTTAGTTAATCGGTCTAGCTCAGCTTCTATTTTTTCTCTCAAGGCGAAGGGAACTCTTCTTGCCTTGATTCTGACAGGCATTACATTAGGGTTTAGTTTTAGCGATACAGGCGGTCCTGTGTACTTTCCTAGCGAGCTGTCAAAGACGTCCACGAATTGAAGGCAGACGGTTTCTAAGTTTGACAGCTGAACGGCGTTGATGCCTGTCAACGCTATCCCTAGCGCCTCAAACCAGTCTAATCCTAGCAGGCTGATTCTGTTTTCCTGGGTTACTAATATAGGGAGGGATCCTTTAAATTGTCTGAACTCCACGTGGACGGAGCCTTTCCCCCGGAGTTTAATGGGCGTTTTCTGAAAATCAGCTAGGCGGAGTTTGGTGGGTCGAAGGGCGGGCCGTTTTCTACTTTGGTTACAAATGTCCCTGTAGGTTTGCCACGAAATGAGTGAGACGGAGGACCCAGAGTCCACTTCCATCTCACAGGGAATTCCATGAATCAGAACGTCCACCTTGACTTTGGGCTTAAGAGTGCTATGGACTGTGTATTCCCCGCCCTTCCCCTCACATTAAGCACTAAGGGTTTGGAACTGTGCCTGGCCCTGGGTGTGTGTTGGCTCATACCTGCGGTTGTCACCTCCAGTTCATGCAGATTTTCTCGGCTCCGGCTGCGGCACACGGCTTTGAGGTGACCTGTCTTTCCGCACCCGTGGCATTTGGCACTGCGGAACCGGCACGTTACTCTTGGGTGGCTTCCGCCGCAGCTGGCACACTTGGCCCTGTTTGGCTGGAAGTTAGTGCCCCTCTGATTGTTGGCAGGCCCCCCTCTGTAGTTGCGTTGCAGCCTGAGCTTTTCGAACCGCCGCTGTACCGCGTCGATGTCCATGGAGCCGTCGTCATCCTCGGGACCGCTGAACCCGCCGTCCTCCTGGTGCATGGACCCACTGGGCCCGCTGTCAGGTGAACGTCGGTTGTCACCGTGGCTGTCCTCGTATGCAATGACTTCCCTCGCCACATCGGTCATTGTCATTTCTGGCTTGGCGATCAGCTTCTTCCTCAGCCGCTCGTCTTTGAGCCCTATGACGATTTGGTCCCGGATTCGGTCTTCTAAGTCCGGGAACCGACACCGCCGTGCGGCGTGTCTGACCCGGGTTATGAAGTCATTTGCTGGCTCGTCAGGAAGCTGTAGTTTTCGGGCGAAATTTACCCTCCAGAAAAGTTCTGACTTGAGGGGCATGAAGTATTTACTCAGCCCCTCGGTAAGATCGGCGTATGAGATAGTGGCGATCGGTTCAGGCGTGAAGATTCCCACAGCGGCGTCATAGACAGCGGGGCCACTGAGCCAGAGGAGGGCGGCTGCCTTGGCCCGGTCATCCGTAATCTTCTTTACCACCAGGTATCCTTCTACCTGGCCTAGATGAGATTCCCAGCCTTCTGGGTGGCGGGTGTTGAACTCTCGAATGTGGCCATGGTTCGTCATGCTGTCTGTAAGCCGTGGGTGCAGCTGCTTGCGTTGTACGGAAGTTCGGCTTCCGAGTGACTTCAGCGAGTGACTAGCTCGGGCTAAGGGAAAAAATCTCTTCTCCCCTTAGATAGTGACTTCAGCTTAGGCAAGCAGGCATCCCATCCTCGTCGCCAGTGCTTTAAAGAAGCAGGCGAGACAGCGAGTTAAACGATTTAACTTTTATTCCGAACCAGGCAAACAACAGAAGAGCATGACTCTTATTTATACTGGCAGCTGTCAACCGGTTAGCCAATCAGGGCTGAGCTGGTTCCCGCGCCGTTCGTCTCCTCCAATCGGAGCCGGCTGATTTTGACAGCTCGGAGCTGTCAGTGGCGGCGCGTGCAGAACTGTCAGTTGGTTGCGCCTGCGTAGTTCTGTCTGGCAGCTTTTGACAGCTGTCAAAAGCTGCCATGGCTTTTACCTCAGCCCTGTTAATCTCTATATGTGAATGCATAACAGTGTATACTAAATACATAACAATGTGAATAATATGTGAATACATAACAGGCGGGAGAGGAAAAAAACACAGAGAAAGAGAGAGAAGAGAAGAGAAGAGAAGAGAAGAGAAGAGAAGAGAAGAGAAGAGAAGAGAAGAGAAGAGAAGAGAAGAGAAGAGAAGAGAAGAGAAGAGAAGAGAAGAGAAGAGAAGAGAAGAGAAGAGGCTTTTGTTAGTGAAGCTGTGAGGAGAGAGAGTGTGTCCTTTGCAAGCGAAGGGTGAGTAAAAGAGTGAGCAAGGGGCTTTTGCGAGCAATGTGTGAGTGGATGAGAGCAAGAGAGAAGCTTTTGCAAGCAACATGTTAGTGAATGAAAACAAGAGAGAAGCTTGTGCGAGCAACATGTGAGTGAATGAGAGCAAGAGAGAAGCTTGTACAAGCAACGTGTGAGTGAATGAGAGCAAGCTAGAAGGTTTTGCTAGCAAAGAGTGAGGGGGGTTGTGAGTGAAGGGTGAGAGAAAAAGGAAAAAGTGAGGGGGTGAAGGGAAAAAGAAAAGAAAAGGCATTGACTTCTGAGTTCCATTGTTGCAGTAGGAAGGAAGCATTAACATTGAACCTCAGCCTTTTACTTTTCCATAATATTATAAACTAGCCATTTCTATAACAAAAAATGAATCTAGCCAGTAAAGCCCCAAACCCCCACCCTTTTTTTAGTCATCAAGTTTTTGACACCTTGCTAAGCACTGGTGATACTTGAATATTGTCATGTCCTAAAAGTGGTACAATTGGTGAAAAGATTGAAAAGCCCTGTTCTAGTCCAGCCCCCTGCTCATGCAGGAGAATCTATACCATTTCAGACAGGTGACTGTCCAGTCTCTTTTTAAAAACCTCCAGTGATGGAGGGCCCACAATATCTGAAGGTAAGCTGTTCCACTGGTTAATTGTCCTCACTCTTAGGACGTTTCTCCTTAAGTTTTTTTTTTTAAAGCTGGAGTCCGAGATGGCGCTGCCTTGGGAGGAGAGGCGATAGACGGCCGAGCCTCTTGTTGTTTTTCAGGCCTCCTGCGGCGATATTCTGCTGTTTCCAGCCCTGGAGAGGCTGGGAGAAGCGGAGGGGCATCTTTGGAGGCGAGGTGTGATGCAATCACCTCACTGGAAAAAGGAAAGCACCCCGAGGATCCGGAGGCTTGAAAGAGGGCCGCAGTTTGGCAGCCCCGAAGCCAATGACTCGGCAGTTTGAGAAAAAGCAGGGAAGTGAGAAAGAGTGGAAGTGAGTTTAAAGACTTTCTGAGCGAGCGTGCCGGCGGGGTGCTAAGCAGAAGTGAAAGGAGCGGCAGCCAGTTATCGGGGGTGGTTTTGGCAACAAATATTTTTCTTTCCTTCTTTTCTTTTCTTTTTTTTCTTTTTTCTTTTTTCTTTTTTTGTTACCCCTTTTGTCTTTTGCTGCCATGAATGCTGATTAGAGGCTTAAATGGACTTGTCTACGAATATGACATGATTGGTGGAAGCTTTCTCTTCCCTGAAAAAGTTAGTGTATTGCTTTGTGGACTTATAGAAACTGACGGATATTGATGTGACTCCTTCTTTCTTTCTTTTTTATACCTAAAGAGCGGAAGTGAAATTATTAGAAGGAAGTACAGGGTTTGTGATAAAGTTTCTGGGAAGGAGTCAACCTGTGGTGTACAGTAGTGTGGAGAAACCTCCTGGGACAAACTGAAATGTCTTTAACGACAACGTCAACTAAAACCTTAAGGAAGGCCCCTACCTTGACAGCAGCGGCCTCTCCAGTTACGATGCCACCAGGGGTTAGGAAGTTGATGGAGAACCTACCAGTGACAGAAAAATCTGCTACAATTCAAGGGATTTATACAATGCCACAAAATATGCAGGACATAATGGAGAGGAATTTTGACAGCTTGAAGGCTGAGTTGGGGGACATGAGAGAGGAGATGAAGGAAATTAAAGGAAAATTGGGTGTAGTCCAGGTGACTCTGGATACGCATGAAGAGTGAATTAAAACAGTAGAAAAGGACTCTGAGAATATGGAGAAGTGGATGGAGAAATGGGAGCACAGGTGCACGCAAGCATCCAAGAAGCTGGAAGATGATATGGTGTACCTGGAGATGGAGAAAGCGGCCTTTTTTTTGCGCTTCCAAAATGTTATGGAAGACAGAGAAGAACAGCTGGAAGAAGTGGTAGGAGAAATGATTGCAGACCTGGTGGGGAAAGAGAAAAAAGAGGTTCGGTGTGATATTGATGAGGCTTTTCGAGTTTATACCAATTATGCCAGGCGATACAGCCTCCCTAGGGAAGTGCATGTTAGGTTTACCAAAAAGGCGCTTAGAGATGAAGTGCTTCATAGAGCTAGAGATCAACCAACTCAGTATAAAGGTCGTCTGGTTACAATTCTTAAGCAACTGCCAAGAAGGGTCTGAGAGCAACGTCAACGCTATCAATCTGTTACTTCGCAATTGAAGAAAAAAGGTGTGACATATAAATGGCTGCTTCCAGAGGGGCTCCTGGTGATGTGGGAAGACCAAAAGATAAAGATTGAGAGTCTACGCGACGCACAAGATTTCTATAAAATTTTTTGTGGGACTAGTGATCAGGAGAGTGATGGAGAAGTGGAGAGTAGAAGTCAGAGGGAGGAGAGGAATCTGGGGGGAGCGGAGGGGGGAGGGGGAGGGGGTGGAGAGGGAAAGGGAGAAGAATATAAGAGGGTAACTAGACAGACTACCAAATCTAAGGCCCCACGTAAGTAAGGATGTGTCAAGGGGTGAATTTTTTGACACTCAATGTTAATGGTCTCAATGCTCCTGTTAAGAGAAAAAATATCTTAACCAGATTAAGGAAATGTGGAGCTGATGTATTATGCCTTCAGGAAACTCATATTAAGAAAAGCCAAATTAATTTGTTGAGTTACTCTAAACTAGGGAAATTATTTGTAGCATCTGCTGAGGAGAAAAAGAAAGGTGTAGCAATGTATGTTAAGGAGTACTTGTGTCCTAAAAAATTATGGGTGGACCTGGAGGGGAGAAGCCTGATGCTGGAGATAGAAATGGTGGGAAGCAAAGTGTTACTGGTAGGCATATATGCACCTAATAATAATCAGGGAGACTTTTTCCAGAAAATATATTGGAAAATATTAGATCTGGAGTATGAGCAGATGTGTCTCTTGGGGGAATTTAATGCGGTGGTAGATAGGGCTAAGGATTACAAAACAGGGAGGGTTGATTTGAAGAAGAAAAAAGGGAAAGATAGGAGGGTCTTACCCAAAGTATTTAGGGATATGTGTGAAGAATTTGGCCTTAGGGATATATGGCGTGTGATTAACCCAGCCTCTCAACGTTATACCTACTACTCCCCCAGGCATAACTCATGGTCTAGGTTGGATATGGTATGGTTGTCAGATGGGCTGATACCTTATGCAAAAGATGCCATGATTTTGACGAACGAATGGGCGGACCACAACCCGGTGGCTATTACATTGATAAGGGGGAGTAGAGTGAGGAGTAGATGGATGATGAGCCTGGAGACCCTGAAGGATACAGTTTTTGTACAAAAAATTAAACAAGAGATGAGTCTGGTTTTTTTTAGAAAATAGGACGGAAGGGATGCCCCTACGAATAGTTTGGGATACGGCTAAAGCTTATTTGAGAGGCTTGATAATAAAACAGATGGCAGTTAAACGTAGGAAGGAGGAGGAAAGTAGGAGGGAAATTGTTGAGCAACTTACTAAGGCAGAGAAGGCTCTCCAGGTAAACCCACAGAAAGTGTACGGGAAGGAGCAGGTGGATTTTTGGAGGCGTAAACTCAACCTTGTGGACCAAGAGAAAATAGCACGTCAAATTAGGGTGGCAAGGCAGAATTATTTTGAATATGCCAATAAACCAGGGAGATGGCTTAGCTATAGAATAAGGAAAGAGAAGGAAAGTAGAAGAATTGAGCAGTTAGAGGATAAGAGGGGGACAGTGATAGGGGATAAAGAAGGGATAGAAAAGATAGCGATTGAGTTTTTTACAGAATTATATCAGGAAGAAAAGGTTCCTGAGGAGAGGATTAAACAATACCTGACGGAGTCAGACCTTCCTAAGTTATTTCCTAATGAGAAAGAGGCCTTAGATCAGGAGATAACAATAGCAGAAATTGAAAAAGCGGTCAGACAACAGAAATGTCAAAAAAACCCAGGCACTGACGGAATTCCTGCAGAATTGTATAAGGTATTAGTGGAAGCGTTGGGAAAACATATGAAAGATCTATTTAATGAAATTTTGGATGAGGCTATAGTCCCGCAAACATGGTTGGAGGCAAATATTAGTTTGATTCCTAAGGATGACTTCCCTTCGAAGCATATTAAAAATTATAGGCCAATATCCCTTCTTAATTCAGATTATAAAATATTTGCAACAATAATTGCAGATAGATTAAAAATTTACTTAAACCAATTCATACATACAGACCAGAATGGGTTCCTTCCCACTAGACAAATAAAAGATAATCTCAGAATTATATTAAATGTTCTGGAGTATTATGAAAGCCGACCAGATAAACAATTAGCTTTAATATTTATCGATGCTCTAAAAGCATTTGATAGGGTTAATTGGGATTTCCTGATGTGTCAGTTGGAACATATGGAGTTTGGGGCTAAATTCTGTAATATGATTAAAGCAATCTATACTAAGCAGGAAGTGAGATTGTTGATAAATGGGAATTTAACTGACAAATTTGATATCTGTAAGGGCACTAGGCAGGGTTGTCCACTCTCCCCACTTTTATTTATCCTAACCTTAGAACCCCTACTGAGAATAATAAGGAAAGATGAAGAGATTACTGGGCTTCAGATAAGAGACCAAATTTATAAACTGCAGGCGTTTGCAGATGATATGGTCTTCGTTTTGGAAAACCCTCTGGAATCCAGCACGGAATTACTAAAAAGGATTGAGGAATTTGGAAACATGGCTGGTCTACAAGTAAATAAAGATAAGACAAATATATTGACGAAAAATCTTTCAAATAGAAGTAAACAGATGTTAGAGGACACTACAGGGTTTAAAATCGTGAAGAAGGTGAAATATTTAGGAATCTGGTTGACGGGAAGATGTTCAAGTATTAGGGAGGATAATTATTCTAAATTACTGATACAAACAAAAATGGACCTGGGAAAATGGGGTAGGATACAGTTGTCATTATTAGGAAGGGTAGCCACGGTGAAATCTTATGTTTTGCCAAAATGGAATTTTCTTTTTCAGACAGCACCAGTTAAACTTTCGCTGAAATTTTTAAAAGAGTTAGAGGGGGTAGTTTCTAGATTCGTATGGCAGGGGAAACGGCCCAGGATTGGGGAAAAAAATGATGCAAGAAATTAAGGAAAGAGGGGGCCTTGGCCTACCAAACTGGGAACTTTACTATCAGGCTGCCCTCTTAGTTTGGGGCAAGGAATGGATAAGTTTAATGAATAATCAATTGTTGAGTTTGGAAGGATTTGATTTGCTGCAGGGATGGCATGCAGCTCTTTGGCGGGAAAGTACTCCTCCAAGCAAACAGTTTACTTGCCACTACATAAGGGATATACTGATTCGGAATTGGGATAAGATAAGGGCTAAGTACTATGCGCAAATTCCGTGTTGGTTATAAACTTTGGAAGCCTTGACCCATCCAACCCTACTCAAGAAGGGAAGAAGACCAACTTACAAAGAACTTTTAGATAGCAGGGGAGAACTCAAAACACGACAAGATCTGGCTCAGCAAGGGTTTCAATTGGAGTGGTGGGCCTACCTGCAGATCCAGTCAAGGTATAAGAAGGATAAGGAAGGAAGGGGTATTTATCTGAATCTGCAGGAATTAGATAAGATTCTGCTGGGTCCGGAGAAAGGGATGATATCTAAGTGCTATAAATTGCTGCTAACTAGGGTAGTAGGGGAGGAGGTGGTAAAAGATGCGATGATTGCCTGGGGGAAGAATTTTGGTTATGCACTTCCACTTGAGAAATGGGAAGAGATTTGGTGGACTAATATGAGGCTGGTGGTTTCCACGTCATATAAGGAGAACATATACAAAATGCTTTATAGATGGCATCTCCCTCTGGCTAGACTTTCCAAAATGTTCCCCGGATTGTCGGCCGATTGTTGGAAGTGTGGTAAAGGGATTGGCACATACTATCACTTATGGTGGACATGTCTGGAAGTGGTTAGATATTGGATGAGGATCCAAAAATGGATAGAGGAAATCACAGGGTGTTTAGTTGAACTTAAACCAGAGATGTATCTGCTTGGCTCCAGGCCTGGAAATATTAAGAAGGAAATATGGTATTTGGTTTTACATATCTTAACGGCGGCAAGGATGGGGTATGCTCAATTTTGGAAGGCAAATCATACCCCGCCAGATGAAGTTATAATTAGGAGAATACTTGATTGTGCAGAAGCAGACACATTGACCAAGAAGTTGAAGGGTAAAGAAGAGACACCAGCATTTCTATCATGGAATAAATGGTATATTTGGATGGATAAAAGATTAAAGAAATGAGGGTGGCTTGGAGGTTGGTCAAAAATGAAGTGATATAGTCTTTGTTAATGAATAAGCTTTGGAGTTGGATGGTTATAAGAGACTTAATGAGTGGAATATAATTGTTAGTTTAGAAGTAGATATAATGTGAAATTTTTGAAATGGTTTTCAATTTTTTGATTTCTTTGTTTTTTGTATATTGTAAATGGTTTTTTTGTCTTTGTTGGACTATATGCACTTTTGTTGACAGGGTGATGTCTCTGCTTTTTAGTGTGCTGTCTAGATTTGCCATTGCTTTCCTCCCCAGGAGCAAGTGTCTTTTAACTTCTTGGCTACAGTCCCCATCTGCAGTGATCTTGGAGCCCAGGAAAATAAAATCTGTCACTACCTCCATTTCTTCCCCAGCTATTTGCCAGGAATTGAGAGGGCCAGATGCCATGATCTTGGTTTTCTTAATGTTAAGTTTCAACCCAACTTTTGCACTCTCCTTCTTCACCCGCAACAAGAGGCGCTTTAGTTCTTCTTCACTTTCTGCCATTAGAGTGGTATCATCTGCATATCTTAGGTTGTTGATATTTCTTCCGGCAATCTTAATTCCAACTTTTGATTCATCTAGCCCTGCCTTTCTCATGATGTGCTCTGCATATAAGTTAAATAGGCAGGGCAACAGTATACAGCCTTGCCGGACTCCTTTCCCAATTTTGAACCAATCAGTGCTTCCGTGTCCAGTTCTCACTGTTGCTTCTTGGCCCACATATAGGTTTCTCAAGAGACAAATAAGATGGTCTGGTACTCCCATCTCTTTAAGAACTTGCCACAGTTTGTTATGATCCACACAATCAACGGCTTTAGCATAGTCAATGAAGCAGAAGTAGATGTTTTTCTGGAACTCTCTAGCTTTCTTCATGATCCAGCGTATGTTGGCAATTTGATCTCTAGTTCCTCTGCATTTTTGAAATCCTGCCTGTAGTTCTGGTAATTCTCGATCCACATATTGCTGGAGTCTAGCTTGTAGGATTTTAAGCATAACTTTACTAGCATGAGAAATGAGTGCAATGGTGCAATAGTTTGAACATTCTTTGGCACTGCCTTTCTTTGGAATTGGAATGTAAACTGATCTTTTCCAATCCTGTGGCCACTGTTGAGTTTTCCAAATTTGCTGGCAAATTGAGTGTAGCACTTTTACTGCAGCGTCTTTTAAGATTTTGAATAGCTCAGCTGGAATACTGTCACCTCCACTAGCTTTGTTGTTCCTCAGCTTTTCTAAGGCCCACTTCACTTCATATTCTAGGATGTCTGACTCGAGGTCAAGTGACCACCTCATTGTGATTATCCGGGACGTTAAGTTCATTCTTGTATAGTTCTTCTGTGTAATTTTGCCACCTCTTCTTAATCTCTTCTGCCTCTGTTAGGTCCCTGCCATTTTGGTCCTTTATCATGCCCATTTTTGCATTAAACATTCCCTTCATCTCTCCAATTTTCTTGAAAAGATCTCTGGTCCTCCCTATTCTATTGTTTTCTTCTATTTCTTTGCACTGTTCATTTAAGAAGACATTCTTATCTCTTCTAGCTATTCTCTGGAATTCTGCATTCAATTGGGCGTATCTTTCTTTTTCTCCCTTGCCTTTCGCTTCCCTCCTTTCCTTAGCTATTTGAAAAGCTTCCTCAGACAGCCATTTTGCTTTCTTGCATTTCTTTTTCTTTGGGATAGTTTTGGTTGCTACCTGTTGTACAATGTTGCGAACCTCTGTCCATAGTTCTTCAGGCACTCTGTCTATCAGATCTAATTCCTTAAATTTATTTGTCACCTCTACTGTATATTGAACAGGGATATGATTTAATTCATACCTGAGTGGCCTAGTGCTTTTCCCTACTTTCTTCAGTTTAAGCCTAAACCTTGCAATGAGAAGCTCATGGTCTGAGCCACAGTCAGCTCCTGGTCTTGTTTTTATTGACTGTATAAAGCTTCTCCATCTTTGGCTGCAGAGCACATAGTCAATCTGATTTCTGTGTTGACCGTCTGGCGATGTCCATGTGTAGAGCCGTCTCTTGGGTTGTTGGAAAAGAGTGTTTGCTATGACCATCGTATTCTCTTGACAAAATTCTATCAGCCTGTGCCCTGCTTCATTTTGTACTCCAAGGCCAAACTTGCCTGTTACTCCGGTTAACTTTTGGCTTCCTACTTTAGCATTCCAATCCCCCATGATGATAAGGACATCATTTTTTGGTGTTAGTTCTATAAGGTGCTGTAGGGCTTCATAGAACCGGTCAATTTCATCCTCTTCAGCACCGGTGGTTGTGGCATAGACTTGAACTACTGTGATATTGAATGTTTGCCTTGGATTCGAACTGAGATCATTCTGTCATTTTGAGGATTGTATCCCAGTATTGCTTTTCCTACTCTTTTATTGACTATGAAGGCTACTCCATTTCTTCTGAGGGATTCTTGCCCGCAGTAGTATACCTGATGGTCATTTGAATTAAATTCACCCATTCCTGTCCATTTTAGTTCGCTGATACCTAAGATGTCGATGTTCAGTCTTGTCATCTCTTGTTTGGCTACGTCCAGCTTTCTTTGATTCATGGATCTTACATTCCAGGTTCCTATGGAGAAAAAATCTTTACAGCATCGGACTTTCCTTTCACCACCAGACACATCCACAGCTGAGCGTCCTTTCGGCTTTGGCCCAGTTGCTTCATTCTTTCTGGTGCTACTAGTACTAGCCCTCTGCTCTTCCCCAGTAGCATATTGGATGCCTTCCGACCTGAGGGGCTCATGTTCCAGCGTCATATCGTTTTGCCTTTTGGTACTGTCCATAGGGTTTTCATGGCAAAGATACTGGAGTGGGTTGCCATTTCCTTCTCCAGTGGATCACGTTTTGTCAGAATTCTCTGCTATGACCTGTCCATCTTGGGTGGCCCTGCATGGCATAGCTCATAGCTTCATTGAATTACGCAGGCCCCTTCGCCACGACAAGGCAGTAATCCATGAAGGGGTAAAACATCATAGCTTTGGGGGGGGGGGAAATAACAACTTAATGCAGTGAGTCACTGCACTAAAAACCAAGCAGTCAGGATAAAGTAGAACATTTTGATTTCTGCCATTATTTTTACACAGTGCAGAAGTAGTATGGTGGTGAAACAGTGAATTTAAAAAAATCTCCTTCAAGTCAATTTCAGTTATTGGTTACAGAGACACATCCATAAAGTCTTCTTGGCAATAATACAGAAGTGGTGTGCTATTGAGTCTTCTGGGGCTTTTTAAAATTCTCATCTAGTCCAGGGGTGTCAAACTGCTGGCCTGTGGGCTGGATGCATCATTTGGAAGCTGTGCCCACCCCATTGCTGGCAATGGCAAAAAGTCCCGATACGTTACGCAATGTCATGTGACATCACAAGTTTGACATGTCTGCTCTAGTCTGGAATTTCTTTTTTTATTTTTATTTCTTTTATTTTTTTGTAGAAAATTTTATTAAATATACATTTAAAAACAAAAGTGGACATGATTCAACTTCCCTAGCTACAACACTACTATTAGTATTATCTTATATTACAGAAAGAAATAACAAAAACCTAAAATACAGTCTATAACAAACTGTACATATAACATCTGTCGGTTTTTTTTAGTAAACTGTCATTCAGTCCTCAGCATTACATTTACATATCTTTCAGTTGTGTCCATTATATAGATACAAATAAGAAATCCTTACATTATCAACCAATTAAACAATGTTCATCTCAGCAATCCTCCTTAACTCTAACCAATTGTACAAATTTTGCCAAATTTCATAATACTCAGTTTCATTCTTATTTTTGATCTCTAGGGTTAACCTGTCCATTTCAGCGCAGGATAAAATTTTATCTATTATTTCTTCTTCGGTGGGTGTTTCCTTTCTTTTCCATTTTTGGGCATATGCCAGTCTTGCTGCGGTTAAGATATGTACTAATAAGTAGAGAGATGCTTTACTGAGATTATAATTAATAATCCCTAATAAAAAAATTTCTGGTTTTAAATCAATTTTTTGTTGTAATATTTCCTCCAACCAATTTTTTATCCGCTGCCAAAAATTTTGCGCTACTGAACATTCCCACCACATATGGTAATAAGTCCCTGGAAGCCTTCTGCATTTTCAGCACATTGGTGAGATTTGGTGATATTTTTGCTAACCTTGTAGAGGAAAGATGCCATCTATAAAACATCTTGTACAAGTTCTCTTTATAGGAGGTGGCTAGCGTTAACCTCCTATTTCTATCCCATAGTAATTGCCAATTATCTAAGTCAATATTATAACCAAAATTTTTACTCCAGGTTAACATTGTTTCTTTTGCCTGTTCTTCTAACAAATCCTGTTCTAATAAATATTGATATATCTTTTTTATCATTCGATCTTCTGTTCCTAGAAGAATTTTATCTAATTTTATCTAATTGTGTATGCTCTAATTTTATCCCTGGTTCTTTTTTATCTTTTCTGTATCGTGACTGTATTTGTAAGTATGCCCACCATTCTAACTCTACACCATCTTCTAATAGTCTTTTTCTTGTTTTCATGTCTCCATTTTCATCTAAGAGATCTTTATATGTAATTACACTTCCTAGATTTATAAATTTGGGGTGCATAAAAATCTCTAATATAGATAGCCAATTAGGAATTTCTATATAGTTAAATCCACACATCTAATAGTGCTCGTCTAATATGATGATTCTGAAAGTACTGATGAGCCCTATATTTTCCATCCCACATTATACCATGCCACACAATTTGCATGTCATGACCTTCTAATGCTAGTAATCTTCTGTTCCTTAAATGTATCCAATCCTTTATCCATACCGCTATTGCTGCTTGATAATATTTTTCCCAATCTGGGAGGCCGAGCCCTTCTCTTTCCTTTGCATCCTGTAATAATTTTAACTTGATTCTCGGTTTTCTACCTTGCCAGATAAATTTAGATGTAATTCTATTTAAATTTTCAAAGAAATCCTTACCTAATTTAATTGGTACACATTGGAATAAAAAGAGTAATTTGGGCAGTATAATCTTGATTGTCGCTATTCTTCCCATAAAAGAGAGCTGCAGGTTTTTCCATCTATCTAGGTCTACTATAATTTGATCCATTAATTTATCATAATTTTCTCTTTTAAGTGTAGTACATCTTGCTGATAATTGAATCCCCAAGTACTTTACTCTTTTAGATGTCTGGATGTTAATTCTTTCTACTAGCTCAGTTTCTTGTAAGTTGGACATATTTTTAACTAGCATTTTAGTTTTTTCTTTGTTGATTTTTAATCCCGCAACATCTCCATAATTTTCCAGCAACTGTAATAATCTTGTTCCAGATTCTAAAGGGTCTTCCAGAATGAAAACTAAATCATCCGCATAAGCCTGTAATTTAAATATCTCTTTTCTGATTTCTAATCCTTTAATCATCTTATCTTTTTGGATTATTCTTGTGAGTACTTCTAAAGAAAGAATGAATAATAAAGGAGATAGTGGACAGCCTTGTCTCGTACCTTTTTGTATTTGAATGCTATTTGTTAATTCTCCATTTATGATTACTTTTGGAATAGATTGCTTTAAACATATTTATAAATTTTTCTCCAAATTCCATCTGTTTAAGTTGAGTCAACATTATCAAATGCTTTCTGAGCATCAACAAAAATTAATGCCACTTGTTTTTCGCTATGAAATTCATAGTATTCTAAGATGTCTAGTATGATCCTGACGTTATGTCTGATTTGTCTTTTAGGCAAGAAGCCGCTTTGGTCAGTATGGATAAATTCAGCTAAATATTTTTTTAATCTTTCTGCCATTATAGTCGTGAAATTCTTGTAATCCGTGTTCAGTAAAGAAATGGGTCTATAATTTTTAATACAGGTCAAATCAGAGTTTTCTTTAGGCATTAGTGAGATGATTGCTTCTTTCCATGAGTTTGGAATTTTTGCTGTGTTTAGTACCTCATTAAATAAATCCAATAGGGTTGGGACCAAAAGTTCTTGGAGGTTTTTATATATTTCGGACGGTAATCCATCAGGGCCAGGTGTTTTATTACTTTTTTGTTTTTTAATAGCTTCCATAATTTCATAGACTGTTATATCTTTGTTTAATATATTTTGAAATTCTTCTGAAACCTTCGGTAGGTCTGCTTTCATAAGATATTGGGATATTCTTTCCTCAGTGATCATTTCCTCCTTTTTATAAAGGTTTTTATAGAATTCATACGTCACCCATTTTTTCCCATTATTTTGATGTACTATCTCGCCTGCTTGATTACGTAATTTACTAATCCATCTATTATCTTTTGTTTTTTGCTTTTCATTCAAATTTCTCTCCCTCCAACTATCTTGAATATTTAATTCCTCCACCATTTTAAAAAAAGTACCGGGTAATATTCTCCTGGTTCGTTTCCTAACTGCCTCACTCTTATAATCTAATTCTCTGTCTATAATTGCATTAAAATCGCCAATTATACAAATGTTCTCATATTCCATATCAGCAATAACCTTATGCAATTTTTATAGAATTGTCTTTGTTTTTCATTGGGTGCATAAATTCCTACCAGGGCGACCTTTTTTTTATTTAAGGAAATTTCAATAATCAATATTCTACCTTCCTCATCTCGATAAATTTGTCTTGCTGGGATTCTTTCTTTAACGTATATCACAATTCCTCCTTTCTTCTGCTGTGAAAGCGATACAAATTTAATTCCTAAGTTTAATAGATCCTGATCTTGAGTCTTTATATGTGTTTCTTGTAGAATTGTTATATCTAAATTTTTCTTACTGAGCTTATTCAAAATTATATTTCTCTTAGCTGGGGAGTTTAGTCTATTCACATTTAATGATAATACTGTTAATATTTCTATATTAATGTCTCTGTTTTGATCTTGTTGCCCTTGTCGGTCTATCTTCCTTAACTTCTTTGTATCTACTCTCATCATTGTTATCATGGTGCATTCTCATTTTTTCTCTTCTCTCTGTTTCCTGTTCTTTGTCTTGTGGTTACCATGTCTTTCTATTATATCTCTCTGCATTGTTCCCTTCTCTTAACTCTCTTTCTTCTAGTTCATCTTCATTGCCTAGATACTGCTGGAAAAACTCTTCTGCTTTATCAATCGAATCTAACCTATATCTTTTTTCTTGCCAGGTCACCACAATCCCTTCTGGCATCAACCACCTAAAATTAATATTTTGTCTTATTAATTTTGATGTAATATGTTGGTAGGGCCTTCTCAGATCTCTTACCCTCCTAGGGACTTGTTTGAGGACAATTAGTTGTTTACCTCTATATTCTATTGGGTCGTCCCTTGTTCTGTGCAAAATCTCATCCCTAATTGACTTCTTCACAAATCTGATATGTACCTCCTTGGGTAAGTTATTTCTTCTCGCGTAATTTGTGTGGATTCTATATATTTCATCAATCTCATTTGCCATCTCATCTTTCCCTGTCCCTAGGGCCCTTGCTAGCAAGTCCGTCATCATTTCTGGGAGGTCCTCCCCCTTCTCTTCCTTCACGTTTTGAAAACGTAAATAGTGGTCTGCTTTCTCAGTTTCAAGCAGTATGATGGTTTTTTCTAACTCTTTATTTGCTTACAAAAGTTTTTCATTCATTTCATCTACTCTTCTTTCCTCCTTATTCATTCTATCCTCCATTTCTAATAATTTCTGTTCATTTTTCAATATTTGCTATTGGAAACATTCAAATTTTCCGTCCATTGCTCCCATCCTCTCTTTAAGTTCTGCAGTATCATTCCTTATTTCACCTATTTCTCTTTTTAAATCCTCATGATTTCTCAACATAACCTCTTGCATGGATTGTAATATTGCTTGTATGTCTTTAAGTGAGTTTGCTCTCTCCCGCGGCAACATCTCCTCTATAGATCTTTGCCCTGCTGGGCTTAATTCTGCTGATGAGGCTTGGGTCATCTGCCTTCTTCCAGTCCCAACTCTTGTGAGATTTTGGATGCTTGTCATCTTTCTAAATGACATCAGCCAACCCTCCCAATTATACACAATCTTTGTCTTTCCCTCCACCACACCTAGGGAATTTATCATTCTTCCAAGGTTATAATCACTAGTGCCTTATATCTTAACAATGCTAGATTTTGTTGCTAACACAATATCCAACCTATTACACCTATTACACTAACGCTTCTAAAACATAATAATCAATATGTCAAATCCTCGTCTTCGCCGGATCACAAGCACACGAGAAAAACCACGACGAAGTACGGATGACTGGAAAGAGTACCTTTAATAGCAGGATCTCTAAACATGAATAAAGTCAGCGTTGGGAATCACTCGTCCCAACGCTCCTTTTATACATCTTTACTAATTGGGTAATAGTCCCACCCGACAACCCCACCCGTCAGCCCCACCTTCCTCTACGCAAACCAGCAGCTGCGTAAAACTCCACCCCTTCATCCTGTCGCCCCACGCCCCGCTTCCGCCTCTGGCGCCAAAGTCCATACAGCGCGTAAGAAGGTGTAAGTACAATATCTCCCCCCCTCACCCCCTGGAATCCCTAACGTGCTCCCCTCCACCAACCTGGTGTCTTGGCCCACACCCGTTTCAAGCCGCCGCACAGCTGTTACGGCTGGCGTGACTTCCCCATGCGTAGCAAGGCCCGCTGCCGGCCGCCGATCAGCCATGCGAGCAGGCGCAGCCTTGGTGTTGATGCCCGGGGTCCTCGTTAGCCTCCGATTAGCCGGTCGAGCCGCCCGCCGATCAGCCGTGTGAGCAGGCGCGGCCCGGGTGTTGACGGCCGGGGTCTTCGCTAGCCTCCGATTAGCCGGTCGAGCCGCCCGCAGATCAGCCGTGTGAGCAGGCGCGGCCCGGGTGTTGACGGCCGGGGTCTTCGCTAGCCGCCGAGCAACTGTATGAGCCGGCCGCCGATCAGCTGTAAGAGCAGGGGCGGCTCCGGCGATGTCGGCCGAGGCTCCTGGTAGCCGCCAAGCAGCTGATCGGACTGTTGCGGCCGGAGCTTCCCTCGGCCGCGGAGCAGCTGTTTGAGCCGGCCACCGATCAGCTGTGAGAGAGACAGGGGCGGCTCCGGCGATGTCGGCCGAGGTTCCTGGTAGCCGCCAAGCAGCTGATCGGACTGTTGCAGCCGGAGCTTCCCTCGGCCGCGGATCAGCTGTTACGAACCAAGCAGCTGTCAGGCGCGGCTTCGGCTGTGGCTGCGGGCTGCTGGCGGCGACCGGAACTCCCTCCCGGCGAGCATGTTGAGCCCGAGGGGCTCGACAGTCGGCCCCTCCTACCAAGGCTCCTCCTGGAAGGCAAGACGTAGAAGTCAAACAAGCACCAAGGAGAGCAGCTGCTTCCCCTCTACCCTCCCCCGAGGGTTTACTAGGGTGCCTCTGGTGGAACGCCTTGACCAGTCTAGGGGCTTGAACGTTCGATTCCGCCACCCAGGATGCCTCAGTAATCGGATACCCCTTCCAAAGCACTAGGTATTGCAGTCGCCCTCTCCGCCTCCTAGAGTCTAGAACCTCCTGTATCTCATATTGACCATCACCTACTGGGCCCGGCCCTACTGGCTCCCCCCCGACAGGAACAGGGGCTGGTTTTAACAGGCTGCTGTGGAACACGGGATGCACCTTGCCCAGAAATTTAGGCAACCGGAGACGCACCGTGACCGGGTTGATGACGTGGGTGACCTGAAAGGGGCCTATATACTTAGGGCCAAGTTTCTTGCTAGGTATCTGTAACCTCAAATATTTTGTGGACAAGTACACCCAGTCCCCGACCCCTGGGGTGTGGAACGGTTGACGCTTCTTATCTGCTTGGGCCTTTACGATACTGGCTTGCTTGTTCAGAGCCTTCTTGGTTGCCGCCCATGCCTTTCTGACTTGTAGCATCCACTCTTGGGGTTGACAAGGGGAGGTCGATCCTTGGTCGCACTCGGGAACAGGAGGGAAGTCGTAGCCAGACACTACTGTGTACGGTGGGAGACCAGTACTACTGTGCACCGTGTTGTTGTGGGCGATTTCTGCAAATGCCAGCAGGTCGGCCCAGTCTGCCTGCTGGTACGAGACATAACTGCGTAGGTATTGCTCCACCGCCGCGTTCGCCCGTTCAGCCGCACCGTTCGTGCAGGGATGATACCCCGAGCTTAATCCCTGGGACGACCCGACGAACTGGAGGAATTCACGCCAGAACCTGGCGGTAAACTGAACTCCTCGGTCCGAGATAACATGTCTAGGCGCCCCGTGTAAGCGGTACACATGGGTAATAAAGAGCCAGGCTAGACGCCGGGCCGAGGGTAAGCCCCTCAACGGAACAAAATGGGCCTGTTTGGAAAACAGATCAACTATGGTCCAGATAACAGTGTACCCCCGGCTCTCTGGTAGGTCTACGATGAAATCCATCCCAATGTCCTGCCATGGCCGGCAGGGGTCCGCCACTGTCTGTAACAGCCCTGCTGGTTTCCCGGGCTGGGGTTTGGCCATAGCACAAGTGCGGCAGCGCTGGACATAATCTTTGACCTGCCGCCTCATCCTGGGCCACCAGAACTGACGTCTAACAAGATGCAGGGTTTTCAGGAACCCGAGGTGTCCAGCCTGCTTGGCATCATGACACCTATAAAGTACAGTGTCTCGCAGGGTTTCCGGCACATACATCTTACTCCCATACCAGGCCAGGTCGTCCCGTCGGGTTAGGAGCCGCGGGTGCTGCTGTAGCCAGCCATCTCCCTCCAGGGCTTTCTTCAGCCGCTGTACCAGATCATCCGCAACCCTGTCCTGTACGGCCTGTACCATCTCTGGGCCGAGGGGAGGAATAAGAGCTTGCACCACCTCCTCCCGCCGATTGTCATACTGCGGAAGCCGCGAGAGGGCATCCGCCAAGAAATTCTTCCCCGCTGGGACGTATTTCAGGGTAAATCTGAACCGCCTGAAATACAAGGCCCACCGTACATGCTTAGGAGCCAACTTACGTGGGGATTGCAGAGCTTCCAAATTCCTGTGGTCTGTCCATACTTCGAAGGGCTTTTCTGCCCCCTCTAGGAGATGCCGCCACGTCTCCAACGCCCACCGAATGGCGTAGGCCTCCTTTTCCCAGATAGCCCAGGCGCGTTCGGTGGTTGATAGCTTTTTGGATGCGTAAGCACAGGGTTGCAATGCGCCTTTACTGTTGTGCTGCAAAAGGACAGCTCCGACCGCCACGTCGCTAGCATCTACTTGCACTACGTATGGTGCTGCTGGGTCGGGGTGCAAAAGTATGGGCTCTCGGGTGAACAAACCTTTTAGGGTCTCGAAGGCCCGTTGACAGTCTATGGTCCACATTACACGCAATCCTGGCCGTGGTTTCACTGCCAACTTTTTGGTTTTAAGCAAGTCTGTTAACGGAAGAGCCACTGCAGCAAAAGATGGTATGAATTGGCGGTAAAAATTGGCAAACCCCAGGAAACTCTGTAGCTGTCGTCTGGTCCCCGGGGCTTGCCACTGCAGTATTGCCTCCACTTTCTTTGGATCCATTGCGATCCCGGCCGCCGAGACCCGATAGCCTAAATAGTCCAGTCGAGACGCGTGAAATTCACATTTTGATAATTTCACGTACAATCGTGCTTCTAGGAGTTTTCGCAGAACCTGGCGCACAAGGGCAACGTGTTGGTCCATTGTCTCCGTATATATAAGGATGTCGTCAAGATACACAAGCACCCCCCTGTACAAATGCTCATGCAAAACTTGATTTATTAGTTGCATGAACACGGCGGGGGCCCCCTGGAGTCCGAATGGCATTACACGAAACTGGTAGCTGCCCAATGGGCAGTTAAACGCTGTTTTCCACTGATCTCCTCTCTTGATGCGTACCCGATAATAGGCTTCACGTAAGTCCAAACGGGTAAACACCCTCCCCTTAGCCAGGTGGGACAGCATGTCTTTCATTAAGGGCAGTGGATACAAATGTTCAACACACACTGCATTGACCCCCCGGTAGTCCACACAAAGACGCAGGCCCCCGTCTTTCTTCTCCCTAAAAAGAACTGGTGCTGCCATTCGCGAGCGAGCCGGTTGTATGAACCCCCGTGCAAGATTTTTGTCGATGTAATTCCGGAGTTCTGTCATCTCCCGTGGGGTCATGGCATACATCCGGGGCTTAGGAAGTTTGGCCCCCGGCTCCAGCTCGATCGCGCAGTCCGTCGGTCGATGGGGAGGTAGGAGATCGCATTCTTGCTCACTGAACACCTCGAGGTATTCGGCGTACTCTGGCGGTACGTGTACTTCTGCCCCAGCCCTGCAACTCTCCTCCGGCTTCCCTAGCGGGCCAGACAGCCCTGGCCGCTCATGTTCAGGGGGCTGTGGCCCAATCCCTAAGCGGAGGTGTCGACAACCCCCCTCCCACCAGATGGTCGGGCCCCACCTGTCCAGCCACGTTAGCCCCAGAATCACCTCCTCCGTCATAGAGGGCACCACAATAAATCGTAACCGTTCCCAGTGCTCCCCCATATCCAGCCGCACGGGTTCTGTGACATGGGTGATAGGCACCCCCCCAGAAGAGACCCATCCACCTGCTGGAAGCGTATTGGATTCCTTAGCCGTACCACCCTAATACCCAGTTTAGCCACCACTTTCCGGCTAATGAGACACCTCGTGCTGCCCGAATCGATTAAAGCCTTAACCTCCACCACCTCCCCCGTGGCGGGGTTTGTTAACATAACCGGGACTGCAAATGCGCTAACCGAGGCACTTACCATGGGGTCCTCCTCTGGTCTATCCCCATGCCCGTACAGCTCCACGTCCACATCGATGGCACTGTCTCCTTCCATCTGGCCACTTCCTCCTGATGTTGACTCCACAGCCTGCCGGGAAGCCTGGGAACGCTCTGCAAAGCGCCCGGGGGTTGTGCTCCTTGCCGGAGTTGCTGCCGCGACCACCCTGGATGCAGGTATTGGGCAGGCGGCCACGCGGTGTCCCGGCTGATCGCACCTGAAGCAACGCAGACCGGACCGCGGGGCCTGGACGGTAGGACCCAGCGACGAAGGTGACGGCTTCTGCACCTGGCCCTGGCCCTGTGACCTTGGCGGGACCTGACGGGGGTCTCCTACGGGCCGCACACGGCGTTGACAACCTCGTAGGGCCACATCCAGTTCGACTGTGACCCGTAGCCACTCCTGGAGCCTGGGAGGGATTCCCCGGACGATACAAGCCCGTAGGAGGTAATCATCCAGACCAGCCCGGAACTGATGAACCAGCATCCTCTCTGGCCAGGAACTGAGCCTGCCGGCCACTTCACGAAAGTCCTGCACATAGACTGTAGCCGGACGGCCATTCTGTCGCAGGCCAACGATCTCAGCCTCCGCTCGATGCGTGCGCGTCACATCCTCGAATCGCGTACGCAGAGCTTCGAGGAGAAGGCCAACGTCCCCCAATTCACGGTCACGGTCACCGTAAAGGTTCGCCACCCAAGCCGCTGCTTCCCCTTGTAATGCCGTAGTGACAGCCATCACCATTCCCCACTGGGATGTATATAAAGGACCATACTGGTCCAAATGGTGGATGGCTTGTCCGAGGAACAGGGCTAAACGATCAGGGTTGCCGTCAAAGGTTACGGGCAGCGGTGGTGGGCCCCAAACCGCAGGCCCTCCCCAAGGACCTGCCGGGCCTCCCAGTCTCTGTGCAACCCCTGGTTGTTGCCACCCCAACACTCCTGCAGGCACAGCACCCCCAGGTCTTGTTCCCCCAGGTCCTGGGGGGCCCAAATCAGGAGCAGCCGCCGGTCCCGGCGGTGGAAGGCCTGGGACCTGCGGGGTGCCAGGGGCCTGCGGGGCCCGAAAACGGGGACTCGCCAAGCGGAACCGGGTTTGGCTTCTGCGTTCTGGGTCGGTCCTGGTTTGTGTCCATCTACCGGTCTCCAGGTCGGTGTCACTAGGGGTCCACGGCCGAGGTTCCCCAAAATGGTCCCTCAGAACGTCCATCGTGTAACTGCCAGGAGCCGTGGTGTAGCTCCACTCCTCTCCGCCCTCATCGGTGGCACGACGCTCTCTCCACTCCCAGAGGGACCCCTTCCCTCTGGACGGTTGGTTCTGTCCAGCCACTGGCTGACTCAAAACAGGGCTGAGCCACCATTCCCCAGGCTTCTCCTGGACAGCCGGTTCCGAGGCCTCAGCCCCCTTTTGCGCTGGTCCAAGGTCCCGGATCTTAGGGCGAACCACAGGTGGGGCCTCTGCCAATTCCCCCACCTCAAGGGGCACAGCAACCCCAGCTGGCTCCTCCCCTCCTGCCACAGGCACACCACCCTGGGTCCCCTCAGCCATGGTAGCAGGCAAAATGCAGAGCCCAACAGAAGGAGTGCTGTGCTAGAGGAACGCTGACTTACTGTCAATATCCTCGTCTTCGCCGGATCACAAGCACACGAGAAAAACCACGACGAAGTACGGATGACTGGAAAGAGTACCTTTAATAGCAGGATCTCTAAACATGAATAAAGTCAGCGTTGGGAATCACTCGTCCCAACGCTCCTTTTATACATCTTTACTAATTGGGTAATAGTCCCACCCGACAACCCCACCCGTCAGCCCCACCTTCCTCTACGCAAACCAGCAGCTGCGTAAAACTCCACCCCTTCATCCTGTCGCCCCACGCCCCGCTTCCGCCTCTGGCGCCAAAGTCCATACAGCGCGTAAGAAGGTGTAAGTACAATATCTCCCCCCCTCACCCCCTGGAATCCCTAACGTGCTCCCCTCCACCAACCCGGTGTCTTGGCCCACACCCGTTTCAAGCCGCCGCACAGCTGTTACGGCTGGCGTGACTTCCCCATGCGTAGCAAGGCCTGCTGCCGGCCGCCGATCAGCCATGCGAGCAGGCGCAGCCTTGGTGTTGATGCCCGGGGTCCTCGTTAGCCTCCAATTAGCCGGTCGAGCCGCCCGCCGATCAGCCGTGTGAGCAGGCGTGGCCCGGGTGTTGACGGCCGGGGTCTTCGCTAGCCTCCGATTAGCCGGTCGAGCCGCCCGCAGATCAGCCGTGTGAGCAGGCGCGGCCCGGGTGTTGACGGCCGGGGTCTTCGCTAGCCGCCGAGCAACTGTATGAGCCGGCCGCCGATCAGCTGTAAGAGCAGGGGCGGCTCCAGCAATGTCGGCCGAGGCTCCTGGTAGCCGCCAAGCAGCTGATCGGACTGTTGTGGATGGAGCTTCCCTCGGCCGCGGAGCAGCTGTTTGAGCCGGCCACCGATCAGCTGTGAGAGAGACAGGGGCGGCTCCGGCGATGTCGGCCGAGGTTCCTGGTAGCCGCCAAGCAGCTGATCGGACTGTTGCAGCCGGAGCTTCCCTCGGCCGCGGATCAGCTGTTACGAACCAAGCAGCTGTCAGGCGCGGCTTCGGCTGTGGCTGCGGGCTGCGGGCGGCGACCGGAACTCCCTCCCGGCGAGCATGTTGAGCCCGAGGGGCTCGACACAATATTAATCAATTTCAAATGTCTATATTCCAAGCAGTCCCAACTTTTCTATATAGAAACATGTAACAATAATATAACCATTAAATTACCTCAATAATATAACCAATATTATTCAGTTCTAAGAATAAAAACCAGATTTCACAGTCAGTTCAGTTATGAATATTATTATATAGAACAAGGGGACAAATAGATTTTCTCTCCCTCCTTAAACATTCAACTTTTTGTTCCTAATTAGTCTCCTCCAAATCAATCATACCATAGGTTATATTCAGTTAATTCTTATTGGTCTAAATTCTCAAAACAATTACCATTTATCCCTTTTGTTTTAGAAACTTTTGAAACAAATAGTTCACTTCTTAAGTTATGAGTATCACTCTTCCCTCCTTTGATACTAATTGGTCATTAGTTCTTCTTCAAGATGTCGGCTCTCTCAGCTCAGTCCGCACTGTCACTCTTCAAGTTTATTTTGTTTTTTGTTAAACTTCTTCTTGGCTTTACTGCAAGAGCCAGAAAGAGAAACCACCCTGAGTCACCAGTCCTTACAGCCTGTTAGCCTGTTGCTTTAAGATCAGAACTCTTTTCCCCCCTGTCTCCTTCTCGCCATTATCTGACAGGGGAGATGAATTCCCCTTTCGCTCTGGGGCCTCTCCTCTTATCTTCTCTTCTGTGAAATTCTCTGGAAAGATTTCACCATCCGGAACACTTACAAGAGTTTGCTGAGTGTTTCTTATGCCAGGTTAGTTGAATCACTGTCCTGCTCACTCACCGCTATTTTTGACAGCTGTCATTTCTTCACAGTCACCATAATGGGCCGTCTCCCTCACCCGGCTCTATCCTAGGCTTTCCTGCTTTCTGCAGCTCGAACCGCCATCCTGAGCTGCTCAGCTGGGCACCTCTGCTTCTAATCTCCCTCCAAGAGATCTGGGGCTTTTAAAAAACCCACCGGGAACAGAGAAACAGCTGTGAGATCGGCACGCTCATTCGGAGCGGCTTCTCAACACAGGCATTCCGTTTGACAGCTGACTCCGCCTCCTAGTCTGGAATTTCTTGATTATTTTTGTTCTACATAATAACAAATTTCGATCTAGTTTTTTTTTCCAATCGGCGCTGCTTATCCAGGCGCTACTACTTTCTGTGGTTTATGCTTTGATTTGTACTGTGTATTAAATTGATGATACTGTGCTGGCAATCATCTATCGGACCTGAAATAAGATGTCCTTTATGGAATACCAATCTTCTAGGAAAGCCCACCCATATGTCTATATACACTATATCCAATTGTACTGTCATTAGTGATAGTGCTGTTTTCCCAATCTGACACTTTGCTGATGTGTTGGATTTGAATGTTCAGCCAGCATGGTCTGTCACACTTTAATTCAGTTACATAATAAGACTGCTTGTATTAATCCAAGCCCAGTTCTTTCCTGGTTTTCCTGTCTGTTTCACTTCTTTTGTGACCTTTTACTTTTTTATTGTGTTCATCCAAGATCATCTGATCATAGTTCATTAATGCATCAGGCAGCGTTGCACTAACTGCATACGTTGATACAATTTAAGGCACAAATATTCTAAATGGAAGCAAATCAATCAGGTATTAGAATATTATGGTTGCAACTGATATCACCAATATCCAGTGTTATTCAGTTTAGCTATGTTTGGATCCATCATATTATGGTAGTATGACCATCCTGAAAAAATGATGCATCTGGAAGGATAAGGCCTACTGCTTTATTATGTAGAGCCTAAACTGTGCATTAAACATACCCCATCTTAAGTTATGATTAAAAGAATTTAAATTTCAGTAATAATTGCTGCCCCATTAGCTACACTCTATGATCAGGTGACAGAGTTACATCTATATTATCTTGAATGTTATATGCAATAGATTTTAAAACCTCACTTTTGTAATCACTAAGATTTTGGTGAATCTTTTTAAAATGTGTTTTATTGATTTTTAACATAATCACCTTAATATTTGGTAAACAGCATGTTGTCTGGATTAGTATTTAAAAAACAATCAATAACAATTAATTTCCATAATTCTATTGTCCATATAATGGCTTTGCTTGATTTTCTCTTCTTCCAATAATATTCTCTTTTGCCAACCTTAAATACAGTTTAATACAGTTCTTATTATTTGAATAAATGACAATTAAATATAGACATTTTTCTCATGTTTTTGCAAATAATAACCACATCAATTTAAAGCTTCTTTTCTAATTGCCTCATCATAGATCCTGTTTACAGAATTCTTATTTAAATTTGTTTTCCCCACAATATTCAAAGCATTCTTACTAGTTAAGATTTTCTCAAAATTAAGTACACTTAAGTAAGTTTTTTTTCTCATACAAGCCATTCCCAACACTTTTACATTACTCATATCTTAAAAAAGAGAAAAAACCAGAGAAAATAATTTTTTTATATAAACCATTCCAACATTTTTATATTTCTCATGTCAAAAAACAAAGCACAAAGAAAAAAAGAAAGAAAGGATACTATGTTACTTGAGGAGTTCATCCCTCTTAAACTAATCTTCATTTATATCCAAAATCTTTCTATTTCTTTAACCATATTCAAACAGATGTTTAGTTTTTAAATATTCCCTCTGGTAAATCCCATCATCTAATTTCTTAATTCTCACTTTAGCCTTTTTTTTTCCAAACATCAATATGCTTCACTGAATCAAAGAATCTTTCCATAATCTTAAAAGTGTTGTTGCAGGTACAAAAGGCAAAACAGGTAAAGATGTTTTTATAGGAAGGTTTCACCCTTCATATTCATTGAGAATCTTTTCCTTTCTTTCTTTCTTTCTTGATTTTATTTATCATTTTTTGTCTCTCAAGTTCTCATAGTTCTCCTGGCAGAGTCCATTTTGTTAAATCTTTTTTCTTGTCCTCAAACTTATTTTGTAATCTTAGGGTATAGGTTGCCTTTTCCATATCTAGTATTTTCTGTAAGTTTTTGTTTCCATCTGTGTTAAGTCATACTTTCTACTATTGTCAAGGTCCATCTTGAAATCTCTCTCCTCTGTCTCGTATTCAGTTGTCTGTTTTTTCTGCTCACTTTTTTATTTTCTGAGAATTGTATTTATTTATTTATTTATTTTTATATATTTATTTATTTATTTTCTGAGAATTTTTGTGTTGTGAAGTTAAATTGGAGATGTGTTCATTTATATTTTCAAGGTTATTTTTAATTTCCTCATGGTTTGATACCATTGTTGTTTGGATTAGTTGCAACATAGCATAGATCTCCTTCTGGAATTTGTTTTTCTAGGTATATTCTTTCTGCAGATCTCTGGTTTTCCATGATAGCTAAAAATCAGGGTTTTCCTTTCTCTGCAAACAGCTTTAGAGTTACAGTTGAGTTGGTATTTGTAATCCAGAAAGGTCAATTCTTTTTTTTTAAGAATTTATAATTCTCACTTTGTAGATAGCTCAGATGTCAGCACCAGTCAGTAATAGACAATTGTTTACTTCTATTTTCATGATTTAAAAGGGAAATCTTAACAAATTCCACCAATTTCAAATTTATCCAAATTAAGTCTTATATTCATTTCATTTCAATATATTTCTGTTCTCCCTGAAAAGTTTAATTCACCGCTTCCATCTGTAGGAGAGTGGAGCAAAGATTTCCCCCCCCCTTCTGACTTTTGGAGGCTTTTTTCTTCTTGGGGGTTTTCTTTTTTTCTTTTTCTTCCATGAAAAAATTTTCAAGTAGAAGAGAGAAAATCACTGTTTTTACCCAGTTCCAAACACGTTGTTTACAGTCAGCTTAAAGTAGTGCTTTTGGGCTTCAGCTGCTTGTAGCTTGGGCTAGAAGTTAAGCTAGCCTTTCTCCTGCTGGTTTCTGGAAGGTTTTTCCCAAACCAATCGAATCAACTGCTGTCTCTCCGCAATCGGCGGGACTTCCTTCCTTCTTTGTTGCCTTTATGGGGCAACGTCAGGCCCATTTAAGGCCCCCTAGCAGGCAGAAATCAGCCATAGGGTGCAGAGCCCCACAATCCCTTGGCTGCACAAAACCAGAAGCTGAGCTGATTTCGCTGAAATTTTAAAGGAACTATTTCCTCATTACAAAATGAAGTCAATTTTTAGAAGGACTGGCAAGACATACATTTAATCACATGCAACAACAGCAGCTGGTGCTGCATTTATTCTCTTGCCAGAGAGGAAAAGCACTGCTCAAAATTATAATATGCTGAAGCACCCACCCAACATATTTACACACATACATGCAAGCATTCACATAGGTACACATATTATTAAATTTTTAAACTTTAGACGAAGTCAGTTTGGCAGGCAATCAAATAATCTTGTTGAATATCCCACTGTGCAGGCCTAGAAATTAAGAGGTTGAACTAAAAGCTTTGGGAGAAAATAGTCTTTTGTGGAAGAATGTACTCTATTTTTTTAATGTTATTGTTCCAGGAGGGAGTTCAAGGACTGAATTGAAAGTGAAAACTGAAAGTGTGGGTATTGTCTTTTAATAGGATAAGAGAACTTTGGATAATGAGAGTGATGAAGCTGGAAGAGCCAAAATCTTCAGCAAAGGAGTATTAATATATAATAGCAAGGGGGTTAAAAAGGTGGAGAAGAAAGTCATATAGAACATAGAAGATACTGTCTAAGTTGCTCTTTGAGAGGCATTCAGTCGTTGTATGTCTAACTCAGATGCTATCTATAGAGGCTTTTGCTTCACAAGATGTGGTAAAATGCAGAATGAAAATCTGCTATCCTGGAATAAATAGCAGTGCAATTCTGAACTGTTACCAAGAACACGTAGCCAAGATTTCTATTTTAAAGTTGGAAAGAGCCATCACTTTTGAAACCTCACAAAGTGATGGCATAGAAGTGAAGCCAAATACCAAATTGTTATCCTTTGGGGAAATATGATTGTAACCCTTGCCAGAATACTAATAGAAACTAGCCAACTTGTATCAGTAGACTTTATATGCAGCATTGTCATTTCAGTGCCAGGATTTCTTTCAAAACCATCCATTCATTGGGATGTTTTTGCCAATGTGATGATATCTGTAATCTTGTCACCAGCTGCCATCATCTTTGAATATGTCAATTTTATACATGAAGTTATATCTCGGGGTGGGATCTGCCTTATTAGACAAAAGGGTGAGTCTGTATGTAGAGGAACATCTTTAGGTTTTGTAAGTACATCATATTCACACTTGTGGGTTTTTTTGTTTTTTTTAAAGCAGGAGGCAAGTTATTCTAATAATATTTGATCACACAAGATATTTTAGCCCCACATCAAATAAAACCTAGAACATTTAAAAAAGATCCAGATGGCTTTTGCATGTTGATGGTTTGGCTATTAAACTATGTGACAGTTTTTAGAGCTAATTTAAAACAAGTACAAAATGAAAATTGGCAGGTTTAAATTTATGTCAGCTAATCTTGAAGATAATATCCAGAGTGATGTTAATTTTACATTGGCCACCATTTTTAAGATCTCCAGAATATCATGGCACACATCCACATCCATATAAATGCAAAACTGAGTTAAGACATAACCATTTTTAAAATGCCTTGTTTTTTACTTTTTAAAAATGATTTTTCTTTTAGAAACACTGTCAACGTTCTGACTAATGAACCCAAACAAATCAGAACTCCAAAGCTTGTAGATTCCTCAAAGAACATATTTATTGGATACATAATATCGGCACGATCAAAAGTAAAACCAACTCTAAAATTCTCATGCAGATTAAGTGTAATTAAATGTAAGACTTCTTTCCCCACCACCACCATGTCATTGATCACACTAACCAATGAGGGCAATTGGTGGGCTATTTGACACTCCTTCTCTCCATCTTTAGCACCTGGCTGTTGAGGTCACTGCTGGGCATTGGCTGAACTGGTGCCTTTCCTGTCTTCACCTTGGCTTTGATTTGGGAGCACTGGGCTTCTTGTAGCACTTGAGCTCAATGTCCAGTGTCACTGCCATCCGATATCACTCACAGATCTGCTCACGAATTCCCTGATAGGTGCATGCTTGGAATAGGTCACGGTCCAAGCCCTCCTTAAAATAATGAATTAACAGTTGCTCCAGCCACTGTCTTATTCTGCCTGTGACCCTCCAGAACTCTTGAACAAACTGCTTTTCTGGTTGGTCTCTCTGCTTTAGGTTGCATATCTCCACTTCAGCCTGCAGGGGCTGCAACTCATCTTCAAATCTGGCTCTTAGTTCTTCCAAGAAAACATCTATGTTCCCCAGTTCTGGAGTGTCCTCATCATGGAGACTAATCTTCAGGAAGAGACAAAGGGGAACTCAGCCTTGGCAGCTTTAGGGGTACTTTTCCTCTGCTCAGTAGAGATCCCTGATAGAACTTCCTCCCATGCCTCTGGCCTGTCAGACTTCTCTCCACGGACTTTTGGTCAGGACTCCATCAATGGAACTCCGTCCCCAGCCTGGGCAGCAGTCCATGTCCCATTCACAGAGGTTGCTAGCAGTTGCTTCCCCTTTTTTCTCTATTCTGGACTCTTCCCTGAGTCTTCACTATCCTCCCAAAAGAATAGGGTAGGTGTTTGGGGCTCAGGACCCCAAAGAGTGCTCTTTAATTTCCTTCTATGTCAGAGCAGTAAAAAAAATTGGAGAGTTGGTTTAATGTCATGGTTCTGACTAATGAATCCAAACAAATCAGAACTCCAAGGTTTGTAGATTCCTCAAAGAACATCAACTCTAAAATTCTCATGCAGATTCAATGTAACTAAATGAAATACTTCCCTCCCCACTACCATGTCATGTATCATGCTACCCAAATGAGGGCAATTGGCAGGCTCCTTGACATTCCTTCTCCCCATCTTCAGCACCTGTGAGGATGATCTTGGTTTCCACAGGAATGCTCAATGTTATGTCTAGCAATACTTCCAATTTCTAACCACCCCCCAGCCTGTGGGGCAACTGAGAATGACAAAGATGGCTTCAACCAGGTTTGTTTCAAAGGTCGACAAAAACATGAAAAAAAATCACAGTTTTTTTAATTTAAACCCCACTTTTGTGCCCTGGATTAAAGCTTTCAGGAAAAGGAAATCAAAAACTGAGAAGACAGAATTACAGAAGAAATGTGGAATGTAAGTAGCACTGAAATTGAAAGAAGCAAGAAAAGCAGAAAAGCTCAACACAGTGAAAGAAGAAATGACTACAAATTGACATTTTTAGCATCAGTGAATTTGGATGGACTAGGATCATGCTGTTTAGTACTCAGGACATGTAAAACAAAGAAGCAATGGTGTTGCTTTTATAGTTAGAAAGGTTAAAGCAAGAAGAGTACTTGGCTACAATGCAATCAATGTCTAAATAATATTGATTAGACTTCATTGACTTTCTTTTAATATAATCATCATTCAGGTTTATGCTCCTACCACCAATGCAAAAGGAGGTCAGTGAATTTTATGATCAAGTTCAGTTTGAAATTGGCAGAACATGCAAGCAAGATGTGCAGCTTCTCACTGGAGACTGAATTGCCAAAGCTGGAAATGAGAAGGAGGAAAATGCAGTTGGACTGTATGGTTTGGGAACCTGAAATGAAGCAAGAAACTGACTTACCAATTTCTGTCACCTACATTATTTATTTATCGCTAACCTATTATTTAAACAATAAAAGCAATGCTTTTATGCATGGACATTATCAGATGGAGTGCATAGAAATCAAATTGATTATAGGTAAATATAAAGGTTTCCACTGTCCAGTCCAACTCTATGGGGTGATCTCATCTCTGTTTCTTAGCCCAGGGAGCCAGCATTCTCCGAAGACATTTCTGTGGTCATATGGCCAGCATGACTATATACCGAGGCACACAAAATGCTATTATCTTCCCACCAAAGTGGTACCTATTTATCTATTCACATTTGCATGCTTTCAAACTGCTAGGTGGGCAGGAAATGATGCAAGTAATAGGAGCTCACCTTGTTGTGCAGTGCTCAGGTCTTGAATCCAGGCTGTCAGCTTTCCAGCTGACAGGTTCAGTGTCTTTAACTGCATCATACAGAAAGAAAGAACACAAGATAGTCAGGAACACAGGAATATCATGAGGTAAATTAATCAGTATACAGAACACAGAGAAGAAAAAGGCAGGGGACAGAAAAGGACTTCCAGTTTTGGCATTGTGGCAATGCAGATGCAGGAAGACGGGGGGTCCATCTTCCGCATTTGATTTTGCCTTGCTGGGGGACTCTGGAAAGGGTCAAAAGTCGCCTTGCAGAGGTGTCAAGCAAGGAGGGGACCCTCATTCATCGCAGGGGGGGCAAAAACCCTCCTGTTTGATCCAAGGAAGCCCTCAAAACCGGCAGGGGAAAGACTGGTTACATTCGCATAACCAGTCAGAAGCTGCTGTCAATGGAAGACATTAAGCATTATCAAGCAATCTTATAGCAATGTGGATGAAACTGGGTGAGATCTAAGCCTCTCTTTATGACTTTAAGGCTTCTTCCTGAAATTCTGCCCAAAGCACTCCACCCGAGGAGGAGGGAAAGGAAATTTCCACCCCATTCCCTCAGGAAATATGAATGACTTGGAAATTTGGGGACTAAAAGTGTTGTTAAGACCTTTTTTAAAAAAAGAAAGACTTGAAAAGATTACAATATAAGTTTTGGATTTAAAAACTGAAAAATGGCATTGATGACATCTAGTGGTGAATCAAGGCACTACAATTTATTTATGCCTAAAAGAAACCTGGCTCAAAGCCCAGAGCTATAAGTCTTTGGCTGGCCTTGAAACTTTTATTTTTGAGAACTGCAGCTGAGAAAAAGGAACAGACTTGGGGGCTGCTTATCTATGTGAGAGAGTTTCTAATATTATTCTAAAATTGGCCTGTCTGAACTATGAACACAAATACTGACTTTCAGAACTGTACTGTAGAATTATTTTCCTGTAGAAGAAACATATACTTCTGCCTGATATCATGAAATACTTTGGATTATAAATCTTGATTGTTAAACAGCCTTTAATATTTCTTTTTACTCCCTGGACAGAAAGGATATTTTTCTCATTGGACAGAAAAATTTGAACCTTACTTATATCTGCTTAGGGGAGGTTTAGGAATGGCTAGTTGGTTGGATAAATTTATAAAGACTGCTTACAAAAATAAAATGGATGTTTCGTACTTAGCTCTAAATAGTAAAAAACCATCCTTAACCATCTAGAAGTTTCAGTTTGCTATATTACCAAGAAAATACTGATGAACTACAAAAAGAAATTCTCTCCATGTTGAAATTAATACAAGAAACAATTGCTTTAGCTCGTGATGAGATTAAACATAACACAAAGGAGATAAAAGAACAATTTTAATTTAAATCTACAAACTCAGAACATAACTACAGAGAAGGAACCAGCAACCCAGAAAATAGAAGGAAAGCCAGAGAATGCTGACACAAATTTTGAGGATCTAAAGGAAGAAACCAGTGATCAGACTCAGATAAATGAAGACATAGAAGACACAACAATAACATTAGAAATGGAAAAGACATTTTACAAACCAAGGTTTCAGAACATACTGGAGGATAAGGAAGGAGAGCTGATGGAATGGACAATAAAGCCATTAATAGCTGGAGAAGGAGGGAGGCTGTTTAATGAATATCAACAGGCTAGTTCTTCCAAAACTACTTTAACTAATTTGTTTCTCTTGTCTCAAATAATATACACAAAAATAGAGGAAGAATCATTTGATGATCCAAATGCACTGACTAGAAAGTTAGTTGGCAAAGGAAGAAAGCTAGAGTAAGACTGAAGGAAATAGAAGCCTTGACCTTTTATTGATTTTCTAATTTTACATTTAAGTGTTTAAAAAGCAATGTCATGGCTGAGTTAATTGATAATTCAATAACATACAAGTATCTTTAGTACAAGTCTCAAACTATCACATTAAATATTTCCTCTCTTTTCCCCTTAGCATTTACTGTCTCATATTTAAACTAATAGAATTCTTCTTATATCAATTAAATAAAAATAACATTCTTACATTTATCAATAATTTTTGGCTTATACTTATCCTGGTTGTTTTAACATTCAGTCTTTATAGACAATCAATGTCCTAATTAGTTTTTCCCAATTTTTAGTTTCCCATTAATATTTAAATTTAACATTTAATATTTATAATTTCCAAGTTTTAAATAACCAAAGTTCCCTTTATCACAATTCATCACAAAGTCTAATATTCAGGATACACGTCTTATCTATTTGAATATATTCTATTTCTCATCATCTTACATCATCTAATTAATAATATTCTTATTTTCTGCTAATTTCCAAATGTCTTAAATTTAGTAACCAAAATTTCTATTATTTCAACATAAAATACTTCCTCTCTTTTTCTCTTAATGTCTACTATCTCCTATTTAAGCTAGTACAGTTCTTATTATATCAGGTAAGTAAAAACATATTTATTACATTTATCAATAGATGTTTAGCTTATATATATCTTAATTACTTTTACATTCAGCCTTTATAAACAAATCAATATTCAAATTTAACTTTTAATATTTATACTTCCAAGTTTTAAATGACCAAAGTTTTCTTTATCTCAGTTCATAACAAGGTCTAGCATTCAAAGTACACATCTATTTGAATATATTCCATTTTAATCCTCACTAATAAATCCAAACCCCAATTTTCTTATTCTAGCTTGCTTTCTTTGCCAACTCGCCTTCCATATCTGTGCTTTTAAGTCATCAAACAAATCTCCCTCTGTTACTATATATATATAATTTGAGATAAGGGAGGCCATCCAGTTGCCGTTTTTTTTGAAAGGGCTAACAAATCATCTCTCTGTAGAAAAGATAGGATTGAAGAGAGGTTCAGATCTCACCTAGTCTCATCTGCACTGCTTTATAGGTGCCTGGTAGTAAGTTTGACTTCGGCTGTCTGCAGCCTAGTGATGGGCTATATTTCTATGGCCAGTCTTTCATCTGCCAGTTTGGAGGGCTACCCTGGATTGAGCGGAAGGGCTACTGCCCTCCCATGATCTATCAGGGGTCCACTCCTTGCTTGTCACCCCTAAAGGGTGACTTTTGACCCTTTTCAGGGTCCCCCAGCAGTGCAAAATCGAACGTGGAAGATGGAGCTTGCCTTCCAAGCGTCTGCAGCAGCCGTGGCAGCAAAACAGAAGTCAGAAGCTTTGACTTATTAGAGGGGATGTTATATTACCAATTAGATGTTTGAATAAGGTTAAGAATAGATTACTAGAAATAGAAGAGTTATTATAACTAGATAGATAGGATTTGTAATCAGAATATCATATCTTGGTATGAAAAGGGAAATAAGAATATGTTAAGAATTTTGAATAATTTTGCGGCGACGGAGGCAGCCTTCCCGGGCTGCCCGCGGCTCAGCTGAGTGATTTTCGCCCGAAACAGCGCCGATCAGCTGTTCGGGCGAATTTGAAGCCCCCTCCTCGGGAGAAGAGGAGGGGGTGAGCCCCCAGGTAGGGGTTGAGTTCTCCGGGGCCGCCTGAGCTTGGAGCTTGGGCGGCTGAAGGATTGAACTCCCCCGCAGCCTGGGCTGCTCCCAGCTGGCTAGCGTCTCTGCTCCGGACTTCATGGAGCAGAGCCAGGCGTCTGCGACCATCCCTGCTTGAAGGAGAGACTATGAAAGGAAAAGAGCAGGCAGAGCAGTACAAGAGGGAAAGATGAAGAGATGAAGAGGATTATTTTATTTTACTCTCGAGCTTGATGGACTGTGCTTAAAACTTAAAGTGAAAGTGCGTCACAATTGTAAGTAAAAGATGTCGTCTAAACCTCCCCCTAGAACTTTTCGGAGTGCTGGAAATTCTCCGGTGCAACAACAATCATTACTGCAGGCGTTGCATTCTCCAGATGTATTGACATCGAAGGATCTTGAAAAACATACCCAGTTAATTTTGGAGTCAATGGGTGTTAAATTTGCACAGATGGAGGAGAAATTGGAGAAATTGGAGCAGAGAATGGAAGAAAGGATGGAACAGAAACTCAGAGAGATGAAGGTAGACATTTTGTCCTCAGTGCATAAAGTAGCTAAATGTGTGGAGGTGCTGGATGACAAAGTGGAAGAATTGACTCAAAAAAATGCTATATTAGAAGCAAAAGTATTGGAAATGGAAGATTTAAAAGACAAAATGGATAGCGAACTGAGTTTGGCTCAATTTTACCAGATGCAGTTTGCTGTTAGAATTAGAGGCCTAAAAGAGAATATTAAGGAAGATTTAAAGCAGCTGGTTTCTGAGGCTTTTGAGGTGGTATTGAACCATCCAGCATCTGAAATAAAACAAGGCATGGACAAAGTGTTTCGTGTGAACTCGTGGATTGCTAAACAGAGAAAGTTGCCTAGAGATGTGGTGGTTTATTTTGTAAAAAGGGAAATTAGAGATGAAGTTATACAAGCTGCCTATGATACTAAAGTTGTGATTGCTGGTCAAGAAGTTTTGGTTCTAAAAGAAATTCCTCCAAAGATTTTAAAGAGAAGGAAGGACTTTATATTTCTTGTGCAAGAGTTTAAGCAAAGAGATATAAGGTTTAGATGGGAGATCCCAGCTGGGCTGAGCTTCATGTATGAAGGCAAAAGGTACTGTTTGGGTACTGTGAAGCAAGCGCATGATTTTTACAACAATGTTTTAAAAGCAACCCCATCAACACTTTTGGAAGCTGCAGAGGGATCTGGAGAAGGAGAACATCAAGAGGATGAAGATGGACAGACAGACGAGAATGGTACAGGAGGAGATCAAGCTGCAACTCTTTTGGATGATCCTAGAGAACAGAGGGTGACGCGTGCTGCCTTAAAACGCTCAAAAAAGATAAGAAAATAGGACCAGTAGAAATCTATGGAACTTCCACAACATACTGATAGTCAAATTTGGAATTAATGGATAATTTACTACAGAGGAAGAGGAAGAAAGTTTTGTGGGTTAATGTGGGTTAATTTGTGTAAGAACTATCTATTATAGCCTATTTTGGCTAGAGAGATTAATAGGGATAGGTGCTTGTGATGTGTAAATGAGAATATGTTTAGGAAATAGTGAATTGTGGAAGAACATAGATGGGAATGACGCTAGTTTTCTTTTATTTTAGTTCTTTATACATATTTAGTATTATTAAGGATTGGTTTACTCTATATAAGCTAGAGAGTGATGGATTTTAGAGTTTATAATTGTTAGTATATGATTGTTTATGATTGCTTTTTAGATATATACCTTGTATTTTGCTCTGGGAAGTCGGGGGGGGGAGGGGGGGAGGAGGGGAAGTAGGGGGGGGAGGCAGGGGAGGGAGGAGGGAGAGGGGGAGGGGGGGATAGGGGGGTGGGTGGGGAGGGGAGGAGGGAGGGGGGAGGGGGGTTTTTTAGAGGAAAACTGTATTTTAAAACTTTTTATAAGAAAAAAAAAAATTTGAATAAGGGAAGCTTTTGGTTACCCAAATATAACTTGTTCTGAAATTATAAAAGATTGGGATATTTTGAACATGGATGGGGAATTAAAATTGAAAAAAGCAAAATTAGGATATAGACTGAATAAATGGATGTTGAATACAAATGCAATTAAGGTATGCTTTGGTTAGAAAATATATTCTAAACTGATCTTATTGACACTGTTAGAAAAATGTAACAAATATTGATAGGCAATTGTGTATTTACTTATAACAATAAGAATTGTATTTGCCTAGGGATTACCAGAAGAAGAGAGGACGTACTGGAGGGTGTAACATTGGATTTAGTTTGAAGAAGCTTACATGTACCACGGAATCACTAATGGACTCAGTCATCACATTGTCTATTAGGCATTTGATTGTAAAAATAGAAAATTAATAAAATATTTTTTTTTAAAAAAGGCAGGAAAATAGGAAATGCACCCTTTATATTTGCGGCAAGCAATCATAGCTTAGATTGCCTCATGCATTAGTCAGCACTGTCTAACTAATCAGCTAAAACTGTGAGTTCTGTTCCAGCTACTAAATTCAATATCCTAACAGAAAATCAGGTATACATTAGACATGGTCAGGTGTTGACTGTGGAACAAGTCACAAACTACTTGTGTTCAAGTTCCAAGTTAAGCAAAAGAAGAATAAAGCCAGTCAGCTCCTACAATAAGATCTTGAACATATAGCACTATTTTCAAGGAGAATATTAGGAATCACTTTGAGGTCCTGAATCTCAATTGCATAAAAGCAGAGAAATTTAATGAATAAAATTAAAGAAATTATTATGAATGAAAGTAATAGGAGACTGCTAAAAAAATGAAGAAAAAGAAGAAAGCAAATTGGAGAAGCCAAAGCTACAAAAGACAAACATATCAGAAAGGAGCTTAACAAAAAGTTTCAGACAGCTATTTAAAAAGACAAAAAGCAGTATTAAAACCAGCATCTGTAAAAATATTGAAGTTGGAAACAGACATGGAAAAACAAGGAAAGTCTTTCAAAAGATCTCTGAACTCAAAACAAGATTCCAAATTGCTATGCTAAAATATGCCAGTGGACAGAAAGTTACTGAAGCCAAGGAGATCAAACAAAGATGGAAAGAGTATACCAAAACACTCTACAATAGAGATGTCAACATCCTTATTTACAAAAACCTCAGGTCCTAGAAGATAAAGTTAGATCAGCACTCTGGTCATTACCAATTTGGAAGGCTACAGAAAGGGTGTGTTTTTTTAGATTTTTTTTATCTTGTGTTTATTACTTTATAAGCAACGGAAGGCAATGGCCACCATACATAATATACTTTACTCCTTTTATTTTACCAGCAACAACCCTGTAAAGTGGGTTGAGTTGAGACAGTGAGTCACCCAGCTGTTTTTCATGGTTAAGGCAGGGCTAGAACTTACTCTCCTGATCTCCTGGTTTCTAGGCCAGTACCTTAACCACTACACCAAACTGGATGTCTGATGGAGAATGGATGGAATACCCATTGAAATATGCTAAATATGCTAAGCAACCCAAGAAGATTCGGCAAAGGTTCTAACCAGGTTATTCCAGCATACCGTATCTGCAGAATGGCCAACAGATTGGAGAAAGTCAGTCTGCATTCCAATACCAAAAAGGAGACTTAACAGAATGTGCAAGTTTATCATACAATATCCTTAATTTCATATATTATCAATATGCTTAGGATCATCCAAGGCAGATTAGAGCCCTATATGGAAAAAGAGATACCCAATATCCAAGCTGGCTTCAGAAAAGGCCAAGGAATAATTTAGAAAGCCAAAGAAGTCACTACATGCTTCATTGATTATAGAAGGACTTCAATTGTATCAGTCATGTCAAGCAGTGGAATATGCTCAGAAAAATGGAGATCCCAGAACATTTCATTGTCACAAGTCAGGAAGCCACAGTTTGAACAAAACATGGTGAAAAAATACTGGCTCCAAGTTCACAAAGGAGTACATCAAGGCTGTATATTTCACCTTTATTTATTCAACATATTCTGAATATATATTAAGGGAGGCTGGAAGAAGATGAATGTGATTTTACAGTTGGAGAAGAAAAAATCAGTAACTTACACTATGGGATGACACTGCACTGATAGCTGAAAATGCAAAAGATTTACAATCTTACTTTAGTAATAAAAGTAATGTGGAAAATGTGAAAGTTTTATTTGTTACTGTTATTAATCATAACACTGCATCATTTCCACAGTAGAATTTATTTTAATTTATAATATACATAAAATGGTATAGAACCTATTTTTTAAAAAAAATCTATAGGCATTGCAATATGCTCTTTTCCACTTCTCTGCACAGAGTACAGAAAATCCTTAGTAGACACAGGAGTCTATAGCCATAGACCTAATTTGTTAAGTTTAGATTTCATCTCTAAGAAGCAAGGGCATGGCCAAAAATAAGACATTGTGTGCATATTGGTCCAAAAGTATCTAAAGACTAGCTTATGCTAATTATCTCTTTAAGTGCATTGTCCTAGAGAATGGCATTTCATTTTTAGATAAAATTATCACTGTCTCTGGCATGACTTTATATGAAAACACAAATGAATATATTATATTAGAGATATGCCGTAGCTTATGTTATAAGAAATATGTGAAGGCTATGCTGTGGCCTTGCACCATTATGTGTTCTATATTTTGAAATTTAAGACTGTGTGAACAACTGGCAAAGAACCAGCAGGATTTATCAAGACTATGCCATACCAAACCAATCACACTCCCTTTTTAATATTACAGGTAGTGCTCAACTTACAACATTTCATTTAATAATTGTTCAAAGTTACAATGGCACTGAAAAAAATGACTTATGACCATTTTTCAAACTTACAACCATTGCAGCATCCCCATGGTCACGTGACCAAAATTCAGACACTTGTCAACTGACTCATATTTATGACGGTTGCAGTGTCCCTGTGACATGTGATGACCGTTTGCAAACTTCTGACAAGCAGTGTCAATGGGGAAGCCAGATTCATTTAACAACCGTGTTACTAACTTAACAGCTACAGTGATTCACTTAACAACTGTGGCAAGAAAGGTCATAAAATGAGGCAAAACTCAATTAACAAATGTCTCACTTAGCAACAGAAATGTTGGGCTCAGTTGTGGTCATAAGTTTAGGACTTCCTGTACTAGTTTAGCAACATAGAGGATTACAGTGGACATACTCTATCTATGACTTCAGAAACATTCAACAAAATCTCTTACGAGATTCTAATAGAAAATATGGCAATATGTGGTTTGGACTATGATACCATTAAATAGGCACAGAGCCAGTGAACAATTACCTAGTGAGTATGGCTCTATGACAAATTGGAGGGAAGTGAAATCTATACCACAGGCTCCAGTTTAGGTCCTGTACTCTTCAATGTATTTATATATGACTTGGAAAGATAATATGTCAGGTTCTGGCCACCCCATTTTAGAATGAGTATTGACAAGCTGATGTCCAGTGACTGACTTAAACACTCATCTCAGAATCATGATGCAAGTACATAATTGGGTCACTTGTAGAATAACACTATGAAATAATATTTCAACTTTGTGGCTTGTTATGGTGTGCCTATGACTGCACATTTTATTAACTGAAATGTGGTATAAAGGCTATGTTTAAAAACTAAACTTAGAGGCCTGATTACCAATCAGTCTAACATCAATACCTTGGGAGATCCTGGAAAAGATAATCAAAAAACAAATCTGTGAACATGTAGAAACAAATAAAGTTATAACTAGTAGCCAGCACAGGTTTGTTAAAAACAGGTCATGCAAAACCAATCTTATTTCATTCTTCAATAAAGTGACTAAACTAATAGGCCAGTGAAATACTGTGGACATAGTAGACTTCAATAAGGCATTTGATAAAGTATACCAGAAGCCAATGCCTTGGTAAGCTAGAAAAAGGTGGAATAGACAACATCACCACCAGATGGAACTGTAGCTGGCTGGCAAACCATACTCAATGAGTAGTCCTCAATGGCACTACATCCACATGGAGAGAAGTAAGCAGTGGGGTACCACAAGGTTCTGTCTTAGGCCCAGTACTCTTCAATATCTTCATCAATGACTTAGATGAGGGAATTGAAGGGGAACTCATCACATTTGCAGATGACACCAAACTGACAGGAGTAGCCAACACCCCAGAAAACAAACTCAGGATCCAAAAAGATCTTGACAAACTTCAACATTTGGCCATGTCTAACGAAATGAGTTTCAATGTGGAGAAAAACAAAGTTTTACATTTAGGCAGGAAAAATCAAAGGTACAAGTACAGACTGGGCGAGACCTGGCTTAAAAACAGTAACTGTGAGAGGGACCTTGGAGTCCTAGTGGAAGATCACTTGACTATGAGCCAGCAGTATGCAGCCGCTACCAAAAAAGCTAATACAATCCTGGGTTGTATAAACAGAGGCATAGAATCAAGATCACACAAAGTATTTGTACCACTCTATAAAACCCTAGTAAGACCACACCTGGAATACTACAGCCAATTTTGGTCACCATACTACAAAAAAGATGTTGAGAGTTTGGAAAAAAATCAGAGAAGAGCAACTAAGATGATCAAAGGCCTGGAGACTAAAACATATGAAGAACGGCTGCTGGCCTTGGTCTGGCTAGTCTAAAAAAAAGAAGAAATAGGGGAGACATGATAGCAGTATTCCAGTACTTGAGGGTCTGCCACCAAGAAGAGGGGGTCATGTTATTCTCCATAGCACCAGAGGACAGGACAAGGAACAATGGTTGGAAACTGAACAAAGAGAGAAGCAACCTGGCATTAAGGAGAAACTTCCTGACAGTGAGAACAATTAACCAGTGGAACAGCTTGCCTCCAGAAATCGTGGGTCCTCCATCACTGGAGATTTTTAAGAAGAGGCTAGACAGTCACTTGTCTGAGATATATAGGTTCTCCTTCTTGAGCGGGGGGTGGGGGGGTGGGGCTGGACTAAAAGACCTCCAAGGTTCTTTCCAGCTCTATTCTATTCTATTCTATTCTATTCTATTCTATTCTATTCTATTCTATTCTATTCTATTCTATTCTATTCTATTCTATTCTATTCTATTCTTTGAAAATATTAAAATTACTTTATGAGTCCATTGTTCAAAAGCATTCTTCAAAATATCTAATATTAGAATATTCTTCTTCATTCTGGAATTGTAAATCAAGTCTTTAATTGTAATCTTTAGTACCCTCTAGTTTCCTCTAGTGCCTAATTTTTTAAATTATATTTTTAAAAAATCAAAACTATTTTCCCATGGGAAGGATGCTTTATAATTAACTTCAAAATCTTATTTAAAATTTATCTGGGCCCTTAGTCCATTTGTAACTTGCTAAAAATCAGAGTTTCATAACTCTTTTGCTGTTTATTCAAAGTAAGTGCCATTTTTCGACAAAATTGTTGTAAAAATGATCATGTGAACATGGGGGATGCTACAAATGGCCATAAAGGTGGCCATGTTGCCAAGTGCCCGAATTGCAGTCATATGACCTGGGAGGGGTGATTATTTTTTTTTTATTTAAAAAGTTTTACAATACATTTTAACTTTAATCCCCCCTCCCCCACCCCCACCCAACCCTCCCTATCCCTTCCCCCCATTCCCTCCTCCCCCCCCCGACTTCCCAGAGCTAAATACAGGGTATAAAATCAAAAAACAAACATAAGCACCCCTATGTTATCAGCAATAAACTATTAGTTCTATCTCCCTCTAGCTCATGTAAAATGAATACAAACAATATTAATATTACAAATAAAGTAAAAAAGAAAAAGAGAAAAACAAAAAAGAGCTTTACTCAGAATAGATTTTCTTAATCCCAGTCCTTATTCATATTAATTTCAAAGAAAAAAAATAAACAAATTCTCAGTTACACGCCAAAAGCGCCTATCTATTAACCTTAATAATCTCCAACCAAGCTAAACCATAATCAAAAATAATTCTTACATGTATCACACCAAATATGTTCAACACACACTTTTAGTCCATAACCCTAATATACTTTCCTAACAAGCAAATAACATCCATCTTAAATTGTGTTAAATATTAAAAAAAAACTTTCTTTCTCCTCTATGATAAATTTAATCCATTAAGATACTAATTTAAAAATTTAATCAGCAATCTTAACGCCCCAAAACTTTTGGAGCACGTCTGTCATGACCCCCAAAACTTCTTTGGACCGCGCCCCTCCCACATCTTCACTGTAAATACACTTTGGAGATTCCATAACTATCTGCTGGTCTTGCTCTTGCTCTCATCTCACTCTTCTTAAGGCGGCACGCGTCTTCCTCTGGCCAAGGGGTGATTATTGGAATAATTATGTCTATAGCATATAAAGTCATATCTCCATTGTCTTGAGCATTTGAAAATGTCTTCATGCTGCATTCATTTATGAAAAAATATACTGGCACTGATATTTTTGCTATTATATTTTCATACTTAAAGTTGTACTTGTGTAAATATTTCACGTTCTGTAATAAGGAAAGTCTACAGACTTCTTGAGAGATGGTTTTTTTGCCAGTGAATAAATGCAATATCCAAGAAATGATACATTCTGATACCTATATCAGTGTTAGCCAACTTTTTTCAAACTCCCACATCCTTTGGTTGGTGAGAAATGACTGCTTACTAATATTCTATAATTGTGTGGTGATGAGCAGTTTATCCCTCCCTTTCATAAATTCTGGAAAGCAAAACTGAAATCTATAATGGGCTTAAATGCAGACTTTCAAACCCACAATAACACAGAAGGAGACAAAATATTGTGCTATTTATTCCTACTTTGTATACTTCTTAACACTTTCAGCATCTGAAATGTATCATGCTTAGTTTTTAGCAGATTTTTAATTTCACTTTCATTTATTTTTCATGAAGCATTTATATATATTCTAACAAGGAACATGGAGGAAGCAAATTGTGTCTAAAATAGCAAGAAGTAGAAAGCATGGATATTAAAACAAAGAATAGAAATAAATCTTTAGTCATCCTAAAAAAGATCCCATGCAGACTTGCTTAATGAAAGTCCTTTCATAGGCCCTCAGACTGATAATTCTTTCAGATTCTGCACCCTTCATGGAGAATAACATTCCTTTAAAAATGTCCTCCTGTCCTGAAGCCAGCCTGTACATTCAGGAGAGTCTTAGCTTTAGATTTTACTGTGATTAGTTATATACGCAATATCTCTACTATTCTACTGGCTCTACATAATTACTGGAATCTGAGGCATAACATAATTTTGCTGTTCAAAATGACTGTTGAACTATCTTACAATAGCAGCAAATAGCCCATACCCACTTATCCAAGTCCAATCTCATTTCAGTTTGCAAATTCAGTTGCCAAAATTGGCATGTGGGAGGATACCATAACAGCAGCGTATAGCACATCAAGAAAGATTCACAATGAATAACATTAGTTGGATTTATTCTCAGGAAGTTAAGCTAAAGACTTTTGGAAACTGAGTAAGCTAAAACTCTAGCACTCGTTTATATATAAATTCATTAGAGCAGACTGTCTGAGACATGTTAGAAGAATTATCTGCCCTTTTACCAAATAAAATTGACCATACAAAATCCATTTGCTCATTATTAAGAAATTTTTTGGATATTCTTGTTTCATTCTCAGTTCCAAAGACTACACTTTACATCAGGATTCTAGCCTTCTCCAGTTTTCAAGCTGTCTATTAAGGGTTAAAAGTATGCTATGGTTCAATGTGACACATGAAGTGCCTCCCAAGCATTCCCACACATTCACAATGGATCTGTATGCATAAAATATTAAAATCTGCGGGAAGCCTGTAAGCATATTTAACATCATGACAAACATTTGAACAACTAGGAATCCAAAATACTAGCTGTGGCCTTCTACAGCAATTGAATCTTCCTTCAACACCATCCCTCAAGGTACTTTATATGTTCAAAATTGTGTCTCCCTCCCACTGAGACTTTTTAAAACACCCCACACATTTCTGTCATCCTTAAAAGATTCTTTTATGCCAGTGTTTCTTCATAGCAGGCAACTGCCTGTGTAAGGGGTTGCCCTGTCACAAAAATTCCTGGGGGAGTGGAGGGAAAGGTAGCTTAATGGCATGACTGAAAATGTCAAGAAGTGTTTCTTGTTGCTATTTCACCTGACCTTGCCCCCCCACACACACACACAATTGGGTGTATATTTTACATGCAGATTCTGCTTTAAACCAGCTTCTTGAGACAACCGTCAAATTCTGAAAAGGCCAGAATTAGAAACTAGACAAATCAATGTATTTTAGAGATTCAAAGTGAAAAGAGAAGCATGACAGTTCTATGATAAATAAAAAAAAAATGGTTTGGTTCAAAGTGTTATATAGAATATATGATATATTCTAATGTAATATATAATAACAATTAACCAGGGTGCTCCATTAATGAAGTTTTTAAGAAGATACTGGACAGCTGTTTGTTAGAAGTGGTATAGGTTTTCCTGCTTGAGCAAAGGATTGGAGTAGAACAGACTTTTCAACCTTTTCACCCATTGTACCACTTTTAGGATATGGCAACATCTGAGTACCACCAGTCGCCTAGCAAGGTGTCAAAAACTTCATGACCAAAAAAAAAGGAAAAAAAGTGATGAAGTACAGGTAGTCCTTGACTTACAACAGTTCACTTAGTGACTGTTCGAAGTTACAATGGCACTGAAAAAAGTGCCCCCCAAGCCACAGCCAAGCAAGACACCTGCCTGCCCGCCCGGCGGCGCTCTTCCTCCTGTCTGAGGTTTTCATTGTTGTGAGCATTTCTGTTGAGGATTGGCAGTGGGGGTGAGGTGGAGGGGTGTTTGGTTTTTATTTCCCCCGCTCTGCTGGGTGGTTGCAGCAGGTTTTGGTCACTTCACATGACCCTGGGACACTGTGACCATCATAAATATGAATCAGTTGCCAAGCATCTGAATGTAAATCACAAGACCCTGGAGATGCTGCAACATTCCAGCTGATCGGCGCATCTTCTGGGCTCAGCAGAAGTGCCAGGATCAGTGCTGAGCTCCAGCTGGAGCCTGGCACTGATCCTGGCGCTCCCACTGAGCCCTGACAGCCCCAAAGAAGCGCTGATCCTGGTGCTTCCGCTGAGCCCTGACAGCCCTACAGCTCCAGCCATCTCTTGCTCAGGCTTGTGCAGTGCTGCCACCAGTTCAGCTCATTCCCCTCCCCTGCTACCACTTTTCTAGGATGGTCATGGTGCCAATGTACCACAGGTTGAAAAGCCCTGGACTAGAAGACCTCCAAGGTCCCTTCTAACTCTGATATTCTATGTTCTAAGATGTACAGTATATGGGAACTACTGCAAGGACAGTAGGGTCACTGTCCTTGCATTACATATACAAATATGCCATGAAGAGCCTTGGTGGAGCAGTGGGCTAATGCCTCCTTAAGTAACACCAGCTGCCTGCAATTAGTGCAGGTTTGCATCCCACCAGGCTCAAGGTTGACTCAGCCTTCCATCCTTCCGAGGTAGGTAAAATGAGGACCCAGATTGTTGGGGGCAATAAGCTGACTTTGTAAAAATGCCGCTTGGGGGGGGCCAAAAGCCCTAATAAACAGGAATATACATAGAATGAAGGCTATTGCTAAGCACATTGTGCTTTAGATTGTAAGCCGCCCTGAGTCTTCAGAGAAGGGCGGGATATCAATGGGATTAAAAAAAACTGGCTATGCAGCACGAATGCTGTTAGGAGGTATAATATCTAGCATTTTATCCAACTACAAAACCATTAGTATTATATTTTAGAAACTAAAGGGGGGATGGGTGGTATTACATTATTAGGAATGTTGGTGATAGCCTTTTGTTTGTTTGTTTGCATGGAGGTGAACTTCCCGCATCCCCAGCAGGCAGTGATAGTTGTGAATCTATGCCTGTATCTCAACCAGAAGAGGAGATATGTCATTCTATGCCCCCGCTACAAGCCCCTAACTCTGCAAACTCTCAGAATATGAACAATGTTTATCTGCATATGGTGCAGGCATGGGAGAAACCTATCCGAAATTTCAGGGCTGTGGAAAACTATCATCAATATAGATTTGCTAATCTTGACCAAATCCAGTCTTTTGCAGATGCTAAAGAGGCTATTCATAATGCGGTACAGACTCTTTTGAATAATGTTGCTAGGACATAGGTCCAAAAGATTTTGTTCAACTTCGGTTGGATGCAGAGGGGCTAAATCAACCTCTCTTTTCTCTTAGGAAGCATGTGAATGATTTAAATGCTGATGATTTTCTGACCAGTGTTGAAAATCTGCTTCAAAGCAAGGCAGAGATATTTGGGGGGAGGGGTTAATTTACTATTAGTGGTTACCATTGTGAAGAACAGGGAGGGGGGTGGGCTTAGGAAGTTAAACACTATACTGCTCACCAGAGTGCTGAAGGAAAGAAGACAACACCTAGTAGATTTCAATGTGGAAGGTGAATTTCTGTGTTTTGCTAGCTGTTTGCTCTATCTGATTGGTGTGGATGATAGAAATCAAGAAATTATTACCAGGGCCAGGGAACTTCACAGCAGGCTGGGTGTTTCCACAAAAAACAGGATTGACTTTTCTCAGATACACCTCTTTGAAGAAGATTTAAGGGTCACTATAAAGATCTTGTTTTGTATGCAGGGCAGGTGGAGGTTTTTTGTCACAGGTAGCCCACAGCAAGAATAAATAGTGTTTATATTGTTACACAACAAGCATTACTACGGCATCAAAAATATCAAGGGCTTCCTGGGTGAACGCTATTTCTGTAAATTCTGCCACACACCCTACCACCACAAATTTAGTCACGGCTGTCAATATATCTGCAGAGCATGCCTCAAGCAAGAATGTCAGGAGATGGAGGCAGAGAAGACGCACTGCTGTAGATGTAAAGTGCTTTGCTGGTCTAAGGTGTGTCTTGAAAGACACACACAACTCGGTAGGGAGGGGAAAGTTGACTGTAAGAATAAAGAATATTGTGAAACGTGTGGGGTTTACATCTTTACCCCCCACAAAAAGTGCAAGGAAATCAAGTGCGGACAGTGTTCTGAGAAGGTTGAAAGCTTGGATGGGCATTTATGCTTTCTAAAAACGTTGGTCCGACCACGAATTGGTGCAAGATACATCATTTATGATTTTGAATGCTGTCAAGAGACAGGCACCCATATACCTAATTATGTCTGCGCCAGGGATATGTTGAAGGATTGGTATGATAAAGACGTTGTGAGGTGGGATTGTTATGGTGTTAGATGCCTGGAACAGTTTGTAAAGGAATTTATAAATCTTGAGTTTAAAGGATGTACTTTTATTGCTCACAACTCCAAAGGTTATGACGAGTACGTAGTACTGAGGCAGCTGATCTGTGAAAAGGTTAGGGTTCAACTTATAAGTCAGGGGGGGAAACTGCTGTGTATTACCCTTCCAGATTATAAGATTCGGTTTATTGATAGTCTTTCATTTTTACCCCTTAAATTAAGCAAATTACCCAAAGCTATGGGGTTTTGAGGCAGCAAAGGATATTTCCCCCACTTGTTCAATACAATGGCCAATCAAGACATGGGACCACTCCCTGAAGCCAAGTATTATAGCCCTGAAACCATGATGCCCAGGGAGAGAGAATTCATGAAATGGCACGCTGCTAATACAGGTACTGTGTTTAAACTAAAGAAGGCTCTGGCTTACTATTGAAGACAAGATGTAGATATATTAAGAGAGGCCTGTATTCGATTTAGGGAACAGGTGATGGAAATGACTGAGCGTGAGTTTCTCAGGTGGGATGGGGGGGATATTGTTGAGGAGACAGAGATTTGATGCATTGACTCCTTCCAATATATCACATTGGTATCTGTCTGCATGGCACAGTACCGGTTCATGTATTTGAAGAGTGATACCATTGCATTAGCACCTTTGGATAGTTATCACAAGACACAGAAAAGGTATTCATCTCCAGCGATTCAGTGGTTGGTGCATTTAGAGCACACTGAGAATCTCAGTATTCAGCATACTCTGAAGTGGGGTGAAAAGCAAGTAGGCAAATATTTTTTGGATGGTTTTGCTGTCATAAATGGAACTCCCACAGCTTTTGTTTTTCACGGTTGTTTTTTTCATGGGTGCCCTGTCTGCTACTCTGAAAAAGACTTCAACAAATTACTTGATTCAACGTATGGTAGCCTGCACAACTGTACTAGGATTAAAGAAGAGTACCTCAGGAGCCAGGGTTATGCTGTGCGTTGCATCTGGGAACACGAATGGAGGGCCTTGGTGGAGGCTGACACCTCTTTGATGCAGTTCCTAGTTGAGAATAAGCTCCCAACTCCTTTGAATCCTCGAGAAGCTTTTTTTGGTGGCAGAGCAAATGCCACATGCCTGTACTACAAACCAAAATTTGGTGAACAAATCTTATACTACGATTTCACCAGTTTGTACCCTTTTGCGAATAAGACCAAGGAGTACCCAATCGGCCATCCACAAATCATCTACCAAAACTTTCTGGACATAAAGCAATATTTTGGGTTAGCCAAAGTCAAAGTGTACCCACCAAGGAATCTCTATTTCCCTGTCCTACCCCACAAATCAGGGGGCAAATTAATGTTTAGTTTGTGCGCAACCTGCACAGAAAAACTGCAAACCACCCCCTGCAAACACAGTAATGAGGAAAGAGCTCTGACTGGGATATGGTGTACTGTTGAACTGAATTTAGCTTTAGAAAAAGGTTACAGAATTGTTGAAATCTATGAGATCTGGCATTTTGAAAGAACATCAAATGAGCTATTTTCAGGTTATATGAACACGCATCTCAGACAGAAACAGGAAGCTAGTGGTTACCCTGACTGGTGCAAAACAGAACAGGATAAAGAGCAATATATTCAGGATTATGAAAAGATGGAAGGTGTCCGCTTACGACGTGACCACATTGAAGTAAATCCTGCTAAAAGGCAGATTGCCTAACTCTTCTTAAACTCACTGTGGGGCAAGTTTGGTCAGATCACCAATCACCTGTCCACATCTGTGGTAACAAACCTTGAGGATGGAGAATAGGGAGGGAGGAAAGAGATTGGAATGAGAATGAGGGAGGCAGGGAAGGGAGGAGGGAGGGAGGGAGGGAGGGAAGAAGGAAGAAGATGGGAATGAGAAGGAGTAAGATAGGGAAGGAAGGGGTAGGGAGGGAGGAAAGAGTTGAAAATGAGGAGGGAGGGAAGGAGGGAGAAGATGGGAATGAGAAGGAGGGTGGTAGGGAAGGGAGGGAGGGAGGAGGAAGGGAGGAAGAAAGAGAGGAAGGGAGGGGGAAGGAAGGAGATGGGAATGATAAAGAGGGAGGCAGGGACTTCCAGTTTGCCGCGCAGCAGCCATGGACATGCAGAAGGCAAGTCTCATCTTCCCCGTCCAGTTTCGATCCTTGCTGGATCGTGGGAGAGTGGCAACTCTCCCACTAGAGCCTGTGATTCCCTCCAAACCAGCGGACGAAGGCTGACCATAGAGATATGGTCCATCACAAGGCTGCAGACAGCCAAAGTCAAACCTACTATCTGGCAACTCTAAAGCAGTGTGGAAGAGACTGGGTGAGATCTACCACTCTTTCATCCTAATTACTTACATACCTGCATAAGCTGCTAAAGTACCTGTGGTGAGGGAAGGAAGATTTTAGCCCTCCCTCCATAAACAGCAGCAACTGACTACCCAGGGGAGTTTAAAACGTTGAAAAAATACCGGGACCCTAATTGGAACTTTACTTCCTAAAACTGGTGGATTATAAGATTTTTAATTTTCTATTCTTTATTTTTTTCTGATTTTTATTTTTACTGAAGATCTGGGGTTTTTTCTTTTAAAATAGAAGAAAAACTTAAAAGATCAAAACAACTAAGGGGTGACATCGTGTGGCTAAACATGAAATTGCAACCTATTATTGTTTAAGAGAGACTTGTTGACAGCTTAGAAAATAGATAAGATACATGCAACCTTGAAACACCAGCTGAAAGAAATTCAGCTCTGGGTCTCATTTAGTGGACTTTCTGACTGTAAGCTTTTAGTTTAATATACTACAATGGAAGAAGAACAGGAATGGACTTTTTCTGCAGAGGAAGATCAGGAGCAAACTCTTTGCATGTTAAAAGCGATTGTTCAAACTCTTCTCATAGCTCGTGATGAAATAAGAAACAGCAGGGGGGAAAAAGAAAGCAGCCTGCAAACTCAAATTATGACTAAAACTAAAGAATTTTCTACACAGAATTCTACAGAAAAAGTTGAACAATCAAATACTATGATAGAAGATCCAACTACTCAACGAATACAGATGATGGAAGATAAAGAAAATAAATTGATAAAAGAGAAAAAAGAAAGGATTTTCTCTATAAAACTGAAGCAACCTGAGGATCGAAAAGAAAAACAGATGAAAGATAAGATAAATGCTTCAGGACAACCACGTCAAGAGGGAAAATCAAGGAGACGACTTGCTAGATTTGCTAGTCCACTCAAAAAGATGGCAATTGGATGGCCTTTTCAATGCCAAACAATAGCCACGACAATACAAGAAGATATGTTTGATGATTTAAAAGTAAAGACATGGAAGATGATTTGGCAAAGAAAGAAAGCTAGAATAAGACTGAAAAGAAATGGGGTTGTGATTTACACATGAGACTTAAATTAGAATATACTCAAATAGATAAAACAAGTATTCTGAACATAAGACACTGTAATGATTTGAAATAAAGAAAAATTTGGTCATGCAAAACTTAGAAGTATAAATACTAAAATAACATTATATTGTGTTATTAATTTGTTGAGGTAGATGGTAAGAATCTATATATAAGATGTGTATCTTAAACACTAGAGTTTGTGAGGAATTGTGATAAAGGAACTGTGGTTAATTAAAATTTTGGAAAAAATAAATATTAAATGTCAAATTTAAATTTTTAGGGAAAATTAAAACTGGGAAAAGCTTATTAGATTACTGATCGGCTAAAATATTGAATGTTAAAACAACTAAGATTTGAATATAAGATATTGTTATAAGATGAGATAAAGAAAAATTTTGGTTAAGTAAAATTTAGAAGTATAAACATTAATAACTAAATCTGAATATTGGTCTGTGGTATAAATGATAATAGTAAAAAAATTATTAGTCTTAAATATGAGATAGTAGACATAAAGAGGGAAAAAAGAGGAAATACTAAATGTGGAAATAAAAGAAATCTGGGTCATTAAATTTGAGTTTTTACGACACTTGAGGATTACCAGAAAATAAGAATATTACCTTATATTATTAATTTGTATTGTATTATTAATTTGTTGAGGTAGACAGTGAGAATCTATATAAATAAAATTTGTATCCTGAACACTAAACTGTGAGGGAACCATGATAGAAATTGGGGTCATTTAAATTGGGAAATGATAAAGATTAAACCTTAAATTTAAAATATTAATGGAAAATTAGAATTAAGAAAAATCTATTAGGTCACTGACTGTCTAAAAGATTGAATGTTAAATTAACTAAGATATGCATAAACTGAAGATTATTGATGAATGTTAGAAAGCTATTTTCTGTTTGATTGATAGAATAAGAATTGTGTTGATTTGAATAAGAGACAGTACATATTAAGGGGGGGAGAGAGGGAACTAATTACTGTAATACTTCAAGATTTGTATTGATGATATTTAAATGTAATGGAACTATTGTACTCGGCCACCACATTGCTTTTCAAATATGTAAATGTAATATTGGAAAATTAATAAAAATTATAACCATAAAAAAGAGAAAGAGGGAGGCAGGGAAGCAAGGAGGGGAGGGAGGGAGGGAGGAGATGGGAATGAGAGGAGGTAGGCAGGGAAGGAGGGATGGAGGGAAAGAGGGAGGGAAGGAGGGAGGGGGAGGAAGGAAGGAAGGAAGGAAGGAAGGAAGGAAGGAAGGAAGGAAGGAAGGAAGGAAGGGGGAGGATGATTGAAATGAGAGAGAGGCAAAGCCTAAGGAAAGTCCTGCCTTAGCACTAGGCCACCAGCAGCCCTGCTGTCCTCTTGCAATCCCCTTTCCCCCTCCTCTTGCCCTCTCCTGATGGTCTCCCATCGTATCGCTGTGGATGCTTTGCTTACAAAACCAGTGTCATGCTCGAAGCATGCATATGATGTTGCCACCATTATCGCTTCTCAGCTTGCCAACACACTGGGCAGGGGAGGAGAGAGAGAAATGGAATGCAGACTCCAGACAACAAGAAGTCAGTCCATGTGAACTAAGGACCTTTTTATCAGGTGTTTGCAAACCCACAAAGACACTTTCTCATAATATTTTGACACTTGATTGGACCATGTGAACTGCACTAATAGGAGGAAGGAGAATTCTATACTGTAGTGGTTTGTGCGGGAACTAACCAGAGCTGGTTTGGCTTTCCTCTGTGCCGAAATGGTGTACTCAGTAAAGTTTTGTATTAAGAGATTGGACCATCTCGATGGTGCTTGCTTGGTTGGGTTTGTCAGTCAGAACCTTGACATCTGGGTCTCTTCTCATGGAGATGGAATGGGCCTCCCTCTGACCCACACACTTTGCTTTCTACTGCCACACGTCCCTTGGTTCTGTGCCCATCTCCTAAGACCAGGGATGAGCAGGAGGCCTGCATTGGGTCAGGACTGATGTGGGTACCTCCAAGCAGCCACCATGAGCAACCTGGCCAAGGAGAGTGAGCACAGCAGCAGCAACCTCAAGGAGAATGTAAGCGCAGCAAGGCACCCCCTTGAAGAAGTGAGGATGAGCTGGGCTGCAGGTCCTGGTGCCCCTGGAGCTCAAGGGCTCCAGGCAGCCTACACCACTCTTAGGCAGTCCTCCACATGGCCTGAGAGGGACAGTGAGGCTCCTCTGATGGATGAGGCTTTGGTGCTTCGCCACCAGCAGTGCCCTTTGGTGCTTGTCCTGGTCTCACCTTCCTCCACTGGAGACCTCCGGATCTCCCCTCTCAGCCTTGCCTGGTTCCCCACAGGAGGTGGAGGACGATCCTGCTGCATGTGGAAGCATGGAGGAGAAAGTTTGCAGGAAGCAGTTTCCTCTGAGTCCAACTTCTGCCTTGACAGATCTTTGGAGAGGAGGAGGGATTGGCAGGGGGGCTGCATGAAGGAAGGCTGCCCCAACAAGCCAGCATCCTTACCACACATGATTGGAAATGGAGATTCCCTTTTGAGAAGGGTCAGCATCCCTTGTGTAGGACCAGGGAATGCTGTTCCCCTGCCTCCTCCTCTTGCTCTCCAGAGATCTGTCAAGGTAGAAGTTGGACTCAGAGGAAACTGCTTCCTGCAAACTTTCTCCTCCATGCTTCCATATGCAGCAGCATTGTCCTCCACCTCCTGTGGGGGACCAGGCAAGGCTGAGATCTTTTCAGTCTTCCACATGCAGCAGCACCATTCTCTGCCTCCTGCTTTGCTGGGAGGGGGCACCAGATGGAGAAATGCCAATGATCTATGGGATTGGGAGAAGAACATCTCCTTTGGCATGTTCTGTGTAATGTACTGGCCTTTTATATGCTGTAAGTGTTTGCTTATGTTATACTGCTTGCTAATTGCTTAGTTCAATTGCTAAGTGCTTAGTTCACGTGTATGTTGTAACGGTTGCTGGGGCCGGCCTAGACTGGTTGTCTCCAGCTGGCTAAGCAGGTCTTTGGGCAGGAAACTACTGCTTTAAACCTATTGGTCGCCGCCAATCGGCCAACCGTATAAATAGCTGTCACTGCGTTTTTTAGTGTTTTGTCAGTAAGCTCCTTGCAGTCTGTTCCTTTGCAAGTTGAATTGTTATCTTATCTTTGTAACCATGGTGAGTGTCACATGTTCAGCCAAGTATTTTGTTTGGTTTTATATTTATTACTGTGTGCGCATGTCCAAAACAAAAGTTACTTTCTTTTTTCCTTTCCTTTGTGCTTTCTGGGAGATAGACATGCAGTTGTGAGTCTTTCTGTGTTTTTACAAGTTTCTTTGTAATTAAAAGGTTAATAGTAGAATATATGCTTCGGGTTTTCTTTGTTTATCATGCATCAAAATGAACCACGGTTCATCACCCTCTGATAGGGTTTGTTTACTCTTCTGACAATAACTGTGCAGCAGCTCCTTTGTGGCTTCTGTTATGTTCTGCCCTTCAATAAAGCCTGTTGCTGTTTTGAACCTCCCATGTCGCTCAATGCCTGCAAAGAACCAGCTACACAACATTCTGCACATGGACACACACACACACCATTCCAAGCTTGCAAACTGCCAGTCATGCCTGGGCTTGGGGACAAGGCCTTCTCCTTCCTCTGTGGATAAAAGTCCCCAAACTTGGAATGTGCTATGTATATGTGTGTGTGTGTGTGTGTGTGTGTGTGTGTGTGTGTGTGCGTGCGCACAATTGGCTCTCAGCAGTTTGGGGAGGCAAAGAGCTTGTAGGGCACTGAATTGTCCCAATGTCAAGTTAGCTGGTGTGACTTGTTCCATCCCAACCCAGCCATCCCCAGTCAACTGTGCCCAGTGAGTGGTGTTGAGCCAGCCATGCCCACCCAGTCATGCCGACCCAGCCACGCCCACCTAGTCATGATGACCTGGCTGTGACCACCCAGCCATGTCTACCCAGCCATGCCCACCTGGCCGCTGTGAGTTGTCACAATCTTACATGCTACTGGCCCTTTGAGGGCAACCATAATGCTGATGCGGCCCTCAATGAATCAGTTTGACATCCCTGTTTTAATTCCTAAAGGGGTATTTTATATGAATGTATGTCCCTTACATCAATTTTTCTATATCATTTATGTTATTGATAGTGTAGCCAAAAAGTTTACATTTTACTACAGTAGTCATTTTTAAATCTACTGCATGCTATGTTAGGCAGAAAGAATTCAAAATTTTTAGACTCTTAACAGCCAGGTTTATATTCTTGTCTAGTACAGCATCTCACTTTATATTTCATATCCAACCTTCTACCCACCCCCAATTAGAAATTCCATGTCCTTTTTTATAATCACCTACTTTAAATGGATGGTTTCAAAACAAAGCAAGAACACTGCAGGAATCAATAATGTTATTTCATCATGATATAATATCTGCTCCACTCAGATGCTCCATAAGGAAATACAACAATTGGAAATGTCAGGAAATCCATTTCTCAAGAAGCAGAAATTATAAGACAGAGCACTGGACAGACCACTTTGTTGCATTGTTATAGACAATTCCATGCCAATCAGAAGGACATTTTAAATTAAGATAACTGTTTGAAGTCAATATTGCAACACTTAATTGGTCTCTATGTTTAGTACTTCCATGTTTCTACTATATTAAATAGGAAAGTTTCTGATCTTGAAATGTAATAGTTGAAGCTAGCAAATGATATTGCTGATAACTCTCAGACCACAAATTAATCCCATATGTAAAATGTAGAAAGAATCACAGTAGAATTCTTGAGTTTAAGGTAGTGATTAAGTTATTGCTTAGATCCAGGGGCAAGCTTCTGCTTATGTATGGAACTCATTGGGTGACTTGGGTTAGTCAATCTGTCTTGGTTTATCCTACTCCTCATGGCTGTTGCTATGGATGTAAATGAGGGGAGCCACCTTATCATGTATACAATAGTTTAGTTTCCAGAGGATATCAATGCAACAATAAACAAACATAATGTAGTTCCCAAACAAAGGACTGTTGGCAGTTGCCTTATATTTATTTCAGCATTGTTTACTGAATCCAGAGTGGAGCCTCTCTCAGCATTGAATCAGAAACATTCTGTAGGTAAAGTGGGAGACATTCTACCATTACACTACAGTTTGTCTCATGGTTCATCCAGATCACAGGGCTGCCTTCTTTCACTACAATGAGCCAGCTATCTATATAGAACTGTAGAGAAGCATTAGGGCTGTGATGCTGCCTTAGCTTTGCTTGTAGAAGGTCCTAGTTTCAATGCCAAGCAATTCAAACCCACAAAGATGGGAAAGAATTGTGCTAAGTAAACAAATCAGCTCATACACAAGGAGTTGACTTATCAGGTTTTGTGGTCATGCTCTAGCTAAATAGGAGACCACCATAATGAAATCCACCAGGGCTTTCAACTTTTCTGTCAACAGCACTATGCTTCCAGCTTTTACCTTTGTGAAAGTCAGAATCATCAGGCTTCAAACTCTCACAAACAACCTCCCACAGGATATGTTACAGGGTTAATGCAGGAGCCATGGATTATTCCACAGCCCTCAATTTGCTTTTACTTTATGCCAAAGCCCATGAGTAGGCGTTATATAAGATAAATCTCATTTCTCTAATTTTAAAAAAGAAAAATCTAGTGAACAGGAGGTGATAAATGCTGTGCTGCCTACTCAGGTTCTGTCACATAAGATGTCAAGTTTTTTATTTTATTTTATTGTGTGTTAGCTGACAAAGAAAAGCAGTGTTATTGAACATTTTCCAGCTTTGTAACATATTTTTATATAGTTTTTGCTTATTGTTTCTGTCTCAGTCTTGAAATAACAATAATAATAGTAATCATTTCTCAGTTTCCTGAAACAATAGTAATGTCATAGTAGATAGGCATACTGGATAAAAATGCTAATACTTAATTCTAGAATATTTCTTTTCTACACAAATGACCACATTGCTATAATGAGCAAACTGAAAAAAGGGACTAACATAATTAATTATTGATTGTAAGCTACTTTGGGAGGCAGGCCCTAAATAATGAAATAAACAAACAAAACACAATAGATGTACATGTTTCTCTTATCCCAGGATATGTTGGTACTTATAGCAGATAATTCAAATTATAATCCTCTTGTTGGTAAACATATTTAAAATATCAATGTCTATGTGTGGGTGTTTTTTAAAATTGCCTAGCTTAGTCATTTTTTAAATTTTCCCTGGCAGGAAATCATTAAAAACAGCTTCACTTGCGGCAGTTGAACTTGCAGAATGTTTGTAATTTTGTAAAGTCCAAATGTAATCTTTTTCCCCCATTCAATCATGTCCAAATTCTCAGAGACTATCTGTACATGTTCTTGCAATTTTCTTGCCAAGATTTCAGAAATGGTTTATCATTGCCTCCTTCTTGGGACTGAGAGAAAGCTTTAACCATTACACCAAACTGGCTCTCTTTAATGCTTTCTACAATTGTTCTAAAGATAGGTCATAAATGATACACAAAGATAAATACAGTCAGCTGGGCATATCTGGTCCACATACTGCTGCATTTTAGCTTCCAACAGATCTCCCCTCCGAAATGCTCCTGGTTTAGTTCCACTGCTGTTTGGACACACCTAGGGTACCCAATTGCATGCCCATTTCTGCTTTGGAAATGATTGGGCTGGTTTCATTTCTACCAGATATCTTTGAAGTGATGCTAAATGGACTGTAGGAGCTTCTTTCTAAACTGGAAGAATGACATGCTTTGGTCCACCTTGCAATGGTGTTAAGTTCTCATAAATAACCAGCCTTTTGCTGTTTCTTTGCAGAAATTCCCAAGTATATTTTATTATTCTCATGGGAATCAATAGGTCTTAGTTTCAAATATGCACATGGCTGATAACTATTATTAATAATTATTGTGAACTGCAATCATATTATCAGAGAAATCTCAAAGAAAAAAATGGAAATACACCTGTACCAATTTAAAAAAACAGATAAATTACTAAAACAGAATTAAAAGTTTTAAAAGTAATTGTAAAAAAATGCTATATACACCCCCATGTGCTCACACAAACATACACACAAATATTCTTCAGGTCATCCTCAGAGAGCTTCTTCCATTAATGTATGACCATAAAGTGATAGAAATTAGCAGTCAAAATATAATGATATGTAAATTAAAATAAAAGGCATAAATCAAATGTACAGAATTAGCTCCTCCATTAAAAAAATCTGCTTCCTCAGTTAAATAGGTCTTCAATATTCAGCAGCTCTCTATATCTCAACAATTGTCCAGAAGATGGAGCATGTCTGTTCATTTGTTAGACTAACATATGCTGTTCTCCAGGAGCCCAACACAGCTTACTTGGGATTGGGAATAAATGGTGCACTGTCATATAGTGAGTGTCAAGAATAATTCACTCTTTCACCTAGTTTCTTCTTTGCTCTCAACTTGACAACAATCGGGAGGGGCGTGGTTGAATTTCATGAGGTGGGAATGGAATGCCAAGACTCTGTCTGTAGACCATGAGACCCTGCTTCTCCCTTCAAGGCCATGCTGTACAGGTGTTTGACAGATCCAGGCAGTTCTCAAAACAAAAGGAGCATATTCAATTGGACAATGCAATGGACCGAGGGGAATGACCAAGGGGAATTCAAGTTTAACTATGTGGGTTTTGAGTGGGAAATCCAGAGCTAGTTTTGCTTCTTTTGTGCCAATGTAGTGTGTTCAATAAAAGTGTTACTTTTGAGAAGAACAATGTCCCAGGAATTCCTTTCTTACTGTAGATCCGCTAGCTGGACACTTGACAGTGAGTTTACATGGCTGAGGTGGGCTTGAACCTGAGTCTTCCTGGACAACCTTACCCTTAGCCACACACCAAGCTGGCCCTCTATGGATCAGACTGTGACTGATATGGGGGTGAAGAGAGGGAGGGAGGGGGAGGAGACTATAGAGGGAAGGAGGGAAGATCTATTATGAAGACCAAAGTCTTGTCACATAATCTCCCAACCAATTATATATATTGCCTATGTTGTCAAAACATCAGGCAGGGCCACATTAGCATCTTAATACTGAAAATTTGTTTAAGAAGCTATACTATTGGCAGAAAATAACATGGGAATGCAACATTTAAAACCAAAATTGTTTGTTGTTTTCCCCAGGAACCTCAATAACAGAGGCTTCCTGAATAGATTTCAGAAGCTGCTAAGTTTTGACTTCTGAATTTTGTTATATCAAAAACTAAAATCTCTTCCATTCTATTCTAAGGAACCTTGAAGGTGGTTCTTCATAATGTTCTCCACATGCCTACCTTATGCATAATACAGTAAACATATTCCTGATTCCATAATAATACAGATAAAAATGATAAAATGTAGCCTTATTGATGTTAACTTTAATTATATAATATCTAGAGCTGTTCAGAGTTGCCTCTAGACAAGATGGACAGAATGTAAATCAAATAAATAAATAAATAAATAAATAAATAAATAAATAAAAAATAAATATGCATTATTTGTTATGCCATGTAATAACCAGTATGCTAGAAAAATTGAACTGCATATCAATAGCCCTTTTGTTCTTGAAGAGGTATTAAAGCCTATCTACAAGTTAGAAAGAGGTTTTGGGAGCTCTCTGGTCAGCATAAACAAAGCTTTTATTCAATGCAGATTATGTGTTCTGTGTTGAGGAAAAGGGGGAAATGTGTATTTGTGACAATTACAGAATTATCATGTTTTTTGAAAAAGAAAATAAACTATGCAAATGGGTGAAACAGATTTAAAATGGTAATTTTTATAACATTCAGTGCAAATTAATCAATTCATTTGATAGTATCTTTAACAAAAGCAAATATTTAGAATAGAATAGAGCTGGAAGGGACCTTGGAGGTCTTCTAGTTCAGCCCCCTGCTCAAGCAGGAGAACCTATACCATCTCAGACAGGTGATTGTTCTTAAAAATCTCCAGTGATGAAGTGTCCATGATTTCTGGGGGTAAGCTGTTCCACTGATTGATTGTCCTCACTGTCAGGAAGTTTCTCCTTAATTCCAGGTTGCTTCTCTCCTTGATCAGTTTCCAACCATTGTTTCTCATCCTTCCCTCTGGTGCTCTGGTGAACAACCTGGCACCCTCTGCCTTGTGGCAGCCCCTCAGATACTGGAACACTGCTATCATGTCTCCCCTGTTTCTTCTTTTCTTTAGACTAGCCAAACCCAAGTTCTTCAGTCGTTCTTCATATGTTTGAGCCTCCAGGCCTTTAATCATCTTAGTTGCTCTTCTCTGATTTTTTTCCAAACACTCAACATCTTTTTTGTGATATGGTTTATACAACCCAGGATTGTATTAGCTTTTTTGGTTGCTGTTGCACACTGCTGGCTCATAGTCAAGTGATCATCCACTGGGTTCCTCTCACAGTTGCTATTTTTAAGCCAGGTCTCACCCAATCTGTATTTGTGCCTTTGGTTTTTCCTGCCTAAGTGTAAGACTTTGCTTTTCTCCACATTGAAACTCATTTTGTTGGACAGGGCCCATTGTTCGAGTTTGTCAAGATCTTTTTGGATCCTGAGTTTGTCTTCTGGGCTGATGGCTACTCCTGGCAGTTTGGTGTTGTAATGTATTGGCCATTTCTGTTTAAAATCACTTCCTTAATGTGTGATCACTTGCTTAATGTCTGACCTACTTTTCTGTGTTATGTAATGGTTGCTGTTACTGAAGCCAGACTTGCTGTCTCCAGGCTGATAATTAGGTTTGGGGCAGGAAACTGTTACTTTAAACCTATTGGTTGCTGCCTAGAGGCCAACCATATAAATAAACCATATAAATAGCTGCGCAGCAGCCATTAGCTTGCTTTTGTTCTAAGTTAATAAACTTGTTTGCTGTTTCAACACTTCATCTCGCTTAATACCTAAAGAACCGAAGATATAACAGTGGCAATGAAAGTGGGATGTGCTGCTTCATCACAAGAGTTTGAAGTCACTAAGGGGTGAGGCCAGCACAAAGCCTGGCAGGGACCGCATTCCCCCCCCCCTCGTTCTGCCAGCAAGACACACTGGAGACCACCGTGCCCTAAGGATCTGTCCTAGACAGAAGCCAGCAGCACAAGGCAATGCAAGCAACAAGAAATGCAAGCAACTCACCATGGCAAAAATGGGGAAACTCAAAGAGTTTGACGTCACACACCCGGAGAGATGGGCGTCCTACATTTCCCATGTCGAGAATTACCTCCGTGCCAACCAGGTCGGCAAAGACGGACTGAAGGCTGCAACACTCCTCTGCGTGTGCGGCCCTGCCACTTTTGACATTGCCAAGAACCTGGTCGCACCAATGCTGCTCGAGTCCGTCACCTATGTGGACTTGAAAAAAAAGCTCCAAGACCACTTCAAGCCCAAATTATCCATCATAGCGTGGAGGCACGCTTTTGAGCAGCAGGAGCAACAGCCTGGCAAGATGGCTACAGAATTCATTGCCGCTCTTCGTCAAGCGTCCTGACTCTGCAATATCGCAGATTTGGAGGAGAGACTAAGAGACCATTTAGTCTGTGGACTCTGGAACCGAGAGCTCCAACAAAAACTGTTCGCCAAGGAGACTCTCTCGCTACAAAAGGCCTTGAAGGAGGTCATGGCGGATGAAGCTGCCGGAGGGGCCATGAAAGTGCTGCGGCCCTCCAAAAACACTTCAAGCACTAAAGCCATCCACCATGAGGACACCAAATGGATGGAAGACACCGACTCAGACTACGAAGTCAACAAGTTACAGAAGCATCAGGAGAAGGGACCGTGGCCAGCTGAGAAGGCAGTTCCGAACCTTAGATGCATGGGCTGCGGAGGCCGCCATCAACGTGCGGAATGTCATTTCCAAACAGAAATGTGCCAGGCATGTGGCAAACCAGGCCACATTGCCACCTTCTGCCAAGGTCGCCAGAGGGACCGTCAGCAAGAAGATTTATTCAGGAGAGGCACCGGGGCCCCAGGGCAACACCGAGTAGGGTTCTGCTCCAGCCAGAGGAGCATGTTCTGCACTGTTGCCCACCACCCATTTAAACAGAAGCTTCAACTTTAGGTCAGGCTTCAGGGAGTTCCATGCAAAATGGAACTGGACACAGGCTCAGCCATGTCCATCATCTCCATAGGAACCTTCCGGCACATATGCAACCTCAGCAACAGATGGGTCAAACTTTGGCCATCTAACCTTCTGCTCACAGTCTTCCAAAACTCCCGAGTGGTGGTCAAGGGCGAAGCCACACTTCTGGTGAATTTCAAGGGGTTTACAGGCCCACTAGATGTTGTACTGGTGGAAGGCCAATGCACGAGCCTCATAGGGCTTGATTGGTTTGATGCATTGGGCATCCAAGTAACCGGCATTCACCGAACACAGGCGGCAGACTTGTCTTCAGTCTGCCAAGAGTTCGCGGATGTTTTCAGTTCAAGCCTAGGAAAGTACAAGGGCTCTCCGATAGCTTTCAAGCTTGATCCCCTGGTAACACCAATCTGGGTAAACCCTCGTCAAGTGCCTTTCAATTTAAAGCCCAAAATCAATGCAGAGCTGGACAAGCTGGTCAGTCAGGGGGTATTGCAGCCTGTAGATAGTGGGGTGTGGGAGACCCCCATAGTAATGCCACTTAAGGCCAATGGAGAACTGGTTTAGCGGCAGGAAGGACGAGGGAGACGCGTCTTCATTTAACAGCCTTTATTAACTTAGCCCGGACAAACAAGAACAGTACAACATGCCTTATATAGGCAGCTGTCAAACGGGACAGCAAATCAGCTGCGGGAATTCTTCCCACCGAGGGGCCGTGTGCCAATGGGCCAGCTGGCAGTTTTGACATTTCCCCCAGTGATAGCGCAAGCGCGTTAGCTGGGGGAATCCCGTCAGCTGGTTTTGGCGGGCGGGCGGTGTTTTGACAGCTAGCCGCTGTCAGGGCGCATGCGTCAGTTTTGACAGTTAGCGGCTGCCGCTGTTGACAGCCCGCGGTTTTGACAGCTCGCGGGCAGGGCGCATGCGCGGCGTTTGACAGCTGTCAAACGGCCGCGTGTAGACGGTCTTTGGCAGGCCGCGGGGCGCGACTGCGCATGCGCGATTCCTTTGACAGCTGTCAGTGCGGCCGCGTGGAGCGGCCTGTGACAGCTGTCATTATTATCGTGAATATGCTGCAAGAACTATGCATATGTGCTGACTATAAGTGCACCATTAACCGGGCACTTCAACAGCATGCGTACCCGGTGCCAGTTGTCAGCCATATTTTGGTGTCTTTGAAAGGAGGCCGCATGTTCACCAAATTAGATTTGGGGCAGGCCTATCAATACCTGCCAGTGGACGAGGCCACGGCAGCTGCCCAAACCATTGTTACCCATTGGGGGACCTTCAAGGTCAAGCGCCTACAGTTTGGGGTGAGTGCAGCCCCAGGGATTTTTCAGGGAGTAATGGAGTGCACACTCAAGGGCATTCTGGGGGACTTCCCCTACTTCGATGATGTACTCATTGCCAGGGAGTCTACAGAAGTTCTGGCTGAACAGCTTAGAGCCGTCCTTCAGCAGTTCCGCACAGCAGGACTTAAATTAAAAAAATAAAAGTACAAAATTGGGGTAGAGTCAACTGAATTCCTTGGGTTCTGCATTGATGCCGACAGCATTCATCCAGCAGATTCAAAGCTGAAAGCGATTCAGCAGGCCCCAAGCCCTAGATCCAAAGGGGAGCTTCAAGCCTTCTTGGGCCTTCTTAATTTTTATCATGCATTCCTCCCACATAAGGCCGCAGTGGCAGAGCTGTTACACTGCATCTTAGACAAAAAGGCTCAGTGGCAGTGGACCAATGTCCACAAAAGTAGTTTCCAGGCAGCCAAATCACTGCTGTCCTCGAACTATGTGCTTACTCATTTTAATGAAAAGCTGCCAGTCTGCATCGCGTGTGATGCATCCCCATACGGGGTTGGAGTTGTGTTGAGCCATTTGTCGGCTGATGGGAAACAGTCTCCCATCTCTTATTATTCGAGGACCCTGTCATCTGCAGAGTGCAATTACGTGCAGATTGACAAGGAGTCCTTGGCCATTGTGGCTGGGGTTAAAAGCTTCCATGACTATTTGTATGGCTGCCATTTCACATATTTACGGACCTCAAGCTACTTCTAGGGTTGTTCACTACAAACAGGCAGACACCTCACATTCTGTCCCCTCAATTGCTGAGGTGGTCTATATTCCTTTCAGCCTACAGCTATAGGCTGATTCACAAACCGAGCAAAGAAATGGGCCATGCAGACGGCCTTAGCAGATTGCCCCTGCCACCCATGGAGCCAGATCTGGCTCCAGCTGCACGCATCCTAGCTGTACAGGACTTGCCAGAGTCTCCTCTCCATGCTGGAGACATAGCTGCTGAGACAGCAGCTGACAAAACACTTAGCCGTGTGCTAACTTGGGTTCACACATGATGGGGGGAACAAATGTCCAGGGCCGGAATTTCAGAGTTTCTTCATGAGGAAAGATGAGCTTTCATCTCATAAAGGGTGCATTCTTTGGGGAAGTAGAGTCATAGTCTCCAGCTGGTTAAGGCCCAAAGTTCTTGAGTCTCTGCATGAAGGCCATCCAGGAATAGTACAGATGAAGGCACTGGCGAGGAGCTACCTTTGGTGGCCAGGGCTAGACAAAGCTATCAAGGCCCAAGTTCATGGTTGCTACATGTGCCAACAATCCAGACCGGAGATGCTACAGGCCCCTGTCCACCAATGTTAGGACACTCACACACCGTGGTCAAGAATCCACATTGACTTTGCCAGGCCCTTTCAGGGACAGCTGTTTTTAATAGTGGTCGGCAGCCACTCTAAATGGTTAGAGGTTATACCAATTCCCACTATGACTACTGCCAGGACCATCCAGGTACTGCGCAGAATATTTGCAACACATGGGCTTACAGACGTCTTAGTCTCAGACAATGGGGCTCAGTTCACTGCTTCAGAATTCCAGGCCTTCCTCAGGGCAAATCTCATAAGGCATGCCACATCGGCTACCTTTCACCTGTTGTCAAACAGTCAAATGGAACACATGGTTCACACAACAAAGGAATCCCTGAAATGGATTGTCATGGGATTGGCACCACAGACTGGCCAATTTTCTACTCTGCCAGTGCACAACACCCTGCATTGCCATGGGCAGCAGCCCAGCCGAGCTCCATTGGGGCAGACGTTTGATCACCAAACTGGACAGGCTGCACCCCAACAGAGTCGCTTCAGACATTGCACAGCCAAAGGCACCAAGAAGTTTACAAATGGGAGAGCGGGTTTGGACCTGGAATTACGGGCAAGGGCCTTTGTGGATGGCTGCAAAGGTTTTTAAGGTGTCAGGACCACTCTCTTACGAGGTGGTCCTAGAAGATGGGTGAGTCATTTGCCGGCACATTGACCAGCTGCATCGGCGGCTAGCAGATCAGTCCTGGCTCAGGATTCCCAAGAGGGCTGAACACAGGGCCCGCATGACAGCGGTCCAACAGAGCAGCTTACACACTCTGAAAGAACTCTTGCTCATGGAGACAGGGGGATGGCCATTGAAGAGTCTTCTCCAGACACACAGACTGTATCAGCTGATCAGGACAGGCAAACTATGCTGAGAGACAGTCCAGCTGACTTTGCTGCACAATTGGACTTTGGTTTGGGCCGACCGGCACTGGCCAACCAAAGGGACTCGAGTCATTCTGACTCCACTGAACCTCAGAGCCCTGGTCTACCCAGCATTTTATTCAAAACTCATAAGCTAATTATATTGTATTTAATAGAACTTCCTTTTACTTAATCTTTCTTATCTTGATGCTACAACTAGATGTCCTTTAACAGATCAGAATAAGTGGCATACAGTCAGTCCTCAGTTTACAATCATAATTGAGCCCAGAATTCAATCATGCTAATCATTAAGCAGGTCAGTAGGTGATCTACCTAATTTTACAACCTTTTCTTTCAGTGGTCATTAAGCCAACACCATAGTTGTTAAAGAAACCTATTGCCCACAATGGGTAGTTTTTGCTGAAAACCAGCAGTAAACAGCAGTATCCAAGAAAAAAACAACCAGTCATAAATCATGGTCTTGAGATCATAGGACACTGCAAACAGCCAGTTGCCAAGGACCCAAAATGCAATCATGTGACCAGGGAATGCCACAGCCATCAGTACTTTGAATCCTGGTTATAAGTGTCTTCTGTTAGATTCATTGTAACTCTGAACTATGGCTAAGTGATTGGTCAAGAATCATCTGTATATATTTTCTAAGTCCCCCTTCATGGATTACTGCCATGTCATGGTGAAGGGGCTTGCATAATTCAATGAAGCTATGAGCTATGCCATGCAGGGCCACCCAAGATGGACAGGTCATAGCAGAGAGTTCTGACAAAATGTGATCCACTGGAGAAGGAAATGGCAACCCACTCCAGTATCTTTGCCATGAAAACCCCATGGACAGTACCAAAAGGCAAAATGATATGATGCTGGAAGATGAGCCCCTCAGGTCAGAAGGCGTCCAATATGCTACTGGGGAAGAGCAGAGGGCTAGTACTAGTAGCGCCAGAAAGAATGAAGCGACTGGGCCAAAGCCGAAAGGACGCTCAGCTGTGGATGTGTCTGGTGGTGAAAGGAAAGTCCGATGCTGTAAAGATTTTTTCTCCATAGGAACCTGGAATGTAAGATCCATGAATCAAGGAAAGCTGGACGTGGTCAAACAAGAGATGACAAGACTGAACATCGATATCTTAGGTATCAGCGAACTAAAATGGACAGGAATGGGTGAATTTAATTCAGATGACCATCAGGTATACTACTGTGGGCAAGAATCCCTCAGAAGAAATGGAGTAGCCTTCATAGTCAATAAAAGAGTAGGAAAAGCAATACTGGGATACAATCCTCAAAATGACAGAATGATCTCAGTTCGAATCCAAGGCAAACCATTCAATATCACACTAGTCCAAGTCTGTGTCCCAACCACCGGTGCTGAAGAGGATGAAATTGACAGATTCTATGAAGCCCTACAGCACCTTATAGAACTAACACCAAAAAAATGATGTCCTTATCATCATGGGGGATTGGAAAGCTAAAGTAGGAAGCCAAAAGATAACTGGAATAACAGGCAAGTTTGGCCTTGGAGTACAAAATGAAGCAGGGCACAGGCTGACAGAATTTTGTCAAGAGAATACGATGGTCATAGCAAACACTCTTTTCCAACAACCCAAGAGACGGCTTTACACATGGAAATCACCAGACGGTCAACACAGAAATCAGATTGTCTATGTGCTCTGCAGCCAAAGATGGAGAAGCTCTATACAGTCAGTAAAAACAAGACCAGGAGCTGACTGTGGCTCAGACCATGTGTCAATGCTGCAAACATTGACATGTTTTTGCACTGCCAATGTAAGAGACAGCCTTTTGTTTAAACTGCTTCACTTTGAATCTTGAAGGGAGGGAATTTTTCTAACGTCTATTTTGAGAAGATAAGAAGCCCACATACAGAATGGGAGGAGAGACCTCATATGTGAAACTAATTGGATAATGCGATTTATGACGTGTAGATAAGGGTGGGGATTGTATGTGTGTTGCAAAGGGTTTGGGGGGAGGAGATTTCAGATTCTGGCATCCCTCCATGAGTGCCGATGTTTTCTTTCATTACAAAGACTTTAAGATAAATAATATGCCTGCAACTTGTTTGAATTGTCTAATTCATCAGAACCATGACATCATGCCAGAATCTACTTTCTTTCAAATGGGGGTCCTGAACCCCATTTGAAATAATAAATAGTTTTCTGTGGGAAGATGAATTTGAGCTGATCTCTAAACTTCAGCAGATACTGGGCTTATCTCATCATCAAGCTGGAACCACTCCAGTAGAGAATACATGCGGCAAGAGGCCCCAGAAGCAGAATGGTGAGGAGATGTCAGCCCTTCAGCCACTGAGAATCTGGGTGAGTGGAAAATCCTGTCTGCAGATCAGACTGCCTGCCAGACCCAGGAGTCCCCTGCCAAGCCCTCCAGACCCATAGAGACAGAGGACCCCAGCCTGGGGCCTCTGCAGCAATGGGAGGTTGGGAAGCCCCCACAAGTGAAAGGCTGAGCTTGCCCCAGCTAATAGAAGCCTTGCAACAGCTGGGGGTGGTGCAGAAGCCTGGAGATCAGGAGCTGATTTTCTTCCTCAACCATGTACGCTCTCATTTAAATAGCTGGGCCCATCTCTACCCGGACTCAGGTCCTATAGTCGATGTGATTGCGTCCAGCCTAGAGGGAGAAGCATCTGAATGGTTGAACAATTTATATAACGAGCAGGCCCCTGAATTAGAGGACCCCCACCTTTTCCTCCTGGGGCTAAGGGAAAGATTTGAGGACCCATCCATCACCCTCAAAGCAGAAGAACAAATCCATAAGATAAAGCAATTTTCTAAGTCAAAATGTTTTCTAAATAAAAATGAATATGTTGAGTCTAGATTCCTAGAACTGTCCAGCTAGCATAGCTTTTGACTGTAGAGTGAGGAAAATGGTGCGTTCTAGCAACTTCTAGATGATTATTAATTAGAAGTCTAAGCCTTATTGGCTGTAGATTATGGAAGCTAAAATCTGACACATACAGTAGAAAGCATCACCTGGAATAATGATGATCCATTTAGGAGATAAAACCAGCTAGCTTACTGGAATAAAGATGTGGAATCAATTGAAAAAAAACATAATATTTGAGTCTAAAGAAGTAAAAAACAAAGACAGCCAAAGACAGGGTGACTAGATGCTATTGTTGACCTCAAAAACACGATATTGTAAAAACTCAACAGTCTTGGTAAACTGATGCCCATTGGTGTCATGAAGTGTTGGAAGCAAATTAACAACTGACCACCAACATTTAACAGATTAATCAATAAAGGGAAACCTACATAACATGGTTTCACTTACATTGAATGATTTTTTTTATTGAAAAGTTTTACAATACATTTTATCTTTAACAATCCCTCCCCCCCTCCCTCCACCCAACCTTTCCTAACCCTCCCTAACCCTCCCCCCACCCCTTTCCCCCTCCCCCCTCCCTGACTTCCCAGAGCTAAATACAAGGTATAAAGATAAAAACAATCATAAACAACCATATGTTAACAACAATAAACTATTAAGTCTATCGCACTCTAGCTCATATAAAATGACTACAAGCAATACTAATATCACATCAAGACTTATACAAATGCTAAATGAAACTTTTTAGTCCCATATTTGTTCTGGATATAATCAATCCACTTTTTCCACTCCATAATATAACGTTGTTGCGAATGGTCTTTCAAATAAGCCGAAATCACATTGAATGATTTTTAAGTGATTAGAGTTATAAAACAGATGATAAATGGATATTGGAGAAAATATAAATCTAACATTATTTTTGTTCATAAACTGTAGGAAACTGTCATATTTCACTGTCAGGGATTTGTTATTGTTATGTTTTATCTAATCATAGTCAACTCCTGGTGACTCTATGAATACAAGATCTAGAGGCTGTCCTGTCTCTCACTGCATCTGTCAGAAATTTAACATTTTTTTAAAAAAAATTGAGCTCCTCTCAGTATTCTTGGCACATCTAGAAAAGAAGATTGCCATTGCTCCCTTCCCCAGAGTTCCATAGTCAGAGTTCTATAACTTCATATGTGGGTGCTTGATCATAAGCTCAGGCAGTGTTACATTTTGGGCTTATACCAATACTAACTGTTAGATAGTACCTTCTTTGGATTTCTGGTGACAAATGTCAAATGTGTTCTTCCTCACACCAGGACCCCTAATTTGTCTCAATGGTGCAACATAGCAAGTGGGGACTCATAGTTTGTCACTTCAGGAACAAAACCCTAGCTATAGGTAAAATGACTTTGTAGACTAGGGTGAATCCATCCCACCTTCAGTCCTGGGATAGGGGTTGATAGACTTAAAACCCTGATAGTCAAATGCAGATAAGGACCAGGAGGTTTTTGATAATACTGTACTTCTCGTGTTCAGCTATTCATATTTGCCTGATCTCATGGATATGCCTGGTCTTATTACAGACAGACCTGGTATTACTATCACCAGCCTGAGCCAGGATCATCAACAAACCAGATACTGGGCCAGAAGCAGAAAACATCAAAGGACTGTTGACCTCTCTTCCCCTAGAATGGCTGGCCCAGTACTCCTGCCCACTGCACCATATCTTCTTCAGCTCATCAAATCAGGATCATGTTGCTCCCTCACTACTTCTATCTGCTCCCAAACTCTAGACAGCCAATTCATTACACTTACAGTTCATTACACTCCCAAGAAAATAAACACACACATATACTTATTTGCTGATGCCAACAATCTGGCAATGCCCCTCATGCTGACCACCCACTGACTTTTTCTCTCAGCCTCTATGCAATTAGTCCCATCTAAAAACCTCCAGACAGTTTCCCAGTTTTATAGCACTGTTTTCCTCCCACTGTTGCTCCAGATACAGAATCCCCTCTCCATACTTGCCCTCCCACTTAGGTCTGCTCTCAACCTACAATCTGGTGAGCCTCCTAATTCTAATTAAGACACAGAACTTTACCAATTTTACCTTGGGAACCATTAGCAGAATGGGATATCCCAGACCTTAGATAGCAGGACTGTTGGAATCTCTCTTACCATTCTTGTCCCCATAACCAAATAGTACACTCCACTTTAAACTTTACCAAAACCTCATATGAGATGTCAGCCAAACAGCAGGTTGTCCAATAGATCCCTTCTATAAATAGAAATATTTCTTATATATAAGAATCTGAATCCAACCAAGGCATCACACATCAAGAACACCTCACTCAATCTTCTAGAGCAGGGGTGTCAAACTGCTGGCCCACGGGCCAGTTGCATCATATGGAGGCCACACCCACCCCAGCTCCGGCAATGCAAAAAAAGTCACGTGACGTGACGAGTTTGACACCCGAGTTCTAGAAACATGGGAGATTGAATGAGGAGAAGTAATCAGCACTAAAAATTACTGCCCTCTTATCTATCCTAAATACTGCAGTAATCATTCCATAAAATTCTAGAGCTGGGATTGCCATACATTACCTAAATACTTTTTAAATGTTAAGTATTTGCCAAAAGTACAAATATTGGGATAAGAATTGATCCTGCAAGAAATTATGCACTTATATAACTTTCTCTTAAGAAATCTTTAAGCAGATAGTTACTCTGAATGCAGAAAATGTTCTCTTGGTTAATAGTGTGTATCTGTTGCATTAATCAGGATACAAGTTCTGTTGTACAAAATGAATAGCCAATTTAGATACAAACCACATACCTGAGAAATAAATCAACCTTCTTTTCTCTCTTTCCTATTCAAATGTGTAGAAAATGAAACAGTCCATACGAATCCTGGTTTTGTCTGATATTTCAGTAAGAAAAATAGAAAGAATTAGATCATATTCTACAAATGAGCATAGATAAATAAATGTCATTGTCTGCTAGCCTAATCAAGAGCTTTCAATCAGTTGTGTAGTTATATTCACAGGCTTTATACCATAGATTACTAAACCATCACTCCATGATGGCTTAGTTGGTGGATATGTTTATACATACAACAGACACACAGTGTGTCACTGTTAAAAGGAAAAAAATACTGTTGAGTAGAACTGGATCCACAGCTAATGTAAAGCAGTACAAGGCACTTTTTCCCCTTTCAATACACATCAGTATTTTTTTTTAAAAAAAAAACAGCTCCACTCCAGAAAATAATCCCATACCTATGGATGACATTGTAATACAATATTTATGACAACCAGACTATTTCTGGACACCTTTCAAAATATCTAAAGCATCATTATCTTATTTTCCCTCTGCTAATTAGCCAGCAGTTGAAAGAACATAACTTCCAAGCTGCAGAAAAACAAAAACAAAATAGGTACAGTATTCAAAAAACCAAAACATCCTGTACTGGTGTCAAGTACATTTTATATTTCAGGAAGGTTTACAAGGGCCTAATATCTTTCTTATGTCCTTTCAATGTATGCTTATGCTTTAACTTTACCTAATTCAACTGATCTATTTTTTTTAACTCCTGAATTTAGTACAGTCTGAGGCCCTGCAGCCCTATGCAATCTGAAAAACCTTTGCTCTGACACACAGATACAAATTGAAGTGCTGACTATAAAAAAATAATTTAAGGAAAAAGTCAATGCATGATTGGGAATTAATCACTAGAACTGTGGAAAACATGTTAGTATGAGCAAAATATACAACCTCCAGATGTTAATATGGTCACTTCCATTCAAAGCTTGTGTATTGTATGTGAAGATGTGTGTCTACATGCACAACTAATTGATTGGAGATCCCAACAAGAATAACTGTTGTACACATGCATACATGGAGAACTGATGCTTCATTCATGCTAACATATTTCACAAAATACTCTTTACTATTTTTATCCATTGTATTTAACGAATTTAATTGCAAATAAAATGAAAAAGTATGCCCTGAGAAGCCACTTCAAGAGTAAGCAAACCTAGTAAAAGTTGTGTGCCACAGCTTGCTCTGATGTCTTTGAGAGCAGACTTTCTATCAAGCAATAGTTTAATCTAACTTTGGCTTACTGACTAAAACACAAAATCAAACCTTTGTGGGGATGGGTCTCTTTTACACACTAATATTAGTTATGTGTGAAATCCTTAGAGTGCTTCCACCTTACAGGCACAATCTCTGAGGCTCAGTATATGAGAGAATGGAAATATGCACCACTGTTTTATGAAAGGTCATAGCCCCCCCCCAAAAAAAGAATCATAAGAACAGAGATAGAAACTCAGTAGAAAATTGCACCATAAGTGAATCTTCTATAGTCAAGAATTTCTATGGGGGCAGATGGCCTTGACAATTCATAACTGAAATACCATCCAGAAAAGGAGGGGCATACTTAACTTGGAGGGTTCATTTGTTTTAGATGAACTGGGATATTTATTAAAGAATCTAAGAGTTTACTATTGTTACCCTTATTGTTGCTTATGTCTGAATACTTCAGGTTTGAATTCAGCCCAATTGTTATCTTAAAACATCTATACTTAAGGCTAGGGATGTTGATTTTAGATAAACTAAGTAGTGTATTTTATAGAGTTAGAATTACAGTTTTCCCCCCTTCGAATTATAACACTTTAGTCTTAGGGTGCATTCAGACAAAGTCTTTATGAAGCAGTTGACCTCTTGCTTTTTTTTCTTGTCTTTTTTCTTATGGCAAAAAGCAAAGGGCAAAAGGAGTGCTGTGCTTTTGTAAATACAGCTAAGAAAACATGTAATTTGAGGCACAGTAAATAATCCTTGTTCTTGGAGAAGGAAGATGACAGTTGGGGGGTTGCCTTGAATTCTTATATCTTATATTGCAGGATATATTATTGTATACCCTAGACCAGGCATGTCAAACTTGCGACGTCATGTGATGTCGTGCGACGTATTGGAACTTTTTCCCATTGCCAAAAATGGGATGGGCGCGGTTTCTCCGTGACGCTCCGGCCCGCAGGCCGGCAGTTAGACACCCCTGCCCTAGACGCATCAAGACCTCTTGTCTTTTTTCTGCAGTTTACCTCTTCTTGATTTTTATCCTTCTAAATAACACACACACACACACACACACACACATATACACACATATATACACATACACACATACACACACATACATATACATGTACATATACATACATACATACAAATCTCTCTCTCTCCCTCTCTCTCTCTCTCTCTCTCTCTCTCTCTCTCTATATATATATATATATATATATATATATATATATATATATATATATATATATATATATATGTATATATATGTATATATATGTATATATATATATATATATATATGTGTAAATTACTAACAAAGAATTAAAGGGGAACTGAGATGCATTTCTGACTCCTTAGTCGTCCTCAGCCAGCTATACCCTTCTGAGATTCGAACCTGGGCTGATTGCATACAAGGCAGTGTTATTTGCCTCTAAGCCACAAGGTCCCTCTCGCTCTGTTAGCTTTTTTCTGCAAGGGAAGATATGTTTCAAATGTTAACTATTTAGATTACCTTGCTAGGCCCCAAACATGGGGCAAATCTTTATTTCCTGTTTTCAGCCTATCTTGAAGGCTATCAAACAGGCACGACTAAGGAGTCAGAAATGCATCTCAGTTTCCCTTTAATTCTTTGTTAGTAATTTACACAAATATATGAATTGTCCGGTGTGACTACTGCCTGTTTGATAGCCTTCAAGATAGGCTGAAAACAGGAAATAAAGATTTGCCCCATGTTTGGGGCCTAGCAAGGTAATCTAAATAGTTAACATTTGAAACATATCTTCCCTTGCAGAAAAAAGCTAACAGAGCGAGAGGGACCTTGTGGCTTAGAGGCAAATAACACTGCCTTGTATGCAATCAGCCCAGGTTCGAATCTCAGAAGGGTATAGCTGGCTGAGGACGACTAAGGAGTCAGAAATGCATCTCAGTTTCCCTTTAATTCTTTGTTAGTAATTTACACAAATATATGAATTGTCCGGTGTGACTACTGCCTGTTTGATAGCCTTCAAGATAGGCTGAAAACAGGAAATAAAGATTTGCCCCATGTTTGGGGCCTAGCAAGGTAATCTAAATAGTTAACATTTGAAACATATATATATATATATATATATATATATATGTGTATATATATATATATATATATATATATATATATATATATATATATATATATATATATATATGTATGTATATATATATATATATATATATATATATATATATATATATATATATATATATATATATATATATATATATATATATATATATATATATATATATATATATACAGAGAGAGAGAGAGAGAGCGCATTTTGTATTATCTGAAGCGCATGCATGTATGGATGTCAGCAAGCTCTTAGTCAGATGTTCCAGAACTTATTGTCTCTGGAAATGAACAAGTTTTTTAACCATTGCCACCATCATTATAATTGGTTGTTTAATTAAGGCCGTTTTCTTTTTCCTTTCATTAATACTTGTGCATCTTTCATCTAATGAAATAAAGTGTTGGAAAATCAGTTTAAGTGCTCGTGATTTATGTTTTGAGTCAGAGAGGTGTTTCAGAGCTGATTAACAAGCAAGAACTAATTTTAAAATAAAATTAAATCATAACATGGAGAAATATTGGTATCCTGTCTATTTCTCTACTTGCCTATGAATGATCTTGTTGATCATCTCTGGGCATTGCTAAATATTTCTTAATATTTATAAATCTGATTAAGTCATTTCCATGGCAATTAAGAAGAATTGGATATGCTCTACAGTTTGAAGACATTGCCAGTTTTTACTAAAACAAACAAACAAGCTATGTAATTTAAAAAAAAATCATTATCCCAGGGTTTAATGTCAGTATGACTTAGCCATTTGCTGCTTTCTTGTTGTAAATCAGCACATTTTAAAGGCAAAGTTGGAAGCATGTTTTATTTATTTAATCCTGGCATTTGAAAGGAAAACTCTCACAGTTAGAGAAAAAAAATCAACATAATTAAAGATAATTTAGGGGAAGTCACTGAATTCCTGAGCTCCAAATTAAAAACAGTGTTTCATTTAATATTGATAAAGAGGTTAGTTAAGGTGAGAGAAAAAGAACCAATCTGAGTTTCAGAAGGATCAAATCTGAAATGTTAATTACTTGGGTTTATTTTGCATTACTTCTTTGGAATATGCAATTTCAAATTATCCAATCTCTTTATTTGTACTTTGACCTAAAAGGTAAAGGTAAAGGTTCCCCCGCACATGTGTGCTAGTCGTTTCCAACTCTAGGGGCCAGTGCTCATCTCTGTTTCAAAGCCGAAGACCAAGTGCTTGTCCGTGGTCATGTGGCTGGCATGACTAGACGCCAAAGGTGCATGGAATGCTGTTACCTTCCTACCGTAGTGGTCCCTATTTTTCTACTTGCATTTTTTACGTGCTTTCGAACTGCTATATTGACCTACCAGCTGTCAAAATTTATCACAGGAAGGTGACGTTGAGCAAAGATATAAGGATTAAATTATTAGTGTATTGTCCAAAGGAGTTATTGCAGAAATGAAGAAGAAAAAATAATGGTAAGAATAAAACATGATCATTTGGGACCTTGTAGAAGTGAGGAGGAAGCACAGTATAAAGGAATGGAGGAAGGGCAAAGCCTTGGGGAAGGGGCTAGTTTGGATGCCTCTATTCAAGGTTATAAGGGGGTAACAGAGTGGGTAGCAAGTTAGTACAGGCAAACCATCATTGAAAAGGAAAATTCTGGGACATGTGGTTATTATACTATTACAACCTTAATTTTCTATATGTATTTCTGTTCTATATATCACTGCTGTTGCCTTCTTCTAAGATAGTATGGTAATGACAATGTGGCAATGAATCCTTCCTGAAGTATTGATATTGATCTTGAATACTGAAATAGAAATGGCAAAATGGGAGGGAGGGAGGGAGGGAGGGAAGGGAGGAGGAAGGGAGGAAGGAAGGGAGGTGTTGCGCAGGAAAATAAGAGCTGATTTAATGTTAACCATCCAACTAACAAATTCAACAATCTTTATATACAATCAATGTCCTGTTATTAATTTTCCCCAATTTTTAGTTTCCCATCAATATTCAACTTTAACATTTGATATTTATAATTTCCAGGTTTTAGGTAACCAAAGTTTCCTTTGTCTCAATTCATAACAGAATCTGATATTCAAAATACACATCTTATCTATTTGAATATAATCTTGTTTTATTTCCTAAAACTTATCTATTTCCCTCCATCTTTGTTGTTGTCGTTAGTTGCGAAGTTGTGTCCAACCCATCACAACTCCATGGACAACGTTCCTCCAGGCCTTCCTGTCCTCTATCATCTTCTGGAGTCCATTTAAGCTCACGCCTACTGCTTCAGTGACTCCATCCAGCCACCTCATTCTCTGTCGTCCCATTCTTCTATTGTCCTCAATCTTTCCCAGCATTAGGTTCTTCTCCAGTGAGTCCTTCCATCTCATTAGGTGGCCAAAGTATTTTAGTTTCAACTTCAGGATCTGGCCTTCTAAAGAGCAGTCAGGGTTGATCTCCTCTAGGACTGACCAGTTTGAATGCCTTGCAGTTCAAGGGACTCGCAGGAGTCTTCTCCAGCACCATAGCTCAAAGGCCTCCATTCTTTGGCGCTTGGCCTTTCTTATGGTCCAACTTTCACAGCCATACATTGCAACTGGGAAAACCATGGCCTTGACTATATGCACTTTTGTTGGCAGGGTTATGTCTCTGTTTTTTAGTATGCTGTCTAGATTTGCACATAAGTGTTAGGCTTCGATAAAGAAGGTTTGAGTCTGAGGACAGTTAGGACAGAACAAGCATTGCAATAAGGGTACATTACTGATTCTGTTTTTGGTTTCTTCAGTGAACATGTATTTTACTGTGTGCACAATAGACTTTGCAAATTATCCTACTATATGTTTCAAGTATAGGTAGGTCCTACTTGTTAAAACCTAGATTATATAAAATTCTTAATTTTTGATGGAACCATAGCTTTCCCTCAAGCCCAGCTAAAATTGCTTTGAGCTTTGAGTAAGGATTCAGCAAGGAATAAAATATAGCTCCCACTTTTCCCATCAGCTTTGGAAAGATGCCCTGGAATAAGTAGATAGTTATTCTCAATGTATTTTGTTTTTGTTCAAACACAATTTAAGCAATGAGGCCCAGAAATAAAGACTGAAAGGGAATTTCCCTTTATTTGAACTTAGAAATTTAGAATGCAGTTTATACATGCTTTTTAAAAATCCTGATATATTTGCCGACAGATGTATAGTCTTTATTGGCTTATTTTCCAAAATAAGTTTGAGTTTTAGCACTGCTTCAGATAGTATTGTTTTCAAAAACTAATTCACACTTTCAAGAACATTTTGCCAAATAATCAGCTCAAAGCTGCCAGCCTAGTATAAATTATTATCTATTTCTAGAGACTTATGACTCAAACTTTATTTCCAGGAAAAAAAAGTTTCACAGCAGTAAATGTGAAAATCAAAGCTGAAAATTTGAAATGCAGTTATTTAAATCTTTTTTTTAAATCTAATATGCAACTTTAGAAAAATCTCACTGCTTTCACAATTCAATAATCATTTATAATCAAAAAGAGTGTTTAATATACCACTATAATTCAGTATTCTATTGTAAGATCCCAGTTCCTTACATGAACTTGAGATATCATATCAATCTAATCAGATAGCCTAAGTGGAGACTTCTTGATCAAGCAGCACTTTATTTGATCAAATTAAGCATCTGGGTGGCCAACAATCTGAAACACTGGCAGTTATGTCCAGAAGTGCCACACCTTAGAAAGTTGGTAACATTGCTTTATAAACTTTGTTAGTCAATGAAAATCAGACAACAGAGCCATTACATCATAAAGAAGACATCAATCATTCCTGCACACTACCCTATTCCCTCCTTCAGTATATCGCATCCATGTACATGTTTCCCATGTTTACATGAGATTTCCCTAGTTCAAAAGCCAATTACAATAAGCAAGAAAGCAACAGTTAGACTAAACAATTTCCCTTTGTTCCAGAACCCTTCATTCCCCCTTTTAATTTTGTAACAGAATGCCTTCTGTTATTTGGTGACCAATGACGTATATTCCTTTGTTATTGCAGTGATAATCAGGACCTTGTAGTTTATCACTACTTACAGAGAATTCTATGACCATCCTCCCTGAGATGGTAGAAGTAACTATTCTTTGAATAACAGGAATCAAAGATGGCAAAACCAAAAGACCTCTAAATGCTAACATAACCAGAAAATATTCCCTTCAGCAATCACCAAAGATCTCTCCAATCCAGCTTGTGTCCATGGAAGCTGTCCAGGTTTCCAAAGAAGCTGGGTGTATTTCCTCTACACACACAGGCAGCAACAGTATGTCCTTCCATATGTCCAGGTTTGAAGTTGTTGGTACAGCTTTATTGTATTGACAGAAGCATAACCAATAACCCTATCCCCCACTTTGCAAGAGGAATATGTAGTCTTGTTATAAACACAACTCCCTTTTGTTCCTTTAATTATTGGGCCCATGGTCTGAAGAAGGAGTAGGGGAAAACAGCAGCAACAAAGTAAAAAAATGTAGCAATACACAGTCTATATACTACAAACCCAAGTTCTAGGGTAGTCCAGTCCATTGAAGTTTTTCTCCTAGTTAGATGGAAACAGTTCAACAGGCGAGACAGGTCAAAATTTCACTTACAAGCTGTCCAGCTGCAGAGCTGGTCACTGGAGAGGGAATGATGGGACTTTCCATGGACTCACACCTTGATTCCTTCACGCTCACTGCAGTTGAGGTCAGGAGGACTTGGTGTGGTTGGGACCACTCAGGACTGGTACTTATAGGTGACAGTTCTTTTCACCTGAACCCACTCTCCAGGAGCAATGATCAGAGACAGGTGGTAGGGTAGCCTGGGCCTGTACTGGAATAGAAGACAAAACCTGCACCAGATTATGCAAATACTGAGTAACATTCTTCTTTTCTTCATTGACATTCTTGAACCTTCGTGCAACTCTGGACAAGGCAAATTTTCCAGAGTTGAGGCCTGTATTGAAATGACCTCACCACTAGATGTCACAACCTGTCCAGCCATTGTATACCATCCACAACATCAGCCAAAAACTAAACACATAACTCCTTCCCCTCTCAACATTCATTTCCTTCGTACACCTGCATTCAGCCTCCCATGTGCATTCTCTTCTCTCAACTTTACATGAGTAACTTTTTCCCTTTTACTATTAATCTTTCTTCCAATTTCCAAAAACTATCCACATTCTCTTCTCCTTCTTACTAACAAATTCAGTTAACTACAGGGAGAGGAAACCACCCCCCAGCTTCCACTAACATTCTCTTCTCCAACATCCAACATCCACTATGTCCTTTTTTGCAGCTACTTTGCAATGTCCATACGTAAACAATCAGGATGAACCTTTATCTGCAATTCTATTGCTTCATGTTCTAATCAGATCAGTTTACTGAATTCAAGAACTGGGCAGGTTCTAAATCATCTAGGGTTTTTTTCCCCAGGTCAGTCCTTTTGCTCAACACAACTTTTGCTATTCCAGAATCAACATTCATAAAGAGATTAAAAAAACTTATTTTTCAGTGCAGTTTCACAGTTGTCATTGGTTATGTTATCAGGTTAGGTCAGTTACATTGCTTTCCTTTTGCACAAACAAAATCATTGGCAACCAGCCCAAAAACTTTAAACCAAAAGCGACATATTTGCAGGCAAAAAGGGAAGGGGGATGGGATGTTACAGATTCTGCATTTCTAAGCTCTGAACACAAACTGCAGCAGGGAAACAAAATGGTACATGTGACAAGAGAAGCTGTGCTAAACAAGTTATCTTTGTTCTTTGTCCCTGAGCAAAGTTAGAATAAAAGCCAAAAAACTACAATCTCAGACTTCACCCCCACCCATCCTCCTTTCCCTCCACCTTCCAGGCCACAGTTAAACAAAGAGGAAAAAAAGTTTTAAAATGGACTTCCGGTTTGCTGCGCGGCTGCCATGGACGGCTGGGAGACTTGCTCTCTCTCCCCCATTCAGTTTTGGATTGCTGGGGGATCCTGAAAAGGGCCGAAAGTCACCCCGAAAGGTGATGAGCAAGGAGGGGCTTTCGCTGGATCACAGGAGAGCAGCAACTCTCCTGTTAGAGCCAGTGATTCCCTCTAAACTGGTGGATGAAAGGACCGGCCATAGAAATATGGCTCGTCCCTAGGCTGCTAACAGCCGAAGTCACATCTACCATCTGGCAACTTTAAAGCAGCATGGAAGAGGCTGGGTGAGATCTACCTCTCTTACACCCTAATTACTTATTTACCTGCATTAGCTGCTAAAGAACTTTCCCCCCTGTGGTGAGGGAAGGAGGATTTTAGCCCTCCCTCCAGAAACAGTGACAATTAATTATCCAGGGGAGTTTAAAACATTGGAAAACTACTGGGATCCTAACTAGAACTTTATTTCCTAAAATTAATGGATTGTAAGATTTGTAACTCTCTACTTTTTGTTTTCTGATTTTTACTCACTATTTTTAATAAAGATCTGGGGGGGGGGTTTCTTTTAAAATAGAAGAAAAAAACTGAAAATATCCAAATAACTCTGGGGTGACATTTGGTGGCTAAAATTGAGATTGTAACCTGCTATTCTTTAAGAGAGACTCGTTGACAGCTTTGAAAATAGATAAGATAATAAATAACCTTGAGACATCAGCTGCAAGAAACTCAGCTCAGGTCCTTACTTAGTGGATTCTCTGACTATAAGCTTTCATTTTAATATACTATAATGGAAGAAGAAGAGGAATGGATTTCTCCCACAGAGGAAGAACAGGAACAAACTCTTCGCATGTTAAAAGAGATTATCCATACTCTCCTTATAATTGCTGATTAATTAAGAAGCGGCAGGAAAAAACAAGAAACCAGCTTGGATATGCAAACTCAAATCATGACTTTAACTAAAGAATCATCTATATAGGATTCTACAGAGAAAGCAGAACAATCAAATATTATGACAGATATTCAACAAATACAGATAATGGAAACCACAGAAAAGAAATTGATAATAAAGAACAAAGAAAGGATTCTTCTTATAAACCAGAAGGAATCCAAAGATCAAAAAGAAAAGCAGACAAAAAATACTTCGGGACAATTACTCCAAGTCGGAAAAATAAGGAGACGACCTGCTAGATCAGCTAGTCCTCTTGAGAAAACAGCAATTGGATGGTTTTTTAAGAGCAAACAATAGCCACAACAACACAAAGAGATTTATTTGATGATTTAAAAGCAAAGACACGAAAGATGATCTGGCAAAGAAGAAAAGCTAGAATAAGACTGGAAAGGGATTGGCATTTTGACTTACACATGAGATCTAAAATAGAATATATCTAAATGGATAGAACATGTATTTTGAATATAAGATATTGTAATGACTTGAGATAAAGAAAATTTTGGTTATATAAAATCTAGAACCATAAATACTGAAATAAGAATATTAAATTGTTTTTACTAGTTTGCTAAGGTAGATGGTAGAATCTCTATATAAGGTGTGTATTTTAAATATTAAATTGTGTGAGGAATTGTGATAAAGAAATTGTGGTTAATTAAAAATTTGGAAAAATATTAAACATTAAACTAAAATATTAAGGGAAAATTAATTATCAGGTTACTGATTGGCTAAAAGTTTGAATGCTTAAAAATAATTAAGATTTGAATTTAAGATATTGTTATGAGCTGAGATAAAATTTAAGTAAAACCAAGAAGAAATTTTGGCTGTTAAATTTTAAGTGCAAAGATATTTGAGAATTACTAGAAAAATAATAACATTACTTTGTATTATTAATTGGTTGATGCAGATGATGAGAATCATGCACAGATAAGAGGTATCTGGAACCTTAAACTGTGGGGAATCATGATAGAAATCGGGGTCACTTAAAATTTGGAAATTACAAAAATTAAATGTTAAATTTAAAATGTTAATAGGAAATAAAAGTTAAGAAAAAATTATCAGGTAATAGATTGGCTAAAAGATGGAATGTTAAATTAATTAAGATATGTATAAACTGAAGACAGGGACACAGTGGCTCATTGGGTTAGGATGCTGAGCTTGTCGATCAGAAGGCCAGCAGTTTGGCAGGTCGAATCCCAAGTGCCCCATAACAGAGTGAGCACCTGTTACTCGTCCCAGCTTCTGCCAACCTAGCAGTTCGAAAGCACATAAAAATGCAAGTAGAAAAATAGGGACCACTACAGTGGGAAGGTAACAGCATTCCGTGAGCCTTTGGCATCTAGTCATGCCGGCCACATGACCACGGAGACGTCCTCAGACAAGCGCTGGCTCTTCGGCTTTGAAACAGAGATGAGCACCAGCCCCTAGAGTTGGAAATGACTAGCACGCATGTGCGGGGGAACCTTTACCTTTTTAAACTGAAGGCTATTGATAAAGGTTAGAAAGTTGTTTTTTGTTTGATAGAATAAGAATTAGGTTGGTTTGAACATGAGACAGTGTATAATATGGGGAAAAGAGAAAGAATTAGTTTTTGTAATACTCTGAGATCTGTATTGATGATATTTAAATGCAATGGAATTGCTGTAGCCAGTCACCACATTGCTTTTCAAATATATAAATGTAATATTGGAAAATCAATAAAAAAACTTGGGGAAAAAGTTTTAAAATGATCAACCCAAACCTCCCCCTTCTCCCTTTTTCCATCTCTCTCTTCCAAAGCAAAGGGGGGGGGAATGTAGTGAGCCAATAATGAAGAAAGCTGAACAAATTTTTTAAAAAAATGCACAGGGACCTTGGCCCCTTTTGAATTTCTCTCACATCATTCTTTCAACAAAATAATTTTCTCTTTTCAGATTCTCATGCAAACACCTTTGACTTAGTTCACAACAACAACAAAATCTGCAATTTACTGTTCCTTCCACAATCTGGGGTAGGGTGGGGAACTCATACACACACACACACACACACACACACACACACAACTTCCAAAGGGGGGGTTCCTTAACAGTCACACAGTTTTCATGATTCCCAATTTCTTCCAGCAATCTCACATTGCAGACAACTAAATTCCTGCCTTTCAGGCATATCTCTCTCTCTCTCTCTCTCTCTCTCACACACACACACACACACACACACACACAAACATTTTCACATTCAGCATATCCACACATTCACTTCCATTGAAACTGCTTGCATACACAATTTCACATACAGATATTTCCTTTTCACACTTTTTTCAAGGCAAACCATTTATTTTTAAATAAGGCCTTTTTGTTTGTTATTATCAGAGGGTTTTGTCCCTCTCCCAAGACACATATATATACAGATACCGTTAAGACAACATTTCCAGGCATGTTGCTTGTCCTCCAAGAAGTGAGAAAAATCAAAATGTGATTCCAGTCAAAATGTGACATTGGGCACTGAACCATCTTATTTTTTTCACCATTCCAAGCCCAAACTTAATTTTCTAGATGGCCAAATATCTAAAACTCATCAGTTTGGAGTTTGAGGCCAAAGGAGCCTCCCTTTTAATCTTTCTCCAAAAAGGGAGGGGAACATTTATGGTTGCTTCCAATTTTCCCCCACCAAATTCAAAGGGGAAAACTACAGAGAGCAGCCTCTTCTCTTCATGTCCGACAATAAGGATAATTTCCAAGGACAGCAGATGGCACCATTGTCTAACAGAAAAAATGTCTGTTCAAACAGCCAGATTAGAGGGGGGGAAACTTGCATTCAGTTGTTTTTTTATTTTTTTCTTTTCTTCAGTGGCTAGATTTGTTAAAAAGATAAGCTAGCCAAATGGAAGTATACAAAATTTTTTGCAACGCTGCTTTCTTGAAGATTATTTTACTGCCACAATTTCAGAGCATTCAAATGGGCTAATACGCAGCCAACTGGAAACACAGCTTTCCCTCTTTGTCAGTGCAAATGAATGACCCCCTAGATATTTATTGGTGCTTTTCTGTCAACATCAGGGCTGGCCAAGCCCTCTCTAATGCAGGAGTCCCTTACGGGGTGTGTGTGTTACCTTAAGGTGGTTTGAACAACCATTTTGCCTTGCCTGTTCCCCATATTATTTTTTTCTGTCTTGTGTCATGGTTCCAATAGATGAAACCAGTAAAAGAACTTCAAGGCAAGAATTCTTCCTTAAAGAACATTTTATTAGGAAACAAAGTATTAGCACTTACATAGTTGAACCCAAAACTGATTCCCTCCTTCCAGATACAAAGTAACAAGTTGCAATTCCCATCCCATAAGTGCTGTCATAAATCACATTTCCCAATTAATACAAGATGTAGGTTTTTCTCACTGGCCTCTCAGCCTGCCAAAAGGAGGCATTCATCCCATCCCCCCTTCTTCTTCTGAACTCTAAATAATAGGAAAGTCATGCTAGAAGCAAAAGTAAAAATGGCTGCTGATTCTCAGTTGTCAGAGCAATGACATCCATTGTCACAGCATTGACATCCGGGCCCCCTTAACAGAAAGGTATAATCCTGCAATTTAAACAGAAGCATAGGTTAAGGGTTGCCCCTTGGCTTGTTGGGGTGTTTGTCATAAAATTTATGGATGAGCCTATTAGCTTTCACATCATCGGATTTCACCCGTGGCCTTTGATAATGGATATCCCTTCCACTGAACTAGATATTGTAATTTTCCTTTTAAAATCCTAGAGTCAAGAATAAGTTTTACTTCCTAATGTATTTGTCCCACTACCACTAGGGGACCAGATGTTTTCTTGGGAGGAGATCATAAAGTAGACCCCCCCCCGAATGGTTTTAATAAACTGCAGTGAAATACAGGGTGAACCTTTCCTAAAAGTCATGGGAGTTTCAACTTCACTGTAACTGGATTTATGATTCTGAAAATAGGGAAAGGACCTAGATATTTTGGTCTCAACTTCTTACTAGACAACCTAAGTCGTAGGTATTTTGTGGATAAATAGACTTTTTCCCTAACATGGAAAGATCTCTGGGGAGATAGCTTTTTTTTGTTTTGTCCCAAACCTCCCCCCATTTTGACATCCATTGGTCAAGAGTCTAGGAGGTAGAAGGCCCTTATGGATACTCAGTTATTGGGTTGAATTCTTTTCGTTATTTTATAGTTTCTTTCCCATAAATTTTGCCATTTTTTCTAACTCTACATTGTGCCCAAAGTTTTTTGCCCATGTTATCATTGTTTCTTTGACTTGTTTGTCTTCCATCTTTAAATTTAACAAGAAATTATACAGTTTCTTATCAATTTTTCATCTGATGACAACAGTATGTGGTCAAACGCTGTCTGGTCTTTATAAAAATCATATATTTTGGCATCTTTCTCATATCTCGTTTGTATTTGCAGGTGCGGCCACCATGATAGCTCAATATCCCATTCTTCCAGCTCTTGTTTAGTTTGTAGTTTCCCTTCAGTGTTCAAAATATCCCTATAAAGCACAAGTTCCCATAGTTAATTAAGTGTGGGGGAACAAACACTTCCATTGTTGAGATCCATCCTGGTATTTTCATATAAATTTTCATTTTTATCTTTTCCCACACTAGAAGCAAAACATTTCTTAGATAGTGTTTTTGAAAGTATTTATGGATTTTCGGGAGAAGGGCGGTATAAACATTTAATAAATAATAATAATTTTGTTCTTGCCATCCATAGAAAGGTGTGCTATCCAAGTTGTAGGTTGTGTCCTTCTAAATATAATAATCTTTTACATTTAAGGGTTATCCATTCTTCTAGCCATGTTAATGCAGCTGCTTGGTAGTATAGAACCCAGTTTGGTAATCCAAATCCTCCTTTTTGTTTTGCTTCCTGTAATTTTTTCAGTCTGATTCTGGCTTTTTTCCTCTTGCCAGATAAATTTCAAAATCAATGCATTTAACTCATCAAAAAAAATCTCTATTTTTATATGTATTGTTTAGAATAAGAAAGTAGTTTTGGTAAAATATTCATTTTCACTGTCACAATTCTTCCTAATATTGATAGTTGTAGGTTTTTTCATCTTTCCAAGTCTATTTTTATTTTAATAGTTTTAACATAATTGTCTTCTTTTATTGTTACACACCTTGCTGTTAAGTATATCCCCTAGTATTTAACTTTCTTAACTACCTGGAGGTTTGTTTTTTCTGACAGTTGATTTTTTTTTGTTTAACTGTAAGGTTTTTTACTATCACTTTAGTCTTTTCTCTGTTTATTTTCAGTCCTGCTACTTCTCCAAATTCTTCAATCTTTGTCGGTAATTTACGGCTTGTCTCCAACGAGTCTTCTAATATAAATACCAAGTCATCCACAAATACTTGTAATTTATATTTTTCGTCTTTTATCTCCATTCCTTTAATTTCTGTGTCCTGTGTGACATTTCTATTCAGAACTTCCAAAGTTAAAATAAATAGTAATGGAGACAGTGGACACCCTTGTCTTGTGCCTTTTTTGATCTTAAAGTTCTCTGTGAAATTTCCATTTGCAATTACTTTAGCCATTTGTCTATGGTAAATTGTTTTAATTATATTTATGAAATTTTCTCCAAAGTCCATACAGTTTAGTTCAGAGGTCCCCAACCTTTTTGGCACGAGGGACCAGTTTCAAGGAAAACAATTTTTCCATGGACCGGGGGGAGGGAGGTGTTTCAGGATGATTCAAACGTATTACATTTATTGTAAATTTTCTAAATAAATAAACAAACAAATAAATAAAAGTTTCATGGCTTCATTGGATATCCTGTCACTGCATATTATACAAAGCAGGTTCGGAGCATGTGAATCACCTGTTGCAATGAACCCGTAATTTAAGTAAGACTCTTGGTATTTTCTTTTAAATGTAGATTTCTTTTTATTGGCAGTCTTAGAGTCTTCTGCTGTCTCATCATTTGGTCTTTTCAAAGCTCTCCAGTGAAGTTTGTTTTTTACTCATTTTGGCTAGGTTTAATCTGTGGGCTTACCAAACTGTGACTGAGACAAGTGTGCAGTTCAGAAAAGAGTCACAGACAGAAGTGGTAAATGGAATAATGGTCAGGCCATGCACAGACTAAAATAAGTGTGAGATTCTGACTTAAGGCCTGCCACCAGATGATTTTGCTCCAGAGGAAAATCAGAATAAACATACAGGGAAAACTTCATTAGAAGAGGCTTTCTTTTTCTCCAGGAAAAAGTTAGAATAAAGGCAAGGAAAAGCCTTCACAGGAAGAAGCTTTATTGTTCTGCTCTGGAAGAAAATCAGAAGACAGAGAGAAACCTTCACTGAAAGAATCGCTCTGCTTCTGCTCCAGAAGGAACCCCCAATCAAAGATGAGGGGGGGAGCAGAAAGAGGTGTGAATGACTTTTCAATGGTTCAGTATAATGTTTCTCTTCGAGATTAGAAGAGAAGGAAGAGATTATCCTAACTCAGCTTTCTAGCAAAACAAAACAAAGGCCCAGCACTTTGTTGAGGAAGTGCTGAGAAAATTAGATAGAGAGCAAACCAACTCAGCTCTGCACAAGCCCAGCAGTCTTGAGAAAGGTGCAAATGAGAGAGGGATTCTCCTGGAGACACAAAGGGGAAATGTAGCTTCTCCCTCCCCTCCCCCACTGAAAGCCGGGTAGGAGCCTTGCAAACTTAGAGAGCTGCATGAAGAAAGGAGCGTGAGCCTGGTTGGGATGCCAAGATGGGGAGAGGAGGAAAGTGAGTGTTATGTATGGGGTAGGAGCAGCAGCTCTGCAAGAACCACCGGGTGGTGCTGTGCTGTGGCTGGATTGGCTGAAGGGTTTTCGGCGGGAGATTAGGATGGATGGATTGGCCAGAGTGATACCTGGCTAGGTATATAAGGGGTCCAGGTAACCCCCTTTGTTTAGTATGCGCCTACCACTAATAAAGAGCTGACATGCGGTAGTCATCTGTCTCTTCATTGCCATGAGGTCCACAACCCACTACACAATAGTGGCGATGAGGATGGGATTGCTGTTTCGCGCAGAGCTGAATCACTAGCTGAAGTCACTAGCTGAAATCACTGGATCGGAGGAAAATAATTCTTTTTCTCGATCCTTGCTGAAGCAGCATTCTAGGACCAGTCAGACCATGGCAAAAATCACTCAGATTCGTGAGTTCAACATTCACCGGCCCGAGCAATGGGAATTGCACCTGGGCCAGGTTGAAGGGTACCTCCTCGTCAACAAAATTAGTGAGGATCGCTTGAAAGCGGTGACGCTACTATATATCAGCGGGTCTGATGTCTACGATGTGGCCGTTGGGTTGTTTGCCCCGACGCCCATCGCATCTGTTCCCTACCATGATCTCGTAAACAAGCTGAACGGGCATTTTATGCCTAAGAGGTCTGAGATGTCCTGGAGGTTCCAGTTTGTACAGCAGATCCAGAGGCCAGGCGAGTCGACAACTGACTTCATTGCGGACATGCGACAAGCCGCTCGTCTCTGCAAGTTCCCTGATCTAGAGGACCGCCTGCGAGATCGTATCACCTTCGAGCTGAGTGACAAGCGGCTGCGGCAGAAACTGCTCGCAAAGCTGAAAATGAGCCTGCAAGAGGTCTTGGACAAGGTCCAAGTGCATGAGTCAGCCAGCGGCGATGGTGAAACAACCCACCGACCTAGCAGCAGCTCCAGGGGATCAGTGCACCAGGAGAGCACTGCGTACGGCGGAATGGACAATGACGAGGCGGCAGAGATCAATGCGGTAGACTGGAGGGCGGTGCAACAACAACCAATGCGACCGCGGGTAGACCAGGGGACTCAGCGGAGACCGATGGCATTGCAGAGAGCTGCCGGTGGGGCCGGTACTGACGCCATTCTGGGAGCCAGAGCGACCAGTCCCAAGTGTGCCAGCTGTGGGGGGAACCACGCAAGGGTGACCTGCAGATTTCGCTCGGCTAAGTGCCAAATCTGCAGGAAAACAGGCCACATCGCTGTGGTCTGCCGGAGCCGTCAGAGGAATGAGGACGCATCGCCAAAAGGTACTGGGACACCCCAAAACGCGACCTCCAACGCCGTAGTGAATCTTAAGGCTGTTTCCCACTTGGGGGTCCATCGGCTATTCACCCCCAAAATTATGCTAGAGGTCCACTTGCAGGGCATACCCTGTAAAATGGAGCTAGACTCCGGAGCCGCTGTCTCAATAATCTCTGAAGAGACATTTAAACAAGTGTGTGGCCAGAGCAACCGATGGGCTACCTTAAGACCAACTAACCTAAAACTAACTGACTTCCAGCATGCTCCCGTGAAAATTAAGGGGGAGGCCACACTGTCGGTGGGGTTCAGGGGGTCCCGTGGGGACTTGGATGTGTTGGTAGTTGATGGCCGAAGGACTAGTCTAGTGGGGCTGGACTGGTTCGGCCCTCTGGGCATAGGAATATCAGGGATCCATAGGGTCCAGGCCACAAGCCTCGAATCCATCTGCAAAACGTTTGCAGACGTATTTGAGGACAAGCTAGGCACATACATGGGGACACCCATCAAGTTTAAGCTAAATCCCAACGTTATGCCCATTAGAATCAAACCCGAGGGTTCCCTTTGCCCTTAAAGTTAAAATTGAGAGGGAGTTGGACAGGCCAGTGGACCAGGGGGTGTTAGAGTCCGTGGAAGGGGGTGAATGGGAGACCCCTATAGTTATCCTGCTAAAAGCTAACAGGGAGGTGAGGCTCTGAGCTGACTACAAATGCACTGTGAACTGGGCCCTCAATTCGCATGCTTACCCGGTTCCGACGGTCAGCCACATCCTCGCCTTTCTTCAGGGCGGCACCATTTTTGCAAAGCTAGATTTGGCGCAAGCGTATCAGCAGCTCCTGGTTTCCCTAGAGACTGCTGACGTGCAGACCATAGTAACGCACAGAGGAGCTTTCAGAGTTAACCGTTTACAGTTCGGCATCTCTGTAGCTCCAGGGATCTTTCAAGAAGTGATGGAGAAAACTCTGAAGGGCATTCCAGGAGTATGCCCTTACTTTGATGATGTCCTCATCGCTGGAAGCTCTGAGGAGGTATTGGCTGACAGACTGCAGGCTGTTTTAAACAGATTTTGCTCTGCAGGGCTCAAACTTAAACAAGACAAGTGCAGCATAGGGCTGACATCTACTGAGTTCCTGGGGTTCAGAATAGATGCCAAGGGGGTTCATCCTGCTGAATCCAAGGTGAGGGCAATAAAAATGGCCCCCACTCCAAAAAACAAGGGGGAATTGCAAGCTTTCCTGGGGCTCCTAAATTTTTATCATTCATTTCTTCCACACAAAGCTGCCATTGCTGAGCCTCTGCACAGGCTCCTAGACAAGGAAGTTGTTTGGAAGTGGACAAAGAGTCATGAAAAAAGTTTCAGGGAACTGAAAGAGCTACTGTCCAGTAACTCCACTGTCACCCACTTCATAGAGTCAAAACCTATATGCATCGCATGTGATGCATCCCCATACGGAGTGGGTGCTGTACTGAGCCACCTTGAAGACAATGGGGACCAAGTGTCCATTGCCTACTACTCACGCACATTGTCTAGGGCAGAAAGGAACTATGCTCACATTGACAAGGAGGCCCTGGCCATAGTGGCTGGGGTCAAGAAATTCCATGATTACCTTTATGGCAGGGAATTCACCATATTCACAGATCATAAGCAAAGAAGAGGAGGAGGAGGAAGAAGAAGAGGTAGCAGGAGGAAGTGCTGACAAAACCTTAAAAAAAAAACCAAGACCAAACCAACTCGGCATAGCACAAAGCCTCTTTGCAAAGAATTCCAAAGCATGCAGCTGCCTCAACTTGCAAAGGCTTGGTTCCCAAGCATTGAAAGCCTTTTAAACACGTGCGCGCACATGTGCACCCACACCCACCCACAAAATTAAACCATGAAAAGCAGGCAGGATGTTTCCAAAACACAAGGCATCCTGGAGCATCAAAATCAAAAAACTCCAGCTGAAGCACAATGGAGCCCAGCACTCTTAGACAAGATGCAAACGAGATAAGGATTCCCTTGGAGACCAGTGCATAAGATAAAAAGTAGCTTCTCCCTGCTCCTATTTGCACCCTGAGAAAAAGACACCCATCCCACACACAAAGATACCTTGGGGGGGTGTCTCCCTCTAACGAAGCTTTGGGGGAAAACCCGGTTGCAAGCTGGGCTGATGTGCGCTTGTCTTGCAAACTTGGAGAACTGTGAAGAACTGCCGGAGGACCTTGGCACTGGACAAGACAGCTTCTGCTCTGCTCTCTCCTGCCCCAGCCTGCAGACTCCTGCAGACTCACTGCATGGCTGAAGGTGGAAGACATGTCTTCTGTGCACCTCCAGCTGCGCAGCCCGGTTCCTAACTAGCCATGGCCTGGCACCGGGCTGCAGACTGGGGGTTGGGGACCCTGGTTTAGTTGTTGTACCATAAATTGCCAGTTAACGTTATCAAAGGCTTCCTGCACATCTAGAAAAATTAGCGCCATTTGCTTCCCTGGATGCATTTCATAGTATTCCAGTGTATCTAAAATCATTCTTAAATTATTCTTTATTTGTCTCTTTGGAAAGAAACCATTTTGACCTGGATGCATAAATTCAGTCAAAAATCTCTTCAATTTTTCTGCTATTATTGAGGCAAAAATTTTATAGTCCACATTTAATACATATATTGGTCTATAGTTCTTTATCTGGGTTAGGTCAGAATCTTTTTTGGTATTAAAGTAATATTGGTTTCTGTTCACGTATTTGGTAATTTGGCCTCTGATAGTACCTCATTACACACTTCTTTCACTGATGGGCTTAGTATGTCTTGTAGACATTTGTAAAATTCTGCGTTTAGCCCATCTTTGCCTGGTATCTTGTCATTTTTTTGTCTTTTTATAGCTTCCGTCAGCTCCATCACTGTTATTTTTCCATTTAGCATGTTTTTGAAGTTCTGTGAAATTTTTGGTAACTTAGCATGTTCTATATATTGCATTATTTTTTCCTGAGTAGTTTCTTCTGTATCATACAGTGTTTCACAAAATTCTTTAATTATTTTTTACTGTATCATTTTGACATTGTAAGTCACCTCTCACAAACACTGCCATTTTTGATAAATTAATAATAAGCCTAGGTACGCCTCCATTATGTTGTCCCTGGCTGATGATTGGTCAGTTCCTCTTAGGTCTTTAGAATATCTTCCACTGATTAAATCAGTTTTTATTCCTCTCACCCTTTATCTGTTTCTGAACTTTGGGGGGGGGGGGGTTTCCTGGACTGGCCATCTAGTTAGAACTCACAGCAGCTGAATTAAAGATTTTAGAACACCTGCTGTGAATACTTTTAGCACAATTGCTTTGCCTGGCTTCCTCTGTCATTGCGTGCTTTGCATCTGCTTGATTTATTGAAAAAAAGCACAGATAGTTAGAAAGTTGGGGGGAGGTTCCTCTTGTTCACTAAATTCAGAGAACAGTCTGCTGAAATTGGTAATGCTTCTGAAATTCAAAGCAGTTACTCAAAAGGGGACGATTTAGCTAGAATGTTTTTGGTAGATAAGATTCTCACTAGAGTACATTTCTCTAAGCCTCTTAAAGGCACAAAAATCCCAGCTTTACTGACAGTATAACCAGTGGATGTTCTTCAGTTGGAAATAAAATTATCCTGTGCTTATTGGGGTAGGGAGAGATTTTATTCCAAAATTCTCTCCTTGCTTTCCACAGAGTTTGTATATGGCCATATATAATATCTGGAGCCCAGCATGTTTGACTTGAGTATGAGAAATGAAAAGTACTGGAAAAACTGATCAGCTGATCCCCAAATGATGAGCTTCACTCTGTGTAGAAGACAGATTAAACAGAACTTTCCTTCAGAGCATAATCAGGTAGCATATCTCATTCCTATTTTGCATTGTGCATATCCAGAAGTAGAATAGCATTCTGGATATGTGCACATCTCATATCGGTCATTGGAGAATTCAAATGGTACAGAAGGTTTTCCTCAGCTCTTTTGATATTTCCTCATAATAATACCAAGACTTTCAGAAAGAAGTTATGCATAACCAAACATAATTATTTAAAGTTAAAAGAGATGAGAAAGGAAGGCTGAGGCAACTTGTTTTGTGTGAAATGTATGAAGGATACTTCAGTATGTCATAAATATGAAATAATAATAATAATAATAATAATAATAATAATAATAATAATAATAATAATAATAATAATAATAATAATAATAATAATAATAATAATGTTGGAAGGGATCTTGGAGGTCATCTAGTCCAATCCCCTGCTCAGGCAGGAAACCCTATACCATTTCAGACAAATGGCTGTCCTGTCTCTTCTTAAAAACTTCCAGCTTCTGGAGGCAGTTTGTTCCACTGATTAATTGTTCTAACTGTCAGGAAATTTCTCCTTAGTTCTAGGTTGTTTCTCTCTTTGGTTAGTTTTCATCTGTTGCTTCTTGTCTTGCCTTCAGGTGCTTTGGATAATAGTTTGATTCCTCTTCTTTGTGGCAACCCCTGAGATATTGGAACACTGCTATCATGTCACTTCTCATCCTTTTCTTCATTAAACTAGACATATGTTTTAGCCTCCAGTCCCCTAATCATTTTGTTGCTCTTCTCTGTACTCTTTCGAGAGTTTCAACATCTTTTTACATCGTGGTGACCAAAACTGGGTGCAGTATTCCAAATGTGGCCTTACCAAGGTATTGTAAAGTGGTATTAACACTTCATGTGATCTTGATTCTATCCCTCTGTTAATGCAGCATAGCACTGTGTTGGCTGTTTTGGCAGCTACAGCATACTGCTGGCTCATATTTAAGTGACTGTCCACTCAGACTCCGATATCATTCTCACAGTTACTACCAGGGCTTTTTTTCTCATAGAATGCTCAGAATGGTGTTCCGATACCTTTTTTCTGCCAAAAAAAAGCTCCCTCTGAAAGCCTATTGCAGGGCTAGGCAATCTTGGCCCTTTTTTTATGACTCGTGGACTTCAACTCCCAGAAATCATGAGCCAGCCATGCTTAGGGGAAAGGGAGAGGTTTCCAAGCTGAGCTACGCTGGCTCAGGAATTCTGGGAGTTGAAATCCTTGAGTCATAAAAGAGCCAAGGTTGCCTAACCTGCACTAGAGGAGGACATTAAAATCATTTACAGGGTTACTTCTTTAGGAACTAAACTTTTAGAATCTAAAACAGCTAATTCAAAAAAGCCAACAGGAAAGAACCTCACATTTTTCATCTGCTTCTGTCTTTTGGAAGGTAAAATTAGATAACAAAATAATCTATTTTCTATGTTAACATCTCTGCAATGAAATCAATAAAGGTAACAGGAAAGAAATGAGAAACATTTTTCTCAATGTAATATGTCTAATTTAGCTGATTCTATCAAGTAAAATGTATAGATATAGCCAGGAGACGTTTAGGGAACCTTTATTTTTCATACACTGTTCGAATTTTGTTTTAATGCCATGGTGATACACTATCAAATGTAGTCAGTCTTTTTTTCAAATCCCAAAGCATCTGTTCGTTAAATACAGTATAGATGATGGAATTATTTTTTATCTAAGGATAACTAATGATAACAGCTCTTAAATCTGTTATTTTGTTTTATTTTTGCAGAAAAAAATGTATAATTTGCATTTGCATTCATTTACAAATAGAATATGTTGTTAAAATGTATTGGTGTTGAAATAATTAGTGCACACATATACCTAAAACCAGTTTATTGCATTTGGCAATTGTACTAAAAAAAATCTCATTGACAACTAATATAATTCATTTAATTTGAAATCAAGTGAAAATTGATTTAAATTATTTTATTAAAACAAATTAATGGCAATTCTTTTATAAGAACTTGCCTCAAACAAAATGAGTTTGACATGCCTGCTGTAGATAGTTGAATGCTCCAAAATAAATTCTAGACCAGGCCTGTACATGCAACCTACCAAGCACCCTTGGACAGAGCACAGACTTTAAAAAAAAAGTAATAAAATCACCACCACTACCCTGAAAGTCATGTTGCCTAGTGCCTCCATGGCTTACCATGACCATGAGCTCCAACACTGTAGATGCTCCTCTAGTCACCAAATCATTGATTAGCCCACCAGCATTCCTTTGCAGACCACAAAGATTTTTAATTTATCAGTGTGGGCCTTTCCCTTCTACAAGTTCCAAAGATCTCTTCTAGATTTTCCTCTTGCCTTTCTGAGTTAACTGCTTGGTCTGTCATTGAGCAAGAATTGACTTTGTAGGGAAGCATATTATCATTTGATGTATATTTAACATATGTTCTACCTTTATTTACCGATTATATAATATTTGTATGCAATCCACATGGCGAGGTTTGGGGCAACTTACAATATTTTTAAAATCATAAGATTAAAACATAAAAGCAGGGCTTTTTTCTCATAGCTCGCTCAGAATGGCGTTCCAGCACCCTTTTTTGCACACACAAAAAAAAGCTTTTGCACAAGCTATGCTACTCCCTCTATTTGAAAGCCAACAGGAATTGCAGCTGAGCGTGCCAAAAGACCTGGTCGGCAAACGTTGCACCAGCAAGTTGTCTGCAGCGAAGTTGAGTTGGCAGGAACTTTGCATCCCTCCCTGCAGCCCAACTACACCATCTCAACTAGGTAAGTAAGAGACATCAAGGAGTGGGAGGTGGGCTCTGCGGAGTCCATGTGCACTCCTTCCTTGTGCTCACCCATGTCAGCCAGGCTGGTGGCCTATCTGGTGCTGGACCTGTGCCACTGTCGCCTCGCCCTGCGGGCCTAAGTGGCCGCCCTGCATCGCCTGGCTCGCACCACCTCCGCCACCCACCCCACACAGCCCCGCCATATAGAGCGGGCTTTGCTGCTCCCACAGCACCAGCTGCGCTGGCTCTGGCCCCGGAGGGCAGCCGACCACCAACATCCCTTGCACCCGTGACCGCAGCAGCATTGCTGCCCTCCTGCCTCCTGCACCCGCCAAGATGAGAGTTCCGGCACCTTTTTTTTTAGAAAAAAAACACTGGTTACTACTATTGAGCAAGGTACCACCTACTATTCATGTGCATTTGGTTTTTCTTGCCTAAATGTAGAACCTTACTTTTTTCACCATTGAATTTCATTTTGTTAGATAGTGCCCAATGTTCAACTCTGTCAAGATCCTTCTGCATCTTAAGCCTATCTTCTGGAGTGTTGGCTATTCCTGCCAGCTTGGTGTCGTCTGCAAATTTGATGAGTTCCCTATCTGTCCCCTCATCCAAAACATTGATGAAGATCACTGGGCCCAGAATGCAGCCCACTACACACTTCCCTCCATGTAGATGCATTTCCACTAAGGACCACACACTGAGTTCAGCCAGTCAGCCAGCTACGAATCCATCTGGTGGTGATGCTGTGTAACCCACATTTTTCTATCTTATCAAGTAGTACGTTTTGGTCTACTTTATCAAATGCCTTACTGAAGTCCAAGTAAATTATGTCCACAGCATTCCTCTGGTCCACTAATTTTGTCACATGGTCAAAGAATGCATTAAAATTTGTCTGGCATGATCTGTTTTTGACAAACTCATGTTGGCTTTGGGTAATGACTTTGTTTGCCTCTAGGTGTTCTTTGGGACGTGGTGGCTCAGTAGGCTAGGACGCTGAGTTTGTCGATCAGAAGGTCGGCAGTTTGGCAGGTTGACTCCTGAGTGCCGTGTAACAGAGTGAGCGCCTATTACTCGTCCCAGCTTCTGCCAACCTAGCAGTTCAAAATCACGTAAAAATGCAAGTAGAAAAATAGGGACCACTACAGTGGGAAGGTAACAACGTTCCGTGCGCCTTTGGCGTCTAGTCATGCTGGCCACATGACCACGGAGACATCCTCGGACAAACGCTCGCTCTTCGGCTTTGAAACGGAGATGAGCACCGGCTCCTAGAGTTGGAAACAACTAGCACGCATGTGCGGGGGAACCTTTGCCTTTTGAGGTGTTCTTTGATTTGTTACTTAATTATATAATTTTTTCCAAAATCTTTCCAGGTATGATCCAGCTTCCTGGATCAATTTTTTCCCCTTTTTTGAAGATGGGAACTACATCAGCTCTTTTCCAGTCCTCTGGTAGTTCCCCAGTGCTCCAGGATCTTTTAAAAATATAGTTCAGTGGTTCTGAGATCACATTTGCCAGTTCCTTCAGAACCTTGGGGTGTAATCTGTCTGGTCCTGGTGATTTGAACTTGTCTAGGGTGGATAGGTGCTCACTTACAATTTTCTTGGCTCTCTTAACTTGTGTTTCGAATCTGTTTTTTTACGGTACTGTTTTTGATAGATTGGACTACTTTTTCCCTTTGTGTAAAGATGGATGCAAAAAATGAGTTAAATAGTTCTGTTTTCTACCTGTTGCTTGTCACCTTCTTGTCACTTTCTCCCACTAATGGACCAATCATTTCCTTAACTTTTTTCTTGTTTTTTACATGTTTAAAGAAGCTTTTTTATTATTATTATTTACTTTTCTTGCAAGCCTTAGTTCATTTTGAGCCTTAGCTTTCCTCACTTCATCTCTGCAGGCTTGGTGTGCTGGACCAATATGTAATCATTTCGGCAGAGCTTATACTTAAGAACTGTGTTAGTGTATTTAGCATTTACAGGGTTAATACAGCATCCTTAGCAGCATTATATGTAAGAACATGTAGCATTTACAGGATTAACACTATTTCCTCAAGAGATGGCTTATAGGAATTTTAGTCTAGCTGTTTAGTAGATCCAATGCTTTCTAGTTAAGTTAGTGGAGCTTCATAGTTTATTACAGGATTTCCTGGCTGTGTGCCAGGTTTGTATCTTCTTTCTTCTAACACTGTGCTACACGAGTGACTGGAGATGTAATCAAGAATAGTATGATTTCTGGAATTAAAAAGCATCTTAATTCTGGGAGCCACCCACAACACTTGGGCTATTTGCTGATATTCTGCCTTAGTTATGTGCTCCTCTTTCCACTTTTTATACTTGTCCTTTTTGTCTTTCAATTTATCGGAAAGTTCTTTATGCAGCCATGCTGGTTTCTTTTGAGAGCTGTTTTTTCTTCTTCATTGGTATTGTGCTAGACTGGGCTTTTATAATCTCACTTTTCAAAATTTCCCAGGCATCTTGAGTTGTTTTCCTATTGAGGATTCTCATCCATGGAATCCTTCCGAATCTCTCTCTAAGTTTATTGAAATTAGCTTTCTTAAAGTCCAAGACTCTAGTTTGACTGTGTTCTATTGCTTGTGCTTGCATAATGTTGAATTCCAATATTACATGATCACTCTCCCCCAAGGTTCCTGTGGCTTCAACACTTTCTTTCATTTTATTTCTGTTAGTGAGGATTAGATCCAATATGGCTAATCTCTACTTTTTGGAAGACAAAGCTGTCTGCTAGATTTGTCAGGAATCTGTTTGATCTTCCACTTGGTGCAGAGGTTGTCTTTCAGTTGATGTCAGGTTAATTAAATTTCCCCATTATTATTGTGATCTGCTTCGTACGTACCTTAGTTAACTGACTAGTGAAAGGTTCATCTATTTCCTCTGTTTGGTTGGGTGGCCTATAGTATACACCTATGGTAATGTCATTTCCCCCCCTTTTATATTGACCCAGATGCATTCAAGACAGTTTTCATCATTGTTGTGCTCTAATTCTGTAGAGATGTAGTTATTTCTTATAGAGAGAGCAACTCTACCTCCTCTTTTGTTTGGTCAGTTTCTTTTAAATAATTAAAATCCCTCTAGCTGTGGGTTCCGTTTGTGGGTTTCATCCCACCATAATTCTGTAATGGCAATAATATCATATCTGCCCTCATTTACCTGAATTTCTAATTCACCTTTTTTATTGCTCATACTCTGTGTTGCTGTATAGACAGTTGAGTCCTTTATGACTAACCCTGTGATTACTTTCTACATAACCTGTGTGGTGCCTGAGTTCTCCTATTTTCTCACCACCTGTTTGATTAGTACACTTGGTGTGGCACTCACTATTAAAAGCTTGATTTTGCTTGACAGCAAGGCTGATATTGTTGTCCACACACTCATCTATGTTACATGGACTGATAACTCTATAATTTTTAGATTGCTGGTGACAGGAATGTTCTGTATCAATTAACTCACTGTCCCCATTTAGTTTTTATAGGGACGTGGTGGCTCAGTGGGTTAGGACGCTGAGCTTGTTGATCAGAAGATCGGCAGTTTGGTGGGTCAAATCCCGAATGCCGCGTAACAGAGTGAGCGCCTGTTACTTGTCCCAGCTTCTGCCAACCTAGCAGTTCGAAAGCATGTAAAAATGCAAGTAGAAAAATAGGGACCACTACAGTGGGAAGGTAACAGCGTTCCGTGCACCTTTGGCGTCTAGTCATGCTGGCCACATGACCACGGAGATGTCCTCAGACAAGCACTGGCTCTTTGGCTTTGAAACGGAGATGAGCACCGACCCCTAGAGTCGGAAACGACTAGCACGCATGTGCGGGGGAACCTTTACCTTTAACTCAGTCCCTTTTTTTGATGGATGCAAGCCATCTCTTTTGTACACTTTTTCATTGGACTAGCTGCAGACATTGTGACTAATATAACCAAAGCCTTCCCCTTTACACCACTCCTTTAGCCACATATTGAATTCTGCTATACACTGGCCTTTTCCATTAAGTTCCTTTGTTGTTGTTGTTAGCTGCGAAGTCGTGTCCGACCCATCGCGACCCTATGGACAACATTCCTCCAGGCCTTTCTGTCCTCTACCATCTTCTGGAGTCCATTTAAGCTCACGCCTACTGCTTCAGTGACTCCATCCAGCCACCTCATTCTCTGTCGTCCCCTTCTTCTATTGCCCTCAATCTTTCCCAGCATTAGGCTCTTCTCCAGTGAGTCCTTCCTTCTCATTAGGTGGCCAAAGTATTTGAGTTTTAGCTTCAGGATCTGGCCTTCTAAAGAGCAGTCAGGATTGATCTCCTCTAGGACTGACCGGTTTGATCGCCTTGCAGTCCAAGGGACTCGCAGGAGTCTTCTCCAGCACCATAGTTCAAAGGCCTCAATTCTTTGGCGCTCAGCCTTTCTTATGGTCCAACTTTCACTGCCATACATTGCAACTGGGAAGACCATAGCCTTGACTATACGCACTTTTGTTGACAGGGTGATATCTCTGCTTTTTAGTGTGCTGTCTAGATTTGCCATGGCTTTCCTCCCGAGGAGCAAGCGTCTTTTAATTTCTTGGCTACAGTCCCCATCTGCAGTGATCTTGGAGCCCAGGAAAATAAAATCTGTCACTACCTCCATTTCTTCCCCATCTATTTGCCAGGAATTGAGAGGGCCAGATGCCATGATCTTGGTTTTCTTAATGTTAAGTTTCAACCCAAGTTTTGCACTCTCCTTCTTCACCCGCAACAAGAGGCTCTTTAGTTCTTCTTCACTTTCTGCCATTAGAGTGGTATCATCTGCGTATCTTAGGTTGTTGATATTTCTTCCGGCAATCTTAATTCCAACTTTTGATTCATCTAGCCCTGCCTTTCTCATGATGTGCTCTGCATATAAGTTAAATAGGCAGGGCGACAGTATACAGCCTTGCCGGACTCCTTTCCCAATTTTGAACCAATCAGTGGTTCCATGTCCAGTTCTCACTGTTGCTTCTTGACCTGCATATAGGTTTCTCAAGAAGTTCCTTATACACTGGTAAAACCTCTGGAAAAGTAAGCGTATAGCCTACCCTGCTAAATTCCTACCCCAAATTCTGGAAATCATTCTGCACAGAGGGTACATCATTTTGGGACAGATTGTTAGTGCCAAGATATACAATAACATCCATACCACAGTCATTGCTGGCATTCTTGACTATCTTAAAAGTATGCTTCTTGTCCCTGCTGGCAGTAGCACCTGGAAGACACCTGTCCTCTTTCAAAACCTCTGTATCCTTTCTTAAATTTACATCCCTTATAATTGAATCACCAACCAGAAGGAGACTTCTGTTTCTGAATACATTGCTCTTCTTGCATGACTGATGTGTAATACCTGATTCACACTTTCTCCTGTCCAAAACAAGTTCTTCATCTCAGACCACGATGTCCTGCTTATTTGAGTTATCATCACAACTACCTTGACCTGTCTCCTTAATGTCCCTGTTAAGGTCAGGAAGGGCACTGTATCTGTTATGCAGAGACACAGCAAAAGCTTTATGGTTCACAGCTCTCACCCTGCGAGATCCTACAGTTGTCCATACTGCCCTTCTCCTGCAGGATGTTTGTGATTGAGGGGGCTGATAGCGCGGCAGCTCAATAGAGCAGAAGGGCTGAACTGGACACCTATTTCTGCCTGAAGAGCATAGATTACAGACCCTAGATAAATAATTTATCCTTGTAGACTAGTGATTTCTTTACAGATAGGACAGTATCCAAGTTTGAAAAGAGTCCTGTGAAAGACAGCTGCAAAACAAGTGTTGCACTGAACTAAGCCAGACATTCTGAAATAAAATGAAATCACAATCTCAGACACACTTGTCCTGAATGTACTACTGGTCTTTTAGATTTTTATTTATATGATTCGTGCACCATTAGGCATGCAGGCCGCTACCTTTCTCCTCTGCACTCCCCCTTAACTCACAGCTAGCAGCATTCCCAGCAGCCTCTAGAAAGTTCAAATGCAGCCTCTAGAAAGTTCAAAATATAAATAGCCTCAGATTATTAGGACTTAGATTTAGGAACTGGATTCCCAAGAATGCCACTGATTCTTTCCAAAATATTTTTTTTTCTTAGCATAGTTGGTTCAAATGTGATCAGGATCAGTTCTCTCCCTGGGAAATCCAATAAAAATAAGAGATATCTCCCAGGCTGGGAATACATGAAAAGATTCACTTTTAATATTAATTGAACAGCCTTATAAAAATACATATAGTAAGCCCCTGATGCATTTCTCTTTCATATCAGAAAGAAAATAACTTTAAATAGCATTATGAAACTCAGTGGGGAGAATTCCCTTTTGACTCAAAAGAAGGGAGTAATGCTGTGGAATAAGCAGTTCATACAGACACTCCAAGTTTTCTCTTCCAGATTTGCTTTGGGACATTTTTCCTGCAAGTTGGGCAGTCTTAAAGACACAAACATGCTACTCAGATTGAGCTTTTGCCCCTCTCCCCAAATAACATTTGGATTTGCAAAGTCTAATATAGCACTTTTCTCACTCTCTTTGATTTGCTGCTTCATTTCTCCTTCTAGGTTGATGCTTTCTTTCCATTCTTCCTTCCTGGCCCATCTCATTCAGTTCATTCCTCCATTCGTTGCAGCTTATCTAATCTTTCCTGGCCTCAATTTCTATCCCATCTGTTGTGTACTAGGTTCTGTGCTTGATTGAAGAGACGAGGCGAGTGAGTTCAGTAAGAAACATTTTTTATTTGCTTGCAGGAACTGAACTGGGGAACCCCCTGTTCTACGAGTTTATCTAACTCAGCGTCTATCTTGTGTTTAAGAGCAAATGGCACTCTACGAGGTTTAATCCTGACCGGCATTACAGTAGGATCTAGTTTAAATGTTATTGGTGGGCCCCTGTAAGTCCCCAGACCTGAGTCAAACACATCTGTGAATTCCTCGCATACTGTCACTAGGCTCACGATCTGCGTCTGGTTGATTCCGGTTACTTGGATGCCTAATGCATCAAACCAATCAAGCCCGAGCAGGCTCGTTCACTGACACCCTACTACAACAACATCCAGGTGCCCATAAAACCCCTTAAATTTGATGACCAGTGTGACCTCACCCTTGACTGTGACTCTGGCATTCTGGAAGTCAGTCAGTATAATGTCAGATGGCCTGAGCTTGGCTCATCTCTTGCTGCGATTGCAGATGAAATTAAATGTCTCAAGTGATTTAATGGATATGGATGAGCCTGTGTCCAGCTCCATCTTGCAAGGGACCCCTTGCAGCTCAACCTGAAGTCTAAACTTCAGCTTAATAGGGTGGCGAGCTCCTGTGCAGCAAATGCTTTTGCAGCTGGAGCAAAACCCTACGCTATACTGCCCTGGGGCCCGAGTACCTCTCCTAATCGGAACGTCCAACTGGCAATTCGATTGCCGGTCCCTCTGGTGATCTCTGCAGATGGACGTGATGTGGCCAGTCTTCCCGCAGGCCTGGCACATGGCTGTCTGGAACCTACAGTCCATGCGTTGGTGGCGGCCACCACACCCTGGGCACCTAAGGAAGGGATCTGTCCCTTGTTGCTTATCGCTGTGACGTTGGTCGTTGTGCCTTTGTAGCTTGTCAACTTCTGTGTTTCCAAAGACAACACAGAATAACAGACTCCAGTCTTCAGCGTGTTCGGCGTCCTCATGGTGGACGGCTTCCTTGTGTTGTGCTGTTTTGGTGGACTGCATGGCTCGTACAGCCCCGGCAGCGGCTTCATCTGCCATGATCTCTTTCAGCGCATCTGGGAATGACAGAATCTCTTTGGCGAAGAGTTTTTGCTGTAACTCTCAATTCCAGAAGCCAAAGATGAGCCGGTCCCGGAGCCTCTCCTCTACGTCAGAGAACTGGCACAGGCATGTGGCCTGCCTCAACGCTGCAATGAATTCAGATGCTGTTTCACCTTTCTGCTGAACCCTCTGTTTGTACGCATGGCACCAAGCGATTACCGACAGCTTGGGCTGGAAATGGTCGCCAAGTCATTTCTTCAAGTCTGTGAACGTTACGGACTCCAATGGCATCGTGAACAAGTTCTCCGCGATGTCGAACGTGGCTGGGCTGCAAACACACAGGAGCGTAGTGGCCCTTCAGGCCATCCTCGGCAACTTGATTGGTGCGGAGGTAGTTCTTGACCCTGGATAGATATGAAGAACATCTTTCTGGGTGAGCTATGTCAAATTCTTCCAGCTTTCCGACCTTTGCCATCTTGGTTGGTCTTTGCGGCTGGGGCTCGTCATCTTCTTATCCTGCTCCTCCATATGCCCAGGGACTGGTCCTCTGGGCACATGGTTGCTAGCATGGCTGTGCTAGGCCAACCGTGGGGGGGGAAATTGCCTTTCCCACCAGGCGTGTTCCAGCCTCTTTCCTAGTGACTCTCAGCTCTGTTGGAGAAGCAGGATCCCATCCTCGTCGCCATGTTATGTACTGGGTTCTGTGCTTGATTGAAGAGACGAGGCGAGTGAGTTCAGTAAGAAACATTCTTTAATTGCTTGCAGGAACTGAACTGAGGAACAGGGCTGCGAATGCAGCTATTTATACTCTGGCCTCTAGGTGGCGGCCAATAGGTTTAAAGCAACCTATTTCCGCCCTAGAAGCAGCCAATGGTGGTGCTGGAGACGGACTGTCTGAGGAGTTGGGAGCCGTTAGCCAGCTTCCCTGCTTAAGCAATCTTCCAGTTCATTTGTTGGTAATCCACATACCACCTAAGATATTGTTCCACCATTGTGTTCATTTTTTCAGCTGCTCCATTTGTAGATGCATGAAAAGCCAATGACAGTCCTTGAATTGAGCCAATTATTTTTAGAAAATGTCTCCAAAATTTAGCCATGAATTGCACCCTCCTGTCAGAGATCACTCGCTTTGGTGCACCTTGTAGTCTGTAAATGTGTTTTAGGAACATCTTAGCCAGTTTCTGGGCTGACGGGAGGCCAGAGCAGGCCTCCTGTCTAGCGCAACATGTGGCAAACCCCCCTCCCTCTGTGCTCTGTGACAACTAGGAATGAGAAGGAAAAAGATGGCTGCAACTATGCTCATTCTAAAGTTGACAATTGTTTTATTCTGTACATAAAATAAATGTCCAGTGGTGGCCAAGAAATCCCATATCTTTTATATCAGACATGTCAAACTCAAGGCCCACAGGCCAGATTCAGCCCATGATGGGTTTAGATCAGGCCCATGGAGCCTCACTGGAGACAACAAGGACCAGCCCCCAGCACCTCAGCCTCAGCCCCAGCCCATCCTCACCCCCCCACCTGCCTCACCTCACCCCATGTTCACCCCTGAAGCCAGGTCACCCCAGCCCTGCCACATGCCTTGCCTCACTCATCCTGCACTCAGCCCCACAGCCAGGCCACCCCCATACCACCTGCCTTGCCTTGCCTCATGGCAGTGGCACTGACAGCAGAAAGAGCCCCATCCAGCAGGAGCCCTGCTATCCCTCTGATCTCTTCCAGCCCATGAAGCCCAGCCTGGCCAAGGAGAGCAAGCATAGCAGCAGCAGCTTCGAGAAGGAGATAAGCACAGCTGAGTGCCCTCTTGGGGAAGTTGGGCTGGGCTGGGCTGCATGGTCCCAGTACCACAGAAGCTTGAGGACAGCCTGGGCACTTGCCCTCTGCTACCTAGGGCTCCAGGCAACCCCCACTGCCATCTAGATGTCCTCCACATGGCCTGAGAGGGACAGCAAAGCTCCTCTGGTGGACAAGGCTTTGGCACTCACCCTGGTCTCACCTTCCTCCCTTGGAGACCTCAGATCCCCCCTCCCAGCCTTGCCTGGGCACCTCACAAGTGCCCCTCAACGTGAGCAACATTGAGCTGGCCAAGTCAAGCTGGCCATGCCCACCCAGCCACACCTACCTAGTTGGCTGTGACCACCCAGCCATGTCTACCCAGCCACACACACTTGGCCCTTTGAGTGCAACCATAATGTTGATGCGGCCCTCAATGAAATTGAGTTTGACACTGCTGCTTTACATTCAACTCTACAGATCTTCAGCCACAAAGCTATCCAAGGCAGCTTATTAGGTACTTTAAATAGACCATGGATGAATAGCCTGAACTTCAAGAAGTAATTACTTGCTATATTAAGAAGGGGAAGAATTTAATATGGTATAGCAAAGATTTCTCACTAAAAATGGCAAATCAAATTATCTCCTCTCTTTCTGATATATCACCCTCGCACTTTTCCTTTGTGTCTACTTTTCTTCTATTTTTCATGTAAAAAACAGAAATTTCTATCCACCCAATGACTGGAGGAATGGATATTCATACAGACATGTAGTTTTGCTCTTTGACTCAGCATTGTTACAGTGTTTAGGTCCAGTTCAAAGCCTGGTTTAAAAATCTCTAGACTTGCCTGGGACCACCTTGTGGGTATTTCAAAGAAAGCACAAGCTTGGTAAAGTAGGAAAAAGTAGCCAGAGTGGGAGGTGAGTAAGAGGGAGGAAACTCGGTACTTGAAAAAAGACATGAATATAACTAAGGGAAATGAAATTAAATATGATGAAGAATAGGCAAAAAGTTTTAAAAAAAGAAATCAGAAGAAAAAAGTCCAAAACACACGTTTGCATGTGTGCGCATGCACACACACACACACACACACACACACACACACACCGATGTCCACCCAAAACCAAGTAATGTAATATATACATTTTTTTAAAAAAATCACCGCTAATCTGGAGCCAGAATTCAATTAATCAGCCAAAAAGATGCATTTAACCTTCCAACACAAGAGTCTGGCAGATCTGCCAGGTCTTTAATGCTTTGTGCAAAGCAAACAAGGTTGGAGGATTTCCTGCCAGAGCAGGGGATTGGCCTAGAATACCTCTAAGGTCCATTTCAACTCTGTCATTCTGTTATTCTATCATCCAGATCTCTGGGAAGATAATGTTCATAGGACAGGAACTGCAACAGAGAAGGCACAACTCTTAGGGCCCAAAGATGACGCAGATTAACAAAGGAGACCTGAAGCATAAAACCCTGCCAGGAATGCATAGAGTTGATTGGAGATAGTTGAACACTGTTGGGCACAAGAAATCAGGAGTCAGGATAGAGTTCAAAAGCAAGAATCTGATCTACTAATGGTCAAGGCAAATAGGCACCACATAAGAGTCAACTGACTTCAAGGGGGCTGAGCGTACAGTAGATCTCTTTCGAGCCTATTCCAACTCCAGACTGACAATGCGTTTGATCCCACCCTCAGGCTCAGCCTTGTGATCTCTAACAATCACTCACATAACCTGGACCCTCTGCCATATACAGCTTTACAGCTGATCAGCATTTGAATTGCACCTAGAAGCCTACTGGATGCCAGTGCAGTTAATGGAACACTGTTATTACCATATATTGTGAAGTGCTTGGCCCACATTGTCAATACTAGACCAACAGCTTCCAAATGCTCTTCCAAAGCAGCTGCATGTACAGTACATTACAATAATCCAACTGCAAAGTGACTAAAGTATAAATTACCATAAATAGGGTCTCCCAATCCAGAAATGGGTGCAATTGGCACACGAAGTGAACCTGTGCAAAGTCCCCACACTGAAGCCATGGCTACTCCTGCTCTTCAAGTAGGATCCATTAATCCAGGAAGGCTCACGAATTGTGTACATGCTTAATCTGAGGAAATGCCATCTCATTCAGAATTGGGAACAATGGAAAGTGGCTCTAATCTGGAGGCCCACAAAACCCCCAGCCATCTGGGCTCACTAGAGCTGAATCAAGACCTGTTCTTCCCATCCACACTCATGCTGCCTCCAGACATTGGAAAAAAACTGAAATAGCATTACACAAACTCTATCCTGGCTATGTGTAATTTTGCCTGTGTCCACCTATAACCTCTCCCAGCAGCTTCATATAGATGTTAAACAGAAGAGAAGAGATAAGAGGTTGAGATTGCCTTCTCCCCTCACCCCATCAACCATGACTACAAACAGCCTTGGAAAAAAAGAGAACCATTTATCATAATGCCTTCCAATTCCTAGGAGTTAGAAAAAGCTAGTTTGCACATAAGTAATAGTGCTTCATAGACAGAAATGGCATAAATTAACTTCTAATTCATATCTTGAACTCAGAAAGATATATCAGATATAAAAGGTGCATAGATGTTTTAAATATGGCTTTTCTTAATTTAGACATGGGGGGGGATCCCAAACTATGATCTACAGAAACACAGAACTGAAATTCTTCTTTCCATTTCATGAGCTTAGAGTAAAATAGTGCTTTACTTATTTTTTTCCCCATAATAAAATCAACCCTGTTGAAAGGACTTGGTACTTGTACTTTGCCCATCTAGTTTACTGTAGATATTTCCCACAGCTACTAAGATACTGCACTGAGATATTGCCTGGCAAGATATATAACTGCAATAAAGACAAAAATACTGTTCCCTTCCTTCTCAATGCATAAAAGCAGTGGCGTAGCGTGGGTGGTGCAGGGGGGGCCGGGCGCACCGGGTGCAACATCTGGGGGGGCGCGCTCGCACTCGCAGCTCTCTGCCCCTGCCTGGCTCACTCACTCTCTCTCACTGCAGTGCTGGCTGTGTGAATCCGATCCGAGCCGCCGGGTCGCCGCCCACTGTGGAGGGGGGGTGCCAGGCGTGCGGTGCGGTGCGGAGAGAGAGCGAGGGACTATCTGGGGGAGGGACAGTGCAGACTCGAGTGCTAAAATCCACGGGTTAGGGGGCGCAAATTACTTGCCTTGCCCCGGGTGCTGACAACCCACGCTACGCCACTGCATAAAAGAGTGAATTACTAACTTTCCAAGGAATATCTCTTTCATAGTTGTTCTGTGTTTTTCTCTTTCTGACACAAGAGCTGTTTCTCTAAAAAGTTATATATAAATAACAAAGATTGACAAAAACTTTATTTTTAATCTGTTATTTAAAAATAATAACAATTGTGGATAATAAAATGGAGCAATGATGTTTTGGCAAAAACGTCTATTGTTTTGGCCCTAATTTTCGAAGAGAACTTTAAGAACTTGCATACCTGCGAGATGTAAATGAAGCCCTAGAATAATTGGTGAAGTTCACATTCTTTTGAAGTCAATGACAAGATTCTTTCCGTTTGAATAGAGCGGGTACACTCTGATACTTCTGCTTAGATGGAAGAGTTCACCTAAATGTAGTTTCCTATATATTTTCACATTCTGAAAATCATTTTAAAACAGCATAAAAAAGCAAATAAAAATTGTAGGTAATATCAAAAGGTTATTTCTACATACATTTATTACTTTGCAGTAGGTGTCATTTAAACCAGTAAGATTTAGAATCAAATCTTCCAACCATTGTAAGTTTGTTGCTGTGGCTCTCAAATCTGTGGTCCCAGATTTGGTTTCCTATATATTGGAATAGTATGACTGCTTATATAAATGCCAAAAAAGGAAGCCAAAAAATAAGAATCTAGTGATTGTAGCTATTAACAAGTGAGGGGGAAAAGAAACCATCCTTTCTCATCCTTTCATTGACTCCTTGGATGTGACCTGAATTGTATCTAACTGGAGCACAAAAATTCTATGTCAGTAACTTTTACTGCTGTCCCTATGATGACAGACATGAAGCAATGCAGAGATATACTACTATTAAAATCTTCCCACTTATTCCAAGGCAGTCAAGATATGTAAAATCTGTCAGCCTCTGCAATAGCTATAGTATATGGGCCCCAACATTCTGGGTTCTCATTTTACCAATTTTGGAACGATGGTAGGCTGAGTCAGGATCAAGCTCCTAGCTGTGGGCAGAGTCAGGTTGCAATACTGCATTCTAACCGCTTTGCCGCCACAACTCAAAAAACTGTCTTTACACTTTTGAACCCACATATAAGAAAATATTGTGTCCATGATTTAAACAGATTTCCACTAAAGTAATTTAACTGTAGAATCAAAAAAACTGGCTAAGAGTTTTATTTTATTTTTAAAGATTTTTTAATGTGCCTTTTAATGTGCCTATATGTGTGTGTGCGTGTATGTGTATGTGTATATGTGTGTGTGTGTGTGTGTGTGTGTATGGTTTTTTTAAAAATGTAGTTGTAGAAGTGTTGTCAATCTATATCTTTCTCTCTGTTAAGATGAGCGGCATTCTATCTATCTATCTATAAATAAATAAATAATCTGTTAAGATGAGCAGCAGACAATTTATTTAATTTATACCCATCTTTCTAGACAAAACATAAACATTTTAAAACTTAATATTAAACTTGAAGAATTAAAAATCCACTGAAAAATATGTATTTTGGCTATCATTCTAAGAAAGAGATGACGGGAATCAAACACAGTTTCCTAGGGAATGCATTTCACAAAGGAAGTAATATAGGAAAAGGTCCAAGATATATCTCCTATTAATCTTAATGATGAAAAAAATTCTAATATGAGAGGAAACAATGTTTTAGGTAGGAAGGTTGTGTAGACTCAAGATGCTTAAATTCAAAATAATGCCTTAACAATGTTTGATCAACAGTTGACAACCAATGTAGTTCTTTCATTGCAGCAAATTGCAACTTCAATGCATATTTCAAGGGTAGTGTAAGGACTCACCTCAGCTAACCATCCAAGAAAGCAGAACTCTTGAAACAGATATTGTCTCAAAAGGAAACTTTTATTAGGGGTTAGCGATAGTAGGAAAGTCAAGGCAAGATCTGGGGAAAATCCCGCTAAAATGGTATAGATAAACCAGCAATATTCCTCCTCCCATCAAAGTCATAATGTCCATTTGAAATCCAGCCAATTCACAGGTGGCACAATGTGTGGGTAACTGGAACAGTTGGCGCACATCTCAAGGTCTTCTCCAGTTTTGTTTCTCTGTACACATCTCCCTGATAAGGGAGACACATTCCTTTCTCAGTGGATAGAGGGGGGAGAAGAAAAGTAGAAAGCAAAAGTTATCCCAAGCAAAAGCTAATATTCTCCCCCCCAGCAGAATGGCAGGCCCAAAAACAAAAGCACAAGAGTATATATGCAAGGAAGACAATAAGGATTTGGGGACCTGACATACAGCCCCCCTAAAAGAATGGGAAATCCACCTAAAAGACAAAAAGGGAAAGGGAACAAACAATACAGGCATATAAATTAGGTTTATCAGGATATTGAGAATGGAAACATCTGAGAAGTTTAGGGGCTCTTACATGTTTCTTGTACACCCACTCATTCTGGGCAGAAGGGAGATTCTTCCAAACTACTAAGTATTGTGCCATCCCATGGTGTATTTGAGAATCCAAAATGTCCTTAATCTCAAAGTCTTGTTCACCCTCAACTATGATAGGTCTATGTGCCTGTGGCACAGGAGGCCTAAGGTTAGAAGTTACCTCTGGTTTTAGCAAACTGCAGTGGAAAACAGGGTGGATTTTCCATAAGTTCTTTGGCAAGTCAAATTCAACTGTCACAGGATTGATGATGCGTTTGATAGGGAAAGGTCCTAAAAATTTAGGGCCTAATTTCTTAGAAGGTTGTAAAGACTGCAAATACTTCGTGGAGAGGTATACTTGGTCTCCAACTTTATATGGTTTTTGCTCCACTCTGCTTATCCGCCTGAGTCTTACAGGCTTCTCTGGCGTCATCCAGATATTTCCTGACTACTGGCCATGTGTTTTGTAACTGTTTAATCCACTATTGTAAGGAGAGGATTTCAGTCTCCTTGGTAGGGAGTTCAGGCATGGCCACAAACATTTGGCAATTAGCTACCTGAAATAGAGTGAAACCTGTACTGGAATGCACAGCATTATTATAAGCAACCTCAGCAAACGGTAACAGGTCAGACCAATTGTCCTGCTGATAATTAATGAAACATCTCAGGTATTATTCTAGAACTAAATTCAGTCTCTCTATCCCCCCATTAGTTTGAGGATGATGTGAAGATGATAACCCTTGACTTGAACCAATCAAGTCCAGAAAAGCTTTCCAGAACTTGGAGGTGAATTGAACCACTCTGTCTGAAATTATACATTGTGGGGCCCCATGAAAGCGATATACGTTTTGCACAAAGAGTTTAGCTAAAGTTTTTGCAGTTGGGATCTTGGGGCATGGAATGACATGAACTTGTCTAGAGAACAAATCCGTTATGACCCAAATTATAGTGTTTCCAACACTTTCAGGCAACTTCACAATAAAATCCATAGAGATCGCTCTCCAGGGTGCTGACAGACTGGCTACAGGTCCTGGAGATTTTCCTTCCTGCTGTTTAGCTGCCGCACATGTGGGGCAGCTGGCTATGTAGCTTTCAATGTCTTTTTTCAATGCAGGCCACTAAAATTGTCTTTAATGAGATGTAAGGTCTTTTCAAAACCAAAATGTCCAGCAGTTTTCAAATCATGCCCTGCTTGCATTACTTTAAGCCTTAAAGCTTCTGGAACATAAAGTTTTTCTCCAATCCATGCTAATCCATCTTTTAACACACACAGGTTATTATGGTTTCGAAATCACTCATCGGTCTCTAACACAGTTTTAAAGTCCTGCAACAAAGTCTTTCTAACAGGAGCCACAGGTTTTTGTTTTTGTTTTTTATACAAGTTTTATTGATTTTAATATTTACATATACATGTATTTGTGAAACAATATGGTGGTTGGGTAATTACAATAAGAAATAACCATTTGTAAATAGTTCAGGTTACATCAACAGAGATATCCTCTCTAATTCCCTTAGTGATTACATAATCAAAAAAAGCAAGTTAGTATATTTCTGGTTATAACCAAGTCAATCAACAGAATTCACTATATATATATAATATATATATGCTTAATTTTGGGTAACCCACAATTCCCTATTTCAATAAAGAATAATTCTTTTGTCTACAAAACCTATATTGTTCATTTCAAAACATTGTTATGTTTTACCATTAAAGTCTAATTTTCATCTTAGCAAATCACCAGTTATTAGAAATGTATTTTTTGCCTTAACCATTCAACAATTATTAAAATGCTATCTTTTATATTTAAAATTCTAAATTCTATACTATAGGTCAAAAATAGCCACTACATATTCTATAAGGCATCTTAACCATACATCAATTATGAAAATATTATCTTTTAATATGTCATTTTAAATTCTATAATATAGTTCGGAGTTATATTTCCTTTACAAATCTAAGAGCTAAATGTAAAATCAGTGATATATTTTTAGAGATTCCCCTTAATCCATAGAAAGATATTTTTATAGTCTATCTTTAGGAATCCCAAAAGATAAACAAGTTCAGTCTTTTAAATCTAACTCTTGCCTTCCTTTTATGCCAATCATGCTTCACTCTTGGTATCTTTAAATTCTCAAATATATCTTCCTTTCTTCCTATACCCCTTATTTGAATCCAGGGAGCATATCCCTTTGTCAGTTTTGTAAGGAACATGACCCCTTTGTAACCATTGTATTTCTGCTTTGGTAGTTCAGTTTTTGGTGGTTGATATAATATAATTGTCATTAAAGCAATCAAATCTTTTTGTTCTTCCAATTCTATCTGGGTTAGGTAGAAAGTAGTAGCTGGTATTGTATTTGTCATTTGATTAATTGAATTCTCAACATAGTGTATTTGAAGGCCTTTAGTGTCTTCACTCTTGGTGTTGCTTTCTTCAGGTGCTGTTAGTTTTTGGCTTGTAAGTTTTGTAGTTGCTATTAAACTTTGGACTTTAAGGTTTTCTGTAGGTTGCTTTTGTTGTTCTTTGAAATCTCCTGTTTCAGTGTTAGTTTCCACTTCTTCTATTTGGCTTTGGGTTATCTTTTCCTCATTTAAGGTCAGAGTTTGATTTAGTGGCTTTAAATTGTCAGATTTTTCTTGCAGCTTAGCTTTAATTTCCTCTGTCATTGCCAAGATCATGTCCAGTATCAGTTTATAATCAAGTGGCGGGATGTATTCATCCATTTCATTGTTGTTTACAGTTAAATCTTCCATGGAGGCTGTTTTAATAATAGTCAAAAAATTTCCACCTCCTGAAGAGTTATATTCAGTGCCAGGTGTTTCCACACTTATCTTCAAGGACAGCTCTGTTATTCAGAGAGCTTTCACAACAGAAAAAGGAAATTTACTTGCTGTACCAGGTTTCGCCACAAGATGTCATCAATAACACATAACATACAATGTAAGAGGTTTTTTTTTCCTTTTTCTTTTTCCAAATTAATATAGAACTTTTGTAGAATTGGTCCATTTTTTTTAATTCACAGTTTAAAAAAAGAATAGGATAGTGAGTCCCCAGCAACAAATAGAAGCTTTTTAGTAAGTACAACTGAAATTGTTTAAATTCTTTGCTGCATTAATTAGATTTATTTTGTAACTTTGAGGCTTTAAGCTTTGTTCCCAAAGTAGGTATAAACCGTTTTCTCAAAAATAGGGAAGGAGATTTTCAGGAAAGTCTCACAGGAAGATGATTAAGGGAATAGGAAAGGTAAAAGCTCACCCAGGTCCTCCAGATTGCTTTGTAGTGCTAGGTAGTATTTCTGGCTTTTGGCAGGGAGAGGCTTAGTGATCGGCCATCTTTATGGCCGGTCTCTTCTTCTTTGAGCCAAAGGAGATGATCCCGGATTCCAGCGGAGGACTACTGCCCTTCCGGGATTGCAGGGAAGTCCTTCTCTCAGTAATTGCTCCTCCAGGGTGATTTTTGACCCTTTTCAGGGTCCTCCAAACAAGAAAGAAATGGACGGCAGGAGACAGACTGTCCCTGCACGTCCGGAAGCACCGCGTACGCGAACCGGAAGCCCAGGAGCCACAGGTTTTGACTGGGCTCTGGTGGTTACTGGGGCTGTTAATTGACGAGGGTGTAAAAATGATTTAGTCACCTCTGCTTTCTTACCATTATATTGTGATAACCTGGATAATGCATCAGCTAAAAAAATTCTTCCCCCCAGGGAGATAATGAATAGTGAAGTCAAAATGATGGAAATGTTGGGACCATCTTGCCTGTTTAGGGTAGAGCTTCCTGGGTGTTTTTATGGCTTCAAGATTCTTATGATCAGGCCATACTTGAAATGGTATTTTACTCCCTTCTAGGAAGTGCCTCCAAGTGAGGAGAGCTCATCATACAACATAGGCCTCCTTCTCCCAAGCTACCCATCATTGCTCAGACTGATAATTTCCTAGAGGTGTAAGCACAAAGTTGTAATTGTCCTTATTTCTCTGCAATAAAACTGCTCCCACAGCCACATCACTAGCATCTGCTTGAATTATAAATGGTTGTTCTGGGTCCAGATGTTTCAAAACCAGCTCCATAGATAAAAAGTCTCTTAAGTTTTTCAAAGGCTGCTTGACACTCTCCTGTCCATTTTAATGGTTGACTGGGCTTTGGCTTATTCCCCCACTCTGGTTTTTAACAGGTTTGTGATTGGGAGGTCAATCTGTGCAGAAGATGAGATGAATTGTCTGTAAAAGTTCGCAAATCCTAAGAAACTTTGGAGCTGTTTCCTGGTTCTCAGAGGATCCCAGTCCAGGACTATTCTCACTTTCTCTGGGTCTATCTCTATTCCCTCATTGGATATATGATAGCCCAAGTAATCAATATGATCTCTGTGAAACTCACACTTTGATAGTTTGGCATACAGCTTGGCAGAGTGCAGCTTTTTTAGTACTGCTCTGACCAGTTTGATGTGCTCATCTTTGGTTTTGGTGTAAATAAGGATATCATACAGGTAAACCAAAACCCCTTTACACAGGTGATCACGTCTGACCTCGTTAATCAGTTGCATGAATACTTCAGGAGCCCCTTGTAGCCCAAATGGGAGAATTTTGAATTGGAAGCAACCAAGTGGGCAATTGAAAGCAGTTTTCCATTCATCCTCTTTCTTTATTCGTATGCGGTAATAAGCTTCTCTCAAATCTAGTTTCGAAAAGATTTTCCCTTTTGATAGGAGTGCTAGCATGTCTTTCATTAAAGGCAGTGGATAAATGTTCTCCATGCACACAGCATTCAGACTCTTATAATCCACACATAGATGAAGAGAGCCATCTTTCTTTTCTCTGAATAATACAGGGGCTGCTACCCGGGGTCTAGCTAGCTCTATAAAGCCCTACTCCAGATTCTTTTTGATGAATTTTTCAAGTTTGTCTAATTCCCTGGGAGTCATAGAGTACATTTTTGGCTTTGGCAGTTTCGCCCCTGGGATGATCTCAATAGGACAGTCTGTGGGTCTGTGAGGGGGAAGTTCATCTGCCCTATGCTCACTGAAGGCTTCAGCCAAATCTCGGTATTCCATTGAGAGGGCTTTCAAGGCTTTTAGGAGCCTTGGTGGAGCAGTGGGCTAATGCCTCCTTAAGTAACACCAGCTGCCTGCAATTAGTGCAGGTTCGCATCCCACCAGGCTCAAGGTTGACTCAGCCTTCCATCCTTCCAAGGTAGGTAAAATGAAGACCCAGATTGTTGGGGGCAATAAGCTGACTTTGTAATAATGCCGCTTGGGGGGGCGAAATCCCTAATAAGCAGGCATATACATAGAATGAAGGCTATTGCTAAGCACATTGGTTTGTGCTTAAATTGTAAGCCGCCCTGAGTCTTCGGAGAAGGGCGGGATATAAATGGGATTAAAAAAAAAGTCGGACTCACTGAGGGCGGAGGCAAAATCGTGGCATAATCCACATCTCCTGCTGTTTTCTTTAGAAGCAGGCAGGGCTCCCCCTTGTGGGAATTCTAAAAAAGTTGACAAGGCCTTTAAATCTCATATTTTAAGAAGTGCTTTATTGCATGTTTGGAAAAAGTATTATTATAAGTTCGATTATAAAATACCAATTTGGGGGATTCCTGGACACGCAATAGAGGGTGTATCTATGGTGTGAACTTGGATATGATTTCTTATAAGCAATTACTTAGATTGGTAGGGAATGATTGGCAATTAAGGTCGTTAGCTGAGTTAAAACAAGAAAATATTGTACAGTCTTGGTTTCAGTATACTCAATTGCAAGCTAGGTGGAAGTTAGATCAGAAGGTTGGTTTGACATTGATGGATGAAAATTTGGTAAAACAGATTAAAGATCAAACTCGAGCGCATATAAAGAGAATTTATAATGCTTTAATAGAATTGGATTCGGAAATGGAATTAGTGAAAGACTGTATGGTAAAGTGGGCTCAAAATATTCAAGAACCAATCCCATTGGATGTATGGGAGGTAATTTGGGTTAGAAATGTAAAATTTACTCAAGCCCAAAATTTAAGAGAAAATTTTTATAAAATGTTTTATAGATGGAATTTGGATCCCCAAAGGCTGTCTTGTATGTATTCTAATTTACAGCCCAAATGTTGGAGATGTGGTAGTTTGGACGCTACTTATTTTCATATTTGGTGGACTTGTAGAAATATGAAAACTTTTTGGATTAAAATTTGGTGGAACATCCAAAATATTTTTAAGAGGAAGGTAAAGTTTACCCCACAATTATTTTTATTGGGTGTTATTACAGATTGTGATACTAAAGAAATTAACTTGATGTTGAATTTGATAACAGCTGCAAGGTTATTGGTAGGGCAATATTGGAAGAAGGATTGCCTGCCTACTATAGAGGAATGGACGCTTAAAGTGTCTAATTTAGCAGAAATGGCCAAGATTTCTGCTTATCTGAAGGATCATTCACAAGAAAGATACATTTCGGTTTGGAGAAGATAGATAGATTATATTCAGAAAAAATATGGGACTAAAAAGTTCCATTTAGCTTATGAGTAAATTTTAGATTGTTATAATTTATTATACTGGAAATTTTTCTTTTTTCTTTTTTATTATTAGTTATAATAATATATATATTATATGGTATTATTATTGTATTAGTATAAGTTGGATACTTTTAGATTGTTTGTAATTATGTTATAGGCGGGTTAAAGTGTATTATGTATTTGGTTATTTATATAGTTGGTTAATGTTAGTTAGATTATGATTATTTTGTATTTGTAACCCTGTAATCAGCTTTGGGAAGTGGGGGAGGGGGAGGGGGGGTTTAGGGGTGGGCTGGGGATGGGATAATATTGTAACTTTTATAAAACTTTTCAATAAAAAAAGATTATTAAATATTTGCAATTAGAATTTGAAACAAGATAATGTAAAATATATGTTTTATTTAATTTAGGAAAATTGTACTGTTATCTGGCCTGACATTAAAATTCTACCGAGAGAAAAATCAATAAACAGAATAGTGAGATTAAATCTAAGTTTTTTTCTTTTCTCCTGACATAGTAAACCTTACTATCCATTACCTCCTATTAATAAATATATGGGATAGCCCATATGGCATAGGTTAGCCCATATTCTTTGTAAGATATAGAACTATCTTATTTCTGGACTTTAGTCAGCTTTTCTAATTAGCTAACACTTTAATAGAATACATTTTATAAAGCCTTTATTATTTGTTGCAGTGTGAAATTGCAGAAAGATCTCAGTAGGAAGGGGAGAAAATATTTGTATTGAAGCCAAGCTAATTTTTACTTCTTGGAATAATATGAAAAATGGAATAGCAATAGCAATAGCACTTAGTCTTATATACTGCTTCATAGTGCTTTACAGCCCTCTCTAAGCTGTTTACAGAGTCAGCATCTTGCCCACAACAATTTGTGTCCTCATTTTAGAAGACTGAATCAACTTTGAGCTGGTGGGAATCAAACTCCTGGAGTGACCAGTGAGTTAGCCTTGCAGTATTGCATTCTAACTACTGCACCACCATGGAATGCAGTTAGCTTTTAAACAGTGCTCTAAATTTTGCAAATTCTTATTTTTGAAATTGCCCCAAAGATATCTTATGTAACTGCATACTAAAATAAGTATATAAGAAAATACTGTGTATACAGTATGCACATTTTGGAAAATTTTGTTTGAAAATGTAAAGCTTTTTACATTTCTTTAAAAGAATCACAACCTATAGCATAAATTGGAGGAAATACTTATACCTGAATGTATGTCAAACTGACATGTGCCAAAAATAGAATAATCTCTCTATACCTGGGCATCAGTTTCCATTTTCTGTAGGCAAATATGACCTTTATTTTTACAGAGATAACTTTATTAAAAAGTTTAAAAGAAGCAAAGATTGTTTGTGATTTTGAGATTTAAAATTTTCCCCCTTCTTTGTTTCTGCCTCTTACACACTCACACGGGGGGGGGGGTGTAGGGAGAAAGAGAGAGAGTCAACTGTTTTAACAAGACAGGGATTATTTAGAGCTTTATTTCAATTTAGCCACCTAGTACTTGCTCAGATGTACAATCTTCACATTGTTATTATGCCTCATTTTGTGAGTGGGCTGATAACATGCTGGGTCCCTGCAGCAGCAAACACATCTATAGAGCCATTTCAGGAGGATTTTCTATTATAGTTCTTTTAAACCCATAGGGATTTTTTTCAACCAAATTTATATCAACCTGGAGTGAATTTGTTACAGGCTACTTTCATACAAGCTGACATAATTTTATTTGATATTCCTATCATTTTATGTTGGCATCTTCATGGAAGCCATTCTTGGGCCAAAAGACCCAAACATTTAAATAGCAGATTGAAAAGTATAGCTAGATCTATCACAAATGGATGAAATTCATACTGTATAAACTCTAGATGCAGCAAGGTATAGAACTATGACAGGTGGAAGTTTTAAGCTAAAAGAATTGAAATAAAGTAAATATGAGGTAATGCTGAAGTGCCTACATCAGCATTTGCAGTAGACAGTCACCAACTCAAACCCTTTGAGCAGAAACTCAGCACTATTATTTACTTATTTATTTCTTTGTTTATTTATTTATTTATTTATTTTATTGATCAAATTTATATGACTGCCTATTGCACTAAAAGCTACTCTGGGTAGCATACAACAATAAAACAATAACTATATAAAAACAATTATAAAAATATAAAGAATCATTATTAAACATTAAAATGTTATTACAAATTTAAAATATACAAACCACAAGGCACATATCAGCCATAATAATGGAGCCATTTAAGAACGTCTTCAATTCCCATGGTTTCCTAGGCTTGATAACATAACCAGGTCTTGAGGGATCTTCAGAACAATAACAGGAATGGAGCTAATCTAACTTTGGGGTTGGGGTTGGGGTTCATAAGGCAGGTTCCATGGTAGAGAAAGTCTGCCTCCTAAGACCCACCAAATGTAAGTCCCTAGAAGATGGTACCCATAATGTGCTTTCTCTGCCAGATCTCACTGGAAAGGATAATGTAATTGGGGAGAGATAGTCCCTCAGGCAGTGGTGGGATTCAAATATGTGAACAACTGGTTCTCTGTGTGGATGCCATTTCCAGAAGTCCATTCTGGGCCTGAGCAACAAAAAATGAGTTACCGGTTCTGCCGAAGTGGGGCGAACTGGCTGAATCCCACCACTGCCCTCATATAACCCAGTCCCATGCCATGAAGGGTTTTGGAAGTTAAAACCTACCCTTGAATTGGACCCTGAAGCAAACTGGCAAGCCATTGCAGCTCGCAGAGTTATGGTTGCAGCAGAAAGACAACCTGGAAAAGAAAACAATGATTCATGGAAGAATACAGCAGTACCACTGTTTCAGGAATACAACTCAAATATTTGCAATTTAGAGAAGGATACAGTCAGAAATCCAAAGTTGTTCTGAGTTACCAAAAAAGTCTAGACAAGAGTATGCTAACAGTTTGCAAGGGCCTGATGACTATCCAGTTTATTTTGTGGCTCTAGAAAAGAAAACAATGTAGAAAAAGAAAACAATTACCAGAATGGATCTTTTAAGATGTTTCAAGTCCCAGGCGACAGGAAAACATCTCATCTAGCAGAGAAAGTGAAATGCTATATCAAGACTTCTACTTAAGAAAAAAATCACAAAGATTTTTGAACACCACAATTTTCTTTAATCTCTACAAAGCTTTTTATAGACTTACCAAAGTAGTTGCTATCTTTTAGTTGAGAGTGCCCTCTAGTGAGCAGAAGAAAAAGTGATTTTAAATTATTTCAAATTTACTAAGTGAGAAGAAGAGTTTATAGCTACATAGGTTCATTTCTCATGTTTATTCTGTGGTAAGAACACACACACACCAATCCTTTTTTACTATGTCCCCCCCCCCAATCACAAGAATAAACCTCAGGAAAAGAAATACAGAAACAATGTTTCACTTATGAACTTGAATAACCTGGTCATGGAGAAAAGCAGAAACATTGACTCAAGACTACCTATTCACTAAAGGAGGCACACTAGAGGCAACAGTCAGACAGGATAAAATCAATTACATTTGTCTGACAGGATTAAGACCAAGAGAAGCCACACTTAAGACCAATCACAAGCCTTTGTGAAAAAAGTAAAACCAATCAAATAATAAAAGCACACAAAGCAAGATTCAAAATTAGAAAATACTATAAGCTGTATAAAAATCCTTGTACTCACAAGCTAATTTGTCAGCTACCACAGAAACATGCTGCTGCCATTTTAGTTTCTGGCTATCAAATAAACAGAGATCTTCTGTCCTAACAGCCTCCATTTTATTTTCAGCATCTTTCTCTGGCTTGGAACCAGACCTGTTGTTTTCTTCCTACAATTCATTCATTTTATTTTAAAACTTTGAATGCTGTTTTTCAAAACTGTTTTTCCAGCATAAAGGTTACAAGATTTCACAGGCTGGAAAGATAAGCCAACTGCTGAAGCGATACAACATGGAGCTCTGTAAGCCTGCAAAGACTCCAATGGCACAGAACTTTAAACATGCTAATGTAGCAAGTCCTGCATTTGACAAATTGGTGTATCAATCTTTGATTGGTAGTCTCTCATATCTAGGTAATTGGTCTAGGCCAGATATTCTGTATAGTGTGAACCAATTAGCTAGATATAATGCTGAACCTACTGTTAGGCACTGGCAGGCAGCGGGTGTTAAGATATCTAAAACAAACCATACATTACTCATTATATTTGGAAACTAATCGTGATTTGTTTTAACTGCTTATGCAGATGCGGGTTTTGCTACTGATGTAACTACTCAGAAATCAACATCAGGTTTGGTGATAATGTTAGGTAATTTGCTAATAGGATGGAAATCCATTAGGCAGAAACATATCAGTCTGTCCACAATGGAAGCTGAATTTTCCTGTTTGTCTGTTTTGTGTACTGAACTACTATGTTATAAACAAGTATTAATGGACATGGGACTAACTGTAGAAAGTCCATTTCTCATTTATGAAGATAATCAATCTGCAATCAAGATGGCAACAAACGCAGCCATCAGAACACGATCTAAGCATACTGACCTACGATACATGGACGAACACAGCAGCTGCGCAAATGGGACGACGGCGGTTTGGAGAGGTGCGCGCACTCTCCAAACCGCCGCCGCTCGTTGGGAGACCTGCCACGCTCGCCAAACATGGACAAACACGGCAGCTGTGCAAACGGGCCGCGGCAGCTTTCCCAATGAGCAGCGCCACTGCCCGTTCAGGCAGAGGTGCGCGCGCACCACTGCCCATTCGAAGAGCCGACCCGTGCTCTAGTCAGTGACTGTCCAGATTTTTGCAACACGGATCTTTCAACATTCTGAGTGAATCAAAAGTAAACGTTTCACAGCTCCAGTCCTTTGTCTTTTTCTCTGATCTTTTCAGACAAACATAATAGTCCTGTGCAAACAGTTGCAAAAAAGATTTTAAAAAATACAAGCCCTACCCAATGGACTAGATTGAGAGTAACTTTATAAAATTTAAAAATAAAAACTGTGCTCAAGTTCTACATTTCATTTGCAATTTATTTATCCCTTTCTTTTTCAAAGTTTACATCTTTAAAATGTAAACAATATTATTTTTATAAGGAAATATAACAGATTAAATCCAGGATCTTGTCCAAACAATCCAAAGAAAGATCAATGATCTTCTGACCACCAAGGAGCTGGCAAGATGAATTAAACTGGATAATTGATACCTAATAAGTTCCTCTCTGCTCTTTCAACATAGATACAATTGAAAAACTGAATGAACACATAGTCTCTACAAACCACATTGACTGCAGTGCTTGGCACCCATGATCAGTTGCATTCTGGGCTGATACATTCCTGCTGATCAGCATTTGCTATTCTTGCAATTGATCCACTGAAGGCCTTCTATAACATGGAATGGGACCTTTAGGCATGGAACCTTGGCCACGCCTCCTCCGCCTCCCTCCTCCTGCCTTAGCCCATTTACAGCCAGCGTTCCACCTCAGCTGGCCCCATTCTCCCTGGCCAATGGGCCCCTTGCCCTCTGCCCCGTGCCCTTCAGGCCAGCCCTTTCACCCAGGCACCCTTTGTCCCAGGCCTGTAGCTGCATGGGTGGCAGGCAGAAGCCATGGTGCTGTGGAAGGCAGCATGTGATAGGTGATCGCAAGGGCTGGCTGTGTGGGAGGTGCAGCATGCGATGCAAGATTTTTTTAAAAAGTGCTGTGGCTGCTCCTCAAACTTTGGGGCTCCTGCCATTGAGGGGGGAAGCCTGGCATGGGGCAGCAAGCAGGTGAATGGCACCGGTGTGGCTCTTGCCATTGCACTGGGGGAGCCTGGCATGAGGGAGCAAGCAGGCGAACAGTGCTAATGCGGCTCCTGCCGTTGCAGGGAGGGGACATGGTGTGGGGCAGCAAGTAGGCGAATAGCGCTGGTGCAGCTCCTGCCATTAGAATAGAATAACAGAGTTGGAAGGGACTTTGTAGGTCATCTAGTCCAACCCCCTGCCTAAGCAGGAGATCCTGCACCATTTCTGACAGATGGCAGCCCAGTCTCTTCTTGTAAGCCTCCAGTGATGCCATGACATGGTCACTTTCACCCAAGGTTCCGGCAACCTCAACGCCATCACTTCTTCTCAATTAGAATTAGGTCCAGTATAACTTTACTTGTAGTTCCCTTCTCTACTTTTTGGATGATAAAATTGTGGCTAGGTTGGTTAAGAATATGTTTGATCTCCCACTCGCTGCAGAATTTGTCTCCCAGTTGATATCTGGATAGTTGAAGTCTCCCATCACTACTGTGGTATGCTTCCTACGTATGTTTGTTAACTAGTTGGCAAAGAGTTCATCTATTTCTTCTGATTGGTTGGGTGGCTATAATATACATCTATGGCAATGTCACTTTTTTCCCCTTTTATATTGACCCATATACATTCTGAAGAGATTTTATCTTTGATCACCTGCATTTCTGTAGATATGAAGTGTTCTCTTACATATAGTGCAACTCCGTTTCCTCTTTTTGTAGATCTATTTCTTTTCAACAATTTGTATCCATCCATACATTCCACTCATGGGTCATCCCACCAGGTTTCTGTAATGCCAACTATGCCATACCTGCCCTCATGTACTATTGTTTCTAGTTCACCCTGTTTGTTCCCCAAGCTTTGAGCATTTGTATATAAGCATTTAAGACCTTTATGCCTGTCCGTATGTTTCCTGCATCTCCTGATTGTTATTGGAGTTGTGTTTTTTTATCTCATCACTGCCTACCTCATTGTTTGATTTGTTTTTGTTTTTTGGATTTATGACTGGTTTTGTGTTCTAGAGATTCTAAAGATTGGTCATCCTTCCCCCTCAATTTTAGTTTAAAGCCTTCCTGATGAATTGGGCCAGTCTTTTTCCAAGTACATTTTTCCCTGTTTTCGTGAGGTGCAGCCCACCCCTTGCCAAGAGTCCTTCGCATAGGAAATGCAGCCTATGATTGAGGAAACCAAAGTTTTCTTGGCAACACCAACCATTTAGCCAGTGGTTTATTTCTAGAATTCTTTTTTCCCTCAATGGGGGTTGGCCTTTCATTAGGAGTACTGATGAGAACACTACTTGTGCTCCTAGCTCCTTAACTTTATTGCCTAGTTGCTTATAATCTCTCAATATTGTTCTCAGGTTCTTTGTTGTGTCATTCGTCCCAGTGTGAAGTAGGAAGAAAGGGTAGTAATCTGTGGGCCTAATTATTTTGGTTAGGTTCTTGGCCACGTTTGATTTTTGCTCCAGGGAGTCAGCATAGCTCCCTGGTTTGTATGCCTGGTCTGCAGATGGCTGATTCTGTTCTTTTGAGGATAGAATCTCCTATTACCAATACTCACCTTCCTTTTTCAACGGGTGCAGTCTGGGGTGCTTTTCTATTTATCTCAGGTGTGTTTGTTGATGTGACTCTTTTAGCGATGTTTGGTGTTGTTGTTTTTTTGCTAGATGTCTGCATATTTTCTTTGAGGGGGAGGTTGTGGGTCTGTGTATTTCCATCTAAGGGGAGAAGTCACTTTTAATGGGGCTGCTTCTGGTTGGATTAGATTGGCAGTAGGGGTTTGTTGAGGGACGTGGTGGCTCAGTGGGTTAGGACGCTGAGCTTGTCGACCAGATGGTCAGCAGTTTGGCAGGTCAAATCCTGAGTGCCGCATAACAGAGTGAGCGCCTGTTACTCGTCCCAGCTTCTGCCAACCTAGCAGTTCGAAAGCACATAAAAATGCAAGTAGAAAAATAGGGACCACTGCGGTGGGAAGGTAACAGCGTTCCGTGCGCCTTTGGCATCTAGTCATGCTGGCCACATGACCATGAAGACGTCCTCGGACAAGCGCTGGCTCTTTGGCTTTGAAACGGAGATGAGCACCGGCCCCTAGAGTTGGAAACGACTAGCACGCATGTGCGGGGGAACCTTTACCTTTACCTAGGGGTTTGTTAGAGGTTTGCTGCTTCTTTTGAGTATTGTGTTTCCTACTATGTGTGACATACCTCCATTTGTCTTCCTCCAAGGGTTTATCAGTAAGGTCAAATCCTCTGAGATTTGTTTATTATTTGGTACAGTTTGGGTACAGTTTTCTTGCATAGGTTGGAGTTGCCTCTAAGTCCCTTACTTTTTCCTCTAGTAGTTCACTTAGTTTACATGTATAATTTGGGTGTTCTTTGGGCATAAGCACATACATGGAACATGTATTGCATACCACAATAGTATCAGCCACCTTTTCCATGAGTTTGTTGTTTGAAAATCCCTCTTTTTGGTTGGTGGATGTGCTTTGCTGTTAGCCTTGTTTCTTCCTTCTCTGTTCTAGGTAATTGTGCCTATTTTTTATCCTTTTTTCTGCCTGTTTGTGCTCGTTTTTCTACCTTGTTATTTATTTAACCTTCTTACTATTATGTTAGCTTTATTTATCCTTTCCTTCCCTCTATTTTTTAAAAAGGTTTTTGAGCTCCAATTCCTTTTTATTCTTTACTGGTGGTCTTTCCTGCCTTCCTATTGGGACCTCAAACTTTTGTTGCCTTCACTTCCGTTGCTTGCTGCTCCGGCCTCTTGTTTTCTCTGCCAGCTCCCTTCTGTTTTTCAATGCTTCTCTCTGCTCTGGTAAGGCCTCTATTCAGCTTTCTAGTTGGCTCAGCTCCACTGTCTGATCTGCTCCTCTCAGCCAGCCACTCAGCTTCAGAGATCAGAGCTCTCTAGCTCGAATTGTCACTGCTGCTGCATTTCTCCCCTCCTCAGATTTTGCCACCACCAATTCCTCACAGCTGACAGATTGCTGTAGGCCTTTTATCCTCTGCCAGACCAGGCTACTAGGAGGTGGGGAAGGGGGCTGCTGATCTCACTGGGAAGGGAACGCTGAGGCAAGTCTCCACTAGGGAGGGCTGCGGGGCTGGAAGGAGGCAGGGAGAGGGCTGTGGTAGTCGGGCTATCTCTACTTTGCTGAGCCCTGGGTCAGGCTGTCTGGCTGCCCCCTTGAGCTGGACTGCCTAGATTGAGGTATGGATCTAGGCCAGGGCTTTTCAACCAGTGGTACGGGTACCACCTGTGGTACATTGGCACCTGGCAGGTGGTACGTGACCATCCTAGAAAAGTGGTAGCAGGGGAGGGGAATGGGCTGAACCGGTGGTAGCACCGCACAAGCCTGAGCGAGAGATGGCTGGAGCTGCAGGGCTATCAGGGCTCAGCGGAAGCACCAGGATCAGTGCCAGGCTCCAGCTGGAGCTCAGCACTGATCCTGGTGCTTCTGAGCCCAGAAGCGCCAATCAGCTGGAATGTTGCAGCATCTCCAGGGTCTTGTGATTTACATTCAGATGCTTGGAACTGATTAATATTTATGACGGTCTCAGTGTCCCAGGTCATGTGAAGTGACCAAAACCTGCTGCAACCACCCAGCAGAGGGGGGGGAATAAAAACCAAACACCCCCCACACCCCATCCCCGCTGCCAATCCTCAACAGAAATGCTCACAACAATGAAAACCTCGGACAGGAGGAAGAGCGCCGCCAGGTGGGCAGGCAGGTGTCTTGCTCGGCTGTGGCTTGGGGGGCACTTTTTTCAGTGCCATTGTAACTTCGAACAGTCACTAAGTAAACTGTTGTAAGTTGAGGACTATCTGTACTTCATCACTTTTTTCCTTTTTTTGGTCATTAAGTTTTTGACACCTTTCTAGGCGACTGGTGGTACTCGGATATTGGCATATCCTAAAATTGGTACAATGGGTGAAAAGGTTGAAAAGCCCTGGCCTAGGCAATTACAGAATATGCTGTGACCCACTGGTTTGCTGCTTCCAACAGCCTCCCTGTCTGCTATTCAGCTGCTGATTCGCTGCTCTCTGTTGCCTTTTCCCCCAGCATTGGGCTGCTTAGTTGTGCTCCAGAGCTGGCTTCCTCATTCTTGGTTGCCGGCTGTCTCCAACTCCACATGCAGCCATTCATTCGCTGCACTCCTGTTTGTTGGTGTTTTCCTCCTTGCCTCAATTTCTTCTTTTCCTTTATCCTTTCTATCTTCCTTATCTAACTTTCTGCTTCTTTTTCCTCCTTTTTCCCCCCTCTCCAAGTACCTTCCTATTTAGTTTGGCTACTTCTCTCCCCATGATACAATACTGTGTCCTGTGCTGCCACCTAGGCTGCAGAAGAGTAAGGAATGCTGCTGAGGAGTAAGTTCCTTATTCAGAATAGGAAAAAATATTCAGGAATGTTTTATTTCTATAAAGGCTGCACCTGTGTTGAAGTTGAAAAAAGTGAAACGGATATCTACAAATACTCGGCTATTAAACTGAATGCCAAGATGAAAGCTGAGTAAAAGCTTATTTAGCTGCAGGATGTCCTTTGCCCTCAATAAGTATGGAGTCCTGGGCTGTAAATGATGACAACGGTTCTTTTTTTCCATCCAGAAAACGAGTGACTAATGCTGCCTTTGCCTTTTTTACTTTAATGAGTCATCAGGGGAACACAATGATGACCATGAATTTCTTGCAATCAGATTTTATTTCAGTATATGTAATTTCTCAGAATGATCTTCAGTACAATCAAGATGTGGTAGCTGAAGGATAACATAGGAAATGATATTTTTGATAGATTCAGAAATAAAGTGATTGTTATGAATGAACATATTTTCTGTTCCTTTAAAAAGAAATCAGGATAGGGATCAAACATCAAGACTTTTTAAGAGTTTTGAAGGATCTGAATAATCCATAGAAGTATTTGTCCTTCAGAAACAGCCTTTTCCAACCTATCCTCCTCAGATATGGTGACTCACAGCAATAATAATGGAATAGTAGTTGTAGCAGAATGACTCCAGCCATTCTATCTGCTACAGTAATTACTAAGGAAGTGAGGGTATTCCTGCTGAAGGAGCAGGTCAACCTTGGGGGTCTTCATAGGCTTAGAGTGACTATTAAGTAGAAATGTAGAGATCATGGCTGACAGTCCTGATGGGTCATTTGCTGTAAAAATGCAAGATTATGGCATGAACTCAGAAGAAAGGGCGATGTGTATTTGCAAAGCCTGCATAAGAAAGATAAAAGAAGAGGGAGTTTGGACAGATGGGGCCCTTTTCAACGTAGAGAACAAGAGCTGACTGTCAGGCATATTATACAAGACATACTGCTAAGATAAGGAATATGGCTAAGACAGAGCCAACAGAAGATTTAATGCCTATTAGTTAACTTTTAGGAATAGGCTTGAAGGAGCTAATAGAATACTTGTTAGATAACTTTTGAAGTGTTTATTAGTTCAGACTTAGAAATAGGGATGGTGTGAAGCCAATAGAGGACCCTTTAGATAACTTTCAAAAAGCCTATTATCTTTATCCTGACTTGAAAAACTGTATAAAAACTTGCTGAATCCTTTTTTTCTGGGTCCTGGCATTTTGCTGGCTGGGAACCCTTTTGCTGAAGTGCTTCAATAAAAGAAAATCAGTCCTGCACCTTGTGTCTGGTAGTCTTTATCAGTTTTGGCTCCAGGCTAAGGCCCGGAATTGGGGACAACAGTCCTCTGCCCAGCTGCCACACCTATTGTAGCACTGTTGTATCAGTAATTGATACCCTTACCACTAGTATGGTATGTACGTGTACAGCTTTTGAAGACTACATTGAACTGTAATTGATACAAAATACAACTATCAGCTTGTTCATAGCTACTATATCTGTCTGTTATTATCTATCTATCTATCTATCTATCTATCTATCTATCTATCTGTCTATCTATCTATCTATAATCTATCTGATTTCTATATTCTATATTCTTATATATGCCAGTAATGGCAGTAGTACAGTCTTACATTGGTGGCCAGTAGGTATAATTCAGTTCTTCATTTAGAAAGTTCTATTTGGTGTGGGACCCAGGGCCATCTGCTTCAAGCAGAATTTACCTTTATAGTATGCACATCTTAAGTAGGTATATTTAAAATATTTCCCCACTGGGGAGTCAGCAGAACAAGAAATGTATTTTTGTTGTTGTTGTTACTGTTATCAACCAATACATTAGAGGTCCTGGTGGAATCTCCACTCCTGAGCTTCAGAGAAACTGCCAGATCTATTCAAGTAAGTTTTTATGAGTTAATATCTTGTCATCAGGAAGCCTAATAACACTGAAGATTAAAAAACAGAATTGCAAATTTAAGAAAAACTCCTTCACCACCATAAATTAGAGTAGTATTACTGAATAAAAGGTTTTCTTCCATTACAGCCATTAACATTTCAACCAAGGATAAACTCAGTATCCCTAAAGTATGGTTCTCAGAGACCAGACGTATCAAGATTAATTGATACAGGAAGCAAGAGATAGAATGTGATACTTTGCTGTAATTTATAATAGCCTTATCAAAGACCTTTCAGACGTAGTTGCTCAAAGAGCAAAAAAAGATATGGAGCATGTCTGTGCATATATTTAGTATTTATTATCTATGTATGTAAGTATGTATGTATGATATTATATTTAGTATTTTCTGAGAGCATTTCAAGGCCACTGTGTCATTTTCTGAGACTGAGCAGCAGCACTCCACAGCTGCTATGGGATTCTAGGAAATGAATTTTTATTTTAAAGTGTTCTCAACAGATATTATGTACTTACCCATATGTGTTCTGAATAATATTTTGCCACTTCTGGCTGTCTCTCTGCCTATGTTTTTTTAATGTGATACAATTGGAGATGATTAAGTACATGAGCTGACAGCCTCATAACTGAATATAATTAAATGTCACTTTGATTTTAATTAAATTAAATTTATCTTTTCTTGCTCTATCCTTTTTTCTCTTTCTAACCCAAGGTATTTCTTGAAAGAAATCATGCACGAGAGCTCTGGACTCTCTTAGTTCACTAACAGAATCACTCTCCCAAAAGAGAACAGAACTGGATCAAATTTGATGAGAAGAGGGTGGGGAAAAGAGACTATGGTATGAATTACACTCATCATTCAGTTTTAAAATGCATTTAAAGTAAATGAACTGGGTTTAAGTGGATTTTAAAAAGCCACTATACATTATTTAACACTATAAATCAACAAGCTTCTACAAGATGCTAACTCTGATGCCTTGCAAGTTCCCAGGTTTTTGTTACTTCTTTGTGACATTGTAAGGTACCATTACAGGATGTGGTGACTCAGTGGGTTAGGGCGCTGAGCTTGTTGATCGGAAGGTCGGCAATTTTGTGGGTTGAATCCTGAGTGCCGTGTAACAAAGTGAGCGCCTGTTACTCGTCCCAGCTTCTGCCAACCTAGCAGTTTGAAAGCACATAAAAATGCAAGTAGAAAAACAGGGACCACTACGGTGGGATGGTAACAGTGTTCCGTGCGCCTTTGGCGTCTAGTCATGCCAGCCACATGACCACGGAGTCGTCCTCGGACAAGTGCTGGCTCATCAGCTTTGAAACAGAGATGAGCACCGGCCCCTAGAGTTGGAAACTTTTTTTTACTTTTTACTTTTATTAAATTTGTATACCGCCCTTCTCCCGAAGGACTCAGGGCGGTGAACAGGGCATATATAAATAGCAAATACAAAAATTAAAAGGGAATTAAAATTAAAACGACTAGCACGCATGTGTGGGGGAACCTTTACCTTTTTTAAGGTACCATTATGGGCACTAGTCATTGATAGTCAAGGTTTAAAATGTAAAAATGTTCTAAAATTTCAATTTGTAAAGGCAGTTTTCTTAACAATAAATATCTAAGAAGTATATATATAGAAACCTAAGTTTATCTAAAATGATTCATTTCCCAGAGGAATATTTTTACTATATTTTACTAACAAGTTACACAGTCAGCGAATCTGAGCAGTAGTGTTTTCTGGCCCTGTGGTGCAGCCGAAACAATCTTTAAAAATTTAAATTTTAAAAATTAAAAATATTGCCCAATAAGTACCATTAATATTTTAGGAAACTACTTGAATGTTTTACAAACATATTTCTAGAAGTATCCAAACTAGAGTTCTGAAATCTGATATTTTCTTCTTGGGATGTTGGGACAGCTTTTTTAAAAAAATATTCTTTAAAGTTTGATAAACAGTCTTTTAATTTAAGGTTGTTAAATTAATCTTAAAGTCATCTTTATATCACCTATGGTCTATACATTCAGCTGAATCACAAATGGTGTCCTTTCCTGATTTGTTTTTTTTCCCCATTTCATTATTTTTCCATTACCTGCAGAAGGTTACAATTCCTATGCTTTATTTTGCACCCTGGCTAATTAAACTAAATGGATTTACTTTTGATGTTTTGGACAGCTATAGCTATAATAGATAACAGGGTTGGTCATCTTAAACTATTATGACTATTTTCAACATTTTAAAATAAAATAGAAACATCTTTGTAAAGCTGTTTCCTATGTACAGTGAAAGCACTTTAAAATGCCATACTCAGACTGAAGATTGTTTTATTTGTGCGACAATATTATAACTCACATACTAAAGGATCAATAACATTAAAAATATTTAATAAAAAAAGAAAAATAGAAACTGAGAAGCATCCTTACTTACATCCAAGGACATAGGACATAAAGCAAAAATGGTAAAAACCTCTATTTTATATATTACCACCCACAAGAAATGTACAGTACTTTGCTGATTTCATTTTCCTTTGTGGGTTTATTACCAAATGACAATCAAGCAGACCTTAATTTCTTGTTTCCATGTCACTTAGAAACCACACAATAAGTTCCAAAATGAATGAATTTCAAATTCATTCATTTTAAAACATATCAATGTGATAACCTGGAAGAAATAACTGATCAGTTCCAAGGATGGGCTTTTATTTCATACAATTATGAAATACAATACAAGGACGCTCTCTCTTGAATTGTAGGTCCATACCAAAGCATATTCAAACTTTTAAAATGCAGCTAATAACTGCTGTGCCCTAGTAACTATAGCAACAGGATGAGCAAAATCAGTCTGTTATCTATGGGCAAAAATGACAGGGAAGTATTTGCATTTTAAACAATTCTGGTGACAGATTTTGGTTGGGGTAACAAAAAAATGCAGTTGGGGCCATATACTTGAATAAACATTGCAAAATACAATTTATTAGAGTTTGACTAGCATTTGAGTTGGACAATTTAAAGAGAGGCAAATAGATTTCTTTTCACTTAATAGATCACATTTATTTTGTTTATTGCTTACAGTTCCTTCCCCTGTTCTTCTGTAAACATAGATGTAAATTTACTTGTATTTCCAAATAAGGTTTATGCATCTGAAGAAATGGACAGCTGAATGAAAATGTAGGACTTCAATCAATCAATCAGTTTATTATCACAGCCATAGGCCAATACATAAAATTAAACATTCAAATAAAACAGAACTAAACATAACTGAACACAAGAAGGCATAGCAATATATTACAATTAATGATATAATAAATGAGTGTCCAAAGTCTGCCTAGTTTTACAGACAGCATAACAAAACCTATCTACCTTCAGAGAGACTGAGTCATACTTATCTGACAATAAAAATACATTGAGTATGGTCAAATACTGAATAAAAACAGTAATAAAATTAATGATAAAAGATTATTAAAAATATCTAAAATACTTAGTTTTAATTAAGATTAACTTAATTAAGATTGCCAGGAGAAATATCAACAACCTAAGATATGCAGAAAATGAACTAAAGAGGCTCTTGATGCGGGTAAAGAAGGAGAGTGCAAAAGTTGGCTTGAAACTTAACATTAAGAAAACCAAGATCATGGCATCCGGCCCTCTCAATTCCTGGCAAATAGATGGGGAAGAAATGGAGGTAGTGACAAATTTTATTTTCCTGGGCTCCAGGATCACCGCAGATGCGGACTACAGCCAAGAAATTAAAAGACGATTGCTCCTGGGGAGGAAAGCTATGGCAAATCTAGACAGCATACTAAAAAGCAGAGACATCACCCTGTCAACAAAAGTGCATATAGTCGAGGCCATAGTTTTCCCACTTGCAATGTATGGCTGTGAAATCTGGACCATAAGAAAGGCTGAGCACCAAAGAATTGAGGCTTTTGAACTATGGTGCTGGAGAAGACTCCTGCAAGGCGATCAAACTGGTCAGTCCTAGAGGAGATCAACCCTGATTGCTCTTTAGAAGGCCAGATGCTGAAGTTGAAACTCAAATACATATATACATATATATATATATATATATATATATATATATATATATATATATATATATATATATACATACATACATACATACATACATACATACATACATACACACACACACACACACACACACACACACACACATATATATATATATATATATATATATATATATATATATATATATATATATATATATATATATATATATAATGTAAATTGTTTTGGATTGCTAACAAAGAATTAAAGGGAAACTGATATGATCATTTCAAACTTATCTGTTCTCATCAGTCAGCCATACCCTTCTGAGATTCGAACCTGGGCCAATTGCACCTTAGGCAATTGTTCTAACCTTTAGGCCACTGGCTCTTTCTCGCTTTGTTAGCTGAGAAGCAAAGGAGATATGTGTTAAATACTTAAATTCTAAATACTTAACAAACATTTAACATATATATATATATATTCTTATGCAAACAAGGAATATAAATAGCAAATATCAAACAAATAAAGGCATTATTTAGGAAATATGTCTTATCAGCTTTTATCCTTAGTATGATTTGCTTACATCGTAAAGGCTTCCTTGAAAAGACAGGTTTTTTTTTCTATCTATAAATAGATTTGCTAAAATAATTCACCTCTTTAAGAAAATTATTCTGGAAGGTTGTGCAGATCTTCCCAAAAAAGTATGTGCTTAACAAACAGTTCTAATGTGAATCATAAACTGTCTATAATACTGAGTGGTCCATAACAAAAGTATAGCAATAACACTTAGATCTATGTACCGCTCCATAGTACTTTACAGCCCACTCTAAATGGTTTACAGTCAGCATATTGCCCCCAACAACGTGGATTGTCATTTCACTGACCTCAGAAGGATGGAAGGATGAGTCAAACTTGAGTCAGTCAGGACTGAACTCCTGGCAGTTAGCAGTAAATTAACCTGCAATTTTGCATTCTAACCACTGTGCCACCACAGCTCTTATAGTATAATTATTTCAGAAGTCTTTCTCTCTCAAATACATTCATGAATTAGGCATCTCAAACCCCTTCACAACAATGACAAAGTCTTTTTAATACAAAGTATTTCTAATACTTTCTAGTATCTACTGTATTATTACTATATTTATGTGATACAATGCACAAACTATTCAAAAATGAAGGTTATAATTATCACAGAGAAGGCAACCAATTATCTTGACCTACTGCTGTATAAATTCTATTAACTACCGGTAAGTATTTACGAGGCATATGCAAGAGCAGTGTTGCTGTTTGAGCATAACTTCATCTTGGTTCATATTTGTGATCAACATCTGACAATCTACCAGTCAATGTTGTTGAAACATTTCTTGATTAGGTACATTGCCATGTTGTTCTTCAGCAGCTTCCACTTCAGCAGCTGAATTACAGGTAGTCCTTGAATTACAACAGTTCATTTAGTGACTGTTCAAAGTTACAACAGCACTGAAAAAAGTGACTTATGACAGTTTTTCACATTTACAACTGTTGCAGTACTCCATGACCATGTGATCCAAACTTCAGATGCTTGGCAACTGACTCATATTTATGATGGTTGCAGCATCCCTTGGGTCATTTGATCACCTTTTGAGACTTTCTAATAAACAAAGCTAATGGGGAAGACAGATTCACTGAATAACTGCTATTAACTTAACAACTGCAGTAATTTACTTAACAACTGTGGCAAGAAATATCGTAAAATGGGGCAAAACTCACTTAACTGTCTCATTTAGCAACATAAATGTTGGGCTCAATTATGGAAGTAAGTTGAGGACTACCTGTACTGTTAGCACATCATTTCATCCAACCCTCAGGCATTTGTGTTTTGACCGAAAAGCATTCTTCAATGTGTACTTCCAGGATTAACCAACATTAGAGCTGTGTTACAGTTAACTTGAGAAGAATCAATGACTGAGGTTATCCATACCATTGTCTCCAATTGTTCAAACCCATTTATTAGGAATATGATATCTGGGTTAGATAAATCCAGATGACAACAAATAGGTACAGAAATTCTTTTTGTAGCCATCGAGTTTTTTGAGGACTAGAACTTTGCAGTGATGGACCTTTTCAGCTTGATGTGTCAAAAATTCGGAAAATGCCTAACTTGACTCTTCTAGTGTGTCACACACCTCATAGAATCATAGGGCTGGAAGGAACCTTGGGGGTCTTCTGGTCCAATCCCCAGCCCAAGGCAGGAGTCCTTATTCTATCCTGGACAAATGGTTGTCCAATCTTTTCTTGAAGACATCCAATGATGGAGCAACCACAATTCCAGCATTCAAGCTGTTCCATTGATTCACTGTTCTCATTGTCAGCAAATTCCTCCGTAGTTACAGGTAGAATCTCCTTCTGATGAGCCTTTTGTTGTTGTTGTTGTTGTTCCTGGAACAAAAACAATTCACCTTTCACCTCATCTAGGCCTCAGCACTTGGCAGCAGTGCTTTGGCCTCAGCTTGAACCCTAGTGCTCCTGCTGCCACTCAGAAAGGCTGCTTTGTGCTATTCCCCAAGGTGCACTGCTTACTTTCAGGCAGTATTCTCTTTCCTGCAATCTATATGAGGCTTCTCTGGGTTGCACAAGGCCTTCATTTTTGAAGCAGCTTTGGAGAATGCAGAGTCTCTGAGCCTCTGAAAACTGCACTAAAGCATGTCTCATTCTTGTGGGATTTTTGGAGGCTTCGAAAACTGCATGAGAGCAAACCTCATTCCAACACAATCTCCAGGGCATGCTTTTGAAAATAGTTGTTGGTGAATGTTGGAGTATCACCCAAAACATCGTGGCATGTCACGTTTGACATTATCATAGGTTTACCATTACAATTAAACACTATTATGAAAACCATTCATCTATCATTTTCACTGCAGGTGAATTATTAGGTTGCCCCAGACAAGAAGAGAAATTTAAAATATGTGTACAACCATGTTTTGAATGCATGAATATAAAAAGTATTTCTTTAAAGGGGAAAAATAGACATTATTTGATATTACATTGATTTGTGCTTAGATTGTAAGCCGCCCTGAGTCTTCGGAGAAGGGCGGGATATAAATGGGATTAAAATAAAAATAAAAATAAATTACTATATTACGATACTTTGGTTTGTTTAAGGTCAACTTAAGAGTAACTGAGGAGAACTGGGAATATAAATACAAAATTTTTCAATGAGTCACCCAAGCTTGACAATCTCTTTGTTTCACTACCTTGTATTCCTTGGGTGTCTAATCACACTTGGCCAATGAAGTATTCTATTCTTTAATCATCTCATTAGAAAAATGCACAAATAGATGTGCCTGCAGATTGAAATCAATAATGAAATCTTTTAGGCTAGCTCAGCTCTGATGCCTTCAAAAGATTCCTAAATTTTGCAATTTATAAGTTCTACACCCTTCTTTTGGATACTGATACCAAAATATGTTCTTCAGGGCGTTTTCTAGCATTATTTATTATGTACAGAAAAAAGTCTTCCAGAAATAAATTAAAAGGCCAAAAGAAATTAGTAATCATTGCTAAATGCTAAAATATGATGACAATTTGAGCTTCTGAGTCATAAACACCTGAACTTGTTTATAAAAGAATGTTTAAAGTTTCCAGAAGAAAACTAAGTAAATAAGGCAAAATGTTTGATGGGTGATAGAAGGGCTATATTTATCAGTTGAAAATCTGTTGTATTCTAAAATGTAATAAATGAATTAGTTGCTAATTTTTCAACTCATCTTTCTCAGACCAAACTATCTGTTTATATGTCATCGGCAATTTAAAGAAGTTCTATTTTTAATTGCATGGCAACAATGCATAATCAATCCTCTACCTCCCAAGAAAATTTGGCCAAGATGTTCTCATTATGCAGAGATACCATGATTTTTTTCTACTTTGGGACAGGTCACAATATAATATTGGTTTCTTAATGTGATGTCCCGATGCCTGGAGGCGGTTCGGGTCTGGATGGGGAGGAACAGGCTTCGGCTCAACCCTGACAAGACTGAGTGGCTGTGTGTGCTGGCGTCTCGGGAAATTCAGATTGTTCCATCGTTAACTATGGGGGGTGAGATATTACCCCCCGTAGATAGGGCTCGCAACTTGGGTGTCCTCCTAGACTCACAGCTCTCTTTGGAAGATCATATAGGAGCTGTGATTAGGGGGGCCTTCGCCCAGGTTCGCCTGGTGCGCCAGTTGCGGCCCTATCTGGACCGGGATGCCTTGCACACAGTCACTCATGCACTCGTGACCTCCCGTTTGGACTACTGCAACGCTCTCTACATGGGGCTGCCCTTGAGGACTACTCGGAGGCTCCAGCTGGTGCAGAATGCAGCCGCATGAGTGGTGGTGGGGGTTTCCCGATACTCCCATGTAACACCTCTACTCCGCGAGCTGCATTGGCTTCCGGTTGTCCTCCGGGTAAGATTCAAGGTGCTGGTTATGACCTATAAAGCCCTAAATGGCATGGGTCCGGGTTACTTACGGGAGCACCTGCGGACGGCATCAGCTTCCCTTCGTCCAGTGCGCTCCCACAGAGAGGGCCTCCTTAGGGTGCCGTCAGTCAAAGAGTGTTGACTGGTGGCCCCCAGGGGGAGGGCGTTCTCTGTGAGCGCGCCAGACCTTTGGAACCGTTTACCGGTGGAGCTCCGGATGGCTCCCGACCTTCGCTCCTCCCGACGTGACCTAAAAACATATTTATTTGAACAAGCCGGCCTGGTCTGATGGGTTTAGGGGTATTTTAATGTTATTGTATTAACTTATTGAATTGGGCTGTAATATTTAATATTTTTTTAACTTTTGTATATTATATTTTGTTGTATTGCCCTGTACACCGCCCTGAGTCCTTCGGGAGAAGGGCGGTATAGAAATTAAATTAAATTAATTATTATTATTATTATTATTATTATTATTATTATTATTATTATTATTATTATTATTATTATTATTAATAATGTGAAATTCCCCTTCATGGATTACTGCCTTGTCCTGGTGAAGGGGCTTGCGTAATTCAATGAAGCTATGAGCTATGCCGTGCAGGGCCACCCAACACGCACAAGTCATAGCAAAGAGTTCTGACAAAATGTGTGTTGTGATTCAGGGTCAGCCTGTGGGTTCGGCAGTTGGGTCGGACGACTCAGAGGAGGAGGGTGTTGAAGACCTTGCTGAGGGGGTTGAAGATCTTGCTGATGAGAGCCCTCAGCCAGGCCCCTCCCACTTGGTCACCACGGAGACCCAGCTGTGTGAGCCTGACAGCGTGGATGAAGATGACCCACAGCTGGCCCTGTTCAAGGACACCTGACGCAGGAGGCAGTCAATTAGGAGTAAACAGAGGAAGGCAATGGGGCTCCTCGGAAGGAGGCAGAGAGAAGCCACGCCCTGAACTCTATATAAGGGGAATGTGTGGGAGGGCTGGTTTGCTGAAGGCAACCGCTTGGATAGTTCCTGTTTCTTAAAGCTCCTGTTTCTTGGTTTGTCTTTTTCCGTTTGTTTTTGTGGCAATAAATTTGGCAAGCGTAATTCCAGCCTCTTGCCTTCTTGTAAAAGGGGTTGTCCCTGCCTTTGCTGCAGGGCCGGTAGCAGGGTGGTACAGAACAATGTGATCCACTGGAGAAGGAAATGGCAACCCACTCCAGTATCTTTACCATGAAAACCCCATGGACAGTACCAAAAGGCAAAAAGATATGACGCTGGAAGATGACCCCCTCAGGTTGGACGGCGTCCAATATACTACTGGGAATGAATGAATGAATGAACCTTTATTGTCAAAGTACAACCATGTATACATTGAGATTGGCTGAGCCTCCCTTCGTGCCCCCACCCCCAACTTACAGTGACACAAACCCTCCATCGTATTACACCATGTGAGCTAATTGCACAACACACCGGCCTTGCAAGTCAATCATGCATAAAGTTTATAAAATTATTTCCCGTTCAAAAGCCTAACAGCCCATGGATAAAAGCTGTTCTTCAGCCTGTTGGTATGGCTGGCTATACTCCTATATCTCCTACCTGATGGTAAGAGAGTAAAGAGATACCGTCCAGGGTGTGAGTCAACCCTGAGAATTTTCCTCACGCTTCCAAGGCAGTGAGCCCTGGCGATGTCATCCAGTGGTGTCAGTGGACAGCCCACAATGTCTTGTGCTGTGCTCACCACCCTCTGTAATTCTTTACTATCCACGGCTGTCAGACCAGCATACCAAACCACAATACAGTACGAGAGGACGCTCTCTATAATAGACCAGTAAAAGAGGGTCATTAGCCATTGTTCTACTCTGTTCTTCCGCAAGACCCTGAGAAAGTGAAGTCTCTGTTGGGCCTTTCTGGCCACCTGGGTTGTATTAACTTTCCAGGTAAGATCTTCGCAGGGAAGAGCAGAGGGCTAGTACCAGTAGCATCAGAAAGAATGAAGTGGCTGGGCCAAAGCCGAAAGGACGCTCAGTTGTGGATGTATCTGGTGGTGAAAGGAAAGTCCGATGCTTAAAGATTTTTTCTCCATAGGAACCTGGAATATAAGACCCATGAATCAAGGCAAGCTGGACGTGGTCAAACAAGAGATGACAAGACTGAACATCGACATCTTAGGAATCAGCAAACTAAAATGGACAGGAATGGGTGAATTTAATTCAGATGACCATCAGGTATATTACTGCGGGCAAGAATCCCTCAGAAGAAATGGAGTAGCCTTCATAGTCAATAAAAGAGTAGGAAAAGCAATATTGGGATACAATCCCCAAAATGACAGAATGATCTCAGTTTGAATCCAAGGCAAACCACTCAATATCACAATAGTCCAAGTCTATGCCCCAACCACCGGTGCTGAAGAGGATGAAATTGACCGGTTCTATGAAGCCCTACAGCACCTTATAGAACTAACACCAAACAATGATGTCCTTATCATCATGGGGGATTGGAATGCTAAAGGAGGAAGCCAAAAGATAACCAGAATAACAGGCAAGTTTGGCCTTGGAGTACAAAATGAAGCAGGGCACAGGCTGATAGAATTTTCTCAATAGAATACGATGGTCACAGCAAACACTCTTTTCCAACAACCCAAGAGACGGCTCTACACATGGACATCACCAGATGGTAAGCACAGAAATCAGATTGAATATGTACTCTGCAGCCAAAGATGGAGAAGCTCTATACAGTCAGTAAAAACAAAAACCAGGAGCTGACTGTGGCTCAGACCATGAGCTTCTCATTGCAAAATTTAGGCTTAAACTGAAGAAAATAGGAAAAAGCACTAGGCCACTCAGGTATGAACTAAATCATATCCCTGATGAATATACAGTAGAGGTGACAAATAGATTTAAGGAATTAGATCTGATAGACAGAGTGCCTGAAGAACTATGGACAGAGGTTCGCAACACTGTACGAGAGGTAGCAACTAAAACCATCCCAAAGAAAAAGAAATGCAAGAAAGCAAAATGGCTGTCTGAGGAAGCTTTGCAAATAGCTGAGGAAAGGAGGGAAGTGAAAGGCAAGGGATAAAAAGAAAGATATGCCCAATTAAATGCAGAATTCCAGAGAATAGCTAGAAGAGATAAGAATGCCTTCTTAAATGAACACTGCAAAGAAAAAAAGAAGAAAACAATAGAATAGGGAGGACCAGACATCTCTTCAAGAAAATTGGAGAGATGAAGGGAACGTTTCATGCAAAAATGGGCATGATAAAGGACCAAAATGGCAGGGACCTAAAAGAGGCAGAAGAGATTAAGAAGAGGTGGCAAAATTACACAGAAGAACTATACAAGAATGAGCTTAACGTCCCTTATAACCACAATGAGGTGGTCATTGACCTCGAGCCAGACATTCTAGAATGTGAAGTGAAGTGGGCCTCAAGAATGCTGAGCGACAACAAAGCTAGTGGAGGTAACAGTATTTCAGCTGAGATATTCAAAATCTTAAAAGTCAATGCAGTAAAAGTGCTACACTCAATTTGCCAGCAAATTTGGAAAACTCAACAGTGGCCACAGGATTGGAAAAGATCAGTTTACATTCCAATTCCAAAGAAAGGCAGTGCCAAAGAATGTTCAAACTATCGCACCATTGCACTCATTTCACATGCTAGTAAAATTATGCTTAAAATTCTACAAGCTAGACTCCAGCAGTATGTGGATCGAGAACTACCAGAACTACAGGCAGGATTTCGAAGAGGCAGAGGAACTAGAGATCAAATTGTGAACATATGCTGGATCATAAAGAAAGCTAGGGAGTTCCAGAAAAACATCTACTTCTGCTTCATTGACTATGCTAAAGCCTTTGATTGTGTGGATCACAACAAACTGTGGCAAGTTCTTAAAAAGATGGGAGTACCAGTCCATCTCATTTGTCTCTTCAGAAACCTATATGTGGACCAAGCAACAGTGAGAACTGGACACGGAACCACTGATTGGTTCAAAATTGGGAAAGGAGTCTGGCTGTATACTGTCACCCTGCCTATTCTCTGTGAGCGCGCCAGACCTTTGGAACCGTTTACCGGTGGAGCTCCGGATGGCTCCCGACCTTCGCTCCTCCCGACGTGACCTAAAAACATATTTATTTGAACAAGCCGGCCTGGTCTGATGGGTTTAGGGGTATTTTAATGTTATTGTATTAACTTATTGAATTGGGCTGTAATATTTAATATTTTTTTAACTTTTGTATATTATATTTTGTTGTATTGCCCTGTACACCGCCCTGAGTCCTTCGGGAGAAGGGCGGTATAGAAATTAAATTAAATTAATTATTATTATTATTATTATTATTATTATTATTATTATTATTATTATTAATAATAATGTGAAATTCCCCTTCATGGATTACTGCCTTGTCCTGGTGAAGGGGCTTGCGTAATTCAATGAAGCTATGAGCTATGCCGTGCAGGGCCACCCAACACGCACAAGTCATAGCAAAGAGTTCTGACAAAATGTGTGTTGTGATTCAGGGTCAGCCTGTGGGTTCGGCAGTTGGGTCGGACGACTCAGAGGAGGAGGGTGTTGAAGACCTTGCTGAGGGGGTTGAAGATCTTGCTGATGAGAGCCCTCAGCCAGGCCCCTCCCACTTGGTCACCACGGAGACCCAGCTGTGTGAGCCTGACAGCGTGGATGAAGATGACCCACAGCTGGCCCTGTTCAAGGACACCTGACGCAGGAGGCAGTCAATTAGGAGTAAACAGAGGAAGGCAATGGGGCTCCTCGGAAGGAGGCAGAGAGAAGCCACGCCCTGAACTCTATATAAGGGGAATGTGTGGGAGGGCTGGTTTGCTGAAGGCAACCGCTTGGATAGTTCCTGTTTCTTAAAGCTCCTGTTTCTTGGTTTGTCTTTTTCTGTTTGTTTTTGTGGCAATAAATTTGGCAAGCGTAATTCCAGCCTCTTGCCTTCTTGTAAAAGGGGTTGTCCCTGCCTTTGCTGCAGGGCCGGTAGCAGGGTGGTACAGAACAATGTGATCCACTGGAGAAGGAAATGGCAACCCACTCCAGTATCTTTACCATGAAAACCCCATGGACAGTACCAAAAGGCAAAAAGATATGACGCTGGAAGATGACCCCCTCAGGTTGGACGGCGTCCAATATACTACTGGGAATGAATGAATGAATGAACCTTTATTGTCAAAGTACAACCATGTATACATTGAGATTGGCTGAGCCTCCCTTCGTGCCCCCACCCCCAACTTACAGTGACACAAACCCTCCATCGTATTACACCATGTGAGCTAATTGCACAACACACCGGCCTTGCAAGTCAATCATGCATAAAGTTTATAAAATTATTTCCCGTTCAAAAGCCTAACAGCCCATGGATAAAAGCTGTTCTTCAGCCTGTTGGTATGGCTGGCTATACTCCTATATCTCCTACCTGATGGTAAGAGAGTAAAGAGATACCGTCCAGGGTGTGAGTCAACCCTGAGAATTTTCCTCACGCTTCCAAGGCAGTGAGCCCTGGCGATGTCATCCAGTGGTGTCAGTGGACAGCCCACAATGTCTTGTGCTGTGCTCACCACCCTCTGTAATTCTTTACTATCCACGGCTGTCAGACCAGCATACCAAACCACAATACAGTACGAGAGGACGCTCTCTATAATAGACCAGTAAAAGAGGGTCATTAGCCATTGTTCTACTCTGTTCTTCCGCAAGACCCTGAGAAAGTGAAGTCTCTGTTGGGCCTTTCTGGCCACCTGGGTTGTATTAACTTTCCAGGTAAGATCTTCGCAGGGAAGAGCAGAGGGCTAGTACCAGTAGCATCAGAAAGAATGAAGTGGCTGGGCCAAAGCCGAAAGGACGCTCAGTTGTGGATGTATCTGGTGGTGAAAGGAAAGTCCGATGCTTAAAGATTTTTTCTCCATAGGAACCTGGAATATAAGACCCATGAATCAAGGCAAGCTGGACGTGGTCAAACAAGAGATGACAAGACTGAACATCGACATCTTAGGAATCAGCAAACTAAAATGGACAGGAATGGGTGAATTTAATTCAGATGACCATCAGGTATATTACTGCGGGCAAGAATCCCTCAGAAGAAATGGAGTAGCCTTCATAGTCAATAAAAGAGTAGGAAAAGCAATATTGGGATACAATCCCCAAAATGACAGAATGATCTCAGTTTGAATCCAAGGCAAACCACTCAATATCACAATAGTCCAAGTCTATGCCCCAACCACCGGTGCTGAAGAGGATGAAATTGACCGGTTCTATGAAGCCCTACAGCACCTTATAGAACTAACACCAAACAATGATGTCCTTATCATCATGGGGGATTGGAATGCTAAAGGAGGAAGCCAAAAGATAACCAGAATAACAGGCAAGTTTGGCCTTGGAGTACAAAATGAAGCAGGGCACAGGCTGATAGAATTTTCTCAATAGAATACGATGGTCACAGCAAACACTCTTTTCCAACAACCCAAGAGACGGCTCTACACATGGACATCACCAGATGGTAAGCACAGAAATCAGATTGAATATGTACTCTGCAGCCAAAGATGGAGAAGCTCTATACAGTCAGTAAAAACAAAAACCAGGAGCTGACTGTGGCTCAGACCATGAGCTTCTCATTGCAAAATTTAGGCTTAAACTGAAGAAAATAGGAAAAAGCACTAGGCCACTCAGGTATGAACTAAATCATATCCCTGATGAATATACAGTAGAGGTGACAAATAGATTTAAGGAATTAGATCTGATAGACAGAGTGCCTGAAGAACTATGGACAGAGGTTCGCAACACTGTACGAGAGGTAGCAACTAAAACCATCCCAAAGAAAAAGAAATGCAAGAAAGCAAAATGGCTGTCTGAGGAAGCTTTGCAAATAGCTGAGGAAAGGAGGGAAGTGAAAGGCAAGGGATAAAAAGAAAGATATGCCCAATTAAATGCAGAATTCCAGAGAATAGCTAGAAGAGATAAGAATGCCTTCTTAAATGAACACTGCAAAGAAAAAAAGAAGAAAACAATAGAATAGGGAGGACCAGACATCTCTTCAAGAAAATTGGAGAGATGAAGGGAACGTTTCATGCAAAAATGGGCATGATAAAGGACCAAAATGGCAGGGACCTAAAAGAGGCAGAAGAGATTAAGAAGAGGTGGCAAAATTACACAGAAGAACTATACAAGAATGAGCTTAACGTCCCTTATAACCACAATGAGGTGGTCATTGACCTCGAGCCAGACATTCTAGAATGTGAAGTGAAGTGGGCCTCAAGAATGCTGAGCGACAACAAAGCTAGTGGAGGTAACAGTATTTCAGCTGAGATATTCAAAATCTTAAAAGTCAATGCAGTAAAAGTGCTACACTCAATTTGCCAGCAAATTTGGAAAACTCAACAGTGGCCACAGGATTGGAAAAGATCAGTTTACATTCCAATTCCAAAGAAAGGCAGTGCCAAAGAATGTTCAAACTATCGCACCATTGCACTCATTTCACATGCTAGTAAAATTATGCTTAAAATTCTACAAGCTAGACTCCAGCAGTATGTGGATCGAGAACTACCAGAACTACAGGCAGGATTTCGAAGAGGCAGAGGAACTAGAGATCAAATTGTGAACATATGCTGGATCATAAAGAAAGCTAGGGAGTTCCAGAAAAACATCTACTTCTGCTTCATTGACTATGCTAAAGCCTTTGATTGTGTGGATCACAACAAACTGTGGCAAGTTCTTAAAAAGATGGGAGTACCAGTCCATCTCATTTGTCTCTTCAGAAACCTATATGTGGACCAAGCAACAGTGAGAACTGGACACGGAACCACTGATTGGTTCAAAATTGGGAAAGGAGTCTGGCTGTATACTGTCACCCTGCCTATTTAACTTATATGCAGAGCACATCATGAGAAAGGCAGGGCTAGATTAAGATTGCCGGGAGAAATATCAACAACCTAAGGTATGCAGATGATACCACTCTAACGGCTGAAAGTGAAGAAGAACTAAAGAGCCTCTTGTTGCAGGTGAAGTAGGAGATTGCAAAAGTTGGCCTGAAAGTAAACATTAAGAAAATCAAGATCATGGCATCCGGCCCTCTCAATTCCTGGCAAATAGATGGGGAAGAAATGGAGGTAGTGACAGATTTTATTTTCCTGGGCTCCAAGATCACCGCAGATGGGGACTGCAGCTAAGAAATTAAAAGACATTTACTCCTGGGGAGGAAAGCCATGGCAAATCTAGACAGCACACTAAAAAGCAGAGACATCACCCTGCCAACAAAAGTGTGTATAGTCAAGGCTATGGTCTTCCCAGTTGCAATGTATGGCTGTGAAAGTTGGACCATAAGAAAGACTGAGCACCAAAGAATTGAAGCCTTTGAACTGTGGTGCTGGAGAAGACTCCTGCGAGTCCCTTGGACTGCAAGGCGATCAAATGGGTCAGTCCTAGAGATCAACTCTGACTGCTCTTTAGAAAGTCAGATCCTGAAGTTGAAACTCAAATACTTTGGCCACCTAATGAGAAGGAAGGACTCACTGGAGAAGAGCCTAACGTTGAGAAAGATTGAGGGCAAGAGAAGAAGGGGACGACAGAGAATGAGGTGGCTGAATGGAGTCACTGAAGCAGTAGGCGTGAGCTTAAATGGACTCCAGAAGATGGTAGAAGACAGGAAGGCCTGGAGGAATTTGTCCATGGGGTCATGATGGGTCAGACACGACTTCGCAACTAACAACAATGTGAAATTTTCTTTAGCAGTTGAGAAATCTTAATTTATTAAGGAAAGGTGCTATCTCTTTTAGGTCTTTTCTTTTTAGTTTCATTATAAATATCCTATATAATGAGCAGAATTTCAGGAATAATGGTTTCTGTATATTTGTTAAAAACCCCTTCAATACTCTTTGGGGCTCTGCCATTCCAGGGGGAGGTGGGAGGTTTTCCTCTGCTGGGAGGAGGGCTTGTGGCTTGTACTTCCTCTGCTTTGTTTCTCCTCAACTTTGATGTATCTCTTTGGGTGTGGAGAATGGAACCACATCTTGGTGGATGGTTACCCTGCATAACTGCAAAGCACCAGAGCTCTGAAACTTTGTTTCATGACTTCCCTGAGATGGTGGTTCAAAGACCACCTGGCTGATTAGAGGCCTCAGGATCAAATAAAGACTGTGAGGCAGGGGTGTCGACTAGTGGCTGAGTACACGGAGGAGTTCCAGGGCCTGGCATGCCACCTTAACTGGTCCAAAGACATCTTAATCAGCTGTTTCCAGGATAGGCAGAAGGTGCCATGTACAATGCCTGCGTGGCTATGGGTGCTCCAGTTCGATTACATGACTGGTGCCTCCTGGTCGAGGAGGTGGAGATCAACCAGCACCAAAACCCGTACCGCTCCGGAAAAACATGGAAACAGTTCCCAACGAAGAGAGAAACAGCAAAAACCTGCACCCCCTCACTGGACAGCCTGCTTCAAGTGCGGCAGAGTAATCGTGCTGTGGAATGCTGCAGCAAAACTCCGACCAAAAGAGGTGATCGGCAATCTGCAGGAAAACTGACTATGCCCAGCCAACGCCAGAAAGACACAGCCCTGTGGAGTTCTGTCCAACCCCAAAACCAAAGGGTGGAACTCCAACCCCACCAGAAGAACTGGGGTGCCAGAAAGTGATTACAATGATGACCTGTTGATAAGTGGGCCGATCGCGCCGATGACCATGCCCATAGAACTGTTAATTCAGGGCAGAGAAGGAAAAGTGACCCAGACCACCCTTTTAGACTCAGGATGCAACAGATGTCTGGTCAGACAGCCCTGGCTGGAAAATTAGGGGTCTAATTAAGGAGGTTAAGAAACTCTATCTGCTTCTGCCAACTTGATGGGTCCATCGCAAGGGGTGTCCCAGCCACACTAGCTACAGGCCCCCTTTGTCCCAGGCTTTTGGCCACATGGGACAATTAGCTGCCAACCAATCAAATGGGTGGCAGGCAACAGCCATGTTGTTCTGAGGGGCGGGAGGCAGCTGGCAATGGGCATTTGCAGAGGCTGTGTTGTGAGGCAGCAGGCAAACGGCAGGGCCAGTGTGGCTTCTCCAATTGCAGGGGCGGAGAAGCCTGGCATGGGGCAGGAAGGATGGGGTAAGCCTGGCATGGGGCAGCAGGCCAACTCCCCATTCAGTGTGAGGCCAGAGTCCAAGAGCAGAGGCAACAGAGGGGAGGGCGGAAGGAAAAAAGGAAGCCGGTGCTCTCCAGGCTTTAAGCTCCAGGCAGAGAGGGCAACAGGCAGCCAGCGTTGGGCAAGGGCTTCCCATTTTGACCTCTCCCATCTGTCATTGCCTCTGTACCTGGACTCCAGCCTAACAGACCTCTGCGGGGCTCTCAGCTCACTTCTGTTCCCCCTTTTCCCCTCCGTTCATCCAGTCTGGTTTAAGTCCCCCTTCCTCCTAGCCTATGTCTGGTCCTTGGTCCCCTGTAGTGTTAAGGAATTTATTGTGCAGAGGTCTCCTTGTGCTACCAAAGAGTTGCACAGACAAGGAAGGGCACTGAGAGCAGTAAAAGTCACACAAGAATACACTGAGTTATAAAAACAAAAAGTATTTTACTTTGAGGTGGTGTAAGAACAAAAATGCACAGTCAAAAATAAACAGTCCAGGTCATAAACAATAGCAACAGTCCAAAGAGTAATCCAAACTACAAAGTCTTCTTACCAGTCCAGAGGTCAATACACAGTTCAGGTTTACAACAGTAGTAAACCAACAGCAGAGCAAAAACAGTAACAGTAGAGATCAGTGAATTCAGAGAGAGAGAGAAGCTACGTTCCTAGCTTCCTCTTATGGCCATGAGAACACTTACACACCCATTGGCCAATTAACTTCTTAAAGACATAGCATTATGGTTAATATATTTTCAACCCAACATTGTAGGCTAACACCATATGCCTAACAATGCAGGGGCTCCACTGGGAGAAACGCATCTAAATGATTTTTGCTTTCTCCACCAAGTTTGCTCCCCCCCTCTCCTCCCAATGATTGATCACCTTGCACCTTCCACCTTGAGGAAGCAAACAGGAGGCAGGTTTGCAGGGGTCTGTGTGTTTGTGCATTGTTGGGATCCAGTGATGTAGCAGTAGCAGCAGTGTTACTTCAAGAGAATGAACAGGGAAAACTGCAGCCCTGTGCTTAGACCACCAAAAAGTTATCAGAAACTGAACAATGTTTGGCAGTGTGGGAGAAGGAAGCTTATGCTGTGTGCTGAGCCCTCCTCACCTGGAGACACTTCCTGGAAGGGAGCAAGATCCCTTTCCAAGTATGGACTGATCACAAAAATTTAGAAGCTCTGAAGACACCTAAGAAGTTATCCCCAACAAGCACTGTGGGCTCAACACTTCCACCAGTTCAATTTTACTTTCCATTACCTGCTGGGGGGAAAAAAAATTTAGCTGATGCTCTATCTAGAATGCCACAATACAACAACAGCAAAGCAAAGGTAGTCAAACCTCTATTACCAGCCCAGCAATTGGCAGTGCCAGTCGTTACAAGATCACAGAAGAGGACCCCCACCCAAATGGACCAAGTTCAAGCAGGCCCTTGAGACAGGTAAATGGTTCTCAAAGCACAAGAATCTCTGCTCAATGTGAGATGGACTGATGTGGGTAGGAGGAAAAGTGTATGTCCCAGCTACACAAAGGCTAAAAACTATGCAAGCCTCCCATGATTCAAAACTAGTGGGACACTTTGGGTTTATGAAAAACCCTTAACCTAGTAAAGAGGCAGTTCTGGTGGCCATAATTGAAAAAGGACATTGAAAGTTATGTAGCCAGCTGCCCTGTTTGTGCCACAGTGAAACGTACAGAAGGAAAAAAGGCCTGGCCTTTTACAGCCAGTAGCGAGCCTTTCAGCACCCTGGAGAGAGATCTCTATGGACTTTATTGCATAACTGCCAGACAGTGCAGAAAACACTGTTATTTGGGTCTTGACTGACTTATTCTCAAAATAGGTCCACTTCATCCCATGCCAGAAGATCCCAACCACCAAAACCTTAGCTAAAATGTTTCTTTAACACATCTACTGACTACATGGAGCCCCCCAATGCATAATTTTGGACAGGGATGTCCAATTTACTTCCAAGTTCTGGAAGGCCTTTTTGGATCTTTTGGGCACAGAACAGGGTTTGAGTTCTAGTCATCTTCCTCATATGAATGGGGGGACAGAACGAACAAACTCAGTTCTAGAACAATACCTTAGATGTTTTATTAACTATCAACAGGACATTTGGACCGACCTCCTGCCATTTGCTGAAGTGGTACATAACAAGGCTATCCACACTAGTACCAGATACATTCCCTTTCAAGTGGCTACAGGGCAGGTGTTTAAACCAATGCTAGAACTGCCTACCATCTCTTCCCTTAAAAAATGGATGAATCAGTTACAAAATACCTGGCTAAAAGTAAGGAAAGCTCTAGACAAAGCCAGGGACACCTACAAAGTTCAAGCAGATAAAAAAAATAGAAACCCAACCTTTCTACATCAGGGTTTATCTATCCACTAAGTTTCTACAGTCACTTCAACCTTCAAAGAAGCTAGGCCCATGTTTGTAGGACTCTTTCCCATCAAATGTATTATAAGCCCAGTTACTGTAGAGTTAGAACCTCCGTGTTCCATTGTAGTTTACAAAAACAAAAATAACCTCGCCTTTAAGGCCAAAAGCTCCTCCTGCACCACAACCTATTACGATAGAGAGGGAGCAGCACTTTGAAATTAAGGACATCCTTAATTAAGGGCAGCAAGACTTTTAGTAGGGCAATACTGGAAGAAGGAAGAACTGCCGACTATAGAAGAATGGACTTTAAAAGTTTCCAACCTGGCGGAAATGGCAAAGATCTCAGCGTATTTGAAAGACCATTCGCAACAGAGATATATTGTGGAGTGGAAAAAATGGATTGATTACATCCAGAATAAATATGGGACTAAAAAGTTTCATTTAGCATTTGAATAAGTATTGATGTGATATTTATATTGCTTGTAGTCATTTTATAAGAGTTAAAGTGTGATAGATTTAATAGCTTATTGTTGTTTGCATATGGTAGAGTATGATTGTTTCTACTTTTATACCTTGTATTTAGCTCTGGGAAGTCGGGGAGGGGGGAGGGGGAGGGAGGGAGGTGTTGGGGAGGGTTGGGAAGAGGGGAGGGGGTTGGGAGGGGTTTTGTTTTGTTTAAGATAAAATGTACTGTAAAACTTTTCAATAAAAAAAAGAAATTAAGGACATCCTAGATTCCCGTAGGCACCATGGGCTGTCCAATATTTGGTGGCTTGGAAAGATCTTCCAGCCTCCCAAAATGAGTAGGTACATAAAAAGCATGTTAAGAGCCCCTAGACTACTTAAACGTTTTCATGCTCATTACCCAGATAAACCTAATTAACCTATTGTTCTCTTTCCCTCCCTATTTTTTTGTTTCTGCAGATTTTTCCTTCTATTAAGGGGGGCAGCATGTCAGAAATCCCTTCAATCCTTCTTTTTGGGGCTCTGCCAATCTAGTGTGAGGGATGAGGCTTTACCTTTGCTGGGAAGGGGGCTGGTGGCTTATACTTCCTCTGCTTGGTTTCTCCTCAAATTTGGGTGTGAAGTGAAGAATGGAATGTGCCAGGGGCCATCTGCCTTATCTTCAGTCTGTTGTGAGATCCAGTGAAGCACCTGGGAACTGCCCCTTATCAGCTCCAGTTCCCATAACAACATAACACCTGTGGATTGGCTGGACACAAACTGGACAGTTGGGCTCTGGGGTGAGGTTTTGTGAAACAAATCTTTTAGAATACCAATTTGCATGGGAAAACTTTAGATCTTGCTTTGCTCTCTTGCTATCACTATCTCTCAATAAAAGTTCCTTTTGAAACAATGCCTGTTTGAAGAGTTCTGCTTTCTTGGGGGGAGGAGTTGAGGCAAGACCTTAACAGTATTCTGTAATATGTGATTACTATTGTCAACTTGGCTATATGTACATTGTCTTTTTTAAAAAAAAAATCTGTATTTTTTGCTGCAACTGTTTTACCATAACTGTCCTTTAGAATTTCCCCATGATAGCCATTCCAGGAAATTTCTGTGGGAGGAATATATAGCTTTGCCACATTAGCACAAGTGTCAGAAAGAAAGAAAATTAAAATATCACATTCCATAATGCAGGGATCCAAGTTTAATGAAATCAAAGATGTTTATACTCTAAAAAGATTAACACTTAGTAAATCAGGCTTCAATACATGGCATCCATCTGACAAGATCTAAAACTGTGAACAGGCTCCAAGTCCTGTCATTAAAGTAGTGTTATGGTGGAGCTGAGGAGACATGCCTTCTGTTACCTGCACAATGGAATGGCATTCTACCCACCCACCCAAGATCCAAATAACCCCAACCTTACCTACCTTTTGGAAGGTTCTAATACCTAGCTTTTGTTTAGGGGACTGAAAGGTTTTGTACCTGTCTTGATTACTTTTCACTGTTTGGGGCTAGATGAAGTTGCCTCAAGCACAGTATGTTTTATTGTTTAAAAATATTTTGGATATTATGTGTCATTATGATTTTTTTTAGAAAGCAATGACAGCATAACAAGGGGCAAAGGAAAAGCTGCTCTGGGATATAGTTTATGGCATCTGCAGGTGTGAGACTACAGTAGAATGGTTTTGAAAATGAATACTGTATGAAAAAAAATCTTCATTTTATTAATCTATTGCATAAATAGCAACACATTGAAAATATCTGTACATTTTTAAATCTCACAGCATCTTTCCTAACCCACTCTTTACCTGCCCGGTAAAAGCCAGTGGAACACATTGCTCTGGCCATTTTGGTGAATGACTTATGAAGAAAAGTAAATGGAGAGAATTCAAGACTACTAATTCCCGTGACTCTCTCAACAGCTTTTCCCCTATGCTGGAAATATAAGTGATATAAGAGCACAAGCAGAATGGTATTTTGGAAGAAGCAATTCTTTTTACCAATATCTTAGGATACCGCAAACAAATCCACAGGCTTAGCACAGGTCTGGTGGTCAAACAACATATTGAAGGGGAGAAATATGGAATACAGTAGAATGGGGTGGAATCCAGAATGCTAAGCATGGTACAACAAGATAAACACAACAAAGCTAAAGGTTGAAAAGATATTCTTAGCATTTTTTCCCAGAAGCTGGGGTCAATAAATCAGCCTTGCTGAGCCTTCACCCAAATGTACAGATGAGTCATGTTACTCATTAGAATCTGCATTCCTGGATGTCTGCTTTTTGCCCAGTCTGACCTGCAGGGCTCAGGCTTTTGCTGTTCTATCTTTAAAGCATAACCTTGCTCAGGATTGACTGAGAGGCAATCAGATTAAGATCTTTGGTCCTTTTATTGTTGCAATCACTCACTCCAGGACTATTGTCACTAAAAGCCCATGAGTCCACTTCCTCCTTGACCTCCTCCTCTCAAGACATGTCCAACCTGGTTGTAGCTTTTAGTACTTTCAATTATAACATCCTTCTGGGCCATCTGGTATGATTTTGGCTTGGGGCTATTGATTTGCAGTGGTTCCAGTCCTTCTTATCAGTTAGAATCAGAAGATAGTGCTGGGGAACTATTGCTTGAAGGCTAAATTGTTGACTATTATGTTTACTCTTATACTATATGATATCTGTAAGAAACTGCTGAGGGAAGGCACCCAGAGATTTGAAGTAGAGGGCCCTCAAAGATGCTGATAATACCAACTGTTATCTTCATCACTTAACTCCACTGAATTCAACTAACACAGAGTATTGCAGTGATAAAAAAAGAAGAAAATAACAAATTTCACGTGGAAATGCAGAGGGAAAGAGAATCATTACCAGTACTTTATTAGTATGGGCAGGGAAATGAAAATAGACCTTTATTTTTTTTATTTTTTTTTAAATCCCATTTATATCCCGCCCTTCTCCGAAGACTCAGGGCGGCTTACAGTTCAAAGCACAAATCAATGTGCTTAGCAATAGCCTTCATTCTATGTATATGCCTGCTTATTATTAGGACTTTCGCCCCCCCCCCAAGTGGCATTATTACAAAGTCAGCTTATTGCCCCCAACAATCTGAAAGGGTTAAAATGTTTGTCAGAAAGCATGGATAGGCAGTTTGTGGATCATTATGAATATATAAGAATGTGGGAATATCATAAGCTGCTAATAACTGCATGTCAGACACAAGTAAAAAATCACAAATTTGGGGGAGAAAATTGGATTTTGAGGACTTAATCTTACTTTCTGTTTGTCACAGCACCAAGATGCTTTACTAACCATTCTGAGGAATATGTCCTTAGGTCATCAGCTCCATCTCATCCCCAACCCACAGGTGAGACAGCCAAGACAAATTTTTGTTTGTTCTAGTTTGAAAATGCTGTTTTCCTTAATTCTCCCAAAATGAAACTTCTCATGCACACAATTTAGAGTGCCTCAGGGATGAACCTGGGGAAGATGTTATCAAGGACAGTGATCTGCTCAGCTTCATTCTGTCCAGGAATTCTGCTAAGAAATGCTTTCTTCCATAGTTATTTTGGTTTTAATTGCAAAAGAGGCCAGAGACCTGGTCTTCTTTTTATTCAGGAATAACAAATTTTCTAGCAACAGAGATATTTGAGCCAGGAATATTTAGCATACATATACATTTTATGTTGGTGTGTTAGGGAATTTGAAACTAAAGAAAAAGCATAACACCTGCAAATAAATAGTGACTGGGGGTTGAGAGAGATACAACTCTGCCCAACCAAAAACAATTTTGGGGAGAAAATGAAGAAAGATTCAGCCTGGAGAGCTCCTCAACTTGGAATTTTCTGCTTTCTATCTCAAATCAGCTTTTCTAAAGTAGGCTTTCTAGGGGACGGGGTGAATACAATAGATAAAGTGATTTTCTATATCTTTAATAGAACTATTGATCTCACTCAATTTTGCCAATGAACTATCCAGATTCTTCAGACTGAAACCTAAAACAATTTAGTATTTAACAATTTAAAATGAGAAATTCCATTCTTTAAAGGAAAATACAGATAAATATGAACAGTCTTGGAAGGCATTAGAAATGCCTTGAACATCAGGATGATTTAAGCTTATGTCTTTCATAGACTGAGGATGAGTCTATGAAAGGATGCTATATAGACTTTGCTTGTTGGAAGTTCGTTGGGAAGGTTACAAATGGTGATGACATGAAACTGGGATACTGCAATGGTCATAAATGCATGCCAGTTGCCAAGCATCCAAATTTTGATTAGGTAACCATGGGAATGCTGCAACTGTCATAAGTGTGAAAACTGGTCATAAATCACTTTTTTGAGTGCCATTGTAACTTCAGTCACTAAATGAATGGTTGTCAGTTAAGGACTACCTGTATTGTATGACCAGAGCCTTTTCAGCATCTTGTTTTTTATTTCCTGTGAGTTTAAACTGCTCAAGAAAATAGTTGCAGAAAATAAATCAGTTACTGGCATTGTGCACTGATGTAAGAGTACTTATTATGCATTTATTATCATTATGGATATATTCAGGCACTGAGTACAGATTGCAGGTAGCCATTTCCCTATTGTAATTATTGGATGGAGTACAGTTCTGCCTAGGAAACGTTGGCCTGTTCTGCTGCTGTTAAGACAAGAAGCCTATTGTTGGAAAAAGCTTTTACTTAGTATCTATCAACGTTTTTCAGAAAATAGAAGAATGGCAATGAAATTAATAAAGAGCCTGTTTTGGCAATTGAAAGGCTAAAGCCGACAAATAAAAGGACATTCTACTAATCAGTCAGAATGCAAACAGATAATGAACAAGTCCAGCCCCATCTCCATATTTTCTTCCTCTGTTAATTGGAATGACCTAGTTAACTAATACAGAGCTCCAGGGCATCAGTGCTATTCAAGAAAGTACAGTATCTTCTTCAAACAGCCAAAATATAAAAGGTTTATGCTGAACTCCACGACTCGTGGTTAATATAATCTCATCTATCTCGCCCAGTCACTTTACAGTGAGATGGGTTGCAAATAAATTTAATAAATAAAATCCTAGCTCCATGGATTTCTCAGTAAGCATTCTTCTCCAGCAGTAATGAAAAAGAATATGGTTTACTTTCCGCTACTTTTTAAACAAAGTCCTAACCATCACTAGCTAGAATTTTAATGAACACAATAGTTATATCAGGTCCCCAAAGAAAACTGTTTTTGTAACCATTATTTGGGGCCTACCATTCTGTTGGGAGAGAGGATACTTCGGGGATGGTTTGCACTGTCTTGCCACTATGCCTTTCCTCCCAGGAGAAAGAATGCATCTCCCTTATCTAGGAGATGGTTGGCGCTTGGAGCTAGAAGGAGATGAAAGCGAGAGACCTTGAGGAGCATGCCAATGGAGCCAGTTATCAAAACAGATGCCACCTGTGGATTGGCTGGAATTCAATCGGACCTGGGAACCTGGGGGAGGAGTTTTTCTCCACATCTTGCCTTTTTCTCCTGCTATTAAGGTAAAGGTAAAGGTTCCCCCGCACATGTGTGCTAGTCGTTTCCAACTCTAGGGGCTGGTGCTCATCTCCATTTCAAAGCCGAAGAGCCAGCGCTTGTCCGAGGACGTCTCCGTGGTCATGTGGCTGGCATGACTATTACTAGCCCCTAATAAAAGTTCCTTTTGAGACAATGTCTGTTTCAAGAGTTCTGCTTTCTTGGGTGGCTTTGTTAGGTCCTTACATAAGGCAAAATCTGCATAGTGCCCAACCCAGAGAGGCAACCACCCTACCAAGATGGGTCGGGACCGACTTGCTCCTTCCTAACAGCAGAATGGAAGAGGGCGAAATGGCAAACCCCAAGGAAGGCACTTCCAGGGACCTGGAAGAAGCTGAACCCTCAGCCAAAGGAGATTGAGCCAGGTGGTCACTCGGCATTGGAAAGAAAGAAGTCTGGGAGGAAAAGGCTCAGAGAGTAACCCTCACGCGAGGCAGAGGAAAGAAAAAAACTAAGAAAAATCCGGAGCCTACCCCTCCCGAAAAGGAGAAAGAAGATCCCAAATTGGAGCTGATAGAAGCAGTGTTAAAGCAGACCATGGAATACTGTATGTGAGAAAGTCCTGTGGGGAACTAAAAGCCCAACTGAAAGAGCGCCCAGGGTCAGAGGAAGAAGCGAGGAAGGAGCGGAGGAAGAAGAGCTAGCAGTGCCAGAGGCAGCAGTGGTGGCTGCCCCCCCTTGCAGCAGCGCCACAATGAGGGCGTCCTTCCCAAGTACCCAGAGAGGGCCCACCCCAGTCTGCGGAAGTGAAACTGATTCTGTTTCGGGTTTGACAAAAAATCCCAAATGTTTGGGGTTCTTCCTAGCCCAGGTGTTCACTTACATGCAGACATACAGGAGAATGCTACCCACGGTTGGGAAGAAAGTCACTCTGGCACTGGAAGACACTGTCACTGGATGGTGACCCTATACAATTGCAATGCTCCAGAATTGAGAAACTTTCAACCATTTCATGGCAGCCCTCATCAAGGCCGTTTGGTAGACCGGAAAGCCTGTGAACACATAAAAACAGTGAAACAGGGGTGCCGGCCCAATGAACATTGAGGGTTTGACCATATTCAAGCTCTTTTGTTGCATTTTATAACATCTCCTAACAAAAGGAATATATTGTGCTTTATTTGTAAGAATGCATTTCTTTTTAGTACTTTCCTCTAACATGTATTTCTCTATCTTCATCACTTGTATGCTCCCCTCCAAAACCAAATTTTCCCGGAGCAGCTTGGTGGAAACATTGTAATGCTGGTTAGCTACATGTCTCAGATAAGATAAACTACTAATATCATTTCTTGCAACAAAAGAGCTTGAATATGGTCAAACCCTCAATGTTCATTGGGCCATTTGCTATTTGCTATTAAATGAATGAGATGTATCAGCTTTCCTTTGTGACAATTTCTGGTTGTCTTGGACCTTAACTCCCAAAGTACCCAAACATGATGATCAGTGGTAGAGAAAAGAGAAAGTCCTCCTATTTGGAATATATTTGTCTATACTGTATGCTGTTTTCTGAATTTATCTTCATGATCTATGTTTTTTTTTTTAAAAATTCAGAAGATAACTTGTAAGGAGCTGACAACTCAATTGTAAAAATGAAGCCACCCCCACCCCCCCAATTATAGGTTCTACAGATTTTGGGCTTTAGCTACAGAATACTTGGGGCTTTGTCTCCCAGTTATACACTAAATTTAATAATCTGGGTGTAAGCATTCTGTGAATCAGATTTCCTCAACTTGGAACAGCTGGTTGAAATTAGTATGAGATCATTTTGTCTACAAATTCTAGGAGCTGCAATACTATATATCTGGAAAATACAAAGTTGGGGAAGAGTAATATAAATAATTGATATAATATGCAAAAAAACTACCTACCAGGAAAAATAGTTTAGCTAGATCAGGGGTGTCAAACTGGCGGCCTAGGGGCCCCTGCTCCACAAAGGCAACAAACATCATGATATGTCATGATACATCACGTGATGCGATCCAGTTTGACACCTGTAAGCTAGATTATTTACATCGGAAGCAGAGCACAGTTAAGTAACAAAATGATATGCTACAATCTTCCCTATTCTTGATGTCATAAAATAGTACAATATTACAGAAGCACTCTTTTCTAATTCTGTATTTTATAATAATTTTACAGTTGCTTGGAAAATCATGTTTGAATTTATCAAAATAAAAATTTGGAATGTAAAATAAGATTAAATGAAACAAACGTGCCATTTTAAAAGATGTGAACTTAGATTCCTCTAATCAAAGAGACTGTAAAGCTGGATCTGTTTGTGAAAATGGATGAACATAAAAGTTTATTTCCAAGTGTGGTCACAGCACATATCAAACTGATAACAAGTCAGCTAATTTTTCATAATCTTTGATCATGAATGTTTCTGTTTTTCAAAAACATCTTGTGGCAGTTTAAAGGCTAGGAGATTTCTTACAGCTAAGGTTTTGTGGATTAGAAGGATCTGCTCTAAAACCTTCCCAAGAATAGATGTCACAGACAGACTGATCTGCCTTTAGCTGGATCTTCCACCTCCCTCTTTTAGAAGGCAGAGACATTTGCTGTCTGCCATTTATTTGCCATTTCATCAGTTCTCTAGGATTTCCCAAAGCCAATATGTAAGAATTAAACCAGGGCACAAATTACTTTGTCCAATATCCTAGGTTTAAATTCATTTGGGCTTGGGCTTCAAAGTAAAGTGTTATTGTCAGTTTCTATAAATTTCAGGCTACAGTCCTGCTTCTGCTCCTTGTGTTTAATAGCATACACAATCTTTTGTTGAACCAAATTAGGAGCCAAATAATTTGTGCCTTCTACTATTTGACAGAGAAATAATGGAGGTGAGTGGGTATGGCTGTTTTACCACTCCCAAAGAATTTAGAAGTGATCTGCAATCTTAGATCACAAAAATAGATGTGAATGTGCTATGCTGCTAAAGGAATAGTCAGATCTTCACAAATATGCCTACCTATCTTATAGGATTGCATTAGTTTGGGTCATTTATTCTTATCTCTATTTCTCCAGGTTAGCCACTAATTATAAAAAACTAAACTAGTTTTAAAGGCATAATTTTCTTCCAAGAGAGAATGTGAATTGCAATTTGACAGTTGAAAGTTATAAATCAGGGATGTCAAAGTGCCAGCCCATGGGCTGGACGCGTCATGACGAAACCGCACCCACCCCATTGCTGGCAATGGGGAAAAGGTTCCAATACATCACACGACGTCACGTGATGTCGCAAGTTTGACATGTCTGTTATAAATGGTTTGAAATTAGGATGTAATCTTAATTGTAAGTGAAAATAAATAAGCGAAAATAACATACAAGGTAAAGTACATGATGTTAATTCAGTCTAGGAAGACTATTAGTGGCACGATCCATTTAATCCAATTTCCTGGGTTGCATAACATATTTAACTAATTATATACAGTTAACTAGTGTTTGTTTCAGAGTGTTGTAAGAATGCAGACAGTCTGTTCGTATTCTTATGGTATTGCATATTGGTGTTTATATTTGTTATTTTATCTTTTATTATACACCAAATGTTACTGATGGGTAACTACATACATGTTCACTAAATACATACATACATACATATATATACATACATATATATACATATATATATATATATATATATATATATATATATATATATATACATATATATATACACACACATATATATATATATATATACACATACATATATATATACACATACATATATATATATATATATATATATATATATATATATATATATATATATATATATATATATATATATATATATATATATATATATATATATATATATATATATATATATATATATATATATATATATATATATATATATATATATATATATATATATAGTTTACATGTATCAGGTTTATCCAAACATTACTGTTCTACACAGCGAAGACTACATAGTTGCAATATATTTTGGGTTTTTTATAATCTTTATTACTTCTTGTTGAGTCTCACTTTTCTTTTTCTCTATGAAGCTGCAAAAAATGGAGCTGCTTTGTGTGTTTAGTATCTTTTGTTTGGCCATATCATGGACAATTTGTCCTATAGATAAAATAGGACTAGCTATACTAAACACTGGTTTACATCTATTAATATTATTTCATTAAATATAACAATAACATTTTCTCAAAATTTCGTATTATAGGAAGTTTCCACATTTAGAGGCAATTCAGATTAACATTCTTTTGTGCGCACTCATATAAAATGCTGAGAGAGAAAATAAATGTTTAACTAATAATATAAAGCTAAGGGCTACTTTAAAAGGGGGGGATTTCCTAGTTTTTTTCCTTCCAAACATCACATATAAATACAGAGGATAGGGGTTTAAATATACATTAATAGCCATTTAATCTTTTAAAAAATGGGGTGAACATTTGACAAATAAAGGACCTGGGAAAGAAGGTGATAATTAAGCTTCTTCCCATAAAATTTCTTTAATTATATTAGAACAACAGGTACTTGTTCCTATATACAATTACATCAATATTTTAAAATTGCAGTATGTGGCTAAATTCAGGTCAAAATAGTTGCTTAAAACAATGTTTCGGTTCACCAACTAAGATATCTCTTTTTTAATATATATTTTATTAGTTTTTATAGGATTAGGAATAAGGTGGGGTCGGGATTGGGATTTGCATTAGGATTAGGGGTTTTTTAAAATAACATTCTCAATATTTAGCAAACAGCATAATGTCTGGGTTCATGTATTTAAAAAAACAATTAGTAGTTAATTATCATAAACAATATGTTAATTAATTGCTCGATGGTCTTGTTCTTGCATATATTCAAAGTTACATATCACATTCCTTTCTAACTTGTTTTTCTAACCATTGATAAAAATTATCCCATGTTCTAAAATACACTAAGTCTTCTTTCTCTTTTATCTTTAAAGTCAATCTATCCATTTCTGCACATTCTAAAATTTTCTTAATTCTTCTTCAGTTGGTAAATTTCCATTTTTCCAACGTTGGGCAAATATAATTCTTGCTGCAGTTAGTACATGTAGAAATTAAATATATACAGTCTTTCTCATAATTTGCTCCTATTATTCCTAACAAAAATAATTCAGGTTTAAAGTCTATTTGTTTTTTAGTCATTTTTTCCAACCATAATATATTGTTAACCAAAATCTTTTTGCTTTAGGGCATGTCCACCAGATATGGTAATGAGTACCTGGTCATTCTTTGCATTTCCAACACTTGTTTGAAGTATTTTTAAACATTTTGCTAGTCTCACTGGTGTCATATGCCATTTGTAAAACATTTTATATAAATTTTCTTTACATGTCACTGCTTTTGCTAATTTATCATCTTTCCCATAACTTTTGCCAGTTTTCTAATTCTATATTATATCCAAAGTTCTTTGCCCATATTATCATTATTTCTTACTTGTTCTTCCTCCATCTTTAAGCTTAACAGATATTTATACTTTCTTAATCAACTTTTCATCTGTTTTTAACAGTATCTGGTCAAATTCTGTCTGTTCTTTATAAAATCCCATTTTTCATATCTTTTTCATAGCTCATTTGGATGTGCAAATACTGCCACCATGATAAATCAATACCTTGTTCTTATAAATCTGTCTTTCAATTTCCCTTCATTATCCAAGATATCTTTATAGATCACAACTTTGTCATAATTAATTAAATTTGGGTAAGCAAAAGCTTCCATTGTTGAAACCCATCCTGGTATCTTGATATAAATTTTCACTTTTATTTTTTCCCATTCTAAAAGAAGTGCATTTCTTATACAGTGGTTTTGAAAGTATCTATGTATTTTATTCTTCCCATACCACAGAAAGGCATGCCAACCAATTTGTAGGTCATGCCCCTCTAGGTATAATAGTCTTTTGTCTCTAAGCATTCTTTAAGCCATGTTAGAATATTTGCTTGGTAGTATAACATCCAATCCGGCAGTCCAAATCCTCCATTTTCATTCACTTCTTGTAGCATTTTCAGTCTAATTCTAGCTTTTTTTCCTTGCCAGATAAATTTCAGTATTGTTGTATTCAGTTCATCAAAAAAGGTTTTTCCCAGTCTTACAGGAATCGTTTGAAATAGAAAGAGTACTTTTGGTAAGATATTTATTTTCACTGTTGCTATTCTCCTCAGCATTGAAAGTTGTAGATTTTTCCACTTTTCCAGATCTAATTTTGTTTTAGCAATCTAACGTAGTTATCTTCTTTTATTGTTACACATCTTGCTGATAGATAAATTCCAAGTATTTAAATTTAACTATTTGAAAATATTTTTTTGCTAGTTGGTTTTTTCTTTTTCTGTTAGATTTTTTGTAAGCACTTTAGTCTTTTCTCTGTGTTAGGCATATGGTGTTAGCCTACAACGTTGGGTTGAAAATATATTAACCATAATGCTATGTCTTTAAGTTGTTAATTGGCCAATGGGTGTGTAAGTGTTCTCATGGCCATAAGAGGAAGCTAGAAACGTAGCTTCTCTCTCTCTCTGAATTCACTGCTCTCTACTGTTACTGTTTTTGCTCTGTTACCTGAACTGTGTATTGACCTCTGGACCGGTAAGAAGACTTTGTATTTTGGATTGCTACTTGGACTGTTTATTTTTGACTGTGCATTTTTGTTTTTACACCACCTTCAAGTAAACTACTTTTTGCTTTTACAACTCAGTGTACTCTTGTGTGTGACTTTTACTACTCTCAGTACCCTTCCTTGTCTGTGCAACTCTTTGGTAGCACTAGGAGACCTCTGCACAACAAATTCCTTAACACTATTTATTTTCAAGCTTGCCACTTCTCCAAATTTTTCTATTTTCTCCATAAGTTTAGTGCTTGTTTCAAGCGGATCTTCCAATATAAAAACCAAGTCATCTGCAATTGCTTGTAGTTTATATTTTTCGTCTTTTATCTCCAATCCTTTAATTTCTATATCTTGTCTGATGTTTCTATTCAATACTTACAGTGTTAGTATAAATAATAATGGAGATAGTGGGCATCCCTGTTTTGTGCCTTTTTTAATGTTTTCTGTAAAATCTCCATTTACAATTATTTTTGCTGTTTGTTTACAATAAATTGTTTTAATTGCATTTATAAAGTTTTCTCCAAAATCCAATTCCACTAGTTGCTGAAACTGAAAATTGCCAGTTTACATTGTTGTTGAGGGAAAAGTCTTCATCATGGTTCAGTCCAAGCCGGGAATAAACAATATGGCGACTGCTTTAGAAAGAAGGTTGCAGTTTATTGAAGAGGAGAGCCAGACAGGAAGATGGCTCTGGAAGAAAAGAAGAGTGAGCACATGTTTTATACCCTCTGGAGCCTTTTGTTTGGAGTTGTTCCTGTGGCATGAACTTTGACCTGAGTCTGAGTATGCTTTTCTGGTATTCTGATGGTCGTGGGTTAATCCTATTATGTCCCAAAAGTCATATCCTGCTTCTCTGGGGCTGGGGCTGATGACTCTTAGATTTTTGGTGTTGATTCTAGGGATCTTTCTTTCTAATCCCAGTTTCCTGATTCCAGTCTTTCTGACAAGATTATCACATCTGCAATTCAGCACTGTTTTTCTGCTTGGGACAGAGAGACTTGGGGGCAGGGTTGGTTTCTGCTTTTAAAATCCTTTAGGGAAATATATTAATATTTCCTTCTCGGGAGGCTGACTTCCCACATTGTCAAACGCTTTCTGTGCATCAAGAAATATTAAAGCCATCTGTTTCCCTGGATGAATTTCATAGTACTCTAACATGTCAAGAATCATCCTTAAATTATTTTTTTAACTGTCTTTCAGGTAAAAAACCATTTTCGTCTATATGTATAAATTTGGTCAAAAATTTCTTTAGTCTTTCTGCTATTATTGAGGTGAAAAATTTATAATCTACATTTAATAACAATATTGGTCTATAGTTTTTATTTGCGTTAGATCAGAGTTCTTTGGGAATTAAGATAATATTGGCTTCAGTCCATGTATTTGGTATTTTAGCCTCCAAAAGTATTTCATTACACAGTTTTTTCAATGTAGGACTTACCAAAAATCTCAGAGAATATTCACAATATATTAAATGGGAAAATATCAATGATGGAGATTATAAAAAGGCAAAAAATGATAAGACTCCGGGTCCAGATGGATTACCTGCAGAGCTTTATACATCATTACAAGATATACTAAGTCCTAAAATTAATAATCTCAAAACAACTGTTGATAGAAGAGTGGACTTTAAAAGTTTCAAACCTGGCAGAAATGGCAAAAATCTCAGCATATTTGAAAGAACAATCGCAACAGAGATATATTTTGGAATGGAGAAGATGGATCGATTATATTCAGAATAAATATAGGACTAAACAGTTTCATTTAGCATATGAACAAGTATTAGTATTATAAGATGTATTATTATTTAGTTATTATTATTTAGTTATTTAGTTATGTTTAAGAGGAGTTAAAGTGCGATAGAATTTAAAGTGTTTTTTTAGTTAGTTAGCATATTTTAGCTTAAGTTTGTAAAAGTTAATACCCTGTATTCAGCTCTGGGAAGTCGGGGGGGAGGGGGAGGGAGGGGAAGTGGGGGGGAGGGAGGAAGTTTATGTTTTTAAAATGTATTTTAAAACTTTTCAATAAAAAAACTGTCCATGTGATTCCTATGAACACTTCTAGATTGCTAAAGAGATAAAACAAGAACTTGAGACAATGAATGAAAATAATCTAGATAAACTCTGGACTGCCCCCGACCTGCACTCGTTTCACTGGGACCTGAAAACCTGGCTTTTCGATCTATCCGGCCTGGACTGAGGGGGGGTTTAGTTTTAAATTTTAACATTGTTTTATTGTTGGGCTATTATTAATTTAATTCTTTTTAATTCTATTTTTATCTTAATTTATATTGTCTTTTAAATATTGCCCTGTAAACCGCCCTGAGTCCTTCGGGAATAGGGCGGTATAGAAAACTAATTAAATAAATAAATAAAATAAATAAATTGCTTTATTCACAAAGTCTCAGAATTATTTAGTAATTGTTTATACTATTTGGTAAAAACACCGACAATGGGAAATATTTTAACACCAAAAACTAATGGCACAAATTTTGAAGTACAAATGCTTCCAAATATCATACTCCAGCATTTTAGGCAGCCACAAATACAGTAAACCTTGATTTTTCCAGGCCTCAGTGTAACGGATGTTGCATGCATTGGATAAAATTCTATTACATAATATCATATGCAAATATATCACTTTACCAAATCTTTGTCTTCTTCAGTGCCTACTTTCTAGCAGAAGCTTTATTTTGCAACCAGACAGCTTATAATGATATTTTAAATGACAGTGGGTAAGCAAGCTATAGGCACATCACTCACTACCTCCCAGAATATTCAGGATCTACATAGTCTTTTCAGACTCAAATATTCAAACCAGTCTGTTGCATACCAAGCATCCTTTGTTGCTGCCCTATACCAGTGGGTCTCACTGATTACATCTGATGGGACCAGGTAGCTTTCTCTGTCATAGTGCCTCCTCAGAGATGTGTATAGTTGCCATTCTGACTATATTAAAATAATATCTTAAGACCTGCCTATCTTCCCAGGTCTTGTGTGGTGTGCAATCTATGAGATGATGGTTATTTTATCTAGACATTATTTTTGTGTTATTGTATTGTGTGGATTGTTTTATTTTAAATTTTGTATATTATATGCTGCCCAGAGTCCTAATGGATTTGAGTGATTTATCCATTTAAAACAAGAGATATAGGAATCAGCATGGACCAATGAAACACAAAGTAGATCTTGAGAGATGCCTTAAGTTTGTAAAGAAGACTGTCATCTGGGTAGATGCATGTTCTAAAACATGACATGCATAGTCCATTGGATGTAAAAATATTAACCAGTTGTCTTGTTCATTCATTCAATTTATATGGCTGCTCATCTCGAACATGTGACCTTGACTGTAAAATACAACATTAGCAACGAAGATTTGGTTTGCCAAGTCCATGTTCAACAGGTCCAAACCACCAGATTAGACAGTAATGGCAACCATCAATGATTTTTACAATCAAAGAAGGCTTAACTGAATGTCTAAGGATCTCTAGGATTCCACAAACGTTACATCAATGAAATTGGTGGTTACTCAGAATCTATCATATGTCCTGGTTCCGACAAATAAGACAAATCAAACAGATTGCAGGCATATTATTTATCTAAAAAGTCTTAGTAATGAGACAAAACATCGGCACTCATGGAGGGATGCCAGAATCTGAAATCTCCTCCCCCCAAACCCTTTATAACACACACACAATCCCCACCCTTATCTACCCGTCATAAATCACATTATCCAATTAGTTTTGCATATGAGGGTTCACTTCCCATTCTGTACGTGGCTTTTTGCAATTTTATCATAACTTCTGGGTGATTCCTCCCTCCCAAATGAAGCAATTAAAATAACAGGCTGTCTCTTATATTGTCAGTGCAAAAACATGTCAATGTTTGCAGTATTGACATCATATCCATGATCTACATACTTGCCTGATTTGGGATCTGTAGTCACAAGAACCATTAACTGACAGTTGGATATTGGCATTTGAACTAGCTGGCTAATACTGCTTTCCTACTCTAGTAGCCCATCTAAATGCGACAGGAACTATTTCCCACGAGTGTATGATGTGGCTTTAGTTGAGCACATGGAAATCAAATAAACATGTATGAATGTAAGTATGCTTATCTGTGATGGGCTTTTTCTTCAAGGGAGAAACAAGGTTGGATTCTCCCAACTGCAGGGGTTCTTGAGAAGGGGTTGCAATTTCTTCCATGGTGCTCACTGCTTGCTTGCCATGATTCTTGGAAATCACAGCAATAACTTAGTCAATTTTGTTCCAGTTGCTAATTGAGCATTAGCAGAGGTGAATCAGCAATGTGAATAGACATTAAACTCTGGCTGCTTTGTCCAGTATTTTATCAGTTAGTCCTTCCTGAACCCAATTTATCAAAGTAGCCTCATTCCAGTTCATGACTTGGGCTAAAACCTAAAAATCATTCCCATAATCTGCCATTGGGCAATAACCTTGGTGTAACTCTTTGCTACCATAGTTAGCTATAAGGGACTTGAGCATTATTGGTTAAGCATTATTTTTGAGCATTGTATGTTCAAGCATTATTTGTAGCAGTCTAATGAATTCCTCAAACTTGTCCAGCAGAGGGATGCATTGTAGCAGCAGCTCATTTTGCAATAGACCAAGTCAAAAGATTAATTACATAGTTCAGGGGTCACCAACCCCTGGTCTGTGGACTGGTACTGGGGTGCAACATGCCAGCAACCAGTCTGCACAAACAAGCTCATCTATGGCATGCAGGCAGCACACAAAACTACACTCTCCAGTTAGCAGAAAAACTTCTCTCCATGTAAACGGTCCCTGGTGCACAAAAGGTTGGGGACCTCTGACATAGCTGCCTCTGAATGGTCAGGTGGAAAATCTTCAGGATGAAGACTCATAAAAAGGATGCATGATCATATACGTAATTAATTCTGTTCATAAGCAAGTAAAAGCTCTTTTAGCATTAGAATACAATGTAATTCTTCTCATATGCTCAGTCATTATTCTCCATAGTAAAGAATGGAGTGCCATAACTTCATAATCCTGAAGTGTCACCAAACAGGTTTGAATTCAAATGGCAAAGAAAATATCTTTGGAAAAGGTACTGTACATATGTGTAACAGCCATCCTTATTAAAGATCAGACAACTCATGACCCTGGGCTCATCCTTTCAGAGATATTTCCTTACCAGATTCATCAATCCCTTTAGCAATTACAGAGTTTCTAATGTACTGTCTTCACTGAAAACATCACGATGTATTCAGAGATGTACCTGCATTGAAAATAGCCCAAGTTGAACTGTATTACAAAAACATAAGATAGAAAATGTCATAAACCATTTTCTGCTTATGTTTAGCCCATGCTGAGCTATATAAGAAAGTCAAACATCAGCATAGAAAATGTTTTCTGACATTTTTATTATGTTATAAACTGCTTTATGATAAAGTTTATGTCATGTTTTATAAAATTTGCCAAATTTACTTTCCATGGGAGTCATGTATCCTGGATTTTGGACTCATTCAGTAATTTAGCCCATTTGAAGTACCTTAGATTTTGCCCTATGTGTTTAATAGCGATGCGGTGGCTCAGTGGGTTAGGACGCTGAGCTTGTTGATCAGAAGATCGGCAGTTTGGCGGGTCGAATCCTGAGTGCCGCGTAGCACAGTGAGCGCCTGTTACTCGTCCCAGCTTCTGCCAACCTAGCAGTTCGAAAGAACGTAAAAATGCAAGTAGAAAAATAGGGACCACTACGGTGGGAAGGTAACAGCATTCCATGCGCCTTTGGCGTCTAGTCATGCTGGCCACATGACCACGGAGACGTCCTCGGACAAGCGCTGGCTCTTCGGCTTTGAAACGGAGATGAGCACCGGCCCCTAGAGTTGGAAACAACTAGCCCATATGTGTGGGGGAACCTTTACCTTTACCTTTACACTGTTTTACCCATTAAAGGAATCAAGAGTATTAGTAGTATATAAATAGATAGTCTATCAAGACAGACACTAGAACTGATATTAGAGCACAGAAAAAAGCTAGTAAGCAGAGTTCTGATTTGTCTGCATGATTATATGTACAATAATGGTTCCCTATGACTGTGAATGAACATCTTCTCATTGTATTTTGTATTACCTGACATTTTGAAAGGCAGCTATATAGAATCCATATTATAGTAATGAAGGCTAGACATTTAAGAATTTTAAAGGCATAGTTGCTTCTTTCTTTTCTATTATTCACAAGCATTATAGATAAGTTTCAATAAACATGGACAAAAACCCTCCACAGTGGCTTGTACAACTCAAGCCTCTATACACTACTTGATTTTACAAATAGACACATATGCAATTAGAATTGCTCAGAGTTTGCACATCAACAATGAACACCAACCAGACTAAGCATGCCAGTGATTCAGATATTTAAAGAAACATTTCCTGCTATTGCGACTTCCTTTCTAAACTAATAATTAGAAGATACTTAAGGGCATAAAATTGCTGTTAAAATATGATCAAAATATGGCCAGCAAGGATAAAGTTTGTAGTCTTCATCATGTGTATGTGTATCTTGCATGTGTGTGTATAATAAAACAAGATACCTTACATAAATGAGTAAAACCATTGAAAAAAATTGAGCAAAACGTTTGTCAAAGGCAAAAACATAATTATCTACCATTTTGAGGCAGGAAACCAACCAAAACTTTAAGCAACATAAAAGTCTAAATGTGATTTAAAAAGGAAACAAATTCAACTAGATTCTCTACATTTAGAAAACAAACAGAATCTTGGCCTTACCTCATGCACAACCTCTATTTATCATGTCAGTTAACCCTCTACAGAATATTGTGTCCTCTCAGGTATCAAAGTATATCCATTCCTATTCTATATTTCTGGTCTTCTGAAACTGTTTGACACCCAAATACAAAGAATTATTCCCCATTCACGCAATATAAAATAGACAGTCACATTTATTCTGGAATTTAAGGAATTTACAAGTGGTTTAACACAACATAGTATTTCGTGTTTTCCCCAAATGTATAATAAGAGTAGAACAGCCTTGTTTATTCAAATGACCTTTATTCTAACTCTCTCATTTGTGGCTGAACAATCCCGCCCACATCCACATTCCCAAAATTACACCAGAACATCCTGGCAGAAATTCTAAATTCCTAGTGGATGTCAATTATACATCAAGGAGCCAAGAACAGAGGAAGTCACTCACATGCTAAAATGACTGTGTAAATTATAGATATCACAGTTGATCCTTATTTTTATAGTTTTCATGAGCAGCATTCAATATAAACATGCCCTCCTATGAGTTCCTCTTTCTACTATACACTTCTTAAAAAATTATACAAAGTCCAGGTACTTTGAATTTAGCTCAGATTAAAAAAAAACAACAGGTAAGGACTGTTGTAATATCCCCTGCTGATGTAACCTTTTCAGTTTAACGCTTGTCATAATCTCTCTGAAAGTCAAACTTGATTTAAATATACCTGCATTCCATATAAGTCAGGGGTGTCAAACTGCCGGCCCATGGGCCGGTTTCATCATACTGAAGCTGCACCCACCCCATTGCCGGCAATACAAAAAGAATCACGATATCATGACACGTCATGTGACGTGGCGAGTTTGACACCCGTGATATAAGTGGATTGACAGAAAGCTTTCTTTTCACAATACATACACTGGAAACAACAAACTCCTTCCATAATCAAAATAGATGTGTTATGTTTATGACAGTTAAAAAGGGGAACGGTTTATTCTCAAGCACTAACACACAATCTTCTTTAAAACCTCAGGTAATACTATAGAATATTGTATTTATTCAAAATATTATAAAGTATAGATTTTAGTAAGAATGTTTCAAAGTACAGTTGTGGTTTCTGTTCTGGGAAAAAATAATGTAATGATTACTTTTGGTAGGACTTTGTCATTGGAAATAAAGCAGTGATTAGAATGTTAATAAGGGACGCGGTGGCTCAGTGGGTTAGGACGCTGAGCTTGTCGATCAGAAGATCGGCAGTTTGGCGGGTTGAATCCCGAGTGCCGCGTAGCAGAGTGAGCGCCTGTTACTCGTCCCAGCTTCTGCCAACCTAGCAGTTCGAAAGCACGTAAAAATGCAAGTAGAAAAATAGGGACCACTACGGTGGGAAGGTAAGCGTTCCGTGTGCCTTTGGCGTCTAGTCATGCCGGCCACATGACCACGGAGATGTCCTCGGACAAGCGCTGGCTCTTCGGCTTTGAAACGGAGATGAGCACCGGCCCCTAGAGTTGGAAACAACTAGCACGCATGTGCGGGGGAACCTTTACCTTTTACCTAGAATGTTAATAAGGATTGGGGAGATTAAGATTTAAATTTGCACAACTGATCTGAAAATCAGTTGCTGTCTTTCAATCCAATTTACAATGCAGTTTTTTGTGAGGATAATATGGGGACACATTTACCAGCTTTGCTCCTGGAAAAAAGCAGGATATAAATTTAATAAATATATGTTATTTTACAGCTGCAATCTTGTAATTCCTAAACTGGTTATTCAAAAAAAAAAGCTCTGTCTTCAGTATTATTCTTTCAGTAAAATTCTGAGCTCATTTCCTTGGAAATAAATAATTCCCTTTCCAAAAATGAAGTATTTCTCAGAATCACTCCCTTAGCTGTAGGTTTTAGTTTTATATATTTCTTAGGGAACATACAATTCTTAATTATGAACCAATAACCACGAACAATCTGCAGCATTACAGATGAACATGTTATTTTATCATCTCCAACAAAATTTAAATAAAGGGGAAAAAAAGAGGAAGTCATTACAGTAAAGAGAGCGACGAGTCTTTACGGGCGCTGCAATTCCTGCAAGTAGAGTCGCGAGGAGCGCCCGTTTTCCAGCCAAGTTAATACCTGTGTAACGGGACATTTTAAAAATGTCTTGATTTTCCTAAAGGCCGTTTTAAAAAAAAAAGCAAGAGAGAACTAATTACGCTCTGAAGAATCCCCAACCACGTTTCGTGCCATCATCCTTTAAGGGGGTGGTGGCAATTATGCCGGATTATTACCGACGCTTGAGGGTAAACGGCCACGGAGATGAATGAACGTGACCTCGTGCGCAGAATACCGCATTCTGAGAAGGATGAGCGATGACGCGTCTTTGGTAAAGGCAGCAGAGGACAGCAGTCGTACCTGGGGCGCTTCTCGCTCAAGATTACGACGTGACAGAACCTTCACGTATCCGGGAGTCCTCCACCAGCAAATCTACCGTCGGCCCCCGCTCTCTCCCCCCCCCGTGAAAACAGCCCGCAGCTCTGAGTCGGTTTCTTTATTACCTGAGCTAGAAAATGATTGGCTGTGTCAGTCCCGCCCTCGGGAATGACGCAGAAAATCTCCGTTTGATAGGCAGGTACGGCTCGGACGCGGCCATGTTGGGAGCGGAAGTGAAATGAGTAATAGCCTGAGCCGCGGGACAAGTCAGGCGCTGAGGTTAGCTTTACCCAGCGGCGGAGGCTTCCAGTTGAACGTCTGCTCCTACGCCGGCGTGGGTATCCTTGCCTCATCCGGAGGGCTAAGAACCGCGTTTCCGGCAGTCTCCTCCCCTTGCCGGGGAGGAAAATAACGAAGAGGGATCCTATGTCTCAGTGGTGTTCCTGAGGGGCGGCAAGAGACAACGGCGGCGGCGGCGGCGGGAGCGTGAAGGTAAAGAAGAAAGATGCCGTTGGCACAGTTGGCGGACCCCTGGCAGAAAATGGCTGTGGAGAATCCGGCCGAGAGCGGCAGCAGCGTCGAGGTAAGCGGATTGGGCATTCCCGCATCTGCGGGGCTCGGCTGGGCAACCGCGTGGAATCCCGCCTGCACCACCACCACCACCACCCCTTCTTCGCTGCCGGGCAAGATCAGGAGGAAGTGGGGGGAGAAAAGCGGGAGGAAAAGATCGCTCACCACCTCAGCAAAGGAGCGTCACTGCCCCGTTGCCGCCTTTTGTCCGTCTTTCATTGAGAGGGCTGGGAAGAGTCAGGCGCGCTCCATTTCCTCGTTTTATTTCTTTTAGAGGCGCTGGGCGGAAGCCGGGGAAGTAAAAGGCTTCCTGCTTGCTTTGCCTCTTTGACTCGGGCTCCCTTAATCCTGTGTCCCCAGAGTACGTTGGGTTGCAGATCTTATTACTCCCAACTAGGGTGGGGGAGGAGGATGGAAGCCATTTATCTAGCAAAGCTGTTTGACATCAAGATTGCCTCACATCACTACCTCAGATCGATTTTTCAGTCAGTTTGTGACCATCTTTGTCCATCTTTGCCTCCAACATTTCACTGACTAAATTAGTTGTTCGATTCTTATCTGTTCGCTTACAGTCCCCCTTCCTATAACCCTGGAGTACTGTACACATGCAGCAGACTTTTGGAATAAAACTTGATAATATATATCCTTATTTTCTTCTCTGCAGCAAATAACATGCTTTTGGAACTCTTTACCCTCTTATCCTTTTACACTAATTTCCTTTGCAAACAAGTATAAAAGGGAGGGTTTTCCAAATAACTTTTTGTGTGTAGGGCTACAGAATGCTGTTCCTTCTAAATAATGGAACATCTATGATTTGGATTGTATGCCCTTTGTTTTCATTTGCCTTCACGCAGACATTCTCATGTTAATTTAATAACACCTTTTTAATTATTTGACATTTTCCTGTTTTTCACAACAGTATCTTCCATGATAAAGGAGCCTTTTGAAATGAATATTTGTATTGTGTCTCTTTTATAGAGAGAGTGTTTAAAGCATCCCTTCTTTGTAGTTTTTACGGTTTATGGGGAGAAATGTTACACCCACCTTTAACACTACAGAAATATAACTTTCTGTGCGAAGTTTTTAGTGGCTGTTATATATGAATTTGCTAATGCAGAACTATAGAGACTGTAAACATATCTTCCTCATTTTGTCCTCTTGAAGGTAATATCGGAGTGGGGTTGGGGCTGCCAGATTGTCAGCCTTGGTAATGCACAGTTGAAGGACTCCTGCCGCTTTTGTTCCCTTTGGTGGTGTCTGGTTACTTTCACATCATTCCTCCCTCCATTTCCTCTCATTTTGCCCAAATGCTTAACTTTCTCCTAGTCTTAAGAAGAAGGAAGAAAGTTTGCAGCGAGGGCTAGATGTTTTTTTAATACTTTTTTTAAAAGGAAAGTTTGCACATCTTGCTTCTGCTGTAAGAAAGACAACGGCAGAGGAACTGGTGATGATTTGTTTCCACATTTTTCTCACAGTTCATATATTTCAAGAAGCAGTTTGTGCTAGTTGTTCAAAATAGTTTATCCAAAATAGTTTTGGCTAAATTTAGATTGTCTGGCTTAATAAATCAAAAAGTAATCCTGAGAAGTTTGATTACATGCTTACAGGGTTCACTTTGTTATTTTTTGGGATAATGGTAATTATTGTGTCTACCTTATTTAAATGTATATAATTAGGTGTTAATTTGTTTCCCACTCATAATCCATTTTATATTAGACTTTTATGTTTTACCTTATGAATGTGTTAGTGATCTTTTTTAAAAAAAATTCTATAGATGGCAACATAATTACCATTTTACATGTGTGTGTGTGTGCGTGTGTGTGTTTGTCACTGGAGGGTACAATTCCATGTTTATGATAATTTTTTCACTCTAGTATTCAATGTATCAGTAACTAAAATGAGAAAGAAGAGAACCCAGTGGGTAAGATATAATTGAGAAAATAATGAAACCAGATGAAATATTGTTAGATGTTAAGTAGATAATTTAATTTTTATGCAATATTTACACATTTGATTCAGATACATACCTTAATCAAATTTTTAAAAATGTGTCTGGTGATTAAATCTTTTGAAATTAAGTTTGATCACTCGTTTCTAACTCATATCTCCTATAGGATGATGCATAGAAGATAAGCATTGCTTTTATTCCAGCTGTCTGATTGTATGCCATCAAGTCAATGTCAACTTTTAATGACTACATAGATTTTCTCCTGGACAATCTGTTCTCCACTTGGTCCACCAGAACTTTCAACAGTGCACCCATTGTGGCTATAGTTCAGTCCATCCATCTTGCTACCGATCACTCTTTTCCTCTTCCCTTGCACCTTTCCCAGTGCACAGAAATCCAAAAGAACTACTTTAGACATTAGACTGGAAAAATGGAAATGCCAACCAATTGCAGGCATATAGTTCAGAAGCCCAAGTATGTGATTTAGAAACACTACATATGCTTAGATAAGCTTAAGGTGAACTCAAAGCTGTGATCAAAAGGCTGCAAAGTAGGGCCGACCCATACCTTATATGCCAGAGAATTTGTGTGATGAACTGTCATCTTGAAATGTTTAAGGAAGTACATCTTTTTTTCCCTTAGTACTCTAGAGCAGAGGTCCCCAACCTTTCCCGTTTGGCGGCCCGGAGTGAAAGGGAGGAGCAAGAAAATTTATGCCCACGCGTGCACATGCACAAACAGGCTTCTTACAGCCCAGTGGTGCTAGCACCCGCACCCGCACACATACACAAACAGAACTGCATGCACCCATGGCACACTAGTGCCTGTGTGATGCTGACGGGGGTGCTAGCCTCCTACGCAATGCTGGTGGTGATGCTAGTGCCCCCTGCACATGCGCAAACGGGGCCACTAGCACCCTTGCGGCGACTAGCATCCTTGTGGCGTCGCTAAAGCGTACTCACCAGCCATTCCCACAGCCCGGTGGCCACTAGACCACAGACTAGTACCCCATAGGTTGGGAAACCCTGCTCTAGAGGCTTATATTACATGTTAATCTGCCATCTTCAGTTCATAGAGAACATTATTCTTAAACAGATATTATTAGTGTTTACATCTTACAGTACTTGAAATAACAATATTTCAAAACATTGGGAGAAAGCAAGACTTTAGTTTGTCTAAAAGTAGCTTTGCTATTTTTTTTTAATAATTATTGGTTTACAAAACTATGTTTTATATTTTTTAGATAAGCAAAGGCAAAATTGGTTTTGGTTAAACCTTGACAATATTAATATAATTATACTGATAGTCCTCATTTATTGACTGCTTTGGACAATGCCCATTCAGTTACAGCAGTAATGAAAAAGTAACTTTGTGACCAAAGCCCACATTCTTGTCCTCCTCGGCATCTCTCTTTCAATCATGTGTTTCCTATTATAGTCAGTTAGTACATATTACCTTGTGCCTGAACCATTGTGTGCCTGCTTACTCTCTTGTAATCCCTTCCTCTGCAATGAATGTAAATAGAAGCATCAATTATCTTCTTGCTAATTATCCTAGCACTGGGCAAGCATTCCGAAGGTTGAGGAAGTGAGGTTAAAGTAGCTTCCTCATAAATTAAGTTCTGGAAACCTTTCTTACTGTTTAGGCTCACCTAGCCATTTGGGGTCATATCCTTCTGACAAACCAAAGGAAAGCTTAAGTAAAATCGAAAGCATAGTTGTCATATGATTTTCATTTACCGTGACTTTGTGCCCGCCCACCCACAACAGTTTACAGGGTTTCCCAGGGCAGACGCTCTGGAGGCGAGGGCAGTGCTAGCAGAACACGCCTTCAGGCAAGGAGAAGGGTGGCGTGGACAGGCGGGGGCAGCTGAAGGACTGGGTGGCACAAGTGTCTGGCAGGCAGAGGAAGGCGGCAGGGGAGGCTTGTGCCGCCTGGTCCTTTGACTACCCCTGCCTGTCCGCACCGCTCTTCTCCTTGCTTGAAGGTGCTTTCCGCCAGCACTACCCTCACCTCGTGAGTGTCTGCGCTGGGAAGCCCTGTAAGCCATTGCAGCTGTGGGTAAGCAGACGGTGGGAGGGTGCAGGTGAACGGCTTTGGCGGGTGTCTGGCTGGCGGTGGGAAGCGACAGGAGGCTTGTACCACCCAGTAACGGCACAAGCCATGGGAGAGTTGAAGGAAGAGAAGGAGGCAGGTGATCTGCAGGGCAAAGCAGGGGCGGCCAGGACCGAAGAAAGCCCCTCCATCAGCAGACGCAGCTGTTGCACAGTGGTGGAGGATTTTTTCGCCTAGCTCCAAAATACTGGAGGGAGAGCTGGTAAGGTGACCATGCCTCCCTCGCCCATCCTCCATAGCATGGCAGTCCAGCTCGGGAAGGGAGTGAAAGGGAAGAGGCAGGTAGGCAGTTGGGTCATTGAATGGACAGGAGGAGGTCGCCAAGCGGGGAGCGGCCTGCCTGCAGGGGCCCTGAGGTAAGTGGGTGCAGGACACGTGGAGCAGCTCCACTCCCCCACACCTGCTTCACCTCACCTTGTGGCAGCAGAACCGGTGCGACATGCATTGTCCTGCCCCATTGCTGCAGCAAGCAACCAGACGGTAGGACGGAGTGGGCAGGCTTTTAACTAGGGCTTATTTTTGGGGTAGGACTTACATTAGGTGCATGCCCAAAAATCAGGCAAGGGTTTATTTTCTGGGTGGGTCTTATTTTCAGAGAAACACAATAGTGACTGCTTTGCTTAGTGACCAAGTCACTAGCACCAATTGCAGTCCCTAAATAAGGACTATCTGCACTTCAGTTGCTCTAATAAAGTTCCTCCAATAACTCTTCTTTAAATTATGATTTTTGTAGAATGGCCAACAAATTATGGATGAGCCTATGTGCGAAGAAGAACTAAATCTACAAACAGTAAGTAGAATATGAAGATTCATACTTTATTTAGATAATTTCAATCCATGAGTGAAAGGGACTTGTAAGATTTAAAAATAAAGGTTCTTATATGAACTATTTAGTAACACATATGCAGAATTTCAGTAAAATTTATTAGTTCAATTCCTAGTAAGACAAATGCATTGATATACTAAGCCTGATGTAAAACTTTCTATAATTGTTCCACATTTTAACTAAAAGTATTATCACTGAGTTTGTATCTTATGATATACAGTATGACTGTATTTTATGATTGTAATCATGATTTATCACTTGTTGCTTGTATGTACACAGAGCTTATGCACCAGAGACAAATTCCTTGTGTGTCCAATCACACTCAGCCAATACAGAATTTTATTCTGTTCAGTTCTGTTTTGTTCCATCCTAAAGTATTGATATGTTGGATGCCTCAGGGAATATTTAGCCTCAGGCTGTGATCATCTTGCTCTTGGAGATGCAATTAAGAAATTTCAATATTAACTCATATAACCTCGAGCTATCTTCTATTATCATGTCTTGGGCTGAAATCAACAGCATTGCTAGTATAATTTTGGATCAGTTGTTGTGAACATACAATGTTCTTCTTGGCAGTATTCTTGGTGTTTAGAATTGTGGGCTTTTGAGGCATTGGAAGTTTTCCAATAAAATGGTGTGTTGTTGATATGTATTACCTGTGAACATCCATATTTGTTATTTTTGACCAAGGAACAATAAGACTTTCTGCTACTGTAGTCAATTTTTTCAGAATTGTTTTACTTAACATAATTTTCCAGGTTCTTTCTTCCCTTTTTATTATCATGATTATTAATTTTAAATTTGCTTTTTAATACAGTTGCTTATACTTGTACTTTTATAAATTAGTTTGTTATAAAACTTTTGAATGTTTTGCACACCTCCATAAAACATATTTTTTAATGCAATACAGCTCCTGTGCTGTAACTATTTTTTAAGGAATATATAATTGTTATTAAAATCCTCTCTTTTTGGTATGCATCATGCAATTATCCAATAAGTCTACACTGTTCTATTTTTCCATATTTTCTCACCCTGAAAATCCTTAAAGATGGTTCATTTTTGTACAAGTAGTCCTCAACTTACAACCACAATTGAGCCCAAAATTTCTGTTGCTGTGAGTTTTGCCCCATTTTATGACCTTTCTTGCCACAGTTGTTAAGTGAATCGCAATAGTTGTTCAGCTAGTAACACGGTTGTTAAGTGAATTTGGCTTCCCCATTGACTTTGCTTGTTAGAAGGTTGCAAAAGCTGATCATATGACCTGGGACACTGTAACTGTCATAAATATGAACCAGTTGCCAAGCACCCAAATTTTGGTCATGTGACCATGGGGATGCTGCAATGATCATATAAGTGTGAAAAATGGACAGTGCTGTTGTAACTTTGAACCATCATTAAATCAATGGTTGTAAGTTAAAGATTATCTGTACTGAGCTTAGTATTTCTGATCTTCCTGGTACTTCTAATAAGACCCACTACATTCCCACTTCTCCAGTGTATAACATATCAATATAAACTTATCAATTCTTTGTTGAGTTGTACCTAATTTTTGGTTAGTATAGTATCTTTTCCTCAGTGATCAGCAAGTCGTTTCTAGTCAGCTTATAAATTATGTCAGCCATTCTCTGAACATGAAAACCTTATTTATTAAATTTGTGTGCCATTTCATTTACATTTAATTGTAATAGACGTTGAATAGAATTAAAGCATTATTTTTGTAAGTATAAGAACAGCTATGATTTCTCTTTTGTTTAAAATATAAGATAATCTTTATTGTCATTTTACTGTATGTGAAATCTCTTACATGAAAGAGGTAATCAAGACTGGTATTCATAGTTAAAAGGTGTTTTGCTCAGCACTTCACTGATAAAAACAATAATCTGCTCTTAAAAATGGATAAATGAGTGAGATATTTGTTAAGTGAGGTTTTCCCCATTTTATGACTTTTCTTGCCACAATTGTTCAGTGAATCATTGTAGTTGCTAAGTTGGTAACATGGTTGTTAAATGAATCTGGCTTCTTCATTGACTTTGGTTGTCAGATGGTTGCAAATCTGATCACATGACCCCAAGATATTGCAACTGTCATAAATATGAATCAGTTGCTAAGCATCTGAATTGTCATGTGACCATGGGGATGTGCAATGGTCGTAAGTGTGCAAAATGGTCACAAGTCACTTTTTTCAGTGTATTTGTAACTAGTACTTAATGTTTTTTTCTTTGATCAAAGTAGTCAATTTCGCTATCTCTGCTAACTCCGTCAACTTTTACACCCATTGTGGGGATCAAAATATATCCTTCCATTTTTGTGCATAAAGCAGTCTTGCTGCCGTCAACATATATAACATTAAAGTTCCAATTTTTCCCCCAAGTCTTTTGGTATAGGTTTGTGTTAATTGCATTGTATATTGCTATTTATGAAAAATGTACTAAAATGAATTTTTTAAGTTTTTATTTTATATAGTATTTATGGGATAATGTATGTCATCCGATAATTGAGTATAAATGAATTTTTACTTCCTTAACTGCTTAGATTGGAGAACAAAAAATAATTCTTAAATTAAAGGATTATAGATTACGTTTAAAGCTTAGAATCAATTACAACTCCTTCATTAGAGAAAACAATTGTTGGAGATGCTATTAATTTGGATTCCTGCAGAGAATTGAATGTAAAGGCTTAAATAGCTGTGTCTATGTACAGTGCTGTTTGGGGAAAAAATGTACATTAATGTTATATTATATAAAAATTTTATTCATTTTGGTGTAGCTTGTTAGTCAAGTAATAGTAGTACATAGTTAATGATTATAATATTTATCAAAGATAAATGTCAACTGTTTAAAGCTAGGAATATAAAACTATTCAGTTGGTATTTCACAATGACTAAAAATGACCTGCAAATGACTAAGTTATAGTGACTAAGAATGATCTATAAATCAGGAAGATTCTGATTAGAATTTCACTCTGGCTGCAAATACTTTGGTTAATTTAAGGCAAACTATTTATTCCGCCCTGTGTTCCCCAGTGAGTGCCATAGGAAAAAAAATCATACTGGTCCTTCTTATAAAGCTACTGTAAGGTTGGGACAAAATAATGTGTGATAGGGGGAAAGGAAGACTCAGTGAAATATTTATTTTATTTTTATTTATTAGAGTTTAGCCTTTATTCCTAGGTAACTCAAGGCAGCAAGCATACATAATACTCCTTCCTCCTCCTGTTTTTTCCAACAACAACTTAGTAAAGTGGTTGGACTGAGAGAGGGACACTGGCTTAAAGTTACCTAGCTGGCTTTCATGCCTATGGGAGGACTAGAATTAAGTCTTCTGGTTTCTAGGCTAGCACCTTAATCCCTACACCAGGGGCACCCAACCTGTGGTCTGCAGCCCACTACCGAGCCGCGTGAATGGCTGGCCGGTACACACATATGTGCATGCATGCACAGCCGCGCTCACAATGTTGCAGGTGTTCATGGCCCCTCTCGTGCAAGCATCATGGGTGGTCACGGCCTCACTTGTGCGAGTGTCTGCGGGCATTCGCGGCCCAATTCGCATGAGCATCAGAGGCGTTCATGGCCCCGCTTGCGTGAGTGTCATTAGCATTCACAGCCCCATTCATGTAAGCGTCACCGTGAGCATGCAGGTGCTCGCAGTGCCACTCACATGAGCAACGGATGTTTGTGCACGCGCACATGTGCTTGCATGTGTTTATCCCCCCACACACAAAATCTTCCCTTCTTTCCCCCTTCCCCCTGCTCCAGGCCACCAACTGCGAAAGATTGGGGAACTCTGCCCTACACCAAACTATTAAATCATTAAAATATTTAATTATTAAAGATGATCACATGAAATTATTAATTAAAAATTAATGTTCAGTATCTATTTGAGGCAATTCATTATTATTATCATCTTTTTCTCTTTCTTCTTCATTAATAGCTATTGGTTATATCAAGTACTCATATATTAATTAAAAAAACATCCATTAGTGTGACAAATTTCATATTAGTTTCTCATACACTGTCCAAATCAGCTCTGTTTCCGTTAGCTCTTCCATGTAGCTCTTTCCCTTTTTATTTGTTGTTGGTTTGAACGAAAATAGATGATGTTTTAATACGAAATGTTTAATTTCTGGAACATTGCAGCACCAAGCACTTAAGCTCCTAGTCTTTTATGATAGATTACTAAGAAAAGTTAAATATCATACTTCCTTAGCCCTCATTCTGGCTATATTTATTTACCTTTTGCAAATTTTGATAATTTTCTGAACTTATTAGTATGGAGTTTGATTTTTTTTAATAGTGAAAGAGTAAATTTGACTTTTTTCCCTAGCTCTTAATAGGCAGTTATTATCCAAGCAGTCTAGAGAAAGCAAAATAATGTTAATTATTAGCATGAAGTTTATTTGAATGCCTGCTGCTTCTGATAAACTTTCTTGGATTAAACAAATACGGGATTGAAACAGTGATAAATATTTAGGTCCATCTTACATAGTGTCTAACAAAAAATCTTCCATTCTTCCTCTAACAAAAAATGAGGTAAGATATTTGGTATGGGAACAAGAATAATGCAGTATTAGATCCTAAATGTTTCCCTATAGATAGGTGGCTGGCTGCTTTCAGTTATTTGTTGTTAGTTGCGAAGTCGTGTCCGACCCATTGCAACCCCATGGACAACGTTCCTCCAGTCCTTCCTGTCCTCTACCATCTTTTTTTTTTTTTTTTATTGAAAAGTTTTAAAATACAGTTTTCCTTTAAAAAACCCCCCCTTCCCCCTCCCTCCTCCCCTCCCTACCTCCCCCCTATCTCCCCCCTCCCCCTCTCCCTCCTCCCTCCCCTGCCTCCCCCCCTACTTCCCCTCCTCCCCCCCTCCCCCCCCCCGACTTCCCAGAGCAAAATACAAGGTATATATCTAAAAAGCAATCATAAACAATCATATACTAACAATTATAAACTCTAAAATCCATCACTCTCTAGCTTATATAGAGTAAACCAATCCTTAATAATACTAAATATGTATAAAGAACTAAAATAAAAGAAAACTAGCGTCATTCCCATCTATGTTCTTCCACAATTCACTATTTCCTAAACATATTCTCATTTACACATCACAAACACCTATCCCTATTAGCCTCTCTAGCCAAAATAGGCTATAATAGATAATTCTTACACAAATTAACCCACATTAACCCACAAAACTTTCTTCCTCTTCCTCTGTAGTAAATTGTCCATTAATTCCAAATTAAAGATTCTGTTACCATACATATCATCCCAAAACTCTTAAAAACATAACTACCACTTGACTATCAGTATGTTGTGGAAGTTCCATAGATTTCTACTAGACCTATCTTCTTTTCTTTTTTGAGCGTTTTAAGGCAGCACGCGTCACCCTCTGTTCTCTAGAATCATCCAAAAGAGTTGCAGCTTGATCTCCTCCTGTAGCATTCTCGTCTATCAGTCCATCTTCATCCTCTTGATGTTCTCCTTCTCCAGATCCCTCTGCAGCTTCCAAAAGTGTTGATGGGGTTGCTTTTAAGACATTGTTGTAAAAATCATGCGCTTGCTTCACAGTACCCAAACAGTACCTTTTGCCTTCATACATGAAGCTCAACCCAGCTGGGATCTCCCATCTGAACCTTATATCCCTTTGCTTGAGCTCTTGCACAAGAAATATAAAGTCCTTCCTTCTCTTTAAAATCTTTGGAGGAATTTCTTTTAAAACCAAAACTTCTTGACCAGCAATCACAACTTTAGTATCATAGGCAGCTTGTATAACTTCATCTCTAATTTCCCTTTTTACAAAATAAACCACCACATCTCTAGGCAACTTTCTCTGTTTAGCAATCCACGAGTTCACACGAAACACTTTGTCCATGCCTTGTTTTATTTCAGATGCTGGATGGTTCAATACCACCTCAAAAGCCTCAGAAACCAGCTGCTTTAAATCTTCCTTAATATTCTCTTTTAGGCCTCTAATTCTAACAGCAAACTGCATCTGATAAAATTGGGCCAAACTCAGTTCGCTATCCATTTTGTCTTTGAAATCTTCAATTTCCAATACTTTTGCTTCTAATATAGCATTCTTTTGAATCAGTTCTGCCACTTTGTCATCCAGCACCTCCACACATTTAGCTATTTTATGCACTGAGGACAAAATGTCTACCTTCATCTCTCTAAGTTTCTGTTCCATCCTTTCTTCCATTCTCTGCTCCAATTTCTCCAATTTCTCCTCCATCTGTGCAAATTTAACACCCATTGACTCCAAAATTAACTGGGTATGTTTTTCAAGATCCTTCGATGTCACTACATCTGGAGAATGCAACGCCTGCAGTAATGATTGTTGTTGCACCGGAGAATTTCCAGCACTCCGAAAAGTTCTAGGGGGAGGTTTAGACGCCATCTTTTACTTACAATTGTGTCGCACTTTCACTTTAAGTTTTAAGCAAAGTCCATCAAGCTCGAGAGTAAAATAAAATAGTCCTTTTCATCTCTTCATCTTTCCCTCTTGTACTGCTCTGCCTGCTCTTTTCCTTTCATAGTCTCTCCTTCAAGCAGGGATGGTCGCAGACGCCTGGCTCTGCTCCATGAAGTCCGGAGCAGAGACGCTAGCCAGCTGGGAGCAGCCCAGGCTACGGGGGAGTTCGATCCTTCAGCCGCCCAAGCTCCAAGCTCAGGCGGCCCCGGAGAACTCAACCCCTACCTGGGGGCTCACCCCCTCCTCTTCTCCCGAGGAGGGATGTCCTCTACCATCTTTTGGAGTCCATTTAGGCTCATGCCTACTGCTTCAGTGACTCCATCTAGCCACCTCATTGTCTGTCGTTTCCTTCTTCTCTTGCCCTCAACCTTTCCCAGCATTAGGCTCTCTCCAGTGAGTCCTTCCTTCTCATAAGGTGGCCAAAGTATTTGAGTTTCAACTTCAGGATCTGGCCTTCTAAAGAGCAGTCAGGGTTGATCTCCTCTAGGACTGACCGGTTTGATCGCCTTGCAGTCCAAGGGACTTTCAATTATACTGGATGTTAATTCAGTCAATTCTCTTACCTCTGTGATTGAGGTGAAGGAATCCTGCCATTTTCATCAAACAGTAATTTGCTAAAGACATTAAAGCAAGAATAACAGATTTCAGGAAGGTATCTTTAACACTACTCTGGGCTAAATACAGTATTTTTAAATCATAATGGTAAATTCTCATCCTCGGTTATGGTGAATCAGTTAAGGTAGAGTCTCTTTGAAATGCTTTTTTTCATATCTGAATTGAGTTGCATCCTGTGAGATAAATCTTCAAAAGCTCCATTCTCCACTTTCCAACAATCACTTACATAAACTTACGTTAAAATTCTAATTCAGAATCGGTCTGTTTTGTCATATTCTGCTTAGAATGCAGAGGTACTTATTAACTATGTATTCATTTCAGACTGGTTTTTTCCCAAGGATACTGAAACTGTTTTGATAGGTAACTCATACTGGATACTGGATGTATTCCACATTGTTGGCGTATAATTCAGATTTAAACATCCACATATTTATATCATATTCTGTTTCCAAAATTGTATTAACAAATTTATGAATATTAAACCTAGAAAGTATGATAGTAGGGCAACTATCTGATACATTATTTTTATTTACTTTTATCCTGCCTTTATTATTTTATACTACCAACATAATGTAATCAACACCAAAAAGACACTTGTCTTAGATGGCCAATAAACATGAACAAATCATTTGTTGAATTAGTATAATTTTAAGAGCATTAAAATATATTCAATATTCTTCAAAAAATCTCTGATATTTTTGTAACACAGGGGTTCAAATGTTTATTCCACAGTTCCATTGTGGGCGTCTCCTCAGAAATTTATTTAATAGCAAAGCTGTAACATGCATTGTAATTTAACTTTTCTATAAAGTGAATTTTTAAGGATTCTTGTTCATGCTGGTATTTGTTTTTCCTGAAGTTTATTTTACAAAGTACAAATGTTTTAAAATTAAAATATACATTTTGTGACATAATTTGTAAACCTTGCTATATTTTGAATTATATTTGGTAAGTTGCTTTTCAATAAGGTTGAATACTGGGATCAATTAATTGTAATTTTTCCCAGATTTTCAAACAAACAAAAAAGTGACTTACAACTGGTCCTTGCACTTAGATTGTTGCAGCATCCACATGGTCACGTGATCAGACTTTGGGCACTTGGCATGTATAACCACATGATTATCATTTACAACCTTTCCACTGGGCTTTCCACAAAGAAAGGCAATGGAAGAAGCCAAATTCATTAAGAATCACCATGATTCGCTTAACTGCACTGATTGGTTTACCAGCTGTTGCAAAAAAGTTGTAAAATTGGACTTGACTTAGTTAACGATCATCACTTAGTGATGGAATTTTTAATCTGAACTGTGGTTGTAAGGACTACCTGTAGCTAGTATAGCATTAGATTAGAATTTTCCAAATTGTTTAAGGTGTGCCGTAAAGTAAAAATAATCTGAGTGCTGATATTTTTAGTGGTTTAATATTATTTAAAGAAATTAAAACCGCTTAGACTCCCACAGACTTTAATGTAATATGCCAAGAACATTTTAGTATAACACTGTAGGATGGAAAAGAAAATCCATTTACATCTGTGTTGAATTTATCATTTCACGGATTCAAGAAGACAACTTATCTAAATTCTGAACAACTTGCTAAAGGAATGAGAAATTTCACAGCTGTGTCTGGACTGTTTGTGATAGAACACTTCATATTTTGTCTCTAGATTTACCCTTCTCATAGACAGTTCTTGGTTTTTTTGACATTCTTATGTGGTAGTCAAGCTCAGGGGTCCCCAACCCCCGGGCTGTGGACCAGTACCGGGCTGCAGCATACAAGCAACCGGTCCGCCCAAACAAGCAAAGCCCCATCCATGGGATGCAGGCAGCACACAAAACCCTGCACCCTCCAGTCCACAGAAAAGCCTCTCTCCACAGAACCGGTCCCTGGTGCCCAAAAGGTTGGGGACCTCTGATCTAGATTCCATTCAATATCCTCATTCATTTATTTAAGCAACAACAGTGACCCAACTAGATTCAAATTTTGATATAAAATGTAATACATGGATGTAATATGCCTTATGATTCATTTATCTGACATTTCTAAATATAACAGAACATATAAGTAGAATGAATTCTGTTTAAATTTACTAGCAAAATATCCATTGTTCATCATACGCAAGACATAATGGGAGGTTTTATGAAAAACCCAAGGAAAAGTTTCTTTTATCACACATTTTGTGGTGTAGGATTGGGTGATTCAAGATTCTTTTTTTTTAAAAAAAATCTTCCAAGGATCACAAAAGTTATAGAAGTGTAATGATTTCATCTAATGACTAGGAATGAGGTTTACTTAATATTTTGGAGGAAAAAGTTCAGAGAACTCATACAATCCAGTGTGTTTAAGTGTGCAATATATGTAAAGGTAAAGGTGTCCCTGTGGATTTACTCCACTAGTCGCTGCTGACTAAAAGGGGTGGTGCTCATCTCCATTTCAAGGGCCATTGAACCAGTGCTCTCCAAAGACATTTCTGTGGTCATGTGGCCAGCATGATGTCAGTACAATATATGTGGATATATGCAAAGTTAACCACCATAGTCATGAGGATGTTTCTGGCAGGTTCCACTATTTGTTTCAGTAACTAATGTGTTAGTGTTAAGTTATTGCAGCTAATTCATGCTGATATCCTCTGCCCAGTTTCTTTTTTTTTTATTAAAAAGTTTTAACATACATTTTATCTTTAACAATCCCCCCTCCCCCTCCCACACCCATCCCTCCCTACCCCTCCCCCCCCCCGACTTCCCAGAGCTAAGTACAGGGTATAAAAACAAAAAAAAACACTCATGAACATCCAAATGCTAGCAACCATAAACTCTAAAATCTATCACTCTCTAGCTCATATAGGATAACTACAAACACTATTACTATTAACTATAAAAAAAGAAAAAAGAAAAGAAAGGAAGACTTATTCAAATGCTACATGAAACTTCTGCCCAGTTTCTGATGTTCTTAATCTAGTTTAATTGTTTACATGAATTATCTTTTCTTCTAAATATGCCACTAATCAATTTATTTAAATCAAGAATGGAAAATTTTGAAGATCCAGCCATTTTAACTCCCTAGCATCAATTTTGTCTTTGGAGGTCGATAGCCATGATTTGACTGAGCCAAATCTTATTTTCAAAAGATTATAAAAATAAACATTTTGTATATGTTGCCCTGCTTGACCTTGGAGGAGTTACTAGATACAAACATGCCTGCTTTTATTGAATAAATGTTTAAGTAAAGAGAGATATAAACACATTTCTTTGATTAGTGGAACTTAGAGGAATCTAGAAACTCTTCTTTAGTAAGTCAAACTACTTTGTGTTATATGCTCTCATTTCTCACATGCTTCATAATGGGAACTTCTGAAATTTTATGCTATGACGTGCAGTTCAGTGCAGCATTAATCATAACTGCTTGTCCGTTTTTCTTGTTGCATCAAAATTATATTCAGTGAAATCTGTTTTTGTCTTGTTCATATTCTTTTTATTATATGTGTCTTTTAAAAAAATCTTCTGAGATAAATTCCACTCGGTGCAAAATTGACTTGTTTAATTAGGGAGAAGGCAACAAGTACATTTATTAATGACTGGAAACCCTTTATGGATTTTTTGCTGGCAATGGATTTGATTTATGGATTCGATGCTTAGAAAGGAAAATATGGAAACAATGAAATTATGACATAACTTTAAAAGGGGGAGGGTTCATGTTAAATGTATAACTGCTGTAAAGGTCAAGCTGATTTTTTATATAAATTCATTTTTTCTTTCCTTCATTTACATTTTTAACATCCACTTGTACTTTTCTTTTAATTTATATTGTATGTTTTCTTTTTATTATTGTATAATATCTCCTAACATACATATTTTTAAAAATGACATGAACTCCCCTCATTACATTGAACCAATTTTATTTTATTTTCTAGGAAGAAGGCAATATTAAAGAGATTGCAATAACATATCATGTCAAAGAAGGGCATGAAAAAGCAGATCCTTCACAATTTGAACTCCTTAAAGTACTAGGCCAGGGATCTTTTGGAAAGGTAAGAGAGACTTTCGATCTTTTAAAAGCTACCATAGTATTTGCCTCAACCTATACTACAGCGTTCCGTGCGCCTTTGGCGTCTAGTCATGCCAGCCACATGACCACGGAGACGTCCTCGGACAAGCGCTGGCTCTTCGGCTTTGAAACAGCTAGAGTTGGAAACAACTAGCACGCATGTGCGGGGAAACCTTTACCTTTACTTTTACCTTTATACTAATCAGAATTCCCTAAATGAATATCTAGTTCTTAAATTCCACCTACCAAATCTTTCTTCAGGTTCTTTAATTGTCTCTTAGTTTTCTGCCCAAGCTCAGATTTGAATATCTAAGAATGATTGTTCATAAATTATGGTGAATAATCTAAACATAGTATACTTCCTCACAATTTTCCATGGTTGAATTAATATAAAACCTTGTTTCATTAATAAAACTGCAATACTTTGGATTCTGGTTCAGAGTGCTTTGACACATACAGGACCATGAATGTAGCATCTGTCTGCAACTCCTCAAAGCAACCACATCTTTTCCCAAGATCCAGCTGCCATAAGATCATGGAAAGAGATATCACTATTTTAAGAGTCACAAACAAAGTTACTTTCATTTTCTTAAATTCTTCAAAGGACTTTTTCAGAATCTATCAAAGTACTAAATAGACTAACTTTGAGGTAGGCAGGACTTTGTTTTAGATCAGAAGCATATAAAACATTTGGAGAACTTTACATTTGAATAATATTTGGTATGTGCTGATCAGCCATACTCCTCTTATTGGGAGTCAGAGGGTTTTTCATATTCTATTCTCCTGCAAGCTGCAGAGTTGAATATTAATACATTTTGCATGTGTGTACCAAATTGTTAAAAGGGCTGCTTTGTGCAGGTTGATGTAGCTGCTTTGGAATCTGCTCCCACCTGTTTTTGCAAGTGATATACATGCACAACTACGTCATTTTTCCCACTGTAGTTAAGTTAGTATACATGCATATGCACATATTGTATAGACAGCTAGGAGCAACTTCTGGTGCTGCAAATTCTTACATTTACTGTAAGGATTCAGAAGGGGGTACTTTGTAAATGCCCCATTCACTTTCACATTTTTAAAGCTTTGCAGAGTTTATATTGTTGGCCTGTTCAACTGTTTATCACAATAACATTGTTGCATTTGACATTAAAAAGGCTTTACTTGTGCTTGCTACAGGTATTTCTTGTGAAAAAAATCTCAGGACCTGATGCCAAACAGCTGTATGCAATGAAAGTACTTAAAAAAGCAACATTGAAAGGTAAGTTATGCAACCAATAGATGTTTTAAAGAAAAAGCTACTTTTTCATCATGGTTGTCACTGTGAACAGTCACTGTACAAGGGAGTTGCTAAGTGAGGATACCTGTATTCAGGCAGAAGTTAATGAAGGTTTTCATGCTGCTGCTATGCCAAATATTCAGTTGCTTAATAATTTATTTTACATACAAGTTGCTGGATTGTGGTGAGGGTAGAAATATAGTCAAATTAGTATTTCCCTGATCACCTATTTGTATTTGTAATTCAGTGCTTTTATGGAGAGGTTAGTCTAGTGATGGCCAATATTTCTGTAGAACAATCCTGAAATTATCAAAGTGATGATGATAATAATATTTCTGCCTATGCCAAAGCTTGTCTGTCTATTAGCTATCTGAAACACAGGTTGGTATTGGCAGACTTGTCTGATTTAACTATCAAGTAGCATTTGATTGAGAGCCAGTTTGGTTTATGGGTAAGACATCAGGCTAGAAACTGGAAGATTGTGACTTCTAGTCCCACCTTAGGCACAAAATCAGCTGAGTGACCTTGGGGTTATCATTTTTTTTCTCAGTCCTAAGAAAGAGGCAGTGCCTAACCACTTCTGAAAAAACTTGCCAAGGAAACTGCAGGGACTTGTCCAAGCAGTTTCTAGGAATCGGACTCATTTGAGTAGAAGGAAAAAATGGTATTTGGCTACCTAACTGCATTTACTACATTTTACATGACATACGTTCTGGAAAACATTTAGGCTGAGATAACTAGATATTCCAAAACAAAAAGTCTAAATTCACTTTGTAGCTATTAATTTGAACAAAATGTTTTATAGTTCGTGATCGTGTTCGGACAAAAATGGAACGTGACATCTTAGTAGAAGTTAACCATCCCTTTATTGTCAAGTTACATTATGGTAAGTTTAATAAATTTTGCAAATCAATGCCATATGATTAGAATATCTGTGTGAGCCCTTTGTGTTAGGCTAGGTCACAGGTCTGCAACCCGCGGCTCCGGAGCCGCATGCGGCTCTTTCAGCTGTCTCCTGCGGCTCCTGGTCCTCTGCCATGTGAAGTCCAAAAAAAAAAAAGTGGGACTAGAAAAGTTCAACCAATGAATTCAAATATGCAGGGTAGGTGCATATCTCGCCTTGGCTCTACTCTTCAGTCAAACCCTGTTCTGTGCATGTACGCATGTACACGCATGCACACATATTTTTTGCGGCTCCCAGTTTTTCCTTTTGTGAGGGAACCGGTTCCGAGTGGCTCTTTCACTGTTTGAGGTTGCTGACCCCTGGGCTAGGTAAAAAAATCCAGATACCTCAGATTCCAAGACTGCTAGCTTATTGTTGGGAGAGTATAACAACAGAATTTTGAAGCCCAAAATCAAGGTGGGGTTACCGTATATACTTGAGTATAAGCCGACTCGAGTATAAGCCGAGACCCCCAATTTCACCCCCAAAAACTGGAAAAAGTTATTGACTCGAGTATAAGCCGATCCGCCGTTCTGCAAGCCTCTGCCGCCAGCAGAGGCTCGATCCGCCATTTTGCAAGCCTGAATACACAGGAATACCCTGTGTGGCCGCGGCTCTCGGGGAAGCCCTGGCTGTCCGCTTCCTCGCTCCACGCTGCCATTCAGGGCCCGCGCGTTCCCCGGGCAAATCGCGGCGCCCAGCAGGCGAGGAAACACGCCCGCTCCAGTCGCCCCCCCTTCCCTCAGGAGACGCGAAGCAAGTGACCGCCCAGAGCTTACCGAGGACTTGCGCGCGGCCGAGGCTTCGGTGCTTCCAGGATCGCGCGCACCTCTCCCAAGCCGCCGCCGTCCGGAGACCTGCCGAAGTTTGGGGAGGTTTGGGGAGGTGCGCGCGCACCTCCCCAAACCTCCCCAAACCTCGGCAGGTCTCCGTTCCTCCTGCCGACCTTTGGGGAGCTTTGGGCGCCTCCCCAAACCTCCCCAAACCTCGGCAGGTCTCCGTTCCTCCTGCCGACCTTTGGGGAGGTTTGGGCGCCTCCCCAAACCTCCCCAAACCTCGGCAGGTCTCCGTTCCTCCTGCCGACCTTTGGGGAGGTTTGGGCGCCTCCCCAAACCTCCCCAAACCTCGGCAGGTCTCCGTTCCTCCGCGCAGACCTGCCGACGTTTGGGGAGGTTTGGGCGCCTCCCCAAACCTCCCCAAACCTCGGCAGGTCTCCGTTCCTCCTGCCGACCTTTGGGGAGGTTTGGGCGCCTCCCCAAACCTCCCCAAACCTCGGCAGGTCTCCGTTCCTCCTGCCGACCTTTGGGGAGGTTTGGGCGCCTCCCCAAACCTCCCCAAACCTCGGCAGGTCTCCGTTCCTCCTGCCGACCTTTGGGGAGGTTTGGGCGCCTCCCCAAACCTCCCCAAACCTCGGCAGGTCTCCGTTCCTCCTGCCGACCTTTGGGGAGGTTTGGGCGCCTCCCCAAACCTCCCCAAACCTCGGCAGGTCTCCGTTCCTCCTGCCGACCTTTGGGGAGGTTTGGGCGCCTCCCCAAACCTCGGCAGGTCTCCGTTCCTCCGCGCAGACCTGCCGACCTTTGGGGAGGTTTGGGTGCCTCCCCAAACCTCCCCAAACCTCGGCAGGTCTCCGTTCCTCCTGCCGACCTTTGGGAGGTTTGGGCGCCTCCCCAAACCTCCCCAAACCTCGGCAGGTCTCCGTTCCTCCTGCCGACCTTTGGGGAGGTTTGGGCGCCTCCCCAAACCTCCCCAAACCTCGGCAGGTCTCCGTTCCTCCTGCCGACCTTTGGGGAGGTTTGGGGAGGCGCCCAAACCTCCCCAAACGTCGGCAGGAGGAACGGAGACCTGCCGAGGTTTGGGGAGGTTTGGGGAGGCGCCCAAACCTCCCCAAACGTCGGCAGGTCTGCGCGGAGGAACGGAGACCTGCCGAGGTTTGGGGAGGCGCCCAAACCTCCCCAAAGGTCGGCAGGAGGAACGGAGACCTGCCAAGGTTTGGGGAGGTTTGGGGAGGCGCCCAAACCTCCCCAAAGGTCGGCAGGAGGAACGGAGACCTGCCGAGGTTTGGGGAGGTTTGGGGAGGCGCCCAAACCTCCCCAAACGTCGGCAGGTATGCGCGGAGGAACGGAGACCTGCCGAGGTTTGGGGAGGCGCCCAAACCTCCCCAAAGGTTGGCAGGAGGAACGGAGACCTGCCGAGGTTTGGGGAGGTTTGGGGAGGCGCCCAAACCTCCCCAAAGGTCGGCAGGAGGAACGGAGACCTGGGGAGGTTTGGGGAGGCGCCCAAACCTCCCCAAAGGTCGGCAGGAGGAACGGAGACCTGCCGAGGTTTGGGGAGGTTTGGGGAGGCGCCCAAACCTCCCCAAAGGTCGGCAGGAGGAACGGAGACCTGCCGAGGTTTGGGGAGGTTTGGCGAGGCGCCCAAACCTCCCCAAACGTCGGCAGGTCTGCGCGGAGGAACGGAGACCTGCCGAGGTTTGGGGAGGTTTGGGGAGGCGCCCAAACCTCCCCAAACGTCGGCAGGAGGAACGGAGACCTGCCGAGGTTTGGGGAGGTTTGGGGAGGCGCCCAAACCTCCCCAAAGGTCGGCAGGTCTGCGCGGAGGAACGGAGACCTGCCGAGGTTTGGGGAGGCGCCCAAACCTCCCCAAAGGTCGGCAGGTCTGCGCGGAGGAACGGAGACCTGCCGAGGTTTGGGGAGGTTTGGGGAGGCGCCCAAACCTCCCCAAACGTCGGCAGGTCTCCGTTCCTCCGCGCCCTGCCTGCCTGCTTCTTTCCGCTGCGGAAAGAAGCAGGCAGGCAAGGCGCGGAGGTCCGGAGACCTGCCGACGTTTGGGGAGGTTTGGGGAGGTGCGCGCGCACCTCCCCAAACCTCCCCAAACTTCGGCAGGTCTCCGGATGGCGGTGGCTTGGGAGAGGTGCGCGCGATCCCGGAAGCACCAAAGCCTCGGCCGCGCACAAGTCCTCGGTAAGTTTTTTTGTTGACTGGAGTATAAGCCGAAGTGGAATTTTTCAGCCCAAAAAGTGGGCTGAAAAATTCGGCTTATACTCAAGTATATACGGTACTTTAAGTTTCATTTTTATTCTTCAATTTTTGGACTGTGTAACACATTGCCAAGTTCATCCTTAATTATCCTTAATTTCAGTGAAGATTCTTATTTAACAATGCTGTGCTATGTATCTGAAGGACTTTAGCCAAATTTGAACCTACCAGCCAAATTAAGCTGGGATGAGATGCATAGATTTACTATCAAAGTCCTGGTTCAAGAAATCCAGCATCCTTCTTTCTGACGGGCAAAGCAGAGCTTTCCTACAGTGATCCTCTGAGGCATTGTGTGCAAACTTTTATGAAACTGACAATATATTACAACGTATAGCTTAATTTAGAGCCAATATCTGGTTAAGGCTTCAGGCTAGAAATCCAGAGACTATGAATTCTAATACCAATTTAGGCATGAAGCAGCTGAGTGATCATGAGCCAGTCACTCTCTCTCTGCCCTTCCTCTCAGGAGCAAGTGAATAGCAAACCATTTCTATCAATCTTGCCAAGAAAACTACAAGGACTTGTCCAGGCAGTGGGCAGGAGTCAAAAACTGACTCGAATAAATATCTTAGTTTAAATAGATTCTGAAAGATATGATATCGAGCCTCACTGGAATATTTTCTCTTATTTTTCAAGCATGGTAAAATATAGTATTATTACATTCATACAAATAACCATGCAGACAATATGACAATAAAAAAGTAGCATTAATACTACCTGGTATATGGTGATAATCAAAGATTGCCCCAACGTTTTCCATTTACATGGAGGTTGGTATATAACGTTCTGCTATATCCAAGGTCTTTTATGCCATCCCAATTCTGCACAATAGTATCAATTCATAAAACCGTGAAACAATAGGCTCATAATGTAGAGCAATATTGCTGTTCTTGCCAAGAACAGACCAATGTATTTCTTGCGAAGATTAAATAATCAAATGCTGTATATATATTTTCCACCAGACATCATTTGTTTCATAGAAGCATTTCTCTTTTATAAACATTCTTACTGAGATTCAGGAACCTAGCTTGAAGACATTTTAATGAGGAAGAGCTCCTGTATTGTCTCTTAGGATACACTAAATTCTACAATAAATGTTTTAGCATTAACAGGCAATGATTGTACATTTTTAGTGAATTTGAGCTTTGGGCATTGTTTTATTGATTATTTGAAAATCATAGCCCATGGAAAATGCTGGAATTTAGCCGTTTTATTTTAATACTTCCAAAAAAAAGTTAATGACCAAGCATGTTGAAATAGCAATGTTGTAATATGAATACTTCACATGACAAAAGATTCCCTCCAAGCTAGCTCTAACAGCCATTATGCTTTTTACAGCCTTTTTTAATGCGGGATTGTGAAGCCCCTTAGGCAGGCAATAATAGTTCAGCCGTCTCTAGTAGGGTAATTTTCAGGAAGGATTGAGAGGATGGTAGCAGCATCAGTAGATGCAATTAGTTACTTACTGCAGCACAGTAGCAGCTTAAACAAACAGCAGCAGTAGGCACTAAAAAGTGATGGATGCTAGCATGGGCATGGTTATCTAGTTATAGCCTATGGAGTATAACATAAATAATTAAATAGTTCCTTTCCATGGTTAGAGATACTGTATTGATTTTACTGAAATCAATTGTTTACTTTTCCCTCAGCTTTTCAAACAGAAGGGAAGCTATATCTTATTTTAGACTTTCTCAGGGGAGGCGATTTGTTTACACGCTTATCCAAAGAGGTAAGCAAGGTTTATATTATAATTACGACAAGAGCTTTTTAATAGAACTTTTAAAAATGTGCTTTACTATGTAGGAATATTTTCCACATTTCTTAATTTTTGCATTTATCATATAGCATTTCTTCTACATTTTCTATACTTTGAAATAATTCTAAGAGTTAATTATGATTATATATTAGTATGAATTTTAGATGCTTTGTGTTAATACTTATTTACTAATGACAGTGGCTTTTATAAAATGAATATCTGTATGCTACTTTTAATTATATATGTTACACTTTAAATTGAGAAATAAACATTCTTACTACCTGTCAGATCTGCCCCAATCCAGTCCCTTAGGGAAGAAAGACCCTCGACTTCATTAGATTGAAGCAAAAAGTTGTTTTACTAAGGAAAATGGTTGCACTAAAGTCAGGCTAGCTCTAAGGTTTTCCTGCACAAAAAAGATACAGAAAAGGTTCCCTTCTTCCCTCCCCCCATGACCAGTCCGTGCCTCGTCAATCAGAGTTTGCCAAGATGTTATGAGCACTGAGATGTTGTGGGCAATTCACATTCCTTTTTCAGGGTGCATGGCCTTGGTGCCTCTGGTACAAACTGGTTCTGGAGCTTCTCTGGTCTTCATTGCACGTCATTCCCCACTCTCTATTTCCCATCATGTATGTACAATCATATTTGTCCATCCCCCCCTTCCAGCCTTTGATGGTAGGAACTGGTAGGACCTGACATTCTGCCCCGCTGGACAGGGATATTAGTCTTGCAAAGGAAGAGAAGAGGGGAGGAAGGGACACAGAATGTTTCATCATTAGTAGTTGGTTCAATGGGGTTTATTTTTAGGTAATATACATGGAACTTCCTAAGCAGCTTGGAGGCTTTAATATGTTTGGAATCAACCCACTGAGTCTCTGAAGGAGGAAAATCTTTCCATGCCACCAGATTATGGGTTTTTCCCTGATGTACACGAGAATTCAAAACGTTTCTGACTTCAAAGTGTTGCTCTCCCTCAATCATAATAGGATCGGAAAGTAGCTGTGACTTTGGACGCAGGGAAGAAGTGACTTCCAGACTGCAATGAAATATGGGATGTATGCATTTGAGCGTTTTTGGTAGTTCCACAGTCAATGGGTTAATAATTCTTTCTATGGAGAAAGGTCCAATATATTTTGGTCCCAATTTTTTGGATGGTTGCCTAGACTGGAGGAATTTAGTAGACAGATAGACCTTATCTCCTGATTTAAAGTTCTTAGGCTTTGTGCACTTTTTATCAGCTTGCCTTTTGAATGCTTCTCTGGCTTCCTCCAAAACCTTTCTCACTACTGGTCAGGTGGTTTGTAATTGGGTCACCCATTCCTGGAGTAATGCTATTGATAGGATGGCCTGAAGCAATTTGGGGATAGATACAAAGTCTTGTCCCATGGCCACTTTAAATGGGGTGAACCCAGTACTACTGTGTACTGAATTATTGTAAGCAACCTCTGCATAAGGGATAAGGTCTGTCCAATTGTCCTACTGGTAATTAATATAGCATCTGGGGTACTGCTCCAATACCCCATTGCTACGTTCATAGCCCCCGTTAGTAATCGGATAATGCAAGGAGCTGAGCCCCTGACTGGTCCCCAAAAGTTTTAGGAATTCCTGCCAAAACCACGAAGTGAATTAGACTTTGTGATCTGAGCTGATCTGTTCTGGAGTGCCATGTAACTAGTAAATATGCTGCATGAATAGTTTATCCAAAGTGTGAGTGGAGGGGATTTTTTTGGCAGGGAACAAAATGCACCTGTTTGGAAAATAAATCTGATATTACCCAAATTACTGTGTTCTCCAAACCTTCAGGCAGTTCTTCTATACAGTCCATTGATATCTCTTTCCGTGGAGCTTTTGGTTCTGCTACAGATTGGGAGGAGCCCAGTTTCTTCCCTTGTCTCCGTTTGGCAGAGGCACAGGCAGGACAGCTGACTATGTAGCTTTCTATGTCCTTTTTGAGGGAATGGCCACCAAAATTGTCGCTTGACTAGGTGCAGGGTGTTTACAAACCCAAAATGCCCTGCCACTTTTGAGTCGTGCCTCTGTTGTAGGACCAACAACTGATGGCTTCCTGGTACGTACAGTTTTGCCCTTACCTATGCTAGACCATTCTGCAGTGTACATTCATTCTTAAGCACCTGGTACCATTTGTCTCCCCCTAAAGCTGCTCTTATGGTTCTCTTTAGATCATCAGTTAGTTGAGCTTTCACTTTTGTGTGTGCTTGGGTGGTGACTGGGGCCACTATTTGCCTGGAGAGGATGACTTCCTTAATCACCTCTGGCTTTGAATTATTGTATTACAGCAGTCTGGATAGAGCATCTGCTAGGAAATTCTTTCCCCATGGGAAATAACATAAGATGAAGTTAAAGAGCCTTGGTGGAGCAGTAGGCTAATGCCTCCTTAAGTAACACCAGCTGCCTGCAATTAGTGCAGGTTCGCATCCCACCAGGCTCAAGGTTGACTCAGCCTTCCATCCTTCCGAGGTAGGTAAAATGAGGACCCAGATTGTTGGGGGCAATAAGCTGACTTTGTAATAATGCCGCTTGGGGCCCCCCGAAAGCCCTAATAAAGCAGGCAGATACATAGAATGAAGGCTATTGCTAAGCACATTGATTTGTGCTTAGATTGTAAGCCGCCCTGAGTCTTCGGAGAAGGGCGGGATATAAATGGGATTTTAAAAAAATAGGTTAAAGTACTGGGCCCACTGGGCCGGTTTTGGTGCTAGTCTCTGGAGGATTCTCAAGGCTTCTAAGTTCTTATGGCCAGTCCAGACTTCAAATAGGTTTTTCCCCTCTTCTAGGAAATACCTCCAAGTTAGGAATGCCCACCATATAGTAAAGGCTTCTTTCTCCCAAACTGTTGCGTTTCATTTAGTTTCTGTATATGCGCATGGCTGTAGGACCCCTTGCTCATTTTCCTGCAGAAGTACCGCGCCTACTGTGACATTGCTGGCATCCACCTGGATGACGAAGGGTGCATTGGGGTGTAGGTGTTTCAGCACTGGTCCAGCATGAACAATTGTTTAAGTTTCTCCAATGCAGCTTTGCATTCCAAAGACTATATAAGCAGCTGGCTGGGCTTGGGTTTTCCTTCTCCCTTTGTCTTTAGCAAGTTGGTGATGGGGAGGGCTGTCTGGGCAAATGAGGGAATGAATTGGCAGCTGCTTTCTAATACTCCAGCACTACCCGCACTTTCTCCTGGTCCATTTCTATGCCCTTGTGGAATATTTGATATCCCAGGTGGTCAATCTTACTTTGGTGAAATTCACACTTGGAAAGTGTGGCATACAATTGGGCAACTCATAGTTTCTTGAGCACTGCCCTGACCAGTTTCACATGCTCTGTCATGGTCTTGGTGTAGATCAAAATATCATCCAGATAGACTAAGACCCCTTTATACAGGTGCTCATGTAGCATCTCATTTATTAGCTGCATGAACACAGCACAGGCACCCAACAATCTAAAAGGCATGACCTTGAACTGGAAACAGACTAAGGGGCAATTGAAAGCTGTATTTCACTCATCCCCTTCCTTGATTCTGACTTGGTAGTATGCCTCCCGCAAGTCCAATTCAGTGAAAATTTTCCCTTTTGCCAAGTGGGCCAACATGTCCTTCATCAAGGGGATGGGGTAAACATTCTCCACACAGACACCGTTTAGTCCACATATAGTTGAAGGGACCTATCCTCTTCCCTGAATAGCACTGGCGTGGCCACTCTTGGTCTGACAAACTGTATGAACCCATACTTCAGGTTTTTGTCTATAAAGGTCTGTAGTTCCTCTAATTCCCCGGGGGTCATCAAATGCAGCTTAGACTTGGGCAGTTTAGCCCCCCGCAGGATTTCTATGGAACAGTCAGTTGATAGGTAAAATTGGAGTCTGTGACCCCTTCTTACTGAAAACATCCCATAGGTCCCAGTATTCTTTGGGGTTCCAAAAATTGCCATGGGATTGTTCTTTGGTTGCAGCACATCCTTCAGTGCTACCCTTGACAGCTTAGGGGTGGGTTTCTAACAATCTTTGTCCCCTCTCTTCTCACAGGTAGCCCGCTGGATCTTTAATAAGCCGTTCCTCCGGTTCACATTAGGGTTCCACTTCAAATGCCAAAATAGTCCTAATACCAGAGGCCTCTTTATGCCCGGGGCCATGTTAAAGCTTAGAGTCTTTATATGCATGCCCATCCTCATTTCTATCAGCTTGGGGACGAACATTGCCGGTATTTCCCCTCCCACTGAGCCATCCAGCTGGCAAAACTCTTATGGGCACTCTTAATTTGCCTGAGTCTCATACCCAATTTCTCAATCACGGCTGGGTTGACCAGACACCTGGTACACCCTAAATCTAGGAGGGCTACTAAATTCCCTTTGTGTCCCAAGGAAGGTACCATCAGTTCTATGAGGACAGTCACTGGGTTGACTGGGCGAGTTATCAAGAGAACATTGTCATAGTCAGAGTCGGTCTCTACTGGGCTGTCCAACAGTTCAGTCAGAATTCTCTCACCATCTTTGGAAGATAGGATGAACTCCATGACCTCCACTCCTTTTAGGACTGTTTCAACTAACGAAGTTGATTGCAGTGAAGTCAGGCTAGCTCTAAGGTTTTCCAGCATGAAAAAGATACAGAAAAGGTTCCCTTCTCTTCTCCCCTTGTGGCCATTCTATGCTTCGCCAGTCGGGGTCTCACCAAGATGTTATGAGAACACTGAGATGTTGTGGGCAATTCACATTCCTTTCTCAGGGTGCATGGCCTTGGTGCCTCTGGTACAAAATGGTTCCAGACTTCTCTGGTCTTCATCACCTGTCATTTCTCCCTTCCTATTTCCCATCATGTACACACAATCATATTGTCCATTTGTCCACCCCCCTCCAGCCGTTGATGGTAGGAACTGGCAGGACGTGACACTACCTTAGTTATAGAAATGCATGTTTTTCTTTGTAGGTCATGTTCACAGAGGATGATGTCAAATTTTATTTGGCTGAATTAGCACTCGCTTTAGACCATCTGCATAGTCTTGGGATAATATACAGAGATCTAAAACCAGAAAAGTAAGTTATTTCAAATTGGATTCAAGTAGCTGTATCCACGGAATTATGAGGCAGAAGGATACGGCAAAAAAAATGTCATAAGTCTCTGCTTTTTTCCTATGTATATTGTAATGTCAATGGAAATACTAGAGAGGAATAATGTATAGCACAACACTGCTTTCATCTTTCTTATAAAAGAAACAAACACTTGCAAATGCCCATGGCTAAATTTATACATTTGATAAATTTTATTTATTGTAGAGGCTTATAGATGACTCCTATCAATAGAGGTGTGATGACTCAGCGGTTAAAGACACTGAGCTTATAAGCTGAAAAGCTGACAGCCCAGGTTCAATACCTGAGCACCACACAATGGGGTGAGCTCCCATTACTTGCCCCAGCTCCTGCCAATCTAGCAGTTTGAGAACATGCAAATACAAGTAGATAAATAGCTACCGCTTTAGTGGGAAGGTAACAGCATTCCGTGCGCCTTGGTGTATGGTCATGTTGGCTCCATGACCACGGAGGTTCTTCAGACAATGCTGGCTTCCTTGGTTAAGAGACAGAGATGAGCACCACTCCCTAGAGTCAGACACAACTGGACTGGGGAAACCTTTACCTGTATCAATAACGGAGTAACCCTGAAATGATATTCTATAGCTTTCTTTAATCATTGTCAATAAAATTTATATAACCAATTTAAAACTTCGTTTTATTTATAGCATACTTCTTGATGAAGAAGGACATATTAAATTAACAGGTATGTAAGGCAAAATTTACTTTCTATGAATGATTTGTAGGCACCTTGCTTTTGGTGTGACAAAACAGAACGATTGCAAAATACATGCACTTAAAAATAGCCCACTTAAAAACTACACATTTTTCTGGTTAGAAATATTACTAAATGTACTTTTTTTCCTTCCAGATTTTGGCTTAAGCAAAGAATCTATTGATCATGAAAAAAAGGCATACTCCTTTTGTGGAACAGTGGAATACATGGCCCCAGAAGTAGTTAATCGGCGAGGTCATACACAGAGTGCAGACTGGTGGTCATTTGGTGTGTTAATGGTAAGTTTTAATGCATGGGATGATAAAGTCTGTGGATCCTTGATACTCACCCCCATGCTTTAGTGCACTTATCTTAGTAAGCTCTGTAAAAATAAAAAGAAGAAACTTCATTTTAATCATATGTGAGTATCAAATATAAACCCATCTAGTTAATTTATTCTGAACATAGTATGTATACCCGGGATATAAATTGGCAGGATAAATAATTGAGTTCTTTATTTCACTTGTTAGCAATTTGCAGGTCACTATAAATTTGGCACTATTTTTATTATTTCATAAGTAGCTCTAGGATAAATTAAATCCTGTCAATATACATTCTATGGGATTGAATCAGGACAAATGGAAATAATTTATACTTAAACAGAATTATACTATAAAAAATAGTATACCTTGAAAATAGTATAAACCTTGAAATTTTAAAAATGTGGTAATGCAATATTTTCACTGTAGATTTGCTTAAATAACAAATGTATGTAGATTTTGAACTTCTGTGTTTAAAGTACAAGCTGTTAACAAGGTCAGTATTACTTATGTATTACAGAAAAAAAGAAGTGTTAGCTTTTACAAGAAACATAATTATGCAGTTTTTGAAAGAAGGGATTTTAACATGTTTCTAATCTGAGTAGAATGTTATATCTTAGTGTATTTCTTCACAAGTATATTAAAAGCTATGATGATTAGCATGGAGTAAGTATTTTGCAACAAAATTAAATGGTCCAAGTACAGGATTTTTTAAACTTCTCAGAGAAATAATCTCAAATATCCAACTATATGAATGTTTAGTTTTTATTAGTCAGTATACCTCCTAGATTTAAAATACTTTGAGATATCATCTCGTATTATATTAAGTTATAATGTTTTAAAGAACTTTCTAGACAAGAAAAAAGAATAATTTCAATTTCCAAAAAATTAGTAGCCAAATTAATTTTGTCTAATTTTGGTATGTATATATTCATTCATAAACCATTTTATTAAATATTTAAATTTCTTAAAGTGTAAAAGCAGAAAAGAAAAAAATAAATATGTTTTGGAATTATTTCATTAAAATAGAAACATGCCAAATGATTTTGAATTACAAACATCTTAACTTTCAAGGCACATTTTAGCCTCACCATATGTGTTCTTACATTAGAAGTTTTTCTACATATCTTTTAGTATAATTGATGAAAGTTTTATTCTTTCAGTTTGAAATGCTCACTGGTACTTTACCTTTCCAAGGGAAAGACAGAAAAGAAACCATGACTATGATTCTCAAGTGAGTACACTCTTATTTATATATGTTTCAGATATTCTACTGGGTTTGCCCTCTGGCTTGTAATATTTAATGACCATTCTTCCCTTTCTTTTGAAAGATACTAATATATACATATTTGAGATGTCCTGATTTCTCCATCAGAAGTGTAAAGACATTTAATCCAATGTTTTATAATTTGGCATACAGTAACTATTAGTTCTTTTGACTCACCAAATGTCTCATGTATCATATCTCTTGTTCATGTTATTTTCAAAACAGTGTTGGTGTAATCCAACCTTGAAGAGTTTTCTCACATATTAAGTTTGTTAACACTGAATAAGTGAGAAATACGTTTTTTCATTGCTTATTTCTACAATTTCTCCTGATTCTTGCATACCAACTTAATTCTAATATATACCTGGTCATTTGAAAAATCTATATTTGACTGATATTTTTGCTTCATTTTTGGTAAGTTATATACACGATCTTGTCAGACTTTGACTCTTGATGAATGCCTGGCAATTTTTTTCGAAGTGCCTGCATGGTAGGCAAGATATAGTAGTACTATTCTCAAGTGGACAAGATCATGGGGAAACTAAGTGCCGCCACATGTTTGTTGGACCCGTGTCCCTCCTGGCTAGTCTATGCATCCCGGGAGGTTACACGAGGCTGGCTCCTAGCAGTTATCAATGCCTCACTGAGTGAGGGGTACTTCCTGCCGCCTTGAAAGAGGCGGTGGTAAGGCCCCTCCTCAAGAAACCGGCACTGGACCCAGCTGTTTTAAACAACTTCCGTCCTGTCTCCAACCTTCGCTTCCTTGCGAAGGTCGTTGAGAGCGTGGTGGCACGACAGCTCCCTTTGAACCTGGAGGAAGCCGAATATCTAGATCCGTACCAATCGGGTTTCAGACCCGGGCACAGCACGGAGACGGCATTGGTCGCACTGGTGAATGATCTCTGGCGGGCCCGAGATAGAGGTTATTCCTCTGTCCTCGTCCTATTAGATCTATCAGCGGCTTTTGATACCATCAACCATGGTATCTTACTGCGTCGTCTTGAGGGGCTGGGAGTGGGAGGCACCGTTCTGCGGTGGTTCTCCTCCTACCTCTCGGACCGTTCGCAGACGGTGTTGGCAGGAGGGCAGAGGTCAAGCCCTAGGCCTCTTAGTTGTGGAGTGCCTCAGGGTTCGGTGCTCTCGCCCCTCCTGTTCAACATCTATATGAAGCCGCTGGGAGAGATCATCCGTAGCTTCGGGGTGAAATATCATCAATATGCTGATGATACCCAGCTATTCATCTCCACCCCGAACCAACCCAGTGATGCCCTCGATGTGATGTCCCGTTGCCTGGAAGCGGTACAGATTTGGATGGGAGAAAACAGGCTTCGACTCAACCCGGCCAAGACTGAGTGGCTGTACATACCGTCATCTCGTTTAGTCCAAGAGATTCCATCTCTGACTATAGGAGGAGAGATGTTACCTCCCATTGATAGAGCACGCAATCTGGGCGTCCTCCTAGACTCACGAATCAGTTTTGAAGATCATATTGGAGTCGTGGCTAGGGGGGCATTTGCACAGATTCGTCTTATATACCAATTGCGCCCCTTTTTGGACCGAGATGCCCTACGTACAGTCACCCACGCACTCGTCACCTCCCGTATTGATTACTGTAATGCTCTCTACATGGGGCTGCCCTTGAAGACCACCCGGAGGCTTCAGCTGGTGCAGAATGCAGCTGCACGGGTTGTGATGGGAGCACCCCGATACTCCCATATTACACCCCTCCTGCGTGAGCTGCATTGGCTACCAGTTGCCCTCCGGGTGAGATTTAAAGTGCTGGTACTTACCTTTAAAGCCCTACATGGCTTAGGTCCAGGATACTTGCAGGACCATCTGCTGCCGGGAACGAATTCCCATCGTCCAGTACGCTCACACAGGGAAGGCCTCCTCAGGGTACCGTCAGCTAGGCAATGTCGGCTGGCGACCCCCAAGGGGAGGGCCTTCTCTGTGGGAGCGCCAGCCCTATGGAATCAGCTCCCCCCTGAGCTTCGGATGGCCCAAAACCTCCAATCCTTTCGCCGCGGCCTCAAAACACTCCTGTTCCACCAGGCTGACCTGGACTGACAGGCATTTTAATTAATTTATATTTAGAATTTTTAATTTATTTTTAATTCTTTAATTTTAATTTATTGCACAGATGATTTCAATTTTATTTTTATCTTGATTTCTGTACTTATATGTTTTGTTGTTAGCCGCCCTGAGTCCTTCAGGAGATAGGGCGGGATATAAATCCCATCAATAAATAAATAAATAAATAAAATATTCCTTATCATACTTCATGCCATATACCAGGGGTGTTAAACTGCCGGCCCATGGGCCGGACGCATCACAACAAAACTGCACCTGATACTGCTCTGATACATCACGCGACATCATGTGACATTGCGAGTTTGACATGCCTGCCATATACAATAATAACACTTAATTCTTCAGATATTAACCCTATATTTAGGAACTTAGTAGAAGCTCACAGACAGAAAATGAAAAACTGCAGAACAGATAAATCAGGCTCTATACAGTATATATTTACACTCCAGAGTTTAAATCTAGGTCCTTTCCTCCTAGCCTTTAAAATTAGGAGTAATTTGGCTATTCTTTTCTAGACCTTGAGTTATTTTCTCAATATTTACATAACAATTTTGTTGCCCTGAGAACTGCTACTTCCACCTCATCAATGTTACATTATGTTATCTTGCAGAAAAATATATTTTCATTATTCTTTAGTTAAATTTAAACCCATTAGAGCTTTGATCAGGATAATATACTTTTCTATTTCCCTGCCTCTTTTTAATAGTAATTTTACCTTTTAACTGACACTTTACATCATTTTACAATATTAGCTCAACCTCTGAAACATGGTTCTTGGATCAGATACTTGGTTTGTCCCATTGCTACCACCTTTAGAATTGTGAAGGCTGGGAATGTGAATTGATTTATACTTTTTTAAGAAGATGAACTGGGTTTTTGTCCCAAATATGTAGTAAATGTTAGACTGAATGCTATTACAAGAAGTACAGATCTGACAATGAACCACAGACCAAAGTAGTTGTATTTCACAAGGAAAATGAAGTGAGCAACTGGAAGTTATACATAAAGAAAAAGAATGTTATTTTTAACACACATTTTAGCAAGTATGGTCCAACCACAAATAAAACCGAAAACGGAGTTAAAATTAAGCAAATGCAATAAAATCAATATACTTCATGGAATATTTTAAATCACAATAAAAATAGCACACCATTATAAAATTCCACACCTATCATCCATCTTAATTCATTCATAAGATGTACAGAAAAACAATCCTACCAGCATTCTCAGCATTGGCTCACAAACACTTGCACTGCTTGCCTTTATTATATAAAAAGAATTTCAAATATTTCTTAAATGCATCCAAAGATCCATAAAGTGGAATAGGTGGGAATAATTTTTAAAATCATGTAGAAATAAGGCGCAGCAACATGCAGAAGGGAAATAGAAAAAAATCTGTCCCACTGACTATATTATCTAAACAGGATCCTACCAAGACAGGAGCTGGGACAGGTAGTGAGCAAGGCTAGCTGCAGAGCCTTAAACATTACTATGAAGAGCTTAAATTGTGCTCTCTTCTTAATATGGAGCCAGTTTAAGATCCTGCAGCAGGTGGAAATAAAGAAGAAATTAGTTCCAGAATAATGCATACTGAAACTTCTGGAATGAGGTCAGAGAGGTAGTAAAAGAGCCTGCCCATAGAATATTATAGTCTGGACAAGATACTTCCAGAGCCTGAACTTAAAAATGTCATTAACTGGAAACAGTTGAATTTGGCTGATGTTCAATAATTTTAAAAAGACTCACTCTCATAGTCTTCCCTAAAATGGCCAAAGAGATAGCATACTATCGTCAAATGGGAAGAAACTCCCCCACCTGCCTTGCCTCGTGGCGGCAGCGGCACAATTTGCCTGGCGGCCTCCTGCCCCATTGTAGCAGCTAGGTGGGACGGAATGGGCGGGTCCTAATTAGGGCTTATTTTTGGAGCAGGGCTTATATTAGGCCGACCCCTACAAATCAGGGTAGGTCTTTTTTTCAGGGTGGGGTTTATTTTTGGAGAAACACGTCACGTGGGGGAAAAAGAGATGGGGTCATGAATGAACAGGTGCTGAATGAATACAAAACTTAGCTTTTTATTTAAAAAATTGCTAAAAGTAATGTATGAAATTGTGAATGTAGTAGAAACAAGGACAGAAAAGAATGAAGTAGCGAGTGATGTACTGCAAATGTGATATAGCTGTATTTCTCGTTTTCTTATTTTGTGCCTTTAATTTCTTTGGCCAATTATTTCTTATTCCCTTTCTTTATCTGATGTTGGTTAGCCATGCTTACAAGATGAGCAGCCAGATAAATTGATTAAAATAAAGAATGATTAATGTTGCCATTTTATGACATACTATGAGGCTTTTAACAGTTTATTTCCAGACAAGAGGCAGCATCCAATATCAGAAAAGGAGAATTTTTTTTTGTCATGTTCTCCTTTTCACTCTTCAGCCTCTTTCTCCTGCCTCAATATGCATGGAAGCTGTTTGAACCATCCCCACCTGACCTGAACCTCAGATGATCATAGGCAGCAGAATAGTGAAAAATCATTCCAGTCAGTGGTACACAGTGAATATTAATACCAATTGTTTAACCTGTAGTTAAACTACAGTATCCTACAGTAATAAAATAAAACCGGTGAATGTAGATTAATACCCTTTATGTTTGTAAACTATTAATTTGTTTTCTTTTACAGAGCCAAACTTGGAATGCCCCAATTTTTAAGTCCAGAAGCTCAGAGTCTTCTTCGAATGCTTTTCAAAAGAAATCCTGCAAATAGATTAGGTACAATATTAAAGTTATCTAATTAAGATTTCAACAATAAATTAAATAATCATCTAAGGATTTTTGGTATTGTTTTTGTTAATAACCTCTAATAGGAGCAGGTCCCGATGGAGTTGAGGAAATTAAGAGGCATCCATTTTTCACTGCAATAGACTGGAATGTAAGTATATATCATGCTTACTGACTGTTCCAAGTTATGGTGGACACCCCTCCCAAAAGCTAATTATTCAGTTCTGAAGTTCTCATATCCCCACCCCCCCCACAGTCACATGTCATATTTTGAGCGCTTGGCAACCAGCCCACATTTACACTTCTTTTCACCATTTGTGGTCACATAACTGCAATTTTGAGTCATTTTTTGTCAGAAAATGTTTGTTTACAGCAAAATCCACTCAGAAGGAATAATGGATTTGCTTAGCAACCATTGTGCTTAGGGACTGCTGTAAAAGTCGTAAAAACAGATTTGGTCATGTGATAATCCACTTTATAACCATTATTACTTATAACTACCGGTAATTGCAAGCTCAATTACAATTGTAATTCAATGACTACCTTGTATATATTTGTAATATATTAAAAATTTGTTTACCTTAGAAATTGTACAGAAGAGAAATTAATCCACCATTTAAACCTGCAACTGGTAGACCTGAAGACACTTTTTATTTTGATCCTGAATTTACAGCAAAAACACCAAAAGGTAACATATATACTATATCAGGGAAGTTTTAGTATACACATATATTTCATTTTTTCTCTGGCACAAATATATTACATTTTATTTTAAAAAACTTTGCCATAGAGTTCATATGCAGTCCTTGTATATTAAAGAAAATCCCTTCCATGATTTTGTGGTAGTCTCCTTATGTTTAACTTAAATGTATCATGAGCCATCAAACTATTCTTTGTACACTACAATTTGCCCAAATTTTTGAATTTATTTTCTTGGAAATCTCATCCCTCTCTCTGTCTTGCTATTAGCCTTTCAGAAAAGCATAGTTATTCTGTCAGATATCTGACCTATCAGCCAACTAAAATTTTAATATTTTTTTATAAATATTTTATTATTTTTCTATTTTTACAATCAAGTGCTTAATAGACAACTGATGACTGAGTCCATTAGTAATTTCATGGTACTTGTAAGTTTCTTCAAACTAAATCCAATATTACACCATCCAATACATCTTCTCTTCTTCCGGTAATAGACATTTGTCCACACTAAGCAAATACAATTCTTATTGTTGTATACAGTTGTATATCAGCATTTATTACAATTTTCTAATAGTATCAGTAATATCAGTTTAGAATTTCTTTTCTAACCAAAACATATCTTAATTGCATTTGTACTCAATATCCATTTACGGTATTCAGTCCATGCCCTATTTTCCCTTTTTTCAATTTAAATTTCCCATCCATATTCAAAATATCCCAATCATTTATAATTTCAAAAAAAGTTATATTTGGGTAACCAAAAGCTTCCCTTATTCAAACTTCTTAGCATTTTCTTATTTCTCTTTTCATACCAAGATATACTTAATTTTTAACATTTTTATTACTGTTATAGCTTATCTTTTATTATGAACTGCCTTAAATATTTACAAAATTTACACTTAATCAATGTATTTTTTGCAGATTCACCTGGTATTCCACCAAGTGCTAATGCTCACCAGCTTTTCCGGGGTTTCAGTTTTGTAGCTATTGCATCAGATGATGAAAATCAAGCTATGCAGACATCTGGTGGACATTCAATTGTTCAGGTGAATGTTCTTAATGAAGAACTTTTAGATTGACTGTTATCTAGGGCAGAGGTCCCCAACCTTTTGGGTACCAGTGACCGGTTCTGTGGAGAGAGGTTTTTCCACAGACCGGAGTGGGTGTGCTTTTGTGTGCTGCCTGCATCCTGTGGATGGGGCTTTCCTTGTTTGTTCGGACCGATTGCTGGCAGGCCACGGCCTGGTACCGGTCCATGGACCGGGGACTGGGAACCCCTGATCTAGGCCAACATTCATAGCACAAAAATTATTTGCATAGTTTTGAATGCAGATGGCTACATTTAAAATGCTTATAGAAAGATGTTTCACACGTGTAAAAATTTATTTTGGAAGAGTTGTACAGCTGACTTGAATAATATAAACTAACATTGCTACACACTTAGTGAGTTTTAGCATCTTTTAGAGTTATCCCACTATCCTTATGCCTACATAATAGCAGTGAGGTGATGCTTTGCATCATTTCTACAATGGCTAAAGGATGCTATGAAGTTGCTTCTAAGTACCTAATGGGGAATTGCTTTTAGCATGTAAGTCATTCCCTTGCAAAATGAACAAAGTATCATACTACTTGTACCTTTCTTACTTTGTGCATATAGTTTATTTAAATTCATTTAAACCATTTATAAATGTTCATTATAGACATATATTTTGCCCTGCTGTTTTTAACTAAAAGATATAGCCACTTTTTGTTATGATTAAGATCAGATACTTAACATTTAACTGTTCATTATAAAATTATTATTTTATCTCCTCAGTGTATTTAAACATTATTTACTATGCGTGAACATGAGCATTCTGGCAACAAAATAAAAATTAGATTCATTTTATTTTAAATTTAGTACAAATTTACCTGTAAATATACTGCACATTTAAGATATTTTAATACAAAGAGCTAAGAGAACTCATTAATTAATAATGTTATTTTGGTAGCAGTTGCACAGGAACAGCATTCAGTTTACTGACGGATATGAAGTCCAACAAGATATAGGAGTTGGATCCTATTCCGTTTGCAAGAGATGTATACATAAAACCACAAATATGGAATATGCTGTAAAGGTAATTGCTGCCCAACTATATAAGAAATATAGCTATTAGTTGTGTTGCTGTTTGGATAGCTATGGGTTGGATTACGGAGGCTGAAAGTGTAATTGAAGTTCTGACTCTAAGAAAAATGTTAGGAGCTTACGAACTCCAGTAAATGAAAGATTTTGAGAATCAGAAATAAACATTTATAAGAATGAAATGAAGTTCTTTAATCTGTTTGTCTGTCTGTCTTAAAGTCAGTTTTGGTTTCCTGGCAACTCTCTAAAAGTCCCTGCAGTTTTCTTGACAAGTTTTCAGAAGTAGTTTGCCATTGCCTGCTTCCCAGGGGTGAGAAAGAGTGGCCCAAGGTTACCCACCTAGTTTCAAGCCTAAGGCAAGACTAGAATGGTCACCACGATGTAAAAAAGATGTCGAGACTCTAGAAAGGGTACAGAGAAGAGCAACAAAGATGATTAGGGGGCTGGAGGCTAAAACATATAGGGAACGGTTGCTGGAATTGGGTATGTGTAGTCTAATGAAGAGAAGGGTGAGGGGTGACATGATAGCAGTGTTCCAATATCTGAGGGGTTGCCACAAAGAAGAGGGAGTCAAGCTATTCTCCAAAGCACCTGAAAGCAGGACAAGAAGCAACGGATGGAAACTAGTCAAGGAGAGAAGCAACCTAGAACTAAGGAGAAGCTTCCTGACAGTTAGAACAATTAACCAGTGGAACAACCTGCCCCCAGAGGTGGTGAATGCTCCAACACTGGAGGTTTTTAAGAAGAGACTGGACAGCCATTTGCCTGAAATGGTATAAGGTTTCCTGCCTGAGCAGGGGGTTGGACTAGATGACCTCCAAGGTCCCTTCCAACTATTATTATTATTATTATTATTATTATTATTATTATTATTATTATTATTATTATTATTATTATTATTATTATTATTACTTGCAGTCCCCTGATTTTTAGCTCAGTGCCTTAACCAGTGCAGCAAACTAACTTTCTCTTTAAACTTAAAGGGAAAATACTGTTTTGAAGCTGGTTGTTCTTATAAAACATAATTTAAGGTGGGGGGGGGAGACCTAAAATGTAAATTGTTAGTACTGTATAAAATTATTGATTTATATATATTTGCTCCTCTAGATTATAGACAAAAGTAAGAGAGACCCCACAGAGGAAATAGAAATATTGCTACGATATGGACAGCACCCAAATATTATTACTCTCAAAGATGTAAGTAGGTAATATAAGCATATTCACAGTAATTAAGTATTAATATCAATGTGTTATTTGCCTTTATTAGCTATTAGATTAGAAAACTATGTAATTTTGTCCAGCATAAGTAATACATATATCCTGGGTTTTCTCTGGAGGTGTGAACTGCAAATCTTTTTTAACCCCAAATACTTTGGCAGGCGGTTTATTTAAGTTGAAAGAGGTCGCCTTCTTTCTTGGCTGACAGAAGCACAGATCAGAGAAATGATCAATCTTGGTAAATAGGCCCAGTCTTCGATGTAGAAATATGATCTTAGAATATTGATGGATTTGTAATAAAATCAATGAGGATGGCTTTCTAAGACCCTTTCGATAGACCCACAGATTTGCCAAGCATATTCTTGCTTTTTACACAAATTGCTACTCCCCAGAGGTCCCCAGGAATAGGATGTATAATCTGTACAAAGCATAAACATAAGGTTACGGAGCTGTAACCACAACAAAAGAAAAAATAACCCTAAAAATAATATAGGTAAATACAAGCAATCCCCCAGGTACAAGTGTTTATTTAGCAAATTTTCACAAAAACAAATTCACAAATTCATTCAGAAAGGGTATTTATGTTAGAAATTCAAAACTGAGAGCAAAAAGAGGCTATGAGGTCTGGGCAGAAGCCCCAGGATCGGTGCATGCAAATGCAGGGCTATGAGGGCGAGACAGAAGCCCCGGGGGGGAAAAAAGGAGGAGAGGGGAGAGGCTATAAAAGGAGAAAGTTTTGGCGGGAGAGGAAGAGGAAAAAAGGAGAAAGGAAGGAGACTGCAAAAGAGAGACAGAGAAGCACAGCCTTGAGAGGAATCAGCTGGAGGTGCATGGAAGAGAAGAGGAAGGGGGGGAGAGGATATAAAAAAGGGAAGAGAAGAGAGAATATAAAAGAATGGAAGAGGATATAAAAGAAGGGAAGAGAAGAGGATATAAAAAGGGAAGAGAGGATATAAAAGAAGGGAAGAGAAGAAGATATAAAAGAAGGAGAGCATATAAAATAGGAGAGAAGAGAGGATATAAATGGGGAGAGAAGAGGATATAAAAGGAGGGGTGAATCTGGTTTCTCCACTGACTATGTTTTTTAGAAGGTTGCAAAAGGGGATCACATGATCCTGGGACTCTGTGACCATCATAAATATGAATCAGTTGCCAAGCGTCCAAATGTAGATTGACCCTGGGGATGCTGCAATGGTCATAAGTGTGAAAAATGGTCACTTTTTTCAGTGCCGTTGTAACTTTAAACAGTCACTAAGTGAACTTTTAAGTTGAGAACTACCTGTACTATCACTTTTTTCCCTTTTTTGGGTCAAGTTTTTGACACCTTGCTAGGCGACTGGTGGTACTCGAATATTGCCATATCCTAAAAGTGATACAATTTGTGAAAAGGTTGAAAAGCCCTGCTCTAAAATGCTTGCAAACAAACAGCAGTGGCAGTGAATCTCGTACCTTGAATGAGATCACTCCCTGCTTGTTAAGATGCACGCAGCTCATTAAGTGCACATAAGGTATCTCAGGGTGGGGAAGGCCATGGGGGGCCTAGTGATGGAACAGGCCCCCATCGCCTCCCCAACTCACTAAGATACCTCATGCTTCCCCCTCCCTTCCTGCCGCGCTGGACTCACTTACCTTGCAAAATCTGTCTCCTCTCTGCCGCAGTTTCTTTCCCTTTGGAGAGAAGAGAGTCAGCTTGGAAATGCTTTTCATGTCAACAGTGGAAGCTCCTCAGTGCCATAATATCACACAAATTCAAACACAAATTCTCTGCAAAAGAGATCACAGCCACCTGAAGCTTCCATTCTTGGGGGGGGCGAGTGTTTGCTTCGTATATATGTCTATGAGACATAGTGTGGAATTGGAGTCAGCCGGGCGCAGGAACCAATGTCGTCCATGGCCCGGTGCACTGCTTGCTTTCGTGCACCAAAATTTGCTGTATTTTGAAGCTCCATGTGCTATCACACGGAGCTTCAAAACGCAGCATATCCCTGCATTTTGAAAAGCCCCATAGGAACACAAAACCTTTTTATTTGAAGGAAGACTTAAGAGAGATTGGAAGGTCCGTGTGTCTGCTAATGGGGGCTTCAGATACGTAAAGGAATGCTCCATTTTTTGTTTTTTTTTATACAGGTTTTATTGATTTTTTAATATTTACATATACATGTATTTGTGAAACAATATGGTGGTTGGGTAGTTAAAATAAGAAATAACCAGTTGTAAATAGTTCAGGTTGCATCAACAGAGGTTTCCTCTCTGATTTCCTTAGTTATTACATAGTCAAAATAGTCAAGTTAATACACTTCTAGTTGTAACCTAGTCAATAAAATTTAAAATATATTTTCACTAATACATATCAATATCCTGTTTTTAAATTTTATCTAATTGCTATAGAATATTCTAGAGTAACCTATAGTATATAGGAAAAAGCTTAATTTTTGGGTAACCCATAATTCCCTATTTCAATAAAGCATATTCTCTTGTCTACAAAACTTACATTGTTCATTACAAAACATTCTTATGTTTTACCATTAAAGTCTAGATTTCCTTTTAACAAATCACCAGTTATTAGAAATATATTTTTTGTCTTAACCATTCAACAATTATTACAATTCTATCTTTTATATATAAAATTCTATATTCTATACTATAGTTCAAAAGTAAGCATTGATATATTCTGTAAGTCATCTTGACCGTACAGCAATTATAAAATACTATCTTTTGATATGTCATTCCAAGTTCTATAATATAATTCAGAGTTATATTCTAGAAATTTAGTTTTGTTTTCCTTTACAAATCTAAAAGCTAAGTGTAAAATCAGTTATATTTTTTAGAGATTCCCCTTAATCCATTGAAAGATATTTTTATAGTCTATCTTTAGGAATCCCAAAAAAGAAACAAGTTCAGTTTTTTAAATCTAACTCTTGCCTTCCTTTTGTGCCAATCAAGCTTCCCTCTTGGCATCTTTAAATTCTCAAATATATCTTCCTTTCTTCCTATACCCCTTATTTGAATCCAGGGAGTGTATCCAGATGTCAGTTTTGCAAGGAAGATGTCCCCTTTGTAACCATTGTAGTTTTGCTTTGATAATTCAGTTTTTGATGATTGATATAATATAGTTGTCATTAGATCAAGTCAAATCTTTTTGTTCTTCCCATTTTATCAGGGTTAGGTAGAAAGTAGCAGCTGGTATTATGGTTGTCATTTGATTAGTTGAATTCTCAATATAGTGGTGGCGAAACTTTTAGAGACCGAGTGCCCAAACTGCAACCCCAAACCCACTTATTTATCACTGGGTGCCAGGTGGGCATAGCCCACTGGGTGGGTGTGGCTGTGGTGGTCATGGAAGATTGAGTGAGTGTGGTCACCTCAGTGTTGCTCGTGGGGAGGGACACCTGTGGAGGGTGGGCAGGGTTGGGGGAGCTCCAGGAGGTCTCTAGGCAGGTGGGTTGGTAGGCAGGAGATTCATCCTGTGGGGTGAGGCGAGGCAGAGTGGGGGTGCCATTGCCATGAGGCAAGGCAAGGGCTATTGCAGCTGCTGCCTGACACCATCGGCCCCCGCACACAGAGGCCAGTGAGCGCATGGGGGCCAATGGTGTCCGTCAGTAACCACAGCCTGCCAGCCCCTCAAGAGGTGCACTCTGGGGCTCCGCAGCCTGTCGCCAGCAGTTCAAAGAAGCCACCTCCGAGATGGATGGTCGGTCAACAGCTGAGGAGGTGATGCAGTGGGTCATGTCTGGGAAAAGGAGAGCATGCAAGGCCAGGAGGGATGGGATGGGGGGAGGAAAACCAGCCGTGCCGGGATGCATTCAGCCATGTGGGACCTTGGCGAATTAGTAGGCAGCTGGTTGAAGAGGGACAGTTGCCACTTCCGGGGCATGGCGCAGGTGCCCACAGAGAGGGCTCTGAGTGCCGCCTCTGGCACCCGTGCCATAGGTTCGCCACCACTGGTATAGTGTATTTGAAGGCCTTTAGTGTCTTCACTCTTGGTAGTGCTTTCTTCAGGTACTGTTGCTTTTTGAATTGTAAGTGTTGTAGTTGCCAATAAAGTTTGGGCTTCTGTAGATTGCTTTTGTTGTTCTTTGAAATCTCCTATTTTAGTGTTAGTTTCCACTACTTCTATTTAGTTTTGGATTATCTTTTCCTCATTTAAAGTCAAAATGTGATTTGGTGGCTTTAAGTTGTCAGATTTTTCTTGCAGTTTGGCTTTTATTTGCTCTGTCATTGCCAAGATCATGTCCAGTATCAGTTTATAATCAAGTGGGGGAATGTATTCATCCATTTCATTGTTTGCAGCTAAATCTTCCATGGAGGCTGTTTTAATAATAGTCCAGGATTTTCCACCTCCTGAAGAGTTGTTTTCAGTGCCAGGTGTTCCCACACTTATCTTTAAGCATAATGTCAAGGACAACTCTGTTATTCAGTCATCTTTCACAGCAGAAGTTCACTTGCTGTACCAGGTTTCCCCACAAGATGCCATCAATAACATATAACATGCAAAGTAAGAATTTTCTTTTCTTTTTTCCAAATTAATATAGAATTTTTGTAGGATTAGTCCAAATTTTTTCCTTAATTCACAGCTTAGAGAGAAAATAGGATAGTGGATCCCCAGCAACAAATAGAAGCTTTTCAGTAAATACAGATGAAATTGGTTAATTTCTTTGCTGAGTTAATTGAATTTCTTTTGAAGCTTTGAAGCTTTAAAATTTGTTCCCAGAGTAGATATTCGCCATTTTCTCAAAAAATGGGGAAGGAGATTTTCAAAAAAGTCCCACAGGAAGATGGTTAAGGGAATAGGAAAGGTAAAAGCTCACCCAGGTCCTCCAGATTGCTTCTTAGTGCTAGGTATTGCTTTTGGCTTTCGGCAGGGAGCGGCTTAGTGATCGGCCATCTTTATGGCCGGTTTCTTTTTCTTCGGGCCAAAGGAGATGATCCCAGATTCCAGCGGAGGGCTGCCACCCTTCCGCGATTGCAGGGAAGTCCTCCTCTTGGTAATCGCCCCTCCAGGGCGATTTTTGACCCTTTTCAGGGTCCTCCAAAAAAGAAAGAAACGGACGGCAGGAAGCAGACTGTTCCTGCACGGCTGGAAGCGCCGCGCAAGTGAACCGGAAGCCAAGAATGCTCCATTTCTGAAGCCGGCGCACACGAGCAAACAGTGCACCCACATCTTGAGTGCAATCCTGCTCTGTCCCTCCGCTTTCTTCTTTTCGGATGGAGCTGAAAAACTTAATCTGCTGCTACCGTTTGAGTGGGGAGGATGACAAGGAGAAGAGCAGTCAAGATTTGTGCCACTGGCCGGTCAGGCAAGGAGTATATTGGGTGGGGTGGCTGGCTGGCTGGGGAGGGGAGACTGTGGCTGCTCAGGTGGCTGATGCCGCCGCCAGCAGCTTGGACACAGGTGCAAGGGGACTCCTCGCAATGCCTCCCTGCTCAGTTGAAGGCTTCGTTCCTGCCCTCAAAACTAAAGCTGGCACACGCAAGCAAGCAGCGCACCGGGGCCACAGACAGCATTATTTCCTGCGCCCATCCAACTCCAATTCCACGCTTTGTTCCATAGGCATGCAAATGAAGCAAACACTTCCCCCCCAGAACGGAAGCTTCCGGTTGTCATGATCTCTTTTGCAGAAAATTTGTGTTTGAACTTGCATGATATTATGGCACCCAGGAGCTTCCATTGTCAGCGCAAAAAGCATTTTCAAGCTGACTCTCCTCTCCCTAAAAGGGAAAGAAACCACGGCAGAGAGGAAATAGATTTTGCAAGGTAAGTGAGTCCGGCGCGGCAGGAAGGGAAGGAGAAGTAGTTATGGGGAGCGGGAGGGGAGAATAGGGTGAATGTTGCAGAGGCTCTGTGGTCGTTCATAAGGGTGACGTGGTGCTGCAATATTCTTAATTTTGGGGCTTGCTCGTAAACACTAGGGGGTGCTCATTGTGTAACTTCAAACAAGCATTAAGTGAAGGCTTGTAACTCAGGGATTACCTGTATACACAAAGAGACAGTTCATTTTCAAACATAGATGTAAACCTTTCTTGGCAGAAATGATACTAAAGATACAGAATTTTAATTGCTGAGAAATCAAAACATTAATACATGGTTTTAAAGTAAATGAAGAAATGAATGAATAAACATGTATTACAGGCATATATGTGGATATCAGAGCTCTTTTATTTTTCATTCATTATATAGTGGGAGATTCTCTTTCCACTCAGCTATCCTTTTGGAAGACATCATTTAAAAAACTTTTCACATAGCCAATTTAACCAATATTTGTTCTCTGTTATTTAATTTTACCTTTCTATGATTGTCATGCAATTTTAGGTTTTGTTGATCTTATTTAAGTTGCAGTGATTTTTTTAACTGAGTTATCCTTTATCTTGTGATATTTTCTGGGTTCTTTAGATATCATACATACACTGTTTCAGGAGGTGATAACCAGTATTTTGAGGTTGATCCAGGAGGAAATAATTTTGTATGTCACTTTCAGGTGCATGATATGATTGGATGTTTAATGTTAATTTTCAGGTATATGATGATGGAAAATATGTATATCTGGTAACAGAACTAATGAAAGGTGGAGAACTGCTGGACAAAATCCTTAGGCAAAAATTTTTTTCTGAAAGAGAAGCTAGTGCTGTCTTATTGACAATTACAAAAACTGTTGAATACCTTCATGCTCAAGGGGTAAGCCTTCTTTTGTTAGCTATTTATTTTTAAAATCATTATCTATCAGGCTCTTCTGCAAAGAATTTTCACAGTCTCTTTAACAAGACCTATTGAGAAGAAAGAGATGGTTTTACAAGAACTGCTGCAATTGAATTGTTTCCCATCTAAAACCAATGTGTACCAAAGAAAGACAGAGACTTCTTTATTTTTCTGGCTGGTTTTCTGGAAAGCTGCAGAAAAACTGATAGGTCTTTTCAGAATCATGAAGGAGCCTGCAGCTGATTTTGCATAAAAATCACAGTAATTTTTTGCTTTGTTTTTCTTAAGGTTGTACATAGAGATTTGAAGCCTAGTAATATCCTATATGTGGATGAATCAGGCAACCCAGAATCTATTCGAATTTGTGATTTTGGCTTTGCAAAGCAGCTGAGAGCAGAAAATGGCCTCTTAATGACACCCTGTTATACAGCAAATTTTGTTGCTCCGGAGGTAAAATAACTATTCATTACTTGTCTGCATTTCCTGTGTAAGAAAAAAAAACATGTAATCTGGCATTTCCTTCTTTCTTTAAATATATTAATTTACGTTTAGAAAAATACAAATATATTTTAAAAAAATTTAACCTAAAAAAAGATGGAAATCAGAAAAAAGAAAAGAGAAGCAGGAAAGTCAAACTAAAAACATCAACGTGAAGTTAAATTTTATACCAAAGCTTTGGAACATGACTATTTATTATATAATTATATGGAAGGGATAAGTCATACTGTGATTTTGGGGGGGTGGGGGAAATGTTATTCCAGATGTTAAGGAATAGCTTTGGGGAATAGGCTTTTTCTGGGTCTAAAGATACTAGCATAGTAGATTCCATTCTGTACTTGGTTATATCCAGTATATCAATCAATAAACATATTGTCTGATGCCTAATTATTTTTTGTCAATCCTGACGGGGGAGTAAATTATATCTGGCAAAACATTTTGCAACTATATAGTATGTAATCAACATAATAAATATCTTAGTATCCATCCTTAGTATAAAACAATGCTGGCAGTTTAACATCCTGAAAAAGATTCATTATTTACATCCAAAAGATTTAGGGCGGCTTAGCAGCCAGTCCCTGAAAAGCCATCCAGACCAGGAGTATTACATATGGTAACAGCTGTTTAGAATACAATAGTTCCTGGAGCAACAGGAGAGCTTTTCACAAATCTGATTATTAAAAAACTGAATATCTACCAGACTCAAGTTGATTGCTTCCTGTTGGTCCCCTTTACTATCCAAAATATATATTGGCTTATAGAAAAAGGGAAAAAATATTATTAGTGGCTTCAGAAGCAAAAGACAATCTGGACATCCTTAGTGACAATTTCAGAATCTAACAATCTGTTTAACCAAAATTTCTAGCTGTGCAAAACATTTTTTCTCACTTCTTTGTAAAAACAAGCTATGTACTCTAGGTAGTCCTCACTTAGCGATTACTTGATCAGTGCCTGTTTAAAGTTGGATGGTGCTGAACAAATTATACCGATGACCAGTCCTCAAAGTTCCAGCCATTGTACCACCCCTGGAGTCATGTGATGTTGATTTGGTAACTTGGCAACTGGCTCACACTTAGGATGGTTGCAGTGGCCTACAATCACATAATTGCCATTTGCAGCCTTCACTGATAGCTTCCTATAAACAAAGTCAATGGGGAAGCCAGCAGGAGAGGTTGCAAGTTGTTCTGGCAAGTCTCCCTTTCCCAAGAGCAGCCACCTCTGAAATCGTTCACATATGCCATAGCAGCCACCTGCACACCCTCCCCCACCTGCCTAGCAGCCACCCCTGTGCTGAAAATTGCTTGTGTTCCGTTGCAGCCATCTGTGCATCTTTCCCCCACCCATCATCAGCCACCACCCCTGCCCTGGGCATGAAATCACTTGCATACACCACTACAGCTATCATTTCCCCACCCACCCACCCAGCATCAGCCACCTCTGAGCCCAAAATCATCCACATGTGCCACAGCAACCACCTTCATACCCTCCCTCACCTGACAGCCACTTAAATTCCTGCTGACCTGCAAGCCACCTGGTACCTCAACTTTCCTCACTGACTTAATTGTTCTTTATCCTACATATGGGACTATACATGCCTTGGCCAAGCCTTGAAGTTTATGGAACATTCTTATCTTTTCCGTATTTTAAAGAATTTGAGGCTGATGATCATACACAAAGAAACCAAGAAATTGGATATGTGACTTTCTACTTCTCTTTGAATTACATGAGATGTCATTATGTGAACTGAATGGATTCCATGAGATGGAGAAGCAACTCTGCAAATGAATTTATCTAAACTATTTTATCTTGATAGTGCTATATTGATTACCCATTATTTATGTGAATGATATATTTCAGTTTCGGTTTCCTTTCTTTTATAGTCCAGTGATTTTTATACTGTCATTTTACTGCAATGACAGTTTACGTTGATTTAATAATTCAAATATTGTTTATTAAAATATTAAATTAAATTATCCAATTTCTATTGGATAATTTATAATGGATACAGCAACTTCAGTTTCTCAGTGATTTTGTAGTAAAAGTAATTTACAAAAGTAATAGATAATTGCTCTTTCTGTATGATTTAATTAATAACATGATTTCCATAGGTGTTAAAAAGGCAAGGGTATGATGTAGCATGTGACATATGGAGCCTTGGTGTCCTTCTGTATACAATGTTGACTGGGTATGTTTGTATCAACTTACTTTCTCCTGTATCTATATATTGCTAAAACTCTTGCCTCTGCAACCTTTAACTGGGCTAAACTATGCATCACAGAGCAAACATTTTTGAGCCAGATACCTCAAATTGGCTAACATCCAGAACACATGGATACATAGCTTCAGTGGAATGGAAATTTGCCAACTTTCATAAAACATTTTATAATATAAAATTATCATAAAGTATTTTATGATATAATACAAAATGTCATGAAATATTTGTTGTGGTCATCTCCTGATGTTCAACAAGGGTTAATTTCAATGCAGATGTAACTCTGGATATCTTTGAATTTTTAAGAACTTTTCATGTTCATTAGAAGCTTGGGAAAAATATATACCTATTATTAATCTTTTTCAAAGAATTCATTTGTCATAGCTCAAATTATAGTACTTCTAAATCTGTTCCAGTATTGAACAATTTTAGTACTGCTATATGTAATACATTACTTTTCTTTCCTAATTCTTTTTGAAAAGTTTTTTGTTCACAATAATTGCTAAGCAGTTACATAGTCTCATGAATAATTATTTATACAATTTATATTAAGTACAGATAGTCCTTGATTTACAACAGTTCATTTAATAACTGTTCAAAGTTACAACAGCATAGTCACATGATCAAAATCCAGCCATTTGGCAACTGACTCAGATTTATGTCAGTTGCAGTGTGATCACCTGTGATCTTCTGACAAGCAAAGTCAATGGGGAAACCAGATTCACGTAACAGCTGTGCTACTAACTTAACAACTGCAACGATTCACTTAACAACGGTGGCAAGAAAGGTCATAAAATGGGGCAAAACTCAACAAATGTCTCAGAAACAGAAATTTTAGGCTCAATCATTGTTGAGAACTACCTATATTAATTTAGTATCATGTCAATTCTGATAATGGAATTCAGCAGATATTTTTTTTAAACTATGTTAAAACAATTGTCTTTATTTAGTTATACTCCCTTTGCAAATGGCCCTGATGATACTCCTGAAGACATTTTGGCACGAATAGGTAGTGGGAAGTTTTCTCTCAGTGGTGGATACTGGAATTCTGTCTCAGAAACAGCAAAGGTATGTTAATCATTGTTCTTGAGAGCTCATTAAGTAAGACAGGATATAAATCACTAAGTATTAATAATAGCAAGTTGCATCATGTTTTATGAGTGTAGGGTTTTTTTTGGGGGGGGGGGGTTGTTTTGTTTTTTTTGTGCCTTCAAGTAATTGTTGATTGCCTGGCAACTAGTCCATGGTAAGATTTTGGAAGTAGTTTGCCATTGTCTCCTTCCTAAAGCTGAGAGTGAGTAACTGGCCTAAGGTCAGCTGCTGGTTTTTTGTGCAAGGCAAGACTCATAGTCTCCTAGTTTCTATTAGAATTCTTTATTAGTCAAGTGTGATTGGACACCCAAGGAATTTGTCTCCTGTGTACTCTCAGGAGATTGTAATGATAGTTACAATCATTAATTGTAAGTTACAAACAACAAGTGATAAATCAGAAGATACCAATAGGAGAAGGTAGTTGAAAAGATGAGAAAAGAGAAGGATAATAGCAATACAGCCTACTACATGGATAAATATCATTAGGCCTAAGCCAGTGCTGTGGGAATTAGATGTTCAGCAGAGTGATGGCACAGGAATCTTACAATCTAAAGCACAAACCAATGTGCTTAACAATAGCCTTCATTCTATGTATATGCCTGCTTATTAGGGCTTTCGCCCCCCCCCCCCCCAGCGGCATTATTACAAAGTCAGCTTATTGCCCCCAACAATCTGGGTCCTCAGATTTAGTTCTTTTATTCTGTTTCCTTTTTTATATCTCTTAAAGGTAAAGGTAAAGGTTCCCCCGCACATGCGTGCTAGTTGTTTCCAACTCTAGGGGCCGGTGCTCATCTCCGTTTCAAAGCCGAAGAGCCAGCGCTTGTCCGAGGACGTCTCCGTGGTCATGTGGCCGGCATGACTAGACGCCAAAGGCGCACGGAACGCTGTTACCTTCCCACCGTAGTGGTCCCTATTTTTCTACTTGCATTTTTACGTGCTTTCGAACTGCTAGGTTGGCAGAAGCTGGGACGAGTAACAGGCGCTCACTCTGCTACGCGGCACTCGGGATTTGACCCGCCAAACTGCCGATCTTCTGATCGACAAGCTCAGCGTCCTAACCCACTGAGCCACCGCATCCCTTTTATATCTCTTACCTCCATTTAAATATAACCTAGGCATTTTTAAAAATCTTTTTATTAAAGCTTTACAAACACAAACTAACAAAGAGCAGAAGCTGGAAAGAGAAAGAAAGAAAGAAAGAAAGAAAGAGAAAGAAAGAAAGAAGAAAGAAAGAAAGAAAGAAAGAAAGAAAGAAAGAAAGAAAGAAAGAAAGAAAGAAAGAAAGAAAGAAAGAGAAAGGAAGGAAGAAAGAAAGAAAGAAAGAAAGAAAGAAAGAAAGAAAGAAAGAAAGAAGAAAGAAAAAAGAAAAAAGAAAGGCAAAAGTGCAGAAAGAAATAATTGAAAAGGAAAAAATAGAAGCTTCTGATTTCTTTTGCAGCAAATGTAAACACATTACAAAATTCTCTCTTACACTGATTACAAAAAAAATCCCTTCAGCTAAGGACCAGGGAATCCTTTCTAATCTGAAATGTTGTTTAATATATCTGAATCAAATCCATCATTTTATCATTTTATAAAACTTGTGCAATTTAACTAATTGTTTACAGGACTTAGTTTCAAAAATGCTTCACGTTGACCCTCATCAGAGACTGACTGCTGCTCAAGTTCTAAGGCATCCATGGATAGTTCACTGTGATCAGTTGCCTCAGTACCAACTCAACAGGCAAGATGCTCCACATCTTGTGAAGGTAAAACAAAAAACCCCATGCGTACTATTCCTTAAAGTAGTCCTTTGTGGCATATATTGGACAACATTTTATCAGAACTGATAGCCCTTCTGGTCATCTAGAGGAAGCCGCCTAAGAATGTACATGGAAGTGGATTAGATGGCAGGCTTCTCTACAGTAACCCCCACTCTGTGGAAGTTTTCTCCAGAGGAAGACAGACCCTGTTGTGTTAGTTTTCTGGAAACAAAACTGCTTTATTTCAATTTGTTTTTAGTCTCAGTGAATGACTACATGGTAGCACCTATTAGGGAATTCATTTGCAATTTACAAAAAAATTCTTTTGTATAATCCTTTGTAATTAAAGTGAGCTATATAAATAGTTAAATGAATAAACATTCTGTTTACTATATTGTAATCTGCAGTTTTCCCCCTTATTTTTTCCATTACAGGTGGTCCTCATTTAACAACCACTTGTTCAGAGACCATTTGAACTAGCAACACTGTTGAATTAGTTGCACTTGCAATTGGTCCTTGAAATTCTGGTCTTTGCAGCACCCCTCAACCATGTGATTGTGATTTGATCACTCAGCAACCAGCCTGTATTTCCGAACATCATGGTGTCCCATGATCACTTGATCGCAATTCACTACCTGTAGTGCTGGTTTCCCACAAACAAAGTCAGTAGGGAAGCTGACAGGAAGTAGGAAGTTATGATCATGTGAGGTTCTCACTTAAAAACCCGTGCTGTCCTCACTTAACAGTAACTGGGGATTGCTAGAGTTGCAGTCTGTAAGCAGCACAATCATGTGACATCATGCTCTATGTTGGCATTGTTTAGCCACTGAAATTCCAGTCCCAATTACCATTGTTAAACAAGGACTACCTGTATTGTACCATTTCCATTTCTAACAGTGCTTTGAAGTTTGCACATTTAAGATTTTCTTAGTCAAATGATCCATTGAAGGCATTTTCCCTATAATAAATATTTCATCATTAAGGAATAAAATCAGTAATTGTTTATTTCTGTCAAGCAAGTCAATCCTACCCTATGGGCTTAAAAGGAAGACCATTAAAAACTTGGCTATACCAGCAGACCATGGAGGTTAGGACATTTTAATATAGTTCATTCTGGCTTTGGAGTAGTTGTCTAATATAATTGAAGTTCCCAGTTATGTATAGAGAAATGTACTTGGATTTGATCTTATAAGTTTTTTTTTATTTTTTAACCTTGTTTATGGATGTCATATAGATATACCATTCAGTAATGTCAACAAAAGGAACAGCATATAAGTAAGCCCAGTAAATAATAAACTCAGTGTTTTTCAAAAGGCAATTTATTGCTATTACATATGGATTTAATAAAACTACAAAGTTTGTTTAACATACTTTGTATTTTTCTTTGTTTCCAGATCTAATGTGATAAGATAAAAATGTAAAATGCTTAATAGAAATCAGAACACTTAGTAACCAGTGATACTAAAGACACATATGGTATCATCTAACTAATTATTGTAGCTTCTGCAAGATAATGGTTATTTGTTATTTACACAAATTCTTCTTCCTATTGGAGAACTGCAGTTAGCATTATTAAGAGTAAGTCTAAATCACATTTGTGAGAGTTGAGAAGTATACAGTGCTAGAATGTTGGACATTCCCTGTCAACTAATGTTTTAAATCAGGGCTTTTCAACTAGTGGTATGGGTACCACCTGTGGTACACTGGCACCTGGAAGGTATTACACGACCATCCTAGAAAAGTGGTAGCGGGGGAGGGGAATGAGCTGAACCGGTGGCTGGAGCTGCAAGGCTGTCAGGGCTCAGCGGAAGTGCCAAGATCAGTGCTTCTTCGGAGCTGTCAGGGCTCATCGGAAGCGCCAGGATCACCATCAGGCTCCAGCTGGAGCTCGGCACTGATCCTGGTGCTTCTGGTGAGCCCAGAAGAAGCACCGATCAACTGGAATGTTGCAGCATGTCCAGGGTCTTGTGATTTACATTCAGATGCTTGGCAACTGATTCATATTTATGATAGTCACAGTGTCCCAGGGTCATGTGAAGTGACCAAAACCTCCTGCAACCACCCAGCAGACGGGGGAAATAAAAACCAAACACCCACCCCACCCCACCCCCGCTGCCAATCCTCAACAGAAATGCTCACAACAATGAAAACCTCAGATAGGAGGAAGAGTGCCGCCGGGCGGGCAGGCAAGTGTCTTGCTTGGCTGTGACTTGGGGGGCACTTTTTTCAGTGCCATTGTAACTTTGAACAGTCACTAAGCGAACTGTTGTAAATTGAGGACTACCTGTACTTCATCACTGTTTTCCTTTTTTTTTGTCATCAAGTTTTTGACACCTTGCTAGGCAACTGGTGGTATTTGGATGTTGCCATATCCTAAAAGTGGTACAGTGGGTGAAAAAGTTGAAAAGCCCTGTTTTAAATGATTGGGGGATATTATTAACACACATTCCAACCTGTAGGGATATGAGGCGCAAAACATAGACAGAGACATATTGCACTGTAGATTGAGATAAATAATTTTATGTCTTTTAAAAATATTAAAATTCTACTTTATTAAATCCTACTGCTTGTTTAAACTCTATAATGTGGTCATTTAACCTAGGATTCAGAATTTTAAAAATCTTTTTATTTTTATTCCTAGGGTGCCATGGCAGCTACATATTCAGCATTGAATCGTAATCAGTCACCAGTTTTGGAGCCAGTGGGTCGCTCTACGCTTGCCCAAAGAAGAGGAGTAAAAAAAATTACCTCAACCGCTCTCTGAAATGACCTCGTGTAAAAAACCCGGTACCACAGTGAGTTGATAGCACAAATTATGGCAACAGGTAGCACATGCCCCAATTACCTGAAAGCACACTCTTACAGCTGGTACTGTTATGCTGCTGCTCCTGCTTTCATCTTTTGAAAACTCTTAAAGATAAAACATTTTCCTTCAAGTGGAGGAAAAAGTGAAATCAGTGGGAAAAAAACTATTAATGGAAATAATTATGAACACCTCTTGTTACAATAGATACACTGAAGAGAAAGCACTCTGCACCATATAGCATTATTTTTATAGGGAATGTTTTTCCTCCCTTTAAAGTAATTATTTGATACATGTAAGGATGGACAGTTTATGTTAAGCACTTACCTTAAAATATGTTTATATTAGCACTGTGTAATTTGTGCCATCCAGCATTTTATATGTTTTGTATATTTTCCTAACAATACAATTATGTACTGTTTCCTTGTCTTTAGACTAATTGATTTGACAATTAAAATCTGATTAAAATGTTAATCAGTATGATTGGACATCTCTAAAACAGCTTGACTGTTAAACAGCTATTGAATGTAATTCTGTGAATGTGTATTTCCTTGCTTGGATCTTCCCATGGACACATTATTAGAAATCTTGGGAATTGTTAAAGCATTTAATGGTATAAATGGAATCTTTTAATCACATATGTGGTTTATTATGTATGGAAGCAAAAAGGGTCTGCATATCGTCATGATGAGTGTCTTTTTGTGAACCTCAGAAACTATGGCTAAATAGTTTAACTTTGGTTCGGCTGATGTTAATTGTAATTGGTTTTTCTTTGTTGCTTAAACAGCAACAGTATTTATTGCACAGTGCTGATCAGCAAATGGAGAGGGCAGAAATGTAATGTTTAAATTGAAGTAGTGCTTTCTCCAATAATAATGATGTTAGATCATTTTTGTGACTAAAAAATTAACAGCAGGTCTGTTATACTTGGGCCACTTTCAGTCTATAGACAAAAGCAGCAATGAGTACAAATTGAACAGAATGTGTCCCAGTGTCTTTAACTGTTTCTAGGGGCTCTGCCTTCAAGGTTTGGTATGTTTATAGATTACAACCTTGAAGAATGCTGTATAATCAGATGCTAAGGTTGCAATCATAAACACACATACTAAACATAATGGCACTATTTCTGAGGTTATTTTTATCATTTTCATGGGAACTGGGGAAAACTTTCACCTCTTTAAATTGTCTTGCATATGTGAGATATCTAACTTTTATGTATTGCAAAATATAGTATGCTGAAGAAATGAATTTTGGGTGGATCATCAGAATTCTGCCAAAGAAATTACTCTTTATACAGTTGTAATATTTCTTTATTGTCTTGCATTTTGCCAATAAGTTAGTCTCAGATCATTGTGATAGATACAAAGTAGGCAATGAAATATATCTTTTTTTCTATCAAATGTCCGTGATCTCTTTAATCACTGGGTCCTATAGTTTCTTTGTCTTCCTTTTAGTTGATATTAATTTGTAGTATTTTCAAGGGTTTCATCTCATGTTTCTGCTGTACAGACTCAAGCAACTGTTTCAGGTTACCACAGTTTTATTTGTACTGTAATTTAAAATCCTTTCACACGCTAGTTCTTAAATGAGTCTTTGCTTGTATAGATGCTGCCAATTAGCCACCAAGAGGCCTTTATTTCTTACTGTTGGTTAAACATTGAAGTTTTAAAATGCTATTTTCTTCTGTCATGCTTGAAAATATTTGTTAATTTTGCTACATGTTGCCTCAAGATTTAATTACAATGACAGATCCTAAATAGGTGATATCTAACTATGACCTAAATTTTGTAGTTATAGATAGCTTTTCATGACAGGGTCTAGTAACATGGGGACAATTCAAATGATTTAGATTTTCCACATGAAATACATGGGCATGATCTGTTTCCTAGATTTGGATGGATGGAAAAGTATGGTTTTATCTGCTGCAGTTTTCTAATATGTCTATTTTTAATATTTTGAACATCAGTAGTTTTCAACCCTAAAGTGTTTATTGCATTTACTTTGCCATGATTTCCTTAAACCATCTATGGTGCAATTCACAACTACATAAACATGTTCTGGAGTGCTTTTGAAATTTTAAAGAAAATATGTTGAGTTTTTTTCAAATGGATGCCTTATTTTGATGTCTATAAACATGCACTAATTGTTTTTGGACATGGGTTAAATCTAACAAAGATGCTGAAATGCTAAATGTTGTTGCTGAAGTTCCAGAAATTTCACAAAATGCTTATTCCATTTTGGGAGAAGATACAAATCTTTGCTTCTTTCTTAATAAGTAAAGAGCAGACATATAAGACATATTTATATCTTAAACCTTGGGAAAATGAATCCATTATTTGTATTAGTTTGCTGCTCTACTTATTTTATTTCACTTTGCTACTACTGTATTTTATAGTCTTGCAGGAAAAATATTCTATCTCTGCATGAACATTTTTAATAACCATCTTCCAAATTGAGGGATTTTATTAGATGTTTTAAAGATGCCATTCACAGCAACTAACAACAACAGCATTCACAGTGGACTCATGCAGTTAGATTTATAATTAACAATATATGCTTAGAGGTTTCTTGTATAACATTCTGCTGGAAATAAATGTAGCCATACATAGGTCTGTATACATATTTATAAATATGTCTTCTCTACAAAATAATTTTGAACAGTTGGATTCAAGCATATATAGTCGTATTTCATATGTAATCCATTTATAGGCCTAGCTTACCATGATCTTAAATGTAATGGTTAGAGAACATGAAGATGAACACATTGGAATTTATCTATAAATAAAAAAGCAGGTGTTTTTCCAGTTGGGTTGCACTGGAAATTTTAGATTTAATATTATCATAAAGTTTCATCTGACCTTAAGAAAAATTAAATTAAATAATTTACTTTTCCTATACAGACTACCAACATTTTTACTTTATATAAAGCAATCATTTATGCATATAAGAAAAAGAACAGTTCATTAAATATTGTTATATTTACAATAACTCAGTCATATTTTCCAAGTTACTTAAGAAAAATAGGTAATGTATTTGTTCCTTTTTAAAGTATTTTAAAACTGGTAAAAATTTATTACTCATTATTCCCCAGAAATTATTTAAGCATAACACATCAGAAAATATATAATTTATAAGTTTGAAGTTAAAAAGAAAAGTATTATTTCAGTGTCTTCTATGAATTTTGTCTTCCCTGGCTGGGAATATTAGTATCAACCAAAATTTGTTTATAAATTGGAGGTGACTTCCAACTAGTTAATCCTAAATAATATGTTGAGTGTTTAAGACTGTTCTGATTGATGTTTTCTAAAATATTATTCTTTAATAGCTGAGAAGAAAAAGTGTTTCTCCTTTCAATTCTTGCCTTTAAATAATCTATACTCCCTGTGTTTTTATAACAAAAAGAAAGATATTACAAAACACAACCTTCATTGATTGCTACTTTTAATTTTTAGATTCTTTGAGGACTTCATATAAAAAAATTAAAATTTCCTTATAATTCACTGCAAATGTGGTTTAGAACTTAAGTGGCCATTTAATATATGTGTAGTGAGAATTTCATCAGCAACATATTATCTCCACCCATAAGAAGCAGTTATCTAAATGAGCAATCCATGATAAAGAATCACCGAGCATTAATGATTCGGCACAAATAGTATGCAAATGTCTGATAAAGGTATCTTGAAATGATTTTCAAAATTGGTGGATTAAGTGTCATCAAGTGAGTGTCAAAGTCTTAGCAACTATGTAGATAGACTTTCTCCCTTGAACTGTTCTCAACCTGGCCCTTTTGTTCTCTTGGTTGTACATTGATAGTTGTTGCAATTGAGTCCATCCACCTTGCTACTAATCTCCTGTTCTTTTTTGTTTCACTTTTCCCAACATTATGGACTCTAAAAGGTACTGGGTCTTCAGTTATATAATGTGTCCAAATTATAGTTTGAGCCTGATCATTTGTGCCTTGAGTGAGAAGTCTGAATTTATTTCTTCTATGATCCATTTTGCTTGTTTTCCTAGCTATCCATGTTATTCTGAAGATTCTTTTGAGCACCAAATTTCAAAAGCATCAATATTTTTTCTGTTCTCCTAATCTATTTTTCTTATTCATAGAACATCACAGGAAAAGCCATTGCTTGTCTAATTCTAAACTTTGTGAGTACAGATACTTTACAGCACCTGAATATATTTTCCAAGACCTTGAATTGCATTACTGTATTTCTCGACTGCTGATATGTTTATTATTCATAGTCAAACCTAAGGAAAATTCATAGCTTGACATGAGAGCACTGTAAAAGACTTTTCTATAGCCACTGAAGTATAAATTGACTTCTTTTTGGCTTTCTCAATTATCCAGCATGAATGCAATAATGTTTCTTGTTCCATGTCTTTTTAAAAGATCAGCTTTGAACATCTGATAATTCTTTTTTCATATAAAAGTCTAATCTACATTGGATGATTCTAAACATTATTTAACAGCATGTGAAGTCAAGATATTGTGCAATAGTTTGCACACTCTAAATCTCCTTAATATTGGTAAGTATTATTCAGTTTGCCATATTTCTACAGGTACTCCATCAATTTCAACATGGTAATGATATAACTTGGTAATGATCTGTGTCTTCTAGAACTGGAAGTTCTTGTAAACAATGTATCCTAAGGTATTTTAGATGTTGACAACCCTTATATATACACTTTCCACTTGTTTGATCTACATTTAATGAATTACTGACTGTCAATTGGTATCCTTTATTATAGCGAATGGATGCAATGTCTTGAGATTGGAGATAGGAGTTCTTTTTGGAAACTTTTTCTTCATTTTCTCTGTTTCCAACTTGGATGTCTTATGAAATACTGCTCCTCTCTTTTAACAACTCTCTGAAAGTCCTCCCAGATATTTGTTTTTCTTGGCTTTGCTATCTCTTCTTCTTGGGAATACCTACCACCTGTAACGACATCATTCCAGTGTGGATTTCTTCTGTGTTAAGTGTTTGACAGTCCCTTTCCACATTCCTTCAAACATCAGCTTCTTTGACCATTCCACAGTTGCTCTGGTTTTCTATTAAGGTGCAGACCTTCAGAGCAATTCCTGATGTTGCCCCTTGAAAACAATGGGTATGTGCTCAAAATCATATCAGGGAAACTGGCTAACTTTGTTCTTCCACTTTAGCTTGATTTGAAATTTATGTAGAGTTTGTGATCTGTTCCACAATCAGACCTTGGCCCATTTTTGCATTCTATAACCGATCTCTTCTACTTCCTTATACCAATAATATACTCCATTTGTTGTCAGTGTGCTCATATAAACGTATAGTCCTTATTGTGGCTGTTTGAAGAATGTGTCAGCAATGAAGAAATTATTGGACTGGCAGAAATGGGTAAGTAGTTCTGCTTCATTTCTCTTCCCTAGGCCATGTAGTCCAACTACATTTTCTTCCTTACTGTTTCCAGCTTTGGCATTCCAGTCAGCAACCACAAGCAACACATCTTGTTTGGACATTATGTCGATCTTGGGTTGAACTTGGCTATAGAACTTCTTCTTCTTCTGCATCAATGGAACTTGAATAACCATCATATTATATTGCCTGCAGAATCTAATTCAGGGGTGTCAAACTGCTGGCCCGCGGGCCGGTTGCATCATACAGAGGCCGCACCCACCACAGCTCTGGCAATGCAAAAAAAGTCAAGATACGTCGCAACACGTCACGTGATGCGGCGAGTTTGACACCCATGATCTAATTGATATCAGTCATCAAGCACTGTCTTTACTACATCCTTCCTGACTATGAAAGCAGCACTTTCCACTTAATATTTCATGTCCTGAATAATAAACAGTATGATTTTCCAACTGAAAGTGTCCAATTTCCAGTCCATTTCAATTTCCTGATGCCAAAGATGTTAATGCAGTTTATACTTTGTATCTTTTATTGTGTTTAAATTTCCCATAATCATGTTTTTAAGTTCCATGTTCCCTCCCTAATTTTGTCTTTGCGGCCTTTGAATTTTTTTCTTGAATCGCAATATCAGCACTAGATTTTCAGAAAACTTTAATTTAATTGCATCATAAATATCATTAGTACTCCAAAAGGTCCTCAGCTTTTCTTCAGTAGCATAGTGTGTGCCATCCGACTTCATGGAATCATCTTCTGGCATATCAACAATCACTTTATCTGAGTGTTTTTCTTGGTAAAATATAGGCATAGTTTACTACCGGCTTCTCCCACACAGTATGTAATTATGTTGCTGAAGTAATGAATCATTTCCAGCAGGCAGAAAAAAATGTGAGAATTTTTAGCCAGACAAGGGCAGGGTCAGGCCATAAAGAGATAAATGCTGAGAAATTTTATTTAGGTTCCTTATAAATGTAGATATAGATCAGCTAAAGCACTGTTTTTATAATAATAAAAGGTTTTGCAGCATATAAATTATTGATTGGTAGTAATGAATAGCTTTTGATGCTGATGTATATGTAGATACTTCTGACCTAAACAAAGGAAAGTCCACTTACAATGGATAACGTTATTTTACCATTTTAATGACAATGGGGCTGGCAATTATTTAAGAAATTTTAAAATACACATATAAAATATTTTTATATGGTTCTGTACAATAATTCTTTATATTTCATAAGTATAGCATGCAAATATAAGATATAGTAACATGTTTAACTGTACTGTATCTTTCAGACAACATTAAAGTTGCATCTATCAGATGCTTTCATTAGCATTGCAACTAAAATGCTGGTAACTAGGCAAAAAGTATGGGATACTTTTGATTATTTTATTGAGAGCTCTCTGTTTTTAGAATATATGTGTGTAATCTTGTTTCCAAACATTACCACATATGAGACTGGAAGGATATTAATGCTTGTATTCTTGTCAAGAAAGGTTTTGTAGTCTTCAAAAGAAACTCAAATGATAAAGCAAATAAACTTTGAAAATACTGCATTTATGAAGCATTTTATTTTTTCCTAGGTGTCTGTTGCAAAGCAGTTGTATTTCTTCATTTGTATGTCTCATAGACAGTTAAAAAATTAATAATATGTTTGTTGCTATAGAGATCTACAAGCCTGAGTTTTGTGTAGTTAGCAAGCAATATTGAGGGCTTTCTACGACAACTCATGAAACATATATAAAAGTTAAGCAGAGGAAGACAAAATTGAATGTTTTAGAATAAATAGAAGACATGCCTAAGATTGGGCTGCTGTTTTTTCTCTACCATCTGAGGAAGGTAGAAGCAGTGTTGCTCTATGTTACAAGAGAAAGGATCAAAGGAAAGACACTTAGCAGAAAGCTAAGAAATAGAATACTATTTTCTCAGTTAATTGTGGCTAAATTTTGGAAAGTTAGTTTTTATTAAGATAGATACAGCACTATGAATATCAGATTGTTATGTGCTTCATGGATTCAGCTGTTAGAATTGCTCTGTATTTACACAATTTTTGTTTTAAAAAATAATAGTTATAGAAAGCAAATATATTGCCAGCATCACATTCAACTTAGGCTCATACTTTAGGATGTTTTCTTCCTATAAATTGGCAATAATACTCATCTACAATGATGGGTCTTCGCACTCAGTTATATCTGCTGCCATAGTATAAAATATTTCAGAAGGTTGCATATCTGATGTATGCATACCTGATTGGGGTCAGCCAATTTAAAGCATGCACTTTCACTTTCTTCTGTTGCCATTAATGCTGTCTCTGCTGAGGTCATCCCAATCTATAGAGGTACTACATTGGGGGAAGACTCGCTCGTTCCTGGTCTAGAGTTAATTATCTGGTTTATATTGTCCTTTTGTTAGAACGGTCAAATGTCAGCCTTGTTCTTTTTCACCCAGCATCCACCTAACAGGTACAGGTGCAGGAAACACCACAGAATTTAAAAAAAAACAGCTACATAATCTCTTGGAATAAATTGGGTCTAGAAATTATAATTATTTCAGAACTGAAAAGATAATCTTTATACACAGAACATGCGGAACCTGATGCCTAAAATCTTTGCGAGGAAAATTTTAAATACAGAGAGCATTAAAGTAAAGGTAAAGGTTCCCCTGCACATGCGTGCTAGTCGTTTCCAACTCTAGGGGCCGGTGCTCATCTCCGTTTCAAAGCCAAAGAGCCAGCGCTTGTCCCAGGACGTCTCTGTGGTCATGTGGCCGGCATGACTAGACGCCAAAGGCGCACGGAACGCTGTTACCTTCCCACCATAGTGGTCCCTATTTTTCTACTTGCATTTTTACATGCTTTCGAACTGCTAGGTTGGCAGAAGCTGGGATGAGAGCATTAAATACATTCAATTATTCAATATATAAATTTGAGAAAGGATATACACCCACTTTATATACAAATTCATTCCAGCCTAGCCCAAGCCTTCATTTCGGTAGCCTGCTTACAATATACAGGGAGGGCCTTCTCAGGGTACCGCCTGCAAGATTGCCGGCGAGTAACACCCAGGGGGAGGGCCTTCTCTGTGGGTGCGCCTGCCCTTTGGAACCAGCTGCCCGTAGAGCTCAGGACTGCCCCTGACCTTCGTTCATTCCGCTGGGACCTGAAAACCTGGCTCTTTGAGCTTTCCGGCCAGGACTGAGAATTTTAATTGTAATTTTATTTTAATTGGGTTTTAATTGGAGTTTAACAGGGGTTTTATTTTATTCAAGGACTAAATTTAATTATTTTAATTGTTCTTAACTTTTGTAATTTGTATTGTTATTTTAAATTCCTTGTGAACCGCCCTGAGTCCTACGGGAGAAGGGCGGTATATAAGTCCAATAAACATAAACGAACATAAACATATACCTATGTGGAACACCAAAGAAGTGCATTTGATAATAATAATAATAAACCTTTATTGTCAAAGTACAATATGTGTACATTGAGATTAGCTGAGCCTCCCCCCCCCCTGCTCTCTCCCCCCAACACACAGTGACAACAAACCCTCCATCCCACCACACTATGTGAACCAACTACACCACACACCGGCCTCCCAAGTCAATTCTGCATAAGATTATGTCCCATTTAAAAGCCTAACAGCCCACGGATAAAAGCTATTTTTCAGCCTGTTGGTACAGCTGGCTATATTCCTATATCTCTACCGGATGGTAGGAGAGTAAAGAGATACCGTCCAGGGTGTGAGTCATCCCTGAGAATCTTCCTCACTCTTCCAAGGCAACGAGCCCTGGCGATGTCATCCAGTGGTGTCAGGGAACAGCCCACAATGTCTTGTGCTGTGCTCACTACCCTCTGTAATACTTTCCTATCCGCGGCGGTCAGACCAGCATACCAAACCACAATACCATACGAGAGGACGCTCTCTATAGTAGACCGGTAAAAGAGGGTCATTAGCTGTTGTTCTACCCTGTTCTTCTGCAAGACCCTAAGAAAGTGAGGCCTCTGTTGGGCCTTTCTAGCCACCTGAGTTGTGTTAACTTTCCAGGTCAGATCTTCACAGAGGTAGACTCCCAGAAATTTAAAGGAGGAAACTCTCTCTACACAGTTCTCTCCGATGTGAAGTGGGGCAGGTTCCTACTTTTTTCTCCAGAAGTCTAACATTTCTCTACCATACCTTACTTTAGAGAAAGCGGGGAGGGAGGTAATCAGGCTAACACAGGGGTAGGCAACCTCAGCTCTTTTATGACTCATGCACTTCAACTCCCAGAATTCCTGAGTCAGCATTCTGGGAGTTGAAGTGCATGAGTCATAAAAGAGCCGAGGTTGCCTACCCCTGGGCTAACATATCCAGGTTGTGAAGCAGCAAAGGCAAAGAGATACGGAAACTCGAAACTTCTTTGAATTTTTGCAGTCTAGCTACGGGATTTCTGGTGGGCTGATGGTTATGAGTTAGTAGAATTGCAGCAATGAATCAGGCACCACTGTTTGGAAGGAGGCTTACGGCAATTTGTGCAGCTTATGGATAAACTACTATGATGCCAAGTAAATAGGCAGTAACGGAATGGATCTCCAAATCGTAGGACCGCCTTCCCCAGCACTGATTCCTCCCACCGGAGGAGGGCGCTAGAAAGGCTCGCGAGCTCCCGGAGGAAGTTGAGAGAGCGCGAAGCGCATTCTGGGGCCGAGATTTTCTTCCGCCTTTCCTCTCGGAGGGCTTTGGCCGAGGCCGCATCGACTTTTACCTACTATTGCGCGACGTCACGCTGTCAGTCTCTCCTTTTGCTCTTTGCCTGAGCCAGCAGTGTGAAAAAGGGCTCTTTCCTTTAAGTTCGGGCTCCTCAAGGCTGTGTCCGCTGATTGGTAGCCGCCAACATGCCGAAGAATAAAGGTGAGGCCTTTCTGACCCCCCCCCCGGAAAAAAAAATTTGGCTTCCACGCGACTCCTCTCTCTCCCCACGCCGTTGTCTGTAGATGAATCCCCCCGAGGAGAAGACGCCGGTCGGCCTGGCTCTTTCGGTGCTTTCTTGGACCCCCGGGCTTTAATTTTGTACGAGGACTTCGGTTCTCCACGTGTTTCGCCCCGTGCTTTCTCCCTCGTTTCTGGCCGAAGCCTTTTCCTAAGATAGTTGACCGGGAAATAAGCCTGCTTGCAGACCTTTTCTAGACCGCCTTCCAGTTACGTGCTGCTACGTAACTCTCAGAGAAGAGTAATCTCTCTTTAATAAAGTGGAGCTTACTGCTAAGGCTATGGTTACAGGTTGATTCTTCCTGGTTTTGACCGGATATTATACATTTAACAGAAATGAGAGGCTGTTGGATGAATTCTATGAATCATAGGTTGGCCTTGAGTTTTAGATAATTGATATCTGGATTTCTTTTTTGGCCTCTCATTTTTGTCAATAGAGGGGTACAAGAATACCTTTCAGAACTGTTTAAAGACTGTTCCTACTGTTTACTACCAGGATACACTTCCCTGTGATGTTTAAAAAGATGCCACATTGATGTAACACTGAATATGGTTTTATCATTTTAATATTGAAGATGAGTAGTTCACTACTGTGAAATCTAAACTGGTGGTTCATTAACACATTCAGAATTGAAGCTGTTCTTAACTGCATATGTGTACACCTGTATACCGTGTGTGTGTGTGTGTGTGTGTGTGTGTGTGTGTGTGTGTGTGTGTATACACAGGCATGCACACAAATATACATATATGCATACAAAATATTTAGAAAGCACCCTGGCTTGCTTGCTTTCATCTCCACAGCAAAGTAGAAAAATATACCAGGATTTGCAAATATCTGAACCAAAAATTATTTATATCCCACCTTTAAAACATCCCCCCCAATAACCATGTGAGAAGAGTTGGGCTGAGAGAGAGTGCCTGGTCCAAGGTCACCGAGCTGGCTTTCATGGCTAAGGCGGGACTAGATAAAATATTGTTTACTAAATTCAAGGTTGTACATAGCTTTCCTAGTAATAGATTAAAGTTAGTTTTTACTGATCTAAAATGTCTTGGAAGTTGTCCTTCCATGATCTCCAGATATTCTGGTCCTATGGTCTAGGTATTCCTGTTTCCAGTATCACTAGGCTAGGCAAATCTGACCTACAGTTTTTTCAGAGTGGTTTCATATTTGCATGTAAGTATCTAAACTTTTGTTTCTTGTAGTAGTTGCCATTGTTAATTATAAGTTTAAGCATCTTTGGTATTTTTATTGCTATTACTTTAATTCAGCTATATAAAGTGGATATAGAAAGTCTACAACACCCCTGTTAAAATGCCAGGTTTTTGAGATGTAAAAAAAAATCACACCAGGGTAATCACTTTAGAATTCTTTCCGCCTTTAGCACATAAGCTGTACAATTCAGTTGAAAAACAAATCTTTTAAAGGAGGGAAAATAAACTTACAGTGATGTGGTTGCATAAAGACGCACATGCTAAAATTAATACTTTGTTGAAGCACCTTTTAATTTTAGGACAGCGTTCAATCTTTTGGGATAGAAGCCTATCAGCATGGCACATCCTGCTTAGGAATCTTTGTCCACTCTTCCTTGCAAAAGTGCTCCAGATCTGTGAGATTTTGAGGACCCCTCTTGTGCACAGCCCTTTTCAGGTCATTCCACAGATTTTCAATTGGATTCAGGTCTGGGCTCTGGCTGGGCCATTCCAAAACTTTGATCTTCTTCTGGTAAAGTCATTATTTTGTTAATTTGGAGGTAAACTTTGGATCATTGTGTTGAAAGGTGAAATTTCTCTTCATCTTCAGCATTTTAGCAGAAGGTTTTGTGCCAAAATAGACTGATATTTGGAACTGTTCATAATTCTCTCCACCTTGATTAAAGCCCCAGTTCCAGCTGAAGACAAGCAGTCCCAAAGCATAATGCTACCATAACCATGCTTCACTCTGGGTGTGATGTGCTTTTGGTGATGCAGTGTTGTTTTTGTGCCAAACATACTTTTTGGAATCATGGCCAAAAATTTCAACCTTCGTCTCATCAAACCATGCATATTTTTCCACATGGTTTTGTCAGACTTTGTTTAGGTTTTTGCAAAAGGCTTCCATCTTGCCAATGTACTCCACAGCCCAGATGTATGAAGAGTACAGGAGATTGTAGTCACATGTAGTACACAACCAATACAGTCAGAAATTCCTGCAGCTCCTTTAATGTTGCTGTAGGCCTCTTGGTAGCCTCTTGGATCACTTTTATTGTTTTTTCATCAGTTTTGGAGGGACATACAATTCTTAGTAATGTCACTCTTGTTCCATATTTTCTCTATTTTTGATGACTGTTTTCACTGTGTTCCAGTGGTATATCCAATGCCTTGGGAAAATTTTGTATCTTTGTCATGACTGTTACCTTCCAACAATGAAATTATCTTGATATTTGTAGACTATGGACTTTACTGTAAGAGGCAACTGAGTATATGTCAGAAAAATCCTTCTAGCACAGCTGAACTTTATATGAGCATGATCAGAGTCACTTTAATTGAGGGCAGGGGTTTACTGACTACTATTTACTGTAAGTTTGAATGTGATTGGTTAATTCTGAACACAATCACATGCCTAGTTATACAAGCCTGTGGACAATTCTGCAGCCTCATATTCTAGTTTTTCATTTTTTCCACAAATTGTTTTTCAGTTGAATTGTACAGTTGATAGGTTGTATTAAAGGTGGAAAGAATTCTGAAGTGATTGGTCTAATTTTTTTACATCTCAAAAACCTGGCATTTTAACAGAGGTGTGTGGTCTTTCTATATCCATTGTATTTGATATTAGATGGAAATCTAATGTATCATAATAATTTCACACTTTTTGGAAAGGGTCTAATGTAGCTCTGGTTTATCAACAATAGTGTTATTGGAAAGTTTCAGATTTTGCCTTAAACCAGCCATCCCCAACCTTTCCAGCTCCATGGACCAGTGGCGGTGGACGGCAGTGGGGATGGTTTCATGCATGCAAGCTAATCCCACGCATGCGCAAATAGAACTTCATGTGCTCACCCGCCACTTGCACAGCCTGGTTCCCAGTGGACCGGGTTTGGGGAACCCTGCCTTAAACTGTTACTTTTTCATTTTTTGCAATTTAGGAAAGGGAGGTAAAAACAGACGACGAGGTAAGAATGAGAATGAATCTGAAAAAAGAGAATTAGTTTTTAAAGAGGATGGACAAGGTAAGATGTATTCTTTTTTCATTTTCTAACATTAAGCGGTTCAGTAGGAGGAAGGCTTATTTGTGGTGTTCTTGCAGAAGATTGTATTGGTATATGAAAAATATGGGCCTCACCCAAGGGATGTACTAACGAAAAGAACATTTTTTGTTGACAAATTGGTAGAACATGCAGAGAGTAGATCAGAATCTATGTAATGAAAAATGCAGTGGAAGAAAGTTTTTGGGAAAGTGCTGTACTGCATTTGGTACGTATCCGTGTGTCTATAGTAAAAAAAAAATCTTAGTTTCTTTGCACACTCATTACTGGAGTCATTCAGTTATTTAGTGTTGACGTATTCTTTTAAAACCCTATGCTGAAATAAGGTAAATTATTTCAGACTAGCTTAAAATCTTTTTTGTATTTTAAGTAGTATCACATGTAACTCAATTAATAATTCTGTATTACACTGGATGCCATAATATTAATTTTAAAAAAAAATTGACTCACAGAAGCCATAGAATGAAAAAAACAGAACCTAAAATATGTAAATTAATGTGCTCATATCAAATAATATAGAGGTTCTGTGGCCTGTTACTAATATGTGTTGTTTTTTTCAAAAACATATTGATTTGAAAAATGTAGAACAGATTTAATTCTAGGGTAAAATGTCTTACATTAGTTTAGCATGATAAATTTTATTTTTAATTGAAGGGATGAGAATTTGCAGTCTTCTAATCATTGGGATGATTTGCCTGTTTGTGTGTGTGTGTGAGAGAGAGAGAGAATGAGTACTCCTTTGTGAATGGGAGAAAGGTAGTTTCTTTTGTTTTTACAATGGCAGTAGCAAATAGTACTCTTTTACAGTATTTGCTGCTGAACTGTTGCTGCCAAGGCTTTTGATACATTGAAGCATTCCAGCTCAGCAGGGCTTATCTGGACATTTTTCCTGGAAGATGAGCAAGCTGAGAAAACCCAAAGGACTGAGTCCCAGTTCCAGGAGAGAAATAACATGTACATGTGAAACTCGAAAAATTAGAATATCGTGCAAAAGTTCATTTATTTCAGTAATGCAACTTAAAAGGGGAAACTAATATATGAGATAGACACATTACATGCAAAGCAAGATAGTTCAAGCCGTGATTTGTCATAATTGTGATGATTATGGCTTACATTTCATGAAAACCCCAAATCCACAATCTCAGAAAATTAGAATATTGTGAAAAGGTGCAATATTCTAGGCTCAAAGTGTCCCACTCTAATCAGCTAATTAAGCCATAACACCTGCAAAGGGTTCCTGAGCCTTTAAATGGTCTCTCACTCTGGTTCAGTAGGAATCACAATCATGGGGAAGACTGCTGACCTGACAGTTGTGCAGAAAACTATCACTGACACCCTCCATAAGGAGGGAAAGCCTCAAAAGGTAATTGCAAAAGAAGTTGGATGTTCCCAAAGTGCTGTATCAAAGCACATTAATAGAAAGTTATGTGGAAGGGAAATGTGTGGAAGAAAAAGTTGCACAAGCAGCAGGGATGACCGCAGCCTGGAGAGGATTGTCAGGCAAAGGCCATTCAAAAGTGTTGGGGACTTTCACAAGGAGTGGACTGAGGCTGGAGTCAGTGCATCAAGAGCCACCACACACAGACGGATCCTGGACATGGGCTTCAAATGTCATATTACTCTTGTCAAGCCGCTCCTGAACAACAAACAACGTCAGAAACGTCTTACCTGGGCTAAAGAAAAACAGACCTGGTCTGTTGCTCAGTGGTCCAAAGTCCTCTTTTCTGATGAGAGCAACTTTTGCATCTCATTTGGAAACCAAGGACCCAGAGTCTGGAGGAAGAATGGAGAGGCGCACACTGCAAGATGCTTGAAGTCCAGTGTGAAGTTTCCACAGTCTGTTGATTTGGGGAGCCATGTCATCTGCTGGTGTCAGTCCACTGTGCTTCATTAAGTCCGGGGTCAACACAGCCGTCTACCAGGAGATTTTGGAGCACTTCATGCTTCCTTCCGCAGACGAGCTTTATGGGGATGCTGACTTCATTTTCCAGCAGGACTTGGCACCTGCCCACACTGCCCAAAGCACCAAAACCTGGTTCAGTGATCGTGGGATTACTGTGCTTGATTGGCCAGCAAACTCGCCTGACCTGAACCCCATAGAGAATCTATGGGGCATTGCCAAGAGAAAGATGAGAGACATGAGACCGAACAATGCAGAAGAGCTGAAGGCCGCTATTGAAGCATCCTGGTCTTCCATAACACCTCAGCAGTGCCACAGGCTGATAGCTTCCATGCCACGCCGCATTGAGGCAGTAATTGCTGCAAAAGGGGCCCAAACCAAGTACTGAGTACATATGCATGCTTATACTTTTCAGAGGTCCGATATTGTTCTATGTACACTCTTTGTTTTATTGATTGCATGTAATATTCTAATTTTCTGAGATTGTGGATTTGGGGTTTTCATGAGCTGTAAGCCATAATCATCACAATTATGACAAATCACGGCTTGAACTATCTTGCTTTGCATGTAATGAGTCTATCTCATATATTAGTTTCCCCTTTTAAGTTGCATTACTGAAATAAATGAACTTTTGCACGATATTCTAATTTTTCGAGTTTCACCTGTACTTGCTCTTCTGTTCATGTATTCCTGTTCCTAATTCCACTACAGAAGATTCTCGCCTGGAATTGGAGACAAGAATCCCAGCATTTAGAATTGCAATGGGACCACACACAAAAAATGATAAGGCAAGAGGAGTGGCAACTTGCTTGGAAAAGAAAATGATGGGAGCTGCAGCTTTACAAAATCTTGACTCTAGTGAATCAGGACTGGAAAATTAAGGATACCCAGAGAGTTAGCCTTCTGCTGGAATACTTCTCTGATAGCCTTCTTGAAGCTATATATCATTGACTGCATGAATTCCTGATCTTTAGATTGGACATGTAACTCTTGAGAGACACAAAATAAGTCATGATCATGGATCAGATTGAGATATTGGAAGTATTAACTATTAATTCTTTATAGAATTAATTCTCTGTTAGGACTTAAACAGAAAAACCATTACTCTCCAAGCTCTCATGCAAAACATGTTGATGCAGGGCTTAGTGATGGAGCTTTCACATATTATTTTTGGAAGGACAAATGGGCATCCAATCAACTCCTAAGTAGAGCAGTGCCAAAATCTTTAGCAGGAGAGAGAGGGAGCTGAGTAGGACATTTTTGTTTTTAACTAAGGAAGAAAAGGCACTCCACAGAAGAGAAAGTCTTTGTCTATTGTTGTCACCCAGAATAGTTTGTATGTCACTATTTAGAAGAAAGAAAACATAGACAAGGGAGGAAATGGAAGGCTACAAACCAGTGGAGCACTTGAGCCGAGAAGTGACCAAAACGTCTCCAGTGTTTTTCAGTACACTTTCCTTTCCATGTTTACATCTCAGTAACTCATTGTCAGGTCTGCCTTATGATTACTGTTTCAGTGTTGATGGATTCAAGTAATTTCACAGGGCTGGAGTTTACTTTTACTTACTCAGAATGCCATGTCCGCCATATGAAATTCCAAGTGCCAGTGAGCTACGTTACAGTGAAGTATGGAGGAATCGTAACCTACTTTCCAAATATTCTGAACTTTGATATATCCTCAATAGAAAGGAAGCAAGCCAATTACCTTCCCACAGGCTGTACAACTTTGTTATAAATATCTCACATTCTCGAACACTGTTTTATTCTGTCTACCTGAACAAGAAGCTTAGGCACGAAGGCAGATACTCTTCTCAGTGACAGCTCCTGTCCGATATCCCTAGAAAAGTCTAGGACAGTGATGGTGAACCTTTTAGAGACTGAGTGCCCAAACTGCAATCCAAAACCCATTTATTTATCGCCGGGTGCCAGGTGGGCATGGCTGCAGTGGTCATGGCCGACTGGGTGGGCGTGGCAGTGATGGGTGTGGCCACCTCAATGATGCTTGTGGGGAGGGACGCCTGTGGGGGGTGGGCAGGGTTGGGGGAGATCTAGGGGATCTCTGGCGGGTGGGCCGGATGCTTGTCCTGCGGGGTGAGGCAGGGCGGGTGTGCCGATAGCCACAAAGCAAGGCGAGGCAGGGGCCGGAACAGCTGCTGCCTGACACCATCGGCCCCCACACACAAGAGGCCAGTGAGCGCATGGGGGCCAGTGGTATCTGTCAGCAGCCACAGCCTGCTGGCTGTCCTGCATCATGGCAGCCCCATCGGCATGGGTGGAGACGGCCCCGGGATGGCCGGAAAGGAGCCCTCACCTGGTGCTGGCCCTGTCTACACGGTGGCTCTGACGGGGGCAGCTGCTGCTGCTCCTCCTGCTGCTCCAAGCCCCTTGACTGGCCAACCATACAGGGAAGCAGGAGGCGGCAACAGTGATCCCTGCATCGGCAAGCCTGGTTGGCAGCAGATCTGGAAGCGAAGCTGTGCTGCCCATACCTGCGCTGGTGGAGGTAGTGGCAGGGGAAAGTGAGCTGTGCCGCATGCCCACCCCTCCCCGCTGCCATCCCACATTGTCCCGCATGCACAGCCTGGAGGTGCAGGCGGGACGATGTGGGGCAGCAGCAGCAAAGTATAGGCGCATGCCAGATCCCGCCTTCCCCTGCCGCCGCCACTCCCAGCAGCGCGAGGATGGTTGGCACAGCTCCATCACTAAGCCCTGCATCAACATGATGCATTTTGTTTTAAGACCCTCACACCCCAGATCTGAAAAATCTACACACAAACTTTGCTTTTTCAATATGTGAACCATGAGTCAATTGATGGATGAAGAAATTCAAATAGCTATAGCTACTTTGTGATATGAGGTTTTTAAAATCAACTGTCATATATTAAAATCTTGAGACTGTTTCTCTGGTATAATAGCTATAAATTTGTTACATAATTATAAAATTATCAAATTCCTATAATCGTGTTCCAGAATATGCCCAAGTTATCAAGATGTTGGGAAATGGCAGACTGGAGGCATTATGTTTCGATGGTGTAAAAAGGCTGTGTCATATCAGAGGAAAGTTAAGAAAAAAGGTATGTTAATGCGTTCTGATATATGGGCAACCTCAAATACTTTGGTATATTAAACAACTAATGTGGCAGTATATTATGTATATACTGCTACTGTTTCCTAGGTCTTGATTTGGTGGAGTGACCTGTGCCTTTCATAACACAATACTTCCTTTACAGATATAACTAGTGACTCAAAAAAGCATTTTATTATCCTGTGTTTTGACTGCTGCATTTGCTGATTTTACCATTACTATTTTTGGTTTTCTTTTTATACATCTTTTATTCTTGCTGTATCTTCTTTTCTGTTCTAATTTCTGATGCCGCTGGAGGTTCTACACTACAGACATGTAATATGTCTTGTAATTGTTCTATGCACGGAACCCTGAATTTGGATCTTCCATGCCTTGAACTAGAATGTCTTTCTCAGATTTTTATTTTTAATCCATGCACAGAACAAAATTGGGCTGTTTTCATCTAGGTGGAAGTAGTTAAGTGGGAGGTAGAAGAAAGCCAAGGAACTGAATCTGCAGCTGAAGGAAAAAGGCTGAACAGACCAGTGGGATGTGCTGTGCTTGAAGCTAAAGGGGAGGACATGATGTGCCTCATTCCTGCTTTAACTACCTGCTTGGATTTGTTTTATCTAAAACCTGAAACAATGAAAGCACATTTGGTTCTGCCAAATCTTGGATGACTTAAATCGTTTGATAGAACCCATGAAATAATTATTTTTTTCTTAGATTTGAAGCATTTTTTCCCTGTTTTGCATACACACCTGTTCTGTATATTTTGTTTGCTACTTTTCACCATTTTCATTTCCAGCTGATTGTGGTTCTGGTGGTAAATACTTCATATTTCAAGAATTTCACTGAATTTCACTCCAATTTCCCTTACACATTTTCTTGTTCCTTACTGTTTTCTACATTGCATACTGTTTTGAGCACTGAAAACAGTTCTTAAATAAGACTAAATTAAACAGTTTCTGTAGTGCTGTTCCAGTTCCTGGAAATCTTTCTTCCTTCTCTATGAACTGTTACTCTACTTCTCTGTTACTTAACTTATCCCATTGCTAATGACTCATTGCAGATATTCTCCCCACTAACTGTAAGCATGCAGCATTTTGGATCCATTCTGTATTAGCATTGCAAACATTACTTTATAACTCAAAGCTTCAATGGTATAAGGTTAATGGAATAGGTGCAGTTGTACATTATCCAAACTTGTAAAAGTTTAAAAATTTCTACAATCAGAATGTTGAAGGTTGAACAGGGCATCTTGTTACTTTTTTCCCCGTATGGTTTTTCTGCTCCAGAGTGCATAACTAAATGTGAAGATGTGCAGGTAGACTCAACTGTGATTTAACCTCTACATTAGTGTGCAATATTATGCACACATCATATCATATTCAGCAACTGATCAAATACTTGAATTATATTGTTTTATCTCAGCCAATTACAAGTCTTTTAAAGATTACATTTCATTAAGTGTTTCAAATGAGAAATATGTTTTTTTTAAATGTTAGTGTGGAAAAAAAGAAAATTTCTTTCAGTTCTTTCTTTTGATTTTTAGGTTTGGATAAATACATCAGATATCATATTGGTGGGTTTAAGAGACTACCAGGTAAGTATATTATGTTACTATTATTACATAGGGCAATGTGATGACAGTTTGGCTGAATTTTTGTCAACAGAAGGTGGAACTCAAATACTGATTTAGTCATTGACATTTATTTTTATTTTCTATGAATGTAAAAAAAATGTAAGGATACTTTTCTTCCTTTGGATGTCTTTTATAAAACTTGAACAGTGCCTTAGGTAAAAGGTAAAAAATAATTTAACATTTATAAAATTTATGTTTAAGCATAATTTATTTAAGCCTAAATTGCTCAAACATGTAACATTATCTTTCAAAACAGACAATATACAGGTTACAGGATAGGAAGAAGACATCTTTCTTTGACCGTAGGTAGTTTTGCAGGGAGGTTTAGTCATGTCATAAACAGGTAGTGTTGAATACGGATATGGTTACAAGACAGTAATATAAATGACAGACTATATGATGTTATAAACTATGCGTGTTGATTCATCTTCAAACTAAACATAAGAATGTAAATGTGTTGTTCTAACCTAGCTATATTAGTAGTAAGACCCAGAGTTACTTAGTATAGTATTGTAATCTCAGTACAAATACCGTGTTTCCCCAAAAGTAATACCAGGTCTTACTTTCTTTTGGCCTCTGAAATAAGCACTAGGGCTTACTTACTATGGGTTCAGCCCATAACCAGGTGCTTGCAGCACCGAGTAGACATGCAGGCTGACTCTCAGCAGCCCAAAGGCGCAGGCGGCACAGTTCCACCATCGTCCACTGGCAAAGGGCCCTGGCAGGCCAGTGGCGAGGGGGTGCTCCAAAGGTCAAACGCCCCACGCCAGGCAGGAGCAACCCAGCAGGGCAATCCAGAGCAGCGCGGCCAGGAGGGCAAAGAGCCCCTGCGAGGCCAGAAGCAGCACGGGCAGCCACTTGGTACCCATCACGGCCAATAAGTGTCCCAGGAGCAAAAGGGCCAGCAGGAAGGATAGGTGGAGACTTGGGTGCGCCAAGAGCTTGGCCCACGGGCCCACTAGAACAACAGCAGAGCTGCGGCCAGAGCCAAGCTCAGACAGGGCAGCGGCAGGTCGCGCGGCAGCCGTATGGCCCATGCAGGGAGCCGCTCCTGCCTCCACCCGTCGCCCTGGATGAAGAGCAGCCCAGCCCAGGCACCACTGGCCCCCAGCAGGTGCAGCAAGCCCAGTAGTCTGGCCTTGGCACTGGTCAGGTGGCAGCAGGGCAGCTTCTGAAATCAATCCAGGGAAGAACAGAATTACTTTTTCCCCTTTTCACCCTGTTGTGATTCAGGGTCAGCCTGTGGGTTCGGCAGTTGGGTCGGACAACTCAGAGGAGGAGGGGGGTGTTGAAGACCTTGCTGAGGGGGTTGAAGATCTTGCTGATGATAGCCCTCAGCCAGGCCCCTCCCACTTGGTCACCACGGAGACCCAGCTGGTTCAGTGGAACACTCCAGAACAACGGGCTTTCCAGACTTTGAAGGAAGCCTTCATGAAGGAGCCCATCTTGAAGCATCCTGACCCGCAACGGCCGTTTGTTGTGGAGGCGGACGCCTCCGACATTGCCATTGGGGCGGTGTTACTCCAGGCAACGACACCCAGCGGTACCCTCTTCCCTTGCGCGTACCATTCACGAAAACTGAACCCTTCGGAGCGCAATTATACAATCTGGGAGAAGGAGCTGCTGGCCATCAAAGCGGCGTTCGAGGCCTGGAGGCATCATCTGGAGGGAGCGCGGCATCAAATCGAGGTCCGGACGGACCATAAGAATTTGGAAAGCCTGCAGACCGCTCGGAATTTGAACCAACGCCAGATCCGGTGGTCTCTTTTCTTTGCGAGGTTTGACTTCCGGGTTCGGTACATACCTAGCGGGCACAATCAAAGAGCGGATGCTCTGTCCAGGAAGCCCGAATATTCCCGAGTGGAAGACAAGCTTCTGCCCAGGACAGTGATCCCCATCGAGTCTTTTGTTGCGGTGCAGGAGCCGGTTGATATACGGGCTCGGATCCGGGAGGCACAGCAGCAGGAGGTGTGGGTGGCTCAGCGGAAGGAGGAGGTGGCCCCGAGTCCGACACGATGTCCAGTCCTACGTTACCTCCTGCATCCCCTGCAGGCAGGCCAAGTCAGCGACAGGGGCCCCGCCTGGATTACTGCAGCCTTTGCCGACACCCAAAAGACCCTGGGGGGCTGTGTCCATGGACTTTCTGACGGATTTACCCCCATCCTCTGGTTTTACGACAGTGTATGTGGTGGTGGACATGCTGACCAAGATGGCGCACTTCATCCCCTGTCGCAGCTTACCATCAGCCCGCGCTACTAGTCGTATGTTCATTCAGCAGGTGTTTCGGCTGCACGGCCTCTCTGATAGAGGGGCCCAGTTTACAGCCCGCTTCTGGCAGGACTTGATGCATGCGTTGGATATCAAGATTTGCCTCTCGTCCGCGCATCATCCTCAAGCTGACGGGGGAACCGAGAAGGTCATTGGTATCCTGGAACAATATCTGCGCTGCTACGTCAATCTGCAGCAAAACAATTGGGTGGACTATCTGGCCATAGCTGAGTTTGCATTTAACAATTCGCAGCACACCTCCACACAGATGACACCATTCTTGGCCAATGTGGGATATCACCCCCAGTTTTTCCCCCTTTCTCCCGTGGACTCACCGGAGCCGGCAGCGAACGACTTCATGGCAGAGTTACAGGCAATCCATCGATTGGTGCGACGTCAGTTAGAGAAGGCCAAGGCCGATTACAAAAGGTTTGCTGATCGGTCAAGACGGGATACGCCTCCACTATCGGTGGGAGATCGGGTCTGGTTGTCCACCAGGAACCTACCATCAACACGGCCGGTGAGAAAGTTAGATCACCGATATTTAGGACCGTTCCCAGTCGAGGCTGTCATCAATCCGGTGGCCTATCGCTTAACTCTGCCACGTTCCCTGCGCGTGCACCCAGTCTTTCATCGGTCTCTGTTGGTCCCCGAGCAACCGGCCTGTCCACTCCGCCGAGCGGAACCTCCCCCATCAGGACCTCGTGATGGAGGCAGCACCCCTGAGTACGAGGTCGCCAGCATCAGGGATTCCCGTTGGCTGAAAGGTCGTTTCCAGTACCTGATTGAATGGAAAGGTTACGAACCAGAGGACTTCACCTGGGAAGACGCGACCGCCGTTCATGCCCCTGCGTTGGTGACCGCTTTTCATGAACAATTTCCATCCCGACCGCATCCGGATCGGCAGACCCGGGGGAAGGGCCCTGCGGTGCGGGATAGTGTTGTGATTCAGGGTCAGCCTGTGGGTTCGGCAGTTGGGTCGGACGACTCAGAGGAGGAGGGGGGTGTTGAAGACCTTGCTGAGGGGGTTGAAGATCTTGCTGATGATAGCCCTCAGCCAGGCCCCTCCCACTTGGTCACCACGGAGACCCAGCTGTGTGAGCCTGACAGTGTGGATGAAGATGACCCACAGCTGGCCCTGTTCAAGGACGCCCGACGCAGGAGGCAGTCAATTAGTAAACAGAGGAAGGCAATGGGTAGCAGGCTGGTACAGAACACACCCCTTCTGCGGTCCCTTAAGAGCCAAGTGGCAATTGCTTGGGGAAAAGGTAAGGGTGTGAGTGAAGAAATCCTGTCCCCCCATAGGCCTCCCAACATCAGCTGGCCACGCCCCCCAAAAAAAGTCTGGCTGACGATCCTACTGCTGCTAGGTCTTACTTTTGAAGAAACATGGTAGTATGGGAAGCTGAGTGGGTTGTTAGTTTTTACATTACCTAGTAATGTAGTTATAACTTGGTAAATAGCACAGTCTCTCTGTAATAGCTTTAATAATACATGTTTTGAAGAATACGTAGATCTAGTGAGCTATTTACTACAATGTTCTATTGTCAGTAGATGGTACAGAGCAAATCAAATTAATGTTTTAAGGTGTCAGAGGTTGAGTCTCTCATTAGATATAGCTTGGTAAAAAAGGTGTTTAAAATATCGTAATAAAGTTTTCATAAAATTCATCTGAAATCATTTTTATCAACAATAATATTATTTAGGATAACAAGGCTGATGTCATTCTAAAATACAATGCAGATGAAGCCAGAAGTCTGAAGGCATATGGAGAACTTCCAGAGCATGGTAAGAAATTCTCATCATTGCCCAGGACACTGTGAATAAAGGACACACATAGACTTAGCCTCTTACTCAAAAACAATTTCAAAAATATATTCATGGTTTGTGTTTTCATTTGTACATAGCCAAAATTAATGAAACTGATACATTTGGGCCTGGTGATGATGATGAAATCCAGTTTGATGATATTGGAGATGATGATGAAGATATTGATGATGTAAGTAATCAGAAAGATTTTATCTTAAAATTAACATGTCTGGTTCAAAGGGAATGTGTATTCATAATTTTCATCCTCAGCTTTGTTATATCTTAGTGAACAGAAACTATCTAGCAGGGATATAGTGAAAATTATCTGAGCTTTGGACGGTAGGCTTCTCACTGGAAAAGGTCTGCCCTATGTAATCTGCTAGCACAGAATTAAGGGGTTCTTGAAATCTTGAAACAGAGTACTATAGGTTTATAGTAATATGCCACAATTTTTGTCCCTATAGTATAGGGCAGGTTGACAGTGTTTGAAAAATTGAGATTCAGTTTCACCTCCTGGAGGACCATAGACGGTTGACGGTGATGCTATTGTGTCACTAGAAGGAATGCTGTTGATATTTTTTTAAATATATGTTCATATTTTGCCAGAGGATTCTGAGTGGCGAACCTTCGTCACTACCCATAACACCCTCCTCAAAAGTTCTGTAGTTGCATGACTGAAATTTGGCCATTTTCCACCAGATGTTGCACCACATGAAACCTATAGGCTGTTATCCTTGCTTATGATAGTAACAAATTTGGATATATATATATTTTACTTAGCATGAAGTAGACATGAAAGGAAGACAGTGGTAACTCCTGCTCAGAATTAGGGCTGACTTTTTTTCCTTGCAGTTTAATTTGATTTTATGTGGATTGCCAGAAACCTTATCTAAGCACTTCTCATGGTGAGATTAGATTGTCAAGTTCCAGTCATTTAATGATTAAAAAGCACTTTTGTTCCTAGTATGTAAATGGATTTCTGAAAGATTGAGCAAAATTGCTTACATGTAAATACTATAATGATTCATTATACTTCAGTGTTACAAGAATTGAGACTTTTTATAAATCCTTAACTGTCCTAATCATACAGAGGTTAATACTTTTTTCAGAGATTGAGGTCGAATTAATATGTGAACATCATAAAAAGTAGTTAAATTATATTTGTGTTGCACACAGTCGAATTACATGGTGCCTGAACAGTCGAATCAGTGAACACCTAGAGGCAAACAAAGTCATTACTAAAAGCCAACATGGGTTTGTCAAAAACAGATCATGCCAGACAAATCTTATTGCATTCTTTGACCAAGTGACAAAATTAGTGGATCAGAGGAATGCTGTGGATATAATTTACTTCAACTTTAGTAAGGCATTTGATAAAGCAGATCACAAACTACTACTTGATAAGATAGAAAAACGTGGGTTAGACAGCATCACCACCAGACGGATTCGTAGCTGGCTGACCGGCTGTACTCAGCGTGTGATCCTCAATGGAACCGCATCTACATGGAGGGAAGTGTGTAGTGGGGTGCCCCGGGCCTCTGTTCTGGGCCCAGTGCTCTTCAACATCTTCATCAACGATTTGGACAAGGGGATAGATGGGGAACTCATCAAATTTGCAGACGACACCAAGCTGGCAGGAATAGCCAACACTCCAGAAGATAGGCTTAAGATGCAGAAGGATCTTGACAGAGTTGAACATTGGGCGCTATCTAACAAAATGAAATTCAATGGTGAAAAAAGTAAGGTTCTACATTTAGGCAAGAAAAACCAAATGTACAGGTATAGTATAGGGGGTACGTTGCTCAATAGTAGTAACTGTGAAAGGGATCTCGGAGTCCTAGTGGACAATCACTTAAATATGAGCCAGCAGTGTGCTGCAGCTGCCAAAAAAGCCAACACAGTGCTATGCTGCATTAACAGAGGGATAGAATCAAGATCACGTGAAGTATTAATGCCACTTCACAATGCCTTAGTAAGGCCACACTTGGAATACTGAATCCAGTTTTGGTCACCACGATGTAAAAAAGATGTTGAGACTCTGGAAAGAGTACAGAGAAGAGCAACAAAAAGGATTAGAGGACTGCAGGCTAAAACATATAAGAAATGGCTGCTGGAATTGGGTATGTCTAGTTTAATGAAGAGAAGGGGTGACATGATAGCAGTGTTCCAATATCTCAGGGGCTGCCACAAAGAAGAGGGAGTCAAGCTATTCTCCAAAGCACCTGAAGGCAGGACAAAAAGCAATGGATGGAAACTAGTCAAGGAGAGAAGCAACCTAGAACTAAGGAGAACTTCCTGACAGAACAATTAACCAGTGGAACAACCTGCCTCCAGAAGCTGTGAATGCTCCAACGCTGGAAGTTTTTAAGAAGAGACTGGACAGCCATTTGTCTGAAATGGTATAGGGTTTCCTGCCTGAGCAGGGGGTTGGACTAGATGACCTCCAAGGTCCCTTCCAACTTTACTATTATGATTATGATTAACTACTTACATTTGGTGTCCTTTGTTGAGGTATTAGAGGTTTTTGTTTCGTTTTGTTATTAACCATCTGTTACCCAGGTTTCATATAAAATGGACAGCCATATAAATTTTGTAAATAAAATAATAAATGAGAACAATTTCAGTTTGAGTAGAGTAGTTCTGAATACAACAGATTTAAGTTTATTGTGACTGTTAGTAGATAGTATTGCCTTTCTGTTCTGATCTGAGCAATTGTGCTTTAATTGCAACATTTTAACATTTTTTTTTACACTTGCAGATCTAAATGGAACTGAGAGGAACACATTCCAACTTTCCACCTCAATTATTTTGTTTTCAAATCTTTATGCCTAAGAAGACTGAAACTGCACAACATTTGTAGTTACAGCATATCAATATGTACCCAATGTTTAAGTATTTATATTTCTTTAAAAACAGAAGTTGGACTCATAAAAGTTAAATGAAACAACATGGCTATTTTTATCTCTACAATAGACTCTTACATCTGTATGTAAATACACATACTATAAATTTCACACTGGTTAATCTGTTTTCATCAATAAATGTCACTAAGACATATTTTTGAAATAAAAAATATCACCTTATAATTATCAAGAATTATGATTAAATACCAATTCAGGTTAGTATTCCGTTGGCAGGTGTAGTGTAGTTTCCTAGACAACAAAGAAGAATTCATTAACAACTCTCAATCCCTGAATCTGCTTTATAAGCTTTAGTTGCATATTATTTTTATACAGGATTTAATCATTGTTTCCTTTTCATAGATAATATTCCAGAGTGGAGAAAAAAATAAATTTCAAAACAATGTGTATGTTTGAACAGCTAGTCTATATTTGGTAGTGATAATAATGAAATTAATTTTCTGGGTGGCATCAAATTTTAAGGTATTCATTACTTTAACAGACATATACTTGCCACATAAGCAATTGAAAATATTTCGCCCTTATGAAATTAAATATTTCTGTTAATATATATATTGCTGGATACAGTGTTTCCATGGATTGCTTCAACTGGAAAGATTAGGGAGAATTTGGCTTAGCAGATTCCTCCTTTCCTGAAAATTGCTGTAATGATTTGGGAGAGAATGTGCACAGATGGCAGGAGGGGGAAAAAGCCTATATTTACTATAATAACATGAATTGATGCTATTTGTTGAAGGGCAAGCTTAGATTCGTTTCAGTTAAATAAGTTTTTTAGAAAAATTTCATTTTAGTTTTAGATTGAGTAATTATGAGGTACAATTTGATAAACAATTTTGTATGCTCTTTATCAGAATATGTAAATAAGACATTCTGAAAACTAATCTGAACCATCAAAGAGACAAATGAATTGTTTCAAGTTGGAGTAGAAGTAAAGACCTAAACTTTCAGCAAAGATTAATAGTCATATATACATTGGGTTTGGTTGTCCTTGGTATTCTATTCTGTGTTTTCTGACTAATATATTGACTGCAACAGGTTACGTATGAAAATTATGTTCAGAAGCTTAGTGTTTTTTTTAACAGAGATGACAGTTACTCAGAAATCTGAGTTCTGAATATTACATGCATTTTGTTGCATGGGATTGCAACTGCATTGTATAGATTGTTCGCAAATCATGCTGAGCTGTACAATTTAACATTGCTTATCTTGCTGTATGAACACAGACAAATATAGTTTATTTAACAAATCATGGGTAAACAAGCTTTGTATGCTAGACAAATACAACCTTGTAGTTAGCCATGAAACGTTGAATTCTCAAGTTGAGGGCTCTTGACAATTACTGAAGTTCCTACACTGCTTGCCACATTTGCTATTGAATCATACCAAATTTGCTATCAGATGATATCAAATACTACATGTTAACATGGATTTTATCATGCTGCAAATCTGGGGGGAAAAGGTTTTTTTAAATCCACCAAGCCGGTCTACTCTATTGTACTCTGTATATGTATAGTGTCAATTAGTTTTCTGATATTTAAATAATGTAAAAGAGTTTGGGATGAGAATCTATTTGGAGCTTACGACAGATAAAAATGCAAATATTTACATTTCCTTGAATAAAAGAAACAAAACCAGAAATGCTTGGATGGAAGAAAGTAGTAGATATACAAATACTGAAAATCTTACCACTAGTAATGTTTTTATTAATGCCAAAATTAAAAATGCATTGAGTGGTTTGATTTATATGGTAAATTTATTTTTAACAGCATCATTTATATTAGTTTAATTCTGTTTGCTCTGACTGCAAGTCTAAATACTTAAAACCTACATAGGTTTAGACACGGGAATTTAGCTTTGGAATAGCAGTAAAAAGGCAGATACATTTACAGCTGTGTTTCTTAAAGATAGGCTTATCCAGTGCTTTTTTTGTAAAAGAAAAAGGTGCTGGAACTCACACATGTCATACAAGCCGCCTTGCCTACCCTACAAGGTTCCATCCAAAAAAGGTGCCGGAACTCCGTTCTGAGCGTTCTATGAGAAAAAAAGCCCTGGGCTTATCTGACTATTCATCTAAGGATCTTGGGTCAGGTGGGATGTTTACTTTATCTTCACAGCAACATGAATGATACATGACAAAATATGGTTTGTTAAGATCTCCCAGTGAACTGTGCAATTAGATTACCAGTGTTTCTCAGAATATATTTTTTCAAACATAAATTGCATAATATTAATAAGTTTGTTAATTTAAAGGTTTTCTGAAACTGGTGCTGCTGAATCTCTGTCCGAATGACTATGAAACTCTCAGTACATAAGATATAAATTTTGTTCATGTAATAGTATTCTTGCCCTTAAATATCAACTGTTTTCTTAAAAACTGATACCATGTAACAATATAGTGTGCTGATCATTTGTATTTGAAAAATATGTACTTAAAGATTGTTTATGATAGCTTAATTAAACAGGCATGTAACTCTGTTATATTCAGCAGAATTGACTGAAACCAGGTGACACTATATATTGTTCCTTTGTGACATTTCAACACCCAGTCTCATAGAAAAATAGTCCTAACAATAGTAATGTTTTCTATTACAGTTATCTTTTTTCATGGTTTAATCAATGAAGAAAGGATTTTATACACCAAGTGCTTCAGTCTCTAATTCTAATCCCAGATCAGTACAAACTCTTTTTTGTCAATGAATTACATAAATAATTGAAAAGCAGACCCAATTTAAATTGGTATACTGCAGTAGGTTTAAATATTCAGTCTAATTGTTTGGGGATGAAATGATCCAACAATAGTATTTATAGTAGAGAAATTGATTTAAGTTTTATACGTTTGGGAATTTTAACTTTCATTGCCTTTTTTCAGAGAATTAACAGTATTTTGTTTTCAGATGCCCATCTATCTTAGTTTCTGTCCCTCTCCATACCTTGTATTTCAATGAGGGCAGTTTAAGATGGAATTTTATGCAGCCTTTTTACAATTATGAATGAAATACTTGTCACCACAGGTGGCATCGAAGAGCTGATCTCCAACACAAACAAAAATGGACAAGATTAGGTAATATTGAATAAATAATTCAGCCTGGGACTACAGGCTAAGTTAGAAGAGGCAAGACTGGATCTTGGATGAAGGCAATGGCAAGGCAATATAGGCAAAAAATATAGGTAATACCTATATCATTACCAAAAAAATCCCTATTTGGAACTACCATATCTAGATGGTCACTAGGAGTCGAGCTTTGCTTTTTGATTAGATTCCCAAACAAAATCTGAAACAACATTCCCACTTGCAAAAAAACTCTGTTATACAGACCTAGAATATATTCTACTAAGATAATAAATTGCATTCAATTGCATTGATTGAAGGGTAAATCAAATATAAGAAGTACAATTATAACGGGATAATTTATTTAAATCAATACTTATATAAAAGTCTAGTGTATTTCTTATTTTCTGTCAAACTTAATACTTTAAAGTAGAAGAATTTAAGACCCTAAATTAGGGTCACTATCTAAAGCATTCTTGGTTAAGGTGAAATTGAACTGTTGTGTTGAATGCTACCCGATGCACATGAATGCTATTCAGTGGTAACCATATTTCAACTCTGGGCAAGCTGATAATGGATTTTCAAGCAATATCCCCAATATCTTGATTAAAATGAATCATTCCTCATAAAATAGGAAATAATGTACATATTGGTGAAATTGAACACGAAGAATCCAGGTTAAACTCAACAATTCCTAATTCTAAGATTCTGATTAATACTTTCATTGCTTTTTATTTTTTTTTATTTCTAGTCCAGTAATTAGATGATCTGATCTTTGTTTTCAAACCACTTTTGTTTGGGTTTTTTTAAGGTAAACCATGGTATGTATGTTTGCTGTAGAATGTAGATGTTGATACTCCCATATAATTACACCATCAATTTATTACATTTTTGCCTTTGAATGCGTTACCCAATCACAACAGGGACATTTATATTGACCTAAAGTATTTTACTTACATTGGATAAAAATAATAATAATAAAAAGGACTTTGGAATCAGCAGTTTTGGATAAGGAAGAAAGAAGTTTGGGAAACTTACCCTAATATCATAAGAATTACTGCCAACATGTTAAATATACATGTCCTGAAAAAATTAAAGGCCTGTGGGACTTCTGGTATAGATGTGAGAAACAAGTGCTCAGCATAATACTGAGAACAATGTTTTTATACATATGATTTCCCCTATGGGACAACCAAGTCACAGGCTTTAATATTCATGTAGAAAAATGTGTTCTGACAGTTGCTAGCTACTAGATTTTTCAAAGAAATGCCTTTTGCTCATTGTCACTCAAGGGAAATGGAGAAGATTGCAGATTCAGCAGAATTTCTTTTAACAATTTAGTACACTGAACTGTGCTGCTCAAATAATAGATTGTTTTTATAATAAAACCTACATATGGAGATAATAGTCATTCTGTTGAGACTGTCCCTATCTCTTTTACTTAATTTCTACCCTGATAAAAGTTTTGATAAAATCTGACTTGCTTTCTAATGAGCTACAATAAAAAATGCTCTCTAGCAGTTAGGAGAAACAAACAGCATAGCTTAGATAGTTTGATGTCTAAATCATTTGAAGCTTCTGATTACAAGAGGATTCCTAAATATGAAGCATTTCAGTAATCCAACTAGTAAGATGTTAAAATACAGGTTGTCCTCAATTTATAACCACAACTGAGCTCAAAATTAATTTTGCTAAGTGCCCCATTTTATGACTTTTCTTGCCACATTTGCTAAGTGAATCACTGCAGCTGTTAAATTAGTAACACGATTGTTAAGTAAATCTGGTTTCTCCCTTGACTGCTTGTCAGAAGTCACAAAAGATTATCAATATGACTGGGACATTGCAACTGTCATAAATATGAGTCAGTTGTCAAGCATATGATGTAAATTACATGACCATGGGGATTTTGCAATGGTCATAAGTGTGACAAATTGTCACTTTTTTCAGTGCTGTGACTTCAAATGGTCATTAAGCGAACTGTTGTAAGTCAAGAACTACCTGTACTGACTATCAAAATTATAAGGGCATAAGACGAAATCTAGCTATGGGAAATGCTACCTTTACAAGCTGTTTTTATAGCTCTTCTAGGAAGCTTTTGTCAGAAGCTTTTGAACAGTTTAGCCATTTGTACATTTCACTTCATCCAGTACAGAGTTATTTTGAGATACTTTGCGTCAGTTCTGATAGTTCTAATTATTTGTCAATGGATATACAGTTGAGACACTGCCCCAATAAGGAGAGTTCACTGAAGGCATAGCCCAAACTATAGTTAAACAATAAACCTGTTGTTTCAATGTTTAGAAGAAATCCAAAGATATTATAATGGACAAATTGTTAGAGAAATTGAACAAAAGAAGAACATAGGGAAAACATTTTGGCTGAAAAGATAAATGAGATGTAGCTGGGGACTCAGAATAAAAATGTGATAAGAGAAAGTTTGATGATGGCTAAATATTGAAGCACATTGAAAACTTTGGAACATTAAAAGTGCTTTTTATCTTCCTGTTTGCATAATTTTAGTGTTTTTTAAGCAGGTTTTTGCTGGAGCACTCATTTTCTGCCTCACAGTAAGTTACTACTGTACATCTGTGGAGTTTACATATGCATACATCATGGGAACAACAAAATGAAGTGAGTTGGATATGAGTGATGCCATGACAAATATTAAGAAATTAGATCAATTGGAAATCATACTGAACCTTAGGACTGGGCAGTACTTTGGATTTAATTCCCAAAAGATATTTTATGGATACTTGCAGCTTTTCAAAACAGTTTTTTTTAGATTGTGTGGCTATGTTAATGAGTTGCAGACAAGTGCTGCATTAGTGCCACTGAACGGTTCAAAGTGAGTTGTGGAATTCAGTCTGCATTATACAGCTCTATTAGCATATGTCACTGTCAGTTTTTTATCTTCATTTTGCTTCATTCCATTTGTTATTGTTTATTCGTCCCCCAACCTCCCTTGCATGAGTGTATATTCCTATTTATCTCACTTCAATACAGTTTATCTTATGAAAATTACATTGCATGAAGGCTTATGTCATAAGAAGTATGTTCGGTTATAGGCTATCATGAGACTTGTTTTATCCTGGCTTCTTTATGACATTAATTTGCCTCATTCCCTGGAAACTACAAACTTCTCTCAGGACTTACATCATACTGACTGAAGCATCAGGGTTGACTCAGCAACCACATGTGGACACTCCAGGATGATATGTCTCCAGTTGATCCCTTAAGGCAGGGATCTTCAAACTTGATCCTTTTATGACTTGTGGACTTCAACTCCCAGAATTCCTCAGCCAGACACACTGGCTGAGGAATTGGAGTTGAAGTTCACAAGTCATAAAAAGGCCAAGTTTGAAGATCCCTGCCTTAAGGCTTCCAACAAGGCACCCACTGTAATCAAGTCCGTCTACTTGGCTGATCATTCTTTTTCCTTCCATCTTTCCCAACATTGTACACATCTCAAAACAGCTTTGGATTGATAAACAGTGCATCTTGGAAAGCAGTGGGAATATGTTAGCATACTACGACATACCCATCACTGTCATGTTGCCACATTCTGGACCAGTTGTAGGTTCTGAGTGATATTCAAAGGCAGCTCACAGTGGAGCACAGAATAGTAATCCAATCGTTAAGTGACTTGAGCCTTGGGTGACTGAGGAGCCTCCTGGCCAAGAATGATTACAATTGGTCACCAGATCAATGTGTTAAAAAGGCTCTTGGGCATAGCTGCCTCCTGCTCTGTAAACAGTAGCTGTGAGCCTAACAAGAACCCCAGATTGTGGACAAGACTCACATAGGGAAGTACAATTCATTGAAGACAGAATTGGATGGACCAAACACTCAGAACCACTCAGTTTTGTCACAACTGAGTCAGCTCTGCACACCCTTCAGACACTGAATTTCAACAGCATCACGTAGTTGGCCTGTGATCAACAGAACTTCAACAGCACTACATAGTTAGCCTGGGGTCAGGGTGTATAATCAACATATTGATTACACTTAACCCAAAACTGACAGATGACTTCAACGGATTGTATAGATTTGTCAATCCTTTGCCAACCTGAAGTCAGTCTGTTCCATGTTTGCCATATTCCATTTAGACAGTAACTTTCTATCCTATACAGTGAGGAGAAAAATTATTTGATCCCCTGCTGATTTTGTACATTTGCCTACTGACAAGGAAATGATCAGTCTATAATTTTAATGGTAGGTTTGTTTTAATTGTGAGAAACACTCTTCGATAATCTTTCCCCTGTTACTTCTGGTCTTGTTTCAGGGAAAATAGGTTGACCCCCTCTTCCCTGTGACAGCCCGTCAAATATTAGATTGCTGTCATGTCACCCCCTAGTCATTCTCTTTGTTAGACTAGACATATCCAGTTCCTGCAACCATTCATTGTATGCTTTAGCCTTCAGTCTCTAATTATCTTTGTTGCTCTTCTCTATACTTTCTAGAGTCTTAATATCATTTTTGTATCATAGTGACCAAAACTGGATGCAGTATTCCAAGTGTGGTTTTATCAATGCAGTATAAAGCAGTACTAGCACTTTATGTGATCTTGATAGTATCCCTCTGTTGATGCAGTCTAGAATTGCATTGGCTTTTTTGGCACTTGCACCACATTGCTGGCTCATACTTAAGTGATTGTCTACTAGGACCCCTAGATCCCTCTCGCAGTTATTGCTGTAGAGTCAGATATCATCTATTCTACATCTGTGCATTTGATTATTATTTTTTTTGCCTAAGTGTAAGGCCTTACTTTTCTCAACGCTAATTGCATTTTGTTCGATAGGGCCCAGTATTCAAGTCTGTCAAGATTCTTCTGAATCTTCAGCGTTCAGGGTGTGGGGCTATTCCCTGTAACTTGGTGTCATCTGCAAATTTGATGAGTTCCCCTTCTATCCCCTCTTCTAAATTGTTTATGAAGATGTTGAAGAGTACTGGGTCCAAGACAGAACCTTGGGGTACCCCACTGGATACTTCTGTCCATGCAGATGTATCCATTGAGGACTATACTCAACATTGTAGCCAGTTACAAATTCGTCTGGTGGTAATGCTGTCTATCTCATATTTTTCTATCTTACTCAAAAGCAGTAAAATAAAAACAAAAAATAAAAAATAAGTAGTCTGTGGTCTATTTTAATCAACTGCTTTACTGAAGTCTATGTAAACTATGTCCACAGCATGTCCACTGGTCTACTTATTTAGTCACTATGTCAAAGAAGGCAATAAGTTTTGTTGTACTCACAAACTAACCAAGAACATTTTAACTTTCCAAATTGTGTGAATTCAATCCATTTAGTTGGTTTCATTTATCACAGCCCTATTTGTCAACTAAACAAATCATGGTTCAGCTAATAGTCTACTTTGGGTAAATGTGTAGTGCAGATACACTAATGTGCACTTAGCTGTGGGAAGTGGTGCAAACCGGTTGAATCCCACCACCGGTTATAAACTTTAATTCTATCATAGAGGCAAAATATTTCCCCAGCATTATTCCGGCTTGTTTTTTTTCTGGATAATTCCCAATAGCTTACAAATATTCCACTGGAGTTTTAGGAGCAGTTTATCAGAATCCCTAAGAAACTAGGGTTCAGATAGTTTTATAAAGGATTTACCTCTGCTTCTCTGAGCTGTTAACTTCCTTGATGCTTTAAGGGTACCTATCTGAAGCTCCTACTTCTTGCTGTCCTTTTTTGTATTCTTCCTCGTATTTCAAAAGAAAGCCTATAAAGTAGGACTGGGAGAAACTCTTTGGGGGCTGTTATCAAATAAGCTTCACTACAATGATCCGAGGGAGAGCATAGCGGTCTTGTCGGTTATCTGGGAGGAGTTTGATTCTGTGACCCCTGAGGAAGTGGACAGGATTATGGGGAGGTTGAGCTCCACATGTTTATTGGACCCGTGCCCTTCTTGGCTGGTCTATGCAGCTCGGGAGGGGACACGAGGCTGGTTCCAGGCAGTTATATCTGCTTCTTTGAGTGAGGGTAATTTCCCCGCCGTCTTGAAGGAGGCGGTGGTGAGACCTCTCCTCAAGAAGTCTGCCCTGGACCCAGCTGTGTTGAATAACTTTTGTCCGGTCTCCAACCTTTGCTTTCTTGCGAAGGTTGTTGAGAGTGTGGTGGCACATCAGCTCCCCCTGGTTCTGGACGAAGTGGATTATCTAGACCCGTCCCAATCGGGTTTCAGGCCCGGGTACAGCACGGAGACGGCATTGGTCGCTCTGGTGAATGATCTCTGGAGGGCCCGGGACAGGGGATATTCCTCTGTCCTAGTCCTATTAGACCTCTCGGCGGCTTTCGATACCATCGACCATGGTATCCTGCTGCGGCGTCTCAGGGGATTGGGAGTGGGAGGCACAGTTCTTCGGTGGTTCTCCTCCTATCTCCTGGGACGCTCGCAGTCGGTGTTGGCAGGAGGGCAGAGGTCGACCCCAAGGTCTCTCGTTTGTGGAGTTCCTCAGGGGTCGGTCCTCTCGCCTCTCCTGTTCAACATCTACATGAAACCGCTGGGTGAGATCATTCGTGGTTTTGGAGTTGGGTATCATCAGTACGCCGATGATACCCAGCTTTTCATTTCGACCCCAAACCACCCCAGTGATGCCCTCGACGTGATGTCCCGTTGCCTGGAGGCGGTTCGGGTCTGGATGGGGAAGAACAGACTTCAGCTCAACCCTGACAAGACTGAGTGGCTGTGCATTCCGGCATCCCGGGACATTCAAAATATTCCACCTCTTTCTATGGGGGGTGAGTTTTTACCCCCCCGTGGATAGGGCTCGCAACTTGGGAGTCCTCCTAGATTCACGGCTTACTCTGGAAGACCATATAGTAGCTGTGACTAGGGGGGCCTTCGCCCAGGTTCGCCTGGTGCGCCAGTTGCGGCCCTATCTGGACTGGGATGCCCTGTGTACAGTCACTCATGTGCTTGTGACATCTCGTCTGGACTACTGCAATGCTCTTTACATGGGACTTCCCTTGAAGACCACTCGGAGGCTCCAACTGGTACAGAATGTGGCCGCGAGAGTTGTCTTGGGAGTTTCCCGGTACTCCCATGTTACACCTTTGCTCCGCGAGCTGCATTGGTTACCAGTTGTCTTCCAGGTGAGATTCAAGGTTCTGGTAATGGTCTTTAAGTCCCTACATGGCATGGGTCCGGAGTACCTCGGGGACCACCTGCTGCCGGCGTCAACTTCCCTCCGCCCTGTGCGTTCCCACAGAGAGGGCCTCCTCAGGGTGCCTCCAGTCAGAGAATGTCGGCTGGTGGCCCCCAGGGGGAGGGCCTTCTCTGTGGGCGCTCCGGCTTTATGGAACCAGCTGCCGGTCGAGCTCTGGACGGCACCAGACCTTCCCTCCTTCCGAAGCGGTCTGAAGACCCATTTATTTGAACAAGCTGGCCTGGCCTGATGGGGGATGTTAGGGTTTTTAATGGGTTTTTATATTGTTATTGTTTTATCTGGGCGATTATTTAATTCTTTTTAAATTTTTGTATTTTCTATTTATATGTGCCCTGTTCACCGCCCTGAGTCCCTCGGGAAAAGGGCAGTATACAATAATAATAATAATAATAATAATAATAATAATAATAATAATAATAATAATAATAATAATAATAATAATAATAATAATAATAATAATAATAATATGGTGAATGTGCACTTTGGTTTGAAAAAATGCAAACATTTGGGAGAAAATGTTCTGCCCGAACTCGTCTCTCGTCCGCGTGGTTTAGTTTAATTCTCCCGTTAATTGAAAGGAGTGCTTAACGTAATCTGGAAATTCAGCCAACCCCCTGAAGCAACCGTTTGGCGTTTTGCTCTCTGCCTCTCAGAGTAGCAACTTTGCTTTCGGGATCAAGGGCAACCGTCACGAATCCTTTTTGGCGCGCACTCGCGATCAGCCTGCCGAACAGGCGCTGATGCCCGGGGCAAAAAGAAGAAAGAAAGGGAGCACAAGCAGGTTGCCACACGTTAACCAAAAGGTAGTAAGAGCCGCGGAGAGAAGGAATGTGCACCTGGAAAGTGCCAGAAGCTACGCGGCTGCTCAGGCTCCCTAGTTTTCAGCAATTACTCTCTCAACATCCAGCGACTGACTGCATCCGTCTCCAGCCCTCTCCAATTCTCTAACGACGCGTCAGGTGTAGTGCCGAAACGAAGTGCGCCTGTGCGGTGGTGGCCGCGCAGTAGCAGCAGGAGTGATACTACATTATTATCTGTTACGGTGCTTTAAGCGCGGTCCCAGGCGGCTGGGAAGAAAAGTAAGCAGCGGTATCTAGGACGCCGGAGGAGGAAAATGGCGGAGCCGGGTACACCCCGAACGTCTCCCTTCTATTCGCGGGCTTCAGGTAGGGGTGAAGAACTAGATGACACGATCTTCTGTGGGTGTGGTTTGTAAGCGAAGGCACCTACTTTGTGGAGAAGCCTGCTGCCTGGGACCTCCCGGTCTTTTCTCCGCCGCCGCTCCGGTTTCCCTCGGAGCAGGTGTCCTTCCGTTCTTGGTGCCCAAATTGTAGCCGCATCCCGGTGCTCCTATTGTTCGGTTCCAGACAAGCCTCATAAAGAGCCGCTCTGTAGTAGCGAGGTTTGAGAGGGTGGGTGTGTGCAGTGGCATTTGGCAGGCGGGTAGGTCGAAAATGGTTACGTGGAGAAAACTGGGAAGGCGCCAAACGGCCTTGGGAAGGTTGGGGAATGGAAGGTTGGATGTACAACACTGATGAATGGAGGCCTTGCGGGAAGTGAAGGTGAGGACCGAAGAAGCAGAGGGCTATTTTATTCCTAATCTTCGGAGATATTAGCTGACCTAGGAATAAGTGGAGTAGTAGAAAGTAGGGAAAACAATCTATATTCGGGTAGTGGGTCTTTTTCGTCCAGACGCTGGTCAGTTTTTAAATTTTTTTTAAAAAATGTATATTTTATTAATTTTTTACAGTTTGTACTTTTCATTTTTCATCTCCATTCCTTTGATTTCTGGATCCTGTCTAACATTCCCAGTGCTTTTTTTTGTAAAAGAAAAAGGTGCCGGAACTCACACGTCATACAACCCGCCTTGCCTACCCTACAAGGTTCCATCCCAAAAAGGTGCTGGAGCGTTCTATGAGAAAAAAAGCCCTGAACATTCCTATTCAACACTTCCAGAGTTAAGATAAATAATAGTGGGGATAAAGGACACCCTTGTCTTGTGTCCTTTTTAATATTGAAACTCTCCATGAAATCTCCATTTACAATTATTTGGCCGTTTGTCTATGATAAATTGTTTGAATTATATTCATAAAATTTTCTCCAAAGTCCATATAGTTTAGTTGTTGAACCATAAAATGCCAATTGACATTGTCAAAAGCTTTCTGTGCATCTAAAAAGATCAAAGCCACTTGTTTTACTTGGTGCATTTCGTAATATTCCAATGTGTCTAAAATCATTCTTAAATTATTCTTTATTTGTCTCTGGTAAAAATCCATTTTGGACTGAATGTATAAATTCAATCAAGAATCTCTTTAGTCTTTCTGCTATTACTGAAGCAAAGATTTTATAATCCACATTTAGTAGAGATATTGGTCTGTAGTTCTTTATCAGGGTCAAGTCTGAGTCTTCTTCGTGTATTAGGGTAATATTGGCATCTACCCATGTATTTGATAGTTTGGCTTTTAGTAATACCTCATTACACACTTCTTGCATTTGGTAAGATTAATGTAAACATTTGTAAAATTCTGCTGGTAGCCCATCTGGGCCTGGTGTCTTACCATTTTTTGTCCTTTTATAGCTTCTGTCAGCTCCATCAGTTATTTTCCCATTTAGCATATTTTTGAAATTCTCAGAGACTTTTGGTGCCCTAGCGTTTTCTAAGTATTGCCTTATTTTTTTTCTTGTGGAATTTCTTCTGTACTATAAAGTGTTTCATAAAATTCTTTAATTATTTTTATTATTGCATCATTTTGACATTGTAGATTTCCATTCACATCTTGTAGTTTGTTTATCAATTTCTTTTTTTTCTTTTTTTCTTTTTTCAGTTTATAAGCCAACCATCTCCCTGGCTTATTAGCATTTTCAAAAAAGTTTTGTTTTGCTCTTTTGATTTGTTGAGCTATTTCTTCAGCTTCTATTAGATTTATTTGTGTTTTATTATCTCCACTTGTTTTTAAGAGTTTTCTTTTGTGGGTCTCTTTGTATTTCTAATTCTAGTTTTGTAAGTTCTTTTTTAAGCTTAGTTTGTTGTTTTTTGTCTTTCATCTTTTTTGCCATGTAGGTTATGGCTATTCCACTAAAATATGTTTTAGCTGTATCCAGTGGTGGGATTCAAATATGTGAACAACTGATTCTGTGTGGATGCTGGGCCTGGGCAACAAAAAATTAGCTACCGGTTCTGCCGAAGTGATGCGAACTGGCTGAATCCCACCACTGGCTGCATCCCAAACATTTTGGAGTGATGTATCTTCTCTCTTATTTTCTTTGAAGAAAAATTCCATTTCCTTTATGGATTTTTGTGTAAATTCTTTCTCTTTCAATAAGAATTTGTTTAAAGTCCATCTTGTTTTTTCCTTTGTTTCTCCAGATCATCTTTATTGGATTATGGTCCGCCCATAATAGTTTCTATCTCAATTTCTTGTATATCCCTTCTTAATTCAAGAGATATCCATATCATGTCAATTCTAGACCATGATTTGTGGCTGTTTGAATAAAATGCATATTGAGATGTCTTAGGATTTATTTTTCATATCCTGAATACAAATTTCTTCTGCCTTTCTGGAAAAAAACTTAGGCAAAATATTCCTTCCTTTTTTCTCTATTTTACTACTACTATAATCTAATTTTCCATCTATAATTGCATTAAAATCTCCTACTAAAGAAATATTTTGGTACTCCATTTCCACTATTTTCTTGTGTAATCTTTGATCCAGTCAGATTTTTTTTAATTCATCAGACAAGCACTTAGAAAATGCTAGGAAGAGATTCCTTGGGCAGAAGAGAAAGTGAAATACGTCCTTGTCACTAGATTTTTAAATTCCTTGCGTTTTTTACTACACTTGGCCAAATAAAGTATTTTACTATATTTTAAACTGTAATGGTTTGCTTTCCCCTGTGCTTCTACAACCAGGTTTTGTTTGACATTGACTGTCATGGGTAGGAGCAGGAACTAGTATCTTTAGGGAGGTTAAGGTTAAATGGCTGAATATACACTGGAAAGATGAATATTTCAATTTAAAAAAAAATATTTTAAATAGTTTCTATATGTTCTTTTTCTTTAAACCTGTTGGGTTGGTCTCTACAGCCAGTTTTTGTTCAGCATTTACTAGCATGGGTAGGAACAGGAAATAATAGTATCTTTAGAGAGATTAAGGTTAAGTGGCTGAATACACACTGGCAAAATGAATATTTTAATTTTAAAACTTGATTTAAAATAGTTTCTGTGTGTTCTATTCTGACTCTAAACCTGTTAGATTGGAGTTGCAAGGCACTTCCACATAGAAGAGACATTACTCATCCATGGAATATGCTGCCAAGTACTTGAGGTGCTGCTCTTAATTAAGGCAAGGACTCAACTAATTTTCAGCATTGTTCTGGTCTTTTTTATGAAGGTGTGGAAAAAATATGGGGCTGAGATTATTTCTTCTTCCAAGGTAAAGCACATTTTTATTTAGCTGGTAATTCTGCAAAAGAAAGTACAGTAATAGAGATCTGTTTGCATCTAACCAGTGGCTTGGTTCATACATTGGATTATTACCATATGGTTTGTTTAAGTTTTGGCTTAGTATGATACAATATTGGTAGCCACTTAATTATACCTTGTCCGACAGACTCTGGTTAAAGAAACAGTCTAGAATGATATACAAATAAGTATATCTTAAGTATGTTAAAATTTTGTCAAAATTGTGGTCTTTTAGTTTATAGAATAGATGTACAGTAGTAGGTAGCAGTGGTAGCCAGGCTGGTTTTTACTAGATATGTAATATATGATCAAATAGAAACTTTGTGAGGTTTAATTTAAACCAAGCTGTAATGAAATGAGTTAGCTAAACATGAGTCTTAATGCCTTTAAATGTGTTTTAAATATCTATATTTGAAATTAATCGGTAAGTAAAACTTCTTAGTTGGCTTTAAATCCTGTACTAATTTTCCAAATCTTATGATTATCTACAACATTAATGTGTAAAGTAAGTCAGAACTTAATGTTCTATTACAACCAGAAAGGAGCTCATGCAAATTGCCAGGGAAGGTCTTTTTCTTCTATATGTCCAGAGGAAGAACAGGCATGTATTTGTCTGGTTTTGGTTTGCTACTGTTTGAGATCCAGAAATTGTGGCAAAAAATAAAATTTTATTTTGATAAATAGGATGGAATGTGTAATTGACATATTGCCAAATTATTGATTTCTTAAATTAGACATATGTGCATATACATACATGTATATATTCAATTTTATTGAAAGGCATGAGTACAACATGCCTCTGTGCGTGGCTTTCATTGACTTTAATTGAGTCAAAGGCATTTGACTCAGTATTCCAGCAAGCAATAATTAATGCATTCCTCAACCAAGGCATAGACACTGCTTACATAAACTTGCTATAATCAATATATAAAAAAGCAACAGTTTGCTCAATGAACTTTTTTATATAAATATTTTATTAGTTTTCTATTTTTACAATCAAGTGCCTAATAGACAACATGATGACTGAGTCCATTAGTAATTCCGTGGTACATGTAAGCTTCTTCAAACTAAATCCAATATTACACCCTCCAATACATCCTCTCTTCTGGTAATAAACATTTTTCCACACTTTCCAAACCTCCCTTTATTTGCTCCAAAGTTTCCCCAAATGCTGTCACATTTCTGGCAAGCTGCAGAACAAAGTAACACACACACACACACACCTTCAGCAGCCTCTGGTGCAAGTAGTGGGTGAATGGAACAAGCCATCCTCCTTCAGGTTTCAACTCACACACAGTTAGATTAGAAGAGTAATTTACTCAAGGCCACGTAGATAACAAGGAAAGAAAAATACATCCAAAATCTAAGGAGTCTGTGGAAATGCAAGCTTGCCTGAGCAGTTTCAGAAGAGAAGCCAAAATTCAATCTAAGGTCTTTGAACACCAAATCAAGTTTGTCAGCCAGTCAGTTTCAGGGTTTCCAAGCAGAAATCACAACACAGAACGAGATCAGAGAGTTGTTTCCAGGATCAGCAACAGCACACAAAACTCCAAGCATTCAGTATTTGTTCCCAACAAATGCCCCTCCCCATAGCATCTCCTTAAGTCTCAGTCTCCAGGTGTGCCTTGTGGAGAGGGGCGGGGCGCTCTCTTCCCGAATAGTTGAGCCTGCCTGCGTTGTTCCCTCCTCTCCACTCTCTGTGCTCTAGGATCAGGAGGGGGTGGCCCTTGTTCATCGTCTGAGCTCTGTCTCTTATGTTCATCCTGTCCCAATCCTGAAAAGCCTTGGCCTGCCTCAGCCTGCTCTTCCCCATGTTCCTCTGAAGCCACAGACATCTCTCCCTTGACCTCTGTCAGCCCCAGTTCCAGCTCATTTTCCTCAGTAGATTCAGGCTCCAATGGGGCCATGACAATCCATTTATTCAATCCATATCCTATTTTTGCTTTTTTCAATTTAAATTTCCCATCCACAAGTTTTATTTGGGTAATCAAAAGCTTTCCTTATTCAAAGTTCTTAACATATTCTTATTTCTCTTTTCATATCAAGATATGATATTCTGATTACAAATCCTATCTAGTTATAATAATACTTCTATTTCTATCAATCTATTCTTAACAATATTCAAACATCTATTTAGTAATATAACATCCCCTCTAATAGGTCAATGCTTCTGTTTCCTTCAGTCTTACTCTAGCTTTCTTTCTTTGCCAACTAACTTTCCAAGTCAGTGCATTTGGATCATCAAATAATTCTTCCTCTATTTTTGTGTATGCTATTTGAAACAAGAGAAACAGTTTAGTTAAAGTATTTTGGAAGAACTAGCCCATTGATATTCATTAAACAGCCTCCCTCCTCCAATTCCCCACAGTTCTGTTAATGGCTCTATCTTCCATTCCATCAGCTCTCCTTCCTTATCCTCCAGTATGTTTTGAAATATTTGTAGAATGTCTTTTCCATTTCCAATGTTATCGTTATGTCTACTAATTCTTCATTTGTCTGAGTCTGGCCATTAGTTTTTTCCATTAGGTCCTCCATATTTGGGTCAGATTTCTCTAATTTTCCTTCTACTTTCTGGGTTGCTATTTCCTTCTCTGTGGTTATTTTCTGGGTTTATAGATTTAAATTAGAAAATTGTTCTTTTATCTCCTTTGTGTTATTTTTAATCTCATCATGAGCTAAAGCAATTGTTTCTTGTATTAATTTCAACATGGAGTGAATTTCTTTCTGTGATTCATCAGTATTTTCTTGGTGGTATGTCAAACTGAGTCATCTGGAGACAGATATTAAGGATGGTTTTTACCATTTAGAGCAGGGGTGCAAGACGATATTCCAGGGGGTGCAAAAAATTGGGTTTAGAAGTTTCAAAATTATAGTGTATATGCATAATTCGTTTTGAACTTTTGTGAGGGGTGCGAGAATATATCAGAAACATTCTAGGGGCATGGGGTATAGAAAAGATTGGGAACCACTGATTTAGAGCTAAGGATGGAACATCCATTTTATTTTTTTGTAAGTAGCCTTTATAAATTATCCAACAACTAGCTGTTCTTAAACCTCTCCTAAGCAAATATAAGGAAAATTCAAATTTTTCTGTCCAATGAGAAATATATCCTTTCTGTCCAGGGAGAAGAAAGAATCATTAAAAGTTGTTTATCAATCAAGATTTATGATCCAAAATGTTCCATCATGTCAGGCAACAGTGTATGCTTCTTCTACAGGAAAATAGTTCCACAATACAGCTCTGAAAGTCAGTATTTGTGTTCATAGTTCAGACAAGCCAATTTTACAGTAGTATTATCATCTTTGCTACACAGATAAGCAGCCCCCAAGTCTGTTCCTTTTTCTCAGCTGCAATTCTCAAAAACAAAAACTTCCAAGACCAGCCAAAGTCTTATCTAATTGTGGGCTTCAAGCCAGGTTTCTCTTAGGCATAATAAGTTATAGTGCTGTAATTCACCACTAGATGTCATTAACACTGTGTGTGTGTGTGTGTGTGTGTGTGTGTGTGTGTATTCCAAATTAGTCTTGTAGGTTTCTCCATTTTCTCTAATTAATTCGCTGCTTTTCTTTTACTGAGGTAATGGGGCGGAAATTCCCTTTCCCTCATCGGGAGGATTGCTTTGGCCAGATTTTCAGGAAGAGGTCTTAAAGTCATAAAGAGAGGCTCAGGTCTCACTCAGTTTCATCCACGTTGGTGAAAAAATGCTTGTTAGTGCTTATTGTCTTCCGTTGACAGCAGCTTCTGACTAGATACATGAATGTTGCCAGTCTTTCCTCTGCCAGTTTGGAGGGCTTCCTCGCATCAAATGGGAGGGCTTTCACACTCACCCCATGATCAACATGGGTCCCCTCCTTCCTTGTCGCATCTATGGAGTGACTGTCGACCCTTTCCAAAGTCCCCCACCAGGGCAAAATCAAACACGAAAGATGGAGCCCAGTCTTCCTACATCCGCTCACCGCGATGTCAAAACTGGAAGCCCACCTTAATGATCTTAAAGTGGAAATCAACACAGAACGAGGTGTACGACAAAGCAATACAATATCACCTATCATTTTCTCAGCCTACTTTGAAGAAGTATTTCACAAACTAGAGTGGGCAAAAAAAAAAAATCAATGGTGCCTATTTAAATTACTTAAGATTTTTCTCTTCTCAGAAGACCCAGAAGAGCTACAGAAACACATACAAGAGCTGCACAAAGCAGAGAACCATTTACATTAAAAATAAACCTGAAAAAGAGCCAGGTTATGTTTAATAAATTCACCAAAGAAAGAAAAAAAATATCTGAAGAAGAAATAGATGTAGTAGACCACTATATTATACCTCGGCCAATGGATCTCAATGGTAGGTTTACAATAAAGGAAACTGAATGGAATGTTAAATGTGGTTGGCAGGCATTTGGCAAGCTAAGCATAATTTTCAAGAAAAACCTCCCCCTATGCATGAAGAGAAAAGTTTTCAATCAGTGTGTGCTACCTGCTCTAACATATGCCAGTGAAACATGGACCGTAATCTCACAATTTATACAAAAGCTGTGATTGAAACAAAGAGCCATGGAAAGATACATGCTCGGCATTACAAGACAAGATAGAAAGACCTGTACATGAATTAGAGAACAAACAAAAATATACAATATCATCAACAGAGTAAAAGAATTGAAATGGAAATTTACGGTATATTTATATTATAATGCAGAAAATTCTTAAAGTGAATATAAAAATTAAACCAGAAACTTTCCTCCTGGATCTAATGGAAAAAGACTTGGGGAAAAAATTTGGAACTCAAGGCTGCTCTATGCACAAAAGGATGTTTCGATTCCCATCATGGATGAATGGCTACAAAAGTTGATGGAATTAGCAGAGATGGCTAAATTGACTGTTTTGATAAAAGAAAAGAATATAAGTACTTTTGTGTCTACTTGGAAACCGCTTCTGGACATTGTGCTTGCGATGGAAAAAAATGATACAGGTAGTCCTCGAGTTACGAATATAATGGAGCCTGTCCATTCCATTTGTAACTCGAAAATTCATGAGAGTGAATCTCATACTTCAAACGAAATCACTCCCTGCTCATTAAGATACATGCAGCTCATTAAGTGCACATGAGGTATCTCAGGGTGGGGAAGGCCATGGGGGGCCTAGTGATGGAACAGGCCCTCAAGGCCTCCCCGACCCACTAAGATACTTCATGCTTCCCCCTCCCTTATTGCCACGCCGGACTCACTTACCTTGAAAAGATCTGTCTCTTCTCTGGTGCAGTTCCTGCTTTTGAGGGACAGGAGAGTCGATGGAAGTCCCTGAGTGCCGTAATATCATGCAAGTTCTTTTGCAGAGAATGTGTGCCTGAACCCTCCCCACAACTCCGGAGCCACATGGCCACTGCCCCAAGAACAGAGACTTTAAAAAAATCATTGCTCATCGCACACTGCCTCCCTGCAGCACCTTGGCTTCCTGCCTGCCACCCGATTGGCTGGCAGCTATCTGTCCCATGCAGCCAAAGGTCCGGGACAAAGGTGGCCTTGGCGAAAGGGCCATGCTGAAGGACACGGGGCAGAGTGATAAGGGCCCATTGGCCAGGGAGAATAGGCAGTGGGGCAGCTGAGGAGGAATGCTGGAGGAAAATGGGTGGAGGCAGGAGGTGAGAGAAGGAGGCATGGCCAAGGGTCCGTGCCTGAAGGTCCCATTCTGGGGCCAGATAAAGCCCCAAGCCAGATTTTTACGGCCCGGTTCTGGAAAGTGCTGCTGAAGGCCTTAGACGTGCAAATATCTCTGTCATTGGCGCATTATCCTGAAACAGATGGCGGAACTGAGAAAGTAATCTGAATACTGGAACAATATCTGCACAGCTTTGTGAATCAGAAACAGGACAATTGGGCAGACTGTCTTGCAGTAGCTGAGTTTGCTTTCAACGACTTGCAGCACACCTCCACGCAGTTGACACCTTTCCTGGGCAATGTTGGGTATCATTCTCAGCTTTTTTCTCTCATGCAGCTCGACTTTCCTGTTCCTGCAGCTAATGATTATCTTGCTGAGTTACAGGCTGTCCATTAGTTGGTGCGATGACAACTGGATAAAGCCAAGGCAGATTATAAAAAAGTCATTGATCAGTCTTGGCTGTGGGAGATCGGGTATGGCTGTTAACCAGGCATCTTTCATCGAACTGTCTTGTCAAGAAATTGGATCATCAGTACATAGGTCCTTTCCCCATCAAAGCTGTCATTAACCCAGTTGCCTATCGCCTGACCTTGCCACACTCACTAAAAGTACATCCAGACTTTCACTGGTCCCTCTTAGTTCCAGAACAACCAGCCTGTCTGCTCCACTGACCAGAACATCCCCCACCTAAATCATGTGATGAAGACAGCTCTCTCAAGTGCAAGGTTGCCAGCATCTAAGACTCACTTTGGCTGAAAGGCCGGTTTCAATACTTGGTCAAGTGGAAGGGCTATGGACCAGAGGAGTTCACATGGGAGGATATGGTCACTGTGATTCTGCTCTGGTGCAGGCATTCCATGATCAGTTTCTTTCATGGCTGCACTCAGATCGTGTGACCGAGGGGAAGGGTCCTGTAGTGAGGGATAGTGCTGTGGTCCTTCGGCTGCCAACAGAGCTGGCAGCAGAGTCAAACGAGGAAGAGGAGGGGGAGCCTGGGTCAACTTCAGAGCTTTTGGAAGGCTCTGATGAAGCAGAATCAGAGGCATATGCAGAGCTGGGGACGTCTGTCTGCGCCGAGGCCAAGAGGCAGCTGTCTTCGGGGCCTGAGATGAGTGAGGGGGAGGAACAAATGGGGTCCATCCCAGATGTGCATATGCATAGAGAAGAGAGGAGAGCAACAGAAGGCAATAAGCCAGCTCTCAGGGAAAAGAAGTTGTAGACTAGCCAGCCCCTCTCTGGCTGGGAAATAAATAGTAGGAATTTGGGAATGGCCTGTTGTCACAGACAAACATTCTTGCCTTGTGTCAGAAGGAAAAAAAGATTTTCTTTTGTGACTCCTCCCTTTTTGGTTTTGTTTACCCAGCATGAACAAAGATTGTTCCTACCTTGTTTTAAATAAAAGGAATTTGTTTTACTTGGGAGTAAGCAATTTCTCATTATATGTGAAGGCTGGGTCAGAACAACTATAGATATCACCAAATGAGTACTGCCCATCATGGCTTTGGTTAGTTGGGACTTTTACATAACACTATCTAGTAAGGTGGTAAAGGTGTAGACTAGGTAATTAGCATTAGCGAAACCTATCTCATGTGCAACAATCTAAATGAATAGTAAGCACAATATTGTTCAGTGTTGGCACACATTGCCTGTATGCCCAGAAGTATAATCAGAACACATTTTTGAAGCTCATCCCCACTGGAAAGCATATTTTTACCCCACATTTTCTCATATTATTCTGATTAGCTAATTGTGGAGATCAGGGGTGTCAAACTGCCGGCCCATGGGCTGGATGCATTTTGGCGAAACCGTGCGCCACCCCATTACCGGCAATGGAAAAAAAGTCATGCATGTCATGTGACATTGTGAGTTTGACACCCCTGGTGTAGATTATTTTACAGTATCTAGAGATTATCTTGAATCTAGAGTTTATCTTGCAAGCCAACATCCTAGTATTTCCTACCAAGTTGGTGGTATGTGCAGTGTACTGAAACTAACTCAGGATGTTCTAGACTAGAGCACAAAAGCAAAGAATTAGATTTTGTTTACCTTTCAATAAGTATTAAAAGATAATTTTGTCTGAGACTTTAAAAGTGCAGTTAGATTATGAAAGTAAATAGGAAGACAAAATGTTGATTATTTTTAAATACTAGCTTTGTTGGAATGATGTGCATTGCTTTGTTCAAAAACTATACAGCTGTTTATTTGGCATATGCCTTTTTAAAAAACTGTCAGACTTTATAGGGATCCAAATGATAGTTCTTTGATTCATAGAGTGATGCCATGTCATAAGTGCCCTGTATAATTTTCTTCACTTCTCAGTGCAGCCATATGTCATCACAGAAATCTTTTGGGGGACTTTTGGTTTTGCGTGGTAGCGCCCAGTTGCTGGATTGTGGATCTCTGCACCCCTGTGGCTACTTTTGCCCTGCCAGGGAACCCTAAATGATCTAAGTCGCCCAGGAGAGGCAGCGAAGGAAAGAAGGGTGCCCCAGTGATTCTGGAACAATGGTGGTCATTCTGTTCGATTCAGGGAAAGGCTTCTAACTCAACAGGAGAAAGGCTGGCCACACTTCATTGACCAACCCAAGATACTTGCAACCGAAGTCCAAAGGCACTAATCAGCACAACAGTGAACAGCGTGCTTGAAATTGGGTGAGAAATTTGATCTTCTCCCTCCTATTTTATACTTAATTTCCTGGAAAAGATCCCCAAGAAGCAAAACACCTCCCAAAGTTGCGACCCTATCTGGACCGAGATGCCCTGCGCACAGTCACCCATGCGCTCGTGACCTCCCGGTTAGACTACTGGAATGCTCTCTATATGGGGCTGTCCTCGAGGACCACTCGGAGGCTTCAGCTGGTGCAGAATGCTGCTGCGCGAGTTGTGATGGGGGTTTCCCGATACTCCCATGTAACACCTCTACTCCGCGAGTTGCATTGGCTTCCGGTTGCCCTCCGGGTGAGATTCAAGGTGCTGGTGATGACCTATAATGTCGCAGAACAATTCACAGTCCGACCAGAGGAGGATGGACCGTGGTTCATTTGCATGGTGAATATCAAAGAAAAGAAATCCAAGGCATATTCTATAGTAAAACTTTTAATGAGAAAACAAAAGACCTAAACTGACTACATTCTCTCATCAGGCAGAAGAACAAAGTAAAAGTAGTAACTGTGAGAAACTTTTTCTAGGCATGCGCACAAAACTGTTTAAAACCAAAACATAGCTGGACATAGTTGGAGTCACTATGGTTACATGATAAGATAATAACACAGGTGCAGAGCAGAAAGAGATGTACAATTAGAAATGAGCGAAGCTGGCAAAACTAAAAAAACACGCAGTGACATCCCCTTCTTTTGTCAGCGAAGCAGAAAATCAGATAAGGCACATCTTGCGCAGATACTCGTGTTGGGCTGTAGGAAGTGGTTTGTTCAGCATATCAGCAATTTGGTCATGTGTAGGCACATACTGCAATTTGACAAAACCTTGTTTAACTGCTTGTCTTATGTTTTGGTAACGGATGTCAATGTGTCTAGACCTGGAACCTGTAAAGCGATTTTCAGAGATATAAACCACAGATTCGTTGTCCTCCATCACAGTGATTGGTCGAATTGGAGGTGTCCAGATATCTGTGACTAAGGCATCAAACCACATTAGAGAATTACATGCATCTGAAACACAAGCATATTCAGCTTCTGTAGAGGAACAAGAAACAAAATTCTGTTTACGCACATGCCAGTAAACAGGACATCCATTCAAAAACATCATATAACCTGAGGTGCTTTTACGTGATTTCTTATCACTTGCCCAATCTGCATCTGCATAACAACATAACTCTGCATAGTCAGTATGTGTGGGTTCTAACAACAACTTCATGTCTTTGGTGTGTTTTAGATATCTCAATAATTTCTTAACACATGTCCAATGAAACTGTTTTGCCTTGCCTACGTGTCGTGATAGGAGATTAACACTAAGTGCAATGTCAGGTCTAGTCCAACTACTAATATATAGCAGCGACCCAATGACTGAGTGATAAAGTGTTTGATCCTCGAACTCAGGACTCTGTTCATGTGTCAAGTTGTGAAAGTCGGTTTGCATGGGTATACTCACAGGTTTAGCATCCTTCATGTTGCAGTGATGCAATAGTTGTTCAATCTTATCTTCCTGTGTAAGACTGAACCCCTTCTGAGTTTTGGTAACTTGAACACCTAAATAAGTGTTAATATGTCCTAAGGACCTCAATGTGAAAAACTGTTGTAAAGCTTTAGCAAAACATTCACTCATCTGCTTATTTGGACCAATATAAACAATATCATCAACATAAACAAGAATTATCTCATACCTATTATCAGATCTTTTTGTAAACACGCATTCATCTGTTTCGGACTTAATAAAGCCCATTGAATTTAGTTTGTCAGAAAGACATAAGTACCACATTAAACCAGACTGTTTCAGACCATAAAGACTTTTGTGTAGAAACCAAGTATCCCCTTCTTGCTGTCGGAAACCTGGAGGACCTTTGACATAAATCTCTTCATCAAGATCAGCATGTAGATAAGCCGTTTCAACATCATACTGGAAAACTTCTAGACCAAGGATAGTTGCAGTGGCTAAGGCGATTTTCACACTCTCAGTCCGCACTGTGGGTGAATAAGTATTTGTATAGTCCTCAGGATAACGTTGAGCGAAACCCTGGGCTACAAGTCTGGCCTTGTACAACGACTCACCATTTGGCTTCTTTTTAATTCTGTAGACCCATCGAGTGCCAATAACTTTCTTGTTTGCTGGAGGACTTGCAGGCGTAAACACATGAAGTTTCTTTAGACTGTCCATTTCAGCCTGCATTGCCTCAAACCATTTATCTTGCTCTGATTCAGGAAGATGTTTGATTTGTGTGAACGTCTCAGGAGGAAGTGTAACATTACAAATCAAAGGTAAAGGTGCTTTTGTTACTTGCCAAATGTCACGGAACAATTAACAGTCCGACCAGAGGAGGATGGACCGTGGTTCATTTGCATAGTGAATATCAAAGAAAAGAAATCCAAGGCATATTCTATAGTAAAACTTTTAATGAGAAAACAAAAGACCTAACTGACTACATTCTCTCATCAGGCAGAAGAAACTGTAGTAACTGTGAGAAACTTTTTCTAGGCATGCGCACAAAACTGTTTAAAACCAAAACATAGCTGGACATAGTTGGAGTCACTATGGTTACATGATAAGATAATAACACAGGTGCAGAGCAGAAAGAGATGTACAATTAGAAATGAGCGAAGCTGGCAAAACTAAAAAAACACGCAGTGACATATAAAGCCCTAAATGGCTTGGGTCCGGGATATTTGAGGGAACACCTGCTGCCAGCATCAAGTTCCCTTCGTCCTGTGCGCTCCCACATGGAGGGCCTTCTCAGGGTGCCGCCGGTAAAAGACTGCCAGCGGATAACACCCAGGGGGAGGGCCTTCTCAGTGGGTGCGCCTGCCCTTTGGAACCAGCTGCCCACAGAGCTTAGGACTGCCCCCGACCTTCGGTCATTCCGCCGGGACCTGAAGACCTGGCTCTTTGAGCTTTCCGGCCCAGGCTGAGAGTTTTTAATTGGGGTTTTATATTTTTCAGGGATCAAATTTAATTATTTTTAACTGTTTTTAACTTTTGTATTGTATTGATGTTTTTAAATACTTTGTAAACCGCCCTGAGTCCTACGGGAAAAGGGCGGTATATAAATTCAATAAACTTAAACTTATACCCCCCCTTCCATAGATGGAAGCGGCAAATTAAACTCGGGGGGAGGGGGAATACAAAACACCACAGTTTGGATTAATTTGAAAACTAAGAAAATTGTTAAAACGTTATACCTGAAAAAGTATTGATGGAATTATATATACATGCGTATACATATACATATAGCTAATGAGAGCTAAGGAGCTTGAAATAGCTATACTAGTCTCCCCTTAACTCTTTGTCAGTCACAAAATTTTGAATTTACAGTGTTCACAGTAGTGACGTCTGCCTACAAAATATGCTGGAGCAAAATGCAGAACAGACTGCTTTATATTTGCTAGAACGGGTGCTCCACCCAATACATAGATACATATACATATACACACACACACACGCATACACACACACACACACACACACACACACATAAAGAACAACAAAAATAACTTTTTTAAAAGAAGTTGGAAATGAAGAGTGACACCTAGTGGAGGATTAGAGGAAACTACAACTGTATTGACTCAGAATTTGGCAAGACGCCTAGAAACAGCGCAAAAAAAAGCTGGGGACAAAGCACCAAGTTATCTCTTACTGAGTGAAACTACATTTGTTTAGAAATTGCTGACCCTCTGGGATTACAAATATACTGAACTGCATGTTTAAACTTAAACTCTGTTTGCAGAGAAAAAAAAATCTTGGCCTTTGGCTAATCTTCTAAAGGAGAAATTACTAGAAAACTTTTAGATTGTTAAATATTTTGTATTGAATCCTGATTGGTTGATAATTACAAGACCCCTGAAAAGAAGAACTGTTATATTATTTTCAGTGGTGCCTGGACAATTGGAAATGTATTGGACTATAAAGCTTATATAAATATAAGAACTACGTAAGACTTGGCTGTTTGAAACTTAAGATGGGCTGGCTTGATAAAGCCAATTAAAAGACTATGACACTGATGAAAAATTACTTAAAGGGGAGAGATAAAATGGACATTATATACAGTGGGACAAAAAAGTATTTAGTCAGCCACCAATTGTGCAAGTTCTCCCACTTAAAAAGATGAGAGAGGCCTGTAATTTTCATCATAGGTATACCTCAACTATGAGAGACAAAATGGGGGGAAAGAATCCAGGAAATCACATTGTAGGATTTCTAACGAATTTATTTGCAAATTATGGCGGAAAATAAATATTTGGTCAATAACAAAAGTTCATCTCAATACTTTGTTATATACCCCTTGTTGGCAATGACAGAGGTCAAACGTTTTCTGTAAGTCTTCACAAGTTTTGCACACACTGTTGCTGGTATTTTGGCCTATTCCTCCATGCAGATCTCCTCTAGAGCAGTGATGTTTTGGGGCTGTCGCTGGGCAACACAGACTTTCAACTCCCTCCAAAGGTTTTCTATGGGGTTGAGATCTGGCGACTGGCTAGGCCACTCCAGGACCTTGAAATGCTTCTTACGAAGCCACTCCTTCGTTGCCTGGGCGGTGTGTTTGGGATCATTGTCATGCTGAAAGACCCAGCCACGTTTCATCTTCAATGCCCTTGCTGATGGAAGGAGGTTTTCACTCAAAATCTCATGATACATGGCCCCATTCATTCTTTCCTTAGTTTACATGGATCAGTCATCCTGGTCCCTTTGCAGAAAAACAGCCCCAAAGCATGATGTTTCCACCCCCATGCTTCACAGTAGGTATGGTGTTCTTTGGATGCAACTCAGCATTCTTTCTCCTCCAAACACGACGAGTTGAGTTTTTACCAAAAAGTTCTACTTTGGTTTCATCTGACCATATGACATTCTCCCAATCCTGTTCTGGATCATCCAAATGCTCTCTAGCAAACTTCAGACGGGTCCGGACATGTACTGGTTTAAGCATGGGGACACGTCTGGCACTGCAGGATTTGAGTCCCTGGCGGCGTAGTGTGTTACTGATGGTAGCCTTTGTTACTTTGGTCCCAGCTCTCTGCAGGTCATTCACTAGGTCCCCCCGTGTGGTTCTGGGATTTTTGCTCACCGTTCTTGTGATCATTTTGACCCCACAGGGTGAGATCTTGCGTGGAGCCCCAGAACGAGGGAGATTATCAGTGGTCTTGTATGTCTTCCATTTTGTAATAATTGCTCCCACAGTTGATTTCTTCACACCAAGCTGCTTGCCTATTGCAAATTCAGTCTTCCCAGCATGGTGCAGGTCTACAATTTTGTTTCTGGTGTCCTTGGCCATAGTGGAGTTTGGAGTGTGACTGAGGTTGTGGACTGGTGTCTTTTATACTGATAAGTTCAACCAGGTGCCATTCATACAGGTAACGAGTAGAGGACAGAGGAGCCTCTTGAAGAAGAAGTTGCAGGTCTGTGAGAGCCAGAAATCTTGCTTGTTTGTAGGTGACCAAATACTTATTTTACCGAGGAATGTACGAATTAATTCATTAGAAATCCTACAATGTGATTTCCTGGATTCTTTCCCCCCATTTTGTCTCTCGTAGTTGAGGTATACCTATGATGAAAATTACAGGCCTCTCTCATCTTTTTAAGTGGGAGAACTTGCACAATTGGTGGCTGACTAAATACTTTTTTGTCCCACTGTATCTATCTAAAAGTGATAGAAAACTATACTCAACACCTTCTCCTGAAGACCCCAGTTTGGAGTTTCAAAGATCTGTAGGAACAACGACTCAAGACAAAACAAATACATCCCAGGAGAAAATATACACAATGCTATGACAGATTCAAATCATAATGAGATTAGAAATAAGCTTGACAATATAAATCAGACATGTCAAACTCACGACGTCACGTGACATTGCGTGATGTAACAGAGCTTTTTCTCCATTGCTGGCAATGGGGTGAACACGGTTTCCTGATGATGCGTCCAGCCCATGGGCTGGCAGTTTGACACCCCTGATATAAATGAACATATCTCTAACATAAATCTACAACTAAGTAACACTCAAAAAATGACAACAGAGAATGAACAAATAAATCAGACAACAGAACATAAATTAAATGAAAGTGACTTAAATAGAAAAGCTATAAATGAAGAAAACTACAATTTAATACAGAGGGGGAAAATCTGCAAAACCTCACTGTAATAAAGAAGACAAAAAATTGCTTTATCCTCCAGGATTTCAAAACAAATTTGAGGATAAAAAAGAAAAACAAATAAAATGGATTAAAGAACTGTCAGAAAAATCATCACAATGGGTGAGACAAAAAACTGATACTTTACTTGGCTTGTTGACTTGTCCCCAACAACACTCACAAAAACACAACCTGGTAAGCTAAACTTGCTGACTTGGAAAGCGACATGGCAAAAGAAGATTAGAATTGCAGATAAGAAATGTGATTCAACATATCAGAGGGAATATTATATGACTAACACTTGTTTGAATATGGTTAATACACACACACACATACACACACACACACAAAGTTTGGATATCAAGAGGCCCTAGAGTAAGATTCTTAGATGGTGTAGTATAAAATTAAATATTGTTGAAATATGGCCAAAAGAATAGATAAAATTTGTAAAGTGGCCCTATAGTAAGAGAAATAAAATATATAAGTAGTAATAATATTTCTAGAATATATGAAATGTTAAAACACTGAGATGGTATATTTAAATGAAATGTTTGGATATTTAAATGTAATGAATTTTGAGAAAAGTATGACTGATAAGAGTGGTCTGAATACTGAGGGGAAACTAAGCTTTAATAAAAAGTTTGAATACAGGACATATAATGACTTAATAAGATGACTTTTATAAATATAATGGAAATATAAGCTGATTATAAACTATGTCATACGTTGATGTTATCATATGCATAAATAAAAAAATGTTTATGTTCAACTTGGTGTATACTGAAAATATTAAGAATTATATTTCTTTTTTTATACAAGTTTTATTGATTTTTTAATATTTACATATACATGTATTTGTGAAGCAATATGGTGGTTGGGTAGTCAAAATAACAAATGTTGTAAATAGTTCAGGTTACATCAACAGGGATTCCCTCTCTGATTTCCTTAGTTATCACATAGTCAAAATAATCAAGTTAATACAGTTCTAGTTGTACCTAGTCAATTAATAAAATTTTCAATATATTTTCACTAATACATATCAATATCCTGTTTTTAAATTTTATCTAATTGCAATAAAATATTCTAGAATAGCCTATAGTATACAAAAGAAAGCTTAATTTTTGGGTAACCCACAATTCCCTATTTCAATAAAGAATAATTCTCTTGTCTACAAAACTTACATTGTTTGTTACAAAACATTCTTTTGTTTTACCATTAAAGTCTAGTTTTCATCTTAACAAATCACCAATTATTAGAAGTATATTTTTTATCTTAACCATTCAACAATTATTAAAATACTGTTTTTTATATATAAAATTCTAGATTCTATAATATAGTTCAAAATTAACAACTAATATCTTCTATAAGTCATCTTAACCGTATATCAATTGTTAAAATACTATCTTTTGATATATCATTCGAATTTATAATATAGTTCAAAATTATATTCTAAGAGCTTACTTTTGTTTTCCCTTACAGATCAAAAGCTAAATATAGAATCAGTTATATTTTTAGAGATTCCCCTTAATCCATTGAAAGGTATTTTTATACTTTATCTTTAGGAATCCCAAAAAAGAAACAAGTTCAGTTTTTTAAATCTAACTCTTGCCTTCCTTTTGTGCCAGCCAGGCTTCCCTCTTGGCATCTTTCAAGTTCTCAAATGTATCTTCCTTTCTTCCTATAGCCCTTATTTGAATCCAGGGAACGTATCCAAATATCAATTTTGCAAGGAAAATGTCCCCTTTGTAGCTGTTGTAGTTTTGCTTTGATAGTTCACTTTTTGATGATTAATGTAATATAGTTGTCATTAGATCAGTCAAATCTTTTTGTTCTTCCAATTCTATCTGGGTTAGGAAGAAAGTAGTAGCTGGTATTATGGTTGTCATTTGATTAGTTGCATTCTCAAATATAGTGTATTTGAAGGCCTTCAGTGTCCACTCTTAGTATTGCTTTCTTCAGGTGCTGTTGCTTTTTGAGTTGTAAGTTTTGTAGTTATCTTTTGGGTTATCTTTTCCTCATTTAAAGTCAGAATTTGATTTGGTGGCTTTGAGTTGTCAGATTTTTCTTGCTGAGTCACTTCTCTTTCTGGCTTCTGTAATAAAATCCACTTTCTGGCAGCTTGCTTCGCTCAGTGTGTTTTTTCGTTTGCGCTGAAGGCTTATTCCTAGCTGGAGAAACAAACCAGAGAGATTTTTTTCTCACAATCTGGTGACCAAGAAGGGAGTCCCAGCCAACCCAGCCACTGGACCAGGCTTGGAGGGCCTCTACCTTGCCGGCAACAGACCTCTTTTGTCTGTAGGTAAGCCCATGGACCCTGCCCGGGCAGCATAGTGTAATAAAGGGAAGGCCTTGAGTCTTGCGCTCAACAGCTGCCTGAAAGTGGGTAAGAACTGCTGAACTATAACTTCAAGGAATTTCAGGGAGCAAAAAAGGCTTGTGTGTGTGTGTGTGTTGGCTTCCTCCTCTGATCGCAGCTAGGATTCCACCTCCGTGTTTTTCCTAGCCGCACCCAGGTCTGCTGCTAGCTTTACCGAGCTGTGACCAGCAGGAATCTGGAACGCAAGGGTGTCGAACCTTTTGCTGAGAAGAGGAAAGGAGCTGAGTGGGCATCGAGTGAGGGTAAGGGTGGGAGCCAGTAAACAATGCCAGTAAAAGGTCTCATCTATAAGCAAAACCCAGGTCTGGGAAGGAGGTGATCATGTTTGCTGCTTGGGGAAAAAAAGGCAAGCAGATCCTCCCAGACTCCTCTGAGTCCAAAATAGTAAAAATAGAAGTGTGCACACAGGAAAAGTTGTTCAGGAAAAGTTGTGAATAAAAGTGTAGTTGTAAGTAGTTGTGAAAAGCCGGTGGAAGGAGGTGCCCATACCTGCTGGAGGTGCCCATACCGGTGGAAGGAGCTGCCCATACCAGACCCCTTTTTGGTCTGCAAACTGAAGGCAGTGTTCCCAGAAGGGGCCCTTGCTCTGCGTTGGGAACCAGAGTCTTCCCAGACACTTTTTAGTCCAAAAACTGACAGGTAGTGCATTAGGGATTTTGCTACAAGGGAGATCCAGCTGTAGCCCATTGAACCCACATCTGAAGGGAACGTGGGAAACTAGCTCGAGGGTCATGCCTGGATCCCCTCTTAGTGATTTGTTGGTGGTATGGGAGAAAAGGCGAGTGCCTGTTCTGGCCAGTATGAAAAAGAAACGTGTAAAAGAGTTACCGTATATACTTGAGTATAAGCCGAATTTTTCAGCCCACTTTTTGGGCTGAAAAATTCCACTTCGGCTTATACTCCAGTCAACAAAAAAACTTACCGAGGACTTGTGCGCGGCCGAGGCTTTGGTGCTTCCGGGATCGCGCGTACCTCTCCCAAGCCACCGCCGTCCGGAGACCTGCCGAAGTTTGGGGAGGTTTGGGGAGGTGCGCGCGCACCTCCCCAAACCTCCCCAAACGTCGGCAGGTCTCCATTCCTCCGCGCCCTGCCTGCCTGCTTCTTTCCGCAGCGGAAAGAAGCAGGCAGGCAGGGCGCGGAGGAACGGAGACCCGGCGACGTTTGGGGAGGCGCCCAAACCTCCCCAAACGTCGCCGGGTCTCCGTTCCTCCGCGCCCTGCCTGCCTTCTTCTTTCCGCTGCGGAAAGAAGCAGGCAGGCAGGCCGCGGAGGTCCGGAGACCTGCCGACGTTTGGGGAGGTTTGGGGAGGTGCGCGCGCACCTCCCCAAACCTCCCCAAACGTCGGCAGGTCTCCGGACGGCGGCGGCTTGGGAGAGGTGCGCGCGATCCTGGAAGCACCGAAGCAAGTCCTCGGTAAGCTCCGGGCGGTCACTTGCTTCGCGTCTCCTGAGGGAAGGGGGGGCGACTGGAGCGGGCGTGTTTCCTCGCCTGCTGGGCGCCGCGATTTGCCCGGGGAACGCGCGGGCCCCGAATGGCAGCGTGGAGCGAGGAAGCGGACAGCCAGGGCTTCCCCGAGAGCCGCGGCCACACAGGGTATTCCTGTGTATTCAGGCTTGCAAAATGGCGGATCGAGCCTCTGCTGGCGGCAGAGGCTTGCAGAACGGCGGATCGGCTTATACTCGGTATGTTAAAAATGGGCTTTGCTTGTAGATGAGACCGGTAGACAAATCTGGCCAGGTTTTGATACTTTCAATTTTAAGATAATAAAAGAGCTTAGAGATAAAATAAAACCCAGCCATCTGCCCTATTGGTGCTATTGGGCAGAATTATCTAAATCTAGAAACCTAGCTCTGAGAAAGGAACGAGAGCAGGCCAATTTCTTTTCCCCAGAGGATAACGTGGAACCAAAAATAGTAGCCCCTCCTGAGTAAACCAGTGCCAGGGAAAATGAGGGGCCAGCTTGAATATGTGCTGACCCATACACCCTTTTCAGCATCCAACCTAATTTCTGAAAGAAGGATACCCCCTCCTTCCGGTCGGACCTGCGGACGGTGATTTTAACACTGAAATCTATAATTGATAGCCATAATCCATCCTGGGGAGACATGACGCAACTTTTGCATGTCTTTCTCACTAAAGATGAGTTGCTAAAGCTATCTGAGAAAATAGGGGAAATTGCCAGGTAGCCAATTATAGTAATACCGGTGCAAGTAGCCCCAGTGCAAGTGGCCTGGCCCCTAACCTGCCCGGATTGGGACTACAATGATCCCAATCACTGGGACGAATACAGCAGGGCAAAGGATAATGTAATAGAAGCACTTTAAGAAACAGGAAAAAAGCCACTAAACTGGTCGGAGTTCCAGAAAACCACTCAAACAGAAAAAGAAACCCCTGGTGCTTTTTGGATTTCGCCTCTTAGAGGCAGCAGTAGCCTACGCTCACCTGGACCTGAATTGCCCAAAAGACCAAAGGATCTTTGCCTCTGCTTTTGTAGACCAGTTGGCCAGTGACATAAGGGAGCATTTTCATTGCATTGTGTCGAATTGGTCTGCCTTAGAGATTGCTGAGTTGCGCAGGATCGCAAACTTCGTCTAGAACCAAAGGCAGAAATTAAAGGAGGTAGAGAAGGAAAGAAAAGAGGCCGAGAGAGAAAAGAGAAGGAGAAAAGAAAGGAAAGAGGACCTGCAGGTGTTTCCAATCCTGCAGGAGAAACGGAGACCAGCCCACCGCATGTCATTTAATGGATGGCCATGGTGTCGGACATGCAATGAGGAAAGTTGTCCCCAGGCCAAGTGTCCTCACTGCCATAAATGCAGCAGCGAAGGGCATTTTCAGAAGAATTTCAGGCAAAATTTCCTGGCCAAGGATACCCTAATAACCTACCCAGAGCTCCATTCCCAAGAGAAGATTCCTTTCAGGATAGGGAAAGGAGAACATCTGAATGGTACCAGTGGGAGCCAAACGAGGGAGATAACCTCCAGAACCACTGACTAGAAGAGAAAAGGATAAAATTTCAAGCCACTTTTGCCGGTCTGGCCATTCCTTTAAGGAATGGCCCTGACGGAGAGCCCCTCACTACAATCACTATAGGGGGATGAAAATATGAGTGCCTGATAGATACCAGGGCCACCTCATCCCTAATTACTACCCCTCCCTATGAGGGTTCAGTAATACCAGGGGCACAAGATTATATTGTTGGAGTGAGGGGGGAATTATTCCAAAAAATTCACCAACAACTATGTCATTGCTCCTGGGATATGAAAACTAGCCCCAGGGAGGGTAGAAACTATCCTTAATATGAAGCCTCCCTGTACAAAAAGGCAAGTGCGAGCTTTACTAGGCGTCCTAGGGTTCTGCCGCCCATGGATTCCCTCTTTTGGAGAATTAGCCAAGCCTCTCTATTCAACTTACTACTAAAGACATGCCCGACTCTGTTACCTGGACCAAACCATTAGACCTTACCTTCTCAAAAATAAAACAGATGCTGGTGTCAGCACCGACCCTGGCTCTCCCTAATTACCAGAAACCATTTATGCTGTTTATTCATGAAAACCAGGGAGTGGGCTCAGGAGTCTTAGCTCAACAGTTTGGCTCCTCACTACATCCAGTGGCATATTATTCAGTACAGCTAGACCCAGTCAAAAGGAGAACAGTTCCCTGCTTAAGAGCAGTAGTTGCCAGTGTGGAAATTGTAAAAAAATCAAGAGATCTGATACTAGGTCGGCCGCTTATTCTGAAAGTGCTCCACAATATGTTTGCCATTCTCTTAAAGTCGCAGACACAGGCTTTCACACAATGAAGTTTAGCACAATATGAAGCTGAGCTCTTCACCTCAGAACACATTTCCTTTGAGAGGTGTATGACTTTAAATCCAACTACACACAAAGGAAAATTTGCATGACTGCTTGCACTTTATACAAGACACAGAGCTGCCCCGACCTGACCTTTCTGATGTCCCTCTGTTGAACCCGGACTTCAAACTATTTACAGATGGATCCTCTTACATACACGAAGGGAGGAGGGTGATGGGAGCAGCTGTTGTGTCCCTATATGAGATTGTATGGGCAATGCTCCCTCCTTCCTATAGCACTCAAGCGGCTGAACTCACGGCTTCAATTCAAGCTTGCGAGAGAGAGCGAGGGGCTGGTCTACCAGTGTATATACTGACTCTAGATATGCATTTGGGATTTGCCAAGCTACTGGAGCCCTGTGGAAACAACGGGGATTCCTGACTTCATCAGGGTAACCCATAGCACATGCAGAGTTGGTCTCTAAATTACTAGCAGTTATTTAATTACCATCAAAAATAGCAATCACCCATTGCAGGGCGCACCAGAAGGATAATTCAGAGGTGACAAAAGGTGACCAATTTGCAGACCAAGCTGCAAAGTGGGCTGCAATCCAACCACTCCCAGCAAGCCTAATGGCCCCTGCCTTGAGGGTGAACATCGAAGTCCCATACAAAGAGCTGCTGGAGGAAGAGGAGGTGGTGTGTTAGAAGGAGAAATTTGAAGCAGAATACAGGGAAGGCTTTTGGAGGGGTTCTGATGGAAGACCCATAGCGCCTTTCCGACTGCTGCAATGTATTTGCCAAAGGTTACATGCCAAAGGCCACTGCGGAATGCAAGCAATGGTAGATGCAATAAGGGGAGTATGGTACACGCCAGGGGCATATAAAGAAGCCACACGAGTGGCAGGAAACTGTAAAACTTGTCAGGCCAACAATGCCACCTCTAGGAAGGCCACCCACATTGGGGGAAGGCCATGGACACAGCGCCCATTTGAGAAAATACAAATGGATTATATACAGCTGCCCAAAGCAAACGGCTATCAGTATGTTCTTGTATGTAGGGATCAACTCACATACTGGATTGAGGCTTTCGCTTGCCACCATGCTACAGCATTGGAAACAGCCAGACATTTACTAAAAGACATAGTACCATGCCCAGCACTGTAGGTATGGATAGAGGGAGACATTTTGTAGCACAGATCCTTACCCATATATATCAAGCCCTTCGCATCACACAGAACCTACACACCCCTTTTTCTCCAACTAGCTCTGGGGGTACAGAAAGCTAATTGTGAGATAAAGACTCTCCTGGGTAAACTCTGCCAGGGGACAAGCTTAATGTGGCCCAAGCCCTACCCATCACCTTGTTTTACATCAGGACCAGGCCTCGATGGGACATGGGTATTTCACCATTCAAACTGCTTTTTGGCCGTCCCCCAGACAACTTAAAGGGATTAGATCCACATTCTCTAAACCTGGAAAGGGGAGATATGGTTCTCTCTGCTTACTTTACAGCCCTACATCAAAGGCTACGTACCCTGTGGAAACAGAGCGCCCTGACACACAGACTCTGCCCTTGGAGGAGGCCTTACACACATTCGAGCCAGGAGACTGGGTGTGCCAGAACCACACCCCTGCAGCCCAGGTGGAAAGGACCCTTCCAAGTCCTGCTGACTACACAAACTGCCATCAAGGTTGCTGAAAAGGATGCCTGGATCCATTGGACTTATGTCAAACCAGCCGTATTTGACCACAGCAAAGACCCAGCAACCGAGCAGAAGGTGCCACACATACGACTTCAAAAGGACCCAGACACCAACAAGTGGGCACTAAAAATACTTTTCGAAGTAACAAGATGGGAGGGAAGACTGTGGGGAAATTGGGAATGGGAATTGTTAAAATTTGTTTTATATTTGCATGCATAACCAATGTATCAGGACTCTTGGAAATGAACTTCTTGCCAGAAAAGGGAAATATTTGGGAGTATGTAGCACGAGAAGTCTTAAACACCACCAATTTCTGCCTGGCAGGGGGAAGGTCTGTAAAAGGTATTCTCACTACCTGCCTAATAGGTGTGGCTTCAGGACCCCAACCTATAATTAACCACACCATACTACAGAATTTTCACATCAGGGCTTCCTATACCACTATCTTTGACTGGGGTAACAATTCAAATTACAAAGACCAAAGCATGTACACCTTGCAGGTTGCCAAAGTGACCCAAGCTGTTAACTTTTTCAAGTAATAGGGTGCAAAAAGCCCAGAGTCTCCAACTGCCGAGATCTTAGTAATAAGGAACTCATTTGCAACCATACAGAAACCATCCCATTCTCATATAGCTATGTAAAACTCCCCTTAGGTTGGTTCTTCCTGTGTGGGTTGAAAGCAGTCTCTTACCTCCCGGCAAACTCAACAGGAGGGCAATGCACCTTAGGGCAACTAACCAATGGTGATGCCCTCACTTTAAAGGCAACAAAAGAGAGACCTATAGGACCTGACCTCTGATTGTGACCCCAAAACCTGGTTACTAACAAAGGCAGAATATGTATCTCTAGCTGTGTCCCTGGTAGGGGTACCAGGCTTGGCATTGCACAATGCCAGGGCCCTGAACAGCCTAGCCTGCGAACTAGTAAAAACTTCCCAGGCGCTGGAGGCCTTGAATCAGGAACTGAAGCAGGTGAGAGAAGCTACGTTTGAAAATCGAGCAGCCATTTATTATTTGTTGTTAAGACAAAATCATGGGTGTGAAGAGTTCAAAGGATTGTGTTGTTTCAACTTAAGAGATAGTTCACAGCTGATAGAGAGTGACATCCATCACCTGAAGGAACTAACACATAAAATTGGATTAAAAAAAATATTTTGATTTTTTATCCAGACTTTTTGGCTACCAAACTTGCATTGGCTAAAAATTCTTATTTTGGGGACAATCACAGCTACAGTTGCAGGCATTCTCTTATGTTGTCTTTGTCGACTCATATCGCCCTGTCATAACTACCAAAAAGCATGTTTTTCAATAATTCCAAAGCAGGACACAAAAGGAAAACAAATTTCCTTGATGATGAGTCAGATTGATTATGATTACCAGATTTATTTTTATAAAAACGAAAGTTATGCAGATGGGGTAGGAATCACAGGCAATTCCTTCCCCTTGTACAAAATGGGGGAATTGATGGATTATTGATTCAATCAAGAACATATTGGAAGTCAGCATCTACCTACCCCTGAAAAAGAAACATCTTTGGGAAATATTAAACAGGCAGGAACCATAGCTCCAGAAAAGAGGCAGAAAGCCTAGCCCCAGAAACCAACTATTACGAATACGGAAGGCTGCTCCAAAATAAAAATCCATTTGCCTTCTCTTAGAAAAGTCAAGCTGAAAAATAAAAGTACTGGAAAAGATCTCTCTCTCTCCCTCCCTCCCTCCCTCCCTCCCTCCCTCTCTCTCTCTCTCTCTCTCCCTCCCTCCCTCCTTCCCTCCCTCCCTCCCTCTCTCTCTCTCTTCCCCCCCCTTCCTCCCCTGCCCAGCTCATTTAATAGTCCCAGGCAAGAAACATGTAGCAAAAGAAACAATGTAGCAAAAAATGCTAGCCTTGAATAACAAAAAAAAGCTGATAGGATTGCCCTACACACACATAGAAACCAATAACAGGATTACCCCAGACACACACCAGATTGTGTGACAAGATTAACCTAAACACACAAAGACTTCATCAACAAGTTACTGTATTTCCTTTCCTGGGTGATAGGATTAATCAATCTTCCTGACAGGAAAAACCAGGCTAGGAAATTAAGAAGAACACACTTCTTACGAATCTCACCAAGACTTAAAATAGAAAGAGTATAAATCGTACCATGTCTTTAGGTGATTTTTACTAGCTTGTCCGGAACCCATTGCTGAGTCACTTCTCTGTCTGGCTTCTGTAATAAAATCCACTTTTTGGCAGCTTGATTTGCTCAGTGTCTGTTTGCTGAAGGCTTATTCCTAGCTGGAGAAACAAACCAGAGAGATTTTCTTCTCAAAGTATAGAGCATTAATCCCAAACAATTCAAGCAAGCTTATGCACTAGGAGAGGATCCCAATAAAGAATTGCTTTACAACTGATAAAGAAACAAAATAACCACAAAAGGAGACATGGGAACCCTGGATGGTATGAAAACATTACAGCAAGATAACGGAGTAATTTTGATATGTAGATTGAGCCAAGGTCCTGACTGTTTTCAATAGCTGATCTTACATTTGAGCATGAAGAAATAAAGAATCAGAGCAGTATACATCCTTGGATACTTTCATGATTTATTAAATTGCTAAAGAAAGGCCATTGGAGCTAAGAATAAAGATTATTTTAGAGATATATTGAAGGAAGTTGAAATGGAAAATCTAAACTTTGGAAGCAAGTTTCCAAAACACATTGACCACAATGCTTTTCAATTGTAATAACATTTGTTATTTATGTATAGTATACTGGAAATTTTCAAGATTTTTCAAGCTTATTTATCTTCCTCATACTCACATAATGAAAAAGTAATTTCAACACTGCTTAGCAAAATGCTGTGCTAACAGATTTTCAGCTTGAAAGTTATTGGTTTTGAAATCTTGTTGGATTTTTTAAGAAAAAGACAATCCAATGCATTGATGTTTTCCCCCAAAATAAAGCTTGTTTGCATGCTTCATTTATTTTCAATAAATGTCTTCCCCTGAATTCCAAAACACCAGTTTGGTTTGATAATCAAATCCAGTCACCAGCATTTATTATCATAGCTGTTTTACTGCACATATCCAAATGAAAAGCAATACAAACTTCGGGGGGGGGGGAAACAATTTTCTCTGTTCTGATTAAAACAATACCAACATGTGGTTTTATTCAGAAGGAGCTGAAAAAAATCCTGCCTAAAGCCCCAGAGAAAGGCTGCGAGAAAAAGTACAGTGGGACAAAAAAATATTTAGTCAGCCACCAATTGTGCAATTTCTCCCACTTAAAAAGATGAGAGACGCCTGTAATTTTCATCATAGGTATACCTCAACTATGAGAGACAAAATGGGGGGAAAGAATCCAGGAAATCACATTGTAGGATTTCTAACGAATTTATTTGCAAATTATGGCGGAAAATAAATATTTGGTCAATAACAAAAATTCATCACAATATTTTGTTATATACCCTTTGTTGGCAATGACAGAGGTCAAACATTTTCTGTAAGTCTTCACAAGTTTTGCACACACTGTTGCTGGTATTTTGGCCCATTCCTCCATGCAGATCTCCTCTAGAGCAGTGATGTTTTGGGGCTGTCGCTGGGCAGCACAGACTTTCAACTCCCTCCAAAGGTTTTCTATGGGGTTGAGATCTGGAGACTGGCTAGGCCACTCCAGGACCTTGAAATGCTTCTTACGAAGCCACTCCTTCGTTGCCCGGGCGGTGTGTTTGGGATCATTGTCATGCTGAAAGACCCAGCCACGTTTCATCTTCAGTGCCCTTGCTGATGGAAGGAGGTTTTCACTCAAAATCTCACGATACATGGCCCCATTCATTCTTTCCTTAGTTTACATGGATCAGTCGTCCTGGTCCCTTTGCAGAAAAACAGCCCCAAAGCATGATGTTTCCACCCCCATGCTTCACAGTAGGTATGGTGTTCTTTGGATGCAACTCAGCATTCTTTCTCCTCCAAACACGACGAGTTGAGTTTTTACCAAAAAGTTCTACTTTGGTTTCATCTGACCATATGACATTCTCCCAGTCCTGTTCTGGATCATCCAAATGCTCTCTAGCAAACTTCAGACGGGTCCGGACATGTACTGGCTTAAGCAGGGGGACACGTCTGACACTGCAGGATTTGAGTCCCTGGCGGCGTAGTGTGTTACTGATGGTAGCCTTTGTTACTTTGGTCCCAGCTCTCTACATTCCCTAGGTCCCCCCATGTGGTTCTGGGATTTTTGCTCACCATTCTTGTGATCATTTTGACCCCACGGGGTGAGATCTTGCGTGGAGTCCCAGAACGAGGGAGATTATCAGTGGTCTTGTATGTCTTCCATTTTCTAATAATTGCTCCCACAGTTGATTTCTTCACATCAAGCTGCTTGCCTATTGCAAATTCAGTCTTCCCAGCATGGTGCAGGTCTACAATTTTGTTTCTGGTGTCCTTCGACAGCTCTTTGGTCTTGGCCATAGTGGAGCTTGGAGTGTGACTGTTTGAGGTTGTGGACTGGTGTCTTATACTGATAACAAGTTCAACCAGGTGCCATTCATACAGGTAACGAGTAGAGGACAGAGGAGCCTCTTGAAGAAGAAGTTGCAGGTCTGTGAGAGCCAGAAATCTTGCTTGTTTGTAGGTGACCAAATACTTATTTTACCGAGGAATGTATGAATTAATTCATTAGAAATCCTACAATGTGATTTCCTGGATTCTTTCCCCCCATTTTGTATCTCATAGTTGAGGTATACCTATGATGAAAATTACAGGCCTCTCTCATCTTTTTAAGTGAAAGAACTTGCACAATTGGTGGCTGACTAAATACTTTTTTGTCCCACTGTATCTAATACAGGACTAGATGGCAATGATCCAACTCTGCATAAGGCCTTTTTCTGTTAAGTAGTCGGCAACTTAGGACCACAACTGAGCACAAATTTGTTTCATAAGCAAGAGAGTTGTTAAGTGAGATTTGCCCCATTTTACCACCTTTCTTTGTGTCAGAATCCATTTATATCACATTTCATAATTGTATAGGTAGAACAACGTGCTATTTCTGGGGATTCTGCCATCTCCGAGGGGGGGGAGAGGATGGTTACTAAAGCGATTTTCAAACAACAGGGGATGTTTTACTGGGGAAGGGAGGGGGGACAGACAGGTCTGGATTGTATCTTCATTTACAACTGAAAAGGAAAGCAATAACCATAAAACCAAGGAGAGTTCCCTTTCCCATGGAAGGACCTGACACCTAGCAACTGACGACAGCCTGACCAAATGGATGAGGGGAGGGGCTGGAATGGGAATGGTTTATATAGGATTGAAATGTAACTTTTCTCAGATTCCGTCTTGTATTCCCACAATCGATTCCATCCTAGTAAACATTTTCCTTTTGGACTAAACTTGCATCCAAGAGTTCTTATTTCCTAAGATGTGGATTGAGGTGGGTCCTGACAGTAGACGGAATCTGCTTTAAGAGTCAACCTGGAAGGGAAAACCTTACCGGGGGACTTTGCAACAAATAAAATGTCTGGCGACGAAGCAAGAGAGGAGGGAAGCCCCATGGAGGGGGAGTCTTCCCCCCAAATGGAATCCCAGAGACAATGGGAAGCTGAAGCAGCATATTCCCCCGGGGAAGAAGCGGTGGAGCAGTACGACCGAAAACCCCGGTGGTCGATGGGCGTTGGAAGGAAAAGTGAGTGGGAAAAGGCTTCGGGAGAAACGACCCTGAGGCGTAGTAACCACCAACCGGAATGGAGGCAAGAGATGGAGAGTTCCCTGCACGCCAGCGAGGAGGAGCGGATCCTGGAAAAGGCCATTGATCTGATGAAAGCAACTCTGAGTTCACTGAGGGAGGAGAGAGCTGAAAATCGCAACCGAGGCAGCGCCTGGGGACGCAACTGGAAAGGTAACGGAGGGGATCCAACACCTGAAACCCCGGGGCCATCCAATGGAACAGGAATTGCTGCCTCAGCAGTACCCACCCCCCCCCAGAACCACAGATGGGGACCAGGATGAGGAGCGATACCGGCCACGGCGCAGACAACGCTCCAGCCAAAGACTCCCGCCCCTGGAAGTCAAATTCAAGGGGGAGCCATCACGACTGGGATTTTTCCTAACCCAAGTCCTCAGCTACATGGAAGAGTACGGACGGGACATCCCCAGTGACAAAACACGCATCCGAATTGTGCAATCTGCCCTGGACGGGACAGCTGCAGACTGGGTGGTGAACTTGCATGACTCCAACGCCCCAGAACTCAACGACTTCAACCGATTCATGTCATCTTTGAGGCGACGGTTCGAGGATCCTTTGGCTGACCGTAAGGCCCGGGAGAGAATCAAAACGGTGAGGCAGGGCAGGCGAGCAGTGGCTGATTATACCCAAGAATTTCAAGCCATTGCCAGCAAGCTGAACTGGCCAGAAGACATCCTCCTTAGCCACTTCAAAGATGGTCTGAACTACGACCTGTATGATGCTTGCCTGCCTCGAGGAGACCCACCCCACCTCGACGACTGGTACATCCTGGCGGAGGAAGTGGAAATAGACCTACTGAAGAGACACCGCAGAGGAAAACCATGGGGCCGCCTGCCACCCGAGCAAACACGCGAGGGGGAAAAACCACCAGCCACAGCCAAAAAATCAACAAGTTGCTTCAACTGCGGGAGAGAGGGCCACCGTGCTGCAGAATGTCGTTCAAAAGCCCCCCCACGAAAACCAGAGGCATCATCCTCCAAGAAGCCGGGGAAGCCCCAAGGCAACACAAAAGAATCTTCCATGAAGGGGACAGAGGCTGTAGAGTCCACAATTCCTGCCAGGAACTGGGACTGGACTCCGGCCTGCACCGCAGGGACGGTGGACAACTCGGAAGACAGCTCAGAGGGAGAACCATTGGTAAGTGGACCCCTTCCACCCATACTTAAGACAGTGACTATATTAGCTTCCCCTATGCCTGAAGCAGCCAAAATAAAAGCTCTGATAGACTCTGGGTGCATCCGCTGCCTTATCAGCCCAACGCTGGTGGAGAGATTGAGCATCCCAGTGAGGAGGCTAAAACAACCAATCTCTTTTAGTCAGTTAGATGGGACAATAGCAGGGGGAGGACCAGCCACCCTAGCCACTTTACCAATCCACCTATCACTGGGGGCCCATGAGGAGGACATAACGTTTATAGTGGCCCCAGGCATGGAATGCCCAATGATCCTAGGACTGGAATGGCTGAAGAAATGGAACCCCGGGATAAACTGGAGGACAGCAGAACTCAATTTCCCAAAGGGGGGGCAGAAGAACTTAGACTCCAAAAGCACCCCCCCAACCCAGAGGGAGGAGACAGCAGCAGTGGGGAAAGAGAAGGGATTACCAGAGATGCCGGAGGAATACAGGGACCTGACTGAGGTTTTCAGTGAGGAAAGAGCAGATGAGCTTCCCCCCCACCGCCCCACAGACTGCACCATAGAATTCAAACCTGGGGCAAAACTCCCAAAACCCAGGATGTATGCCATGAGCCCAAGGGAAATGGCAGAAATGGAGAGATTCATAAAGAAAAACTTAGAAAGAGGATTTATTGAGCCTGCCAAACCCAAAGTGGCCGCCCCGGTTCTGTTCAGGGAGAAGAAGGATGGGTCCTTTCGTTTGGTTGTGGACTATAGAAATTTGAACACAATTAGTGAATGTAATCTGTACCCCCTTCCCCTAATGAAGGATATGTTATCCCACCTATCGAAAGGAAAGATTTTTACCAAACTAGACCTGAGGGAAGCATACTACCGTATTAGGATTAAGGAAGGAGACGAATGGAAGACTGCATTCAACTGCCCAATGGGGTGCTATCAATTCAAAGTATTGCCATTCGGACTGCAAGGGGCCCCCGCAGTCTTTATGTAATTAATTAATGACGTGCTGAGAGAGCACCTATATAAGGGGGTCCTAGTTTACCTCGATGACATCCTTATCTTCACAGAAACCAAAGAGGAACATATCAAACTAGTCAGAGCAGTCCTGAAGAAGTTGCGAGCTGCCCACTTATATGCTAAATTATCGAAGTGTGAATTCCATCAGGAAAAAATCGACTACCTGGGATATCGCATATCTCCAGAGGGCATCGAAATGGACCCTGAGAAGGTCAGGGCAGTACTAGAGTGGGCACCCCCCCGCACACGGAAGCAATTGCAAAGTTTCCTGGGGTTTGCAAACTTCTACCGCCAATTCATCCCCGCATTTGGCCAAATAGCCATGCCCCTCACAAATTTGTTGAAAACGAAGGGGGGGTCACCCGTGAAACCCAGCCAGCCTCTGAAATGGTCAATGGAATGTCAAGCAGCATTTGAGAGGCTAAAGAGACTTTTTTCTGCTGAACCTGTCCTAAAACACCCAGATCCCGACAAACCTTTTGTAATACAGGCAGATGCGAGTGATGTAGCGGTAGGAGCCGTACTATTACAAGAAAATGATGGGGGGACATTGCAACCATGCGCATACACATCCAGAAAACTCACAGAAACAGAACAACGCTGGCCAATATGGGAAAAAGAGGCATTCTCGTTGAGGTGGGCATTACTAACATGGCGCCAATTTTTAGAAGGAAATAAAATACCTTTCCAGGTCTGGACAGACCACAAAAATTTGGAAGCACTAAAAACGCCCAGGAAGCTCACTCCTAAGCAAGCCCGCTGGTCCCAACATTTTCACCGATTCAATTTCACTCTCAAACACTTACCGGGGGGAAAGAACTTCCTGGCAGATGCATTATCCCGCATGCCCCAATATAACAGCACAAGAGTTACTGACTTTAAACCACTTGTACCGGAACAACAACTGGCAGCACCAGTCACCACCAGGGCACAAGAAAAAATGAAGCCGAAGGTAGATAGCCAAACTGGAATAGAATTCAGGAAATCTTTGGAAAGTGATGAATGGTTCCAGAAAAATAAACATGTGTGCACAATTAAAGATGGACTGCCGTGGGTGGGGGAGAAGCTATATATACCTGCCACACAGAGAATCAATTTCATGCAACTGTGCCATGATACAAAATCAGCAGGACACTTTGGCTTTGTAAAAACCTTACACTTAACTAAAAGGCAATTTTGGTGGCCATCTATGAAAAAGGACATAGAAAGCTATGTGGGTAGCTGTCAAATTTGTGCGATGGCCAAAAGACTGCAAGGGAAACCGCCAGGTCTGTTACAACCGGTGGCAAACCCCTCAGCCCCATGGAAAGAAATAGCCGCCAGAAAGTAATGTAAACACCGTAGTCTGGACTGTCACAGATCTGTTCTCTAAGCAAGTACATTTCATACCTTGCCAAAAAATCCCGACTGCAAAAGCATTAGCAAAACATTTTGTACAGCATATTTACAGATTGCACGGGGTACCACAACGCATCATATCTGACAGAGGGGTGCAATTTACGTCGGCATTTTGGAAAGAATTTTTATCCCTCTTAGGAACCACCCAAGGACTGTCATCTAGTCACCATCCTCAGACAGACGGAGCTTCTGAAAGACTTAGTAATATACTTGAACAATATCTGAGATGCTATATTAATTTTCAGCAGTCCGACTGGACGGAACTACTGCCTTTTGCAGAAGTAGCATATAATAATGCAGTCCACTCAAGCACAGGTTACACTCCTTTTCAAGTAGCTACAGGCCAGAGTTTCAACCCAATACCAGAACTAACCCCAAAAGAACCGGTTATCCCTGATCTGAAGGAATGGATTGCTCAATTACAAAATACATGGCCAATCGTTAGGAAAGCGTTGGAAGATGCCAGAAAAGCATACAAGACACAGGCAGACAAAAAAAGAACCGATCCCACACCATTTAGGGTAGGAGAGATGGTATATTTATCCACAAAATACCTGAAATCACTCCAACCCTGTAAAAAACTAGGACCAAAATATATTGGACCTTTTCCAATTAAAAGAATCATAAACCCAGTAACAGTTGAATTAGAACTACCCAAAAATCTTAGACGAATACACCCAACCTTCCACTGCAGTCTATTAAAGAGAGAACAACAATCACCACTACGAGAAAAAATCCCACCACCACCACCCCCCATCATGGTGGAAGGAGAACAACATTTTGAAGTGAAAGAAATCTTAGATTCCAGAAAACACCATGGAACGATACAATATTTAGTGGCATGGAAACACCTCCCCTCCTCAGAAAATGAGTGGGTTAACAAACTCCATGTTAAAGCACCTAAGTTGCTTAAGAGGTTTCATACAGAATATCCAAACAAACCAGGCTAACATTTATATGTTTTCTTTCCCCACAGATGGACTCATCTTTTTTCTGAAAGGAGAGCCGAATGTCAGAATCCATTTATATCACATTTCATAATTGTATAGGTAGAACAACGTGCTATTTCTGGGGATTCTGCCATCTCTCCGAGGGGGGGGGGAGAGGATGGTTACTAAAGCGATTTTCAAACAACAGGGGATGTTTTACTGGGGAAGGGAGGGGGGACAGACAGGTCTGGATTGTATCTTCATTTACAACTGAAAAGGAAAGCAATAACCATAAAACCAAGGAGAGTTCCCTTTCCCATGGAAGGACCTGACACCTAGCAACTGACGACAGCCTGACCAAATGGATGAGGGGAGGGGCTGGAATGGGAATGGTTTATATAGGATTGAAATGTAACTTTTCTCAGATTCCGTCTTGTATTCCCACAATCGATTCCATCCTAGTAAACATTTTCCTTTTGGACTAAACTTGCATCCAAGAGTTCTTATTTCCTAAGATGTGGATTGAGGTGGGTCCTGACACTTTGTACACTTGTTAAGTGAATCATTGCAGTTGTTAATTTGTTGTAAAGTGAACCTGGCTTTCTCATTGACTTTGCTTGCCAGAAGTTTGCAAAAGGTGGTCACATGAGTCTGGAACACTGCAACCATCATAAATATGAGCCAATTCCCAAGTGTCCAAATTTTGATCACATGGCCATGGGGATGCCGCAAGTGTACAAAATGTTCATAAAGTCACTTTTTTCAGAGCAGTTGCAACTTCCAAAAGTTACTAAAGGAATGGTTGTAAGTTGAGGACTATCTGTACTCCATAAAGATGGGAAATTGTAATATATTTGGCATTGCTAAAATACAAACTTTAAAAATATTTTAAATAAGAGATTGAGGTTATTAATGCCTGTCTTTAGAATCTTTTGTCAAAGGTGAGAGGCTAATATTTAAACTAGAAACATTAAGCCTTGAATCAGCTCCTCACTCTCAGCCCAACCCACTCATAGGGTTGTTTTTGTGGAGGAAATAGGAGGCAGAAGGTATGTTCGTCACCTATACGAATAAAAAAGGTGGGGAAAAATCTAATAATAATACCATTAAAAACCTGCTAAAAGTCAGAATTCAGTTTCCTGAGACACTTTGAATCTGCAAATGCAAAAGATGGAGATGAATGATAGCTGAGTAAGGTTTCTAGAGAAGTCATTGTGACAAGAACAGAATGGGTATCTTAGATCAGGGGTCTCCAACCTCTGGACCACGGCCCACTACTGGGCTGTAGCTTATTCGCAACCAGTCAGTGGGAGTGTCGGGCGCCCGTGCTCACCCCACTTATGCAAGCGACAGGTGCACACACCCACTCACACAAATGAAACTGTGTGTGTGTGTGTGTGCACATGCCTGCCCCTTGCACAAAACCATCCCCCTCCCCCTGCGCCGGGTTGCCAACCCAGAAAGTTTGGCAACACTGTCTTAGCTAACTTCTTGTTCTTGTCTGTAATCAGCAAAACTAAATTAATATTGTTTCATTTTCATGTTTTATATATTTCAAAACCTGGATGCAAAAATTGTTAATGCAGGGTTTATATGAGAATTAATAGAAATTTCATATTTGGACTTTTAGCCCCGTGGTAACCTTCAGAATAACTGTTTTCTGTTCCAAGACATGTACAGTATAAAAACATAGATTTACATCCAGAGGAGCAGCATCTTCTAGATAGATTCCAGGAGAACATACATGTGTTAAACATGAAAGGTAGTTTTAGTAACCAAGACTGTTCAACTTTCTTGCAAATAGCTAAACTGAATCATGAACAGAACGGTATTAGCTGTTGTTGACCTTGTATTTAAAATATTTAGTTACTCATAGAAAATAAACTGAATGTAAAGAATAATATACTGTTTGCCTCATTTTATTTTAAAACTAACCTTCCCAAAGGTTGCCTCCCAATGGCAACTGAATGCAATTCTAATAGTATGTTTGGTAAGCCCACTGATGGGAAAAAATGAGAAATATAGGTCAACTAGCAACTCTTTTAATCATTCTGACCAATTGTATAGTGCCCTTTATGCCATTCACTATTTAGTTGCCCTTAAATGCTGCTAAAACTTCATGCCTGATGGAATTTAACAGTCTTTATGACATTAAGCCAATGTATGATACTGAGCTAAAACAAATCTTAAAAGAACCAGTATGTGAAATATATTAAACTGCTTATAGTATCTGATTTTAGTGAAATACTTTATTAGTACTGATTAATAAATCTTACAATAGGTAAATTGAAGTAAAGTTATAATAAAATTGTCAAGACAAAATAATAAATTACTTTGCTATAGCTGATTTTTCTTTTTCTTTTTTTCTTTTTGCTATTAGCTGTGGATGGATTTCTGAAGACTGATGAAAGACAAAGATTAGCCAGAGAAAGAAGAGAAGAAAGAGAAAAATATTTTGGTAAGTTGTGTTTTCTTATTCAATAAACAAGAATAATCTACATACAGCCTTAAGTCTTTTGACTACTGACTATACTTAAGAAATAAGTATAGTTAATGTATAGATGGAGAAATAGAGGACTCATCTTGGATTCATTAGGATGCATGTTCCTGCTGTTCTCATCTGGGATCAGTGACATTTATTACTCTTCTAGCCAGTATCCCCAGTCTTCAGCCTAGCTACTGCACATTTTGACTTTTCAATCTACCGATGCTTCGGTATTATTAAAGCAACAAGAGCCCCCTGAATATGATCACAAACATTTGGGAATCAAGCAAGCAACATTCATTTAGAAGAATAAGGGATGTCCTGATCTAGTTTCACTCTATCAACTGTTATGAGCTCAGAGTAAACTTCTCTCTACTTAGTAATGTATGCATATGAAAGATTTACTCATGCTCTTATATTATATCCAGATTTCTTGGCTTGTATCTAATTTCCTAGGAAAAAATATTATTTTTTCTGCATAAATGACTATTCATCTGGTACAAGCATATATTAGATTGAATTTGCACTTGTTTTTAAGAAAATAAAATGCCAGTGAGCTAAGTGCAGTTTTATTTTGTATGTTATTTCTTTATTTGACAACTAATTCTAGTTATTATTTAACTGTAAAAGAGCTGTAATGAAATATTGCAATCCATAGGGTTCCTGTCCAAGAAAGTTAAACCATTTTTTTTATTCAACACATATTTGGTACTCTGTAACTACTGAGTATGTGACCTTCTTTGACCTGTTCTGGTGATTTTCTGTACTAGACATTGTGGCTCAGTAACATTTAACATAGTTTCCCTTAGAACATTTGTTTTCTATACAGTATATACGTATGGAAACCCGGGGTCCATCAAAGCTTCTGATAACTCCACCTAGGTCTTCATTGGTATTGGTCTGACTGCCTAAGGACTGGTTATTTATAGTTTAGATAACAGTTTGGAATATGTGGGATCAAGTTTTATTTGAGATTTTTAATTTATTTATTTTATTATAAGCTGTCAGAGAGCAGCAAATCTTAGAAAAAGAAAGAAGAGCAAAGCTTCAGTATGAGAAACAAATAGAAGAAAGATGGAAGAAGTTGGAGGAGCAGAGGCTGAGGGAGGAGCAAAAGAGGGCAGCTGTGGAAGAAAAGAGAAGACAGAAGCTTAGAGAAGAAGAGGTGGGCAGTTGAATGCATTATTATTATTACCATATTTGCTGGGATGTTGATTTGGAGAAAATATTTGAACATGATTTTTTAAAATATATTTTTAAATTCATGATCCCCAAGTGCTTAGAATATTTGTTTTTTGTTTGATTAAATATATTTGTATGCTCAGCATACAATTCAGGATTACATCCTTGTTAGTAAACTAATGAACAAATGATAAAAGGCAGAACATAAAAGCATAGGGACCTGAAGAACTGAAAAAAATGCAGTCAACAGGAGTGCATATCTCAAGACAGTAGTATTAGTGTTTTAATTTCTTTGTTTTTAATACTTCAAAAATGCATTCCTACTAAGTAGCAGATTTTATAGAAGAGAATTTGACACCCTTTAGAGACAGTAGGGTTGAGCCTGATGCTTGGCTGTGGTTATATTGAATGTAGGATGTCATGAGGGTTTTCAATTGCTATTTTATTGATTTAATGTCATATCTATCTATCTATCTATCTATATCTATATTTATATCTATCTATCTATCTATTTGAATATATATATATATATATATATATATATATATATATATATATATATATATATATGGGTTTTTCCCCTCATCATTTTTCATAACATATATTTACCTGTTCTTATGTAATACCATTCCATACTCATATTTCATATGTGTGTGTGTATGTATATATGTATGTATGTATGTATACACACACACATATGTATATATATGAAATATGAGTATGGAATGGTATTACATAAGAAGAGGTAAATATATGTTATGAAAAATGATGAGGGGAAAAAAGCCCTTATACCTGACTGAATATGTTATGGTTAGCAATCTTTAAGGAAATAGGAATGATGCTATAGCCATACTGGATAGAGTGGTCATAATAATAATTAGCCAAATTTGGCCACAGATATGTGTAATTAGAAACAAACCTAGGGATTTAGTTTTGCCTTATTGGGCTTCTAAATCTGCCACAAGTGCCAGGCAGGATTTTTTGACATAAAAATACGAAACATAGCAGGCAAAATTAAGTATCTTGCATAGTTATCAAGAACTGTGTCTCCCTGTGAACTGTCAGGTTGAGATAGGTTATTTATGGCTGTTATTAGGACAGCAACTTGATGGAGATATTCAAAGCCCTGTCATTGACAAGGTTCATCTCTTATTGATGAGACTCATCTCCTTATTCACATCATGGATTTACAATTAAAATGGTCAGGCTCAAAATCAAGAATGATTCATGGCAGTTGTCACGGTTCCGATAGATGAAACCCATCAAAAGAACTTCAAGGCAAGATTTCTTCTTCAAAGAACATTTTATTCCGGAAACAAAGTTTCGTCACTACATAGTTGAACCCCAAAACTAGATTCCCTTCCCCTGGATACAAAGTAACAAAGTGCAATTCCCACCCCCAATAAGCCATCATAAATCACATTCTTCAATTAGCCCGAAATGCAGGTTTTCTCTCCAGCTCCTCAGCCTGCCAAAACGTTATCGGTTCATCCTTGGGTTCCCACAAAGCAGCGTTATTATTAAGGCTAGCTGAGCTCAAGCACTCATCCCAACCCCACTTCTGCACCTGATCTCTAAATAGAAGAAAAAGCACGTTAAAAGCAAAGCGAAAATGGCTGCGATTTTCATCATTTGTCAGAGCGGGAACATCCAATGTTTACAGCATTGACAGCAGTTTTTCCAATCTGAGTTTTTTATTGTTTCATACCTGTAAACTAAAGTTTGCCAGACTGAGGAAGCTACTGTATGCATTTACAATATCAGTTGCTTGTGGGGATGAATATTTCCCAGATCATGGCTAAGGAATCTTTTAGCCACCTTTACTTGGGAAAATTAGTTATCTTAGGTGCCAAATACTTGTCAACTTAGATGTCAACTACTAAATCCACCAACATAATAACTTATAGAAGGAATTACTTATTGCCTGCACCAGGAACTCAGTATCTCTCAGCCTCAGGATATGCTACAAGCAATAAAAATAACCCCCAACAGCTATGGATAAACATCATTGCAACATCATAAACAGGAAGTTTCATTGTCCTTATAAAATAAAAGACAAGATTGTACTAAATAAGATCAATCTGTTATTAATATTAGTTTTATTTTGTGCCAAGTGATAACCTGGCTATTTTCTGAAGATGTATGTGAAGATAATAAATGTGTGTTGTTAAATGTATTTTAACAACAACCAAGCATGCCACTTCATGAGTTTAAACAAAAAAAATTTGCATGAATTCTTATGTCTAGTGTGTGTTCTGCTTGAATTATAGGTAATGTATAGAATTAAGTATATCACATTTGTTATGAAAACTTCATCTATTTAATATTGTCATATACCAGTGATCCCTAACTTTCTTGGCACCATGGATCAGTTTCGTGGAAGACAGTTTTTCCATGGACTAGGGGGGGATGGTTTACGTTTTGCTTACTTGCCTGCTGCTCACCTCCAGCTGTGCAGCCCAGTTCCTAACAGGCCACAAATCAATACCATGGGGGACCTCTGTCTTATACTATCCTTTCTCAACCTCAACTAATACTCTGATTTTCCCTCCTAACAATTGTGTTAAAATATTGTAAATAAGAGCTTTAAAGCTAAACAAGTTTATAAATGTAAGTCTCTGTGATCCAAATGTAGTAGTTGAACAAGGAGGAAAAGATTTGAATTAGGAAATAATTGTCACACATACTACACACATAATTACACAAATCTGCCTCTCTCTATCTCTATCTTGTCTGACTGTCTGTCTATCTATCATGTACTGTCTATCCATTTCGGCATATCACATCCTGGAATGCAATCAAGATTGGGAAATAGATTTGAGAGAATAGGAAGATGACTGTACATTATTCTTAGTGGGACAATATAAACAATATGAAGCAAACTGATGAAGAAAAATAGCTAGAGGTTTTTTTATCCCCAACCTATCCAGTTTAATAGGCATTTATTTTGTAGAAAGATGATAAGAGTAACCAGGAATAATAATTTTTTTTAGTTACGTTTTGGATTTTTTTCTTAAATATTCAAACTGGTTAAAGAAAGAAGGAAATCTATGTGAGATTGGAAAGAATTGCAGGAACTGAGTTTGTCCACTAGAGGGAAAAAACATAGCTCTGCTGAGATGACGGAGTGCCATCTTCTCATGCATTATTCTTAAATAAATTAAGCTCAGACAGTCACGCAGCAGCAGTATTGCCAGAAGAGACAGATGCTGGAGGAGATCTAACTTGTATTACTAACTTCAGCCTCTGTAGCAACCTTAGGAGTGACTGCAGACAAAGGATATGTATATTCAGAGGTGAGTGGATATGATGCAGATCCTAATTCATTTCTTTTAAGGGTGCTGATAATAAAAATGTTAAATTCATGTGCTGTCAGAATCAATCTTTTTTTAAAGATGCTTTTTAAATGAAGGCCGATTTTTTTTTTAAAACAACAACAACAACAAACCACCATGATGTTGCATGATTTGCTTATAGGAACGATTAGAGGCTATGATGCGGCGTTCCGTGGAACGAAGTCAGCAGCTAGATCAGAAACAGAAGAGGTGGTCGTGGGGAGGAGGACTGGCTGCAGGCTCAGGTGACAGAGATGGTGGGTGAGACTGACTGGCTGCATTGCAGATTTTAAACTGAAATGTTTGAGTTGAAAAGAAAGCTGCAGAATTCCTTCTCTGTACAGAATACTATATTCATGAAGTATTTTCTATGGCTTATTAAATTTTACATTCTGATTCTTCCTTGAAAGTTAGGTATGCCAGAGCATCAGTGCAGGTAATGTTAGAAAAGAAATAAATTCCACTGAAATAAATCATTGTAATATCACTAGCCCTCAGCTGTGTATAACTTTGCAGCAGTTATTATTATTTTTTATTCCAGATGCTCACAAAAGCTCAGGGGAGTTTTTCATGATTGTGCAGTATTTACAGCAAAAAATGAATTATTCTCTTAGGATTTGCTTTGGCTGCTTTCTTTTTCTTTCAAAGCAAACAATTAAATCAACCATATTCTACTTTTTATGATTTTGGAAAAAAAAACATATTTTTAATTCATCAGCTTTTTCCACTAAATTTTGATCAAACAAAAATATTTTCTTTAATTATAAACAACATCTGAATAGTCTAAACCTTACCAAAACTAAACAATTTTGTATTAATATTTTATTGTAAAACTAGAGATAAATCACTAGGCATCACGAGGACAGTCTTGTAATGTTTCTGTAAACATACATATTAACATTCTTCTTGTATTATTGGGTTTTCATGCTTGATGTAATTATCGCCTTTTTTTGGTCTGGTTTTTCCCCCCTGTGATGTAGGTGAATCAGAAAATGCCCCATCCTCTCTAGGTTTAGCTGTCAACACTCTTCTTCCAGACCCTGTGGTTTCCACTGCTGCTGCTGCTGCTGCTGCTGAACCCTACAATGGTATTTGAGAGACTCCCAGTGCCATTGTATTGTTTATCACTACACCATATCCACTAATCTTGTCCTTCCTTTAATGGCTGTGTTCTCTGTTATTTCAGTTACAACTGTAACCATGTTCTTATTGGAAATTCAGGGCCAATTCTCCCAAGTGCTATTGTTGCCCTTTTTTCACTTAATAACATATCCCATTAAAATAAATGGAAGTTGTGCAGCAGGAGGGCTTGGTAAATTGCACCTAGGCACTTCACTGTATTTCTTTTTCAGTTCTGTCATAATGAGGTGAAGCATGCTCAGCATTTCAGCATCACTGATATTTCAAATATTTTTTTCCATTAGCATTTGACCTTTTCATCTCCTTTGTCCACCTGTGGGATCTGTGTGTGTTTTCATGTATCATATATATGAGACGAGAGATGAAAAACGAGTAGAAACATAGCTAACTAAAAATATTTCAGTTATACAGTATACGTAAGCACTAATGCTACTTTGAAGTAGAAATAAGAATAACTTAATTTTTTATTTTGTTGCCTCATATGTACATTAAGTCTTAATATATTTAAATGGCTAGGTACAAATCATTTATATCTCAAATTGCTTTTCAATTATGTATTTAGCTTAATTATTAAAATTAATTTGCATGTGTTTTTATGTGGAAGGTTGCCTCTGTTTAATAACATATATAGCAGCTAAAGATATTTTTGCTCTTATTGTCTTTCTCTATGCCATATCAGAGCACATACTTTGAAAGAGGAAGTAGAACCGCACTGAATGACAGGCACTTTTAATTTTATTTTTGCTAATACTTACATGAATATGGATCTCTAACCAGATAGGCCTATTGTGTATAGATTTCAGCAGAATTCAGAATCCCAGTTTTCCAAGGCCATGTATGCCCATAGAGATTTCCTGCACAGACATAAATGTTGAATGTCTGGGTGTCATAGAACATAGAAAAGACACTGATGTGAAGTAATGGTTTATTCTAAAATATGAGTTATACAGGAAGGGGTTCACGTTGTTTCCAACATTCTCACCTTTGGAACTGTTTTTAACAATTATAGAGAGATATAGGAGTTTTATAACAAAAGAATAAAATCATGAGTCATAGCAGCATGAGTAAAAAGCTGAGGCTGTATAAATATGAGCTGGCGCCAATTGATTTTGGGGGATTAGATACTCTTAGAATGTTTATTAACTTCACTAGCTTTTAGACTCATCAGAAATGTGGGGGAGTTTCATGGAATACTGTAGTTACTACATTTCTAGGAAGACATATGATTGGATTTAAAATGGGGAATAAAGAATAAAAAGCTTCATGTTGTGTTAAAATCTTTTCGCCAGACACTATATAAGTGTTAAGATGTAGCCAATAGAGTATATCATTAATTGATTAAATTCATCAGTATTTTGAAGTAATATTTGTTAACTGATTGGTTTTGCATAAGCAGATTTCAGATAAACAGATGAGAATCCAAATGAATTAATTTAAAGAGATGTGATTAAATTCTTCCTTTGACAGATATGAATGATGAACACTGTCAGGCAGAATGTGCCAGTGATTCTGCTTTATAGGAGCCTCTTGCATTGATTCTCAAGTTTCTTTGAAAGAGTATGAGGAAAATGTTGATTCCTTTCACTAGAAAATCTAAGAGATGATCACTTTGCAAATGGCTGATTACACACAGAGAAGCTCAAAAGAGGAAGAATAGTCCGCTCTGTTGCACAAAGGTTTAGATCAGAGTTCCCCAACCTTTTCGCTTGGCGGCCTGGAAGAAAGCAGCAGGGAAATGTGCATGCATGCATCCTGGCGCATGCAGGCACATGCAAACAGGCCTCTGGCACCCGCTTGATGTCCGTGCGCATGTGCAAATGGGGCTGCTAGTGCCCACATGGTGGTGCTACCATGAATGGGGCGGGGCTCACTAGCTATTCCTGGGGCCTGGTGGCTAACAGGCCGTGGCCTGGTACTAGGCCGCAAACCATAGGTTGGGAACCCCTGGTTTAGGTGATTCAGGAGATAGAGATACTAGCTGTGGTGGTAAAAGCTATGTACCTCCTTATTAGTTTGAAAATATGGAAGGTCTTTCACCGTTTAAACAATAGATTGGAAAATTTTAAAGGTTTGGCTTCAATGGACATCCCTTCTCAATTTAACTATGTTAAATCAAAGGGTTTCTGCACAACTTTTTGCAGTTGAAATTCATTATCAAATAACCTTATACTGTAGTGTAAAAATGTTGATTTTGTAAGAAGAAAACCTTAAAGTAAAGCTTACGATATGGCCAGACAGATGTGCTTTACTCTTTGTCCTGTCCCATTCTAAAAATCCATGGTAACAAATTTAAAATGTTTAGCACTGTGGAATGAATATAAATCTCTTCAATGCATCTCTCTGCAGCATGTGACAAACTTTCAGTTTCTACAATGAATCTGCCAAAGCAAATGGAGTCGCCTATCAATAAACGTCTTTCCTCCTCCACAGCAACAATAACTTATTCCCATGATAAAGGCAAGTGAATGGGCTGCTCATTGTTGCCAGAAAAATATCTTCTCTTTTTAGTTCCAAGGCATTTCTTCCTCTTTTTCTGCTTTCCCCCCTCCCAGTTTTCTTCCTTACTGTTCTTTTTTCGATCAGCTAATCTTCTGATAAAAAAAAGTAGGACAAAAGTCACTGTGATGCTGAAAACTTATCTTGGGAAACAAGATGCTATAATTAGATGTTTATCGTTAGTCATTTCAAAAGTTTTAATCACATTTTAAAGTATTTTTTAGTTTATATCTGATTCATAACAGTGGTAGTAGAGAATGTATGTCTTACTGAGCTATTGCTTTAAGAGCACCAGGTAGAACATCTCAAGTAGGACGAGAGCTTTGCTGACTTGTCTTGACCAAAGGAAGGATAAGACAGACAGATTGTATGTGCGTATTCATATACAGACATAAAAATACACACAAACTTTGTTACACAAGTGAACATGACCTACCTTGGGCCTGTCCTTTGGAGTCAGTATAGTTTGGATTTCAATCACAAAAAGCTGATTTTCCAAAAGCTGACTTTCCCTTCTGACATTTTTTTCTATTGGCAAAATGGCTTGAGAATATTTTCCTAACTCATTGCAACTACCTATGTAGAAAGGACAGAATTGTGCTGTAACAGTGGGTTTTTTTTCTTTAAAAAAACCTTTCTGAAACATTTTTAACTCCCATATATAACTTTATTGCTCATCTAAAATATTGTTACCATTATTACATCTGTGATATACTTTATACAGAAAAGAAGATTCTTCCAGTACTCACGTACTGGAGTTAAATATAATGCAAAATGGCACTTGCTTTCAAGTGAAATATAAATAAAGTGTTGCATTTAGAAATAGATTCTTTTCCAAAATACAAGGTTTTGTACAAGGCATTGCTTTCCATCTTAAGCCGAGTATAAATTGAGGAAAATGGTGGCCTTCTTAAAGAATAATAAGAATTGCAAGAAGGCATAAATATAAGCTTCAAATATTCTGAAGTGTTGTATAAGTTCTTGAAATGTTTGGATTCAAATTGTTCAGCCAATTTTATAAATAATATTTAATCTAAAAAATTTTCTATGTAGTTGTAAAGTACTTTTACATTGATAAATATAAATGCTTTTATATTAATTAAGATAACAAAAAAAACTAAATGCTCAATTATTTTATTTGTGGGACAACTTTGGATAGAATGTGAACAAGGATTTTGTTTTTAAACCCTTGCTTTCACACAATGATAAGGTCTCTTCTATGGTCAGTTGGCACCTGATAACCAGGCATCTTTTCAGGAGTTAGGATACAGATGTTCCCTTCCAGTGAATATTTAAGTGAAGTAACACCTGCAATAACCATAACTGATCAGAAGAAAGCAACTAATAATATTTTCATTGTGGTATTATTTGTGCTTGATTACAAGACTGTTAAGACAGAGCCTGATCAGTTTTTCCAGTAATTCTAGTGTTGAGCCTAGTGTATAAATTTAGTTTGTATACGTATGTAGTAGCAGGCTGTATAGAGACTGCATGAGCTCTGCTCATGGTACATGCTTGACAAAATATATTTTGGAAAGATCTCAACTCTTGAGAACTTGAGAGAAAAGAGTTAACGAAACAAGAGGAAGAATTTGTGATACGGATTTCTTTTGTACATATGTGATGCAAATTTGGATGTCTATAAGTCTTGCATTTGAGAATAGATGTAATAAATCCAGATTGCTCATCCCCGATAAAATTGGGTAGTTATTAATATGTAATTACAGTAAAGGACTTAGAAGAATATGTCAATTACTGTTGGCAATATTTACTTTTTCTTTCACCATCTTCAAGAATTTAAGTATGTACTTATAGGCACTTTCTATTTTACACTGATTTTTATGGAACTTTTATCTAAATATGCTTCTTGCCTAATCCTGTGCACCTGATTTCACTTATGTGGTGACTATGTAGTGATTTTGTGCTGGTTGAGTTAAAATTCAGTCTTGTGCATGTTGTTTGTTCTGAAATCATCATTTTCTTTTCTATTTTCTGAGAGGTTTTCACCAATAACTCTTCGCTTATTGTTAACTGTGGCTAAAACATGCTTCGTTTGGTCTTCCCATATAACTGAATTCTAAAATACATATAGAATTTGCAGTATAGCATGCTTGCTGTTACCATGCCAGTGGCAAAACGTACAGTGAAGAATTCTGTATGTTTTGAGAGCACTAATAAAAATGGCAGAATATAAAAATTGAACAAAACATAATTTGAATATTTTGTACTAAATAAAGCAGATTCTTAAATTTGACTTTGAATTTAAGGCCCAGATAAAATAGCTCTCTCATGTTCCTTATTGATCACTTATGCTTAGAATATCACACAAGAGTATACTGATTAATATAATTAGTATAATAATATACAAATTTCAATGTATCTATCAAAAGTGATATTTTATATTGTAGATAAGATCTTAATTGGCTGATCATTGAATTATACTTTTGATTATTGTTTCATAAATTCAGTTCAGGAAAAAAACAAACTGTCAATCCTTTTTAATAATAAAGTATTTTACCATTTTATATCTAATACTAACATGCTAACACAATAATTTAATATATTGACCAAAACCTAATGTGGTTTACACCATGGAAACCTCTTTGTGGAAGAATTAAATCAAAGGTTTGGAACTTTAAAATATGTTTAGCTTCATTTTTGGTTGCAATTGTTTATTTCTTTTGTACATCTTGTTTATTCATTCCTTATATTTAGTTGCACATTTTAAAAGTGGTTATTTTTTTTATTTGCTTCCATCCTTCAGCTCATCGCATGCATCTTAGTCCAATGGAAAAATTTATCATTTCTCGACTATTGACTCCCACACATGCTTCTTTAGCCAGAAGTAGAAGTACTTTAATGCTTTCTGAGAGGTATACTGATTCAGGTAAAACTAATATCTTCAGGAATATTTTAGTCACTTAAAACAAACTTTCCCATAAAATAGTAAATTTAAGGAGTCTAGAAGATTATTCATAAAATACACAGGGAGTTCAAAATATATAGGATTCGTCATGTTAACCCTAAATAAAGGACTTTTAGGTTTTTAGGTTGATCTATGTATTTCTGACTTTACTAATCTTTAGCAGTAATTTATTAGAAAATGAAGAATTTTGAATGACCCAATCTTAAAAACTTGCAAATAAACTGCTTGCCAGCTTAATGTTGCTTGAGCAAAGATGTTGTGGCTGTTTAAAATGGGAAGACAATTCGGTGTTCTGGGAAACCATGTGTTTGGTTGTTTCTAATAAAATGATGCTGTTTCTTTCCTCTTTTCCTTGCTTTCTTTGTCTGTGTCTCCTAATGCACTTGCTATTGTACTATAACTCTTTAGTATTCCATATCTGTCCTCGTGTAGCACCAGCCAGCCCTCTTAAAACTTCTCACAAGCCTTCCCACACTCGAAGTGTGGAGAAAAAGAAAGCAGCGTCTGCTTCCATATCAGATTCAATGAAGGGAGCAAGTACAAGTGAAGTCTCACAGGTAGGTTTGAAAATTACTAACTCGTACCTTTTTTAAAAGATACAGTATATTTATCTGTTGGTTTATATTTTGCTTCTCCAGGATAAGTATACAAATATGGATCTCTGCTTTCTTTTCTCCTATCTTGCACTAATATAAACGTTAAGAAATAAACCTTATACTATGCATTCTTGCATTTGAAACGAACTGTTAGTATTTTGGAGATTTTGCTTTGTTTAATTATTGTTCCTTAGATATTTAGACATTCATAAAAGTGAACGTTGCATAAGGGCATCCCATTTAGTTTGGATATCTATTGTCAGATACGGTTAAATATCAGAGATGAGTTTCTTTTCCTTATTGTTGTATTATTCCACACATACTGTATAACACTGCTATGCTTTCTCAGATTTTGTACCAATCATTCACTGATAACAATTTTGCAATTTAGCGATACTTCACCATTAGAACTTAATACTGAAATTATATGAATATTTTAACTGTTGATTAAAATAGTACAAAGGCTATTGTTACACTCAGATTCCACTTGTAGGCTTCTGGTTTCCTTCTCTTAGAAGGGAATACTTGACTAGATTAATGTTTGTTTAGATAATTACATTTGCAGAAGCTTCAATGAATATAAAGTTTAATTGTACATTGTTTATTCATTTTTAATTAATTAGACTGCCTAATTCCAATGTGACTGAATTCATACAATATTAATTTAAAAATACAAAATCATAACCTCTTTTTTGTATATAATTTTTATTAAAACTTTTAAACAAGAAGATAGAAACTAATGCAAACCTAGTATAAAGTAAGGAAGAAAAAAGAAAAAAGCAATCAAAGCAAAAAATACAATTAAAGAATTAAAGAAAAATAAGAAAGAAAAAAATATCTTTGTACATATTGAACTTGCCACAGTAATCATATACTGAAATAATCATCCCTGGCTTTTTTCTATTCATTAATCCTAAAAAGGAAAAGTTGTTGTTTCAATTGAATATTGATCTTTAAAATCCTCTATATCAAAGTGTGCATTTGAATCCATTTTTTAGCTTTTTTACTAGTCTGCCAAGCATGATAAAACGTCACAAAACCACAAGCTCTAAAATAAAAGCCATGTACCATGCAAAGAACCCACACCCATTCTAGTCCAGTGCTAGGCTAGAAATTAGGTTTTAAGGAAATATTTTGAACAAGTCAAAGCTAGACAAATCTCTGGGAAAGAATGTTCTTCCACAGGGCAGATGCCTTCAACAGAAGACACATTTATTAAGTTACATCGAATGGCACTGTTTAAGAGATGGGACCTGAAACACGCCAACTCTGTCTGATCATATAGGATGAGTAAAAACTATGGAAGACAGAAGATGGGTCATATAACCAGACCCTATGAACACTTTTTAGGTAATAATTCAGATCTTGAACTATACCCAGAAGCTTATTAGGATTCAATGCAGCTCATGAAGTAGTAGTTTTAGTTGGGCATGCCCTGGTATGCCCATAACTGCCAATATTGCTTTATTCTGAACCAACTACAACTTTCAATTGCTTTCCAAGGGCAACCCCATGTAGAATTGCATTGGTTTAATGTAGGGTTTGTAAATAGCCATCTTGAAAGTTTTACTTAAACATTGACCCCTCAAGATGAGCTGTAGTTTGCATTTCATTTTCATAAAAGTTCAAAGTAATCATCAAGTCCAGTGTCCTAGACATTTATTGAGGCAACCCAGAATCTAATGATAGCCTTAACACAGATCTGCTTAGCCATTGGTCGAAAACTGGATAAATTGCAATGAATAAAAAGGAAGAAAAGATGCTCCTGTTTGTTTTCTTTCTGTTCTTCCCATGGCTTGTACATCTAAGACATAAAACCACTGTTTATATTGAGCAAAATAGGCAGCAAAATACCTTGACCCCTGTTATCTTTCTCTAACCTGGAAATTGTTAGGCACAGGAGTTGCAGCTGTACTGGCAGTAGGTCTCTACAGTACTTGAAAATTGCTTGCATATAATAGTTAATTCTTTTCCATTTGTTGGACTACTTGGTTCACCATTTGGGATAGCTGGTTCATTTGGATTGCTACTTAATTCTGATACTGTGACAACTATTGCAAATCTCACATAGTCAAAAGTAAATACCCTGATAACCAGATTGGTTCCTTAGGAAAACAACAAGGTGGAAATTGTCCCTACTATTCAAAAGAGAGAGATATCATTACTTCATTTGGGTAGGAGAAAGAGGTACAGATTCAGATGTTGGTTTCACTATAAATACGACTTGTATTTGATGCACAGCAGTTATACTTACTTTCAAAATGCTTCGTAACTAAATATTTCAGTTCACAGTAAATCTATTTTTAAGTTTTTGAATCTTTGGACACTATTATTTAAGGTTTTTTTTTCTAGTTAGCTAAAATATTGAAGCAAGACACTGGTAGTTTAGTGAGCTGTCTGTGGAATTGCTGAAGTGTTGATTCAAGGTGCTGGTGATGACCTATAAAGCCCTAAATGGCATGGGTCCGGATTACCTTAGGGAGCACCTGCTGCCAGCATCAGCTTCCCATCGTCCTGTGCGCGCCCACAGGGAGGGCCTCCTTAGGGTTCTGCCGGTTAGAGATTGCCGGCGGGTGATTCCCAGGGGGAAGGCGTTCTTTGTGGGTGCGCCCGCCCTTTGGAACGAACTGCCGATGGAACTTCGGACTGTCCCCGACCTTCGCTCGTTTCGCCGGGACTTAAAAACCTGGTTGTTTGAATTGTCTGGCCTGGACTGAGGGATATTATATTATATTATATTATATTATATTATATTATATTATATTATATTATATTATATTATATTATATTATATTATATTATATTATATTATATTATATTATATTATATTTATTATATTATATTATATTATATTATATTATTATATTATTATATTATATTATATTATTATATTATATTATATTATATTATATTATATTATATTATATTATATTATATTATATTATATTATATTATATTATATTATATTATATTATATTATATTATATTATATTATATTATTATATTAATTTTAAATTTCAATTTTAATGTTATCTTAATTTTGTGGGCTTGTATTAATTTAATTTAATTTTATTCTCTCTTTTTGTATTGTTTTTAACTTGCCCTGTGAACCGCCCTGAGTCCTTCGGGAATAGGGCAGTATATAAATTCAATAAATAAATAAATTGTATAGATCCTTCTCTAGCTGTTTTTTTCTGGAGTGATAATGGTAAGGAATGAAAACAGAACTGAAAGGATTCCCGAACTGGGTATCTTCTGACAATGCACACTTGGCTTGATTTCTCAGCTTGACTTGGCATCAGACTAACTAATGCGGCTTGGCTTGATTAAAATCTGTATAGCAAACAAGAATGAAGACACAATACATGATTGCCTACTGGGAGTATAAAGGACTTGGCTTCAAGGACTCAAGGTTTCTTCCTTCACAATTGATGAATGCTTGACATGGTCTTGCAGGCTTGGTTTTGGTACTAATGCACAAAGGAAAGTTAAACAGTTCTTAAAGCTGAGTTTGGACAGTGAATATACAAATTTCAAACTTGTGTGATATTTTCTTTTGCAAAAGGCAGGTCTGTGTATGTATATTTATATAAGAATCTGCATACGTGTTTGTATCTACATATACAAGCTGAATAATTATTTTTCTCAAATTATATTATCTTTTTTAAGAATGAGAAGAAAAAGAAACAATCAACAACACCTGGCACATTATCTGGTTTTGGATCTCCTCTTAAAAAATCTGAATGTCCAGCAGTTGCATGTAAACAATCAACTTCACCTGCAACTCCAAAGTAAGAATGTTTTGCAAATTCTCATGTCCTCTGAGTAAGCTTAAATGTATGCAGTTTTTATTTTACAGTGCATTGTTTTCATCATGCAGGGTAGAACATGTCATTTTTCTCTCTGCAGAAATGATCTGCATTCTTGTTGCCCAAGTTTATGCTTCATAGATTTATACTGAGAAAATAGCAACAGCAGTACTAACCATATACAGGTGCTATTTCTAGTTTTGGCTCTACAAATGTAAGCCAAACTATATGAGGTAACACCTGGAGCTTGCCAGTGAGAATGTCCTGACTCCCAAAAGCATTCATTCACCTTGCTTAACAAGGGTCTTCAGATCCATTCCATCTGATAGAAGTCAAATTTTCCTTCTTCAGAATGACATTGGTGGTTGCAGTTATATTTAAAATAATGCCTTGTTTCATTTTTTTTCTTCTGTCCATGATTGCTTTAGCCAATCTCTCAACCTTGCCCTTGTCTCCCAGAATGTTGCTATTGAAATTACTGGTTACTTTCTCATTATCTTGTGTCCTTGCTCACATGTATACTCATGACTGAGGCCATGCTGTTAAGTGAGCATAATAATCTCATTTTGTAGGACAACATTAGCCTTATTGGCACCATTAAAAAGGACCATTACAAAAAATGTAACTCAATGTTTTCATCTCAGTGTGCTTTCCTCCCTCAGTAAGCCTGTTTATATGTAATTTCATCAGAGAGCTGGTGACTTGTTAACTTGCTCATGATTTTCTTTGAATGCATACTGCAAAATATACAAAGTAGGCATGCCAAGCAAAGGAGTACAGAAGTTAGGTTTAGAGCAGAATTTCTCAGGAGACAGGTGCCAATTTTGTCAACAAATAAGACTTCCTCAGAGATGAGAAATATAAGCACTGAAATTCAACTAGAATGGGGATAAGTGGAATTGCATCTTTGAGTAGACAGAAGGCCACCTCTATTAATGGCGATGTCATGGTTCCGAGGAATGAGACAATTCAAACAAGTTGCAGGCATATTATTTATCTTAAAGTCTTTGTAATGAAATGAAACATCGGCACTCATGGAGGGATGCCAGAATCTGAAATCTCCCACCAAACCCATCGTAACACACACACAATCCCCGCCCTTATCTACACATCATAAATCACATTATCCAATTAGTTTCACATATGAGGTCTCTCCTTCCATTCTATACCCGGGCTTCTTATCTTCTCAAAATAGACTTAGAAAATTCCCACCCTTCAAGACTCAAAGTGAAGCAGTTTAAACAAAAGGCTGTCTCTTACATAGTCAGTGCAAAAACATGTCAATGTTTGCAGCATTGACATCTATCTTTCAACTATAGAATTAGGATTCTTACTTGCTTCATCTTTACTGAAATTCAGAGGGGGCACATGGTTGTGGTTAAAGTGAAGAAAGGAAAGTGATGTAAATAACAACGGAATGGTAGGAGACATGTTGGGCATTCCCTTCTTTAATTCAAGGGCGCAGCAGTGGTACAATATTGCTCCTGATGTTCCTGTGCTGTTTTCCTTTTTTCCACTTTAGCTATTGTCACAGATAACATTGCCTTTTCCCATTCTCCAGATGCCAGAACATGCCTGCTTGGACCAAACCTGGGTGTTTGGGATCTATACCAAACACCTGAAGTGGTTATTGTGTGCAGAGGTTTCTTCCCTAATTATGTTTATAATTAGTTCAATTAGTGCAATTTAGTGCAACTAATCCTATTATAAGAAGATAACTTTGAATTATGCTATACTGTATTGAAAAGAGTACATAGAAGCAAAATTGTGTAGATGTGCAATTGGCCTTAAGGAGTAGAAATATATGGTTTTTAACCTTTATAGATATCACAGAAATATCACTTGGAATTCCCTTTAGCCTTAGTTTCATAACTGATTTGCAAAGCTGATCATGGTGCTTCAATTAGAAAATGACCTATTCAGTAGCAAGATTGCATGAATTAGCCGTGAAATTCTTTAGATTTTTCCCTCTAATGTTTTTTCTTCAATATAATCTTAAAACAAACAATGCAAACAGACTAATAATTTATGTATATTGTTTCCTTTAATACCAAGGAATGCTACTTCATGCATAAACAGCTTTGATAAGAGATGTTTTGAATAAATTTTAAAAAGATAGATTGCTTCATTCCCACATCTTTATTTTTTATCCTCTTCCTCTCTCCCCCACTTCACACATACACATACATAATCACAGATGTACATTTATAAAAGATAAGTAGAAAGACATGCTATATTAAAACAAAAAATGGCTCTGCTATCAAGAAATGATAGATAGATGACAAATAGGACAGTATGTATGTATGTATTTACTTAATATTGGAGCTGAGTCCTATTGTATATATTAATACAAAAATGCCAATAAACTACTAAAACAAGTTTACAGGGTTAATACAAGAATTTATCTTGTAGCTCAGTTTGGATTTAAATGGTTGCCACATATCAGACCTGTTTCCAGTTAAAGTTAGATATCTAGTACTTTCAATATATTCAGCAATGTTTTCACCTGAAATAACTAATTATCAGGCTGCATCCCCACAAAAATTGCATTTTTGTTATAAATTTTATAACTATATGGATATAAACCCCATAATTGTATATATGTCACAAATTCGATGTTTATCTCTTTAGATTATTGCTTTTATTAATGATGTTAATAGTCATGGTATAGCCAGTTGTTTCATGACATTATAATATTGTTTTATCTGTTCTTAAGTGAATTGTTGTTCATTCCATTTTATATAAACTATCTATTCTGTGTTGTCTTTTTGTAAAAAAAAAATACAAAACCAACTCAATTCTATCTTCCCTTGTGTTACTTTTTAGCTTAATGTTTCATTCATAATCTGATATAAAAGACTGAGAAAAACAGTCAAGGCTATGATTAATTATTATTGGCTTGATTTTGTTTATAAAGCAAAACTGAATTATTTGAAATCTATGTTTTAGATCAGTCTCAAAGGCTTATCCACAGTCTCCCAAAATTAATAAAACATATCCAGCTTCTCCTGTGAAAAATCGTACAACTTCAAACTTGAACCAAGGAACTCCTAAAAAAAGGGCAGCAAAAGTTAAAGACAATCAGCGGGAAAATATTAGTCAAAGAATTCAAGCATCACCAGCTGAAGCTGTAAATCAATCTAGTGCTGAAAAATCTTCTACAGGAAAAATTGAAAACACTGAAGGTAGATTCTCATTTAGCTCAGTTGACTATTATTTTACATGGTTATTCTGTCACTAATATTCAGTGGGGGGAGGGTATGTTAATTTAAACTTTACCATCAATAATTATTTTGTACTATATCCCTAAGAAATTATTCACAGAATTTTGCTAAAGAAGGTAAACTATGAAGATAGCATCTAGAGCAGGGGTGTCAAACTCAATTTCATTGAGGGCCACATCAGCATTGAGGTTGCCCTCAAGGGGCTGGGTGGGTGTGGCCATGGTGGGCATGGCCTACTGGGTGGGCATGGCTAGAGTGCGTATGGCCTACTGGGTGGGCATGGCCAGCTCTACATCGTTCGCATCAAGGGTGCCTATGGGGGCCTGGGCAGGAGTGGGACAGATCTGAGGGTCTCTGGGCCAGGGCCAAGGCAGTGGGGGCCGTTCTCTCACTGTTTCCAGGATGGTTTCGCGGGCCACATGAAACCACTTCGCGGTCCACATCCGGCCCCCGGGCCTTGTGTTTGACATGTCTGATCTAGAGATTAACATTAATTAAAATCAAGAATGCATATTTATAAATATAATAATACATATTTTTGACGTTTCATTGATTAGAAAATTCAGCCATCAGGGTAATATTGTGTGCCTTTCTATTGCACATATAACTTGTTTCCTGCCTGCAGACTAATATTCAATTCAAGAACTTATTTTTAGGGAAACATGTAGCAGGGATTACTGATGCGGAAGAAGCAACTAGAATTCTAGCCGAGAAGAGACGTCAAGCTCGACTTCAGAAAGAACAAGAAGAAAAGGAAAGGCAAGAAAGAGAAAAACTTGAAAGGTATCCTGCTCTCCCTATATTAATATCTATAACCTCTTAGCTGTCAGATGCAGACATGTACAAATTAAGAGTATGTACTTCAGATATTTAATTAGAAACCTCTCTTCATATTCTTCTAGTTCTGTTACCTTGTTATTTGGAACCAGTTCTTGATGATATATTTGTATTTGTATTTTATTGGATTTCTATACCGCCCTTCTCCCTAGGGCACAGGTCTGCAACCCGCGGCTCCGGAGCCGCATGTGGCTCTTTCAGCCGTCTCCTGCGGCTCCCAGTCCTCTGCCATGTGCAGTCCCCCCAAAAATGGGACTAAAAAAGTTCAACCAATCAATTCAAATATGCAGGGTAGGTGCATATCCTGCCTTGTCTCCACTATTCAGTCAAACCCTGTTCTGCACATGCGTGCATGTACGTGCACACGCACACATTTTTTGCGGCTCCCAGTTTTTCCTTTTGTGAGGGAACCGGTTCCGAGTGGCTCTTTCACTGTTTCAGGTTGCTGACCCCTGCCCTAGGGACTCAGGGCGGTTCACAGGACATATATAAATAGGTATACAAAAATTAAAAGAAAATTAAACCATGCCCAATTAAAATACAGCAAAAGTAAGATAATAAAACCAATTAAAAAACCCATATTCCCCTTCAGGCCAGACCAGCTAACTCGAACAAGTGGGTCTTCAACCCGCGACGGAAGGATCGGAGGTCCGATGCCATCCGGAGCTCAACCGGCAGTTGGTTCCATAGTGCCGGGGCACCCACAGTGAAGGCCCTCCCCCTGGGGGCCACCAGTCGACATTCCCTGACTGGAGGCACCCTGAGGAGGCCCTCTCTGTGGGCACGCACAGGGCGGAGGGGAGTTGACGCCGGCAGCAGGTGGTCCTCGAGGTATCCCGGACCCATGCCATGTAAGGACTTAAAGATCATAACCAAGACCTTGAACCTCACCCGGAAGACAACTGGTAACCAATGCAGCTCGCGGAGCAAAGGTGTAACATGGGAGTACCGGGAAACTCCCAAGACAACTCTCGCAGCCGCATTCTGTACCAGTTGGAGCCTCCGAGTGGTCTTCAAGGGAAGCCCCATGTAGAGAGCATTACAATAGTCTAGGCTAGAGGTCACGAGCGCATGAGTGACCGTACACAGGGCATCCCGGTCCAGATAGGGCCGCAACTGGCGCACCAGGGGAACGCCCCCCTAGTCACGGCTACTATATGGTCTTCCAGGGTAAGTCGTGAGTCTAGGAGGACTCCCAAGTTGCGAGCCCTATCCACGGGGGGTAAGAGCTCACCCCCCATAGAAAGCGATGGAACATTTTGAATGTCCCGGGATGCCGGAATGTACAGCCACTCAGTCTTGTCAGGGTTGAGTTGAAGTCGGTTTCTCCCCATCCAGACCCGTACCGCCTCCAGGCAATGGGACATCACAGCGAGGGCATCACTGGGGTGGTTTGGGGTCGAAATGAAAAGTTGGGTATCATCAGCATATTGATGATACCCAACTCCAAAACCACGAATGATCTCACCCAGCGGTTTCATGTAGATGTTGAACAGGAGAGGCGAGAGAACCGACCCCTGAGGAACTCCACAAACGAGAGACCTAGGGGCCGATCTCTGCCCCCCTGCCAACACCGACTGCGAGCGTCCCAGGAGATAGGAGGAGAACCACTGAAGAACTGTGCCTCCCACTCCCAATCCCCTGAGACGCCGCAGCAAGATACCATGGTTGATGGTATCGAAAGCCGCCGAGAGGTCTAATAGGACTAGGACAGAGGAATATCCCCTATCCCGAGCCCTCCAGAGATCATTCACCAGAGCGACCAATGCCGTCTCCGTGCTGTACCCGGGCCTGAAACCCGATTGGTAGGGGTCCAAATAATCCGCTTCATCCAGGACCAGAGGGAGCTGATGCGCCACCACACTCTCAACAACCTTCGCAAGAAAGCGGAGGTTGGAGACTGGACGAAAGTTGTTCAATACAGCTGGATCCAGGGCAGGCTTCTTGAGGAGAGGTCTCACCACCGCCTCCTTCAAGACGGTGGGGAAATAACCCTCACTCAAAGAAGCAGATATGACCGCCTGGAGCCAGCCTCGTGTCCTCTCCCTAGCTGCATAAACCAGCCAGGAAGGGCACGGATCCAATAAACATGTGGTGGAGCTCAGCCTCCCCATAATCCTGTCCACTTCATCAGGGGTCACAGAATCAAACTCCTCCCAGATAACATTGACAAGACCGCCCGTGTCCTGATCGCCAGACTCTGCCCAGCTGGAGTCCAATCCGGTCCGAATCCGAGCGATTTTATCTGACAGATGTTGACTAAATTCCTCGGCACGACCCTGCAAGGGATCCTCCCTCACCTCCTGATTAAGAAGTGAGCGAGTCACCCTAAACAGGGTGGCCGGGCGATTATCTGCGGACGCGATGAGGGTGGAGAAGTAATTACACCTCGCCACCCTCATCGCTGCGAGATAAGACCTAATATGGGTTCTTAACCGCAACCGGTCGGATTCAGATCGGCTAGACCTCCAGCAGCTCTCTAGGCCCCGTTTCCGACACTTCATCTCCCGGAGCTCCGCGGAGAACCATGGAGCTCGCTGGGATCTGCACCGGGTCAGGGGCCGCAAGGGTACAACCCGGTCAAGTGCCTCAGTGGCTGCCCTTTAATTAAAAAAAAGAACATAAATGTACTTCCAACAATATATTGTGGTGTTTTGAAGGCTAGAAAAAGAAGAGCTGAAAAGAAAAGCAGAGGAAGAAAGGATTCTACTGGAAGAAAAGGCTCGTCAAAGAGAAGAGGAAAGGAAATTGGAAGAGGAGTTAGCCAAAAAAAGAGCAGAAGGTGAAACAAGAAAAAGAGCTGAAGAAGAACGCAAACTGAGAGAAAAGCAAGAAAAAGAATTGCAAGCTATGCTTGAGATACAGGTGTGGTGATCTAATGGTTCAGAGCATGTAGTTTTCTTTATTTTCAAGGTGAAGCATTTTATATAATGAACTGAATGTTCAGAGCTGTTGTAAAATATTATGAATCCAGATGAAGAATCTATACTTTCTTTTAATTTTCCTTTGCTTCTGTAAATACTGCATACACCTTATCCTTAGGTATATGATGCATAAAATCTTTTTATGTTTCATATCTGTGTTTACTTAATACTAGAAACTGAATATTGCAGTTTGGTTCAAACTATATAGTGTGATGCAGACTCTGAAGGTAACAGAATGGAATATATGACAAGTTATAGAGAAAACACTGAACCTTTAATATTATTTGCCTTCCTCTTTAAATGACAAGTTGTCTTAATGCCACCAAAATGTCCATGCCTGGATACAGTTCAAATGTCTGTCTTTTGAAATTGCCTTGACAGATCAGACCCTATCCTGCTGGATCCTATTGAGTCAGTAGGCAAAGACTACAGTTTATACATTAGAGGACACATTTTCCCTCTCTGGCTTCTTCAGGTTAAGTCATAGCAGACTCTCTGCTTTCCATTGTGCTATATTTTGGGCGAAACTAATGGCACAGATATGTGTATTCCCTATATGCAGTAATTACCAGGCAGGTAATGGGAAAATGTTCATTATTTTCACAGATGCATGTGTCAGTGCTCACAAAGGTATGCACATAATGCTAGCAGAGAATTTGAATCAAATTCTAGAATTCTATTTCAAAAAAAACCATTCAGATTAAATTTGGAACAGAATTTGTTGGGTCAGATTTTACTTATAGTTTCTGTTACAAGAATTTTCATGAGTCTGGGTTGCAAGCCCAACGCCCATTCCCCTGCAATTTTCCTACACAGGATATTGTTTCACCCCATGTAATTCACTCCCTCCCTACGTTGAGGAATGCAGTGGGATTTTGAGGGGGTAATTCCCGAAGAGTCTCTGAGATAGTGATAGAACACAGAATGCATTTTGATGGACACGTGCTCCCCGTGAGTGAGCAACATCCCACAAACACCACAATCAATTGAATATCACCAGATTGAGAAAAAGAGGAAGGCTAAAGAAAACCTGGTGCCAAACATTTCAGGAAGATCTGAAAAACCAACATTAAAAACATCAGCCTTAAATGGAAGGATATGGAGACTATTGCTGCAGACTGAAAATTGTGGAGTATGCTTGTAGCCCAATGTGCTTAACACAGGATCATATTAATAATAATAGTAATAGTAATACTAAGTTTTAATTATTAATAATTAAATAAACAGTAGTAATAGAAGCCCTTGGAGCAATACCCAAAGGGTTGCATAGATACATGGAAATTTTGAACTTGTCAGACCTGGATATTCTGACTTTGCAAAAAAACATCTTACTCAGAACTGCCTATATCAGGGGTTTCAAACTGCCGGCCTGCAGGCTGGACACGTCACCAGGAAACCACGCCCACCCCATGGCCGGCAATGGGGAAAAAGCTCTGATATGTCATGCAACATCACGTGATGTCGCGGGTTTGACATGTCTGGCCTATATACTGTACTCAGACATTACCTCAGCAGCTCTTAGGTCCTTGGTTAGGACTTGAACTGTTAAGTTTTTACCAGTACCAGAGTGTGAATCGAATTGAAAATTAAATCTTTAATAACAACAACTTGTTGGCTTATATTTAATTAGAAAGAAGCAGCAGAAGCTAAAGCACGAGAGGCAGCTGAACATTTACGTTTAGAAAAGGAACAAATTATGCAGCAGATAGAGCAAGAAAGACAAGAACGAAAGAAGGTAACAATTTTATTCAAATCAAATCTTGTTGCATTGTTATTTTACATTGTTCCATGACTATGTGAAGGCTGCTGTAAGAAGGGAGCTGTCAACTACAAAAAATACATACGATTTAATTACATTCTCAGTATGAAATGCAATAACTAAATTACAAGCTCTGTTCAGGATTAATTTTTTCAAGTTTACTAGAACTATTAACAATTGTGTTATTTTCTGCATCTTACAAAAAATGCAAAGCTGGAAAAAATTATGCATGTGGTAATTATAATTGTAATTAATTTGGTAATAGAAGGGTGTTGGGATTTACTGATTGACCATTTTATTATTGTTATATACTGTAGATAATCCCTATGTTGCCTGGGGAGAGGTGGAAATTTTAAAGTAACATTTACAAATCATTACAGTACTTCCACCAGATTAGAACTAAAAGAAGGCATGCTAGAGATGCCAATAACAATCAGGGCTTTTTGGAAGAGGTGCCAAGAATATAAATAACAAATAGTGATGGCTTTATGATCTGATTACATGTTTGTAGAATCCTGTACATTAATTCAAAACTTTCTGGAAAATGACATTTTTTTCCACATCATATACTTCTTTAATCTAGTTAAATGAGGAAAGCAAACTTTTTTTCTCTCATTTCAGCGAATAGATGAAATAATGAAAAGGACAAGAAAAAATGAAATAGCAGAAAACAAGGTATTAGAAAAAAAATATTTTAATAGAAAATGCAGAATATTGTAATCTGATTCATCCAGAAATCCTCCTATTATTCCCCAACTTTAATATAACAGAATGACTAGATAACTTCTTTCTTGTCTCTGTTGTATGTATTCACTGTAAAGGGAAGAGTTAAACTGTCTTAGGGCTATAATGTTTAATATATGGAGTAACTTTCTTCCTTATAAGTGGGAAAATAAACAGTGAAGAATTGTTTTAAGATGACAGATGATAATGGGAGGAAAAGCAAAATTCTTCCCTTGCTGTTTTACCCTTCTAAATCAGTCAGATTGTGTATGGGGAGGAGTTGTGGCTAATTCTTACTTGTCCAAGGTGTGCTACTTTCCTTCAATACAACTGATTTAATTTGAAGATCTTTTCAGTGTTATGTAGTCAATGCATAATAATAAAATTGAAAGCTATTGGCTAAAAAAACTGAATATATACTTCTTTGTTGATTGTGTTAGAATTTTTTAAAGAGAACTGATGAGTTGAGATACAGTGCTGGATTCTTTGGTTACATATGTAGTACATATATTGTATCTATATATAGATGCACAAAGGACTTCTGAAGTAAAAGACAAGAGCTCTGTTATTCCTGCTCCTCATATCACTCCTTATTAATCTTAGCTTTAAATATATAATAGTGGTAAAACAACCTTTCTTTAATTCCAGCCAACATTGTCAGCCTTTCTATGTAGAATTATAGTCTTAAAAATTTAAAGTTATCTGATTGAAGCACAGTTTTATCTAGCCCCTACTCCAGTTCCTTTCTCTCATGCCTCCTAGTGGCTAGGAGAAAAAATGTAGGATGTTTAAAGAGTGTCCCTAATGCAACCCTATTTTTGTGGACCACTTCAGGATTTATTTCTGCAAAGAAATTGAAGACTTGGTAGCTTACTTTAGTTCCAGAAAACACTCTGGCTGTTTCGGATTAAAATTACTTCCCTCTAAACCTGGTGATAATCAATAGCAGAATATGCTACTCTGTCCATGGTACATTTAAGTGAGCTAGGTGACTAATGACAGATAATGTATTGGTATTGTTTGTTAAAGATACTATTAGTTCATCTTTTACTGGCATTATTATGTCTATGTTCCCTTTAAAATCATATTATGATTCATCACACATTCAGCCAGATTTGATTTGGCATTTTTAATCCACCTATCAAATCCTTTCAAAAGATGTGGAATAATAAAAATTATTAAAATTTATTACAACTGCCCAACTGCAATAGACTCTGTACCTTCATGTACAAAATAAAAAAATTAAAAACAGATAAAACCTAACTCGCACAGCTCAGACTAAATCTAATAATCTAAATCTAATTTAAATGGTTAAATATGACACAAATCAGAACAAAACAGCCGCCGCCCCCCCGCCCCCAAAATAACAGCACAAAATTAGCCTGGAACCAAACCATATTGTATGAGTTTTCTAGAAGCCTTGGAATGGAGTGAGATAATTTTTTAAGACATTTATTACAATAGCAGATAACATTTAAACCCTGTTGAACTCTGCCACATATTTAATTTGAAAAGGATTTATATCTAATGCATCTATGCAATGTAATTGTATGTCCTGTGTTTGATGATAACAGAAAGAAGATACAAAATCAGATGAGCCAAGAATCTTGAATGTGGATCAGTATCCCAACTCACTTGCCCTTAGTCAAGCAGGTAAAATGTGTAATTTTGGTCACACCTGCATACTAATGATCACTCAAAATCCATACCTTCATGAAAGGTGTTGGTTTTATGCTTTCTTATCATATATTCACAAAGCTGAATTAATTTAGCTTATTTAGGATGTTATTCTAGGACCTTACTCTGTAGCTTTCCCATATATATACTTTGTTTACTGTTTGTGTTGTTTTTCATTGTTATGTCTACCTTTCTTCATTTTTGAGTTTCTCTTATTGTTCGGGATTTGGTAGTGCATGATGTAATTTTAATAAGCAAACCATCAGCCTTGTTGGGTTATTTTGCAATACCAGAGAGAACTGTTACTCCTCTCATTTGCTACAGTAACCAGAATTTATGCAACTCAGAGATGTTTATTTGTTCTCCCGTGTAAGGGGGTGGGGGTCCTTCTCAACTCCAAGAAACAGTGTACTAGAGGAACTGTAGCATATTTTCATGTGGAAGTGTGTGTGTATATGTGTATGCATACACACACAAAAATAATAAAAATGAAGTGAAGTTATTTAGGCAGTGGGTGCTGTAGTTGCAATGTTTCCAATCTTAGCAAGAAACAGTAACCTAGTTGTATTACTGGTTAGTCCCGTGAGATATTTGGGGCATCTGGCAAGCAAAGGAGTTATGCTTTGCAAAAATTCAGAGCACAAGAAACAGTGCTTACCAACACTAATCAACTGGTTGTTTTCTACCTGCTCTGGCCAGTAATGATCTGTTTCCTAAAAGATATACCCAGGTTTAATTTGATTAAATCAGGAAGATATTCTAGATCAGCTCTGCTCCTCCTCATGGTGAGTTAGGACTCTGCCTGCACATTGTTATTTAAGTAATATTAGTATGCATGTATGTTACAGTGAGGGAAAAAATTATTTGATTCCTGCTGATTTTGTACATTTGCCCACTGACGAAATTATCAGTGTATAATTTTTTTTATAATATTTTATTAGTTTTCTAATTTTACAATTATTTTATTTATTTATTTATTTTAATTTTAATTCCATTTATATCCCGCCCTTCTCCGAAGACTCACGGCGGCTTACAAGCTTAGCAGTAGCCTTCATTCTATGTATATACCTGCTTATTAGGGCTTTCACACACACCCCAAGCGGCATTATTACAAAGTCAGCTTATTGCCCCCAACAATCTGGGTCCTCATTTTACCTACCTCGGAAGGATGGAAGGCTGAGTCAACCTTGAGCCTGGTGGGATGCGAACCTGCACTAATTGCAGGCAGCTGGTGTTACTTAAGGAGGCATTAGCCCACTGCTCCACCAAGGCTCTTTTTAAATTAAACATTTAATTAAACATTTTAAATTAAACATTTAAAAAGCAATGTGGTGCCTGGGTTTATCAATAATTCAATAACATACATAAATCTTTAGTACAAATCTCAAACTACATCAGATATTTCCTCTCTTTTTCCCTTAATATCTACTATCTCATATTAGGCTAGTATAATTCTTATTGTTATCAACTAAGTAAAACCATCTTTGTTACATTTATCAATAATTTTAGCTTATACATATCTTAATTGTGTTTACATTCAATCTTTATATACAAACAATGTCCTGTTATTTTTCCCAAGCTTCAATTTGCCATCAATATTCAAACTAACATTTGGTATTTATAATTTCCAAGCTTTAGGTAACCAAAGTTTTCCTTATTTCAACTTCTTCCTTTTTCCCTTTTCATAACAAAATCTAATATTTTAAATATACATCTTGTCTATTTGCATATAGTCTTGTTCTGTTTTCTAAACGTTATCTATTTTCCACCATATTAAACCAAAAGTCTATTAGTCTTATTACACATCTTACCTATTCGATTATGTTACTTTATTTCCTAAAAATTATCTATTATCCACCATATTCAACCCTCTAATCAGTAATATGAAATCCCCTCTAATAAATCAAAACCCTAGTTTCCTTCAGCCTTACTCTGGCTTTCTTCCTTTGCCAACTGACCTTCCATGTCAGTACTTTTGTATCATCAAACAGTTCTCCCTCTATTATTATATATATTATTTGAAATAAGAAAAACCATTCGACTACAGTTTTTTTGAAGAGCTAGCCCATTTGTATTCATTAGATCGTCTCCCTATTATTCCAATTTCCCACAATTGTCCCAATAGGTTTATCTTCCACTCAATCTGTTCTTCTTCCCTTTCCTCAAATTTCTTCTGATTTATGTAAAAAGTCTTTTCCATTTTCAATGTTGTCACTCCCTTTTCTAATTTTTCCATTGGCTGGTTAATTGAGTCCTCTGTCTTAGTGTTTAGTTGTTCCACTTCTCCTGTTATTTTCTGCATTGTTAGTTTTTTGGTTGTAGTCAAGGTGTGGGTTTGTATATCTAAGCTGGCATCTTGTTCCTTTATGTTGCATCTTATTTTGTCACAAGCTGAAAGAATGGTTTCATGTATTGATTTCAACACAGAAAGGATTTTTTTTCCTGATCTCCATCCATATTCTCTTAATAATGTGTTAAGTTAGAGATTTTAAAATCAAACGTTAAAATAGTTTTTTGTTTTTTATAACTGGGCATGGGACATCTATTTCACGTGTTATAGGTAGTCTTTAGTGGAAATTGTTTTCCAAGAAAGAATTTATAGTCCAAAGTATTCCATCATCTCGTGTAATAACAGTTGCTTCTCATTTAAAGAAACAGGAAAGCAATTCCCCACATATAACTCTGAAAATCAGTAAAGGTTTCCTTTGATAGTTCAAAGAGGCCAGATATGCTGCCCAAAACTTACTTTTTTTAAAGCTGAGTTTTTCACAGGTGGTATCTGTCAAGATTAGAAGAGTTTTTTATAGAGTCTGGACTTCAAGCCAAGTCTCTTTTAGGCAATAACAAGTTGTAATACCATACTTTGCCACAAGATGTCACCAATGCCATTTAAAGCTTTTTAAATCCAAAATTTTTATGATAGTTTATTTCTTTTTTTTAGATAAAAACAAATGTCTCCAATAAGAATAGGAAAACTTTTAGTCCCCAAGTTTCAAAAGCATATGCCTCCAGTTAGATTAGAATTGTTCTTATAGTTGCTCTGTTTCCCCTAGGTAGTTAGTCAGCGCTGTTCTTAACAGGGTGGGGTAGAAATTCCCTTCCCTCTCTCCTCACAGGGGGAAAAGTTCTTTGGGCAGCTTTTACAGGAAAAGATATTTAAAGTCTTAAAGAGAAGATCAGATCTCACCCAGTTTCATCCGCATTGATTTAAAAGTGCTTGGTGGTAATTTTGACTTCGGCTGTCAGCAGCTTAGTGATGAGCCATATTGCCATGGCTGGTCTTTCCCCCACTGGTTTGGAGAGCTGCGTAAGAGCTACCGCCCTCCCACGATTGAACGGGGGTCCCCTCCTTGCTTGTCACCCCTACAGAGTGACTTTTGACCCTTTCCAGGGTCCCCCAGTGGAGCGAATTCAGACATGGAAGACGGAGCTCGCCTTTCTGTGTCCGCAGGTGCCGTGATTGCAAACAGGAAGTCAATCAGTCTATAATTTTAACAGTAGGTTTATTTTAACAGTGAGAGACAGAAGAACAACAAAAAAATCCAGAAAAACACATTTCAAAAAAGTTATAAACTGAGTTGCATTTTTAATGAATGAAATAAGTATTTGACCCCTTCGCAAACATGACTTGGTATTTGATGGCAAAACCCTTGTTGGCAATCACAGAGATCAGATGTTTCTTGTAGTTGGCCACCAAGTTTGCACACATCTCAGGAGGGATTTTGTCCCACTCCTTTTTGCAGATTCTCTCCAAGTCATTTAAGGTTTCGAGGCTGAAATTTGGCACTCGAACTTTCAGCTTCCTCCACAGATTTTCTATGGGATTAAGGTCTGGATACTGGCTAGGCCACTCCAGGACCTTAATGTGCTTCTTCTTGAGCCACTCCTTTGTTGCCTTGGCCGTGTTTTGGGCCATTGCCATGCTGTAATACCTATCCATGACTCATTTTCAATGTCCTGGATGAGGAAAGGAAGTTCTCACCCAAGATTTTATGGTACACGGCCCTGTTCATCATCCCTTTGATGCAGTGAAGTTGTCCTGTCCCCTTATCAGAAAAACACCCCCAAAGCACAATGTTTCCACCTCTATGTTTGATGGTGGGAATGGTGTTCTTGAGGTCATAGGTACCATTACTCCTCCTTCAAACATGGTGAGCGGAAGTGATGCCAAAGAGCTCGATTTTGGTCTCATCTGACAACAACACTTTCACCCAGTTCTCCTCTGAATCATTCAGATGTTCATTGGAAAACTTCAGACAGGCCTATACATGTGCTTTCTTGAGTAGGGGGAACTTGCGAGTGCTGCAGGATTTCAGTCCTTCACAGTGTAGTGTGTTACCAATTGTTTTCTTGGTGACTATGGTCCTAGCTGCCTTGAGATCATTAACAAAATCCTTCTGTGAAGTTCTGGGCTGATTCCTCGCTGTTCTCATGATCATTGAAACTCCACGAGATGAGATCTTGCATGGAGCTCCAGATTGAGGAAGATTGATTGTTATTTTGTGTTTCTTCCATTTGCAAATAATCGCACCAACTGTTGTCACCTTCTCACCAAGCTGCTTGGCAACCCATTCCAGCCTTGTGTAGGTCTAGAATCCTTGGGCAGCTCTTTGGTCTTGGCCATGATGGAGAGTTTGGAATCTGATTGATTGATTGCTTCTGTGGACAGGTGTCTTTTATACAGGTTACAAGGTGAGATTAGGAGCACTCCCTTTAAGCGAATGCTCCTAATTTCAGCTCGTTACCTGTATAAAAGACACCTGCGAGCCAGAAATCTTGCTGATTGATATGGGATCAAATACTTATTTCACTCATTAAAATGCAAATCAATTTATAACTTTTTTGAAATGCATTTCTTTTTTTACTGGAGAAGAGACTCCTATGTTCAAGAACTAATTAGAGACAAAGGAAATTTGACCTGTGGTGACTCCATTTGGGGGTATCCTTATGGATTACTAACCCTATATTCAGAACCTTGTAGATTACAAATTTGGACAGAGTAAAAACTTTGAACCTTTGGACAATCTTTTGAAACCGGGATTGAAAGATAGAAGCGGACTAGAAGGTTTTCCTTCTTCCGGCTTCCTCCTTTATGGGGAAGTCCATTGGATTATAAGAGACTACTGACAAAGAATATAAGACTTATTGAAGGCGAACTTAAAGGACACAGGAATATTGGTTGTAAGATTGGAGCGTTTATATAAAATTGGTAATAGGGGTATATACTAGAATAGAGAAAGCTTGTGAGGGTGGGAATAAAAAATGTGTGTCTCAAATTTAGCTAAAGTGAGCAAAAAAATATCCTCAGCTCCATCTTCCACTACCCCAGTCCTGTCTATCAGAGATCAATTGATGTAATGCTATAGCAAGAAAAAAACACTACCTTTCAGAAGGATATGCCAACCACTTTACAATGCATCCAGGAGGCAATTATATCACTTAAAGAAGATATAAAGAGAAACCATGAGGAAACAAAACATAACTTTGACAACATGAAGGAAGAAATGCACGACTTGAAATCCCAAATGGAAAACTTCCAACAGAAGATCGCAAAGAATGAGCAAAGGATCCAGACAACTGAAGACAGATCAGCAGAAACCAATCAAAAGATGGAAGAAATAAAAGATGAAAACCAAAGATGCAGACAAATAGATAACTAGAGGATTCAGTAGCAATTCTAGAAATTGAAAAGGCATTCTGTTTCTTAAGATTCCAGAATATAATGGAAGACAAGGAGGAGGACCTTGCTGACCTGATGATAGAACTGCTGGCTGGTGCGCTGGAAGAGGGGAAGCAGGAAATGGAAAGAGAAATAGATCAAATATTTAGAGTTAACTCAAGCTATGCAAGAAGAAATAAAATCCCCAGAGAGATCCATGTCAGCTTTGTTAAAAGAACAATAAGAGATGAAATATTGAGAAGAGTGAGAGATGATCCATTGCAATATAAGGGAAAAGAAATTGTGGTGCTGAAGCAGATAGCCAGGAGGATAAGGGATTCACAAAGAGAATATAAATTTTTGACTAAAAAACTAATTTAGAAAGGAGTGACCTTTAGATGGCTGATGCCGGAAGGGATACTAAACAACTGGGATTTAAAAAGATATAGATTGGATTCTATTTTCAAAGCAAGGGAATTTTATGACAGATACAGAGCTTATCTAGAAGAAGGAAACTCAGAACTTCAACCAGAAGGGGAATTTAGAAAACAGGAAGAGACAGCATTAGAAGGAGCGGCCAAAGAAAGAGAAATGGAAGAAACAGAAACCATAAACCAAGAAGAAGGGGCTAAAGGGAAAGAACAGAGACAAACTAGAACAACTAAATCCTAAATATAATTGAAGAAGATAGAAAAGGACAATGGGATACTCTCAATAAATATAAATGAATTAAATTCCCCCGTAAAGAGGAAAAAACTCTTTACACGGTTACAAAAATTAAAAATGGATATAGTTTGCAAAAAAAACCCCACATATTAAAAGACAATATTATAAATCTCTGGAGTGCCCAAAAACTGGGAAATTTTATTTCTCATTAGCACAACAAAAGAAAAGAAGAGTAGCTTTATATATCAAAGAAACAATGAATCCTAAACAAATCTACTTGAAGAAAAATACTAATAGTAGAAATAACGATAAATCAAAAACAGACATTGATGGTAGCAATTTACGCACTGAATAACAAACAAGAATGCTACCAAAGATTACACAAGAAAATACTGGAAATGGAATACCAAAATACTTGTTTAGTAGGAGATTTTATCGCAATTGTAGATGGAAAGTTAGGCTATAGGAGTATATCTCGTATATATTTTATACAAGATTATATAGTATATCTCAATATACAAAAAATCAAGATAGAAACTAATGTATGGGCAGACCATAATCCGATAAAGATGACCAGGAGAGGAACAAAGAAAAAAGCAAGATGGACATGGCATTTAGCTATCATGGTGGCTACACGTGGAAATGCAAATGAGATATGAGAAAGATGCAAAAAATATGCTTTTTACAAAGACCAGACATTAGACCAGATACTATTGTCATCAGATGACAAATTGATTAAGAAACTGTACAGCTTTCTGTTAAATTTAAAGTTGGAAATGCAGACAAAATCCAGGCACATATCATCTTTGGTGGACATGCCCTAAAGCAAAGAACTATTGGTCAAAAAGACATAGGTGGCTAGAAAAGATGATAGGAGCACATGTAGACTATAAACTGGAATTATTTCTTTTAAGCATAATTTCAACAAATTATGATAAGAAACGTGTATACTTAATATTACATATATTAACATCAGCAATAATTATATTTGCTCAATACTGGAAAAACGAAGAAATACCATCTGAAGAAGACATAATTAAGAACATTTTGGACTGTGTAGAAATGGATAGGCTCACATTGAAAATGAAGGGGAAGCAAGATTCAGAATACTTTCAAACATGGGAAAATTTGTATAAATGGTTAGAAAAACGGAATAAAGGAAATTGTACTACTATTAATGTCAAACACATAAACCCAAACATGTTGCTTATTAAATACTAAAGACTGTTACTGTAAAAAATTAATTAAAATATACATTAAAAATACTTATTTCACTCATCAAAATGTAAATCAATTTATAACTTTTTTGAAATGTATTTTTCTGGATTTTTTTGTTATTCTGTCTCTCAGTGTTAAAATAAACCTACCATTAAAATTATAGACTGATCATTTCTTTGTCAGTGGGCAAACGTACAAAATCAACAGGAAATCATTTTTCCCCCTCACTGTATATGGAATGGTAACACAGTGACCTCTCTGTATTTAATTAATTTGTTTATTGACTTTGAGTGTCCCTATCTACCTCATGCAGGAATAAAAGATTATAGAAGCTGCGTCAGTGATGGAAATTATAGAGAAGCACTAGTTTTCTTACTAGGTATGCTAGGTAAGTACCAGGAGTAGCTAGACCTAGGGCTAAATTTTACACAGAGAGGAAAAAAGAAAGAAAGAAAGAAAGAAAGAAAGAAAGAAAGAAAGAAAGAAAGAAAGAAAGAAAGAAAGAAAGAAAGAAAGAAAGAAAGAAAGAAAGAAAGAAAGGCCTTTCCCTTTTTTGCAAAATCAGATCCAACAAGAGATGACAATGTTTTTATCATATCTGCAATCTGGCTTGTCATGCAGTATTATCACAAAAGCCAAGAGTAAGATTGGCCCAATTTATTCTGCTTGACCTACTTGAAAGAGTTAACTTTTCTGTTCCTCCCACAGGACTAGAGCTGGGAATGCTTTACAGTGAGGAATCCAAGTCTTTTTTATTTTGCAGAGACTATTAAGACTCATTGCCCCTGGCCCCAGTTGTCTGGCAATTTTCTATTCTGTCCTAGACAAGACTTTCCTTGCCTCCTTTCGTGTAACACCATCAAAACAATTTATTCTGTTGAGAGAGCTGCCTCATTCTCCCAAACTGTGAGAGGCCTAAAACAGACCTCAGAGGTCAGTAAGAGAAAATATTGTTAGCAAGTGTTTATAAATAAATCTTACATAGTGGCTTTATGAGGAGTTCAAGGACTTGCCTGGTGGCTAGATTAATTTTATAGCCTTTGGGTTCTAACGACATTGCTAAAACTCAGCTTAGCTATTAAATGTTATTGTTTAAGACTGTCCAGGGCTTCCGATTTGAGGGGGAAAGTCTTATTTTCTCAACAACTGAAAGAAACAGTGCCTTCTTCAGAATTGTGTGACTGTTCTTTGCAACTGCATCTGATCCAAATAAAAGGTGTTCTTTGTTTAAGGAACTGTTGACAGGTGCTATGTGCATACCTATGCACTCTCTAAAGAACCTTTTTTCCCTTTGAATCCAAAATGTTGCACAGCCTAGTAAAGCAGTGTTTACTTTTTGCTGGAGTTACAAACTTTCTTCATTTAAGGAACCCCTGGAATGCCAGGAAGATCTAGTTCTCTATAATTTATAAATATTTATGTAACACTTCTCTGATGACAGATACTCTTGTAGTAGCAGATACCAAATTAAATTTTCAATTTGCCTTCTAGGCATATAGCAGTCTACCTAGCTTCAGTTACAGGTAATCCCCAAGTTACGAGCATTGACAACGCTCGTTCAAAGTTACATCATGAGTGCCCCCTAGTGCTTATGAGCAAGTTCCAAAGTTATGAATATTGCAGCACCATGGTAGTCGTTCGCGCTTATGAGCGACTGCCGTGGCTCTGCAACATTCAATCTGGTTATTCCCTCCCTCCCCACCACCGCCCTGGGTCTCCCTAGGCACTAGGCCTTCAATACTCAACCTACAAAGATTGATATCCTTCACTTTCTTGGGTGCTCCAGCCTTTGGTGTGTTTGCAGAGAATGGAGACCTAAAGTAACACAAGATCATGTGAGATCAGTGGGGCGATATCTCACGCTACTGATCTCACGTGATCTCATGGTATTTTAGGTCTCTGTTCTCTGCAACAGAGAACGGAACCGAAGCTGGGAGACGCTTCCACATGCCTGTGAAGGCTGGACTGGGCTTCGGAGGCCTTTTCCAGGCCATTGCCACCCAGATCTGAGGCCATGCTTCCATGCTCCCCCTATGGCCCAATCCAGGCTCCAGAGGCCTTTTCCAGGCTGCTGTAGCCTGGATCTGAGGCCGGGGGATGCTTCTGTTCCCCCCTGTGGCCCGATCCGGGCTCTGGAGGCCTTTTCCAGGCCACTGCCGCCCAGATCTGAGGCTGGGAAACGCTTCCGCATCCCCCATGGCCCAATTCAGGCTCCGAAGGCATTTTACAGGCCGGATCAGGCCGGCGGGGGCTGTGGAAGTGTTCACCGGCCTTAGATCTGGGTGGCAGCGGCCTGGAAAAGGCCTTCGGAGCCCAGATCAGGTGGCAGCAAGAACCGTAGCAGAGAGGAGATGAATCTTTTCCAGGTGATACCGGCGTGGCAGGAAGGGAGGGGGAAGTATGCGGTATCTTAGTGGGTCAGGGAGGCCTTTGGGGCCTGTTTCATCACTAGGCCCTCTGTAGCCTTCCCCACCCTGAGATACCTCATTTGCTTAACGAGCCACGTACGTTTTAACGAGCAAGATAGTGATCTCATTCAAGATACAAGATTCACTCTACGAGTTTTCGAGTTACGAGTGGAATGGGCAGGCTCCATTACACTCATAACTCGAGGACTACTTTTATTCTAACATAAGGGTAGACAGAACTAAGTTACTTCCTTTGGTTAACTAATATTTGCATTCTTTTTCTTCATTCTTTTTGTTTGTTCATTTAAACTAGTCACATTGATGTCATTTACCACAGCCCCTAAAAACTGCCCCAGTTTTGCAACAAAGTGCTTTTCCTGAAATAGTTATAGCACTGTTTTATAGCTCTTCCCCAAAATTGAAGCAGCTGCTTCATATATTTTCAGTACCATGTATTAATAGTTTTGAAGGCATGACCATGGGAGAGACAGTATGCAACTAGACTAGTGCATTCATTTCTTGCACTGTGTCTAAGAGGAAATTTTTCTTTATTCATTCATTTATTTTCACATTTTTAACTGCCCAGCTCCTTCAGAGCTGTATGAAGTTGTAGAAAATTTCTCATTCTTGGCTTTGCCTTTTTTCCTCAAAGCTATATTCAGAATATGAGTACCCAAACAAGCAGTCTCGTTAGGTATACTGCTTTTGAACATACTATTGGAGGATGCTTTTATCCACTGTAGAAAAACAGGTGATTATATTCTTCTACAGCAGATGGAAGATATTTACCCTGGGTGGAGATGTCTGAGTGCTGGGAATGTAGCAATTCCTGCTACTTATGGTAATTCTGCTTTTAATGAATGTAGCCTGAGTTCTAGTAGAGACTTGAGAGTTGGTTTGGAACACACTTTCTCAACCTGGCTACCCTCAAGTCATGTAAACTTTGTCTTCCAGAATTGCCCAATCAATGTTGTAATGTTGTAATTGTTGGTAATATGGGTTTTAAAGTCTACACCTCTCAAGAATCTCCAGATGTGGGAAGATTGGTTTGAAAGAATTATTGCCTGTTTGATGTAATGTTTATCTATATATTGGGTGGGGATTTCTCTTACATAAGAAAATGTATGTATGATTTGCATAAGGCCTACCAATTGAAATGTGGGAGGACCAACTCACTTTTTATTCACCTGAAAATTAAACCTCTTGCAATAAATTCAGTTTTTAAGAGATAAATATTGAACACACACTGATAATATGGGGCTCCGATGACTTAAGATTGTTATTATGTATTAAATGCATTATATGAGCACAGATTTTCAGGTGAGAATGATATTTTGAGAAATTGAAAGGCTTTTAATCCAGGAGAATATATACATAACGGTTGTCTTTCTCCAACAATTTCTTTTTTCCAATCCATCTATTCTTAGTGGCTAAATTTATGCTATTAGGTTCTTCTTTTATAAGGTGAAGAAAAAGGAAGATTAACTGTAAAGAAGAGAAATGGAGGGAAAAATAAGAGAAGCTGCTGCTTTTACTTTCAAATTTCACTGGGAATATTATTAGATGTCTTGTTATAAATGTATCATGTACAGTATTCAGTTCTTCAGTGACATATATTTAATTTTCCAGACTTGCATATTTTACATTTGTGCTTTGAATTTTGTCTAACCAACTTGGGCATACTACCATATTTCCCTGAAAATAAGCCCTACTCCAAAAATAAGCCCTAGTTTTGGGGCGAGGAACACACCTAAAAATCAAGCTTGGGGGGTGGGGTGGAGCTTCCCACTCACCATTGCAGCCAGTCCTCCCACGCCCAACACCTGCCTCGCCGGCCCACTTCTTCTGTGGGTATTTGCTGCCACTCTCTCGCGCACGTGTATCACCCCCAGCCTCCATTTCACTGTTAGAGGCCATCAGAAAATGCCTGCTGCTGAGAATAGAGCTCTGGATTGATGTGTGCAGCATTCCCCGACCTCCATTTTGCTGTCAGAGGCTTTCCAGAAAAGGCTCTGCTTATGTCAATCCAGAGCTTGGTTCTCAGCTGCAAAGGCCTTTTCAGACCGCCTCTGACGGCAAAACGGAGGCCAGGGGGCAATGCAGAAGTCAATCCAGAGCTCCATTCCAAGCTGCAGAGGCATTTCCTGGAAGCCTCTGACAGCAAAATGGGGGCCCAGGGTGATGCACATGAGAGTGGCGGCAAGCAGCTGCAGAAGAAGTGGGCCAGGACAAGCGGCCGCAGAAGAAGTGGGCCAGGAGGCTGTCCGTGCTGCCACCGTGAGGTGAGTCTGGAAAAGACATCACCTGAAAATAAGGCCCGGTGCCTCTTTTGGAAGCAAAAAAATAAATAAGGCCAGGTCATATTTTTGGGAAAACATGGTATATAATAAAGTATTGTGTGGAATAATGTGAGTAGACCTGATGGATTTGTGAGAGTTGGAAACTTCTTACGTGAAAATTTTAAAATCACATTTTCTAATGTAATTTTTTTTTGCAGAAACTAATGGAGTAACAAATTGCAAAAATACTAAAGGTGTTGAATGTGCTGTGTCTGAATCTTTTCCTCGTGAAGTATTTTCTAATGGTCTTAAGCCACTTATGGGCCTTATTCAACTAGATGCAATGGATGGAAAATCTCACAGCCTGGATGAGTCAACAGATGAAGTTCAGTCTATGGATGTGAGGTACATAATACATTTTCAGAAATAGTATTAGTAATCTAAAGAAGGTAGCAATTCATTTTCTGTGCTTGAAGCTGCTTTAAAATTGTATTTTTGAATGTTACAATATGGATTGTGTTTTATCAGAGGATCTACACAGGTTTGCTTCATGACTAAAGTTACTCACTTGCAACCTGGCACTAATTCTTTTATACGTTATTGTTTTAGTGAAAAAGGTTTAGTTAATATATTCCTACCTTGACTTTTGTTCTTTTATTTCCACCAGCACCTGTAAATAAATATTTGATATTCAAAGTATCAAATGTATTTCATGTCAATAAATAATATACAAATGCTATGCATCTGAAGAAGATTCCAGTGTATCATAATGCTTAGGAACTTAGGAGTTTCTTTCAGTTCAAGGCTTAATATATACAGAATACTTAAATTCTCTTATCCTATAATTCTTACATTTTAAAATAAGTGAGATGAAGTCATGTTTTTAATCATATGAAGACAGTTTTATTGTCATACTTATATATGTTAAGATATATAGCAAATACTTTGATTCTTTCCTTTCTTCAGTCCTGCTTCAAAGGAAGAACTTATATCTATCCCTGAATTTTCACCATTGAATGAAATGATGCCAGGAATTACTTTGGACCAAAATGGATCAAATAATAGGAAGGCTCTTGAAGAACTCCTAGATTTTACTGGCCAGGCCACTTACCCAAAATTAACAAGTGAAAGTATTAGCATAGATGATTGTAATAAAAATTTGATTGATGGATTTAATAGCCCAGGCCAGGAGACAACACTAAGTACCTTATGTTGACAAATACATCGCTACATAGCAATAAGGTATGGTGCTTTCATAGAATACAACTATTCCGCTTTCTTTTCCAGTCAAAAGTTGTTTGACAGCAGTCAATTCATTTCTTTCTTTAAATGTTAAATAAGTGACCATGCTATCTTTTGTCTTACCTATATTAAGTTAATTATGTTAACCACAGCCACATAAAGGGAGGGGGGGAGAAATGAAAAAGAAAAATTCTAAACCAGAAAGAGTTTTGGTGATGGCAGAAAAGCAAATAAATTCCATCAAGATATCCCAAAGTTTTTGAATTTTACTTTGTTTTAAAGAACAAAAAGGAATCCATACAATCAGAAGGGTACACAACAGTACTGACTTTGAAATGTGAGTGTTGGATGTTTGAGTCCGTATACTGAAAAACTGTTTTGTTCAGTACATGGACTGAAATATCAAAGAGCTTTATGAAGAGGATAAAAGGGGGGAAAAGAGGGGTTTTAACAATTGAATTTGCAAATATTGGCAGTGGCTGAGGGAAAGCAGAGAAGAGAAGAGAAGAGAAAGAAGGGCAGGTTATGGGGAAATGGCAAGAGTCTATATGTACATCCAGGAAAATCACTTTAGGATGTCTCTTGATTTTGTTTTGCCTTAAATCTAGAATAAACTCAATTTCACTGAGGGCCACATCAGCATTATGGTTGCCCTTAAAGGGCCACTTGCTGTCCCCTTCTCTCCCTCAGGCTTGCCCCACAGAAGCCTCTCCTCTCCTATCCCCGTCCCGCCCTCAGGCTTGCCCCACTGACATCTCTCCGCTCCTCCCTATTGCCTTCCCTTCCCCCCTCGCTCTTCCTCCTTCCTGCCCAAACCCCTCCTCTTATATCATCTCCTCCCCTCCCCCATACGTTTATTCACTTTTCAAGCAGTGTTCATCAGCTGCAGCTGCGTGCACTGATTCTGGGGTCCCTGCCAAAGCCCTGCAGCTCCAGCTGACTTTTCCCTGAAGACTGTGTGCAGCTTCCAGCCACCCCCAAGGCCACTAGAAACCCCGATCAGCTGGAGCAGCACGCATCAATCTCAGGGCTTCAGCAGAGCTCAGCTACACCCCCAGGAGTCTGGTGCTGCCGCTGCTTCAGCTCACCCCCCTACATACAGATAATCCCTGAGTTACAAGCGTTCCCTTAATGAATGTTCGAAACGCTAAGCACCCCCTAGTGTTTACAAAAAACTCTCAAGATTACAAATGTTGCTGCGCCACGGCAGTCGTTCACCCTTACAGACGATCACAGAGGCACTGTAACATTCACCCTGCTATTCCCTCCCCCCCCCCGGGTCTCCCTAGGCACTAGGCCTGTGGATACTCACCTTGCAAAGATCAAGAGATCCTTCACTTTCTTGGCTGTTTTGCTGCTTCCTTCGGTGTGTTCGCAGAGAATAGAGGCCTAAAGTGACACAAGATCATGCGAGATCAGTGACACGAGATCTCACACTACTGATCTTGCATGATCTCAGGTTTAGGCCTCTGTTCTCTGCAACAGAGAATAGAACAGAAGCCAGGGAAGAATGGACTTTCAGAGGCACGCAAAAGCCTCCCCCGGCCTCCGTTCTGGGCCTTGGAGGAGGCCTCCGAGGCCCAGAATGGGCCTCTGGATCCCCACTGAAGCATCCCTCAATGTCTTTTCTGGGCAACAGTGGCCTGGAAAAGGCCTCCAAGGCCCACATCAGTCCTTCAGAGCCCCACTAAACTGTCCTCGCAGTCCTTTCCAAGAGGCAGCGGCCCAGAAAAGGCCTCCAATGCCCAGATCGAGCCTTCAGAGCCCCACTGAAGCGTCCCCTGGTGTGCTTTCTGGGTGGCAGCGGCCCAGAAAAGGCTTCCAATGCCCGGAAATGACATTGGGGGACACTTCAGTGGGGCTCCTAAGGTCCGTTCCTGGCTTTGGAGACCTCCAGGGATGGAGGCTATGGGCGTTGGCCACGTGCTTCTGGTGGTCTGTTCTGGGCCTCGGAGACCTCCTCCAGGCTTCTGAGGCCCAGAATGGAGGCCAGGGAGGTGGCCACATGCTTCCAGAGGTCCGTTCTGGGCCTCAGAGGCCTCTCTCTTGCTGGGAGCAAAGAAAAAAACAGAGGCTGGAGAAGAGACAGATCTTCACAAGGTAAGTGACCCGGCGTGGCAGGATGGGGGGGGAAACAATTGTGGGCCCTCAGGGGAGGGAGTATGAGGTATTTCAGTGCGTCAGGAAAGGCCTTGGGTGGTCTGAAGATGGCCTGTTCCATAACTAGGCCCTTCATGGCCTTCCCCTCCCTGAGATACCTCAGGTTCACTTAATGAGCTGCGCATTCTCCCACGCATTAAATTAGCAAATGTATGGGCAAAAGCTGGGAATGAATCGCGTTCAAGGTACAAGATTTGCTCCTTCAAATCCTCAAGTTATGAATGGGATGGGCAGGCTCCTTTACGTTCGTAACTCGAGGACTACCTGTACTCAGTACTACTCCTACTAGTCTGCTTGCAGGTCAAATCTAAATGCATCATGGACCAGATCTGGCCCATGGACCTTGAATTTGACATGTCTGATCTAGAACAAAACATTTTGGGTGTAATTTGTTACTGAACTACAACTTTGAAAACACATACACACACACACACACACACACACACACACACACACACACACACACACGTTTCACGTATAGCTCCATTCTTGACACATTCACTGAGCGTGAATGGAGACCTGTCTAGCAATGTCCTTCATAATAACATTCCTCTGTAGATACATGGTGTCCATTTTCTGTGTTTACTTTTAAAGAGAATTTACACAGTTTTTATATATAAACTCCATTCATAAGAGACTACCGTCTTTTCCCAGAAATAACAGAGGTCTTATATTTATTTTTGCTCCAAAAAACCCACTAGGGCTTATTTTCGGGGGATATCTTATTTTTTCGTGTACAGGAGGCAGCAAGCGCTCAGAGGCCAACAGTGTCCGGCAGCAGCCACAGCCCACCAGCCCCTTGGCTAGTGCACTCTGGGGCTGCAAAGCCCACGCAACACAGGTGATTGGGAGCACTGCTACTACCAAGCCTGCTCTCTCCATCCCACCGTCTGCTTGCCCATGGCTGCAATGGGGCAGGTAGCTGCACGGCACATCCAGTGGACCGGTACCACCGCCATGAGTTGAGGTGAGGCAGCTGGTGGGGCAGGGTGGAGCAGCTCCACCCCGCTACCTGCCTTGCCTCACCTTGTGATGGTGGCACTGGTCCGCTGGATGTGACACGCAGCCACTGGGCCACCAGATGCACTGTGTGGTTGCTTGTTCCATTGCGGCCGCAGGCAAGCAAATGGTGGGACCGGGAGAGTGGGTAGCTGCACAAGCTTCAACTGGACGGGGCTGGTGATGCTGGTGCCGCTGTAGCGAGGCAAGGCAGGTAGCAGGGCTGGGGTAGCCTGGCTGCAGTGCCCTGACGTGCGTGTGCAAGGCGCATGGGGCAGCTCCACCCCCTCACTACCTGCCTCACCTTACCTTGTGACGGCACCGGCCTGCCAGACGTGCCATGTGGTTGCCTGTCCCATTGTGGCCGCGGGTAAGCAAACGGTGCAGTGCAAAGGGCCGGGCCGGCAGTAGCAGCACTCCCACTCACCTGCATTGTGTGGGCTTCACAGCCCCAGAGTATGCCTTGGCCAGTGGGTTGCAACTGCTCAAGACACAGTTGGTCCCCATGCGCTCACACCTCCTGTGTGCACGCCAATGGTGTCTCAAGTTCATCGGTTTACATATGGTACCTTTACCTCTTGTCCAAAGGTGCCCGCTTGGGTACAGTATATACAAATATTTATTTATATTTTATATTATCATTTAAGTATTAATGCCAATATTATTATTTCTTTATGTTTAATTATATATTAATATTATTGTTTTATAATTCAGTATGTCCGTTGTTTGTTGCAATGGACCTCTGGCTGATGATTCTAACTGGAGCTTATTTTGGGGGTAGGGCTTATATTACAAGTGTCCTAAAACATCATGCTAGGACTTATTTTTCGGTTGGGTCTTATTTTCGGAGAAACATAGTACTTAACACTTGGGTTATCTAGGGATATCTGCCTATCCTTCCATCAATTTACTTAATCTAAAAACAATAATATATTGTACAATAAAATCTGAAAATGAATCCAAATATATATTACAAAGAATCTTGTGCCCTTTATACTACTGTATAAAGGTTAACAAACTTAACTTAGCAAAAGCATTTATGGATTTCCAAATTAGGTACATAGAATATTATTACCTGACATCATACTGGATGAGAATGATTGAAATAGTTAATAGATGTAGTAATCTGTAAATTAATTAAATATATAACATGATAAGATCTGTTATGCTACTGGAAGTTCATCTGCATGAATGATGGCTCAGCTACTCAAGGATAACATCCGTGTTTGTGATTTCTTTGCTCAAGGTTCAGTACTTTTGAGTATACTCATTGTATTTCTGTTTCTGATCAGCAGAGGAAATTGAGAATATAGAACACTTTCAATGCTGCTATTATCAGTAAAACAAGAGCCTGTCATTTTAAGAAGCTGCTGCAGTCTGCAATACTGGATACCACCAGCTCTGCACTGAATTTACAGTCTTCCCAAATGAATTGCTGAGTAGTCACTTGATAAAAAGCGGGATTTTTTAATGGCTTGAGGAACTTTTGTGGAAGTTTTGTTTAGAATATGACCTAGTAAAAATGTGGGTCCTAAACATCTCTTTCAATGGATTCCATTTATTTTAAAAGAAAAAGATAATTTTGTCACTGAAACATGATATATAAATGATTATTAAAATGAAATATTGCCAATATGCTTGTTTTTACTGGACCATCTTAATGTCATTTTATAAATATTTCACTGAAGCTCTATAATTGAAAAGGTTTGAAAAATAATAGGCAACTGTTGGAATCCAACTACCTTGAAGACAGTGTAGAATTAGAATTATCCCTCATCAACATGTGGCACATAACAGATTTTATGTTGTTTTAATCAATAACTTAGTTAGCATTACTCTGTGATGACAATATACGCTAAAAGAAGGTCTTTATTAGATGGGTCTAAAACATATTTAAGTGTTTCTTTGGGATAAAATATTGCTACATTTAATTATGTATATTATACTGCTTCATAAGCAACTGTATGAAAACTGAAATATTTATATTGAAAATATATCTGTTCTCAATATCAAACTTCATAAATCACTGAAATTCTGAAATTCAGCATTGTAATGACAATAAACAATATATAGACTTAGCAACATACTACTAAGATGTAATTACGAATGCAGAAAATTATATTTATCCAACATGATAAACTGTTAGCATCTTTCACTTAACAAATGTGACTGAAGAAAAGTTCTTGAAATAATTGATATCTTTAAAAACTATAACTCAGATAAGCATTTTAAGAGCTGTTGTTTTTAACAAGCTCTTATCTAGATTTTTTTTTGTTAAAAATCAATGGAACTTGTAAAGGTTTAATTTATCTTGGAATTGGGCATAAGCAATTTCAGCTTTCAGTGACCTCTTTAATGCTGTTGTCTATGCTGCCCAGGGAGGTCAATGTTTGTCCTATTTTATAAAACCAAAAAATTTGCTAAAGCTATTTTTTTTATGTTAGTGTGTGTTAAACTATAACTCTGTTATAACTCTATAACTATAAATGACTTGTTTAATAATAAAGCCAGCTACAAAAATATGTGACAATATACATTGCTTACAATAGTTATATTAATGTATTTCCACAAAAGTAATTCCTTGTTGGCTTGCAAATATGTTGTAGCATGGTACAGTGTCTTTCACGTTAATCCTGCAATTTCCAGCTTACACAATAAAATATATCAATCTATCATATATGGCTATGATACTGTGATGGTGGTGTTTTTGTTCTTGTTTTGTTTGAGAAATCAATTTATGCCAGTTGCACATGTTCCATCAAAATACAGAAATCCTTATTTAGGGATGTAATAGTTTTGCTTGTGTGTGTGTTTCTAAAATACTGTAGAAGTTCTATAAGGTTTCCCAAATATCAGTCTTCTACTCATTTGATATAATATTCTTTCCTAAGCTGTATTAGAAGGCAGATTCAAGAAGATATCCTTCAGTTGTAGAACCTGCCTTCTGGCTCAAGTCGTTAAAACCCTGGAGCAGGGGTGTCAAACTGCCGGCCCGCAGGCCGATTGCATCATATGGAGGCCGCACCCACCCCAGCTCCAGCAATGCAAAAAAAGTCGCGATATGTCACGTGAATTTGACACCCGTGCCCTGAAGGATACTGATTTATTATATCTTTTAGACAAATGTAACTAGCAGTCTAATTTAGGAACACTCCTCGTCAGCCTAACTATATGTTATATATTTTCTGAACTAAGAAGACCCAGGTTGCTGAGTTTTCTATTATCCCTGTAGGACTAAGTACCTGCATATGAATGGATACTTATAGTACATGTCAGCTCCCACCTCACTCTTAGCTTGTGTTTCGAAACCGTGCAGTGACAGTCTGCTATGAACTATGGTGAGGGTGAATGGGAGGGTTGCTTGGGGAAAGTGAAAGCAACTGCTGCTTGGGGAAAGGGAGAGTAACTGCGGTATCCTCCCCTCCCCGCAGCTGGGAGAAGAATGCAGCTGCCGTACCAAACTATGCTTGAAGTGACCATTCTCAAAACATCTTGCTTGAATCTGGGGCCACTGATGGGAAGCAGTTAAGGGAAGAAAAGTTGAACTTAGGGATTTGATTCTCAGTTCTGGCTATGCACTATTGCAATGCACTTGACTTGTAATAAAACTATACCTTTCTCAACAAATGGAGCCAAGGATCGTTTCTATTTAGAGGTTTAAGTTGCAGCAGATCTGACAGTACAATACACTTAATTAAAAACAGGGTACCATGCAATTTTATTGTATTTTTATTCTATAATAAATTTAATCTCACAAAAATGTGATATAATACTTAAAAGACCACCAGGAAATCCCCGACCTGTAGGCTAGAGTAGCAAACTGGATGGTTGAAAAAAGATTCCAGAAGAAAACAAAGGCAAACCATTTCCACAGGGCTATCAACTGTATGGACATGCCCATAGAGTAAGCTGCAATCAAAATCACAACTTGAAGGAGGATTTACCTTACATTAACCTTCAACACAGCATTATATATCAAATTTCACACTAGCACATGTTATCATGGAAACATTTTAAATATTTTGAATTATCATTAAACTAGTTGCCTGGAACCAGCTTTAAAAGATAGGCTATGTGCCGTAGCTCTTTCAATAGTTAACATTTTCTAAATACATAATAATGTATATATTGAGCTTGATTATGTATTAATCTTCAATAAAATAGATTTAAAATAGATTGCCTTAAAGGAATATTTCCAATTAAATTAATTCCTACAGAATATTTTAAATTTTAATTCATCAACACATCAAGGATGCACTACATTCTATTTGGATGAGCAATAGTTTGAAAATAAAAGAATTTCTCTTCAACGCATGTTTCACAAAGCCTAACTTAAATGAGAATTTATCATATATATGAGGAAGCAATATTTCTGGATGATGTCTGTCACACTGTAAGCACTAAGTACTGACTGATCCACCCAGTGGTTGCAACATCCTTGATTTGCTTTATTCTCATATGTCTCTCCAATATTCATAGGGTTATATCTAATTATATAAATCTCTAGCACAAAATGTCTATGAGTTACAAGAAAGCTGGTTTCATTTTTTAACTGTATTAATCATTTGATTTAGATTATGAAAGCTATTACACAATTTCAAGTGATTTCATTACACTTGGTAAAATTATACTAATTTACTATTATGATTGTACATCACTATCAGCAATTCTAATATCTGTATTTGTCGGACCTGCCAGAATTTAAACCTCTAAATAAAAACGATCCTTGGCTCCATTTGTTGAGAAAGGGATAATTTATTAGAGATCAAGGGGATTGCACTAGACCATGGGTGTCAAACTCACCACGTTACGTGATGTGATGTATTGCGACACTTTTTGCATTGCCGGCAATGGGGTGGGTGCAGCTTCGGTGTGATGAAAATGGCTTGTGGGCCGGCAGTTTGACACCCCTGCTCTAGACCAGGGCTTTTCAACCAGTGGTACACATACCTCCTGTGGTACTTTGCCAACTGGCAGGTGGTACACGACTGCTAGCCAAGTGTAGCAGGGGAGAGGAATGAGCCAAAGCAAGCCAAGCCTGAGGGAGAGGCAGCTGCAGCTGCAAGACTGTCTGGGCTCCACAGAAGCTTCAGGAGCCAGCAGGACTCCAGCTGATTGGCGCTTCTTGAAGCAACTCAGAGCTGGAGGTGAACTGAAGGGGGGGAAGCTATAAAAGGAGGTGGTTTGGACGGGAAAGTGAAAAAAAAGACAACAGGGAAAGAGAAGGAGAGGTCAGCCAGCAGGAAGGAAACAAGGACAGAGAAGAAGCAGCAGCTGTTGCTGGAAGAAAAGGTCCCCTAGTTCGTTTTCTCCAACCAGGAGAATGCAATCAGTGCTGATGAAATGAAAAGCCAGCATGTTGGAAAAGAGGTGGGTTTACTTAGTACTGGATCAGCTTGCAGCTTGATTGGGTTACCATAAGGATTTTTGTACAGTTTTTACAGTGTTTTGTAATTCAGAGGCTCCTTTGTGTGTTTTGGTTATTGGAATACTTTAGTCTGTATTTTAGGCTAGCAATGAGTCCAAAGTGTTGACTTCTGTAGATTTAATCCCTTTAATCCCGTTATCTTGAGTCTGTCTATTTTAGAAAGTTTTCTTTGAAGGTAAACAAGTTTAATTTTAAAGCTAAAGCTTTTTGCAATTGCTGGAGCCTTTCATTCTGGGTTGCAACATTGTGATACATGACACACTGAGGCAGCTTAAAGAAAAAAATACCAGTTAATGTGTTTCTTTATTTTGTGAGCCTTTCTTGCTTTGCACTTGATTCCTGTGTCTTTAAAGGTACAGGGAAGGGATCTGGGAGGTGGTGCATTCTTACTACATTGTGGAAGGAGAGCTAAGAAGGGCCTACCAGCTAGCTCAGGAATCTACAAACTTAGCAACTTTAAGACCTGTGGACTTCAACTCCCAGAATTCCTCATCCAGTCATGATGGCTGAAGAATTCTGGGAGTTGAAGTCCACAAGTCTTAAAAATGCCAAGTTTGAAGACCCCTGAAGTAGCTGGTAGTGGTGCATATTAATAACATGGATAAACTCATCATACACTTGTCAGTGCAAAGGGAAAGTGATTCAGCAAAGGAACAGCCACCAAAGAAATTAAAACATGTACTTTTTTCCTACAGTTTGTAATATTTTATTAGATTATAGAATAAAATACAAAAATACAAAAGCAAATAATAGGACATAGTGAAGAGGAAAAAGGGGGAAAAAGTGAGGGGGAGAAAAGAAAAAGAACAGACTTCCTCTGTTGCAGTAGAGGAAAGCATCAACATTGAACCTCAACTTTTTACTTTTCCATAATATTATAAACTATCCATTTCTATAACAACAAATGAATCTAATCAGTAAAACCCAAAATCCCCCTTTTTTTAGTCATCAAATTTTTGACACCTTGCTAAGCACTGGAGGTACTCAAATATTGTCATGTCCTAAAAGTGGTACAATCTGTGATAAGGCTGAAAAACCCTGCTCTAGACTGGGTATGTCAAACTGGCAATGTTGCGTGACATCACACGACATATCGGGACTTTTTCCCCATTGTGCGGTTTCGGCATGACATATCCGGCCCACGAGGCTGGCAGTTTGACATGCCTGCTCTAGTCTAGACCAATGGTTCTGAGTCCATGGTCTGTGAAGAAATGTTATGATTTAAATCTTGAATTAAGTCATGGGGGTCTGTGGCCATGGTCTGTAGCCACAAAAGATATTTAAAGGGGATCTGTGGTGAAGAAAAGGTTGAAAACCTCTGCTCTAGACTATAACAGATACATTTGTGTGATTGCTTAAGTATCACATGTACAACCATTAAGTAGCTACGTTTTAGTCCACCTGCTGCCGGCGTCAACTTCCCTCCGCCCTGTGCATTCCCACAGAGAGGGCCTCCTCAGGGTGCCACCGGTCAGAGAATGTCGGCTGGTGGCCCCCAGGGGGAGGGCCTTCTCTGTGGGTGCCCCGGCTTTATGGAATCAGCTGCTGGTTGAGCTCCGGATGGCACCTGACCTTCGCTCCTTCCGACGCAGTCTGAAGACCTATCTATTTGAACAAGCTGGCCTGGCCTGATGGGGGATGTGTTGGCGTTTTTATTGTGGATTTTTATATAACTATCTATTGTTTTAGCTCGGGCTCCTATTTAATTCTTTTTTAATTTTTGTACTCTGTATTTTTATATGTGCCCTGTTCACCACCCCGAGTCCTTCGGGAGAAGGGCGGTATACAAATATAAATAATAAAATAAACAATAATAATATTGCACTAATTTAATGTAGTCTAATGTGCAGAGACATCACCCTGTCAACAAAAGTGCGTATAGTCAAGGCTATGGTGTTCCCAGTTGCAATGTATGGCAGTGAAAGTTGGACCATAAGAAAGGCTGAGCGCCAAAGAATTGAGGCCTTTGAACTGTGGTGCTGGAGAAGACTCCTGCGAGTCCCTTGGACTGCAAGGCGATCAAACCGGTCAGTCCTAGAGGAGATCAATCCTGACTGCTCTTTAGAAGGCCAGATTCTGAAGCTAAAACTCAAGTACTTTGGCCACCTAATGAGAAGGAAGGACTCACTGGAGAAGAGCCTAATGCTGGGAAAGATCGAGGGCAATAGAAGAAGGGGACGACAGAGAATGAGGTGGCTGGATGGAGTCACTGAAGCAGTAGGCGCGAGCTTAAATGGACTCCAGAAGATGGTAGAGGACAGGAAGGCCTGGAGGAATGTTGTCCATAGGGTCGCGATGGGTCGGACACGACTTCGCAGCTAACAACAACAATGTGCCTATCAAATTTAAGGGAAGTTTCAGCTCCAACTAATCATGAATGCACTGGCAGCTATTTGCCTACCAAGAAAGGAAAAGTTATTGACATCTGGTCCCCTTTGGAGCAGAAGAGCCATTTCGAGATGGGTAAAACGGTGCTTCTGCGTATGGAGGAGTGAGCCCCTGCCGCAGCATTGGTAACTGACAGTAAGTGTTTTCCGGTGAGACCGGTATATCAGGACAACCTGGTCTACTTCAAATATGGGACGGAGCATTCGCCTTTCAGCCCCAATCTAGGAGTCTTCACAGGCAGTCCCTTTTGCGACAGACTATTGGTGTGTTAAATTTAAATTTACCGACCAAGAATGAAAGGGAGACTAGTCTGGCTAGCTGACGAGAGATAAATAGCTCGAAATAGCTGTACTAGTCTCCCTTTCATCCTTGGTCGGTAAATTTAAACGTAACCGACAATAGTTACAGGCCTTTGTGATTGTAGGAGACGCTGAGTACTTTCAAAGCAGTTTGACTCACATGCGTTTAGTGCAGGGGTCTTCAAACTTGGCCCTTTTATGACTTGTGGACTTCAACTCCCAGAATTCCTCAGCCAGCATGCCTGGCTGAGGAATTCTGGGAGTTGAAGTCCACAAGTCATAAAAGGGCCAAGTTTGAAGACCCCTGGAGTGTCTCGTGAGAATTCAGCCAAGAACTAGTCAGTACAGCTTCCTGAAAAAGGGAAGAACATAACAAGCCACAAGCAGCAAACATGGAGAAAGGCTCCACACGAGCTCGGCAGGATCAAAGGACGGAAGCGCGCAGCCACCCTCACCCACCGAAGAAGCTCCGGGACAGCCAGCGAATCCTCAATTTCTTTTACCGCCTACTTCCGGCTCATGTACTTCCGGGGCACTAAGCCCAATCCGTTCGCCTGCGGCGGAATAGGCAGGCGGGCTAAGGGACGGGCTTTTCCTTTCCGCCTTCCGCTGCGCGGGGCTTCTGTTCTACCCGGGTCTGAAACCTGGCGGCTCCAAGTTGGACGGAATCCGGGCGCGGCGAAAACCTCTGAGTGGCCGCTCCGAGAGCTTTTTCTGAAGCAGCGGTTAGTGGAAGGGGAGGAAGAGGGCCGGAACGGCGGGGCAGAGTGGAAGGGGAGCATCTCCCGGTGCCGCCCCTTTCACGGGGCCTCAGGGCTTAGGCGCGCCGCGGTGGAGAAGCGCACCGGACGGGCTTGCAGGAGCTCGTATCGGTCTCGGGGGTGGGAGTGGGGCGCGCGGCTCAGAGGAGTTGGCTCTGCGCGAAGGTGCTGCGTCTCCTCTACTGTAGACTCTCCAGTCCTGGTTTCGCAATCGGGACGCGCCCCCTCCACGTCCCTGTTCTGCCGAGAGAGGGACATCTTCTTATTTGCGTGACTCTCGAGTCCATAATGCGCAGGATCCGGATTTTAGATAGGAATTAGTATGAATTAAATCAGGGGTCTTCAAACTTGGCCCTTTTATGACTTGTGGACTTCAACTCCCAGAATTCCTCAGCCAGCTTTGCTGGCTGAGGAATTCTGGGAGTTGAAGTCCACAAGTCATAAAAGGGCCAAGTTTGAAGACCCCTGATTTAAATGATCTTAACTCTTGTGACATCTTATGAACTTGCCGTTCTCGGGCGGGGAGAACCGAAACGGTCTCTTCTTGTAACTTAAGTTAAGTGAGCAATAATTTTATCAAACTACGAGGAAAACAGTTTTCGGAGAGGAATTCCATATTAATGAATAGAGTTACGGCTGTTCTCTTTGTGATCATCACTGGGTTTAAATTCTCTATTTTACGTTTCAATGTGTAACACAAGTAATGTTTTAAATATCGTGATAGTGATGTAAAAGAGAATTCAAAATATGCCATGGTAACTTTTTTTTAAAAAAAAAAACCCATTATGTTGTATAATGTTAACTCTACCAAATTCAGGGTCACTTTTTTCTATATCTTATTAAGAGGAGCATTTACTTCAGTGATTTGAGCTTTGTACTGTCTTGTAGAATGCCATGGGCCGTCTAAATTTGTTTTACAAGGAAAAACATTAATGGCAGTCTGTATAAATGATATAGAATTCAGAGCAAAAAATTCTATAGTGTGATTTTTTTTTCAAATGGAGTTTGATTTATTTAGTTTTTGCACTTAACCAGGCTGATTTAGAAAGAAAGTAAAATTTATGCCTTTAACAAAAGGTGATGACCATCTCATGGTTAATCTCAAGCAATTAGTACTTAAGTAGTTAACTATCAAGCCATTGAGAATGTTACCACTTGTTCTTCTATTTCTAATAACAGTTGCTATAGTGCTGTTATTGCTGAAAATAATGCTGCTGTGAAGAAGTGAGTTCTAAAAATCATCAGGTTGTCTGTAGTGGAAAGCATACCTCAGTAGATATACTTCTAGTTTCATCTAATGGAAGCTTAAATAGTATAGAAAGTTATATACCGTAGTTATACAGAAAGGCATACTTAGGTTTATATGAGAGTTTTGATGTGAGTGACCTTTTAAATCTAATATTTTTCTCATTACAATAGTTTTGTAAATGTTTTTGCATGATGTCAACATGAGTGTTATTCATTCCACAAAGTAGTAACTTAGTATTTAGTAACTTGGTAACTTAGAATTTAGTAGCTTGCCATTGAGGTTGTTACACTTGGGAAAATTTATTCATTTCAGAGACAAAACTTGCTTAGCAAAGTTTCCTAATTTGGTAGATGTCTCTACCAAGGTAATGTCTCTTACTCTGGGTATATTTCTGCAAATGCATTTTAATATAGTTGTTAGAATGTGGTTACATACATTTGTTCTTTCCATGATTCAGCTCTTATTCTATGATAGTCATGGTGTTCATTTTGTAGACCAGTAATGGTGATGTTAAATAAGATTTCCATTTGTGTGAAATGCATAATATGGTAAACATAATATCCTATGAAGATTTTTCCTAAGAAATATTAGTATAATCCAGAAACCCAGAGTCTTACTTATTGGATACCTTTTGCTTTTTTTTTTACAATGAAAAGGGTTTAAATTTGTTGATCTTATATGCAGGTGATATAGATGAGAATTTTAGATCAAGATTGGCACCCAAGAGATAATTATAAGAGCAATTCCCATAATATTGAGAAAAAAGTGAACATTGGATCAGTCTATGGCTCAGTTTTATTTTTATTTATTAAATGTATATGCCACCCATCTCTCTTTTTCCAAAGGAACTGTATGTGGCTTACAATGCTGTGAAATCATAAATATAGAATTACAAACTAAAAATGTAGAGCACAAACGGTGTGGGGGTGGGCTCTTGTCTATCACTCCACCAGCCACCTTTAGCACAGTGTGCCCCCATTGGGGCCCAAAGCAGTGGCAGAGCCAGGTTGTAAGGCCCTTCCTGAAAGCCAAAAAGATGGAAGTGGATCTCGTCTGGCAAAATGTTTCAGAGGACAGGAGCCACTGCACTCTTCTAGAGCCTGCTAGCTGAAATTTCTTGACTGACAAGGTCTGCAGCAGACCCTTTCTACCAGAGTGAATGGGGTGAGCCAATTCTATTGAAGCAAGATAGTTCCCCAGATGAGCAAACTTGCAACCAATGCAGCTCGCCTAACAACAGTATTACATGCGTCACCCTAGAGCAGTGTTGGCGAACCTTTTAGAGACCGAGTGCCCAAACTGCAATCCAAACCCCTTATTTATCATCAAGTGCCAGGTGGGCATGGCCACTGGGTAGGCGTGGCTACAGTGGTCGTAGCTGGGTGGGCATGGCCAGGGTAGGCATGGCCACCTCAATATTGCTCATGGGGGGATGCCTATGGGGGCCGGGCATGGTTGGGGGAGATCCAGGGGGGGTCTCTGGCAGGTGGGACGGTGGGCAGGAGGCTCGTCCTGGGGGGTGAGGTGAGGTGGGGCAGGGCAGGGGTGCCATTTCCATTCAGCATTTCTTGCAGACGTATCATGACCCAAACTAAATAACATCAGCAATGCCAGAGGAGAGGGTGTTTGTGGAATGAAGGAGAAGAGGAGAAGGACAGTAGCTGTGGAGTCCTTGCTGCTCTCTGAGCTTGGTGGCTTTCTTGCAGATGTTTCATGACCCAAACCAGGTAACATCATTAGTTCACTTATCCCACTTTGGTTCCTGAAACGTCTGCAAGAAAACCACCATCCTCAGTTACAACCCCCCCCAAGGACCCTTCATTTTAACTCTGAGCCAGAAATATTCTCCTTGATTGGCATTCTGGACCATCTCAGTGCAAAAGAACCTGGCTGGCAGTACGTCATTTCTCTTTCTCATGGGGCAAATCCCAATGCTCCCATCCTTCCTCCACCATTTCCTGGACTCTAAAGACCAATTAAGTTTCTCTCAACCACCAGCTCCTGCACTCCCGGTTCCTCTGAGTTGGTCCACCACCTCCAGCTTTGCTTACCTCTTGGGGCTTCATCTGGACACGGCACCACCACCCCCGTTTGTGGATCGGGATGCTCCTCTGAAGGCCAACAGCATCCTCCCTCCCAGCGGTTCCCCTGATCTTTCATCACCTCAGCTCCACACAATCCCTCACAACCCCAAAATAACCTTCCAGGAGCAAATTCTCCTTTTTTTCTCACTCACCCTGGCCGTCCCCCACAAATACATCGCCCTTCACCTGCTCCCCTCAGACTCATAACCGGCGCCCCACTCCAGCAGCCCCACTCCAACCGCTGGTGGGGCTGGGTCCCTCAGTGATGGTGTTGAGGGCCGATGGCACCAGTTTCCTTTTGGACGGCATGGCAGCAGCAGTAGTGGTGGAGGCTGGGGCTTGGGTTCCGTAGTGCCTAGTGAGGGACCCGCCTCAGAAGCAGCAGCAACAGTGGCATCATCACCAGGTGTGGCTGCCCTAAGCAAGGCCGAGGCTGTAAATGAGGCCTAAACCTGTCAGCCCAGCCCTGAGGTAAAAACGTGAATAGGCGAGAGGAGGAGAGGAAGTGGGTGTGGCCAAAGGGCAAGCACGCCCTTGGGCACACGAGGCAGAAACTGAAGAAAAAACATCTTCCACCAACTTGCCGTCCCACCACTGGCTGGGGCTGTTGCCACCATCCACCCACCCTCTCCTTGTGATGGGACGGCTTGCCCGGGAGGTTGAGGCAGGCCGGTAAAAAGACAGGTCGGGCTGTAGTTTGAGGACCCTTGAGCTACAGCTTTGGTGGCTCTGTAGGCAGAGCTGAGAAGTTCTCTTCTCTGACAGCCTTGGGGAGGGAGGGCGCTGAAGTGGGTGGTCGGGCCATTGGCAAGAAGAACGCGATTGAGCAGAAAGCGGCCTCAGAACAAGGGGAGCAGGTAAGGAAAGAAATCTTGTGAGGCCGCTTTCTGCTCAACCGCTGTTGTGACTCAGGGCCAGCCGGTGGGTCCGGCATCCGGCTCAGATGTATCGGATGACTCAGATGAGGGGGAGGAAGAGGGTGTGGAAGACGAACTGGCTGATGATGGCTTGGAGGCTTCGCAGAGCCCTCAGCCGGGGCCCTCTTCTCAGCTGCGTGAGCCCGATAGTGCGGAGGATGATGACCCACAGCTGGCCCTGTTCAAGGACGCCCGACGCAGGAGGCAGTCGAGCAGGAACAAACAAAGAAAGGCTGTGGGACTCCTCGGGAGGAGGCACAGGGAGACCACGCCCTGAACTCTAAATAAAAGGAGTGTTTGGGGAGGGGCTGGTTGCTGAAAGCAACCCTTCCGCTTGAGGATTCAAGTTCCTGTGTTTCTTGTTCTGTTGTTTTGCTTGTGAATTAAACTTGGCAGACGCTTTGCAGCCTCAGACGCTCTCCAGTCTCTACTGCTTGAACAGGGGTTTGCCTTATTACAAGGCCGGTAGTTGGCTGGTTCAGAACAACCGCGTTGCTCTTGCCAATGGCTCGATCACCCACTTCAGTACCCTCCCTACCTGAGCCTCCGGGCTCCACCTGCTGCTTTGGTCAGCCTGCCAGGCCCCACCTCAATGCCCTGCCCCCCACCGCCCAGCACGGCTACCCTGGGGCTGCAGGGGCTGGCCTGGCATGGGCCCCACCATCCCGCCACCATGCAGAGTAAGGTTGCCGCCCCCGCCCAGATGTCCTCACCTCCCCAAAGCAGTTTTTTTTACTAACCTGCCTTTCAGCTGCATTCCGTTTCTCCACTTCTCAGCCTTCTTCGCATGTTTGTGCGACTAGCGATAAAAAAAAGTTCCATCAGACTTTCTAACTGCTCGTGAGATCTTGTGAGAAGTTAGAAAGCCTGATGGAACTTTTTTTTTGTCCCACAAACACGTGGCGAAGGCTGAGAAGTGAACAGAGAAACAGAATGCAGCTGAAAGGCAGGTTAGTAAAAAAATGCTTGGGGGAGGTGAGGGCTTCTGGGTGGGGGTGGGCCCGGCAGCCTTACTCTGCAGGGCTTCAGCAGGTGTCTGGCAGAGGGAAGGGAGCAACTGGTCTAACACCATGCTAGCGTCGCCGCGTTGCTTCTCCACCCCATGCACAGGCCCCGCCCCACCCTTCGCATGGAGCACCCTGCTCTTGCTGCTCCCCCCACCCCCACACGGCACTTTCTTTCCAGCTCCGATGCGTCACTTCCTCCGCCACTGTGTAGGACTAAAAGCAATTCCAACTTTGCAAGATCTTTTTTTTCCCCTCGAGAAGTTGAAATTGATTGATTGAACCTTTTTTTTGCACATGGTGGCGGAGGCCTAGGACTGGGGCAACAGTGCATGTGCCCACAGAGAGGGCTCTGCATGCCACCTGTGGCACACGTGCTATAAGTTCGCCACCACGGCCCTAGAGGCCTCCTAAACTGTACCACTGCATTCTGTATCAGTTGTAGCTTCTGAATACATTTTTAATCACCTATTTTAAAAAAGTCAGTAATAGTAAATACTTAAATATACAGATATTTACATACTTGACACACATTCAGAGCTAAAGAAGCTTCTTGGATGAGAAGCAAAATGTCTTCAAAGAAAAACAAAGTGCAATTGCCTCTTGAAAAAGCACCTTTGGGATTCTTAAATATGCAGTGTTCTTTAATTTTGATATTGTTTCTAAAAAGCTAATTGGAGTGTTGTAATGTGTTGAATAACGTAAAACTATAGAAGTATGATCTTAACAGAAATATCAATTTCTAGCACATGATTTTTCAAATTAAATGTTATTTACCAATTTTATTAATCTAGTTTCCATTGCCTAAGAGCAGAGTACAGAGAAGAAAGTCATTCAAACCCACCTGATCTGAATCCTTTTAATCTTGTAACAAAATTGTATTACTTTTGCCTTTTTGTCAGCCTTAAAGAATAACTTTACCATCTTAATACTCATCAGTATTTGTAATAATGCAGGAGAACAAAATAAGCCATTTAAATATTGTTTGGGTATGCAGGAAAATTATACAAGACAACTGGTTGAATCCATTTCAGGAAACAAACTGTTTACAAACTACAGATGTGTTCACTCATCAAATTATATAAAAATCAGACTATTCTTTTATCTGATTACAGTTAACAGAAATAATTTACAATTTAAGAGATTTTCATGAAGTAGAATATATTTTCTTTTTGAACCATAACTATAATGTAAGTAATTACTTGATATGTCAATAATGGGCTAGATAATTTTAAATTAGATTTAGACAAGATGGAGCTGGTATAGATCAGGGCTAGGCAACTTTGGCTCTTTTATGACTCGTGGACTTCAACTCCCAGAATTCCTATGCTGGCTCAGGAATTCTGGGAGTTGAAGTCCACGAGTCATAAAAGAGCCCAGGTTGCCTACCCCTGGTATAGATAAACAGAAAGCTGGTTTTGCAAATAAGGTTCAACCTACTTTGGATAATCTTACACCAATGAAAGAGGAATTCCAAAATATGGGAGCGCTCTTTTTTTAAAAAAACAAGTTTTATTAGTTTTTCAATTTACAACCTATATATTTAGAAAGCATCATGATACCTGGGTAGTAACAGAGTTTTCAATACATAGTTCAGGTTACATTATCATAACATCCTTCTCTATTTCCCTCAACATTCAATACAACATATTTAACAAATTTCTAAGAATAGCATGGTCGGTTAGAGAAGATTTTGTCAATCCAATTTCAATAACGTATAGCTATATCCTGTTATTAAATTTTATCTAATTTTGATGTTAATTATAGTATCCAAGTTTAACCTTTAACATCCCAAATAGTATTCACAACCCAAAGTTCCCTTACACCAAAGATTGTATCATCTAACATACACCCAATGGTTAAACAGCTAGCTTCTACCTAATAAACATTGTTTCATATCGTAATACATCACAAGTTACCAATCGGAGAGTCTATATTTATCAATATAGTTTTACTTATACATAACCAAAATTTCAACATCAGAGATAGGATCCATAAGCCAAATTTCCATTATATCAATATATCAATTTATAATATTTGGAATAAGCTTAATAAGTACTTAAACACATTTTAATTCTATCTCACGAATATTTTCTATTTCAGATCCTAATGTCACTAATTATTAACAGAATGACCTATGATAATTCTCTAGGAGTTCATTTTTTAAATCTAACTCTAGGTTTCTTTTTTTGCCAGTTGGGTTTCCAGACCCAGGGCTTTAAATTGCCAAGTAGGTCTTCCTTTGCTCGCATGCATATTATTTTCACCAGAGGAGGCCATCCAACCACCAGCAATGTACAAAGGTTGAACCATTTATATTCATTATATTGTTGCCATGTTGATTCCACTCTCTTTATTTGCTCTAACATCTCTGTCTGCAATTCAGTCTGGATTCTTCTTCCATCTGGGTTGATCTGTTTTGAGTAGAAAATCTTATCCAGTTTTATAGTTAGTATTTGACTGTCCAAGCTTTCCACAGGTTGTCTTTGTTGGTCTTCGGGGTCCTCTATGTTGGCACCACTAACTTGTATGTAGTGTACTTCTGAAATTGTAGGCTCTTTAGAGGGTCAAAAGTTGAGTATTAAGTTTTTTCCTTGTTTGTTGTTGGTCTTTAGGATTGTCTGTTATAGTAGTAGTTCCTTGTACTTTAAAAATTGTAGGTTCTTTGAGTAAAGTCAGGTTTTGGATATTAGATTTTTCAGTACTTTGTTGTTATTGCTTATATTCCTCTGTCTCAATAGTAGTATCGTCCAATTTTGTTATATTCTGAAGTGTAAATTCTTTAGTTGCAGTCTGGGCTTCAATTTGTAAATTAAGGTTGGCATGTAAATTATTAAATCTGGAGATAGACATCTCAGTGACTCTGTAGATTGTTTCACATATGAGGTTATAATCAAGCAAGGTTTGTAGCTGATCCTTCTCCATTTTGTAATAATTATAAATAGTCCTTAATGGAGGCTATTTTTCAAACAAAAATCAGTAAGTGTCCACCTCCACAAGTCTAAGCCAAATTCATCTTCAGCTGTTTCAGGTTTTTATCTCAATGCCAAGGTTAGCCCAAAATGTAAGCAAACATGTTTGCCAGTAGTATTCACTTGCTGTAACAGACTTAGCCACTACTTCAAATCCTTTTCAGACGGAGTCTTTTTATTTATTTCTTTTTTTACTCCCTTTTTAGACTAATAGGTAGAATAGTCCATTTCTGTAAATATAGGAACTTTGGGCCAAAAGTAGAAAGGCAGTAAGTCCAGTTAATAAGTATCCTTTACTACAAGGCTTTTTTTTCTCTCCCAATGTAGACAAAGGCTGCTTTTAAGGAGGGTGGGGAAAAAACAAAAATCCCTTCCCTCTCTCCTCGCAAGGGGAAGCAAATTCAGGAAGCTTTTGACAGGCAAAGTAGATGATTAGGAAAAGAAGAAAGCAATTCTCATCCAGTTTTCAAGTGCTTTGTTGTCCTTTTGGCTTCAGCAGGAAATGGCTAAACGATGGACCATGGGAGTGGTTGATGCTTTCTTTTTCGGTTCGGAGAGTAGCTCCAAGCTGACGGGAGGGCTGCCACCCTTCTACCGCCGACTGGAGAGACCTCTCCCCCGCTCGTCGCCCCTCCAGGGCAACTTTTGATCTCTTTACAGGGGCTCCCCGATGAAGAAATCCAGGTGATGCGAGGAGCGATTCCCTCACACATCTGGCCACACCGAGATCCAGAAACGGAAGCCATGGGAGTGCTCTTTGAATGATCCAACTGGATCACTGGATTCATAGATAACATGCATTTTTACACAAGATTGAAGTGCCAATAATGACCTTTCATAGTCAGATTTGTTGACAGTTATCCATACCTTGGTTTCTTTCTGGATTTTCTATTGCAACGCTATATATGGGATATCATAAAGCTTGTAGAAACTGCAGTTAATACAAAAGATGATTGCTAAGTTGCCAACCAATGCAAGTTATAAGAATCAATTGGTTGCTTTTCCGAAAGATCTATTATATTGGTTGCCAGTTGCTTAATGGATATAATTTAAGATATTGTTATCTGCTTATCTGGCATGAACTTGCTTGGGAGATCAGAGAGCTTTTTGACAAACAACATAGGCAGCAATGCATTTTGGGAAATTGGTTATTTCCTTCGTGGTATCTTCCTATGCACACTAGTCTGGTTCAGTGTTTTTCTTACAGCAGACTTAGGAACACTGACATCAGACAATGCAAGAGTGGCGTACAGATCCTTTCCTATTACTCTTTGGGTTTTTGAAACCTCTTCAAGTACTGTGCATCTTGTTCTCAGGGTGTTCTTGTTTTTCTTCATAGAGCTTCTGTCCAATATGCTGATACTGAAATTTTAGGCTATTGATGTACCTGAAGAATTGCAATGGAAGATAAATATAATAATAATGCAGACCTAATTGATTCATTTTAAAACTTGCAGTAATGTTTTGTATGTGGTCATGAATTGTTCCTGTTGTAAACTTTAGTGTCAGCCATTGGGAGAATGCTATTTTTGTCCCATTATTGTTGATCAGCTTCCAAATGGGAAGAGAAGAGGTCCTGTTACATATTGGTAATTCGTTAAACAGCACAAAACATGGAATAAAAATAAATGGATAAAATTTCCCAATGAAGCTTTCATTAGATGGATATATTTATAGTGAACATATATATTTTTCTCTCCTAAAGTAGATAAATTTCTGAAAGTGTTTGCTAAAAGATTCTTTGTTAAAATGTTTCGACAATTTTTTTCTGCAAGGTAAAAGTATCTGCATAGGAAATTATACTAGTTTTATTTATCCCTAAAGCAATATCCCATCTATTTCAAATTTTCCATATAGGCTTTGCCTGGTTGTGACTTTATCTGTATTCAACTTTGGTAGAGCTGTAAGTTTTGCAACGATTTTTTTGGCCTGCTAAAATCATTTTGAGCATGGACAGGAATGTTCTATTTCTGAATTCTGTATAGAAACACTTATCTGGTGTTGGATGCAGAATACTTTACTGTTTTATTAATAAGCAGAAATTTGAAACTGAAATTTGAAACATGGATGATACTGGGTAGAAATGTTAAAGCATCAAAAACACAAGAAAATCAAGTGTGTTTCTGTAGTAATGTGTACAAAAGAGATCTATTTAAATGAAAAGAAGAGTAGTAGTATTCTACCATAATGTATTAAGTGTGGAAGAGACATTAGTATACATTTCTGGTTCTTTCCCCTAGTGTTTCTTAGTTAAATCTGTATGTATAAAAATGTTTTTTGGATGAACAGTGCTACTGACCATATACCATTAATAAAGGAGGCAGGTCCATTTTATCTGTGGTTTCTCTATAGTTTACAGTATATAAAGAAAAAGCTATTGTAACAAAACAGCAAAAATTTGGTGGCTGAAAGTCAACAAACATTAAAGTACAGTGTATGTCATTAAATCTTCCATGGAGTGTTAAAGAAAGCATTCTCTTTTTACAAAACGCAGTAGATGAAAGTACTCCAAATCTCTTAATACAAAAAAACAGATATAATATTGAGTTGGTATAATTAGAAAAGCAAAAAGTTAACATTTCTCCATGTTTGAATTTGGGAGTTTATTTTGATAGCACAGATTAGGGATTTTGAATACTTATTTTGTATAATGCTAATTCAAAACTTGTTTATCTGGATGATAATCTCAGTATTGCATAATTTTGCTACAGTGCATATCATGACAGCTTGTGACAATTCAGGAAAGGGTGTGATAATTCAGAAAATAACAGTACATACTGAATATATCTTAATTATGGCATGACTATTAAATTATTGTATATTTATATTTTTAAGAATATAAATTTCTGTGTGCAAGATTTGTTTGTGTGTGTGAATCTTAACATCTAATTATTGCACAGTGATCTGCCAGTTAGTGGCAGAGCTCCATGGATAGACTGCAGGATATTGTCAGACCCGCCCCAGTCTGATCTCTTAGGGAAGTAAAACTCAACTCCATTTGAAGTAAAAAGGCACTTTTACTAAGAGTTGCTGATTGCAGGACAGCCAAGCGGAATCTAAAATTCCCGCGCACCAATACAGAGCTAAAAAAAACCCTGGTTTACCCGGGTGCTTCCCCTGTGGTCCATCCGAGCATAGCCAATCCAGCACCGCCATGATTTTATGGGAAACTGTGAGGTGTTTGGGCTGGTGAAATTCCACACTCAGGGCAAACAGCCTTGAAGATACCAGCACGAACCGGATTCCAAATGGCTCTGTTCTTCCTCAACTGTCAGTTCTCCCCTCCCAATTTCCCGCCATAAAGGTATACAGCAAATTGTCCTTTTGTTCCCCCCTCCCTTTCCCATTGATGACAGAATGCACAAGGTGCCAAGCTGAAGCTGCTAGTTCTGACATGCTACCCTCCTTGATAGAGATGTTAAATCCTGCAAAACGAAAGGAAAGACACAATATAAAAGAGAAACGAGGTAGAAATACAGTTAGAGTAGGATACTATTTCAATTTATCAGGATATTGGTTGTGCAAACATTTGAGAAGTTTGGCCTCTTTAATGTTTTTGAGGTCCACCCATTCGGTTTCTGAAGGAAGAAAGTCCTTCCACGCTACCAAATACTGAAGTTTCCAAGCTGGCTAAATAATCCCCACTTTAGGTTTCTATCTATAAAAAGACGTAGCTCCTGTAGCTCCCTCAGGGTCATCGAATACAGTTTGGACTTGGCTAGCCTAGCCCCCAGAAAGGTCTCTATGGAGCAGTCTGTTGGTTGGTGGGGTGGGAGTTCATCTAAACCCATTTCGCTAAATACATCCCACAAGTCCCAGTACTCCATTGGAATTTGGCAATCAGCTTTCTTCCATTCTTGCATTCCCTTTGCTTTGGTTCCTCCCTGCCTTCAATTTAAGCTTTGTCCACTCCACTGGATTTTTAGCAACTCCCCTCTCCAGTTCACATAAGGGTTCCACTTCTGTAGCCACGCTAGTCCCAGCACCAAATGTCTCTCCAAGCCCAGGGCCACAATAAAACTCAGAGTCTCTGTTTATGACCCCATCTGCATTTCTATCAATTTGGTGATGAATGTCACTGGAATCCCACCCACCCCCATCACAGAGCTAAGTGGCAGAATGCCACTGGCACTTTGAGCAGTCTAGGTCTCACCCCCAAATCTCCACCAGGGCAGGGTTGACCAAGGACATTGTCTCATGGGTGCCTCAGAGGCTGGTTTGGAGGAGAAGGAGGAAGAGTTGGAGCTGGGACCATCCAACAGGAAGGCACGCCAGGGGCTGAGAGCGATGCTGTCCTGGCCCCTCAGGCATTGGGGGAGGTGATCAACCAGATGGAGAGTTGCCTCCCTGCACAGACACAGGGGAGAATCAGCAGCCGATCTCCTCTGATGAGGAACAGCTGCCTATCCACTCAATCCAAGAGCAGGGAGAGTGGAGTAGGCAAGTCCAGAGAAGGACTGCAAGACTACTCAGGAGGAGGTCGCTCCACCCCCTTCTCACAAGGAACACCTGGAGGGGAGTAACTTAAGGAGAAGCTGTGAGGAGATAGTCTTTGCCAGGAACAATTGTTTGCTTTGGTTTACACTCCCCCCCCCCCCGACTTTTACTTGTGCCTGTTGTTTTTTGCCTTGCCTCTCTTGGAAGATTTATTTATTTATTTATTTTATTGATGGGATTTATATCCCGCCCTATCTCCCGAAGGACTCAGGGCGGCTAACAACAAAACATATAATAAGTACAGAAATCAAGATAAAAATGAAATTGAGAACATCAGTGCATTTGTTTTGGACCGTGCCCTTCTCTTGTGGCCTATGTTTCCCCTTTGCTTCACTGGGGTTTTGGAACTGTTTCTTGCCTGGGACCTGTTTCTTGTTCTTGTATTGTGCCTGGACCCTGCCTGGTGGATTGGACGTGGAACCCTCAGCCTTGCCATGTGAGTATGCTCCTACTCTGTGGCCTTTCTTTTCACTCCTGGGGCTGTGTTTGGGAGTCTGAGGGTGTCTGCCTTCAGGGTAGCATGAGGGTGGAGCCTTACCAGTTGTTGGAGGACTGTTGGCTGCAACTTTGTTAAGAAAAATAAAAACTCTCTAGAGGCCTGTCTTGCCTTGACCACCTGGGTCATAAACACCTGGTGCACCCTGAATCCAGAAGGGCCATCAGGCTGGCTTTATGCTCCGAGAACTGGGCTATCAGTTCAATGGGGACAGTCATCAGGATGACTGGACCACTTACCAGGGGGTCATCATTGGAGTCATTATTGCTCTCCTCTGAGCTCCTCGCTGGGCTGGTCAGAGTTCTTCCGCCATCCTTCCAGGGTGGTCTCATGGGTTCGCGACTGCGGCTTGGTAGGCTTTTGGGTGGGCCCCAGAGTTGTCTTCTGGGCCAGTCGGTTGGACCTACACTCAGCAGCCCGGTGCCTCTCTTTTCTGCATTTGAATCAGGCTGTGGGACATTGCTGAGAGTTCTGGGCACCTGTCTTCGATTTTGGAGGTTCCTTCTTCTCTCGGAAGGATTTCCACCAACCTCTCCCTGGACAATGCTTGTTAGGAGCAAGGTCAATCTCTGCTTCCTCAGGGAGAATGTACCAGCCATGGAGAGTGGAAGGGGTGCCACTGGAAATGCAGGTGTTGTAGATCTCGTTGGTTAGCTGGTCTTTAAAGCAGCCAATCAGGATGTCTTGTGTCCAGTTGTTTAGCCACCAGATTGCGGAACTCCTGGGTATACCTGGCTTTATTTCTTTGGCCCTGGCCGATGGTCATGATTCAGTCTCTAGCCCTTCAGTCAGCAAGAGGGTCTTCAAAGTGCTTGTGAAGCACCGCCATGAAGCAGTTGAAATTTCTCAGCTCTGACATGTCATTGTGGAGGGTGACCATCTACCTCGATGCAGCTCCTTCCAGGGCCATGGTGACACATCTTACCTTGCTGCCCTCTGTAGCTATTTCAGGACCATATTTATTTATTTATTTATTTATTTATTTATTTATTTATTTATTTATTTAATTAATTTGTATACCGCCCTTCTCCCAAAGGACTCAGGGCGGTGAACAGGGCAATACATAATAAAAAACAAGATACAAAAATTAAAAAATAATTAAACAGCAATGCCCGTAATAAATTAATACAGATTAAAAAGTTAAGATCAATCCAACCCCATCCCATCAGGCCAGGCCAGCTTGTTCAAAAAAGTAGGTTTTAAGATCGCGCTGGAAGGAGCGGAGATCAGGCGCCATCCGGAGCTCGACCGGAAGATGGTTCCATAAATCCGGCGCGCCCACAGAGAACGCCCTCCCCCTGGGGGCCACCAGTCGGCATTCTTTGACCGGTGGCACCCTGAGGAGGCCCTCTCTGTGGGAGCGTACTGGGCGGAGGGAAGTTGACGCCGGCCGCAGGTGCTCCCCAAGGTATTCCGGACCCATGCCATGTAGGGCTTTGTAGGTCATTACTAACACCTTGAATCTCACCCAGAAGACAACTGGTAGCCAATGCAGCTCGCGGAGCAGAGGTGTGACATGGGAGTGTCGGGAAACTCCCAACACAACTCTCGCGGCTGCATTCTGTACCAGTTGGAGCCTCCGAGTGGTCTTCAAGGGTAGCCCCATGTAGAGAGCGTTGCAGTAGTCAAGACGAGAGGTCCAGACTTGGGCTAGGAAGGATCCCAGTTGCTGGGAATCTCCATCAAATTTCACGCCCAGTAGTGGGGTCTTGCGGCTCCTCCTTGCCGGTGCAATCCCCATAGGGGCCCTGCGTTGGGCCACCTCTCCAGGTATTGGTCACTGTGGTCACTGCCGCCATGGCTCCGTCCCTGGCATTGCCTGCTGTGGCAGATGTAGTCACCCCATCAGTTGCTGACACACTGGGCATGGTTGATTGTCTGGCTGGGAGGCTCGGATGAGTGCTTCTCACGCCTTGAGTTTTTTGAAAGCTCCCCGCATAAATTTGATGGCTTACTCCATCATCCAGTCGGCTTGTAGATACTCTCCACCCCTCTCTTCCTTCTCCTCCTCCAGTTCTTTCAGCTCTATCTTCTGCTCCCTCTGATGGCTTCCACAAATAAAAGTCACCCCCGGGGGCTTCTCTTCCAAGTCTTCCTTTCTTCACCTGGGTCTTGGCAGGTTGCTGCAGCTCTCTGCAGCTCTCGTCTAGTCAGAGAGATCCAACCTGGGAGGGGACCTGGACAAAGCCTCCACCTAGCATTCAATCTCCTGGTTGCTCTCTTGAGCTGACATTGTGTGCACAATCTCCACAGTAAAGGTGATGCCCTCTCCAGATTGACAGTAAATGCAGATTCTGCTTAATGTCAGAACTGCCCCAGGCTGATCTCTTAGGGAAGTAAATTCTTGACTCCCTTTGAAGTGAAAAGGCACTTTTACTAAGAGATTGCAGGAGAGTCAAGCAGAATCTAAAATTTTTGCTCACCAATACGGAACTAAACCCCCTGGTTTCCCCTTCCCCTCCCCTCAGTGGTCCGACCATGTATAGCCAGTCCAGCACTACCAAGATGTTTTATGCAAAACTCAGATGTTTTGGCTGGTGAAATTCTACGTTCAGGGCAAACAGCCTTGAAAATGCCAGTGCTCCAGCACGAACCAAATGGCTCTTACCTCCTCCCAATTTCCTGCCATAAAGGTGTACAGCAAATTGTCCATTTGTTTCCCATTGATGACAGAACGCAAAGCGCCAAGCGCTAATCTTCTGCTAATCCCTGGTTTACAACACTTTAGTAGGAATGGTATGATTTAGGCTTCTGTCCCACTTTTTTTGCGAGCATGTTTTTTCTTTAGAAAATTACATACTTTAGATTTTTTTTAAAAAAACACTAATGAATGTAGTATATGAAACCAGCAACTTATCAAAACTTCCATTTCAGATAAAATACGAAGTTGTTTTCTGTTTTAGGTTCTCGTTCTTGTTAATTATAAATTAAATACCTTTTTTTGAAATATATTCTGGTAAACATTAAACTATTAACAGTTATAGTACACACTAGTTACTGCTAAATATTTACTTGTTTACATTTTTTCTAATAGTTTAACGAAGACAGCTTACAAGTATATGAAAAGATGGTTAGATCACGGTCAAGATCGCCACGATGGAAACGAAGGTAAATGGTCCTCTTTTTCTATTGCTCATACAGGTTTTACTTAATTTACTAGAAGACAGCAGCACTAAATGCTTATCTGAGAAATATTTTTAATTATTGCAATTATATTTGGAAGTAAATGTATTCAGGATTTTAGGGTGAGAGATCCTCTTATCTGTAAGAATGGAATATAATATTCCCTACTGAGAATATAGCTGTGATAACATTATCTTTTGGAATGTAGCTGGTGACAACGGAACAGAAAAAGTTTTATGCAGCACTTAAAATTTGCTGCACTTCGTATACATAGTTTCCAGAAGCAGCTGCTAGTCTGTATAATAAGAATTATCTACATGATAAAAACCTGTTCCAGTTTTACTTCATTTTCCCTCAATTTAAGCAACAAATGTTTTTTAAAAATTTCAAAGTGTCAAATAAGCTCCTATATGTAAGTTAGAACAATATTTTCTGCTACTTTGTCAGACTCTCAAACCTACTGACATAATGTACGTTGCAATAATTGAATTGAATTCTCTATTTATGTGTTTTCATGTAGATCTTTATCACCAGCCTTCAGAGCACAGGAATACAATAGACAAAGGCATTATCACATTGATTATGACTCTGAACATAAGATTTTCCAAAAAGACTCAAAGAAACTTACATCTTGGAGAATGGAAGAGGCAAAACATGGGCAAACCAATCCCAGATATATACCACATGAAACTAACTATCATCAACTTCATGAATCCAGGTCATATTCCCCTTCTCTGAAAAGAAACCCTTCAGAACACATTGATAATCATAATTCTTTTAGAACATATTCACCTGAAAGAAATGAAAGTATGAGAAGAAACCAGCTTACTTCCAGATATTTAGAAATGTCTCACAAAGAACACCATCAGTCATTTTATCCATCTAAAGTACATGTCAGAGAAATGCATGAAAATACTCGAGTTGTTGGAAACGCAAAAGAAATGAAGACATATCATAGGCCATTAAAGACTTTATGTAAGTTTGAAAGGAAGTGGAATGAAAATGACTTGAGGCAGCACCAATTACAAGAAGACAAGTATGTTCAATCATCTCGAAGATTTTCTAATGAATGTATGCCAAGGAGTTCTTCCCAGAAGAGGTAGAGAAATTGCCCAGTTTTATTTTTTTTTTAGTGGTGTAAAGCCTCAAGTGAAAACTATTTTCCCTAATAGTTGAAGATTTTTGCCCAGAAAATTATTTTCTCTAACAATAAAAATATAGTTTAATTGTGGGCTACTGGTGTTAGAGGAATATTATTTCTTTTATATTAATCCTGTTGGTGACTAGCATATTCAAGATCATAATTTCCCCTCTTTTTTGGTGGCTTGAGGGATCACGGGGTGACACATTCTACCTAACACCTGAGTTTACCAGCATTCTGCATACATAAATTCTCATTTTTTTCTTACTGCAAGTATAAACTACTTTATATCAACACAGGTATCCTGACCGTGATTACAGAGAATATGGGCCCAGCTCTAAAAAGGTGAATGAAATGGAGAGATATGATAGAGAATCTGCAAGCAGTTCCAAATGGAAGCAAAATCATTCTTCCAATCAGAAAAAGGAAGAACAGAGAAATCTTGAAGATCAATGGCGTGGTGAACTTGAATACAGTAATAATTGTAAAACTAAGGTTACATATGAGTATTCTCATAAGCATCATAGATATCCAGATGGAAAATATTCCTGTGATGAAAAAGCGAAATATGTGAAGTTGGACAACGAGAAATACAACTACTGTGAAGGAGTTTGGAATAGTAAATATTCAGGTCGTTACAGCAATGACAGGGCAAACCGAATGGGAGAGCCTCACACTGAAGTGGCAGTGAAATATAATACAGGGAAAGGCCACAATTCATGTGCTAAATCCTTAGATCAAAATGAAAAACAACAAATAAAGAAAGATTTGGATTTTAGGGGAAGAATAGATTTTTCCAGCAGCTACCAGCATGATACCCAACATAAAATTTCAGATGTTCATGCTAGGAAAGAAAAACTCACTGTAAAAGTGGATATGAAGAAAACAACACATAAATACAGGTAATGTCTATTAATTATATTTTATCAATTTTATTTCAACAAATTATTAAAATGAACATATTTTGATAATTTTAGGTCTGTACAGTGGTACTTCAGTACTCATTGTTAATTAGTTCTGGGAGGTGCAACGTACCAAAAGTGAGTACCAAACAGCTGTTTCCCATAAGGAATAATTTAGTGAATCATAAGGTAGCCGCACCAACAGGTTTTAGCTTGTGCGTTGAGTACCAAACAAATGATGAGTACTGGGACAACATTTTCATGACAAAATGCATTGAGTATCAAATTCGATGAGTTTCAAAACAGTTGAGTACCAAGATACCACTATACTGTTGAGTTCAGTGACCAGGATTCAGAGAATTGCAGTAGCTTCTTCCTCCATTGTCCCATCAGCTTCCTGAACATCTGAATATTATGGGACAATTCTTCCCTTTATCTCCATGAATATCTCCAATGCATGGGGCTGCAGTTAAAATGGAAAAATGGAAAAAAGCTCCTTTGCATAGTGCATCATGAAATATGTTTGTTTGAAAGTAATTTCAAAGTAATTTTAAATAATCACCTAAAAGATGAAAAATGTCATATAATTATAACTTGCTTGAATTAGCTTGGGCTTTAATGGTTTCTTTTGTGAAACTGAATCATGTCTGTAATCAGTTGATATAATCAAAACTGGATGACAAAAGTTTTCCTAGTTTTATAATTTCAGAGACTGATTTGTGGTTGCTTTAAGCATGTTTTAAACTTGTATATAAGTTTAAATTAATAAATAATAAATTAATTATTATTAATTATTAATAAATAATAAATTAATTATATTCAGATGTGCTTTTATCAAGTGTTCCTCACTTAAATTTTGTATATTATTAGATGAAGAGCTCTTTACGTTAACTCTGAGCAGTGCTATCTTACAGGATAAATGTGAAGAAATGCTGAAAATTGTAATTGGTCACAGGTTTCAATCTCTATGTTGCCTTTTCATTCTATATTTTGGGGAGGAAGTCTCACAGCTGTACCTTAGAGAAAACTATTCTTCTATATTTTTTTGTTTATTTATAACAATATTTTTTATCATATCTAGTCTCTGGAGTTAGCAACTACTAACTGCTAGGCTCCATTAACAGAGGAGTAGAATCAAGATCACGTGAAGTATTAATACCACTTTACAATGACTTGGTAAGGCCTCACTTGGAATACTGCATCCAGTTTTGGTCACCACGATGTAAAAAAGATGTTGAGACTCTAGAAAGAGTACAGAGAAGAACAACAAAGATGATTAGGGGACTGGAGACTAAAACATACAAGGAACGGCTGCTGGAATTGGGTATGTCTAGTTTAATGAAGAGAAGGACGAGGGGGGACATGATAGCATTGTTCCAGTATCTCAAGGGCTGCCACAAAGAGGAGGGACTAAAGCTATTCTCCAAAGCACCCAAAGGCAGGACAAGAAGCAATGGATGGAAAGTAATCAAGGAGAGAAGCAACCTAGGAGAAACTTCCTGACAGTTAGAACAATTAACCAGTGGAACAACCTGCCTCCAGAAGCTGTGAATGCTCCAACACTGGAAGTTTTTAAGAAGAGACTGGACAGCCATTTGTCCGAAATGGTATAGGGTTTCCTGCCTGAGCAGGGGTTTGGACTGGATGACCTCTAAGGTCCCTTCCAACTTTATTATTATTGTTATTGTTATAAACTGCATAGCCGTGAAATGCTGGCAGTTGAATTGTTACCCTGTTGAAAGGATAAGATAATAATAGTGGTGCCTAAAATACATATTTTAGGTCATATTTATGCAGAAATATTGAAAATCCAAAAGGGTTCGCAAATGTTTAAGCACTATTACACAAAGATTGAACTTGCTCAGTGTATCATTACATAAGGGAAAGATGACAATATAGCTCAAAGGATGTAAATCTTGAAATTAAAGAGAACAAATTTTGAGAAGTTTAGACAATCTAGAGAAGAACGATGGTTTTAGGTTATAGCTAAATGTAGTTTGATTAGTCTTTCATCCATTTATAATTTTAGAACTCCACTTATAAGTCTACCTCAATAATCCTAGACCAGCCCTGTGCCATGTTCCATTTACATTAATAAGTGGAAATAGTGGAATTTTAATTTTGCATTCCATTGAATTATGGTAGTACTGGGCAGAGATTATGGACGGTCTATGTATCTATATACTGATCAACTTGCTCTGGTTAACCTAAATAGTAATGGTTAGCTACTGTTAACTTTCTTTTTTTCTTAATTAAATGTTACCTAATATTTTAGAGAATTTAATGTATCCAATTTTTCATCAGTTGATGCGTTTCATAATATAACATTTTGTTCTTTAGTATAAGATGGCAGTTGGACCAGTGTCTAAAGGAGCTACAATTATTTTTTGTATCTGTTCACAGGCTTTTGCTGCCCACAAATGCTGCTGCAGAACAGCTGGCTCAATTTAAATTACTGCCTGAAGCATGGTTTAAATAGCACCTTTTCCCCAATCCTTTCCTTTATTTATTTCTCCATGATATCTGAGTAAAAGGGTTTTTTTCCTCTCTTCCTGTTGGATGCTAGAGCTAGCAGTTGAGAAACCACTGAAATCCAAGGGATTATCTGGAAAAGGAATTTGACAGTATTTTGTAGCCATGTAATAATTAATTTTCATGGATTTTTACTGTATAGAAAGTACACTCTTCCTTGAGTTAAGATTTGTTAAATCCTAGTTGTTTCTTTGCAATAACACGTAAGTGGTTAGCAAACAACATTCAGCATTTTGCTGATTTGAAAAATCACTGTATATCTTATGATGTATTATTTTCTAGATTTGCTATATAAGTAAAAAGATAACTTTCTGTAGCATGTTTTTAAAAGCATAACAGAAACCCAAATGAAATTTCAGTTGGGCATTTTGTAAGTTTTATACTGTGGTCTTGTGTCTCTGAAGAAAATACAGGAAAATGGCAATACAGTACAAAAATTTGTCAGCTACCACCTTTACTGTGCTTCGCTGCTTGGTGACAGATTGTCATGAATGTGGGGAGGAAGGGGGGAAATGCTTGGGAAACAGGAAATAGAAATTGTACTTTATGCTGCCTCAAGGTTACCCAGCTGGAAGAAGGAGGGAGGCTGCATATCAACCAGCGTTTGAAGTAACCATTATGAAAACATCTTGCATGAACTTGATTGGTTACACTAGGGGAGCAATGAGGGACAGTAAAGGGAGGATGAGAAGAACGCGATTCTCAGTTCTGGCTATGCAGTACTGCAATATACTTAGAGCTTGGGAAGGATTCCATGGATGAGAATCCTCAGGGGGAAAACAACTCAAGAAGCTTGGGAAATTTTGAAAAGTGAGATAATAAAAGCCCAGTCTAGCACAATACCAATGAAGAAGAAAAATAACAGCTCTCAAAAGAAATCAGCATGGCTGCATAAAGAACTCTGATAAATTGAAAGACAAAAAGGACAAGTATAACAAGTGGAAAGAGGGGCACATAACTATGGCAGAATATCAGCAAATAGCCCGAGCCTGCAAAGATGAAGTGAGGAAAGCTAAGGCTCAAAAGGAACTAAGGCTTGTAACAAAAGTCAAAAATAACAAAAAGCTTCTTTCAACAGGTAAAAAACTAGAAAATAGTCAAGGAAACTGGAGACTAAATCATACAAGGAACAGTTGCTGGAATTGGGCATGTCTAGTTTAATGAAGAGAAGGACGAGGGGGGACATGATAGCAGTGTTCCAATATCTCAGCGGTTGCCACAAAGAAGAGGGAGTCAAGCTATTCTCCAAAGCCCCCAAAGGCAGGACAAGAAGCAATGGATGGAAACTAATCAAGGAGAGAGGCAACCTAGAACTAAGGAGAAACTTCCTGACAGAACAATTAATCAGTGGAACAACCTGCCTCCAGAAGCTGTGAATGCTCTCAACACTGGAAGTCTTTAAGAAGAGATTGGACAGCCATTTGTCTGAAATTGTATAGGGTTTCCTGCCTGCGCAGGGGGGTTGGACTAGATGACCTCCAAGGTCCGTTCCAACATCATCATCATCATCATCATCATTATTATTATTATTATTATTATTATTATTATTATTATTATTATTATTATTAATCGCAGAGTCAGCCAGATGTTCAGACTAGATTTGGCATTTTTGTCTACCTATTGAATGCTTACCAAGGACCTGGGATAGGCAGATATGGATGTTTGATGGTATTACAGATATCGTTGAAGGATGGAAGCAGGTTCCTAGTAAGGCCACCTTTTGCAATTGACTAATGGCGAATTTGTCAATGCCAATGGTGTTCAAGTGGTGCTCCAGTTGTTTTGGGATTGCACCCAAGGTGCCTATTACTATTGGTACTATCCTTGCTTGCCTTTGCCACAGTCTTTCTATTTCTATTTGTAGGTCTTTGTATTTTGTTATGTTCTCCAGTTCATTCTTGTCTATTCTGCTGTCTCCAGGCACTGCCACGTCCACTATCCAGACTTTTTTTGTCTTTCTTATCGGTAGTTGTTAAGTCTGGGGTGTTATGTTGCAGCAGCTTGTCTGTTTGAATTCTGAAGTCCCAGAGCAGTTTAACTTTATCATTTTCTTTTTTTTTTATTTAAAAAGTTTTACAATACATTTTGACTTTAATCCCCCCCTCCCCCACCCCTATCCCTCTCCCCCACTCCCTCCTCCCCCCCCCCCGACTTCCCAGAGCTAAATACAGGGCATAAAATCAAAAAACAAACATAAACACCCCTATGTTATCAACAATAAACTATAAATTCTGTCTCTCTCTAGCTCATATAAAATGAGTACAAACAATATTAATATTACAAATAAAGTAGAAAAGAAAAAGAGGAAAACAGAAAAAGATCTTTACTCAAAATAAATTTTCTTAATCCCAGTCCTTATTCATATTAATTTCAAAAAAAAAGGAAAAGAAAAAAAAACTTTCACCTGCTATTTGCATTCTCCCACCTTTCTCTAATTTCCAAACAAATTCTCAGTTACGCACCAAAAGCGCTTATCTCTTAATAATCTCCGACCAAACTAAACTATAATCAAAAATAGTTCTTGCATGTATCACGCCAAATGTCTCACAGTTCCAAATCATCCTTAAGTTCAAATAAAAGTTCAAATAAAAAGAGTATATAAAAAAAAAATTAGGCAATCTCTAAGACAACTTGTTGTTAATTAGGAGCTTACATACCCACTCTTAGTTCAACACATAGTTTAAGTCCATAACCCTAATATACTTTTCTAGCAAGCAAATAACATCAATCTTAAATTGTGTAAAATATTAAAAAAGAGGGGAAAAAAACTTTCTTTCTCCTCTATAATAATTTTACTCCATTGACATTCTAATCTAAAAATTTAATCAGCAATCTTAACGCCCCAAAACTTTTGGAGCACCTCTGTCATGACCCCCAAAACTTCTTTAGACCGCTCTCCTCCTACATCTTCACTGTAAGCACACTTTGAAGATTCCATAACTTTCTGCTGGTCTTGATCTTGCTCTCGTCTCGCTCTTCTTAGGGCGGCACGCGTCATCTTCTGGCCTCCTGCAGCAACCGATGAGACTGTGGCTTGATCCCCTCCAACACCATTGTCCTCTGTCTGTCTATCTGCAACATCTTGAAACTTTCCCACACTGTATCCTTTTGCAGCTTCCAAAAATGATAGGGGGGTTGCTTTTAACACATTACTATAAAAATCACGTGCCTGAGCCACAGTAACCAAACGATGTCCTTTACCTTCGTGCGTCGCCACCAATCCAACTGGAATCTCCCATCTAAACTTAATATCACGTTTCTTAAGTTCCTGTACTAGAAATGCAAAATCTTTCCTTCTCCTTAGGATCTTCGGAGGGATCTCTTTTAAAACCAAAACTTCTTGCTCAGCCACTACCAAATTAGTATCATAAGCAGCTTGAATGACTTCATCTCTAATTACTCTCTTTGTAAAATAGACCACCACATCTCTGGGTAACTTCCTCTGTCTTGTAATCCATGAATTTACACGAAAAACTTTGTCCATATTTCCCTCAATTTCAGATGCTGACTGGCCCAGTACCCCTTCCAGAGCCTCAGAAATCAGCTGCTTTAAATCTTCTTTACCATTCTCCTTTAAACCCCTAATTCTAATAGCATACTGCATCTGATTATACTGAACAAGGCTCAATTCTTCGTCCATTTTATCCCTTATATTTTCATTTTCTAATACCTTTGCTTCTAATATAGAGTTCTTTTGACTGAGGTCCTCCACTTTTATATCCAGCTGTAGCACACATTCAGCTACGGATTCAACCATAGACAAGATGTCCACCCTCATTGCTCTCAGCTTCTCTTCCATCTTCTTCTCCAATTTCTCCATTTTCTCCTCCATTTTCTCCTCCAGCTTTTTCAACTTTTCATCCATCATATCAGACATCAATTGTGCATGCTTTCCAAGAGCGTCTTGTAAATCCTTAAGCGTCAATACCGGGGGAGATGCAGGAGGAAGCAAAGCTTGCAATGAGGTCTCTTGCACCAGGGAAGACCCCGCATTCCGAAGAGCTTTAGAAGTTTTAGCCGCCATCTTCCCCCACTTTCACTTATTACGCACTTTCACTTTAAAGCTATAAAATCCATTGAGCTAGAGAGTAAAAATAAAGAGTCCACTTCACCTTGACCTCCTGTACCGCTCTGCCTGCATCTTGATAATCAAAAGTATTTCCTTTTGGCAGGGGTGGTTGCTAACGCCTGGCTCTGCTCCAAGAATCCCAGAGCAGAGGCGCTGCACAGCTCGGAGCAACCCAGGCTTCGGGGGGGCTCATCCTTCAGCCGCCCAAGCTCTCAGCTCAGGCGGCCCCGGAGAGCTCAACCCCTACCTGGGGCCTCACCCCCTCCTCTTCTCCCGAGGAGGGGGCTTCAAATCCATCTAAACAGCTGATCGGCACTGTTTACGATGGAAAAACACAGCTGCGGAGCGGGCAGCCCGAAAACGGCTGTCTTTCGACGTCGCGTCGCCACCGGAAGTCAACTTTATCATTTTCTATGACTTCCTCTATTTTATGATCCCACCAGTTCTTGCTTACAACCAAATGATATTTCTTGCAGATCTTCCAATGCACCATTGTTGCTACTTTGTCATGCCGCTGCTTGTAGAGAGGTCTGTGCAATCTTCTTGCAGCAGCTTACCAGGTGGTCCACTGTTTCTTCAGCTTCTTTGCATAGGCGGCACTTACTTACTGTCTGTTGCTGTTTTCTTAATTTTGACTTTGCATTTGTCTTTAAGGCTTGGTCTTGTGCAGCCAGAATTAGTCCCTCAATCTCTTCCTTCAACTTTCCTGCTTTTAGCCATTGCCAGGTCTTGTTATTATCTGCTTTCCCAGCTATTTTTTAATGTACTGGCCACGTAGTGCTTTGTCTTCCCATGCCTCTATTCTGTTCTTCATTTGGTCTTTCTTGTAGGTCAGTTTGGTCTCTCCAGTAATCGTAAGCTTTCTTGATATACTAATTTCAGTGCATCTTCATCATTATCCTTCAGATATTCTTCCAAAGCCATTTTTTCTTCTTCAACCATCTGATGTACATGCAGCATTCCACGTCCACCTATTTGCCTTGGTAGATAGAGTCTGTCAATGTCACTGCATGGATGAAGGGCATGATTCATTGTCATTATTTTTCTGGTCTCCCTATCCATTGCTTTTAGTTCTGCTTGAGTCCAGTCCACTATTCCAGCTGTGTATCTAATGACTGGAATTGCCCAGGTCTTGATTGCCTTCACAGTATTTCCTCCATTGAGTTTGGACTTTTAAGATCTTCTTCACTCTTTTGATGTATTCACCTGTAATCTTTTTCTTGACTTCAGTGTGCTTGATGTTGTCAGCTTGAAGGATACCCAAGTATTTGTAGTAATCGTCTTCATCCAGACTTTTAATGTTATTTTCGTGGGGCATCTTGATTCCTTCAGTTTTCACTATTTTTCCTTATTTGAGAGTAAGTGTGGCACATTTGTCCAAGCCAAACTCTATTGCAATATCTTGGCTATATATATGGACAGTCTTCAGCATCGATTCTATTTCAGATGATGTTTTTCTATACAGCTTCAGATCATCCATGTAAAGGAGATGGGATAGTCTGGCAGATGTTTTTGATGTTTGATAGCCGTGTCCTGAGTTATTCAGTATTGTTGACAGAGGAAACAGTGCAATAACAAACAGTAGTGGTGATAATGAATCTCCTTGAAATATTCCTCTCTTGATATTAACCTCTCCCAGTCTTTCACCATTGACCTATAACTGTGTCTTCCACTGTGCCATCGATCTTTGCACAAATTTTCTAATGTTTCTACTGACTCCTGTTATTTCTAGGCACTTGATTATCCAGTCATGTGGCAGAGAGTCAAATGCCTTTTTGTAGTCAATCCATGCCACATTCAGGTTGGTCTTCCTTTTCTTGCAGTTTTCCAAGATCATTTTGTCTATTAGGAGTTGATCTTTTGTTCCTCTGCTATTGGGGCAGTTTCCTTTCTGCTCAGGTAGAAAGAGATTGTTTTCAACTAGATGCTGTTGTACTGCATCAGCTACCATACCAGCAATTTGAAAGTTGTTGGTAAGGAGGTAATTGGCCTGTAGTTGCCTGGTGTTGCCCCTTTTGCTGGATTTTTCATTATTAGGTAGGTTGTTGTTATTCATTATTAGGATGGTGGTGGTGGTGGTTGTAGTAGTAGTTGTTGTTATTATATTATTATTATTATTATTATTATTATTATTATTATTATTATTATTATTATTATTATTATTATCTCTAATAAAACTATACCTTTCTCAACAAATGGAACCAAGGATTATTTCTGTCGAGAGGTTTAGGTTGTGGGCGATCTGACAATCATGTATGATTAAGGCAAAATGAAACAAGCTGATTTCTGCCATACATAAAAGATCAGATAACTCTTAGAGTTATGATCAGTTGTTATTTGATATGACTTGAAAGTAGGATTAGGTGTCACAAATACACAAATCTGATTGGCTTTCTATTGATGTTATAAAAAAACCAAAATAACATTTTTTATAGCTAAGCAAATCTGGAGACACTTTATCACTATTTCACATATATGCTGTATACATGGAGAAAGACTAAGCAACTGTATTTCTGCTCCACAAATACTTTCATGCTTTTGCATTGTATATGAGGATTCAAAAACTGCATTTTGTGTATGAAATTAAGCATGAATGCAGTAAGAAGAGTGAAATGCTGTAAATATGAATATTACGTTTGTATATTGAATCATTAATATTCCTACCTATCTCCATCCTTATATTAATCTTCATTTTCCTTTTTTAATCTCTATTGCTATTTTATTGAAATGCTTTGGATGTTATTTTAACAGAATATTTTCTAAACTTTTCTAAATTTATTCCAGGGCAGGTTCTGGTCATATCAAGGAGAGGCAGACATCATGTGACCTAGTAGCTGTTGGTAAAAAACCTGAAAGTTTTCATCCTGTTTTTGAACATATAAAATCTGTGACGCAGAAGGTAGAACAAAACCCATCAAAAGAATTTGCTCAGGAAATCATCACAATTATCCACCAAGTTAAAGGTGGTTACAGAAAGTTAAAAACATCTTGTTTCCATGTGGTATCATCAGTATCTAGTAATCAAAATATTTTGTATGTCATTAATCCAGGTAAACCAAGCATGTGAAATGTTGTAGCTGTTGCATAAAATAGTATGAGATTTATTACCAAAAATTCAAGAAAGACTATTTCACTTTTTAAATTAGAGGTGCTGGGGTTTTTTTAACAATTGAAGTTCAGATATAATGGCTTTGTACATGCATATATAGATCAAATTAATACTTTAGAAACACCATGGGCACAGAAGTGTAATACACACAAAATTTTAATTTGAGATTAGTGTATATCAATTTGATCTTTCTGCACTTGGTTGCCTAAACAGTAAAAGTTATGTGGGCCCCTTGAGATGAAAGGATTATTGAGTAGATGTTGAAGGCTATATTGAAATAAAATAAGAGCATGCTGTACGCTACCATTACAAATTTATGAAGGAATATATATGGCTTTAAAGTTTACAAGGGTTAAAAGATATTACAATCTTCAGGGTGGAGATTTCAGTTGCTAACCATGATATTGCTGCTTGTAGAATTAGCTTTTTTTCTTCATTGTCTTCACAGCAAATTATTTTAAATCTTCTGACCTTACTTTAAATGAGCGCTTCTCAAAAATACAAGATATATCAGGGGCAAATGAAGTTAAAAGATATTTGGATCCAGAGATTCACAGGTAAGGTAAATTTATTCAACCCATAAAATTCATTTTGGTTGGTTAAACAACAAATAATTCTGCAAACTTAAGATATATCCAGCATGTGGTATCTGCCTTTTCCACTATGAACATTTCTTGGCTCATTTTCTGGCTCTTCCCAATTATTTCTATGATCTAATTATATCTGACCTACCCTTTCTATTCATATTCAAAATGGTCTAAATGCATTCCTGCACCATGACCAACATGGACCTAGAGATTTTAAAAAACTAAAGTAGACCCCCAACAAGATGCATTATTCAAGTATATTTTGTGTAATTTAGTGTCTGTTGTAGTTACATTTTTCCATATAATTTATTGATACTAATTTGGTCATTAGGAGGATTGATATGTCTCTGGCAGAACTTAAGAACAAACGAGCTATTTCGTGTGAGTCTGGACAGGTATGTATATTTATCTCCTAATGAAAAAAACAAATTTTCAGCAATGGGATAAAGTTTCTTATTTTAATGAATCCATGAAATGTTTATTTGTTCAGCATGTAACCCTACCTTACTGAAACAATACTGTATCTTTATTTTTTATTGAAATGCATTTATTATTCTAATTGCCTCCCAAAGAGCTGAAATGGATGTAATTCTGTCTTCAAACATATGAGGTAGATTTGGCTGAGAATTTCAAGTTTGCTAAACTGATTTTAATAGTTGAATGAGAATTTTTTACTGAACTAACTCTAATGTATAATGTCCTGTTAGAGGTCCCATTACCTGATTGTGTTGTTTATTTCACTGTAATTATTATGACAATTCTTGTTTTTGTGTTTTTATGGTTTTAATTGTTGTAATATTGTTCGCTGCTCAGAGTCAATTGGTTTGAGATATAGAAATTGAATAAATATTCATTTCTGTGAAATGTAACACTTTTTGCTTTATTTTATTCTAATACCAGTCTTATATTAAAGTTAGGTGAAAAAAATAAAAAATTTAATTCAGTAATCCATTTATTATATTTTTAGAATGTTGTGAGAGTTCTAGAGGATCCAAATGATTTAAGACATGACATAGAGAGGAGAAGAAAACAGAGACTGGAGAATGAAGATGAAAATATATTTTACGTTAATATCCCACAAAGGTAGATGTTTTCAAAAGAAATAATCGGGAGTTGAAATACGATAGTCACATTATTACATTCTAATGCTATTTTCATGATGTGCATCTTGAACTTACTTTTTCTTTTCCCTTTGCAGTCTTAAATGAAATATCATAATCCAGATAAAAATTCATAGTGTTCCTTCGTTTTCTACCCTATTACTAGAAGATACTGTAATTTAAATTAATGTTGATCTTAGTATCAGCTTTTTCCTGTTCTTTTCCTTCCCCTGATTTCCTCACTATAATAAGTTGTACGAACATGATATAGTTTGGACTATGGACTATAAATGAACTAGTTTGGTTGTAATGCCTCCTTAAGTAACACCAGCTGCCTGCAATTAGTGCAGGTTCGCATCCCACCAGGCTCAAGGTTGACTCAGCCTTCCATCCTTCCGAGGTAGGTAAAATGAGGACCCAGATTGTTGGGGGCAATAAACTGACTTTGTAAAAATGCTGCTTGGGGGGGCGAAAGCCCTAATAAGCAGGCATATACATAGAATGAAGGCTATTGCTAAGAACATTGTGCTTTAGATTGTAAGCCACCCTGAGTCTTCAGAGAAGGGCGGGATATAAATGGGATTAAAAAAATATACTATATTGGGAATTGAGGAAGAAAATGCATTCAGATTAATTGTGTACAAAACTATGTAGTCATTCTGTTCTTTCATATCTGGTTTGGAATAGTTGTTTCCCACCTGCATAGTCAGATGGGTTTTTTTTTTAATTTTGGCGGCATGAATAAAATTTGAGATAGGAATCACAGAGTAGAACCCATCATGTTTCAATTTAGGTTTTTTTCCAAAGACAGTGCCCATTTATTTTTGATACTCCTTTTCCTCTGTGAAAAAACATTTTTCCCAGCTCTTCAAAACTAGCTCATTTTTCATTAGACATTTTTGCTTCCACCTTTCAGGAGATACTTGGTTTTATTTAGACCTCAGCCATATAATAATGTGAATGCAAGCAACTGAGATAGGATAGTCTTATATCCATCTAAACTTTTGCCTACATTTACCAAAACAAAGATTCATGTTACTTTTCAGTACATTTTAGTTGAAATGAAATGTAAATTTCTATTTATCATATTTATATTGATAAATTTTAGTTGCCCTCTTCTGAAACTTCTTTAGCTCCACTGCATCCTCTTTGGGATGTGATGGCCAAAGCTGCACACAATAGCCCAGATGTGATAGCACCAATGATTTATATAATGGCATTATATAATTGGCACCTCAATTTTCAGTACTGCTTTTTATTATCTCTAAAATGCTATTGGTTTTATAGCAGATGTTATAGCAACATGTTCAATAAGCTGTTTACACCCAAGATCTGTTTTCTCATTACAGGTAGTCCTTGACCTACAACCACAAATTTTGGTTGCTAAATGATGCTCTCATAAAATGTGACTGTTTTGCTTAGCAATGGCAATCCAGGCAGTTGCCATTGATAAGTGAATGCTCCAGTCTTAGGTGAGGCAACTTCATGCTAGCTTCCCACAATCAGGTCATTGGGGAAGCTGGCAGGAAGTTGCAGACCTCAGGCCCTACTGGCTTGGGGAGGAAGCAACAGTGTGGCTAGGGTTATTACAGAGAGTGTGTGAGGGCATTGGAACTCTTTGGATTTTCAGCTCCAAAGTTGAGAGGTTCTAAAGTCTTTCCATCCTGAGGTTGAATATCCTCTATGGCTAAAAATTCTACTTGGATTTTCTCCCCCCCCTCTTTTTTTTAACCTCCTCCCACTCCATTCAATGCAGCTGAAGGAAAAGAGCGAGAAGGGGGAGAAAGCAGGGAGAGGTTTGTGTGTGTGTGTGTGTGTGTGTGTGTGTGTGTGTGTGTGTGTGTGTGTTAGAGAGAGAGAGAGAGAGAGAAATCAGGGAAGCAAACGTTGGGGAACAGGGAGCGTTGCAAACAGTAAGCAAACTTACAAAAAGGGGATCTCTCTTACACACACATACTGCATCAGGGAGGTGGTGTGCAGGCAGACGAGAGCAAACTCACAGATTGGCTTTGTGGTCTATTTGTGCTGCCTCCCCTCCCTAAAATCCAGCTGATAATAGAACTCTTTGGATTGAATGGGAAGTTAAGAGGAATTGGCATAAATTGAAATTAAAAGGCCGAGTCAACTGCCCCCCCCCCAATTATTTTGTTGGAGACATGGAAAGTGTTTGTTGCTTCTACTTCCTCTCATCTGCTCTTTTATAATTTAATCCAGCCTTACCCAAACTAATGTCTTTTGGGTGTCATGGACCACAGTTCCCACCAATGCAATCATAAAAGCCCAGAACAGCACAATACCATTGAGAAAGAAAAACAAGAAATTCAAGCAGAAACCAGCATGGCTGCACAAAGATTTCTCTGACAAACTGAAAGACAAAAAGGACAAATACAAAAAATAGAAACAGGGGCACATAACGAAGGCCAATTATCAACAGACAGCCAGAACATACAAAGATGAAGTCAGGAAAACAAAGGCTCAGAACAAACAAAGACTTGCAACAGAAATCAAGAATAATTTAAAAAAAGGTTTCTTCCAACATATTAACAACAAGAAAAAAGTCAAGGAAACTGTAGACCCACTAAAGAGAAAAGATGGCAATGTAATAACAGGCAACAGGGAGAAAGCAGACCTGCTTAACATACTTTGCATCAGTCTTCACACAAAAAGAAACTATAGCCCAACATATTCAAGGTGCTGGTAATGACCTATAAAGCTCTAAATGGCTTGGGTCTGGATTATCTAAGGGAACACCTGCTGCCGGCATCAACTTCCCATCGTCCTGTGCGCTCCCACAGGGAGGGCCTTCTTAGGGTACCGCCGGTTAAGGAATGCCGGCGGGTTATCCCCAGGGGAAGGGCGTTCTCTGTGGGTGCGCCGGCCCTTTGGAACCAGCTTCCCACGGAGCTTAGGACCACCCCCGACCTTCGCTCATTTCGTAGGGACTTGAAAACTTGGTTTTTTGAGTTGTCTGAACTTTCAGAAGAGAATAAATATTAGTATAGTTTTTGCACAAATACTTAATGGTGCTTGATAATCTGCAAATAATAATGTATTTAGTTTCAACATATGGAAGATTGTATGAGCAAAGATACTTTATGATTAGCATGTTTGTTAGAAATATCAGATGACTGTTGACTATATCAAAGTTTTCATAAATTATGTTTAATTTAAATTTTGTATTACTTTGCCAATTTAAAACATTTATTTAAATTGATAAAAGCTGAAATATTTTGTTGTTTAGGCATGCACAGGATAGTAGCTTTGCAAAACTTCAGAATGCTCAACCATACAAATACCAGAAATCACCTAGATTCCCAAGTCAGCCTTTCAGAAAATTTATTAAGAAACCATACACGGTAAGTTATTAGGAATTAGTTATGTACAATACTTTCACAATTCCATTTATTTTGACAGAGCTTTCATTGTGATGTTTTTGTTGCACCTTTCTTTGTATTTACTATTATACACTGCCCAGATTCCTATAATCTTTGGGCAAATTATAAATACAATTAAAACTTTTTTAGTTTATCATTTAATAATGGGTTAAAGCAAGAGGCAAAGAGTCTTTTCAGCTTTAGAGATTTGAAAAAAGTGCAGAAGTTTAAGTTACTTGCACATTGTATCACAGACCAAAAAACAAAATTGAGGTTTTTCCATTTTTTTCTAGGACAATATGCGAACAGCTAAAAAATAGGTACAAAAATGAACTTGACAAGATTTTATACAGAAAATACAGAATTAGTTGCATTGCATATCTTTCCTTCTACCAAAAAACACTTCAAATTGTGTGTCACATTTTGAAATAATTCACACCCTAAATAGAGTTGTTACAGAATAAATTAGGTTAGATTATAGATTTTAGTATTTTTAATTTAAAACAGAACATAATAAGGCAGAAAGGCATAATATCATTTGTAGATGAAGAATCTATAGACATAGACTGGAAAAATAATGTGGGATTATGGAAAGGGAAGCAGAGAGAGTAGGAGAATTTTTTTTTAAAATGGTTTGGCTGTTTTCAGTCAGCTAGAGAAACAGGCTAAATTAGCAGTTCTAGCAACTTTTTCTATTTGGCTCAATAAAAGGAAGATCCTATCAGGTTTTAAAAAGTGAAATACAGAGATTCCATGAAAAAACTGTTGACAAGAATGAAACTCATGATTTAAACAAAGTCACATTTGTTTGTTCCTAATAGTCCTCTTTTCTTGTACCTATAATCATCTCTTCCTCTTAATAACAGTAAACATGATTATCCTTGCCAACAAGAATTTTTTTCCCTTATGAATTTCCAAAGCTATTATATAGAACAGAGCTTTTCAACTGGTGGCACGTATACCGCCGGTGGTACATTGACACATGACAGGTGGTACGCGACCATCCTAGAGAAGTAGCGGGGGAAGGGAATGAGCTGAACTGGTGGCAGCACTGCACGAGCCTGAATGATAAACGCCTGGAGCTGCAGGGCTGTCAGGGCTCAGCAAAAGCGCCAGGATCAGCACCGGGCTCCAGCTGATCGGCGCTTCTTCGGGGCTCAGTGGAAGAGCTAGGATCAGCACCACTTTCTAGCTGATCAGCGCTTCTTTGGGGCTGTCAGGGCAGGATCAGCGCCAGGCTCCGACTGGAGCTCGGTGCTGATCCTGGCGCATCTGCTGAGCCCAGAAGAAGCACCAATCAGCTGGAGCCCTGCCCTACTCTGCAGAGGACAGATCCCCATCATCCCCAGCCCAGCAGGGCTCTTCCTGCTGCACTGTTGCAGACAAAGGGGGGCTCCATTGAGGAGAAGGTGGAGGAAGAAGATTTAAACAAGCTTAGCAACCGGAGTTGGGATCCCCCCCAAAACAAACATGGGTAACCTCCCAGCCTGACAGAACTGACCAAAACCTGCTGCATCCACGGAGCAGACAGGCGGAGGGAATAAAAACCAAACACCCCCACCCCCACCCCTGCTGCTAATCCTCAACAGAAATGCTCACAGCAACGAAAACCTAGAACAGAGGAAGAGCGCAGGAGGGCAGGCGGGTGTCTTGCTCGGTTGTGACTTAGGGGGAGAAAGAGGGCAGCTTCACCCCCTAAAACGCTTCCCTCACACCAAAGCAGGATGAAAACTCCAAAAAACGACAAGGGAAAAAGGTTAAAACAGAAGAGTGTCTCGTGATGGTTTGCTTCGCCACTTCCTTCTAGTAATTTAAATATGTAAAGACCACAAAAGAAAAAAATGGCTTTCTTTCATTGTAATTCAGAAGGGAGAAACAGGAGGATTGGGGGGGGAAGTTGTTTATTTCAAAGGAAGAGAAAGAAGGGATTTAGGTCTGTGTGGGGTGCAGCAGGTGAATGGTGATGGTGGGCGACTTCTGGTGTTGGGGGGGTGGTCTTTTTAAAAAAGCAAAATGAGGCAAAAAATAAAAATCCCCCATTCCATCCCCCAAGAGCTAGATGCGGATGTGATTTCTTTTTCTTGTTCAGAAAAGACACTCTTCTTTTTAAACCTTTTTTCCTGGTCATTTTTCCGAGTTTTCATCCTGCTTTCGTGACAGGACACATTTGGGGAGTGTGAAGCTGCCCCCTCCCCCCCTCAAACCACCAGCCAAGCAAGATGACCTCGTTGTTGTAAGCATTTCTGTTGAGAATTGGGGGGGCTGTTTGGTTTTTATTTCTCTCCCCCCCCCCATCTGCTGGGTGGTTGCAGCAGGTTTTGGTCACTTCTGTTGTGCTGGGTGGTTACCCACGAAGCATGTTTTGGGGGGGATCTCCACTCCGGTTGTTAAGCTTGCTTAAACCCTCTTCCTCCTCCTTCTCATTGGAGCCTACCTTTGTCTGCAGCGGTGGGGCAGAAAGTCCCCTGCCAGGCCGGGGATGATGGGGATCTGCCCTCTGCGGAGTAATGGCAGGGTTACTATGCTCCCTGTCAATCAGGTTTGATTCTTTCTCCCCCCTCATGCCCCCACTTCAAGTGCAGAAGCCGCACACACCCCCTCCAAAGCCCCTACAATCACCTATCAGCTTCTTTGAGTCAACCAAAAGGAGAGAGGGGATAGAACAGTGCAAAGATTAATGTCAGAGAAACAGGCACAAGTTTCCCATTAAAAGTGTGGTAAGTGGGTATACAGATAGTCCTCAACCTACAACCACAATTGAGCCCAAAATTTATGTTGCTAAGTGAAAAATTTGTTAAATGAGTTTTGTCCCATTTTATGACTTTCCTTGCCACATTTGTTAAGTGAATCGCTGCAGTTGTTAAATTAGCAACACGGTTGTTAAGTGAATCTGGCTTCCTCCTTGTCAGAAGGTCACACAACAGGATCACGTGACCCTGGGACACTGTGACCGTCATAAATATGAATCAGTTGCCAAGCATCATTCCCTATCCCCGCTTGAAAACCACCGGTTGAAAAGCCCTGCCATGGGATATTAGTTAGACCTGTAATTCTCCATGATTTTCTGTGGAATCTCCAGTTGTAATTGGGAGGGTCTGGTATATATATATTGTACAGATGTCCCTGTACTCTATGCCAGTTACTTAGTTGTGCTATTCAGTGTATCCTGTTCCTGCCTGCTTCTATACCCTGCCACTATATGTTGGACTGAGACCTGTTTGCACCACGGATCCTGTGTAGTGTGTATTTGAGTGCTTTCTTACTGTTATATTCCCAGAGTGGTGAGTGCTTCAACACTGGAGCTTTTCAAGAAAGGAGTGGACAACCACCTGTCTGGGATGGCATAAGAATTCCTGCCCTGGACAAGGGGGTTGTCTAGAAAATCTCCTAGGTCCCTCCCAACTCTGATTTTATGGTTCTACTCTTGGATGTTCTGTGTTTCATCCAGGACAGTGGCTTTGACACTCACTAGGCCCTCTTTCAGATGGCATACAGTCTCTGGGTGTTGGACTTGGAGTGGAAACTCCATACATTGTGAAGAGCTTCTGGCTCTTCACATCAGCAGCTTCCATGTCCTTCTTTGACCAGCTCACTTTACTAGCAGGGTATAAATGTTAATAGCATGTATCTTCTTCTATTGAACTGTCTCTTCAGGACCTGTATTGTCCTTTGGTAGTACTTGGATGCTGCTGTTTTCCTTGCCTCCTCCTCATGGCTCCCATGTGACTGAGATACTGTGATAAAATGTACACCTGGAGTTTTGGCAACACATAGCTTTCTGTGAGAGAGGCCCAGATTAAGAGGTTGTGCAGTCCCAAGATAGATGGAGGAAGAGGGGGAAGAGGTTTAGGGTAGCCATACCCTAGAATCTCAGGATATATCTAGTAGGTTCAAAGTTTATAATTTTAGTTTGGCAAGATTCTATCCAGTAGATATAAGCAAATAAAGGACTGGACTTGGTTGGATTTTGCTGTGTCGTCTTTGGGTTTAGGCCTGACAGATACCAAACCACTTTGCTATGTGGTCTCCTGGTAGCTCAACCCTTGGTCTCAACTACCGTCTCTCTCTTCTCCAGTCTGAATGACATCTCAATGTGGTCACTGTAGATTTGTGTCAAATGGATCAGTGGTATTTCATTTACTCTTAGACTACATCTTGATGTCTTCCATGAAGAGGAGGTAGCTGATGGAGTTCTACCTTTGAATTTGTATCCATATCCAGTCCTTGTGATTATCTGGCTGAGTGGGTTTAAGTGTATACAGAATAGTAGTGGGGACAGTGTTATATATGTTGCACTTGATGACAACTTGTGTGAGATGTCTTGAGTTGAATCCTAATGTTGTTTTCTACGATTAAATTGAGTTCTTGAGAAAAGTCCTTAGTGTCCTGTTGCCTTTGCATAGTGCCGGGCATTCACAGATCCATGTGTGTGCGCGATGAGTTGCACGTTTTCTGGTAATCAATCCAAGTTGTATCAGAGTGGCCTGTCTTGACCCCGCATGTCCAATCCACTGCCACTGGTTGCATGTGGTCCTGGACAGGTAGAAATGCAACTTCACAAGATCATAAACTTTTAGCATTATTATATGATTTTAACTGTATTATATATTTTATATGTGGCCCAAGACAATTCCTCTTCACTTAGTGCAGCCCAGACAAGCCAAATGTTTGGACACCCATGGTCTAGACCTTAAGTCTTGGGCAACTGCTGTCTCTTATGAGCAATTGGTATTTTGAGCCTCTGGTATTGTTCCCAATGCCCTTCTGAGCTGTGCTGATATACTGGCTCATTTGGTCCTGTAGCTTAATGGCCATAATGCCTAATAGGACTTCTTGTAGGAAGTTGTAGGGAGGCAGGTTATTGACTGATAGTTGGCTAGTGTTGTTCCCTTGTGTGTTTGTGTAGGTGTGGGTGTTTCATGATCAGTACTGTCCTTCCCTGAGTTAATTGGTGGAGCAGTGGGCTAATGCCTCCTTAAGTAACACCAGCTGCCTGCAATTATTGCAGGTTCGCATCCCACCAGGCCTTCCATCCTTCCGAGGTAGGTAAAATGAGGACCCAGATTGTTGGGGGCAATAAGCTGACTTTGTAATAATGCCGCTTGGGGGGGGGAAAGCCCTAATAAGCAGGCATATACATAGAATGAAGGCGATTGCTAAGCACATTTGATTTGTGCTTAGATTGTAAGCCGCCCTGAGTCTTCGGAGAAGGGCGGGATATAAATGGGATTAAAATAAATAAAATAAATAAATAAATAAAATCACTCTGTGTGGGAGCCTGCTGCTGGCAGCTAGTTCATCTGTGCTGCTAGACATTTATCCACTGCTTTAGTTTCTTTCCCCTAACCCACTGAGCCACCACGTCCCACCACGTGGTGGCTCAGTGGGTTAGGACGCTGAGCTTGTCGATCAGAAGGTCGGCAGTTTGGCGGGTCGAATCCCGAGTGCTGCATAGCAGAGTGAGCGTCTGTTACTCGTCCCAGCTTCTGCCAACCTAGCAGTTCGAAAGCACGTAAAAATGCAAGTAGAAAAATAGGGACCAGTATGGTGGGAAGGTAACAGCGTTCTGTGCGCCTTTGGCGTCTAGTCATGCCGGCCACATGACCACAGAGAAGTCCTCGGACAAGCGCTGGCTCTTCGGCTTTGAAACGGAGATGAGCACCGGCCCCTAGAGTTGGAAACGACTAGCACTCATGTGCGGGGAACCTTTACCTTTACCTTAGTTTCTTTAGCCAGTAGGTCTGGATTATGTCTGGACTGGGTGCTATCCATCTCTAGTTCTTAATCCACTGTTGTGTGTCTGCTGCTGTGATTGCGACTGTGACTGTTCTGGGAGATTATTGTGGTCTGCTCTCAGGTCCTGCAGCCCTTTGCACTGATGTTATGTGTCTGCTCTTTCTCCTGTATGTCCTTTCAGTACAGTTGAGTTTCTGCTATTGGTGGCTCTTCTGTTATTGTGTTATTGCACTGCAATTGGGAATGCCCTTCGGATGGTTCTTTGAGGAAAAAGGCGTTTATCTTCTTGGTCTCTGCTTCTCTGATTTATCTCCTTAACCTGGTATGCAATGTTATGAGCCTTTGTTTAGTAGTTTTAAGGCCTTCAGATGGAGTCAGACCCTTGTATTTTTTCAGTAGCCGAGTTTTATCCGTAATCTTTACACCTTTCAATAATTCCACCAACTGACTAACCTCTTTCCAAGTTGTCTTGATATTAACCTCTAACCTTATTTTTTGGGGGTGGGGGTGTACTGGTATTCTGATTGTGTAGCCAAGCATATCTGAGATTGCAGCTGCTGTAATCTGTACCAGTTCATTAGTTTGAGATGGCGGTAGTAGGGATTTCATGATTCTTTTGGAATCTTCTAGCATACTATCTGATGGTACTTCTCCCCTGGTAACTCACCTTGAGGGTTGGTTGTAGCTAGTTTATCAATGATCTTATACCTCATATCACCTACTGTGCTCTATAATGGAAGCAGTGGCAGTGACGTTCCAGTTTCAGGTGTGGCTACACATCCAGTTGTTCTTCTGAGTCTTCTTGAGTCTCTCTCTCGCCCTTTTATTGCTTTTGTTATGGAGGAAAAATGAGCAATCTTTATTTTGGATTTGCAGGGCTTATAATTTAAAAAGCGTAAATATTCAATAAATCATTGCAATTTTCTTTTAATATAGAGCCGTTATATTGAAAATTCACATGATGATATTGCAACCAAACGATTTAAAAGACCAATTGAAAATCCTGATACAGTTCAAAGACCCATCAAGGTATATTTTTAATTTTACTGAATTCTACTGGATCAGTAGAATTACCTTTCTCTTTACAATATAGTTACACAGTTGAGTATTAATACAGACAATAGAAGGTCATTATAACTAGAATAACTGAATGAACTATATTTTCTAAAAATTTTAGTTTCCTCCAGTAAGAAAAGTGCTATGGTCCCAGGAAAATATTCCTGTTGCAGAAGCACTTCGTTTAAAAAATAAATATGCCTTGTATCTCCTACTATCTGCTATGAGTTGTAATGCATGAATCTAGTGAGTTTCTATTCACAATAGGAAAATAGATATCTAATTAAAACTGGAACAAGTTTTTTAAATTGAATCATTGAGACAGAGTCATTAAGCAACATAAAATTGTTCTGAGACTCTTATGCTGTCTCCCAAAATAAACAATTTAAATAAGATATTACATTGTCCTTTGTCTAATGGAAACTATAGGCAATTTAAAAATACACTGGTTTATTTATTCCTTAGATCAGGGGTCCCCAACCTCCGGTCCGTGGACTGGTACTGGGCCACGGCATGCCAGCAACCGGTCCACACAAACATCAAAGCCCCATCCAAGGGTTGCAGGCAGCACACAAAACCATGCCCTCTCCAGTCCACGGAAAAACGGAACAGGTCACTGATGCCCCAAAGGGTGGGGACCTCTGCCTTAAGATTGTAGAGAATGGGGATGAAAAAAGATCTTTTGGACCTTCCAGATATTTGCATAATATTTGTTTGTTTGTTTATTAAATTTATATAACAGTCCATTCACTGCTACAACTCTGGACAGCCTGCAGCAATGGAAAAGCAAGTTTGACCCATTAAAATAAAATAAAAAACTGTTATAATATAGGGTTTAGTTGGCATATAGGAAAATATATAAAAGTTTATTCATCAGAAATATTGAATCTCTTAAAAACTATTACAACTGTACAATCATTCTTAGCTATCGCTTTTGCAGTAAATACAGAACTTTTTAAATAGTAATTATTTATTTAAAATTATTTAGAAATTTTATACACATGCATTCTCTTTCAGAGAAAAGCTTCATTTTTAATCATCTTTTTAACAGATCAGAACTTTCTCATGAGAAGGAAATCTGCAATAAGGATTGCCAATATTAATTAGTAATAATAGAGGTTGTAGGAATTAAAGTATGTTACTCCATATGCTGAGGCATTGTTCTACATTAGAAGAGTTCTTACAAGTTTGAGGTCCATGTAGCTTCCCTTGTTGTTTATCAGGCTTTTTGTCCTTTCTGTCATTTTTTAAAAAAAAAATAAATAAAGTGAAAGCATGTTACAAATTATTTTGCTGCAATGCCAGAATCTTTCTTTTTAAGAATGCCTCTGGGCTTTACTTAGGACTCATACACTTCTTTAGACAGTAAATATAATGGGTGGCTGCAGTTCACTGGTTTGTTTGGAAACGTGCCTACTTCCCCCAAATGGATGAAGATACGCAAAAGTACTAAGGAATTTCATATAGGAGGGATGGCAGTAGTATCTGATAAAATTATAATTTGTTATGTCTCCTAAGGTAACTGTTTTATAAATAGGCAAAAATCAACCTGCTCAAGCAGCTGTTTTGTCATAATATCTACATCATATTCTTTCAGTATTCAAATCTGCTATCCTGTAATGTAAGCCCCTCAGATTTCTTGTTTACCTTCTGACAAATCTTCCCTCTTCAAGGGAAATGGGTAGTCCAGAAATATGAAATAGAAATAAATAAATAATTTTTTGTTATTATTATTAAAGAGTTTTACAAAAAAATTTTTTTACAATACATATCCCCAAAACCCAACCACCCCCCTTCCCCCCGCTTCCCAGAGCTAAATACAGAGTTATAGATATAATAATCATATTCTAACTAAAAATTATCCATAATATAAAATTAACCAAATATATAATGTGCTTTAACTCCCCTTTAACATAGATACATACAAAGTACTAACACTAAAATTAATAACAATATCCCTCTAAAATCTACTCATAAGCTAAATGGAACTTTTTAGTCCCAATAAATAAAATTTTTGAACCCTTTGCAATGAGACTTTTACATATGCGCTAGTGTCTATGAAACACTGTCTCTAAACATATGTGTGACATACCAATATTTTCTCAAATTTTAATGATATTTAACAACAATAGCTATCTTCTGATGTGTTGTAAATTGTATTTTTAGATGGTATGTAATGTTAGCCTATAATATCTGAACCTTTTAAATTTGGGGATGGAAAGTTGGATTGATGGAGCTAAAGAGGTAGTAGATAAACCAACAAGAAGCAAAAATTAGAAAAGTTAGCAGATGATAATGGTTGGAAAACATTGGGATGTTGAGAAGAGGCCAACCTAGGTTAAGCTAAATCACATTCTATAATTATCATAATTATACTATATTTCCTAAATAATCAGTAATAAGACCAGTTAATCGTACATATTCTTGAAAATTAATGACAGTATTATACGTCTGAACTTCATTTTGTGTATTATGATTTCAAACAATAAGACACAAAGTTTCCTAAAGTTTGTATATTGCTAATGGGGTGGGGAGGCTGTAGGCACTTAATCAAAGCCCCATTTTTATGCTATACATAAAAGGGAAAGCTATCTCCCCTGCTGACCTTGATGTTTTCTTGAATAATGTTTCTGTGTGGTATTCTAGCTAATGGGGTTTGGGGATATTTTTTAAAAAACATTTTGCTCTTTTTACTAGAATATGGGTAGAACCCTAACATTTTTCTTTAAAGTCATAATGTGTGTGTGTATATACACACACATAAATGCATACACAAATAAAATTTACACTTAAAATTCTTGATTCTTCTATTAAGGATTATTTAGGTAAGATTCTGAAAACGATTACATGATTTTTTTTTCTCAACAGTGCAGTTTTATTGATGGGCGCCCCCACTTCAGATCAAATTTAGTCCAAAAGGGCTTGTACATACAGGCTAAATATCAGCGGTTACGTTATGCTGGAGCAAGAGGTGCTACCACTTATAAAATCAGAGAAGAACTTTTGAGGAAACAGCAGGTAAGTGAATTATTTTGGGTCAAAGTTTGAATGGTTGTCAAGAAAAATATAATTATGGTTAATGACAGGAATTTTACAAATAGACAACAAAATGAATTCTAAATACTAATGACTGTATATATGACAACTGTACCTCCACTGTAATCAAATCATGGCAAGTTCTACAACAATTATAATAAAACAGTTATCATTATCTCGATAAATATCTAAGAAAGAAATTGAAAGATTTTTTAAAAAATATATTTGATTTATTTTTAACATAATCACCTTAATATTCGGTAAACAGTGTGTTATCTGGGTTAGTATTTTTAAAACAATAACAATTTCTATAATTCTATAATTCATATAATGGCTTTGCTTGATTTTCTCTTCTTCCAATAATATTCTCTTTTGCCAACCTTAAATTAATACAGTTCTTATTATTTGAATAAATGACAAATGTAGACATTTTTTCTCATGTTTCTGCAAATAATAACCACATCGATATAAAGCTTCTTTTCTAATTGCCTAGTCATAGATACTGTTTACAGAATTCTTATTTAAATTTGTTTTCCCCACAATATTCAAAGCATTCTTACTGGCTAAGATTTTCTCGAAATTAGTTACATTTAAGTATTTAAGTCTTTTCTCTCATACAAGCTATCCCAACAGTTTTACATTTGACATATCTTAAAAAAAGGAAAAAAAACAGAAAAAACATTTCTTTTTTATAAACCATCCCAACATTTTTATATTCCTCATGTCAAAAAACAAAACACAAAGGAAAAAAGAAAGAAAAAATACTGTTACTTGAGGGCTTCATCCCTCTTAAACTAATCTTCATTTATATCCAAAATCTTTCTATTTCTTTAACCATATTCAAACAGATGCTTAATTTTTAAATATTCCCTCTGATAAATCCCATCATCTAATTTCTTAATTCTCACTTTAGCCCCCCCTTTTTTTGTTTGCCAAACATCTTTCCTGATCAATACGCTTTGCTGAATCAAAGAATCTTTCCATAATCTTAAAACTGTTGTTTCAGGTACAAAAGGCAAAAGAGATAAGATGTCTTTATAGGAAGGTTTTACCCCTTTGTATTCATTGAGAACCTTTTCCTTTCTTTCTTTTTTAATTTTATTTACCATTTTTTGTCTCTCAAGTTCTCGTAGTTCTCCTGGCAGAGTCCATTTTGTCAAATCTTTTTTCTTGTCCTCAAACTTATTTTGTAGTCTTAGGGCAGGGGTGTCAAACTGCCCGCCCATGGGCTGGATGCATCATCGGGAAACCACGCCCACCCCATTGCTGGCAATGGTGAAAAAGCTCCGATATGTTGCGCAATGTCACGTGACATTACGAGTTTGACATGTCTGTCTTAAGGTATAGGTTACCTTTTCCATGTCCAGTATTTCCTATAAATTTTTTCCTTTGTGGATTAAGTTATACTTTCTTCTATTGTTAAGTTCCATCTTGAAATCTCTTTCCTCTGTCTTGTATTCAGTTGTGTGTTTTTTCTGCTCACTGTTTTTATTTTATGAGAATTATTGTGTTGTAAAGTTAAATTGGAGATGTGTTCATTTATATTTTCAAAGTTATTTTTAATTTCCTCATGATTTGAGATCATTGTTGTTTGGATTAGTTGCAACATAGCATAGATCTCCTTCTAGAAAGTATTTTTTTTTCTTGGTATATTTCTGCAGATCTCTGTTTTTCCATGATAGCTAAAAATCAGGGTTTTCCTTTCTCTGCAGACAGTTTTAGAGTCACAGTTGAGTTAGTATTTGTAATCCAGAAAGGTCAATTTTTTTTAAGAATTTATAATTCTCACTTTGTAGAAAGCCCAAAATGTTTTCTTTCTTTTTTGTGACAGCTGTTATCTGTTATTAAGACATTGAAGGTCACCAAAACCAAGTTATCTTTTCCTGGGCTTTGCCAGTCCCTGTAATAAAGCAACTGCTTTTGTATATTTCCATACACCACCAGATGTCAGCACCAGTCAGTAATAGACAATTGTTTTTTTTTTTATTGTCATGATTTAAAAAGAAAATCTTAACAGATTCCACCAATTTCAAACTTATCCAAATTAAGTCATATTCATTTCATTTCAGTATATTTCTGTTCCCTCTGAAAAGTTTAATTTGCCACTTCCATCTGTAGGAGGGTGGGGCAAAGATTTCCCCCTCTCTCTTTTGGAGGCTTTTTGCTTCTTGGGGTTTTTCTTTTTTCTTTTTCCCCATGAAATCAAGTAGAAGACAGAAAATCACTGTTCTTACCCAGTTCAAAACACGTTGTTTACAGTCAGCTTAAAGTAGTGCTTTTGGGCTTCGGCTGCTTGTAACTTGGGCTAGATTCTGAAGTTAAGCTAGCCTGCTTATTTCTGGAGGGCTTTTCTCAAACTGATCGGATTGACTGCTGTCTCTCTGCAATCAGTGGGACTTACTTCCTTCTTTGTTGCCTCTACAGCAGTAGTCCCCAACCTTTTGGGCATCAGGGACTGGTTATGTGGACAGAGTTTTTTCCGCAGACTGGAGGGGGCATGGTTTTGTTTGCTGCCTGCATCCTGGGGCTTTGTTTGTTTGTGCAGACCAGTTTCTGACATGCTGCGGCCCAGTACTGGTCCACAGATTGGGGGTAGGGGACCCCTGCTCTATGGGACAACTTCAGGCCCATTTAGGGTCGCCTGCTAGGGTGTAGAGCCCCGTGATCCCTTGGCTGCTGTGCTATTGCGCAAAACTGGAAGCCTGAAATTGAAAGGCTGTTTTTATTGTAACAATTACTTAAATGTTTTTGATGCAAGTATGAATTATAAGTACATACCATATCTTTGAGTATTCATTTATTACATTTATATTCTCTCTGTTAGAGTAGCAGCTTGGTTTCATGATAATTGTGCAGGGTAGATTATGTGAGGGGGGGGAATTCCACCCTCAACCTACTGTTTATTTCATGATTGCAGGTTATTTGTTTCTGAATATAGAAAGCTAAAATAATAGAAATTTGAACTGGCCAGGAAAAGTAGACTTCTTACACTTAACTGTTTTGATGAAGTGATCGCAGCTATATGGTCATCACCTGAGAATCAGTGTCAGAAACCTCACTGGAGCTGCCTAATATGTTTACCTATAAACAGCCTTGCTATCAGAAAACCACTTTGTTAGTACATTTTGTTTCCTCTGCTGCATGAGATTACTTCCTATGTATTTTACTTTGTATTTGTCTGACCAACTCCTTTTTTCAGGATTTTAAGGCATTACACTGCCTTTATTTCTTCCTTAGATTTTAAAGCTAAAGGCTTTAATTCTAAGGGAAGAAAATATAACTATATAGCTTTTCAGTAAATTATGGTTCTTCTGAGTTTTCTCCTTTTTTTTCTGTTTTGTTCTGTTTTAGCAACAAGGAAGCAGTGGAAAAAAAGTTTATTAAAGTCAGTTCCATCAAGCATTACCTTTCCCATAGTCTTCCAACAGACATTTGAATTGATAATAGCATAGCAAAACACATAAGATCCTTACAGTAACCTGAATATTCTTTTTATTCTATATTATTCTTTTGCTGTCTTTTTAAAATATAAACTTAAAAGCATACTTATTTTTTATTGATCTATAGACAAAACTGGGATTCAGTTTAAAGTGTGGGCTGCAAATTAAATGTACAAATTAACAAATAAATATATCCATCTTTTAAAATATGGTACAGCTAGATGAGTTAGACTTTTTTTAAAGCTGGGGCAAGTGATAGTCCTTTTTCTCCTTTTTCCTGACTAGAAAAAAAAATCCTGGGTTCAAACATGGTACTAAACTATAATGTAATTGAGTTGATTTTGGCAGCAGGTAATGAATGAAGTCATTAAAGCTTAGCATTACGTAGAATCCAAGCCACAATAGTTTATACAACAAACATGATTAAATCCTCATGTAGTAAATGCAGTAGGGAAGAATGGCTTGGTTCACATTCAACACTGAGCCTTAAATTCTATATATAGGCCAACGATTGAGTTTTATCCATTACACTAAACCAAAACTACTCAAACATTATGGCTTAATGTATGAACCCAACCCATGTGAATCTGCCTAAACAAAAGGTATTCTTTCCAATGCAACCCTACTTAACTAAACTAATATGAAGTACTTGAAATTGTCTTTGCCTTTCTTTCCAGAAAGGGTTAGGGTAGAATTGGTTTCCAGAGGCTGAAGCAGAAGCAGAAAAGGGTTTTATACAGCTGAGGGCAATACATTTAGTTGACAGTATTTTACAGCATTGTTATATTTGTAAAAGTAGAACTATTTAGGTTGAGTGAATGACTAAATAGGCTCTTAGTGTTTTCCTATAGTTGACATTCACAGTGTTTTATTATCAGAACCACTTTAAGCATCTATAAAATTGCATTTTAAAATTAATGTACAGAAATAAAATATTGCTAATTGCAAATTCCAGAAGCCTAGCAATTATATAGGATTGTGAAGATACTTGGTACAATAGAATATTTTTCCAATCCCTTTAGAGTTGGGTGAAGTTTATGAGGATTGTTAAATGTAATTAGCACTGGTAAAATTTGGAAATTCAAAATTAGCTTTAGGAAAGCTAAAAAAATAAAAATATGAAGCGGCAGATTAATACTTTTTGCTAACAAATTAGAAAACGTTTGTATATATTTAATTTATTTTTTATTCCTTTCACAGGAACTGGACATCTGAACTACAGTACTGCAATAGATAACAAGTCTAATTATAGAAGTAACTGTTTGCATTAAATAGTGCTATCAAGAAATGAAATGGAAAAACTTGATAAAGATAATTTTATTTTAGTAGTATGATGTTGCAGGTCTTTTCTACAGTTTTAATAATGCTTTTCAAAAATAGCTTTCAACTGAACATTGTAGGATTGTCATTTTGTTCCTTGTAAAGAGAAGTCTGGGGAAAAAATCCCACCTGAAGGAAATCTTTATTTATTATCATTTTTCCTCTAAGCATGGTTTTGTTGCTAGGAGTTGTTATACATAAATTTATACGTTTAAAGTTTATTGCTTATATAATAAACAAAATAATTACTTACAGCCTCTGATATATGAAGCCATATCGTGCCTTTCCTAAGATGTTCCATAGCATTACAGAAAAGGTGTACCTTTGGGTTCATGTACTTCTGATCTAATATGAAGATAGGATCTTTAAGCATCCTCTCATACACAGGACAAGCAGATTCAATTTGGAAGAGATAGTCCCTAAGGTATTCTGGTGCTGAGTCCTATAAGATTTTATAGATCAAAACCAGCATTCCAGATTGAACTAGAAGACCCATGAATAGCTTCTATGGTTACAGGATAGGTATTACATATAATTGCAATTTTTATCTGTCAGCATTCTGATTGCCGTATTTAATATCATTTGTATCTTCCAGGTCATTTTCAAAGATAATTATGTAGAATGTGTTATATAATCTAATACAGTAGTCCTTCTTCAAAGAAGACATATTGTTGTGCTGCTCATCTGTGAACACAGAAGTCACTTTGCAATCTCATTCTGGAAGCCCAGAGTTTAGCACAATGGGAGCATCAGAAGTCCATTGTTATAATAATTGTGGGTGTTATTCTGGGATTCCATTCATAATTTTCTATCAGTTTTTGGAAGACTCTGTCTTCAAAACTGGTATAGGCTGTGGCACAGTATTTGCCAGTGGGTTCTGTCAGCAGCCGCAGCCTTTATTTCTCTTGGCTAGATGTCACAGTTGCATAGAGTTTCATTCACAGCATCTTTGTAGTACTTATGTGGATGACTTTGAAGTCTCTTTCCAGTCTCCAGTTCACCACAGAGCAACTGGTGAGGCATACAGTGGCCTTTCATTCTTATAATGTGTCCCAGATGTCTAACCATGTGGTAAAAGTGGGTGAGTTATCTCCAGGGCTTCAGTGAAATTGGGGCACCAACCTATGCTGGAGGAAGATTTCCCAAGTCATTATCTATTACTGACTATTCCTATTCTATTCATGATGATCACCTGAAATAAAGAGTGATCTCTCCCACACAACTCTGTGTAGATGTTAAATAGTAGTAGGGAGATATCTTAGCCACTTATATTGGAATAACCAAGGATCAGATTACATTTCTCTCACAGTTTCTACTTCCTATATAAGACAGTGCTTCAAACAGTTAGTGGAATCAGTACAACCATAGTGCCTCCAATTTTTGGATGTCAAAACTGGTGAGAGATGTACAATAACACCAAGGAAGAGACACTGGTCCTTCAGGTACTGACAAAAGTCATTCAATAGAGCAACCAGTGCTCTTTCTGACTTATGCCTAAACCTTAATTTAGAATGGAAAAGAGCAAGTTATTCCATTTCAAGGTAAGATAGACTGCTGTTGCTTTCAAGGCCAGTGGCATCAAATGCATATTTTACCTCTTTAATGTAGCCATTCATATTCCTTCTACATTTCTGAAGAAACAAAGAATGTGAATCTGGCCTAAAGATCATACTGCTGTGTTTATACACAGAGGCTTCTGTGGACACCAGCTATATGGGGTAGGCACATAAGTCGCAGATCTTCTAAATGACTGCTAATTTATGGGTGACTGTAAAAATCTCTTGTTACTGTCTGCATGAAGGAAAGAGTTGATGTCTCTCTAAACATTTCAAATAGAATATTAGAAATATATACGAAAAACAGTTAAAATAGTTTATTTGCACTGTCACTAGAAGACAGGGTCATCCTTCAACCGCAACTCCTTTTTTTCCCCCAAATTCAATACTAAATAGTTATGAGTATTACATTCATAATATATTAATGATTTAATATACGTACAAGTAAACATGATTTTTAAAATATATTTTAAACATAATTTTATTAAAACCACGTTCTATAGGGTAGGAAGCATCTGTTACAATAAATCAGCATATTTGTCATGTTAGACTTCTCCTTGAGAGGCTAGGCTGAAAGGAAATACAAAAGAATCCAAGAAATAATTTATTGCAGCAAACCTAAAACTCATTATGAAAGAATTGAAGCAGGCAGTGAAGTATACAAGTTCTGTCTATAATAATGCCCAACTTTTTTGCATCTTTTTTTTAAATAGGAAAGTATATTTTAATTATGGTAAATGTGGTGCCAGGGTAGTTTACTTTTGCATGTGAGAACCATCATAGATCAAAGGAATAGTCTAATTTCCTTTCACATCTCAATAATTTGATCAGATATGTCTAAACATAACAAGGGTTCACTTATATTTTCCATTTTTTGTCCTAAACATTGGTCTTGAGGCACCTGTTTGCTTATATAATGTTACTGCTATGCACTCCTAGAATGGCTTTCAGGTTTGAAGAATTCAAAAGCTATTTTTGAAGATTGCAGGTGCTTCTCTTCCATAAGATTTGTGGTTGTCAGAAGTACAGCACCAGACTCTCAAATCCCATGTTTATTTTCTCTAATTAGTGGCTGATAAAAACAAAGTTGTGCATTGTCACTTTTTTATTGTATAATAAATTAACCTATGAGTACTTTTTTTAGTAAGCTTGGTGCTTTTGTAAGATGATTTTCCATTCCGTTGTCATACACTAAATAAATTCCATTCCATTATTTTTTATTATTATTAGATTGTTATCCCACTTTATGTACTATCTATCTGAAGGTGCTGAACATTTGTAATATTCTTGTCTCTTCCCCACAACAACTGTCTGAGGTAGGTTGTGCTGAGAGAGTGACTGGCCCAAAGATGTATATTGTTTTTTATTGAAACTTTGATAAGAAAATGTAAAGAATCAAAGAAATAACTTGTTGAAGGAATGGATGGATGAATTGCCTGGCTGAGGAATTCTGGGAGTTGAAGTCCACAAATCATAAAAGGGCCAAGTTTGAAGACCCCTGGTCTGGCCTCTGAAGGAGAAATTTAACATGATGTGTATGCTGATTTACTGTAACAGTCCTTAGTCTATCCGTTACCAGTACTTTCGATTCCTCATTATTTACAGATGATATTTCTGCCTAGCTCTGATTCTAACTATAGTAACTTCAGTAGGTCTCCAACAAGAATTCTACCATCTGTTCCTTTTACTTAGTGGTCTATGATTTTTGCATGTAAAACAAAAGGTTCTGAACTGAAATAAGGCTGTTAAAATACATTACTTTTTAGTGTTTTGAACAACAGAGACTGAGTACATGCTCAGGAGTATCCTGATACTAAAATAACAGCTCTGTGGACAGACATCAGGCATGAGTGGGATCTTTGATAACTTAAGGAAAGGGGGTATGTGGTTAGTGATGGGAGAATAATGGTGATAGACAATAGCAGATAGTCAGGTGTGAATTCCTACTTATGACATTGGGCCTTAGCAATCAATAAGGAGTTCTGCTACTTTACCAGCCTCCCTGACTGCTCTGCCTGTGGATATCTCCAGGCTAGTGGTGAAGTTCTTTGGAGGCAGTGCAAAAGTATCACAGGCTCAACTTGACACTTGTTCCAGGTTTTTGTCTCGGGGCATGATCTGGAGTTGGGGGATGTTGCTTTCTGGAGTTTACTTTAGCAACCCACTCCCACTTGCAGGGAAATGGGGCCTCTTCTGTTGCCCTGCCAGATAACTCTAAGGAAGCTTTACTAGGTTTCAGAAGGACTTTCCTAAGGATTCGATAACAGTTTGACCGAGGTCTCAGTTGCCACTAGGAATAAAGCTACAGAGCAACAGCTCAAATTGTGCCTGTGCAGACTTTCTCTGTGCACAGATCCTGGTATGTATACCACTGGTGGTACTTTGGCACCTGGCAGAAGCCCCAGGATCAGCACTGGGCTCCAGCTCATCGGCACTTTCAGACGCTGGAGGTGCACTGAAGAGGAGGAGGGAAGGGAGAGGAGAGGATATAAAATGAGGTGGTTTTGGCGGGAAAGGGCCAGTGAGGGGCTGTCCCTGGCCCACACTCTGGGCAAGCAAAGAGGTGGCAAGCGCCCGGCATCCCTGACTGCCCCTGCTGAGTGCTGAGAAAGAAAAAAAGGCAAGAGAAGTGCTTCCCTTTCCCCCAGGATGCCAGTGCTCCCGTGCTTGCCGCCTTTCCGTGCACCCCTGGGGGAAGGACAGAGATGGGGGGGGCTTGATGGCTCTGGGGCTGCCCCATGGATCTAAGGCTGAGTTCATTCCGGCTTTGATAGCCCCCACCAGTAGATCAGCGCCATGCCCGCTTGCTGACCTAGCTTTGCAGCCACCAGGTTTCCCTTTCACTGTGTGGGATAGCGACAGCGGTGGCATGGCCACCAGCAGCGCTGGCAATCTCCCCCTCCTGAGCACGGAAGAAGGAAGGAAGGGTCAGGGAGGGAGGAGAGGCAACTTGGTTGGAAATGCCCCAGTTCGAAGGAGAAAGCAATTTTGTGTTGTTTTGTCACAGACAGAATTTGTTGGCAATCCAAGTTAACATTGGTTTTCTTGAGTTGTGAACTCTTAGGAAAGTATCCCCTCCTTGTGTGTTGCTAACAGCCATTTCCAGTGGGAAAAACAGGACAAAGCAGAGTGGGGAAAATATTTTTCTTTGCTATATTTCCAATCTGAATTAGACCAAGGCAGGGTCCCTACAAGAGAGCCCTTTTAAGGATTATGTATTTATAAAGAAGCAACTAAGCTACCTCTGTTCCTAAACGCTAACGCTGTTGCACATAAAAAATGGAGGAGCTCTGATCAACTATCACAGCCACCATTTTGACAGTTTTGTTGTACTGTTGTCTGTGGATGCCCCCACTAAATGCAAGCACAGGATAAACTGAGCTTGGTTTGTTCTCAATCTTTTAAGTGGTCACAAACTACTAGCAAATGTGGCATTTGATCGCAAGGCAAGGAGGCATCGAGAAATGTTTCCCCTTTTGCATTTGAGCATCCAAGAAGGGACAGGAAAGGAGAAAAGGATGGAGGAAAGACAAAGAAAAAGGAAAGAGGGGAAAAAGAAGGAAAGGGGAAGGGAAAAAAAGGAAAGGAGAATGAAGAGGGAAGGAAAAAGAAGAAAAGGGGAAAGGAACGAAAGGAAGGAAGATTATAATGAGAGGGAGGGAGGGTCTGAGGGAAGTCCTGCTATAGTAGTTGGCCACAACCAGCCCTGCTGCCCTTTGCCATCCCCTTGCCCCCTCCTCCTGACTCTCCTTGTGGTCTCCCATCCTATCGCTGAGGATGCTTTGGTTACAAAGCCGGGTCTCCTTGCATGGAGAGGGAGTGGGCCTCTCTCTGACCCACACATTTTGCCCTCCTGCACACACCATGAGCCTGCACCGCCGCGGGTCCTCTGCATGGCCTGTGAGCAAAGGAACCGCCACCGAAGAAATTAACACCGGTACTTTTTTACTTTTTTACAGTTTGTAACATTAGATTATGAAATAAAATACAAAAATACAAAAGCAAATAATAGGACACAGTGGAGAGGAAGAAGGGGGGAAAAAGTGAGGGAGAAGGGGAAAAGGCATTGAATTCCAACTTCCTCTGTTGCAGTAGAATGAAACATTAACGTTGAACCTCAAGTTTTTACTTTTCCATAATAGTACTGTATAAACTAGCCATTTCTACAACAACAAATGAATCTAACCAGTAAAACCCCCTTTTTTTCCAGTCATCAAATTTTTGACACCTTGCTAAGCACTGGTGCTACTCAAATATTGTCATGTCCTAAAATTGGTGCAATCTGAAAAGGTTGAAAAGCCCTGGTCTAGAGCACTGCCGGCAAAAAAAACCTGGAGCAAACCTGGACACAGGTAGCAGCCTTAATTAGGACCTATCCTATTTCAATATGGACAGCAAAAAAGACTCATTTCTCTGTCCTTGTTGTGTCCTTTGGATTTTGGCAACCCAGTCCATTTTGGGTCAGAAGGGACTGATGGAACATTTGTGAGGTTATATGGACTATTGGCATTCAGTGAATAAAATCACTTGGATTCACTTAGACTCCACCTGAGTAGGTTCTTTGGAGAACAGTGATGCATATTCATGTGATGTTATCCAGGCTGAGTTCAAGCATGTTAATCCCAAGGAAGTGAACAGGATCCTCAAGAGCTGTAAGTATGGTTCCCTGTATATTGTATCCTTCTGATTGGTTAACATAAGTGGATCCACATGTCAGTAAATTCCTATTGGAAAAAGAGGACAGTTCCATCTGCTCTTTAAGACATCATCTTTGGATCCAAACAATCTGGATAATTTTTGTGAGGTTATATGGACTATTGGCATTCAGTGAATAAAATCACTTGGATTCACTTAGACTCCACCTGAGTAGGTTCTTTGGAGAACAGTGATGCATATTCATGTGATGTTATCCAGGCTGAGTTCAAGCATGTTAATCCCAAGGAAGTGAACAGGATCCTCAAGAGCTGTAAGTATGGTTCCCTGTATATTGTATCCTTCTGATTGGTTAACATAAGTGGATCCACATGTCAGTAAATTCCTATTGGAAAAAGAGGACAGTTCCATCTGCTCTTTAAGACATCATCTTTGGATCCAAACAATCTGGATAATTTTTGTCCAGTCATCACCCTTCCCTTTTAGGGAAGGTTGTTGAGAAAGTGGTTGGCTTCCAGCTTCATAGAATCCATAGGAAGCACTTTATATGGACCCTTTCCAATTGGAATTTAGATTGGGATGGCTTGGTCACACTTGTTGACCACTATGTGGGGAGTATGTGATGGGATGGCACATCCTGGCTCTCTCAGTGGCCTTTTGTTCCATCACCATGGTGTCCTGGCTGATAGGGCTGGGAGAGAGAGGCTCCATTTGGCAGTGTTCTTCAAAAACTAGTTTCATTCAGTGTTGATGGAAGAGATGTGATTGAGCTCTAGGCCTCTGCTTTGCAAGAAGCCTCAGAACTTAACCTTTTCATCCTTTTTCATTATTTACACCAATTTACACTTCGGTGAGTCATCTGTGGGTACAAATTATCACTGATATGCTAATAATGCCCAGTTGTATACTTCAGTCCTCAGCCATACAAATGAAGGTTGTTGAGGTTCTGTCCCAATGTCTGGATATTGTGAAGGTCTGGATGGAGAATAGGCTGTATCTCATCCCTGCCAAGTTGTTTGATGTCCATTTTTGATTCTGGGCAGGATAGCACTACCCTTTTTAGTCTTTAGATCTTGGGGTCCTGGAGTCACAGCTCCTGCTTGAACAGTGGCAACAGTGGTCAGGAGGACTCTGATACTGCTTTGTTTTATGCACTAAAATTGGTCCCCGTTCCTGGACTGTTCATGATCACTCATGCCTTGGTGACAACCCGAATGGATTACTGCAACATATTCTACGACAACCCGAATGGGTTACTGCAACATATTCTACAAGTGGCTGCCTTCAAGACCATCTGAAAGCTGCAGCTGGTTCAGAATGCAATTACAGGTACACCTTGGTATACCTACATTACACCATTTTTGCCATAATTACGCCAACACTAACCTGAAATAGCTGCCAGTGTGCTTCTGGGTAGAATTCAAAGCATTAGTTTTCCTATAAAGTCCTTGGCATAGGGGTGGGTTATTTGTAGGATTTCTCTCCAGTTGTTGGACCTAAAGAGATGGGTAGGAACAAGAAGGGTGTGCATCAGCGCCTAAAAGAATAACCTCTTATGGAACCTCACCCTTTCTGACCCAGTGCTTGTCCTCTGGTACACCATAAGCCCCGATTGGCCCCGACCCTACCAGCTTCTCATACAGACCTGGATTGCTCCAAGGCCTGGGGCTCAGACGACCATTGAGTGGTCTTTCTTGATTGTTCGTGCGGGTTTACACTCGGCGACCACTGTAGGTTTTTAGTCTTTGTTAAAATTGCTTTTTATTCCTTTAACCCAGCGTTTCCCAACCTTAGGAACTTGAAGATGCGTGGACTTCAACTCCCAGAATTCCCCAGCCAGCTATGCTGGCTGGGGAATTCTGGGAGTTGAAGTCCACGCATCTTCAAGTTCCTAAGGTTGGGAAACGCTGCTTTAACCAACATGTTGTTAGCTGTCCTGAATCGCGTTTGCGGTTCATATGGGCGGCCATATGAATCGATTTAATACAAAATCACAGCGAGCGACCCTTTCCCCCGGGTCCCGCCGGATGCCCGAGGATCGGCCACGGCGGGGCATTCTCGTGCCTTTGCCCTGCTTGTCAGGGCACTGCCGGTCAGGGTCGAGTGGGTAGCTGAGCGCCAGTTCCCTTTCTAGTTCCACTTCCTACCTTGCCGCGCGAAGGGTCTCGAGAAGGGCGACACCCATCCATTCAACCACCCCGTTCCCTTGCAGCGAACCTCTCCCGCCGCCCCTTCGCTTGCGTTCCCGCCCTAACGCGCGCGCGCACACACTCTCCCTCGCCAGCTTCCCTCGCTCGCGCTTCCAGGTGGGATCCGTTTTTCCCCCCTTTTCCTTTTACGTTTCTCGCTGGCGCGTCAAGTGCTTTTGTCGTCGTCCCCCGTTCTCTTTTCCTGTCAAGGAAAAAGTCCCCCCCCCCACACGCACACTTCCTCTTTTCTTCGGAGGGCGGGAGAGTTTCAGAGCAGGAAATAAAACACAACAGTGCTGCCGTTGTTGCAATGGGCACCGACTAGTCGAAAGGAAGCGTTGCTCTTTCTGCAATTCGGAGAAAAGCAGCTTCCCGCAATTCATCTGCTTCCCTCGGCTCGATTGCCTTTCACCGACCGCCTCGCAAACCTCAAACTTTCACCCTGTCTGGCGGAGGCCAAGCTCGACATAAATGGGTAAGTGTGAACGTAGACAAAGCTTGGGGTATGTGCCTGTCTTTCTCCCTCCCCCCCCCTTTTTTTTTTTTTGGCTGTCTGAGACTTGCTGCGTGGCTGATCGCGAGGCAGGCCGAACCGGGTGGTCGCTATTGCTATTCGCCTCTTGTGGCATATTACAATAGTAATGGCAAGTCTCGTGAGGCGGAGTAGGAAACATCCGAAGGGTGTGTCTTGCCTATCTCCCTCTGTCCGTTTTGGGAAGGGGAGAAGGGGCAACATCAGGTCTATTTTCCCATCCGCCCCTAGAGACCTTTAATTGGTCTGGTCTGCGCGCTGACTCTCTGGCCGGGGCGCTTGGAGGTGTAGGGGTGGCTGCTGGAAAGGCTTGAATGAAAGCCCGAGAGGCCAAATCCATCTCTTGTTATCAGGCGCTGTCAAAAAAAAAAAAAAAAGCACCACCACCCATTCATAAACGGGGGATAGGGAGGGAATCCCTTCCGTGGCGTCGCCTTTCCACCACGCGGCGTGGCTGTGGCCATAGCGCCACAGACGGAAGAGGGCTAGTTTGGGGTGTGGGGAGAGCAAATGATGATGAAGTAGAGAAAAGATGCCGGGGCCTGGAGCGCGCAAGCGAGCCGCCCTCTCTGGTATCCGGGGAGGGAACGCTTTTCTTGTCAGTGGGGCGCGAGCGGGCAGGCCAATGCAGAAATTAGCCTCCGTAACATGGCAGGAAATCGTAGGGGCGTGTTACCCATTTGACTTCTCGCTCTCTCGCTCTCTCTAATGGGAACTGTGGGCTTGTCCTCCCACCCCCTCTTCCCGACACCGCATGAAATGTCTATTTTGACTGCTTTAAACCAGCGTTTCCCAACCTTAGGAACTTGAAGATGCGTGGACTTCAACTCCCAGAATTCCCCAGCCAGCTATGCTGGCTGGGGAATTCTGGGAGTTGAAGTCCACGCATCTTCAAGTTCCTAAGGTTGGGAAACGCTGCTTTCAACAACATCTCCCTTCGCCTCCCTTGTAGAGACGCCTAACGGGCAATCAGGAGCCCACAACTTTGCTATAGCTTTCTTTGCGTGCCTACCTGAATCTGCTCCTGGGTGGAGTGGCGAGCTTTAGGAAAAGGCCGCAGCTGTTGACCCTCACCGATCTTGGCAGCCAGTCATCAAGAGGGTACTCTAGGGTTACCAGATGTTGTTTGAAACAGACTCACAGACTGTCTTTCAAACTGTGATTGTGGACGTTAGAGCATTGGTGCTCTGGAATGTCTCTTCCTCCTCTTTTTTCTTCTCCATCAAAATTCTAGTTTATAATCTAATAGACGTACTTGGTGAAAAAGATGCCTATTCAGAGAAGAGCAAAAAAAAGGTAGTATTAAATTAATTTGGGACTTCTTGTATACTAACGTCTTCAGGAACTTGGATGCAGAAAAGGTATGAGATTTGTTTGAGATTTTTTTTGTGGCATGTTAGCAAAATTAAGGCATGACTCAACTATTTATATTGTTATTAGGGTTCAAGAGAGGCAGAAGTAGCAGTGCCAGGCACTAGCTGTCTGAAGGGCAAGGAGCCTGTTTCCTCCTGAAGAAGGGACTGCATTCACTCATTCTACTTGGTTTTTTTTTTTGTAAATACAATGACTCTCTGTGTGGCAAATATTCATACTGTTGGAAAGTAGAGTGTGCAGCTCTCTTGAAATAGTACAGTCAACTGATTACAGGAAATTTTGGTTATGTGCACTAATTTTGCAGAATAAAGTATTTCTAGAATTTCAATTGACAAAGATAAAATATCTGTTCATTTTGGGGAATTATCAAGTATCATGTAAATGGGAAGGGAAGGTGCTTAGGGGAAGAAGTTTTTCATGTTTGTTAAAAAAGTTTTCAACTATCCAGATTTATGTATGCATTTTATTTCATGTGTCCCTTCATTTGCCTCTGTTTTTCACTGCTGGGCTTTAGATGATTCTGTGATAAACATTCAGCCACTGTGCTGTTACTGTATTTAAAATTTAGTTGGTTCAGTTAAAATTATGCAGTAGACTGCTGATAAAAGGACGAAGGCTTGCAAAGCGTTAATATGCAGCTTTGCAGAATGTGGCTAAATTTTTGTATTGTTCTAAACCATAATGTGGTTCATTTAATTGTAATAAATTATTGTGTGAACTGATTTTCTAATTTTTAAAGCATTATTTTTAACCATGTGTTGTATAAAGCAAAATATATTTAAAACAAAACATTTAGCATAACAAAATAATGTGTATGCAATTTGTATGTGATACAATTTTTCCCTGTGTAGTTAGTATGAAAAGGGAAACATGAAATACACCTTCTAATATTCTGCTGCATAGTTTCATTTGTGGACTTAGAATCACTCTTCATCAGAACTACACTCTCCTTGGTATTTTATATTATGTAGTTGGATGCATGATGGGTGATATTTATGGTTTTTGTTGATTTGTCATGAATGGACTGTCATGACATTTGTTATAAATTTATATTTATTACTGAGTTTCTGTATTTTTTTACTTTTTCATTTTATTGCTAATCACCCAGAGTTGTATGAACTGTGTGATATGTAAGTATTTTTAAATAAAATTGTACGCAATACCCTCACAGGGGCCTTCTTAAATGTGGTTTCTCACTAAGTTCCAGCCATCTTAAACCAGAGTTTCAGGCTAAAAATTTGTCTAAGACCCACTTCTGTCTCCATGCTTTTGATTTCTTTTGATGTGTTCGACTTGAATGTGTACAACCTCTTAGCGTTCTTTTAAATATTTGGGCTTAATATATTGATTGTCTGTAGTCTACTCTCTTGTTATAATTTATACATAATAATCTTGGTCCTCAGACTACAAAATTTACAAAGGTTCTGTTTACACACTGTAAATTTTCTTCAAATATATTGACCACTCTCTTAGAAATATGAATCTGAACTCTAAGAATATGAGTACGATTGAAGAATACATGTCACATCTTTATCTGTTTCATTGCATGAAAGAAAATACAATATAGCTAGTCCTTGACTTATGACTTGAGCCCAACTGAAAGCCCCAAATTTCTGTTTCTAAGTGAGTTGCACACAATTTTACAACCTTTTTTTAACCACAGTTAATCAAATCATTGCAGTTAAGTGAATCATGTGCTCATTAAGTGAATCTGGCTTCCTCCATTGACTTTGTCAGAAGCTGGCTGGAAAGATTAGAAATGGTGATCACATGACCCCCACAATACTGCAACCATTGTAAATAACATGCTGGTTGCCAAATGCCCAAATTTTGATCATGTGACCATGGAGATGTTGCAACAGTTGTAAGTGAAAAATGGTCATAGGTCACTTTTTAATGATGTTGTAACTTCAAACAACCACTAAACAAATGGCTGTAAAATGAGGACTACCTGTAGTACTTAATAGGTAAATGTTATTAGGTGGTCGTCAATGGCAGAAAAATTTCTCACATACCAATAGAGCATACAACCTATATTTAGTTTTTTAAAAAATCAATATGTGTATAGGTATAATGGAGTCTGGCGCCCATAACCCTAAAATTGGAAAAAGCTGTAACAAGTATTCAGAGAAGTACATTTTTCATGCACATAATATGTCACTAATAGGTATGACATAACTTTTCCTTTCTAAAATTGTATTTAGATTACAAAATAAATTTCCTGCCATTGCATACATTTTTATCTTTGACTTACAATCTGATGTGCTATTTATTTTTTGCTATGGGATGGGAACATACAACACATATATGCCACATTATTTTTGATTTTGGTGGCGCAATGACTCAGTGGTTAAGGTTCAAGACCCAGTGCCGCACAACGGGATGAGCTTTTGTCTTCGCCCCAGCTCCTGCCAACCTAGCAGTTTGAAAGCATACAAACACAAGTAGATAAATAGGTACCACTTTGGTAGGAAGGTAACAACATTCCGTGACATCATGCTGGCCATGGAAGTGTCTTTGCATGGTGCTGACTCAATGGCCTTGAAACGGAAATGAGCATCCGTAGTTGTCAATGACTAGTGGAGTAAAAATCTGAAGAGACCCCCTTTTTAAATGTTGATTTTATTGATTCTCATTTAGATGAAAAAATAATTTATCTTCAAGGTTCTAGGATGAATAAGAGTGACACTTTTATCTTAAAAATCTTTCTAAAAAAGTTAAGCATGATCTTTTGTATGTCTGCTTTATTGCCGGTCTTTTCTTAAAATTATACAATAAGGAGGACCCAAATGGTTGTCTTTTTTCAAGCAGCTTCTGCAAGATCAACAAGCACTTAACATCTACAAGTCAGATCAGATCAGACCTTGGGAGAAAGGGGATACAGCATAATATCACTCAACTGGGAAAAATACAGAAATGACTCACACAAAAGAATCAAACTATTTGATTAGGAAAGACCAAAACAGAGGCAACAATCCCCCCAAGTCTTAGTTTCTAGCTAAGGCAGTGTTAGGAAAAGTTTTTGCCTGATCTAATAGGATGAACCTGAGTTTTATCAGAATCCATTTACATAGTCCATCCATTACCGATTCTAATGAGTGCAAAAGGTAAAGGTTCCCCCGCACATGTGTGCTAGTCATTTCCGACTCTAGTGGCCGGTGCTCATCTCCGTTTCAAAGCCGAAGAGCCAGCGCTTGTCCGAGGACGTCTCCGTGGTCATGTGGCCAGCATGACTAAATGCCAAAGGCTGTTACCTTCCCACCATAATGGTCCCTATTTTTCTACTTGCATTTTTATGTGCTTTCGAACTGCTAGGTTGACAGAAGCTGGGACAAGTAACAGGCACTCACTCTGTTACGCAGCACTCGGGATTTGACCCGCCAAACTGCCAACCATCTGGTCGACAAGCTCAGCGTCCTAACCCACTGAGCCATTGCGTCCCTTAATGAGTGCAAACCTCTTCACAATATAATGGCCTGTATCTATTTTTCTAGAACCCATGTTATTTTAAATAACATTAAAGCAGCTTAATATGTTACTGTTTCCAATACTGGGAGTCTTCCTACTCTTGAGAGTCAGAGGATGTTCAACACATAGGAAATGTATGCAGGAGGGCAGGAAGGTGGATCTTGTTTAAGAAAACCAGGCTGGTATAGCAATCCTTATCATTTGCTTTTACGCTAAAGGTACTGTACATATAAAATTAGTTTTAATTACTTGGATTCAATACTGGTTCTTGTGTAATATATATAATTGTAAGTTAGCTTGGAAGAAAGGATTTGCTTTACAAGCAAAATTACATGTTTCTAAAATACTAGATTTTGTTTGGTGAAAGAAATGGAAAATTTGAATTAACAGTTGTTGACGGTACTATTCAGCGTTGACGGTACTATTCAGCATGTCCAGGTACCTGACTGAAATAGTGTCAGAGCAAATATTCTGCTACTATGATAAATCCAGAAACGTAGTTTGATACTTGAATTCATTTGGACAACAAAATTGATACTCTTTAGAGTCAATTTCTTTACCATACCCAGGATTGATTGTTTAAACATATGTGTGTGGGGGGGGGGTTAGACCATATTGAAGATGTATAACAGATTTTGCTTGCATTTTGAGGTGCTGAATCACAACTTAGTTAGGTGGTGGTAAAAGAATTATTTTACTGTGCATCCATTTCTTAAGTATTAGTATGCTACGTGAATTGACCTTATTCATAAAGCTGAAAATGTCTGAAAGACCTTCTAATCCAGTCTAGCTACCTACATTAGGCAGCTTATTTACTTATCTGTCAGGGATCAACTCATGACATTCCTAGCACAATAAGGTTTAAGAAAAAAAAGTTGTAAAATTGAATGATGTAGAATAGTTTTTCTTGCGCTTTGGTTACCCAAAATATCTATTATTTCAATCTACTAGTCAAATGAAACTCTTAAAGTTTATAAACTTGATTTGACATTAAATCTTATGTACAGAAGCTACAGTATGATATGACATGCCAACTCAACAGATGCTTCTTGTGAACTGTGTTTAGTTTCCATTAGATTCAGGGTGTAATTGAGAAGTTTCTAACTTCACTATTCATTCATTATGCCTTTTGCAAATGCAAAAAACAATTTGTCTCAGAGATAATTGTGATTTCTCTGCAGTTCATTTGCTGATTACTGTGCTACAGATATGCAAAAGAACAAATATGTTTTAGACTGGACTTTGATTTTGTGCTGTTTCTAAAACTGCATTGTCTATGTTTTCTCCTCTGTCTTGAGCAATAGCAAATAGGCATTTACAATCCCTGAGGCCTAGCAATAAGCTCAGAAATTAAAAGGCTCTAAAGATACCTCCATACAGATTTGAATTAAGTGCAGGTTGAATAGCATAACAATTAAATAAATATGATTTGAAATTTGTACTCAAAGCTATTCAACAATACAAGTCTCTTATTAGATTTGAGTTGAGTTGTGAAATAGAGTGGTACAAGTTATATTCCTGGGCATTTTTTTAATTCATTATTTAGATCAGGAGATAATGCTTATCAAATTTGAAATGACACAAAATTGTGTGAGATAGTTAATACTCTAAAAGATAGTAATGACATTCAAAATTATCTTGATTTGTTAGCAAAATGGGCTTCAATGGAAATCAATAAATGTATATAATGTTCATCTAGAAATGGCAATCAATTACACACATGTAAACTGAATGAATATTGGCTTGGTAATAATACTTGCAAAAAAACCTTGAGGAACAGTAGTTCATTAAAACCAAATTTGAGTTGGCCATATGGTAGGGATGCAAATAAAAAAGTAAATGCTTTCTTAAGATGTATCAACAAAAATATCATTTTTAAATTGTAAGTAATTGTTCCCACCTTAAACTATTTCTCTAAGTTGCATATTTTAGGGGGGATTCTGAAATGGGCTCTTAGATAGGCAACAGGATTCTCCTGTTATTAGAAACTAAGTTAAAAGAAGAAGAATTGAAGGGAGATGTTTAGCCTTGAAGAGAACAAGAGTTCAATAACACTTTTGAAGTACTGAGAGGACATCACATGAAAGATCAGTGTGTCCTCTGTATTCTATAGTACAGGATGTAAGAATAATGAATTTTTTAAAATGAATGTTTAGAAAAACATCAAAAAAACAAGAATTGCTAACAGTGGAGCCAATTATCCAAGAAAGGTGATAGACTCCCTTTCGCTTAGTAGTAGTAGTTCAAGCAAAAGCTGGACAGCCATTTATCTCACATGACTTAATATGAATTTCTGTGCAGCGCAGGAATTCAATTCAGTAGCCTGAGTGGTTTTCCCCAACTATTAGCAATTGTTTAAATTGAATCCTCTGTATTAGTTGTTCATCAAGACACTGCAGTTTTGTACTATCTGATTTGACACATAAAAATAAAAAATAAAACAACAAGGCAATTGAAAGCAATTAAACTCTGTATCAAAACCCAGAGTCTGTAAGACAAGGATTCAGATCTTTCTTAGGAACAATATTCAATGGAAAAAGAGGAAGAAGTTTTTTTTATTTGGGAAGGAAAGAAAATGGGATGAGTAATAAGAAAAATCAAAAGTTTATTCAAATGGTTTGTATTGGATTGTTTTAATTTACTTTTAAATTGGTCTTGGATCCTAATACAGATTATGTATAATAAAGTATGTACTAGGTGAAAAGAAGAAACTTTTTTGTGAAAGATACTTTTTTGTCCTTGAGACCCAAAGCATTTCATATCAAATCAGTTTATTACAGTCACATGGCCAGAAACAGTAAAATATCTAATTGTAGGCTACTTAGATACATATATAAAAATGCACTGTATGTACTAATGATGAGTAAGAACACATATAATAAAATTAATTTTAAAAGGATTATTAAAAAGATCTAAAAATATTTATCTTATTTATGTTTCCAACTAATCCCCAGTGCTGCTGAGCAGAATCTAGCCACCTGCACCAAAACCACAGCCTGTTCGTCCCTAAGCAGCCACTGGAGATAATTAATGTCAGAACAGCCAGGATACCTATTGAATATTGGGAGGATAAGGTTTTTTCTGGGGAAGAAATGGAGGTAGTGACAGATTTTCTTTTCCTGGGCTCCAAGATCACTGCAGATGGGGACTGTAGCCAAGAAATTAAAAGACGCTTGCTCCTGGGGAGGAAAGCCATGGCAAATCTAGACAGCACACTAAAAAGCAGAGATATCACCCTGTCAACAAAAGTGCGTATAGTCAAGGCTATGGTCTTCCCAGTTGCAATGTATGGCAGTGAAAGTTGGACCATAAAAAAGGCTGAGCGCCAAAGAATTGAGGCCTTTGAACTGTGGTGCTGGAGAAGACTCCTGCGAGTCCCTTGGACTGCAAGGCGATCAAACCGGTCGGTCCTAGAGGAGATCAACCCTGACTGCTCTTTGGAAGGCCAGATCCTGAAGCTAAAACTCAAATACTTTGGCCACCTAATGAGAAGGAAGAACTCACTGGAGAAGAGCCTAATGCTGGGAAAGGTTGAGGGCAAGAGAAGAAGGGGACGACAGAGAATGAGGTGGCTAGATGGAGTCACTGAAGCAGTAGGCATGAGCTTAAATGGACTCCAGAAGATGGTAGAGGACAGGAAGGCCTGGAGGAACATCCATAGGGTCGCGATGGGTCGGACACGACTTCGCAGCTAACAACAAAATGTTTTTTCCTGTACAATTTCAGCTAATTTCATGAATATATGGCTAACTATTAATAATACCCAATCCAATAAACTCTGGGCAGCTCACAAATAAAGAACAACATAGTTAGGATCTATTTTATTGATTTGCTCTAGATATCTGATGGAGTTCCAGAAGGAGCTTGGGGTTGATTCATGGATATTTATACACAGTTCAACTGAGGCTTTAGTCACCACTTGGATTGAGAGTCTCACAACAGCCTTGTATCAAATTGTGGTTTTGCAGGCTCTCTTTGCATGTAAATCCTAGAAAACTCTTTGGTTTTCTGATGTGCTTTGGGAGTTGAAGCAGTGTAAGTGACTCCTAGTGTTTTGCTGGAGGAAAACAGAGTTAATTTAACTGCGTACAGGAGAAAGTCTTTCTTAGGCATTGCTTTGTGGCAATAAGGATAGCAAAACATTGTTATTTCTTTGCCATTATTATTTATTTTATTTATTTATTTATTTATTAATGGGATTTATATCCCGCCCTATCTCCCGAGGGACTCAGGGCGGCTAACAACAACAAAACTTAAAGGTCTCTGTACAGTAAATTAAAAATAAAAATTTGAAATAAATTAAAGAATAGAGTTAGAATTGTAAATATAATTAAAATCCCTGTCAGTCTAGGTCAGCCAGGTGGAAAAGGAGTGTTTTGAGGCCACGGCGAAAGGACTGGAGATCTTGGGCCATCCCCAGGCATTATGTCCCTAGAGAGCCAGCCAGTGGTCTGGTGAACATGACCCAATTTCTCTGAGGTAAGGAAAGTCTGGGAGAACATTTATAGAGCTGGTGTAAGGATTATTTTCAACATCATTCAGATAAAATCACTTGTATTTGGATTTAGGGTTGAACTATAGCTAGCTGTACTGTTTTGGTAGTTCTCCTTTACCCAGGGTTGGATCCAGTTGATGTTGGTAGGGTGGAAGAGATTGAACCTGAGGCCTCTGCTTTGTGGGCTTTCCCAGGACTCTGCTCTCTTCCTACTTCTGCTCTATATCTACATGAAACCATTGAGGAGGTCATCCTTGTGATTGTAATGATATGTGCAACTGAGGAGGAAGAGTTGCAGCCTGGATTACAGTTTGATAAAAATCTGATTCTGAAGGAATAGTTGGGGAAGAGAAACATCTTAGAAGGGATCCTCCTTAGTTTTGGGGAGAGTAAAAGTAATGGAAGGGAGAGGTTTTTTTAGACTTGCAAGGTTCTGTTAGTGTAATCTTATAGTAAAGGTATTTATTCATTTGCCTTCCATCATAACTCGTAACATTCCAACATACACACCATAACTCAAGGCAGCAAACATATACAACACGCCTTCTTCCTCTTTTTCTCCCCACAACAACAACCCTGTGATGTGTTTGTCTGATAGTGACTAGCTTTCATGGCTAAGGTACTGAAATAAACGAGAGAATTATCCTGGAAATTCATGCTAAAGAATTTCAATTAAGATTCAGAGCAATTCCTGAACAAACTGAAGAGGATATCAGAGCAAGGATGATTAAAGCTTTGGCTGTGTTAATTGATTGTGATGAAAAAAGTCTCAACCTGGACATAGACAAGGTGTATTGACTGAACTCAAGATTTGCTGCTATGAGAAAATTTCCAATTGGTTTGGTACACTTTGTAAGAAAAAACAATAAGAGACTGTGTTCTGAACTGTCATTTTAAATCAAAATTACGAATGGAGAATGTAGACATAATTATTTTGAAGGAAATTCCTCTGAGAATTTTGCAAAAAGGGAAATCCTACTCATTCCTTATAGATATTCTGAAGATGAGAAGAAACCCTTTTTGTTGGAATAAGTTTGAGGGGGTGACACTTACAAACCACGAACAAAGATTTTGACTGAACTCTATAGATAAAGCCAAGGAGCTTTTGAGCAGACATAAATTAATTTCAAAGACAGGTAATGAGATGGAGATGGATAAGTCTTCGGAAGCAGACCAGCTTCAAAAAATTGGTATTGAAGAAGAGATGACTGAGGTGTCTATACATGAATCTGATGTTTCATTTAAAGATGGAAAGTAAACTCATTACATGGAATATCAATGGGACTAATGCCCCATCTAAGCATAAAAAAGTATTTCATTATTTCAGAAAACTTAATACTGATATAGTCTGTCTTCAAAAGCACATATTAAAAAACAAGATGAGAAATATCTAATAAATAAAAGACTAGGAGGAATTTGTACCTGCTGGATCAAAAAAGATAAATGGAGTGGTTTTATATATTAAAACCCAATTTAAACCTAGCCACCTTTTATCAGATGAATATGGTAGATTCATAATACTGGAAATTGAATTTAATGGAATAAAATTGATTGGTCTATATGTGCCAAATGAGGGGAAAAACATTTTTTTTAGTATCTTATGGACCACCTCTTGCCTTTTTCATAGGAAAATTGGCTTATGCCGGGTGATTGGAATGGAGTGACTTTGCCACTTTGGGATAGAACATCTACTAAGGGGATCAACTATCCCAGGGCAAACTACTAAAGTCATTTTTTGAAATGATGGACAATTTACACTAATAGACACATGGAGGCATAGAAATCGCTTTGCAAGAAAATGTACCTTTTTTCAGAAAGACACAAATCTTTCTCAAGGATCGACATGATATGAACCTCTAAAAATTTAGCAAATAGAACCATAACCCAGTTCTTAGAAGTTCTTGGTTCTTAGAAAAAAAGTTTGAGTTATAGATGGAGATTACATGAATCTATTTTACAAAAGGAGACAACTGTAAAGAACTGTAAAAAGAAATTACATGAATATTTTGATAATAATTTAGGTAAAGGGACAGATCTAATAATTGTTTGGGAGGCTAGTAAGGCTTTATGAGGGGTTATTTTATGCAATACAATTTGTTAGAGAAGAAAAAATCTTTGGAAAAGACCCAAAAGATACTCGATGCAAGCAGACAGAAAGAAATTCATGTGCAAAAGTCACCCCACGGAACCTAAAATTCTGCACCAAGTTAACTTACTGTGACAAAAACTGTCTATGGTAACAGCCCAAGAAATAGAAATAAAATTGAGTTATGTGAAGACATTTTGAGTTTGCAAATAAACCAGGGAGATGGTTGGCATATAGATATAGAGGGAAAAGAGAGGGAAAAGAGAACGATTGAAAAAAAATTGTGAAGGTAATAAAGTAATAACTGATAATCAACAGATTAAAAAATCTTTTCACAATTTTTATTCTAATTTGTATAGGATGCAGTAGTTAGATATGTCAAAAATAGATGAATATTTGCTTAGACAAAATTTGCCGAAACTTTCACAAACTCAGAGACAATTTATGAATGACTCAATAACTACCTTTGAAATATCAGAAGCTATAAGGAAAATGAAATCAGGCAAAGCTCTGGCCCAGACAGACTTATAAGTCAATATTATAAATGTTTTGAAGATGAACTTCTTCAGCCATTAAAGGATATAATGAATGTTATATTACAGGGGAGAGAAATAACCCCAACATGGACAGAAGCTAATATTGTGCTACTTCTGAAGGAGGGTCAGGATGCCACAATGATAAAGAACTACAGACCAATGTCATTACTAAATAAGAATTATAAACTATTTGCTGCAATTTTGGCAGAAAGACTAAAAAAGGTTTTACAGGTATATGTCTGTGACGACCAAGCTGGCTTTCTGCCAAAAAGGCAGCTAAGGAATAACATGAGAATGGTTTTGAATATTATTAAATACCTACAATATCACAATGAACAACAGGCAGTATTAATATTCTTAGATGCTGAGAAGGCCTTTGACAACTTAAACTGGGTCTTTATGTTTAAAGTTCTGCAAGAAATGGACTTTGGGGGGAATTTTATTGAAGCGGTCAAAGCTGTTTATACATTACAACAAGCAAAAATTGTTATGAATGGTGATCTAACTAACTCATGTGAAATTCCAAAGGGTATAAGACAAGGATGTCTGCTATCTCCACTGTTTATCTTGGTGCTGGAAGTCCTGAATAGAGATATCAGGCAAGACAAGAAAATAAAAGGTATAAATGTTAAGAAGGAAGTTTATAAATTGAGGGCCTTTGCTGATGATTTGGTGATATTTCTCAAGACCCAAAAAGTAATATAGAAGACTTGATGAGGAAACTAAATGATTTTGGGTCCTTGGCCAGTTTTAGAATTAGCAAGCAGAAAACATGAATAAGAATATGACCTCACATGATGGTGATATATTGATTAAAATGTCTGGTTTTAGGGTTGAGAAAAAGGTGAAATATTTGGGGATTATGCTAATAAATTCAAACACAAAGTTTTTCAAAAAATAACTACGTGCCTCTCTGGAATGGTATCAAAAAGATTTATTAAGATGGGACAAACTGCATTTATCATTACTGGGTGCAGTTTCTGTGATTAAGATGAATGTTTTACCAAAGATGCTTTTCCTGTTTCAAACATTACCAATACTTGCAACTGATACTCCATTTAAACAATGGCTGAGTGATATCTCTAAGTTTATATGGCAGGGGAAAAAACCAATAAATTATTGCAAGATGCTAAGGAAAGAGGTGGTTTGGGTTTACCTGATTTAAAATCGTACATTGACGCTTGTTGTTTCATTTAGCTAAAAGAATGGGTGAACCTTCAGAATAAGAGGTTACTGGACCTAGAAGGCCATGAATTAAGGTTTGATTGGCATGGTTATCTATGGTATGACAAAATTAAAGTAAATGTTGATTTTAATAATAATTTTACTAGGCATGCCATTTTGAGAGTTTGGAATAAATATAAATTAAAGTTCTCTACGAAGGTGCTACTTTGGGTTACCCCACAAGAACCTTTTTTTTAAAAAAGATGGTGATGAGGCTGAACTGGTGGACCTATGATAAAATAATATCTTTTAATTTGGGTGAGCCTACCCTCAAATCCAAGGAAGAACTAGAATCAGAAGGTCATGTTTGCCATTGGTTTACATATATACAATTGAAAGAAAGATGTCAGCTAGATAAAAAGAATCATGGGTTTAGTTTTGTTAAAAATGAATTGGAAATCCTACTGTGCAGTAGTGATGAACATATTATTGCTAAAGTTTATAAAACGATATTGAATTTAAATCTGGAAAGTGAACAAGTAAAACATTGTATGATTCAATGGGCAAGGTATTTTGGGTATATAATGCTTGAACAATGGGAGAATATGTGGAATAAAGGATTTACATTAAACTATAATTTAAAAGAAAAAATTTATAAGATGATGTACCATTGGTATTTAACACCAGATAAGTTATCAAAAATGTATAAAAGCATTTCAAATGAATGTTGGAAATGTAAATGTAAAGAGGGGACTTTTTACCATTTATGATGGACGTGTGACAAAGCAAGAAAATATTGGAGCAGGAATCATATGCTAATACAGAAAATTCTTAAAATAAATATAGAAAGAAAACCAGGGACTTTTCTTTTGGGGCTAATGGACAAAGACCTGGGAAAAAAATATGGAACTTGACAGCAGCAAGAGTACTCTATGCTCAGAAATGGAAGACTACATCAATTCCACAATGGAGGGATGGTTGCAAAAACTGATGGAGCTAGCAGAGATGGCTAAATTGACTGTACTGATTTAAAAAAAGAACACGAATACTTTTATTGCTATGTGGAAACCACTTCTGGACTTTGTGCTTGAGGTGGAAAAAATGAAACTTTGATTTGGGGCTCTACCGATTAGATAGATTTGATGTTATCAAAATGGCTAGTTTATGTTATTTTGTAAAAGTAAAAAGCTGAGGTTTGATGTTGATATTCTATTTTACTGCACCAAAGGAAGTCGGAAGTCAATGCCTTTTTTTTCTTTTTTTCTTCCTTTCCTCACTTTGGTATTCCGTTTTCCCTTTCCTATCTTTTCTGCTATTTACTTTTGTAAGCCATTTGCTACATTTTATGTTTAGAATTAGACAGTACTTTCTAAATACAAGAAAAATAATGGTACAAAATGTATTTGTATCATTCATATTTGAAGTATTCCATTAGATCTGTACATGTAATTCTTGAAATTAACTAGAAACTGCTATAATTATTCTCCATATGTGGATTGTTATCAAAATCGTTTTGCAGTGACATTTAAACATTACTAAATGAGATGCAATTCATCTTAATTTGGTTAATTTTGCTTACTGTTACTATACATATACTAGTTTTCCAGCTTTTTCTTTTGAACTGCTTATTTAATATCCCTCAGTACCAAGTGCAGTAAAACTTAAAAAAGCTTATTTTTATATCAACTTTATTATTACTCCAATTCATTTAAGACCTAAATGATTGTTATAAGGGTTTTTTAATTAAAAACATAGATGTGTCCATCCAAATTGTATCACAGTAGCTACTATTAATTTTGGAATTTCTAATATATGGAAGAGTGCAGCATCACAAGTTTAATGTATAAAATGTATACTGTATAGCAAAAACAAAACAAAACATTTTTAGAAGTGTCCCTTTTTTCTGTGTGAAGTGTCAGAACAGGCTAGTTTGTAGACTGGTATTCCACAGTGAATATTAATGTATTCATCTGGTACATAATAGTCAAATGGCCATATAAACTATAGCAACTGTACAACATTTAAACATTGTTATAGTTGAATTTCTCTGATGGTTTCCTTTGCATGTTTTCCTGAGAAGTCCTGTCGTAATGAATTGCATAAATATTTGCACTGAAAACTGGACATTATTGCATTTCTTGACTTGCTCTTTAAATAAGGAAATATGCTGAAGCATATCTTCAAGAAGACTTGGGTCCAAAAGAGTCAGAGAAATCTTCCAAATGTATATTTTGCAAAGTATTAGACAAAGTAATAGTGAAAGAGAGTAAACAAATAGTTATGAAAATAGTTCTACAAATAGTATAGCAATATTATATTTTAAGGTAAGATGGGTAAAGACAGGAATTTTAATTAATATGTTGAAATATAGGTCCCTATTTAAACAACAAGAAGTCTAATATTCATTGATACATGCAGGCTGAAACATATATCAAGATAAATCACCAAAAGTTCATTCTTATTCCTATAATGTTGTGTTCTGATAAGCAGACCCATAAACAAACAGTAAGAAATCTAATATTGTAAGTTTTACAAGGTAGGCCAGGCAGGAAACATGACCAGAAGATTCTCAATCATCCAGGTAAAATTATCTGAAAGCTGAGTTATGGCAACTGGACTTATTTTCTTGTTGGTTTAAGACATTTCACTGCTTATCCAAGCAGCTTCAGTTGCCGTGACTTAAGTTTCAAACGATTGCCTGATCTACTTTGGAAGTGCAGTTTTAAAGCAACTGGCATTGTATCAGGATGCTGTTTTGAGCAATATTGTAAGGAGTTTTGAGAATAAAACATCTTTTCCGTTGTCTCAGAAACAACTGTGATACTATGCAATCCTTCTGAATCAAAATAAACATTCTTCAGTTTTAATGAATCTAAAAATAATATTTTACCTTCAACTAGAAGGAATGGGTACTATCATGCTAGATCAGTGACACTGAATCTTTTGGGCGTGGAATCTTTTAGTTATAAAATGCCTAACTTGAGTCTCGTGACATGTCACACCCACCCACTCCCAAACAAAAGAGAACCAATTCTTTATGTCCCTCTCCATCTATGCCACTCTGAACAATGGCACTTGGTGGCAGTGCCAAGACTGGCCCAAATTTGAGGCATGGGCTTCAACTTCATCCCTAGCATTACCACTGTCACTCAAAAAGGCTGCTTTACTCCATTCCCCAAGGTGCATGAGCCTTTGGGAATGGCATGATTTACCCTGTGGCCCAGTGCTCCCCAAGATCTGCCATGTGCTACTTACCTTCAGGCAGTATTCTCTTTCAGTTAACAGGCCCCTGCTACCTACCCAAGGCAGTTTTGGGTTGCATGAGGCCTTCTTTCTTCACAACTATTTAATAATAAATAGTTAAGCATGCTGGGGTCCTTTTGAAGGGAATGGAGAGAAACTAACTTTAGGCAGGTTGCCTGATGCAACTTGGATCTCCCCACCAGTCCCTTTTATTAGAAACAATTTTATTTTACTTGGACTCTTTTGGACAGTTTTGTAATTTGTTAAATGTTGCTGATTGGATTATGGGTATTCATTCATGTATTTTAATCCTCAAAAATTAGAGAAATCTTTCTGGATTCCCCCCCCCCTAATTTTGTACTGTATCATTATGCTTTCCCTTCTAGTGGAGGCGATAGTGGAGTTTGACTACAAAGCTCAACATGATGATGAGCTGACAATCACTGTAGGTGACATCATCACCAACATCAGAAAAGAAGATGGAGGTTGGTGGGAAGGACAGCTCAAAGGCAGAAGAGGTTTGTTCCCTGACAACTTTGTAAGAGTGAGTACAAAGTGAAAACTGTTAATTGTTTTATGTCATCAGCTTACATTATCTTGTTGAGATGCAGGTTTGCAATATTGAGAGCCAAACTGAAAACTGAATTGTTTGAAAAGCTTTATGAAAAAAAATTAAATACCTGTTGTTTTGGTTATAATTGCTACTGGTGTATTGTTTTTGTGATATTTTCATAATCACCTTTTATTTTTATTTATTTAATGTTTCATTTGATGTAAAACATTGAGAAACAGGTTCAGTTGTGGCAGTATACAAAAAAGTAAACAATGACTTTTTATCAAATTGAAGGTAAAGATTTGAGCATAAAAAGATCTAAAAAAGAATAGAATACATTTGCATATGTGTAGATTTGTTTAATTATTTTATAAAAATCACAATTATATAGCACATAGTTTATTTTTAAGATATGTATTTAAAATATTGCATTTAAGACATAATAGAGATTTGTGAAGGCAGAGGGTGCTAAGAATCATCAGGGTAAATCAGGCTGCCTTTGGACTTTGGACATAGGAATGGTCAACATTCAAACAATGAAAACAGATGCTCGCCTAGAAGAATTGCGGATTGAATTCAACAATATCCTTTGGGATATCTTTGGATTATGTGAAACACGACAAAAAAGTGAAAAATTAGTTGAACTTGATAGGACTGGGCATTTACTCTACACTAGAGATAGCGAAGATGGATGATGTGGCGAAGTCGGTTTTTTCATCCACCAAAAGCTGAGTCTGTTGTAAAATTTGAAAATATATCAATGCATCATTCAATTGAACAAACAATACAAGCTTCAAATCTTCTAAGCTTACATGTCAACAATACGCTATGGTAATGATGACGTTGAAGTGTTTTACGACAATGTGGCCCGCCTTCAAGACAAAGAAAAATGCCAATACAAAATACTAATTGGTGACTTTAATGCAAGGAAGAACAATACCTGGAGAAAAAGCAACTGGCCCATATGGAAGTGGTGAAGGAGATAATGAAGGCGACAGACCAATAGACTTTGCTGAAGGACAGGAACTGTATATCATGAACTCATTTTACAAGAAAAAAGCTAGCAGAAAATGGACATGGAAGACTCCATCTGTGTACACAAGTGAAATTGACTACATCGTCTCAACTGATAAAACCATATCCTGCAATTGTACTGTCATCAATCATTTTAATGTTGGAAGTGGCCATAGAATGGTACGAGCTAAAGTGAAGATAGACTGTTGAAAAGTGCATATGAAAATGATAAAGACATCACAAAAAACAAAAAAAAAGATAAACTGTTAGAGAAGAACAGTGATTTTGAGATTAATCTAAATCGCGTTGCTCTATTGCAAGATTTGGAAGAGATGAATATTACAGACCAAAATGAACAAATAGTCAAAAACATCCTTGAATCTGCTACATCTATAGCACTGCTAGAAAAACACCTTGTAGTCTCTGATGAAACTATTGATTTAATGCAAATACGATGGACAATGAAGAATGCCAGAAGTTTCACTAATAAATTGGAGTATGTTGAACTTTGCAAGACCTTAGGAAAAAGTATCCAAGATGAAATGCATCAGTTTAATGTGAAGCTTGTGGAAAATGCAATTGAAGAAAACAAAGGGATTAATAGAGCAAAATGCAAGCTTATAAATACAAGAAACAAGGCTTTTGCATTAAAACGTGAAGATGGCTCTTGTGTGTAGAACAAGACAGGAAATGCTAGAAATAATTGGAAAATTCTATTTACAACTATGCAACAATCAAGATCACTCTAAAGTAACAACACCCACAAAAGAAGAAACTATACTCGAGATGCCTCAGAGAACAAAAAATACCTGATGCATAGAAAAATTCTGAAGTTATTCTTATACACAAGAAAGGGCCCCAAGATGATTTAAAGAACTATTGCCCAATAAGTCTTTTTTCAGTCATCTTCTTTCAGTCAAGATTTTCACCAAGATAATAGCAAAAAGAGTATTGAGAAGATTAAATGATGCACAGCCAAAGGAGCAGACAGGGTTCAGAAATAGCTACAGCACAATGGATCACATCCAGGATGTTCAGCAAGTCATTGAAAGGCACAACAAGTACACCATATCTCTGTGCATGGCTTTCATTGACCAAGAAAAGGTGTTTGATTCAGTATTCCACAATCAATAATTAATGCATTGCTCAACCAAGGCATAGACACTGTTTACATAAACTTACTACAATCAGCATATATAAAAAAACAATGGTGATAATTTGCCTTAATGATCTTAAAGTGAAAATCAACATAGAACGAAGTGTACGACAAAATACAATATCACCTATCCTTTTCTCAGCCTGCCTTGAAGAAGTATTTCGCAAACCAGATGGGCAAAAGATGGAATAAAAATCAATGGGACCTATTTGTGAACATAAATTTATTTACAAAATTGTGGTAAATTTCCAGTTACTGTAAATAACATGTTGTAAAGTAAAGCTAACAAGTAGTAATTTCTGTGCTTTGTTCATGTTCTTAACTTTTTTCTTAATAGAGGAAAGACTAGAATGTATCTGTCAGGCTTTATTTTTCTTAAAATTGTGAGAAGTCAAAAGAGGAAAATTACTTTGTGAAAGTTAATTTGATAAAATAATTTCCTTTTAGTGAGTTCATGCTCAGCAAAGCAAGTGATTTAGTATAAAAGGTAAAGATATCAGTCTTCTGACAAATGTTATGCTATGGTGTCATAAGGCCGAAGAACATATTGTCAAACCTTCAAACGATTCTGTCTGCAGCCATCTTTACTTTGTTTTCAGTTGCCACAGCTATGGAAGGGGAGAGATGTGTTCTTTTAGTTTAGCCATAACAAATACTTTCTTGTCGGAACCAAGGTCAAGCTGCCTAAATTTTGGTGGGCTTGAGATATCGTTAGAAAGCCTGCCAAAGTAGTTAATTGGGGATTGTGATTTATGACAACTCTAGGGGTAGGGAATTCAACTTTTACTTTGTAACTTTTGGGGGGTGGGAACTTTCAGTCTTGGGTTCACCTTTGTTCGTGCCGACACTATATAGCCATTAAAAGTATTCTTTGAGGAAAGCAATTGCCTCAGAGTTCTTATTTCTGTTGGTCTCATCTATCGGAACCATGACACATATTTTGAGATAGTTCCATTGCTAATCTATGCTTGCTTCCTTTAAATTAGTGTATATGTTAATAGGTAGTACAACACTATGTACACAAATAGAGTAGAAGATGATAGTGGCAAAATTCTGCTGACTTTAATTTGTTAAGTGCAACAATACAACTATTGAACTTGTGGATTGTAATGTTTGAAAGAATTTACATTGATTGTCCCCTTTTCTTCTCTTCATCTGGATATTCTTTGTGCTTCAGATGGTTTGAAGTATAAACTATCCTGGTGCATTTTTGACCAACTGTATGTTGTGTAAGTTGTAGGTTCTCTGATGATTTTGATGATTGGTACATAATAACTTTTTTGGTGGAGTATGTTATAAGTTATTTTGTGAAAACTTAGGACCATTTTAACATACAAAATATATGAAAGAAGATAAATAATAAAACTAAGTAATATCCTTTGACTAAAAATGCATAATAACTAAAGACATTTGTCTTGTTTTTTAAAGAAATTGAAGAGTTTCTCAGATTCAGGTCTTCTTTTGGCCTAAAGAGCCCAATATAATTTCTTTCACATACAGACTTTCTGTTTGAATAAAAGATAAGTATGGCAAAATGACTAGACATACAGTATATATGAAATAAACAGAACATTAAACAATTGTATGTAATTTGGATTTCATAGTTACTGCCTTATTTAACTATAAAGTTTTTAAGAGTACATTAACCAACACCTAGTATTACTGCTTACTAAATTTAAGCTTCAGAATGGTAGTTACATAGTATATAGGATATTCTTCCCGAAGCTGATAGTCTCCAGATGGGTTGAACATTGGATGGAAATTCTCAGGTTACAGTATTATACCAACTCATCTGGTGGTCCTCATAATGATGAATGCTGTCATAGGGCACAGTATTTATAGATGTCTCTACACAAATATACTTACTATTGATAGCTGATGGCTTTGCTTGGCATGTAAAGATTGAGACTGCATTAAGCCGTAGGAAACTTAGAAATAAAATGCCAGTATCTAGATTTTCTCACAGTTCAGGATGAAGAAAGAAAGAAACTGTTAGAAACAAAATCGCAGAACAGTAGGCAGATCTGGGGAGTGGAGTTAAAGCATCATCAGTTTAGAATCCTTGCATTGCCACAAGAAATCCAAATCCAGCCCCCTTTAATTTCATTGAGTTTCAGCGCACAGCGCAGAGAGAAAGCAAGACACCAGATGCCTTTTGGGTTTGCCTCCTGGAGGTGGGGGTTGCTTTTGCCCACTTAGATGTGAACAACCCTAAAGACCAGCGGATCCTGGCCTTGGCATTTGTTCATCAGTCGGCCATCGACATCCGGAACCACTTCCACCGAATTGTATCTAACTGGTCCAGTTTAGAGATATCAGAACTATGAAGAATAGCAAATTTTGTATTTGATCAAAGGGAAAGACTGAGAGAAGAAGAGAAATAGAGAAGGGAAGATTTAAAAATGTTTGCAGAAATACAAAACGACGGGATGTGTCCAAACCCTCCTCTGGCAGATAACCATCCCAGATGCCCTTCGTGTGAAGAAACAGGGGAATAAAGAATAAGATGCCCCCACTGCTTCAAGTATGGGAGGAGGGGATATCTAAGGAAGGACTGCAGGGAAAGTTTTTCAGGACCTAATACAAGAGTCCCATTTTCTAAGAGACCCACCGCCTCCAATGGGAGAGAGAACCCCAGGCCTCCTCGCCACATACAGTTCGAGGATGGCTTCAGGACCTTATCACTCAGCCCTGAGCCAGCAGAATTCAGGGTCACCTTCACTGGTCTCACCATCTCCCTAAGGACTGGTCATGAAGGCAAGTCTCTCCTCTCCCTCATCATAGGAGAAAAAAGATACGAATGCCTGGTGGATACTGGAGCCACCTCATCACTAATCTCCGAGCTCCCATTTAGAGGATCAGTAGTGCCAGGAGCCAGGCACTATCATTGGAGTAGGGGGTCAAATAATCCCTGTAGAGTTCACCAATGATATAAGGATTGGGATAGGACCTTTCTCCCTGGACCATTCATTCACTATCTGCCCTCAGTTTCCCTTGTCATGGCTAGGCAAGGATCACTTATGCAAGCTTGGAGCCACAATAAAGTGGTCTCCTGATGGGCTCACTTTAGATATCTCAGCCAAACACATCCGTTGTACAACCATTCCACCCCACTCAGACCAATTACACCCTGACCTATAGGACCTTCCCCCTTCACTATGGGACTGGGACTCTACTGAGATGGGCTTCCTTAATGGAGCCACCCCAGTTAAAATACAAATCAAAGCAGGACCACCTGCATTCCTTGCGTTCCCCAATACAGAATAATGGCTGAGGCAATTGAACCAATTAGAAAACTAATCAAGACATACATGGGACAAGGAGTCCTCCCCTTGTAATACTCCAATCTTCCCAGTCCAAAAGCCCTGGACTGACTCAGAAGGCAACCCCATCTTCTGTTTTGTGCATGATCTGAGGCTCGTGAATGAATATGTGGTACCAAACCCAGCCACTATTATCACTGGAATACCAGCCTCAGCAATTATCTTCACAGTAATAGATCTTTTTGCAGCCTTTTTTAGCATTCCGGTAGACCCAGCTTCCCAGTATCTGTTTGACTTTACATGGGAAGACCAGCAATACACTTGGACTCCCCTTCCTCAGGGGTGTATGGAATCATTTATCCTGTTCTCTCAGATACTAAAGGCAGACCTGTCATCCATCCACCTGCATGTAAATCATCCCTAGTCCAGTATGCGGATGATCTATTATTAGCTTCAGAGATGGAGGATGACTGCAGGACCGATACTCATCATTTACTCAACTGCCTAGCAGAGAGGGGGCACAAGGCATCACCCTTAACTTCAGTATTTACAGAGGGGTGTGACCTACTTCGGTTATGCCATCCCCCTGGGACCCAAAAATTAACTCCAGAGCAGGTCAAGACTATATTGGGCATGAAGCCCTCTAGAACCAATGCCAGGTTAGAACCCTTCTGGGGGTCTTGGAATTCTGCAGACCCTGGATACCCTCATTTGGGCAGCTAGCTAGACCCTTTGTTCAGTTAACAACAAAGGAAATGACAGACTCTGTCCTATAGACTAAGTCACTGGCCCACGCATTTGAATAAGTAAAACAAACCTTAACCTCATCCCCAGTCTTGGGCTTGCCAGACTACCAGAAATCTGTCATACTTTTCATACATAAAAATCAGGGGGTGGGCTCTGCAGTATTAACACAGTTGGACCTACACTACGGCCAATAGCTTACTATTCTGTCCAACTGGATCCAGTGGCCCAGGAGCCATCCCTTGCCTGCAGGCAGTGGCCGCAACCATAGAAATAGTAAAACTATCAAAGGATCTCATCCTTGGCCACCCACTCATGCTAAGGGTCCCCCATGACTTCTTCACCATACTTCTTAAATCCCAAATCCAAGTCTTTACCCAGAACTGACTAGCACAATATGAGACTGAGCTTTTTACCATTGACCACATAACCTTTGAATGATGTTCGATACTGAATCCAGCCACCCTGCTGCCAGCGGAGTGTGTAGACAACATCCTACACAACTGCCTTCACTTTGTTCACGACATTGAGCTGCTATGACCTGATCTGACTGATGTGCCTCTACAAAACCAAGTCATGGAGCTCTTCACCAACAGATCATCCTATCTGCATGAAGGGACCCAAATCACTGGTGCTGCAGTCGTCTCCCTGCATGAGATCACCCATTGCCCCCTGCCACCTTCTGCGTCTCATCTGCCAACATTTACACTCAAAGGGACATTGTTGGGTCCAGGCTATGGTAGATGCTACCAGACAGGTCTGGTATGCACCTGGAGTTTATAGTGAGGCTGTGGAAGTAGCAAAAAGCTGTCATCATGAAAGGCAATTCAAGAGGAAGGGAGACCATGGGTACAACGTCCTTTCAAAAAACTACAGCTGGACTTTATATAGTTACCAAAGGCTAACAGTTTTCAATATGTATTAATATGTAGGGACCAGTTCACCTACTGGATAGAAGTTTTCCCTTGTCATGATGTCACCGCACTTGAAACAGCCTGGCATCTAATAAAAGATATAGTGCCAAGTTTTGGGGTGCCTAGTGTCTTAGACATGGACCAAGGGAAACACTTTGTGTCACAGGTGATTACCCATGTGTTGCAAGCTCTAGGGACAACCCAGAACCTTCATGTCCCTTACCACCAGGCTTTGTCTGAGGGTAGAACATCAGAATAGGAAGCTTAAGACTCTCCTAGGCAAACTTTGTCAGGAGACACACCTGCCATGGCCTCAACAGCTACCCGTAGCCCTATTCAATCTAAGAACCAAACCGACTTCCGGTGGCTGCGCGGCGACGGAGACAGCCTTCCCGGGCTGCCCGCGGCTCAGCTGAGTGATTTTCGCCCGAAACAGCGCCGATCAGCTGTTCGGGCGAATTTGAAGCCCCCTCCTCGGGAGAAGAGGAGGGGGTGAGGCCCCAGGTAGGGGTTGAGTTCTCCGGGGCCGCCTGAGCTTGCAGCTTGGGCGGCCGAAGGATCGAACTCCCCCGTAGCCTGGGTCGCTCCCAGCTGGCCAGCGCCTCTGCTCCTGACTTTATGGAGCAGAGCCAGGCGTCTGCGACCACCCCTGCCTGAAGGAAGGACTATGGAATAAAAAGAGCAGGCAGAGCGGTACAAGAGGAAAAGGTGAAGAGGATTATTTTATTCTACTCTCGAGCTTGATGGACTTTTTAAACTCTAAGTGAAAGTGCGTCACAATTGAAAGTAAAAGATGGCGGCTAAACCTCCCCCTAAAACTCTTCGGAGTGCTGGAACTTCCCCGGTGCAACAATCATCATTGCAGGCATTGCATCCTCCTGATGTAGTGACATCGAAGGACTTACAAGATGCTCTTGAAAAACATACCCAGGTAATCTTGGAATCAATTTTGGAATCAATGGGTGATAAATTTGCACAGATGGAGGAGAAATTGAAGAAGTTGGAGGAGAGAATGGAGGAGAGGATGGAACAGAAGTACAGGGTGATGAAGGTAGACATTTTGTCTTCAGTGTATAAAGTGGCTGAATGTGTGGAAGATTTGGATGAAAAAGTCAAAGATTCGACTCAAAAGAATGCCATATTAGAAGCAAAAGTATTGGAGAATGAAGATTTAAGAGACAAAATGGATAAAGAATTGAGTCTTGCTCAATATTTCCAGATGCAGTTTGCCATTAGAATCAGAGGTTTAAAGGAGAATATTAAGGAAGATCTAAAGCAGCTGGTTTCTGAGGCTCTCGAAGTGGTATTGAATCAGCCAGCATATGAAATAAAAGGAGGCATGGATAAAGTGTATCGTGTGAACTCATGGATTGCTAGACAGAGAAAGTTGCCTAGAGATGTGGTGGTTTATTTTACAAAAAGGGAAATTAGAGATGAAGTTATACAAGCTGCCTATGATACTAAAGTCGTGATTGCTGATCAAGAAGTTCTGGTTCTAAAAGAAATTCCTCCAAAGATTTTAAGGAGAAGGAAGGATTTTACATTTCTTGTGCAAGAGCTCAAGCAACGAGATATAAGGTTCAGATGGGAGATTCCAGCTGGGTTGATGGTGATGCATGAAGGTAAAAGGTACCGTTTGGTTACTGTGATGCAAGCGCGTGATTTTTACAATAATGTTTTAAAAGCAACCCCATTAACACTTCTGGAAGCTGCTAAGGGATCTGGAGAAGGAGAATATCAAGAGGCTGAAGATGGACAGACAGAGGAGAATGGTGCTGGAGGAGATCAAGTTATAACACTTTTGGATGATCCCAGAGAACAGAGGGTGACGCGTGCTGCTTTAAAACGATCAAAAAAGATAAAAGAACAAGATCAGCAGAAGTCTATGGAACTTTCACAACGTACTTACAGCCAAGTAGTGGGAGGTGGGAAAAGATTTGGGTGAGGAATGTAAAATTTATACAAGTTTGAAATCTAAGAGAGAATTTTTACAAAATGTTTTATAGATGGTATTTAGATTTTAAAAAGCTAAGCATGTATCTGAATTATTAGCCTAAATGTTGGAGGTGTGGTGATAAAGACGTAATATATTTTCATATTTTCATATATGGTAGACTTGTAAAAAGGTTAAGGCTTTTTGGATAAAAGTCTGATGGAATATACTAAGTTGATGTTGAATTTAATTACGGGGATAGTACTGGAAAGAGGAACTGCCGACTATAGAAGAGTGGATTTTAAAGGTTTCCGACCTGGTCGAAATGGTGAAGATTTCGGCCTATTTGAAAGATTACTCGCAGGAACGTTATATTATGGAAGGGAGAAAATGGCTTGGGTTTATTCAGAATAAGTATAGGGTTAAGAAGTTTTATATTTGAATAAGTCTTCTTTCTTTGTTTTTTTTTCTATATTAGTTTTTTTATATATATATTTATATATATTTAATATTACTAAGGTTTGTTTTATCCTATATAAGCTAGAGAGTGATAGATTTTAGAGTTTATGGTTGTTAGTATATGGTTGTTTATGATTGTTTTTTTATATATATACCTTGTATTTAGCTCTGGGAAGTCGGGGGGGGAGGGGGGGAGGGGGGAGAGGAAGGGGGGGAGGGAGAAGGGGGGGAGGGGGGATTTTTTAAGGGAAAAATTGTATGTTAAAACTTTTCAATAAAAAAAATATCTAAGAACCAAACCTAGATGAGACTTAGGCATTTCCTCTTTTGAATAACTCTTTGGCTGTCCCCCCCAGACACCTTGAAGGGTTTAGATCCCCACTCCCTTAGCCTAGAAAGGAGGAGAAGGTAGTCTTATCATGCTATCTTTCAGCCTCACACCAGCAACTCCAAAGATTGTGGAAACACAGTGCTTTCACACAGACATTGCCACTCAAAGAGAATCTTTATCCCTTCCAGCCAGGAGAGTGGGTCTGGATTAAGTCATTCTCTCAGAAATCTCACCCTCCTGCAACACAGGTGGAAACAACTCAAACAGCCATAAAGGTAGCAGAGAAGGATGCCTGGATATACTGGACCTACATCAAGCTGGCAGTTTTCGACCATAGCATTGAATCAGCCCTGACGCCGAAGGCGTCACCTCTAAGACTGCAGAAGGACCCAGAGAGAGACGAATGGGCATTAAGGATTCTATTTTGAGATGAGAACCATGGGGAAGACTGGGGGAGGGGATTGAAATGTGTTCTAGCATTGTACCTGATATATTCTGTGACAGAGCTGACCAACTGGAAACAAATCTGTTCCATGACAAGGGAAATATTTGGGTATACTTAGCAAATGAAGTGTTAAATATTACATAATTCTATATAAAAGGGGGAAGAACAGTAAGGATATTTTGTCAACCTGCCTCATAGGCCCATAAGCCATCCAAAATTTCACTAGACTCAGGGATTTCCATTTAACATTTTCATATTCCACCATTTTTGACTGGGGACCCAGCACAAATTTTAAAGACGAAAGCACTGTTACTGTAACTAATGAGATGCATGCTTCAAAATGGATGGTTATATAACTCCAAGGGCACCAGATTGCCAAAACTTGAATAATACTGCCCTCTTCTGCAACCATACCGAGATAATTCCCATTGCGTATAGCTATATCAAACTTCCCTTATGGTGGTTCATACTCTATATGACATAAAGGCTTATTCGTACATCCCCGCCATTGCCACTCAGGACCCTGCACCTTGGGACAGTTAAAAGTTTTTATGCCCTCCCTAAGAGGTGGCACAGAAGGGGTCTCCAAATCCTAACATCCGATTGTGACTCCCAAATGCCCTTATTCACCAAAATGGAATATGGGGCACTAGCAGCATCATTGGTAGGTGTGCCAGCACTTGCTGTGGGTAATGCAAGAAACATAAGCAGTCTGGCATACACCCTTATAAAAAATCTAAATTCAACCTCCCAAGCCCTAGATGCCCTGAACAGGGAACTGAGACAGGTTATAGAAGCTATACTTGAAAATAAGGCAGCCATTGATTACTTACTACTGAGACACAATTATGGCTGCTTGGAGTTCCAAGATATGTGTTGCTTCAATTTAACTGAATACTCAGAACTAGTAGAGGGTGACATGAAACATTTTAAAGAACTTATGTATGGTATTGACTATGACAAATTCCCCTTTGACCTACCTGGGCTCTTCTCTTGGCTTTCAGTCCTCCATTGGTTGAAGGCACTCCTTTTGGGGACTGCTACTGTGGTCACCTTGGGGATCCTTCTCTGCTGCCTCTGCTAGTTCATATCCCCATGCTTAAACAATTTGAGAAACTGCCTCCCCACTTCATCAAAAAGAGACACCAGACAGCTATTGCTAATGATGTATGAAATAGGCAAAAATATGAACTTTACCTCAATTAAACAGGATTGTGCTGAATATTGTTTCACAAGTGTTAGCACAAAATGGAGGATTGTAGGGAGCCCCCCCCAAAAAAATTAGGCAAGAGGAGTAACAGTGTTTTATATTAATGAAGAAAGGATTAAATGGATTAAAGCACTACAATCTTGAGTGTTTCAAGTGTTTTGATGATGCATCTTGGATTATGGGCTTGTAGCCATCTTGTCATTTCACTCTTCTCTTGAAATCAGTAGCGACATTCTAGCACTGCAGTCCCCATTCATGAGAAAAGAAGAAGAGCCTTATTTATAGGGATAATGATTGGTAATTGAGAGCCCGGCTGGAATCTACTTTTCATTTATAAATGACAGTAATGTCTCTTATAGGCCTTCCAGTCTTTTTCATTGACCAAAGCTAGCACTTTTGAGATGATCTAGACCACAGTGGTCTAGATGATCTAGACCACAGCCAATTACTCCTTCATTGAATATTGAAGATTTATTTTTCATTTTTGAGAAAATTCTTTGTAGCCAGATTTTTTCAGATATCAGACTCCAAAAAGTTCTAGACTTTTTAAAACTATGCCCTGATGAGGAAAACAAAACTGTTAGTTTCTTTGTAGTTGTTTGTTTAATTATAAGAATGCTGCTGTGGTTCTCATTTTGTTTAAAGTGTATTTTTATGGAAAAGCACCTTATCTCCAGTTTTAGCTCTGTTAAATATAATTCGGCCAATGAATTTTTTTATTCAGAAATTATCAACACCCTTCATTTTATAGCCACTGCTCTTTATAATGTTAATAATGATTTAACTTTTCCAAAATCTTTTTATTATAATGCAGTTTTCAGATGTTTCCATAGGAACAGGGCCTAGTAATTGAAAGAAAGCAAAATGCTTGATTGAAAGAACCAGAATAATAGACATAAAATTATAAAGGATGCATAGTTTTAAATTTCTAAATCAGGGGTGTCAAACTGCCGGCCCATGGGCCGGATGCATCTGGTGAAACTGCGCCCACCCCATTGCTGGCAATGGGAAAAAAGTCACAATATGTCGTGATATGTCACGTGAGATTGCGAGTTTGACACCCCTTCTCTAAATAGAATCATTTGAATATTTTGGCTTCTGAATTGATCAAAAGACTTGTTCTCCTGACATGTGTATAAATCTACACTGACAGAACCATAATCGTGTGTTTATTGACAGGCTTTTTGTAAGCTAGAAAACACTGCTTTTACTGCTTATTTTTTCCATATGGTCAAAACCTTAATAATATATTTAAACTGAAAAATGATGAAACATATGTTCTTGCCTTATGAATATCAGACTGTGATAAGACTACTAATCAACCTATCCTTGTCTATTAGCCAAGCATTTGTTTCTCAGAAAGTGTAACTACAGAGAGTCCTCAATTTATAACCACAAGTGGGACCAGACGTTCTGTTACTAAGTGAAACATGCCTAATTTTATGACCATTTTGCCATGGTTGTTAAGTAAATCATTGCAGTTGTTAACTGAATCATGTCATTAAGTCAATCCAGCTTCCCCCATTGTTTTTGTTAGAAGACAACTGAGAAAGTCATAAATGGTAATCACACGACCCCAGACATTGCAACCATCATAAACACATGCCCAAATTTTGGTGTGTCCACTGGGATGCTGCGATAGGAGGCCTGCTACAAAGAAGAGAGGGTCAACCTATTCTCCAAAGTGCTTAAAGGCAGGACAAGAAGCAATGGATGAAAATTAATCAAGGAGAAAACCAACCTAGAATTAAGGAGAAATTTCCTGACAGAACAATTAATCAGTGGAACAACCTGCCTCCAGAAATTGTGGGTGCTCCAACACTGGAGGTTTTTAAGATGAGATTGGACAATCATTTGTCTGAAATGGTATAAGCTTTCCTGCCTGAGCAGGGGGTTGGACTAGAAGACCTCCAATGTCCCTTATTCTGTTGTTCTGACTGTCATAAGTCACTTTTTTCAGTGCTTTTGAACAGTCACTAAATGAGTGGTTGTAAGGTTGAGAACTATTTGTATTCCACATTTTCCTAGATGATGTGGATAATGTCGGAAATAAATACTTTATGGATAGAAGATGCTTTATTCTTAAAAACTACTTGGGCCAATAGTTCTTTATACTGCAAATGGGCAAATAGTATTATACTAAAACTTACATTGTGTTTACCTATTTGTCTGCACCCTAAAGTTAGCCCAAACAGTTCATTATTCAGCAATCATTTTTGAATCAAAATACATAAAAAAATCCTATTACTCCTGTTGAGTTGAAATTTTTGTATGTTCAGACCAGTTTTATTTGCAAAGTTGTAGCTGTTGCAATGTCTCTGTGGTCACATGATTATTACTTCCATGCTCCTTACCATCTTCCCACAAGCAAAGTCAGCGGGAATGCTGGCAGGAAGTCAAAAGCTGCTCATGCTCCCACCATTTTTTTGCTCACCTATGATAATTCTGTTTATACTGTAGTTAAGCAAATATTGATTTATTAATGAAGTTCATTTGCCTCTACTATTCTTTTTATGTTTATGATAATATACTCTTCTTAGATGATTGTGAGACCATTCAGCACTGTGGTAAAAAAATATGGTCAGCCTATAATTTAATGTTCATTGTGGTCACATCAGAGTGCAGTAGTTTTCCTTCAAAGGATGACCCAGTGGGTCACAAGTTGTCTAATATATTTTAAAATCAGAGAGCTTCAACCTTATATTCTTCTGTTCATTGTTGATAACCAAGTGCTTACCTTACATTGTTTTTGATGTATTGAAAACCCAAATACATTTTGCTTTTGTACAGAATAATGCCTTAATGAGAAACATTATTAGCTTGTCTTTTTAGGATATTATAAAAGATGCAGTATAATTAAACAAGTTCAAATTTTACTTAGCATAATACTTCAGATATAGAAGAAATGTTATTTATGAATACATATTGTTTGACAGAACGCGTTATAACATAGGATAGAAAAAAGTTTTTCATTTTCTTATATCTTGTAATAAGGATGAGCAATCTAGTGTTTCCTAGAAGTTTTACAGTATAACTCCTATAAATTTCAGCCAGCATGGCTAATAGTCAATCTTTGGGAAGATGTAGCCCAAACATTTAAAGGCACTTGTCTTAAAGACAATGCTAGCTCTTCTACAGGTAGTCCTTACTTAATGACCAGTTGTTTGGCAACCATTTGAAGTTATGATGGATCCCAAAAATATACTTACAACCTGGATTCAAAGTTCCAAGGCTGCCTCCCTGGTCATGTGATTGCATTTTGGTGCTTGGCAACTGGCCACATTTACAACCATTTGAAACATTCTGAAGTTGTGTGATTGCAATTGACAATGTTTTTTTAGCTAAAAACTGATGTTTGCTTTTAATTCCAGGCAAAAAACACCCATTGCAAACAGAGGGTTCAGTTAACAATTACAGCATTCACTGTTGTACCATCCCTGTAGTCACGATTGCAATTCAGGTGCTTGGCAACTGGTAACATTAATGATGGTTGCAGCATCTTCCAGTCATGTGATTGTGATTTGCAGTCTTCCCAGCCAGCATCTGACAAGCATAGTCAACTGGGGAAATTGTATTCGCCTAATGACTATGTGATTTACTTAACAACCACATGATTTGTTTAACAACCACAGTGGTTTTATGTAATGATCATGGTAAAAGTGGGCATAAAATGGGGTCTGGTCTTGTGATAACTCACTTAACATTGTCATTATTTTCTGGTCCCAATTGTGGTTGTAAGTCAAGGACTACCTGCATACCACCAGCAGAAAGCCGGATATACAGTAAAAGCACATGCAAACAAACAACCCCAGATGCAAAAATTATAAAACAAGTAATAAACTGCAAAGCAAATGTTTTATATAAATCTTGGTAGATAAGAAATGTATTGCATTTGTTATTTTAGCTAGAGAATACGTGCATTTGAAAGCCCCAATTTTCTTCAAAATGAAAAAACTAAATCACATTCATTGCCACAGACTAAAATCATAAAATGTTTTAGCCTCCCACATCTTTCATTCCTTATTTATTCTTATAACACATGTTTAGTAAAATACCAGTAAAATAATAATGTTCCTGTATATAGGAAATTATTGAAAATGTTTATTTCTGATGCTCCAGATATTTTCAGTTTGCAATTTTGCTATGTAGGCTACAATCCTGAGGTTTTATGGTGGTTCCATTGAAATAGTAACCAGGCCTAACCATACTTACCTTCTGGGCCTAGACCAATCAGCCAGTTGCGATTGCTACTAGTTGTGGAGACATAATTCTTCTTATAGTCTAGGAATATTTTTTTTTAGAAATATCTTAAATGTTACTTATAAACAGTGGGAATATCACATCATTACACAATTTTTAGACTCTAGGTTGTTATATCTTGTTACCTTAAAAATGTCTAAAGGTTTGGTTTGGTTTACATGAGTATTGCTATGTCCAGCAAAATGTCTGGCATTGTATTACATAATAAGAACCTTATGCCAACATGGTGGCTGTAAGACTATGATTTACTTGGTGGCTTAGAAGACTTGTATAATTGAAGTAAACCTGAATTCTGTTTTGTGTCAAACAATACTGCAGAGAATATTATTAGTGCTTCAGCTAAAGCAGAAGGCTTGCTTCTGATTTTGGCAGCAGGATAGTTCTGATCCCAAAGATATAAGCAGGTCTGCAGGAGGATGGATAAAGAACAAACTCTGTGTTTTGGAATGACCAATCCAAAAGAAATATTGTGGCAGAGCATAAAATTAGCAGTTTATGTTAGAAAACCCTCAAATGTTATTGAGTTGAAGCAAAATAGAATAGAATAGAATAGAACAGGGCACCTGGCAGGTGGAATGCAACCATCCTAGAAAAGTGGTAGCAGGGGAGGGGAATGAGCTGAACTGGTGGCAGCACCGCACAAGCCTGAGCAAGAGATGGCTGGAGCTGCAGGGCTGTCAGGGCTCAGCGGAAGCGCCAGGATCAGCACTTCTTTGGGGCTGTCAGGGCTCAGCGGAAGCACCAGGATCAGTGCCAGGCTCCAGCTGGAGCTCAGTGCTGATCCTTCTGCTTTTGCTGAGCCTGGAAGAAGTGCCGATCAGCTGGAATGTTGCAGCTTCTTCAGGGTTTTGTGATTTGCATTCGGATGCTTGGCAACTGATTCATATTTATGATGGTCCCAGGGTCATGTGAAATGACCAAAACTTGTTGCAACCACCCAGCAGACGGGGGGGGGAATAAAAACCAAACACCCCTCCACCCCACCCCCACTGCCAATCCTCAACAGAAATGCTCACAACAATGAAAACCTCGGACAGGAGGAAGAGTGCCACCGGGCGGGCAGGCAGGTGTCTTGCTTGGCTGTGGCTTCAGGGGCACTTTTTCAGTGACATTGTAACTTCGAACAGTCACGAAGCAAACTGTTGTAAGTTGAGGATTACCTGTACTTCATCACTTTTTTCCTTTTTTGTGGGGTGGTCATCAAGTTTTTGACACCTTGCTAGGCGAGTGGTGGTACTCAGATGTTGACATATCCTAAAAGTAGTACAATGGGTGAAAATGTTAAAAAGCCCTAGAATAGAATAGAATAGAATAGAATAGAATAGAATAGAATAGAATAGAATAGAATAGAATAGAATAGAATAGAATAGAATAGAATAGAATAGAATAGAATAGAATAGGAAGGGACCTAGGAGGTCTTCTAGTCCAGCCCCCTCTTCAAGCAGGAGAACCTATACCATCTCAGACAAGTGACTGTCTAGTCTCTTCTTAAAAATCTCCAGTGATGGAGCACTCACAATTTCTGGAGGCAAGGTGTTCCTCTGGTTGATTGTCCTCACTGTCAGGAAGCTTTTCCTTAATTCCAGGTTGCTTCTCTCTTTGATCAGTTTCCAACCATTGTTTCTCATCCTTCCCTCTGGTGCTCGGGTGAACAAAGTGACCCCCTCTTCCTTGTGGTAGCCCCTCAGATACTGGAATACTGCTATCATGTCGCCCCTATTTCTTCTTTTCTTTAGGCTAGCCAAACCCAAGTCCCGCAGCCATTGTTTGTATGTTTAGGTCTCCAGGCCTTTGATCATCTTAGTTGCTCTTCTCTGAATTTTTTCCAAACTCTTAACATCTTTTTTGTGGTATGGTGACCAAAATTGGTTGCAGTATTCCAGGTGTAGTTTTACTAGGTTTTTATAAAGTGGTACTAATACTTTGTGTGATCTTGATTCTATATCTCTGTTTATACAACCCAGGATTGTATTAGCTTTTTTTGGCTCCTGCTGCACACTGCTGGCTCATAGTTAAGTGATCGTCCACTAGGACTCCAAGGTCCCTCTCAAAGTTACTGTTTTTGAGCCAGGTGTTGCCCAATCTGTACTTGTACCTTTGATTTTTTCCTGCCTAAATGTAAAACTTTGCTTTTCTCCACATTGAAACCCATTTTGTTGGATAGGGGCCATTGTTCAAGTTTGTCAAGATCTTTTTGGATCCTGAGTTTGTCTTCTGGAGTGTTGGCTACTCCTGTCAGTTTGGTGTCATCTGCCCAATTTGATGTATTCCCCTTCAATTCCCTCATCTAAGACATTTATGAAGATATTGAAGAGCACTGGGCCTAAGACAGAACTTTCTGGTACCCTGTTGCTTAATCTCTCCATGTGGATGTGGTGCCACTGAGGACTACTCGTTGAGTTCAGTTTCCCAGCCAGCTACAGATCCATCTGGTGGTGATGTTGTCTATTCCACTTTTTTCTAGCTTACCAAGGAGTAGGTTGTGGTCTACTTTATCAAACGCCTTAAATGTAAATGTGCTTGCTTTTTGAAGTGTTTTGTGTGCTGCATTCAGTGCAAAACAAAGACTAGTTTCTTCTTAAAAGTGCTGTATTAGGGGCTGATCAGGATAATTGGACCACATATATTCCAAACAAAAATTTTGGGGCCTATTTTTTTATTGCATATATACATGTGTATGTTGTGTGTGTACACAGTAGTGCCCTCTGATATCTGTGTTTGAGTGTTTCATCAGCTTCAACAGAATGGAATTGAAGCATTGCAACAAGCATGAAGCATTGCTAAAAGCTGTGAACCCCTGCCTTTAATTAAGCTAAAGTGCCTTTCATGCCTGCATCCAATCTTCAGATCTAAGCTATAATTTTATTCGGTAGCTTAGGTTCTGTCCTTCCTTCCAGTAAAACTAATGAGTGGGTGTTAGTCAAGCATATCTTTATAGGACCAAATGTGAGTTATATTTTCAGAACTCTGTTAGACAATGAGATAATGCTAAGTTGCCCCATGCTAAGGAATATTGAATCTTGCCTGGGCTAATATACTGGTCATTCATTGCCTGAAATATTAGTATCTTTTGTTAGATGTTGCAGAAATTGCAGCATGTAAGGGAGGCAGGGAACTAACTCAAAATAACTTTTGTGCCTATGGGAAACATTTGGAATCTTGGTTGAAGAGAAATCACATTTTAAAATGTCAGTCAGTTTTCATTATGTTATTTATTTTTACTGACCTTTCCTTCCATAAAATTCTTGCATGACCAATAAAGTACCTTCTTTAGGATTCTACATTACATTCTACATAAAACAACAATGTACTGTAATAATGAACTGAGACACTGTTTCTAAATTTGGACAAGTTTCAAGTTGAAGGATACTTCTAGATCAGAGGTCTCCAAACTTTCCGGGCTCGGGGCCTGGGGGGAAGGAGAGCAGCTTCCAAATTGGTGCGCATGTGCACACACAAACAAGGCTGCATGCACCAGTGTGGCACTAGCGGATCCATTCGCACATGAGGTATGCGCACTGGTGCCGTGCGCATGTGTGAATGGCTGCACATCCCCATGGCAGCTAGCGTTCAAGCATGCGCAAATGAGCCACACACCCCCGCCTGCGCTTTCAGCCCCGTTCACGCATGCACAAATGGCCTGCACACACCTGCCTTGTGCTAGCAGCCCATTCATGTTTGCATGCATGTGCAAATGGGGCCGTGGGCGCTAGCTCAAGGCGGGGAGCGTGCACGCACACATGCACATAACAGCCAGCCATTCCCATGGCCCGCTGGCCAAGAGGCTACCACCTAGTAGTGGGTTGTGGTCCATAGATTGGGAACTTCTGTTCTAGATAGTAGCCTTACTTTTTTCTCTTTAATGGATTGTAGTGTGGCAGTGGTTGTAAAAGAAGGTAAAATATTGATAGTTTAATTGGAAATGTATGAATGGAAGATATTATTGTCTGGATTCCTATAAAATTTCAAGCAAGAACAATTTAAAATATTGTAATTATATTTTAGTTCCAAATATAATTGTGTGGTTTATAGGCTAGTGAAAATAGGTTAGCATGGATTAGAAAAATATTTTAATAATAATATGGTATTGTATTGGTGTTTGTGGAAAATGTGCATGACTTTCCGTGTTTAGCATTTCATTTATGCTAAACATGGAAATTCATGCACATTTGTTCTAGAAATAGAAGCAATGCCTAGCTCAGGGGTAGGCAACCTCGGCTCTTTTATGACTCATGGACTTCAACTCCCAGAATTCCTGAGTCAGCTCTGGTAACGGTGAGAGTATTTATTAAAGGAGAACATATATACAATGCAGTGGGTTTCTTTTCCCTTAGGTGCCAATTATAGAAGTGTTAGAATCTGAAGTGTTAGAAGTGTTAGGGTCCCTTTGTCTTGTAAAGCAGGCACCCAACAATTATTATAATAAAACTTGGTTCTTCTTTTCAGTGTTATGCTCCTTCTTCAGATTGAATCCACAACATTATCACTCAACACATTTATGTGGAATACTATAATAGGGACGCGGTGGCTCAGTGGGTTAGGATGCTGAGCTTGTAGATCAGAAGGTCGGCAGTTTGGCGGGTCGAATCCCAAGTGCCGTGTAACAGAGTGAGCGCCTGTTACTCGTCCCAGCTTCTGCCAACCTAGCAGTTCGAAAGCACGTAAAAATGCAAGTAGAAAAATAGGGACCACTACGGTGGGAAGCTAACAGCATTCCATGCACCTTTGGCGTCTAGTCATGCCGGCCACATGACCACGGAGAAGTCCTCGGACAAGCGCTGGCTCTTCGGTTTTGAAACAGAGATGAGCACTGGCCCCTAGAGTCGGAAACGACTAGCACACATGTGCGGGGGAACCTTTACCTTTTTATGTACATTTACAGTCATAAGAAATTCTCAGTTATGGCAACTTTTTGTTCCCTAGGCAAAGCATATCACAAAGCATACAGAAAATAGATTTCCAAAGCTAATAGAAATTCAACTATTAAAAAAATAGAAGCTTCAATGATGGTATTAACACTGAAAAAGATGGGTGCCTAGTTAATAGAATTTGCAAATAAATTAATTTTTTTTTCCAAAAAAAATTAAAACAGAATTTAAATTGAAAATTCAAAGTCTATTAAATTATTGTGTCTTGGAAATATATTTTTAAAGTTGCTGTTGTAGATTTTACATTTCCCTTTTCCAGACTGTATTTGCTTTATCAGTGTTATTGATTTTTCAAAGAGTTTGATAGTCTTTAATATATATCTTACAAAGCATAAGCTTTCATGAGCCATGGTCCCCTTCATCAGTTGCATAGAGTTGTTTAACTGATGTACAATTGCGACAAGATGGGGAGAGAAGGTGATGGGAATTGTTATGCAAATCAGGTTTGTTGGTGGACAAATTACAAGGACTTTATCAAGTAATTATTGTAATGTGTTAAAAACCTATTGTGTGTTTGGTCACACCTTTTGAGAAACCCTGAAATCTATTGAGGTATGTAAGCACAGCTGCCTTCTGTTCAATTGGGCTGGTAAAGTTTCTTTGTTCCAAAACTGCTACTCTGAGATCTGTAATGGAATGTCCTGGGAGATAAAATGCTCTCATATTGCTTTGTCCTTGTTTTCAATCCTGTGTCCTTTAGTTCTTTTGCACACTCTGGCCTATTTGTTGTATGTAGAATCCAAAGGGGTATTGCTTGCAGATATTCAGTGAGTTATTCAAAGAAAATTCAAATGGAATTTTACTGTGGTGGACACCATGAGTTGGCTAGGTTTCAGATCCCGAGCAAAGCCTATCCACTGGCTTTATATTGCCTGCCAGTTGCAGGGATTGATATATCCTTTGCTTCATTTATATTAACAAAGATTGTGGTGTTTAAATGTAGTCGATTTGACTTGGTCTGATCTTAATGCCTGATAATCTCCACAAGAGTTACTTTCTTTTTTAATGTCACATGCTGATTCTGTAATTTAATATAATTGTGTGGAAAAAGACATTATGTTTGTATTGAATAACCCATAGGCTGCTTGTGGTCTACCAAATCAATTTATGTCACCCCAAGGTTCTTTAAAACCAGAGCATTTAAAGATAGCAGTTTTCAATTGAATTATTGTTTTCTGGTTTTTATTATTTAAGCCTTAGAATAAATTAGATTTCTGGGATTACAACTGCTTTGTATATTTTTCATTCCCTCCACCCACCACGCAAGAGGAAAAAAGCTAAAATGTCTGTTCCTGTTTACTTAGTGATGTAACTCTCATAGCCCTAGCATTCCCTAGAGACACAAGAAATAATAGTTTGGGGTTTTATTTTTTGTTTTTCATGTAGCTATGGACAAAAACTGCTCCCTGTACTATAGCAAGGCATGGAACTATTTCCCAAATAAGCATTTAGAGGCTTTTTGTTTAAAGGCTACAGTTTTGCGTTTCCACATAATAATTCTACTTAAGAGTTCATATGGAAACCAACATATACAGTATATTGGCATTGTTAATAGTTGATAGAAGAGCAGCAAGGAATCCAAGGGCTTTTAGCTAAATTGAGAAATTGGGGAGAGAGGGAAAGAACATCTAAGAAGAAGGCAATGACAAACTACCTTTGTACAGTGGTACCTTGGTACTCAACTGCTTTGAAACTCATTGAATTTGGTATTTAACACACTTTTACATGAACATTTTGTCCTGGTACTAATTGTTTGTTTGGTACATAGCACACAAGCTAGAACTTGTCACTGCTGACTGCTTTGTGCCTACATCATTCCTTATGGGAAAAATTGGTTTGGTACTCATAATTTTTGGTACTCATTGTGTCTCCTGGAACCAATTAACGATGAGTACTGAGGTACCACTGTATTGTTAACAAGAAAATGATGAATGTGTCTATTAGGTCACAGCTTTGAGTCTGATTCAAAAGGACTTTATTTAAAAATATATAATGTGGATGATCTTTTACTATAGGTTTCAAAATGGTTTTATTTATTTTATTTAGCTTTGTATACCATCAAGTACTAGAGTTTCTTAGCCGTTTACCAGATTTTGACAGTCCAATGTTTATCACATGATTCATCTGTGATCATGGATATGAATTTTAAAAGGCACTCCCCCTACCTTTGTTTTTATTTCTTACACAGGAAATAAAAAAAGAAATGAAGAAAGAAAATTCTGCTAGCAAAGCACCAGAGCTGTCTATGCATGATGTTCCTAATGGAAGTTCTTTACTATTGTCTGAGACAATTATTAGAGCCTCCAAAAAAGGTAATACATTTTTACTTGTAGAACTTTAATAAAGACAAATTATACCTGATATTCTAAGTGTCTCCTAGGCATCTCAGTACATTTCCTGTGCCTCGTTGTTATGACAGAGACAATAATATATTCTTACATTAGAAATTCTATCATATATTGAGTAGGATGAGAATGCTTGGATGCTTTGACCAAAATTCTGATCTAAATGTACTCAAACTGATTGCTATTGTTTGCTAACAGAGAATGCTAAAGACAGTTGGAATTCTTTTTCCTAAAGAATTCTAATTTGTCATGAAATAAAGCTGAAACAGATACAAATAAATGTCATCCACCATTGATTATTCCACAATTCATAGATCAAACACTTTGCTTTTAATGTATCTTAGCATACATTTTATTAAATTATAGATTATGATTTCCACTCTTTGTTACCATTTCTATAATACTTTATTAAAGCTAAAACTTTTAAACTGCTTTGATTGTCAAATGGTGCACAACTTTCTACCAACTTCCTGTGTTACGGGCTTTTTTTAGTGCTTACTCTGCACGATTGTGGGATTGTTTTTGCAATGCCCTTAGTGCTTACAGTAAAGAATCAGTGGAGCAGACAATGGAGGGATTTTTTGTTTTATCCCCACCTTATCACAGAATCTGAAATGGAGTGCCCCCCCCACATAATTATATAATGCAAACACACATATAAACACAAACACCCTTCTCCCCATAGATCTTTGGTCATTCGGGTTTTTCCCCACGTAGAATTGGAGGTATCAGGGCAACGTTTCGATGAAATCTCATCCGTCATCCTCAGGCTGGTGACTTCAGCTTCGTTCTTCTGGGAGAAGTGTGTGATAGTAGCTGTTTGCACAATAAGCAAACTGACACCCACTATAAAAACATGGCACCACCACAAACACGGAGCCGAACAAAAGCAGCATAACTCACCAGTTCAGGTCTAAGGCTGGCAGCTGAGACCAGCCCATCCACTCAAAACACATCCCCACCCAATCAGAACACAGCCCCCATTCAAAACACACTCCCACCCAATCAGAACACAGCTAAGCCCCCACCCAATCAGAGCACACCTCCACCCCATCAGAACACAGCCAATCCTCCACCCATAGAACACACAATATATATAATATTGGGGGGAGGGGAGTAGATAAGTTCTTATGTATTTAACAAGCAGATCAGAAGTTTTTCAACTTTCCATTAATTTATCTTCAAGTATAAATGTGTGTGTTTGCATATGTATACATACGTAGTCAATGGTGGGATTTAAATATGAGAACAACTGGTGGATGCTGCATCCGGAAGTCCATTCTTGGCCTGGGCAACAAAAAATTAGCTACTGGTTCTGCTGAAGTGGTGTGAACTGGCTGAATCCCACCACTGTACTTAGTGTATATAAAAATGTATAGTGTTTTATGCACACATGGAGATGGATTTCTTCTTGAGAAGTTAACAGTAATAGTCTGGAAGAGAAAGTGATAATGAAGTTGCTTCAGTTTCATATGATAGACCATAGCCACAAACTATACAGGGCATGGAAACTAGGAGTTCAAAAGCATTCCAAACCAGTTGTATTTTGAAGAGAGCTTTAATGAAGTGAGACAAGTATATTCAGTAAATTTCTGATGTAACTGTTTTCTGTAATGCTAGAATTGCTCTACATGAAATTTTGTAAATCCCCCTTTTACTACATTTATGATGCAGTTTGTTATTTCAGTGTTGTTTGTGACAGACAGTAATGTTTTTATAAGAATCCAGCAAATGTTTTTATAAGTAATATACTGGCTCTAGCAGGGTTAAAAAAAGGAAGAAAGAAATAGGAACCATCTGAAGAATGCTGACATTAAAGAATGTGATAGAACATGAACTAGTGGTTTGAATTTCACAATAACCTTTATATTGAGATGTCCAACTTCCTTCAAGTTGAGGGCCACAATTTGTAAGTGTCTTATAGTTACATTCAAAGAAAAATCTTCATGAGGATCCAGTCCAGGCCAGGAATAAACAAAATGGAGACTGCTTTAGGAAAGAAGGTCCTTGTTTATTGAGTTGTCAGAAATGTCAGTGATAGCAGCATGTTTCTGGGGTGGCTGACAAAATGGAGTTGGTGTGGTGGGTTTTTATACCTTCTTGGGCTTTTGTGTTTTTAGTTGTTCCTGTGGCATGAACTTTGACCTGAGGTTCAATGTGCTCTTTTAGTATTCTGATGGTGGTGAGTTAATCCTTTTATGTCCTAAAGGTCATGTCCTGCTTTCCTGGGCTGTGGCTGATGGCTATGTCCTGTGTTGGATGGGTGAGGGGTTGCTGGTTCTAATCCTATCACTCTGCTATTGTTAGCTATCAGTTTTGCTCCAAGGGATTTTGAAAGATCCTGTCTTGAATGGGTTTCTGCAGGCAGTATTTGCTCATGTGGGGCTCCAGACTTTCTGAATGGGATTATCAAATCTGCATTTCTACAGACCTGGCCTCTGCCTAGTTTCTGCTTAGGACTATTAAGAAAAACTGGGCCTGCTTTTCTGCCTTTTAAGATCCTTTGGAGAAATATAATAATCTGCCTGTTTAATATTCCCCAAAATATTTCTTTCTCTGGGTGGGGGCTGACTTCCCACAGCTGTATATGAGATCAGGTAAAAAAATAATTATATTCCATTTTTTTACATTTAACCATTTTACCCACATCAATATTTCTATTTAAATGTTTAAACACAGTAGATGCAATTAATCACCAGTCATGAAAATTTTCTCTTCAAGAAAATTGGAGAGATGAAGGGAACGTTTCATGCAAAAATGGGCATGATAAAGGACCAAAATGGCAGGGACCTAATAGAGGCAGAAGAGATTAAGAAGAGGTGGCAAAATTACACAGAACTATACAAGAATGAGCTTAACGTCCCTGATAACCACGATGAGGTGGTCATTGACCTCGAGCCAGACATCCTAGAATGTGAAGTGAAATGGGCCTTAGGAAAGCTGAGCAACAACAAAGCTAGTGGAGGTGACAGTATTCCAGCTGAGCTATTCAAAATCTTAAAAGACGATGCAGTAAAAGTGCTATACTCAATTTGCCAGCAAATTTGGAAAACTCAACAGTGGCCACAGGATTGGAAAAGATCAGTTTACATTCCAATTCCAAAGAAAGGCAGTGCCAAAGAATGTTCAAACTATTGCACTATTGCACTCATTTCACATGCTAGTAAAGTTATGCTTAAAATCCTATAAGCTAGACTCCAGCAGTATGCGGATCGAGAACTACCAGAAGTACAGGTAAGATTTCAAAGAGGCAGAGCAACTAGAGATCAAATTGCCAACATATGCTGGATCATGGAGAAACCTATATGCGGGTCAAGAAGCAACAGTGAGAACTGGACACGGAACCACTGATTGGTTTAAAATTGGGAAAGGAGTCCAGCAAGGCTGTATACTGTCGCCCTGCCTATTTAACGTATATGCAGAGCACATCATGAGAAAGGCAGGGCTAGATGAATCAAAAGTTGGAATTAAGATTACCGGGAGAAATATCAACAACCTAAGATATGCAGATGATACCACTCTAATGGCAGAAAGTGAAGAAGAACTAAAGAGCCTCTTGTTGAGGGTGAAGAAGGAGAGTGCAAAAGTTGGCTTGAAACTTAACATTAAGAAAACCAAGATCATGGCATCCAGCCCTCTCAATTCCTGGCAAATAGATGGGGAAGAAATGGAGGTAGTGACAGATTTTATTTTCCTGGGCTCCAAGACCACTGCAGATGGGGACTGCAGCCAAGAAATTAAAAGACGCTTGCTCCTGGGGAGGAAAGCAATAGCAAATCTAGATAGCACACTAAAAAGCAGAGACATCACCCTGCCAACAAAAGTGCGTATAATCAAGGCTATGGTCTTCCTAGTTGCAAAGTATGGCCGTGAAAGTTAGACCATAAGAAAGGCTGAGTGCCAAAGAATTGAGGCCTTTGAATTATGGTGCTGGAGAAGACTCCTGCGAGTCCCTTGGACTGCAAGGCATTCAAACCGGTCAGTCCTAGAGGAGATCAACCCTGACTGCTCTTTAGAAGGCCAGATCCTGAAGCTGAAACTCAAATACTTTGGCCACCTAATGAGAAGGAAGGACTCACTGGAGAAAAGCCTAATGCTGGGAATGATTGAGGGCAAGAGAAAAAGGGGACGACAGAGAATGAGGTGGCTGTATTGAGTCACTGAAGCAGTAGGTGTGAGCCTAAATAGACTCCAGAAGATGGTAGAGGACAAGAAGCCCTGGAGGAACATTGTCCATGGGGTTGCGATGGGTCAGACACGACTTCGCAACTAACAACAACAATAAACAAACAAATTGGGAATCTTTGAATAAAGTCATCCTTGGGTGGGATCCTCTTAAGGGATTATATATGTTTTGACACAAGAAAGGTAGAGGTAGGGGAATATTAATTAGGAATCCCTAATTAAAGAAAAAGAAATATTAGGGTATTAGAGTCCAATAAAATATAATAATTGATGTGCAAGTTCCAGAATATAAACCCTGAGCACAAAAACTACTGGTGCAGTTTTACAGAAGTAAAACTAGTGTTCCACAAGAATTGGCACTTCTTTTTGAATTGGATTTGTGGAGGTAAATGGAAGGCCACATATGAAATTTGAGGGTTCGGCCTCTGGATTCTTACAGCCCTGTTACAACAGCAGCAATTTTAAGTCCTAGACATTCTTGATAGTGTTGTTATATCCGTGAACTTTTACTAGTCATTTAATTTTTAATTCCACTGCAGTCCTGCTTTTATGTAAGATGTTTTTAAATGCTGCAGTGTTCCAAATCAAATGAAAAAAGGAAGCTAATAAAAAAGAAAATCACATTTATTTGCTTTGCTAAAACATGTAATATTTATGGTGACTGCAAATTATTTTTTCCTTCTGCTGTCTTTATTTAATGGGTTAGGCAGATTGTTTCCTTGAGTCTGATAATACAGCTTTATTTACACTGTAACTTTTTTTTAGTCTTGTGACCTATTTCCATCACTATGGTGTATGCTAACCCCATACAGAGAATTGTCTTAAGGAGGTTCACAAAACAAAAAGAAAACAGTGTGGAATTACGTTCATGAGGGGAAAAAAAGATTTGTTTTGTGTGATAGAGGCAGTGAACTTTTAACACAACTCATAGTCATTTTAAATTAACACTTTAGCTGAGTGAAAAATAATTTATTCTAATTTAGCTAGTTTAGATTTTAAAGCTATCAGAATGGTATAAACCTTCTCTTAAGCTCTCAGAAAAGATACATTACATTATAACCTGTCTACTTTTACAAGTTTTGCTTGACTTACACATATCCCTCCTGGAGTGTGTGGATGGGTGAAGAGAGAAAATGTGTTTATACAATAAATAAATAAAATTATGTATATTATTTTCAGTTGTATTTATGACTTGTTTCATTTTTACTGGGACTCCTCTGACACAAGTAGCCAAATATTAGTCTGTGGGGTTCAGACCCTCTAGTGCAGGGGTGTCAAACTGCCGGCCCGTGGGCCAGATACATCATAGTGAAACTGCACCCACCCCATTGCCAGCAATGGCAAAAAAGTTGCGATACATCGCAACACGTCATGTTACATTGCACGTTTGATACCCCTGCTCTAGTGGGAATTGAACTCCCAAACCATCACACTTTAAATTACTATAAGTGAACTAACTTTAGGAGCTATGTAGGACCTAGCACTCAGCAGCTGCAGGAAGGAATGTTTAGAAGTGGTATAAATGGATTGGCTAATATTCTTAGTATAGTTAAAATTAACAATACTTTTTCATCATGCTATAACAAAATATGTAGTAATAATAATGATGATTAAAAACAGACAACAGATTATTACATATTACTCAGTTCTGGATATTATTCATAAAATGGTGTTAGTTAACCACTGGTAGTTTAAAAACAGTTTTAAAGCTCATTTTTTCCCGGTTCAGTGTTTCCTCAATGTGGAATGCTAGCACAAGGCATTCCCAACAAGATTTCCCAAAACAAGTAAGGGATACCAGGTTGGAAAATTGATTAATTCCATCAATTAGTTATGTTGGGGGGGATTTCTATGTGTTTTGATGACACCCATTATTTTCTTCTGTTTTTCTTTTACCTCTCCATTGAACTTTAATCTATTTTACCCTACACACCTGTTCCTCACAGATACCTACCCCTGGATACTGAGCTTCTATGATAGTATTTTGCCTGAAACATTTTTATCCCGTTTTCCAGGAAAAGGCTAGTTGGCTCATGTAAGGTAGAAGAAGAAGAATAGTTCCTGATAGAAAAGGCAGATCACCAATTGTCATGCTGATCTCTGGGGTGATGTCCAATGCATCTGGAAGGCACCAATTTAAGGAAGATGGTGGTTGTTCTTGTAAAACTAGAAGTAATGAAAATAATTCAGGGAGAGAAAAATCCTCCAACAAAACCAGTGGGAAAAGTCAAATGTCCTACCATAGTTCTCATTCTTCGGTAAATGTTTAAAATCTGTTTGGGGCAGAATTCTTTGTGGTAATCTTGCCAACTACTAGTGTAAATATAGCACTGTATTTTGCTGATCTTAGTTTTTCCGATATTGCTATAAAATTGGTAGCTATAACCCATTGTATCACTGAGGCCAAAGGAGTATATGTGTCATTTAGTACCCATCCCATCCTTATACGGTAAATTGTTTCAGCTGATACCAGCTAAGCCCCATTATAGCAGGCCTTAGGTGGGCCCAGAACATTTTCTGGTTTACTTTACAGTTAGGATTCTTTCAGTTTTATTTAGTTTGAATTGTCAATTGTTAATCTTTTGTCTTAGGAGGATTTACTAGAAGATGCAGCTAATAAATGGCATATTTCTGAAAAAGTTAATCGTGATCACATATGGATTTTGCATCTACATGGAGTCAGAATTTCCTAAAATATTTTCTGGTTGGGGCCCTATTCTCATTGGCTTCACCAGAGATCATTCTGCTGCTTTTGTTTCACTCTGCTCCAGGGAATGAAGATTACAAAACTTTCTAAGCATTGAGAAATATACTTCCTTTTTAAAAAAAAAGAAAGAAAACTTAAGGTTTTAAATACCGTTGCACCAGTATTTTTGAATTAGCTTTGGCATTGGGCCAAGAAATTCAGAACTAAAATTCTAAAGTGATCAGGTACTGTATATAATTATACTGGGAACAGGGTATCTGTTATGTATTCACACATTATTAATGTTATATATATGTATTAAACAGGGCTGAGGTAAAAGCCGCGGCAGCTTTTGACAGCTGTCAAAAGCTGCCGGTCCGAATTACGCAGGCGCCAACCCACTGACAGCTCTCGGCTGTCAAAATCACCTGGTAACAGCACGAGCTGCCGATGACAGCTCCGAGCTGTCAAATCCAGGCGGCTCCAATTGGCGGAAGCGAACGGCGCGGGAAACCGGCTCAGCCCTGATTGGCTAACCTGTTGACAGCTGCTAGTATAAATAGGAGCCATGTTCTTCTGTTGTTCGCCTGGTTCTTAATAAAAGTTAAGTTGCTTAACTTCGCTGTCTCGCCTGCTCTCTAAAGCAGTATCTGACTGGAAGCAGATGACGAAATCAAGATAACAAGGAAAGGGGTTTTGTAGGCAGGTGTGTCAGTTTTCAAGAAGTTTTGTGCAATAGCTGAGTGTGGTCCACCAAGATAAAAAAAAGAAAATAAATAAAAATGTGTTTAGGACTGTGAGGAGACTGCTGTGGATAGGTTGCAGAGAAATATAAAACCCTCTACAGCATATGCATTATATTCATGCATTTTATATTTGTGATTTAACTTTTGGCAGTCAATGTGGTTAAAGTATCAAACTGAAGTTGAATCTAAAATATGGAGTACAGTACACGCAAGCCTTCTTGTGGTAAATTTCTGTGTCAGTTTTCTACAGTGTCAGTTCAGAATTCAACATACTTAATATTATATGGCAGTACATCAAGACTATTTAAACAATGCACTGTATTTTGTTTACTAAGACAGTATACAGTATCACAATTTATGTTAGATGTATCTTTAAAACTTCTACTTTAAACATGGGAATTTATTTTTAGTCTATCATTATCAGCAAAAAACATTCTCAATTTTAAGGTCCAGTCTTGCATGCTAATTTAAGGATTTCATAATGCTAACATTGCATTTCTGATTACTTGAAAGGAAAACTATCAACAAGTGCTTTTGACACATTTCTTAGTTTGGAAAGTTGCCATGCAGCATGTAGAGCTAATAGGCAAAATACAGAAGTCCAGATTACTCTAGGCCTGGAGATTTCTTTAGATCGGTGGTCCCCAACCTTTGCAGCTTAGTGGCCTGGCTGGAGGTGGGGAGAGGGGAACTGGGCCGCATGAGTGGCAGGCCAGTGTGCACACATGTGCAGCTCAATTTGCAGAAATTAAGCTGCACGCATGTGTGCACACGTGCTGGCCCACAGCTCATGCAAATTAAGCTGCATGCACATGCGTGCATGCCAGTCGGCAGTCATGCAGCCCAGTTCCGAATAGGCCACAGCCTGGTAGTGGGTTGTAGCCCAAGGGTTGGGGACCCCTGCTTTAGATCATGGCTGTTACTACTACTTACAATTTCAGCATTTCACATAAACACTTCTTTGATAATTCTCTTGTGGAGCGGGAGGAGTAGGAGCAACAAATGCTTCAGTCCTAGTTTACATAAATAAAGAATTGGCATAATTTGTCTGTCAGATAATAACTGTTCAAGGCACAAGAATAAAAAAATAAGTGTTGCTTTGAGACAGTTTTATATTAAAGCAGGTAGTTTCTTACCTTAGTTACTGGTAGTCAAGTCTGGTCTTGCTGAATGTCTGTGTGTTCATACCAAGACATTGCTACCTTAACTCAGACATGTAGCCTAAGACCACACAGCTACCAGTAATATACATTTGGGCTAACCCGATTCCGGGCTTAGAGGTTCAGCAAGACTAGGTTGGGTTAGTACTTGGGTAGAAATTTCAATATAATTGCAGGGTTATAGGCTAGACTGGAAAGCATCTGAGAAGAAAGCCATACAAGACACTATAAAAAACTACATTACTTTGAATACAGATTGATTTCTAGGAAAGTATATATCATTTAGAAAGTTTTACACTAGGGACCAAGTTGCCTGATTGTTATTATGACATTGTGAAATAGCATGCTAAGTGGAACTGAAATGTGTGCTCAAAGGGATCAGAAAGATCCAATCTTCCTGTCCTCTATATCTGTTTAAATATTCACTTTAAAATTAGTAACAAAAATATTGGGATCTTATTCAATTGTAGGTGAACGAAATAGACGGCGACGATGTCAGGTGGCTTTCAGTTATATGCCTCAAAATGAAGATGAACTGGAGTTGAAAGTTGGAGACATCATTGAGGTCGTGGGAGAAGTAAGTAGTGCTTTTAAGCTTTGCAGTGTCCAGGTCTCTCTTACGTTTTGAATGCAGTTCCTGATCATAGTTAATAAGGCAAGATAAGACAATTTTACTTGGGTAGGATGTTAGTTATATAGCCAATAAGGGAATGATGTAAGGAATTAAAAGGGCTGGCTGTGTTAAAGACAAACGAGAAAAAGCTGGAGCTACTATGGAGATAATGTGGTCAAGATTAAGAGATGTTTTACAGAGAAAAACAAAGTATTTGTAGTGCATAGTTGAGTGGATGGAATACTAGAGCAGGAGATTTAAAAGCAATAGTATGGTCTGTAAAGTTAAAACATGAGTAAAAAAAGAGGAATGAGTCCAGACAGAAATAAGAGTCTTGAGAGTATTATTTTTGCTGTTGTATATAGGCAGGACCAGTATGATGAATTGCTACAGAAAACAGGAAATAAACCCAAGTCTTGTGTAAGATCTACAGGGTGAATAGCTAATTGGCCATGTTGACATGTTGGTACAGTCATTCATATATCATGGTTTATGAAGTTGCAGGTGAATGTCATTACCATTTATCCAATCTATTGCATGCTAACTTTGGCATAGGTATTCTGTAACCCATTCAAGCAGAATTATCTGTTACTCAAATATGTTAATTAACAAGCTAGTAAAATAAACTGCTTTATAATCCTTGGATGACTATCTGAATCAATTGTTGATGGATTAATTATTCTTTAACTAGATATCTGAATTATAATTTAGTTAAGTCTTTCTGCTAAATATAATTATATTGTGTATTATTCAGTCTACATGTACATAAATTTCAACCTCTCTCTTATTAAACATTAAGTTGTAATGTATATTTTATTATGATATTTTGCCATAATGGTAGGCTAATTTGTTTAGAATATAATTATATCAAAATTTTGTTACATTGTATTTGTAAAGAAAATGAGTCAGTAAAATAAGAAACTAACAATACATCTCATATAATTAAATTACCAGAAAAACAATATTTATCACCTTCTTAAGTGAACTCTTTCTTTTACTTACCCCTCACAATTCAATGCTTTAAAAATAATTATTAGCACTTGGAATTCAGCCTGGAAACTGTATATTCCAGAACATTAGGAACAATAACTTCCCTAAGTCAAATGTTAGTTAAAAATACAGGTGGCCTTTGACTTATGACTTATGACCACAATTGAGCCCAACATTTCTGTTGCTAAGATGGCTTCTGGTTTTGCACAGTAGCAATTGGTCACAGGCTTGCAGATTCTATGTACCCCTGTGGCTTATTTTGCCCCGTCAGGGGACCCTAAATGGGTCTAAGTCACCCTGGAGAGGTGGCAAAGGAAAAAGGGTGCTCTGGCGATTCTGGAATGGTGACGGCCATTCCATTCGAGTTGGGGAAAGCCTTCTAACCCAACAGAAGAAAGGCTAGCCATATTACATTGACCAGCCCAAGCTACTATCAACCAAAGTCCAAAAGTATTAACCAGCACAACTTTGAACAGCGTGCTTGAAACTGGGTGAGGAATTTGATTTTCTCTTTTCTATTCTATATTTAATTTCCCTGAAAAGATCCCCAAGAAGCAAAATACCTCTGAAAGGGAAGGAGGGGGATTTCCACCCCACCCTTATACTAACAGAAGCGGTGAATTAATCTTTTTATGGAGGATCAAAATATCTGGAAGTAAAATAAATATAAAACCTTAAATTTAAAACTTAATTCTGGATAAATCTAAAATTGTTTGAATGGTTAAGACTCTCATTCTAAAGATAATTATTCATTTTGGAAATTGAAAAACAAATAGTTGCTGTGGTGGATGAAGACTAGGGCAGCTAACACTTTCGTATAAGACTTGGCAAAACCTGGGAAAAGCTAATCTGTGTTTGTGACCTTCAAAGCTTTTACAACAAAGAACAGCTGGAACAAAAAAAGACAATAATCTGGGCTGTAGAGAAAGAGAGAATTATAAATTTCAGGGATTTTTTTTTTAACTATTTGGATTACAAATTTGCAGAGAAAAGAAAGAAAGAGAAAAACTCAAATTCTTGGCCAACATGGATCAGAGACATGTAGAAAGAACATATCAAGAAAACATAAATACTTCACAGGAGGAGATATACAGTATACTGCAACTAATTCAAACAACAATGACTTTAAACAACAAAGAAATCCAAAATAATTTACGAACATACGGAAAAATCTTTTGATTCAGCAAAATACTTTGATTAAGAAAGATACTGGTTAAAGGAAAAAGATGACAGTGGAAACCAAGAAAATAGATGATGGGACTTACCAGAAAGAATACTTTAAAAAGAAACATTTGTTTGAATATGGTTAAAGAAATAGAGAAGATTTGGAAAATATATGTCATTCTAACAGGGATGAATTCCCTAAATAAAATAGTATGTTTTTTTCCCTTTTTTATTTTCTTTCTTGATATGAGTAATAAAAAAAGTTGAAATGACTTAGATAAAGGAAATGTTTTAGATATTTAAATGTGATTGAATTTAAGAAAATTATAATGGATAAAAATTGTTTTGAATATGAGTTAAAGGACTAGATGACTAGATGTATTAAATGAAATAGTTAAAGATTAAACATATTTTTAATTATGGTTAAAAAAATAAGAAATTTTGGAAACAAATATATATTAGCTTAGGAGGGATATATACCGGTACTTTAAGGAGTATGTTATTTTTATGTTTCTTTACTCTTGCTCTCCTTCCTTTTTTCACTGTTTTATCTATTTCTTAAGAAATATAAAACTGTGAGATAGTTCATATAAAAAAATAGAGTTAAATTTTTAAATGTAATTAATTTTTGAACAAATCTTAACCAGTAAGAATACCTAGAATTTGGTGGGAGAAACAAATTAAAATAAGGACTATAACAGGATTTATGATAAGGCAACCAGAATGATTGGATAGAAAAGAAATATTATATTGATGTGATTATTATCTTTAGGAATATTGGGAAAAAATTATATATTTAATTGTTATCTATCAAAACAATAAGAATTGTATTAACTCAATGTTTGCAAAAAAGGATATTTTGGGAAAAGAGGAAATCAACTAAAACCATTATGTGGCTTATGGATTATAGAAATCAATTGTTAGTGATTGTTTTACAAATGTAAACCCAGATAACACACTGTTCACCAATTATTAAGTGATTTATGTTTTTAAAAAATCAATAAAATATATTACAAAAAAATATAGTTAAGTAAGTTTTGTCCCATTTTACAACCGTTATTTGCCACAGTTGTTAAGCAAATCATTGCAGTTGTTAAGTTAGTAAGATGTTTATTAAGTGAATCTGGCTTCTCCATTGACTTTGCTTGTCAGAAGATTGCCGAAAGTGATCATATGACCTTGGGACACTGCAACCATCAGAGATATGAGTCAGTTGCTAAGTGTCTGAATTTTGATCACGTGACCATGGGGTTGTTGTAACAATCATAAGTATGAAAAATGGTCATAAGTCACTTTATTTTGTGCCATTGTAACTTCAAACGGTCACTAAACGAACTGTTCTAAGTCAAGGACTACCTGTACATAATGTTAAAGTCTGCAGTGCTTCAGGGTTCTCACTCTTCTTTGGCAATTGAGCTATCTTGAATGCATCACTATTATCAGAATGAAAGCTATCAATATATGGAGAAATGATTTGGAAAGAAAGGAAGGCACATAGCTAAGCTAACTAGCAAATATTCTTAGAAACAGGGCAGCTTGAAATCTTGAACTGGTGTAAAGTTGGTTATTGTTTTTAAGGGGGTATGATACCATATATGGCCCATAACTATGGCATTCCAGGATCCAAAGCCTATACATCTTACCTTGTGTAGTTGAAATTTCAGTCTCTTACTCTTCTCATGTACCAAAATAACATCCAGAAACGGTTGCTTATAGACTAGAAATATATTTCTATTCAATAATGTCAGTGTTTTCAAATGAATGGCACCACTTACCATAAAATCTTGCAAGGCATTGAAAAGGATGTGATTGTCCATGGATATTTATGGATGGCCAGAGGTTTGTATGTAACAATACTAAAATTGTTGTTGTCACTGTAGGTTTAAATGTAGGAACTCACTATGTTTCTTTCCTTCTGTGGCACAGGTAGAAGAAGGTTGGTGGGAAGGAGTGCTAAAGGGGAAGACTGGCATGTTCCCCTCTAATTTCATAAAGGAGCTGTCCGATTCTGATGATGCTAGAATTGTCCATGAAGAGCACCTGATAAAACCAAGTAAGCATATAAGCATTCATTTTATTTTAGCTTTGGTTGGATTCTTTCATTATACTTTTCTTTTTCTCCTTTCTAATGAACAAAATCTAACAAATTTGTAGAATTTGTGCAGTGAACTGTACCAGGTGGAACAGAATTAATATTAAATTGCTTTTAGGAAGCTACAAAGATTTAAGCTCCCCGGTTGTTCTTTTTCTGACTGAATGACCTTTTTGTTCATTTTCCTTAACCATAATTTGCCATTATATTTTATCACTAGAAGTTCTGAAATGCTAATTCAGAAAGTCAGTTCAACTATGCTTGGTAATGTGATGTTCCTATCCTTTAATGTTGATTAATGGATTATAGTTAAAAGAATGATTATACATTTGCAACAGCTTTATTTTTTTTTCCTTTGCCTGACACATAGCATTTTGGTTTTTTCTATCAATAGTGCTGCTGTACCTAGAACTCAGGTTTAGGTCAGTAAACCCATGGAATGGTCTTCAGAATTATGCAGAAGGTGTTCACTAGCAAGGCTGTGGCAAACAAGCTAAGCCAGGAGACGATTGGTTATTTAGGGTGGCAGATCTGTTGAATCCTTGATTTTTTTAAAAAAAAAAAGTATATACCATTGGATATAGCTAGAGATGTTATTTTTATTATTTTGCTTTGCAAATATCATGTGTTTTTAAGTCACAAAGGTATGCTATCTACTGCACCATTGCTTAGTATTTTTATTATTAAAAACTCCCATAAATTTAATATGTGTGGTTCATTTGTATTATGAAGCAGAAGTGAAGGTTTTGTGGTCTTCCAGATGTTATGAATTATAATTCCAAGTACCATTAGACTTGTTGCATGGGACTGCTGTGAGGGCCAAGTGTTTTCCTTTGCTGTAAAGATTTGTGTCTCTGGACAATAATAAATTTGCTTTGTCAACTGTGACATTCACACATCTTCCTTGATGCAACCCACCTTCTACCTCTATTTCAGGCATGTCAAACTGCCGGCCTGTGGGCTGGATGTACCATACTGAAACTGCGCCCACCCCATTGCCAGCAATGGGGAAAAAGTTACAATATGTTACGTGATGTCATGTGACATTGCGAGTTTGATATGCCTGCTCTATTTGATGAAAAAGAAAAAAAGAATTGCTATTTCTCCCAGTATCTTTAGACCAATATTGAATGAAACTTGTTTTTATGGAGAATTATATTGTCACTGCTATTCAAATTGCACCATTGGATTTTTAATTTAGTTTGTCCAGAATTTTTTAAACGATTTGTGTACAAACTATTTTTGAAGTATATTTTACTTTTGAAATATTGTATGCACTGCAGTGCTTCTATAATGATTTATTAATTGTTTGCCAAGAATATTGTACCAGTCATAATTATTGCTTTGTTTTTAATTTCTATAGTTGTTTTCAATTTATAATTTAGATAAAAATATATTTATGAGGGTTTTTTTGCTTCCATCATTATTCTTTCTGTCTCTCCATCATAATAGCTAAAATGTTTCACATCAACTGGATATACTCCTTGTAAATTTATGGCATCAGATGAAGGTGGATTTGTCAGTAGTTACCAACGACATTTATGGCAAAGGGCAGAATTGAAATATGGCTCTTCCTAATTTATAATAGACCCCATGGTCTTATTCACTATAGTCCAGTAATTCTTGACTTTGTCAGGAGAGACATGCCTAAGTTAAATTCAGATAAACAACTGGCATGCATGTATGACAGATCAATGTAGTTATCCTTTGTATAGCTTAAAAGTTAATAAGTAGAGACTTGACTTAAAATGTTTTTATCATTTGTACTATACTATGGTATTTGAAAAGATGGCATTCTGAATAGTTTTAGGATTCTAGATTAAAGCAGTTTTTGCAATCGTTGCAAGCCTTTTATGCAGAATCTCACAAAACCTGAATTTAAATTTTTCAGTAATTTTTATATCTATTTAAAATGTTTTTGATATTTCAGAAGCAATAATTCTATTTTTACATTGCTTTTTGAATAGAGAATTTTGCTAAGCAATATATATTGATGAATTCATATGCATATGATGCTACTAAACTTAATTTGGATTAAATGTATTCTGCTATGCTTATAAAGACTAATGGCAAATGTATTAGGGTAAAATACTTTTTATTCTAATACATTAAATCTTTTATAAAAAGAGGAGTGGGGGTAAAGTTAAGCATCATGAACATACAATGTAACTTTTTTATTTTTTATTTTTGTAGCAATAACATCTCTTTGGAGAAGCTTCCAAATCCTCTAAAAACAGATTTGGGAGGAGGGGAAAAGTTGGTTCTGCTTAATTTGTTGATAGACAAGCAGAATTGTTGTGTGTTATGAGCAAAAAGGAAACAAGTATATCCCAATGCTTCGCTAATTTGCACAGAAATTATACTTCAGGTGTTTATTGACCATTAAAAATATTCAGAAAGAATACATGGTTTACTTTGCTGAATGGCATAATCTGAACAAAGTTTTGGCTTTTTTTTTCTCAGAAATGCAAACAGTGAAATTATAATTACTTATAAGCTTGTTCTTTTACTAACAAAACTTTAATGCAGCAAGATTAAAAATTATTCCTCTCTTCATTTCTGCTATTACTTCAATTTTCCTATCCTTTCTTTTTGTTCTGCTATCCTTTTCTTTCATTCTGCTGTCAGGAAAGTCTGCCTTTGAAGGGTCAATTCTGTATAAAGAGGGACCGACAAAGATTGAGAGCTGCAGACGCTATAACAGTGAGTTAATTAACAGAAAAAGGAGAGAATGCTAAGCTAAGGCTGCTCTTTGAATGTGTCTGTTTTCATCTGCCAATGAAAGAATGTCCATCCATTGTGCACTGGAGTCTTGGCTACTTGCATAGTTGTCTGTGAGATGCAGTCATTTCGTTTGCAGGCCACAGCGCATGTCTTTTGAAAATGAATGTAATCTATGTACATGGGCAAAACAATTTGCAATATTGGGAATCACCCCTAAAATATAGTGCTCAGCTAGATATTTTGATTTCAATCAATATCAATCAATCAGTTTATTATTACAGCCATAGGCCAACACATAAAATTAAACATTTAAATAAAACAGAACTAAACCCAACCGAACACAAGAAGGCATAGCAATATATTACAATTAATGATGTAATCAATGAGTGTCCAAAGTCTGCCTAGTTTTACAGACAGCATAACAAAACCTATCTACCTTCAGAGACACCGAGTCATACTGACCTGACAATAAAAATACATTGAGTATGGTCTAATAATGAATAAAAACATGCAATAAAATTAATTATAAAAATTATTAAAAACATCTAAAATATTTATTTAAGTTTCTGGTGAATCCCCAGGGCTGCTGTGCAGAATCTGCCGTGAACACTGCCTGCTCTTCCTTAAGCAGCCACTGTAGATAAATACTTTCCGAACAACAGGGTACCTATTGATTATGGGGAGGATATAGTTTTTCTGAATAGCTGTATATAAGGAACATAAAAAAGTATATGTCCAATGGTCTCCACCTCTCCTGAGCCAAAGGAGCAGAGTCTTTCAGACAATGGTGTCTTTTTATACCTGCTGTACAGTTCAGCCGATGGAAACACATGGCACCTTGCGAGTGAAAATGCTTTCCGGTGGTTTACTGACTCCAACTGACTATGATAACAGGCAGGTGTAACGACATATCTAATAGAGTCTGGAGCCAAAAGCAATGGAGCTAAACTAAGTCTACCCTTTGTTGCAAAATTTGTTTTGCTTGGTCGTAGTCCAATTTGAGTATTGAGGCTAAAGAGAAGCCTAGTTTGGCAAGGTTGGACTTGACTGGACTTGACGGTCACCTATTTTTTGGAGATGGTAATTTGGTTTATCTAGCCATTTTACCATGTTATTTATATAAAAATTGAAAAGCAAGTGGGCCAAAATGCACCCTGTTTAACCCCCTTTTGAATTTCAACTGACCTCAAGAGGGACCCTTGCATATTGCACTTCACCTTGAGGGATGTTTTAGTATGTAAGACATGTAACAGATGAAGGAGTCTGTGATCAATTGAAGCAGCTTCCAGCTTCTCCCATAGCTTAGTCCTTGTAACCATATCAAAAGCTGCCTTGAGATCTATAAGGGCAGCATATAATGATACAGGTCTCTTTGATACATATTTTTCAATCAAATGATGAAGATCTAAGCACTGATCTATAGTGCCTCTCCCCTCTCTAAACCCGACTTGTTCTTCAGCAATCAGGTTCTCAAGATCCAGCCATTCCTTTAATTTATCTTGGAGGTGTTTGGTGTAGAGTTTGCCAATTATATTTAGCAGACTTATTGGTCTGTAATTGGCAGGGTCATCTCTCTTTCCCTTTTTATAAATTGGGACCACAATTGCCAAGCCCCAATCCTCCAGAACATGGCTGGTGGAGTCAATATACTGTAGGTGAATAGCGCTGCCAGAACAGGTATCCACCACTCCATATTGTTCTTTAGTAATTCAGCTGAAATGGAGTCTGTTCCTGGAGCCTTCCCAATGCTGAGTTGGCCCATGAGGGATTTAATTTCAGACTCTGAAACTGGAGGGCACTCAGGTAAATCCTTCATTGTATACCTTGTATTTCATGGGAGGGATCTTCATACATTCTCCAAAAATGAAATTCCCAAGTTATAGGAGATATATGGCAGTCTAATGGATTATAAATTCAGAGTGGCAAGCTATTAGATGCCAGAATAAAGGAGAGATCTTTTGCTTTGCTGCCACAATGAACTGTTCCCAGGAAAACCTCTTGTCTTGTCTCTTCTTGAGTACAATCAATTGCTTAAATTGTTTTTTGAGTGTAACTGTTTAAGCATTGCTTTATTGGCATAGCCAGTCTCACTTTTATACTCCTTGTATGCCAAGTTAAGAGATTTCTTGGCTTCTACACAGTCCTTATCAAACCAAGGTTTACAGGCGATGCAGGGCATCTTAACTGAGAAATTTCGGTCATGTGTTTGTAGTGGTTGTAGCTCATAAACTAAGCTTTTATTTAGAAAGTCATATGAGGGAGGTGCTGGTTTTTGTAGGAACCTCCGATGGTGGGTATTGATGATATTTCATAAATAATGTATAATCATCTGGTCCCAATCTAGCATTAAAGTCTCCCCCTAGTAGGACCCTGACATTTGGATGACCCACGAGTGGTTTATTAATGTTGTGTTCCAACTCCAGCCACACAGCAGTGGTTTCAGCTTTTCTTAGTGAAGGAGGGAGATAAACATCAAAAGCAGGACCGAGTCCCACTTGAGAAGAAAGTCCATAGCCGTATGTTTTAAAGGGTAATAAGTGTGGGCTCTGCTCTCAAGTTAGTAGAAATAAATATACCCAGCCCTCCTTTCAGTCTCCCTGGGCTTCTGCCTGGCCTTGCTTCTAGCTTATATGAATGATAGCCATTTAGCAGGAGATCATCAACAGTCCAAGTCTCTTGCACCAATGTAATATCCTTATCTATCAGAGAATCAGAGTAATTAAGGCTTCTAAATCGATACCACCCAGCTACATTCCACAACATGATGTTTAAAATGTTTTTCTTACATTGGCCTTCATATAGTCAGTTCGTGATCTCAGTAGGGGCACCTGTTGGAACATAGTTATAATAATTGTTATTTGATGCATTTAACCAAGAATTAGGCAAGATTTGTGAGACTATGAGTACATCATCCATAACAGCAGAGGTAGCCCCACCATTTATGTGGGGGAAGGAAGCATGCCTCTGTCTCTGCCTCTGTTTGCCAGCTAATAGCTGGAGCAGAGAGTCTTCACCTTTCTCAGCAGAATCCCCATCTAGAATCCCTGTAGATTTATGTCCATTTATGGGGAGGTACAGTTGGGGGTTCATCTTGTGAGGAGATACTAAAGGCACTTTTGACTCAAGTGAAGGTGAAAGATGGGTTGTATCCTTAGAGTCTGCATGCTTAGAAGGTGCTAAACACTGAACCAGTTTGGTTTTTTTGCTGTTTTCTATCAGGATCTGAGTAAGTCAGTGCAGTTATCCCACTGTCAGCCTAAGTAAAAATACTTTTTTTAACTTTTGAGGAAATGGTAGGTGGTTGGATGGCTATATTGCCACAAGTCTGAGCATTTGGTGAAGCCAAATTAAATAGAGTCTTTGTTATAGATTTATCAATGCTTCTTCTAAATCATCCAGTCTCTAAATATTGGTAGCTTGCTCAGGTTCTGTCAATATACCGATAAAGTCTATCAACATTTCTTCTGGAATGCCCTCAGCAGATTCAGTAACTGTGGATAATTCAGTTTGTGGATCACTTCTCTGCTTTCTCAAGGTCGATTCAGCTGCCACTGCTTCAAGCTTATCAGTATGAGGTCTGTTGCCGCTTGAATTTAAAGCAATAGTTCCCTGATGGAGAGATTGATCCAGGAGTGGGCACGCTTTCTCTGAGTAGAAGACACGTATTGGAAATATTGAAAAACTGCTCAGGAAGGGCTTCATTCTAAAAAAGCATTGAGGGAATTATGGACTGCTTGAAAGATAACAAAATTCTCATACATTACCTTCTTGCTGGCAACCATTCTGCGTGTAATAAATCTATCAGAGTGTACTTGCAGCAGAGCAGCTGGCTCAGAGACAACCTAACAGCTTTTCTATCACTCCAATGCCCTCTATTCCTTCTGTTGTCGTAAATTTGCAAGGTAACCTGGTTGGTCTGCAAACTGAGGTTATAATGGTCACCTCTTGAACTGTCTGATTGAGTGCTGTTTTCTTTGTAGGTATTCTTTCCTCTCACATTTTTAGAAGAGAGAGAAGGGCCTGTTCTAATTTCCATTTCTGTATTAGTCATCCCATGTCTATCATTAGGTGTGCTCCTTGGTCCTTCTGCAATGTTTGGGTGGCTCGTAACAAACTTGGCAAAGGACTCTTTCAAGCAGTGAATCTTATTTGTGACAGTTGATAAAAGTTTGTAGATTAAATTTACGGTTTGAGCTGTAAGCAAACATTTTCTGGAAAGGAGATCTATTTCATTCTCCCTTACTAATTTGTTACTATCTCATCCTGTGCAAGAAAAGCGGGTGCAGAGTTCCAAGAAGGGGAGCTATTTTCTGTGAGAGAAGCAGAAAGTTCTATATGCTGTTTGCTTTCAGATTCAGTTTGTAAAACCCATTCCTATGAGTTACATACAGATGAGTTACTTACTGGAGCAGACTGTCTATTTGCAGCAAAATCTTCTGCTGCTTCAGTGGCTTGGAAGAACTCTGTGCTGCCGAGTGAACACACTGTCTCTTTCTCCTTTGCCCCCTTTTTCCTTCCGAGATGTGCTTCTAATTTTGGGTCTAAATTTGAATGGCATTCAAGTTTCAAATAATTTCTCAAAAGTCTTTGTCTTTTATAAAAAGTCAAATAAGGGTTAAAAGAGGTTTAAAAATAGGTTAAAAATGGGTTAAAAGTAGGTTAAAATGCAAGGTTAAAAAGAGTTAAAATAAAAATAGAATAAAATAAAATAAAAACTTTTACTTTTGGAGGAGCTCTTTACAGCCTTTGCTGCCTGCCCACCATCTTGGCTTCTCCTCAATATTTTGATTTGAAAACATGCATATTGGAATGTTTGTAGAAATTTAGGTCAACAGTAGAATATGTGGTTGGAGCTCAGAATATATAGGTTCAATCCCCTAAGAGTTATTTAAAGGATCTTGGGGAAAGTTTTTCGTGAAATCTTGGACAAACATTGCTAATTGAGGCATTTACAGTAATAGTATGCATAGTATTTATCTCTATATGTAGCAGCTTTGTAGTGTCCCAGAACGTTTTGGGCCTTTTACCTGGTGTAAGGGCCCAATTATCACTCCAGATAGGTGGAAAGGTCCAAAATGGGCACACACCGGCTTCAAATGAATCACCTTTTATATAATGTTGGATACTGTACGTTCATAAAAAACAACAACATGCATACATTTTCAGTAGTCATAGTAACTTAGTTCAACCAAAGCTAACAAGATATAATAAAGCCTTTATCTCATCAATACCATTCCTGCATTAAAAGTATTGCTAACTAAGTTTGTAACTTGGTATCAGGGTCTCATCAATCCTCTTGATGAACAGACAATTCCTAAGGAAGAAGGCAGGTTTTCATCTATTGCTGCCAAGCAAAGTTAGCCAGCAGTCAAGGCGCTCTCCATTCTTTTATTCATGAGATAATGGTTATCGTTTTCTCAGGTATTAATTAAAAAGCATGATGTAAAGAACTAAAATATTGACCAGAATGATTTACTAGAGTTGCTAGGAAACATTTTTTTTAAAACTTGACAGTGACTTTCCTACTTTTATCCTTATTCAAAATGCTGTTCACCATTTAAATAGTATAGTTGCTCCATGAAAATAAAACCACTTTTTCCCACAGTGTTATATCTTGGCATTTAAACCTATACCAAACATTTGTGAAGCAGAATAGGAGAAAACTGGCTTTGATTTGAAGTGGAGAAGAGGGGAATGGGATACTTTTTCATACTTTCATTTATCAAGAAACAACAGGAGGAAAAACAGCACAGTTAGAATGGAGCATTCTATTCATCTATTTTTTTTAAAAAAAAGGTTTTATGTGCTGCCTTTAAAAATAAGAATTTTTCAAGCACTTCAAAATAAAAATAAAATGAAATACATTATAAAACAGCAAGCACTTATGCTAAACAATGTAAAGTTTTTAGCATTATTAATGAATTGGAAATTAACTCTGAATCAAACTTAATTTAATTATCTGATGAATAAACCAATCTGAATTGTCTCATTTATCAAACTATAGTTTGCAATCACAAGCCATGAATTGTAGGAATAGAAACTTAGTTGAATATGGGAAAAGGGAAGTATGGTTTAGAATTACTTTTCAACTGGATAAAAGGCCATGTACTGTGGTGAGTTCTGTTGAGATTTAAAAGGAAATTGGGCAGGCTTAAACATGATAAACATTAAAGAGAAGAAATAAGGAAGCTGAGACAGTGTGCAAGTGTAATATATATTCCAGAGGGGAAAACCCTTGATCCAATGAATCAGCTTGATATTTAAGACTTAGACAATATCTCTGTCACCTGTCTAAATGTTATCTTTTATGCTGATTAAATTAACAAAGTATCATTCAATCTTTGACAAAAGAAAAAATTCTAGGAGGTTTTGTCAGCTTCAGGGGAATATGGGGAGGAGCAGGCTGAGGCAGGCCAGGGCCTTTCAGGATTGGGATGGCTTGTAGGCAGGGAAGAACAGGGGCAGGATGACCAAAAGAGACTAAGCAGTGAACATGAGAGACAGAGCTCAGGCGATGAGCATGGACCACCCCCTCCTGGTCCTCCAGCACAGAGAGTGGAGAGAAGGCGAGAGCAGCACAGGATGACCCAACTACACGGGAGGAGAGTACCCCTCCCCTCTCCACAAGGCACACCTGAGGACTGAGACTTAAGGAGATGCTGTAGGGAGAGGTATTTAATATTTTTTTAATCCCATTTATATCCCGCCCTTCTCCGAAGACTCAGGGCGGCTCACAATCCAAGCACAAATCAAATGTGCTTAGCAATAGCCTTCATTCCATGTATATGCCTGCTTATTAGGGCTTTCGTCCCCCCCCCAGTGGCATTATTACAAAGTCAGCTTATTGCCCCCAACAATCTGGGTCCTCATTTTACCTACCTCGGAAGGATGGAAGGCTGAGTCAACCTTGAGCCTGGTGGGATGCGAACCTGCAATAATTGCAGGCAGCTGGTGTTACTTAAGGAGGCATTAGCCCACTGCTCCACCAAGGCTCTTAATAACAACAACAACAACAACAAAAACAATAAAAAGTTGGAAGGGACCTTGGAGGTCATCTAGTCCAACCCCCTGCTCAGGCAGGAAACCCTGTATCATTTCTCACAGATGGCTGTCCATTCTCTTCTTAAAAACTTCCAGTGTTGGAGCATTCACAGCTTCTGGAGGCAGGTTGTTCCACTGATCAATTGTTCTAACTGTCAAAAAATTTCTCCTTAGTTCTAGGTTGCTTCTCTCCTTGATTAGTTTCCATCCATTGCTTCTTGTCCTGCCTTCAGCTGCTTTGGAGAATAGCTTGACTCCCTCTTCCTTGTGGCAACCCCTGAGATATTGGAACCCTGCTATCATGTCACCCCTCGTCCGTCTCTTCATTAGACTCCAGCAACCGTTCCTTATATGTTTTAGCCTCCAAACCCCTGATCATCTTTGTTGGTCTTCTCTGTACTCTTTCTAGAGTCTCAACATCTTTTTTACATCCTGGTGACCAAAACTGGATGCAATATTCCAAATATGGCCTTACTAAGGCATTGTAAAGTGGTATTAATACTTCACGTGATTCTATCCCTCTGTTAATGCAGCCTAGCACTGTGTTGCCTTTTTTGGCAGCTGCAGCACACTGCTGGCTCATATTTAAGTCATTGTCCACTAGGACTCCGAGATCCCTCACACAGTTACTACTATTGAGCAAAGTACCACCTATACTATACCTGTACATTTGGTTTTTCTTGCCTAAATGTAGAACCTTACTTTTTTCACCATTGAATTTCATTTTGTTAGATAGTGCCCAGTGTTCAAGTTTGTCCAGATCCTCCTGTATGTTAAGCCTATCTTCTGGAGTATTGGCTATTCCTGCCAGCTTGGTGTCATCTGCAAATTTGATGAGTTCCCCATCTATGCCCTCGTCCAAATTGTTGATGAAGATGTTGAAGAGCACTGGGCCCAGAACAGAGCCCTGGGGCACCCCACTACATTTCCCTCCATGTAGATGCAGTTCCATTGAGGACCACATGCTGAGTACGTCTGGTCAGCCAGCTACGAATCTATCTGGTGGTGATGCTGTCTAACCCACATTTTACTATCTTACCAAGTAGTAGGTTGTGGTCTACTTTATCAAATGCCTTACTGAAGTCCAAGTAATTTAGATCCATAGCATTCCTCTGGTCCACTAACTTTGTCACCTGGTCAAAAAATGCAATAAGATTTGTCTGGCATGATCTGTTTTTAACAAACCCATGTTGGCTTTTGGTAATGACTTTGTTTGCCTCTAGGTGTTCACTGATTCGTTGTTTGATTATCTTTTCCAAGATCTTCCCAGGTATTGAGGTCAGGCTGATAGGTCTGTAGTTTTCTGGATCCATTTCTTTTTCCTTTTTTGAAGATGGGAAGTACATCAGCTCTTTTCCAGTCCTCTGGTAGTTCTCCAGTGCTCCAGGATCCTTGAAAGATATAATTCAGTGGTTCTGAGATCACATATGCCAGTTCCTTCAGAACCCTGGGGTGTAATCCATCTGGTCCTGGTGATTTGAATTCATCTATGGTGGACAGGTGCTCACTTACCATTTTCTTGGCTATGTTGTGTTTCTAATCTGTTTTTACAGCCCTGTTTTTGATAGGTTGCACTGCTTTTTCCCTATGTGTAAATAAGGATGCAAAAAATGAGTTGAATAGTTCTGCTTTTTCCTTAACTTTTTTCTTGTTTTTTACATGTTGAAAGAAGGTTTTTTGTTTTTTTTACTTTTGTTGCAAGCCATAGTTCATTTTGAGCCTTAGCTTTCCTCACTCCATCTTTGCAGGCTTGGGCTATTTGCTGATATTCTGCTTTAGTTATGTGCCCCTCTTTCTACTTTTTATACTTGTCCTTTTTGTCTTTCAATTTATCAGAGAGTTCTTTATGCAGCCATGCTGGTTTCTTTTGAGAGCTGTTATTTTTCTTCTTCGTTGGTATTGTGCTAGACTGGGCTTTTATAATTTCACTTTTCAAAATTTCTCAAGCTTCTTGAGTTGTTTTCCCTTTGAGGATTCTCATCCATGGAATCCTTCCCATGCTCTCTCTAAGTTTGTTGAAATTAGCACTGTTAAAATCCAAGACTCTAGTTTGACTGTGTTCTATTGTTTATGCTTGCATAATGTTGAATTTCAATATTGCATGGTCACTCCCCCTCCCAAGATTCCTGTGGTTTCAACATCTATCATTTCATCTCTGTTAGTGAGAATTAAGTCCAATATGGCTGATCCCCTAGTTCCCTTCTCTACTTTTTGGAAGATAAAGTTGTCTGCTAGGTTTGTCAGGAATCTGTTTGATCTTCCACTTGGTGCAGAGTTTGTCTCCCAGTCGATGTCAGGGTAATTAAAGTCCCCCATTACTATTATGATGTGCTTCCTACATACCTTACTTAACTGACTAGCAAAAAGTTCATCTATTATCTCTGTTTGGTTGGGTGGCCTGTAGTATACACCTATGGCAATGTCATTTTTTCTCCCTTTTATATTGACCCAAAGGCATTCAAACGTTGTCGGGAACAAACACTGAATTCATGGAGGGTTGTGTGCTGTTGCTGACATTGGACGTTTTCTGGACTTCTTGCTTTATTTCTTGCTTCCTGGATTAATTACCTTGTTCCTTTGCTTCCTGGACCAATTGATTTAGTCCCTTGCCCTGCTGGATTTCTTGGTTTGACAGCTGTGGTGCTCACAGCTTTGTCCTGGACTACTTGCAGCCAGAGGCTGCTGGAGGGGTGTGTGTCTGTGTGTGTGTCTGTGTGAGTGTGAGTGAGTGAGTGATCTGGGACTTGCCAGAAACATAAGAGTGTTTGGGGAACATTTGGAGCAATAAAGGGTTTGAACTGTCAGCTGACTCTGTGCCGTGCCCCGGGTCATCACAAGAGGAAAAAGATCAATTCTAAATTATAAGAAATAGTTTGAGATGAATAACAAAAAACCTTTTATCTGTTTTTTTTTAAAACTGGTTGTTGTGTGTTACATTATACAGAAAATGTATAATGTAATGAGCATTCACTTAGCACTCATTATGAGCGTTCACTTAGCACTCGTTCGAAGTTATGCGATAAGAGCACCCTAGGGTTTACGGGCAAGTCCCAAAATTATGAATGTTGCAGCACCACAGCAGTTGTTCGCCCTTATAAACGACTACAGAGGCTCTGCAACATTCACCCTATTCCCCCCCACACTCCCCCCAACTGCTTCCTCCTCCCATTTTGCCTTGCTGGACTCACGTTGCAAAAATCGTCTCTGCCGTGCTTTCTTTGCCTTTCAAGGAGAGGAGAGTTTATGGAAGCTCCTGGGTGCCATAATATTGCACGAGTTCAGAAAGCCATCCTCTTGCAGAGAATGGGTGCCTGAACTCTAGAGAGATCCCAGACCCCAGAAACTTTCATTTTCAGGGTGAAATGTGTTTGCGTTGCCTGTCTCCTGCTCTCCCCCAACTCCTTTCCGTTACTGCCGGAACACTTTTCACTCAGATGGAGACCTTGGGGAGACTGGAAGCTCCGTATGGCTGCAAATGGGGTGCTTTGAAACAGAGTGGAATGCTCTGTCCGTGTAAAAAGTGTTTGAGCACTTACGGGGTGCTTTGAAATGGCCATTGGAGAATTATACTAGGGCTGATGTCATGGGTGCTTTGAAGATCACACTGCTGTTAGTACAGCCACCAACTCTCCCGTGGCTGTGTGGGCAGAGCCGTGAAGGTGGTGTCTGAAACCGCCAGCCCAGAGACAATGCAGAGAGCCTACCATCAGCCTCCAGAGCCATTAAAACCATAAAGTACAGGTGGCAAATGGGCAGTAGGCAGCGCAATACAGTTCTAAAGGAGCTGGCAAATGTCATCTCAGAAACATTGTACCATATCTTTCAAAAATCCTGGAGCACCAGGGAACTACCAGAGGATTGGAAAAGAGTTGATGTGGTTTCCATCTTCAAAAAAGGGGGAAAAAACAGACCCAGGAAACTACAGTCCACAATCAGCCTATCATCAATACCTGGGAAGATACTGGAAAAGATAATCAAAAAACAGATCTGCGAACATCTAGAAACAAAGTTATAACTAGAAGCCAGCACGGGTTTGTTAAAAACAGATCATGCCAAACCAATCTTATTTCACTCTTTGACCAGGTAATTAAATTAGTAGACCAGCAAAATGCTGTGGACATAGTATACTTAGACTTCAGCAAGGCATTCGACAAAGTAGACCACAACCTACTTGTTGGAAAGCTAAAACAATGGGATAGACAGCATCACCACCAGATGGATTTTTAACTGGCTGACAAACCATACTCAATGAGTAGTCCTTAATGGTACTATGTCTACATGGAGAGAAGTAAGCAGTGGGGTACCACAAGGTTCTGTCCTAGACCCAGTACTCTTCAACATTTTTATAAATGACTTAGATGAGGGAATAGAAGGGGAACTTATCAAGTTTTCAGACGATACTAAGATGGTAGGAATAGCCAGTACCCCAGATGATAGACTCAAGATCCAGATGGATCTTGACAGACTTGAACACTGGGCCCTATCTAACAAAATGAAATTCACTGTAGAGAAAAGTAAAGTCTTACACTTAGGCAAGAAAAACCAAAAGTACACATATAGATTGGGTGAAACCAGGCTTAATAGCAGTAACTGTGAAAGGGATCTCAGAGTCTTAGTGGACAATCGATTAAATATGAGCCAAAAGTGTGCAGCAGCCGCCAAAAAAGTCAATGCAATCCTAAATTCTATTAACAAAGGGATTCAGTCAAGATTATGTGAGGTACTAATACCACTCTATAAAGCCTTAGTAAGACCACATCTAGAATACTGCAACCAGTTTTGGTCTCCACACTATAAAAAAGATGTTGAGACTCTAGAAAAAGTGCAGAGAACAACAGCAAAGATGATTAGGGGACTGCAGGCTAAAATATATGAAGAACGGTTACAGGAACTGGGCATGGCTAGTCGAGCGAAGAGAAGGACCAGGAGTGACATGATAGCAGTATTCCAATATTTGAGGGGCTGTCACAGAGAGGAGGGGGTCAACCTATTTTCCAAAGCACCTGAAGGCCAGACAAGGAATAACGGGTGAAAACTTATCAAGGAGAGATTCAGCCAGGAAATAAGGATAAATGTCCTGACATTGAGAACAATCAACCAGTGGAACAGTTTGCTTTCAGATGTTGTGGGACTTTCACCACTGGAAGCTTTCAAGAAGAGACTGGACTGCCATCTATCAGAAATGGTGTAGGATCTCCTGCTTGCGCAGGGGGTTGGACTAGATGACCTACAAGGTCCCTTCCAACTCTGTTACTCTAATTCTAAAGGAGGTTAATCAAGGGCTCTAGTTAAACTTAGTTGCCCAATTCTCATAGCCAAATCTGGATTATGTTTCTTGTGCCTTGGGAACATCTTCATCTTCTGTATAAACTCTATGTTCAAGAAGAGACAGAATTCCTTAACAATGGCAATTCATTCCCTTGTTACCTTGATACTGGATTGTTGCAGCATTATATGTAAGGAAGTTTGGAAGACTTATGCCTTGAGTTGATACAAAATGTAGTGATCTGTGCCTGGTGGGCGAGTGCCTTTATAGTCATATAAGATTATTGTTATAATCCCTGCATTGGCTTCTGATAGGAACAATTCAGAGTACTAGCTTTAATATATGCAGTCTTCGATCGCTTGATCTTAGGTTTTCCAGACTATCATGTTCAAGTAAAATCAACTTGTACTGTATACTTATCTTGCGAAGGGGATTAAGGTCACACACATCCTCTCCAATATGAGGTTCTAAGTTGGGCTCGCAAGGCAATTGTAAACTTTCTTCTGGAATAGCACACCTCCAGATATTTAGCTGGCATTTGCTCTGATGCAGTTCAAGAATGCCGTGAAAACTGACTGCATAGAGCTTTAATAGGTGGCTGAAACTGTCATCATAGATATGAAGGTGTGCTGTATGGTTATTTGATTTAATTGTAAGTTTTTTTTACTGATTTCATTATTTTTGAGTTAACTGCCAGGTATCATTCTTGAATGGTTTGTTCAATACAATATTCCATTTGTTCTTAAGCATAGTTTATTTCCATCATATATTTCTCTTTTCAGGTTTGTCAACTGTTAATCCCATGATCATATAATCATCCCAAAGTTCAAGCCTTTTTATCTTTCTGAAAATTAAGAAAAGTACAATAAATTTCTTTTTCATAATTACAGTATATATTTCTCAGTGCTTGTTGAAGAGCAAATTCTTTCCAGATACATGGAACAAACAAATGGTCCTATACTTCTTGCTACCTTGGTCTCTGCATTCTTCCAGTCATCAAGTGCAGGCTAGTCTTCACACAAACACTAAACAATTTTTCAGTACATTCAATATATTCACAATATTTATTTTTCTTGAACCCTAACATTTGTAGCACTGATGTTATTTGCACAATTTGCCCTTTGAAAATCTAAGTGATTCTCCACTTATAGTCATTCACTCTACTTTCTGAACATGCATTCAAAGTATTTTTCACTTGCTTTGATCAGCAATTCACACATGACTATAACTGGGAATATTGAAAATGCTTATTGTTGCACAGCTCTGGTAAAGGTGAGAGTATTTATTAAAGGAGAACATATATACAATGCAGTGGGTTTCTTTTCCCTTACCTTCTCTAGGAGCCAATTATAAAAGTGTTAGAATCTGAAGTGTTAGAAGTGTTAGGGTCCCTTTGTCTTGTAAAGCAGGCACCCAACAATTATTATAATAAAACTTGGTTCTTCTTTTCAGTGTCATGCTCCTTCTTCAGATTGAATCCAGAACATTATCACTCAACACATTTATGTGGAATACTATAATAGGGACACAGTGGCTCAGTGGGTTAGGATGCTGAGCTTGTCGATCAGAAGGTCGGCAGTTTGGCGGGTCGAATCCCGAGTGCCGTGTAACAGAGTGAGCGCCTGTTACTCATCCCAGCTTCTGCCAACCTAGCAGTTCAAAAACACGTAAAAATGCAAGTAGAAAAATACGGACCACTACGGTGAGAAAGTAACAGTGTTCTGTGCGCCTTTGGTGTCTAGTCATGCCAGCCACATGACCACAGAGACGTCTTCGGAGAAGCGCTGGCTCTTTGGCTTTGAAACGGAGATGAGCACTGGCCCCTAGAGTCGGAATCGACTAGCACGCATGTGTGGGGGAACCTTTACCTTTACCTATAATACACATATAATTGTTTTGAGTTTGTTCTAATCAGCTTCTGCATCCTTTTTTCTTATCCTTGGCTAACACTCACTGTGTTGAGGAAAGTATGTCCTTCTTTTACTGTTTCCTCCTACAGTCATTCTGCTTCCATTAAGTTCCTTCTTTTTCTTCTCCAAATTCTTTGTTGATGTTACCATTTACCATTTACACACAACTATCATCAACAGAGCCTTCATACTTTCATATGCCCACACAATAAACCAAAGGGCTGCTTGAGAGGTTGAATGGAATTATTGTACACTCATATTTTCCAAAGCAATAATTAGCACTGTCAAATGTCCATGCCATATGCAGTTTAAAATCATAAATTGGAAGTAATGTCTTAATATCACATTCTTAATGGATATGATAATTTTATTTTGTAACCAGTCAATTCTATGTACAGCAGCAAAGTGTAAAGGCATAGTTGTAAAGGGCAAAAATAAAGTTGAAAGTAGATTTCATAGTGATTCTTGAAGATGAACTACAAAAGATCAATGATCTCAGTGATGGACCTGTCTGTAACAAAAGCTGCCCTCATATCATTTCTCCCAGGAGAAACATCTTTGCATTTTCTTCCACAGTGGTAGTCCAAACATTGCCTTCAGCCTAAGGTTTCTTCTTTCCCAAACGCTACTACAGTTGCAACTCAGAACAAATCTCTTTCTCTTTAATGTAAGTACTGCAAGAGCAAGTGGAATAATACATTCTGACCTACAGAAAAATTCCCAAGAGGAATAAAACAGAATACTTAAAAAAGCACCTAAAGAATATTTGTGGTGCCACTCCAAGTTTAGTTTGAAGTGTTGTGTTCTATAGTCAAAATAAGACATGTATTTTATTTTAGGCCTTGAACAAGCAAAATCTTCACTTTGAGATTGAAATGTATTAAACTCAAAATGGCTTCATACCCTAAGTTGGGCAATATTGTTTAAGTCTACAAATTAGGAAATTTACCTATATTTTGTTAATAACTCTATTGTTTGAACTATTTGAATATTTATAGTATCCTCATCTGAAGTCGTAAATTGTAGATTAAATAATTAGTTCTGCTTATCTAAAATCTATGTATAATCATATCCTTGATCTTAAAAATAGTTCTTCAATAAACTATCATTTTGGTTCCAAATATATTCAGGTTTAATGTTTTATACTTAATATTTTTGGACAATAGGAGTAGCAGAGGTTCAAACTGGTGTCCAAATTAAAACACTTCCTTCATTTTTTTCAATCCATGTTTATGACAAAAAAATCATATAAATCTTCAGTTTATGTACTCAGAGAATTATCTGTAATGCAGCTATCACAATAAGGTATCCTTGTGAAATTGGTTGTGATTTCTAGGCAAAACAAGCTTACTACCTGCATTAAAAGAAATGGAACAGGTTTTTTTCACTGAGAATATTAAAGTTAATCAGATTGGTTTAATGGGCAGAGAGGAATCTATTTCTGTGCAGGGATGTGGATGTACTTTTCAACAAGGTTTCCTCAGTTTAGATATTTGATTCAATACGTTGGCAGAGATAATGTTATGCAGTCCATTTGATTGCATATTTGATTGACTCCTACTTTCTGTTTCTACAGTATCTGTCTTAAATAATTTCTCTCTTAAATAATTTTTCATATTTATTGTATAATTGGCTTTTGAATTATATATATAAAAGACCCAATATGTCGATTAGCTCAACTATATTTTTAGTCATAACTGATTTAGCATTTCATTCATTTTCTGATAGATAGATATCCATTTTTTTCATTGCATGGTTATTTAAAAATGGATGTCTTTTTGTGCATTTTCTAGAGTTACCGTGTTTCCCTGAAAGTAAAAAAAAATAAGCCCTACCTTGATTTTTCGGAGTGGGCCTAATATAAGCCCTATCCAAAAAATAAGTCCTAGTTTTGGGGCAAAGCAGACACCTAAAAATCAAGCTAGGGCGGGGGTGGGGGTGTGAAGCTGCCCCACCCACCCTGCACCCACTTACCTTGCAGCCAGGCCTCTCCTTGCCAGCCCACTTTTTCTTCTGAGGCCTCTTCTGCAGTCAGGCCTGTATTTCTCAGTCACAGGGCTTTCTGGAAGGCTTGTGCAGCCAAGAACCAAGCTATGGATTTGATCCGTAGCTCGGTTCTGCAAGACCTCAGCAGCTTAGCACCAAGCTATGGATTGAATCCATAGCTTGGTACTCGGCTGTTTAGGCCTTCTGGAAAGGCCTGACTGCAAAGTGCAGGCCCGAATGCAGCTGCAAAACTTCAGCCCCAGAAGAAGTGGACCGGCTGGGTGGGGCTGTCGGTGCCAGAGGTGAGTAAGGCCTACCCTGAAAATAAGACTTGGTGCCTCTTTTGGAGGAAGAAAAATAAGACCCAGTCTTATTTTCAGGGAAACACGGTAGTATGACATATGAACAAGGTGATTCTGATAATCACTTCTGCTTATTTTGGTTAATTTCTTTAGCTTATAAAAGCTATGTGAATTTGTTCACATTGAGATTTTTAACTGAAGCTCTCCTGTGGTTGCCCATGCTTTTGGAGTGTAACCTCTCAGAATAGTGGTTCACTATATACTAGTCAGTTGTACCCAGCTCTATTATCCTATGAAAGATCTTAGAATATAAATAAATAAAACAATTTCTCGTCTACCTCCCCTTGTATGTATATCCATATCTTATTGTATGTTCCCCATAAGCATAATAACATTGATTTTGGTTGCTATGTTGTCAGTTTGAACAAAGTTTTGAAATTAATTTCAGTATTGTACTATTAATCTGGTGCATGAGGGATTTTTTTTGTTTTGCTGATTGTACTCTTATAAAAATAATCTTAAGAGCAGGCTTCTCTTTCTTTCTTCCCTCTGACAGGTTTAAGGGATACTACAGGCTCAGAAAGTGATGGTGGTGACTCAAGTAGCACAAAATCAGAAGGAGCCAATGGAGCAGCAACAATCCAACCCAAGAAAATCAAGGGGATTGGATTTGGTGACATTTTCAAGGACAAACCTATAAAGCTACGTCCAAGGTCAATAGAAGTAGATAATGATTTTCTGCCAGTTGAAAAGGTATGTTATATAAATTATAAACATGTGTTTCTGTCTCAAGGGTACATGTACTACCAAGGTCAAGAAGATGAGCACTGATTAAAGATGTTATTGAACTTTCTAATTGCCTAGAAAGATATGCCAATGATTCATTTCTATGTGTAGTTATTCCTTATCTATAATAAAGCATTCTTCAGTATTTTTCTACAGATTGTTTTAATACTATTACAGGAACTCTTAGACTATTCAAAATCTGTTGTAGAATTAATTTCTCCTTATGTCAGACTCTATATATGGATTTGTATATCTGTGAGATTATTTTCACATTGATATCCAAAATGGGATATTTATTTTGAATTCAAACTTCCAATTGTGCAAAATGGCATACCCAGAATTTATCACAATACTGTAATAATTACTTTTAAAATAGTACTTTTTGCAATCTATGCTACACTATTGCACAGTTCCTTTCTCTTTCAGCTCCAAATCTTTTACTATTTCTTCTCAACCTCTGTCCTCCAGCAGTTATTCTGTGATTTGTGAGATACTTTTATGGCTGTTTGCCAGTAATGCAACCTAGTATTTTCTTCCTGGCACATAGCTTATCTATAAATGCCCTTGAGAAGTCTCTTTCAAAAGAGTTCTCAGTTCCACTTGACAATTATCAGAAGAAATACATTTGGATATTGGAGAAAGGCTTGAGTATAGAAAATGATAGTGATGGATTGTTTGAACTGGCCTTTGGCTACTTTTTCCTTGATGTGCACCATTTATGGATTTGATTTCATATTGTTGGTCTCTGAAAGTAGTTTCAATGGAATCTGCTTGTTTTATTTTGGTACTATGGATTCTTTTTAGATTATATAAGACTTTTGCCTTTTATTAAAGGCACAGTTGTTGGCATTGTCAATTTCACTGACAGTCTGATAACTTATTTTGGATAATAGTTTTGTCTGTATCTAGTGATGTAGTTATAGGAAGGTGTCCAGTAATTTTTTAAAGGACTACCTTCTAAGAAATGAAGAATGCAGTTATCTTCCTAATAAATTAATTTTGATTGTTAGATTTATAGGCAAGAGCCGAGTTCGCTCAGTGGTTGGAATGCAGCATTGCAGCTCAGTGCTAGGAATTGGATCCTCATTGGCTCAAGGTTGATTCAGCCTTCCATTCTTCTGAGGTCGGTAAAATGAGGACCCAAACTGTTGCAGGCAATATGCTGACTTGGTAAACCTCTTAGAGAGTGTTATTAAGCACTATGAAGTGGTATATAAGTCCAAGTGATATTGCTATTTAATATAATTACTGTGTTGTAATGATTAAAAAGATTAAACCACATTGTTGAAAACTTAGCATTCATGGAATACTTAATTCTCTAAGTATTCTAAAAGAATTTTTTATCTGTTTGGAAGATAAAGCAATTATACCAAGTAAAATTAGAAGCTATATAAAATGCCCTTTGAGAAGAAAACATTCAGAGGAAGCCTATATCTATGAATGAAACTGTTCATCCTGTTGAGGAAGAATGGTGATATGAAGCATTCTTATTACTTATTAACTTCTTATTTAGCAAATGTCTCCTTAAGAACTAAAGTTATGTTCAGTAGCCTATAGCACTTTAACACAACTAGATGTGGAAATATGAACCCATTTATTTCCAGCAAGTCAAGTCCTTCTGGATCATTATTATTTCTCGCCAGCATTATTCTTATATTACCAAGATCTAACTTGGACCAAAGTCTCCAAATAATTGTATTTGTACAATGACATAATTATTGATGAAATGACATCTGATAGATCTTACATGAACCAGTAAATATACACTGATTTTTTTCTGATCGTGCTGCAAACTTCTTCAGAGATAATTTGAAAGTGAATTCTTTACAAACATCCTGTCTTGATATACAGGTAATCCCCGAGTTACGAGTGTTCACTTAATGCTCGCTCAAAGTTACGTGATCAGCGCCCTCTAGTGTTTACAAGCAAGTCCCAAAATTACAAATATTGCAGCACCACAGCAGTCATTTGCCCTTATGAGCTACTTCAGTGGCACTGCAACATTTATCCTATTTCCCCACATTCCTCACAACTGCTTCCCCCTCCCTTCCTGCCACGCCGGACTCACTTACCTTGCAAAAATCCTCTCTGCTGTGGTTTCTTTCCCTTTGAGGGAGAGGACAGTCGGTTTGGAAATGCTTTTCGTGCCGAGAATGGAAGTTTCTGGAGTCCGTGATCTCACGTGAGTGTTTGAAGTTGCCCAAATCACAGACCTCAGAAAGTTTCAGTCTCTATGCAAAAAGTGCCTGTCTCCTGCTCCTGCCCCCAACTCCTTTCTGCCTGAGAGAACTGAGAGAGAAGGCCAGAGTTAGCACCTGCATCCATCCCGCCAGAGTTCACCATGGTGGGGGAAAAGTGTCCCCGTTGTCTACAGAGCCGTGGAGGCCTCCTCCAAGCCTCCTGGAACGGAAGCTGGGGGAGGCTTATGCATGCCTCCGGAGGTTGGATCCAGGCCTCTGAGGACTGTTCCAAGCTGCTGCTGCCCAAGCTGCTGTTCACCCATTTAAAGCATATGATTCTGAGCAGCTAACAGAATGAAAATAAATAAAAACATAATAAAAATAATAATTACAAATATAGAAACTGTGTTAAAACCAACCAACATCATAAATATAACCAAGATATGGGCTCAGCTACGCTATCCAGGTAAAGTTGCAAAGTATTCACTAGAAATTATGGGATTGAATATCTAGCACATTTGAGGCTATTACTGTAAAATAATCTATATTACTATAGAAAAAAGAATAATTGATTATTTTTTAAAAAATTATCCTTATATTAAAAGTCAAATTCTATTTAAATGCTGGTTCTTAGTACAAGCAATCACCTTAAGACTACTTAGAATACTGTCTTTATCAGATTTCTCCAAGTGAATACCTTATAAATATGCTAGGCTACAACTAATATCAACTAGACTGAGCAATCTAGGGAACTACAATATAATAGGAATACTTCAGGTTTATAACAGTTAAAGCTAGACAAAGTGATATAAATAAATCACAACCTAACAAGGAATTGAAGACTGATAGTTCCCAATCCTCTACATGGAGGGAAGTGTGTAGTGGGGTGCCCTAGGGCTCTGTTCTGGGCCCAGTGCTCTTCAACAACTTCATCAATGATTTGGATGAGGGGATAGATGGGGAACTCATCAAATTTGCAGATGACACCAAGCTGGCAGGAATAGCCAATATTCCAGAAGATAGGCTTAAGATACAGGAGGATCTGGACAGACTTGAACACTGGGTGCTATCTAACAAAATGAAATTCAATGGTGAAAAAAGTAAGGTTCTACATTTAGGCAAAAAAAACCAAATGTACGGGTATAGTATAGGTGGTACCTTGCTCAATAGTAGTAACTGAGAGGGATCTTGGAGTCCTAGTGGACAATCACTTCAGTCTGAGCCATCAGTGTGCTGCAGCTGCCAAAAAAGCCAACACAGTGTTAGGCTGCATTAACAGAGGGATAGAATCAAGATCACGTGAAGTATTAATACCACTTTACAATGCCTTGGTAAAGCCACACTTGGAATACTGCATCCAGTTTTGGTCACCACGATGTAAAAAAGATGTTGAGACTCTAGAAAGAGTACAGAGAAGACCAACAAAGATGATTAGGGGACTGGAGGCTAAAACATATAAAGAACGGATGCTGGAATTAAGTATGTCTAGTTTAATGAAGAGCAGGGCGAGGAGTGACATGATAGCAGTGTTCCAATATCTCAGGGCTTGCCACAAAGAAGAGGGAGTCAAGCTATTATCTAAAGCACCTGAAAGCAGGACAAGAAGCAACGGATGGAAACTAATCAAGGAGAGAAGCAACCTAGAACTAAGGAGAAACTTCCTGACCGTTAGAACAATTAACCAGTGGAACAACCTGCCTCCAGAAGCTGTGAATGCTCCAACACTGGAAGTTTTTAAGAAGAGACTGGACAGCCATTTGTCTGAAATGGTATAGGGTTTCCGGCCTGAGCAGGGGGTTGAACTAGATGACCTCCAAGGTCCCTTCCTAATAATAATAATAATAATAATAATAATAATAATAATAATAATAATAATAATAATAATAATAATAATAATTTGACCATATGCTTTTTATAATTCTTAAAGATCCAGGCTATTTCTGTATCTTTTTTTCATTGGCCAAGCATTCTGTTTTGTTAATATCTATGCCATATTTATAGGGCAATTAACTTGTTAGACAAATAAAATACAACAATTACGGTATAAGGATTCTTTACTTGTACAAATGCGATGCCATATGATTAATACAGATAATTATGGGAAATACAAATCCATATTGTTAATTTTACATTACCTTTGCAGTTACATTATTATCTTACTTGGTAGAAGCTAATCAGTTATGTTTATTCATTCATTCCACTTGTAAGCATGGATAAATGTAATAGTTCACAATTCTCATTGTGAAATGTCTGAGAAATCATAAATTTACATATTTATGCCCAACTCTATCCCAAATTAAGGGATTACAGGGAGTTAGATAGTATGAACCTGCACACTTTCAGAGCATTATCTTTTTCCTAGCACAGGAAAAACATCTTCCAGTCCCCAGCATCCTAGTACTTGGGGAAATCTACAATCTATTACTTTTATTTTATTTTATTTTATTTTATTTTATTTTATTTTATTTTATTTTATTTTATTATTTTATTTTATTTTATTATTTTATTTTATTTTATTTTATTTTATTTTATTTTATTTTATTTATTTTATTTTATTATTTTATTTTATTTTATTTTATTTTATTTTATTTTTTTGTTTTGTTTTATTATTTTGCTATCACTCTTGCCTCGGTGGGATTCTGAGCAGCATAAAACATTAAAAGCTATAAAACTAAAACGTAAATATTTCTAAAAACTATAAAAATATAATTACAATCAAATATAAGATTATAGTTAAACGATGGGAAGGGAGGTAGCAGAACTGGCAGAGGGGGGGAGTTGGAGTTTCTCTCTTAATCTATCAACCCCCTCTAGCATGATATTCCCCTTTTGGGGTCCCAAGCCTGGTCTTCAGGCCCTTATGGAAACTCAGAAGGGTGGGAGCAGATCTCACTTCAGGAAATAAGATGTTCCAAAGTGCTGGAGCCCCAGCAGAAAAGGCTCTCTTCCTGTCAGCTGGGATTCCTTGGCTGACAGGGCTCTCAGTACCTCCTCTGCTGCTGGCAGAGGTGGGGTGGTCATACCTATTAGGGTGAGATGTATACTTTCAAGAATTTATTTTTGAATAGAAAGAATGGTTGTGTTTTTCTTCAAAAACTAATGTGTGAACTGTAGGTACCTTACCTTGAAAGATTTGTTATGGGTCATAATGAAGTGAGGTATAGTTTGTGATGGAACCAAGCACAAACATAAATAATAAGCAAGGATCTAAGAAGGGTTCCAAATGCCATATAGTAACCCTTAATTGGAATAACATTCCTTAATTTAATCTGTCAAAACACAAGCATTTTATTTGCATGTTCAGTAGCGGCCAAAATTGTAGAAACCTTTTGGGAAAAGTGTACAGTAGAAATGCCACCTTTGGTTAAGTTTCCACCAATTTTTCTTCTAATTTCTTTATAACTGTAGCCTTGTTCACTTAATAATACTATTTTACATCGCTTTCTGGGCAACCAGTCAACTCTTTACACCATTACTCTAATTTTATTACGTTTTACAAGCTCACTAAATGAAAGGGGAAAAAACCCCCAACCAACTTGATAGGGATCACATACACACTGACAAATGTCCTCCTCTCAGCTTCGATACATGACATCAATAACTGAATCCTACTGTGATCGGATTGGCTCATTGCCAAAACAAGATGACACCTGATTGGCTCTCTAAACACTCATGTTGATTGGTTACAATCAGATGAAGAAAAGCTACCTGATATTAACCTAAGCAAGTTATGCTTCCTTTTTCTGGTTATTTGGCTATAACCTTTCATAGAATACAGTACAGATAGCTGAACAAACTATGTTGCATTACATTCTTGATTAAATTATCTTTCCATTGATATATAATTTTATGGTACTGCTCCCCCCCCAAAAAATAGTGTTATTAGCCATCAAATCTCAAAAATACACTTTTCCCAAAAGGTTTCCACAACTTTGGCCACTTCTGTAATTTCAGTCAAAGATGTGTAGCATTATTCCAATATTACTAAAGCTTGCAACAGTGGTTGATTCATTTCTGTATCCCTTTGACTAATGGATAGATTCTGGATAGATCAGAATCGAAATATTCCGTGTCCAAAGCTAGTGCACTATTTACCATATTGTAGGCACATTTTCATTGTTAAACTTTTAGGAAACTGGAAGCATACAGTGTTACAAAAGAATGCTTTCTGTCAGTGGCTTGCACTGAAACTCATCTTGCAGGATACTGGATTTGGTTATTCAGCATGGGTGGCATTGTATTAGTTAAATCTGAACCTGTTCTACTGCGTGGTTTGAGGTGAGCATTATTATTATGCTTATTAAATTTTTCACACTTCCTTTCCTATATACAAAAGTATTGTGAGGCTGTTTACATCAATAAACAGTGTCTGATTATTTTTGACCAGGATATTCTTCATAAACATTGGCTTTTTATTATACTCAGGGCTTTTTTTCTCATAAAACACTCAGAACGGAGTTCCGGCACCTTTTTTTGGATGGAACCTTGTATGGTAGGCAAGGAGGGTTGTATGACATGTGTGAGTTCTGGCACCTTTTTCTGTTACAAAAAAAGCACTGATTATACTGTAGCATTATTTCTACAGTATACAAATTATATAACTATTTGTGTGATTGGTATGTTAGTATATTTTACTTATTTAAAACTTTTAATACGAATAGTACAGAATAATTTCTTATAGCTAAGAAAGGAATATCTTTTTAAAAATATCACCTCACATATATCTGACTTGTTTTCTGGATTTTTCAAAAAAGTTTTATCTTCCAGTGACAATGATGTTGCTTGCTCTGCTTTGTGTTTGATCAGAAGCAGGACAGTTTTCTCTCTTTGCAAGGGAGTTAAAAATTGCCTTCTTGTAGCCAGTTCCAGTTTCCTGTGAAATAAACAAATACAATATTTCCTCATAGCTAGTATTAGTCTTAAAGTATGACTCAGATTTAGGCTTGGTTTCTCAGTGAGCTCAACTTTTACAAGGAAGTGGGAGGACTCTTCATACTGCTTCTAAACATTTTTAGGCAGCTTTACTTCACAATGGGAGAAGAGGTATGTCTTTTTTTAAAAAAACCAAACACTTCTTGTGTGTGTATATATATATATATATATATATATATATATATATATATATATATATATATATATATATATATATATACAACTATGTTGTAATTTGCATAATATAGGTAACAAGATGTTTGGCAACAAAGGCTTTAAATGGTCTATATATTCGCATTAAATGTGTTAAATGAGAGTTTTCACTGAAGTCTTAAAAGGAAAAGCGGTAACATCTGAGTTTCAGAGTTAATAAATAACATATTAATGACTTGCATTTAACTGTGTAACTGCATCTTTTATATTTCTGCTTTGAAAGATACAGATACACAGATGCTTTATGATACTCTTAGTATGATTTAAGATATGTTTTAAATCTTACTGTCTCATTAATGATAATCAGACTTTTGGAATTGTTACTGATAAAATACAACAAACAAAAAGAATATGGTAGGAATTACACTTCCCAAACAGGCTATACTTATTTTCTTGTAGAAATAGTTTACTACATGTTTATTTGATTAGAAGATATTTATGTTTTTATTCAGAAGTAAGTTATAATTAGAGTTACAGAGACAGTCTCCTTACATTTTTTAAACATGTTGACCTTTTATTTGTTTAAATATAATTTGCCAGTTCCTTAATCTATATTTGTTGTCCAAATATAGCATTAAACTACCGGTATATTAAACTGAAACTCTATTTGAAACATTTTTTTCTGCTTGCAATATAGAATGTGTCATCTATTTTCCTGTTTGAAATTGAACAAACAGAAAAAGAAAAGGATGTTTACAGTTTAATACATGCTAAATGTCTGGAATAATTTCAACATATATTTATATACAAAAACTTAGCAGACAGTGGTTATTTGTTAGTATGACATAAATCAGTAGCAGTGCTGGCAATTTTATTGAACTGGAGATCTTACATTCATTTCAGTAAGTTCTTAAAATATTGGGCACAAAACGTTTATATGTGCATTTATCTTTTTTGCATTAGTTATAAAAATGTTCTAATACTAATAATAGACAGCGGAGACTTCAACTGGAACCGAATAAAACAGATTGTATTGATATTCTTCCATGGGTTTAGTTTGGTTCTTACACAGTTCAGCAGTATTTTTATTCTTTTATATAAGATCAACTATTCTTTTGTCATTCTCTTTGCAGACATTATATAATATTATAATATTAATATTATAATATTAATATTATATAGAGAAGTTAACATAGCCTTATAATGTCTAGTTGGTATTCTATATTTTAGAGAAGTTGACAAGTTCCTGTAAGTTCCTATTCCTTTAGAAATGTGGAAGAAGTTGATATTTGAATGGAACTGGAAAAAATGTGTGGGCTTTGCCTTCTTCTTTTGCTGTTAATTATAGAAGTTTATATATATATAAATATAATATGTAATATGTATATCTGTGCACAAAACATACATGGGAAAGAGTAATGAGTAATAAAAAAAATCCTCAATCCGGTGGAAAAATAGAATGAGAAATGGAAAATTGGATGAAAAAGCAAGTGGTTAAAGAAAGAACTGATGGCATATTATGTGTTTTCCAGTTGAAAATATAATATTTATAATAGTGTTGAATATATCTCTCAGGGATACAATTTGATTTGAATCTTGCATTTATAGGTTTTTTTTCTAACATAAATATGCTCCATCCCATATCAGCATCAGATTAGTGATATTTTTCATGAAGATGTGTTTTCTGTATAATATCATCTTTATTACAATGCTTTTCCTTGATGAATAATTTTATTTTGATCATCAGCACATTGCATAAAAGCATAACAAAAAACAAAAAAACAAATATTCAGCCTTTCATGAAGTGTCATCTTCATTGTGGCCACACAATATTTACCTCTTGTATATTTTAATATGAGAGAATGAAGTTCACACAATAATTATTCATTCTTCTTTGGAAGTGGCACAGCAAAGATAATATATACTAATTCCAGATATGCCTATATAATATGCTATAGGAATTGATAATACAATATAGTGTGGTACATGGTAAATAGTTTCATTTCCATGGTTCCACATGACTAGATGTGTTCAGCTAGAGAAACGTTAAATATCTTATAGAAACATAGAGGGAAATATGTTGTTTCTGGCTTTGAAAAACAATTTCCTTAGTTTGGGAAAGGATTATTTGGCTCTATGATAACTTGTTGACTTCATTCTGATGCTCCATATCATTTGACCATCAAGAGAATGTTTGTTCATACCACAATGACTTTAAAACATGCTGGTAATAACCTATACAATTCTAGTATTTGTTCTACTGTAACTTTCCAATTTGAACAATAAACATCAACAAAAACTAGATCCAATTCACTTCTCCAGAAAAACTGGATCTTCAGTCAGGAGTTAGCCTTCACGTCTACAGTTGTATCTCAATTTTAGGCATCTCTCTCTCCAACTGAGCAGTGCATTTACTCTCCTATTTTAATTTTTATTAGCTGTAATATGCTACTTCTCAGTACATTGTTCATTATTTAATATTTGGACTTAACAAATTTAATGAATTTAGTGCTGCACTATTGATGCTGCATTTTTAGTAAAAAAGAAAAAAAAAGTGCTTGATGTTGGTTGATCATCTTTAGGTTAGCTGGGAGAAATAATGGGTGTGTGTATCCCAAATCCATTTGGAATGGAAAATCACCCCAAAATATTTTTTAAAACATTGCCCTATTTTATCCTATTGGTGTTTGGCTATTTTAGCTCATCTTTCATGTACATATACATTGTGTATAACTGAAGATTGTAGACTAAAGTATTGTCTATACTGAATTTTGGAAATTTTATCATCCAGTAATTTAACCCATGTAAATTTAATCCTGTTATTTTGAATAGATAAGATTTCTTTTGAGTCTGTGGCTTCCATAGAATAAAAAATGTTTATTATTTTTAACAACTGCATGGAACTTATAAAGTCGTTTGTTAAAGGATTTAGAATTCATATGGCATTATCAATATCAATTGTTGATGTTTATTTCCTCTTCTTCCAGTGAGATGCTACTATCCTTGCATTGGTGCCTGGAATCAGTAATAGTTTGGTTGAAGACCAATAAACAGACAACTCCATACAATTTATGAACATTGATGGGCTGTCTTGAACCAAAAAAATAGATTGATAGCATTATTTGTGTTGTCTTTCATACAGCTAATACAAAATCTTGTAATTGTTGTGTATTTTTGTTCTGCACTTTAGACAATTATATCTAAAATTGGAGACTCAAGCAATTTTCCCCAATATACCGGTAGTTTGTTATAATTTTTTAAAAAGTGAGAAGTCTTAGCCACAGACCCTACTATTAGAATAAAACCTTGGCTAAAGGTAGAAATTAGAATATATTTAGATGTTTTGCTTTAAACAGCACTTTGGATAAATCACATTTTTCTAGTGCTCAGATAGTAGTTTTTTATGAGTAAAATAGTTCAGTTTTTTATTAATCATAATTTTGTAAAGAAAAGTAGAATGTGGTCCTACAAAGATTATAAAAATAAAAGTAAAGGTTTTCCTGTCCAGGCGTGTCTGACTCCAGGGGGCAGTGCTCATTCTTCATTTATTAGCTGAGGGAGCCAGCATTGTCCGAAGTTATTTTCCTGGTCACGTGGCCAGAATAACTATATGCCAAGGCACACAGAATGCTGTTACCTTTCCATCGAAGTGGTACCCATTTATCTACTCGCATTTGCATGCTTTCAAACTGCTAGATGAGCAGGAACTGGGGTAAGTAGTGGAAGCTCACCTGGATGCGTGACTCGGGGCTCAAACTTGGCCTGTCAGCTGACAAGGTCAGCATCTTTAACTGCTAAGCCATGGCACCTCCATAAAGATTATATGCTAATAATAAAGGGAAGTAAAACATTCACTTCTCTTTACAGTTATACTTTGTCTGATAATACACAGATAATAGAAAAGGGCATTGATACAGTGCAAATAGAAAACTAGCATGTCAGCCCAGGTAATTCTACTATGAGCCTTTTATGCTGATTATCTTCTGGCAAAGTTTTTTTTAATATGGTGAAATCCTTAAATTTGATCATCTGTTTGGATTATGAGGTAATACAATGAATACATTGTAATCTGGTGCTGAAGGAAAAGTCTTCATCATGGTTCAGTCCAAGAAAGTTGCAGTTTATTAAAGAGGAGAGCCAGACAGAAAGATGGCTCTGGAAGAAAAGAGTGAGCACATGTAGTAGGGAGTGGGTTTTATACCCTCTTGGGCTTTTGTTTGGAGTTGTTTACTGTTCCTGTTTGAGGCTTTGTATTTCCTGTGTCATGTACTTTGACCTGAATCTAAGTGTGCCTTTTTGGCACCTGTGGGTTAATCCTATTATGTCCTATCTTAGAGATTGTATGGGGTATGTAGATTTTGGATGTCTTTGTCTTCCTAAGCTTCTAGCTGGAGGCCTCCAAACTTCCTGAATGGATTATTGTCGGGCCCGGCACGCCCGACATTCAGTGGGGCCGCGGAGCAACCCGCCAGGCCCCGAAACCTGCCGTCGGCGCCCATGGTCTCCCGGAGGGCCGGGACAGCGCACGGCCCCCCCCAGCACCCCAGCAACCGCCCGCCACGGAGCGACCTACTGGTCTCCAGGGACGTTCGCCGGCCTCCTCGCCTCTCCGACGAGCTGCCGGGCTCCGGAAACGGCCGCCCGCGCCCACGCCGTCCCGACAGTCCGGGGGGAGGAGCAGCTGAGGGGACAGCGCAGCGGCGGCCCGCCTGTCAGCAGGGGAGGCCGCGGACCAGCCTGCCGGCCCCCGGAAGCTGCCGACAAGCCGGGAAGGAGTGCGGCCACAGAGCGATCTGCTGGCCTCCAGGGACTGGAGAGAAGGGCGGGGACGCCGACGCGGCCCAGCAGCCTCTGGGACCAACCAGGAGGCCGGGAAGAGGCCGTACGACCGAGCGGCCGGTAGTTGCCCAGCGCCCGAGCGGCAGAACAGGAACGGGCGCCAGGGTGGCCCAGGGGGTGGCAGAGACTACCGGTGGGCCGGGGAGGGCACAACTCGCGGCGGTCTGGGGAGGCGAGGGGAAAGATGAACATATGCGGAGCTCTGGGGGAAGGGAGGGTGGTTTGGGCTGGGGGGTGGCTTACCGGCTGCAATGGTGGTGGGACGGGAGCCAAAAGGAGGGAACCATGGGAGGCGGTAGTTAAGTAGGGTGAGGGCGTGGTGGAGCAATTAAGGGTGTGGTGGTGGGTGTCGGCTTTGCCGGTTACTTAACAGCGTTGATTGTGCTGTGAAATCAACGCTGACTTCGTCTGTCTTCGAGCAACTGTTTATGAGAATAATAAACGTGGCTTAGGAGAACCAGCTCCCGTTCCGGATTCATTATTTTTGGTGGCTCGTCGGACGGGGCCTGAAAGTAAGTCAGCGTTCCTTTACTCTTTGAAGAGCGCTCCCTGGGAGTTTGCTATGGCAGAAGGTACGGAGGATCCTGCACCCCTGGCTGAGGAGCAGGAGGAAGCTGGAGCTGCGGCTGGGCTCCTGGAGTCGGTGGAGGTGGGGGAGGAGGCATTGCCCTCGGTGCGGCGGAAGGAAAGGCCTCCCCCTCTCGACGGCCCTGGTCCGGGGCCTCAGGAGGCTGGAGTGCGGGGCCGCAGCAGCGATCGGTGGACACACTCTGATGGGGATCACAAAAGGCTCGGCCAAGGCCAGACGACCCGGCCCAAAGGTGCGTCTACAGAGTGGAGGGAGCGGTGTTTCATGGAGGACAGCGATGAAGAATGGAGCTACTCCACCGCCCCGGGCAGCCGTACCATGGAGGTTCTCAGAGAGCGATTCGGGGAAGTGAGGGGTCGGGAGCCTGGGTTCTGGTCTGTTCCAGATGAGTCAGACCAGGGGCAGTGGTCCCTCCCAGGTGCTCCCACTCGGCGGTCTAGCCCGCCCCGCTTCCGTATGGACAGCCCGAGGTTTCAGGGCCCGGTCCGTCAACCTGAGGTCCACGGGGGTCCCGGCTCCCGCAACGGCAGTACCAAGCGGCACGGCTCCCTGGGATAGTGTGGCCGGAAGACCGAGACAACAGCCGTTACGATTAGATGGGGGGGTTCCAGTCCAGGGGATGCCGCTTGGTCCTTGGGGTCCAGGGCTGGCGTGGGGCCCACCGCCCCTGACCGCGGTCTATGATGGTCATCCAGACCGCCTGGCAATGTTTCTGGGCCAGGTGATTAACCATATGGACCAGTACAGGCCGGCCTACACGTCCCAGTGGGCGATGGTAGTGGCCGTGACGGCGTGTCTACAAGGAGGCCGCGGCCTGGGCGGCCGACCTATACGGTGATCATGCCCGTGAGCTCGGGGACCTTGGTCTTTTCCTGGAGGCTCTACGGGCCCGTTTTGAGGATATCTAACGGGTGCTCCGCGCCGAGGCCGAGGTGTTGGATCTGCGCCAGCAAGGAAGACCGGCGGTGCGTTATGTTGGGGAGTTCCGGAAGGTGGCGGGAGGCTACGGTCCTGGCCAGAACGTCTTCTTGTGCATCACTTCAAGGCTGGGCTAGACAGTGCCTTGCGGCGAGCTTGCGTGGTAAGGGGGGTACCGGCCCGTCTGCAGGACTGGTTCCGGGTGGCTGTTGAGTTGGACATTGGCTTACAGGATACTCGAAGGTCTGAGGGGGTGACCGGAGCCCGGCGGCCGGCCGAAAGAGCGAAGGTGGAGGAGCGGCCTGGCTTGCCGCCGGCCAAAGCCCCCTCCGTACAGCCACCGCGGCCTGGTATTAGGTGTTTTCGGTGTGACCAGCCGGGTCATCGGGCGGCTGAATGCCCGCTTCCGCCGGCCCGAATGGTTCCCCCTGCGACCTCGACACGGGCTTTGCCTGCCAGGAAGACCTCGGAGCGGTCCCGAACTGCTTATCAGGCAGCCGATGACACTCGTCGGGTGACGACTCCCTTGGCGACCGGACCCGTAACCGCCCAGCCCACGGTGACAGAAGACTTTGAGGATCTGGAGCCGGAGGAGGATCCAATGGTAAGCGCCCCGATGTGTCCCTTCGTGTTCCCAGTGGTACTGGTGAGCCCCGTGTCTGGCCAGAGATGGGCGGTTAGGGCTTTGATCGATTCAGGGAGCACCCGGTGTCTTATCAACCGGAAAACAGCAGCTACAGTGGGCATCCGGCTGCAACGCTTGGTAACTCCCCTTCGCTTCCAGCAAGTGGATGGGTCGCTCCTTGGGGGGGCTCCTATCACTCATGTTACCGAACCAGTCCGGCTGGAGTTGGGGGCCCATTGGGAGACTTTGCGCTTCGTTGTGGTGCCCTCTATGACTGAAGCTGTTATCCTGGGCCTTACCTGGCTTGACAAATGGGGCCCCACGATTTGGTGGGAGGGGGGTTGCCGTCATCTTCGTTTGGGTCTGGGCCCCGAGCCCCCTCTCCACCATTCCTTTCTGGGGCCGGACGACACGGGGACGCGGGAGAAGGCTTGTGGGGCCATGGATGACCCGAAGGTGCACGTACCCCGAGTTTATTCTGACTTAATGGACGTCTTCGATGAACGGGAGTGCGATTCGTTACCACCCCACCGGCCGACGGATTGTGCCATCGAGTTCGAACCTGATGCCAGACTGCCTAAGCCCCGTATGTACGCCATGTCCCCGAAGGAGATGCAGGAGTTACGGCGGTACATAGATAAAAACCTGGAGAGAGGGTTTATCCAACCAGCACGGTCTCGGGTGGCGGCGGCGGTGCTCTTTCGCGAGAAGAAGGATGGGGGCCTGCGCTTGTGTGTGGACTACCGGGGGGTTAACGCGGTGTGCGTGGAGCACCTCTATCCCCTTCCTTTGATGAAGGACCTGTTGGCCCACTTGGCGACAGGCCGGGTATTCACCAAGTTGGACCTGAGGGAGGCCTACTACCGGGTGAGGGTCAGAGCCGGGGACGAGTGGAAGACTGCGTTTAATTGTCCCCTTGGTAGTTTCCAGTTCCGAGTGATGCCGTTTGGCTTACAGGGAGCCCCAGCTGTATTCATGCAATTGATCAACCAGGTCTTGCATGAGTTCCTGTACCGGGGAGTTTTGGTGTACTTAGACGACATCCTTATTTACTCGGACACCTTAGAGGAGCATGTACTCCTTGTGCGCCAAGTATTGACAAGACTGCGGGAAGCGCAGCTCTATGTTAAACTGTCCAAGTGTGAGTTCCATAGGGCCCAGCTGGACTACCTCGGGTATCGTATATCGGCGGCAGGGGTGGAGATGGATCCTAGAAAGGTACACGCCATTCAACAGTGGCAGGCTCCGCGGACCCGTCGACAGTTGCAAAGTTTCCTTGGCTTTGCCAACTTCTACAGACAGTTCATTCCACGCTTCGCGGCCATCGCCCTGCCATTAACGGATCTTCTTCGCACACGACAATTAAAGACACGCCCACGACCAGGGCTTAAATTGGAGTGGTCCACAGCGTGTCAGCGGGCATTTGAGGAATTGAAGTCCCTCTTCGCTAAAGAGCCCGTTTTGCGACACCCCGACCCCGACCTGGCTTATGTCGTACAGGCGGATGCGAGCGATGTTGCTCTTGGGGCCGTCCTCCTTCAGCAGAGCAGTTCCGGGGTCCTGTGGCCGTGCGCTTATGCCTCCAAGAAACTGACTCCCACTGAACGGGCCTGGGCGGTGTGGGAGAAGGAGGCTTTTGCGATCCGTTGGGCCTTGGAGACCTGGCGGCACCTCCTGGAAGGGGCCTCCCATCCATTTGAACTGTGGACGGACCATAAAAACTTGGAGGCCCTACAGACCCCTCGCCGCTTGTCGCCTAAGCACGTCCGGTGGGCATTATACTTCCGTCGCTTCCGGTTCGTGTTGAAGTATGTGCCGGGGGGTCGGAACTTTTTGGCGGATGCTTTGTCCCGCATGCCACAATTTGACAGCAAGAGGGAGGAGGTGGTGCAGGCGCTCATCCCGACACTGGTGGAGGAGGGGGTTGGTTCAGGGAATGTTGGACAGGTGACGGAGGAGGATTTGAACCAGGCCATCCAAAGGGCCCTGCACGAGGACGCCTGGTTACGGAGTAATCCGGGACTATTGACTATGCGGGAAGGCCTGGCATGGCATGGAACACGATTGTATGTACCTGAAACTGTGCGGCCACGCGTTCTTTATGGCTGTCACGACACCAAGCAGGCAGGACATTTCGGGTTCGTGAAAACTTTACATCTGGCACGTCGTCAATTCTGGTGGCCCCGCATGAAGAGTGACATCGAGGAGTATGTACGGCGTTGCCATGTTTGTGCTACCACAAAACCCCAAGTTGGGAAGCCTTTGGGGCTGTTGCAGCAGGTGGCTGACCCGACTCGGCCATGGCAAGACATCGCCATGGACTTTGTTGTGGACCTCCCAGAGAGCAAGGGTCACACCGTCATTTGGACAGTGGTCGACCTGTTTTCCAAGCAGGCACACTTTGTTCCTTGTAAGGGGTTTCCATCAGCTCGCCGGCTGGCATGGCTGTTTCTCACGCAAGTGTACCGATTGCATGGAGTGCCGCGGCGTGTGATCTCGGACAGGGGGGTGCAGTTCACAGCCCGGTTCTGGAGAGAGTTCCTGCGTCATATCGGCTCATCGCAGGGGCTGAGTACGGCCTATCACCCCAGCACCAACGGGGCCGCAGAACGTGCCAACGCCGCCGTAGAACGGTATCTACGGAGCTACGTTTCTTTCCAGCAAACTGACTGGGTGGACCTGTTACCGCTCGCCGAAGTGGCGTACAATAATGCGGTTCATAGCAGTACTGGCTTCTCTCCATATCGGGTGGTCGCCGGCCATGACTTCGTTCCCTTCGCTGACTGCGCCCAGGAGGAGGGGCCTACGCGCTCACCGCAGGAATGGATGCGACAAATCAAGGCCGCATGGGGAGCTGCAAAGGATGCATTAGATCGGTCTGCCGCTGCAGCCAAGGCACAGGCAGACAAGAAACGGAGGCCTTTTGTTACACTGCGGGTGGGGGACCTGGTCTACTTGTCCACCAAGTATTTACGGTTACAGGTCCCGTGCCGCAAGCTGGGACCTAAGTACCTTGGGCCGTTCCGGGTGGTGCAAGTGGTAAACCCAGTGACGGTGCGATTGCGGTTGCCGAAGTTCTTGGGTAAGGTCCACCCAGTATTTCACAGTAGCCTGCTAAAGCCTGCTTCCGCGGCCACTGCAGTGGCTGGGGAGGGGGGCCCCGGGCCGGTACATGCTGATCAATACGAGGTGCAGGAGGTGTTGGACTCCAGGGTGCGGAGGGGCGCCATACAGTATCTCCTTCGGTGGAAGGGGTACCCGGTGGAGGAAGCAACATGGGTGTCGCAGGGAGACGTCCATGCCCCACGCTTAGTCCGGGCATTCCACCGTGCTCACCCTAACAAACCGGGAGGTAGGGGTAACGGTGATGTATGCGGGGTGAATGATTGTGTGACTTTGTTCTCTACATCTGCAGGAGGACCCTTGGTAGGGGGGGCGGCATGTCGGGCCCGGCACGCCCGACATTCAGTGGGGCCGCGGAGCAACCCGCCAGGCCCTGAAACCTGCCGCCGACGCCCGTGGTCTCCCGGAGGGCCGGGACAGCGCACGCCCCCCCCCAGCACCCCAGCAACCGCCCGCCCGCCACGGAGCGACCTACCGGCCTCCAGGGACGTTCGCCGGCCTGAAAATTATCACATCTGCATTTCTACAGATCTGGTTTCTGCTTGGGGGAGGGAAACCTGGGGCTATTAAGAAAAACTGGGCATGCTTTTCTGCCTCTTTAAGATCCTTTGGGGAAATATAATATTCTGCCCTTTTAATATTTTTTTCTCAGGGGGGGCGGGCTGACTTCCCACACTGGGTTCATTTAAAAATGGCATAGGGAATAAGGTCTATTTTTTAATATCATATGAGGGGGAAAGAGGAGAGGAAGTGATCTTTGATGTCTCCTGTTGCTTTATTTCTATATTTTTATCCTGGTACTATTCTCTAAACACTGCCACAGTGTAGAAATTGTTGGACTAGGAGTGAAATAATCAAAGCTAGAATATGTGTATGTAAGGGGGAGGGAGATATGTTTCCCATTTATATCTTTAATTTCATAAAACAAAAGTTTATGTTTAAACAATATTTCATGTTTATTTGAAAGTAAAAAGAAAGATTTGACTAGAAGATGAGAAAACTACTGTAACATCTAGTTTGATAAATATATTCCACATCTATTGTTGAGATAGAAGTACAACTAGGGTTGTGTTCTGTCCCAGCCTACGTGAGTCCTTGTTATGCTCACAAGGAGAAACCCTTCTTCCAAGAAACAGGAATCGGCAGGAACCACAAGAAAAAAACAACCCCTTTTATTCTCACAGACCTGAGTCAATGTACAAGGCAAAGAAACACAGTCCACAGAAACTCAATCCTCAACATGAACAGTTGCCTTCGGCAACCAGCACCTCACACCTTCCCTTTTATAATTCAGCCAAGGCGTGGCTTCCTAATGCCTTCTGCTTTGCCTTTGGAGCTGCCCCATTGCATTCCTCTGTCCTACTCACTTCTCTTTCCTGCACATTCGTGCATCCGTGATTTGTCCCAACTGTTCTTCATCACTGTCCAACTCAGGCTCCCAGCACAGCTGTGTCTCAGCCTAAGCATGCGTAGAGGGGCCAGGCTCCTTGTCCGACTGTAAGTCTTGGAGCTCCTCAGAGCCTTCCTCTGACTCTAATGTCACTCCAGGCCTCTCCTCCTCATCTGATTCCTCAGACTCAGCTGCCGGATCCACTGGCTGGCGAGGAATCACAAAGGTTGTATGGTCAAATGACAAAGCACTGTCTGCGAAATCTCATTTTCAAACATGTAGATTTAAATAGAATTGTTATATTGGGTTGGAGAATGTAGCATCATATATATTTAAAATGAATTTAGATAACATACAGTTGTTGCAAACTACCATATGCAAGGAAATCAAATAGCTTTTGCATTTATTTTATTCAGCTCATCTCTCTTGATTTTGTTTTGTTATTACACAGCAGTGAAGAATGCAGTGCATTGATTAAGTCTTGCTGTTATGGTTCCAACTAATGAAACACTTCAAACAACTTTCAAGCATTGCTTATCCTAAAAAGTCTTTAATTGTTAAAACAAAGCATCGGCACAGCATGGTGGAATGCCAAGTTCTGAATTCCCCTCCCTTCAGCACCTAATATCTGGCACAATTCCCTCCTCCAATTAGCAGTCATAAATCACGTTCTCCAATCAGTTTGAAGGGCAAAGCTTCCCTTCCGTTCTGTAACACGCCATTTCTTATTAAAAAGAAGTGGGGGAAACATTCTCCCCCCTCCCCCCAGCTTCATCTAATTCTAAGAGCAAAACAATTTAAAGGAAAAGGCTGCCTCTTATATTGTCAAAGCAAAAACATCCCATGTTTGCAGCGTTGACACTTGCTTTGCTTAGAGGTTGTATGAGTTGGCAGGTGAAGTCTTTGTGAAAATATGGAAGTTACAGTATGAATCTAATTTGAGCAAGAATGTATGAAATAGGTTCATCATTTGAATAGAGATTTATTTAATGAAACATGTAGTGGAGAAAGTTAAAAACTAGCCCCTGACTAGCCATATTATATCAAGAGTAGTATTAAAGAGCAAGTACTTTGTATGTGTGGTACACCTAAGGAAAAAGCCAGAAGGAAGAGGTTAATGGTCTCATAGGCAAAGAACAAGCAGAAAGATGAACAAAGAGACAACATGAGAAATCCTTACTCTCTATGCCTCATATGGTCAGTAGATTGTAAGGGAAATTTTACACCATATGTAATTAGTTCTTAAATTTACACATTTGCTAAATGACTGCTTAGCCCGGACAGATTTTGGCACAATCTGTCCAGGCTAAACTATTACATGCCACCCTTCCATTATTAATTTAGGTGCAGTAATTTTAACATAGTTTTTTTAGGCAAAATTACAAAAGGTAACAACTGTTTTTATTCACAAAAATAAACAGAATCATTATTTTTCCTAATATGAGATGATTAAGCTGTGTGATAATTGTATTTTTAGCCAAAACATTTTTGTTATTTAAATTAAACTTGTATTTGTACAGACTCATAAATGTAAGCTGGGAAAACAAAGTCCTTTCTTCAATCTTGCCTTTCTTAGTAAAGGTAGCCAGAAAAACTGGTTAATTTCTCCCACTGAAGGACCATATATATTTATTCATCTTTCCACCCACTTAATATTTTGAAATCTGTGCTTAAAACTGTCATGATTAATTACTGAAGATTGTAAGATTACATATACACCAATATATTTACAACATTGATTGTGAAATGTGTTAGCAAAGACTTGTCTTTGATTTTTAAAATTTCTGAAGCCATATTTCATCATCTTCATTATTCTAGTCATTGTCTGTCCACTGCAGGGTGAAGGCCTCTCCTGCATGTTTCCAACCAGTACGGTCTTGAGCTTTCCTTTGGCAGGTGGGCCTGCAATAGTTGCTGCTGTTGTCACTCCATCTTGTTTTAGGTCTCTTTTGTGGAAGCTTTTTATCAAGTGGAATCCATTCAATGACTACCTTAGTCCATCTGTCATCAGTGATCAGCCTATTTCCATTTCAGTTCTTTTACTCTTTTGATGGCATTATATATTTTCGTTTGTTCTCTAAACCATGTGCAGGTCTTTCTATTTTATCTTGTGATGCCAAGCATGTTTTTTTCCATGGCTCTTTGCACCACTCATAGGTTTTGTATTCTTTGTGAGGTTAGTGTCCACATTTCGCTGGGATATGTTAGAACAGGTAGCACACACTGATCAAAAACCTTTCAGGCATAGGGGAGAGAAGCCAAATTTAAATGTTTAATAAGCAGTAGTGATTACAGCAACTGATAGTAGAATTCAACTGAGACATTAATAAGTAGATTGTTGGGAATTAATCTGTATAATAACTGTACATGCTGTGCTTCTACCACCTCTTGCAATACTAGACAACACAGTATCAACTTTCTAGTTTTTATAATATCTCAGGACTTAGAATTAACACCTAATATAAAAATGTCATCAAAATAGCACAACAAAGAATGTTCTTCCTGTGTTGACTCAGAAAGCTCAGACTGCCCAAGGAACTGCTGATACAATTCTACAAAGGAATTATTGAGTCTGTCACTTGTACCTTTATAACTTTATAACCTACAACTGCAGGTGAAGCGAGGCAAAATCATATCAGATACCTGTACAATTAGCATAGCCACCCCCCGGGTAGTGTGCTTTCTCCATTACTCTATATACCAACGACTGCATCTCAAAAAGATCCCTCTGTTAAAGTATTGAAGTTTGCAAATGATACAATGGTGATTGGTCTCATTTGAGATGAAGACAAATCTGCATACAGACGAGAATTTGAATAACTGGCCCTGTGGTGCAGCTAGAATAATCTTGAACTGAATACACTCAAAACTGTAGAGACAATAGTAGGTTTTAGGAGAAGCCCTCCTATTCTACCACCTCTTACAATACTAGACAACACATTATTAACAGTAGAGACCTTCACATTTCTAGGTTCTATAATATCTCAGGACTTGAACATCAAAAACATCATCAAAAAAGCACAACAAAGAATGTTCTTCCTGCATCGACTCAGAAAGCTCAGACTGCCCAAGGAGCTGCTGATACAGTTCTACAAAGGAATTATTGAGTCTGTCATTTGCACTTCTATAACTGTCTGGTTTGGCCCAGCAACCAAACAAGACAGACACAGACTTCAACGGATAGTTGGGACTGCAGAAAAAATAATTGAAACCAGCCTGACTTCCACTGTGGACCTGTATACTGCACAAGCCAGAAAGAGAGTTGTGAAAATATCTACAGACCCCTCACATCCTGGACATTGTTTCAACTTCTTCCCTCAAGATGACACTATAGGCTTTGCATGCCAAAACAACCAGACACAAAGACAGTTTTCCTCCCATGCTATCACTCTGCTAAACAACTAATTCCCACAACACTGTCTGTGCTCCAGGATGCCAAACCGCTTAGTAGGCCTGTGTTACCTATTATCTTTCTCATCTTTTCATCTTTCTTATTACCTATTTCCTTAGCTTCTTATGACTATAACTTTGTTGTTTCTATCTCATGATTTATGTTGATTGCCTTATTTAGTATCCTATTATGATTTATGTTGTTTGCTTATTTAGTATCCTATGATGATTTCTGAGTTTATATCTTATGATTTATGATGATTATATTTTGTGATTATGATCATGATTTATCATGTTGCTTGTATGTACATGGACAGCCTATACACTGGAGACAAATACCTTGTGTGTCCAATCACACTTCTCCAATAAAGAATTTCTGCTCTGCTCTGCTATAATCTACTCTACTCTGCCATTACAACTGTAACCATTAACATTATTGTCTGGATGAGAATTATTTTTATATATTTAATAAAGGTAAACTTTATTTTGAGTCAAACTCAACCTATTAAACACTTGTGATCCTATAATTATTAAAAAATAATAATAAAGTTTCCTGTGAGTTTGGTACTTTGTTACTTTTTCATTTGATCTATATTTTGAAATATTTATTAACCCTCAGCACATCATTTCATTCAGTACTATAAATTTCAAAAACAGCTCTTATTTACTCCTCACAGCTGCAATTTTATACATAGTTTACTTGGGAACAAGCGCTATTGAATGATATGCAATTCAGTGATTTTTATGTCTGAATATATACGTACAGTATTTATTTAGGACAACTTTGTGAAAGTCAAAAGTAAAGCAATAATTATCATTAGAATTAAAAAGGGCATATTTTTAAAGAAATTATCTAATTCTTATTGAGAAAAATCAAACCAAAGTCAAAATGTGGAGATGCTTAATGTAAAAAAGTATGAATAAATATCTTAAGTTCTTCCTGGTTCAGTTACCTAAAGCTGCCATTTGAAGTTAGTTCTTCCCCCAAGATGGCTGCTGAATGGTAAGGAGACTTTTTTCTTGCCAAAAATCTGCCTATTTTGCTACCTAAGCTGGCTGCCTGGGAGTGCTGCTCCATGGATTTGAGTGGGAGCACTTTGGGATGACTACTTTTGGATGGCGGTGAACCCATGTGGGAAGAGGAATCTTGAAGATTACAATTCCCTTTGGGAGTGGTCAGAAAGTCATGGGCATCCATCTTCCTGTCGCATTTTTTAAAAAAAGCATGCCTGGATCTTGATTTCACATTAAAATTTTTGCTTTGTTTTTTATCTTTAAAAGCGGCTGAATGCTGATTTATTTCAACTCTTTGCTGGACTTTTAACTGTTTTCTTTTTCCCCCTTTGATTTATGCTGTTGTTCTAAACAACTTTCACTTTCCCTATGGAAACATGGCATGCTTGTCAATGGTGAAGTACTTCCATTTGATTTATGTTAATATTGGCTCTTACAACAGGGTTTTTGTATCTTTTTAATTTGCAAAATACTTGGAGGGTTTTTTTTTCTTTTAATCTTGGATTGAAATATCCAGAAAACACCTTTCCTGTTTCATTCTGCTTCATCTTCTTTGTTCTCTGGTTAAGCTTCATAGAGCAACAATGTACTACATTACAGTCAATCAGTGCCCAAAATCTGAGAAAAGATCTTTTGGCAACATACAACTTGTAGTTGAAAACTTTTTTAAAAAAGTTTGATGAGATGATAATTTTGTGGAAAATATGCAGAGGCATGTAGCTTTGGAGGAATCTAATTTGAAAGCTGCAGATCAAAGAGATATTGACTGTACAGATAGAGAACTCACTGAGTTGATTCCATACATCTCTCTGATTTAAATCTGCATTTGTTCATAATAGCAGAAGCCTGACATGGCAAAGTGACATATTGGCTTTTCTTAGGAGGACTGGGGGAAATTGGCAACTTTTAATTATTTATTTATTTATTACTTTTAATTGCAAACCACTTTTATCTGGACTTTGCTGGGAAGATAGACCAAATGTGGAGATTGAACTAGACAAAAATTGATAGGAAATGATATTAAGAAACAAACAAGGATATTTGATCCAGGATGAATTATTCTTAACTTTTGGGACAATTTGGAATAGATAAGATGCCATGGTAAATTTTCTACAAATTGATTACAGTAACAGTTGGTTAACAGAGGGTTTGGAAACTCTAACCTTGTCCTTTTCATTATTATTGTTCTTCCTGTTAACTGTTTTGTTATTAATATAGCATATAGATGACAGGTCAATAGTTTTTGTAAATAGGTGTACTAGTTTTTTAAAAATTGGGGGGCTGTTTTGCAAGAAGTGGGAATTAATATTGTAACAATGTATTAATCAGTACTCAACCAAGGGGGATAATATGTAGATATGTGTTAAGTTCTTTTTTTCTTTTTTAATGCACTTTTTAATGTTTTGAATGCTTTGCGTCTTTTGTTTTTGTTGTTTTAAATTTCTTGGAGTTTTTTATTTTAACTTTTCTTTGAATAAAACAAAAATTGTTAAATTTTAAAAAGCTGCCATTTGGAAATAATATGTTCTTCTTATAATTGAAGAATAGGGTATGAAGAAAATACCACTTGGAACCATGCAAAACTATTTAAATTCTACATTAAGAATTCCCAAACTGTTTTTCCAGTTCTGTGAACAATGTCCAATTGAACCCTAATTCTGATCACAAACACCCACTGCTCTCATTTTTTTTGTATGTACTGACCTGTATTCTGAAGTAATAATTCTGTAAAACTACCCAGTGTAAATAAAACAATAAAATAAGAGCTATTACACATTTAACAACAGTATCAGAGAAGCCAAAAAGAACATGGTCCCAAGAAGACAATCTTACTTCATACGTAAAATGTATAAGAGTCTCTTGTAACCTTGGTTAAATGAACAAAATATGTAGAAAAAAGAGCACATATTTTACTTGCCCATTACAAATTCAGTGTTACATGTTTTATAAAAGAATGCTTTTAATATATTTTATTCTGTCTTGAAGTGAAAATATGCATATTTTATGAAGGCAGTTACTGTATCATTTTTCTCTGGAATAGCTGATATACATTTAACTTTAGACTAGATTACAGAATTCATACTTTTCCATAATTATCTTGCATAGTTTTTCAAATTTTTATGTAAAACAATACTCAGTGTTATTCTTCAGAACATATAATTTGAAGGTCTGTTTTGAAATAACTCCCATAACATTTGGATATTTTTATCCAAGTAGCAAAGGGAAGTGGGTGTTTACAAGCTATAATCCCCCCCCTAAAATTATTGTAGGTGACAGAATAAAAATATGTCTAGCTTTCCTTTAATATTTAACATATACTCTGCTGATGATTTTAACATTTTCTTAATATTGTTTCTCTTTAGTATGGTCAATCACTGTTAACCTTGGTCTTTAAACCATACATTTTCTTAACATAAATTATATTACATTATAGTAACTTCTGTTTAAACAATTTTATTTTTACTGAGAATACTGAAAGCTTAAATATGGTTAATAAATAATCAAGATAAAATATAGTTAATAGTTACTTTGGAACAAGTATCAGTAAAACCTTAATTTGATTGCAAATACCATAATTTTCTAAGAAGCCTCGGTGACATGGGTGGCTATATAAATTTGATTGATTAATCATTTTTTTGCACAAATATGTAATAAAGTCACAAAGAAACAATTAAGAACTAGTTAAATATATTTGTCATTTTAAAATATGTTTCAGTTAAAATAACTAAGGGCATTGTGGCAGCTAATAAATTAAATCAGTTACTTCATATTTTCATTGACTGTTATGATTTAAATGAGCAATTAGTGAGTGATGGTATTTTATAAATGGCATTATTTAATTATTTTTATGTGTACAGACAGTTGGAAAAAGAATGCCCACAGCTACAGCAGTCCAGGAGACAACAAAAATAGAACTGGATAGCAGAACAAAGAGTAAGTCTTCCTGCTTTTTTTCATTACATTCTGGTTGGAGAAATTTGGGGACACATTGTAGAAGTGCAAACTGCCCAAATAATGGTGCCACTCTATGAACAGGATAACATCAGAGGGAACTGCTTAATTTTGTATAGGAAAAACATTTAGTGCAATAAATTTTTTGGTGAGAAGGAAAAATTGTGGGAGATTTTAACATTTAAAAATGAAACAAGTGGGAAATAATGAAAAAACCTCCTTAGCTCAAATGTGTAATGTCATGGGATCATGTGACTACTGCCTGTACCAGGCAAAAATCACAACTTCTTTACGGAGACATTGAGAACTACATCCTCAAAGGCTGATAACAAACTAAGCAAACAGCTGGTTCAGTTTGTAAAAATATACTAAACATACTATGGCTAAGAACACTATAATACTGTATTCACTACTAAGATAACAGAACCATGCATTTCAATCTTAATTTTTTCTGTTGATGATTCTGTCACTTCTGATTCTGAATGGCAGCACAAGGCATCTCTTACAAATAGTTTAATCTTTGTGAAATGCAAAGTTTGGATATGGGGGATTGCCTCTTTCCTAGGACTGTGATAGGGTGACTGACTGGCTTTGTGCCTAAGACAGGTGTCTTCTGTTTTCTAGCCTGGGGCCAAACTGGCTAGAGCACCAAACTGGCTCTTTTCCTTATAGTTAGTTGATTCCTAAATTACCAGTTAAATGTATTGAATATAATTTTTAACTGAAAGAGGGACATAGTATTACGGTATAATAGTGTGTTGTTATTTTTGTATAGTGGTCTGATTATCATTTCCATTTGGGTTTTTTGTTTTATTGTTTATTTACTTATTTCCCACCTTTATTATTTTTTATAAATAATAAACTCAAGACAGTAAGCATATCCAACACACATGCCTTCTCCTATTTTCCCCACAATAACAAACCTGTGAGGTGAGTTGGGATGAGAGAAAGTGGCTGGCCCAAGGTCACCCAGCTAGCTTTCATGGCTAAGGTAGGACTTGAACTCACAGTCTCTTGCTTTCTAGCCTGGTGCCTTAGCCACATGACCTAACCGGCTCTAATAGTTTCTACATATTCTACATTTGATCCTGGGAATCTAAATCCAAAATACCTTTTTGTTCTAATGCAATAATCTAGTGCACAGCCATGTAGTACATGTAAGGAATGCAAAGGTACTGTTTAAAGTGACAAAAGGATTTGGAATATCCCTTTGATTTCATTTTCCATGTTAAGTTCACCTTAAGAATTCTGACCAATGGCCAATAATTTCATTTTTCACTGTGATGAGCTTTCCCGTCTTCATACTTCTTATGTTCTAGACTCCCAGGTAATTGTCTCTTTGCAGTTTTGGATTTTTATATATATATATGTCAACATCAATATCAACAATTAAACATCCCAAAGACTTTACAGTGTATTGTCAATCATTTTATATTTTCTATCCATGTGGTTTTCTTGGCAAAATACAGTGGTGATTTACCATTACCTTTTCCCATACAATATGATTTGATGCTTTTGCCATTATTACTAAGTATGTGTAAGGATTTTATTTAAATGAGCCCAAACTCACTGCAGCAACCCAGAACAGCAGAAAAAGGGAAATGGACATCTATACAACACATTCCAACAAAATGGATACCCGCGCAACTTCATTGAAAAGTCCATGACCACTCAACCTGATACAGCACAACCAACATAAACCCTAAAAAGAATTACACTGCCATACATCAAGAATATAAGTCCCATAAATAAATAAATAAATATCTCAGAAACTGCAAATAGACTGTTACAACTACATGGAATCAGTGTAGCACATAAGCCAACTAAAGCCCTTCAAAACATACTAAGTAACCCCAAAGATCCAGAAACCCAAGAAGAAAAAACAGGAGTCATCTACAACATACAGTGTAAGAACTGCAAAAACCACTATGTAGGACAAACAGGCAGAAGACTGGCAGAACGCATCCATGAACACCAACTGGCAGTCAAAGGCATGATGAAAATTCTTTTAATTTCACAACATATAGACAGCTTAGCCATAATTTCAATTGGGAAAATGTGACAATCCTAAGGTAAAAGGTAAAGGTTCCCCCGCACATGCGTGCTAGTCGTTTCCGACTCTAGGGGCCGGTGCTCATCTCCGTTTCAAAGCCGAAGAGCCAGCGCTTGTCCAAGGACGTCTCCGTGGTCATGTGGCTGGCATGACTAGACGCCAAAGGTGCACGGAACGCTGTTACAATCCTAGACCAGGCCAAATCCAAAAATGCCAGGGAATTTCTAGAAGCCTGGCACTCTGACAAATCAGGCATCAGTAGACATATAGACATTAACAACATCTATAGATTATGCAAAAGAGACGATCAACCAGTCCAAAAGAGAAAAAGACTCCAGCACTTCTCCACTAGTAATCAGCACTCAGATCAGCATAGATCAGACATGTCAAACTTGCGACATCACGTGATGTCACGAAACATATTGGGACAGTTTTGCCATTGCCAGCAATCCGGATGACGCGTTCAGCCCACAGGCCGGCAGTTTGACACCCCTGGCATAGATTAACTCTAAGGTCACCTTCAGACCAACAATCAAGTAAGCAATAACCCAATCAAGAAACTGCCACAAAGCCATTAGTAAACAAGATAGGCAAGAGACCAAAATATAAACAGATAGCAAACAGCACTCCTTACTAGCACTAAAGATGTTACCTAGTTAGGGTAATGAAATGTCTGCAAGAAAACAAGCAAGCTCAGAGAGCACCAAAGATCCCTCATTACTAAGTATGTTCCACTGGATTGCTGTTGCCTAATATAAATGCCTGTATGTTTCAGCTTGGCAGCTAACATGACCTTCATGTTTTGGGTGACCATACTGAGATTACATACTCTTGGTATACCCTCCCAGTATTCTTCACTCATCCTACTGCCACCCCTATAATAAGCAGCACAGCATGATGTGGGGTCGGGTATCTATGATACTAACCTACAAATGCAGGCAGTGGCATTTATCTCAAAAATAGATAAAGCTATGACTAGTAGTAATGGGCTGTGGGAATAACCTTGAGGAACACAAAGAAGAGCCATAGCCAAGACAGTGGTTAGGTAGGATAAATCTGAAGCCAAAGCAGAAATGTAATTTGAGAAAAAACTCACATTTGACCCATTTTAGTTTTCTTGTACATAAAGGGAAAGAGGAGCACTTACAGATTTGTAAGATTCTGTTAATGTAACCCTATGGTAATAATAGTTTAATATTTATAACTTTGGCTTCCAAATCTGGTCTACCTTAAAATGCTAAGGCTTGTTATGAATACTTTTAAGAATATGAACTGAAAACACATATTTAAAGTGCATTTAAAATTTGGACTGTTACATGCTTTTATTCTCATATTAAATGGGATAACATGGTTAACTTCTTAAGAATGTGGGTGTATTTATATTCTTCTTTATATAAACCAGAATATTCATAAAAGTATTGGAGAAACTCTCCCACTTTCTATTTATAAAGATTCTTCCTCATAGCATCAAATTCAGGAAGAGAGCAGTATTGCCATAAAACAAGGTTTAACAAAACATTTCCAACTAGTGTTGTAGCTAATGGCTATTTCTGCTAAAATCTTTATTACTGTTTATTGAAAGCTATTTTAATATAGTTCTAATTCTTGACCTAGCAAGTTTTATTTCTTCACATTTACTTCTGAAATTGGTGAAATGTATTGAAATGCACCACTTTTCCTTTTAGTGAAGGAGTATTGCAAAGTTATATTTCCTTATGAAGCACAGAATGAAGATGAGTTGACAATCAAAGAAGGTGATATTGTTACTCTTGTCAATAAGGTAATTATACTCTTTGTTTACAGTCATACCATTTTATAGAAAAACACTGTACTGGATGAACTAATCAAACTGAGTACTTAGTTTGAGCATGACACCTAATGTTTAGGGTGGTTTGTTTCAAAAGAGCTGATATAATAAGAAAATATCACAGTGCCCAAAGTAAAACTGGTTGAACTTCATTTATTTATGCATTACAAACAAGTAATTGAACTCTGCCATATGGAAGAACCATTAGTTTGCAGCTAAGTATATTATTGAAGAACTTAGTTGGAAGAATTTTGTTGCTTTTAAAATAAAATGTGGAATTAATTAGCTAATAATTTATTATAGGAATCTAAAACAGCCTATCAAACCAATTCTTTTAATACATATTAAATATAAGGTAAAACTAAAAAGTATTTTCAAGCTATTTATTTCAATATTAATTTATTTCCTCTCTTTATCTCAAGAGACAATTGGGACTTTTCTAGTCCTGAAAAGTTTAAAAATCCAATTCAAAAAGAAAGCTGAGCAAATAAGCATAAAGCTGAAATTATGGACTCCATAATTAAATTATGCAATTTGTCTTATTTGACTTCTATAGCTGAGGAGTAGAAGGTGATCAATATAACTCTAATTGTTAAGAAGGGTTCATGGGGAGATCCAGGAAATTATAGGCTTGTCAGCTTAACATCTACCCAGGGAAGATAGTGGAAATTTATTTATTTATTTATTTATTTATTTATTTATTTATTTATTTATTTATTTATTTATTTATTTATTTATTTATTATTTATTTATTTATTTATTTATTTGGTTGGTTTATATACCGCCCTATTCCCAAAGGACTCAGGGCGGTTTACAAGGCAAAATTTAAAAATAATCCAATATAAAATTAAAATTAAATTAAATTAAGTCTAGCCGCAAAAATTAAATCACAATTTAAAAACATTAAACCCCTCAGTCCAGACCATAAAGATAAAATTGCCAAACATTTGGAGACACAAATCTTACTCAAGGATACCCAACATGGCTTCAATAAGGGAAGATTAATGAATCTAATAGAGCTTTTTAAAGATGTTGATAAACATTTAGATAAGAACAAGCCATTAGACATCATCTAGCCTTTTATAAAGTTCCTTGTCAATGACTTATCAATAAGTTTAGTAATCATGGAATAAAAGGGCAGGTTGCCTTGGGCATAAGCAGTGGCTAAAGACCTAGAGAAAATTCAGAGGAGGGCAGCTAAGATGATGATGAGGAAAAGTTGCCTTGGAGCTTTTTAGTTTAGAAAGGAGGCGATTGAGGGGGGGATGTGATTGAGGTACACAAAATTATGCATTGTGTGGTTAAAGTGGATAAAAAAGGTTATTTTATCTTTCTCAGAATACTAGGACCAGATGTTACCCAAAGAAATGGCATCTTGGAAGAAACAGTATAGATAGATGATTGTGCATTATGCAATGCGTAATTAAATTGCTACGATGAGATGTGATGCTGGCTACCAGCCTGGCTGGCTTAAAAAAATTAGACTGACTCATGGAAGTCTTAGAGATCAATAGCTATTAGGTGTAAGGACAATGTGACTGCTTCTGAATGACATTTGTTGGGATACTAGTTAACTTCCTAGGGCAAGTTGCTGGCCACAGTGAGAACAGGCTGCAAAAAAAAAAGCAAAAACAAAACTAAATCTCCACTATCCACCAGTGACAACCATCAATTAAGCATGAATTAAATTATAAACCTTGATCTTAAAGAATTCTAAACCTACAACTTTGTTCTGGATACCAGAATTGAATGGAGGACTCATTTGTATGCACCTGCACCTGAGGGCAGGACAAGAAGCAATGGAAGGAAACTGACCAAAGAGAGAAGCAACCTAGAACTAAGGAGAAATTTTCTGATAGTTAGAACAATTAATCAGTGGAACAACCTGCCTTCAGTAGCCGTGAACGCTCCAACACTGTTTTAAGAAGAGACTGGATAACCATTTGTCTGAAATTGTATAGGGTTTCCTGCCTGAGGGCCACATTAGCATTGTGGTTAGCGTGGGGGGTGGGGTGTTCCTTCCTTTCTTTTTTCCTCCCACCCTGCCTCCCTCCTTCTCATTCCCATCTCCTTCCTTCCTGCCTGCCTGCCTGCGCTGATCCTGGAGCTTCTGCTGAGCCCTGACAGCTGATCCACACTTCTGCAGGGCTGTCTGGGCTCAGCAGAAGCGCCAGGATCAGCACTAGGCTCCAGCTGATCAGAGCTTCTGGGTGGCTCAGCAGAAGCACCAGGATCAGTGTTGGGCTCCAGCTGATCGGCACTTCTTTGGGGCTCAGCAGAAACGCCAGGATCAATGCTGGGCTCCAGCTGATTGGTGCTTCTTTGGGGCTCAGCAGAAGTGCCAGGATCAGTGCTGGGCTCCAGCTGATCAGCGCTTCTTTGGAGCTCAGCAGAAGTGCCAATCAACTATAGCTGCGTGCGCCAATCCTGGGGTTTCTGCCGAGCTTTCATAGCTCTGCAGAAGTGCATGCCAATCCTGGGGCTCTTTCCCAACTTGCTGACTCACTCTTCCCCCCGAAAACACACCGCTCACTTGCTCTTTTCCTGAAAACACGCCGCTCGCTCACTCACGCTTCCTTCAAAAACAGGCTGCTCGCTTGCTTGCCCTTCCTCTGAAAACAGGCTGCTTGCTCTGTCTCCTCACTGCTTTGCTAAGAAAAACTTCTTCACTTCTCACTCTTTCTCTCCCTCTCCCACCAAAACCTGCCCCTTTTACACTTTCTCTTCTCTCTGCCCTCCTTCTCCTTTTCTCTTCTGGGTGCGCTGGAAGCTTCAATTACTATGTTGCCATGTGTGCCAATCCTGGGGCTTCTCCCAAGCTCTGCAGCTCCAGCTGATCTCCTCTAGTTCTGTGCAGCACCTCTTTACCTGGTTCCCTCCCCCGCTACACTTGGCTGGGGGTCGCGTACCACCTGCCAGGTACTAAAGTACCACCTGGTGGTATGCGTACCACCGGTTGAAAAGCCCTGGTTAGAGAGTCAATTTGCTTGAGATTAAGATTCCAGGCTATGTTTGAAGATGAAGATGTGCCATCAAGTAGTTTTGGAGTTCTAAAAACCAAGTTTATCTTATCCCTGCATACACTTTTACAGATCAGTTTGACTACCTCAGGGGTGTCAAACTGCTGCCCTGCGGGTCAGATGCATCATAGCGAAACGCACCCACACCATTGCCAGCAATGACAAAAAAGTCAAGAGGTGTCACAACACGTCACGTGACGTTGCGAGTTTGACACCCCTGGACTACTTTATCTAGCATGCAGAGCTCCAAACAAGCCATTACATGGCAGCAAATAAATTGTTTCAAGTATTTATTTTCACCTTATAGTGATCAATCATAGTTTGCAAATCAGTTATATTAGCTCCCATTTAGCACTTTTGGAGAGGAGGCAGAGAAACTACAAGGTGGCAGTAAATGGGGAAGATTTTTTTTTTAATCCCAGATATCCAGACATATATTTTCCTCTCCACTTTAAAATAATCATATTTTTATATTATAGTATGCTATCTGAAAGGTGCTTTTTTCAAAAGCAACTGGACTTTATCTATCCTGATATCAACTGAGAGACAAACACTGCAGCAAATGGGAGATGGACCAGATTCCTAACCAAGTTAGCTGACAACTTTGTCATCCAAAAGGTAGAGGAGGGACCTTGGGAGTCCCAGTGGACGATTACTTAAATATGAGCCAGCAGTGTGTGGCAGCAGTCAAACAAAGCTAATATAATCCTTGGTTGTATAAACAGAGGCATAGAATCAAAATAATGTGAAGTATTAGTACCAATTTATAAATCCTTAGAAAGACCACACGTGGAATACTGCATTCATTTTTGCTCACCACATTACAAAAAAGATGTTGAGACTTTGGAAAAAGTGCAAAGAAGAGTGACTAATATGATTAAAGGCCTGGAGACTAAAGCGTATTAAGAACCATTGCAGCATTTGGATTTGGCTAGTCGAGAGAAAAGAAGGACTAGGAGAACATGATAGATAGCAGTATTCCAGTATGTGAAAGGTTGTCACAAAGAGGAAGGGATCAACTTATTTTCCAAAGTATGAGAGGGCAGGACAAGAAATAACAGATGGAAATTAATCAAAGAGAGAAGCAATCTGGAATTAAGGAGAAACTTTCTAACAGTGGGGACAACTACCGTATTTTCTGGCGTATAAGACGACTTTTTAACCCATGAAAATCTTCTCAAAAGTCAGGGGTCGTCTTATACGCCGGGTGCTGAAACTTTAGGGACAGGGCTGGCTGGAAAACCTGGAGCGGATCTCCCATTTGGTCTGCGCAGGGAAAGCGGGACCAATTGGAGAAGAAGCTGCAGTCTGTGATTTTTTACAGGTTGGGGTCTGGGCGTCTTTCCTTCTAAAGTTGAAGAGCAGCTGCAGTCTATCCCAACTTGAAAGGCAGGTGGGGAATGCAGCAGCCAGAGCAGCTTTCTTAGCTCTAAGGACACATTTGACTCAGGAACTGGGCGGGCTGGCTGGAAAACCTGGAGCGGATCTCCCATTTGGTCCGCTCAGGGAAAGCTTTAGAGTGAATTAGGAAAAGTTTAATCCACTTGCACTGTTTTATGTTTACATGTTTGATGACAAACAGCCTTATGTTTATAAGTGACAGTTTTCCTACTAAGTATCTGCATGTCATAAGCATTTGAATTAAAATTACCATATTAAAATCAAATCTGATGTTTTTTAATTTTTATTTGGTGTGCGTTGGAAGAGGGGTAGTCTTATACGGTGAGTATAGCCCAAACCCTATAATTTAACAGGAAATGTAGGGGGTCGTCTTATACGCCCAGTCGTCTTATACGCCAGAAAATACGGTAACCAGTGGAACAGCTTGCCGTCAGAATTTGTGGGTGCTTCATCACTGGAGGTTTTTAAAAAGAGACTGGACAATCATTTGTCTGAAATTGTATAGGGTCTCCTGCTTGAGCAGGGGGTTGGATTAGAAGACATCCAAGGTCCCTTCCAGCTCTATTCTGATTGATAGATTGATTGATTAAGAGTTCTATAGCTAGATTCTGTAATGATGGGTTTACTTATTTTGTAATAATCCAATCTTTTACAAAATGAAGAATGAGAATGGCAGTAAGATCTTTCACATATTGGTAAGAACAGCACATTACATGTGGAGAAAATCCCACTTTCTGAAATAAGTGCTATGACTGTCTGGTCAAAATGGTTATAGAGGAATGTGATGTAAATATATCATAATAACTACTGATTCAAGGTATTTGTCTATTTATTATCAATGCACAAGAAAAAATAATCCTGATTTATAGAGTAATTGTCTTTCAATATACACTCTTATGTATCATAGGATTGTATTGATGCTGGCTGGTGGGAAGGAGAACTTAATGGTAGAAGAGGAGTATTCCCTGATAACTTTGTAAAACTATTACTTCCTGATTTTGAAAAAGAGGTAGGAGCAATTTGCCTATTATTATGAAGCAAATTAACTTTTACATCATTTACAAATGTTGCCCATCTAAATCACAATAAAACATAATTCATTTTTTTTAAAAAAAATCACAATTAATGGAAATAACTGTGAAAACTACAGTTTTATAAAATATAATCTGCATATTGGCATCCTAAAAATAATATCAAATATTTTTTGATATTTGATAAATATTCATGTTTTTATGGTGTCATTTGCCTACCAGGTGCCACCTTTCATTTCTTTGTTAATAATATTTTATTTATTCATTTTCTTTTATTTTAGAGACCTAAAAAGCCTCCACCCCCTTCAGCTCCTTTCAAACAAGGATCAGGTAATTTACAGCATCAATAAATATGCTCTTAAATATATAACAATCTATTTGGTGTCTCTTAACAGGCTCTCAGCTACTGTATATACCATACCATGTTAAATGGTTAAATTGCAATTACAGGTACTCCTCACCTAGCATCCATTCAAAATTATAATGGACCTCCCCAGATCTATTTATATTCTGAACAGCTGCCCCCTCCACCACCACCACCCCTGCAGCCCTGTCATTGCTTGGCAGTTGGCTCAAATTTGCAACCATTTGTAGCATCCCACAGCCATGTAACCATGTTTTTTGTCAGTTTTCAGCATTTACTTCTGATTTCTGGAAAACCCGCCCATTGATTATAATGGATTCATTTAACAACTGTGATGTCACTTAATAACTGCAATGTTTACTTAATGACAGCTTCAAAAAAGGCTTCACGTGACACCAGCTCATAACCCAAGGAATAAAAGAGAAGAAGTATGAAATAAAATCCTAAAACATTAGAATGTATAGGCACTGGAAAGACTAATGGACAAACAGCTGTAAATACACTATTCTCTGTATTTTAAATCTTACTTTATATGCATAATTATGATTATGAGTAAAGATTCACCCAAACTTGTATGGTAATAAATGTATGCACCCTACATTCAAATGAATCAACTAAATTTGTCTGGAAGGATGTTTTGAGGAGACAGTTAAAAAGGACATTTGTGTATCCTAATAAACACAGGAAATATTCATTTAGGATGCTACACTTCATGTATGAGTTGTGGAATTACAAAGACTTCTTTCACTTTAATTCTCTTGCTCCTGCAATAGGACAGATTATTTTAATTAAATTAATTAGTCAATATATAATATGAGGCATAAATATAATCATGAGCATTCTAGCTTCAGCTACAATAGAGATAAAATAAACCTTTGGCAATTCTGAAATATTGCTGAATTCACTTGTAGACTGACATCCGATAAGAATTATTATGATGGATTGTTGTCATATAAGCAAACCAAAGCAGTGAATCTCCTTTTCCTGTTAAGTGCCATAGCAGTGGTAATCACTTCTTATAATTTTAAATTTTGAAATCTACTTGATTTGATAGTTACTGTATCTGACACAATGAACCCAAGTTTGTTGTTGTTAGTTGCGAAGTCATGTCCGACCCATCATGACCCCATGGACAACGTTCCTCCAGGCCTTCCTGTCCTCTACCATCTTCTGGAGTCCATTTAGTCTCACGCCTACTGCTTCAGTGACTCCTTCCAGCCACCTCATTCTATCATCTCCTTCTTCTATTGCCCTCAATCTTTCCCAGCATTAGGCTCTTCTCCAGTGTCCTTCCTTCTCATTAGGTGGCCAAGGTATTTGAGTTTCAACTTCAGGATCTGGCCTTCTAAAGAGCAGTCAGAGTTGATCTCCTCTAGGACTGACTGGTTTGAATGCCTTGCAGTCCAAGGGACTCACAGGAGTCTTCTCCAGCACCATAGTTCAAAGGCCTCAATTCTTTGGCGCTCAGCCTTTCTTATGGTCCAACTTTCACAGCCATACATTGCAACTGGGAAGACCATAGCCTTGACTATACGCACTTTTGTTGGCAGGGTGATGTCTCTGCTTTTTAGTGTGCTGTCTAGATTTGCCATGGCTTTCCTCCCCAGGAGCAAGCGTCTTTTAATTTCTTGGCTGCAATCCCCTTCTGCGGTGATCTTGGAGCCCAGGAAAATAAAATCTGTCACTACCTCCATTTCTTCCCCATCTATTTGCCAGGAATTGAGAGGGCCGGATGCCATGATCTTGGTTTTCTTAATGTTAAGTTTCATGCCAACTTTTGCACTCTTCTTCATCCTTAACAAGAGGCTCTTTAGTTCCTCTTCACTTTCTGCCATTAGAGTGGTATCATCTGCATATCTTAGGTTGTTGATATGAACCCAACTTTAACAGAGTTTAATTGAAACTGAAATATTCCTAAATATAAATAGGTCTAGGTGTGTAATCCATAGAGAAACAGCCTATCACATTTTAAGTGAAAAACTACTAAATTAGCAGAGCAGAAAAAAATCTTTATTGTCTTCTTTTTAAGTGTTTAATATTATGCTTTTTGATAGCTACTACAGACAGAAAGCATGAAATTAAAAAAGTTCCTCCTGAGAGGCCAGAATGTCTTCCTCATCGAATAGAAGAAAAAGGTAAGAATTGTAATTCTGTTTGAAAACCACCTTTATATCTCTATTTTAATCTTTCATCCAAGAAACAAATTGCATTTATGTCTTCTCGGTTCTAACTTTTTGATCAGAGACTCAGAAACACTGGTACAAAAATCTTTGTTATATATAATTTCTGGAACAGGAATAAGGGAATTCCATACTGTAGTGGGTAGAAATTAACTTGTGAGTGTGACACATATGCCACCAGTTTTGTTGTGGCCCAAATTTCACACTTGCATGATTACTTGTAAAATAAGTGCCAGAAGCATCAGCAATGAAATAAGGTTCTGTGAGTTTCTCTTTTGTTTTATTTAAAACTGCATGTTATTTCTCTCTATATAAGAAAACCCCAAATGTTAGATGAAATATATGTAAGGCTTCTTGAGAACATCCAAGGCTATTCCAGTATAGAACTTTTGATTCTCCAGATATTGATCCAACAGAACCTTGATATAACCAGAAAAAACTTGACTTCCATTCTAAAAAGCAAGCAAATGCTGTTGCTTTTGAAGCAGTATGGATAATTGATACCATCTGCATTATTATGTAATTTATAATTATTGGATCAATTTATGCAAATAATTAAATTTATTATTTAACTCTGCAAATGGAATAAAACATTACTTCAGATTGCAAATGAAGTCAGTTACCTGTATTTGAATTTAATGTGCATTCAGACTTGACAGACATCCTTCCTTCCCTCCCACCCACTATTGGTCCATTAAATCATGAAATTCATCCAGTCATTAAATTGTGGTTCAAATATTAGATAATAATTTATAATATTTTAGAATATAAGAAAAATGGATGTAAACTACTTATACATTTCAGTTAAATTTCAAGAATTCCTTTATAATATTCTTAAATTGGGCAACGGTAGCAAGTTATTAAGATTCACATTTATTATTGTTGAAAATAACAACTTAATAAGCAGGCATATACATAGAATGAAGGCTACTGCTAAGCTTGTAAGCCGCCCTGAGTCTTCGGAGAAGGGCGGGATATAAATGGAATTAAAATAATAATAAATAATAATAAATAAATAAATAAATAATAAAAAATTTTAGCATGCAGAAAATTAATTCTGTTTTTAAAAGTTATAAATGAAAAATGCAATTTGTTTATTAAAAATATAATAATTTAATAAAGACAAAAATGTCTGGATAGTGTATGTGGCAGACAGGAGAAAGCAGAATAGAAGAAAATGAATTGGAGAAAATCACAAAACACAAAGCTTTGCAAATAGAGGTAGAACAATTATGGCAAAAGAATGCAAAGATAGTACCAATAATGATAGATGCCTTTGATGGATTCCTAAAATATCTAGAGCAGACATGTCAAACACAAGGCCCGGGTCCAGATCCGGCCCACGAAGTGGTTTCATGTGGCCCGCGAAGCCATCCTGGAAACAGTGAGGGAACGACCCCCACTGCCTTGGCCTTGGCCCAGAGACCCTCTTCCTGCCAGAGACCCTCAGATCTGTCCCACTCCTGCCCAGGCCCCCATAGGCACCCTTGATGCGAACGATGTAGAGCTGGCCATGCCCACTCAGTAGGCCATACACACTCTAGCCACGCCCACCCAGGCCACACCCACCCGGCCCCTTGAGGGCAACCGCAGTGTTGATGCGGCCCTCAATGAAATTGAGTTTGACACCCCTGATCTAGAGCATCATTTGAGCACCATCAGCATTGACAAAATCACCATCAGTCAATTGCAAAAGGCAGCTTAACTTGGCTTACATCCTGCAACAGTACCTTTAACGTTATCAAATAACATCTGCTATCGCAGGTCCTCAGGAAGGAATCAATAGATGGATAAAAATGCCAAATCCAATCTAAACATCTAGATGACTGTTTGATGAACCCTAATTTATTAAACTTGTATGCTGCCCAACTCTCAATGACTCTAGGCAGCTAACTATAATATACTTGCTGTGACAGTAAATCAATTGCTAGTTGTTTTTTTCTTTTTTCCTTTTGTTGGCTATTGTAGCTATTGTATATGATCATTCGGCTTAAAAATGTCTTTATTCTTTTGGATGGAAAATTGATTTGAAGAAAGACCAGAGAGAGAGCAAAAAATGTTAGATTTACAGAAGCCTTCTGTTCCTGCTATACCACCCAAGAAACCTCGACCACCAAAAACAAACTCTTTGAACAGACCTGGTACGCTGCCACCAAGAAGACCAGAAAGACCAGTTGTGCCTCTGATTCAAACAAGGTATTTGACCTCATCACTTGTTTTTAACTATAATGATTATCAATTGTCAAGTTGAGATCAATCTTTTTTTTTATTTTTCTGGTGCCGAAGTCAGTATTATCTCCTGCTGACTGCATGGATTAGTCCCTGCAGTTTTCTTGGTGAGGTTTTTCAGAAATAGTTTTCCTATTACCTCCTCCCTAGAGCTTTGAAAGAGTGACTGGCCAAAGGTCATGTAGTTGGCTTTGTGCCTAAGCTAGTACTAGAACTCGGTTCTTTTATGACTCATGGACTTCAACTCCCAGAATTCCTGAGTCAGCATAGCTGATTCAGGAATTCTGGGAGTTGAAGTCCATGAATCATAAAAGAGCTGAGGTTGCCTACCCCTGCACTACACTGAATTGGTGCTCTTATCAACTCATTAATAACCACATAAGATTTTATTCAGGATGATCTGTTGTCAACTTGGCATTTTACATTTTTCTGTGGTGCATTCATTGCTGATGTTAATAGTTCATCCACCTTGCTGCCAGTCAATCTTTTCTTTTTTTTACTTCCATTTCCCCCCAGCATTATAGCCTTCTCAAGGGTGCTGAGGCTTCACAAAATATATCCATAATATGGTAGTTTGAACCTGATCTTTAAACTATAAATGAAATAAAAGCACTGTTTGACTGAAGTTGAGAAAAATTATCTTAATACAACTATAAAATACACAAGTTTATTTGTTATGATTTTATTGATTATTATAGCTCTTGTGAAAATTCTGGATTGATTTTTTTTGTTAGCCTTTTGTTTGTTTTCTTGGCTATCAGTATTATTCTCAACTCCAGGTTGAGAACCATCAATACTCTTTCTGTCCTACTTCTTCAAAATCCAATTATCTCACCAGTAGTGTTATAGGGAAAATCATTTTTGGCACGAATCTGATATTTCTAACTAAAACATTTGAATATCATTTCTAAAGCCTTCATGGCTACCAAGTATACATTGTGAACTACATTAAGTACATTAAATATATAATACAATAAGAAAGTGTTAAAATGTAATCTAATGTAGAGTTATACAGTACATATTACTTATTGTTTTCAGTTAGACTTTTTGTGATAAATGAGTATAGAATTCAACAGAGCTACCTTGAGGTAAGATGGCTAAAATTAATTAATTAATTAATTAATTAATTAATTGCTTTGGTTCCTTTTGGGGTTTTACAAGATTCCTGTCTTTAGGAAAAGCAATTAAAAATTAATTAATAAAATAATTTTATAATTTATATAAATACCTTTAACAATCTTATTAAAAAGATGGCCAGCAAACATAGTACTTTGCCACCTGTAATGTAAATAAATAATTTTGATTCATTTTATTATGATAATGGTCTCCATCATCAAATAAGACCAGCTGAACTTTTGTAGCAACTAAGATTTTTTTGAATTTTTTACTTATAAAACCATGTATAGGAGTATTAATGTGAAATAAACCTACTTCATATACCTGAAAATTTTCCAGGATGTAGAATATAACCAAATCTGATTGGTTATGGGTTATAAGCCTTTTTCCTAAGCAACCTCTGATTACTTTGTTCTGTTTGATAGAGATGATGACATAACAATCACTATATCTACTCAGAGGGTTTCTGAAATTACCTAGGTTTAACTAATAGGCTCTGTCTGCCTCCATGAACATTAGGTATGTCTGTTGTTACTGATAATATTGGTATCATTTAAAAGAAAAACCAGTGCTAAATTAGTTTTTGTAGTATCAAAAAGGAAAGTGTCAGGCCTGAAATAATTGACATTGTCAAGACATGTTTATGGTTATTCAACTGACATTGATAAACACTGTTCTTTTTCTTGTAAGTACTACACCTATTTCCCCCAAAATAAGACCAGGTCTTTTTTTTGCCTCCAAAAGAGGCACCAGGCCTTATTTTGGGGGAATATCTTTTATACTCACCTCTGGCACCAACAGCCCTGCCCAGCAGATCCACTTCTTCTGGGGCTAAAGGAGCAGCTTCATTCTACAGCTGCATTCCGGCCTGCATTTTGCAGTCAGGTCTTGACGGAGGGCCTATGCAGCTGAGTACCGATCTATGGGTTGAATCCATAGCTCAGTCCTCGGCTGCACAGGCCTTCTAGAAAGAACTGTGACTGAGAAATGCAAGCCTGGCTGTAGAAGACGCCGCAGAAGAAGTGGGCCAGTGAGGAGAGGCCTCATTGCAAGGTAGGTAGGTGCAGGGCACATGGGGAAGATCCACACCCCTACCCCCACCCTAGCTTGACTTTTAGATGTGTGCCTCACCCCAAAACTGGGGCTTATTTTTGGGATAGGGCTTATATTAGGCCCACCCCCAAAAATCAAGCTAGGGCTTATTTTCAGGTTAGGCCTTACTTTTGGGGAAACACGATATATAAGCATGTAAAAACAGGCCCTTATTCTTTTAAGTATGAAAAGGATTAGTTTTATTGGAATGACATAATACTTGTTGGAAGGTACAGTTAACTTGTGGTACAAAAAGGGTAGCCGAAGAAGTTTGGAATCAAAAGTGAAGTCACTGTTCTGTTCTGTCATGTCCCGTTGGAGCCTGAATCTGCTGAGGAGAATGAGCTGGAACTGGAGCCGATGGAGGTTGAGGGAGAGGTGTCTGTGGCTTCAGAGGAATGTGGGGAAGAGCAGGCCGAGGCAGGCCAGGGTCTTTCAGGACTGGGACAGGATGAACATGAGAGACAGAGCTCAGGTGATGAGCAAGGGCCACCCCCTCCAGATCCTAGAGCATGGAGAGTGGAGAGAAGGAGGGAACAATGCAAGCAGGCTCAACTACTCAGGAAGAGAGCACCCCGCCCCTCTCCACAAGGCACACCTGGAGACTGAGACTTAAGGAGACGCTGTGGGGAGGGGCATTTGTCAGGAACAAATGCTGAATGCTTGGAGTTTTGTGTGCCGTTGCTGATCTTGGAAACAACTCTCTGATCTCGTTTTGTTTGTGATTTCTGCTCGGAAACCCTGAAACTCTAACCATTGGACTGGCTGACAAACTTGATTTGGTGTTCAAAGAGTTTGGATTGAATTTTGGCTTCTCTTCTGAAACTGCTCAGGCAAGCTTGTATTTCCATAGACTCGTTAGATTTTGGATGTATTTTTCTTTCCTTGTTATCTACATGGCCTTGAGTAAATTACTCTTCTAATCTAATTGTTTGTGAGTTGAAACCTGAAGGAGGATGGCTTGTTCCATTCACACACTTTCCCTGCCTGAAGAGTTAAGAACTTGTGAAACTTCTTGCAGTCAGAGGCTGCTGAAGGTGTGTGTGTCTTACTTTGTTCTGCGGCTTGCCAGAAATGTGGGAGCATTTGGGGGAAATTTGGAGCAAATAAAGGGTGGTTTGAACTGCCAGTTGACTGTTTTGCCTCTGTGCCATGCCCTGGGTCATCACAGTTCTTTATTTTATATTGGTCAGACCAAACCTAGACTATTGAGTCCAATTCTAATCACCACATTTTAGGAATGAAACTGACAAACTGAACTATGTCCAGAGAATAGCAGCCAAGGAGATAAGGGTCCTGCAAGGAAAACTTTTCAAAGAAGTGGATATGTAGGGAAAAATGACAACTGTCTTCTATTATCTGAAGGGATATCATGTGGAAGACAGGTCAGAATTGTTCAGAGTTATTCCAGACAAGGTGAAATGGGATTAAATGATTTAATTTAATTTGAAATCATGGGGGAAAAGTCCAACAGTAAGAGCTGTTCAGCAATGGAACAATATGCATTACAAGGGTGTGTGTGACTGTGCTAGAAGAGTTTAAACAGAAGTCAGATGGTCATTAAATCCCTGATAATAATAGCACTTATATACTGCTCAATAGTGCTTTATAGCACTTTCTGAATGGTTTACAAATGTCAGTATGTTACCCTCAACAATCTGGGTCCTCATTTTACCAACCTTAGAATGATGGAAGACCAGTCACAATCAAACTCCTGGCTGTGGGAAGAGTTAGCCTACAATACTGCATTCTAATCACTGTGCCACTAATGGGACTTAGATTCCATGATCTCCAACATCCCTTTCAAATATTATATTCTGTGATTCATTTCAAAGAAGACATGTTTTGAAAATAAATATTATATCTACCAGTGAAAAAGATGCACTGGAGTATTCTGCATCTTTAACTAGAAGGAAAAAATGAAAATTCCATACCATACGATCTAAAATGAGTCTATTTTAAAAAAAACAATGACACTAGTAATAAAGTATTCACATACTGTAGGTAAATATGAATATACAGTACAACAAATGGAATGTTTTGTTAAAGAGCTTGTGGTTTGGGGAAGTAAAGAGCCATCAGTTCTGTCTGGTCTGGGAATAAATGGCACAATTTATAACATATGGATGATATTTTTCCTTTTCAAAAATATAGTTGTCTGTTTCTGAGTCGAAATCCCCAGATACTAGGGTCTAAAAGAAAGCTTACCTTTTTAATTCCACCCATTTATGCAAAAAAACTCCCATTTCAGTTGGTCAGTAGAAGGGTATTAGTAATCCAAACCCTTAATGCCAAGGTTCTAGCAACAGACCTAGGGAGTACTTAACTATTTTGTTGCAGTTGGGCACCTCATATATTTTAGAGTTGAATTGGCAGTATAAATTTTCTTTTGTATAATATTATTGAGAGAGGCTGAAATTGTTTTTCGGATTATTGACAAATTATCTTCAGTATTAAGGCATAGCTAATATTTAAGGCATCATTTAGGATATTAGTGTGTCTAAAATAAGTTCTTTTGACAGGTGTTAAGGAGAAACAAGATAAGGTTAATCCAAGCAGGGTGCTGCTTTATGAGAGATGGGTATCTCTGACAGCTTGCGGTGACACTGGAGTGGCATAGAGGAATGCTTCTTTTTCCTCAATGCTAAAAAGTGGGAATGAAGCAATTTAAATGAACATCTCTCTTGTTTCTAACTGCAGGAATGAAATTCCAAAAGTAGATTTGGTGAGCTGTTCTTTGTCCAGCACCTTAGAAAAGGGATTCACTGAAAAAAGCAATGACATTGGTAAGTTGAAGTACATTTTACACACACACACACACACATATACATACACACACATACACACACACACACACACACATATATATATATATACATATATAATCAGATCACTATATAAAAAGAGTATTTCTGAATTGTAATCAGTTGACATATTTATTATAAAATCATTGTATACTTTTATATCTGTGAAACACAAATAATATGGTACATAATATTCTAAATGCTATTTTTGCTTAATTGAATGCTATTTTATTATTTAAGTTATCTAAAAAAAACTAGAGTTTTTAAAATTTACCTTTAATGGTTGTTAGTTCAAAAGAACTAGTAGAGTTCTGTTATAACTTCAGAATTAAGGTGACTTTGTGGAGCATTTTAACCATGTTTTCTGTCTTGAGAAAATTAAGAAAATTGTTACTTTTTCATAAATTTGCTGTTCTTAAGATGCGTTCTAGGTTGTAAAGATAGTACACTTAGGCTGGAAAGTGAGGTGTTCTGCTGTGGTCACATATCTGTTAGCAAACCAAGTGTCATTTTCATATGGAAATATTCTAGTATCATCTGCTTCAATCACTCAGTTCTGTAACAACTGGGCTCCAGAAGACATGGTTTTGTAAGAGGAGAATCTTTGTATTCTAAATTGTAAGCATTACTACATAACATCGGTAGCATACCCTGTAACTTTTATGATGTGGTATCTTCAGGAAGCTCATATTATTAAAATTAAAACAAGCCAGAAATGTTTCTTATTTTGGAATAATACTTTTAATATGTTCTTAATAGGCAGTTGTTCAAATAATAAGCTAAGTGTTTTTAACAAAAAGAATGATTTCAGAAAATGAAATTACAAAAGAATTATGTATTTTAATATGTATTTAATATTTTGCTTTTTGCTTACCAAAGTACATACTGAAGTATAGCAGTTTTAGTTTATTTATTCATTAGCCATAAACCAACGTTAAACTGATATTCTCCAGATTACTTGCTTCTTATAAATATTAGCTATTGATGAAGTCCAATAGATTGGTGAACATTAGCTTAGACTAAGAAGAACATAGAATACTAACGTGATATCGTGATTTTCTCATCTTTGAATCAGAATTACAATTGCAATATTTAGTTAACATACATGAAGATCAGCGCACTAAATGGGAATAATGATAGAAAATTAAAACATTAACATTGCTTTTTATATGTGAAGTTGCTCAAAGACTTTTTGTATTTTGGTAAGATTTAGAAATAATAAAAGAAAATAAAAGCCTTTTTTGAGATACAGAATTATGTGCAATTAACAAAAATGAAAGCCTTATGTATCTGTTGTGATGCTCGAAGAAATGTTTAAAATTGTTAATCACTTGGAAATAGTGGAAAGAAACATAAGAATAAATTATTTGTGAGTAATGTTAGAGTAGATTTGAGGATGGATGGAGGGCAAAGGAGATGAATATGAAATATATGAGAGGTGAGAAATGTTCTCACTACCATCTGGGTAAGTTACTTGGCAGATGATACCATGAACCACTGCAGCCTGAACTTCAACTTTATGCAAGAATTCTGCAATGGTGAAACAACAAAATGTTCATTATACCAGCTCATTTCTTAGAGAGGAAAATGAAGCATAGTATTGCACTGTATATAATACTGCAATATTATTTTACTGTGGCATGCAAACTAGAAATGTGAGATTAATTTGTTTTTGGAAATGTTTTATTTAACATGTCAAATGAATATAGATATTCTCATGTGCAGACAAATGTAGCTCCCCAAAGGATGCATTTATTTAATATATTTTTCTTGGTGTGAAGACTTTCAGGTATTTATATTAGATCAGTATTAGCTTAAAGGTGTCTTGGTTGGATTGTAAGCATTGTTTGTTTTTAATGTGAGTATTGTATCAAAGGGACTTTTTTCTTTGTTTTATCTATGATTCACACAGGCAAAGCTTTTGGAGGAAAAAACATTATTAGTCCTGTTGTTAAGTATGTGTATGGATCTGTTCCTTTTCTCCTCACACTTTTTTTCTTTTCTTTTTCTCTACATTTCCAGTGGTGCCTTTCTTTTTCTTTCCACTCATATTTCTTCAAGTTTTCCCCATTTACTCCTTTTATCATGGGTAATTCTTCTTCACTTGATGATGGTAAGGCTGTTTTGCACCTTCTGTCTGTCCTGTCTTTTTTCAAGAGAGAGAATGAATGGCATCTACTGCTCCATTCTCTTGGCATCCTCTTGTTTGCTTTGTTGTAGCTGTAATTCTTTAGTAACCGAGCCATTTCATACTGGCCAGTGCAATGCTTCTAAAAATATTGCACTTCTTTATTATAATATTGTTTCTTAGCAACAGTAAAAATCAATTTTTATGCTAATAAAAATGTGTATCCATCTTCTAATATAAACTAAAATATTGCATGTTAGTCAAATGCAGTAGGTAACAGACATGCATTGGCAATATTTGGAGAACTAACAAAATGATCTTAGAAGGATTCTGCGCTTCTGCAGGAGTCTCTTAAATAAGAACCCATCTGTCTGTTAATGGATTATTTCCAGGAAACATGATTTTAAAACGTCTATAATCAGAAGAATAACATCAACTTTCTTACTACCAATTAGTTTTATTGTAGATGTCCTTGCAGATTGAGCCAACTTTAAAGGTCATTCGTTCATTAAAGATATGACCTAATCTCTAAAGAAGGAGCATGAATTTTACATGGCTTAAACCAATGCCAACCAAAATATTAAGAATGGATTTATTTTATAAAATATAAAATTATGTATTGCACAAGGGCACTGAATGAATGATATGCCATTGCAAGGTTTAAAAAAAGACTAATGGTAGGTGAGTGTATACGTTAGGAAGAATTCTGAACCAGGGCACCTTGTATACCAGCAGTGCCTCTGCTCAGAATTGTGCTAGTTTGGTGGTTGATTTTTAAACTTTACATATTAACTTTTGTGGAAATGATTAGACAATGTTTTGTACCATTGCAAATACGCTCGTTTTTGTAACTTGTTTTTATATCCTTTAATTCCTATTATTTTCTGAATTTTAAGTCAGAGAACAATGTAGTCATTTTCAATTTAAAAAAGAAAATTGTAATGGAAAATGACATCTCTAAAAGTAAGATTTTATGCTTTTTTAACAAATACCTTCCCCCCCCCCACTGCTGTATTTACAAGGGACAGGGGAGATGCTCCTTTGGATTTAATGTGGTATTAAGCCTGCCATGGCAAAGATAGCTTTTGAAATCAGTACTAAGAAAGGAGAACATTTGTAGCTCAGGGTTGACATAAGGTGTCCTTGATGCTCTCTGAGCTTGCTTGTTTTCTTGCAGGCGGTTCATTACCCAAACTAGTTAACATCATCAATTCTAGTAAAGAGTGCGGTTTGCTGCCAGTATGTATTCTGGTGGCTTGCCTGTCGAGGTGTGTGTGTGTGTGTGTGTGTGTGTCTGGTCTTAGTGGTTGTCTTTGGTTGGGCTTTTTGTGTTATTTCTTTGGAAGTATTGTTTATTTGATTGTTGGTCTGATGTTAACCTGGACTTAATCTATGCTGATCTGGGTGCTGATTGCTGGTGGAGAGGTGCTTGGATCTTTTTGTTCCTTTTTGGGCTGAGTGATAGTCTCTTTTGCATAGTCTATAGATGTTGTTAATGTCTGTGTGTTTATTGATGGCTGATTTGTCAGAGTGCCAGGCTTCTAGAAATCCCTTGGCATTTTTGGACTTTGCTTGGTCTAGGATGGTCACATTTTCCAAATTGAAAATATGGTAAAATCTGTCTATATGTTATGAAATTAAAGAATTTTCATCATGTCTCTGACTGCTAATTGGTGTTCATGGATGTGTTCTGCCAGTCTTCTGTTTGTCCTACATAGTGGTTGTTGCAGTCCTTACATTGTATGTTATAGATGACTCCTGTTTTTTCTTCTGGTGTTCTTGGGTCTTTTGGTCTGCTTCGGACATGTTGAAGAGCTTTAGTTGGTTTGTGTGCTACGCTGATTTGAAGTCAGTGTCAGATGTCAGCGTCACTGTCCTAAAGCTAAAAGTTTTTGGTCAAATGAAAACTTACCAATGGAAGCAAAACTAATTAAGAAAATTTTAGATTGTGCAGAAATAGGCAGACTGACATTAAAGATGAAAGAGACGGCAGAACAGTATGTGGCATAAACGGCTGAACTCTCGAACAAGGCTAGGGAACAGTGGTGTCCCTACAGTTTCAGTGCAGGCCAAATTAAAGGAAGTATTGGGTCAGCTTTTTCCTTTACTACCAGATGTCAGGAAAAGCATACACTCGACACTTTTTTCAGTGGTAGGTAGGGCTGGGTTTGGCAAAAAGGCGAGTTGTATCAGAGGGCTAAACTGCAGATTTAGCCATCTGGTAAACCTAATTCTGTTTTTATGTAAGTACTTAGTTCTTGTGCACTGTGGCATAGGTTTAGCATTCTTTTTTGAAAAAGGTTTGTCTGTTTGACTGTCAAATTTATATGGCTGTCCATCTCATGGAAAATGACTTCTGAAACAATGGAACAGCACTAACATGATGTTTGAAAGTAGCCTGATTAAAGGAAAGGTTGATAAGACTTCCAGTTTGGTGCTCGACAAGACGGGTGGAAGAAGCCGGGGCTCTGGCTTCCAAGCCCAATTTCGTTCTGCCTGTTGATCCTAAGGGGGTCAGAAAGTTGCCCTGGAGAGGTAACAAAGAAGGAGGATGTTTCAGGAGTCCGGACCAGATGGCAATCAGTCCTGGCGGACTGAAGAAACCCTCTGAAAGGATGGAGGAAAGGCTGCCGGGTTCGCCCCGGCAGCCCAAGTCATCACCAGTCAGAAGAAAAGCAAGGAGCTACGGCACTCTGCCAAACAGCTGACTGTCAACAGCGTGCTGAAACTGGGTGAGCCAGCTCTTTTTTCCTTTTCCTTTTCCTTTTGGAACTACAATTAAAAACGTTGACCGCCTGACTGGGAAGAGCTAAAAAGCAAGGACCCCAGAAAGACTAGAGGAGAAAGTTAAAGGAGGTAAGCAACTACAAGGGGGAAGGCTTTTTAAGGAATACAAAAGATCTCTTAAAACTGAACTCAGATTGATTCAAAGAAAGACTACTTAATTTACAAGAGATGGAAAAATCTTTTTTAGGTATAATTCTAAGAGTAAATAACATATAAAGAATTTTAAAAGGAAAACTTTGCAACAACTTTTTAAAACCAGATATTGACTAAACAGCACACGAGGACATCTAGTGATGAAAGAAGATATAGTAATATTAAACAATAAAAAGAAATCTCAAATTGTTTGAGCTTGAGACAACAAAGTGCCTTTGTGCGAGTTTTTAAGTGAAAAGACTTCTCATAACTAGATTTGTTGACTGGATATAACTAAAACAGAAATTATTTGGAGAGAGTGAATGTTTTACATCTGAGATCCGCCTGGAGGAGTTGGATTTTAGCCTAAGATAGTTGGCTTTTCCCCCCTGTTTTTTCTTGTTGCTGGCTTTATTTTGTTTTCTCTCCCTGAGATATTGGATTTAGCCTAAAGTAGTTGGCTCCTTTTACAGTTTGGATTTTAGCTTAAGATGGCTGGAAGAATGAGTACATCAAACCTTACTAGACTTATGAAAAAGACTTCCTCTGCACCCTCTGTTGGAACATCTAATCCAACAACCCAGGGATCTATCAAAATAATGTTGCAGTGTGAGAAAATAAGCACTGCTCAAAATGAGATGCAATCTACATTAAAAGTGATTCAAGAATCAATGCAAAAAAATCACGAAGAGACAAACAGTAAATTTGATAAATTAATCAAAGAAATCTTGGATATAAAGTCACAATTTGAAGTTCACTATCAAATGATGCTTAAAAATGAACAAAGAATCCAGAAAATGGAAAATAAATCAGAAGATATTGATAAAAAATGGAAATACTACTGCAAGAAAATGAGAAATTAGAACAAGCAAATCAAAATCTTGAAGGTGCGGTGACGAACTTAGAAATGGAAAAAGCAGAACACTACCAAAATTTCAAAATATTCCTGAAGATAGAGAAGAAAATATAGCAGTTGTGATTATTGAGCTTTTGGCAGAGGCCCTGAAAGCAGACATAGCAGCGATGCAAATGGAGATAGATTAAATATTCCGAATGAATTCAAGCTATGCAAGAAAACATAAACTAACCAGAGAAGTGCATGTGAGATTCATAAAGAAAACAACATGAGATGAAATACTGAGAAAAGTTCGAGAGGAACCATTACAATATAAGAGTAAAGAAATTGTGGTTTTAAAGCAGATACCTAAAAGAGTAAGAGATACTCAAAGACAATATCATTTTTTTAACCACAAAGCTGATTGCAAAAGGCATAAATTTTAGATGGTTAATGCCCGAAGGGATTTTTATCAACTGGAATAATACAACATGCCAATTGGATTCAATCTGGAAAGCAGAAGACTTTGACAAAAGAAACAGAGCATTTCTAGATGAAGGAGCGCAACATTGACAAGAGGAGAGAAAAGAACAGATACAAACGGAAGAGGCAACTGAAGAAGCAACTACACAATCAGAACAGAAAGAGAAATCTGAGCAAGAGAGTGAAGGAATGGCCAGAGAACAGAGGATTACGAGATCCACTAGACCTAAATATAAATAACTGAAATGGAGAAAGAAAACGGAATTTTTTCAATGAACATAAATGGACTAAACTCCCCATCAAAAAGAAGCAATTTTTAAGGAAACTATAGAAATTAAATATAGACATAATTTGCTTGCAAGACACAGATATAAAAAACAATACTATAAGCTGTTGGAATACCCAAAAATTGGGAAACTTTATTATGCATCAGTGCAACAAAAGAAGAGAGGCATTGCTTTATATATTAAAGAGACAACAGATTCTAAAATGATTTATTCAGATGAAGAAGGAAGAATTGTGATGATAGAAATATATTTCCATCAAAAACAAATATTGTTAGTAATATATGCACGAAATAACAACCAGGAAGAATTCTATCAAAATCTTCATAGAAAAATAACAGAACTGGAGTACCAAAACATGTTTAAAGATTGGAGTACAAGATGTTTGGAGGGAAATTAATCCAGGAAAACTACAATATACATTTTACTCAAATAGTCAAAAATCCTGGTCCAGAATCGGTATGATTTGGATGACACCTGAATTGCAGATGAATATACAGGAAATTGAGATAGAACCAGGTACATGGGCAGACCATAACCCTTTAAAAGTAAAGTGGAGAGGAATACAAATAAAATTAAGATGGATTTTGAACCATCTATATTAAAAGAAAGAGAATTTATAGAATTAACAACAAAGGAAATGGAGTTTTTCTTCAAAGAAAATAAAAAAGAAGATACAACACTACAAAATGTATGGGACACAGCTAAAGCATATTTTAGACATATAGCTATAACTTACATGGCAAAGAAAAACAGAAAAGATAGCAGTATGTATTATTAAAAGAGAAATTTGGAAAATTAGAATCAGAACTGCAAATGAATCCGCAAAAGAAGACTTTGAAAAGAGAAATGGAAATAATAAAACATAAATTAAATTTGTTGGACTCAGTAAAATTGGCACAGCAAATAAAAAGGGCAAAACAAAACTTTTTTGAAAATGCAAATAAACCAGGAAGATGGTTAGCTTATAAACTTAAAAAAAAACAGAAGGAGAAGAAAGTGATAAATATATTAGTAGATGAAGAAGGTGGTTTACAATTGAAAAATGAAGAAATAAAAAAGATAAAGAATACTACAAAAAACTTTATGACATAGAAGAAATTCCAAGAGAGAGAATGATCCAATATTTGGAAGGAAATAACCTTCCAAAAATTCCAGAAACTTATAAGACTATGTTAGAGAAAAAAAATAACAATGATGGAAATAACAGAGGCCATAAGAAGACAAAAAATGAAAAAAACACCAGGGCCAAATAGACTACCAGCGGAGTTATATAAAACCCTACAAGATACACTAAGTGAACCGTTGAAAGACGTTTGTAATGAACTCTTGTTGGAGGCTAAACTTCCAAACACATGGATAGAAGCAAATATCACTTTAATACCAAAAGAAAATTCAGATTTGACACAAATAAAAAATTACAGACCGATATTGTTACTGAATGTGGATTATAAAATCTTTACTAATGGCAGAGAGACTGAAAAGATACTTAACTGAATTTATACATTCAGACCAGAATGGTTTTTTTTACCAAAGAGACAAATTTAAAACAATTTAAGAGTGATAATGGATGTATTCAGTGCTTTTTTTCTAAAAAAAAAAAGGTGCCAGAACTCTCATCTTGTTAATCTTTTATTTATATAATTTTATTTATATATTTATATAATTAAAAAAAATCTATTCAATTCTTAATGCATCTTTCAGGCATTCACCAAATAAACTAGAATTTGTTGTGAGCATCTCCTTAAATACAAACAGCTCATAAGCTGGACCTACCTATATTAGCAACCACATTATTGATGGCTTGTACATACCATTTTAAAGATATGATCACATTGGTTCAAGTGAATGAGATGCTCCTATAACCCAAAATGCATGCTATTAATTCCTCCCTGCCAAAATAGTTATTTTCATCAGTTCATGATGAACTTAGAACACTAAGTTCTGTTTTATCAAATTAATAGGGGTGAAAAATTGTGGAATAGCTCCCCCATGTTTATATACTGCAGGTGGGTATAGTAAAGATGGAATATTTTTTTTTGTCTACTTGGAAAATGATGTGTTGCACTTTAATAGAGAAGGAGACAACTTTTGCATATATATAGTATGACATATATTGAGTTCCTTTTGGAAGAACTAGCAGTGGGAGATAATAGATGTCTGTAATACAAGTGCATATGCTGTATATGTGTTTAATTGATGGAGTCATGTCATTGACAAGATAATGAATTGCAAAGAAATTGTGTTATATATTTTAACAATGATATAGAACTGTGCTATGAAGAGCTTACAATTTACATTGCTTATTCTTGGGGAATTAATGACAGAAAGAAAATGGATTGAAAAAAGTAGATGCAAAAGTAACATTAGATAAATATGAGAAAATATAGTTGCATATCCTTAACTAATTTATGAAAAAAAATGCTTAAGATTACCACTTCAAATAGACGTAGAAAATCTGAAAGAATCCAGATAACCACTAAAATAGTACATAGTAGTAACTGTGAGAGGGATCTCGGAGTCCTAGTGGATAATCACTTAAATATGAGCCAGCAGTGTGCTGCAGCTGCCAAAAAAGCCAACACAGTGCTAAGCTGCATTAACAGAGGGATAGAATCAAGATCATGTGAAGTATTAATACCACTTTACAATGCCTTGGTAAGGCCACACTTGGAATACTGCATCCAGTTTTGGTCACCACGATATAAAAAAGATGTTGAGACTCTGGAAAGAGTACAGAGAAGAGCAGCAAAGATTATTAGAGGTCTGGAGGCTAAAACATATAAGGAACGGCTGCTGGAATTAAGTATGTCTAGTTTAATGAAGAGAAGGACGAGGGGGGAACATGATAGCAGTGTTCCAATATCTCAGGGGCTGCCACAAAGAAGAGGGAGTCAAGCTATTCTCCAAAGCACCTGAAAGCAGGACAAGAAACTAGTCAAGGAGAGAAGCAACCTAGAACTAAGGAGAAACTTCCTGACAGTTAGAACAATTAACCAGGGGAACAACCTGCCTCCAGCAGCTGTGAATGCTCCAACACTGGGAGTTTTTAAGAAGAGACTAGACAGCCATGTCTGAAATGGTATAGGGTTTCCTGCCTGAGCAGGAGGTTGGACTAGATGACCTCCAAGGTACCTTCCAACTTTACTATTATGATTATGATTATAGTAGCCATGAGACACAGATCCTGGCTGAGGGAGTAAAGGAGACTATCTTTTAGAAACCTAACTTTCACTCTCAGGGGCCATTGAAGGCCACCTCCTGAGCTTGGATCTAAATAGGGTCAAATCTGGTTAGCGCTTGGATGGCTGACTGTCAGGAAATCTCAGAGATGTAGGTTAGATTGGGGAGTTGGGGGTGGGGGGTGGGGACGTAAGGACACCATAAAGGAGACACTGCAAACCAGTTATATACTGTTGCAAAAATAAAGGCTACCCAGATGTCTCCATGAAATGAACAAGAGAGGACTTGAACTGAAGAAAAGTTTACCTTGCTAATCCTGCATGGTTCTAAAATTAGATCGGGCCGATGTAATCATGCCCTGGTGCAAACTAACAGCCAGCACCAGCCTGCAACCTGCCTAAACGCAGGGATCTGGCGACGGACAGGCACAGCCAGTGTCATAATTGACAGGACCTTTAATGGGCCTCCCCCTTCCCCCAGGCCCTCTTTCTTACACCTGCTGCTAAGCCGTGGCTCGGGCGTCTGCCTCCTTTGAACTTTGCTCACAGCCGACACCGCAGCAGCAGCTCCCTCTCTGGAAGGAGAACAAAGAAAGACCCTACTGGCTTTCGAAAGCCAATAGAGGGAGTAGCACAGCTTCTGCAAAAGTTGAAAAAATCCGTCAAAAAAAAAGGTGCCAGAACGCCATTCTGAGCGTTCTATGAGAAAAAAAGTCCTGGATGTATTAGAATACTATAAATTGCATCCAGGAAAACAAATGGCACTAGTATTTCTAGACACCCAAAAGACATTTGATAATGTTTCCTGGCAATTTATGATTCAACAATTACAAATAATGGAATTTGGACAGAATTTTACAAACATGATAAAAACGATATATAATAAACAAACAGCGAAAGTGATTGTGAATGGAGACTATACGGAGAACTTTGAGACAAGGAAAGGCACAAGGCAAGGATGTCCATTATCTCCACAGTTATGTATTTTTACTTTGGAAGTTTTAAATAGAAATATAAACAAGATATAGAAATTAAAGGATTAGAAACAAAAGGCGAAACATAAATTACAACATTTGCTGATGATTTGGTGTTTATTTTAGAAGAAACTTTGGAGGTGATTCCTAAACTATTGGGAAAGATAAAACAGTATGGAGAAATGGCAGGACTGAAAATAAGCAGAGAAAAAACTAAAGTAATCGTTAAAAACCTTACAGACAAACACACAAAAAACAAATATTGGAAAAGACAGAATTGCAGATAGTTAAAAAGGTTAAATATCTGGGGATACAGTTAACGGCAAGATGTTCAACGATAAAAGAAGATAAGTACACAAAATTATTGACTCAAATAAAACTGGATTTGGAAAAATGGAAAAAATGCAATTGTCGATATTAAGAAGAATTGCCACAGTGAAAATGAAATTACTACCGAAAATCTTATTTCTATTTCAAACAATATGTATAAAATTGGAGAATTTTCTTTTTGAAGATTTGAACTCACTAATTTTGAAATTTATTTGGCAATGAAACAAAGCTAGAATTAAGATGAAAAAGTTACAAGATGCCAAGGAAAATGGAGGATTTTGCCTACTGGAGTGGGTCTATATTATCAAGCATCCGTATTAACATGGGTAAAAGAATGGATAATTCTTAAAAGTAAAAGGTTGTTATATCTGGAGGGGCATGATTTACAATTGGGGTGGCATAAATATTTCCAAAATCATTACATAAGAAATGCATAGTTAACAACATGGGGAAAAATAAAATATATTTGAAAATTCCGGGGTGGTTGTCAACAATGGAAGCATTTGTACACCCAAATTTAGTTGACTTTGAAAAAATCTGGACATACAGAGATATTCTAAACTCTGAAGGAAATTTAAAATCTAAACAAGAAATGGAAAATCAGGATATCAACCTAACATGATGGACACATTTACAAATGCAAACTAGATACGATAAAGATGTTAAAATGTATGCATTTTATAAGGAACAAACTGTGTTTGATAACACATTGTTAACTACGGATGAAAAATTAATTAAGAAAATGTATAACTTTTTATTAACTTTGGAAATGGAAAGCAAAGAAACAATGATAAGATGGGTGAAAATTTTTGGCTATAATATAGAATTAGAAAAATGGCAAAATTTATGGGAAAGAAATTATAAATTGACAATGTCAACTTCCTATATAAAATGTTTTATAGATGGTACTTGCCACCAGCAAGATTAGCAAAAATGTTTAAAAATATGTCAGATAGATGGTGGAAATGTAAACACAAGTCAGACATGTATTATCATGTTTGGTGCACATGTGATAAAGTAAATGGGACCAGGCTTTCTAAATTGGGCAATTCCATCATTATGTTTACCTCTTCGGTGTACAGTATTCATATTTTAAAAGATATAAACTCTGTAGTTGAGAAAGCAGCTTTCCTTAACTGAGTGTTTTTCGGGATGTTTTGAAAGTTTTAATCACAACTCAACCTGAGGGCATTATGGAGACTAGCGCATGTTATATTGCTGTCTTTTGTTATTACTACATTCACATTGGATTTATTATTGGGTTAAGAAGTGCAAATTATGTCAGGTCTGAAAGAGGTTATACAATCCTGTTGAGAAAAAGGGCAATTACAAATTAACTTTTCCACATTTAACAGCAGCATTCTAAGAATTATTTAACTTTTCTTAAGTGTATCTTACAGATTACGCATTCTGAGTGGTATTTGATATAATTTGATTTGTCCATTCCTAATTTGATTATGTCCCCTTAAAAAAAGCTATTAAAAAATGGTGATATGTTCTAGAACATGAATATACTTAGTGAGATTTCCAAGAAATGTGTCAAAGTGCTTTCCTCAGAAGACATTTCAAGAGAATAAAGTAGTATAAAGTTAGGGAATGCCTCATAATGGGAGCAGGCTTTAAAAGAATAACAGAATTGGAAGGGACCTTGAAGGTCTTCTAGTCCAACCCTCTGATTAAGCAAGAAAACTTATAACATTTCAGACAAATGGTTGTCCAATCTCTTCTTAAATACCTCCACTGTTGGAGCATGGTGGTGACGTGTTTAAGTGATTGTCCACTAGAACTCCAAGATCCCTGTAGCAGTTACTATTTTTGAGCCAGGTACCACCTATACTATACCTGTGCATTTGGTTTTTCTTGCCTGAATATAGAACCTTACTTTTTCATCATTTTGTTAGATAGAGCCCAGTGTTTTAGTGTAGAGATCCCTCTGTATCTTGAGCCTATCTTCTGGAGTGTTGGCTATTCCTGACGGCTTGGTGTCATCTGTAAATTTGATGAGTTCCCCTTCTATCACCCTATCCAAATCATTGATGAAGATATTGAAGAGTACTGGGCCTAAGACAGAGACTTGGGGTAGATGCAGTTCCATTAAGGATTACATGTTGAATGTGGTCAGCCAGTTATGAATCCATCTGGTAGTGATGTTGCCTAATCCACATTTTTCTATCTAATCAAGTAGTGGGTTGTGGTCTACTTTATCAAATGCTTTACTTAAGTCCAAATATTTTTGTCACATTATCAAAGAATGCAATGAGATTTGTCTGGAATAATCTATTTTTGACAAACCCATTTGTCTTCTGATTATGAATTTGCCTCTAGGTGTTCTCAGGATTTGTTGTTAGATTATCTTTTCCAGAATCTTCCCAGGTACTGCTGTCACGCTAATAGGTCTGTAGTTTCCTGAACCATTCCCCCCCCCCTTCTTTGAAGATGAGAACCACATCAGTTCTTTTTCAGTACTCTAGTAGTTCCCCAATGCTTAAAGAAGGGCATACTCCAGGTTTCATGTTCTAAATATCATCTTGTACGATCTAGAACCATGCCTTTTCTGTTTTTATCCCTGTTGTCTGGAATGATCTCCCCTGGTATTCAACAGTTTGCAACTCTTGTTGCCTTTAGATCTTTTTTTTTCTTTCTTTCTTTCTTTCTTTCTTTCTTTCTTTCTTTCTTTCTTTCTTTCTTTCTTTCTTTCTTTCTTTCTTTCTTTCTTTCTTTCTTTCTTTCTTTCTTTCTTTCCTTTCCTTTCCTTTCCTTTCCTTTCCTCCTTTTCCACCTTTATTATTTTTACAAATAACTCTTGGATATGTTCACTAACTCAAGGCAGTGAACATATCCAGCACACCTTCCTCCCCTATTTTCTTTCCAAAAAGGGGGTTAGCTTGAGAGAAAAGGACTGGCTCAAAGTCACCCAATTGGCTTTCATGGCTAAGGCAGGACTTGAACTCACAATCTCCCACTTTCTTGCCTGATGCCTTAATCATTACACCAAACTGGCTCCCAGGTATTAGGGCTCCCAAGTATTAGGGACCAGTTAAGTGGGAATTACCTTCTGCTGTATAATAAATATATAGTTTTGTGTATTTTATTTTTTCCTTTTATGGTTTATTATATGCCACCCAAAGTCACACTATTTGAGTTTGGTAGCCTTAGAAATCTTTTAAATTAAAAAGCAGCATTAACACTAACACCATAATGCATCTGAATGGAATACAAGAGATCCTAAGCAAACAAATATGAAACAGGTTATATCAATGGATTACTTTGTGCTCCATCATTCTGAGCTGGCAAATTGTGACAGTACCAAAGCAAAATGTTTCTTGAAGATTATTAATCGGAGGCTAATCAGCAAGACAAATTTAATTAGAGATTCTTTAAATGCATTTTTATATTACCTTAGCTTTGTAAGAATGAGCTTATAACCTCATTTTTGGGCAGGGTCAAAAATACAGTGGCAAGATTTCGGTAACAGATCTAAGGAAAGAATTATTGTTTTCATTGGGAAAAAAGGAAACAATTATAAATCCTAACTAGACATTTTCAAAAGTGAAGCTATTATTGAAATTTTAATCTATTACATAAGAGGATGGAAAGAGGAGTTAATGGAAACAATAGCAATTTTAAAATTAAAATGTGAATTTCATTTACTTTTATATTTTGTAAGTGCTTGAAATTCTGAACTATTTCTCATCGTTTCTTCTAAAATGCTATTAAATTAATAAATAATCTTACTGCAATATTAGATTTAAAACATGCATATGTTTCATTATAACAATTATTTTTAAATATCTACTTAGGAATAAAACTGGAGGTATATCTTATTTTACCTGTTCTTAATTTAGATGAAATCCAGTTTAATAACACTTTTATTATCTCTAAATAAATTACAGGTAATCCTTGACTCACGACTACAATTGAGTCCAAAATTTCCTTTGCTAAAGTTAAGTGAGTTTTGCCCCATTTTACAACCTTTCTTACTACAGTTGTTAAGCGAATCACTGTGGGTGTTAAGTTAGTAACATGGTTGTTAAATGTTTGACTTTGTCAGGTTACAAAAGGTGATCACATGACCCCAGAACACTGAAACCATCATAAATAAGAATCAGTTGCCAAGCATCTAAATTTTGCTCTTGTGACCATGGGGATGCTGCAACGGTTGTAAAAGTGAAAAACGGTCATAAGTCACTTTTTTCAGTCCTGTTGTAACTTTGAACTGTCAGTGAACGAATGGTTGTAAGTCAAGGACTACCTGTATTTAAATTAGTTTTCAAATACTTTATTATCTAATGGTTTTCAGATGTATAATGTTTAGCATTAACTAAAGATCGGAGAGAAATATTTTCTTTAAAATAAATAAATACTTACAGATGCCGCCCTATGTCTCACTTTGATAAGATTAAAGTAATGCAAAATAATATGGAAATTAAATTTTAAAAGTTTCTTCATAGTATTTGTAATATTAATATATTTGCCTGTCTTCCATGTTTTTTTAAGATTTGGAAGGGTTTGATTCCATAGTACCAGTTGCAGAGAAGCTCAGCCATCCAACTACTACAAGACCAAAAGCTACTGGTAGAAGGCCTCCATCACAGTCATTCACATCTGTAAGTAGCATCTGCTTATTTTAAATTCCTATATGGCATTCTTAATTAGTTTTTTATTCATAATACAAATAGTCCTCAGTTTACAAGGATAATTGGGACCAGAATTACTGTTGCTAAGCAACACTTGAATACAACATGACATCACATGACTGAGGCACTTAGTGACTGCGGTTCTGACATTTTTGTCTGCTATTGTTAAATGAGGACCACATAGGCATTAAGTGGAGAACTCACATGACTGCAACATCTGTCTTCCTAACAGTTTCCCCAATGATTTTATTTGTGGGATGCCGGCAGGAATGTTGGAAATTACAGTAAATGACTATGGTTTGCTGTGACACTGTAATTGTGAGCTAAGTTCCGAAGACCTGGATCACAATCACATGGCCACAAGGATACTTTGGGTCATTAATCCCCCTCTTTCAGTAGCATCACAAGTTCTCACCATTACTGAATGAATGGACATAAGCCAAGGAGTACTTGTAGGGATTAGACTAATTTTCATCTGTTGTCCATCTCAAAACTGCCAAGAAATCATGTTGTCAGTTTTCAATAATCATGGTCTAAGGCAGGGCTTTTCAACTGGTGGTATGCAACTATCCTGGGGAGGGGAATGAGCTGAAGCGGCCGCAGTGCCGTGTAAGCCTGAGCAAGAGTCAGCTGGAGCTGCAGGGCTCAGCAGGATTGACACGTGCGGCTACATGCTGATCAGCGCTTCCGGCACACCCGGAAGAAAAAAGGAGGAGGGAGGAGAGGAGACGTTATAAAAGGAGGAGGTTTTGGTGGAAGAGGGAGAGAAAAAAAACACAGGTTTGGGAAGAGGAGTCAGCTGGACCTGCGCCAAAGAGAAAAGGAGGAGGAGAGGATATAATACAATGTCAAACACAAGGCCCATGGGCGACATCTGGCCTGCAAAGTGGCCTGCCGGGCCGCCCTAAAAACAGTGATGACAGAAGATTTTGGACTATAAGTAGTCCTCAACTTACAACAGTTCATTTAGTGATGGTTCAGTTACAACAGCATTGGAAAAAGTGACTTAATGACCATTTTTTCACACCTATGACTATTCCAACACCCCCAGGGTCACCTGATCCAAATTCAAATGCTTGGCAACTGGTTCATATTTATGACAGGGTCTGAGATTACATTTGGTGACCTTTTGAGAAGCAAAGTCAATGGGGGAGGCAGATTCATTTAACATCCATGTTATTAACTTAACAGCTGCAGTGATTCACTTAACAACTGTGGCAAGAAAGGTCATAAAGTGGAACAAATCTCACTTTATTAGCTGTTTCATTTAGCAACAGATATTTTGGCCTCATTTGTGGTCATAAGTTGAGGACTACCCGTGCTGGATGGGATTTACTTTCAGTAGTTTGGTAGTGATTTGATGGAAACAGTTCATAGTTGGAAGGCTACATCAGTGTCTTGCCACAGTCAATGTTAGTAAGTATGCAGCTAATGAGAAATTACGTGAGGTGTAACTAACAGGATTATTTTTGTTTTCAAGATTAATTACAACAATTACATTTACAACAAATAGTTATTTTTGTTTTCAGATTAATTACAGCAATACTGAAATGTTATAGAGCAAGTGCATGTTTTGAATACTTGAAAATAAAAGAATATATTATTTCCACAGTCTTCACTTTCTAGTCCTGATTTTTTTGATTCACCAAGTCCTGAAGATGAGAAAGAAGAACAAGTTTCCCTACCACATAAAGTAGCTGAGCCATTAAAGAAAGCAAAGACTGTTACAATTTCACTTGTAAGTTACTTAAGGTATATGTAACATTCAACAAGGGTGGTACCTATGGTTCTTAATGTAGCATTATATTATTATTTTATAGACAAAAATGTGAAATGACAGCTGCCAGTTCTTCAGTGATGTTGGCCTTCATATGCATTAGGTTCTTCTCAAGAACCTAGGATGTCTTAATGTATTAGCATAGTATTTGTGCAAATCCAAGCACTCTGGTCTTTTGTAATTGACAGATGAAAATTGTGAATTTTCTAAATACCATCCAAGATTTTTTGGCATGGCACCCAGTGTCTACTGGGACCACCATGGCCAATTTATGTTGTAATTTTTCAATTTCAATTTCCAGATCTTTACACTTAGTGATGTCCTCCAAGTCTTTGTCTTCTATTCTTCTATTGTCTGCTAGTTCTACATCAATTATCCACACTTTCTTCTTTTCAATGACTTTTATATCTTTTGTGTTATGAGACTTTATAGGTCTTTATTTGGAAATCCCAAGATGGTTTAACCTGCTCGGTTTTTACTACTTTTTCAACTACATGTTTCCATCAATTTTTCATTACTGGTACAGGATAATTTTTACAGATGTTCCAGTAAATCATTTTGATGATTGTGTTATCTTTCTTTATAATCAGTTTGCATGGTCTTCTTGCAAAAGCTATGATCTACTGTTTCTTCTGCTTCTTTGCACAATCTGTATAGGTAATCCCCGAGCTACAAGCATTCACTTAACACTTGTTTGAAGTTACAGGATAAGCGCCCCCTAGTGCTTACGAGCAAGTCCTGAAATTACAAATATTGCAGCACCATGGCAGTCGTTCACCCTTACAAGTGACCGCAGAGGCTCTGCAACATTTACCCTGGTTATTGCCTCCCTCCCCACCCCTGCCCTGGGTCTCCCTAGCCCTTCAGTACTCATACTGTGAAGCTCAAGATCCTTCACTTTCTTGGCTGCTCCAGGCCTTTGGTGAGTTTGCAAGATCATGCAAAATCAGTGGCATGAGATCTCACAATACTGATCTTGCATGATCTCATGGTACCTTAGGCCTCTGTTCTTTGCAACAGAGAACAGAACCGAAGCTGGGGGATGCTTTCGCGTGCCTATGGAGGCTGGATCGTGACATCAGAGGTCTTTTCCAGGCTGCTGCCACCCGGATCTGAGGCCGGGGGACGCTTCTGCGGCTCTCCAGCGACCTGATCCAAGTGCCGGCAGCCTTCTTTAGGCTGCTGCTGCCCAGATCTGAAGCTGAGAGACACTTCCACGGCCCTCCAGCAGCCCATGTCTGGTGTCAGTGGCCTGGAGAAGGCCTCTGGCATCTCACAGCCTCAGATCCAGGCAGCAGCAGGAACCATGGCAAAGAGGAGATGGATCTTTTGAAGGTGAGTCTGGTGCCGCAGGAAGGAGGGGGAAGCATGAAGTATCTTAGTGGGTCAGGGAGGCTTTGGGGGCCTGTACCATCACTAGGCCCTCTATGGCCTTCCCCACCCTGAGATATCTCATGTGCACTTAAGAGCCGTTTTAACAAGCAAGGGAGTGATTTTCTTTGAGATACGAGATGCACTCTGAGTTTTCGAGTTATGAGTGGAATGGGCAGGCTCCATTGCACTCATAACTCTAAGACTACCTGTACTTTATCATTTAATAATTTTTTCAATCCTAGCCTTGATTATATTTATTTGAATATCAAAATCACGCCTTGTTTCTTTTGTTAATGTTCCAATTATAAGCAATTGTCAAGATTTATTTTTATCCATTTCCCTCCAATCTTTTGTAGAAATTGACCATGTAATCCTTTTCCTTTCCTGCATTCTATCCATGTTTTGATTACATAATTATGATATTTAAAAAATCATGTACATGTACAAACCTACAATTTTTAACTTGTGTCAGTTGTTGACTTTTTTACATAATTTGCCAATTTATGCTTTTCTTCATCAACAATTAGTTCGTGAACCTCTGCCTTCATTTCTGTGGGCAGGTATAACTATCAATATCACTATGGAGATGTAATGCATAGTGAATAGTCATCAGCTTTTTTGTTTTTTGATCCAAACAGTCCAGTTCACCTTATGTCCAGTTAATAATTAAAGTACAGTATCATATTACAGCCCTGGCCCAGGTATTGATGTCTTTAGTGATGTTACCACCATTTAATTTTATCTTTAGCACTTTTCGCACTCTTTGGATGTGTTCTGTACTAATCATATTTTTACTTGTTCACATTTGATGTTATCCAACTGTAAAATGTAGGCTTCATTCTGATGGCTCCTGATGGGTTAGCCATTCAACATTTCAATTCCATTACTGATTATGATTTTTCCCCAACTTATTGCTACTGTGGCACATCTCTCTAGGCCAAATTCATTGCTATATCTGTGCTTGTCTTACTATATATCTAAATGTTTGTTAGTGATTGGATTTTGATATATATATAATAATAATGAAATATGATAATTATAATAATATATGATACTATAGCATAGCACAGACATCACAGCACAGTATAATGTATGGGCATTCTACTGTTAGATTCACAGTCTAAGATTGGTGGAAATGTAATTAAGTTTGAAACAAGGATTTAAACATTATTAAGTTAGCGTCTAAAATATAGGGAGTTCCAACCAGCATGGGGTTTTGTTTTGTTTTGTTGAGAAATTAAGATGTTCAGGTCTGATAAATTCAGTATGTCCAGATTTTGAGAAATCCTTTAGGTATCACTTTGAGAGCTCCAGTTGCAATTGACATAACAGTGAATTTCTTTTTCCAGAAACTTTCAATTATTATTATCATGGTCACAAAGTCAGCCAGATGTTTAAACTGGATTTGGCATTTTTATCCATCTATCAAGTCCTTCCCAAGGATCTTGAATAGACAGATATTGCTTGATGGTGTTAAAGGCATTGTCACAGGAAGTAAGCTGTTCCAAGTGAAGCTCCCTTTTGAAATTGACTGGTGGTGATTTTGTCAATATTATTATTATTATATTGAGGCACAATTAACATAAACATTAAGCAGTTAATATACATTCTAGTTTCTATATTCCATTCTTCACTAACCAAACATTCTCCAAATTTGTTGGGACAAGAGTTCCCAGCATTCCCGGTGAACATGGAAACTGGAATCCTAGCACCATCTGTAAGGTGTTAAACTGGAGAATATTACTGTAGATTTTCAACTTCTGATTCCAGCAATTCTTCCACCTCCCAAATAAGATGAAGCAAAAATAAAAAAATCACGTGCATCTTGACTGAATCAAATCCTATATCATCTTCATGCTTTTCTCTTTCAGAATACAAGGAATCTTAATAAAACCATGATAATTTATTCAAGATTTGCTATTCTTCCAACTCTATTGCAGCCACTTATGAAAGAGAAGAACCACTGTAGAACTAGATACCTTACCTTTAACCTTGGTAGGAAATATAAAAAGATTGATTGCTATGGAGAAGTCAAGTAGGACAAATATTATTGACCAGAGTGACCATTGCCTTTTTTGTCCCATGTCCAGACCTTATTTCTGGCTGAAAGTGGGCTCTTTTTATCAATTTCATTTATATCACATCCTTCAAAAAGATGGCTAAAGACAGAATGGTAATTGATTAATATAGCTCAACACTGAAAAGGCATATTTAGGAAGGGACTGTACTATTGTCTCTCCTTCAAGTAGACAAAACAAAGTATATAGCAAGCAAAATGTTGTCTCCCAAGATAACTGAGAACGGAAATTTTCTGCTCAGGTAGACATTGATTGTTGCTTTTTTCAAATGAATAGAATCCATTCACATTGAATTTCTCTTGAGTTAAATTATAGATTTCAATTTTATGCTTAGCTGGCAGGCAAATATTTCATTTCATGTTGCAATTATTTTTTCCTTAAAATCTTAGTTTCTGTGTTTTGTACACTTATCTTTACAATTTTCTATAACTGTGGAATGATAGTTCCAGAAGCATAGTAAGGTAATAAGAATAGAAAGTACTCTTTATTCATCTTCAGATTCCTGAAAAATATGTTTAACATACAACATGGAGATTCCTGGGATTGAATCTTAGAATTTATTATTGTAAAGCATGTTCTTCACATTCATTTTATACTTTCTTCAATTACAAAAGTCATACAACTGTGGAATGGTAGTTCTAAAGCATCTCTGCTGCAAAATGGTTAGCTAAATTCGATAGCTTAAAAGAAAAACCCCAATGTCGTGCCTTAATTTTTATTTCTACTATTAATTTTTATTTCTACTAGAAACAAGACTTATATTCTTTTTTCATATTCTCATTTTTCCCCTTCTTTTTTTGGCATTCTTTTGAGGCAGAAAAAGCAATTCAGAATGAAGTCACCCAACATTCTCATGGTCGATTGTCTGCCTCAATATTTATTTATTTATTTAATTCCATTTATATCCCACCCTTCTCCGAAGACTCAGGGCGGCTTACAAGCTTAGCAGTAGCCTTCATTCTATGTATATGCCTGCTTATTAGGGCTTTCACACACACCCCAAGCGGCATTATTACAAAGTCAGCTTAATTGCCCCCAACAATCTGGGTCCTCATTTTACCTACCTCGGAAGGATGGAAGGCTGTTGTTTGAATCCAGGGAGGCCATTCAAATGTCAGTTTTGCAAAGAAAGTATCCCCTTTGAAATCATTGAAGTGTTGCTTTAATAGCTCAGTTCTCAATGTTTTGTGTGATATAGTTGTCATTAGTTCAGTCTGGTCTTTTTCTTCTTCTGATTCCATCTGGCTTAGGTAAGAGGGCTTTCACACACACCCCAAGCGGCATTATTACAAAGTCAGCTTAATTGCCCCCAACAATCTGGGTCCTCATTTTACCTACCTCGGAAGGATGGAAAACAATAATTAGAATTGTGAGAAAATTTTATGACCATCTAAAGTAGTTGAAACAAGACACAGCTGGAAAATTATAGCTTGCTGATCCAAATATATGGTTTCCAAATGTTTTTGTTATCTGTTTCACAGGTGTCCGATAACAAAGCTTCTTTGCCTACAAAGCCAGGAGGTATAACAAGTGGAAGTGCTTTATCTTCATCCTTATCTTCTTCATCTGTACTTCATCCGGCTGCAGTAGGAACCACAGGTCACAGGTCAAATTCCCCTTCTTTGTTCAGTACTGAAGGAAAGCTAAAGACTGATCACTCAAGTGAAGGTGAAGCAGCTTTGGAAGAACTAAGGTTACAAGTTAAAGAGCTACGCACTATCATTGAAACAATGAAAGACCAGCAGAAGTGAGTGTTCCAGTATTTTTCCTTGTATTAATCAGGTAGCACAATATGAGTTTTTGTTGTTGTTAATTCCATTAACTTTATCAGTGAACTTGTTCAACTGTATCTTTTTCAGTTAGGCTGTTAGATAAAAATAGAACTGCAGGCAAAGACTATAAATTTAAGACTTTCACAGCTGTATTCCACAGCATAATTTTTCTGTTTATTACAGTTTTGTATTATCTCCTGTATTAAACTATTTGACCTTACACAGCATACAAAAAGAAAATCAAAAGCTGTACTTAATTAATGCAAAATAACCTATAACTAATATATAAAAATATTAAAGGTGAGAAATAAATAAGCAATAAATAAATAAGGATTTAATCAGTGTACTTCAGATTTTGTCATATCCCAACTTGCATCTAACATCTCTGGACAGAAGTGAATGGTGGAGAATTTACATTATTAAATTATATTGAATTTGTATTATTTTATCATTATTGTGGCTATAAGTACAGGACTGTCAGAAAAAAAACTTTCTCCAACCTGGGATCAACTAACTGTTTTACTCTGGAAAGTAAATTAGGCACTTTCTCCCACCAATATTTTTATATACAGTATGTATTTAATTGTGGTATCCTCAAATGTGCTGATATATATCTTGTACATAATTGTTGCCATTGTTGGCTGCCTAACAGCATTTTCAGCATTTGTAAATACTAATTGATCTTAAAGTTTAAGGCTGAATTTAAACATTATTGATATACTGGAAAGAAAATGAAAGTTCTATTTGCCAATTTTTTAAATATGTACATAGAATTGTTCTAATTGTCACAAAATACTTAGAAATCAGAAAGCTGGTTAAAATTCCTATTTCCTGTAATTAATTATACATGTACTCAAGAACCAGAATGACTAAGTCAATTTTTGCATTTTTTTACATGATCTTAAAGGATTTTTGTGCTTCTTTTCGTGTCTGTTTGGGTTCATGATTAATTTAGCCTTTATTGAATATAGTACTAAAAATTCTTCTAAGTTCTGATTTCTGCAGTAAGGGCCAAGTAAAGTCTGAAATTACATTAGAGAAGTTATATTTTAGGAAAAAAAGTTAGAAAAATTTATAACTGGTATAATATAGTTACATTATAACTTATATTGATATGAACTGTGAAAAATGCATTGCTCCCTTGGAAATATGGTCATTAAAATTTTGTGGTTTTTTTCCTAGAAAAGAAATTAAGCAATTGCTGTCTGAATTAGATGAAGAAAAAAAGATTCGGCTACGGTTACAGGTGCTTGTATATGAATGAATAAATGAATCAGCTTTATAATTGAATGGACTTTTAATGAAACCTTGTATCTCATAATCCAGGCGTCCTCCTGGATTCACGGCTCAATTTTGAAGATCATATAGGAGCCGTGACCAGGGGGGCTTTTGCACAGGTTCGCCTGGTGCGCCAGTTGCGTCCCTATTTGGACCGAGACGCCCTACGCACAGTCACTCATGCGCTTGTGACCTCCCGTTTGGACTACTGTAACGCTCTCTACATGGGGCTGCCCTTGAAGACCACTCGGAGGCTTCAACTGGTGCAGAATGCGGCCGCGCGAGTTGTAATGGGGGTTTCCCGATACTCCCATGTAACACCTCTACTCCGCGAGCTGCATTGGCTTCCGGTTGCCCTCCGGGTGAAATTCAAGGTGCTGGTTATCACCTATAAAGCCCTACATGGCCTGGGTCCGGGTTATTTGAGGGAACACCTGCTGCCGGCATCAAACGCCCTTCGCCCAGTGCGCTCCCACAGGGAGGGTCTGCTCAGGGTTCCGCCGGTGAGAGATTGCCGGCGGGTGACACCCAGGGATAGGGCCTTCTCTGTGGGAGCGCCTGCCCTCTGGAACCAGCTGCCGGTGGAGCTGAGGACTGCCCCCGACCTCCGATCATTCCGCCGGGGCCTGAAGACCTGGCTCTTCGAGCTCTCGGGCCCAGACTGAGGAGGAATTTTTAATTTGGGGTTCTTTTTTAACTGACTACAGGGTTAATTTAATTTTTTTAATTTGGTTCTTAATTTTTGTATTTTGGATTTTTAATTCCCTGTAAACCGCCCTGAGTCCTCAGGGAATAGGGCGGTATATAAATACAATTAAATAAATAAATAAATAAAATACGTTTTGTATAATATAAAACAATTTTTAATAAATAGGAAAAAGAGGAAATAAAACAGAAAAATATTGGAAGTTTTATAATTGCCAAGAAAATATTATCCAAAAGCATTTTGAGAGGCTTAAAAATCAGTAAAATTTAAGTCAGTGTTTCATTTGGATAAAACTTTCATTGTTGTATTATTTTCTAACCGATAGGACTTGTTTTCTATACAGAGAAAATATGTAGGTGTTTTCTGTATGCTTTTCTAGATAGGCAATTAATAGTTTTATAGAACAGTTTGTGTGGAAAACACAGCATGGGCAAATATTTTCAAAATTTCTTCCAATATTCCTTTTCCAAGCAGCTCCTTTGAACTAAAAAAGAAAAGAAAAATCTAGCCATGGATACCTTGTGTCAGATTTTCCCCTTATTGTCTCCTTCCTAAAACTCTTTCAATATGCTCGTGATTTAAGTCAAACTAATATAAATGATTTCTCATTGTGGGTTCCTGTTTTTGATATTGTGTCAGTTTATACATACTGATTTTATTTCCTTTAATAATTTCTCACATTAAATTATGTTGCATGTTGAACTGAACAGAGAATTAAAAGCGTGTAAATGCTTGATAAAATAACTAGTTGGCTGTAATTTAATCTGTGTTTCTTCTTTTTAGATGGAAATTAATGATATAAAGAAAGCTCTTCAATCAAAGTGAATTCTGGATGGATGGAATGTTGTATTAATTCATAGTGACAGAGACTTAAGCCCCAAACAAAATAACTTTGTGCCAAATGATTAAAAGATCTGCCTACATTTCTTTGTTTGGACAACTAGCACAAGAATTTAATAGCACAACACAAATTCCAGTGAAGAACAAAATTTTTATGTGATACACTTTCTTGAGATGGCACTGGTTGTGACTGAAATTTTTCTTATTGTGCTAAAATCTTCTCTGCTTCACGTTCACAGGCAAATTGAAAACTCAGGCAGTTTAGTTCATAGTGGTACTATTTTAATGATATTTTCCATAAGTAAATTGTTTATCAGTTTACAGGTTTCATGAGTTAAGACTTTTTAAATTGTCTTTTGTCATAGACTCTTAAAATATTTGTATTGCATATATCCAGAAATGAATGTGGCTATTGGGTGAGGGGGGTTGTTTCTCTTAAAGCAGCTTAATGTGTGTTGTTTTAAATACAATTATTTATGCAACCTTATGTCCAAAAATTAACTACAAGCTGAATCATATGTTTGTGTACAAAGGGTATATTGAAAAAGAAAAATCTGGTCTTTGCAATGATTTGTGCCTTCTTTTGCCAAAAATGGATTGGAACTAGTTGTAGTCCAGAATTTAGAAATGTAGCTATCATAATGAGGCCTATTTATCCACTAGAGCCGGGGTGTCAAACTCAATTTCACTGAGGGCCGCATCAGCATTATGGTTACCCTCAAAGGGCCAGTGGCTGTCCCCTTCTCTCCTTCAGGCTTGCCTCACTGACATCTCCCTATTGCCTTCTCTTCCCCTCACACTCCTCCTCCTTCCTGCCAAAACCCCTCCTTTTATATCCTCTCCTCTCCTCCCCCATGCATTCACTCATTGCCTGGCTGGCCTTTTCACGTAGCGCTCATCAGATGGAGGTGCGTGCAATGATTCTGGGGTCCCCGCTAAGCCCTGGCTGCCCCAGCTGACTCTTCCCCTGTAGACTGCACGTGGCTGCCAGCCACCCCCCAAGGCTGCCGGAAGCCCCAATCAGCTGGAGCAGCGCACACCGATCCTGGGGCCTCAGCAAAGCCCCAGTAACACTGCAGCTCCAGCTGACTCTCCCCCAGGCCTCTCTGGTGCTACACTTCAGCTCAACCCTCCCCAATACATACATACTCAAGTCACCTCCTCCTACTAGTCTGTTTGCAGGCCAGATCATGGGCCGGATCTGGCCTGTGGGCCTTGAGTTTGACATGTCTGCATGAGAGGTCAGTCTTTCAACATATTAACTGCTTGCTCATCAAAATCTTCAATTTTGATCTGATTTGATTCAGCTTGATGTAACAACCACACTGAGTTTGAGGCAGCTTTATTTTAACTAATATTGCATATTATGATTATTCTGAGAATTCACTTTGCTTAAAGTCACTCAAACACCCACTTTTATCTCCAATTTTGCACATCTTGGGTTGACAGAACAGGCATCATCTAAGAACAAACAAGGATAAAATAAAAATTAACAAGAGAAAATTATATTATTATATGCAAAGAGAACTATGTGATATTAACCTCATTTAAACAATTGTAAGCCTGCAAATTTGGGATGAATGGTTTCTATACTGGCATCTTACCAAATGACTTATATCAAAGCAGTGTTTACATCTCTATACAGATAGTGAAGATTTCAGCTTTTAAAGGCAAAGGAATGTATATGTGTTTACATAATATATGTGTGATTTTTGAAAAGGACTTGTAACAAAATTATAGCTGGATTTCTTATTTTCATAGTACATTAATAGTGCAATCCTATGCATGTGTATTGGAATGGGTTTTGTTCAGTTCAGTAAAATATACTATCAGATAATGGTATGTAAGCTTGCAGCCTGATTTCACAATCCTAGTACCATTACTACATAACAAGCATTAAAAACAGTAAGACTCACATATAGATAAACATGCATTGGATTGCACTGAGTGTTCTTGAATAGCTGAGATATGTGTCCTGCTGAAATATCCATCTTTGGTTATATAATAGAATTCTAGTATTTCTCTTTTCACAGAGCTATGAAGTTTACATGAAATATCACACGGTGACTTTATCATATCAAATATAAACATTTAATATTTATCATTTAAATATCTACATTTAAAGTTGCTTCTATTTGTTATCAAATAGGAGACTTAAAAGTATTGCCATGACACCCAAAATGTCCTACAATTGTGTTTATTCATATCAGGAAAGAACATTCAGGCTAGAGATTTAATAATGCATCCAAATACTTGTATCAGTCATGTATATTTTTTTATTAACATTGATGCAAGCACACTAATCAAAAATGTATCACTGTGATATCTTTCAGGATTTTAACATTAGGATTTATGTGTTAAAATGACCAAATCATCTTGATGAGTGTTTTACATTGAAGCATGAAAGTAAATCATGGAACTAATTTCTTTGTCCTCACAGCATTCATGTAATAAACCAGTGTTAGCCCTTATTGTTTTACAAAACAAACTTGATTTCCAGTCATAACCTAAGAGTGTAGGACATTGTGCTGTAACAAAGAGGTCTAGGCAGTGTTATAGTGTCATGATTTATAGACACTAGCTTAAATAATTAAAGTGGACAAAAGGCTGTAGGACCTTGAAACACCCCAAATCCACGGTCATGGCAATTCTTTATCAGCATGCCATTCTGAATGCTTTTGTGGGAATAAGTATTTTTACATGCAAATGCATGTGTACCATGGAAATTGGTAGGAAAGATTAATAAAAATACTGTGAGAAGGGGGGCTGATGAGGCATTATTATTGCAGCAAAGAAACTTTTCTTTTGCATCAGATATTGCTGTCCTAATGAATATTTTAGGAGGAATATTTGGTTTCTTTGTGTGTCCACATCGTTTTCCCTTGGATGTAGTAGTCTCTGTGTCATGGAATGTACTCGAGTGTAACTTCAACATGGCAGAAAGTAAAAATGATGAAATATGTTGGGCGTAATAATAATATATTTATTTTAAAAATGAAATTAAATAAAAGTTTTTGCCCTTGTTCTGCCAACATCTTGTCCCATCCTGTGAAGAGCAGGCCCAACATTGCCACTCAAAACCCAACTGCAGCCTAGGAAAAAGTTGCACTGTTGAGATTGCAGTGTGAAGTGGACCCTGATTGTCTGGAAGTGTCTCTTGCATGACAACAGTTACTGGGCCTGAATCTAAGGCTGAACAGGCTCTGTCCCAGTTTTCTTATTAGACCTTTCTAGTTCTCTTAGAGGTTTTCTAGCAATAAAGATGTATAGCTACTAGCTTCAGCATTGTGGGAATCCAACAGGAGGACAAGTAGTGTTTCTAATTTATATATATTTGAAACTTGGAATAGTTTAATAGGTTTCTGATTTTATTCACTTGAAAAACTTACTGTGAATTGTTACAATATACCGTAGATTAAAAGTCAGAGCCTTGAAAACAAAGACGCTTTAAAATCTTATTTTAAAAAATGAGTTCAGCATTGATTGACCTGAAATCAGGGTTCTAATTCCTTTTTCTCTTCCTGTTATGTTGGTAAATTGTCATTTTATAAATCTGTATCAAGAGTCCCATGTATTGTGATTTGTAAAATAAGATTAAATGAGATTTTATGGAAATTCTTTGTTCAGTGCATTGATATTTTTTTGAACTGGAATATTTGGGTCAATATTAAGGGGGTGGAAATGACATTGCCATAGGTATGTATTACAGGCCACCCAATCAAACAGAGAAAATAGATGAAGTTTTTGCTAGTCAGTTAACTAAGATATGTAGGAAGCACATCACAATAGTAATTGCGGACCTTAACTACCTTGACATCAACTGGGAGAGAAACTGCACCAAGTGGAAGATCAAACAGATTCCTAACAAACCTAGCAGACACCTTTATCTCCCAAAAAGTAGAAAAGGGAAGTAGGGGATCATCCATATTAAACTTAATTCTCACTAACAGAGATGAAATGATAGAAAGTGTTGAACTAACAGGAACCTTTGGGGGGAGTAATCATGCAATATTGGAATTCAACATTATGCAAGCACAAACAATAGAACATAGTCAAACTAGAATCTTGGACTTTAAAAGAGCTAGTTTCAATAAACTTAGAGTTTGCAAGGATTCCATGGATGAGAATCCTTAAGGGGAAAACAACTCAAGAAGCTTGAGAAATTTTGAAAAATGAAATTTTAAGAGCCCAGGTTAGCACAATACCAACAAAGAAAAATAATAGCTCTCAAAAGAAACCAGCATGGCTACAAAAAGAGCTCTCTGATAAATTGAAAGACAAAAAGGACAAGTATAAAAAGTGGAAAGAGAAGCACATAACTAAGGCAGAATATCAGCAAATAGCCCGAATCTGCCAAGATGAAGTGAAAGTTAAGGCTCAAAATGAACTAAGGCTTGCAACAAAAGTAAAAAATAACAAAAAAAAGCTTCTTTCATCATGTAAAAAACAAGAAAAAAAACCAAGGAAACAATTGGTTCATTAGTGAGAGAGTGGCAAGAAGGTGACAGGCAACAGGGAGAAAGAACTACTTAACTTGTTTTTTGCATCCGTCTTTACATAAAGGGAAAAACAGCCCAACCTATCAAAAATAGTACAGTAAAAAACAGAAACACAAGTTAACAAAGGCAAGAAAATGGTAAGTGAGCACCTGTTTACTCTAGACAAGTTCAAATGACCAGGACCAGATGGTTTACACCCCAAGATTCTGAAGGAACTGGCAGATGTGATCTCAGAACCACTGAATTATATCTTTCAAAGATCCTGGTGCACCTGGGAACTACCAGAGGACTGGAAAAGAGTTGATATAGTTCCCATATTAAAAAAAAAACAGATCCAGGAAATTACAGATCTATGAGGCTAACCTTGATACCTGGGAAGATTCTGGAAAAGATAATCAAGCAACAAATCAGTGAACACCTAGAGTAGGGGTGTCAAAGTGCCGGCCCACAGGCTGGATGTGTCATCACAAAACTGCACCTACCCCATTGCTGGCAAGGGAGAAAAAGCTCCAATACGTTGTGTGATGTCACGTGATATCATAAGTTTGACATGTCTGACCTAGAGGCAATGTCATAACCAAAAGCCAACACGTTTGTCAAAAACAGATCATGTCAGACAAATCTGATTGCATTCTTTGACAAGGTGACAAAATTAGTGGACCAGGGGAATGCTGTGGATATTATTTTCTTGGACTTCAGCAAGGCATTTGATAAAGTAGACCACAACCTACTACGAGATCACATAGAAAAAAGTGGGTTAGATGGCATCACGACCAGATGGATTTGTAACTGGCTGACCAACCATACTCAACCTATAGTCCTCAATGGAGCTGCATCTACATGGAGGGAAGTTTGCAGTGGGTACCCCAAGGCTCTGTTTCAGGACTAGTACTCTTCAACATCTTCATCAATTATTTGGATGAGGGGATAGGTGGGATCTCATCAAATCTGAAGATGACACCAGGCTGGCAGGAATAACCAATACTCAAGAAGATAGGCTTAAGATACAGAAGGATCTTGACAGAGTTGAACATTGAGCGCTATCTAACAAAATGAAATTCAATGGTGAAAAAAGTAAGGTTCTACATTTAGGCAAGAAAAACCAAATGTACAGGTATAATATAGGTGGTACCTTGCTCAATAGTAGTAACTGTGAGAGGGATCTTGGAGTCCTAGTGGATAATCACTTAAATATGAGCCAGCAGTGTGCTGCAGCTGCCAAAAAAGCCAACATAGTGCTAGGCTGCATTAACAGAGGGATAGAATCAAGATCACGTGAAATGTTAATACTACTTTATAACACCTTGGTAAGGCTATATTTGGAATACTGCATCCAGTTTTGGTCACCACAATGTTAAAAAGATGTTGAGACTAGAAAGAGTTTTGGGTATGGACCAAGGCCTGAGTTCTAGTTATCATCCTCAAATGAACAAACTCAGTACTGGAACCGTATCTGCGATGCTTTATCAAATATCAGCAAGATAACTGGACTGACCTCTTGCCATTTGCTGAAGTGGCGTACAATAATGCTGTTCATTCTAGCACTAGGTTTACTCCTTTCCAAGTATCCATGAGACAAGTATTCAACTCCAACCCCGAATTACACAATAACAAACTCACCATCCCGTCCCTTAAGGAATGGATTAAACAGCTGCAAAATACCTGGCTGGTGGTCAAGAAAGCATTAGACAAGGCCAGAGCAGCTTATAAGACTCAGGCAGACAAAAAGAGAGTGGAACCTAAACCATTCCAAATAGGGAACCGAGTATACTTGTTTACTAGGTTCCTGTAGTCCCTACAACCATCAAAGAAACTAGGACCAAAACTTGTAGGACCATTCCCAATCATACGCATCATAAGCCCAGTCACAGTAGAACTGGAACTCCCCAAGACCCTAAGGCAAATCCACCCTGTATTCCACTGTAGCCTGTTAAAATCTGAAATTACCTCACCTTTACAGCCAGCAGCTCCCTCCACACCACTGCCCATCATGGTACAAGATGAACAACACTTTGAGATTAAAGAGATCTTAGATTCTCACAAACACCATTGTTGTTAGTTACGAAGTTGTGTCCGACCCATCGAGACCCCATGGACAACGTTCCTCCAGGCCTTCCTGTCCTCTACCATCTTCTGGAGTCCATTTAGGCTCACGCCTACTGCTTCAGTGACTCTATCCAGCCACCACATTCTCTGTGTCCCCTTCTCTTGCCTTCAACCTTTCCCAGCATTAGGCTCTTCTCCAGTGAGTCCTTCCTTCTCATTAGGTGGCCAAAGTATTTGAGTTTCAACTTCAGGATCTGGCCTTGTAAAGTGCAGTCAGGGTTCATCTCCTCTAGGACTGACTAGTTTGATCACCTTGCAGTCCAAGGGACTCGCAGGAGTCTTCTTCAGCAATATAGTTCAAAGGCTTCAATTCTTTGGCGCTCAGCCTTTCTTATGGTTGAACTTTCACAGCCGTACATTGCATCTGGGAAGACCATAGCCTTGACTATATGCACTTTTGTTGGCAGGGCGATGTTTCTGCTTTTTAGTGTGCTGTCTAGGTTTGTCATGGCTTTCCTCCCCAGGAGCAAGCGTCTTTTAATTTCCTCGTTGCAGTCCCCATCTGCGGTGATCTTGGAGCCCAGGAAAATAAAATCTGTCACTACCTCCATTTCTTCCCGATCTATTTGCCAGGAATTGAGAGGGCTGGATGCCATGATCTTGGTTTTCTTAATGTTCGGTTTCAACCCAACTTTTGCACTCTCCTTCTTCACTCGCAACAAGAGGCTCTTTAGTTCCTCTTCACTTTCTGCCATTAGAGTGGTATCATCTGCATATCTTAGGTTGTTGATATTTCTCCCGGCAATCTTATTTCCAACTTTTGATTCATCTAGCCCTGCCTTTCTCATGATGTGCTCTGCATATAAGTTAAACAGGCAGGGTGACAGTATACAGCCTTGCCGGACTCCTTTCCCAATTTTGAACCAGTCAGTGGTTCCATGTCCAGTTCTCACTGTTGCTTCTTGACCCGCATATAGGTTTCTCAAGAGACAAATAAGATGGTCTGGTACTCCCATCACTTTAAGAACTTGCCACAGTTTGTTGTGATCCACACAATCAAATGTTTTAGCATAGTCAATGAAGCAGAAGTAGATGTTTTTCTGGAACTCCATAGCTTTCTCCATGATCCAGCGTATGTTAGCAATTTGATCTCTAGTTCCTCTGCCTCTTTGAAATCTTGCCTGTACTTCTGGTAGTTCTCAATCCACATACTGCTGGAGTCTAGCTTGTAGGATTTTAAGCATAACTTTACTAGCATGTGAAATGAGTGCAATGGTGCGATAGTTTGAACATTCTTTGGCACTGCCTTTCTTTGGAATTGGAATGTAAACTGATTTTTTCCAATCCTGTGGCCACTTTTGAGTTTTCCAAATTTGTTGGCAAATTGAGTGTAACACTTTTACTGCATTGTCTTTTAAGATTTTGAATAGCTCAGCTGGAGCACTGTCACCTCCACTAGCTTTGTTGTTGCTCAGCTTTCCTAAGGCCCACTTCACTTCACATTCTAGGATGTCTGGCTCGAGGTCAATGACCACCTCATCGTGGTTATCAGGGACGTTAAGCTCGTTCTTGTATAGTTCTTCTGTGTAATTTTGCCACCTCTTCTTAATCTCTTCTGCCTCTGTTAGGTCCTTGCCATTTTGGTCCTTTATCGTGCCCATTTTTGCATGAAACATTCATCTCTCCAATTTTCTTGAAGAGATCTCTGGTCCTCCCTATTCTATTGTTTTCTTCTATTTCTTTGCACTGTTCATTTAAGAAGGCATTCTTATCTCTTCTAGCTATTCTCTGGAATTCTGCATTCAATGGGGGTGTCTTTCTTTTTCTCCCTTGCCTTTCACTTCCCTTCTTTCCTCAGCTATTTGCAAAGCTTCCTCAGACAGTCATTTTGCTTTCTTGCATTTCTTTTTCTTTGGGATGGTTTTAGTTGCTACTCTCTTGTACAATGTTGCAAACCTCTGTCCATAGTTCTTCAGGCACTCTATCAGATCTAATTCCTTAAATCTATTTGTCACCTCTACTGTATATTCGTCAGGGATATGATTTAGTTCATACCTGAGTGGCCTAGTGCTTTTCCCTACTTTCTTCAGTTTAAGCCTAAATTTTGCAACGAGAAGCTCATGGTCTGAGCCACAGTCAGCTCCTGGTCTTGTTTTTACTGACTGTATAGAGCTTCTCCATCTTTGGCTGCAGAACACATAGTCAATCTGATTTCTGTGTTGACCGTCTGGTGATGTCCATGTGTAGACCGATCTCTTGGGTTGTTGGAAAAGAGTGTTTGCTATGACCATCGTATTGTCTTGACAAAATTCTATCAGCCTGTGCCCTGCTTCATTTTGTACTCCAAGGCCAAACTTGCCTGTTATTCCAGTTATCTTTTGGCTTCCTACTTTAGCATTCCAATCCCCCATGATGATAAGGACATCATTTTTGGGTGTTAGTTCTATAAAGTGCTGTAGGGCTTCATAGAACCGGTCAATTTAATCCTCTTCATCACCGGTGGTTGGGGCACAGACTTGGACTACTGTGATATTGAATGGTTTGCCTTGGATTCGAACTGAGATCATTCTGTCATTTTGGGTATTGTATCCCAGTATTGCTTTTCCTACTCTTTTATTGACTATGAAGGCTACTCCATTTCTTCTGAGGGATTCTTGCCCGCAGTAGTATACTCGATGGTCATCTGAATTAAATTCACCCATTCCTGTCCATTTTAGTTCGCTGATTCCTAAGATGTCGATGTTCAATCTTGTCATCTCTTGTTTGACCACGTCCAGCTTGCCTTCATTCATGGATCTTACATTCCAGGTTTCTATGGAGAAAAAATCTTTACAGCATTAGACTTTCCTTTCACCACCAAATACATCCACAGCTGAGCATCCTTTCGGCTTTGGCCCAGTCGCTTCATTCTTTCTGGCATTACTAGTACTAGCCCTCTGCTCTTCCCTAGTAGCATATTGGACGCTTTCCAACCTGAGGGGTTCATCTTCCAGTATCATACAGTATCTTTTTTCCTTTTGGTACTGTCCATGGGGTTTTCATGGCAAAGATACTGGAATGGGTTGCCATTTCCTTCTCCAGTGGATCACATTTTGTCAGAACTCTCTGCTATGACCTGTCCGTCTTGGGTGGCCCTGCACGGCATAGCTCATAGCTTCATTGATTTATGCAAGCCCCTTTGCCACGACAAGGCAGTAATCCATGAAGGGGCACAAACACCATAGAGCAACCCAATACTTAGTAGCCTGGAAAGACCTCCCAACATCTCAGAATGGGTTCACAAAAAAACATGTTAAGAGCCCACAGGTTACTCAAACATTTTCATTCTCATTACCCAGAAAAGCCTGATTGACATGTGAATTCTCTTTTCTCTTCTCTCTCCCATTTTATTATTTTATATGTTCTCCAGGAGGAATTCTTTTAGGGGGAAGCATGTCAGATCACATCCAATTCATATTTTCGGGGTGCTGCCGATGGGAATTGGGAGGTTTCACTCTGTTGGGTGGGGGCTCATGGATGTATTTCCTTTACTTTGTTCTCTCCATCTTTGTGTATCTCTTTGGGTGTGAAAAGGGGGAGGAATATGCCAGGGCCATGTGCCTTATCTCCGCTCTGTTGTAAAGATGACGCAATGTCTGGGAACTGTCCCTTACCACTCCAGTTCCCATAACTTTGCACCTGTGGATTGGCTAGAGACAAACTGCACAGTTGAGCACTGGGGAGGGGTTTGAGAAGGAAAGTTTTAATGTAATATTTTGTGTGGGAATTCTTTAGATCTTGTCTTGCCTTCTTGCTTTCATTGTCTCTTAATAAAAGTTCCTCTTAAAACAATGCCAGTTTCAAGAGTTCTGCTTTCTTGGGAGAACTAGCTGAGACAGGACCTTACACTAATCAAGGAGAGAAGCAACCTAGAACTAAGAAGTTTCCTGACAGTTAGAACCATTTATCAGTGGAACAACTTGTCTCCAGAAGTTGTGAATGCTCCAACACTGGAAGTTTTTAAAAAGAGATTGGGCAATCATTTATCTAAAATGGTATAGGGCAGGGGTCAACCAGTCCACACAAACAAGCAAAGCCCCATCTGCAAGATGTAGGCTGCACACAAAACCACGCACCCTCTGGTCCGCGGAAAAAACTCCATGTAACCGGTCCCTGGTGCCCAAAAGGTTGGGGACCTCTGGAATAGGGTTGGATTGGCAGACTGCCAAAGTCCCTTCCAACTATTCTATTCTATTCTATTCTATTCTATTCTATTCTATTCTATTCTATTCTATTCTATTCTATTCTATTCTATTCTATTCTATTCTATTCATTCCACATATTTACAGATGGAATGTATTGTGCAGTGACATTATATTTTCAAGTGTTTAAAAGAAATTGTCATTTCAGACCTGTGGTTAAACATAATTCTGGAAGCTTTTTTCTTTGGACTAAATTGTGTACAGAAGATAGAAATTAGCAGTTAATGTTAGTTCCATATATTCTTACTTTTATTTCTTGTATTTCATATTTAAATTGTTATATGATAGAAGAAAACTTTACAATGAATAGTTTTATCACACACATATATTATTTTTAGTTTCTCTAGCTTATCTTCCACTTTTATTGTAACTTTCGAGATAACTCAAAAAATTATTCTGCAATCTAAATATTGCTCAGTGTAATATGTACCTAAGCAAATATGTCCAATTACATTTGGACATGCAGTGACTAAGTGAAGATACCAATGAAATAGTTGAAGTGTAGTGTATGAATGGAGATGAGAGATGGAGAATTGCTTCAGAGATCAACAGGGATTTGAGCCAAGATAGATGGTGGTTGCTGGCAAAAGAAATATGATGCAAGGATGATCTCAGATTAAAAATCTCAAGTCACCCTTTATTTCAGTTTAGCATCCAGGTTGACTGAGCATTGGGAGCTTTAGGTTATGGCTGCTGCCAGATTGTTATAAAAAAAACCTCACCTGTGATTTGACTCTAGATGAAAGACGGGTTGTTTTTTCTATCATTGAGACCTGTATGGTTTGGAGGGGGGCTTTCTCCTCTTGGAAATGGCTTGTTGGGATTTCTGGCATCAACAATGTGTTCATGGCAGAGGACAGTGGGAAAGTGTCACTTGGGAGATATTGGTGAGTGAAGTTATTGATGCACAGATAATATCAAGCCCTGTGATGCTGTCAAATTCAGGAAACAAGAATCACTTGGATTTCTGGAAAGATCTAGACCGTAAGGTAACAATTCTGAAAATCTGTTGAATCAATTCTCCAAATCAATCTAGCATAATTAAGGCAGAATCTTGAGTCCAAATCTCCTTAATATACTTGCTCTACTCTGCTGAGTTGCCTTTTTTCTAAGTTTCCTGTTTCCTTCCCAATGGTCTCAATGCCTGCTAGATATTTCATCACAGACAACCAGATGTGAGGCCTTGTTTCTGCAATTGGGCTGTAGGAACAAGCTGTCACTATTGTACCAACTTTCTTGTTGAAAAAACAGCATCCATCCTGAGCTGCTACCACCTTATTATAATGGACTTCCTTAAGTTTATGCTGCTGGGGCAAATTAATTTGCCTTCTTTGGAGGAATAGCTAGCAGCCCTTGAGTTCACAGCCACCAGAATAGCCATGAACATAATGCGTCAAGACAGGAGAGACACTGGATCTCTGATAAACGAGAGACAGAATATAAAAATCTCTGTCCACAGTATTATGCTACCTCATAAGGGGAGGTAAATGTAGAGCATGGGCGGCAATTTGCCATGTCATGGACTGATTGAGATAGAAGTAGCAAGACTTTTAATTTAGAAAAAATTATGTCACTTTTGGTCAAATAAACCAGATCTGCTACTTTTCTTTTTGGGAAAGGATGCAGTATTTTTAAAGTTGGCTTTCACATAATTTTAGCTAGCAAACCATACGGCTTCATTTCCAAACCTAACAGATCCAATTAAATATTTAATATTATAACCAGTGCAACAACCTACTCTTTTATCACAGTGAGATTAAAGCAAAAACAAAGAATTGGAAAAAAAAACGTGCTTATACCTCCTTTAATAGATTCCAAATGTTAAATAAACTGTGTTGAATGTTCTGTAAAGTACCATTAAAATAATGTTTTATATTTAATATTCACATTTATATCTGAAGCTCTAATGGAAGCTAATGGATGTATTAAAGAGAATTTGCATAAGATTTTCTTAGCTGCCTTTGAAAAGTATTTCTCATAGTTCTATAAAATACAGTTGTTACTCTAGTTACAGTTGATTATGGTTTGGGGATGCATTTTTGAATTTTTCTGAATAGGGCCAAAAAATCAGGAATCGGGGCCCCAACGGAGTTAAATTACTTTGTCATTGCAGAGTCATCTTTTTGCAGCTCCAGTTTGTATCCGAAACCTACTGCAACTTCCTATTTTGAAATTACCGGTTTTAGTAGTCAGCCAGTTTGAAAGCAAAGAGTTCCCCTAATCAAATCTATTTTTTTTAAAAAAATTAATGACCGTATTATACACTATTTCATCGCGAGGGGCACCCCTCTAGCCATTCCAGTGTACAGACCCTAGAATAACTGAAACGGGTCTAACGAAAACAACTTTTTATGACGCTAAAAGGTTGAGAACAACGTACTGCACAGAATGTGTGGAAAAGGCAGGCGTTCCTCCTAGATCCTAGGAGGAGCCAAAGCGACTTTGCGCTCTCCACACCACCACCCATCTTAACTCCGGCCGTACTCCGCCTCTTTTAAACCCCTCAAACTCAGCCGGGCATCAATCAACCGCCGGCGCCTGTCACTGTTCGTATGAGAGAGGCTGAACGGAGGAGGGCGAGACAGGTGCTGCCGCCGGAAAAGTTGCTTCTTGCCCGGCTCGGCCGCCCCACTCGCTTGGCGCCCTGCAGCCTGAGAAGAGAACTCGAGGCAGACAGGCGGGCGCGCGGGGTTCGCCATCCCGCCTTGCGCCCTGATCCATGGAGTACCGGCTACCGAGACCCATGGAAAACCACGTGAGCAGCAGCGAGCAGCCGGGACTTAGCGGGGACGCCGAGCAGATCAGCCCTCCGAACGGCACCGAACCACTTGCGGCTTCCGAAGGGACCCCGGGGATCGTTGGTGGCGGCGAGGCGAGCAACGGCCCCCTCATGCGCCCGCGATCGCTCCGAGCTGTCTATGTGGTCAACGAGAATCCGAAAGGAAGCTCCGGGACGCGGAGTCCCGAAGCTGGGGCGTTGCTGTGCTTGGTGCGAGCTTGTGAGGCCGCCGGAGCTCAGCTGATCACCGTCAACTTCGGAGAGCTGGACTTCGGCGAAACGGCCGTGCTGGACGTCTTCTATGACGCGGGTGAGTAGCTGGCGACGGGGAGAGGAGAAAGGCGTCCCGGATACAGCTTCCAGACGCCCCAAGGGCGTTCCGGCTCCACGCCTCGCCTAGCCGCGCGTCTTTCTGTCTATGATAACAGGCACGTCGGTCGGACTTGACTCTTATCTTAGACTCGTAGGTGGGACGAGCTATCATAGGAAGCAGCAAATCGCGTTTCCGAGTCTGCTGACGGCCACGAAATAAGGCAACTGCGGACAGAATTTTTTTCCCCTGGGATTAATTTACAGTACTTTTAGCCCTGATCAGTAATCCAGAGATTACCTAATCATTTATGAATCACAGATTGACCTAAGCATGGAGTTGTGTCAAGAGTAATAGTTCCGGAGAAAAACAAACGTGCAAGGTGTAGCTTTTCTCAACATTAAATATCTGTAAATAAAAGTCCATTCCCCCTCCCCCCCCCCCCCGCGCACAATTATTGCATGTAAGTGTGGGAGGAATCCAGAGAAAGAAATATTTTGGGAAATATAAAAAAAAGCAGAATATATTTCCCCAAATGCAGAATATATTTCCCCGAATGATTTTAAAGGCAGAAACCAACCCCACACCCCCAAGTCTCTCTGCCCCAAACAGAAACCAGGTCTGCAGAAATGCAGATGTGATAATGTTGTCAGAAAGATTGGAGTCAGGAAGCTGGGATTAGAAAGATAAAGATCCCTAGAATCAACAATCCGTCACACCAAAAAAATCCAACAGTCATCAGCCACAGCCTCAGGGAAGCAGGATAGGATTAACCCACCACCATCAGAATACCAGAAAGGCACTCTCATACTCAGGTCAAAGTTCATGCCACAGGAACAACTCCAAACAAAAGCCTAAGAAAGTATAAAAACCCACTCCCTACTACATGTAGCAGTCAACATGTTGTTTATTGCCGGCTTGGACTGGACCCTGATGGAAGATTTTTCCTTCAACATAAGGTTAATTTGCCATTCTGCACAGCAACACATACACCCGCCCCACCAACAAATACTAAACCTACTGATTTTTTGATGCCTTTAAGGAGTCCTCAAGGTTTTTTCAGCCTAGATCACAGGTCTGCAACCCGCGGCTCCAGAGCCACATGCGGCTCTTTCAGCCATCTCCTGCGGCTCCCAGTCTTCTGCCATGTGCTGTCCAAAAAAAAAAAAGTGGGACTAAAAAAGTTCAACCAATCAATTCAAATATGCAGGGTAGGTGCATATCTCGCCTTGGCTCCACTCTTCAGTCAAACCCTGTTCTGCACATGTGTGCATGTACGCGCATGCGCACACATTTTTTTGCGGCTCCCAGTTTTTCCTTTTGTGAGGGAACCGGTTGAGTGGCTCTTTCACTGTTTCAGGTTGCTGACCCCTGGCCTAGATCTTGGTGTCTAAAATAAAAGCATTCTCTAGCCATGGTTCTCAGTTTGCAGTTCTCTCAGCCATAAGCAAATCACATGGGCTACTTTGTCCTTAGTTTACATTATCTCTGAACTGCCTATTTAGGGACTCACTAGAAAGTAAGCCAGTAGGTAATAATGCGATCTTTAGAATTCCCAGAAGTGTGCTACTTGCAATAGAGTTGGAGTGTTGGTACTCTGGGCATGTGCATAGTTACCTTACCATGGTCCTAACATTTTTTTTACAAAGTCAAACTAAGGAGCTAAAGAAGAATGTCTGTTCTCTGATTACCCCTTTCTGCTTTAAATGCCTTCTCTGAAGGCAGCTTGATAGTAGTGAAGAAAGCAGCTATTATATATTGGCCTGGGTTAGAAGGCATGTGAATTTGAAGAATATTTGGGAATAAATACCTGTGCCTAGCCGTAAGAGTAGTTATCTATGATTGTTCAACACACAATGCCAGAAATAAGCACAATACATAATTTGCAATATTGTATGTGAATCTTGCTCAAAGGAAGAAAGGGAATTGGCTTTATATGGAGGGGAAAAATACGTTTTGTTTGAGTTGAGCTGAATTCCTGGTGATTTCATGGACCAATTGATGGAGTTTTCTTGTCATCAGTACAGAAGGACTTTTCTGTTACCTTTGAAGATGTTTTCTGATTTCCCAGTCTAGTTTACATATCTGGTATTCTGTCAAAGAATTTATTAAATCTGTCTTTGTTTAGTTTTGGAGGCCAGACAAGGTCAATAATGGGAAAGGCAGGTTCTAATCCCATCTCAGATAGCCATTTGGTTCTTAATAACATGCTACTTGATTTGTGTAATGACAGCTAAAATGCAGTGTGTAATTGGAATCACTTCATATTTCTAAGTATGTAGCAAAAGAACACATGTTACATTATCCAAAATAATGCAAGTCTACATATATATCACAGTATTCCCTTTTGGGTCAGCAAAGTGTAAGAAATAAAAAAAGAAAGTAAAGGTAGGAGAGAAAAGAATGTTGAAAGAAAAATCTTCATCAGGGTCCAGTCCAAGCTGGGAATAAATAACGTGGAGACCGCTTTAGAAAGAAGGTTGTAGTTTATTGAAGAGGAGAGCCAGATAGAAAGAGGGCTCTGAAAAAACAACTGACCACATGGAGCAGAGTGGTGGGCTTTTATACCTTCTGGGGCTCGTGAAGTTGTTTCCTGTTCCTATTTATTATTTATTTATTTATTTATTTGAGGCTTTTTATTTCCTTTGTCACGTACTTTGACCTGAGTCTGTGCCCTTTTGGTATTGGTGGGTTAATGTCTTATGTCCTTAGAATTTGGGTGGGGATATGTAGATTTTAGGTGTCTGTTTTCCTAATTTCTAGCTTCCTGGCTCCAACCTTCCTGAATGGATTATTGAATTTGCATTTCTAAAAACTGGTTTCTGCCTAGGGGGTGGGCTGATTTCTGGGGGCTGGTTTCTGTCTTTTTTTAAAGATATTCTCCCATTATTCCTTTGGGGAAATATATTCTGCCTTTTTAATATTTCCCCAAATATTTCTTTCTCTGGATTCTTCCTACAATAATAATGAAATTTGATTTATTCTAGAACCATTAACTGCATCTTTCAATCTCTGCTAATCTTCCTTAATTCTACTGTTGAAAGAAAAATCTTCATCAGGGTCCAGTCCAAGCCAGGAATAAAGAAAATGGAGAGTGCTTTAGAAAGAAGCTTATACTTTATAGAAGAGCAGAGCCAGACAGAAATGTGTCTCTGGGAAAGCTGACCACACGTAGCTGGGAGTGGTGGGTTTTTATAACTTCTTGGGCTTTGTGTTTGAGGTTGTTTTCTTTTCCTGTGGCATGAACTTTGACCTGAGCTTTTGAGCATGTCCTTTTGGTAATCTGATGGTGGTGGGTTAATCCTATTATGTCCTAAATGTCATGTTTTTAGCATTTGGTTGGGGGATATAGATTTTAGTGGTCTTTGTCTTTCTAATCTCATCAGCTCCAAGCTTCATTCTTCCTGAATGAATCACCTAATCTGCATTTCTACAGAGCTGGTCTCTACCTGGGGCTATTAAGAAAACTGGATCGGCTTTTCTCCCATTAACATCCTTTGGGGAAATATAATATTCTGCCTTTTAATATTCCCTAAGTATTTCTTTCTCTGGAAGGGGTGCTGTTTTTCCACACTACCATGTCCACTTTTCATATAGTCTGTTTTGTTATTTAAATTTCATATCTGTTTTGAACATATCTGCTTAATGAAAAAATATATTTCTCAGTCTCCCTTTCTTTCTCAAGCCAATTTACTTTTCCTTCATATATTTGTTTTGGAATTGGCTTATCTGTAATTGGTTTTCACCAATTCATCCTGCTGACTTTAATCTGTGAAAAGACACTCCTTTATATAATTGGAAAAGTTATGTCAGCTACTTGATTTTGACATTTCACTGAGAAAGGAACTATGCCATAAAATATTTTTATACTTGAACTCTTGCGCTGTATGTACTAACATACAGCACTAACAAATATACAGATGGAGCTCAGCTTGAAGAATTAGAAATCCACACTTATAAAACTGTTGTAATATACTTCGAGATAAAAGCTTTAAATTGTAAAATGGAGATTGACAAAAGCATAGAGAAAGTCAATTGAAAGAAACCATGGAAGAGTACAATATGGTGAACCTCAATAAAGCAAGAAAAACACTGATTTAATATATATGGTCTACTTATATGAGAACCATGGGAAAAACTTTGTTAGCTTTGAAATAGTAACTTTTCCTGATTTGGACTCATCAATTTTTCTGGGAATGCAGAATATTTTGTTGAAAAATAATGGAAAATTAATCACCCATAATTAATGGGAGACTTCTACTCTTTCCCAACCCAATGAACGATAGAAGAAACTACGTAAAGGGCCTTTCTGTTCAAAAGAAACAGACCAAATTCAGTATAGTGGAAGAAGCCAGCATAAGTTCAGACACAGACCAAATCAGGTTGGGTCTTGGAGTGGCTGTGGAAGTCCAGAAAATATCTGGCTCTGAATGTTAGGCAATGGCTTAAAATATTGCTGACCTTGACCCAGGGTAAAGTTGCTATTAAGAAGGTGGAGGTGATTCCAGAAGCCAAATTCTATACATTTTCCCTAACTTGTTTCCTTCCAGTGTGAAAAAAGTACCTGGTCAGAGATAAATATCTTGGTTCTAGGCAAAGTCAGTAGGTTTGTCTTATTTCATGCAGTAGGAATTCAGAATAGAGTTACTGTCTGAAATTGCATCTGTCTTCATACTGATATCATTACATTCTTGGAAAGAGTATGTGAGTATAATTTATTTCCTAGGGGAAATATATGAAAAATATTTGTCTGTTGTTGAGATGCGTGGAATAAATACATAAATTAAATAAGAATGATGCAAAAAGTGAAGAAAATCAAATAGATAATGGTAGCCTGGCTTATAGAATGTATTATATGACATCAAATGAAGATTGGCACGAAATGTATTCTTGAAAGATAATTTTATGTGTCGCCTTCCAAATGTGCATGTTCAGAATAACAAGACTTAAGTTAAACATACATTACAGGTAAAAGAAAGATTTTTGTAGGTGATATTGTTTGGTTATACTGATGATATAGCCAATCTTTTGATCTAAATGAGTGAAATAAATTAATGATTTGGTTTAATAGGTGGTAGTTTGAGCAAATTAGAAAAGCTAGATCACACTGACGTTGGCTTTATGAATCTGGAGTCACAAGGCCTATTCACCTTTAATATTGCAAGCTTATTAAGCAGAGTTTATCTTTATAGGCTGAGTCTTTAATATATTGTGTTATGGTTGAGTAGAATAGAAGATAGAAAAGGAACAGGTCATCTTAAAGACAGAAAGTAGCTAAACCAGTTTGCTGTAATGTTGTACCATTATCCAGAGGATGCTGTGAAGGCAGGCCTCAGTGTGTTTGGGTTCATACTTCTCCAGGAGGTGAGATGCTAGCAAACATTTTTTCTAGCTATAGTTTCCTCTTCTACCTCTACTTTTGTTTCATTCTTAATATTTGTTGCTTATGTTTTCCAGTTGTTAAGATGAGAAGGAAAAGCAGCTCCTGCAGGAGAAAAAAGTAGGATGTAAGTTTTGCAAGTCCACTACAAAGAAAATTAAAAGGCCTTTCTCATTTGCATCCATGGCTATAACCATAAAGCCATGATACTGGAATTGGAGATCTTTGGGCTTTGTAAGTTGAAGAAAAACTTACAGTTCTCAGTGTATCAGGAATCAACTGATTGATATATTAGTATACAATGTATTTTATACTAGCAGTTTTTATTTAGTAAAAGCTTATAAGTGTAGAGAGTTAGCAATGCAATGGCTAATTTTATATGACCATGGGGGCTGAACTGCTGGCAATTAATTTCTTTCCTAGCCAATACTGACAATAAACATGGCAAATGTTTTTATCACATGAAAATTAGATAATGTTGCTGCAATGATTAGAGCCGACATAGATTTCTTTAACAAAATGAAAAAGAGGTTAGGCGACTAATTTTACTTTCCTTGTTTAAAAATATTTCTCTTTTATTTTATTTTATTGCTTTTTAGAGCACTCAACACCAATTCTGGTAGTTACTTAAATCATAGGATTTTGAATATATTGTGGTATAAGAGAGAGGGAAGGAAAAATAGTCCTTCAGGATTCTATCACTACAGCCTTTTTCAATAAAATTGAGTTCTAGTTAGTTTTGAGGAATCTGTTTCCTGACTTAGGAAGGACTGACATGCTACTTCTAATAATTTTATTGATTGTGACATCATTAAGCTTGTAAGCCGCCCTGAGTCTTCGGAGAAGGGCGGGATATAAATGGAATTAAATAAATAATTAAATAAATAAATTATAAAATAGAGGTCATAAGTTTAGATACAATTTTTAAGGGTAATACAATTCACAGGAAACAAATTGCTCTGTTATTTTTAGCCAGTAATGAATGTTCCAGGAAAATTATGATAGATCTAGTGTTTGAGTACAATTGTAACACAGTACCATACTGTGGGCATATGTTTGTGTGTATTACTGTTCCTATTAGTTCTGTAACCTGAAATCTAAGCATATACTTGATAGAACCACCTTAGATTTAACAGAAATTTACTGAGTTAATAGATAGTGTGAATGGGAAAAAATGTAATTATAGAGGTAGTCCTTGTTTAGGAACTTCAGTTTGGACCAGCAACTTGAATATTAAGCAAAATGGCCACTAAGTGAAAAATCACATGACCATGATTGCTTACGATTTTACAACAGCTTTCCTTTCCAGCATTAGAAAGATGTGATCCCAAAATTCCAAGTGAGCCAAAATAGCAAGGAAGGTTTCCAGATTTCAACTCATAAAGAAATGGGTTAAAAGGACAACTCTTAGAGTCTTTTTCCCCATTTCTCCATCCTTTACAATGCTCACCTCAGTGCTGGGATAATTTGGAAAAAGAGATGTTTGAACTTACATTCTTTGGAGAGGAAGAGATTACAACACAATAAGCAGGCACACAGCGAGCCATGAATCACTCTTAAGCAAACAAAAGCCTTTAGTGTGAAATTGATTAGAATCTTGTCAGTTGCAGGTAGCAGCTGAGAGGTTGTTATAGGAGTCTAATCAACTAAGGTTGTAGAGCTGAGCTTAACTTGCAGTTAGTACTTTTAGGGCAGTGGTGTCAAACTCGTAACATCACGTGATGTGTGGCGATGTATCGTGACTTTTGCCATTGCTGGCAATGGGGTGGGCGTGGTTTGACTATGATGCATCCAGCCCGTGGGCCGGCAGATTGAGACCCCTGTTTTAAGGGAAGCACTGTAATAAAAAGCAGCTCAGGAAGAGAGAACTTGTTTAAGTAGTCTCTCCAGGTTGCAATTGATGAGGAAAAGGAAAAAAAAAGTCAGACACAGGAACATGTACTGATTGCAGTGGTGAATGCAGGATTGAGAGATAGGCTGCGAAGATCATAAATGCAGGCATTGGCGGTAATGTTACTTTTTCATCACCATTGTGAATGATTACTGTCCAAGGCAGGAGAAGAGCCTAATGCTGGGAAAGATTGAGGGCAATAGAAGAAGGGGACGACAGAGAATGAGGTGGCTGGATGGAGTCACTGAAGCAGTAGGCGTGAGCTTAAACAGCCTCCAGAAGATGGTAGAGGACAGGAAGGCCTGGAGGAACGTTGTCCATGGGGTCGCGATGGGTCGGACACAACTTTGCAGCTAACAACAACACCTGTATTTTTACAATATGTGCATGATTGTGTACATGTGTACCTTGCATGTATATATAATTAGTATTACATAATTAGTATTTAAGATACATTATGTATTTGTATTTTCTCATTTGTGTTTTTATTGATTTAAACTTGTTAATTTTAATTTGTTTTAAGGTTTATTATAGCTGCCAGGAAAGCAACTATGGGTTGGAAACTATCAGTAAAAATAATCTTTAATCCACATTTTTTTAGGTTTTAAAATAAAGCAAATTACATTACTCAACTATAACGAATTAATAAAGATCACAGTAAAACCTTATTTGGTTTAAATTTGCCTTCTCTTGGGGATGCCTGTGGCATTTTCTTAAAACAAATTCACTTTATGTGTGTGTATGTATATATGTGTACACACACACACACAAATAATCTTTGTAAACTATTCTTTTTAACAAGGTTCACTGTATTCTTTCGGATTCTTTTTCCACCGCCCTTTTTTTTAAGAATGCTAAATTTTCTTTAAACACTTTTCTAGAATCAAAACTTTCTAATACATCTTTTTCTTTAACTTCTTAACATACAGGCTTTGAACTTCAGTATTGAATTTAGCTCCCACCCTCCAAATTATCTGTCAAGCTATAAACCCTACTGCCTTTAGGACTGCTGCGTGCTTCTAGCTTGCCAACAGATGCGGGGAGGGAGATGTGGTGAACTTTGAATCCTTTGAATCCACAGGTGTTGTGTCCTTAGTTACGGGAGGGTTCTCCTTTGGCGGAAAAACCCAGTGCAGCCATTGGCTGTTACTTCTCGGCGGGAGGTTCAAGGCTGGGGATTGGTTACGTTTTGAATAACAGTTAGTATATAAGGTAGTGTTTAACCGTTGTTAGTCAGTTGACATATGTGAGTTCAATAAATGTTCCTAGCTAAGCCTCGCTGTCTCTGCTCGTCAATCCGGACATAACAGTGGCGACGAAGGTGGGATGTGACGGCAGATCAGCGAAGGAGCCGGGGGAAAAGAAATAAAAAACAAAAACAAACAAAAAAAACCCGACCGGGCGGAAAGCGGGAAATTTGAACCACAGTCAACCGAGCAGCAAGAGAGTAGACCTAAAGTATGGCACAAGTGGGGTCGCTGAAGGAGTTCGACCCTAATTACCCCGAAGACTGGGAGGAGTATGTCGGTCAAGTCGAGGGGTTCATGCTGGTCAACGGGATCACGGAGGACAGGAAAAAGGCGGCGGCTCTCCTAACAATCAGCGGCACACCGGTTTACCGGGTAGCCGTAGGCCTGTGCCAACCCCTGCCAGTCTCCAGCGTATCGTACGCTGACCTGTTGGCCAAGCTGAAGGTCCATTTCACCCCTAAAAGGTCGGAGCTGTTTTGGCGGCGGATATTCGAGAAGCGGAACCAACGGCCGGGTGAATCTATTCAACAGTTTGTGGCGGCGGTCAGAGAAGCAGCCCTGCGCTGCAAATACGACAATCTGGAGATTCGTATTAGGGACAGAGTGGTTTTGGGACTTCGTGATGAACAATTGCAAAACCGTATCATCTCAAAACCTACTGGCAACCTCCTTCTAACATACGAATCTACCGGCAGACGCGACCCCCCCTACAACAGCATGGCTGCCTCAGCCGAAGTAAACCTTGAGAGCCATGTGGACGGTGGGGAGGTGGATTACCAGTGGGAAGCTGATGTTGCGGAGATCACCCGAAGGTTCGGAAAGATGGCGCCGAGACCATCACGCGCCGACGGACCCGACCAAAGCAGAAGACAGCAACCGCCCGCGTACCAACGACCCCAGAGGGACATTCCAAACAGACCTCGCGACCCAGAAACGAAGTGTGGAAGCTGCGGGGGAAACCATCAACGTTCGACATGCAGATTCAGAAATGCAAAATGTCGAGGCTGCGGAAAAACGGGCCACATTCAGGCCATCTGCCGAAGCCGACCGCGCGACAACCGTCTCCACGAGCTCGATGTTTGGCCCACAGGTGAGGTAACCCCCAATCGGAGTGGTAGAGAAGTCCCTAGACTAGAGGCGCGCACTTCCAACCCGGGGGCTGGGGCGAGGGTCAACCACGTGGGAAACCCTAAATTTAATTACACCCCAAGAATCAACCACATATTGAGGCCTAAATTGAGGATAGAAGTTCAAATGCAAGGCATTCCTTGCAAGATGGAAGTGGACTCAGGGGCCTCTGTATCAATAATTTCAAGGGACACCCTGAGTTACATAGAAAGGAGAAGTGGCCATAGAATTCCCCTTAAACCCACCGAACTACAACTAGCTGATTTCCAAAAAACACCTATAGAATTAGTGGGAGAGGCTAGCATTAAGGTTAAATACAAGGGGTTTAGTGGAGTATTAACTGTTCTAGTCACTGAAGGCCAGATAACTAGCCTTATAGGCCTTAATTGGTTCTCAGCCTTGGGCATCTGGGTTGGGGGAATTAACTCTATACAAAGGAAAACCCTCAAATCCGTCTGCGATAACTTCGCAGATGTATTTGATGGGTCACTAGGGAGGTACAAAGGACCCCCCATTAACTTTAATTTAGACCCAGCAGTCAGGCCCATTAGGCTTAAGGCCCGGAGGGTGCCTTTCGCCCTTAAACAGAAAATCGAGGCCGAAATAGATAAGCTAGTAGGCCAGGGCGTTTTAGAACCAGTTGAAGGGGGTCTTTGGGAGACACCGATCGTCATACCCCTGAAACCGAACGGGGATGTGAGGATCTGTGCCGACTATAAGGCCACCCTAAACCTCGCAATGAAAAAACATGCTTACCCGGTCCCGATGGTGAAGCAGGTCCTCGCGACGATCCAGGACGGCGCCATCTTCGCCAAGCTTGACTTGGCGCAGGCGTACTTGCAACTTACTGTGTCTAAGGAAGCCGCCGAGGCTCAAACGATAGTTACCCACAAGGGGGCGTTCCGCGTTCACAGACTTCAGTTCGGGATAGCTGCAGCTCCAGGCATCTTCCAGGAGGTGATGGAGAGGACCTTGAAGGGCATTCCAGGTGTATGCCCTTACTTTGACGATGTCCTCATCGCTGGAAAAACTGAGGACATCCTAGCTGAGAGGCTAGAACAGGTACTGGGGAAATTTAGAGAGGCAGGGTTGAAATTAAAAAAAGATAAGTGTTGCATAGGGGTAAAATCAACAGAATTCTTAGGGTTCAGGATTGATGCCCAGGGCATCCACCCAACAGAAGGAAAAATTAGAGCAATTAAATTAGCTCCAGAACCTAAGAACAAGGCGGAATTACAAGCCTTCCTTGGCTTGATTAATTTTTATACACATTCCTGCCTCACAAAGCAGCTATAGCTGAGCCCCTACACAGACTCTTAGATAGGAAGACCCCGTGGCAGTGGCAGAAAAAACACAGGACCAGTTTTCAAACACTAAAAGACATATTGTCCAGCAACTCCACTGTCACTCACTTTATAGAAAATAAACTCATATTCTTAGCCTGTGATGCCTCCCCTTATGGCGTGGGAGCTGTCATCAGTCACATGGATGATCTGGGTCAACAGAGGCCTATAGCTTACTATTCCCGAACCTTAACAAAGGCAGAACGGAATTATGCACAGATTGACCGGGAAGCATTGGCCATCGTGGCAGGTGTAAAAAAGTTCCACGATACCTGTACGGTAGGGACTTCACCATTTACACTGACCATAAACCCCTGCTAGGATTATTTACTACTGATAGACAAACACCACAAATTATGTCTCCAAGGATGCTCAGATGGTCAATCTTCCTATCGGCTTACACATTCTCAATTAAACACAGGCCAGGCAAAGAGATGGGGCACGCTGATGCCCTCAGCAGGCTACCATTAGAGGACAGTGACACAGACCCTGCACCTGTGGGACAGATCATGTCCCTACAAGAACTTCCTGAGTGCCCCCTGACGGCTAGAGACATTGCAGCAGCTACCAGAAGAGACCCCATACTCAGCAGGATAGCAGCATGGGTACAAGGGGGATGGCCCAACAAAAATCCTGACCCCAAGTTCACACCGTACTTTAGAAGGAAGGATGAATTGTCATCTCACTTAGGGTGTATCTTATGGGGAAACAGAGTTGTGATTCCAGAGTATCATAGGAACACAGTGATTGGGGAACTTCATGAAGGGCACCCAGGTATTGTGCGTATGAAAGCTCTTGCTAGAAGCCATTTATGGTGGCCAGGGTTGGACAACGCCATTGAGGTCAAAGTTGCGGGGTGCTATCAGTGCCAGAGATCCAGACCAGAGCAAGCACACAAAACAGTACATAAATGGGAAGAGGCAAGGAACCCGTGGTCTAGGATCCATATTGACTTCGCTGGCCCATTCCAGGGCCTCACATTCCTTGTAGTAGTGGACAGCTACTCCCGCTGGTTGGAGGTTGTGCCTGTTAAGTCCATGACATCAGCCAAAACCATACAGGTCTTAAGGGGACTCTTTGCCACTCATGGGTTACCTGACGTGATTGTTTCTGACAATGGGCCCCAATTCACGTCTAATGAATTTCAGGACTTCCTCAAGGCCAACTGGATTAGGCACGCGACATCGGGACCCTTCCACCCCTCCTCCAACGGATTGGCAGAACGAAACGTCAGGACAGCCAAGGACGCCCTTCGAAGACTCATCCACGGCAACTGGCATCAGAGACTGGCTCAGTTCCTGTTGGCCCAACATACCACACCCTGCACGGCCACAGGAAAGAGCCCAGCCGAAATGAGGTGGGGCAGACGTTTAACAACAAAACTGGACAGGCTGCACCCTGACAGGCTACCTGCTGAACAAGAGCTGGACGTTTCAACCCGGTCTCTGAACATTGGGGATATGGTTTGGGCTAGGAATTATGGACAAGGGGACAAATGGGTTCCTGGGGCAGTAATTGACAAAACTGGACCACTGTCGTATTTAATTGAGGGGGAAGGGAGGCAACTGCTTAGGAGACACATTGATCAGTTAAGGAAAAGGGCCCCCGAATGTGTACGAGCCAACAAAGTAGGTGAGAACACCACAACAGACACTGTTCCTTCCCCAGCCAGGGTAAACACAGCACCAGGGGGTAATGGGAGGGAAATACAATTCAGGTCAATAGAAGCAACCCCCCAGTTTCGCAATGCTGAAACAGAAATTGCGTCCCCTGACAGCCCAACAGAGTCGTCCAGTCAGTCCAGTGAACCCCAACAACAGCATCAACAACAACAGCCCGATAGGGATTCACCATCTGAAACACCAATACACACACCTGGGTCAGAGGCAATTGGCAATGGTGGAACTGAAACCCATTCAGCAGCTAGTATGGTCAGCAGATACCCAGTCAGGAGGCATAAGCCTCCTGGGTACTTGAAGGACTATATCCAATGGTAAATTTCATCCAGGGGGGAAGGGGTGTTGTGTCCTTAGTTACGAGAGGGTTCTCCTTCGGCGGAAAAACCCAGTGCAGCCATTGGCTGTTACTTCTCGGCGGGAGGTTCAAGGCTGGGGATTGGTTACGTTTTGAATAACAGTTAGTATATAAGGTAGTGTTTAACCGTTGTTAGTCAGTTGACATATGTGAGTTCAATAAATGTTCCTAGCTAAGCCTCGCTGTCTCTGCTCGTCAATCCGGACATAACACAGGTGTTATCACCATGAGAGCCAAAGATTTGTTTTGATGAAATAAAGTGTCTTCTCATAATAATTACCTGGAGATCTATTAGATAATGTGACCTGAACTGTCAGAGGAGACAGGAGGAGATTTGTTCTTTTAATTAACTGCTTCCCACCATTTTGTCAGAGCTAGCTTTCACTTTGAACCTGCCATAATGATTCTGCTCAGTAAAGGTCACATTAGAGTAATTAATGACTCTGGTGTTTTCCTTAGTTGGGCTTTTCAGCCAGAGGTTGACACTATCCTTATAGAATAATATTTTTCCCCATTTTATAAACATCCTTTTTAAAACACAGTTTTCTTTAAACTGCTACATTGTTTTCTTTAACTTTCTCTTAACACAAGAACTCTCAAATACATTTTCAGTAACATTTTGCATACTTTAAAAATTACTTAAGCATTTTACATAAAAAATTACATTTTCAAATTTTGGATTAAGACTTTCTTTCAAATACAAATATCAAATCAAGAAAAATCCATCCTAGATCCAATTAACTCTTTTAAGTTTAAGTCATTCCTTCCAGCTTGTCTTCATGGGGTAGAATCTTCTTCTCTGGGAAACTTATCTAGTTAGTTATAAGCCTCCCTTTTTATCATGGATTTCTCAACCTTGTAAATGTCCTTGAAGAAAAGTCCCAAATTTGTCTTTTTAAAACTAGCCACTTTTCTTGACCCTCTTCTTTCAGTTGTGTTGAGAGTTTTATATTTAAACCACATGATAAAAGTTAATTTCAGGTTTGTATTCCAAATTTGCAATGAACTCCTCTGCATTTTCAGCTACTTGTGAAATTGCCTCAGTAGTTTAGTAACTTGTTTGCATCTCTAGAGTAATTTGAGAGGTTTTTCTAAATCATCCTTGGAGCACAGCTGGTCAACAAATTGGTAGATTTTATTTAAAGACCTTTCAAATGTATCTCTAATAATTTGCTCCTCCATCTTGACTCCCTGTTTGAAAAGTATTAGAAAATTTTAGTGTTACTAAATTTTAGTGTGAAGTTTCCGACTTATGGGCTTTTCAAGTGACTCTGAGGCATTGTTTACCTTAAAAGTCCTTTATTAGCCTAATATACCAGCAAATGCTTGCTTGAAGGAAGCTGGAATGTGAAATCCCCGCCCCTTGCACAATATATTAAAACACAATTCTCCACCTTTCTAATTTTGTCATTAATCATATTCTCCAATTAATTTAAAGAATCAGTTTCCCTTCAGTTAGAAAACCTGCCAAGATCTTATCTTCTTAGTTAGAGACGGCCTTGAAAGGTGCAATCCTCCTCTTCCCCCCTCCCAACCTTAAACTAAATGTCTTAAAGCAATACACAAGTTTAACATATGAAATAGCTACTTCTTCATCTCTTGTCAAGCAATAACATTCAATGTTAGCAGCGTTGACATTTAGCCAGTGCTTTTTTTGTAAAAGAAAAAGGTGCCAGAACTCACACATGTCATACAACCCGCCTTGCCTATCCTACAAGGTTCCATCCAAAAAAGGTGCCGGAACTCCATTCTGAGCTTTCTATGAGAAAAAAAAGCCGTGCATTTAGCTACCCACAGCAAAGAAGACCAAGCTACAAGTTACCAAGATAATAAACTAAAATCACACTTATCAAATTTTGTTTATGATTCTCTGTCAGATTTTTTTTGGGGGGGCTCTTCCTTATTTTGGCTTGCCTTAGCAGCTTTCTTTCTTGTTATTTAACACTAAAGAAATCCCTAAAATGGCACAGGTCTTTCAAAAAGACGTCGCAGGCTGTGACTAAAGAAAGCCTCTTTTATCTTGACTTAAAAAATATTAATAGTCCTTGCAGGTGATTAAGAAATGAAAAGCACAACTTACTGTCAGTTTGAAAGGTAAATTTCAAAATGGTGGCTTCAACCACAAACAGGCTACAGCACCTCCCCACCCCGCTTCAGGGATTCCTCCCTGAGCATGTATTCAGTCGGCCATATTCATGGAAATGCCAAAGTCCAGTTGCCTTTTGAAAAAGCACCTTTGGGATTTAAATTCCAAAGCAGTGGGGTATATCCAAATTTAGGGTTCTTCAACATTGCTAATTTGATATACTATGTATTAATCCATGACCTAGTACAAAAATACTTTCATACAATTTACTGGCCCCACTGCCAGCTCCTCTTCTATCTTCATTCACAGGGAAACTTATTTGTTGTGGCTTCATAATACTGTGGTGTACAGGGATTCTTAAGGTAGAGGATGGTGATTTCTAGAACTGTTTCTTTAGCTTCTCCATATGTCACCAGCTGTGGAAAAACATTTACCAGTCAGGCTGGGGCTAGGGAGGAGGGAGTTTTGTCAAATATTTACAAACCAATATGAGTTTTGCTTTCTCTTTTTAAATAAACTTTGATTTTATTTATCACTTGCAAGACTGATTTATTTCCGAAGTCTGAAATCTTTGGCCATACAAGTTTACATTACGTAGGTCCAGGAGTTTGTGCAGAAATTATTTCATGTTTTCATTTTAATCTTTCTTTTTTTTTTTGCCAAAAGGGCAGTACCAGATGTGGGAACTCTGACAAATTGTTTTAGTCTCAGAAGCAGAACTTTAGAAATAACTCCGTACAATTTCCCCCAAGTTTTATTCCCATGTTCTTATTATAGATGTTGCAGTAGTGGATATGAGTGATTTTTCCAGACAACCCTCCCTCTTCTACCACCTTGGGGTACGTGAAAGCTTTGACATGGCCAATAATGTTATACTTTACCATGATACGGATGCTGATACGGCTCAGTCACTGAAGGTATGCTTTTATTCTGTTATTACATTAGAAAGATTTAAAAATATGGTACTATAATCAATTGCAATAAATATAGCTGTGAGTTTTTAAAAATACCTTTTAAAAAATTAAAATTTATAGTAAAACAAAAATTAGGTACATTTAGTTAGCGTTATTGAATTTTGCATTGAATATACTTGGATAATTCAATACATATCAGTAATAAATTATGAACAGTAAAACCACATTAAATTAATATTAAAAATTAGAACTGAATTATAACTCAAGATTATTTTGTATGGCAAAAAAGCCCAAATCTCAGACATGGCCAAAACTGTATATAACATTACAGTGTAAGAATGATTTCCAATTGGAATTAAATTATGTATGCGTCAGACTTACTTTTTATATAGAAAGTTAGTTTTTACATCAAAACCTACTTCCACAGTTTAATTAGCTTTTCTCCCAAAGAAAGTATAAAGAATATCTTCCAATAAAAATCCCTGCATTTGTTGGTTTATGTAGTGCTAATTCAGTGAATTTGGAAGAGGTTTGGTGAAATTTGAAAGGAATATCTCTCGTTAAAATGAAATTGCATTTGTTGTATGCTGCCCAGCGTCACTTCCTGTGATTGGATGGCCATATAAATTAAATTAATAAATAAATTATAATCTTCAAAATCTGTTTCATTCTACTATGTCCTTTTTTCAGTCTTTTGGGACTTTACAGTAATACCACCATATATTACTTTTATCAAATAGTAAAATTCACATATTTAAATCTTTTCAGTGTTCAAACCAACAGCATCATTGTTTTTTAATTGTGCTACTTGTTATATTTATTTAAGATTGCCTGTTTTGTTTTTCAGGACATGGTATCCCAGAAAAACACAGTAAGTATACAAGCACTTATTTTTCTTTATGTACATTGGGAATACTAAAGAACAGCCAATTTGAGAGAACTCTAAGCATGAAAACTGAATTCAAATATGTGCTGAAGAATGTTCTCCACTAGGTTTTTCTGTCCTGTTTTTTTTAAATAAATTAAGCATCCATTGACACATTTTGGATGTTTGTGGGCCTACTCCTTCTGTTTGCTGATGGTGCTGCCTGTTTACCTGTTTTCTTCAAACAAATAAGCAGTAAAAGGAGCAAGGAAAAATAACAATAATTTAGGTATCTTTTAATACGATGAAGAAAAAATATGCAGCACCCATCCATCCATTCATTCATTCCGGCATTTTTTTCTTGAGCTGCCTGACACTGGGCATTTTACAAATTATAAAAGCAAGAAACATCATAGTATTAGAAAAGAATGATGGTCATCCAAATGGAATGATAAAACCTCTTGAGTTGACAAATTCAACATCTAATACAAAAAAGCCTGACAACCACTCTACCCTAAGGCCCTAGGTTCGCAAAGCTAATTTAAGGGCAGATGGGGTAGTAGTGAAGAAGATTCTCTTACCCAAGTACCAAAATCTAAAATAGCAATCTTGATTCTGCACTTTTGCACCTATACTAGTGCCAGATGCCACTATCAAAGCAACCTCTGCTTGTTTTTAGTCGTTTTTTTGCTATATTGCATTTGCGGATGCAAATGAAGAAGAATCTCCATCTTTATATTAAATTCACTAGCTAGATTTTCTCCAGCAACGTATAAATTAACTCCAGCAAAGTATAAATTAACTAGTTAAATAAATAAATGAATAAATAAATAAATAAATCATGTTAATTCTCATTTCTATTGCTGCAATGTCCAAGTAGGAAATGTAGAGTAAAATAGCAAGGATAGAATAAATTAGGTGGATGTGATCCACAAAAATATGGATTGAAGACTATGTAATTCTCAGCATGGCAATATCACAAACCCAGAAATCTCTGCATAAATTCTTGTTCTAGATGCCCTTTTTCTTCTAGATGGTTATTCTAAATTTAAATAATATGTAGGATTGGTTGCTGGGAAGAAGACAATGATTGATGGCTTGATAAATGTAAAAAAACCCCACATATAAATCTTATAGTATACTACAATATATTGGTGGTGTCACCACAATATTACAGTAAAAGCAATACTAATCTGGCTGGAAAGAGTTCTCTTCAGCTCTCTTCCCAGAGAACTCTGAATAATTTCCTTTTCCAGGGGAGTAATGTTTAGTGTTTTTTCCTTAAGGATTCCCAGGACAGCAGGTTTTATTAGTAAATGGCATGGTCAGTGTCAAATAAATTTGCTGAGATAGTTCACTCTTAATTATGCATGTGGAACTTGATATATTAGCTTTATCTATGTAGTTATGACAATTGAAATTTTTATTCAGGTATGTGCATCTGACTGTGTTAAATTGGCAGATATATGCAGTTGTCATATAGTAAAAATGATTGCAATTCTATAGTGAATCAAAAGAAGAACGGAGAATTGGACATTCAGTTAAAGGAAAGTGCTAAAATTTCCATGATAAGATGCCGGCTTTGGAGAAAGTAATACTAATTTTCATAATCTAATGAGGGATGACTTTTTTATTATATGGTAGTCTTGTGGAGTGAGTGTCCATGCTTGCTCTTAGTTTGTTTTATATTTAAAAAGTTTTAAAATACAAAAAGATTTATGAACTGCAGTAAATATATTTTCTTTATATGTTTATTATTTAAAATAATAAATTGACATTTCCTCCCCTTTAAAGTGTTGAAATTATAAGATTAATTTTTTAGGGAAGAAAGAATGGGTATATTCAGCTGAGAACCGAAATTATATAAACTGTTAATGTTTCTACATTGGGATATGGCCTTTGGACTTCAGTTAAACTAAATTGGAAAAACCTGTAGTTTCACATATGTTTTGAATGAACACACTACTATGAAATTAAGCTTTATTTTACTTAAAATTCAAGGTTCATTACTATTGTTTTTAAGACTAATTTACTATTAAAATGAAATGTTATTCTCCTTTATTCCTATAAAATAAACATTTAAAATGAAAGGTTACTAATTTACAGTCCTAAAGAAAGTTTGACTTATCAACAACCTCTTATGTCCTGGAATTTATTTTTCCAAACCAGACCTGGCCTTGCATTTAATGAAGGGTTGCAATATTCTGTGCCCATTTTTGAAGTTTGAAGATCCTTGAAGTCTGACTGCCAATTTCTATCAGAAATTGGTGTATGCACATTCCAAATGATTTCTTCTAAAATTATTAAAATACTCAGCCTAAAGAATTATCCCAGCATGATTCAAATGTGCTTTTCAAAAGGCAACTGGACTTTCTTGGGTATTTTCCTTGAAAATGTTTTGCTTCTCATCCCGGAAGATTCTTCAGTTCAGGAACAAACTGATAAATAGAAGAAACTGATAGAAACAAGAAAGCGCAATTACCTTTTGAAAAGTACCTTTGGGACCACCATGACCTGGATGAGTGAGAATCGCCATAGACATATCTCAGCATGAAAAATTAAGTGTAATTATTATCCAATTAATATTCTTGCTTCCTATGGAAAGTTTGTAATTATACATTCCATTAATCTTTGTATTGTACATGTACTACATGGCAAGCATACTGACACATATACATCAATACTTTGCTGTTTTCCTTTTTTTCTTAACAATTCTTTTCTTTTCCATGTGTCTTCTTTTTAAAATCTGAATCCTTGTCTTCCTCCATTACAATTTGGAATAGGCTACCAACCATAAATCTTTGCTTCAACTGCAGCTACCTCCAGAATACCATAGTGGTAGTATGATGGGCAAAGTATGTATCACTCTTTTACTCCGCTTTACTTTTATAAATGTTGCTATACATGTGCTTCTCTGTCCTGGTTTTGAGGTAAACATTTCTTGAGCGTTCTAAAGATTGCTCTGTTTTAATTCTTTGTGCTCTTAGAATAGCCAGCACAGTCTTTGCCAGTCTTTGCCAGCAGTGCTCTTAGGGTAACAGTCACAACTTATATGAAAAAGAACCTGTTTTAACTATACATGAGTTGTGTCTTCCAGTACTCTTAGATTAAACCAAAATATTTTTATTTACAATGGAAATTCTTCTCCTTGATCCTTAATGTTACTAGTAAATTGAAGAACTGAACATGATCCCACAACCAATCTGATAAGCAGTGTTAGTAATTTTACCAAATGGTATGTATCCACGCTTTAAAGTTAACATCTACCTTGTCTGGTATGTGGGATACAATTGTTTTCTGTTTGCAATACAGATATACTGGAAAAAGATGTTTATAAAAAAGATTCTATTGAATTCCTTTCATTTATTTAGGACAAAGACTTTTAAACTTGTTTCAGCCTGCCCATAAGTAAAAATCCAAAGTTAGGATATTTTCATCTGGGGTACACATTTATGGAAGTTTGTTTCTAATAGGTCTTTTGTGGCACTTTCTTCTTTTCATTTTTTCTTCTTGGCACCTGTCCTTTTAACACTTCTTAAATACTTAGGTATATGCAATGTTAAGTATAAAACACATTTTTAGGCTTCACAGTTAAACAAAAAATAAACCTCGTTGTTTTGTTGATTTGAGGTATTTGTATATGTACAGTGTAAGCTGTCAACTGGTTAAGTAGACAGAAAACGTATTTAACAGAAGAAACAGAATAAACTAAGATGTATTGGCTCCATCTTCCCCAACATGACCACCTGTAAATTTATTTACAGTATATTCAAATTATCTGGAGATAAGGGAGTACAGCCAAAACATATCGAGAGACATCAACATTGGGAAAGGCAGAAAGAATTAATATTATTTTCCTTATAATCACACAATGATTAAAATGCCTGATGACAGGCACACACTCCAATTTAACATTCAGTGAACATCCAGAGCTCTTGAACCAGTCAGTTTTCATGTCTCTGCTGCAGACCTGATGGGTATCTCTCCATGTGGGAATCACTATAAATGAAGCTGAAGCTGTAGCCAGCTGAAAGGAAGCACTTGTGAAGAAGTCTTAGTTCTAATGCCATGACAATGGGACACTTCCTGTGTATAGTGATTTGTGGTTAGCTGTTCACAAATCGTTCTAGCCCCACAAGAAGGATTAGAGCCAGAATTCTGGGATAGTATAGTAATAGAGGGGAAAGCGGAAGGGAAGGAAAGGGTCTATTTGGTGTGTTTTGATCCTACCATCTTGAAGCTAAGGTACCTCCCTTTCCTTGGAATTGCTATGATCTACTATTCTTTGAATAGTTCAAACTTTTTATACCTACATTAACAAAAAGGGTACACCAAAATGAGTAAAAAGATGTACATAGTATAGCTTCCCTATACGGGAAAAGTATAGCACGTGCAGGTTTTTTACGTTAAAGGCCTTAAATTATACAATATATTTATGTATGGTATGGGAAATAGGAATAGAGAGAGATGTTCTTTCTGGTCTCAACAATTTTGAAAAGAGATAAAAGAAAGGTATAATTGGTAAAACTGTGTAATTCACTTCCATTTGATAACTGATATCTCCAGTTCAGAGGGAGTTGAAAAAAGGTTCATCCATTTGTGGAAAATGAGATAATGAATGGATTATTTTTCTTGCTGGCTGATGACTAACCATAGAATCAGAAACTGGTATGATGAAAAAGCATTGATTTCACAGCATGTAGACAAGTTCAGTCACAGTTTCAACTGTGAACTATCTGGGTAAAAGAAAGTAAGGCTATGGGTCTATAACCTCAGCACTGTGACATGTTAGTAATCAGAAGACAAATAGGAATAAATCCCATTTAGTAACCATTCAAAAGAAATATGTAAAAGTCAAAGAAAGGGTCAAGCAGCCCAGACCACACACTTCTTTATCAAATACCTACTAATCAATTTTAGATTAGCAGAAAACAGCACCTTATATTAATTCACTGCCAGATAACAGCATGTCATTGAAAGAAAAAAACAGGATCACAAATCAGCATATTATATGCCCAAGCCCATACAAGGACAAGCTGTTGAGTAAAAATAGCCAACAAACCTCATTCCTCCATATCAGAGCACTGATGATGTTATCTAGTCTGGTAATAAAACATCTTCCTAAAGAAAATCGAGGGGCTTCCGGTTTGCGTGCACGGCGCTTTTGGACGTGCAGGAAGAGCTTTCTCCCTGCCATCCGATCCTTCTTCATTGGAGGACCCTGAAAAGGGTCTAAAGTCACCCTGGAGGGGCAACCACCGCAAGGAGGCCCTCCCTGTGATCGCGGAAGGGCGGCAGCCCTCCGCTTGAATCTAGAGCAGCTCCTTTGGCCCGAAGAAGAGGCCGATCATTAAGCCGTTCCCTGCCGAACACCAAAAGCACAATCTAGCACAACAAAGCAATCTGGAGGACCTGGGTGAGACCTGTTCTGTACCAGCCTGCTACCGGCCCTGCAGAAAAGGCAGGGACAACCCCTTTAGAAACGGCAAGAGGCTGGAATTACGCCTGCCAAATTTATTCACATAAAACAGAGTAAGACAAGACACCAAACATAAAACACGAGCTAAGAAGCAGGAACAATCCAAGCGGTTGCCTTCAGCAAACCAGCCCTCCCACACATTCCCCTTAAATACAGTTCAGGGCGTGGCCTCTCTGTGCCTCCTTCCGAGGTGCCCCATTGCCTTCCTCTGTTTACTCCTGACTGACTGCCTTCTGCGTCGGGCGTCCTTGAACAGGGCCAGCTGTGGGTCATCTTCATCCACGTTGTCAGGCTCACACAGCTGGGTCTGCATCGTGACCAGATGAGAAGGGCCTTGCTGGGGGCTCTCATCAAGCTGTCCAATCCCCCCAGCAAGCTCTTCAACACCTCCCTCCTCCTCCTCTGAGTCGTCCGACCCAACTGCCGAACCCACAGGCTGACCCTGAATCACAACAAGACCTGACGTTTCTAATCCCCCTATCTGCCTTCCTGTGGGACTTTTCTGAAAATTTCCTCCCCCTTTTTTGAAAAAACCACATTTGTATACTTGGGGAATAACATTTCAAGCCTTAAAGTGTCGAAGAAAAAAAACCCCAATTGATTAAGCAAAGAAATTAAGCAATCTTATTTCTACTTATTAAAAAGCTCCTATTTTTGGTGGGGATCTATTACCCTATTTTCTGTTTTAAGATGTGACTTAAGGAAAAAGAATGGACTAATTATACTAAAGCTTTATATTAATTCGGAAAAAAAGAACTTCACAACTTATTCTATGCTATTGATGACATCTTGTGGCTAAACTTGGAATAGCAAGTAAACCTTTTGCCTATTGTGAGAGCTGACTGAATAACAGAGCTGTCCTTGACACTATCTTCAAATACAGTACATTGAGGATTCAGCTAATCAAACGATAACAACATCAGCTACTACCTTCTACCTAAGCCAGATGGAAACAGAAGAAGAAAAAGTCCAGACTGAATTAATGACAATTATATTACATCAGACATCAAAAACTGAGCTATTAAAGGCAATAATGACTATAAAGAGGACACCTGCAAAACTGTCATTTGGATGGACTCCTCGGATTCAAATAAGAGGTGGAGGAAGAAAGGGAGACACATTTAAGAATTTAAAGGCACTAAGATGGAAGCCTGATTGGCACAAAAGGAAGGCGAGAGTTAAATTTAAAAAATTAGACTTGTCTCTTTTTTGGTATTTGTAAGAACAGAGCTTAAAAAATCTCTTTTGTTGGACTAAGGGGAATCTTTAAATATATATATATATATATATATATATATATATATATATATATATATATATATACATATATATACATATATATACATATATATACATATATATATATACATATATGTTTTCTGAGGTTTTCGCGGGTATTTGTATGTGGATCTTTGGTTATTCGGGTTTTTCCCCGCGTAGAACTAAAGTTGTAGGCGCAACGTTTCGACGGAATCCCATCCGTCATCATCAGGCTGGTGGCTTTAGCTTCTTTCTTCTGGGAGACTCCCAGAAGAAAGAAGCTAAAGCCACCAGCCTGATGATGACGGATGGGATTCCGTCGAAACGTTGCGCCTACAACTTTAGTTCTACGCGGGGAAAAACCCGAATAACCAAAGATCCATATACATATATATATACACACACATATATATATATATATATATATATATATGTGTGTGTGTGTGTGTGTGTGTGTGTGTGTGTGTGTGTATATATATATATGTATATATATATATGTATATATATATATGTGTGTATATATATATATATATATATATATATATATATATATATATATATATATATATATTTAAAGATTCCCCTTAGTCCAACAAAAGAGATTTTTTAAGCTCTGTTCTTACAAATACCAAAAAAGAGACAAGTCTAATTTTTTAAATTTAACTCTCGCCTTCCTTTTGTGACATATGTGAGTTCCGGCACCTTTTTCTTTTACAAAAAAAACACTGCTAAAACCTAAATATAAAATCAGTTTAAAAGGTGCCGGAACTCACATATGTCATACAACCCGCCTTGCCTACCCTACAAGGTTCCATCCAAAAAAGGTGCCGGAACTCCGTTCTGAGCGTTCTATGAGAAAATAGCCCTGGGTTTTAGATATTTAAAGGAAAATAAAATTAAGCTTCTAGAAGATAATTTTGAAGTATACTATAGAATCTAGAATTTTATAACAAAAGAGTATTTTAATAATTGAACGGTTAAGACAAAAATATTTTTTAATAATTGGTGATTTGTTAAGATGAAAACTAGACTTTAATGGTAAAACATAAGAATGTTTTGTAACGAACAATGTAAGTTTTGTAGACAAGAGAATTATTCTTTATTGAAATAGGGAATTGTGGGTTACCCAAAAATTAAGCTTTCTTTTGTATATTATAGGCTACTCTAGAGTATTTTATTGCAATTAGGTAAAACTTGAAAACAGAATATTGATGTGTATCAGTGAAAATATATTGAAAATTCTGTTAATTGACTAGGTCACAACTAGAAATGTATTAACTTGATTAATTTGACTATGTGATAACTCAGGGAATCAGTGAGGGAATCCTTGTTGATGCAACCTGAACTATTTACAAACAACTTGTTATTTGTTACTTTGACTACCCAACCACCGTATTGCTTCACAAATACATGTATATGTAAATATTAAAAAAAACAATAAAACTTGTATAAAAAAGAAAAGAAAAAGAAAATCGAGGCCAGAGAATAGCAAGTACCCAATAATTCAACCATGAGCTAAATATACAGGTGGTCCTTAACTTACGAATGTAATGGAGCCTGCCCATTCCACTTGTAACTTGGAAACCTGGAATGAATCTCGTACCTTAAACAAGATCACTCCTTTGCTCATTAAGACAGACATGGCTCGTTAAGTGAACATGAGGTATCTCAGGGTGAGGAAGGCCATGGAGGGCCTAGTGATGGAACAGGCCCCCAAGGCCTCCCCAACCCACTAAGATACCTCATGCTCCCCCCTCCCTTCCTGCCGCGCTGGACTCACCTGGAAAGGATCCATCTCCTCTCTGCTACGGTTCCTGCTGCCGCCAAGATCTGAGTCCGGGGGACAGTTCTGCATGCCTCCAGAGGCTGGATCAGGCATTGGAGGTCTTTTCCAGGAAAAGGCCTCTGATGCCCCAATCCAGCCTCTGGAGGCAGATGGAAGCATCCCCCAGGCTCAGATCCAAGTGGCAGCGGCCTGGAAAAGGCCTCTGACGCCCCGATCTAGCCTCTGGAGGCACGCGTAACCATCCCCCGGGCTCAGATCCAGGCAGCAGTAGGAACCATGGCAGAGAGGAGACCGATCTTTTCAAGGTGAGTCCAGCACAGTTATATGGTCTCTTATTTCTTATGTAGTCTTTTATGATAACTGGATGAAAACTGGATGTATTTTGCATAAATTTCAAAGAAGCTTTTAAAATTTTATTTCTGTATCTTTGTTATGCTTTCTTTTTAATATGCAATATTTTAATTCATTGTCTTCTTCAGGCTTCAAGTGGCAACTATCACTTCATTCCATACACTCTAACATCATGTGATGATTGTTTCTGTTGTGAAAGTGATGCCCAGCGGAGAGCATCTGAGTACATCCAACCTAATTGGGACACCATCTTAGGACCACTCTGTGTGCCACTAATGGACAAATTTATCAGCCTTCTCAAGGATATCCATATTACCTCATGGTAATCTATTACTCTTTAATTGTTTTATTAATCATTTCTTTTTCTATTTTTTTCTTTAAAAAGAAAGCTCCAGGATGTTTTGCAATCACAATATTCCTCTGCCTAATGCACTGATGTGTTTGTAATTTAATCCAAGTTGGATCTTTCTTATGCATCTGTTCTAATAAACTAACCCTAGTAACATGAAACTGTTTTTAAAGATATAATAAGTAAAATAAGAACTGGTGATCCGTCCAGTTGTACAAGTGTATAAATAAAGGAAACTTCAAATTCTATTTTGAAATAAGACACATAGAGTAGAGTAGAGTAGAGTAGAGTAGAGTAGAGTAGAGTAGAATAGAATAATAGAATAGAATAGAATAGAATAGAATAGAATAGAATAGAATAGAATAGAATAGAATAGAATAGAATAGAATAATAATACTTTATTGTCACTTTGAATGTACACTAATTGGCATACATTAAAATGAAATTTCATTGCATACAGCTCTCAAAGGTTCACCACCTCCAATATTCACTACATAAATATGACAAAAATAAATAAATAAATACAGAATTATGCATGTACCCACATATATTATATGACACAGACAAACAGTCTAGTTCGGGTTATGTATACATGTACATGACAAGAGAAACAAATCTTGCTAGTTTCCAGATGGATGGCATAGGGAACAAAGCTATTACAGAATCAGGTAGTCCTGCTAGAAGTCCTTTGAAGCCTCCTCCCAGAGGGGAGCAACAGAAACAAACCGTGAAGTGGGTATGTGGGGTCTCTAACAATGATTTGAGCTCTATGCACATAGCACTTATAAGCAGCATCCTGAATATCAGGAAGTGAGCTTCCTATGATCTTCTTGGCTGTCCTTACCATTCTCTGTATGGACTTTCTATCTGAGGCACTGCTGCCACCAAACCAGACAGTGATGCAGTTTGTTAAAATGCTTTCAATCTGTTCTGTACCAGCCTACTACCGGCCCTGCAGATAAGGCAGGGACAACCCCTTTACAACAAGGCAAGAGGCTGGAACTAAGCCTGCCAAATTTATGGACACAAAAGCAAACAGAGCAAAAACAAGACACGAACCATGAAACAGGAGCTATTCAAACGGTTGCCTTCAGCAAACCAGCCCTCCCACGCATTCCCCTTTTAAACAGTTCAGGGCGTGGCTTCTCTCTGCCTCCTTCCGAGGTGCCCCATTGCCTTCCTCTGTTTACTCCTGATTGACTGCCTCCTGCGTCGGGCGTCCTTGAACAGGGCCAGCTGTGGGTCATCTTCATCCACGCTGTCAGGCTCACACAGCTGGGTCTGTGTCGTAACCAGGTGGGAGCGGCCTGGCTGAGGGCTCTCATCAGCAAGCTCTCCAACCCCCTCAGCAACCTCTCCAACACCCCCCTCCTCCTCCTCTGAATCATCCAACCCAACTGCCGAACCCACAGGCTGACCCTGAATCACAACACAATCACACCTCTGTAAAAAGTGGCTGGGACAGACGGAGAAAGATGTGCTCTCCTCATCTGACGCAAGAAATGCAGACGCTGGTTTGTACACTTCATTAAGGATGATGTGGAGAGACCAATTCAGATTGTTAATTACCTGAACCCCCAGATACTTAATTCTGTTGACCGCTTCTACAGCTGCATCCTTGATACTGAATGGAGTATGACTATGCTGGCTCTTTCTAAAATCTACAATGATCTCCTTTGTTTTATCAACATTTAGAACCAGGTTACTTTATTGCACCAGTCCACTAGAGCCTTCACCAATTCCCTATAAACATCTTCATTGTCATCCCGGATAAGAACCACCACTGTCGTGTCTTCTGCATACAATATGATTCGTAGCAGATTTGGCAAGGTAGTCGTGGGTCACCAAGGTAAACAGTAGCTTACTCACGACACAGCCCTGTGGGAGAACCTATACCCAAGGAGGCGGAATTGGAAGAGGGATTCTTAGTGGCATAGAATCAGGGCTAGAGACAAGTTCATCCTAATTGTTTTAGTGTTTTCCTAGGGCTTGCAGATCCAGAGTTTTTGAGCCCTTTCTTCCTCTTTGGAAGGAATGTATAAAAGCAATTTAAAAGATTAAAGTAGTTTGCAGAAGAAATAGTTATTTTTTAAAACAAAATATAGCAATAGTACAGGTAGTCCTCGACTTATGACTACAATTAAGCCCAAAATCTGTTGCTGAGAAAGTTGTTAAGTAAATTTTGCCCTTTTTTGAGACCTTTCTTGCTATAGTTGTTAAGTGCGTCACTGCAGTTTTTAAGTTAGTAACACTGTTGTTAAGTGAATCTGGCTTCCCCATTGACTTTGCTCATCAGAAGGTCGCAAAAGATGATTACATGACCCCGGGACACTGCAACCATCATAAATACATCCTAGCTGCTAAGCAGCTGATTTTTGATCATGTGACCCTACAGATGTAAGTGTGAAAACCAGCCATAGGTCATTTTTTTTGGTGCCATTGTAACTTTAATCTGACATTAAATAAACTGTTGTAAGTCAAGGACTACCTGTATACAGATTGCCAGCTACCTACTAGACATCAATTTAAGAAATTGATCTAAACCTTTAATGCACTAAGTGGACTAGGCCCCAATTATGTAAGGGACCTGTAATGTACTGGCTTTACATGCTGTAATTAGTTGCTTATGTTTAAACTGTTGCTAATGGCTGAATTCACTTGCATGTGTTGTAATGGTTGCTGGGCCAAAGTAGACTGGCTGTCTCCAGCCGATTAAGTAGGTTTTTGGGTGGGAAACCGCTGCTTTAAATCTGTTGGTCACCGCCTAGAGGCCAACCATATAAATAGCTGTGTAGCAGCTATTGGATTGCTTCTGTTATGTTCTGACTCTCAATAAAACCTGTTGCTGTTTCAACCCTCCGTCTCGCTCAGTGCCTGCAAGAACTGAATACATAACACTGGCAACGAAGGTGGGATGTGCTGCTTCATCATAAGAGCCTGAAGTCACTAGGGGGTGAGGCCAGCACAGAGCTTGGCAGGAACTACATTCCCCCCCCCTCGGTCTGCCTAGCAAGCCATGCTGGAGACCACCCAGCCCTAAGGATCTGTCCTAAGGCCTATGCAGAAGTCAGCAGCACAAGACAACGTGAGACTCAAGCCGCGAAGACTACTAACTATGGCGAAGGTCGGAAAGCTCGAAGAGTTCTACGTCACGCACCCGGAGAGATGGTCATTTTCTGCATGGAAAACTACATCCATGCCAATCAAGTCAGCGAAGATGGGCTGAAGGCCACAACCCTCCTCTGCGTGTGCAGCCCACCCACCTTGGATATCGTCGAGAACTTGGTCACCCTGGCGTTAACTGGAGACCATCACGTATGCTGATTTAAAGAAAAAACTCTGCAACCACTTTGAGCCAAAGTTGTCTGTGATAGCATGGAGGCACGCCTTTGAGCAACGCGAACAACAACCCGGTGAGTCGGTGACAGAATTCATCGCAGCGCTTCGTCAAGCATCGCGACTTTGCAATTTCGCTGACTTAGAAGAGAGACTAAGGAACCACTTAGTCTGTGGACACAGGAATAGAGAGCTCTAACAAAACCTCTCACTTCAAGAGGCCTTAAAGGAGGTCATGGTGGACGAAGCCGCCACAGGGGCCATGAAGGCATTGCAGCCCTCCAAAAGCACGCCAAACACAGAAACCGTCCACCACGAGGACGCCGAATGGTTGGAAGACACCGACTCTCGACCATGGTCGACAATATACAGAGGCACATAGAAAGGGGGCCGAGGCCAACTGACAAGGCAGTTCTGTTCCCGAGGTGTTTGGGCTGCGGAGGCTGCCATAAATGCACAGATTGCCATTTCAGAACAGCCACGTGCTGGGTGTGTGGGAAATCAGGCGCCCCAAGGCAATACCAAGTAGGGTTTTGCTCCAGTCATAGGAGCATGTTCCGAACTGGTGCCCACCAACCTCTTAAGCAGAAGTTGCTACTGCAGGTCAAACTTCAGGGAGTTCCATGTAAAATGGAACTGGTCACAGGCTCTGCTGTGTCCATCATCTCAATCGGGACTTTTCGGCACGTTTGCAGCCGTAGCAATAGATGGGTTCAACTTCGACCATCTAGCATTTTACTCCCTGACTTCCAGAACTCCAGAGTGGCGGTCAAGGGTGAAGCCACACTTGCGGTGAAATTCAGGGGGTTTTCAGGCCCACTAGATGTGATTGTGGTAGATGGCCAACTTACGAGCCTCATAGGGCTCGATTGGTTCGATGCATTGGGCATACAAGTAACCGGCATTCACTGGACACAAACGACACACTTGTCTTCCGTCTGCAAGAAATTCACAGATGTTGTTGGCCCAAGTTTGGGAGAGTACAAAGACCTTCCGATAGTTTTTAAACTTGATCCCCTGGTAGCGCCAATCTGGGTTAAGCCCCATCGTGTGCCATTTGCGTTAAAGCATAAAATTGATGCAGAGCTGGACAAGCTTGTCAGTCGGGGTTTTGCAGCCCATAGACAGTGGGGAGTGGGAAACCCCCATTATAACGCCACTCAAGGCCAATGGAGAGGTACAAATATGTGCCGACTACAAGTGCACCGTTAACCGGGCACTACAACAGCACGTATACCCTGTCCCAGTCATCAGCCATATTCTGGTATCGTTGCAAGGAGGCTGCATGTTCACTAAATTAGATTTAGCACAGGCCTATCAATAGCTGCTGGTGGACGAGGCCACGGCAGCTGCCCAAACGATTGTTACACATGGGGGCCTTCAAGGTCAAGCGTCTTCAATTCGGGGTGAGTGTAGTCCCAGGGATTTTTCAAGGAATCATGGAGCGTACGCTCAAGAGTATTCCGGGGTCTGCCCCTACTTCGATGTTGTACTCATTGCCAGGGAGTCCACAGAAGTTCTGGCTGAGAGTGGCTTAGAGTCGTTATTCAGTGGTTCCATGCTGCGGGACTTAGATTAAAGAGAGACAAATGCAAGATTGGGGTTCTATCTACAGAATTCCTTGGGTTTCGAATTGATGCTGAGGGCACCCATCCTGCAGAGTCAAAGCTGAAAGCGATTCAGCTGGCACCAAGTCCTAGGTCCAAGGGGGAGCTTCAAGCCTTCTTGGGCCTTCTAAACTTCTATCATGCATTTCTCCCAAATAAGGCCGCAGTGGCAGAGCTGTTACACCGGCTCTTAGACAAAAACACTCAGTGGCAGTGGACCAAGGTCCACGAAAGGAGTTTCCAGGCAGTCAAAGCACTGTTATCCTCAAACTTGGTGCTCACGCACTTTAACGAAAAGCTGCCAGTTTGCATCACGTGTGATATGTCCCCATATGTGGTTGGGGCTGTGCTGAGCCATTTGTTGGCTGATGGGAAACAGTCCCCCATGTATTATTCGAGGACCTTGTCCTCTGCGGAGTGCAACTACGTGCAAATTGACAAAGAGGCCTTGGCCATCGTGGCCGGGGTTAAAAAGTTCCATGACTATTTGTATGGATGCCAGTTCACGGTCTTTACTGACCACAAGCCCTTGCTAGTATTGTTCACAACAAAAAAACAGACACCTCAAATTCTGTCACCACGAATGTTGAGGTGGTCCATATTCCTTTCAGCCTACAGTTTCAGGCTGATCCACAAAGAAATGGGCCACGCAGACGGCCTTAGCAGATTGCCCTTGCTGCATGTGGAACCAGATCTGGCTCTGGCTGCACGCATTTTAGCCATACAGGATTTGCCAGAGTTCCCCCTACATGCAGGAGATCTGGCTGCAGAGACAGCATCCGACAAAACCCTAAGTTGCGTGTTGGCATGGATTCACACAGGATGGCTAGAAAATAGCCTGGGAGCCAAATTCCAAGGTTTTTTTATTAGGAAAAATGAGCTGTCCACTCATAAGGAGTGTATTCTTTGGGGCAGTAGGGTTGTAGTCCCCAGCTCACTCAGGCCCAGGGTTCTCCAGTCACTGCATGAAGGCCATCCGGGTATCGTCCAGATGAAGGCACTGGCGAGCTACCACTGGTGGCCAGGGCTAGATAAAGTTATCGAGGCCCAAGTACACAGATGTTACACATGTCAGCAGTCCAGACCAGAGATGCCACAGGCCCCTGTCCACCAATGGGAGGAAAGCACACACCGTGGTCAAGAATCTACGTACATTTTGCCGGGCCCTTTCAGGGACAGTTGTTTTTAATAATGGTTGATAGCCACTCTAAATGGTTGGAGGTGGTCCCAGTTTCCAATATGACTACTGTTAGGACCATCCAGGTGTTGCGGTCACTGTTTGCAACACATAGTCTCACAACGGAGCCCACCATGTCAGAATTCCAGGCCTTCCTCAGGGCCAACCTCATAAGTCATGCCACATCAGCTCCCTTCCACCTGTCGTCGAACGGACAGGCAGAACACATGGTTCGCACAACCAAAGAATTCCTGAAACGTATTGTCACAGGGGATTGGCACCACAGACTGGCTGACTTCCTATTATGCCAGCACACAATGCCCTGCACCGCCACAGGCAAGAGCCCAGCAGAGCTTAGCTGGGGCAAGAGGCTAATCACTAAACTGGACAGGCTGCACCCCGACAGAGTAGCCTCAGACACGGCACGTCTGAAGGCACCAAGAAACTTACAAGTGGGGGACTGGGTTTGGACCCGGAATTATGGGCAAGGGGCCTTGTAGGTGGCAGCGAAGGTTGTTAAGGTGTCAGGACCACTCTCCTACAAGGTGGTCTTGAAAGATGGGTGAGTCATTTGCTGACAAATTGATCAGTTGCGTCGGCGGTTCAGGTTCATGCGGCTAGCAGAACAGTCGCTGACCCAGGACTTCCAAGAGGGACAGACATTGAGTCCACAAGTCAGTATTGCAGCAGAGCAGTTTGCATGCTCTGAGAGAATTCTTGCACAAGAGAACGGGGACGGGGACATAGAAGCATTTTCCCCAGAAACACAGACTGTACCACAGGAGCCGGACAGTGATCCTACAACCAGTAACAGCCCTGCCAATTTTGTGGCAGGTTTGGATTTTGGTTTGGGTCGACCGGAACAGGCCAGCCAAAGGGACTCGAGTTGTTTTGATTCCACTGAACTGCAAAGCCCGGGTCTACAGGCTGGCAGGCAAACAGGTAGACCGGGAGCTTCCAGTAACCTCCCGATGTTCCGAATGAACACGAAGACTACCTAAGTATCTTCAAGATTTTGTAAGCAAATGAAAGTTGTGCTAGCCAGGGGGAAGGGGTGTAATGTACAGGCCTTACATGCTGTAATTATTTGCTTATGTTTAAACTGTTGCTAATGGCTGAATTCACTTGCATGTGTTGTAATGGTTGCTGGGCCAAACTAGACTGGCTGTCTCCAGCTGATTAAGTAGGTTTTTGGGTGGGAAACTGCTACTTTAAATCTATTGGTCGCCCCCTAGAGGCCAACCATGTAAATAGCTGTGTAGCAGCTATTAGATTGCTTCTGTTATGTTCTGACTCTCAATAAAGCCTGTTGATGTTTGAACCCTCCATCTCGCTCAATGCCTGCAAGAACCAAATACCTAACAGGACCATTATCCTATTATTGACCCTGACTGAGTGTTAAAATCAGTAGGACCTTTTGAAGAGATACCCCACTTCTGTTTTCTTGTTAGATGCTTGTAGTTTTGACAGATGCGAAAGACTTTGTCTTTGTTTCTGCCATGCTATGGAATATATTCCCTCAATATATGCCCCATTCTCTCTATGGAGATTCTTTGGAAGCATCTTTGGGAGTCCCATTCTCTCATTGTTTAGTAAAACTATAAAGACAACCTCACCATGATTAGAATTGTTTCATGATTCCAGTATTTATTGTTAATTTTGATCTTTATTTTCAATTTGTTATGTTGTTTTGCTTTATTTTTGTTAGTTGCCTTGACTAATCAAGATAGCAAGAAGATAAGGTTGTGACTACCATCATCATCTAACTGAAATATTGCAACAACAGAAATACTTTATATCTGTGACATTAGATTTTGTTAACTATGTCATATGGTCACCTCATTTGTGTGGGAAGCTGTTTCTATTCATATCAGGTTCAGGTAATGATTGGCTTTGAATTAATGTATAGCGAACCATACAGAAATGTGGATTTCCATGCTCAGTTTGAATTTTGCACTGGGTTTTTATTATAATTAGATAGAAACATAGGATCTCTCCATTCATAACATTCCTTATTTCTGTTCAGAAGATACTTACCAACTACTTGCTGAGATGGGCAGCCATATAAATTGAATTAAAATATAAACATCCTGCAGAGAAACCAAGTCTGTTGTTCGATGGTTTGTTGTTTGTTGTTCAGTGTTAAATAAATTTGTGTTCTGTTGTGTTTAATTCCTTAGTACATATTATAAGGAAAGTCTGTTAAATGATATCAGAAAAGCTAGAGAGAAATATCAAGGAGAAGAACTTGCAAAAGAACTGGGTAGGATTAAACTTCATATGGATAATACTGAAATCCTGACTTCTGACATTGTGATCAATTTACTCCTATCCTATAGAGATATCCAGGTATGTTACTTTTACCTGAAATGCAGAATTTACCCATTTATGGTATGGATGTTTCTGATCTTAATTTGTCCCCTTTTAGAACATCTATTGTAAGCTCAAAACTGCTTTTCATGCAATATTTTGTGTCTTTTTCTATGATATTCATCAGCCTTAAATTGAACTTGAGGGAATGAATCTCATAAACAGTTGTTATGGAATCTGGGTGACCTTCAGCATATATATTGCATATCTACTGCCCTTACAAAGAGATTATCTATAAGGCTACTTTTTAAATTTCACTTCTGACTTTCTGCCAGTTACAAATAGATAAATACTTAAGAGAAGATCATCCATCTAGAAGAGTCACACCAGTGACTTGTTACCAAAAGAGTAAAAGTCACTTGTCTGAGATGGCATAGGTTCTCCTGCTTGAGTGAGGGGCTGGACTAGAAGACCTGCAAGGTCTTTTCCAGCTCTATTCTATTCAAAAGAAAGGATTTTGTTATACAGTTATAAAGTTGTTCCCTGTTAGTAAAGAGTATCTTTGTCAGATTTGCTTCTGTGGTGAATCAGTTGTTAGGGACAAGCACTATAAATTTTTTAGGAGTTGTTAGTCATGGCCACATTTGCAAAGTAGGAAAAGAAGAAATATTTGATGCATGAATTTTGTTTATAAATATTTTATTATCTTTTGCTACTGCTAGGATTATGATGCTATGGTGAAACTAGTGGAGACACTGGAAATGCTCCCAACTTGTGATTTGGCTGATCAGCACAATATCAAATTTCACTATGCCTTTGCACTGAATAGGTAAGCTTAAATTTTATATGTTTTACTCTAATTTTTTTTATAAATAGATATTTTATGTAATTAGTGAGCTACCGTGGATATCTTAAAAATAGCTTTAAAGTTAAAGATTCATGAAGTGAAATTTTAAATTTATTGGACCTCAGTACAATGGACTTGCACGTAATAGACCAAATTCTGCTGCCATTGATACAATTATCCCATTATGCGATGTGACTGTATTTTGTGAAAAGTGATGTTATTTTCAGAAGGATATAATCACTTCACAAGGTATCTTAATAACAGGCAACATCCTCCCAATTAGTTAGTTTTTAATTTTCATGCCATAATTTTACATAAAGTACAAAATCATTTTCTGACCCTATATTATTCAGTTTAACTGGCATTTCTGATATATTTCCAGCCATTTCTCATAAATTTCCTTTAATTCTAATTTGAAAATAGTCCTTGGACACTATTAGATTGGGGTTCAGTTTAATTTCAACTGTATAGCATAGTTTATTGTAATGAACAAGTTGCTTAGAACTAATAGTAAAATAGATTTGCACAGATTATACCATTGAATATGTATCTCAGGAGTGATGCAAATTTCTTTTTATTCTTTAATATTAACAATTACTATTTAACGATATTGTAATCGTTTCCCATGGTTTCTTGAAAGTCACATTGTGAAATGTTGTGGTACTTCAAATAATTTAAATATTTCTGTTTTATTTACATATTTGTGATGTACATCACCCAGTCACTTGTTGAGATAGGTGGTTATAGAAATCAATCAAACAAACAAACAATTGTATTTATATCCCACCTTTATATTGCACAACACAGGATGGCATAACTGCCCACAACAACCCAGTTACATGAGGTAGACTGAGGGAGCAAGCAATTGGCTCAAAGTTACGAAAGGAAGGAAGGAAGGAAGGAAGGAAGGAAGGAAGGAAGGAAGGAAGGAAAGAAAGAAAGAAAGAAAGAAAGAAAGAAAGAAAGAAAGAAAGAAAGAAAGAAAGAGAAATAAAAAGATAATTTTGATATGCGTCAGGAAAGGTATCTGTGCTGCCACCACGTGGCTGTGTGGAGAAATCACAATGTGGGCAGTCAGACCCTCCTACCCTATGACGTGTTTCCTTTCCCCTCCCCTTTCTGGGACTTCCTCCTCCTTTTTCCCTAGAGAGCCATGCTTCATTAGTAGAAAACATGGGGTCCCAATATGCAGACCCTGGGAGCATTATCATCTTCTAACTATTCTGGATCGAACACATGCAATAAAGGTATTTCTATATGATAAAGGTGTTTTCTACAAGTTCAAAACTATCTGGAGAGACCTGTTAAGGTTAATTATATCTGCTTACATAGACCATAGAAGTCTTACAAGAGATTAATTAAAGTACAACAGCTTCGATCCAGAATATTCCCAGTAAAGTGGGGAAGACTAAACAACATTGTGGCTTCTTTTACTCAAGAAATATTCAGTAATCTGTGGTTTTGTTGGCATAATCTTGTTGCATAAAACACATAGTTACTGAATTTATACAGAGAAATAAGCAGCAGAATGCATAAAGTTGCTAGTCTTGGTTACATATTTTTTACAGATTCACGAAGCAAATATCTTCTGCTTCATTCCCTGGACTTTTCCAGCTTTTTGTTGATTCCAAACCATTGTTACTTCTTTTACCTAGCCCTGGTACCCAGGTTCAATCTTTTTGTATCTTGCAGAAAGTAGGGTTCCTGACCCATGCCTCAGTTTTACCATATTCTTTAACAATTGAGCTAACAGTTGAAAGTGTGCTTGCTGTTAAAGATTCAGTGCATGTTATGACTAGTATTAATTGGTAAACCTTTGTGCCAGTTGTTTATTACTTTTACAGAATCCCTTAAATCATGAAGTTTGTGCATTGACTTTACTACATATTGAATTATTTATAGATCTGGCAATGTGTAACTTTTTTTCTATTATACATGAACAGTATTTGGTTAGTACACTTCAACAGTCTTATGTAAAAGATTTTTTAAACTGCAGTGTTTGCCAATTGCAGGTTTTGTTCACACGAATGTGTTATCTTTATGTAAACAATGAAAGGGTTTTTATGTACAGTATATTAACATGTATTTGTTTCAATTTGGATCCTGAAAAAGTAGTACTAATGAAACTTTTTGTCACATGTTGAAAGATTTTGCTTTATAGTTAAAGTCAGACATCTGAGATACTTAACTAAAATGTTCTAGAGTCATACTGTACCTTTTCTTCAGCAATACATTGAATTTATTTCATTAGGGACAGCTGTACAAAATGAATATTAGAACTCTGCTACACCTTAGATTTAGTCTCCAGAGTACACAGAAAGTAGCAGCTCTGTGATATCTTATAGTAACTGTATCTTTCAAAGGCCCATGTGGTACTCCAAAGCACCTTTCAGATACTGAGTACAAAGCAGTTATCTGACTGTCCATGATAGGGTGGTTTTTCAGAATTAACTGAAAATATCCATAGGAAGAGGAAAAGAGCTGTCTAAAGTCACTTTAGATTTCATAGGTCTTGTATTATATTCCTAGGAGATGTATACATCTGGAAAAAATGCTAGAGAGGAAAAAACTATTGAAAATTGATTGGTTTGCTTGAAGAACAAGGAGTCTGATGACACCTTAAGCCCATCAAATTTTTTATTGTATAAACTATTAGTAGTAGAAAGATGTGATGGAATAGAATGTTATTTACAAATGTAGTACAGTAAATGTCTTTATATTGTTACAAGAATCCTTATTGGTTTTACTGTAGAACACTCAATCTGAGAAAATCTATATAAAGTGCGGTTTTGGGGTAATATAATTATATAATGTTGTTAGGAACAAAAAGTTTGTCATTCAATGTGGTTTATGTATGTGTGTAAATTAGACCAGGTTTTTGTCTGAATTTTAGAAGGAACAACATGGGTGACCGGGAAAAGGCGCTTCAAGTGATGCTCCAGGTCTTACAGACATGTGATCATCCAGCACCAGATATGTTTTGCCTATATGGGAGAATTTATAAAGACATATTCCTTGATTCAGACTGTAAAGATAATAGTAGCCGAGACAAAGCTATTGAATGGTAAGAGGTGTTGAATGGTTCAGTATCACTACAAAAATAGAAAAGGAGAGTATCCTACTAGTGAATTCCATATTCACTACCAATTACAGGTAGTCCTCAACTTACAACAATTCATTTAGTGACCATTCAAATTTACAGTAGCACTGAAAAAAGTGACTTATGACCATTTTTCACACTTATGACCACTGTAGCATTCCCCACAGCCACATGACTGAAATTCGGCCACTTGGCAACTGGCTCATATTTATGATGGTTGGAGTGTTCTGGGGTAATGTGACTACTACTCTGTGACTTCTGACAAGCAAAGTCAGTGGGGAAGCCAGATTCATTTAAGAACTCTGTTACTAACTTAAAACTCCAATGATTCACTTAACAACTATGGCAGAAAAGTCGTAAAATGGAGTAAAACTCACAACATGTCTCCCTTAGCAACATAAATTTTGGCATCAATTGTGGTCGTAAGTTGAGGGCTACCGATAGCAGTGATGGCAAACCTTTTAGAGACTGAGTGTCTAAACTGCAACCCAAAACCCACTTATGTATCATCGGGTGCCAGGTGGGCATGGCCCTTTGAGTGGGTGTGGCCAATTTGGTGGGCGTGGCTGCAGTGGTGAAGGCAGACTGGGTGGGAGTAAAAAGATCAATCAATTTCAACTTTGTGAGAACTTTTTTTTTCCTGCGAGAAGTTGAAATTGATTTTTTTTGTACATGGCAACGGAAGCCTAAAGTAAAAAGGTTTTATAAAACCCAGCTGAAGGCCTAGCACTGGGGTGATGGCACGCGTGCCCACAGAGAGGGCTCCGTGTGCCACCTGTGGCACCCATGCCATAGGTTCGCCACCACAGACCTATAGTATCCTATCTTCCTAAAAAGTGAATAAATAATAAGGGAATATATACAAATAAAACCATAAGGAAGGCCCTCAGGATTTGATGAAAGCTCTTGTTCTCTGATTAGCAGTGGCCAACTAGATATTACAGGACAGCTATTGGATGACTAAAATCTGCATTCTCATCTTTCCCAGGGAGAAGGAAATAAGGGGCGGAGGAGAGGTGGAATCAGTTCTGTAATATCTAGCATGAGATGTATTGAGATTTGATAACTATTTTTCTTCTGTGACTCATTTGATTAAATTTTGTTCCTGCAGGTATCATAAAGGGTTTGAGCTCCAGTCAACTCTATATTCTGGAATTAACCTTGCAGTTTTGCTGATTGTTTCAGGGCAGCAATTTGAAACTTCCATGGAACTGAGGAAAATAGGTAAATGAATAAAGGAAAATTAAGTGTGGTGATGTCAGTCAGTTAATTTCATAAGCCTGATCCACCTTTTTCTCCCTTCCTTTCATGGTTCCAGTAACATGAAGCTTCCTTCTACTTAACTGTTAACAGCAATGGCAATAGTATTGTCTAATTTCTAGCTTTAAATTCTGTAGAGAAAAAGATGGGTACACCTGTACAATTTCTCCTTCCAGTTAAATTTTGAGACTATAATCTTTAGAAACACATCACCCTCTCTTAGGTTTTGGAATAGGATTCTTGTATTCATTTGCAGCATTCTCTTTTCATATGTTTGTCAAGGAGTACGATTAAATAGTTTATTGGGAAGAAAAGGGAATCTGGAAAAAATGAACAATTACTGGGACGTTGGACAGTTTTTCACCGTAAGCATGTTGGCCAGTGACATTGGTAAAGCTATCCAAGCAGCAGAAAGACTTTTCAAATTGAAACCACCCATTTGGTATGTATCATCACATATTTTTTGTAATTGTAGCTCGCATTTACTAGGTTTTGTTAAGTCTTCTCTTTATTGTAAGCCATGATGGTCAATCTGTCTATGATGACCTGAATCCTTGTAGAAGTTTGTTTTTCCAAATTCATACATACACACCAACATTTTTGCTTTGTTGTGATATTTTGCCTGATGAGGAATTTTGATAAACAAAAAGAGTTTGCATAACTATTTATTATGGTTTGATTGATCTTCCTAACAATATCAACTAGTTGTGGATTTGGGAGTTTTCCCTCCAATAAAGATACATTTTTTTTGTCAAAATATTCACATGATAATTTGGCTGCAGACTTTAAATAAAAATATCATTTGTGTTTTTAAAGAAGACTAACTAGGTAAGAATTAGCAGTAACTCGTTGGAAAGTATGTTTTATAAATAATAGACTTAGGAAGGTTGATTTTATTATCCATCTATTTAAATACATGATTCCTATAAAATATGTTTTTCAACATTGATTTAAAAGGACCCGTTGGCCATTTTGTTTATTACTTATATTTACATGTTTCAGGTATTTAAAATCCTTGGTACAAAATCTGATATTAATTCAGCATTTCAAGAAACAGACCATAGAACATTCTCCAAGGCAAGAAAGACTGAACTTCTGGTTGGATATAATTGTTGAGGCAACCAAAGAAAAAAACGATGGCTTAAGATTCCCAGTAAGACTCTACAGTGTATAATTAGTTGTTAATTATATAACTACCGGTATATTGATACTGAGTTGGAGATAACAAAAATGATTGTGTATTGAACAAACTAATAGAATAGTGTTCCCCTTAAGACTAAGTTGACTCTCACCATATTGGTTTTTCAAAAAGCCATATATTTCCTGGGAACAGATTAGTAATGAGGATGTCAAGTCCCACATAGCTGGCAAACTCAAGAACAGTTTATTCATATGGATTTCAAAATTAATGCTAGTCAATATAAAACATGTTGAAAAGGATTATAGTTCTCAAGCAGACTTCTAGCAAGCCAGTTAATGTGGTGTTTCTTTGAAATGTTTCCTTTTCATGTTTCCATGCTTTGTACCTTTAAGAAATGCTCTCTAACTGAATTTCTCTTATTCTTGGTTTCCTCAATCTATCAGAGAGATCTCTTGCCATGAATTGAATGTTGCAACTTCAGGGAGCTATATTTCATTTTTTCCCATTAGTTAGAGTGCTTTATATTAATGTGTTTCTGTTGGTTACTAGTTTGAGAATTGGTGGATTGAGCTGTAATACATTCATCCATATATACCTAAAAATGCAGTTAATACAAGAGATGATATGAACTAAAGCAAGTCTTTTCCATTGAAATAACAAAAGGTTGTCTTATTCAAATTTATTCAAAAGCCCCTAAATTCATTGTGCTTTTGGTCTGTAATAATTAGGCTTAGGATTATAATGCAAGAATTCTGTTCCTCATTTTGAAATTGAATGATGGCTAGATAGCAGTTTGAATACATGCTTCATACAACAAGTTTTCTTTATTTAGGTATTGGTGATAGAGCCAACCAAGATATATCAGCCTGCATATGTTTCAATCAATAATGAAGCTGATGAGAGAACAGTTTCCCTTTGGCATGTGTCCCCTGCAGAAATGGTAAGATTAGCTGGGCGTTTTCTTAATACTTTAGACATGATTTATTTGAAAACAATCATGCTATTCTTTTAAGAACTCCTAATGAGTGTTTCATAAAAATGTTTTAAAAAGAACATTTTATTCCTAATTCTTCAGAAGAAAAACAATGTTGCAAACAGAAAGTGTCCAGCATTAATACATTATTAAGTATTCCTGTTTATTTTATCTTAAGGTCCTTTAGGGCCAATTTTTAAGATTTAGAACTCTCAAGATTTCAGTTTCACAGAATTCTTGTTGTTGTTGTTAGTTGCGAAGTCGTGTCCGACCCATCGCGACCCTATGGACAATGTTCCTCCAGGCCTTCCTGTCCTCTACCATCTTCTGGAGTCCATCTAAGCTCACGCCTACTGCTTCAATGACTCCATCCAGCCACCTCATTCTCTGTCGTCCCCTTCTTCTATTGCCCTCAATCTTTCTTAGCATTAGGCTCTTCTCCAGTGAGTCCTTCCTTCTCATTAGGTGGCCAAAGTATTTGAGTTTTAGCTTCAGGATCTGGCCTTCTAAAGAGCAGTCAGGGTTGATCTCCTCTAGGACTGACCAGTTTGATCGCCTTGCAGTCCAAGGAACTCGCAGGAGTCTTCTCCAGCACCATAGTTCAAAGGCTTCAATTCTTTGGCGCTCAGCCTTTCTTATGGTCCAGCTTTCACTGCCATACATTGCAACTGGGAAGACCATAGCCTTGACTATACGCACTTTTGTTGACAGGGTGATGTCTCTGCTTTTTAGTGTGCTGTCTAGATTTGTAATGGCTTTCCTCCCCAGGAGCAAGCGTCTTTTAATTTCTTGGCTACAGTCCCCATCTGCAGTGATCTTGGAGCCCAGGAAAATAAAATCTGTCACTACCTCCATTTCTTCCCCATCTATTTGCCAGGAGTTGAGAGGGCCAGATGCCATGATCTTGGTTTTCTTAATGTTTAGTTTCAACCCAAGTTTTGCACTCTCCTTCTTCACCCGCAACAAGAGGCTCTTTAGTTCTTCTTCACTTTCTGCCATTAGAGTGGTATCATCTGCATATCTTAGGTTGTTGATGTTTCTTCCGGCAATCTTAATTCCAACTTTTGATTCATCTAGCCCTGCCTTTCTCATGATGTGCTCTGCATATAAGTTAAATAGGCAAGGCGACAGTATACAGCCTTGCCGGACTCCTTTCCCAATTTTGAACCAATCAGTGGTTCCGTGTCCAGTTCTCACTGTTGCTTCTTGGCCCGCATATAGATTTCTCAAGAGACAAATAAGATGGTCTGGTATGCCCATCTCTTTAAGGACTTGCCAGAGTTTGTTATGATCCACACAATCAAAGGCTTTAGCATAGTCAATGAAGCAGAAGTAGATGTTTTTCTGGAACTCTCTAGCTTTCTCCATGATCCAGCGTATGTTAGCAATTTGATCTCTAGTTCCTCTGCCTCTTCGAAATCCTGCCTGTACTTCTGATAGTTCTCGATCCACATACTGCTGGAGTCTAGCTTGTAGAATTTTAAGCATAACTTTACTAGCATGAGAAATGAGTGCAATGGTGCGATAGTTTGAACATTCTTTGGCACTGCCTTTCTTTGGAATTGGAATGTAAACTGATCTTTTCCAATCCTGTGGCCACTGTTGAGTTTTCCAAATTTGCTGGCAAATTGAGTGTAGCACTTTTACTGCATTGTCTTTTAAGATTTTGAATAGCTCAGCTGGAATACTGTCACCTCCACTAGCTTTGTTGTTGCTCAGCTTTTCTAAGGCCCACTTCACATTCTAGGATGTCTGGCTCGAGGTCAGTGACCACTTCATTGTGATTATCAGGGACATTAAGCTCATTCTTGTATAGTTCTTCTGTGTAATTTTGCCACCTCTTCTTAATCTCTTCTGCCTCTGTTAGGTCCCTGCCATTTTGGTCCTTTATCATGCCCATTTTTGCATGAAATGTTCCTTTCATCTCTCCAATTTTCTTGAAAAGATCTCTGGTCCTCCCTATTCTATTGTTTTCTTCTATTTCTTTGCATTGTTCATTTAAGAAGGCATTCTTATCTCTTCTAGCTATTCTTTGGAATTCTGCATTTAATTGGGCATATCTTTCTTTTTCTCCCTTGCCTTTCACTTCCCTCCTTTCCTCAGCTATTTGCAAAGCTTCCTCAGACAGCCATTTTGCTTTCTTGCATTTCTTTTTCTTTGGGATGGTTTTGGTTGCTACCTGTTGTACAATGTTGCGAACCTCTGTCCATAGTTCTTCTGGCACTCTGTCTATCAGATCTAATTCCTTAAATCTATTTGTCACCTCTACTGTATATTCAACAGGGATATGATTTAATTCATACCTGACTGGCCTAGCGCTTTTCCCTACTTTCTTTAATTTAAGCCTAAACTTTGCAACAAGAAGCTCATGGTCTGAGCCACAGTCAGCTCCTGGTCTTGTTTTTACTGACTGTATAGAGCTTCTCCATCTTTGGCTGCAGAGCATATAGTCAATCTGATTTCTGTGTTGCCCGTCTGGTGATGTCCATGTGTAAAGCCGTCTCTTGGGTTGTTGGAAAAGAGTGTTTGCTATGACCATCGTATTCTCTTGACAAAATTCTATCAGCCTGTGCCCTGCTTCATTTTGTACTCCAAGGCCAAACTTGCCTGTTATTCCGGTTATCTTTTGGCTTCCTACTTTAGCATTCCAATCCCCCATGATGATAAGGACATCATTTCTGGGTGTTAGTTCTATAAGGTGCTGTAGGGCTTCATAGAACCGGTCAATTTCATCCTCTTCAGCACCGGTGGTTGGGGCATAGACTTGGACTACTGTGATATTGAATGGTTTGCCTTTGATTCGAACTGAGATCATTCTGTCATTTTGAGGATTGTATCCCAGTATTGCTTTTCCTATTTTTTTATTGACTATGAAGGCTACTCCATTTCTTCTGAGGGATTCTTGCCCACAGTAGTATACCTGATGGTCATCTGAATTAAATTCACCCATTCCTGTCCATTTTAGTTCGCTGATACCTAAGATGTCAATGTTTAGTCTTGTCATCTCTTGTTTGACCACGTCCAGCTTTCCTTGATTCATGGATCTTACATTCCAGGTTCCTATGGAGAAAAAATCTTTACAGCATCGGACTTTCCTTTCACCACCAGACATATCCACAGCTGAGCGTCCTTTCGGCTTTGGCCCAGTCGCTTCATTCTTTCTGGCGCTACTAGTACTAGCCCTCTGCTCTTCCCCAGTAGCATATTGGACGCCTTCCGACCTGAGGGGCTCATCTTCCAGCGTCATATCGTTTTGCCTTTTGGTACTGTCCATAGGGTTTTCATGGCAAAGATACTGGAGTGGTTTGCCATTTCCTTCTCCAGTGGATCACGTTTTGTCAGAACTCTCTGCTATGACCTGTCCGTCTTGGGTGGCCCTGCACGGCATAGCTCATAGCTTCATTGAATTACGCAAGCCCCTTCGCCACGACAAGGCAGTAATCCATGAAGGGGACAGAATTCTTAGTAGTATACAAAATTAGATTTATTGCAATGGTTTCATTTTCCAATTGCAGATTTCTGTAAAAGAATTTGAATTGATTTATAGAGTTTAAACAATTTTACACCTTATAAACTTTGTGGATGCTTTCCAGTTTCTCAGCTTTAGGAATTTTGATTTCCAATCCATTCATATCATAACTTGGAAATGTTTATGGATGACCTTCGTTGAGGAAATGATAGGAATACAGTGCGAATTGTATTTTGCACCTCTTGGTATTATTCATTAATTCGCTTTGCTTCTGGAGAGATTGTCTGGACTGGACCTAGGGAACCTGCTATCACATCACTGTGATCCCATTTGAGTAACCACAGGATGGTACCTGTGAACTTGTGATAAGGCACAATGATGTGTATTATTTCACCTTACTATCTTAGGTAATCTAAAGTCAAAACTGCAAATACTGTACTGCAGGCTAAGCCCAAGCAGTAAGAAATTATTTGCAGTCTTGCTTCAGAACTATGGTTTTATTTCTTCACAGAAACAAATTCATGAATGGAATTTTACAGCTTCTTCTATTAGAGGAATAAGGTTGGTATGCTTTTAAATGGATTCTCTTATATTTGCTTACATTATAAACACAAAAGCCTGGAACACCTAGTTTTAAAGGAAATAAAATTGATAAAGTATGTTTCAGATATAAACAATACAGTATGAACTGTTAAAAAAGGTATTTCATAATCTTTTTTGCTATCTTTAGCAAGCTCACTTGATATTATGAAAGTTTGATAATACAGGTAATCCCCAAGTTATGAGCGTTCACTTTATGCTCGCTCAAAGTTATGCGATAAGTGCTCCCTAGTGCTTACGAGCAACTCCTGAAATTACCAATATTGCAGCACTACGGCAGTCGTTCGCCCTTATGAGTGACTGCAGAGGCTCTACAACATTCACCCTGGTTATTCCCTCCCCACCCCCACCCCAGGTCTCCCTAGGCACCAGGCCTTCAATACTCACCCTACGAAGACTGAGATCCTTCGCTTTCTTGGCTGATCCAGGCCTTCAGTGAGTTCATAGAGAATGGAGGCCTAAAGTAATGCAAGATCATGCGAGTTCAGTGGGGAGAGATCTCACACAACTGATATTGTGTGATCTCATGGTACTTTAGGGCCCTGTTCTCTGCAACAGAGAACAGAACCAAAGTGGAGTGATGCTTCCCCGTGCTTCTGGAGGCTGGATTGGGGCTCCAGAGGCCTTTTGCAGGCTGCTGCAGTCTGGATCTGAGGCTGGGAGAGGCTTCTGCGCCCTGCCACGGCCCAATCCAGGCTTTGGAGGCTTTTTCCAGGCTATTGCCACCTGTATTTGAGGCCGGGGAATGCTTTTGTGCTCCCCCTGTGGCCCAATCCAGGCTCTGGAGGTGTTTTCCAGGATGCTGCCGCCCAGATTTGAGGCCGGGGAATGCTTCCATGCCACCCCCTGTGGCCCAATCAGGGTTCTGGAGGCCTTTTCCAGGCCATTGCTGCCCAGATTTGAGGCGGGGGAACACTTGTGCCCCCCCATGGCCTGATCCGGGCTCCAGAGGCATTCTCCAGGCCTGATCAGGCCATGGGGGGGCCTGCAGAAGAGTTCCCCAACCTCAAATCTGGGTGGCAGCAGCCTGGAAAAGGTTGCAGAAGCGTCCCCTGGCCTCAGATCCTGGCAGCAGCAGGAACCGTGGCAGAGAGAAAACAGATCTTTTCTAGGTGAGTCTGTCATGGCAGGAATGGAGGGGGAAGCATGAGGTATCTTAGTGGGTTGGGAGGCCTTGGGGGCCTGTTCCATCACTAGGCCCTCCATGGCCTTCCCTACCCTGAGATATCTCATGTTCACTTAACGAGTCACATGCATCTTAATGAGCAAGGGAGTGATCTTATTCAATGTACGAGATTCATTCCCACGGGTTTTCGAGTTACGAGTGGAATGGGCAGGCTCCATTACACTCATAACTCAAGGACTACCTGTATCTTATGTTCACTTAGCGAGCCACCTCCATCTTAACGAGCAAGGGAGTGATCTCGTTTGGGGTACAAGATTCACTTCTACAATCTTTCAAGTTACAAGTAGAATGGACAGGCTCCATTACACTTGTAACTTGAGGACGACCTGTACTTTCTTAAAGTTATAGTCACACATTTAGTAGAGACCTTTAATGAAGAATATAGTATAAACATTCTAAAAGAGGAATCCTAAAAGTCTTGCAGATAATTAGCCAAAACTCAAAGTTATGACTGTGAATTAATCTTGTATTCCCAATTCTTATACTTTAAATTTTTGAATTTCAAAAACTCATCAGTATGCTAGGTGAAATAAGTATCATTATAAATCTGGCCAGGATAATAGAACTGAAGAAGTAGTATAGGTTAGATTGCTGCAACGTTCTTTGTACAGCTGTCTTTAAAGGCACTTCTGTTAGTATAGCATGTTAGACTATGTGACAAGTGTCTCTAATGAATCATAACAAATTTGAGCTGTTCTATTCTAATAGCTTTTCTATTTTCAAAATGGTTCTCTAATATGAGATCATATATGAGTTAGATCCTAGGTGTCTTTTCTTGTGTAAACCTACATACATACTTCAATCCCCTATGTGAATATCAGTGTTTATTGAATTTTGATGTTGTTTGCGTTGTCAGTCTTGTATGGTTTTCTCTGTACAAGGTTTTCTCCCTTCCTATGTGTGACATCATCTTGAAAGACTTTCTGTATTTTTTCCAACTGTTTAGTGCTGTTAGATTATGCTTATCCTTTTAAGAGACTAAAAAGAATACAGATTTTTCAAACAAGTACTTTGAACCCCTATTAATTATATGTCATTTTATATAAATGATTTTGGAGAGATCTTCTTCAGAACATCTGTCAGTGTTAACTTCTTTAAGTGTGCACTTCATCATATTGTTCTCAGGTTCAAACTGTTATTGTAGATTGGTAGCACAGGTAGATATTGATTAGTCTTTCTTTATAACCTCTAAAAATGTCATTACTTTCCCCTTGTGTTCATCCAAAGTAGTATGATTTCTTGTTTCATGCAAATTGCTTTTGGACTGACTGCAAATTTCAGCAAGGTGGCACAAATTATTGTTATGTAATTACTGATAAGATGTTAATGTTTTAGATGGGCCTGAATATTGTTCTTTTTATCCTGATAGCATGTTTCCTTGGCAAGAATTACTAAATATTTATTAATTCGATTTATATGTCCACCCACGTATATAACGAACAAAGAACGTAATGAACAAAGTGAACCAAAAGATAACATAACAAAGAAGGCATGTTTCCTGGGATCCAACAAATGACATTGTTTCACTGAAGATGCCCAAAGTACGTCCATACTACCAAATCTGGTGGGTCAGGTAGAAACCACCATAGAGAGCCATCCCACAAGTAATCTGGCTGTATGTGCCATGTAGAGCTTTAACAATAAAAACCAAACAACTTGATTTGCACCTGAATCCATTGGGAGCCAGTGCGACTCACATAGCAAAGATGTTACATAGGATATTACATACTGTGGTGCATCCAAATCTGCACATGCTTCTCCATTATGAATACTTTCCAAGGACAGCCCCTCTAAACCGTATTGTAGTAATCCAGTTGACAGATGACTTAGGTATTGGGCACAATTGGCATACAAAATGTGTTTATTCTGATCCTGATCAATATTACTAATAACTGTGGAAATTAACGATACCATTGTTTATCTGTATCATAAATTCTTCATTTTAACAACAGTTCTTTATCTCTTTGAATGATTTTAATATGAAATCAAAAAGCAAATAAAACAGAATTGTAAAAAATACAAGCAGTTATAACATTGAAAAACTAATAGTATCTTAGCTAAAGTCTAGGCACACATAATACTTTTTCAACGCCCCTGAAGATTTTTGTTTTTTTATCATCATTCTTTATTATTGTTTGTTGTGAACTGATGATCTCTGAACAAACTCATTTTTTCTTCTATTCAGCCATGTCTGATTCTTGGACATTGCCTGGACAAATTCCTGCAGTTTACTTTGCAAGGTTTTTCAGAAGTGGTTTGCCATTGCCTCTTAACTAGGGCGGAAAATGACTAATTCAGGATGGGGCAAGAACTCTCAGTGGGTTCAGATGCAAATCAAGTTGCTATATTGTGTCTGAAATCCATGAGCCAAGGAGCCAAATAATCTGCTTTTTCCTTTGGAGCTTCAGCCCTACTCCTTCTCAGCAACCTTCTCCAGAAAGGAAAGGTTGAAGATTGGATAAAAATTGTCTAGTACACGGGTTGGCAACCTGTGGCTGTGGAGCTGCATGTGGCTCTTTCAGCCTTCTCCTGCAGCTCCCAGTCATCCTTCGCCATTTGAAGAGAAAGAGAGACAGAGAGAGGCACTTGCGCTTCCCTTCTCTCTCTCTCTCTCTCTCTCTCTCTCTCTCTCTCTCTCTCTCTCTCTCTCTCTCTCTCTCTCTCTCTCTCTCTCTCTCTCTCTCTCTCTCTCTCTCTGTGTGTGTGTGTGTGTGTGTGTGTGTAAAAAAGAGAGTGGCCTCATGGTGTTCTCTGAGAAGCTGACAAGCTTATTGGCCGGGGCTCTGCAGGAATCAGCAGAAAGCAGGGCAGGAGAGCCAGCCCAATAAAAATATGTCAGCTTGTCCGAGAACAGAACAGCGTGAAGCCAGCTTGCCAGGTGAGCAGAAGATTGGAGAGACAGGGGAGGGGGAGAGAGGGAGAGGGAGGGAGAGAAAGAGGGAGAGAGAGGGAGGGAGAGAGAGAACTCATGCACAGCAGCCTCTATTTCTTTTTAATTAAACTCTTCAATCAAGCTCCCCCCCCCTCACATGCACGTGCGTGAGTTTTGCAGCTCCCAATGTTTTTTTTCTCTGGGAAACAGGCCCAAGTGGGTCTTTGAGTGTTTAAGGTTGCCGACCCCTGGTCTAGTACAACCAGATCCTGTAATGAACTTTTCAGGAAGTGTTTACTTTATTCACTACTCAGCAGGTGAATCACCTCCTTTCTATATTTAATGTACAAATGGCAGGACTCAACATCCTAAGGAACTCTACCCAGATAACTTAAATGTGCTTTGCTAGCATGAACCTGAAAATGTCTTAATGCTTAATTGGATTTGAATCTATGAAGAATACTAGCATAGTAAAAAAATAACCTAACAAACTAAAAACATCAAAATAATTTTCTACAATCAACTACTAGAGATATGCATTTTACAACATTTAAATAGGATAGTTTCTTTTAAAGTCATGGAAATATAGTCCTCGACTTACAATTCATTTAGTGACTAAAGGGCACTGGAAAAACTGACTTATGACCGTTTTTCACACTTACAACCATTGCAGCATTCCCATGGTCACGTGATCAAAATTCAGATACTTGGCAACTGACTCATATTTATGACAGTTGCAGTGTCCTAGGGTTATGTGATCATTTTTGTAACTTCTGGCAAGCAAAGTTAATGGGGAAGTCATTTAATAACCATAATTCATTCCAATTTTCTTGCCAATGAAAGATTTTTAAGAATGTTGGTGATAGTGATAATATCTGCGTGAGGTACTGTTATTTGATTCTGCCTTAGACAAAAATATTATTTGGACTTTCCCTGATTTAAAACAATTGCAGTGATTCACTTAACAACAAGAAAGGTCGTAAAATGGGGCAAAATTCATCAACAATTGTCTTGCTTAACAACAGAAATTTTAGGCTGAATTCGGGTTGTTAGTTGAGGACTCCCGGTATTTGAACTTCCCACTGAGAAAACCTGAGAAATCTTACATGACTTTCATTGTTCCAGCTGTATCTTTATGCTTTTTTTGGTGAAATTTTATTATTATCTTTAAACCTGATAGCTCTGGCATGGAAGTTATTCTTTCTATAAAATATTAAAGGAAGCTTTTCAGAATTATGAAATATTATATCTGGAAGACTGAGCTATTCATTATTTTTACTTAAATTGATTGATTTTCTACATTTGTTTCTTTATCTAATCTTGTGCCAGCATAACTTTATTTTCATTGGATATTTGCAGCATATCTAAATTTGATGAACGATGCTGTTTCCTCTATGTGCATGACAACGCTGATGACTTTCAAATCTGTTTTTCTACAGAGTGTCGGTGTAGTAGGTAAGAGATTTGTTTGTTTTGCTTTGCTTTGTTTTTACCAGTGATCAAAATAATTCATACAAATGTTACTAACTTTAATACAGAACCAGCATGAGAAGGAATAAAGCAAATAAGCTTTGTCCTGTTTTGCATTTTTTTATTTTATTTTATTTTTATTTTATATCAATTTCAATAAATATGATCAATGAAAAAGTGATGAAAAAATATGAGGTAAACTATTCATTGATACTACATTATAGGTGTGATTTCTATTTTTAATGTTTTTTCTAATTGTAAGGAAAAATATTTCTATTTCATTTCATTTCATTAAAACAATGAAAGATTTTTAAAAATGTTGGTGATAGTTATAGTATCTGTGTGAAATACAGGTAACCCCCGAGTTATGACAGTTCACTTAGCGCCCATTCAAAGTTATGCGATAAGTACCCTCTAGTGTTTACAACCAACTCCCGAAATTGTGAATGTTGCAGCACCATGGCAGTTGTTCACCCTTAAGGAATGACCAGAGAGGCTCTGCAACATTTACCCTGTTCCCCCCGCCCCTGCTCCCCACAACTGCTTCTCCCTCCCATCCTGCTGCGCTGGACTCACTTACCTTGCAAAGATCTGTCTCATCTCTGCCACGATTTCTTTGCCTTTGAGTGGAGAAGAGTCAGCTTGGAAATGCTTTCGAGCCAAGAGTGAAAGGTTCTTGCAGAGAATGGGTGCCTGAAGTCACATGAGATCATGCCCTCCCCCTCCCAAAAAGCATTTACAGCCTGTAGGCTGGAAGGGAAATCGTCCTACTCTCCTCTCTCTCAAAGGCAAAGAAATCCCAGCAGAGCAGACAGATCTTTGCAAGGTAAGTGAGTCCGGCGCAGCAGGATGGGAGTGGAGAAGCATGAGGTATCTCAGTGGGTCAGGGAAGCCTTGGGGTCTGTTCAATCACTAGGCCCCCCTATGGCCTCCCCCACCCTGAAATACCTCATGTACACTTAACAACCCGCACATTTAATTAGCAAATGCATAGGCGAAAGCAGGGAGTAATCGCGTTCAAGGTACACAATTCACTCCTACGAATCCTCGAGTTAGGAATAGAATTAGCAGGCTCCATTACATTTGTAACTTGAGGACTACCTGTACTACCTGCCTTAGACAGTTATATTATTTGGATTGTTCCTGATTTAAAACAAGAAGCACAATATTTATTATGTATATTTGGAATTATGAAGTATTATGATGTAGAAGCATTTTAGGTCTATTATGAAGGGTATTGCAAAATCATGCTTGTCTCAGTATTATGCTAAGGGAATCTGTAAGGCATGTTGGCTTTCTTTGTATGAATTATACATAAAATGTATAATGGACTTATACATCAAGTGCTTAATTCTGGTTGAGCAGGCGGATACTTTTTTTGCCTTTGATTGTGAGATGTATATTGCTTTCAGATTCTATGCTTTGGTTAAGGAGATCTTAACTGATGCTGTAGGAAATACCCTGCAACTTGAAGCAGAGATTGATGGTGATACATTGGAAGTAAGTTGCAATTACTGAGATAAAGAAACAAGTCTATAATTCTGTTTGTTTCTATTATATATACTAGGTATATTAATGTAAGAAATAAATAGCCTTTCAGTTAAGAGAATTGTGCAGTCAATTTGTACTTATCTTTATAGATTAAGCAGATTTTTTCTTTATAAATAAAAGATTATGTTTGTGTGTATGTATTTTTCCTACGATGTGACAGGAAAAAGTTAAATATTAATGACATCCTTATAAAATGAAGATGCAGTTTTTCTTTAAAAAATGTTACATATTTTGCATCATCCTTAATAATCTATATTTTTCACAAACTGCATTAGCCTCAGTAGTTTAAGCTTTTTTCCTGAAAAATTGATCCCATGATTTCAATAATAGAAACCCAGTTGATAATAATTTAATATTAAAACCTGAGTAAAGCTTCTTCAGATTTGATAGTTTAAATGATTGATGTAAATAATATTTATATAGATTTGAAATTATAATCACAGCAGACCTTATAATGTATTGTTCAGTGCTCGTATACCAAATCTCTTTATCCCAAACCGGAAACAATTATAGGAAATCATAGTTTGATTCAAAGCCTCAGATCTATGTTTCCCAAATTGCCTCATAGTTTATTTCCTGATTTCTTCTAACCTTTATAGAAAAGCTGATCAAAATGCCCAGTATATAACTTCTAAAATATTTAGGGATAATATTTCATTCTGCAATGTTTTAGGTCAGAGTTGCCCATCTTGGAAACTTTTAAGAGGCACAGACTTCAATTCCCAGAATTCCCCAGCCAATATGGTTGGTTGGGAAATTCTGAGAGTTGAAGTCCAGGCCTCTTAAAGTTGCCAAGGTTGGGAAACCCTGTTTTAGAAGATGTTTTCTCTTACAAGGCACTGAACCTTTGCATTTTGCATAGACGATTTGAACTCTGTGGTGCAAAGATTGTTAAATAATAAACTATCAATAAAGATTTATTAAGGACAACAACAAGAGCAGGAAACTGATGAAAAAAGGGGATTTTTTTTGGTAATTCCAGATAAAATGATACTTGGGTGTATTATAGGAAATTTATAAGAACTTTATAAAGATCTTGCCTGCCAGTTCTGGCTACATGGGTTGTCAGTTGTGGGGTAAAACAGAACCACTTTTGACTCCCGTTTTTTAATAATATTTCATAACTTGTTAATTGTTGTATATGTGAAAGCCTAAAATATGGCATAAAGAAATATAAAACTCTTGTTCATTAATTCACAAATCTTGTGTTTCTATGTACCTTCTGTCTACAAAGTGCTTAGATAATTTAGTTGATCTGTCTATTTACTCTTTGAGATGCTAACATCTTCAAAAGTCCTATAATAAAACAGCTGTTGTTGAATTGTAAATAAGGTTTGACTACAATCTTCCTACCATAGCCAAGGTCATATAAAACAAATCAATTTATTCTATTCTTTGTTAAAAATCAAAATATTTCTACAGTATCAAATTGCTGTGGGAATATTTTTAAAATCCTTTTTCTTTGACATACTATGGCTTAAATTGATTGCTTAAGAAAATGGAGTAGATGCCTATGTTCTGGATCCCAAGACCGTGGAATTTCTCCTTGTACACAGTGTTTTTACATTTGTATCTTCAGATATTTTGCAGAAACTGGGCCTGTTATCCTAGCATAAGTATCTTGAGGTTACATAATATAACTGTTATTAATGTGCTAAAATAAAATTCAGAGAAACCTAAATTTGGCTTTTAGGCTCAAGCTACCACTGTATTGTACTGTACTGCTTTGTAGCTATGAAATATGGGGTGTGGCAAAACATTGTTTTATTACTGAGTAAGAATGCTGATCATGTAAAACAACTCAGAAGGAAAAACAGTGAATTGCTGAAGCCCAAAAAATAAAAGTGTTTGAAAGGTGAGATATAGTAGTAATGCATATTAGAGTATACAAGGACTTTGCTAATATGCTCTGCATGGAAACAGAAAGCTTGAGGAGATTGAGGAAAACTTCAAGAGCTATTGTATTCCAGGGAAACTTAGAGAAATCCTGAATAATGATTTGTTGATGTCAGTGAAATAAGCTGACAATAGTAACATTGGGATAGACACAAGTACTATCATTTTTAATTGAAATATTTTCAGAATTGTTCTGCCTTTTTGATTTACATATAAATTCGATTTTATTGCTCTGTATAGAATTAGTGAGCATTTTTTGCTTACGCATATTTATACAAGTGTTCCTTACGATTTCTGTGATTCACACAAATGAATTATCTGTGAAAGATCTGTATAAACTCTCTAGGTAATACACAAATGTTTGATAGAAGCCCTACAACATGTCTATGGAGATTCTTAGTCATCCAGGTCATAGTTAGCCCAAAGATGCTTTTCCATGAAGCAACTGGACTTTCTTGTTTTTCTCTTCAAAGAAAAACAAGAAAATCCAGTTGCCTCATGAAAAAGCATCTTTGGGAGCCCTACAACATGGTTGCCCAGGTCCTCACTGAGTGAGGAGGAAGTGTTTTGGGCTGCATATAAAATATATAAAATAGTTAATGTATATAAATAACAAAATTCCTTTATTTTTTAATATTATTTATTATATTGTAGTGCTGCATTACTTGCTATCCAGGGCTGCAAGTGACCCATGAGCTGTGGGTTAGACACACCTGCCCTACAATATTCATGCTACTCTGTATTGTGTAGCTTCTCTTTTCCTAAAGAAATGTGCTAGGTAGTTACAAAGGCTGCGTCATCCATCTTTAATCATCATGCATTGAGTTTGTTCTCACAGTTATACATTTTTTGGAAAGATTATTCTCCTTTTGTTCATTTTATGAACATTTCTGTAGAAATGCTTGCCAATTGCTCATGTGCCAAAATCACAGAAATGTGATAAAGGACTGAATACCTGCTTGCAGTTGCAGTTCTTGGCATGTTCATTTGTGAGCTCCTATTTCTTTCACTTCTCTTCTGCTCAGTTTCAGGCTTTGACATTGTCTCCTATGTTGGCCTTAGCAACCAAAATGTTCTGGAAGGAGTTGCACCTATTAATTTGCTATACATGAGATGAGATTCCCACCAAACATTTCTCTTGAAAGTTCTCTATAATTCATGTATGTGAATTCACGGATGACTATTTGGAAACTGCAGTTACATATAACTAACCAGTTTTTATAATAATTCAAAACTCCTGTTTGGTCCAATGAATAATCTGTGTAAGTTATATTTATATAGCATCAGTTTTGAGGTACATTTTGCCACTATAGTGAAGTTTTAGAATGTGTCATCATTATATACCAGATTTTTTTAAACTCAAACCTAGATATTTTTTTCAGTTACAGATTTTTCTATATCCTGTGGGCCAAAACAGACGATGTAAATAAAATAAGCAAACGTGGATATAATCTGTTTTCTGTTATTCCAGTTCTGCATTTTTCATTTTTCACTACCTAGATCAAAACATTTTTACCTATGATGGTGCAATAATGACTTTGGTCAGCTGCTCTCTGTGTTGACTAGAACCAGTAGTTTTTTTTCAATTACACAAACATAGGTTTTTGGAGCTTTAGCGACCATCAAAGAAAACTGTAAACATTGCAAAAATAATTGATTTGTAATTTCCAGAATGCTTGCTAAATTATGTCAATAAATTGTTAATCATTTAACAATTGTATTAGAATTGGTTTGATGATTTTACTTTTTTGTTGTTGTTTCGGAAGATTATTTTTGAATGTTATTTTCTTTTTTGCCTTCAGTATGAATATGACTATGATGAGAATGGAGATAGAATTATATTAGGGAAAGGATCCTATGGGATAGTTTATGCTGGAAGAGATCTTAGCAATCAAGTTCGAATAGCCATCAAAGAAGTACCAGAAAAAGATAGCAGGTAAATCTTGATATTTTTCCTAATGGTTCTGGGAAACAATATACCGTAGTTTCCGGCGTATAAGACTACTTTTTAACCCATGAAAATCTTCTCAAAAGTCAGGGGTCATCTTATACGCCGGGTGCTGAAAATTTAGGGACAGGGCTGGCTGGAAAACCTGGAGTGGATCTCCCATTTAGTCTGCACAGGGAAAGCGGGACCAATTGGAGAAGAAGCTGCAGTCTGTGATTTTTTACAGGCTGGGGTCTAGGCGTCTTTCCTTCTAAAGTTGAAGAGCAGCTGTAGTATATCCCAACTTGAAAGGCAGGTGGGGAAGGCAGCAGCCAGAGCAGCGGCTTAGCTCTAAGGACACATTTGACTCAGGAACTGGGCGGGCTGGCTAGAAAACCTGGAGCGGATCTCCCATTTGGTCTTTTTTTAAAAAAATCCCATTTATATCCTGCCCTTCTCCGAAGACTCAGGGTGGCTTACAATTTAAAGCACAAATCAATGTGCTTAGCAATAGCCTTCATTCTGTGTATATGCCTGTTTATTAGGGATTTCACCCCCCCAAGCAGCATTATTACAAAGTCAGCTTATTGCCCCCAACAATCTGGGTCGTCATTTTACCTACCTTGGAAGGATGGAAAGCTGAGTCAACCTTGAGCCTGGTGGGATGCGAACCTGCACTAATTGCAGGCAGCTGGTGTTATTTAAGGTTCTGCGCAGGGAAAGCTTTAGAGTGAATTAGGAAAAGTGAAAAAGTGAATTAGGAAAATAGGGAACGGTTGCTGGAATTGGGTATGTGTAGCTTAACGAAGAGAAGGGTGAGGGGTGACATGATAGCAGTGATCCAATATCTCAGGGGCTGCCACAAAGAAGAGGGAGCCAAGCTATTCTCCAAAGCACCTGAAAGCAGGACAAGAAGCAATGGATGGAAACTAGTCAAGGAGAGAAGCAACCTAGAACTAAGGAGAAACTTCCTGACAGAACAATGAACCAGTGGAACAACCTGCCTCCAGAAGTGGTGAATGCTCCAACACTGGAAGTTTTTAAGAAGAGACTGGACAGCCATTTGTCTGAAATGGTATAGGGTTTCCTGCCTTAGCAAGGGGTTGGACTAGATAACCTCCAAGGTCCCCTCCAACTACTACTTCTTCTTCTTCTTCTTCTTCTTCTTCTTCTTCTTCTTCTTCTTCTTCTTCTTCTTCTTATTATTATTATTATTATTATTATTATTATTATTATTATTATTATTATTATTATTATTATTATTATTATTATTATAGTTTAATCCACTTGCACTGTTTTATGTTTACATGTTTGATGACAAACAGCCTTATATTTATAAGTGACAGTTTTCCTACTAAGCACCTGCATGTCATAAGCATTTGAATTAAAATTACCATATTAAAATCAAATCTGATGTTTTTTAATTTTTATTTGGTGTGCGTTGGAAGAGGGGTAGTCTTATACGGCGAGTATAGCCCAAACCCTATAATTTAACAGGAAATGTAGGGGGTCGTCTTATACGCCCAGTCGTCTTATACGCCGGAAAATACGGTATTAATCTTGAGGACAGATTTTAACATTTATCCACAATTTTGGAGAGTATGTGTTTACTCTCTCTTGATTATGAAATGCTGAGGATACTATGAATTAATTTCAAGTCATTCCTTTATAGTAAGCAAATTACAGTTAAGTGTGCAGTGAAAGAAAAGTCACATTCCTACATGTTTTGAGATAATGGGCAGGTGAAGATCTAGATCACTGCAGTCTCATCCCCAGACTTTTGCCAATACAGCCATAAAGTAGACTAAAGAGCAAATTCACATTGCTCCATGATTGAAATTGCATGACCAAGGTGAACTAGAAGATGTTGCAGTTACACATGTAGAGATAGGAAGGGAAAAATAAAATATGTTAGCTGACTTATAATTCATGAAATTATTCAATGTATTTCTCCTAACTTCTTGCTTAGTTTTCCTTGTATCTCCTGGATAAAGGAACAAAAGAATATTCAATTTATTGAGACCATATTTATCTGCATAAGTTTGCTGAAACATTATGAATCATTGCAAAACCTTTGCTGCTCATTATGGGACTTTATTCTACTACTTTAAAAACAGTAGTTAACACATGTCAACTGTCCCACTTGTCACATTCAATCAAAGAAACTGTTGGCTATTTTAAATCACCAAGAGTGTAGCTTTATTGAAAGATCCATCTAGGTACAGCAGAATCAAAGACATAATGTGATTTATGTAGGCTAAAAGGTTTTCTTCTACTTTTTAAGACTCCTCTTTTTCTTTATATATCTTCATGATAGATATTCTCAGCCACTGCATGAAGAAATTGCTCTTCACAAATATCTAAAACACCGAAATATTGTTCAGTATCTTGGTTCTGTTTCTGAAGATGGATATATTAAAATCTTCATGGAACAAGTTCCTGGTGGTTTGTATTCATTTAATCATATATTATATATAAGTAGAAATCAGAAAGAACCTAGAATTCAGGCTCAAATAATTTGTATTTTAAACATTTGCGAAAGTATTGCATTACCTCTAATTATATTGCAATTAACTCAGTCCAAATAAGAAAATGCATCCAACATCTCATGCTGAATCCATGATTTCCTGAACTTCCGTATCGCAGTGTAATTTATCTTAGATAAATAGAATCAGGTTGCTAGAATTATTAGACTCAGACACAAAATGTTCATTTTTGATTAGCTCATATTGAATTTCTGCAAATGATTGTCTTAAGAGTAATACTGTACTTATTTTTGAGAACTTTATTTATAAAATACATAAAAATCAAACTACATCATATTTATAATCTGACTGACTTTACAGTTTATTTTTTTCTTCTACAGGAAGTCTTTCTGCACTCCTTAGATCAAAATGGGGACCAATGAAAGAGCCCACCATTAAGTTTTATACCAAGCAGATACTAGAAGGTTTGAAATATCTCCATGAGAATCAGATTGTACACAGAGACATAAAAGTGAGCATATATTGTTTACCATTGCAGGTTTTAAAAAAATAAATATTTAAGAAGTGTTACTATTCTACTAATGCTAGGAATCTTCATAACTTTCTATGAATATCTAATAAGACCTGGAGCACTCCCGTTCACCATTTCCCTATGGATTCTCTTTGCAAAGTAGATAGAGATAGGGAAGGAAACAACTATTTTTGCCCCTGATCTGGAATAAGTTATGTGATTAATAACTGAGGCAGAATTCAAACAGATTGTTCCTGGAGATTTCAATACATTACACTTATTTTCTATTTGTCTTTAGGGAGACAATGTTTTAGTTAACACGTACAGTGGAGTAGTAAAGATTTCTGATTTTGGAACTTCTAAACGCCTTGCAGGAGTCAATCCATGTACAGAAACATTTACAGGTAAGAACAGAAATGTTCTAGAATGTGTGTATTTCGTTTTGTAGGTAAGATCCTATTTGGTCACACATGGAACTTAGTACCAACAGTAGTCAATGTATGTAAAAATAAATAGGAAGGATAGAGAACAATATCCTTCAGTTAACTTTTCATTATTCTACCAATGCTCTCACTATTTAGTAAAAAGCTAACTTCAGAAGCATAGGTACTTATTTATTCAATAGCAGAGAATATGGTCTTGACCTATTATAAAACTTTTTTCTTCCGTTCAGTTGTGTCCAATTATCAAGAGATTGCCTGGACAAGTCTCTTCAATTTTATTAGTAATGTTTTTCAGAAATGTTTTTTTTCATTGCCTGCTTCCTAGGACTGGGAACGTGACTAAGCCCAAGATCACTCAACTGCCTTCATGCCTAAGTCAGGACTAAAACTCTTAGCCTCCTGGTTTCTAGTTCAGTGCCTTAACCACTACACCAAACTGGCTCTATAAAACCCTTTATGGTTTATAAAGAAGGTACAAAGTACATTTGACTTCATTGCCAATGAAGAGAAGCTATAAGTATCCAAAATACACTGTTCCCTTTATTTAACATTTGTATCAAGGTTCATACTGACTGCCCTAGGCTTTGCCAACCTGGTGTTCTTTAGATTCTTAGGGCTGGGTCTCAAGAAAATTTTGAAAACTGCAGTCCGGCACATTGGAAGTGACCAAAACTGGTCTCTGTGCAAACAAAATTGCAAAGCAGATTGGTATTCATTGGGGCCTAGGTGGGAATGGTGACTTGGTGGCTTTGGTGTTTGTAAGCTTGTAAGCCGCCCTGAGTCTTCGGAGAAGGGCGGGATATAAATGGAATTAAAATAAAATAAAAATAAATAAATCTCATAATGTATTTGAAGGCATTTAAGCTTTTGTAAAATCATTTTATCAACCTTGCCAGTATTTTATATCTTTTATTTTATGTAATAATCTTAGAAGTTCTTCCAAAATATATTTGTTCGTGCATTTATAGTCCAGATTTTATTGGAGCTTATGTTCAAATAAATGTTAAGTTAGGATTTCCGTATCAAATATTAAGCAAAAACAAAGGAAACTGTTCCTATATAGACTCTTTTTCAATGAAATTTTTTTTTGCAACTCAAAGGTTTTTTTTCCAATTTATTCCTTTTTTCTGCTTTTTAACAGGGTACTGTTATGTGATGTCAAATAATTCTTAACAATCTTTTTGTTTTTCTCGTTTTCACCAATTTTCAATAATATCGTCCTATTTAATAATGAACAAATTGGTAAAGAGGATAAACTGTAGCCTTTTATTATTAATATATGTTTTGGCTTTTTATGGTTTTTAAAAAGAATCTGTATTGTGAACTGCCATGGAACTTAGCTATTAAAAATAGCATAAAAAACCTTCTTTGCTCCTATTGTTCAATACTTATTTAAAAATGGCATTATTATTATTTTATCTTGCTTTTATTACTTTTAAGTAACTCTAGGTGGTGAACATACATAGTCCTCCTTCCTCCTCACTTCTTTTATTAATTGGATTAATTCATACTACTCACTCTTTTCTCCTGTTATGATCAAATTCATAGACTTCCACACCTCGTAGTAGTCACCAGATAGGTCTTACATGTTGATCTCTGCTGCCAGTCATAGTGTTGATGGATTGATGAGTCACATAAAGTTGTTCTTATGCTATATGCAGTATCTTTGTTATTGATAAGGACAGCAATAATCCATTTTGACAACTTTTAGCGAGGTCAAGCCGCGCCAAAGCTCATTTTTAGTCCCAGTATGCTCTCACAATTTTATTTGAGATAAATAACATCTAAGGTCTATAATTTAAATGCTACTTTATAAGCCATTATACTGGTCCCTTCTGCCTAATTTATTTGTACAACTATTATCCATGCAAGCAATAATAAATAGCTGCATTCATTGCTGATCAGGTTAAGATAGTTTATAGACCAGACCTCTTGTCTTTTTCAACAAACCAGTAATTCATTAATAGCCTCAGTAAAATTCTGAGAGAATTACTGCTGGATAAATGGTATATGATTACAACTTTTTAAAAATTACACAGACTATTATAAAGAATATCACCTTAGAAGTTTAAAATTAATCCAGGATTTAGAGAATGATTGGATGACATAAAATGCCACGGCTTTATTCAAGTTGAATAAGTGAAAATCTGGTCAGCAACCTGGATAATATTCACTAGAATATATTCACTGAACATATATTCCTATTCAATTCAGGAATATATAAATAAATGTAGGTATAATATAACTATTTTTACACAATCATCTACTAATTTATGGTGTAAGAAAAATAGTTTTAAACATTAGAAAAACTAAAGAGATCATTGCTGATTTCAGAAAAGGCAGACACAGCGACATTCCTCTATGTATTAATGATTCACTTGTGGAGATGGTTATCAGCATCAAATTCCTGGGTGTGCAGTTAACGAGTAGGCTGGCTTGGTTGCTCAACTGAGACACTGATGAAGCAGGCACAACAGCGCCTGCATTTTCTGCATCGCATGAGAAAAACACATCTTCCTTCTCCTATCCTTACCACTTTCAATAGAGGGACGATCGAGAGCATCCTGTCGTATTGCATTACAGTCTGGTTTGGAAGAATCACTGCTTCAGATAGGAAGGCAGTGCAGAGAGTGGTGAGGATGACAGAAAAGATTATTGGCAGTTCACTTCCTTCTATCCAGGACATAGCATAGAAGCGTTGCTTGAGCAGGGTCCACATTCTCTGGCATGCTACACATCTTCTTCATGACCTGTTTACCTTGTTACCTTCTGGGAGGAGGCTTCATGGTATCCGAAGCAGAACATCCAGATTCAGTCACAGTTTTGTTCCATACAGTATTACTCTTGTGAATTCTCAAGCTTCCACTTTCCACTATGTGTTCAAGATGGACAGTGATTAATATTTATATTTATTAATATGTAAGGGTATAGGTATATACATGTGTTGTATATGGCAGGTTTATATGTGCATTTTGTATGTATACACCTTTTAGAGCAGGCAACAGAATTTCACTTTCAATGTGTGCCAGTGTGCCCAAAGTAAAAAATGACAATAAAGATTAGCTTCACAAGTTTAGTATTTAATAGCACATTTTTTCACTGTATAATGTTGAGTAATTAAGCTTTTGAATATGCAGAAGCCTAGAAGATGCACTGAAGCATATTTTTTCAATATTATTGGAAGGAACATATTTCTTTTCCATAGGTAAAGGTAAAGGTTCCCCCGCACATGCGTGCTAGTCATTTCCAACTCTAGGGGCCGGTGCTCATCTCCGTTTCAAAGCTGAGGAGCCAGCGCTTGTCCGAGGACGTCTCCGTGGTCATGTGGCCGGCATGACTAGACGCCAAAGGCACACGGAACACTGTTACCTTCCTACCGTAGTGGTCCCTACTTTTCTACTTGCATTTTTACGTGCTTTCGAACTGCTAGGTTGGCAGAAGCTGGGATGAGTAACAGGCGCTCACTCTGTTACGCGGCACTCGGGATTCGACCCGCCAAATTGCCGACCTGATCGACAAGCTCAGCGTCCTAACCCACTGAGCCACTGTGTCCCTTCTTTTCCATATGTAGAGGCAAACATCTAAACAAATTGTAGTAAAACAGTTTAGCAGTCAAGAGTTACCAGTATTGATACTGGTCTACCTGTTAAATTCATCTGTATTATAACTGCAGTTTATATATTGAAAGTAGAGAATAGTCTGTTCACATAATGCTTCTTTTATCCTCCCTAATTTTAGGTACTTTGCAATATATGGCTCCAGAGATCATTGATAAGGGCCCTCAAGGATATGGTGCACCAGCTGATATTTGGTCCCTGGGATGTACTGTCATTGAAATGTCAACAGGAAAGGCTCCATTTCATGAGCTTGGGGAGCCACAAGCAGCAATGTTCAAAGTAAGAACCGAATTGAGACTTAAAACAAAAGTTGTCTAAATATGTTCACCTTACATGTTAAGTTAGGAAATGTACATCTAGATCAGCAGAATCAACCCTGGTGATGAATGAATAGAGTGACAGATGTTGCAGGAAATCGTCCTCACATTCAATGTAATAATAGGAAATAATAATAATAATAATAATAATAATAATAATAATAATAATAATAATAATAATAAATAATAATAATAATAATAATAATAATAATAATAATAATAATAATAATAATAATAATAATAATAATAATAATAATAATAATAATAATAATAAGTTGGAAGGGATCTTGGAGGTCATCTAGTCCAACCTCTGGCTCAGGCAGGAAACCCTATACCATTTCAGACAAATGGCTGTCCAGTCTCTTCTTAAAAACTTCCAGTGTTGGAGCATTCACAGCTTCTGGAGGCAGGTTATTCCACTGAGTAATTGTTCTAATTGTCAGGAAATTTCTCCTTAGTTCTAGGTTGCTTCTCTGGTTAGTTTCTATCTGTTGCTTCTTGTCCTGCCTTCAGGTGCTGTGGAGAATAGCTTGACTCCCTCTTCCTTGTGGCAACCCCTGAGGTATTGGAACATTGCTATCATGTCACCCCTCATCCTTCTCTTCATTAAACTAGACATACCCAATTCCAGCAGCCGTTCCCTATATGTTTTAGCCTAATCATCTTTGTTGGTCTTCTCTGTACTCTTTCTAGAGTCTCAACATCTTTTTTACATCATGGTGACCATAAATTAGTGTTATAAAACGAACTTTTTGTAACAAAGGAGTCTATGTAAGAAATAGCATTGAAAGAAGGTACAGCTGGGTTCTGCAACGTGCCTATAAAAAATGAAAATTTAAGTCCATATCCAATTTGATAGAGACATAAACCTGGCAAGTTTGCTTTCTGAATGATCTGAGGAAATACTATAAACATGAACCCTGGTTTAACTAGGTTAAGATTTTCAGGGTCTAATCCTTCTAGCCCTCATTTATCTGATCAATCCTTCCATTTATTAATTCAAGACAGACACCCATAAATTTAGTAGCTGGAAAACTGAGTTGAATATTACTAAAACATTGATAACATCTTATTCATAACAGGGAATTACTTCTGCCACCTGTTTCAGATAGATTCTTAAACAATATAGTAATAAGTTGTTGTTGTTAGCTGCCAAGTCATGTCCGACCCATCACGACCTTATGGACAACGTTCCTCCAGGCCTTCCTGTCCTCTACCATCTTCTGGAGTCCATTTAAGCTCATGCCTACTGCTTCAGTGACTCCATCCAGCCACCTCATTCTCTGTCGTCCCGTTCTTCTTTTGCCCTCAATCTTTCCCAGCATTAGGCTCTTCTCCAGTGAGTCCTTCCTTCTCATTAGGTGGCCAATGTATTTGAGTTTTAGCTTCAGGATCTGGCCTTCTAAAGAGCAGTCAGGGTTGATCTCCTCTAGGACTGACCGGTTTGATCGCCTTGCAGTCCAAGGGACTCGCAGGAGTCTTCTCCAGCACCACAGTTCAAAGGCCTCAATTCTTTGGCGCTCAGCCTTTTTATAGTCCAACTTTCACTGCCATACATTGCAACTGGGAAGACCATAGCCTTGACTATACACACTTTTGTTGACAGGGTGATGTCTCTGCTTTTTAGTGTGCTGTCTAGATTTGCCATGGCTTTTCTCCCGAGGAGCAAGCATCTTTTAATTTCTTGGTTTTCTTAATGTTAAGTTTCAACCCAAGTTTTGCACTCTCCTTCTTCACTCCCAACAAGAGGCTCTTTAGTTCCTCTTCACTTTCTGCCATTAGAGTGGTATCATCTGCATATCTTAGGTTGTTGATGTTTCTTCTGGCAATCTTAATTCCAACTTTTGATTCATCTAGCCCTGCCTTTCTCATGATGTGCTCTGGTTATAATTTAAATAGGCAGGGCGACAGTATACAGCCTTGCCGGACTCCTTTCCCAATTTTGAACCAGTCAGTGGTTCCGTGTCCAGTTCTCACTGTTGCTTCTTGGCCCACATATAGGTTTTTCAAGAGACAAATAAGATGGTCTGGTACTCCCATCTCTTTAAGAACTTGCTACAGTTTGTTATGATCCACACAATCAAAGGCTTTAGCATAGTCAATGAAGCACAAGTAGATGTTTTTCTGGAACTCTGTAGCTTTCTCCATGATCCAGCGTATGTTAGCAATTTGATCTCTAGTTCCTCTGCCTCTTCAAAATCCTGCCTGTACTTCTGGTAGTTCTCGATCCACATACTGCTGGAGTCTAGCTTGTAGGATTTTAAGCATAACTTTACTAGCATGAGAAATGAGTGCAATGGTGCGATAGTTTGAACATTCTTTGGCACTGCCTTTCTTTGGAATTGGAATGTAAACTGATCTTTTCCAATCCTGTGGCCACTGTTGAGTTTTCCAAATTTGCTGGCAAATTGAGTGTAGCACTTTTACTGCATTGTCTTTTAAGATTTTGAATAGCTCAGCTGGAATACTGTCACCTCCACTAGCTTTGTTGTTGCTCAGCTTTTCTAAGGCCCACTTCACTTCACATTCTAGGATGTCTGGCTCGAGGTCAGTGACCACCTCATTGTGATTATCAGGGACGTTAAGCTCATTCTTGTATAGTTCTTCTGTGTAATTTTGCCACCTCTTCTTAATCTCTTCTGCCTCTGTTAGGTCCCTGCCATTTTGGTCCTTTATCATGCCCATTTTTGCATGAAACATTCCCTTCATCTCTCCAATTTTCTTGAAAAGATCTCTGGTCCTCCCTATTCTATGATTTTCTTCTATTTCTTTGCACTGTTCATTTAAGAAGGCATTCTTATCTCTTCTAGCTATTCTCTGGAATTCTGCATTCAATTGGGCATATCTTTCTTTTTCTCCCTTGCCTTTCACTTCCCTCCTTTCCTCAGCTATATGCAAAGTTTCCTCAGACAGCCATTTTGCTCTCTTGCATTTCTTTTTCTTTGGGATGGTTTTGGTTGCTACCTGTTGTACAATGTTGTGAACCTCTGTCCATAGTTCTTCAGGCACTCTGTCTATCAGATCTAATTCCTTAAATCTATTTGTCACCTCTACTGTATATTCAACAGGGATATGATTTAATTCATACCTGAGTGGCCTAGTGCTTTTCCCTACTTTCTTCAGTTTAAGTCTAAACTTTGCAATGAGAAGCTCATGGTCTGAGCCACAGTCAGCTCCTGGTCTTGTTTTTACTGACAGTATAGAGCTTCTCCATCTTTGGCTGCAGAGCATATAGTCAATCTGATTTCTGTGTTGACCGTCTGGTGATGTCCATGTGTAGAGCCGTCTCTTGGGTTGTTAGAAAAGAGTGCTTGCTATGACCATCATATTCTCTTGACAAAATTCTATCAGCCTGTGCCCTGCTTCATTTTGTACTCCAAGGCCAAACTGCCTGTTATTCCAGTTATCTTTTGGCTTCCTACTTTAGCATTCCAATCCCCCATGATGATAAGGACATCATTTTTTGGTGTTAGTTCTATAAGGTGCCGTAGAGCTTCATAGAACCAGTAATAAGTACTGTAGCAGTAATCATAATGTGGCCTTTTCTTTTTCCATGGGGATGAATTCAACTCATCTAGTGAAGATGGTAGCTTAAATGTGCACTACGCATTACCTTAGAATGTGGCTTGTTCATTTTGAGTTAATGTGATAAGTGAACCCAATTATTGTGCATGTCTTATGAGGTCCTGCCGGTTTAATCAAGAAACTAGGGGAGTCGTGATATTTGCTTTATATTGATGCTGTGTTTTTCCATCCCCTCTGGTACTTGCATTGTGAAATCCCATACATGTATGTAAACTGATTTTGTATTATGACATCACTGCATAGTTTGTGTTATTTCACTTGCTCAGATGCTTCTCTTATTATCAGAAATACTTAGAGTTAAGGTACAAAACTGGCTCCTAGCTAATTTCATCCTGTCAGGCAGGGGGTCAGAAAATAAGTGTGCTAGCAAAACATAGAGAGAAAGGAATCATCCTTTAATTAGCAACGTCAGATAAACAGGAAACTGGAACAAAAATAAAGATGTTTCTACCTCTGTCTTTACTGTCCGGTAAGTTATAAAATGCTGAGAATCAATACAATTGAAGTCACACTCTACACAACTAAATGTGGCAATTTCCATCAATATAACAACTTCCAGATATTTTTCAAAAGAAGGTCTAGGCCAGAGTGTCTTATAGTTTTGAAGACAGGTGCAGGTAGTTGTTGACAAATCTGCCCAGCTCAGGAAGGATCAAATCTGGTGTGGTAGGCAGCCTTGTGTTAAGCATTCATTGCCACATCCACCTGCAAAGCAAGTGACAATTGAAGATTTAGGTGACTTGCAGGTGCACTGAACCTTTTAAAGATTAGGGCATCCCATTCAAAACATGCTGAATCCTAGTCCCTGGGTAAGTTTCTTATTTATCTTCTGAGTTTATGGATTTAACTTCAGCTTGTTTTCCATTATCCAATTTTGACTAGGGTAAGAAGCTGACTTTTGCTGAATGCATTTAAAGATAAATTGCTATTGTTGTGAGCACCCCATCACTGGAGATTTTTAAGAAGAGACTGGACAGTCACTTGTCTGAGATGGTATAGGTTCTCCTGCTTGAGCGAGGGGCTGGACTAGAAGACCTCCAAGGTCCCTTCCAGCTCTATTCGATTCTAAATCTTGATTACTGTAGCAGGCTGTTTCAATTTACCCATTTAGCTGCTGTTGTGCCCTCAGATCAGTTCTGTTCTCTTTAATTAGGTTTCAAGATATTTGTGTATAGTTGTACTTGAGAACAGTAATCATGGTGGATGAATTTGAATAAAAAAGGTCAAGATCTTTAAAAGTCTCTGTGAGAGGTTTCACTGCAATTAAAAAGTTATAGTCATTTTATCTGTGTCCTTTAAAATTCTTATAATTTTGTGCTTGTCCATGACCATTTACAGTATTTTAATGCTGTAAATACTTTAATTGATAACTTATAAAATACAATATTGTACTACATAAAAAATAAAGTTAAACTACAATGTAAATCAATAAAAGACTGGAAACAAATATTGTATCTATAGCAAAAAATAGCATTGTTTTCAGATGTGTCTTGGATGGAACCTCTCCTTGGCCAGAAACTTGTGACCTAGATTTACTGGGAACTTGGCTATTCTTCAAATGTAACACCCAATATAAATGTGAAGCCTCAGGCTTGGACACCCTGTTTTAGTACTGGGACTTCAGAACCAAATTCTGAAGTATTCAATAGATCAGCTTCATAAATGTTAGTTATTATTTTAGGCCATATAATTTGAGACAGACCATAGTTTGTAATACAGTTAACATAAGCTTCAGTTAATTGAAAAACTTTTATTTCTCACTTTTACTACTTTAATGCACACAATAAAACAATCCAATATTGAATTAATTTTTAATTTTCAAATAACACAGACAACCTTTATTATTTACAGGTTGGGATGTTCAAAATCCACCCTGAAATCCCTGAATCACTTTCTGCTGCAGCTATAAGTTTTATCTTGCTCTGCTTTGAACCTGATCCAAATAAACGTGTTACAGCATCTGATTTACTTAAAGACTTGTTCTTAAAACAAGTGAACAAAGGCAAGAAAAATAGAATTGCATTCAAACCTTCAGGTAAAACAAAAAAAAATCAGCATGTGTACAGCACAGCTAAGAATTATGTAAGAATAATGAGATGAAATTGATTGATTTCCATATGTGGCAAGAATTATAATTTATAGATGAAAATTATGCTTTCTTTGCAAACATTCCATATTTAGTCTCTGGCATGGCCAGAGAAGTTTGACAAAAAAAAATCCTGTCTGACAGCCATTGTCAATTAACACTCTGGCAGTATAGATCACTCTAAAGTAGCTTCTTCTGCTTATATTGTACAATTAATGTTATGGTAATAACCCTACCCCTAAATGATCTGTACAAAACAAGAGTCCTGGGATTTATTAAATAAATAAAGAAGAAAATTATGAGCAAATTTTCCATGGTGAATAGTATTTCCTGGATAAATCTTAGAGCTTATTCCCTTAAGCATGGCTTTACATTGAAAATGAGAACAATTGAGATGGTTATAGTCCAAAATTGGGTGAGGATTTAAAGTAATTCTAAAACAGTGATTTCTGAGCAAGCATTGATTTGACTTAACTGTGGAAGAAACCTTACACAAATTTCAGTACAGGTGGTTCTTGACTTAATAATCATTCATTTAGAGACTCTTTGAAGTTACAACAGCATTGAAAAGTGACACATGAGTCCTCCGGGAATAGGGCGGTATATAAATTTAATAAAATAAATAAATAAAATAAATTTTCACACTAAAAAACTGTTGCAGCATCCCCATGGTCACATGATCAAAATTCAGGTGCTTGGCAACTCACATGTATTTATAATAGTTGCACTACTGTGGTGTCATGTGCTCACAATTTGTAATCTTCTGTCATGGCGCCATCTTCCTCCATCTTCTCTTCCTCTGAACCGGGCAGTTCACTGGGCAACTCCCCTGTTGACCTAGCCCAACCTGCTGCTGGACAATTGTGCTGGGTTTTGCCATCAGCTGTGGGCTATGTTTGAGGCCCCATCAAACCCCATGTAGTAAACTGATGCCTGATAGAGTTGCAGCAGGGCTGAGGGGCGCTTGTGGATTACATTATTGAATTCTGGGTTGTCAGCCAGATGTATTGATGCAGGGCTCCAATGGAGATAGGCAAGACGATGGATGGAAGCTTTGCCAGCACTCACCAAGATGGTGCCAGTACCGGCATCAGAAGAGCCTATGTAGTTGGGGGCTGCCCAACCACACCTGACCCAAGCCAAGAAAGACTGACAGCACCGCGAAGGCCTTTGCTTGTATTGTGGTGGACAGGGCCATATGGCGGTCAAGTGCCCTACCAAGGCAACCAAATTGGTGAGATCAGCATCGGGAAATGGGCAGGGACTGTCCTAGAGGACTCTGTAGGCTCCCTGGAATGTGGAAAGCCCCCAGCCTCCATGACCGACTCCTTTGCAGCACCTCATTCTCACAGTGATTGCCGGATTAGGAAAACATGGAGGTTCAAGCCATGGTGAACTGTGGGGCCATAGCCAACTTTATGGATTCAGACTATGCCACACAGTGGTCCATTCCACAGCAGCCGGTAACCCCAGTTGGGAGTGATGGTTGCTTCAACGACACCCCTTTGCATGCAGATTGGGGCGCATGTGGAGCAATTGGCGTTTTATGTGGCAGTGGCACCACACTTCCCGTTGGTGCTTGGGTTGGAATGGTTGCTGGCCCATGATCTGCAGGTTGTTTGGTCATCTGGAGCAGTGCAATTTACCAGCCCAAAGTGTGCCATTCATCTGCTTACCTCTGTAAGGGGTGTAGTGGGGGGAGCTGGATTTGAACTTACTGGTGGACATGGCAGACTATGGCAATGTGTTCAGGGAGAAGGAGGTGGATCAGTTGCCCCCACAGAGACCCTATGACTGCCTGATCGAGCTCATGCCAAGCTGCCAGTTGGCCAGATTTAGGCGCTCTTGGAACTGGTGTTGGTCTTGAGGGATTTCATCGATAATCTTCGGAAGAAGTTTATCCAGCCTTCAACCTCCCCATTAGCTGTGCTGGTACTCTTTGTGATGAAGAAATCGGGGAAGCTTAGACTGTGCTGTGACTAACACAAGCTAAATGCTATTAGAGTACAGAACTCATTCCTGAACTTATTGAGTAGCTCCGCCAGGCCAAGATCTTTGTCAAATTGGACTTGCGGGGAGTCTATAACTATCTGAGTTTGAACCGGAGACAAGTGGAAAACGGCCTTCCAGACGCGCTGTGGTCACTTTGAATACAACATAATGCTGTTTGGGTTGAAATGCACCCAGCGTGCTCATGTTGCATGATCTCTTGGGTCACCGTATTTTGCCCATGGGGATGGAGAAGGATCAGGAGAAAGGGGAGGCACTGCAGCAATGGCAGCCCCTATGGCAGATGTAGGACATGCAACATCTGTTGGGGTTTGCAAACTACTATCAGACGTTCATTCCCCACTTTGCCACCCTGATGGCCCCTCTGTCCACTTTATTCAAGAAAGGGGTAAAGTTTTGGTGGGATGTGGAGGAGCAAGGGGCCTTCGAAGCCATCAAGGCCACCTTCACCTCCAAGCCTATTCTCAAGCATCCTGATCCATTGCGGCCATTTGTAGTAGAGATGGATGCTCGGATGTAGACTTCGGAGGCATGCTCCTCCAGGCTTACGTTCCCCACGGGATCTTGTTCCTATGTGCCTACTATTCCAATAAGCTGTTGGCAGTGGAGAGGAATCATACAATCTGGGAGAAAGAGCTGTTGGCAGTCAAAGTGACACCACTTGGATTGGTCCACCATCAAGTCGAGGTCCGAACTGACCATCGAAACCTGGAGCGCCTAAGGAATGCCAGGACGCTGAACAAGCAAAAGGTGCGGTGGTCATTGTTCTTTCCTGGTTAGACTTCAGGGTGATGTACGTCTCTAGTGGGCAGAACCAGCGTGCACACGTGCCATCCCATAAGTCCCAATTCTCCCTGAAGAAGGATAAGATACCACCCAGGATGGTGATTCCCCCTGGAACAGTTTGCAGCTACTGAGGAGTCTGGACCTATGGGCCAGGATTCACAAGACGCAACAACAGGATCCATTTGTGGAGGTTCATTGTCATGAATTGGCAGTAATGGGGGAATGCAACCCCATGGATATATACGGAGGACCTGTTATGCTTTCATGACCATCTCTATGTTCTTGGGGGACCCCTCTATGGCCTTGTCCAGTGTCAATGCCATGACAGCCCATGGCAGGACATTTCAGGGTCTTTAAGACATTGCACTTAGTGTCGCACACATTCTGGTGGCTGCAACTCCGAAATGACATGTCAGGGTAAGTGCTGTCAAGTATGCAATGTCAGCAGGCCAAATACACCACTGGTGCAACCCCTGGACTGTTGCAGCCTCTGCCCACACCAGAAATGCCTGGGGGGGGGCGGTCTCATTGAATTTTATCACAGACTTTCCCCCAGCAAAAGGTGCCACCACGATATTGGTGGTTGTAGACATGCTGACCAAGATGGCCCATTTTATCCCATGTGCAGGTCTCCCCTCCATGTAGGTGTAGCTTGTCTGTTCATCAAGCAGGTATTCTGGCTACATGAGCTTCCAGAGAGGGTAGTGTCTGACCGGGGCATGCAGTTCACACATGCTTCTGGCAGACACTACTAGCAAAACTGAGAGTTCAGGCGTGTCTGTCTGCTCATCATTGGGAGACTGATGGGCACAGAGAAAGTAAATGCCATGCTGGAGCAGTACCTCCGGTGCTTCAGTAACCAGCAGCAGGAGAATTGGGCGGAGGTCTTGGCATTGGCAGAGTTTGCATTTAACAACACCCAGCATGCATCCACCAGAGTGTCCCTGTTCTTTGCGAGCTATGGATTCCACCCATGGCTCTTCCTGTTGGCTCCATTGGATTCTCCAGTACTGGTCGTGGACATGTTCCTCCAGGTGCTGTGTGCCATACACCAGGTTATGAAAACCCAGTTGGAGAAGGCCAAGGTGGACTACAAGAGGTTTGCAGACCAGCATCGGCAAGAGGGTCCATCACTAGCCGTAGACGATCAGGTTTGTTTCTCTATGTGGCACCTGCCGATGACTTGCCCCTCGAAGAAACATGACCACCGCTATTTGAAACCATTCCCGGTCAAAGTGATCAACCTGGTAGCCTTCTGTCTGACTCTGCCACGTACCATGTGGATCCACCCAGAGTTCCATCAGTTGTTCCTGGTGTCTGTGACTGCAGATAGTTGGCATTGTCTGGCTCCACCACCACCCAGATCAGTAGTCTCTCAAGGAGCAGCTGAGTATGAGGTGGATAGCATTAGGGATTCAGTACCTCGTGGCATGGAAGGGTTATGGTCCAGAGAACTTCACCTGAGTGGACACCTTCGCTGTCTATGCCCCTCACCTGGTCTGGGACTTCCATGCTTGGTTCCCGCAACACCCTCATCCGCCTGGTCCCAGGGGAGGAGTCCCTGCAGGGGGGGATAGTGTCATGGCTCCATCAGAGCACAGTTCCAAGGAGGAGGAGCCGGGGCTGGTGGAGGAAGATGGTACAGCCTCTGATCTAGGAGGAACAACCGGAGAAGCAGGATGAAGCAGTCCCAGGTCTCTCTGGACTCGGAAGGTTGCTAGAGAGGAAGAGGGGGGCGCAGGATGACCAAGCAAGGGGGGAAGAGATGGAAAGGGCAGGCAGCACAGAGGAGCGACGGAGCTCCAGAGATGAGTAACTGCCTTCCCTGCCCAATCCCCAAGAGTGGAGAACGGAGAGGAGGCAGAATCAGTGCCAGGCAACTCAACTAGTCCGGAGGAGGACACCCCGCCCCTCTTCACAAGACTCACCTGGAGAACAGGATTTAAGGAGATGCCATGGGGAGGGGCTTTTGTCAGGAACAAGTGTTGTATTTGCCATCAACTTTTGCCATGATTCAACAAATTTTGCTGTTACTGACGACTTGGTGCCTTGCTTTGCCTTGCCTAGCCTTGCCATGTGCGAGTTTGCAGTGACCCAGCTCAGGTTCGGTTTGGGCCATGACCCTGGCAAACTCTCTACAGGGGGGCAGGTTGAGCTGTCTCCAGGTGCTTTGGCTGATGTGGTCGTCACTGCTGCAGAACCAGATTCATTGGCAGATGTCACACCATTGGTTGCCATGACTGGAAGTGGCTGGCCATTGGGTTGTGCAATTCAGATGAGGTCTTTGCATACCTTGAGTTTCTCAGAAAAAAACCCACATGAATGTCATGGCTTGCTCTATCAGTTGGCTTGCCCATGCTCCTTGCCTATCTCCTCTTCTTCCTCCAGTTTTTCCAGTTCCATTTGTTCCCATTGATGGCTGCCATGTCCTACATGGGTGAAAATCAACCCCATGGGTCATCCTTCCCAATCTTCCCTCCCCCTGACACCCAGGGACCACCTGGGTTTCAGCGGGTCACTGCAGCTTTCTGCCTCTCCGTTCCACTTGGAAACATCCAGTCCTAGAGGAGGCCTGGACGAAGTCTCCCCACAGAATTCAATCTTCCTGATCACTCCCTTGAACGTGTGTACAGTCGTTATAGTAGAGGTGATGTCCTCTCAAGGTTGACCACAATTGCAGATTCTGCCTAATGTCAGACCTGCCCCAGTCTTATCCCTTAGGGGAGAAAAACCTCTCAACTACACTTGTTTGAAGTGAAAGGTACTTTTACTAAGAGTTGCTGATTGCAGTAAAGTCAGGCAGAATCTTCCGTCCCTTCCCTCCCATGATCAGTCCAAACCCAGCCAATGTGATGCTGCTTGGATGTTTTGGGAACGCTGAAGTATTTGGGCTTGTAACACTCAGGGCAAATGGCCTTGAAGACGCCTTGGCACGAACAGGTCACAGGTTTATCTGTTTTTCTTCAGCTGTCATCCCCCCTCTCAAATTCCCACACAAAAATGCATACAGGTTTATTTTATTTGTCCCCCCTCATGCTTCTCCCCACTCAGTCCTTTGATGGCAGGATACCAGTACAGCGCCAAGCCAAATATGGTGGACATACAAACAGTTCATTTAGTGACCGTTTGAAGTTATAACAGCACTGCAAAAGTTAGCATTTTTCACATTTAATGCCATTGCAACATCCCCATGGTTATTGTACATGATTAAAATCCAGACATTTGGCAACTGACACATTTATGATAGTTGCAGTGTCCCAGGGTCATTTTGTGACCTTCTGACAAAGTCAATGAGGGAGCCAGATTGATTTAACAACCGTGGTACTAACTTAACAACTGCAGTGATTCACTTAACAAGTGTTGCAAGAAAGGTCGTAAGATGGGGCAAAACTCACTTAACAAATGTCTCACTTAGCAACAGGAAGGCTCAATTGTGGTCTTAAGTCAAGGACTACTTGTAATCAGTTTGGGTTTTATTTTTCTGCTTTGCTTTTCCAATGTCTTGTTTTATTGTATTAGATAGCTATTTTAATTAAAATTGATTGTAGACCAGTTTTTCCATTGCTTAAGAGTTGAATAACATTTTTATTTATTCCTTTGCTCCTTTCCAGATTATAATCGTAGCACTTCTCTGCCTCTGCCAGTCCATGGGGAACAGGCTGGCAGTAGTAGCAGTGAGCCTAGCTCTGTCTCGCCAGACTACGATGTGCAATCTGACATGTTGTTTGAAAAAGCAAAGCGTTCTCTTTCTGAAGTTCAATCAAAGAGTCCCATTTCCCATTTATTAAGGTAAAATTTACTATTGTCAAATTACTTGCCTGGTTGTGGAAGGTATTGCGGGGGGGGGGTGCTGTATAGCATAAGCTTTGGATGCTAAGCAGTAGTTAGGTGGCAATCTAGTTCACTCATTTGAAGTGATTTGAATATGCTACACATAGAAAAGTGTGCACATGAACAAGATTTAATTCCTTATTTTTAATGTTGATGTGGAGCAGCTTTGTATCAACTCAGACGGTGCAATTGGTGCAATTGAATAAGTTGTGCATCTCTTACTTTATTGTCCCCTTTATGGCATTGGTACTCACGGCTTCTATATCACTTGTACAGGTTAGTCTGAAACTAGAATTATGTATTTTTTACTTGCTGACATTTCCATCTGAATCTCCAGGAAGGTGGCAAAGTTTTGTTCAATTTCAGTTGTTGTCAGGAAGTTTGCATCCTGATCTTTATGCCAGTTGGGAGTTTGCTGGTGTGCTGAAAAATAGTCTGATGATCATCTCAGAATGTTATTACCAATCTCCTTTTGTTACTTATCTTTTTACTATATTTTATTGAATCAATAAAATAAGTTACTTAACAATTAGGACATGTTTTATTCATAATTTTATGTGATCATTCATACTTTTCTGTGAATGTTATCATTTCTGACATAGTGTTCCTGATGACAGCTCAATTCCAGATGAGCGAAATTCTTCTTCTTCCCTTGAGGAAAAAGATTCTGGTCTTTTCTTACTAAGAAAGGACAGTGAACGTCGTGCAATCCTTTATAGAATACTTAAGGAAGAGCAGAATCAAGTAGCTTCCAATCTACAAGAATGTGTAGCACAGGTAATAACATACTTTGCTAGTTTGCAAAAAAGCTAATACTGGGGTAAAATAATTACTTTATATGAGAATTTTAAAACAGTACTTTATAGGTAGGATTTGTTGGCATAACAATATGAAAGTCAAGAGAAATGATACGTTTTTCCTTTTTGGCCATGATTTTTCCTTTTTGGCCATGATTCTCCCAAACATTTGGTTCTCCTCTCCTCTCCTCTCCTCTCCTCTCCTCTCCTCTCCTCTCCTCTCCTCTCCTCTCCTCTCCTCTCCTCTCCTCTCCTCTCCTCTCCTCTCCTCTCTTCTCTTCTCTTCTCTTCTCTTCTCTTTTCTTCTCCTCTCCTCCCCTCTCCTCTCCTCTCCTCTCCTCTCCTCTCCTCTCCTCTCCTCTCCTCTCCTCTTGTTTTCATTCCTTCCTTCCTCTCCCTCCCTCCCTCTCTCTCCCTGGACTAAATCAGCAATCAGTTCCCTCAGAATAACATAAAAAAATATTTCAGCTAAATTTCATGCTAGGACTTTCTTTGGCTTTTAGGATCAGTTTATTTTTATAATTATACATGCACAGAAAATTGCTTTATACTTTTCATACTTTCTAAGCATTAGGAAAAACACTAAATAAACATTATTAAATGGAAATTTTCATAGAGGGAGTCATAAAAAGTGATATGGTACAGAAATAATGAGTTTATTTTTCCTTCTACTTCTTTTTCAATCTTGGGAGCCCAAATACAAAAAAGTTGCATTAAGTACCTGAAGAGCAAAAACAGCATCATGTGAAAGATTAAGCATACCTGCACTTTCTTTATTATTTTCTAATAAATAAAATGACGAACATACATAATACAGGTAGTCCTTGACTTATCAGTTCATTTAGTGATTGTTCAAAGTTACAACAGCAGTGAAAAAAGTTAGTTATGATTCTTTTTGACATGACAGTTGCAGCATCCCCGTGGTCACGTGATCAAAATTCAGATGCTTGGCAACTGACTCATATTTATGACAATTGCAGTGTCCCAGGGTATGAGATCAACTTCTGTGACCTTTTGACAAGCAAAGTCAATGGGGAAGCCAGATTCACTTAACAACCGTGCTAGTAACAACTGCAATGATTCACTTAACAACTGTGGCAAGAAAAATGGGGCCAAATTCACTTAACAAATTGTTATATATATATATACCGTATTTTCCGGCGTATAAGACGACTGGGCGTATAAGACGACCCCCTACATTTCCTGTTAAATTATAGGGTTTGGGCTATACTCGCCGTATAAGACTACCCCTCTTCCAACGCACACCAAATAAAAATTAAAAAACATCAGATTTGATTTTAATATGGTAACTTTAATTCAAATGCTTATGACATGCAGGTACTTAGTAGGAAAACTGTCACTTATAAACATAAGGCTGTCTTCAAACATGTAAATATAAAACAGTGCAAGTGGATTAAACTTAATAATAATAATAATAATAATAATAATAATAATAATAATAATAATAATAATAAGAAGAAGAAGAAGAAGAAGAAGAAGTAGTAGTAGTAGTAGTTGGAAGGGACCTTGGAGGTCATCTAGTCCAACCCCCTGCTAAGGTAGGAAACCCTATACCATTTCAGACAAATGGCTGTCCAGTCTCTTCTTAAAAACTTCCAGTGTTGGAGCATTCACCACTTCTGGAGGCAGGTTGTTCCACTGGTTCATTGTTCTGTCAGGAAGTTTCTCCTTAGTTCTAGGTTGCTTCTCTCCTTGACTAGTTTCCATCCATTGCTTCTTGTCCTGCTTTCAGGTGCTTTGGAGAATAGCTTGGCTCCCTCTTCTTTGTGGCAGCCCCTGAGATATTGGATCACTGCTATCATGTCACCCCTCACCCTTCTCTTCGTTAAACTACACATACCCAATTCCAGCAACCGTTTCTTATTTTCCTAATTCACTTTTTCACTTTTCCTAATTCACTCTAAAGCTTTCCCTGCGCAGAGCCTTAAGTAACACCAGCTGCCTGCAATTAGTGCAGGTTCTCATCCCACCAGGCTCAAGGTTGAGTCAGCCTTCCATCCTTCCGAGGTAGGTAAAATGAGGACTCAGATTGTTGGGAGCAATAAGCTGACTTTGTAATAATGCTGCTTGTGTGTTTGTGTGTGTGAAAGCTCTAATAAGCAGGCATATACATAGAATGAAGGCTATTGCTAAGCACATTGATTTGTGCTTTATATTGTAAGCTGCCCTGAGTCTTCGGAGAAGGGCGGGATATAAATGGGATTAAAAAAAAAGACCAAATGGGAGATCCGCTCCAGGTTTTCCAGCCAGCCCGCCCAGTTCCTGAGTCAAATGTGTCCTTAGAGCTAAGCAGCTGCTCTGGCTACCCCTGCCTTTCAAGTTGCTCTTGCATTCCCCACCTGCCTACAGGTACTCTTCAACTTTAGAAGGAAAGACGCCCAAACCCCAGCCTGTAAAAAATCACAGACTGCAGCTTCTACTCCAATTGGTCCCGCTTTCCCTGCGCAGACTAAATGGAAGATCCGCTCCAGTTTTTCCAGCCAGCCCTGTCCCTAAAGTTTCAGCACCCGGAGTATAAGATGACCCCTGACTTTTGAGAAGATTTTCATGGGTTAAAAAGTTGTCTTATACGCCGGAAACTACGGTATGTATATAGGGGATGTTTCACAGAGATAGCCACTGACACCACCAGGTGGCAGGGTGCCCTGTCAGGATTGGCAGGGCAGTCTTTGGTGGGAAATCCGGACAATGGGATTGGTTCCAAGTATACCTGGCTAGGTATATAAGTGGGGCAGTTGCCCCTTTGTTTGCCAAGTCTGTGCTTCATCAATAAAGAATGTTATGCTGAACCCTGCTGTCCTGCGTCGTCCATCTTGGTCATGCGGTCCAGAGCCCACGATCTAACAGTGGCGACGAGGATGGGATGCTGTTTCAATCAGAGCTGAAGTCACTCTGAAGCAGGAAAGGCAGAAAAAAATTCTGAGACCTTTCTAATGAAGCAGTATTCAAGGACCGGTGCAACATGGCTAAATTCAGAGCGACCAGTGAATTTCGTTTTAACATCAACGAGCCAGAGAGATGGGAAGCGCATCTGGGATGAGTCGAAGGGTTCCTGATGATCAATAAGATCACAGATGATAAGATGAAAGCAGCGGCGCTTTTGTGCTTAAGCGGTCAGGATGTGTATGATGTGGCCGTTGGTCTGTGCTCACCAACGCCCATCGCAAACGTCTCTTATGCTGATTTTAAAAAGTTGGAGGAGCATTTCATGCCGGCAAGAGCTCCAATCTATTGGAGGCACCAATTCATCCAGCGCAGCCAGCAACCGGGTGAGCCGACCTTGCAATTCGTCTTGGCGCTGAGACAGGCTGCTCGCCAGTGTAAATTTCCTGATCTGGAAGACAGGATCAGGGATTGAGTGGTGTTTGGACTGAGAGACCAGCAATGCCATCAAAGGATCCTCACAAAGCCACCAATGAATCTGCGGGAGTTTTTAGACAAGGTGATGGCTTACGAGGCAGCCAATGACTCTGGCAAACACACACACCACAATGGCAGCAGCTCAAGAGCGACCATACATCACAAGTGTGCTTCGAACAGCGGAAGCAGCAACCTGGACCTAGAGGCAGAGGTAAATGCGGTACAGCATAGACCCGGAAAGCTTCTATTGCGGCGGAAAAATGATGGAGGCCAGCGGAGACAATCATCAGCCAACAAAAGCACAGCGTGCAGCTGCGGTTGCAAGGAACCGAGGGGAGCCAACTCATCCAACCAGAAATGTGCCAGCTCTGGGGGAAACCATTTGTGAGCGACCTGCCGGTTCAGATCCATAAAGTGTCGTTCCTGCGGCAAGACAGGGCACATTGCAGCCATCTGCCGGAATCGGAGCAGAGACAACCTGAATGAATTACAAGCTATGGCATCGGAGCTTGAAGGTACTGTTCTCCCTCGGCACAAACCCCTGGAAAGAGCAGATGGACCGTGTCTCACACGGACGTCCATCAGCTGCTCAAACCAAAAATAACAATACAGGTCCATCTGCAAGGGGTACCTTGCACGATGGAGCTGGACTCCGGCTCTGCAGTCTCAATAATCTCCTATGAGACATTTAAAAGAATTTGCGATCGGAGTAGGCGGAGGGTTCCTTTAAAGCCCACCAGTTTACAGCTGTCACATTTTCAGCACACCCCTATTAAAATCAGGGGAAAGGCCACCGTGTGTGTGGGGTTTAAGGACTTTCAGGGTCCCTTAGAGATCTTGGTGACCGATGGGCAGAGAACTAGTTTAGTAGGGCTGGATTGGTTTGATGCCCCGGGCATTTGGTTGGGGGGAGTGAGTAGCATCCAGCACAAATGTCTTGAATCCATTTGTAATGAATTTGCAGACGTATTCGATGACAGGCTGGGAAAGTACACGGCCCCTCCCATTAAATTTAAACCCGAACGTTCCACCGGTTCGTATCAAGCCCCGAAGAGTCCCATTCGCTCTCAAACAAAAGATTGAGAACGAACTGGACAAACTGGTGGAACAGGGAGTGTTAGAACCGGTGGACAGGGGAGACTGGGAAACCCCAATTGTGACTCCGTTAAAGGCAAATGGAGAAATTAGAATATGTGCTGATTATAAGGGTACGGTAAACTGAGCCTTAAATCCGCACACTTACCCAGTTCCGTCGGTCCGGCAAGTCCTCGCCGCTGTCCAAGGTGGCGCTCTCTTTGCAAAACTTGATTTGGCACAAGCATATCAGCAGCTGTCAATTAATAAGGAAGTGGCTGATGCTCAAACAATAGTGACACATAGAGGAGCTTTCCGAGTTAACCGGTTACAATTTGGTATCTCAGTAGCCCCTGGGATTTTTCAAGAAGTGATGGCGAGGACTCTGAAGGGCATTCCCGGTGTATGTCCCTATTTTGATGATATCCTCATTGCTGGGGAATCTGAAGAGATCTTGGCTGACAGGCTGCAAGCTGTTTTAAGCAGATTTCGCTCTGCTGGGCTTAAACTTAAAAAAAGTAAGTGCAGCATTGGTGTGGCATCCACTGAGTTCTTAGGGCTCAGGATTGATGCCAAAGGTATTCACCCCACTGTCTCTAAGGTAAAAGCAATTACGTTGGCTCCAACCCCAACAAATAAGGTTGAATTGCAAGCTTTTCTGGGGTTACTTAACTTCTATCACATGTTTTTACCCCACAAAGCAGCAATTGCAGAACCTTTACACAGACTGCTAGATAAGTAAACTCCATGGATCTGGACCAAGGTCCATGAACAGAGTTTTAGAAATCTTAAACAACTCTTATCTAGTGAGTCAACAATCACACATTTTATAGAAAATAAGCCTATCTGCATCGCGTGTGATGCATCCCCTTATGGTGTGGGCACTGTATTAAGTCACATAGAGGAAAATAGGGAGCAAAGGCCTATTGCATATTACTCCTGAACTCTGTCCAAAGCAGAAAGGAATTATGCACAAATTGACAAGGAAGCACTGGCAATTGTGTCAGGAGTAAAAAAATTCCATGATTATTTATATGGCAGGGAGTTCACCATTTGTACTGATCACAAACCATTGTTGGGGTTGTTGACAAACAAACACCACAAATGCTTTCCCCAAGAATGCTTAGGTGGTCTATTTTTCTATCCGCCTATGCTTGCAAACTAGTCCATAAACCGGGAAAGGACATGGGCCATGCAGATGCATTAAGCAGATTGCCAATGTTGAGCAATGACCCTGACCCAGCACCAGTGGAGCAGATCCTACTCATCCAAGATCTTCCAGATTGCCCTCTACAGGTGAAGGATATTGCTGCTGGCACCACAGCAGACAAGGTACTGAGCAGGGTCAGCTCATGGGTAGCATCTGGGTGGCAGGACAAGAGCCCGGGTCCAGACTTCCAGGGATATTTTATGAGGAGGCACGAATTGTCTTCTCATAAAGGATGTTTACTGTGGGGTAGTAGAGTCATTATTCCAGAGAAATTGAGGGAAAGGGTCTTACAATCGTTATACAAGGGGCATCCTGGCATAGTAAGGACGAAGGCACTAGCTAGGAGCTACTTATGGTGGGCTGGTCTTGACAAAGCCATAGAGGAGCAGGTGGCGGGGTGCTACACGTGTCAAAGGTCAAGACCAGAACAGCCACAGGCTCCCATTCACAAATGGGAAGCAACCCACACCCCATGGTCTAGGTTACACATCGATTACGCTGGGCCTTTTCAGGGACAATCGTTCCTGGTAGTAGTTGACAGTCACTCTAAATGGTTAGAAGTAGTTCCAGTCTCTAGCATGACCACTGCAAAGACAATTCAAGTGCTTCGGGGTCTATTTGCTACTCATGGGTTGCCTGATGTCTTGGTCTCTGATAATGGCCCACAATTCACATCTGCTGATTTCCAGGCATTTACCAGAGCCAACTTGATTAGACACTGTCAAGGTAAAAATCACCTTTGTAGAGGGCGAAGGACCGTGCTTCAGAGAATGCATGATGTGCATGCAGGAAGGCAAGAAAAACACGACGCATAATCTTACTAAATACCTTTTACTTACAAAAATATAAAAACTAAATATATATTATACAGAGCTAGCTCACTACATCCTAAACGTAACAGTCAGTAACAGCAAAGTGAAGAAAACAATACAGATAACAACTCAGAACTTTCTCTAGACATGCGCAATAAACAGACTGAAACCATAACATAGCTAGTCATATGGGATTCACTATGGTTACCAGATAAGTTATCACAACAGGTGCAGAGAGCAGGGGAAAATGTACAGTTAGAAATGAACTTTCTGACGAACAAAAAAAAAACGTGCAGTGACATTCCCCTTCTTTCGTCAGCAAAGTGAAGACTCAAGTAAGGCACATCTTCTCACGCAGATACTCATGCTGGGCTGTAGGAAGTGGTTTGTTCAGCATATCAGCAATTTGATCACGTGTAGGCACATACTGTAATGACACAAAACCTTGTTTCACCAGTTGCCTTATGTTTTGATATCGGATGTCAATGTGTCTGGACCTTGAACCTGTAAAACGTGTTTCAGAAATATAAACCACAGATTCATTATCTTCCATCACTGTGATTGGTCGAATCGGATGTGTCCAGATATCTGTGACTAAAGCATCAAACCAGGTTAAAGAATTGCATGCATCAGACACACAAGCATACTCAGCTTCTGTAGAGGAACAAGAAACAAGATTCTGTTTACGCACATGCCAGTAAACAGGACATCCATTTAAAAACATCATGTAACCTGATGTACTTTTCCGTGACTTCTTATCACTCGCCCAATCTGAATCTGCAAAACAACATAACTCTGCATAGTCAGTATGTGTGGGTTCCAACAACAACTTCATGTCTTTGGTGTGTTTTAGATACCTCAATAACTTTTTAACACATGTCCAATGAAACTGTTTTGCCTTGCCTACGTGTCGTGATAAAAGATTAACAATGCAATGTCGGGTCTAGTCCAACTACTAATATACAGCAGCGACCCAATGACTGAGCGATATAGTGTTTGATCTTCGAACTCAGGACTTGGTTCATGTGCCAAAATGTGAAAATCAGTTTGCATGGGTATACTCACAGGCTTAGCGTCCTCCATGTTACAGTGATGTAACAGTTGTTCAATCTTCTCTTCTTGTGTGAGACTAAACCCCTTCTGAGTCTTGGCAATTTGAACACCTAAATAAGTGTTAATACACCCTAAACACTTCAACGTGAAAAACTTTTGTAAAGCTTTAGCAAAAACCTCACTCATCTGCTTATTTGGACCAATATAAACAATATCATCGACATAAACAAGAGTTATCTCATACCTATTACCGGATCTTTTGGTAAACACGCATTCATCTGTTTCGGACTTAATAAAGCCCATTGAATTTAGTTTGTCAGAAAGACATAAGTACCACATTAAACCAGACTGTTTCAGACCATAAAGACTTTTGTGTAGAAACCAGGTATCCCCTTCTTGCTGTCGGAAACCTGGAGGACCTTTGACGTAGATGTCTTCATCAAGATCAGCGTGAAGATAAGCCGTTTCAACGTCGAACTGGAAAACTTCCAGGCCAAGGATAGTTGCAGTGGCTAAAGCAATTTTCACACTTTCAGTCCGCACTGTGGGTGAGTATGTATTTGTATAGTCCTCAGGATAACGTTGAGCGAAACCCTGGGCTACGAGTCTGGCCTTGTACAACGACTCACCATTCGGCTTCTTTTTGATCCTGTAGACCCATCGAGTACCAATAACTTTCTTGTTTGCTGGAGGGCTAGCAGGCGTAAACACTTGAAGTTTTTTTAGACTGTCCATTTCAGCCTGCATTGCCTCAAACCATTTATCTTGTTCTGATTCAGGAAGATGTTTGATCTGTGTGAACTTCTCAGGTGGAAGTGTAACATTACAAATCAAAGGTACAGGTGTTTTTGTTACTTGCCACGAATACCGTTTTGGAGGAATTCCCTTTGTGGACCTCTTGGAACGTCTCGGGCCAACCGTCCATTCTTCTTCCGTGTCGTCCTCGTCTTCATCGTCGCCAGCAGCAACATCAGCGGCTTGCGAAGACGGAACAGTAGGTTGAGAAGAACTCGTGGAAGGAACATTATCCTGTGAATCTTGATCATCAGGTTGTGTGGCATCAGCAACATCATCTCTAGGAAAATAAACTCCAGGATCGTTAGAATGAATCCTGGACCAGTCAGCATCTTCCTCAAAAGTAGCAGATTGTGAAACCACGATAACATGATGAGAGTCAATGTATTTGCTCCATTTTGAATTATCATCAATGCCCATAAATCTCATCCTTTTTGCTGCAGGACCCCCTTTCTTTCTTTGGGCTAAAGGAATATTGACCATAGCATAGGAACCAAAAATATGGAGATGTGAGAGATCAGGCTTGTGTCCATACAACATGAAATAAGGGGTCTGATTTATCACACTACTCCAAGTACGGTTGACGATATGGTTAGCATATTTGATAGCTTCACCCCAGTATGGAAGACCGAGGTTAGCATCTTCAAGGAGGCAACGCATCATGGTTTGCAAAACCCCATTTCTGCGTTCTGCCACCCCATTTTCAGCTGGCGTATAAGGAGCAGATGTCTGATGTACTATCCCATTCTCACGCATCCAGTCCTGGAAACGCTGAGACATGAATTCAGCACCGCGATCACTCTGGATTCTGGCAATGTTGACCTCGAATTGGGTATAGACAAGACTAGCAAAGTCTTTAAAGATCTGAAAGGTCTCAGATTTTTCTTTCATAGGATATACATATCCATATCTAGAATAATTATCAATGATTGTCAAGAAATATCTTTTACCACCAAGTGTTGGTGCAAAAGGACCAACTATGTCAGTGTGTACCAAATCAAAAATGCGTGTTGACAGGCGTGTAGCGCGTTTTGGAATTGCTGCTGCTTTGGATTTGGCTTTCTTGCAGACAGCACAGTCCAAAAACACCTTACACCCCTTTAGATCCAAACCTCTTGCGAACTCTGGCATCTTCTTCAGAACATCTGCTGCCGGCATCAAGCTCCCTGCGCCCTGTGCGTTCCCACAGAGAGGGCCTCCTCAGGGTGCCACCGATCAGAGAATGTCGATTGGTGGTCCCCAGGGGGAGATCCTTCTCTGTGGGCGCTCCGGAGCTGTGGAATCAGCTACCGGTAGAGCTCCGGATGGCGCCCGATCTTCGCTCCTTTCGTCGCGATCTCAAGACGTTTCTGTTTGTTCATGCCGGCCTAGCCTGATGGGGATTGGTGGGGTTTTTAGTCTTGTGTTTTAATTTTAACTTGGTGTTTTAGAACTTGATTCCAACTGTTTTAATATGGGCAATTATTTAATCTTGTTTTAACGTTTGTATTTAGTATTTTATTCTGCCCTGTGAACCGCCCTGAGTCCTCAGGGAGAAGGGCGGTATATAAATATTATTAAATTAAATTAAATTAAATTAAACACGGAAACTGGCATGACCCAATCTTCTGTGCCACTTATGGATACACCTGGAATGCAAAGGTTTACCTGTTAGTGAATTCTCAACATTAGCATTTTTAGTAGGAACCTCAGGCTTGCTGTGAGCAACCTGTGTCTTTTTTGTCTTTTTATCATTATTAGGAACCTTTGGAGTAGCAACAGGATCTCTCTCTGGGACGTCTCTCTCTGGGCCTGTGCTTTCCCTTTTTGGAGCTTGTATACTTGCCTGCTCTTGCTGCTTAGGCTTTGGTTTTAAGTAATAAACACCACCAATCAACATGGTTTCAGCAACAATATCTCCGTCTTTGACTATATAACTTGCTTTTTCAAGATGGTGGACCTGAAAATGAGAAAACCTAGACAAATGACTCTGACTAAGCAAATTACTACTGGCAGACGGAACATAGTAAACATTTGGAATGAGAGCATCAAGCTCTTCAATGTAGACAGTTCCTTTTCCCATGACCTGAACAGGATGATTGGAAAAAGAGTAAAGTTCACGAAGTTCAGGTTCAGGCTCGTGCATCTCTGTGTAAAGCTCTTTTCTGTAGGTAACATGTAATGCTGCTCCACTGTCCAAAGTCCAAAAAAGTCGTCTGTCGTACTCTGGTTGAGGCTGTGGATCGTTGGTCACAACCAATGTGGCAAGTGGAGCTTGTGGATCACGCCTGGAACCACGACCACGACCTTGTCGTCCGCCTCTACCTCTGCCTCCTCTGGAATCTGTTCCTCTGGGCTGGTATGTGACGGGCGCTGGAACTCGTTGGGGACAATCCCGGGTGGCATGTCCCACACGATTGCAGATGTAGCATCTTGGCATCCTTGGAACGTAGGTCCTTCCATGGAAGGCACGCCTCGCTGAAGCTCTTGATGCAGGTGGTTCCCTTAAATGTGGCGCAGCTTGCATAACTGCCTCTTCTTCGGCTAAGATCCTGCATACATGATCCACTGTGCGTTGAGCAATAGGCACTTGATTAATCTTGGAAATAGCATCTTTCCACTCATGATTCAAAGAATTGATGATAATGCTGATCATTTGAAAATCATCAATAGGATAGCCTTTTTCGCCCAGTTCTTTTCTAATACCTTTCATTGTAGTCAAATGTGCTCCAATATGTCCACCAGGTTTTAATCTGGAACCATGGAACTCAGACAAAAGCAAACATGTAGACTCAATTGATGTAGGCCGATAACATGTCTCTAACTGAGTCCAAATTTGTTGGGCAGTTGCATCTTGTGAAAACGTGAGCTGCAATTCAATGTCCATTGACATCAATAATGTTGTGCATGCTCTATTATCCAAGTCCCATATGTCAGGAGTCCATGGCTGGGCAGGAGGATTAAACACCATCATGTGACTACCTTCTCTGCGTAACAAAAGTCCAACCTCACTGACCCATGCCCTGTAATTCTGTCCTGACTTCTTTAATTTTGAATCACCAGCCAGTGGTACAATGGAAGGTGTTTGATGAGGAATATACAATTGAGGTACTGGCTGTGCAGGTTGTGCAATCCGACCATAACCTGCAGGGGGCACCAGTGGCGTCTGTGCCTGTGCCTGGACATGCGGCAGTTGCATTGAAGCTGCCGGTAGTCTTGGTGCTGGCTGTGACTGTCTTTGAGCTGCTATTCCACCCTGGCCAGCAGGAGGCGCTGGCGCTGGGGCTGGTGCATTAGCATAATCTGCAGATGACACTGGCCTTCGCATATAAGAACCCGGTGGCAATTGCATGTGGGTTAAATATGGCTGTGTTCTGCCAGGTAGAGGGGCTTGCATAGAAGCAATATTAACAGGAGAAGCAATAGTAACAGGAATCCTAGCACCATCAGGGACTGGAGCCTCAGATAACGGCAGAAATCTTGTATCTCTGAGCAAAGACTCCTCCATAGACAATTGCGAGAGTGAGAGCTCCAATTCATGTCTTAATGCAGCTTCACCAGTAGATGGTGCTATAACATTTGCTTCAGGCATCACTGTGGCTCTGTATGTCCTTTGGGACAGCCCATAATCATGTGACATAGGAGCCTCCGGTTCCCATTCGTCTTGCATGACACTCAATGATGGGCGTGACTTTGGCTTTGGGGAAGAAGGAGGCAATATGGCTTCTCCTTGTGGGTGTGGCAATATGGCCGGTTCATGCTCATAATTCCTCTCATATTGCTGAACCATTGACACATATTTCTTTGCCTGCTGCAAACGCCTTTCAAAAACCCCAATTTGTTCACAGTAGCCTTGCATAGCCCTATCTCGCATAGTTTGCTTGGGGCTTGAAGGAGCAGAAGGAATTTTCTTCGGCTGAACTTTAGGTTTCACTCCAAGCCTTTGAAATTCATCTTGAGCCCCTGGAGTGGGAACATTTCCAAAAACAGCTGCCAGGGAGCTTGGAAAAGTAGAAAAAGGAGTGACTGACCTTGCATCGTCGACAGGAGCAGGTGCGTCTTCTCCAAGGCATGTGGCCGAAGCTATCGGAGTTCTTAAAGTTGAAGGGAGCTGGCCCACAGAAAGACTCCTTTTTAGCCGTGGCTTCCTTCCTGACATGTTTCAGCAGTTAATCACCACTGCCTCACTAGCACTAACCAACTGATAACAGCCGCAGAAACATGCATCTCCAAAAACATAAATCAAACCATCCTCTGCTACCAAAATGTCAAGGTAAAAATCACCTTTGTAGAGGGCGAAGGACCGTGCTTCAGAGAATGCATGATGTGCATGCAGGAAGGCAAGAAAAACACGACGCATAATCTTACTAAATACCTTTTACTTACAAAAATATAAAAACTAAATATATATTATACAGAGCTAGCTCACTACATCCTAAACGTAACAGTCAGTAACAGCAAAGTGAAGAAAACAATACAGATAACAACTCAGAACTTTCTCTAGACATGCGCAATAAACAGACTGAAACCATAACATAGCTAGTCATATGGGATTCACTATGGTTACCAGATAAGTTATCACAACAGGTGCAGAGAGCAGGGGAAAATGTACAGTTAGAAATGAACTTTCTGACGAACAAAAAAAAAACGTGCAGTGACAGACACATCACATCAGCGCCTTTCCACCCGTCAACTAAAAGTTTGGCAGAACGAATGGTGAGGACAACCAAGGACGCATTGAGGCGCATCATCAGTGGAGATTGGCATCACCAGTTAGCTCAGTTTCTTTTGGCGCAACATATCACTCCATGCACAGCTATGGGCAACAGCCCTGCTGAGTTGTGTTGGGGACAGCGACTCATTACTAAGTTGGACAGACTACACCCAGACAGAGTGGCAGCTCAACAGGAGCAACCAGACACCACCAGAGAACTGCACATTGGTGAAAAGGTTTGGGCCCGGAACTATGGTCTAGGGCATACCTGGATTCAGGGGGTGGTAGTGGACAAAACGGGGCCTGTATCTTACATTGTAGAGGTGGAGGAGGGTCGCGAGGTGAGAAGACACATTGACCAGTTGAGGAAGAGACAACCCGAAAAGCCACAAAATGTGATTCCAGAGCAACATCTGGCTGGTAATCAGGACCCAGATGGTGTTCCAATTGATGACCCAGTCGCCCTTGCTGACCCGGGTGACCAGAATGCGGGGCAAACAGTGAAACGGTCAGCATGGATCCATAGGCCACCGGCGTATCTCAAGGACTATGTAAGGTCCTGCGGCTAGGGTTATTATGTGATAAATCAAGCTCCACTCTGCAGGTTTTTTCCCATTAGTTTATTGTTCCATTATTATTTGTTTCTTTTCTTTGTATGGGGGAAGGGGTGTTATGTATATATGTATATAGGGGATGTTTCACAGAGATAGCCACTGACACCACCAGGTGGCAGGGTGCCCTGTCAGGATTGGCAGGGCAGTCTTTGGTGGGAAATCCGGACAATGGGATTAGTTCCAAGTATACCTGGCTAGGTATATAAGTGGGGCAGTTGCCCCTTTGTTTGCCAAGTCTGTGCTTCATCAATAAAGAATGTTATGCTGAACCCTGCTGTCCTGCATTGTCCATTTTGGCCATGCGGTCCAGAGCCCACGATCTAACAAATGTCTCACTTAGCAACAGAAATGTTGGGCTCAATTGTGGTGTTAGTCAAGGACTACCTGTACTCCTTTCTCTTCCTATTTTCTGCACAACAAAACCCTGTGAGGTAATTTCAGCTGAGAGTGAAACTGATTCAGTCATCCAGCTGGCTTTCATGCCTGAGGACTAGAACTCACAATCTTCTGGTTTCTGGCATCTTAGTCATTACACCAAACTGGCTCTTACTGTTCTTCCATTTCCAATTACTCTTATATAATTATATAAGAAAATAAAATAAATGAAACAGGTAGCTTTCAGTTATACTATCAACATTCAATTTGGCAAACTGCTAAGCTTGTAAGCCGCCCTGAGTCTTCGGAGAAGGGCGGGATATAAATGGAATTAAAAAAAAACCAAAAAAAAACAAACCAGTAATTAAACCTCTTTTCAATTTATGATTCAGTAATGAGATTTAGAATAATTATGGCTTTGAGTTACTTTTTTACAATAGTAACATTTGTCGAACTCATCATTTCTGGCTTTAAAAAAATATTTTGCATATTCATATTTTTCAGAGTTCTGAAGAGTTGCATCTTTCGGTTGCTCACATTAAGCAGATAATTGGGATTTTAAGAGATTTCATACACTCTCCTGAACACAGAATTATGGCATCAACTATATCAAAGTTGAAAATGGATCTTGATTTTGACAGTCCTTCAATCAATCAGATTCAATTAGTATTGTTTGGATTTCAAGATGCAGTATGTTCAATCCTAGCTTAATATTTGGAATACAGGGAAGAGAAAACTTTTGTTATTGCAAACATTTATGTATTCTTAAGCACTTCAGCATAGCTGGTATATATTCTCCAGTAAGAGCAAATGAATACATTTCTCATGACTTAAAATTAAAGAATATTACACCAAGACCATAGCATTCTGAAGTACGGGCAGAAGACAAGCCTCCCTGATGCTCATTAGATACAAACATTTCATTGCAGATGATGATTAAAGTACATACAAAATCTTCCAGAACATTTTTATTTATAAAATCGCTGAAAATGAATTCTACTTTCTACTCTATGCAGATAAATTGTACAATATAAGATATTTGTGCATAGAACTAAGCAAATATCCCAGGTACTTTTACCTAGCAGTGTAGATACATTATTTCATCTGTAGCATTTTTCTTTGCCTACATCTGAGGTAGGCAACCTTGGCTCTTTTATGACTCGTGGACTTCAACTCCCCGAATTCCTGAGCCAGCCATGCTGAGGAGAAAGGGAGAGGTTTCCAAGCTGAGTCATGCTGGGTCAGGAATTCTGGAAGTTGAAGTCCACAAGTCATAAAAGAGCCAAGGTTACCTACCCCTGGCCTAGATGATAATATAGTTGCAGATAATAAAAATAAAACATTAAAATGACTAAGGAAATATCTGTTCTGAACGCTACAAACTGGCTTTTCTTTAAAAACAGTGACTATAATTTTATTCAGTTATTAAACAATCATTCTGTCAATCTATCCAGTTTTTGTCATGAAAATTAAGCTTTCCTTAAGCTAGGTCTTCAAACGATAATGACTGAAAATTCTGAATTGTAGTATCAAAACATTTAATTAGCACTAAATTAAGAAAGTCTGATAGTAAATAACCATAAATGTTATTCTTCAAATATAAACAGCTATCTTTTGCCAAGAAATGTAAAAATTGCAGTTCTTCATATTTATTGCATCTTGAGAAAGTGTCTTTTTCTGATATAAACTCAATTGCTAATAGGCGCTATTAATCCAAATTTCTTTATTGTAATGTTGCAGTTACCTGATTAGTAAGTTGGATAATAAATACACAATTTGTTTGCCTCTTTTTAACAGGTGAACAAAGTATTAAGGAATCATTTAATCAAACCTCATTGGATGTTTGCGATGGATAATATAATACGGCGTGCAGTTCAAGCAGCCATTACTATTCTTAGTCCTGGTAAGTGAAATTGCACAGTTAAATATGCTGTGTGTAGCCCTGTTAGTATGACATACTACAGAATGAGACACACCCAATATAACATAAAAGAACCACTAATGTCATTTGTGAAATTAATACAAAAACTGAAGGTTCCTGTCATCACAACATATTTTTCGGATACTCCTTGCAGTATCAATTTATATTTGAAATCCAAGAGATTGATACCTGAAAGTGACAATGCTTAGTTTTTTTTAAAAAAATATCTATATAATGGCATTAGATTTTTGTCCTGTATAAAAATCTTGGTCATAGATTATCATTAGATTTTTTGACATATTTTTAATGACAAATGTAGTAGAAATGTTTGTACACATAGGATGCAGAGCTTGGCCAGAAACCACACACACACACACAAACCATCCTTATTGGTGATATGTTTCTTCCTCAATCTCAATAAAAAAATACTAGGAAGGAAACAAAGACTATAACACATCCCCTCCAGCAACCAACACTCCAATAAGCAGGCACCAGATAAATGGACAAAATACAATAATCAAGGAGGAAACCATCTACCCATCAAAATAGGCAGGGGAAGATACTGTGTCAGACCTGCCCCAGCCTAATATCCTAGGGAAGTAAAACTCTCGACTCCATTTGGTTGAAGTGAATAGGTACCGTATATACTTGAGTATAAGCCGAATTTTTCAGCCCACTTTTTGGGCTGAAAAATTCCACTTCGGCTTATACTCCAGTCAACAAAAAAACTTACCGAGGACTTGTGCGTGGCCGAGGCTTTGGTGCTTCCGGGATCGCGCGCACCTCTCCCAAGCCACCGCCGTCCGAGACCTGCCGAAGTTTGCGGAGGTTTGGGGAGGTGCGCGCGCACCTCCCCAAACCTCCCCAAACGGCAGGTCTCCGTTCCTCCGCGCCCTGCCTGCCTGCTTCTTTCCGCAGCGGAAAGAAGCAGGCAGGCAGGGCGCGGAGGAACGGAGACCTGCCGACGTTTGGGGAGGTTTGGGCGCCTCCCCAAACCTCCCCAGGTCTCCGTTCCTCCGCGCAGACCTGCCGACGTTTGGGGAGGTTTGGGCGCCTCCCCAAACCTCCCCAAACGTCGGCAGGTCTCCGTTCCTCCTGCCGACGTTTGGGGAGGTTTGGGCACCTCCCCAAACCTCCCCAGGTCTCCGTTCCTCCGCGCAGACCTGCCGACGTTTGGGGAGGTTTGGGCGCCTCCCCAAACGTCGGCAGGTCTCCGTTCCTCCTGCCGACGTTTGGGGAGGTTTGGGCGCCTCCCCAAACCTCCCCAAACGTCAGCAGGAGGAACGGAGACCTGGGGAGGTTTGGGGAGGCGCCCAAACCTCCCCAAACGTCGGCAGGTCTGCGCGGAGGAACGGAGACCTGCAGACGTTTGGGGAGGTTTGGGGAGGTGCGCGCGCACCTCCCCAAACTTCGGCAGGTCTCCGGACGGCGGCGGCTTGGGAGAGGTGCGCGCGATCCTGGAAGCACCGAAGCCTCGGCCGCGCGCAAGTCCTCGGTAAGCTCCGGGCGGTCACTTGCTTCGCGTCTCCTGAGGGAAGGGGGGGCGACTGGAGCGGGCGTGTTTCCTCGCCTGCTGGGCGCCGCGATTTGCCCGGGGAACGCGCGGGCCCCGAATGGCAGCGTGGAGCGAGGAAGCGGACAGCCAGGGCTTCCCCGAGAGCCGCGGCCACACAGGGTATTCCTGTGTATTCAGGCTTGCAAAATGGCGGATCGAGCCTCTGCTGGCGGCAGAGGCTTGCAGAGCGCGGATCCAGCCTCCGCCGGCGGCGGAGGCTTGCAGAACGGCGGATCGGCTTATACTCGAGTCAACAACTTTTCCCAGTTTTTGGGGGTGAAATTGGGGGTCTCGGCTTATACTCGAGTCGGCTTATACTCAAGTATATACGGTACTTTTATTAAGAAATACTGAAGGCAGTAAAGTTAAGTGCTAATACAGAACTAAACCCCTGATACCTTTTAGCCTTCTCCCCATAGTATGTCTGTCTATAGCCAATCTGGCACCACCAAGATGTTTTAGGAAACGCTAAGGTGAAATTCCACTCTCAAGGTAAACAGTCTTGAAGATGCCAGCCTGCCAACACGAACTGGATTCCAAAGTGCTCTGTTCTTCCTCAGCTGTTAATTCCCCCCTCCCAATTTCCCATCATAAAGGTATATACAGCTTTATTGCCCATTTGCTTCCCCCTCTTCTTCCCGATGGATGGCAGAATGCTGGCAAGGTGCCAAGCTGAAGCTGATACATCTGACATGCTGCCCCCCCTTGACAAGGACATCAGTCCTGCAAAACATATGGAAAGACACAACAAGTAGATATATGGTTAGAGCAGGGAACTATTTTGGTTTATCAGGATATTGGTTATGGAAGCATTTAAGGAGTTTGGCTATTTTAATGTGCTTAAAATCAACCCATTCAGTCTCACGAGGGAGGAAAGTCTTTCCATGCAACTAAATATTGGACCTTTCCACTGTGTTTGTGAAAGTCTAGAATATCCTTAACCTCAAAATATTGTTCCCCCTCAATCATGAGATGTTTGGGTGGCCAAGGTGGTGTGGGACACAGATGGGATTCAGTTTCCGATTTTACTAGACTACAATGGAAAATCAGGTGAATGTGCCTAAGAGATTTTGGCAGTTGGAGTTCAACTGTAACCAGGTTGACAATTCTTTTGATGGGGAAAGGGTCAACGTAGTTTGGTCCCAGTTTTTTTGGAAGGTTGCCAGGACTACAGGTATTTTGTAGAGGTCTCCTATTTTGAAGTTTTTGGGTGTTGTCCGCTTTTTGTGTACATGTCTTTTTTATAAATCTGTTGCCTCCTCCAATGATTTTTAACCACTGGTCAGGAATTCTGTAGTTGGTCAATCCAGTGATAAAATGGGGAGGTGGTTAGGAACAGTTCAGGCATGGGCAGAAAGAACTGCCCAGTAGCTACCTTAAAAGGGGTAATCCCGGTGCTGCTATGTGTGGAGTTGTTATAAGCCACTTCAGCAAAAAGTTTAGTCCAGTTGTCCTGTTGGTAGTTTATATAATATCTCAGGTATTGTTCTAGCACCCCATTCTAGTGTTACATATACCCCATTCATTTCAGAATGATGGCTGAAACTAAGGGCGTGGGATGTCCCAAGAAGTTTTAGAAACGCTTGCCAGAATTTTGAAGTAAATTGCACCCTGTGGTCGGAAATTATTTTTTGCAGAGTGCCGTGCAGCCTGTCGACATGGTGGGTGAACAACTTAGCCAAGGTGCAGGCAGAAGGATTTTTTTTGATAGGGCACAAAATGCATTTGTTTAAAGAACAAAACAGTATTTCCCGAGCTTTCCAGTAGCTCTATTATAAAGTCCATAGAAATTTCCTTCTTAGTGCTGTTATATTGAAGCATCTTGGATAGTGCATCAACTAAGAAATTTTTCCCCCTGGGAGGTAGCAAAGAGTGAGATTAAAATACTGAGCCCACTGAACTTACCTGGGTGATAATCTCTGGGGTGTTTTTAGGGATTCTAAGTTTTCATAATCAGTCCACACCTTGAAAGGGGTCTTGTTCCCCTCCAGGAAATGCCTCCACTTTAAGAGTGCCCATGCACTGCATAAGCCTCCTTCTCCCAAATCACCCATCACCACTCAGTATCAGTTTCCTGGAGGTGTACACACATGGTTGTAGGGCACCCTGGCTATTCCTTTGTAAAAGAATAGCTCCTATGACCATATCGCTAGCGTCCACCTGAATAATAAACAGGGCATTAGGGTCTGGATGGTTCAGTAGCAAACAATCATTTGAGTCTTTCAAATACTGCCTGGCATTCCATTGTCCATTACAATGGTTGGCTTGGTTTGGTTTCCTCTCCCCTTTTGTCTTCAGCAAGTTGGTTATGGGGAGGGCGGTCTGGGCAAATGATGGAATAAATTGGCACTAAAACTTTGCATACCCCCAAAAGCTTTGCAGTTGCTTTCTTTTCGGAGTGGAACATACTCTTAACACCACCACTAACTTTCTCAGGGTCCATCTCTGTCCTCTTGTGGGAGATGAGATAGCCCAAGCAGTCAATTTTACTCTGGTGGAACTTGCATTTCAAAAGTTTAGCATAGAGTTGAGCAGCCCTGAGTTTTTAAAGACCACTCTAAACAGTTTCACATGCTCGGTCATAGTCTCAGTATAAATCAGTTTGTCACCAGGTAGACCAACATGTTCTTGTAAAGGTGCTCATGCAGCACCTCATTTATCAGATACACGAAGACAGTGGGGCCCCTTATAGTCCAAAGGGGAGGATCCTGAATTGAAAATACCTTAAGGAGCAGTTAAACATGGTTTTCTATTTGTCTCCCTCTTTGATCCAAACTCAGTAATAGGCTTCTGGAAAATCCAACTTAGTAAAGATCTTCCCTTTGGCCAAATGGGCTAACATGTCTTTTCTTAGGAGCAATGGGTAGATGTTTTTCACACACACACAGCGTTTAGCCCCCCTTCTGATGCCCAGGGACCACCTAGGTCTCGGTGGATCACCGCAGCTCTCTCTGTGTGTCTTGTCCATTTGGTGAGATCCAGCCCAGAAGGAGCCTGGACAAAGTCTCTCCCCAGCATTCAATCACCTTGTCGCTTCCTTGAGCCGACATAGCATGCACGGTCCCTATGGTAGAGGTGGTGTTCTCTCCGGGTTGACCACAATTACAGATCCATTAATATCACACCTGCCCCAATCTGATCTCCTAAGGAAGTAAAACTATCAACTCCATTTGGTTGAAGTGAAAATGTATTTTTACTACGAGATGCTGAATGCAGTAAAGTCAAGCGGAATCTAAAATTCCTGCATGCCAATAGAACTAAACTCATATTCCCTTTATTTTATTTATTTATTTATTTTATTTTAATTCCATTTATATCCCGCCCTTCTCTGAGGGCGGCTTACAAGCTTAGCAGTAGCCTTCATTCTATGTATATGCCTGCTTATTAGGGCTTTCACACACCCCCAAGCGGCATTATTACAAAGTCAGCTTAATTGCCCCCAACAATCTGGGTCCTCATTTTACCTACCTCGGAAGGATGGAAGGCTGAGTCAACCTTGAGCCTGGTGGGATGCGAACCTGCACTAATTGCAGGCAGCTGGTGTTACTTAAGGAGGCATTAGCCCACTGCTCCACCAAGGCTCCTTTAGCCCTCCCCCTTAGTCCAACCAGGTGTAGACAATGTGGCACCACCAAGATGTTTTGAGAAACACTGAGGTATTTGGGCTGGTAAAATTCCATTCTTAGGGTAAAAGGCCTTGATGCCAGTGCGCCAACATGAACTGGATTCCAAAGCGCTCTGTTCTTCCCCAGCAGTCAATTCCACTCTCCAATTTCCCATCATAAATGTATACAGCTTTATTGTCATTTGTTTCTCCCTCTCCACCCAGATTGATGGCAGAATGTCAGCAAGGTACCAAGCTGAAGCTGGTGGATCTGACATACTGTATATAAATGGGTAGCAAAGACCACGCACAAAGTTCACACTGACAATGTTACCTAGTTGGATAAAGGTAAAGGTAAAGGTTCCCCCGCACATGCGTGCTAGTCGTTTCCGACTCTAGGGGCCGGTGCTCATCTCCGTTTCAAAGCCGAAGAGCCAGCGCTTGTCCGAGGACGTCTCCGTGGTCATGTGGCCGGCATGACTAGACGCCAAAGGCGCACGGAACGCTGTTACCTTCCCACCGGAGTGGTCCCTATTTTTCTACTTGCATTTTTACGTGCTTTCGAACTGCTAGGTTGGCAGAAGCTGGGACGAGTAACAGGCGCTCACTCTGTTACGCGGCACTCGGGATTCGACCCGCCAAACTGCCGACCTTCTGATCGACAAGCTCAGCGTCCTAACCCACTGAGCCACCGCGTCCCTTACACCTAGTTGGATAGACATTCTGCAAACAAAAACCAAGCTCACAGAGAATTTTAGTCATATGCTGTTATGTATATTCTCTTCTAAAAATGGCATACAATTATGAAATACCAGGGGACCAAGTTATTAAATGAGATCAGAATCATGGGGCATATTTATTCTGGAATTGCTAAACATGAAATATTTTTCAGTGGTCATTATTTAGAAATGGGAGTTTTTATAGGTTCATATTATAAGAAAAGGAGAAGCAAAAAATTAGTACAATTCTGCTTTATACACAGAGCTCCGAACTCATTTTGAACCAGCATCAGAAACTGAAGGAGTAGATAAAGAGGCAGCTGAAATTGAGGAAGATTACCAGCCAGCTGAACAAGGAAGACTAGAGGAATCAGTTACTGCTGGAGGGCGCACACTCACTTCTTTTCAAGCCCTAGACACTAAACAGAAACTTAGCTTGCAGTTAAATAAATTAAAACAGCAAACAAACAGGTAAAGAACTCTGGACAATATTTGCATTAAAAACATTCAAACTTAGTGATTTAGTGATCTTTATGATAATCTACATATTGCATACATTTCTTTAGCAATAGTTCAACCAATTAAAGACTGTAACATTGTAATTTTTTATTTATCTTGCAAGGACAATCAGTTTCTCTGCTGGAAGTCCGATAGGAAGACAAAAGGGATATCCACACTCATTCTTATACTCTGGGTCACCAAATCTAGTGTACAGTCCAATAAAGAATCCAGAAGAAACTTATTTTTATATATACTGCCTTAATTATTTTTACAAAGAACTTAAGGAAGCAAACATATCTAACACTTTTCTCTTATTTTTATCCTGACAACAACCCTGTGAGATGGGTTCGGCTGAAAGAGAGTAACTAGCCCAAAGATATCCAGCTGGCTTTCAAAGGCTAAAACAGGACTTGAAGTCACGATTTGCTTTCCAGCCTGATGATGCCTCAATCACTAGACCAGACTGACTCTCTGCATTTTTTTATATCTGCAATATCAGAAATAATCCCCAAAAGAAAAAAATGTTTTCTGCTCCAGAAAATCAAAATACGTTTGTGTAGGATACTATATTATTAAATTTATATTTAAGAATGAGCAAATTAAGAGTATCCTACACCTTTAGCTTCCATACACAAACCTAGTTTTAAATACCAGTATATGAACAGTTTATTAATTTCATACCCGACTCTTTTGCATGTTATGAGGGTTCTGTACAATTGATGGCCTGAATGCATCAACTTTATTGAATGTAGTTCATCTGGTTGAAAATCATAATTTGGCAAAATCGTATTTTTGTATATGGAAAAAAGAAAAAGTGTAACAATAAACACATTTTAAACTAGGTTGTCCATGTGAATAAATACAGTTTTTAAATTAGATTGTGTTTTACATCAAGTACAATTTTTTATATAATAGGTTACTGGAAAACCTAATACAGAGGGAAAGGGAATACCAGACTCTCCTTCAGCAAACATTACAGCAAAAAGTTCATGATTTGCAACTTCTTCAGCTCCAGTTAAAAACTACTGGTAAGTGGGCAAATGAAATTTTCTACTCATTTTAAGTGTAGTAACCAGATTATATGAAGTAATACCTATTTATACCTAAGGCCTATTCTAGAAGCAAACATCAGGACAATATGTTTAGTTAATATACTTTGAATTGTTGCAGAAATTCAACCGTCATCTCTTCAGCACAACGTTGACGAAGAACTTATCAATTGGTTAAAACAACAAAGAGCTGATTCAGATGCAATTGATAGGGTAAGACTAAATAGGCAAGATGTTAAATGCTGTTGTTTACTGTTCTCTAAACACAAATTATTTCTTTCAGTTTGTTCAAGAGGACTATACACTCAGCGATGTTCTAAACAGTATTACAAAGAAGGATTTGCAACTGCTCAGACTCCGGTAAGAACAGTATTGCATAATTTTAGAAATACTGCTTTCCAGTTAGACCAAACTTAAGATGATATTTTATTTTCTCATATAGGGGCGGACTTGTCTGTCGCATCTGGAATGCAGTATTAAAACACAGAAAGCAAAATACAGTCTTGGGAATGGAGGTTTAGCATTTCACTTTTGCCAAATGCTAATGGACTGAAAGAAAAAGTATACATTCCAAATACATTTTATACGCTGATTACCTTGCATATTTTGCACAAACATTAAAATTTACTAACATTTTTAAGTATTAAATAATGACTAGAGTCTATTATAAATGGTGTGTGTGTGTGTATAGTGTGTGTATAATTTTCTTTTGCAAGTTAGCCACATTTAACAATCTACCCAATTTTAGAAATGTACAGTAACTTAGAAAATGCTTATTTTAAGCATAGCTACATGTACAATTTATCTTATGAAATGCAGTTGCTCATATGTAAAATGTAAATCTTTTCTAATATACCTGCTGCTTTTTAAAAATATGTTTTTGGGAGTTGTACAACATACAGTATTAGGTTTTGTGTAATTTTGTAAGAGCAAGATAACCCCCAAAGTATTTCCACACAGAATTCTAAAAAAAAAATTAGGTTGAATATATTATTTATATTAAACATATCAATATATTTTGAGTATATTCAAAATATTAAGTTTGAAAGCAAATACAATGAATGAAACAATGAAAAATAATGAAGGGAAGAAGGAGATTTATATAAAAGAAAATATATGCTTGGAAAATCTTGATGAACCGTTTTTATTAATGTAAATAATGCCATTTTAGCGGAGTAATTTTCATCATACAGCAAAACAGAACAGACTGAAGTTTAAAAAATCTTTTTTTAATTTACTTCTTGCACAACTTTCTTCCAAAATTCTATATTTCTCATTTCCCCACCCTCTCTAAAACTTACTTTATGACCAAAATCTTAGCTGGCTTTTATCACTTAGAACAGATGTAACAGTTAAACTCCAATATAATATCTTATCAGTTTAACTGGCTGCTGAATCAGAATTCTCTTAGCCAATAGATTTGTACCTAGTCCACTGATTTGGACCACGCACTTCAAAGGGTGGCTCTTTATAATAGATAAAATTGCCTAATTCTTCCAGAGGTGGTTCTGGATCAGTGGTGGCAAACTGTGCTGCTTCCTCAATCTGTTTTCTTACTTCCACATCAATCTCCTATACCAGAAACAATAAAATATTAATAGGCAAAAGAAGAAAGCCTTCAAAAATACAAAGTAAAGTGCTTTAAACTTACATTGCTAACACACAGCTTGTTATTGCAATAAATAATCAGGATCAAAATCCTGTAAGTCTAATATAAGTCCAGATACTGCAAGCTACAAAAATTCTAATCATGATCAGTCTTAAAAAAGTAGTCCTCATATCAGATACACACATGTGGCATTTTCAAATTTGAATACCTACTTATGTATTATTTAATTATAATATTGTTGAAGTAGTTTCTGTCTCTAGCTACAAAAATTATCTCCTAAAGTTTTGGACTTTAATTTCTATCCATTTGACCAAAGTTTTGGGAAGGGCAGCAAGATTCAAGACAGCAGATTATACCACTGCAGGACCATCTTTAGCCAAAAGGAAGATGAACTAAATTTAAAGTGTAAATACAAAAATTTGTACCTTGTCAACTATGATTGCTAGTTAAAAAGAATTCTGAAGGTATTTTTCTAATAAATGTGATTATGACACTAATATGTCAAATATGAATCTAGATAGACAAATTCAAAATGACATATTAAGACTCACATTTTTAATAATTATAAAAAAACATACTCTATTTTGGGGACTCCAAAAGTATAAGTCTCTTTTTGCTTTCTGTGTATGAAAATGTGCTATACCTAGTTGGGGATGAATCTCTGTAAATTACGATGGAAACTAGAAAGTAGGCCTTTGAGTTAGGTTTCACACACCCCCCCATCTCTTTACAAAAAGGTAAGTAGAATTATTTGTGATGGAGTACAAAGGTAAGGATACATATATGTGCTTATTGTGTCCCATTAGATTATAAAAAATAGTTGGAAGATAACATTTAGGATTCCATTTTTAATCTCCTTTTCAGTACAGGAATCCAAACTAAGGCATCCTAGGCAGATGGCTATCTCAACAATCAGCAGTTTTCACTTCTGGGCAAATATACTTGTACAGTCACGGTACTACCATCATGTTTATTGTTCCCAATGAAATCTAAAGGAGAGTCTTCATTGCCCGATGATCCTGATTTTGCAGACTCTTCATTCATGAGAAGAGATAGATCTCACTATAGTCTATGCATTGAGTATGAAGGAGGACAGGGCTGGCCTATTTGACTTTCTGTCCTCAAGCCATAATTGTGGCTTTTTCCCACTTCATTTTAGTCACCTTGCAGCTGCAGCTCATTCCATTTTTTTCACCACATTCTTAATTACACTACTGCTAGTTAATATCAGATGATACAGGTAGTCATGGCTTACTGGTAATTGGAACTGGAACTCTGTCAGTAAGCAACATAATGTATTTTTTTTATTTTAATTCCATTTATATCCCGCCCTTCTCCGAAGACTCAGGGCGGCTTACAAGCTTAGCAGTAGCCTTCATTCTATGTATATGCCTGCTTATTAGGGCTTTCACACACACCCCCAAGTGGCATTATTACAGTCAGCTTAATTGCCCCCAACAATCTGGGTCCTCATTTTACCTACCTCGGAAGGATGGAAGGCTGAGTCAACCTTGAGCCTGGTGGGATGCGAACCTGCACTAATGCCACATGACCACTCTTATCTTACAATAGCAATTCTGGCAGTCCCAATTGCTGTCATTAGGCAAATCCCATGCAGACACAATGCTCCAGTCACATGATCACCACTTGTGACCTACCAGCTTCCCCACTGTCTTTGCTTGTCAAAAGGTGGTAGTGAAAGACACATATGGCAATCACATGACCACAGGACACTAAAGGTAAAGGTAAAGGTTCCCCCGCACATGCGTGCTAGTCATTTCCGACTCTAGGGGCCAGTGCTCATCTCCGTTTCAAAGCTGAAGAGCCAGCATTTGTCTGAGGACATCTCCGTGGTCATGTGGCCGGCATGACTAGACGCCAAAGGTGCACGGAATGCTGTTACCTTCCCACCGTAGTGGTTCCTATTTTTCTACTTGCATTTTTACGTGCTTTTGAACTGCTAGGTGGGCAGAAGCTGGGACGAGTAACAGGCACTCACTCTGCTACGCGGCACGGGATTTGACCCACCAAACTGTCGACCTTCTGATCGACAAGCTCAGCGTCCTAACCCACTGAGCCACTGTGTCCCTCACAGGACACTACAAGGTTATAATTGTGACTGACTGCCAAGTGCCTAAATCATGATCATGTGACTGCCATAAGTAGCCCTTGTTCAATGCCATTGTAATTTGCTAATTGTTGTTTAAGCAGAATAGAGCTAGAAGGGACCTTGGAGGTATTCTAGTCCAGGGCTTTTCAACCAGTGTATGGGTACCACCTGTGTTATATTGGCATCTGGCAGGTGGTACGCGAGCATCCTAGAAAAGTGGTAGTGGGGGAGGGGAATGAGCTCAACCGGTGGCAGCGCAGCACAAGCCTGAGCGAGAGATGGCTGGAGCTGCAGAGCTGTCAGGGCTCAGCGGAAGCGCCAGGATCTGCACCAGGCTCCAGCTGGAGCACGGCGCTGATCCTGGCGCTTCTGCTGAACCCAGAAGAAGCGCCGATCAGCTGGAACGTTGCAGCATGTCCAGATGCTTGGCAACTGATTCATATTTATGAGGGTCACAGTGTCCCAGGGTCACGTGAAGTGACCAAAACCTGCTGCAACCACCCAGCAAACGGGGAATAAAAACCAACCACCCCACCTCACCCCTGCTCCCAATCCTCAACAGAAATGCTCACAACAATGAAAACCTCAGACAGGAGGAAGAACGCCGCCGGACAGGCAGGCGTCTTGCTCGGCTGTGGCTTGCGGGGCACTTTTTTCAGAGCCACTGTAACTTTGAACAGTCACTAAGTGAACTGTTGTAAGTCAAGGACTACCTGTACTTCATCACTTTTTTCCTTTTTTTGGTCATCAAGTTTTTGACACCTTGCTAGGCAACTGATGGTACTCGGATGTTGCCATATCCTAAAAGTGGTACAATGGGTGAAAAGGTTGAAAATCCCTGTTCAACCTCCTGCTCAAGTAGGAGACCCTATATCATTTCAGACAGGTAGCTGTCCAGTCTTTTCTTAAAAACCTCCAGTGATGAAGCACCCACAATTTCTGAAGGTAAGCTGTTCCACTGGTAAATTGTCTTCAGTGTTAGGAAGTTTCTCCTTAATTCCAGGTTGCTTCTCTCCTTGATTCGTTTCCATCCATTTTTTTCTTGTCTTGCCCTTTGGTGCTTTGGAAAATAAGTTGACCCCCTCTTCTTTGTGGCAGCCCTTCTAGTACTGGAATACTGCTGTCATGTCACCCCTAGACCTTCTTTTCACTAGACTGGCCATACCCAATTCCTGCAACCATTATGTTTTTGTCTCCAGGCCCTTAATCATCTTAGTTGCTCTTCTTTGTACTTTTCACAAAGTCTCATCTTTTTTGTAATGTGGTAACCAAAACTGGATGCAATATTCCAGGTGTGGTCTTACTAAGGATTTATAAAGCAGTACTAATGCTTCACATGAACCTATGCCTATTTATACAACCAAGGATTGTATTAGCTTTTTTTGGCTGCTGCTTCACACAGCTGCCTCATGTTTTAAGTGATCATCCGCTAGGACTCCAAGGTCCCTCTCACAGCTATTTTTGAGCCAGGTGTAGACTAATCTGTACTTACACATTTGGTTGTTCCTGCCCAGGTGTAAAACCTTGCTTTTCTCCACATTAAATTTCATTTTGTTCGATAGGGCCCATTGTTCAAGTCAGTCAAGATCTTTTTGGATTCTGAGCTTGTCTTCTTGGATGTTGGCTATTCCTGCCAGCTTAGTGTCATTCGCAAATTTGTGTTCTTTCATCTAAGTAATTTACGAAGATATTGAAGAGTACTGAGGCTAATGTAGAACTTTGGGGTACTCCACTGCTTACTTCCCTCCATATACAGTACCATTAAGGACTACTTGTTGAGTATGGTTATTTTAGTAAAGTACTTAATTACATCTTTGATTTGAACAAGTAGATATTAAATGAGGACTATTTGTACCTCCAATTCATCACTAATTATTCAGAGAAAAAGTTTTTTCTATCTACTTTTCATAACCTGTGAAAAGAAAAAATATTACCTTGAGCTCCTCCACATTAGCTAAGTTGTTATTCACCATTCTGTCCTTCAAGAGAGTAATAGGGTCACTTTTGCTTCTTACTTCTTGAATTTCTTCTCTTGTTCGGTAACTGTAAAAAAGCCAATTACACTAGTAAACTGTATGAAAAACAGTTTCTCCCAATAACTTGATAATAATATAATGAAGATCATGACATTTATGGCATTTATATAGCAAATGGTATAAGATATTCAAGGCTTTGTTCTTCAGGGGCAGGAATATAATTTAAGGTAAAATAAGAATATAGCCAAACAGCAGGAAAAAGACTCCTCTTACATTTAAAATTCTTTGTCTTTCATTAATCTAACAAAAACAAATTAAGGTAAATTAAGAGATGTATTCAGGATTGGAAGTCAATGCTATCAATTATAAAACAAAGTCTTGATTAAATGCTATCAATTATAAAACAAAGTCTTGATTAAAAATGTTGATGTGAAATGAGAAAAGTCTACATGCAGATTTACTTTTTTGTACGTGTGGTACTGCTTATTAAACTTTTGTAATATATTATGTATTATTTGTTTCTGCTATGAGTCTTCAAATTGTAAAAACAATAAAAGTATTTGAAAAATTAATCCAATGCAAGACATGCAGACTGGGAGTTTATTGTTAAAGAACAGTCCTAAATCTGGTTGAGCTTGGCCATTTACAAAATCTATTATAAAATGATAGACAAAACTTTCAGAATTTAAGGGAGAAAAACAGGGAAGAAACTGAAATATGACCAGGCGTGCATGTACACCAAGTCATCTAAGTTTCTCATGTAGAAGATAGTGTGCAAACTGCACCTTACAGTTGTTTTCATTGGATTATGGTTTGCTTAAGCCATGTCTAAATCATATTTTGCTTTGACTATTTTGATCAACAGGAAAGCGAACAAACCACGCCATACATAATGTGCCAATATAATGGGTCAATAATGTTTATTGAGGTAGGGATGGGTAAGAAATATATTACTATCTAATTTAATAATTAATTTTTAATTTAGTAATTACTTCTCAGTAATGCAACCATCTCTGCAGGCATCCTAGACAAAATAGGAGAACTATTAAAACATACTCCTATTTTGCCCAGGCAAGCCTGCGGCTGGCTTAAACAGGCCAAGCAGGACCCAAAGCCTAGTGTGTATTTTGACAACACTCCTGCCTTGCCCTCACAAGCTTTTATCATGTGATCCCTGCAAAGTAGGAAGAGGATACAACTCATAGTGTGAAAATCTCTATTTTAAGTTCCTTGTTTTAAGAAAATGATTTGATTAAAAATATGTAAGATTATGTAGTAGAAGAGATTGGTAGTCTTGGCCAAATTTCCATGCCTCTAATTTGTAAACTATTTGCATTTTCTGCTTTTCCTTCAAGTACACTCCAGGATAATGTAATTTTCCCCACCACTAATATGGAACAGTAGAGAATTACTTTACCTGATTCCAGGGTCACTCATACTATGCCCATGATAACGATATGTTTGTAGTTCCATCACAACAGGGCCCTGTTAAAATGGAAGTCTTTAATACCTTTGAAAATAATGCCTTGATTTTGCTAATAACTAAATGCAGACAGGCATGCCAGTTTAAGACAATCATTTAGACCAGTAGCTCTCAACTTTTTGCATCTTAAATTGCTCCGTTAAAAAACACAGGTCTGAGCAAGACAGCAACAAAAATATTACAAAATTTCCCTAAAACATTTATATGTTTAAAGTATTTTGTTATATTCAATGTTTAGATTAATGCTTAGATTTAAATAAAATTTCAGGAACTTACACTTGGTTCCAATAAATCTACTATATCCCATTTTTAGTATCCATAGCTCATATTTATATAATTTGTCTGTAAGAGTTATAATGCAACTTCTCTTGAGAGTTGGCTAAAATTGTGCTAAATTGTTGATTGTGGTTCTTATTCCTATTTTCTGAATGCTTTGAAAACTCTGAAAAGAAACCGCTCAAACCTCATTTAACAGAGAAGGGCAGATACCTACAAGTACGCCTTGACTTATGACCATTCATTTAACAATTATTTTAAGTTATGGTATTGAAAACAGCGACTAATGGTCAGTCCTCACACTTACACCCATCACAAGTGTTGCCACAGCCACATGATTAGTATTTGGGTGCTTGGCAACCGGCATCTATTTATGATAATTGCAGCCTCCTGTGGTCACGGGCCCTTCTGAGCCCTTCCCAGAGGGAAGCAAAATCAAATTTGCTTTATGACTGCATGATCTGCCTAACAATTGTGGTGATTTGCTTAATAACTGAGCAAAAGGTCATAAAATCAGGCATGCTTCACTTAATGACAGCATCACTTGGTGGCAGAAGTTCCAGTCCCAATTGTGGTTTTAAGTTGAGGAATACCTGTATTTACACTGAGCTTTTTAATTTAAAAACAGATTTGCGAAGAACTATTATGAGAGGGTCTGTTTGATATAAAATGTTACTGTGATAACCTGATATCAAACTGGTGACGTCCATGTGTAAGGCTGCATGTTTAAGCTGCCTTGTAAGAACTGGTAACGGAATTCTTTCACATTGCATTTACCCAATCTAAATCTTTTCCAGCAATGCTAGGTTCTCCTTTTCTCCAAACTTTGCCTTCCCACCACCCATACGCTTTCTTTCTCAATGTTGCAGCTAGCTCCTTCTTGAGGTTTAACACAGAATATCTTGTAGGATCCAGTCTGAATCAGTCACTGGGACCAAAGGTTTCTTCTTCCAAGCTTTCAGGCTTGTGCTGGGGCCCATCATCAGGGAACCAGAATATTGCACTCATTTCTGGAGAGAGAGAAGTTCCTTGATGATGGGCTCCAACATTGAGCCCAAAAGCTTGGAAGAAGAAACCTTTAGACCTGGTGACAAGCTTAGACTGGATCCTGCAACATTATCCTGGGACATGTATATTTACCTTCATTTGCCACAGAATATTCCTTCATTTCACCTATGACAGGTGCACAAACACACCCTGCATGCTGATGTTTATTGGATAATCATACCTTTAATGATATGTATGCTTATTTGGTTACAGTTGAGCATGTATTTAACTGTCCTTTTTGAGTATGCTGCCTCTTCATTTCTTCATCTGAAAACTTATTCCCATATTAGTTAATATTTATGTTAATCACACTACTAAGCACTATGTTTATGATTTATAAAAAGTTACCAGGTTTGGAGCTCACAAGGTAGTTTGAAAATTGGGCTAAAAGAGTACTTCCTAGTTTAGTATTGTTACATGTATTTGAAACAGAATAAATTTCTCTGAAATTCTGCCTATCTTAAACATGCAAACATAGATACTACACATGCAATACAGTGTACTCATACTTACTTTTCCTGCTCTGCAGTGATCAGCAGCAAATTTTGTAGCTTCTCTTACAGCAAGAACATCCATGCCATCAACCTAGTGGCAACCCCAGCCCCCCAAACACAAGTTTATTTAAAAGTATTACAATATTCATTTTTCTTTAAAAAATTGAGAATAGTGAATATCTTACCCTAAGACCTGGAATAAAGTCTCCTCTTTTATAATAATCTGTGCTGGCTGCAGCTCTCTCTACAGAAGTACCCATTCCATATCTATTGTTCTCACAGATAAAAATGCATGGCAGCTTCCACAAGGCTGCCATATTAAAAGTTTCAAATATTTGACCCTGGAAGAAGAATAACAGCATGGGAAGAAACTCATGAGAAATTTCCACCTAAAACCAGCTGCCTTAGCATTGTCACACTTGTTAAGTGTTTAAAGGCAAGTACAGGGACGCGGTGGCTCAGTGGGTTACGACACTGAGCTTGTCGATCAGAAGGTCGGCAGTTTGGTGGGTCGAATCCTGAGTGCCATGTAACAGAGTGAGTGCCTGTTACTCGTCCCAGCTTCTGCCAACCTAGCAGTTTGAAAGCACATAAAAATGCAAGTAGAAAAATAGGGACCACTACGGTGGGAAGGTAACAGCATTCCGTGCGCCTTTGGCGTCTAGTCATGCTGGACACATGACCACGGAGATGTCCTCGGACAAGCACTGGCTCTTCGGCTTTGAAACGGAGATGAGCACTGGCCCCTAGAGTTGGAAACGACTAGCACGCATGTGTGGGGGAACCTTTACCTTTTTACAGGCATATTATTATGTCAAATTGGATGATGCTCTATAGAAATATGCATCTAATTGAATAAACCTGGAAACTTACCTGATTTGCAGCACCATCACCATACAATGTCAAACAGATCTCATCTTTCCCAAAGTATTTACATGCCAAAGCGATACCAGCTCCCAAAGGAACCTATAAAACATGATATCATGTAGTAGGTAAACCATCTTAAACCACCTTGTTGTTTCTTATAATGGCCAATAAGGTGCAGGCTGCTTGCACACAGAGGTACAGCCATATCCACCTCCTATTCTTTTCCGCCAGCTGGTATATGGAGACATGCTGTCACCAACCAGAAATAACATTGAATTTCAAGATTAAGTGCCCTTTCAAGATTAAGTGCCCTTGATAAATCTGCCTTTTACTAAATTCATCTAACCCGTCTTTAAAGTCATGCAATAATTGCTCATAATCATCATCATGTCTTGTGGCAATGTTCCCACATTATGCAATTGGCAATTTAGCTAATGTTAGGTTTACAAAAAAGAAATACTAAGGATACAGCAAACTGCACAGAATTATAAAAGTAATGAAATAATCTAATATATGACAAACATTAAAAGCTTTATCCACATCTCAATAAAAAAGCTAGTTTGATTAATGAACCTTACCTGGGCGCCAACAATACCATTACCACCATAGAAGTTTTTGGCATACATGTGCATTGAGCCACCTTTGCCTCTAGCACAACCACCTATCCGACCTGAAATATTCAAAATACAGTATTTTACATTGGGGCGCTACTAAAGTTCCTATGAATAGTTCATTTCTGACTCTAGGGGGTGGTGCTCATCTTTTGTTTCTTAGCCAAGGGAGCCAGCATTGTCTGAAGACATTTCCGTGATCATGTGGCCACCATTAGATTATATGCTGAGGTGCACAGAACCTTCTCACTGAAGTGGCACCTATTTATCTACTTGTATTTGCATGTTTTTAAACTGCTAGGTTGGCAGGAGCTGGAGCAAGTAATGGGAGCTCAGCCCATTGTGTGGCACTCAGGTCTCAAACCTGGGCTGTCAGCTTTCCAGCTGACAAGCTCAGCATCTTTTAACCACTGAGCCATTGCACCCTCTATATGAATAGTATATAGGTGTTTTTAGCATGCCATCCCTTTTTGCTTACTTGGAATTTTGAGTAAGATTCCATATAAAACAAAAATCAAAACTGTTTTATAAATATTCTTTATAAGCTTTCTAAGGTTAATGGCTAGATTTTACATGTTACTGCATCAAATGTTTAAATAGTAGAGCAGAGATTTCTCTAAATGCAGAGAAACTTGCAGCAGTACATGAATAAATGGCTAAAACCTCAACCTCTTGGTATAAGGATAGTTGACATCACTTGAACAAAGATATACTAGGCAAATTAGGAGGGTTTTCATTTTGGAAATGCGATCAGAACTTAACCCTTTTATCTACAGTGGTATTCATCCTTTCCACATCTACATTTCATTTTACTACACAAACCAGTGAGTTCAGCAAGAATTTCTCGAACTGGAATTCCACGTGTATAGGTAAAGCCATGAGCCCGGTAGGCAGTGATCAAATGATCTGTTCGATTTATGGCTGCCTCAAGTCCAACACAACAAGCTTCCTGTGGAAAAACAAACCAACAGCCTTGAAATAGCATGCATGATACCATAATATACAGGTAAACGATAGTATTTGTATACAGTTCTCTACAAATGTCAAACACTGAGTTTGTACAATGGTTCAGATGAAACCAAAAAGCCAGCTCTGGAAAAAAGATGCTTTATCTATTCACATAAGGCTCCAGTGTATCTGAAGGAATGAGTATGTGGCTCACTTCAATTATTGTAGTATGTGCCTCCTGGAGCTGCCTTACATATGGTCAAGAAGCTACCTTGAGTTCCAACTATGGCGCACTAAGCCTCTGCAACACAGGATCATAGTAAAAAAACAGCTATTAATTTGCTTCTAGTCAGCTCACAATACTTCAATGCACTTTGGCCTTTGAGAAGGATGCTACATGTAAGCAAATACTGGCTCTTGTTACATATTTTGTTTTATTACTGTATTTTAGGTGTCTTACATGACATTTGATCATATTTAATTTTTTAAAGTATAGTACAGAGATATATAAATAATCTTAGCAAAGACAGCTCCAATGCAGTAATAATAATCATAAACAGGTTGGGAAAAATAATTAAAACTCTAGCATCTCCAAAGACTATGGGAGCAAAATCTTAAGGGTATAATACAGGCATGTCAAACTGCCGACTCACGGGCCGGATGTGTCATCCTGAAACCATGCCCACCCCATTGCTGGCAATGGGGAAAAAGTCACAATACGTCGCACGATGTTGTGAGTATAATATATATATAAATTAAAAAATGGGAGGAGAAAAACCAGGAGAGATTTGAAGAATTTACCATTCAGAGTTAACCAGACTAAAATAAAAAATATTGGCACTAGCCATTTTATTAAAGTACATTGTTTCTGCCAACTACACACTACAAACTACCCCCACTGAAGATATTTTTACAAAATTCCAAAATTTTTAGAAATGGTAAGTGTTCACCTTTTCCCACAACCTAGGAATTTGTTTATTTATACTGGTAGAGTCGAGACACAAAATTCTTCAGAATTCTTCTTTTACCTATAACAGCCTTATTAAAATGAAACAGAAAATTTGATGAAATCTGCTGCCCACCTGGCCATCATACAAATGGCAGAAACCACGAATAATCTTTTGTTTGTACAGCTGGTCTGCTTTTAGTTCCATGCGCCGAATAGTCTGCATGGTCTTATAGTATTGGAGACCTTGCTCTCTAGTCAGTACAGTTGTGGTAGGAGGACCCTCTTCCAAACGATGGAGGTCACATTTCTGCAAACAATAAAAACAAGTGGTCATGGTTTATTGTTAAAGTATTTGAGTATTTTCATACACTTAACATCTTTGTGCTAAAAGATTTCTGAACAATAAGACCTGAATAAAATAAATCCCCTAGCAAATACACTATCTGCTCCCAGCTGTAAAGATATTTAGTTGTCAATGTCTCTCTCCATAGGCTTCACAGTGTACCACATCAAAACACAATACAAGGCACAATTTTAATAAAATTCAATAAAACTGTGACACCACCACACAATAATAGCACATTTAACTATTTTCCAGAAATCTGTGTTGGAAGTCAGCACCCCCCCCCCGAGAAGGAAATATTAAAAGGGCAGAATATTATATTTCCTCAAAGGATCTTAAAAGAGGCAAAAAAACATGTTCCGTTTTTCTTAATAGCCCCAAGTCTCCCTCCCCCAAGCAGAAACCAGCTCTATAGAAATGCAGATGTGGTAGTCTGTCTAGTTACCCTCTTATATTCTTCTCCCTTTCCCTCTCCACCCCCCTCCCCCCTCCGCTCCCCCCAGATTCCTCTCCTCCCTCTGACTTCTACTCTCTACTTCTCCATCACTCTCCTGATCACTAGTCCCACAAAAAGTTTTATAGAAATCTTGTGCGTCGCGTAGACTCTCAATCTTTATCTTTCGGTCTTCCCACATCACCAGGAGCCCCTCTGGAAGCAGCCATTTATATGTCACACCTTTTTCCTCAATTGCGAAGTAACAAATTGATAGCGTTGACGTTGCTCTCGGACCCTTCTTGGCAGTTGCTTAAGAATTGTAACTGGACGGCCTTTATACTGAATTGGTTGATCTCTAGCTCTATGAAGCACTTCATCTCTAAGCGCCTTTTTGGTACACCTAACATGCACTTCCCTAGGGAGGCTGTATCGCCTGGCATAATTGGTATAAACTCGAAAAGCCTCATCAATATCGCACCGAACCTCTTTTTTCTCTTTCCCCACCAGGTCTGCAATCATTTTTCCTACCACTTCTTCCAGCTGTTCTTCTCTGTCTTCCGTCACATTTTGGAAGCGCAAAAAAAAAGGCTGCTTTCTCCATCTCCAGGTACACCATATCATCTTCCAGCTTCTTGGATGCTTGCGTGCACCTGTGCTCCCATTTCTCCATCCGCTTCTCCATATTCTCAGAGTCCTTTTCTACTGTTTTAATTCACTCTTCATGCGTATCCAGAGTCACCTGGACTACACCCAATTTTCCTTTAATTTCCTTCATCTCCTCTCTCATGTCCCCCAACTCAGCCTTCAGGCTGTCAAAATTCCTCTCCATTATGTCCTGCATATTTTGTGGCATTGTATAAATCCCTTGAATTGTAGCAGATTTTTCTGTCGCTGGTAGGCTCTCCATCGACTTCCTAACCCCTGGTGGCGTCGTAACTGGAGAGGCCGCTGCTGTCAAGGTAGGGGCCTTCCTTAAGGTTTTAGTTGATGTCGTTGTTAAAGACATTTCAGTTTGTCCCAGGAGATTTCTCCACACTACTGTACACCACAGGTTAACTCCTTCCTAGATATTTTATCACAAACCCTTCTAATAATTTCACTTCCGCTCTTTAGGTAGAAAAAAAAAGAAAGAAGGAGTCACATCAATATCCGTCAGTTTCTATAAGTCTGCAAATCAATACACTAACTTTTTCAGGGAAGAGGAAGCTTCCACCAATTATGTCATATTCGTAGACAAGTCCATTTAAGCCTCTAATCAGCATTCACGGCAGCAAAAGACAAAAGGGGTAACAAAAAAAAAGAAAAAAAATATTTGTTGCCAAAACCACCCCCGATAACTGGCTGCCGCTCCTTTCACATCTGCTTAGCACCCCACCGGCGTGCTCGCTCAGAAAGTCTTTAAATTCACTTCCACTCTTTCTCACTTCCCTGCTTCTTCTCAAACTGCCAAGTCATTGGCTTCGGGGCTGCCAAACCGCAGCCCTCTTTCAAGCCTCCAGATCCTCAGGGTGCTTTCCTTTTTCCAGCGAGGTGATTGCATCACACCTCGCCTCCAAAGATGCCCCCTCCGCTTCTCCCAGCCTCTCCAGGGCTGGAAACGGCAGAATATCGCCGCAGGAGGCCTGAAAAACAACAAGAGGCTCGGCCGTCTATCGCCTCTCCTCCCAAGGCAATGCCATCTCGGACTCCAGCTTAAAAACAAAAACAAAAAAACTCCGTACTATCCAGCTGAGCTTCTTCCTGTTAGGGAATCCTGAATGAGCCAGAAGCCGCCTCAGAGAGATGGCAGTGAAGTCGAGGGTACCTCGGAGAGACAGCGGTCGACCCGATCAATCCAGGAAAAGCCTTCCAGAAACCAACAGGAGAAAGGCTAGCTTAACTTCAGAATCTAGCCGAAGCTGCAAGCAACTGAAGTCAAAAGCACTATTTTAAGCTGATCGTAAACAGTGTGCTTGAATCTGGGTAAGAACATCGATTTTCTCTATCCTAACTACCAATTTTCCTGAAGGGGAGAAAAAAAAATTCCCAAGAAAAAAAAACCTTCCGAAAGTGAAGAAGGGGTTTTTTGCCCCACCCTTTTGCTAACGGAAGCAGTGTATTGAACCTTTTATGGAGGACTAAAATTTGAAAAATGAACCAGTGCTGACACTTACTGGTGGATGAGGATTATGACAGCTATGACTTGCATGTAGGACTTGGTAAAATCTGAAAAAAACCTAATCTCTACCTGTGACCTTCAAAGCTTTAACAATAGAGAACAGCTGTGACAAAAAAAAAATTTGGGTTGTAGATAAAGTGAAACTTACAAATTTTAGGGAACAAAAAAAGAACTTTTTTGAACTCTCTGGATTAGAAGTATATAATTAACTCTGATCTCAAAGCTATTTCCAGAGGAAAAAAAATCTGGATTCTTGGTCATCGTGGAAAATCAGAGATTTATAGAAAGAACTTATCAATAAAAAATACTTTTCAAGAGGAGACATATGATACGTTGCAACTAATTCAAATAATGATTTCAAACCACAAAGAAATCCAAAATAACTTAGAAAATATAGATCAACTCATCTCCAATTCAATTTTATACCAAAAAAAATCCCAGGAAAATACAACAGAGAAGGAACAGATAAAACAGATAACTGAACATAAATTCGAGGATAGAGACCTAAAGATGGAATTCTACAAAACAAAGAAGTATGATTTAATCCAAGTGGAAAAAAATTACAAGAAATACTGGACTTGGAAAAGACAACCTATATTTCAACACCACAAAATAAACTTGAGAATAAGAAATAAGACTAGATAAAAGAGCCTTGGTGGAGCAGTGGGCTAATGCCTCCTTAAGTAACACCAGCTGCCTGCAATTAGTGCAGGTTCGCATCCCACCAGGCTCAAGGTTGACTCAGCCTTCCATCCTTCCGAGGTAGGTAAAATGAGGACCCAGATTGTTGGGGGCAATAAGCTGACTTTGTAATAATGCCGCTTGGGGCCCCCCGAAAGCCCTAATAAGCAGGCATATACATAGAATGAAGGCTATTGCTAAGCACATTGATTTGTGCTTAGACTGTAAGCCGCCCTGAGTCTTCGGAGAAGGGCGGAATATAAATGGGATTAAAAAAAACAGACTGGGGATAATTGGGATAATGGACATCCTTGCCTTGTGCCTTTTTTGATTTTGAAGTTTTCTGTAAAATCTCCATTTACAATTACTTTAGCCATTTGTTTATAGTAAATTGCTTTAATTATATTTATGAAGTTTTATCCAAAATCCATTTCATCTAATTGTTGAATCATAAATTGCCAATTTACATTGTCAAAAGCCTTCTGTGTATCTAGAAATATTAACACCATCTGCTTCCCTGGGTGGATTTCATAGTATTCCAAAATGTCTAAGATCATTGTTAAGTTATTTTTTATTTGTCTTTTAGATAGGAATCCATTTTGGCCTGTATGTATAAATTTAGTCAAAAATTTCTTTAATCTTTCTGTTATTATTGAAGCAAAAAGTTTGTAATCCATGTTTAACAGAGATATTGGTCTATAATTTATTTGCGTCAGGTCTGAGTCTTTTTTAGGTATTAAAGTGATGTTAGCTTCTGTCCATGTATTTGGTATTTTAGCCTCTAAAAGTATTTCACTACACTTGTAGACATTTATAAAGCTCTGCAGGTAACCCGTCTGGACCCGAGTCTTATCATTTTTTTGCCTTTTTATAGCCTGTCACCTCCATCATTAATATTTTTTCATTTAAAATATTTTGCATATTCTCTGGGATTTCTGGTAGATCTGCTTTTTTATGTATTGTTTATTTTTTCTTGAAAGGTTTCCTCTGTATCATAAAGTGTCTCATAAAAGTCTTTGATAATTTTTTTAATTATATCATTTTGGAACTGTAAATCGCCTTTTGAGTCTTGCAATTTGTTTATCAATTTTTTCTCTCTTTCTTTTTTCAGTTTGTATGCTAGCCACCTCCACGGTTTATTAGTATTTTCAAAAAAAAAATCTGTTTGGCCCTTTTAATTTGTTGTGTCATTTTTTCGGCCTCTGCTACATTTATTTTATGTTTTATTATTTCCATTTGTTTTTTAAGTGTTTTCTTTTGTGGATTTATTTGTAGATCTGATTCTAATTTTATAAATTCTTCCCTTAACTTTAACTGTTGTTGCTTTTTTCCCTTTATTCTTTTTCACCATGTAGGTTATAGCCAACCCTCTGAAGTATGTTTAGCTGTGTCCCACACATTTTAAAGCAATGTCTCTTTTTTATTTATTTTGAAAAAGAATTCCATTTCCTTTGTTGCTATTTGTATAAATTCTTTCTCTTTCAATAAGGATTTGTTCAGGGACCATCTTAATTTTTTCTTGGTTCCTCTCCAAGTCATCTTTATTGGGCTGTGATCTGCCCATATATTGGGTTCTATCTTGATCTCTTGTATAATCGTGCTTAGTTCAGGAGATATCCATACCATATCAATTCTGAACCATAATTTGTGTCTGTTTAAATAAAATTAGTATTGTGTTTTGGGGGGGGGTTCTTTTCTCTCCATATGTCCTGAATACACATTTCTTCTGCCATTTTAAAGAAAGTTTTAGGTGGTATATTCTTTCCTTTTCCCCCTATTTTACTACTTTTGTAATCTGGTATTCCATCTACTATTGCATTAAAGTCTCCCGTCAAACAAATGTTTTGATATTCCAGTTCCACTATTTTTTAATGTAATTTTTGATAGAATTCTTGTTTCTTATTAGATGCATATATTGCTATCATCAAGTATCTGTTTTTGGTTTATCATTATTTCCACTAAAAATATTCTTCCTTCTTCATCTGCATAATTTGTTTGGGATTATTTCTTTTGTTTTTTTCCACAAGATGGCGACGCGTTCACACGCAGCCGCCCTGAGCTCCCAGTATTGGTGTGTGGTGATTGGAATAATGTGTGTATGGATGAGTGTGCAGTGCAAGGGGCTAAATTAGCCTACACACGCATAGAGCTGTTAAACATCGAGCTTGCAAGGCAATCCAGAATTACCAGCGATTTTCAGCAGTCCCATAACATACCGAACTGCATAGTGAGGCCTCCAGGATCTCCATGGATTGTCTTCGGGCCGGGGAGGAGCCGACGTAAGCGAAAGACAAAGGAGCGAAAACAAAAACGTGGTTGCAGAGCCGGGATACTGGCTCAGCTCAGGAAGCAGCCTCATAGACCAGCACTGCCGAGTGTGTTCTTAAGTAATGCCAGATCCCTCATCCATAAAATTGACGAATTACAGCTGCAGATGGCAGCAAGCAGGCTTCTCCGTGAATGTTGTGTGATGGTTGTCACGGAGACCTGGCTACATTCAGATGTACCAAATGCAGCAGTGGAGCTGACAAGCCGAGTCATTCACCGCTCTGACAGAGATGGAGGCTCCGGTAAGAGCAAAGGAGGACAACTCTGCGTGTATATACATTGTGACTGGTGTGCCAACAGCAGATTAGTTTACACGTATTGCTCCCCAGATGTGGAACTGATGACTGTCATATGTAGGCCTTTTTATCTGCCTAGAGAAATTACTGTGGTAATTATTATAGCTGTTTACATTCCACCTGATGCCAATGTCAGCACGGCACTTTCCAAGCTGTATGACGTCATCTCCAGGCAGCAGCAAACTCACCCAGAGGGCGCTCTTGTTGTGGCTGGGGACTTCAATCAAGCTTGTCTAAAGACAGTTCTTCCCAAGTTTGTACAGTATGTGCAATTTTCCACCAGAGGAAAGAACACTCTAGACTGCGTGTACTCTAATCTGAAACAGGCATACAGAGCATTCCCTCTCCCCCACCTGGGCACATCCGACCATCTTTCACTCCTGTTGTGCCCAAAGTTATGTTCCTCTCAGGAAAAGAACTCAGGCAGTCACGAAAAGTGTCAAAATCTGGCCAGTGGGTGCTCTCAGTCAGTTGCAGGACTGCTTTGAAACCACTGACTGGAGTGTATTCGAAGATCAAGACCTGAATGTATACACAGATGCCATACTCCCATAATATTAAAACATGCACTGATAGTGTGACAACAGAAAAGTGCATTAGAGTTTACGGGAATTGCAAACCCTGGATGACTGCAGAGGTACGAACACTCCTGAGAGCCTGGGATTCTGCCTTTAAGGCAGGGGACAGGGACACATACAGAGAGGCCAGGGCAAATCTCAGAACAGGCATTAGGATGGTGAAACAACAATATAAACACAAGGTGGAGAACCACCTAGCAGACAACAATCCGAAGCAAGTGTGGCAGGGACTGCAGCACCTAACCAACCACAAGGGCAATACGAGGAACAAGGTTAATACCGATGCCTCGTTGGCAGAGGAGCTGAATATCTTCTTCGCTCTCTACAAGGTGAAAAGACCAGACCCCGTAGCCTCTGCTGGCTGGCCTTCTGATTCTCAGCCACTCACCCTGTGTGAACACCAAGTGAGAGGTGTATTGAAGGCTGTGAATCCCAGCAAAGCCGCAGGCCCAGATGGAGTGCTGGGGATAGTGGTTAAGAACTGTGCCGACCAATTAGCAGGGGTCCTGACAAGGATCTTTAACATCTCCTTGCAAACGGCATGTATACCATCATGCTTGAAAGTAGCTACCATTGTCCCAGTACCCAAAGAAAACTGCAGTTGAGTGCCTGAATGACTACAGACCTGTTGCATTAACGTCTGTAGTCCTGAAATGCTTCGAAAGACTGGTTCTCCAACATCTTAGGACATGCCTCCCACTGGACTTCGACAAACATCAATTTGCCTACAGGGGGAACAGGTCAACAGATGATGCCATAGCTACTGCTCTACACTCTGTAGCAAGCCATCTAGAGAAACCTGGAAGCTATGTCAGGATGCTTTTTGTTGATTACAGCTTGGCTTTCAACACCATTTTGCCGAGCACTCTCATTGAAAAGGTGACCGACTTGAAATTTTCCACCTCCATCTGTGATTGGATTCAAGACTTTCTCAGGGACCGGTTGCAAACAGTGAGGGTTGGGTCTGTTTTATCCACCCCCCTGAAGCTTTGAACCGGCTCGCCACAGGGATGCGTGCTTAACCCCTACCTGTACTCATTGTACACATATGATTGTGTATCGTCCGACTCATCTACTACGATAATTAAGTTTGCAGATGATACCACCATAGTGGGTCTTATTAAAGGTGGAGCTGAGACAGCATACAGGGGGGAGGTACAAAAACTATCCATATGGTGTTTCACGAACAACTTGCACCTGAACATCGGCAAGACTAAAGAGATGGTGCTAGACTTCTGGAGGAAAAAAGAGGAACCTGCCCCACTTTACATTGGGGGGGCGTCCTATGTGGAAAGAGTTTCCTCCTTTAAATTTCTGGGAGTCTACCTCTGTGAAGATATTATCTGGAAAGTTAATACAACCCAGGTGGCCAGAAAGGCCCAACAGAGACTCCACTTCCTCAGGGTCTTGCGGAAGAACAGGGTAGAATAACGGCTAATGTCCCTCTTTTACCGGTCTACTATAGAGAGCGTCCTCTCGTACTGTATTGTGGTTTGGTATGCTGGTCTGACAGCCGCAGATAAAAAAGTATTATAGAGGGTGGTGGGCACAGCACAAGACATTGTGGGCTGTCCCCTGACACCACTGGATGACATCGCCAGGGCTGGCTGCCTTGGAAGAGTGAGGAAAATTCTCAGGGATGACTCACACCCTGGGCGGTATCTCTTTACTCTCCTACTAGCCGTACCAACAGGCTGAAGAACAGCTTTTATCCATGGGCTGTTAGGCTCTTGAACAGGAAATAATTTTATAAATTTTATGCATGATTGACTTGCGAGGCCAGTGTGTTGTGCAATTAGCTCACATGTTGTAATAAGATTGGAGGGTTTGTTGTCAACTGTGAGTTGTTGGGGGGGCACGAAGGGAGGCTCAGCCAATCTCAATGTATACATGGTTGTACTTTGACAATAAAGGTTCATTCATTCAATAAAGCTATTCCTCTTTTCTTTTGTTGTGCTAATCCGAAGTAAAGTTTGCCAATTTTTGGTTGTTCCAACAATTTGCAGTATTGTCTCTTAATATGTGTTTCTTGGAGACAGATTATGTCCATTTTTAATCTTTGTAATCATGTGAAAAATTTTCTCCTTTTTGTAGGGGAGTTCAATCCATTTATATTCATTGAAAGAATCCCATTTTCCTTCTCCATCTCCTTCAATTATATTTAGGTCTTCTAGTTGTTCTTATCTGTCTCTGTTCTCTTGCTCTTATCCCTTCTTCTGTATTTGTATTTTCAGATTCTTCTTCCTCCCTTGGCTTGGCTGCTCCTTCTATTACTGTTTCTTCCTGTCTCTTTGTTTCTCTGTACGGAATTCCAGACTTTCCCCTTCCATAAACACTTTATGGTTGTCATAAAACTCCAATGCCTTGAGTGGCATGTCCAGTCTGTATCTTTTCGCATCCCAGTTAATTAGGATCCCTTCTGGAATCAGCCATCTAAAATTCAATCCTTTTTCAATTAATTTTCTAGTTAAAAATTGATGTTGTTTTCGTGCGTCTCTTCAGGACAATTTCTTTTTCTTTATATTGCAGAGGGTCATCTCTCACTCTTCTCAGAATCTCATCCCTTATAACAGATCTTTTAACAAATCTAACATGTACTTCTCTGGGGACTTTGTTTCTCCTCACATAACTTGAATTGACTAGAAATATCTGATCTATCTCTCCTTCCATTTCCTGTTTTCCGATTTAAAGTGCCAATAGCTCCGTTATCAGTTCTGCGAGATCCTCTTCCTTATCCTCTATTATATTAATATTAAACACCCTGTCTTAATGCAAGGGGAAAAAATTCTTCTGCTTAGAAAATAATATTACTTTGACATATGACAGATTTGTATAATGTGGATCAAGTGGCAAGGAGAAAAAACATTTAATGTTACGACTTATGGTCACTTAATAAATTAGTCAATAGTACTTTCTGAATAGGCCAAAGCAATTATTTACACATTAATATATTTTATTACCAACAGTAATAGAGATAGCCATTTACTGAAATGGCTCTACAATACTGGGTTAATTCACAGATAGATCAGTTAATCAATATAAATTATAGCAGCTAAATGGAACCATTAGGTTGGTATATAATATGCTTCTGAAGAGCAATTGCTGGAAATGATAGAGAGAACTAAGAGCAAAAATAGATTATTATTTTCATGAACTATTAAACAGCTTCCTGAAGCAGTTCTGACCTTTTTGAACACATAATATTGAAATAATCCAAAACTAGGCATCATGGTCTCTTTGGGGAACAATCATCAGATGCTTCCCTCGACTTCTGCCATACTTAACATTTTTACAAATTGTTTTACTTATCTCACTCCTCTTCAAGCAATCATGCAGCAATTTACTCTAGAATCACAACTGAGCCAGTGGTATAACAGAACATCCTTGGAACCTATTGCACTTCCTAGGTCACGGGTGTCAAACTTGCCACATCACGTGACGTGTCACAACGTATCGCAACTTTTTTTGCATTGCTGGAGCTGGGGTGGGAATGGCCTCCATATGATGCAACTGGCCTGTGGGCCGGCAGTTTGACACCCCTGTCCTAGACAGACATTCCCACTGTAACAGTTTTGTAACTGCCTAAACTACTCGCAGGTATTCCTCACTTAACAGTCATAATTAAGACTGGGAACTTCTCTAAGCAATCTGGTTGTTAAGTAAGACATCACATGACCACAACTTCAAATTTTACTGCTGGCTTTTCCACTGAACTCTAATTATCAGAAGTCAGCTGTGATGTACGTAAATCACAATCAAGACCACGGGATTCTGCAGGGATTGTAACTGCCCACTGGTTGCAAAGCCCCTGATACTGGTCTCATGACTACAGGGATGCTACAACTATCATAAGTCTAAAGACTAGGTAACGATAAAAGTTATTATTTCAACACCATGTAACTTTGCTAAAGTTGCTAAACAGGGCAGTTTTTAGGCTATCTGAACTCTGAAATGTTTGTTGGTCAAAAAGTATGAAATTGATGATAGAACCTGATGAAATTTAACAGGACTCTTACTTTAGAAAGCAGGAAAGGCTTCCCATAGCTTCCAAATTCCCTATTTATGGCCATTATATTCTGTCCTCATATTTGCAGTATATTTTTTACATAATTTATAAAACATGCTGAATGACCACACTGTGACTTAGAATTAACAAATATGTCTTTCATTTAAAGAAAATTAAATAATCAAATAAAATTAGTGGTAATTAAATTGCATGTTAAAAATTTAAATTATTTTATACTTCTCCTGTAAATGTATTTCAATCCAAGAAATGATGTTCCCCATTTTATACTTAAAAATATATATTTGTAATATTATTTCAATATAAAGGAGTTTGACTATACCTCCAAATGATTGTACAACATTAAAATATGTATTAGTTTTACTCTAATATAGTTTTTAAAAATAAATCTGCTTACCTTAATTTCAAATGTAGCCTCATTTGCAAAATCTGCATAATTACGAGAAGTGACAACCACACGGGCAACCTTTCAATAAAAAAGAGAGGCAAGAAACAGATATACAGACAGATATTAAATTAAAATATTTTTAAAAATATTTCTATCTGCTTCAAGATGATTTCAACTTATATCTAACAATTTTAAACTTCTAAAGATTATAATGCATATTTTATAAACAGTATCTCTGTCTATATTTATTTATTCATTCCATTTTGATGTTTGATTCCAATTAACTGTGACTCAAAATAAACAATATAAAAATAAGGAAATATCAAAATAAAAATAATCCAAAAATGAATTATAAGATACCAACAAAAGAAAATATCTCTAATTCAGGGTTGAACTGTGGACTTTTTGGTGCTCTGAGAATTTGTGTAAGGCTGATGATGTTACATAGCTGGGTAATATAACGTCTGCAAGTAAACCAAACTCATAGAAGAACTTATTATAATAAACAATATATTTTACAGAAAATATATTGAATTATGTGGGTCCCATAAACACATTTGTAATTTCTATTTTGGAAGATTTGGAATGGAAAAACCAGGAGTAAAAAAGCAATGTAATCAGAATCATTAAAATAATGCAGGTAAGAACAAAAAGCATTTATCCTGTTTGGGGAGCCTAAATGGGCAAGAAGCTGCCCCAGAGAGGTGGCAATGAAGGAAGGTAGTCCCAGGGATCTAGAAGAGATGGCGGTCTCCCCGATCGGTCCAGGAGAAGCCTTCCAGAAACCAACAGGAGAAAGGATAGCTAACATTGTCTAGCCCCAGCTGCAAGCAATGGAAGTTAAAAGCTCTACTTTAAGCTGATTGTAAACAGCGTGTTTGAATCTGGGTAAGAATATTGATTTTCTCTATCCTACCTACTTTCCTGAAGAGAACTCCCAAGAAGCAAAAAATAAACTTCCAAGAGTGAAGAAGGGAGGGTTTTCCCCCCCACCTTTTGGCTATTGGAAGCGGCAAATCTAACCCTTTTTGGAGGAAAAAGGTCAGAAAGATCTGAAAAATGAACCAATGCTGACAACTACTGGTGGATGAGGATTATGATAGTCATGGTAAAATCCAGGGACAAATCTCTGCCTATGACTTTCAAAGTTTTAACAAACACAGCTGTTTAGATAAAGTGAGACTTACAAATCTGAGGGAACAGAAACAAAGAACAAAAAAGACCCTTTTTATGAACTCTCTGGACTATACATATCTATTTAATTCTGGCTTCAAAGCTATTTCCAAGGGGGGGGGAAAGGAAAAAAAAATCTGGACTTTTGGTCATTATGGAAAATCAGAGATTTAAAGAAAATACATCAAGAAACAATGAATACTTCACAAGAGGAAATATATGATAAGCTGCAACCAATTCAAAGGACAATGATCTCAAACTACAAAGAAATACAGAACAACTTTGAAAGTATAAATCAACTTATCTCCAATTAAATTTTACTCCAAAAAAACCCTCAGGAAAATATAGCAGAGATGGCTGAACATAAATCCAAGGATAGAGACTTAAAGATGGAATTGTACAAAACAAAAGAGTATGATTTAATTCAAATGGAAGAAAAGACAACTTACATTTCAACACTACAAAGCAAATTTGAGGATAAGAAAAAAGACTGGAAAAAAACATCTACAGAGATACTAGGGAAAACACCAGAACTGGAGAGACAAAACGTGACAAGAGAAGTGGAGAGAAAAGGAAGGAAAAAGATTCCTACTTTCTATATCTACAGCAATACCTATGATCATACGGAAAAACCTTCTGATTCAGCAAAGTACATTGATTAAGGAGGATACTGGGCAAAGAAAAAAGATTAAGATGGAAACTAAGAAAATAGATGATGGGACCTATCAGAGAGAATACTTAAAAAAGAAGCGTTTGTTCGAATATGGTTAAAGAAATAGAAAAACTTTGGAATATACCATTCTAAGAGGGATGAATTCTTCAAATAATATAGTATGCTTCTTTCTTTTCTGTAAAAAAAAAGCTGAAACGACTTAAATGAAGCAAATGTTTTAGATACTTAAATGTGACTGAATTTAAGAAAAGTATAAAAAAATGTTTTGAATCAGTCAAGGGATTAGATGAGTAGACCTATTGAATGGAATGTTTAAAGATTAAATATATTCTTAACGATGGTTAAAAAGAATAAGTAATTGAAGAAATAAATATATATAAACCTAGAAGGGATATATATTTTAAGTAGTATGTTATTTCTTATATTTTGTTGCTCTTGCTTTCTTTTCTTTTTTTCATTTTTTTTTCTTCTCTTTTCATTCTTTTATCTATTTCTTAAGAAATGTAAGTGGGAGATGGCTTATATGCAAAAAATAGAATTAAATCTATCAATGTAAATGTAATCAATCGTTGAGAAAATTTTCACTAGTAAGAATATCTAGAATCTGGTGGGAGAAATAAACTAAAATAAGGATTGTAACAGGTTTTATGATAAGGCAACCAAAATGACTGAAAAGAAAAGAAATATTATACTAATATAATTATTATTTTTAGGAATATTGGAAAAAATATATACTTAATTATTATTTATCAAAACAATAAGAATTGTATTAACTCAATGTTTGCAAAAAAGGATATTTTTGGGAAAGAGGAAATCAACTAAAATTAATATATGGAATACAGATTATAGAAATTAATTGTTAAGGATTATTTTACAAATGTAACCCAGACAACACATTTTGCCAATTATTGATCTATGCTTCGTTAAAAAATCAATAAAATATATTATATAAAAAAGAAAAAATAGCATTTAAGAAACTAGATGCCTTAAACACTTAAAAACAGTTTACCAAACAATTTTAGTCTCTATTTATCACCTATCCTACCAGTTGTGATTATTTTGCAACACATATGTGCAAACGATTATTACGTGTTCATGCAGGATTTGCTACACTAGTAAAATGCCACAGGATATATGATTAGAGGACACAAAAAGAAATGTAATAGGAAAACACAGGAAATGATAACATTTTTAGCAATGTTTATATTACTTAGATTTTTCAACATTTCCAGAAAAAGATAAAACCCTCATATTTCATGCTTTTGAAAACCTGTTTTCTCAATGGTGTAAAAATCAACAAGGTTGTCTATTGACATGAAATGCTGAAGCCCCAACTTTGGTCTCCATGATAGTTATGCTAGAAATGCAGGTAATCCCCGAGTTACGAGCGTTCAATTAACGCTCATTCAAAGTTACACGATAAGTGCCCCCATGCTTACAAGCAAGCCCCAAAATTACGAATATTGCAGCACCATGGCAGTTGTTCACCCTTATGAACGACAACAGAGGCTTTGCAACATTCACTCTGGTTATTCCCTCCCTCCCCACCCCCACCTCGAGTCTCCCTAGGCATCAGGCCTTCAATACTCACCCTGTAAAAATCGAGATCCTTCACTTTCTTGGCTTCTCCAGGCCTTCGGTGTATTTGCAGAGAATGGAGGCCTAAAGTAATGCAAGATTACACAAGATCAGTTGGGCGAGATCTCACACTACTGATCTTGCATGATCTCATGGTACTTTAGGCCTCTGTTCTCTGCAACAGAGAACCGAACCCAGGAGATGATTCCACGTGCCTCCAGAGGCTGGATTGTGACTTTGGAAGCCTTTTCCAGGCCGGTGCCACCTAGATCTGAGGCCAGGGGATGCTTCCACGGCCCTGTGGCAGCCAGATCTGGGTGCCAGAGGCCTTCTCCAGGCCACTGCCACCCAGTTCTGAGGCTGGGGGAATGCTTCTGTGGCCCTCTGGTGGCCTGATCTGGGCGCCGGAGGCCTTCTCCAGGCTGCTGCTGCCCGGATTGGGCCGTGGAAGCACCCCCCAGCCTCAGATCTGGGCGGCAGCAGGAACTGCTATAGAGAGGAGACGGATCTTTTCAAGGTGAGTCTGGCACGGCAGGAAGGGAGGGGGAAGCATGAGGTATCTTAGTGGGTTGGGAGGCCTTCGGGGCCTGTTCCATCACTAGGCCCCCCATGGCCTTCCCTACCCTGAGATATCTCATGTTCACTTAACGAGTCACATGCGTCTTAATGAGCAAGGGAGTGATCTCATTCGAAGTATGAGATTCACTCTGAGTTTTTGAGTTACGAGTGGAATGGGAAGGCTCCATTACACTCGTAACTCGAGGATTACCAGTAATTTTTACTGAACTGAATTTCTTAAAATTAGAAAAGCTACCAAGATTTAAATTTTCTATCTAGGAAGAAATGGACCAATAAAGTAACTAACACATCAGAATGGAATGTAATTTCTTGCACAACAAATTATGGCTTCTTATGAACATTCATGCAATTAAAATACTGGTCTTACCTCACTAACAGCTCCCTAAAGCAGTAGAATTGGGAAAAACAAAAATAGAAAGGAATATCAGCTACCATCATACAGAAGTGGGATAAATAATTCCTTACAAATATACTTTTAGTACCAATTTTATTTAGCCAAGTGACACCTATTTATTCAGCATCGAATTCTTTTTTATGCTACTATAAAGAAAGTAAAACTTCCTTTAAAAAGTTATTACATTATAATATTTCAGCATAATGAACAACAAATGCTGTTATTTTTAATACACCACACAAAGTATTTTGTAGCAATTATCCCTATTTGTGCACCTATCTTCATACACACAACCCAAGTCAAAAAGATCTTCCTGCTGATTTTTGTGAGCAGATTATCTCTAAATCAGGGTTCAGGCCTGGGCTTGGGATCAAGATTCATTAGTTGCTCTTGTGTCATGAGATAGGACCTGAAGGAGATAAAGGCATAAAGAAATTGAGCACTCTTTTGCACTGGACTGTCTGCAAGGTTGAGAATTTGAAGCTCAATTTTGCAGATTCCATGCCTTTTAATTTGTTCATTGTGGAAACAAAGAGATTGAGGGCTCCAGACTGTCTCTATTTTATGTAATTTCTACTTGGGAGAGTCATCTGTGGAGTTACGGTCTGGTTTTATCAATATATACAACTCTACATAACTTTTTTATTGTTATAAGCCACCTAGAGTAGCCCCCCGGCAGAATAGGCAGAAAATAAATTTAATAAATAAACAAACATAGAGGTACTGTTGATACACAAAACCTTTGCTTCAATTGAAGTTCCATCTCTTGTTCTCAAGAATGGGAAAAATTGGTCAGCTATTGTTGTTTTATACCTAGTGTTAAACTGTAATGTTACTGACTTGTCTGTGTGACCTTAACCACTGTTGGTACCATGGCTCAGTGTGTTGTGTGAACTTGTAAATTGTGGTTTATTCAACAAATCATTAATAAAATCATGGTAGAGAACGGTATTAAAACCTAAATTCAAAGAAAACCATTGAAGTTTATTATGGGCAATAATTTAAGCCCCCTAAATCTTGGCGTTTTAAACAGGATTTTTTTGGAATCCTGCAAATCCACTCTCAAAGAATCCAAAAAGTAGAATTAAGAATTTTTGTTCTAACTTACTACTTACTATGAATGAAAACTTATTTATTTAAAGAATCAGCTCATTGATATAAATTTCAGAACAAAATAAAAGAATGTGGTTTAGAAAGATTATACCCTGGATCATGAGATCCAACCCTCAGTAGCTTAGAATTTGTGTTGCATGGTATTATTAAAATACATATTGCAAATTGATGTAAAGTGATCTGAAGTGCAAATATAAACCAGTAACATCTGGCACAGATTTATCCCTATATTAAAAGCTGGGTTTGAAAAAAACATCCAGGGAATATCACTGTTTTCCCCTACAGCATCAGACAGCTCATGACAATTCTATAATATACTTGCCTTAATACTGTTAAGTTAGGCATTGGAACAAAAATGTCTCCTTCAATAACCTAGATGGAAATATGCAGACCCACAACCTCCCGCTCAAAGAAAACAGGCAGACATCTAGCAAAGAAATAACACCAAACATCCCTAAAAGAGTCACATCAACAAACACACCTGAGATAAATAGAAAAGCACCCGAGACTGCAGCCCCCCAAAAAGGAAGGCAAGGGTTGCTAATAGAAGATTCTATCCTTGAAGGAACAGAATCAGCAATCTGCAGACTGAACATACAAACCAGGGAGGTATATTGTCTCCCTGGAGCAAAAATCAAAGATGTGGCCAATAACCTAACCAAAATAATTAGGCCTACAGATTACTACCCTTTTCTCCTCCTTCACATTGGGACAAATGACACAACAAAGAACCTGAGTACAATATTGAGAGATTATAAGCAACTAGGCAATAAAGTTAAGGAGCTTAGGAGCACAAGTAGTGTTCTCAATAGTACTCCCAACGAAAGGCCAACACCCATTGAGGGGAAAAAAGAATTCTAGAAATAAACCACTTGCTAAAGGGTTGGCATCGCCAAGAAGACTTTGATTTCCTTGATCATGGACTGCATTTCCTATGCGAAGGACTCTTGGCAAGGGATGGGCTGCACCTCATGAAAACAGGGAAAAATGTACTCGGAAAAAGACTAACCCAACTCATCAGGAGGGCTTTAAACCAAAATTGAGAGGGAAGGATGACCAATCTTTAGAAGCTCTCAAAACCAGTCATAAATCCCCCCCCCAAAAAAAAACAAATCAAACAATGAGGTAGGCAGTGATGAGACAAAAAAAACACAACTCCAATAACAATCAGGAGATGCAGGAAACATACTCATGGACAGGCATAAAGATCTTAAATGCTTATATACAAATGCTCAAAGCTTGGGGAACAAACAGGGTGAACTAGAAACAATAGTACATGAGGGCAGGTATGGCATAGTTGGCATTACAGAAACCTGGTGGGATGACCCATGAGTGGAATGTACGGATGGATACAAATTGTTGAAAAGAAATAGATCTACAAAAAGAGAAAATGGAGTTGCACTATATGTAAGAGAACACTTCATATCTACAGAAATGCACATGATCAAAGATAAAATCCCTCCAGAATGTATAGGGGTCAGTATAAAACGGGGGGAAGTGACATTGCCATAGGTGTGTATTATAGGCCACCCAACCAATCAGAAGAAATAGATGAACTCTTTGCCATATGTTAACAAACATATAAAGGAAGCATACCACAGTAGTAATCGGAGACTTCAACTTGAACGGTACTAGAATTAGTACCACTTTATAAAACCCTAGTAAGACCACACCTGGAATACTGTAACCATTTTTGGTCACCATACTACAAAAAAGATGTTGAGACCTTGGAAAAAGTTCAGAGAAGAGCAACTAAAATGATCAAAGGCCTGGAGACTAAAACATATGAAGAATGACCTCAGGGCTTGGGTTTGGCTAGTCTAAAGAAAAGAAGAAACAGGGGCAACATGATAGCAGTAATCCAGTATTTGAAGGGCTGCAACAAAGTAGTGGGCATCAAATTATTTTCCAAAGCACCAGAGGGCAAGACAAGAAACAATGGTTGGAAACTGACCAAAGAGAAACGACCTGGAATTAAGGAGAACTTCCTAACAATGAAGACAATTAACCAGTGGAACAGCTTGCCTTCAGAAATCATGGGCACTCCATCCCTGGAGATTTTTAAGAAGAGACTAGACAGTCATTTGTCTGAAATGGTATAAGTTCTCCTGCTCGAGCAGGGGTGTCAGGTTCCCAAAGAAGTACCTGCTTTTGTAACAATTATTTGGGGCCTGCCATTCTGTTGGGAGGGGGATACTTCGGGGATGTTTTGCACTGTCTTTAGTGTGAATATTAGCTGGGTTTTACAAAACACACTCATGATAAACTAAGCAATGGTTCCTCAAATGTCTGGATTCAAACAACACGCTGAAGTCTAAATGAAGTGTTCATAAAGTGTTCACATGGCCTTGTAAGTCCAAATTTCTCTAATTTGTAGCCAAATCCAATCTGAGGCAGTCATCGGGACCAGAGATTTAGTCTTGCAAGCTTTTGAACTCATGCTGGAGCCCATCCTCAGGGAACTTCTCTCTCCCCAGAATGTGTCTGACAGAGAAGCTCCACAATACATTCTGGAGAGAGAGAGAGAGAAGTTTCTGAGGATGGGCTCTAGCACAAGTCCAAAAGCTTGAAAGACTAAGCCTCTGGTCCTGGTGACCGACTCTGATTGCATCCTGCAACATTATCCTGAGACACAAATATCTGCCTAATTTGTGGTACAATTCTAGTCGGCTAAAAGCCAGATGGTAGCAAAGAGTCGGAAGTCTATTTCTACCAGATATGGGTTGTCTGAATATTTCCATGTACATCTGGTACCCTATCATGCAAATGGAGTGGGGAAGTGCCTAGTCAGTTTAGAAACTTTTGTTCCTGATTTGTATTCACACACTGTGTTAAGGCCATTGCTTAGTTTATTAAATAAGTCACAGAGTAGCAATTCTCTACCTGGGGCCATATGGCCCCCTTGGGATGTTTGAAGGAGACCACAGGTGAAATACATGTTAAGAGGGGAACCCATCATAGGCCAAGAGGACCACAGAAAAGCAGAGTGTATTTATATTGCAAATATTGTATTATATAACGCCTTTTTTGTAAATAAAATATATATTTTATTTACAACCTAAGTGTGTCCCAAAAGTGATTCTTGGATGAGAAGTGAAATGTCTTCAAAGGAAAATAAGAAAGTCTAGTTGCCTCGTGAAAAAGCACCTTTGGGATAAAACTATGACCTGGATGACTGAGAATCTCCATAGACATAAACCTAAGTTTGTAAATGGCAAGGTTTTTTTTATCGGTAATGGGACCTGGAAAGGGGGGAGGCACAGAAGAAAAACGTTACAGGGGGCACGGGTGAAACAGGACGAGAAACATGCTGTGCTTCTTAATTTTGGCAATTTTAGATGTATGGATTACAACTCCCAGAATTGCTCAGCTAGGAAAGCCTACTGGCTGGAGAATTCTGGGAGTTAGTCCATGCACCTTAAAGTTGCCAAGACTGAGAAAGACGGTTGATGAAAATACAGGAAGGAATAATCTATGGTTTCTTTAAAAAAAAAAATCTTGCAACGTCCACGTCGAAACTGCCCACCCCAAGCCAATCGCGGTCCCAGCCGGGCCTTGTTTCCCTTCTTCTTTCTTATGAAAGCCCCAATAGGCAAAGTATCCCAGCCCGTTGGAGTGCTGACGGGATGCAACCAGAGCTTGATGTCGACAGTGGCAGGAGAATGGAGCCGCTTTGCTCGCGCTTATGCAAGGTGCCCACCCGGGATCGTGTGAATCCCATGCACTCGGGCAAGAGCTATCCCACGGCCGGCGCGAGGCCCCCGCGCGCGGGCTCCAGCCGCAGGGAACCGGGTTCCTGGCCCCCGGACACTCACCGGTCTCGGACCTTGCAGCAGGCGAGAGAGGGCGGCCAACATCTTGCGCATGGAGTGTACCGGGTCCCCGCCGGCCGCAGCCTTCTGATCAAGGCCGGAGATGAAGTCTCCTTCAGGATTCGGCGCCTTGCCCTTCTTCGCCGCTGCCGGGCAGACGAGCCCTTTGCCCAGAGTGACAGCCGAGCGGCTCTCGCCTGCCCCCCTGCGGATCCCGAGAGCCGACCGTTGCCCTCCCCGGCGTGGTTGCAGCGCTTGCCTTCGACACGAGGGGCGACAGTGCGAACGTGCAAAGCTTCCCTGTTCTCCGCTTTTAAATGTGTACCCGGCGATCCTAGGAGGAAAGCGCCGCTTCTCCCGGCGTTTCAGAATCAGATCGCACGATTCCTGCCTCGTGCTTCTGGTGTTTCTCGTATTTCCACACAGCTAATAAGTAGCCAGCAGGCGTATAGTTCCTGGCTTCGGGGAGACGGAGATAAACGTCCTTTTTGCGTCATTGCAGGATATAGATACACTTGTATAGGTCTCAAGACTTGTAAAATCAAATACAAGATATATATTAAAAAGCATCCAAGCTTCATTTTGTTGAGCCGTGTTAACGTTATTCACCTGCCAATGCACAAACCTTACAAGAGGAAGATGGAAATAGTATAAAGACTAAAATATATTTGGATATAAAATTTATCACACTATTGTTAGAAACAGTATGAGTTCACATACGGGACTACTCGAAACAACCTGAAAGCAGCAAACATGGGTACACACAATGTGGACCCAGAATTAAGCATACATCAGGTTTTTATCCCCTTACACTCTCCCCCTTTTGCTGGCACAGTATCCTATAAAAAACATCTACCTTATATGGTTGCCTGCTTCCCGCTTTCCAAGAAGACCGATTGCACCTATGCCGTCTGCTTAACACTTTAACCATAACCTAGTTTTTGCTAGCATAAGCTCTATTTTATCTTTGTATTTCCTCTACCTGCAGTGTCAACTTACATTTACCTTTACCTTAGCCTATCTAATGTCAACAAGCTCATATTTTTCATTTAGCACATATGTTAAGCTTTTACTTTAAAAACAATAGAAACTCCATTTTATAAATTGCACTATCAAACTGCATCCTACAAACTCTGATAGTCACACATCCAACATCTTTTAGGACCATTATAATGTGAATATACAGATTCAAAATGCAGTATTGTCCTTCCTTCAGGTTCTTTGGAAAATAGGTTGACCCTTCCTGCTTTGTGGAAGTCCCTTAAATATAGGAAACTGCTATCATGTCGCCCTCAATTATTTTCATTAAATTAGACATACCCAATACCTGCAATCATTCTTCATATATGTTAGTGCCCTAATCATCTTTGTTGCTCTTTTCTGTACTCCTTCTAGAGCCTCAATGTCTTTGATATCATGGCGACTGTAATGTATTGGGCCTTGTTTTGCTGAGTGTACCACCTGGGGTTTTGAATGCTGGAAGGTTGCTTAAGCAAGGAGCTGGCTAATGGCTCCCAGCTCCTCAGACAACCTGTCTCCAGCACTGCCATTGGCTGCCTCTAGGGAGGCAATAGGTTGCTTTAAACCTATTGGCTGCCACCTAGAGGCCAGGGTATAAATAGCTGCATTCGCAGCCCTGTTTCCCAGTTCAATTCCTGCAAGCAAATAAAGAATGTTCCTGACTGAACTCACTTGCCTCGTCTCTCAAGCAACGAACCCAGTACACAACAGCGACCAAAACTGGATGCCTTATAAAGTGGAACTAACACTTCATGTGATCTTTGTAATGTGTTGGGCTTGTCTTGTTAACACCACGTGATATTGCTGGGAGGCTGTTTGAGCAGAAAAGCTAGCTAACGGCTCCCAGCTCCTCAGGCAACCCGTCTCCAGTGCTGCTATTGGTTGCCCCTAGGGCAGCAATAGGTTGCTTCAAACCTATTGGCCGCCGCCTAGGGACCAGGGTATAAATTGCTGCATCTGCAGCCCTGTTGTCTAGTTCAGATCCTGCAAGCAATAAACCATGATCTTAGCTGAACTCACTCGCCTCGTCCTCATTCCTGCGCAACGAACCCAGTACACAACACTGGCGGCGAAGGTGGGATCCTGCTTCTCCATCAAAGCTGAAAGTCACTAGGGGAGAGGCAGAGCACACCTGGCGGGAAAAGCAATTCCCCCCCTGTGGTCGGCTAGCTAAGCCATGCTAGTGACCACGCGCTCAGAGGACCAGTCCCTGGGCAACGGAGAGGCAGGATTTGAAGACGCTGAGATCCAGCCGCAAAGACCAGCAGAATGCCCAAGGTCAGAAGGCTGCGAGAATTTACCGTATTTTTCAGACCATAAGACACACTTTCCCCCCAAAAAAGTGGGGAGGGGAAACGAGGGTGCGTCTTATGGTCCAAAGGTGATCCGTATGGCCAGCCCCAACCTCCACAAGTGGAAAGCAAGGGAGATTGCCAGGAGCACAAATTGGCACGTGCTGAGAAACGCCAATCTCGTGCTCCTGCAATCTCCCTCGCTTGCTTTCAGCTTCCCTTGCTACAAGAGAAAGCAGGCTGAAATGGAGTGAGGGAGATTGCCAGGAACGCGATCTTGTGCTGCTGCAATCTCCCTCGCTCTGTTTCAGCCTGCTTTCTCTTGTAGCAAGGGAAGCTGAAACTGAGCCAGGGAGATTGCAGGAGCGCGAGATCGGCCGATTCACGTTCCTGGCAATCTCCCTTGCTCCGTTTCAGCTTGCTTTCTGCAAGAGAAAGCTGGGCCGCAGGGCTGCCTCCGCGGGTACTGCTCTAACGCAGAGAGGGAAGGACAAAGAGGGAGGGAAGGAAGGAAGGAAGGAAAGAAGGAAGGGACAATGGGAGAGGGAGGGAGAGAGAGAAAGAGAGAGAGAGAAAGAGAGAGAAAGGGAGAGAAAGGGAGAGAGAGAAGGAGAAAGAAATAGGGAGGGAGAGAGAGAGAGAAGGAGAAAGAAAGGGAGGGAAATAGAGGGAGAGAGAGAAAGAGGGAGAAATAGAGGGAAAGAGAAAAATAGGGAGAGAAAGAGGGAGAGGGAGAGAAAGGGAGAGAGAGAAAGAGGGAGAGAGGAGAAAGAAATAAAGAGGGAGGGGGAGAGAGGGAGGGAAAGAGAAGGAGAGAGAGAAATTAAATTAGTAACATGATTGTTAAGTGAATCTGGTTACCCCACTAACTTTGCTTGTCAGAAGGTTGCAAAAGGCGATCACATGACCCTGGAACAATGTGACCATCATAAATATGAATCAATTGCCAAGCATCTGAATGTAAATCACATGACCCTGGGGATGCTGCAACGGTCATAAGTGTGAAAAATGGTCATAAGTCACTTTTTTCAGTGCCGTTGTAACTTTGAACAGTCACTACGTGAATCGTAAGTCGAGGACTACCTATACTTTATCATTTTTTTCCTTTTGGGGGGGGTCAAGTTTTTGACACCTTGCTGGGCGACTGGTGGTACTCGGACATTGCCTTGTCCTAAAAGTGGTACAATGGATGAAAAGGTTGAAAAGCCCTGTTTTAGTATACTGGTACTATTTGGTTCAGAATTTTTTTTCTTGTTTTCCTGCTCTAAAAACTGGCTGCGCCTTATGGTCAGGTACGTCTTATGGTCCGAAAAATACGGTAACATCAAGCAACCAGAAGAATGGCCCTCATACCTGTCCCAGGTCGAGATCTACATTCAGGCAAACCAGGTCACAGAGGACGGACTGAAGGCCACCACGCTACTCTGTGTGTGTGGCCAGCGACGTTTGATCTACCAGGAACCTGTTTGTGCCAACACCATTGGAGTCCATCTCCTACACCAAATTGATGAAGAAGCTTGGAGAACATTTCCAACCAAAGATGTCGGTGATTGCATGGTGCTACACCTTCGAGCAAAGAATACAGCAACCAGGAGAGACAGCATCCGAGTACATCGTGGCCTTGAGGCAGGCTGCACGCCTGTGCCAATTCTCAGACATCAAAAAGAGACTTTGAGACCGGCTCATCTGTGGCCTCCACAACCGAGAGCTCCAGCAGAAACTATTTGCCAGGGAGGTCCTATCATTTTTGGATGTCCAGAAGGAAGTCATGGCGGACGAAGCCACCGGAGGAACCATCCGAGCTATCCGGCCTGCCAAAACAATGCAATGCGAAGAAGCCATCCACCACGAGGACGCAGAACTCACAGAAGGCCCCGTAGAAGACACCCAAGTCGACAAGTTGCACAGACAACCCGACCAACAGCACTGCAGCAGCAAGCAACAAGAGACTACTTACAAGGCAGATTCCTTGCCTAAATGTCCAGGTTGTGGCGGCTGCCACCAACGATTGAACTGCATGTTTCGGACAGCCACGTGCCAGGCCTGCAGAAAAAATTGGCCACATCACATCCGTCTGCAGAGGTAGCCAGAGGTACCGGCCAGTGAATCACCAGTTGGAAGATCTGACCAGGAGAGGTACCAGGGCCCTGGGGCCGTACAGTGTGGGGTTTTGCTCAAGCCGCAGAAGCGTCTGCTGTACCGGGGCCCGCCGCCCCATTAAGCCCAAGTATAGACTGCAAGTGGAGTTGCAAGGGATCCCCTGTAAGATGGAGCTGGACACAGGCTCCGCCGTCTCCATTATTTCCCTGGAAACATTTAATTTTGTTTGTGGTTGCAGTAAGAGATGGGCTAAGCTGAGGCCCTCTGACATAATTATAACAGATTTTCAGAATGCCAGAGTCACAGTCAAGGGTGAAGCCACCTTGGCCGTTAAATTTAAAGGGTTTTCAGGGCACCTTGATGTTGTCGTGGTAGGGAGCCAGAGAATGAGCCTAATTGGACTCGATTGGTTTTATGCGCTAGGCATCCAAGTAACTGGAATCAACCGGACACAAGTCACGAGAACCAAATGTAGTACCAGTCAGGATCAAGCCTCGTAAGGTCCCATTTGCCCTCAAGCACAAAATACACACGGAACTAGACAAACTTGTTGAACAGGGCGTTTTGCAACCAGTAGATGGTGGGGAGTGGGAAACTCCTATTATAACACCACTCAAAGCCAACAGGGAAGTCAGAATCTGTGCAGATTATAAATGCACAATTAACCGGGCCCTTAAACAGCACACATACCCAGTTCCAGTAGTGAGCCACATCCTGGTATCCTTGCAGGGTGGCACCACTTTTGCGAAATTAGATTTGGTGCAGGCCTATCAGCAACTTCCTGTTGATGAGGCCACGGCCGCAGCACAGATAATTGTAACCCACAGGGGGGCATTCAAAGTTAAGTGCCTGCAATTTGGGGTCAGTGTAGCCACGGGCATTTTTCAGGGAATCATGGAACGCACACTCAAGGGTATTCCAGGGGTTTGCCCCTATTTTGATGACATGCTTATTGCCGGAGAATCCGCAGAGGTGCTAGCAAGGAGGCTCAGAGCCGTCCTGCAGAGGCTGCATGAAGCAGGCCTCAAACTAAAAAAGAGCAAGTGCAGTATTGGGGTCCCTTCAACCGAATTTTTGGGGTTTCGCATTGATGCTGATGGCATCCACCCCACTGAGTGAAAAGTAAAAGCCATTCAGATGGCACCTAGCCCTAACACAAAAGGAGAGCTGCAAGCATTCTTGGGTCTCCTCAATTTCTACCACACGTTCCTTCCTAACAAGGCCACAGTGGCAGAGCCACTTCACAGGCTCCTAGATAAAAAAAAGCTTCCTGGAAGTGGACTAGCATTCACAAAAAATGTTTTCAGTACCTGAAGGCACTTCTGTCGGTCAGTTCCACTATCACTCATTTCAAGGAGTCTAAACCAGTTTGCTTAGCGTGTGACGTGTCCCCCATACCGGGTGGGTGCAGTCTTGAGTCACTTAGAGAAAGATGGAACTCAAGTTCCCATTGCTTTTTATTCGAGGACACTGTCCTCTGCTGAGCGTAATTACGCTCAAATTGACAAAGAGGCATTGGCCATTGTAGCTGGAGTTAAAAAATTCCACGACTACTTATATGGCAGGGACTTCACCGTCTTCACAGACCACAAACCGCTGTTGGGGTTATTCACTACCGACAGACAGACACCCCACATATTATCCCCTAGAATGCTGAGATGGTCTATTTTTTCATTGGCTTATACCTTTAAGCTGATTTACAAACCTGGCAAAGAAATGGGCCATGCAGACGGCCTGAGCAGGCTTCCACTGCCACAAATCAAACCAGATCTGGCCCCAGCGGCCCACATTTTGTCCATTCAGGACTTGCCAGAGTTTCCCCTCCATGCAGGGGACATAGCTGCAGAAACGGCAGCTGACAAGACACTAAGTAGAGTGTTTTCTTGGGTACACACAGGGTGGCTGGATAAAAGCCCAGGTCCTGAATTTCAGAGTTATTTTACAAGAAGACATGAGCTATCAGCTCACAAGGGTTGTATTCTATGGGGGAACAGGGTCATAGTTCCTACCTCACTAAGAGACAGGGTTTTACAATCACTACATGAAGGCCATTTGGGTATTGTTCGTATGAAAGCTTTAGCTAGAAGCTACTTATGGTGGCCAGGATTAGATAAGGCCATTGAGGCCCAGGTGCATGGCTGTTACAAATGCCAGCAATCAAGGCCTGAAATGCTGCACACTCCAGTTCACAGGTGGGAGGAGACTCACACTTCCTGGTCTAGAATTCGCATAGACTTCACTGGGCCCTTTCAGGGACAGCTCTTCCTCATAGTGGTCGACAGCCACTCTAAATGGCTAGAAGTAATACCAGTTGCAAACATGACTACTGCTAGGATCATCCAGGTGCTTAGGAAACTCTTTGCCATGCATGGGCTGCCGGACGTCGTAGTGTCTGACAACGGAGCCCAATTTATTGTGGCAGAATTTCAGGTGTTCCTGAGAGCGAACCTCATCAGGCATGCAACGTCGGCCCCGTTTCACCCTTTTACTAATGGTCAAGCTGAACGCATGGTTTGCACCACTAAAGAGTCACTGAAGTGTATAGTGACTGGGGACTGGCACCACAGACTGGCAGATTTTTTGCTGTGCCAACATTCCACGCCATGCACGGCTACAGGAAAAAGCCCAGCGGAGCTGCGCTGGGGGAGGCGACTGATCATGAAACTGGACAGGTTGCACATAGACCGGGTGGCAGCAGAAGCCTCTTGCCCAAAACCCCCGAGGGGGCTGCGAGTGGGCGATGGGGTGTGGGTCAGGAACTATGGGCATGGGAACTTGTGGGTGCCAGGAAAAATCACTAAAACATCAGGCCCTCTCTCCTACGAAGTGGGCCTAGAGAGCGGGTGAGTTGTCCGGTGCCACATCGATCAGCTTAGGAAGCGTTTCCCAGAATGGCCACAAAGCGAGGACTTTGTCATAAGTCCTTACCAAGGGCCACAAACCGACAGCCAGGCCGATCCAGACATAGACTCTGAAGGCTTAAACAGCCAAAGCAACGGGGAGTTGGCCGTAGAGGAGGGGAGCCCGGAAGTGCAACAAGGGTCCCCTGATGGAGAAAGCCAACCTGAGTTACACAGCCACTGTGCTAACTCTGCTGAACAAACTGACTCTGGGGTGGGCCAACCTGGAACGGCCAGCCAGAGAGCACCAAGCCATTCTGAATCGTTTGAACTGAGAGACACTGGTCTACCCAGCCCGGCAGGCAAGCTGGTAGGCCAGGAAGTGCCTGGGTCCCCCAGGCATTCCACAAGGGCTTGCAAACCTCCTGCTTATCTACAAGGTTATGTCCTGAAATAATAAAGCTATAATGTTGTATGTACCTTTTTGTACTGCCTGCTGACCTACAAGATTGTCCTTAACAATGGAGCTATGATGTTTGTAAGTGCCTTATTGAACTGCTAGGAGAAAACCTGTTTTCACACATTGTTAACCCATTGTAATTGTATTGCTGTAATTACTTTCTGTTGTTACTATAATGTTGTTCGTTCTAGGGGGGAGGGGTGTAATTTATTGGGCTTGTCTTGTTAACACCACGTGGTATTGCTGGGAGGCTGTTTGAGCAGGGAAGCTAGCTAACGGCTCCCAGCTCCTCAGACAACCCATCTCCAGCGCTGCTATTGGTTGCCCCTAGGGCGGCAATAGGTTGCTTCAAACCTATTGGCCGCCGCCTAGGGGCCAGGGTATAAATTGCTGCATCTGCAGCCCTGTTCTCTAGTTCAGATCCTGCAAGCAATAAACCATGATCTTAGCTGAACTCACTCGCCTCGTCTTCATTCCTGCACAATGAACCCAGTACACAACAATCTTGATTCTAGACTTCTGTTAATGCAGCCTATGACTGCATTGGCTTTTTGGCAGCTGTGGCACACTGCTGGCTCATATTTGAGTGATCATCCACCAGAACTCCAAGATCCCTCAACAGTTGCTACTATTGAGCTAGATACCACCTATATTATACCTGTGCATTTGGTTTTTCTTAGCTAAATGTAGAACCTTAATTTTCTCATTTTGTTAGATAGAGACCAGCATTCAAGTCTGTCAAGATCCTTCTGTAGTTTGAGCCTATCTTCTGAAGCATTGGCTACTCCTGCCAGCTTGGTGTTGTCTGCAAATTTGATGAGTTCCCTGACTGTCTCCTCATCTAAATCATTGGTGAAGATTTCAGCATTGGACCTAAGATAAAATCTTGGGGTACCCCACTACATACCACTGAGGACTTTTAATTAATAAAATAAATTAAAATGATTAAGTAAATTATGTTAAATTAAAAATAATTATATAATGTCAACAGGATTTTTCTGATATCCATGATTCTCCCTTGATTGTTTTATGTGACATTTAACATAACTATTATATAATAATGGGCAAGTTTATTTTAATGGGTAAATTGTATCCATTAATTGCTGTTTTAAAAAATCCTAGTGGGAACTTGAAATACTATATTTTGGATGGCCATATGGCTCTTACGTACTGTATGTTTTTACTGCATAATATTAAACAATTTATGTGTCTCTTTTAATCTTTCTCATGACCCTTATTATAATGCATAGTTTTATTGTATTGCAATAAAATGCTGATATAGTACGTTAGCTCCTCTTCCAAACCAAAGGCTAAACATTTAATCCAGTAAAGAGGTTGCTGAAGGCTGCCTATCCTTTATTGCATCTTGCATTTGTGCAGCAATAGTAGAGAAAAGCTTTGTATATACTATTTATTTATTTATTATTATTAATTTAATTTCTATACCACCCTTCTCCCGAAGGACTCAGGGCGGTGTACAGGGCAATAAAATGCAATAAAAATACAATATACAAAAGTTAAAATGAGAATTAAATAGAATAGCCCAATTGCAGTAAAAAGTTACGGTAATTAAAATTACAATTAAAATACCCCAAACCCATCAGACCAGGCCGGCTTGTTCAAATAGGTGAGTTTTCAGGTCACGGCGGAAAGAGAGAAGGTCATATAACACTCATATTAATTGTTTGCTATAAAAATTGTACATCTTATTTGCCAGTAGATTCCCATCTGTGTCCTGGCCAGCAAACAAGAAGAACACAAGGTGGCACTATAGCCTAAGGAAACATGCTTCCCTCCTCTCTCTTTAGTTGTGGAATAGGACAGACATGTCAAACACAAGGCCTGTGGGCCGGATCCAGTCGACGAAGTGGTTTCATGTGGCCCATGGAGCCATCCCAGAAACAGTGAAGAAATGGCCCAGCCAGCCAGGAGCCAATGTACAATTTTGTGGTGGCCATCCATGCTGGAATGCATTCAGTCTTAGCTCCACAAGGCCATCCTGGAAACAGTGAGGAAACAGCCCCTGCCACATCAGCCCCACCCGCTGGGCACACGCTGGGGTGGTGTCACCTTTCATGAGGAATGAAGAAATGCACCATTGCCTGGAAGTGGCCAGCAAATGGACCTTACCTACTTCACATATCTGGCTTGGTGGGCTCCAATGGAGGGGAGGCCATAAACGGCATGAGAGTTGACATTACCTGCGCAACACTGCCCGGCCCCCAGCCTGCCCTGTTTTGGCAGGCAGCAGGGCGCTCTCTTCACAGCGCCTAGAGGCTGGGCTGGGCATTGCGAAGCTGGCAAGAAGCGCAACACTGCCCAGCACCCAGCCAGCCAAAAAGTTCAACAAATCAACTGACCCTTGTAGTAAAAAGTCCTTATCTTCTGCAGCAGCAATCATCCACATACTGTAACAACATACACCAGGGGACAGAAAAGGCCTCCAAATCTAGAGCCAAAGCAAAAGCAAAAGCATGACCCTGGAACACTGAGACTGTCATAAATATGAATCAGTTGCCAAGCATCTGAATGTAAATCACAAGACCCTGGGGATGCTGCAACATTCCAGCTGATTGGCGCTTCTTCTAGGCTCAGCAAAAGCACTGGGAACAGCACCGAGCTCCAGCTGGAGCCTGGCGCTGATCCTGGCAAGGTATAAGAAGGATAAGGAAGGAAGGGGTATTTATCTGAATCTGCAGGAATTAGATAAGATTCTGCTGGGTCCGGAGAAAGGGATGATATCTAAGTGCTATAAATTGTTGCTAACTAGGGTAGTAGAGGAGGAGGTGGTAAAAGACGCAATGATTGCCTGGGGGAAGAATTTTGGTTATGCACTTCCACTTGAGAAATGGGAAGAGATTTGGTGGATTAATATGAGGCTGGTGGTTTCCACATCATGTAAGGAGAACATATACAAAATGCTTTATAGATGGCATCTCCCTCCGGCTAGACTTTCCAAAATGTTCCCCGGATTGTTGGCCAATTGTTGGAAGTGTGGTAAAGGGATTGGCATGCATTATCACTTATGGTGGACATGTCTGTAAGTGGTTAGATATTGGATGAGGATTCAAAAATGGATAGAGGAAATTACAGGGTGTTTAGTTGATCTTAAACCAGAGACGTATCTGCTTGGCTTCAGACCTGGAAATATTAAGAGGGGAATATGGTATTTAGTTTTACATATCCTAACGGAGGCGAGGATTGGGTATGCTCAATTTTGGAAGGCAAATCATACCCCGCCGGATGAAGCTATAATTAGGAGAATACTTGATTGTGCAGAAGCAGACACATTGACCAAGAAGTTGAAGGGTAAAGAAGAGACACCAGCATTTCTATCAAGGAATAAATGGTATATTTGGATGGATAAAAGATTAAAGAAATGAGGGTGGCTTGGAGGTTGGTCAAAAATGAAGTGATATAGTTTTTGTTAATGAATAAGCTTTGGAGTTGGATAGTTATAAGAGACTTAATGAGTGGAATATAATTGTTAGTTTAGAAGTAGATATAATTTGAAATTTTTGAAATGGTTTTCAATTTTTCAATTTCTTGATTTTCTGTATATTGTAAATGTTTTTTTTGTCTTTGTTGGTGTATGGTGTGTTTTTAACACGAAATGTAAATAAAGATTTATTTTTTAAAAAAAATGTCTTGCTTTCATTTTAACATAAAGGCAGCAGATGATTTTTCCCCCTGAGCTCAGGAATAGGGGATGTTATAGTATAGTTATACTTCTTTAAATTCACATATATTGTTCTCTGTACGTATACAGTCCTTAAAAATTGATATATATTGTGCCTATCTGTGCCTGGTGGTGACCATTTGACATATGACTATTCTTTTAACAACCATTTGAAGTTATTACACCACTGAAAAAAGTGACTTATGACTAAACCAGACCTCACATGTACAATTGTCACTGTGACCCGATGGTTTGTGTGATTAAAATTTGGGCATTGGGCAGCCAGCATGTATTTACAGTGGTTGTGGCATCCCAAGGTCAGGTCATTTGCAGCCTTCTTGGGGGATTTCAACAGGCAAAGTCAATGGGGGAAGCCAGATTCACTTAATGATAATAGTAAAAAAGATCATAAAATGGGGCACAGCTCACTTAATCACCATATTCCTAGCAATGAACTTCTGGTCCCAATGGTAGTTATAAAATGAGGATTAACTGTAATTGCTTACAGAGCTCACACCTTGAGAAGTCGAGGAAATATTCTACCTTATCACCTTATCTCTTTCATAAACTCAGAGTCAGCTGCTTAGAATAAGAATTAAGGCCTTGGTTCCACTTGTATGACATGTTGGTGAGTAACAATGCTGTACTTAGGAATGGCTACCATGCTGTTATCAGAACCAAGTGAGACCCTCTTTCTGAGCTTAGGTTTCACATTCCCACAAAATAGACTAATATTTCTTGCCTTATATTGTTTTTATAAGAATTTACAGCACAAGAGAACACAATACAAAGGATTGTTGAAAGAGTAATACATCATTAAGGATTTTCATCCTTGTTATGGCATCAAGAAGATAAATCCTTTCGGCTGAAGCCAGATTAACAGTGTCAATGAAGTATGCCAACCTGATTATATATCATTCTTGTTAATGGTATGCCACAAAGAGGAGTTTGAGGCTTTTTTTTATTAAGATTTTTAAATAAAATTTTAAGGAGATCCGGGGTGGGGGGAGGCCCAAGGGAGCCGGAGTGAACTTGAGGGAGTTCGACCCGGACAGCAGTCCAGACCATCAGATGATCATGGTGGGGGAAGTAGGGAGTTGGGGGTGGATGCAGCTCCGAGGGAGAAGGGTCTTCCTATCCCGACTGTGATTGGGAAGGGCAGAGAATGTGGGAACAGAGGGCTTCATCGTAATCGGGGAATGGGTCACCGCTGTCTTCAAGCGGTGGCCTGTTCCTGCCCTCATTGCTCTTCTTGCTCCCCCGGGGGCATAGGATTGCAGAACCCTGGGCTCAGGTTGGCCTATACCAATGCCAGGTCCGTGGTTAATAAGGCTCCCCTCATATATGATCTTATTGAGGAGGAGAACGCAGACCTGGCTTGCATCACGGAGACCTGGTTGGGCCAAGAGGGGGGTGTCCCACTCTCGGAATTATGCCCACCAGGTTTCTGGGTGTTTCACCAGCTGTGGGCCCAGGTTAGGGGCGGGGGGGTGGCGGTTATTATTAGGGAGAGTCTTTGTCCGAGAGTGCCCACTGTCCCTCAGATAGGTGGGTGTGAGTCTCTCCTTTTGAAGTGGGGTCCTGGAGTTCAGTTGGACCTATTGATCACATACCTGTCTCCCAGCTGCGTGTCATCGGCCCTGCCCAAACTTCTCGACGTCTTGTCTGGGTTGGTGATTGAGTTCCCCAGGCTTATAGTTCTGGGGGACTTCAATCTACTTTCCGTGGGTGAGGCGTCTGAGTTGGCCCGGGAGTTCATGGCTTTCATGATGGCCATGGACCTGACTCAAATAATTCAGGGCCTGACCCATAATGGAGGTCACACACTCGACCTGGTTTTTATCTCTGGGCAGTGGATTAATGATCTGGGTAGGGGGGATTTAACCGTCCAACCCCTGTCATGCTCCGATCACTTCCTTCTCCGGCTAGACTTTCAGTTCACCACCCCCCCACTGCTGGGAGGTGGAACCGACCAGGTGGTTCCGCCCCAGGTGCCTGATGGACCCTGAAAGGTTCCAGACAGAGCTTGGGACATTTCCTGCTTCCCTTGCCCACGACTCTGCTGAGGCCCTAGTAGAAGCCTGGGAGAGGGCGGCTGCTGGGGCCTTGGATCGAGTTGTGCCTTTGCGGCCTCTCACCCGGCGCAGACCCCTGATGGCCCCCTGGTTTACCGAGGGGCTCTGAGAGATTAAGCACTGGAAAAGACACCTAGAGAGCTGTTGGAGGTCCAGCGGATCCGAATCTGATCGAACACAGCTAAGAACTTATCTTACGTCTTACCTAGTGGTGATGGAAGCGGCAAAGCATGTTTACTTTTCCGCTCTCATTGCGTCCACAGATAACCGCCCAGCTGCCCTGTTTAGAGTGACCCGCTCCCTGTTTAATCAGGGACTGAGGGATGACCCCTTGCAGGGTAGGGCTGAGGAATTTGTACAGTATCTGCAGGACAAAATTGCTCAGATCTGGACTGGCTTGGACTCCGACTGGGCAGAGTCCGGCAGAGTGGAGAGGGCAGGCCTTGATTATACCATTTGGGGTGAGTTTGACCCTGTGACTCTGGATGATGTGGACAGGATTATGCGTAAACTGAGCACTACCACTTGTTTATTGGACCCATGTCCCTCCTGGCTGGTTTCGGCCACCCAGGAGGTGACAGGGGGCTGGCTCCAGGCAGTGGTCAATGCTTCTTTGACAGAGGGTGTCTTCCCCTCCACCTTGAAAGAGGTGGTGGTGAGGCCCTTGCTCAAGAAGCCTGCCCTGGACCCGGCCTCGTTGAATAACTACCATCCTGTCTCCAACCTTCGCTTTGTAGTGAAGGTTGTTGAGAGTGTGGTGGCGTGTCAGCTCCCACAATTCCTGGAGGAAGCGGACTATCTGGACCCATACTAGTCCGGTTTCAGACCCAGCTGCAGCACAGAAACAGCATTGGTTGTACTGGTGGATGATCTCTGGTGGGCCCAGGACAGGGGCTGTTCCTCTGTCCTGGTCCTACTTGACCTCTCAGCAGCTTTTGATACCATCGACCATGGTATCCTGTTGCAACGGCTCGAGGGGTTGGGAGTGGGAAGTACGGTTTTACGGTGGTTCTCCTCCTATGTCTCGGGCCAGTTGCAGTTTGTATTGGCAGGGGGACAGAGATCTACCCCAAGGCCCCTCACTTGTGGGGTGCCTCAGGGGTCGGTTCTCTCCCCCCTCCTGTTTAACATCTACCTGAAGCCGCTGGGTGAGATCATCCGTGGCTTTGGGGTGAGGTATCACCAATATGCGGATGATACCCAGTTGTTCATCTCCACCCCAAGCCAACCCGGTGATGCTCTTGACATGATATCCTGGTGCCTGGAGGCAGTGCGAGTCTGGATGGGAAGGAACAGGCTCAGGCTCAACCCCTCCAAGACCGAGTGGCTGTGGATACTGGCATCTTGTGTTGTCCAACAAGCTCTATCTCTTCTGATGGGGGGGAGGTATTGCCCCCCTCAGAAAGGGCTCGCAACTTGGGTGTCCTCCTGGATTCATGGCTCAATTTGGATGATCATCTAATGGCCGTGACCAGGGGGGCTTCACACAGGTTTGCCCAGTGCGCCAGTTGCACCCCTTTTTGGACCGAGATGCCCTATGCCCTCGTCACTTCTTGTTTGGATTACTGCAATGCTCTTTACATGGGGCTGCCCTTGAAGAGCACCTGGAGGCTTCAACTGGTGCAGAATGTGGCCACGCAGGTGCTTATGGGAGCATCTCAGTACTCCCATGTTACACCACTCCTGTGCAAGCTGCATTGGGTTCCGGTTGCCCTCTGGGTGTGATTCAAGGTGATGGTTATAACCTTTAAAGCCCTACATGGCTTAGGCCCAGGGTACTTGCGAGACCACTTGCTGCTATTGTCAACCTCCCATCGCCCGGTTCGCTCCCACAGAGTCAGCCTCCTCAGGGTGCCATCGGCCAGGCAATGCCAGCTGGCGACCCTCAGGGGGAGAGCCTTCTTTGTGGGCGCACCAACCCTCTGGAATGAATTGTCCCCGGAGCTGTGGACGACCCCTGACCTTCGGTCCTTCCACCATGACCTGAAAACATGGTTGTTCCAACAAGCGGGCCTGGACTGACTACGGTTTTAATTAGCTTTTTACTGGTTTTTAAATTGTCATATAATTATTGTATTTATTGTTTAATTCTTTTTAAAATTTTCTATTTTATGTTTCTAATTTTTATTGTTGTGCACCGCCCTGAGTCCTCAGGGAGAAGGGCGGCATATAAATTTAATAAAATAAATAAATAAATGCAAAATTTATTTCCTGGCATAAGTCAACTGTTCCTTTATCTATTAGCCTTGTATGCTAAGTATGCTAACCAGTGCATTCTGTCACGCATACCAGCAAAGCAGGTTGAGTATCTTGTGTTTTTATTAGCTGACAGTAATTCTCTAATATCTGACAAAGTTGAGTTATATAAGACCTGGCTTAATTAGCAGATAGATGGTAAAACTTTTATTCAGAAAGAAAACATTATTACGTCTTCTTGATTCATATTCAACCACTTCTAAGCCAATGCCTTAGAAAAAGCCTTTGTCAAAGCTAGCAAACACCCTTTTGTTCTGTTTCACTGTAGTCAAGTCTGCACCTGGCCCTTGAAAACGGATTTTAAAAAGTAAGAAGCTCCCTGGTGGAAGAGGCCAAGGAGATCAATCATATCTACTTGCTTTTAGCTGTAACCAACCAGTTCACAAAAAACAGGACAAGAGGAACACACCTCTCCTACTGCCGTTTTCAAACTGGCAATCTGAATATCCTGGAGGCAACTGCTAGTCATCAGGATGTCTAGCTATCAATGGCCTTAACTCTTGTGATTTTTGTCTCATCTTATTTTAAAGCTATCCACATGAATGGCCATTATACTGTGCTAGCCTCACTACAGGCTCCCTTTTTTCTTATTCCCCAAGGCTTTTTATTTTAGTTTTGATGCTTAGTGTGTATGTTGGTCTGCAGGTGTGCATGTGCACATTAATATAATTTAATTTTATGTAATTGTATGGCTCGTTTCTTTGCACTTTGGGATAAATTTCAGTGAAAAAAACTTCACAATTTTAAAAACAACAAATGCATTAAATGCTGCATGAAGAATTATATTCATACCTTTCTGGCATAAGTTGAACAAGTGAAACAGCCCTCAGAAATCAGTTGTCATATTGTCACATCTCCTAGCATTTTTTCATGGAATACTCATATGAAGAAAAGAGACACTGTTTAGAATTTTAAAAAAATCTCAGTATGCCTATGTAATAAACCATCTCAAACACACAGTGGGAAAAGTAAATGCAATGGACCAATTAATATTTCCAAAAGAAAAAAAAATGAACTCGTTGCTTGGGAAATATAATGGACCCAATATTTTCAACTCAGCTAATCCTGATTGCAGTTTCCAATGCTTAGATGCAAATACTGGTGCAAATGCCTAGTGTCTGACCAAATTTCCCCAAGCTGCTGCTCTCAAAATTATATGTGGGAATAATTCTGAGAATGGTTTGCCATTGCCTACTTCCTAGGGGAGAAAGCGAGTGACTTGCCCAAAGATGCCCAACTGGCAGCAGTAGAACTCATGGCCTTCTAGTTTTTAGTCTGGTGCCTTTAATTGTATACCAAATTGGTTTCTTCTTTAATACCAGTTTATGATAAATTCAAAATTGTTGAAACTGTAATTGGAATATTCCAGGTCGTTCACAGAACATGTGCCAACCTTATGCACTTAAAAAAAAACTTTATTTTACTTTTATTCTTGTTATGACAGTCTTTAGGTTCTGTTGGAGACAAGTGTAAAAAGAAAAATAAACACATACAGTATTCCTACTTCTTCCAAATCTGAAAGATATGTTTATATGGTTGCATTCTAATCACAGTTGATACTACTCTTACTCTTGATGTCATTTGTAACAATTACCGGTATGTTTTGGAAAAATTATAGTAATACCTCAAATATAAAAGAAACTTCAGTACTGAACTTACCCAACTTTTGAAAATTCCTAAAGTAAAACTACCAGAAAATGTTCTTTCTGCCTTATTTAATCATAATCTTCTGGGACTTCTGCATTTGCTACATAAAAATTGAATACAGTTAAAGAAAACCAGCATGTCTTTAAAACAGACATCTGTACACATACAAAAGCAGAAAAACAAAGTACATGTTTGCTTTTAAAATAAATTTTAATTCTAAATCATTGCGTTATACTGTAAATTCTAAAGTAATATTTCCAGAAAATTATATTTTCAGGTTCTCCATTAAAACTTATTTAGCAATTTGGATTTAACTAAACATGTCTGAACAAAAATTAAAAATAGCTATTAATCTAAGATCCACAGAAACTACAAGTTCCCACCATGGTGTTTATTAGCACAAGTAATAATCTTATCCCCATCAAAAGGAGGAGACACTTGTAATTGTAAACACTTTCATTAAGTACAGCTTCTGAATGGCTTAATAAACATCACATTATTTGTACAAGCTTGATGAAACTGAACAGGAAGTAATATTTATTAATCAGATTTCAAAGTACTCCACCCAAGTAGTCTTGCCAACTGTGACTCATTTAGTTTGTCCCATAAAATTCAGGGGAAACTAATTCTATTTCTACTAAAATAGCCTCACTGCATCTATCTGTAAAGCCACCCTCTGCTTCCATTTCTTGTTCTATCAAAACACTTTACAAAGACAGATTTAATAATTTGCCCTTCTATATCAAATAGTTGTACTAAAATATATTGGGAGATTTGGTCTGTGAATATGAACATTTTTACTTTATGCAATGTTTGATTTGCATCGAAAGTAACACTGATTAGTTGGATTAGTTCCCCAAAAGTGTGCATTGATTTCAGTGAGAACATTGACTCATCCTAAGGAATGTATCAGCTCTGTTGGCTAGTATGTCACTTTATGTAGAATTAGTTGGTTACCCTAGTGACTGGGACCAACATATTGTATGCACATTTTCAAATCAGAACACTTGACTGGTATGAATACTTTCATTCACTGTTTGAAGCTTCACAGTATAACTTGTTTTTACTCTTTTTTTTCCAGGGCATGATCTCTATAAGTAAACACAAGAGCATCCTTTTTCTTCTTGAGACTACAGATAATCCTCAGCTTATGACCCAAGTGGAACCAGAATTTCTATTGTTAAACAAGGTTGTTAAGTGAGTTACGGCCAAATTTATCATCATTTTTGCCACAGTTAAATGAATTGAGTTGTTAAGTGAATCATACAGATTCCTCCAATGAGTCTGCTTGTTGGAAGCTGGCTGGAATGGCAATCATGTGACCTGGGAATACTGCAACCATTGTAAATACATGTTAGTTGCCAAGCAGCTGAATTTTGATTCTGTAACCCATGAGGATGCTACAATGATCATAATTTCAAGGACTGGTCATACATAATAATTTTTTCAATGCCGCTATAATGTCAAGCGGTCGCTAAACGAATGGTTGCAAGTTGAAGACTACCTGCAATTTTGAAGACATAGCCACATGTCCCTCTAACAAAAGCATGAATATGCCCCAGTAACCATTTTTAATGGCATGTTTTCTAGACCAGGGCTTTTCAACCTTTTCACCCATTGTACCACTTTTAGGATATGTCAACATCCAAGTACCACTAATCACCTAGCAAGGTGTCAAAAACTTGATGACAAAAAAAGGGAAAAAATGATGAAATTCGTTTAGTGACTGTTTGAAGTTACAATGGCACTGAAAAAGTGCCCCCCAAGCCACAGCCGAGCAAGACTGCCTGCCTGCTCGTCGGCGCTCTTCCTCCTGTCCAAGGTTTTCATTGTTGTGAGCATTTCTGTTGAGGATTGGCAGTGGGGGTGGTGTGGGGGGTGTTTGGTTTTTATTCCCCCCGTCTGCTGGGTGGTTGCAGCAGGTTTTGGTCACTTCACATGACCCTGGGACACTTCCAGCTGATCGGCGCTTCTTTTGGGCTCAGAAGCACCAGGATCAGCGCTGAGCTCCAGCTGGAGCCTGGTGCTGATCCTGGCGTTTCCACTGAGCCCTGACAGCTCCGAAGAAGTGCTGATCCTGGCACTTCCGCTGAGCCCTGACAGCCCTGCAGCTGTTTCTTGCTAAGGCTTGTGTGGTGCTGCCACCGGTTTAGCTCATTCCCCTCCCCCACTACCACTTTTTTAGGATGGTCACGTACCACCTGCCAGGTGCCAATGTACCACAGGTGGTACCCATACCACTTATTGAAAAGCTCTGTTCTAGACATTGACTTCAGTCCATTCCAAGACAATATCTGAGGCAGCTTAAAGGGATATTTCCCCTTCATGGATTACTGCCTTGTCGTGGTGAAGGGGCTTGCATAATTCAACGAAGCTATGAGCTATGCCGTGCAGGGCCACCCAAGACAGAAAGGTCATAGCAGACAGTTCTGACAAAATGTGATCCACTGGAGAAGGAAATGGCAACCCACTTCAGTATCTTTGCCATGAAAACCCCATGGACAGTACCAAAAGGCAAAACAATATGACGCTGGAAGATGAGCCCCTCAGGTCGGAAGGCATCCAATATACTAGTGGGGAAGAGCAGAGGGCTAGTACTAGTAGCGCCAGAAAGAATGAAGTGACTGGGCCAAAGCCGAAAGGACGCTCAGCTGTGGATGTGTCTGGTGGTGAAAGGAAAGTCCGATGCCCAATTGAATGCAGAATTCCAGAGAATAGCTAGAAGAGATAAGAATGACTTTTTAAATGAACAGTGCAAAGAAATAGAAGAAAACAATAGAATAGGGAGAACCAGAGATCTTTTCAAGAAAATTGGAGAGATGAAGGGAACGTTTCATGCAAAAATGGGTGTGATAAAGGACCAAAATGGCAGGGACCTAACAGAGGCAGAAGAGATTAAGAAGAGGTGGAAAAATTACACAGAAGAACTATACAAGAATGAGCTTAATGTCTCTGATAATCACAATGAGGTGGTCACTGACCTCGAGCCAGAAATCCTAGAATGTGAAGTGAAATGGGCCTTAGGAAAGCTGAGCAACAACAAAGCTAGTGGAGGTGACAGTATTCCAGCTGAGCTATTCAAAATCTTAAAAGACGATGCAGTAAAAGTGCACTCAATTTGCCAGCAAATTTGGAAAACTCAACAGTGGCCACAGGATTGGAAAAGATCAGTTTACATTCCAATTCCAAAGAAAGGTAGTGCCAAAGAATGTTCAAACTATCGCACCATTGCACTCATTTCACATGCTAGTAAAGTTATGCTTAAAATCCTACAAGCTACTCCAGCAGTATGTGGATTGAGAACTACCAGAAGTACAGGCAGAATTTCAAAGAGGCAGAGGAACTAGAGATCAAATTGCCAACATACGCTGGATCATGGAGAAAGCTAGAGAGTTCCAGAAAAACATCTACTTGTGCTTCATTGACTATGCCAAAGCCTTTGATTGTGTAGATCATAACAAACTGTGGCAAGTTCTTAAAGAGATGGGTGTACCAGACCATCTTATTTGTCTCTTGAGAAACCTATATGCGGGTCAAGAAGCAACAGTGAGAACTGGACACGGAACCACTGATTGGTTCAAAATTGGGAAAGGAGTCCGGCAAGGCTGTATACTGTCGCCTTGCCTATTTAACTTATATGCAGAGCACATCATGAGAAAGGCAGGGCTAGATGAATCAAAAGTTGGAATTAAGATTGCTGGAAGAAATATCAACAACCTAAGATATACAGATGATACCACTCTAATGGCAGAAAGTGAAGAGGAACTGAAGAGTCTCTTGTTGCGAGTGAAGAAGGAGAGTGCAAAAGTTGGGTTGAAACTAAACATTAAGAAAACCAAGATCATGGCATCCGGCCCTCTCAATTCCTGGCAAATAGATGGGGAAGAAATGGAGGTAGTGATAGATTTTATTTTCCTGGGCTCCAAGATCACTGCAGATGGGGCCTGTAGCCAAGAAATTAAAAGACGCTTGCTCCTGGGAAGGAAAGCCATGGCAAATCTAGACAGCACACTAAAAAGCAGAGACATCACCCTGTGAATAAAAGTGCGTATAGTCAAGGCTATGGTTGGGGACTTCCGGGTGGCAAGGCTCCGCCGCCGGCAGCCATTCTGGCTGTCAGCCCCATCGTCTCTGTGGAGCCGCCGAAAACAGCGCCGATCAGCTGTTTTGACGGCTCGGAAGCCCGCTCCTCGGGAGAAGAGGAGGGGGTGAGCACCCAGGCAGGGGTAGAGCTCTCCTGGGCCGCCAGAGTTGAAACTCTGGTGGCTGAAGGATCAAGCCCCCCCGAAGCCTGAGTTTGCTCCGGACCTCGGGACGCCTCTGCTCCAGGGCTTTGGAGCAGAGCAGGGTGTAGCAACCATCCCTGCCAGCAAGAGTGAACTTCAGATAACCTGGATGCAGGCAGAGCGGTACAGGAGAATCAGGTGAAAGCAAGTTTATGATCTTTAAGACGGTGGACTTTGTGGAGTTTGATAAAAGTGAAAGTGCATAACAGGCAATAGTGGGTGAAAAAAGGCTATGGCCTTCCCAGTTGCAATGTATGGCAGTGAAAGTTGGACCATAAAAAAGGCTGAGCGCCAAACAATTGAGGCCTTTGAACTGTGGTGCTGGAGAAGACTCCTGCGAGTCCCTTGGACTGCAAGGCGATCAAACCGGTCAGTCCTAGAGGAGATCAACCCTGACTGCTCTTTAGAAGGCCAGATCCTGAAGCTAAAACTCAAATACTTTGGCCACCTAATGAGAAGAAAGGACTCACTGGAGAAGAGCCTAATGCTGGGAAAGATTGAGGGCAATAGAAGAAGGGGATGACAGAGAATGAGGTGGCTGGATGGAGTCACTGAAGCAGTAGGCATGAGCTTAAATGGACTCCAGAAGATGGTAGAGGACAGGAAGGCCTGGAGGAACATTGTCCATAAGGTCGCGATGGGTCGGAGACGACTTCGCAGCTAACAACAAAGGGATATTTACCTGTTCTAGTTTTAAAATAGTACATTCCCTTTTCCTGGGTGGAACATAAGTAATGAAGCTACCAGCCCCTGTAGCCTGTAGAGCAGGGGTGTCAAACTGCCAGCCCACAGGCCGGATGCGTCATGCCAAAACTGCGCCCACCCCAGCTCTGGCAATGGGGAAAAAGTCACGATACATCACAACATGTCACGTGACGTGGTGAGTTTGACACCCCTGCTGCAAAGCAATGTTTCTCAACCTTAGTAACTTTAAGATGTATGGATTTCAATTCCCAGAATTCTCTAACCAGTTATAGTCAAAGTCTATAGATCTTAAAGTTGACAAACTTTAGAAACGCTTTTATAGATGATGGCTGCTTATAGAGGATAGCTGTATCTTAGATGCATTTACAGGTTATATTTAACCATACTGATAGAAAAATAACTTTCTATAAAATTGAAGCAATACTTTCTATTATTTTTAATGTTGTAGTTTCAATGACATTACTAATTATTTAAACTTCTTGTTCTTGGCAACAATACAAGATGGTTTGCCAACAACTCCTGCTTTTCATTTATAAATGAATTAAGCTACAAAAGAGCATCTGGGAAAAAACATGAAGCCAAATTAAGTAATTTAGAATTACTCTAAACCATGGGTGTCAAACTTGCGACATCACATGATATGTCACAACGTATCACAACTTCTTTCCCATTGCCAGGAATGGGGTGGATGCGGTTTTGGCATGACAAATCTGGCCTGCGGGCTGGCAGTTTGACACCCCTGCTCTAGACCATATGATCCAATATATTATACTATGGAGAAAAATTCATCATGGGTTAAAAAAGCAGTTGATCTAATAGGATTTACCATTCTGTGGTGGCAGATACATGATTTCTTGCTATATAAAAATGCACTTCAGGAGATTATGAGCATTTCTCTCTTTTCTGTTAAGGCATTACACTAGAAACCTGGAGACTATGAGTTCTAGTTCTCTCTTAGGCACTTTTTCTCTGCCCTAGCAAGGAGCCAATGGCAAACCATGTCTGAAAAACCTTGCCAAGAAAACTGCAGGGACTTGTCAAGGCAGTCTCAGAAACGTGGACATGATTAAATGGAAGAAAAAACAATAAGTTTGGTGAGGGACCATCAGTTTATAATAAATGATGATAAGAAAACAAAAATCTTCAGGGGCGTTTAAAATGAATTTTCTGTGTCTAGACTTTGGCTGAGATACTATTAGTTCTTCAGTGTTGTAATTGCTTATATTTATTTTTACAATTTCAGCTGTTTATGATTTCATATTAAAATCATTTAAAGAGATAAAGAACTGCTGTTACAGGAATGCAATGAAGAATTTATAGTACAAATAAACAATTGTACTATTGACTTCCACAATTATTAGTCATATTTAGAATTCCACCCTACTGAATGTCATTATACATACAATTTATATAATATGTTTCATATAACATCTATATAATATGATTAAGAACACAGGACAATCATTTTTGCATCAAAGGCAATGATAGGGTTCTATATGCAATTCAAATATAACTCTCTATTGTTTGGCATCAAGATACATATTTTCAGAACTACCATTTCTAGTTGAAACCAATTCATTCAATATGTTCATCACAGGTAACTATTAAGAGTTTCTTGCATATCCAGGAGATATTTCTTTATCAGAATTCCAAAATTATGGAATGGTCCCCTTTGAATATCATTCATGCCTTCACTGTGATGATCTTTTGGAAAGCATTGAAAGCACCATCAGAAGACCATCAGCAGTTGATCATTGCCTTATTGTTCTTAGGGATGAACTTGGAGTTGTCCTGTGTTATTATTGTGAGATTGATTCACTGATGATTGGTAAATTGTATATTATGTTTTTGATTGTTTTGTTAGTTAAACCATGGATGCTCTAATAATTAGTCATAGATAATTTTGTTTTAGAGCTTATATATGGTGGATATTTTATTGCATTTATTATTTATTACAGTATTATAGCATATATTTTTAATTTTTCTAAGCCACTGCACGTCTGTCTATTATTGGTGACATACAAATTTGTAAGTAAATAAATTATCTGTAGTGCTGGTGTGCTAGTACCATGCATTAATCTACAAAATTGTGATGACTCAGTAGTGTATATGGCTCCTGCTATCCAGGCTTGTACACAATATCAGTGCTTTATAATTCTGGAACAAATATTTGTACTACTTCCAGAATTATAAGGCATTTGATATTGTGAGCAAGTCCCTTAATTTTGTATACTGTATATAAACTGGGTGTTCAGTTGTGCAACTGACTACAGGTTAATTTGCTACACATTGCCAAACAGTCTGGTAGAGTCAGCAGGGAAGACCAGGGGTTTTCCATCAATCATAAGCATGCTCATTGGGTGTGGCTCACAATTACATGCTTTCCAAACATGAGCCTGTTTGAAATTATATTTGGCCTCACATCCTGGGACAGTTATATCCTTGATGTGGAGAGTTATGAGAGGAAAAAAGCTAATTGTAGAGCAGGGGATTCATCCTTAGTCCTTTAGTCCTAAAATTTAGCTGTTAGTTTATATCTACATCAGGTTCAGAATGCTACAGAAATGACAGACTTAGGAAGATAGTGTAGTCTGAAGCTTGGCAATTTTGGAAAAATGCCCATTCTGAATACCCATCCACAGAAATCCTGCTTAAGCACAAGGGCCCATCTCACCTCCTTCAGCTTGACTAGGAGTGGCTCTGCAACTTGGTTCCACTTTGTACAGTCCTATAACATTGTATATGGTGATGTGTTAGAAAGGTCAGATATCTGTCATGGAAAAACCCAATGAAAAAGACAAGAGACAGCAACACAAAACAATAATTGTTACTTTAAGATTTAGAAGTTTATTTTGCTAATAATTTGGAACATAGCAAACATAACACAACATCACTTACATTAGTAACCCATTGCAATAAGGTCCAATGACATAGCAGTTCCAATAAGGACAGCTATACGCCAATGGCCCCCTTCATGGATTACTGCCTTGTCGTGGCAAAGCGGCTTGCATAATTCAATGAAGCTATGAGCTATGCCGTGCAGGGCCACCCAGAATGGACAGGTCATAGCAGAGCGTTCTGACAAAATGTGATCCACTGGAGAAGGAAATGGCAACCCACTCCAATATCTTTTCCATGAAAAACCCATGGACAGTACCAAAAGGAAAAAAGATATGACGCTGAAAGATGAGCCCCTCAGGTCGGAAGGCGTCCAATATGCTACTGGGGAAGAGCAGAGGGCTAGTACTAGTAGCGCTAGAAGGAATGAAGCGACTGGGCCAAAGCCGAAAGGATGCTCAGCTGTGGATATACCTGGTGGTGAAAGGAAAGTCCGATGCTGTAAAGATTTTTTCTCCATAGGAACCTGGAATGTAAGATCCATGAATCAAGGAAAGCTGGACGTGGTCAAACAAGAGAAGACAAGACTGAACATCGACATCTTAGGAATCAGCGAACTAAAATGGACAGGAATGGATGAATTTAATTCAGATGACCATCAGGTATACTACTGCAGGCAAGAATCCCTCAGAAGAAATGGAGTAGCCTTCATAGTCAATAAAAGAGTAGGAAAAGCAATACTGGAATACAATCCCCAAAATAACAGAATGATCTCAGTTCGAATCCAAGGCAAACCATTTAATATCACAGTAGTCCAAGTCTATGCCCCAACCACCAGTGCTGAAGAGGATGAAATTGACCAGTTCTATGAAGCCCTACTGTCAAAACTCGTCCTGCAACAAGCAGGGCAGGTGCCGAAACAGGAACGAGAGACTTCTGCTGCAGTCTAGAAGCACTTTATTCTTCAGAGCAACAGCCGCAACAAGAAACAAAGCCAGCGTTGGCCGCTATCCGCAGCCAACGCTATTATATACACACCTGAAACCCCCACCCATACTCCACCCAAACACGCCCACGCCCTCCCATTCCCTATAACTTCCCCACCCCACCCCTACAAGTCCCTTTGCCCGTCGCCCATCCAGGTAAGCCTCCTCCCGTGCGTTGCCGTCACCGTGCTCCACCCCCTCACCACCTCCCTGCCGTGCCCAATTCTGAAACCCCCTGTGGTCATCCACACCCGCAGCTCCTAGCCACCCAGGCACCGCGGCGGGAAGGGGCTTGTCTCCCAACGAACCCGCCGTAGGTCCTGAACCCCCCCAGTCCGCCGTGAGTGGGCCCGAACCTCCGCCGGTCAGCTGTGCGGAAGAGGACGACCGGGGCGGCGGCGCGGCCTCCCGAGCTCTCCGGGCCGCCGACGCGCCGCCAGGCAAAGCCAGCTGTTGTGCGGCGGGGAAGGAGGACGGCTGAAGTGGCGGCGCAGCCTCTCGAGCCTTCCGGGCCGCCACCGCGCCGCCAGGCAATGTCAGCGGTTGTGCGGCGCGGGAGGAGAACGGCTGAAGCGGCGGCGCGGTCTCCCGAGCCTTCCGGGCCGCCGACGCGCCGCCAGGCGCAGACAGCTGTTGTGCGGCGACGGACGAGGGCGGTCGAAGCGGCGGCGCGGCCCTTGGAAACTCCCGGGCTGCTACAGAGCCGGCCCCAGCCGGCACGATCCCAGGAGCCTCGCAGTCCGCCGGGGAGGCAGGCAGGTCGAGCGGGCGGCAGGCGGGGGTTGCCGGGGAGGTGGAGGGACCCCCCCTCGAGTGTCGGGCTCCCGAGGCCCGACATGCTGCCCCCTCTACCAAGGGCCCACCTGGAATGCAAGGAGAGAGAGGTGAGCAGTCTGTAACATGATCAGCAGTTCCCTCCTGGGTCTCCCCCGGCTTCCCCGGGTGTTTCCGGTGGAAAGCGCGGAGAAGGCGTGGTGTACACACATCCCCATCCCGTACCCAGGTGGCCTCCTCCATGGGGTACCCCCTCCAGAGCACCAAGTATTGCACCCGCCCCCTCCGTTTCCGGGAGTCCAGGATCTCCTGTACCTCATAGTGGTCGCCGTGCACAGGCCCTGGGCCGCCCTCCCCCGCCGCCACAGAGGCATTTGTAGCAGGCTTCAGCAGGCTACTGTGGAAGACGGGGTGTATCTTTCCAAGTAGGGGAGGTAGCCGAAGTCTGACGGTTACTACCTGTATAACCCGGAAGGGTCCGAGATATTTGGGCCCTAGCTTTTTACATGGCACTTGTAGCCGTAGGTATTTCGTATTTCGCGCCGCCAGGCAAAGCCGGCTATTGTGCGGCGCGGGAGGAGAACGGCTGAAGCGGCGGCGCGGTCTCCCGAGCCTTCCGGGCCGCCGACGCGCCGCCAGGCGCAGACAGCTGTTGTGCGGCGACGGACGAGGGCGGTCGAAGCGGCGGCGCGGCCCTTGGAAACTCCCGGGCTGCTACAGAGCCGGCCCCAGCCGGCACGATCCCAGGAGCCTCGCAGTCCGCCGGGGAGGCAGGCAGGTCGAGCGGGCGGCAGGCGGGGGTTGCCGGGGAGGTGGAGGGACCCCCCCTCGAGTGTCGGGCTCCCGGGGCCCGACACCTACAGCACCTTATAGAACTAACACCAAAAAATGATGCCCTTATCATCATGGGAGATTGGAATGCTAAAGTAGGAAGCCAAAAGATAACTGGAATAACAGGCAAGTTTGGCCTTGGAGTACAAAATGAAGCAGGGCACAAGCTGATAGAATTTTGTCAAGAGAATATGATGGTCATAGCAAACACTCTTTTCCAACAACCCAAGAGATGGCTCTACACATGAACATCACCAGACGGTCAACACAGAAATCAGATTGACTATGTACTCTGCAGCCAAAGATGGAGAAGCTCTATACAGTCAGTAAAAACAAGACCATGAGCTGACTGTGGCTCAGACCATGAGCTTCTCGTTGCAAAATTTAGGCTTAAACTGAAGAAAGTAGGGAAAAGGACTAGGCCACTCAGGTATGAACTAAATGATATCCCTGACGAATATACAGTAGAGGTGACAAATAGATTTAAGGAATTAGATCTGATAGACAGAGTGCCTGAAGAACTCTGGATGGAGGTTCGCAACATTGTACAAGAAATTAGCTGTTCTGTACCAGCCTGCTACCGGCCCTGCAGCAAAAGCAGGGACAACCCCTTTACAAACGGCAAGAGGCTGGAATAAAGCCTGCCAAATTTATTAACATAAAACAGAGTAAGACAAGACACCAACCATGAAACAGGAGCTATGAAACAGGAACTATCCAAGCGGTTGCCTTCAGCAAACCAGCCCTCCCACACATTCCCCTTAAATACAGTTCAGGGCGTGGCCTCTCTCTGCCTCCTTCCGAGGTGCCCCATTGCCTTCCTCTGTTTACTCCTGATTGACTGCCTCCTGCGTCGGGCGTCCTTGAACAGGGCCAGCTGTGAGTCATCTTCATCCACGCTGTCAGGCTCACACAGCTGGGTCTTCGTCGTGACCAGGTGGGAGGGGCCCGGCTGAGGGCTCTGCGGAGCCTCAAGGCCATCATCAGCAAGCTCTTCAACACCCCCTCCTCCTCCTCTGAGTCGTCCGACCCAACTGCCGAACCCACAGGCTGACCCTGAATCACAACACTATCCCGCACCGCAGGGCCCTTCCCCCGGGTCTGCCGATCCGGATGCAGTCGGGATGGAAATTGTTCATGAAAAGCGGTCACCAACGCAGGGGCATGAACGGCGGTCGCGTCTTCCCAGGTGAAGTTCTCTGGTCCGTAACCTTTCCATTCAATCAGGTACTGGAAATGAACTTTCAGCCAACGGGAGTCCCTGATGCTGGCGACCTCGTACTCGGGGGTGCTGCCTCCATCACGAGGTCCTGATGGGGAAGGTTCCGCTTGGTGGAGTGGACAGGCCGGTTGCTCGGGGACCAACAGAGACCGATGAAAGACTGGGTGCACGCGCAGGGAACGTGGCAGAGTTAAGCGATAGGCGACCGGATTGATGACAGCCTCGACTGGGAACGGTCCTAAATATCGGTGATCTAACTTTCTCACCGGCCGTGTTGATGGTAGGTTCCTGGTGGACAACCAGACCCGATCTCCCACCGATAGTGGGGGCGTATCCCGTCTTGACCGATCAGCAAACCTTTTGTAATCGGCCTTGGCCTTCTCTAACTGACGTCGCACCAATCGATGGATCGCCTGTAACTCTGCCATGAAGTCGTTCGCTGCCGGCTCTGGTGAGTCCACGGGAGAAAGGGGGAAAAACCGGGGGTGATATCCCACATTGGCCAAGAACGGTGTCATCTGTGTGGAGGTGTGCTGCGAATTGTTAAATGCAAATTCAGCTATGGCCAGATAGTCCACCCAATTGTTTTGCTGCAGATTGACGTAGCAGCGCAGATATTGTTCCAGGATACCAATGACCTTCTCGGTTCCCCCGTCAGTTTGAGGATGATGCGCGGACGAGAGGCAAATCTTGATATCCAACGCATGCATCAACTCCTGCCAGAAGCAAGCTGTAAACTGGGCCCCCCTATCAGAGACGACTCTATCAGGGAGGCCGTGCAGCCGAAACACCTGCTGAATGAACATATGACTAGTGGCGTGGGCTGACAGTAAGCCGTGACAGGGGATGAAGTGCGCCATCTTGGTCAGCATGTCCACCACCACATACACTGTCGTAAAACCAGAGGATGGGGGTAAATCCATCAGAAAGTCCATGGACACAGCCCCCCAGGGTCTTTTGGGTGTCGGCAAAGGCTGCAGTAATCCAGGCGGGGCCCCTGTCGCTGACTTGGCCTGCCTGCATGGGATGCAGGAGGTAACATAGGACTGGATGTCGTGTCGGACTCGGGGCCACCAGAAGGTACGGGAGACCAGGTTCAGGGTCTTGAACAGGCCAAAATGCCCCGCCGCCGGGTTATCATGACACTGGCTGAGGATGAGTCCCCTGAGTGGCCCTCCCGGAACGTAGAGCCGGTCACGATAATACAAGAGTCCATCCGTGACCGTCCAAGGAGAATCTGGCCCCACCTCCTCCTTCCGCTGAGCCACCCACACCTCCTGCTGCTGTGCCTCCCGGATCCGAGCCCGTATATCAACCGGCTCCCGCACCGCAGCAAAAGACTCAACGGGGATCACTGTCCTGGGCAGAAGCTTGTCTTCCACTCGGGAATATTCGGGCTTCCTGGACAGAGCATCTGCTCTTTGATTGTGCCCGCTAGGTATGTACCGAACCCAGAAGTCAAACCTCGCAAAGAAAAGAGACCACCGGATCTGGCGTTGGTTCAAATTCCGAGTGGTCTGCAGGCTTTCCAAATTCTTATGGTCCGTCCGGACCTCGATTTGATGCCGCGCTCCCTCCAGATGATGCCTCCAGGCCTCGAATGCCGCTTTGATGGCCAGCAGCTCCTTCTCCCAGATTGTATAATTGCACTCCGAAGGGTTCAGTTTTCGTGAATGGTACGCGCAAGGGAAGAGGGTACCACTGGGCGTCATTGCCTGGAGTAACACCGCCCCAATGGCAATGTCGGAGGTGTCCGCCTCCACAACAAACGGCCGTTGCGGGTCAGGATGCTTCAAGATGGGCTCCTTCATGAAGGCTTCCTTCAAAGTCTGGAAAGCCTGTTGTTCTGGAGCGTTCCACTGGAACCGAGTCTTCTTCTGCAGGAGCCGGGTGAGGGGGGCTGTCAAGGCAGCAAACCCAGGGATGAAAGTTCGGTAATAGTTGGCGAACCCAAGAAGTCGCTGAACATCCTTCACGCGACGCGGGGGTTGCCAACTCTGCAAAGACTCAACCTTACTCGGCTCCATGGCGATGCCCTCAGGAGAAATGCAGTGACCCAGGAAATCGATGGTCACCCGGTAGAACTGGCACTTCTCCAACTTGGTAAACAGCCGATGTTCTCGGAGTTGCTGCAGGACCTGATGGAGATGCTGATGGTGCACCTCACACGACAGGGAGTAGATCAGGATGTCGTCCAAGTAGATCATGACAAACTGATCCAACAAATCCCGGAAAATGTCGTTCATGAAATGTTGAAACACAGTGGGGGCATTGGTCAGGCCAAATGGCATCACCGTGTACTCAAAATGTCCATAGTGAGTACCAAACGCCGTCTTCCACTCATCACCCGACCGAACCCTGACGAGGTTGTAAGCTCCACGCAGGTCCAGTTTCGTGAAGATCTTAGCCTCCTGGAGTTGGTCCAAGAGTTCGGGGATGAGGGGCAGCGGGTAACGATTGCACACCGTGATGGCATTGAGTTTCCTATAATCGCAGCAAAGCCACAATTCGCCCGACTTCTTTTTGACGAAGAGCATGGGTGCAGACACTGGCGAGGACGAGGGCCGGATGAAACCACGAGCCAAATTCTTCTCCAGAAAGTCCCGCAATGCAGCCAACTCGGGGTCCGACATGGAGTACAAACGCCCCACTGGGAGTGGCGCATCAGGGACTAAATCAATGGGGCAGTCATAGGGCCTGTGCGGGGGTAATTGATCCACCTCTGTCTCGCTGAACACATCAGCAAAGTCGGACAGTTCGGGAGGCAAGGAAACCCCTGAGGAACCCTCCACCTGGCCAGCACAGATATGGCGGGAGTGGTCCACGCACTGCAAGCTTGGAAAGGTGACCAAATTCTGTGACCAATAGATCTGTGGGTCATGCGCCCGGAGCCACGCCAGTCCCAAAACCACAGGGAAGTGCAGATGTGAGGTGATATAGAACTGGATGGCCTCCACATGGGAACTGATGGCCATACATAATGGTTGCATGGCGGCCGTAATTGGCCCAGACAGGAGCACTTGACCATCGATAGTCTCCACTAACATGGGCGGATCCACCGGGCACTGGGGAACAGCCCATTTGGCCACAAATGCTGAGTCCATAAAATTTGTGGTGGCCCCAGAGTCAATTAAGGCATGGACTGGAATCCCCTCTGGCTTGCCAGGAAGGATCAGACGTGCCTCCAATATCAGATGCCGTGGAGGTCCACAGGCAGCATCGGAAAGACGTCGCTCAGTGTTGTTGTGGGATGCCCGATCTATCACACCGTCTAGATCGGGCTCGGGGCATTTCCCGACAGAAAAGTAGGGGACTTTCTCGGGGCAGACTCGGTCACTGATGCCCGCTGTCGCTTCTTTGGGCAAAAAGCAGCCAAATGCCCAGGGTCCCCACAGTAAAAACACAACCCCCCCATCGTCGTCTGTCCATTTCAGTCACCGATAGACGAGACCTGGCGGCACCCAGCTCCATTGGCTCCTCCCTTTGAACTGGGGGCTCACGCACAACAGGGGCTGCAGGGGTCTGTGGGGTGGCACGGCGACTCCTTCGCTGCTGCAACCAAGCATCGATCCACAGGCAGAGATGGATCAGCCCATTCACGTCTGAAGGAATATCCACACGGGCCAGCTCATCCAACATCTCCTCCGACAATCCATCCTGGAAGGCATCCACAAGCGCAGCCTCATTCCAGGCGGAATCCTGGCTAAGCAGCCGAAAATCGCTGATATAGCCCTGTAGGGGGCGTTGACCCTGCCTCAGAGCTTTCAGGCGTCGAGTAGCAGTCTGCGTCTTAATAGGGTCCTCATACATCAGACGCATATGATCACAAAACCCCACAAAGTTGTCCAACAATGGGCTAGGTTGAGCCAGCAGAGGCATGCCCCAATGAGCTGCATCACCCGAAAGAAGGCTTAACACAAACCCCACCTTATCCCGGTCAGTGGGGAAATCAGCTGCTCTCACGCTGATAAAGAGCTGGCATTGTCCCAGGAAAGCAGGAAACAGTTCTGGATTGCCAGTAAATTTATCCGGCATCGCAACTTGGCATTTTCTCCTGGGTGGGGGTGATGGTGGGGGTGCAGCATGGACCTGAGCTTGCAGTTGAGCCACCTGAGCTGCCAGCAAAGTGAGTTGCTGGGTGAGCTGGGCATTCTCAGCACGTAGCTGCTCCATAATAATAGTAAGGGGTGGGGGGCTGAAGGCAAACTGTTCTGTACCAGCCTGCTACCGGCCCTGCAGCAAAAGCAGGGACAACCCCTTTACAAATGGCAAGAGGCTGGAATAAAGCCTGCCAAATTTATTAACATAAAACAGAGTAAGACAAGACACCACCCATGAAACAGGAGCTATGAAACAGGAACTATCCAAGTGGTTGCCTTCAGCAAACCAGCCCTCCCACACATTCCCCTTAAATACAGTTCAGGGCGTGGCCTCTCTCTGCCTCCTTCCGAGGTGCCCCATTGCCTTCCTCTGTTTACTCCTGATTGACTGCCTCCTGCGTCGGGCGTCCTTGAACAGGGCCAGCTGTGGGTCATCTTCATCCACGCTGTCAGGCTCACACAGCTGGGTTTCTGTCGTGACCAGGTGGGAGGGGCCCGGCTGAGGGCTCTGCGGAGCCTCAAGGCCATCATCAGCAAGCTCTTCAACACCCCCCTCCTCCTCCTCTGAGTTGTCCGACCCAACTGCCGAACCCACAGGCTGACCCTGAATCACAACAGTAGCAACTAAAACCATCCCAAAGAAAAAGAAATGCAAGAAAGCAAAATGGCTGTCTGAGGAAGCTTTGCAAATAGCTGAGGAAAGGAGGGAAGCAAAAGGTAAAGGAGAAAAAGAAAGATACACCCAATTGAATGCAGAATTCCAGAGAATAGCCAGAAGAGATAAGAATGCCTTCTTAAATGAACAGTGCAAAGAAATAGAAGAAAACAATAGAATAGGGAGGACCAGAGATCTTTTCAAGAAAATTGGAGAGATGAAGGGAACGTTTCATGCAAAAATGGGCGTGATAAAGGACCAAAATGGCAGGGACCTAACAGAGGCAGAAGAGATTAAGAAGAGGTGGAAAAATTACACAGAAGAACTATACAAGAATGAGCTTAACATCCCTGATAATCACAATGAGGTGGTCACTGACCTCGAGCCAGACATCCTAGAATGTGAAGTGAAGTGGGCCTTAGAAAAGCTGAGCAACAACAAAGCTAGTGGAGGTGACAGTATTCCAGCTGAACTATTCAAAATCTTAAAAGACGATGCAGTAAAAGTGCTACACTCAATTTGCCAGCAAATTTGGAAAACTCAACAGTGCTACAGGATTGGAAAAGATCAGTTTACATTCCAATTCCAAAGAAAGGCAGTGCCAAAGAATGTTCAAAGTATCACACCATTGCACTCATTTTACATGCTAGTAAAGTTATGCTTAAAATCCTACAAGCTAGACTCCAGCAGTATGTGGATCGAGAACTACCAGAAGTACAGGCAGAATTTCAAAGAGGCAGAGGAACTAGAGATCAAATTGCCAACATACGCTGGATCATGGAGAAACCTAGAGAGTTCCAGAAAAACATCTACTTCTGCTTCATTGACTATGCTAAACCTTTTGATTGTGTGGATCATAACAAACTGTGGCAAGTTCTTAAAGTGATGGGAGTACCAGACCATCTTATTTGTCTCTTGAGAAACCTATATGCGGGTCAAGAAGCAACAGTGAGAACTGGACATGGAACCACTGATTGGTTCAAAATTGGGAAAGGAGTCCGGCAAGGCTGTATACTGTCGCCTTGCCTATTTAACTTATATGCAGAGCACATCATGAGAAAGGCAGGGCTAGATGAATCAAAAGTTGGAATTAAGATTGCCGGAAGAAATATCAACAACCTAAGATATGCAGATGATACCACTCTAATGGCAGAAAGTGAAGAAGAACTAAAGAGCCTCTTGTTGCGGGTGAAGAAGGAGAGTGCAAACGTTGGGTTGAAACTAAACATTAAGAAAACCAAGATCATGGCATCTGGCCCTCTCAATTCCTGGCAAATAGATGGGGAAGAAATGGAGGTAGTGACAGATTTTATTTTCCTGGGCTCCAAGATTACTGCAGATGGGGCCTGTAGCCAAGAAATTAAAAGACGCTTGCTCCTGGGGAGGAAAGCCATGGCAAATCTAGACAGCACACTAAAAAGCAGAGACATCACCCTGTCAACAAAAGTGCGTATAGTCAAGGCTATGGTCTTCCCAGTTGCAATGTATGGCAGTGAAAGTTGGACCATAAAAAAGGCTGAGCGCCAAACAATTGAGGCCTTTGAACTGTGGTGCTGGAGAAGATTCCTGCGAGTCCCTTGGACTGCAAGGCGATCAAACCAGATCCTGAAGCTAAAACTCAAATACTTTGGCCACCTAATAAGAAAGAAGGACTCACTGGAGAAGAGCCTAATGCTGGCAAAGATTGAGGGCAATAGTAGGAGGGGACGACAGAGAATGAGGTGGCTGGATGGAGTCACTGAAGCAGTAGGCGTGAGCTTAAATGGACTTCAGAAGATGGTAGAGGACAGGAAAGCCTGGAGGAACGTTGTCCATAGGGTCGCGATGGGTCGGACATGACTTTGCAACTAACAACATTAACAACAACAGAATAGAATAGAGCTGGAAGGAACCTTGGAGGTCTTCTAGTTCAGCCCCCTGCTCAGGCAGGAAACCCTATACCATTTCAGACAAGTGACTGTCTAGCCTCTTCTTAAAAATCTCTAGTGATGGAGCACCCATGATTTCTGGAGGCAAGATGTTCCACTGGTTAATTGTCCTCACTGTCAGGAAGTTTCTGCTTAATTCTAGGTTGCTTCTCTCTTTGGTCAGTTTCCAATCATTGTTTCTTGTCCTGCCCTCTGGTGCTTTGGAGAATAATGTGACCCCCTCTTCTTTGTGGCAGCCCCTTAAATACTGGAATACTGCTATCATGTCTCCCCTATTTCTTCTTTTCTTTAGACTAGCCAAACCCAAGTCCCACAGCCGTTCTTCGTATGTTTTAGTCTCCAGGCCTTTAATCATCTTAGTTGCTCTTCTCTGAATTTTTTCCAAACTCTCAGCATCTTTTTTGTGATATGGAGACCAAAACTGGCTGCAGTATTCTGGATGCAGTTTGTCAAGATCTTTTTGAATGCTGAGCTTGTCTTCTGGGGTGTTGGCTATTCCTGCCAGTTTAGTGTCATCTGCAGATTTGATGAGTTCTCCTTCTATTCTCTCTTCTAAGTCATTGATGAAGATATTAAAGAATACTAGACCTAAGATGGAGCGTTGTGGTACCCCACTGCTTACTTCTCTCCATGTGGATGCAGTACCACTGAGGACTACTCGTTGAGTATGGTTTGTCAGCCTGCTTCAAATCCATCTGGTGGTGATATTGTCCATTCCATCTTTTTCTAGCTTACCAAGCTAGATTGTGGTCTACTTTGTCAAATGCCTTATTGAAATCTAACTATACTATGTCCACAGCATTTCACTGGTCTACTAATTTGGTCACTTTATCAAAGAATGAAATAAGATTGGTTTGGCATGAACTGTTTTTAACAAACTCATGCTGGCTACCAGTTATTACTTTGTTTGCTTCTAGTTGTTCGCAGATCTGTTTTTTGATTACCATATTTTTCTGTGTACAAGACACTATTTTTTCTGCAAACACCCTGTTCAAAAATCAGGTGCGTCTTATACAAGTGCAGCATCTTATACACACAAAAATAATGGTAACCTCCACAGCCCATGGCATGCCTGTGTGGGTTCTTTACATACCGCTGCCACGCCACCTGGTGCAGGTGTCAAGCCCCCGTGGGTTGCCACTAATGGGAGGGGGGAGGGGGCGTATGGAGGCAGTGGATGGGACCAGCAGCATGGATGGCAGTGACAGCCCTTTCCCTCCTTTGTTACTGTATGCTGGCTGGGGACCCTGTGGAATGCAGCTGCGAGGCCGTCCTGCTTGATAATAGTGGTTGGCAGAACTTCTGGATTTGCGCAGAGAAATGGCAGGGAGTTTGAAACCTGCCTTCACTTCCCTTGCCTTGCTGTCATGCCAGTGCTCACACTGGTTCATTTACCAGGGTCAGAAGGCTGCTGCTGTGAACTCCGTATGCATGCTCATCGTGCCGGATGCTGGTTAGGGGTGGGTGGGGCTGGCTAGGAGGTGTCTATTTAGAGTGCTGGGAGGTACTGACTTTGTTTGCTGTAAGCTTGGAACTCGCATGCCAAAGTGTCTTATACAAGGGTGCGTCTGATATACAGAATAATACGGTATCTTTTCCAGGATCTTCCCAGGTATTGACGTTAGACTGATCCGTCTGTTTTTTTCCCTTTCTTGAAGATGAGAGCCACATCAGCTCTTTTCCAATCCTCAGGTACTTTCCCGGTGCTCCAGGATTTTTGAAAGATATGGTGCAATGGTTCTGAGATAACATCTGCCAGCTCCTTCAGAACTCTGGGATGTAATGTGTCAGGCCCCGGTGATTTATATTCACGAAGGTTGTATAGGTGTTTTCTTACCATTTTCTTGCTTATTTTAATTTTTGTTTCTAGTTTGTCTTTTGCAGTATTTTTTTTGTATGTTGTGCTATAATTTCTTTTTGTGTGAAGACTGATGCAAAGAATGAATTAAGCAGCTCTGCTTTCTCCCTTTTGCTTGTTACTTCCTTGCCATTTTCTCTCTTTAGTGGACCTACAGTTTCCTTGATTTTTTTTCTGTTATTAATACGTTGAAAAAAACCTTTTTTTTATTATCCTTGATTTCTGTTGCAAGTCTTTGTTCATTCTGAGCCTTTGCTTTCCTGACTTCATCTTTGCATGCAATAATAGCATAACAATTGCCCTAAAATAGAAATAAAAATAAAATGTCACCTTGATCAGAATAAAATAAAGTAAAAATAAAAATTATTAATACAAAATCACAAAGTATAGGGATTAAAACCCAAAAAGGATTTATAACGCAGGACTCTGGTAAATACAATTATGATGCTGGAAAACCGATCTACGGTACAGCCACAACAGTGTTTAATTTGTAAAGGTAACAATAGTTAATTCTACACTATTGGCAGTGTTCATCTGAAATAAGGAACCACATAATGCAGAATGTAAATATTTGCTAATAAACTTTAATATGCTTTGTGTCAAAAGAATACATTAAACACATATGAAGGCCCTGCATTGCAAGAGACATCTGATATTTTCTGTATTTATTCATCTAAAATGAGCTTTACTAAAAAAAAAAAAACCAAAAAAGAAGGGAAAAGGAAAAGAAAAAATGTCAAGGTCACAGCCAATTGCTTTCAAAGCAATGAAAAGGAGACATGAGAATAAGTTAATGGCATGAGGACATTAAAAATTTAAAAGATGCTATTGATTTAAGAGGTGCTGTCTCAAAAGCTGAGAATCACCAACTATTGACAAAACATGGCATTGTAGATTTTGCAATGTATGAGGTGGCCCATCAGCGTTTATCAGGCTTTCCCAGTTGTTTTATAAATGTTACTAATTCTGTATTTTTGCAAGGCAATTTGTACCCAGTTTTTCAAACATAATAAATAATGATAATGGACATGTCAGCCTTTTCAACTGTCATTGCAAATGAAAACAAAAGCGTCCACAATAAAACAAATGGAATAAGCAATGAAACAAGAAAATATTTTGGAAACATACACAATAAATATCCAAATCTTATTATTTTTGAAAATAAGGCATGTTGGCCAGAGAAAGCCTTGGGCAGAAATCTTAGCAGAATAGGAAGGTAGATTTGTCTCCCTCAATTTGATAAAATAGTTTATTTCTATTATGAAAAAAACTGTGCACCAAAAATGCATGCTTAAGCATTAAAATCATTATTATTTCAGTGCACATATGTACAGATTAGAATTACAAATAGTGATATGATGAATAACCAAACCAAATTTTGAAATGAAACCTCTAGGTTACCTGCTTTAACAGAGAAACACAGCAGTTAGCAGCTGAAAATGATAACTCCACCACCTTTAAAGCTTTCCTCCTGTTTTTTAATGTCTGATCTCTGTCATCCTTTTCTACATTTTTGGGCTGTTTGCACATTAGCAATATACACCTGCAGCTGTCAGGTTTCACATGTTGGGCTACTTATCCTAATGTTAAATACATTAAGAAGTTAAGAACAATTACCAGGAAAATATTCATGCAATGTGTACGCTTATATTCTCATGGGCTAAAACCTTTCTCTCCTTTGCTCATATTTGTCTATGTAGGACGGCAGAATTACAAAGTATGCTTATTGATATAAATTCATTTCCTCTTTCTCTCTGTCTCTGGGAATGGAATGGAATGGAATAAAATGGAAACATGAAAGGTTAAGGAATATCTGGTGCCCCGAAGACCACAGTCAAAACTCTGAAAAGGTATAGCACAGTGTTTCTAAAAGTAGGCAGTTTTAAGATGTGTGGTTGTCACCTTGCTGGCAGAACATAGAAACATAAATGGGTGAATATAGACACATAGAGATAAACCACATTTGCACACCGTTCAAAAGAGCCAGTAAAAAGCTAAGAAGGAACCAAAAAGATTAGAACGTAATCTGTCAAGACTGGTTTGCACTTTCATCTATATTCCGCTTCACTTGCAACTTGACAAAGAAAAGGGGAGAGGTGGGATGGAATGCAAGACTCGGGGCAATTGCATCTGAACATTGTCTTTTCCGTGAGAGAGTGCTCCAACCCATTGGACTATTGTGGTTTGTTGGTTCCCATAACAAAATGAACAGAAGTGATTGGTGGATGTAATGGACTGTGGGTGGCCCATAGGGAAAGGGAGGGATTAACTATGCTAGCTTTTGTGTGCAAAACCTAGAGCTGGTTTCGCTTTGTCTGTGCCAATATGGTTTATTCAGTAAAGTTTATATTCTTGGTAAAATAATATCCCAGGAGTTTCCTTTTCTGGATCCTCCAACTGGACAGTTGACATTAAACCAGCTCTAAGTAGCAGCCTACCTGGACCCCATCATGAGATTGGCAGCCTTGAGATGTCAGCAACCAACAAAGGAATGGAAGCGGGGGGAGAAGCCAGGGGAAGCCTCATCTTGAGAGACCCCAGTGGCAGCCCAAGGCAAAGCTGGGATGCAAGCAGCCAGTGCATGCCCCAAACAGAGGGTTGTGATGCCAGAACAACAGCCCACACTTAAGGGGGACAGAGTGACTAAAGAACCCTACCTGGACTCCATGGGCCACTGGGTGAGCCATGTGGGGAAGACAGTGGAAACAGAGGATGAACTGACCCCTCCCTGGAGTGACAGTGACCCGGGGGAGCAAATAGAAGGCTAGGCAAGCAGCCGAATGGGATGATCTGGCCAAGTGGATTTTCCCAACCAAAACTCGCTGTCCATCAATGGAGCAGCTGAGGGAGAAGTTCAGAAGGCTGGAGGTCTGGATAGCCACCTCACTGAGGGCGGCAATCACTGGAGTCAGGATGGGGGCCATGAAACCATTGCCCACCCAGTCTCCTCCCATCTTGCAGCCGATGGTGCCAACCCCACCCAGGGTGGTGGGAGCCCTCGACCAAGGGGCAGCTGTCCCCTGCCAATGCCCCATTTGGAGGGGCAGGTGTCAGTACATGCAACCCTAGTGGCAGCCAGGGTCCCTGCTCAGGCACCCCCGGCAGCAGTGGGGTTGCCACCTGGATATGTCTTGGTGTGAGAAGACCGCCACCTCCCTTAGTGGTCCAGTTCAATGGGTGACCCAACAACTTGGCCTTTTTCCTTACCCAGGTCTGGAACTACATGGAGTGCTATGGGCGATGCACCTGGACAACCATACCTGGGTCAATGTCATTACATCCAACCTGAAGGGGAATGAAGCAGGATGGCTGGTGACTCTCCATGACAAGGGGGCTCTGGAAGTGCAAGATGTATATGCTTTCATGCAGGCATTGCAGGACAGTTTCAAAAACCCCACAGCAGCCTGGCATGCAGAGACCCACATCTGCACCCCTATGGCAGGCAAGTGGCTGGTGGCAGAGTACATCAAACCACTACAATCAGAATAACCAAAGACACACACTTGAAACCTACTATCGAACAAACCCAGAAATCTCAATCACACAGCCCCAAAACAATATATATGTCCACCCACTCACCAGACTAGGTTGTTGGCTGTCCCAGAACCAATGCTGTGTGACTTCGCTTCTGATTCCTAAATAATTAGAGACCTTCTTTCCTGCAGCTTGCCTCCAAATTCATTTCTCCTGCGTCTTTCTCCTGGTTTGGAGCCAGACCAGATTTTACTTCCAACAGCCCTAATCAGAAAACTACCAAAGAAAAAACCACACTCCCAGCAATACCACAAGACCATGGGCCACCCAAGTATATAAATAGGGAGCAAACTCCACATTCACTAGTACTGATGTTACCTAGTTGAGTATGAAATGTCTGCAAGGAAACAACCAACTTCAGAGAGCACCAAGGACTCCACAGTTCAAATCTGGGGAAAAAGAGAAAATATGGAGTAAAGAGGGAAAAAGAAAGAAAAAAGCACGAACTTCCAACTCACTTTAGCACAGTAGAAAATAACAACAACAACAACAACAACAACAACAACCCGTGGCTGGGCCTGGATGGCTATTGGGTGTGGTCCCTATGGTTATGGGATTACCAGTATTCAGATTGGTAGTGGTTTAGCTACCATGAACCAACCCAGGCACCTCCCATCACCAATGATGAGAAGAAATAAAAAAAATTCCATACCAGATCGATCATCGCTCGGGTCAACAAGGACTGTATCAGATGCTATGGCTCCTGGACATCTGTCGAAAAATGGGCCACAGGGCTCAGTTGTTACTGATGGGGAACCAGAGCGTACAACTGTAAAGCAACTGGAACAAAAGCGCAAAACCTAGACAACCAAAGAAAATCGAGAAATCATCCAATGCTACTACCAGGCAGAACCAACAGCCAGGGGATTTCAAAAAAGAATGATGCAACTGTAGAAGGAAAAGCATCCAGAAAGTGATGTAACCGAACAACGATTAATGGATCAAACATGTTTCATCATCTGTAATAAAGTTTTTACAGATGTGGAAATTCAACATCTAGGAACAGTGGCTAAAAAGAAAACAACAAGCAATGATGATGAACAGGCTGAAGAAATTGTTCCAATACCTGAACAAACTGACCAACAAACTGACCAACCAGTGGAAGAAGCCACCACACAGGATGAAAACTCCCCTGTGCAACAACTCGAAAGTGTAGAGCTAAGTAATCTAGCGAAAATGCTGAAAGAAAAGATTGAAAACCACATCAAAGAAAACACAGAAAGAAAAAGACTGCCTGCCATCTGAAGTGCATAGCAAACAAGTGAAAGATTTACTAAATGCTGTGAACAACATTTTAACTTCCATCCCATCCAGCACACTGTATGAAACAAACCAACTAATGTACAGTACAGCCGCTGTTATAACTGCAGAATTGGGTTATAAAATGCCAAAAAAGAAACCCACTGGAACACCAAAGTAGAAAATTCAACTTGAATATAAAAAAAAACTACAAGGAGATGTCAACAAATTGAAATACTTGAAAGAAGGAAAACTAAAGAACGAAAAGCTGAAAAATAGTTTATACAAAAAATATAACTTGGAGGAAAAAACAATAACAGAAATCATGGAAAACCTAAAACAGTGTGTAATAGCAACAGCAAAAAAATTGAAAGATATGAAGGACGAATAAAACAATATTGTGAAAACGTCCAGTTCAGAAGAAACCAGCACCTCTTCTATCAGTCACTTGATGAACATAAAGTCCAAACTACTGTTCTACCTTGTAAAGAAAAAACCTTAAACTTTTGGAAAGAACTGTGGGGAAACCCAGTGGAACATAATAAAACTGCCTCCTGGATCAAATATATCCAAAAACAAGCAACACAAAACAAAATGGAGAATATTGTAATAACCACCAATATGGTTGCAAAAGGTCAAGAACTGGAGTGCACCTGGCCTGGACGAGCTGCATGGATACTGATTGAAACACCTCACCAGCCTCCATCATCGCATGGCCACTCAGTTTGATGAAATGCTTCAAACTGCCACAAGTGAAGAATGGTTAACAGCTGGTCAAACATACTTGATAATGAAAGACCCTGAAAAGAGCACAGAACCAAGCAACTACCACCCAATTACTTGTCTGCCAACAATGTTCAAACTTTTTACAAGAATACTGGCAAATTCAGTATTCAATCATCTGATAGAAAACAATTTGTATCCTGCAGAACAAAAAGGAAATTATAAAAAATCAAGAGGAACAAAAGATCAGTTGCTCATTGACAAAATGGTACTTAAAAATGCAAAATGACGAAAAACAAATTTAAATATGGCATGGATTGATTACAAGAAAGCATTTGACTCATTACCACACAGTTGGATTAATGCGTGTTTGGAAAACTTTGGAATCAGCAAAAACATCTGCACATTTTTTAAAGCAAATATGCAAAAATGAAAAAACAGTTCTAACAGCAAATGGGAAGAACATTGGTGAAATCAACATCAGATGAGGAATCTTCCAAGGAGACTCACTTTCACCACTACTGTTCAACATCGCATTAATTCCATTGACAATAATATTACGAAACACAAAACTGGGGTACCACATCTCAAGCCAGCATGGCAAGATAAACCATCTAAAATACATGGATGACTTAAAACTGTATGCAAAAAGCCACACTGAACTTGAATCAATACTCAACACAGTTCAACTGTTTAGCAGTGACATCAGAATGGACTTTGGACTTGGAAAATGTGCTATATTATCCATGCAGCGAGGAAAAATGGGAAAAATAGAAGGAATAGAACTGGGAAACGGAAGTATTATGAAAGCACTAGCAAAGGGTGATGGTTACAAATACCTAGGCATATTGGAAGCAGATAAGGAGAAACTTCCTGACAGTTAGAACAATTAACCAGTGGAACAACCTGCCTCCAGAAGTGGTAAATGCTCCAACACTGGAAGTTTTTAAGAAGAGACCAGACAGCCATTTGTCTGAAATGGTATAGGGTTTCTTGCCTGAGCAGGGGGTTGGACTAGATGACCTCCAAGGTCCCTTCCAACTTCTTCTTCTTCTTTTTCTTCTTTTTCTTCTTTTTCTTCTTTTTCTTCTTCTTCTTCTTCTTCTTCTTCTTCTTCTTCTTATTATTATTATTATTATTATTATTATTATTATTATTATTATTAACATCTTGAATGGAAAAGTCAAAGAGTCAACACAAAAGGAATACATCAGGAGAGTCCGCAAAATACTAAAATCAAAGCTGAATGCTGGAAATATAATTAAAGCCATTAATACATGGGCAGTTCCAGTGATACGCTACCCAGCTAGAGTTATCAACTGGACTTTGGCTGAATTGGAACACCTAGACTGGAAAACACGTAAACTTTTGAATATGCACCATGCTGTACATCCATGAAGTGACATCGACAGGTTGTACCTGCCAAGAAGAATAGGGGGTAGAGGGCTACTGCAAATCCACCAAACTGTAGAAGAAGAAAAACGAAGTTTGAATGACTATGTAAATCAAAGTATAGAAAAATTGCTGCAGGCTGTGAAAACAGAGAGCATTATAAAAATAACAGAAACAAATGCAGAATATAAGGAAAAACGGCTGGATGACAGATTAAATAGGTGGAAAACCAAAGCTTTGTATGGACAGCATTTGAAAAACATTGAAGGAAAATGTGATAACAACTTCAGATGGGCATGGCTTCAGATGGGAACCATCAAGAAAGAAACAGAAGGCTTAATACTGGCTGCTCAAGAACAAGCACTACAAACTAATGCCATGAAAGCGAAGATACAAAAATCTACTGACAATCCAAAGTTGAAACTGTTTCACATTTAATATGTGAGTGCAGCAAAATCGCACAAACTGATTACAAAGCTAGACATGGCCAAGTTGCTAAACTAATCCACTGGGCATTGTGTAAAAAAATACAACTTGCCTGTGTCCGAAAAGTCGTGGGAACATAGGGTGGAAAAGTTGCCGAGAATGAGAGGGTAAAGATCTTGTGGGACTTCCGAATACAGAGAGATCACCATTTGGAACACAACATGCCAGATATTGCAGTCATAGAGAACCGAAGCGTACAGTTGATTGATATCACTGTACCAGGAGATGCCAGAGTCGAAGAAAAGAACTGGAAAAAATTATGAAATACCATGACCTGGCCATCAAAACTGCACGATTATGGATGAAACATGTAACAGTGATACCCATTGTCATCGGGGCACTGGGAACTATGTCCAAAAACTTAGCAAAATACATCAAGAAATTGCAGCTTCCTGCAATAACTCCATCAAAGCTACAAAAAACTGCGCTACTCGGAACATCTTACATTTTAAGTAGATACCTGATTGATACCTAGGATGCTGGCAGCAACTCGTGTCAACCATTAGTGCCAGTCAATTTGAGTGTTCAGTTGACTGAGTTTCATGTTTTATGAATAAAATAATAATAATAATAATAATAATAATAATAATAATAATAATAATAATAATAATAATAATAATAATAATAATAATAATAATAATAATAATAAAAGTTGGAAGGGACCTTGGAGGTCATCTAGTCCAACCCCCTGCTCAGGCAGGAAACCCTATACCATTTCGGACAAATGGCTGTCCAGTCTCTTCTGGACGCAGTATTCCAAGTGTGGCCTTACCAAGGCATTGTAAAGTGGTATTAATACTTCACGTGATCTTGATTCTATCCCTCTGTTAATACAGCCTAGCACTATGTTGGCTTTTTTGGCAGCTGCAGCACACTGCTGGTTCATATTTAAGTGATTTTCCACTAGGACTCCGAGATCCTTCTCACAGTTACTACTATTGAGCAAAGTACCAGCTATACTATACCTGTACATTTGGTTTTTCTTGCCAAAATATAGAACCTTATTTTTTTCACCATTGAATTTCATTTTGTTAGATAGTGCCCAGTGTTCCAGTCTGTCCAGATCCTCCTGTATCTTAAGCCTGTCTTCTGGTGTGTTGGCTATTCCTGCCAGCTTGGTGTCGTCTGCAAATTTGATGAGTTTCCCATCTATTCCCTTATCCAAATTGTTGATGAAGATGTTGAAGAGCACTGGGCCCAGAACAGAGCACTGGGGCACCCCACTACACAGTTCCCTCCATGTAGATGTGGTTCCATTGAGGACCACACACTGAGTACAGCCGGTCAGCCAGCTACGAATCTATCTGGTGGTGATGCTGTCTAATCCACATTTTTCTATCTTATCAAGTAGTAGGTTGTGATCTACTTTATCAAATGCCTTACTGAAGTCCAAGAAAATTATGTCCACAGCATTCCACTGATCCACTAATTTTGTCACTTGGTGAAAGAATGCAATAAGATTTGTCTGGCATGATCTGTTTTTGACAAACCCGTGTTGGCTTTTAGTAATGACTTTGTCTCTAGGTGTTCACTGATTCGTTGTTTGATTATCTTTTCCAAAATCTTCCCAGGTATTGAGGTCAGGCTGATAGGTCTGTAATTTCCTGGATCCATGTTTTTCCTTTTTTGAAGATGGGAACTACATCAGCTCTTTTCCAGTCCTCTGGTAGTTCCCCAGTGCTCCAGGATCTTTGAAAAATATAGTTCAGTGGTTCTGGGATCACATCTGCCAGTTCCTTGAGAACCTTGGGGTGTAATCCATCTGGTCTTGGTGATTTGAACTCATCTAGGCTGGACAGGTGCTCACTTACCATTTTTTTGCCTATCTTAACTTGTGTTTCTATTCTGTTTTTTATGGCACTATTTTTAATAGTTTGGTCTTTTTTCCCCTTTGTGTAAACAGAGATGCAAAAAACGAGTTAAATAGTTCTGCTTTCTCCCTGTTGCTTGTCACCTTCTTGCCATTTTCACCCACTAATGGACCAATCATTTCCTTCACTTTTTTCTTGTTTTTTAAATGTTGAAAAAAGCTTTTTTTGTTATTTTTGACTTTGGTCTCAAACCTTACAATATATATTACAATCTCAACTTTTTACTTTTACACAACAGTATATATTAGCCATTTCTATAGCAACAAACCTATGAAATCAGCAAACACAAAATCAAAGTTTCACTTTTTTTCCATTGCAAGCACAAAATCTGGAAGCAATTTTCACATATATTCTCTATATTCTCACATATATTGAGACTATTCTATTGGAATTCTATTGGGAGTTGCCCAGAGATTGTTATAAGATGGGTGGCTATGTACGTGTTTTAAACAAACAAACAAACAAACAAACAAACAATAATATACAGTGTATTTAATATTACAACAAGAGTCATTGTATGAAATGGTTAAAATTTTACAGTAGGCTCTGGAAGTCCAGATTCAGCTCTAACCCAAACTGCTTCCAAGTTTATTGTTGTGGAAAAAATGGAGACAGTTAGGCATGCTATTTTGAGCTTTAAGAAAATAGGGGGGAAGTCAAATAAATACATATGTTGAAAATATATCAGGAATTGGGCAAACAGATTTCAGCTGCAAATTGTAGACATCACTAGTGAGAGTTACAGAAAATGCATTATCTGGTGCCTTCTCGACTCCTGGTGACTGCTGTGGCAAGGTTTTTCAGAAGTGGTTTGTCATTGCCTTCTTTCTAGGGCTGAGAGTGTTGTGACTGGCCCCAGATTACTCAGCTTGGCTTTGTATCTGAGGCAGAAATAGAATTCAGGTCTTCATTTTCTAGCCTTATGCCTTAATCACTACACCTAACTGATTCCCACAGCCTTAAATTAAAATCATTAGATTTTTAAAAATTGTGGTAACACGAATCCCTAAAAGAGTATGTGAATAAATAAAACTTGGTTAACCACTAAATAATAGCTGTTAGTTGACAATCTCAGAAGGCTCCTGTGATCAGAGATGGCTCCCACTCTGCTTGGTTTGTGTACCCAAAGTTGGACTGCTATCAGAAATTGCTGCCATCCTTCCGAGGGTTGGTAAAATGAGGACCCAGATTGTTGGGGGCAATATGTTGACTCTGCAAAGCATTTGAGGGCTGTAAAGCAGATGTCCCCAAAACCCAGTCTGTAGACCAGCACCAGTCTGCAGCATGCCAGAAACTGGTCCATGCAAACAAACAAAGCCCCATCCGCAGGATGCAGGCAGCACACAAAACCATGCCCCCTCTGGTCCATGAAAAAACCTCTTTCCACGGAAAAGGTCCCTGGTACCCTAAAGGTTGGGGACCTCTGCTATAAAGCACTATGAAGCAGTGTATAAGTCTGGGCAGAAAAACCTTACTGAAACATGTTCATGGTTAGGGACGGAATAGCTCTGAGACTTGTAGCAAAAATAATGTGTATGTGCTGTCTTTCTTTGCTATAGGGCATCTGTTAATGGCAGTGGTGATGGAATATAGTCCAGATTCCCAGGACAGAGAGATTGCATTCCAGAGGAACAACAGACAGTGAAGTTTAGGTAGTTTGGGAGAAAGAGGACAAAAGATGGCTGCTCCCTAGAAGTTCTCAGAGTAGATCTTCAATGATGCAAGTAATTTGCTTTAGTTTAGTAAGATTTCTATCCATAGGTGAGGAACAATAAAGGAAAATGCTTTGAAGTAACTCAACATATCCTTCTTGGTTTTTGGAGTCTGACAGTGGAGAAGAGGATGATGGCAAAAAATAAAATATAATAATAATATTCTTTTAACCTATAAATCAGACCAAGTATTTATGAAAACCAAACGTTTATCTGACTGTGTTTCTTCAATGTTGTTGCCCTTTTCAACAGTTATGTTTTCAAAATGTTATGAAGATCCCTAGTCAAAACAGGTAACAATAATCTAGCTCTTCTTGGCTGATCTTGAAAAAATTAAGTAGGGTCAGATTTGGTTAGTAGTTGGATGGGGGTTAGCAAGAAAATCCCAGAATGAATCTATATGGCAATAATGTTTGAAAAGACAACAAACTAAATATTTAACCAGGATTCTACAGTTTTACATTTTTTTTCTGTCTCTAATTATATTTATGGGAATTGAAGGACTGGTTTGTTTCACAATTAAAATATAATGAGTTGAGCTGTACTTTTCCAGAAATATTTTTCTCTTGACAAAATAACATTATGATTTTTAGATAAGCTAAACATAAAGCACTTATCATCTGAGATTCCTGACATGAATGATAGCATGGTGAAGAATGATTAAAGCTTGTATCCAGCAGTGACTTGGAATTTGAACTGACAGCATAAGACAGCTATTTAGATAGAAGAAGCAACACCCAAACAGGCCTGAACAAAATTTGCTGAAAATATGTAATGCTGTTGATAACACTGCAGTGCAAGATTATTTTTTTTAACATTATACAAATAATGAGATTGTTTTAAAATGCAATTTCCTTCTGCAGATTAAGGAACTATCTTGAACAAACAGTGCATATGCCCAACATGATAATTAAATGCACAGTGCTCGTCACTGCTAGCAACTGATTCCCTTTGTGTATTTATTTGTCCCTTGAAAATCTTTCAGTTGATTACCTCTGTGAATATATTCACCAGCAAGAATTCTTGTGCTGCCATGCAACTACCCACAAAAACTGCTTATTTGGGATGCGACCATCTCCCCATATAAGCATGAAGGTCAGAAGCCAACTTATGCATCATTCCCAACCTTTGTCTTTAACTCACTCTGTTAAGCTTTTCATAGCAAGCAGGCTACTGTCAGAGAAAGGCAAATTGTTATTTTCTTTATGGGAAATGACAGACAGAAAGGGTGGGGGTGGGATGGGATAAGAGAGAATTATTATTAAGAGGAAGCTGTCCCCTCTTCTAGCTCAGGGCTTTTCAACCTGTGGTACATTGGCACATGGCAGGTGGTATGTGACCATGCTAGAAAAGTGGTAGCGGGGAGGGGAATGGGCTGAACCGGTGGCAGCACTGCACAAGCCTGAGCGAGAGATGGCTGGAGCTGCAGGGCTGTCAGGGCTCAGCGGAAGCGCAAGGATCAGTGCTTCTTCTGGGCTGTCAGGGCTCAGTGGAAGTGCCAGGATCAATGCCAGGCTCCAGCTGGAGCTCGGTGCTGATCCTGGCGCTTCTGAGCCCAGAAGTGCCAATCAGCTGGAATGTTGCAGCATCTCCAAGGTCTTGTGATTTACATTCAGATGCTTGGCAACTGATTAATATTTATGATGGTCTCAGTGTCCCAGGGTCATGTGAAGTGACCAAAACCTGCTGCAAGCACCCAGCAGACGGGGGGGATAAAAACCAAACACCCCCCATCCCACCTCCGCTGCCAATCTTCAACAGAAATGCTCACAACAATGAAAACCTTGGACAGGAGGAAGAATGCTTTACTCTTTGTGGAGAGCGCTCCCTGGGTGTTTGCTATGGCAGAAGGTACGGAGGATCCTGCACCGCTGGCTGAGGAGCAGGAGGAAGCTGGAGCTGCGGCTGGGCTCTTGGAGTCGGTAGAGGTAGGGGAGGAGGCATTGCCCTCGGTGCGGCGGAAGGAAAAGCCTCCCCCACTCGACGGCCCTGGTCCGGGGCTTCAGGAGGCTGGAATGCGGGGTCGCAGCAGTGATCGGTGGACACATTCCGATGGGGATCATAGAGGGCTCGGCCAAGGCCAGACGACCCGGCCCAAAGGTGCGTCTACAGAGTGGAGGGAGCGGTGCTTCATGGAGGACAGCGGTGAAGAATGGAGCTACTCCACCGCTCCGGGCAGCCGTACCATGGAAGTTCTCAGAGAGCGGTTCGGGGAAGTGAGGGGGCGGGAGCCTGGGTTCTGGTCTGTTCCAGATGAGTCGGACCAGGGGCAGTGGTCCCTCCCAGGTGGCCCCGCTCGGCGGTCTAGCCCACCCCGTTTCCGTATGGACAGCCCGAGGTACCAGGGCCCGGTCCGTCAACCTGAGGTTCACAGAGGTCCCGGGGTCCCGGCTCCCGCAACGGCGGTACCAAGCGGCACGGCTCCTTGGGATAGCATGGCCGGAAGACCAAGACAGCAGCCGTCACGACCAGATGGAGGGGTTCCAACCCAGGGGATGCCGCTGGGTCCTTGGGGTCCAGGGCTGGCGTGGGGCCCTCCGCCCCTGACCGCGGTCTATGATGGTCATCCAGACCGCCTGGCAATGTTTCTGGGCCAGGTGATTAACCATATGGACCAGTACGGGCCGGCTTACACGTCCCAGTGGGCGATGGTAGTGGCTGTGACAGCGTGTCTACAAGGAGAGGCCGCGGCCTGGGCGGCTGACCTGTACGGCGATCATGCCCGTGAGCTCGGGGACCTTGGTCTTTTCCTGGAGGCTCTACGGGCCCGTTTTGAGGATATCTCACGGGTGCTCCGCGCCGAGGCCGAAGTGTTGGATCTGCGCCAGCAAGGAAAACCGGCGGTGCGTTATGTTGGGGAGTTCCGGAAGGTGGCCGGGAGGCTACGGTCCTGGCCAGAACGCCTTCTCGTACATCACTTCAAGGCTGGGCTAGACAGTGCCTTGTGGCGAGCTTGCGTGGTAAGAGGGGTGCCGGCCCGTTTGCAGGACTGGTTTCGGGTGGCTGTTGAGTTGGACATTGGCTTACAGGATACTCGAGGAAGGTCTGAGGGGGTGGCTGGAGCCCGGCGGCCGGCCGAAAGAGCGAAGGTGGAGGAGCGGCCTGGCTTGCCGGCGACCAAAACTCGCTCTGTGCAGCCGCCACGGCCTGGTATTAGGTGTTTCCAGTGTGACCAGCCGGGTCACCGGGCGGCTGAATGCCCGCTTCCGCCAGCCCGAATAGTTCCCCCTGCGACCTCGACACGAGCTTTGCCTGCTAGGAAGACCTCGGAGCGGTCCCGAACTGCTTATCAGGCAGCTGACGACAACCGACGGGTGACGACTCCTCCCTTGGCGACCGGACCCGTAACTGCCCAGCCCACGCCGACAGAAGACCTTGAGGATCTGGAGTCGGAGGAGGATCCAATGGTAAGCGCCCCGGTGTGTCCCTTCATGTTCCCGGTGGTACTGGTGAGCCCCGTGTCTGGGCAGAGACGGGCGGTTAGGGCTTTGATCGATTCAGGGAGCACCCGGTGTCTTATCAACCGGAAAACAGCGGCTACAGTGGGTATCCGGTTGCGACACCTGGTAAACCCCCTTCGCTTCCAGCAAGTGGATGGGTCGCTCCTGGGGGGGGCTCCTATCACCCATGTTACCGAACCAGTCCGGCTGGAATTGGGAGCCCACTGGGAGACTTTGCGCTTTGTTGTGGTGCCCTCTATGACTGAAGCTGTTATCCTGGGCCTCATGTGGCTTGACAAATGGGGCCCCACGATTTGGTGGGAGGGGGGTTGTCGTCATCTTCGGGTGGGTCTGGGCCCCGAGCCCCCTCTCCACCATTCCTTTCTGGGGCCGGAGGACACGGGGACGCGGGACAAGGTGTGCGGGGTCACGGATGACTCGAAGATGCATGTACCCCAAGTTTACTCCGATTTAATGGACGTCTTCGATGAGCGGGAGTGCGATTCGTTACCACCCCACCGGCCGACGGATTGTGCCATCGAGTTCGAACCTGGTGCCAGACTGCCTAAGCCCCGTATGTACGCCATGTCCCCGAAGGAGATGCAGGAGTTACGGCGGTACATAGATAAGAACTTGGAGAGAGGGTTTATCCAACCAGCACGGTCTCGGGTGGTGGCGCCAGTGCTCTTTCGCGAGAAGAAGGATGGGGGCTTGCGCTTGTGTGTGGACTACCGAGGGGTTAACGCGGTGTGCGTGGAGCACCTCTATCCCCTTCCTTTGATGAAGGACCTGTTGGCCCATTTGGCAACAGGCCGGGTATTCACCAAGTTAGACCTGAGAGAAGCCTACTACCGGGTGAGGGTCAGAGCTGGGGACGAGTGGAAGACTGCGTTTAATTGTCCCCTTGGTAGTTTCCAGTTCCGAGTGATGCCGTTTGGCCTACAGGGAGCTCCAGCTGTATTCATGCAATTGATCAATCAGGTCCTGCATGAGTTCCTGTATCGGGGAGTTTTGGTGTACTTAGATGACATCCTGATTTACTCGGACACATTGGAGGAGCATGTACTCCTTGTGCGCCAGGTGTTAACAAGACTGCGGGAAGCGCAGCTCTATGTTAAACTGTCCAAGTGTGAGTTCCATAGGGCCCAGCTGGACTACCTTGGGTATCGTATATCGGCGGCAGGAGTGGAGATGGACCCTAGAAAGGTACACGCCATTCAGCAGTGGCAGGCTCCGCGGACTCGTCGACAGTTGCAAAGTTTCCTTGGCTTTGCCAACTTCTACAGACAGTTCATCCCACGCTTCGCAGCCATCGCCCTGCCGTTAACAGATCTTCTGCGCACACGACAATTAAAGACACGCCCGCGTCCAGGGCTTAAATTGGAGTGGTCCACAGCGTGTCAGCGGGCATTTGAGGAACTGAAGTCCCTCTTCGCTAAAGAGCCCGTTTTGCGTCACCCCGACCCCGAACTGGCGTATGTCGTACAGGCGGATGCGAGCGATGTTGCTCTTGGGGCCGTCCTCCTGCAGCGGAGCAGTTCCGGGGTCCTGCAGCCGTGTGCTTACGCCTCTAAGAAACTGACTCCCACTGAACGAGCCTGGGCGGTGTGGGAGAAAGAGGCTTTTGCGGTCCGTTGGGCTTTGGAGATCTGGCGACACCTCCTGGAAGGGGCCTCCCATCCATTTGAACTGTGGACGGACCATAAAAACTTGGAGGCCCTACAGACCCCTCGCCGCCTGTCGCCTAAGCACGTCCGGTGGGCATTATACTTCCGTCGCTTCCGATTTGTGCTGAAGTACGTGCCGGGGGGTCGGAACTTTCTGGCGGATGCTTTATCCCGCATGCCACAATTTGACAGCAAGAGGGAGGAGGTGGTGCAGGCGCTCATCCCGACACTGGTGAAGGAGGGGGCTGGGTCAGAGAGTGCTGGACAGGTGACGGAGGAGAATTTGAACCGGGCCATCCAGAGGGCCCTGCAGGAGGACGCCTGGTTACGGAGTAATCCGGGACTATTAACTATGCGGGACGGCCTGGCGTGGCATGGAACACGATTATATGTACCTGAAACTGTGCGACCACGCGTTCTGCATGGGTGTCACGACACCAAACAGGCAGGACATTTCGGGTTTGTGAAAACCTTACATCTGGCACGTCGTCAATTCTGGTGGCCCCGCATGAAGAGTGACATAGAGGAGTATGTACGGCGGTGCCATGTTTGTGCTACTACAAAACCGCAAGTTGGGAAGCCTTTGGGGTTGTTGCAGCAGGTAGCTGACCCGACTCGGCCATGGCAAGACATCGTCATGGACTTCGTTGTGGACCTCCCAGAGAGCAAGGGTCACACCGTTATTTGGACAGTGGTCGACCTGTTTTCCAAGCAGGCACACTTTGTTCCGTGTAAGGGGTTGCCATCAGCTCGTCGGATAGCTTGGCTGTTTCTCACGCAAGTATACCGACTGCATGGAGTCCCGCGGCGTGTAATCTCAGACAGAGGGGTGCAGTTCACCGCTCGGTTTTGGAGAGAGTTCCTGCGTCATATCGGCTCGTCGCAGGGGCTGAGTACGGCCTATCACCCCAGCACCAACGGGGCCGCAGAACGAGCCAACGCTGCTGTTGAACGCTATCTACGGAGCTATGTTTCTTTTCGGCAGACGGACTGGGTAGACTTGTTAGCGCTTGCTGAAGTAGCGTACAATAATGCGGTCCATAGTAGTACTGGCTTCTCTCCATATCGGGTGGTTACCGGTCACAAGTTTGTCCCCTTCGCTGAATGCCTCCAGGAGGAGGGGTCTTCGTGCTCACCGCAGGACTGGATGCGTCAAATCACGGCTGCCTGGGGGGCGGCGAAGGAAGCATTGGACCGGTCCGCCGTGGCGACCAAAGCACAGGCGGACAAGAAATGAAAACCTTTTGTTACACCGCGGGTGGGGGACCTGGTTTACTTGTCCACCAAGTACTTACGGTTACAGGTCCCGTGCCGTAAGCTAGGACCCAAATACCTTGGGCCGTTCCGGGTGGTGCAGGTGGTAAATCCGGTGACGGTGCGGCTGCGGTTGCCAAAGTTCTTGGGTAAGGTCCACCCGGTGTTCTATAGTAGCCTGCTGAAACCTGCTCCAGCGGCTACTGCAGCGGCAGGGGAGCGGGGTCCCGGACCAGTTCACGCTGATCAGTATGAGGTGCAGGAGGTGTTGGACTCCAGGGTGAGGAGGGGCGCCATACAGTATCTCCTTCGGTGGAAGGGGTACCCGGTGGAGGAGGCAACGTGGGTGTCGCGGGAAGACGTCCATGCTCCACGTTTGGTCCGGGCATTCCACCGTGCCCACCCTAGCAGACCGGGAGGTAGGGGACAAGGGGGGGTATGCGGAGTGAATGACTCTTTAACCTTGTTCTCTACATCTGCAGGGAGACCCTTGGTAGGGGGGGCGGCATGTCGGGCCTGGCATGCCCGACATTCGGAGGGACCGCGGAGCGACCCGCCAGGCCCCGAAAACCACCGCCGGCGCCCGTGGAGCGCCCCGCCAGGCCCCGAAATCAACCGCCGGCGCCCGCGTCAGCAACCGCCCTCCCAACGGCCGGAGAAGCCGAGAAGCACCCTACCGGCCTCCAGAGACTCCCGGCGGCCTCTTCTTAACTCTTCCTCCCTCGGTGGCGCCCAGAACGGAGAGCGGCGACGTCGTGACACCACCTGCAGCCTCCCAGCCTGGGGGCCGCTCGCCAACACGTCCCACAGCGCCGCGCCGCTCTCGCCGGCTCCCGGAAGCGACCAGCGAGTCGGGAGGGAGCGTGGCTGGCGTGCAAGGCCATGGAGCGGCCAGCTGACTGTCGGGGGCTGGAAGGGAGGGCGAGAATGCCGACACGGCCTGACAGCCTCCGAGGCCGACCAGAGGGCCAGGGAGCGGCTGTTCGGTGGGGTGGCCGGTGGACACCCAGCACTCAAGCGGCAGGACAAGGACGGGTGCCGGGATGACTCAGGGGGTGGTGGAGACTGCCGACGAGTTAGGGAGGGGCTCGGGACACAGCTCACGGCGGACTGGAGAGATGAGGGGGGGAATGAAAATATGCGGAGCTCTGGGGGAAAGGAGGGTGGTTTGGGCTGGGGGGTGGCTTACCGGCTGCAATGGTGGTGGGGCGGGTGCCAAAGGGTGGACACCATGGGGGGTGGTGGTTAAGTAGGGTGTGGGCGTGGTGGAATAATTAAGGGTGTGGTGGAGGGTGTTGGCTTTGCCGGCTATTTAGCAGCGTTGATTATGCTGTAGAATCAACGCTGACTTCGTCTGTCTTCGAGCAACTGTTTATGAGGCTAATAAACGTGGCTTAGGAGAACCAGCTCCCGTTCCGGTTTCATTCTTTTTGGTGACTCGTCGGACGGGCCCTGAAAGGTTGTATCTGGGTGAATTAAGTTATGGTTTAATACAGGACAGACTATTTTGAGCTAAGAAAAGCATTGGTATCTTTTTGGGTGGTGAGGGCCTGCTTTGAGTTATTTTTCAAAATAATAAAGGTGGGATAAAAATAATAAAATAAAATAAAACAGAACAAAAAAATAGGAACTGTTCAAATGGGAATGTTGTAGAGTTGGGAAGTATAGGAGAACATTTTGGTTCCAAAGTCTTCCCAATTCTTTATCATGATCCTAATCCTGGGCTAGAATGCATTGAGCAACAGAAACATGGCCAACATTTGCTTTTATTTTTAATAGAAATGCAGCAAATACTGCTAAGTTCTCACTTCTTTTGCTGGCAAGATCTGGGCTTGTCAGAGCCTTGCAACACTGCAGCGTTCCACTTATTGTTGCATGACATAAGTAACAGCCTATCATTTATTTGGCTCCCTTTCTCTTTTAGAGTTGAAAAAGAAAATATGGGACGATGAAAAGGGAGTAGAGATTGGGAGGAGGCTAAATAAATATTATCCCAGCAAACTTCCTTAGGGGGTTGCTAAGCATATTTGGTTGTGTGCAAAGAAATGTCCTCATAACTAGAAGAGTCTACACATCGGACTTTATCTGTCTCCTGATGTTCTTGCTGCTCAGGATAAAATCTGATATGGCTATTCTTATGCTATCTTTCTGCTGCTAATATATGAAAGAAGGGTTTAAAATTAAACACAAAACAAATTCTAAAAAATTCTTCTACCTCCTACAGTTATATAATAACAGAACAAAGAGAAGATTTAAACCATCTGCCACCAAGGTTAGCTGTCATAAACCTTTTTTATTCCATTTTAATCCTGTTAGCATAAAGTTTCACATTTGGAGCTCTCATGCTCTTTTTATGTTTTCCCCAAAGAGATCAGATGAAACTACCTGAAAGAAACAATTAGAGATTTAAAAAGGGTTTAAAAATAGGGTTGTATTCTAAGAGAGGGTGAATAGAAAAATAGCATGGATCAGAAGGAAGAAAAATAGGCATATATTGTTTATAAAAAGTACCTCTTTGGCACTTTTGGAGAAAACTTTGTAAGAGAGATTTTAAAGTTCACTTTATCTACTCAAACAGGACCTAAGGGTAATTCATTCTCCAAACTCTTTATGATGGGTTTGAAGAGGTAGGTCAAGCATATGTGGATATGTTCAGCTTTCTATGGGCAAGACCCTAATATAGAGGAAACAACACATATTTATAATCACTCAACAAGGAAATATAAGTTTAAAGATATGTTTGTATTTTTAAACTTAATTTATTAGAGATAAAATTGGAAGGTCTTTTGGAATTTTCTTAAAAGAAAAAATCTTTAAAGTGCTGATGGCACATTTCCCTATCTTATAACCTGACTACATGTAAATGAATTCAGCAATAAATTTGCAATTGGCATAGATGGCAAAAGGAAATAGTGATTTGCATGGATTGCATGGATCTCACATCTTAATTTCAGCATGGAGTGGGAGCCATCATGAACTGAAGTAAAAAAGGGGAAATTATTTCACAGATCAACAGAAGCCAGACATCTGTGCCACTGGTGGGATTCAGCCAGTTTGCACCACTTCGGCAGAACCGGTAGCTAATTTTTTGTTGCCCAGGCCCAGAATGCACTTCTGGAAGTGGCATCCACCTAGAGAACCAGTTGTTCACATATTTGAATCTCACCACTGAACTGTGCATCTAATTACATATATTGCCTGCAGTGGTAGCACCTTTAAACCATTTATTATTTGCAATATAACTATACAGTGCAATGAACTAGAAAAGAACAATCTAGGAGGCAATGTTCAAAACACCCAGTTCATAAAGTATACAGTATATTTAACTTTGTTGTAATTATCTGTAATAAGAATTGCAATAAGGACTAAAAGGACTTCAGATACACAGCAAATAACAAACTTTGATAGCCAATTCTTAAATTAAAAAAAAATATCTAAACCCCAAACTTCAGCAGAACAACTGTATACATCAATAGAAATAATGAAGGGCTACAAATTGAAATTGTTATTGTGTGTGGAAACATATTTTCCTATTCTGTACCATACTTACTCTGATCCCTCTATCACTCTAAGAAAAAGTACATCAATATCCTTTTCCAATATCTTTCTGATTTACGGTAGCATTTTGTGAATTGTTTTGCATTGTAAAATTATATTAGTAAAACATTAAACTTGTTATTTATTTATTTATTTAGTGAGGCTTATGTGTTACTTTGAGTGATTTATTCTTTTCTGTGGCAAAAAGTTAAACTATAACAGCAATATAAAATAAAACAATAATACAAAATAATAACAAAGAAACAAAAGGCCACAAAGAACAAAATATCTACCACAAGTCAGTGTTGCAATTCCAATTTTTCCTAGATCATCTCCAACATTTAACATTAAACTTGAATCTAGAATATGGTTGTCATTTAAGACTAAATCTTTCTACATTTCTATTATTAACATTTCTTGTTTATAGAACAGTATATACAAGGATGAGAAACACTTTTGCCTCCAGAGGCAAGGACTCAGACAAATGAAAGATGACAAACACACATTGCAGCATCCTGATTTAACAACCTCTTCTATATGTCTTGTGATATCACATGCATACCCCAAAGGAATAAGGCTAATGATGTGACTTTTGATGTTCTAATGAAGGCAGGGGAATCCTGGGAGTATCATTGTGCTCAGGTTCAATTTTATATAGCCCTAGTAGTGAAATGTGACAATTTTACTTAATCAAAATCTGGAAAGTTATAAACTGTTCACTTTACCTTATAACCATTTTTGCCTTTTGTGCATAAAATATGAATGCCACTCTCATATGAAAAACTCTTATGTAGAGTGTATTATATAGAGTAAATTAGTTCTACTGAAAAGTATGATAGTATCATATAAAATGATCTCTTTTTATCTATGTTTAAAATGTACTATGTGATTTAATTCTTCCAATTCAAATCTGTGCACCACATCTAATGAGAAATAAATTTACTTAATCGAATGGGGTTTGAAAAATCTGTTGCAGTAAAATAGCAATTTATATTCTATTAAATAAGAATTCTGCCAATTTCAAGGACAATACCAAAATGTGGGGGAAAGAAAAAAATGCTTCATAAGGCAACACATCCAAAAGGTTATCAAAAATATGCAAAATGTTGATGTCAACTTCTTTAATGAACCTGGCAGAAGCCATTCTATTTCATTCTTAGTTGCCACACAGATGGGGGGAAGGGGGGGAATGAGGCCGGATGTATGCCAGACACAACCCAGAGTGATCCCATGGGAACCAAGGTCATCTCCACAGGTGTCAGAGGAAGAAGGGGTTGAGTAACAAGGAGCCTGCCAATTGCCCTAATTGGACAGTATGATCTGTGACATTTGGGAGGAAGGGACTTGTTACATTTAATTACACTGAATCTGTGAGAATTATTTAGAGTTGGTTTCACTTTTGAATGTGCCGATATAATGTACCCAATAAACATGTTCTTTGAGGAAATTTCAAGCCTCGCAGTTCTGATTTGTTTGGGATCATTAGTTGGAACCCTGACATTAAACCAACTCTCACTTTTTCTATTGCTCTGAAATAAGATGACTATTAAAGAGCAACTCTTCAGGGTCCTGAGCCCTGGCTGCCTATCCAATCCTTTTAGGAGGATGGTAAAGATTCAGGGAAGATTTTGAGATGGGGGAATAAAGAGGAAGTGGCTGCTAATCCCAGCCGATGGAACATGGGTTATTGCCCAAACCCTGGACAAAGTTCCACTGGGGGGGGCAAGCAGAAAGTCTGCACAGAGAGGATCAAAAGGCAAGTGGCACAGGAGGAAGCCCTAGCCATCAAGGACCTCTACTGAGAGGAGGAAGACACTGGGCACAAAAAGACACTAAAAGCTTCCCCCAGGGCTCTCTGCCCCTCATGCCAAAATGGAGAGCATAGTGGGGTGAGTCAGGGGAATGGAGATACCTGACAGCCATCCATGGCCACTTGGACGAGAGGCCGAGGGAGAAATTTGACCACCTGGGAGCAAATCCAGTTGGTAGTTTTGAGACCCTGGTGGGGGCCACAGTCAAAACAACCCAGCCATTCCCAGCTTGTTGAAGCCTGAGCCCAGTTACCATGGCCTTAGCGGCTTGCCTGCCTCCCTGACCTGTGGCAGCATCAAGCCTGGGACCCAGGCAAAGTCCCCTGTGACAGCAGTGAGCTGTGAGTCCAGATGGGCAGCCAAGGGGCTTCCATGGATGGGCCAGACCTCAACCATAGCCCTACTACCCAGCCACGGTTGGTGTCAAGGACATTGGGCACCTCCACCTCCTTTCCCCACAAACTAACCACCGAAGAGAGCTACTTTTGATGGGACCTGTATAAGCTTTCATTCTTTCTGAACCAGGTGTGGACTCATCTGGACCACTATGCTCCTGACTACCCAAATAATGGGGTCATGGTGAATGCAGTGGCAGCCAACCTGGAGGGGGAAACTGCAGAGTGGGTGACAAGCCTCCATGATGAGGACACACTGGAACTGAGAAACACTGACATTTTCTTGGAGGACTTAAGAGCTAGATTTGAAGATGAGTCCCAGGCCAGCGGGCTGAGGTGTAAATACACAACCTGAAGCAGAGAGGCCAGCCGGCGAAGGAGTATGTTCAGGAATTCCAGAAGGTTGCAGGGATGATAAGGCAATGGCCAGAATGACTGCTGATTCACCACTTCAAAGAGGACTTGGACCACAATCTGTTCCAAGCATGCACCTACAGGGGAATTCCTGATCAAATCCATGAATGGTATTCTTATACCTAAAGAGGTATAAGAAGCCCAGTGCTCCCAAGTTGAAGCCAAAACAAGGCCAGGATAGGCGCTAGTTCAGTCGAGGGCCAGCAGCAACCCTAGTGACTGGTTTTCCTACTGCTCCTGCTGTCTCCCCTATCAAATGCTTCAGATGCAGCCAGAAAGGCTATCAGGCAGCTGAATGCCTAGCACCCACTCCCCAGCCAAGAAGTAACCCAACCACTACAGCAAAGCCAAGAAAGCCTCAGCAGAAGGATCAGGAGAAATCAAACTGGGCATGCCAGAACCAAGCCGTCGAGGTCTCATCTCCCCTAAATGAAGGGGAGGGAACTCCAGCTGAGGGAGACCAGCTACCTGCTCCCTATGTTGGTGATGGTGAAGGTGAAAATAAACCCTGATAAAGTTAAAGCCACCCTGGAATGACAACCCCTTGAACTCATTAGCAACTACAAAGCTTTCTGGGATTTGCGCACGTCTAACTGGCAGTTCATCTCCTCCTTTGCCAAAATAGCCCTGCCAGTTACAGAACTACTAAAAACTGGAAAAGGAGGAGTTAAGCCCCATCCACATCAACCTCTAGAATGAACTATAGAGTGCTAGGTGGCTTTTGAAAAACTTAAACGGCTGTTCATGGAAAACCAGTCCTCAAACACCCTAATCCTGAAGAGCCATTCATACTTAAAATGGATGCTAACAATGTAGCTGTGAGCACAGTTCTCCTCCAGAAAAATAGAAAGGGGAACCTGCAACCATGCGCATACACCTCCAGGAAACTCACCGACCCTGAGAGGCGATGGGCTGTATGGGAAAAAGAGGCTTTTGCCATTTGTTGGGCATTACTAACCTGGCACCACTTTCTACAGGGGAGTAAAGTATCATTTGAAGTATGGACTGATCATAAAAATCTGGAGGCACTTAGGACCCCTCAGAAAGCAAGTTCGATGGGCACAGTACTTTAACCATTTAACTTCATCCTAAAGTACATCCCTGGGGAAAAAAACTTTCTAATTGATGCATTGTCCAGGATACCACAATACAAGAGCAGTCACGAGGAAATAGTCAATGCTATCATTCCCCTTCCTCAAAAAGCCTCTCAAGTTACTACTAGGTAACAAGCTCGAAGACAGCCAGCAGAGTCAAGCAGCAATCTGACCCAGAAACTCAGGACTGAATTGCAATCTGACTCATGGTTTAAGGACAACAGACAGCTACTGACTTCTAGAGATGGGTTGGCATAGAAGGGTTCCAAACTGCACCTTCCCAACACTCTCCGAGTCCAGGTCCTACAAAGAAGCCATGATGCCTAAGATTCCTAAAGACCTTACACATGGTGAGGAGGCAGTTCTGGTGACCAGGAATGAAAATAGATATTGAAAGCTATGTAAAGAGCTGTGCAATATGTGCAGTGATAAAAAAAGGCCAGGGAAACCTGGGCTACTGCAACAAGTTGCCAAGCCATCCTGACCCTGGCAATGGACTTTATAGCAGAGCTCCCTGAAAATGGCAGGAATATGGTGATTTGGACTGTTATTGACCTTTTCTCCAAACAAGCTCACTTTATTACCTGCCCTGGTCTTCCTTCTGCCCACAAGCTGGCGAAACTATTCTTGAAGCACATCTACCGGCTGCATGGAGTACCGACAAAAATCATATCAGACAGAGGCGGTTTAGAGGCTATGTTCTGGAGGAAGTTTTTAAAACTAATCAGATCCTCCCGGGGGCTCAGCTCAGCTTTCCATCTAAGTACCAATGGGTACTTAGTTCATTGGTCCTTTCCCTATAGTTCTATTTGAACTTGAGGAGGCCATGTAGAAAATCTTTTTGATAATAAGGGGTTTAAAACTTCATTTGCATTTAGCATTGGCATGGGTATGCAGAAGGCATTCAACTCAAAAAAGAAGATAATAGATGTAATTCATGCTAATTCATTGAAGAGTCAGAGACAGAACAGCTCTGCATTTAACAATATATTTGAATACAATCTTTACAAATATAGATGAGTTAGGCTAAAATTCCTATAATCCATAGTATCCAAAATATGTGCAATTACAAAAGTAGGGCTTCCGGGGCTATATTGAATTAATGTCAAAATTAGTTATGATCTGGAGAGTGAGGGAATATCTTTGGTCAGCTACTTTGAAAAAACTGACTCCCTCTGTTGATCTTTCACATCTGCAAAAAATCTGCTGCTGGTTACATTCTCAGAAACCACAATCTGCAATATTTTTTACCTTGAAACCCGAGCAGTGGCAGGACCAGGAAGAATGTATGTGGTAAGATGAGAAAGGGTAGCTTTGTTTTCCATTGATGTTCAGTCCAGATAGGCAAATAAGCTGCTACATTATTCTCGGAATCAGAAAAGTTTAAGTCTGATCTGTGATGGCTCAATTACCCTTGAGGTGGATGCTTCCTAGAATAAAGATTACCAGAAGGTGTTTTTTATTTTATAATCTGAATTAAGAAGGGATATTGGCCTATAATTTTTAATATGCTTCGAAGGGAAGTCATCCTTAGGAATCAAACTAATATTTGCCTCTAACCAAGTTTGCGGGACTATAGCCTCATCCAAAATTTCATTAAATAGATCTTTCATATGTTTTCTCATATGTTGATAAATGGGAATTTAACTGACAAATTTGATATCTGTAAGGGCACTAGGCAGGGTTGTCCACTCTCCCCACTTTTATTTATTCTAACCTTAGAACCCCTATTGAGAATAATAAGGAAAGATGAGGAAATTACTGGGCTTCAGATAAGAGACCAAATTTATAAACTGCAGGCGTTTGCAGATGATATGGTCTTCGTTTTGGAAAACCCTCTGGAATCCAGCATGGAATTACTAAAAAGGATTAAGGAATTTGGAAACGTCGCTGGTCTACAAGTAAATAAAGATAAGATCAATATATTAATGAAAAATCTTTCGAATAGAAGTAAACAGATGTTTGAGGACATTACAGGGTTTAAAATCATGAAGAAGGTGAAATATTTAGGAATCTGGTTGACGAGAAGATGTTCAAGTATTAGGGAGGATAATTATTCTAAATTACTGATACAAACAAAAATGGACTTGGGAAAATGGGGTAGGATACAGTTGTCATTATTAGGAAGGGTAACCACGGTGAAATCTTATGTTTTGCCGAAATGGAATTTTCTTTTCCAGACAGCACCGGTTAAACTTTCGATGAAATTTTTAAAAGAGTTACAGGGGGTAGTTTCTAGATTCGTATGGCAGGGGAAATGGCCCAGGATTGGAAAAAAAATGATGCAAGAAATTAAGGAAAAAGGGGGCCTTGGCCTACCGAATTGGGAACTTTACTATCAGGCTGCCCTCTTAGTTTGGGGCAAGGAATGGATAAGTTTAAGGAATAATCGATTGTTGAGTTTGGAAGGATTTGATTTGCTGCAGGGATGGCATGCAGCTCTTTGGTGGGAAGGTACTCCTCTAAGCATACAGTTTACTCGTCATTACATAAGGGATATACTGATTCGGAATTGGGATAAGATAAGGGCCAAGTACTATGTGCAAATTCCATGTTGGTTATCAACCTTGGAAGCCTTGACCCATCCGACCCTACTCAAGAAGGGAAGAAGACCAACTTACAAAGAACCCTTAGATAGCGGGGGAGAACTCAAAATGTGACAAGATCTGGCTCAGCAAGGGTTTCAGCTGGAGTGGTGGGCCTACCTGCAGATCCAGTCAAGGTATAAGAAGGATAAGGAAGGAAGGGGTATTTATCTGAATCTGCAGGAATTAGATAAGATTCTGCTGGGTCTGGAGAAAGGGATGATATCTAAGTGCTATAAATTGTTGCTAACTAGGGTAGTAGGGGAGAAGGTGGTAAAAGACGCAATGATTGCCTGGGGGAAGAATTTTGGTTATGCACTTCCACTTGAGAAATGGGAAGAGATTTGGTGGACTAATATGAGGCTGGTGGTTTCCACGTCATATAAGGAGAACATATACAAAATGCTTTATAGATGGCATCTCCCTCCGGCTAGACTTTCCAAAATGTTCCCCGGATTGTCAGCCGATTGTTGGAAGTGTGGTAAAGGGATTGGCACATATTATCACTTATGGTGGACATGTCCGGAAGTGGTTAGATATTGGACGAGGATCCAAAAATGGATAGAGGAAATCACAGGGTGTTTAATTGATCTTAAACCAGAGACATATCTGCTTGGCTCCAGCCCTGGAAATATTAAGAAGGGAATATGGTATTTAGTTTTACATATCCTAACGGAGGAGAGGATTGGGTATGCTCAATTTTGGAAGGCAAATCATACCCCGCCGGATGAAACTATAATTAGGAGAATACTTGATTGTGCAGAAGCAGACACATTGACCAAGAAGTTGAAGGGTAAAAAAGAGACACCAGCATTTCTATCATGGAATAAATGGTATATTTGGATGGATAAAAGATTAAAGAAATGAGGATGGCTTGGAGGTTGGTCAAAAATGAAGTGATATAGTTTTTGTTAATGAATAAGCTTTGGAGTTGGATAGTTATAAGAGACTTAATGAGTGGAATATAATTGTTAGTTTAGAAGTAGATATAATTTGAAATTTTTGAAATGGTTTTCAATTTTTTGATTTCTTCGTTTTCTGTATATTGTAAATGTTTTTTTTGTCTTTGTTGGTGTATGGTGTGTTTTTAACACGAAATGTAAATAAAGATTTATTTTTTTTAAAAAAGGTGTTTTTTTATTAAAGTATGTACATAAGTGGAAAATGAATGAAATAACAGATAGTGTAAAAAAACAGTACTAGGAGGTAGTACATCATCTTCTTAAAAGCTACGGCTAAGCATTGTGGCACAAGAGCAGGATGATGGATAATATGAAGGTATTGTAAATATATGCACACCTGCATATAGAGGTTCACTAATAATTATTATTACTGCTAATTATTACAGCAATATTTCTTCTTCTTCTTCTTCTCCTCTTCCTCCTCCTCCTCCTCCTCCTCCTCCTCCTCCTCCTCCTCCTCTTCTCTTCCTCTTTTAACACTTTAAGTGTCAAGGAAGATAAAAAGTTCTGGCTCTTGCTCTTCTGACGGTCTCAACTATTGTTAATTGATGCTGCTGTATTGTATCTTTGATGTTGTCACTCCATTTTCCGGATCTATATTTATCTATATTTAAATATATTACATATATTTAAATATATTCCATATAGCAATATGTAATATATTTAAATCATTACTGATATGGCATTCATTTTATTCTTGTTAAATGTTAATTTTTTTTGTTAAAAAATCATTTTTTTCATTTTTAAAAAATATTTAGAAAAAATGTTTATTTTTTAAGTATTTAAAGATACATTACATACAATTTGGACCTTGATTTTGCAAAATGGTCTATGTTCCAAAATGAAAAGGTCCTTGCCAAGGTCCACCCTGAATAAACTTTTATGACTAAGTTACAACTCCTTAAAAATATGTTGTGGAATAGAAATGTTGACAAGTGTTTATAAAATACTTTGTTCATATCTAGAAGTGCTGGAGTTTTCTTAGTACTACTGAGGTGTTCAGAGCTGTAATACTTTGGCAATTTTTCCATTCTTTTTTCATTTTGGGTGTGTGATAATATCAGCCTTTCAGCACTTGTAATTGTCTTTAAAACATTGCTGTTTGGTGCTGGTCTAATAAAAATGTACCTTTTTTTAGGATTACCATCTCTTTGGGTTTCAGAAAGAAGAAAATCAATTAGCATATTTACCTGAATCATGCCCTAGAAAAACCTATGGTAGGATAAGGAATAAAAGAAAATTTGACTTTGGAATTTGAGGATTAGATTTGACTAGAGAAATATTATGGATTGTTAAATATATGGCTATGATTTATTTACAGTTATGTTTTTGCATGTTCAATTAAAATTAAACTAAGATTATATGATTATTGGTTTTTCAAATATTGGTTATTAATATTTTAAACATTTTCAGGTATTGATATTATTTATTTAGAGGTTATTGTATTTTCTCTGTACTGACAAAAGTCAAAGGTCACTTTTTCTTTATATTTATTTTATGCATTTTTGGCACCTTTTAACTTCTCCCTTTTATTCCCTTCTCCCTTTCCTTTATGTTAATTTGGATTTCATTGGTTTTTTAATTTAATAAAGCTATACATAAAAATAGAGTAACCTACTGTATAGCATTAAGGATACGATTGAAGAGGAAAAACATTTAGCAAGAGTCAAAAATCAACTATTGGTATCATTCCTTTGCATTTTATGGGGAAGATGGGAATTCTAGATACAGTTGTTAATCTACTGGGATATTATCTTTACTCCCAAAACCTCAAAACACAAACATCTACCTTGTATTCATTAAAATAAATTGTACTCCAACTATTTTTTATAGCAATGGAATTGGCACAATTGACAATGTGACAAACATTCCATCAACATAAGACTCAGCGTAGTTTGGAAGATGAATTGCAAATCCCAATCACAAGCTACAAGCTATACCAGTCATTCCCATATAGCCCCATTGATCAAGTCTGATGAGGTATTATTCCCTTACAACAGTTAATATTGCTGACATGCAGCAACATGTAGGAAAATCATACAGCTGATTCAAGTAACAGAAACTCCAGCTGTTAACTAAATTTTACATCTTTTGGTACACAATTTGGTCAATGTTAGTATGTTATAAAACAGAACTGCTTAGTTTCAAATTACTGGAAATGATCATCATGAAATTCAAATCTTTCCTGAGGCATTACAGGTAGTCCTTGATTTACAAGAGTTCATTTAGTGACTGTTCAAAATTATAACAGCACTGAAATAAGTGACTTATGACAGCTTTTCACACTTACAACATTGCAGCATCCCCAGTTGACTAATATTTATGACATTTGCAGTGTCCCAGGGTCACGTGATCACCTTTTGTGATCTTCTGACAAGCAAAGTTAATGGGAAAACTAGATTTACTTAACAAACGTGTTACTAATTTAATAATTGCAGTGGTTCACTTAACAACTGTGGCAAGAAAGGGTCATGTGGGAGGCCCCTGGATGGCAGCACTGGCTGTCTGAGGCCCTGGGCAGCAGGTGCCCAGCCCGTCCTTTGAGCTCCTGTGGCACTTGCTGGAAGACGAGGTTGGACAGTAGAGGCCAAGCGTGCAGGGGCTGCAGTGTGGTGGTGACGGTGACCAGCTGGGATGCTTTGCTGTGGCCCAACCATCTGTCTTTGCTTGCAAGTAGCTGCTGCAGCTGGGATGGGGCAGGGTGCCATGGGCCACCCAGCGCGTCCAACAGGCTGGATCACATGCTTCCCTCCTATGTGTACGCCAGGTGGGTGCCCAGTCATGCTGGGGTGCGGTGGGGCCAGAGCGGCTGGGGCCGGTCCCTCGCTGTCTCTGGGGCGGCCCCATGGGCCAACTCTGAGCCCATTGCAGGCTGATCCAGCCTGCAGACCTTCTGTTTGACATGTCTGGAGTAAAAGAATTGAAATGGAAATGGGGTGGTCACATAGCAAGAAGAACTGATGGCAGGTAGACCAAGGCAGTCACAGAATGGATCCCACTTGGTAAAAAGCGTCCATGAAGGAGACCTAAAACAAGATGGATCGACAATATCAGCAAGTAAAAGAGCCTTGGTGGAGCAGTGGGCTAATGCCTCCTTAAGTAACACCAGCTGCCTGCAATTAGTGCAGGTTCGCATCCCACCAGGCTCAAGGTTGACTCAGCCTTCCATCCTTCCCAGGTAGGTAAAATGAGGACCCAGATTGTTGGGGGCAATTAAGCTGACTTTGTAATAATGCCGCTTGGGGTGTGTGTGAAAGCCCTAATAAGCAGGCATATACATAGAATGAAGGCTACTGCTAAGCTTGTAAGCCGCCCTGAGTCTTCGGAGAAGGGCGGGATATAAATGGAATTAAAATAAAAAATAAAAAAAAAATAAAGTATTGCGGGCACAATTGGCAAAAGAAAGCTCAGGACCGCATAGGTTAGAAACATGTGGAAGAGGCCTTCATCCTGCAGTGAATAGACAATAGCTAAGATGATGATGATGAAACTATATGTATGTATGCATGTATGTATGTATGTATGCATGTGGTGTGTGTCTGTGTGTCTGTGTCTGTCTGTATGTATATGCACATCAGTATTAATTTCAAAATGGTACTTCAAATCTTATTGCAAACTCTGCTCATTATTATATATTGAAGAGTAACATTTACATAAGGATAGTATAACATCCTTTTGGATTGCAGTTTTTATGTTCCTTGGCTATATTAAAAATAAACAATACAGGACTTTAATTTCATGAGATAAATTTTTTAATATAGAACCTCTTATATCGTTCTCATAGCATTAAGTTCGAAACTTGAATTGCTGCTGTAACTGAGTCCTTCCATTTTTATGCTGGTTGTCCTCCAATTTTCTTTTCCTCTATCTTTCCTAGCATTAGCACTTACTCCAGAGAGCCAGCTTTGCATAATATATTGGAAATTTGATAATTTGATCCTGGTAATTTGTGCCTCAAGTGAGGATTTACAGTTGGTTCGTTTGATAATCTTACTGTTTCTAGGATTCTCAGAATCTCCTCTAACATCAAAGTGTCCAGATTGTTTGTATCCTACTTACCATATCTCCAAAGTCCATTGAATCATTTAGGCTTACAAAACCTCCAATGAACTCTTCTGAATGACAATGACAACCGTATATCTATTTATTAACTTTGTCAAAAGCAAATAAACTGACTCAGGAGGTCCTTTCCAGAATTAATCAGACAATATCTTGCAAAGTCATCAGAACTTAAATCAGATGTTACTAAAATAGATTTATGAGAATCTTCCTCAACAAAATATATTTGAAAGCAGAACCGTATTGTCACAATGCACATTTTGAATTGATTTTAAAGGGTGTGGACCTTTTTTAAAAAGCATACCTAGATAGTGTGGTTTGGAAATAAGCCAGGATAGATGTATTTCAAGCTCCTCTTGTTCTGCCACATGCAAGGAAACTGAAAACAACTGCTTTCTGATAAATATTACCTTTAATTTATTGTCATGCCTCAGAAACAGAGAAGTTGGTAAGTTGAATGCATTTTAGTTTGCATTTCAGTATGAGCATAACCAATTTGTATCTCAAATTCATATGGAAATGTGCTGATATAGCCTATTTTAAAGAATTTGCATATCCTTTACAATACATAAACACACACTCAAGAGGCACATTAATCAAGGGACAATCTAGCCAAAATTGTATTGTTTCATGGTACCCTTCCAGCTTAGTTTCAGGGGGTGGGAGTGGGTGGCCATGAATTGTATTGCTTTGCTTCCTTCCTCTAGGGCTGGTTCCAGATGGTGTTGATATGGGAGTGGGGAGGTCTAGCCCAGGGGTAGGCAACCTTGGCTCTTTTATGACTCGTGGACTTCAACTCCCAGAATTCCTGGCTGGCTCAGGAATTCTGGGAGTTGAAGTCCACGAGTCATAAAAGAGCCGAAGTTGCCTACCCCTAGTCTAGCCCATAGTCCTTGCCTTGCTGAGTGCCTCAGAGCTTGATGCTATTATCCCCATGTCTGTTTAACTTCTCTGCAACCGTTGGGTAAAGTTATGCAGTAGCACAAGCTAAGAAATTGTTAGTATGCAGATGATACTCAGCTTTATATCTCTTCCTAGCCAATCAAATAATGCTATGGAGCCTCTGTCTTAGTATGTAGTGTCTCTGGCGTATTTGATAGGGAAATCAAAAAAGAGGCATTGGCGCAACCTTTGCAAGCTAAGGGGCTTCATTTTGAGTGTCAATTGCATCCTTTCCTGAACTAGGTTTTTTTTTTCTTCTTACAGTCATCCATGCCATAATTACCTTCTGAGTAGATTGGCCTATTGTCTCCACAACAAACTCACAGTCCCAAGGACTCTGCCAACTAACAGATGCAAAGTCCTCCAAGATAACCAGACAAGACTGTCCCTCAGATCTTCAATAGATAGGATCTGTATAATTAGAATCCAACTCTGAGCAAATCTAATTGATTCACCCTGAACAAGGCCACCAGCTGGCTTTCTGTGAATACAATGAGCCCCCCCACCACTTCACTCTTACGTTTTGCTGTTCTTATCACCATAAGATAATGCCTAAGAAAGGCCCTTATCTGTGTTTGGTTGGATTCCTGCTTTGTTTTCCTTCAGCAGTGCTCTAAGTATCTCCGTGGCTGCTCCTTCTCCTGGAAATCCTCTGAATATCCAGTTTGTTTCTGATTTAATCTAATAAACCATAGTTTTTTAATCAAACATTATTTCTTTTATTCCTAATAAAATATTAAACTCAGTGTTGACAGTCAAGGAAGAGAAAACTTGTCTCTCCTATCTGAAGTTGTCTCACAAACATAAAAAAAGAAGGAATCATAATCATAATAGTAAAGTTGGAAGGGACCTTGGAGGTCATCTAGTCCAACCCCCTGCTCAGGCAGGAAACCCTATACCATTTCAGACAAATGGTTGTCCAGTCTCTTCTTAATAACTTCCAGTGTTGGAGCATTCACTGCTTCTGGAGGCAGGTTGTTCCACTGGTTAATTGTTCTAACTGTCAGGAAGTTTCTCCTTAGTTCTAGGTTCCTTCTCTCCTTGATTAGTTTCCATCCATTGCTTCTTGTCCTGTCTTCGGGCGCTTTGGAGAATAGCTTGACTCCCTCTTCTTTGTGGCAGCCCCTGAGATATTGGAACATTGCTATCATGTCACCCCTAGTCCTTATCTTCATTAAACTAGACATACCCAATCCCAGCAGCCGTTCCTTATATGTTTTAGCCTCCAAACCTCTAATCATCTTTGTTGCTCTTCTCTGTACTCTTTCTAGGGTCTCAACATCTTTTTTAGATCGTGGTGACCAAAACTGGATGCGGTATTCCAAGTGTGGCCTTACCAAGGCATTGTAAAGTGGTATTAATACTTCATGTGATCTTGATTCTATCCCTCTGTTAATGCAGCCTAGCACTGTGTTGGCTTTTTTGGCAGCTGCAGCACACTGCTGGCTCATATTTAAGTGATTGTCTACTAGTCACTCCGAGATCCCTCTCACAGTTACTACTATTGAGCAAGGTACCCCCTATATTATACTGGTACATTTGTTTTTTCTTGCCTAAATGTTGAACCTTACTTTTTTCACTCAGTGAATTTCATTTTATTAGATGGCGCCCAGTGTTCCAGTCTGTCCAGATCCTCCTGTCTTCTGGTGTGTTGGCTATTCCTGCCAGCTTGGTGTCATCTGCAAATTTGATGGGTTCCCCATCTATCCCCTCGTCCAAATTGTTGATGAAGATGTTGAAGAGCACTGGGCCCAGAACAGAGCCCTGGGGCACCCCACCACACACTTCCCTCCATGTAACCCTAACCCTAACCCATTGAGGACCACACGCTGAGTACAGCCGGTCAGCCAGCTAGGAATCCATCTGGTGGTGATGCTGTCTAATCCACATTTTTCTATTTTAGGAAAAAGAGAAAAGCAGAAAAGCTTTAGCATATTCATTTGTTTAATAATTTATTGTTTAACCTTAGTTATAAAATGGAAGTATAAAGTGTATAAAGAGTATATATAAAGACAGATACAGAATACACACAATCACACACACACACACACACACACACACACACACACAAAGATACACAACAAGGTATACATGCATATTCAAAATTTATTTAGGTAGCTAAACTTTTCCTGCCAACTTACAATTAGTAGACAAAATTTGAAATATGAATTAGCTTGGCTTTTAATCTCTGGGACTTATTATTTGATCAAACATAATTAATAAACCTTACAACTTACAATTCAAGGTGCTGGTTATCACCTATAAAGCCCTACATGGCCTGGGTCCGGGATATCTGAGGGAGCACCTGCTGCCGGCATCAAACGCCCTTCGCCCAGTGCGCTCCCACAGGGAGGGTCTGCTCAGGGTCCCGCCGGTAAGAGATTGCCGGCGGGTGACACCCAGGGATAGGGCCTTCTCGGTGGGAGCGCCTGCCCTCTGGAACCAGCTGCCGGTGGAGCTGAGAACTGCCCCCGACCTCCGATCATTCCGCCGGGGCCTGAAGACCTGGCTCTTCGAGCTCTCGGGCCCAGACTGAGGAGAAATTTTAATTTGGGGTTCTTTTTAATCGACTACAGGGTCAATTTAATATTTTTTAATTTGGTTCTTAATTTTTGTATTTTGGATTTTTAATTCCCTGTAAACCGCCCTGAGTCCTCAGGGAATAGGGCGGTATATAAATATAACTAAATAAATAAATAAATAAATAAATAACTATATAGCAAAATAATCATAGCCAACATATCCATCATACTGGATGTAAGTTAAAATATTTGTCCACATTGTTCAATTACATTATTTATCTGGCTTACACACATATACTTTGGATGATACGAATTTTTACTGAAGATATGAACTTCCCCAAATTCATTCCCATAGAGTACTGCAATAGCCTCTGTACTGGTTTTTCCTGCTTGATTGCAGAACAATTTTAGGATTACCATGACAGTACTGAAACAATTGGAGCATCTTTAGGTCATTTTACTTGAATTTCTATTCTAAGTAGATTCTTGGAAAATTTCCATGAAACTGATTTAACTGTTACCGCTGCATATTTAAGAGGAGAAAAGTTGTAGTAAGTGTAACAAAAAACCCACATTTTTTTATCTTCTATTGCACAACATATTTTTCTAAACCTCTTTGTAACTGAAAAGTGCCTTCCCCAGTTCTCCACCTAGAACAATTTTAAAAGAAATTAGTAACTGAATATATGCATAGGTGGACACATATTCAAGTTGCTACAAATTCACGACATTCATACTTATCACTATAATTTATCTCATACCAATATATATACTGAGATGTACACATGTATATTTTTAATGTGAACACAATTCCAGGATCAAGAAGACACAGAAATTTTTAATAGTTATTGAACAATGTCAACATTAGGCAATCCAGATGTGTGAACAATCAGTGAAAAGCAAAATAAAAGGATGTGAGCTAGTATAATCTCTTCTTAAAGATGTACACAGGCACTCATAATTATTTTGTAAACTAAAGATGTCTCTATTCCAAAATTGTGCCAAATTCAATTATGTAACATAATGTAAAGGGGCTATTCTCTTTATTCTTCCGAATAATGTTAGACGGCTCCTATTATTTCTGCTAGCTATATTGGCTGAGAATGATGGAGTTGAATCCAACAACAGCTGGAAAATCAGTCTATTCATCTGATCTAGTTAACCTAATTCATGCAACTACACATACTTGTGGTTACTTACACTACAGTACCTTAAAGTAAAATCCTTAGTTTTCTTTGAACTTTTTTTAAATCACACTCTAAAATGGGTAATTTAGAAGATGAAGTTTGATCAACCAAATATTTAATTTTCATTCATGCTACAGGAAATTTTTCAAAATAGTTGTAATTACTCTATAACTTCTTAAATTTGTACATCTTGCCTAAATAAAAAACAAATGGAGCCACAAATTCTGAACAGGTCTAATTCAGCACATTTCAGCCCCTAGAACAGGGTAGGAGTTGCAGAATTCAACTGTTAAAACTGCTTTATATCCAGAAAAAAACAAGACATTTATTGAAAGTAGAGTATATGAAGTAACAATAGTGAACAAACAAAAAGATGTCTTGCCGTGTTATGGAGATGAATAAATCACCAACTGAATAAGGTCTACGAAACCTTTCTACATAAGTCAAGAATAAAGGAATCTACTACAACAATGGGAGTAAATGTTGACTGAATGTTTAATGTTCCTGCCCTAAACAGGTACCTTTGAGTTTGCTGGCCTTCAATTCCAATGGTTATTTATAGCTAGGAGTTATGGGAGTCTCATAAATGTTATAAAATTCTACTTTAATATACAGAAGCACATTATAAAAAATGTTGCTTTTGCTTAAAACACTCACACACACACACACACACACACACACACACACAGAGAGAGAGAGAGAGAGAGAGAGAGAAATTCACCACGACTTGACTCCACTAACAATAAAGGTGTCAGAACCCACCTCAATCCACGTCTTAGGAAAACAAAAACTCTTGGAGTCAGTTCTAGTCCAAAAGGAATTTTTACTAGGACATGCTTGGTTGTGGAAATACAAGACAGGACTTGGTATTGTTTTACAAATTGAAACTTTATAAAGAGTTCCCGCTTCAACCCCCCTTCCCTCAACCCCATTTGGTCGGCCCCCCATCATTTTACTTCGTGTCACGCCTTTCGTGGGAAAAAGGAACTTCGAATCTTTATGGTTATTGCCTTCTTCCTCTACAGATTCAAATGGAGACACAGGCCAGATGCTTTCTTCTCTAACCCTCCCTTTTGTTCCCCCAGTTCAAAAGGTTTCCCTTGGTCTTTGAAATAACCTAAGGCAGGCTGAATCCACACGCGCTCCTCCTTCCTCGGGAGATGGCAGAATCCATGGGGGGGATAATGTTTTAAACATACATTTATGAATGTGATATAAATGGATTCTGACAAAAGGGGAATATTTGTAGCTCAGGGTTGAAATGAGGGTCTTTGGTGCTGCACTGATGATGTTACCTAGTTTGGGTAACAAGCAAGCTCAGAGAGCACTAAGGACTCCTCACACCAACTAACAGCTGGTCCTAGATGTAATTCAAAGAAAACAGCTCTGGGAAGAGAAAGCTCACGTAGCATGGGCATCTCTCTGCTTTCCAGCTACTGTGCTTATTGAAACTTGGGTGTGCGTGCGTGTGGTGTTTTTTTTTGTCCCAGCGCCAACTGAGCCACGTTGTTCTGGTACCCCAGGGTTTGTTCTCATCCGTAGTGACCTTCCATGACAAACTAGCGAGTTAAGGCACGCGCTTCCATCATTGGACGGTCTTTTTAAACAAATATACGCCGGAGTCTTGCGGTTTGGAGAAAGGACCGGTAAACAATAGTGGCTATCCCGGCGACCAGTTGCCAGGCGGGAAAATCTGGCTTGGCGAAAGCCATGTTTCTCGCTGTTCTAGCGAGGCTTGTTGTGAAAGTGCCCGCAAGTAGATACTTCATTCGAAAACTGGAACCACCAACGTTCCCGCCACGCCACTTCCCAAGGAGTTCCCTGACGTTTAGATTCCTCCTCCCGCCCGCGCTCCCTCCTCCTGGCGGTTGCCGCTGCGCCTTCCCCTTCAAAGCGGTCGCTTGCCTGCCCCGCGCAGCCGACCCAGAACGGGGGTGTCGCGGTTCGAGGTAGAGAGGTCGGCCAAGTGCGTGGCCAGGGAGCGGGGCTGGGGAGCGGGCCGCTGGGCGGCCCCGAAGAAGAAGAAGGGAGAGCGAAGGGGGACAAGAGGAGGAAGATCGCGCTTCCACCAGCGCCTGGCCGCGAGTCTGGGCACTGCGTCGGGCTTCGCCGCCGGCCTGACTGAGGTGAGCCGGGAAATGTTAGGTGCCTGGCGTCCGCGGGGCGAAGGGGTAGGCGAAGCACGCCGGGCACGCGGGAGAAAGTTGCTCCTGAGTTCCATTTTGCAGCTGTAGGGGAGGGGGCGTTTCTTTTCTTCTTAAAAAGAGTTCTTGGGACTGCCTTTAAAGAGGAAATAGGCAAAGCGAATCACCGGAGTGGAAAGATTGGCTTTGAAGATCTCCGATTGGGTTGGAGCAGGACAGGTTCTTTCTGCCTTTCCAAGAGGCCGGGACTCCTTCACTGGGTCTTTCCATCCATCAGATGGTAGATCTCGAGCAATGAGAGAGGAGGAAGGTGAGTGGAGAAAGTATTAACTTTGCACTTGAAAGCGACAGCAATAGCTCTCGCTAGGGTTTCTCCCTCCCTGGCTTTAAGTCATTAGAAATACATTTCTTCTCCCACCCACACTCAGGAAACAGAATATATAACAGGTGTAAGGATTGCTCTGCCTTATGGCAAAAAATGTCACAGCCACAACTTCGTAGACATGAAGAGGAATTTGAAAGAAAGGGATAATCCATGCTCAAAAATATACAAATTAAGCCTTTGACTGTTTAGGACTCTTTAGAGGCAGAAGGAAGTTCATCACACTTGTTGTTTGGACACTGCTAAAAGCGTGGGACTAGTCAGGAAAATCTGAGCAGTCCACTAACTATAACCTGAATGAAACAATATTGATAATAGCCCTATGGTATGCTTGGGGAGAAAAAAGTCTATTTAGCTCTGTAGAAGCCAACTTGATTGTGTAAATATAAAGTGTGCCTGGTGTAACTGAAGCATTGTAGAAGTCTTTTCTTTGTGGACATAATAGGTTACTTTGTGCCTATTATTTATACAGTGGGTCCTATTAACTTTTAGTGGGATAGAATTAAAAATACTGAATTTGCAATCATAATCACCCTTTACTAGAAAACCAGTCTTATGGAATCCACTTTTTACATCAGGATCATATTCAACGAGTGCTTAGCTTTGTCATGTATGAATCCTAAAAATGTAATCCAAGCAAACTGAACCATGTTCATGTCACTGATTTTAGTTGGAAATTGAGACCAAAGTGATCTCAGCTGGAATGGATGTGACATATAGTCCATCCTGTAACTGTTTAGAGAAGAATATGACTCCATGTGGCATACAGGTTTTGTGACTAGACATGGCTGCTGTTATATTGACGTGAGTCAGCTGAAGGAGAGGGCAAAATGGGAGAAGCAACTCGGTACGGTCTTGGAGTCATCCTTGAAACATGCACCTGAAGTCAGAGGTACATACCTAAAATGTATTCAGCTATGTAAAAGAACCCACAGTCACAATATTATGATCCTCATTCATTGATCCTGGTAGTTATTTGGGTTGGGGAAAATGCAATAATATGTTAAATGTTCTGGGTCCATCCTGGTATGCTCAAGTGTGGCTTAATCCTTTTCTGAAATCCAGGATAGACTCTACTATCAGTTCGTGGCCTGATTTGGTATAATGGTTTCCCATGAGCTTATGTGATGGCAGTATTTTGCATGTTTAACTTGAGATAGATATTTGTTTCTCATTTCCACCAAGATGAGTTTATAACTGAAACTAGAAAATTGAAAAAGGAAGAAATCTGATTCGAAAGGATTGAAATATGTTTGCTTCCTTTGCAGTATGTTGCTCTTTTATAGTTATCTCAGAATGGCTTACTTCGGGTTTCCATCTGAGGGAAAGTTCAAAAGGAGAATCTAATGCTTCTTTCTGAAAAAGGCAACATATTTTTCAGTTTCCTTTTACCATTTTTTGGTTAATGAATAGAAATAAGTGATTAATATAGATAACATGTCTAGCTGAACAGGTTTTTCAGTATGTTTAAGGGTAAGATGAAAGGAAGTATTGGCAATAAGATGTAATACAACTTCAATTCTTTATGAAAGAGAAATAAATTATTCATTACCAGAAAAATGTGAGTGAAATGCATTTTGAAGTCCCATTAATTTCAGATTAGTTATCACTACAGTAGGTGAAATATAAACTTTGAAGTGAAATATAAAAACAGTCAAGTGAAATACAAAACAATGTCCTGATCAAGCAACTATTGAGGAGAAAGCCACCCCCTACAAACCAGAGTCACTCTGGATAGCGAGATGGGTGGCATATAAATTTAATAAATAAAAAATAAACACTGACAGGATAAGCTACTGTATATAAGGGAGCAAACTTCACTCACTAGTACTGATAATGTTATCAAATCAGGTAAGGTCATCTCTTCAAGCGAACAACCAAGCTCAAAGTACCCAGGACTTCAAAAGTATAAAATTGCTTGTCTTTGATTATGTGTTATTATATATATATGTCTAATGTATACATATTCATTGACTATACTAATTATTAAAAGGATATTTACCAATGAGCAAAAAGGTTTTATTGGAGGTCATGACCCAAAGCCAAATGCACTTTAAACATTATTGATTAGGAAGAAGCTTAAAAGTGGCCTTTTGAAGCCAAGAGGAATTAGTGTTCATCATTATAACATGCAAGGTGGTCTAAAATGCTTCCTTGCATCTGAGCTTTTATAAACCCTTTTTGAGAGTAATTTCACACACTGTTAAGTTTAGCCTGCAATTACTAAAACAATAAATAGATACAGACTGCCCTATTTTCGCAAAATAGACAGCATGCTCCCTGTTGCTGCAAAAAAGTATGAAAAAACAGACTAGAATATTGTAATTTTAGATTCTCATTTGAAAGAATATTTTTTGTGGAATTATTGTGTTGTAATTTTAACATCTTTCTTAAGGACCACTAACTAGGACTCTGATCAGACTTGTTCTTTGGATTAACTCTTTCCAGTTCAGAAGAAACTTTGACACCTATATACCTATTATTACTTTTATGGCAAGGTTTGAATTGCCATAGTTGACACTGATATGAAATTTTTGCTTATTCATATATATAGAATGTTACATATTTTTTTAAAAAATAACACAAAAGGCCAATTGGTTCTATTCTTTATCAGCTTTGGGTGTGCCTTTACATTCATTGCTAAACATCAAAAATGTAATGGAATGCTCTAAAATGAAAATGTTATTTACTTTTTTAATATAAAAGGGTGAACTGAAGGCATTTCTTCATTTGCCCCTTTCCACCATGGCAGTAGATTAATTCCCATAATTAGACTTTGGAAATTCTGTTCAAAGGGTAGCATGCTACTATTCTCTTTTGCACTCTTATTTTAATTTGATATGTAGTATTTTATGTAGACTACTAAGAATATCATTAAGTTTTTTTCTATCATTCTGTCAATATCTTCTGTTGTTTGAGTAGATATCCTCAATTGCATATTTCTTTGTCAAAACTAGCCAGAAAGTTTCCTGCAAATAAAATACTTTTATTCCGCTTAATTATTTAATATTTTAAATACTTTACTTAATACTAAAGTACACCAATATTTTAGGGAATGATTGGAGAATCTGTTAGCTTTTGGATTCTGGACTTAAATTTTCACCAGCATAATTACTCCTTCCTGCATCAGGATAAGAGGAATTACTGGACTTGTCAGGGCCCACTTCAATACCTCATCCCAAGAAAGCAGAACTCATGAAAACTGATTCTTCCAAAATGAACTTTTATTGAGAGAAGCTGATAGTAGGTATACTAAGCAGGATCTGAGGATTTCCCGCTCAAATCGATAGGTAAAAAGTGTCCCAAGCAAAAGCCCACCCATAGTTCATCCGGTCAGTTCAAATGGCCCAATCCTCAGGTGTCAGGATCCTTGTGGGAACAGGGAGATAACATCAGGCAGACTCCGGTTGTAGCTGCGATGTTTAGGCGGCTCTTCGCACCTTCTCCTGGGAGCGTAGAGATAAACCAATTGCCGGAGGTTACATTCCTTTCTCTCCCTCTCTCTGTAGCTGACATTAAAGGATGGGAAAGTTCACAGAAGAATAATGCAGGAAAGCAAAGTATTACTTTGTATTGTAGTGATAGAGGAAACCCAAGGCAATAGCCCTCAAGCACTCCCCCTCCACCCTAGGATTATGGAAGAACCCAGAGTGAGAAGAGAGTGAGATTCGGGTCAAGGTGAAAGATGAGGAAAAAGGAAAAGAGAAGGAAAAAGGGGGAGGACAGAAAGGAGAACCTATTACTATGGGTTCTGACAGGACTGCTGCAAAACCATAATGGTAAAATTATTTGGAGGACAAATAAATTGGTATGATGCAGGTATCTTGAAGAGAAAGTAAAAGAAAAAGAATGGAATTGTTTGAGAAAATGCAAACTAGGCAATAAGGATGAAACTGGAGGAGCAAAGGTCTTTTTATCAAGGCTATATTATGATAGAGTAGAGAGATAAGGGTTTAGAAGTATTGTGCTGCTTTTGAGAATTGGCAGAAAGTCAGTGTAAACAATTAAAAATATTTTCACAAGATGCTTCTGAAAAGAAGAGTGTGTTGCCATGCTGTGACATTCGAGGAAGAAAGGTTATAGTAATATAGTCAAGGAAGTAAAGCTGTAGTGATATAGATAGTAAAGTAACATTCATCAACTCTGAATTGTTAAGGATTGCTGCTTACTTCTGATCTCTTCAAATCCCCTCTACTCATCCACACATATCAAAGACAGTTAAATTCTGTGCTCTAACCTTATACATTTGATATCTCTGTTGCTTTCAGTAGAACTAATAGCTCTTTTTTCTTTAATGCTTGGCTTGGAAATCTAGAAATTATGTCTTGAATTGGGAGGGAAGTAGATTGATGAATAGAAAAAACATAGAAAATGTCGAAGCCACAGGAACCTTGGGGGGGAAGTGATCATGCAATATTAGAATTCAACATTCTGGAAGCACAAGCAATAGAACACAGCCAAACTAGAGTCTTGGACTTTAAAAGAGCTAATTTCAATAAACCTAGAGAGACCTTGGGAAGAATTCCATGGATGAGAATCCTAAAGGGGAAAACAACTCAAGAAGCTTGGGAAAGTTTGAAATTACAGACCTATCAGCCTGACCTCAATACCTGGGAAGATTCTGGAAAAGATAATCAAACAACAAATCAGCGAACACCTTAATAATAATTGCTAAGCACATTGATTTGTGCTTTAGATTGTAAGCCGCCCTGAGTCTTCGGAGAAGGGCGGGATATAAATGGGATTAAAAATAATAATAATAATAAGAAGAAGAAGTTGGAAGGGACCTTGGAGGTCATCTAGTCCAACCCCCTGCTCAGGCAGGAAACCCTATACCATTTCAGGCAAATGGCTGTCCAGTCTCTTCTTAAAAACTTCCAGTGTTGGAGCATTCACCACTTCTGGAGGCAGGTTGTTCCACAAAGTCATCACTAAAAGTCAACATGGGTTTGTCAAAAACAGATCATGCCAGACAAATCTTATTGCATTCTTTGACCAAGTGACAAACTTAGTGGACCAGAGGAATGCCGTAGATATAAGTTACTTGGACTTCAGTAAGGCATTTGATAAAGTAGATCACAACCTACTACTTGATAAGATAGAAAAATGTGGGTTAGATAGATGGATTCGTAGCTGGCTGACAGGCCGTACTCAGCGTGTGGTCCTCAATGGAACTGCATCTACATGGAAGGAAGTGTGTAGTGGGGTGCCCCAGGGCTCTGTTCTGGGCCCAGTGCTCTTCAACATCTTCATTAACGATTTGGATGAGGGGATAGATGGGGAACTCATCAAATTTGCAGACGACACCAAGCTGGCAGGAATAACCAATACTCCAGAAGATAGGCTTAAAATACAGGAGGATCTGGACAGACTCGAACACTGGGCACTATCTAACAAAATGAAATTCAATGGTGAAAAAAGTAAGGTTCTACATTTAGGCAGGAAAAATCAAATGCACAGGTATAGTATAGGTGGTACCTTGCTCAAAAGTAGTAACTGTGAGAGGGATCTCGGAGTCCTAGTAGACAATCACTTCAATATGAGCCAGCAATGTGTTGCAGCTGCCAAAAAAGCCAACACAGTGCTAGGCTGCATTAACAGAGGGATAGAATCAAGATCAAGTGAAGTACTAATACCACTTTACAATGCTTTGGTAAGGCCACACCTGGAATACTGTATCCAGTTTTGGTCACCACGGTGTAAAAAAGATGTCGAGACTCTAGAAAGGGTACAGAGAAGAGCAACAAAGATGATTGGGGGACTGGAGGCTAAAACATATAGGGAATGGTTGCTGGAATTGGGTATGTGTAGTTTAACGAAGAGAAGGGTGAGGGGTGACATAATAGCAGTGTTCCAATATCACAGAGGCTGCCACAAAGAAGAGGGAGTCAAGCTATTCTCCAAAGCACCTGAAAGCAGGACAAGAAGCAATGGATGGAAACTAGTCAAGGAGAGAAGCAACCTAGAACTAAGGAGAAACTTCCTGACAGTTAGAACAATTAACCAGTGGAACAACCTCCCTCCAGAAGTGGTGAATGCTCCAACACTGGAAGTTTTTAAGAAGAGACTGGACAGCCTTTTGCCTGAAATGGTATAGGGTTTCCTGCCTGAGCAGGGGGTTGGACTAGATGACCTCCAAGGTCCCTTCCAACTTTATTATTATTATTAGAATGAAAACCAACATAAATGGAAACAATAAATGTAATCAAAGAAGAGAGGAGAAACAAGAAAGACTAGGGAACAAAACTTAGAATCGATAGACTGCAGAACATGGAAAGAGGATGAGAGACCAAAGAGTTTGGAACATAGAATGGTGAAGGATCTGAAACAATTGCCCAGTGGGGATTGTACAAGAAAAATTACAGATAAATACTAGCTCAGGAGATTATCAAAGATAGTATATGACAAAGTTGTCCAAAGTGGATGATTAATGGAGATCAAGAGCCAGAATACCCAAAAGCGTAAAAGAGGAAGAAAAGAGAAGAAGAAGATTCACTGTTAAGCATAGAAAGTATTGAGGATAACTAGGAGGATGCACATTAATTGTTGGATGAAATTTTATGGATTCTGTTTAATTTTGAAAGAGAAATAGCAATTAGCATACATGGAGGGTAAGAAGCATTATTGTCATCTCTGTGAAAAGAAGCTGATGTTTAGGCATGATCAGACCTCTCCTGCTATAGACTATCTGGAAAATATTTTGAATTATTTTTAGCTTCGTACTAGACAAAGAGTTTGCTTTGTTTACATAATTTAAATTATGTTACTGTGCGTACTATACTTGTTAACATGATCCATTTGTCAGTTCTGATCCCATTCAGGAACTGACTGGCTATCACAGATTAGAACAACATGGAAAATTATTGTTGAAACCTTTTATTTCAAAATAATTTGTAATGCAGTGTGGTTTGTGGGCAGGACAAGTTAAAAATACCCTTTGGGGAAGAAAAGCCCAAATGCTTTTGGGTATCCTGAACTAGATCTATGTTTGTTTAGATTACTCATTTATGTATTTATATTTCATGTTTCTAAACCACTCATCTCCCTCAAAGGGGGGTTCTGGGCAGTGTACAATATAATTAACACATGAAATAATGTATAAAATTAACATTAAATATTAAAATTAATTTAAGATTGAAAATCTTAAAATTATAAGACAGCAATAAGACAGTGTAACATTTCAGAAAGGTAAAAAATTCTAAAACAGCCATTTAACTTTAGTTAATGAAAGTGGGGGAGGTGCTCATGGAGCCAACAAGCGGATGGTTGCATGGTCTTCTGTGCCCCCCCAGCCTGCAGAGCCAGATTTTGACCCCTTTATGGAAGACCAGGACAGCGGGGGCCCACCTCACCTCTGTGGGCAGGATGTTCCATAATGCAGGGGAAGTGGCAGACAAAGCTCTCTTCCTAGATCCCACTTGTCAAAATTTGACTGATGGGTTCTGCAGCATACCTTCCCTGCCTGATCAAGTGGGATGGGCTGTTGTGATGGGCTGAAGCCAGTTTCCTAAGTAGCCTGGTGCCATGACATGTATGGCTTTATAGATGATAACCAACATCTTCAATTGGACCTGGAAGCAAACTAGCATCCAAGGCAGTCTGCAGAGCAAGGGTATTATATGTGTCCTTCTTTGGGCACCCAATATGGCTCATGGGCTGCGTTCCGAAGCTGAAACCTCTGTATACTTTTCAAGGATAGCTGTCAATGCTGCTAACATTGGATGTTCTTGCTTTGACAATATATGAAGATGCACCCATTTTCTCTTTAACCTGTGTGTTACTTTTAGAGTTAGAATTAGATGATGTTGGGGAGAGGAAGAATGTGTATGGGGATTGGTTAGACATAATAACATAGCAGTAGAGCATTTTTCAAGGCTGTTTTAAAATAAGAGATGATAAAGAAATGGCAAGTTGGAGAATGGGAAGGAAAGCTTGCATTTCAAACTAATTGGAGAATGTGATTTATGACTGTAAATTAGGCGAGTGAATTGTGCTTTGATACTATGTGTTTAGGGGAGGGGAATTCAGATTTCAGTTTCAACCATGTATGTGCCGAAGCTATACTACTGTATTAAAGGTTCTTTAAGGTAAACAATGCCTTGAAGTTCTTTGAAGAGTTTCATTTGTCGGAACCATGACATTAGCCCAATGAATAGCATGCTGCACTTGTCCTGTTGGGAGATGATTAAGACATGAGTGACTAAGCAGAGTCTCCCTGTTCAAGAAGGGAAATAACTACCGTACAACATCAAATTGGGCAAAGGCCTCCTGGCCACAGCTGCCACCTGCTTTTCGAGCAGGAGCCATGAGTCCAAGAGGACCGCCCCCAAGTTATTCATTGGGTTTGTCTGGGGTACTCCAACCCCATTCAAGCCTGAGGAACTCCTGGATACAGAGGCGCCCACCCACAGCCACTCCATCTTATCAGGGTTCAGTTGAAATCTGTTGTTCTCCAGAGCCTGCAAACATCACAAAGGACATCCACTGTATCACTCATTTCGCCTGGGATAGAGATATATAGCTGGCTATCATCAACATATTGGTGATACCACGTCCCATGGTGACATATGATGTCACCCAGCAGTTTCATGTAGATGTTAAAAAGGAGCAGAGATAGTATTGAGCCCTGTGGCATTCACAAAGAAGGGCATTGAGCAGCCAGTTCGCACCAGTTCGGTAGAACTGGTAGCTAATTTTTTGTTGCCCAGACCCAGAATGGACTTCCGGAAGTGGCATCCACACAGAGAACCAATTGTTTGAATCCCACCACTGGCAGTGAGGTGGACTTCTTGCTCCCTATTAACACCAATTGGAGCACAAAACTGTGCTGCTCATTTCCAGCTCCTTAAGTCAGCCCAAAAGAATATCATAGTTAATGGTATTGAAAGCCACTGAGGTCAAGGAAAGAAAGGGTGAATGCACCACCTATACCTCCAGCACTGCACCACTGGGTGGACTGCCATGGATTAAAGCTTTAAAACAAGTGCCTAAGAATGATTTATATGAGCATGCTTCTTCAGTAAAAAGTATTATTCTTTGGTAAGAAATTAATCATGCAACTTTTACTTAAAATAACAAGATCAGAATCAATACTTCATGTAAATGTCATGTTCTGTTCAAAAAAAGATGCAGGCTGAAAAATGGCAGAACTGACTCAAAGCCATAACACCATTTCCTACAATATCCTACCAGAACATAGAAATGAAATATGCTGTCTGTGTTTTTAGACAGCAGCTTAAAGATGAAGAACTCTTATTGCTTATGGAAAGGATTAACTTATTGGTTATGGAAAAGATTCACTTTATTTCTCCTAAGCGTGGTATGAAATGCACACTCCTCCATTACAACTTCTGCCACTCTCCACTATTGATCATACTGCATAATGCCCCGGCAGCTGAAATTTAACAACCTTTCCCTGATGCCTTAAGTAGCTCTGAGTTCTAGAAATTCTGGAATGTTCCCTGCTGTAAAGTGACAAGGTATTTGACAGATGTGGTTTTGAAGTGGAAATATGAACTGCTTTTATGTATAATATATTGAGATCAGTTACTTCTTGGAGAAGAAAAAGTTCTCTGTGCATAGATTAAGCTTTTTATATACAGCATTAATTGTGAGCTAAAAATAAAATGGATGGATATTAAATATCAAGTTGCTTTGAGATTGATTAGGTAGTGCTTCTATCTCCAAGTTAGAGGAATAAAATGAATTGTGCTGTTTGGGCAGAATAAATATAAAAACAAAAAAATTATCTAAGAGAAGGGTGCATGACTTTTTTTCAGGCAAAGCATATTTAGAAGGTGTGTTGGAGGAGGCACATGTCAAAACTGGATTGGGCCAAGATAAAGAAGTTTGCTTTCGTTTGAATTAAATAACAAATGAAATTGGTAACTATTGTTTTTGTGCGTTTTATCCAAAAAATTGAGGCATGTGTTTCTGAGGCCATGGGTAGAAGACTCTGTTTAAGTGGGGATATTGGAGGAGTACTTATAAAAATCAGACTCATGCAAGCAATGGAATTCCATGTGACACATTACAGAAGCAAAAGTTGACTTTGAAGAAGCAAGATAGGAACAGTGTGGCGCTTTTGAACTTTGGTGTTGGAGAAGTCTCATAAAAATACCACAGACAGACAAGAAAACAAACAAATGGATCATCAAACAAATCAACCCAGAATCCTCACTTGAAGCACAAATGACCTGACTCAAATTATCCTGCTTCTACACATTATGCGAAGACCCAGCTTTCTGGATAAGGCTTTAACACCGGAAAAGATGGAAAGAAAGAGCAGAAGAGGACAACCAGCAGCAAGATGGATGGACACAAGTTACAATGGCAGTAGGTGCACTGTTGGTAGACCAGAAAGACCAAGTTAGAAACAGAATGTCATGGAAAAGTTCTATGTGGTTGCTAAGAATCAACATTAACATGTCAAGGACAAATGTCCCTATGGGATTGTACAGGAAAGCATTATAAAACAAATGAGAAAACATTGTTGAACAGTTCAAGGAGATGTTGGCAGAAAATAAGACTGAGCTATAAGAGTTAAGGGTATGATAATGCTTCAGATACAAATAGGAAATGGGCACAGAAGGGTATGAAAACTATCTAAGTGAAAATCCTCAGGCATAATTTTACCTTCTGCTACATACTCTTGGAAATTATGGCGTACATGCCTGGGAAAGACTCCTGAGGTCAAAGAGTTTTTGGCTAATAGATAAATGTGCCTTGGTGGAGCAGTGGGCTAATGCCTCCTTAAGTAACACCAGCTGCCTGCAATTAGTGCAGGTTCGCATCCCACCAGGCTCAAGGTTGACTCAGCCTTCCATCCTTCCGAGGTAGGTAAAATGAGGACCCAGATTGTTGGGGGCAATAAGCTGACTTTGTAATAATGCCGCTTGGAGGGTGCGAAAGCCCTAACAAGCAGGCATATACATAGAATGAAAGCTACTGCTAAGCTTGTAAGCCGCCCTGAGTCTTCGGAGAAGGGCGGGATATAAATGTAATAAAAATTAAAAATTAAAAAATAAATAACCTTTATTGTCATTTTTTACTGTGGGCATAAAGGCACACATTAAAAATGAAATTTAGTTGCTTGCTCTCAAAATGTACACATACATAAACACATTTAAACATAATATATACAACATATGTATAGACCTACACCCTTACATATAAGTACATATAAATATTAATCATTGTCCATCTTGAATACGTAACGGAAGGAGGAAGCTTTAGAGTTCACAAGGTTAATACTGTATGGAACAAAACTGTGACTGAATCTGGATGTTCTGCTTCAGATACTATGAAGCCTGCTTCCAGAAGGTAACAAAAAAAAAACAGGTCGTGAAGAAGATGTGTAGTGTCCCAGACAATTTTGCGGACCCTGCTCAAGGAACACTTATATGCTATGTCCTGGATGGAAGGACATAATCTTTTCAGCCATCCTCACCACTCTCTGCACCACTTTCCTGTATGAAGCAGTAATGCTTCCAAACCAGACTATGATGCTGTACGACAGGATGCTCTTGATCGTCCCTCTGTAGAAAGTGGTAAGGACAGGGGAAGGAAGATCTTCTTTCTCATGCGACGCAGAAAATGTATAGAAGTTGGGGCATTTCCATCATTCTAGTAAAACAGTGCCAAAAATATTCCATTTCCCATTCCATTTTAATAAGTAGATGGTATTCTGGAATTAATGCTGTTCTCCTTGTGATAAACGATCAAGGAGCACTAATTAATCTTCCACATTTAGAAAGATTTGGATTCGAAGGCAGACACACAGTGATGTTTGAAGTCTCACTGAGTGGTTATGGCATTATCACAACAATATACTACAAGATATTGCGATATACTAATATTCAAAACAAATGTCCATGGATCCAAATTTACCATGGAGGAAAGAATGCAATATATAATGAGTTTCTTGGAAGACAATGAATGATTCCTTTCCAAGTCTTTGCAAAGAAGTTAAATGTATTGCTGAAGGACTCATTATTGAATTCAAGAAAATGGCCAGAAGAATCCAAAAAAAGAAGAATTTTCACGACAAGCTGTCATGCTATTTTATTCCCTTGAGGACAAATTTAGGGATGACATTTTCATCACAAAGATAGCTAGGCTCATAGAGAAATTCTCAGATTTGTTCTTGTCTATCTGCTAGCAAAGGAAATGGTTGCAAAATTTATGAAGTCTTTACCCATCCCATAGGTATGGAATCTTAACCAAGGGAAATTGTATAAATAATGTGGTTTATTTTATAAAAATGGGAAAGATTCATATCTCTACATCTCGTGGATCTCTGGACAATGCATTTGAGATGCTTAACCATGTCTCTCTAGCCAAGAGCCTAGAATTTGCATTTCCTCAGGTATGCATTAGTTGACAGGGTCCAACACCTTGCCAATTTCTGCAGCATCTGGGCAATGCAAATTTAGAACATTTAAGATTGTTTAAGTTGGCTTGCAGCTGGCAATTAAGAATAGCTTGAACCATTTCATTCTCCTCTCATTGTAGACTAAATCTCCAGCATAAATAAATAATGATAATGCTTTGGGTGATTATAGTCAAGCAAACAAGTAAAATTTTGCAAAGAGATTCAGCAAAATTGTAATAGGTAACTGAAAAGGAGTGGTTAAAAGAGCTTTAAAGTAAGATAGATGGATTAGGAGAAGAATTGATCTATTGTACAACAGACACTCTAATTGACTGATTGCAGGATCATAATAAACCTTTGGCTGTTTGACATTATCTTTGGGCAATCGTTTCTACATGTAGATATCAAGCTTACTGAAAAATAAAAAAAAAATGACGTACTGCAGTTCTTCCCATTGCCTTTCTTATAGTGCAATAAGGTAGTAACATAAAACCTCAACTTTTTACTATCATATGATAATGTATACTAGCTATTTCTACAAGAACAAACCTATCTAATCAGCCAAACCCAAAATGAAAGTTTCATTTTCTCTCTCTCTCTCAAGCCCAAAGCCCAAAAGCAGTTTCCAAGAAGAAACAAAATTAATTGTGTTCCTTTCTTTAATCAAAGCAATCAATTTAGCCATCTCTGCTAACTCCAACTTTTGCAGCCATTCCTCAATGGTGGGAATCAAAGTATCCTTCCATTTTTGTGCATAAAGTATTCTTGTTGCCATTAACATACATAATATCAAAGTTCCATTTTTTAAAAAAAAATCCTTATTTTTTATTTTATTTATTTTAATTCCATTTATATCCCGCCCTTCTCCGAAGACTCAGGGCAGCTTACAAGCTTATCCATTAAACCTAAAAGAAAAGCCTATGGTTTTATCCTTTTATCCTTCACCTTAAAAATCTTCTGTATTAAAATGTGAATCCTACTCCAATAATTCTTTGCTTTGTCACATTTCCTTCATCAATGATAAAAAGTTCCTTCTTTACCTTTACATTTCCAATATTCATTTGAAATACCTTTATATATTCTTAACAATCTGTCTGGTGTTAGATACCAACGGTGCATCACCTTATAAAAATTTTCTTTTAAATTATAATTCCATGTGAATTTTAAACCTTTCATCCACATATTCTCCCATTGTTCAAGCATTATATCCAAGTTCTTTACCCACTGAATCGTACAATGCTTTACATGCTCATTCTCCAAATTCAACTTCAATAACAATTTATAAACCTTAGCAATAATATGTTTATCATTACCACACAGTAAGATTTCCAATTCATTTTTCGCAAAATCAGATCCATAGCACTTTTTGTCTCTTTTGCCTAGTTTAAACCTTTCTTTTGGAAGTTGGAAGTCAGTGCTTTTCTTTTTGTTTTCCCCTTTCCCCTACCCTTTTCTTTCTTTCCCCTTTCCTCCCCTTTTTCCATTATCTTCTGCAAAGTCGCGTGGTTGGTTGAACGGAGAGACGGACACTTGAGCTGGGTAGTATTTCTTTATTGAGTCAGAAATGAAGCTGGAGCAAAGGGGTTACCTGGCGTCTCTTATACCTGCCCAGGTGAATGGTGACCAATAGATTTAAACCTGGGCTTCCCGCCAGTGCAGGTGGCCAATGGATTTAAACCCTGGCTTCCCGCCAGAGCTGACCATGCCCTGGGGCTGTCAACGACTCGCTCTATTCAGGCTTTCCCGCCAAAGCGGTTATAGCCTGGAGCTGTCCATCCCCCTGCTGTGCTGACATTTCCGTGTATGCTTTAAAGGCATACACTACATCTTCATTTTTCTTGTATTTCTGTATTTTATCTTTTGATAAAGTAATAAAAAATATTTGAGCTCATTGCCTTCCTTGCAGTTCAGGTACTTGGGGGTGGGGGTGGGGGAGGCAAATGTTACAGAGAAGCTGCAAGGAGTAGTATATAAATGTCCTGGTGGCTGGTGCGGATGGGTTTGATGCAATCCATTTGTATCAGATATTGAATCAATCAATTTGTTGAGTTTACTGCTGTTCTGCATAAATTACAAGGCCACACTTGGAATACTGCATCCATTTTTGGTCACCATGATTTACAAGAGACGTTGAGACTCTAGAAAGAGTACAGAGAAGAGCAAGGGAGATGATCAGGGGACTGGAGGCTAAAACATATAAGGACCGGTTGCTGGAACTGGGTATGTCTAGTCTAACAAAGAGAAGGGGGGGGTGACATGAGGGGTGACATGACAGCAGTGTTCCAATATCTCAGGGGCTGCCACAAAGAAGAGGGAGTCAAGCTATTCTCCAAAGCACCTGAAAGCAGGACAAGAAGCAACAGATGGAAACTAATCAAGGAGAGAAGCAACCTAGAACTAAGGAGAAACTTCCTGACAATTAGAACAATTAATCATTGGAACAACCTGCCTCCAGAAGTTGTGAATGCTCCAACACTGGAAGTTTTTAAGAAGAGACTGGACTGAAATGGTATAGGGTTTCCTGCCTGAGCAGAGGGTTGGACTAGAAGACCTCCAAGGTCCCTTCCAGCTCTATTGTTGTTGTTGTTGTTGTTATCTTTTATTCATTAAACATGAACCTCAGTCAACTGAACATTCAAATTGACTGGTGCTGATGGTTGACACGGGTTGCTGCCAGCATCCTAGGTATCAACCAGTTACTTCCTTAAAATGCAAGATGTTCCAAGTAGCGCAGTTTTTTGTAGCATTGCTGGAGTTATTGCAGGAAGCTGCAGTTTCTTGATGTATTTTGCAAAGTTTTTGGACAAAGTTTCCAGTGCTCCGATGACAATGGGTATCACTGTTACGCATTTTATCCATAATCGCGCAGTTTTGATGGCCAAGTCACGATATTTTGTAATTTTTTACAGTTCTTTTTCTTCGACTCTGGCATCTCCTGGTACAGCGATATAAATCAGCTGTACACTTCAGTTGTCTACAACTGCGATATCTGTCGTGTTGTGTTCCAAATGGCGATCTGTCTGTATTCGAAAGTCCCACAAGATCTTCACGCTTTGTCCATTCAAAGCTTTGGTTTTCCATCTATTTAATCTGTCATCCAGCCGTTTTCCCTTATATTCTGCATTTGTTTCTGTTATTTTTACAATGCTGTCTGTTTTCACAGCCTGCAGCAATTTTTCTGTCCTTTGATTCACATAGTCATTCAAACTTCATTTTTCTTCTTCTACAGTTTGGTGGATTTGCAATAGCCTCTGCCCCTTATTTTTCTTGGCAGGTACAACCTGTCGATGTCACTTCATGGATGTAGAGCATGGTGCATATTCAAAGGTTTATGCGTTTTCTGGTCTAAGTTTTCCAGTTCAGTTGAAGTCCAGTTGATAATTCCAGCTGGGTAACGCATCACTGGGACTGCCCATGTGTTAATGGCTTTAATTATGTTTCCAGCATTCAGCTTTGATTTTAGTATTTTGCGGACTCTCCTGATGTATTCCTTTTGCGTTGACTCTTTGACTTTTCCATTCAAGATGTTATCTGCTTCCAATATGCCTAGGTATTTGTAACCGTCATCCTTTGCTAGTGCTTTCACAATACTTCCATTTCCCAGTTCTATTCCTTCTATTTTTCCCATTTTTCCTTGTTGCATGGATAATATAGCACATTTTCCAAGTCCAAAGTTCATTCTGATATCACTGCTAAACAGTTGAATTGCATTGAGTATTGATTCAAGTTCAGTGTGGCTTTTTGCATTATTATTATTATTATTATTATTATTATTATTATTATTATTATTATTGTTGTTGTTGTTGTTGTTGTTGTTGTTATTATTATTATTATTATTATTATTATTATTATTATTATTATTATTATTATTATTATTATTATTATTCAATGTGATTGAACAAAGGTTTGGTAATGTTTTTCCAGCAGTTCATAATAGGGAGCAGGATAATGAAACATAGGCAGTTTTCCAGAGAGTCATAATCACTGTTACACATATCAAACATAATCTAAAAACATTGGTACAAGTAGTCCTCAACTTATGATGTGAATTGAGCCCAAAATTTTCATTGCTAAGCGAGATGTTAAGTGAGTTTTGCCCCATCTTATGACTTTTCTTGCCACAGTTGTTAAGTGAATCACTGCAGTTGTTAAGTTAGTAACACAACTATTAAGCGAATCCGGTTTCTCCGTTGACTTTTTTTTTCAGAAAGTCACAAGAGGAGATCACATGACCCTGGAAGTGCAACCATCATAAATACATGCTAGTTGCCAAGCATCAAATTTTGATCACATGACCTTGGGGATGTTGCAATGGTCTTAAGTGTTAAAAATGGTCATGACTCACTTTTTTCAGTGCCATTGTAACTTTGAATTGTTATTAAACAAATGGTTGTAAGCTGAGGATTGCTTGTATAACTCCTCATTTATACATGTAGCTAATTGTTTATCTTGTACCTTTTAGGATGGCAGCCTGTAAAGTGAGCCATATATTCATGGAGAAAGTATGGGAATGCTTACTAAACGTCAAGGTTTCTCTTGGTCTCCTGTTGCTTCATTTAATTTTGGCTTCTGGCAGAGGTAAGGTTTTTCTTTCTCTGCTCTTCTAATCATTGTCCCTTTAAATGTATGGTTAGAGGATGTGGTTAAGCTAGGTAGCATAGCAGATGGAAAGGGAAGTAGGTGCAGAAATAGGAACTATACAGAAGATAATAAGCATAACCAGTATATTTGTCTATATTTTATAATATATTTAAAGGTCTAATACTTGCTTATACATATTTTCATCAAGATCATGGTTCAGGTTATGAGCTTCATGGTTTACGTATTGAGGAAAATACAGCCAGCAAATTTATCACAGATTTTAAATCTCACTTTAATTAAAATATGTGTTTGAAGACATGGAATTTTATGATTTCCAATTCGTGGTAATCAGAATTTGTAGAATGGAGAAATTTTCTGAAATTATTCTTAAAGGAATATGTCCACCTAGTAGACAGGTATATAACTGATATTTTATTCACTAGTTGCTGGGGCCCTTGATTCTTTCCATATTCTTTATATTCATAAAAACAAAATAATAGCAGGGGAATATTATAACAGTTGCAAGAACAAAAGAATACATTTATGGACAACTAATGCTCAAAACCTTATAAAAATCAATAACATCCAGAAACACACTTACTTAGAATAGTGCCTCTTCATGGAAGTGGGGGCAGATTTAGTTAGAATTTAGATTAGATCCCAACCAAGAATCAGTGAGTCCAACTCTTTCTTGGCAGGTTCTAAGGTAGCTTTGCAATCCCAATGAGCAGATATCTGAGGAGAAATATCAAGGTAAAGGATTAGACAGGCTGATTAGCATGTCTGTCAGATATGTTTCAATAGGAGTTAGCACCTAGTTTGCCTTGCCTGAATTCCCCTAACCCAGCCAAGATGGAGTTGGACCCATTGATCCTTGGATGGGAGTTGACCATCCAAGTTGATATTTCAGTTTGGAAGAGGAAAATAAAAGCCCCAGAAGAAGGAAGTGTCAAAGTAATTCTGTGTTGTCAGGAAAACTGCATGGACAGATGTACAAAGTCATCAGAGATGAAAGTTGACTTCCGGAAATCTTTACTTCTAGACTCAAACACATCTGTTTATGTTTACATCCATTACATACAATGTTCATTTTCAAATGATTCTGGAAATAATCTCCCAAATCCATATATTCATAAATTGCATAATTTACAGATAATTTAATGATTTACAAATAATTTTATGCCTAATTATTTTAAAAATTCTTTTTTATTATTACAGCTCAGGATGGCTCAGGACAGAACTGTGTCATGTAACAAAATCTGAACTTTGTCACCTAGAATATCTATACCCATGCTTCGAGATATAAAACACCATATTAAAGGGTTTTATATTTAATTTCTATGTATGATTCTGAGAATATCGTTGGAAGTCTTCAATTTCCCTTAAATCGTATGCTGGTTTTTGCAACATTTGAGGAAGTTCTTAACAAATGTTTGCCATATAGAGACCCCAAATTTAGATTGTGATACTATCAATAGTAGAATAAGATATTGTTACATCATTTCCAGTTGCTGAGCTCTTCTAAGGAGGTAGAATCAAACCTTTTCTTCAGGCATTTTATATATATTGCAACAGGTGATGCATAATACCTCCTGTTAGCTACAGTTCTGCCAGATGGTTTCATATCTACCATACTGACAGTCTAGGTGTGAAGCATGGAAACTTTCTGAAAACATGTTGCCTTTCTTCATGGCAGAAGAGTGTTCCAGGGTGCCCAAGGAGGCAGAGGCAAAGTCTTTACTAGTTCTTCTGGGCTTCTGCAGATTACCTTCAACTTGTAGACGGCAGTTGAAGATTTCTGGAAGGAAAATAAGTAGGCCCTATTTTTCCTCCTGTGTAATGTTAATGGCCTGAGAAATGATTTTATTTATCATTTCAATTATTCAGCTATAATGAAGGGGAATAAATAGTGAATATAAGTTTGATGTTAACACTCTTTCAGTCTCTTTGTTATTAAACGTGGTTCAATACTGATTAGTGCCCCATTTAAGGCAGCCCTTGAAGTTCTCCTAATCAGGAGTGATGAAAACTGACTGCAGGATTTCTTACTCTTTTGAAAAGGGTAAAAAGTGAAAAACATCATGAAATCTTCAATGTAAGCCCTAATGCAAGTACTTAAATAAGAATCCCACACTCTAATGAAAATGTCCTCCATATAAGGATGGTGAAGCCCCATTCACTTTTTAACTTTCAATCTCTCCCAAAAACATTAAATATGGTTCTTGATCACCAAAAAGTTTCCCATTTGAAATATAGATGAATAAGACTGTCAGAGAATCTTAGTTTAAACTATGAAGCACAAAAGATTTATTCTTTTATTCTGAAGACTGAAGCAGTCTGCAATAAAAGATAAAAACATACACTAAGCTCAGAGATGAATAAATGAAACATTGCTGACACTGCAACAAAATTTAAGAATTCCTCCAGCATCATTCTTCCCATCCTATTGGATGAGTAAACTGAACAGGGAAGAGGCAGTCCTGCAAATACCCAGGTCCATTGGTACTGGTAGGAAATAATCAGCGCTCTGAATTGAACCTGGAAGCATACTGGCAACCAATGCAATTCATGAGCAAAAGTGTAGCATGTGCAGATTAAGCAGTGCTGATAATTACTTGAGCTGCCATATTTTGAACCAGTTGTAGCTTCTGGATATTGTTCAAAGATAGCCCCATGTAAAATGCACTGCATTAGTCCATTTGTGTGGTCACCATGAGCTGAGCCTATTGGTCCAGGATGAGATTGGTGCACAACACAAATCTGTAAAAACATTCTCCTATCCATCTTTTTTTTTGAATAGGAGCTGACTCCAGAAGGACCCTCCAGATTGTACACTGGTTCTGTTTTGGGTGTTTGAACTTTGGGAGCAGTGGAGTAGTGATAGTATTATTGGAATGTATGGTGGGATATTTTTGTTAATCTATAATCTAATTTTTAGGGAGAATAACATGTAAAATACCATAGTTTATGCCTACTTCCTGAAGTTTTCCATTTCTTTTGGATGAGAAAACCCAGAAAATGCAGGATGTTTTTGTAATTTTTCTTAACAAAACTATTAGAACATTATGGAAATGTTCTATAGAAAAGAAGACGGTTTAGAATTAACCAAAAGAATTTGAACAAAATGCTTATAAGTGGTTATTTTTATTCAACGTTTGTGACATCTCAATGGGGTATTTGTTTAAGAAAACCTATTTAGGACAGGAGTGAACTTCCAAAGTTCTGATGGCTTTCATAAAGCAAGGCAAGTGGGTTGAAGCTGGATTCTTTTGTAGCCGTTGTTGTTGGAAATCTTTCCTTAGGCCTGTGGTAACAGTAGGAAAAATATATTTTCCAATCTGAAGGTGTCATTCTGAGATTATACAGGAGATCCAAGATTGCCTGTGCTCCATGAAGTGTAGCTTTTCCTGTGGAAAAATAACTTACTTTTCCATGATGCCAGTTCTGGGGACTGGGATGATTTAGAAATCTAGGACAAGCAATGGAAGAGTCAGCACTTGCAAGCATGATAGCGCTCTGTTGTTTTTTTTAAAAATCAGAATATATTTATTTCAAAAGGGTGAGAGGTGGAAAGAATTTGCTACAACTCTAGGAGGAGCCATAGAGGAGGAGCCATAACTGTTCATATAGCTAATTCTCAAAGAAAAGCTGAAATAATTTAATTTTTAAAAATTTGCTTATGTATTCTTTATGTTGAAGTTCCTGCTAAAAATACTTAACTAGAGAGATTGACTCTGTGGTCTTTGTTACGCATAGTTTTGTCTATTCTTAAGTAGTCAGGACTTTTAGGTTAGAATAGGGTGTGTGTGTGTGTGTGTGTGTGTGTGTGTGTGTGTGTGTGTGTGTGTATCCCACACTGTGAGATTTCAGTGTTTATAAATATATTCTATTGAAATGTGGCTTGTCTAATAGATTATAGTCAAATAATTATGGCTTACCAAAACATTTGAATTTAAATAGAGGAAAGATTGTGATAGCATGTTTTGGTTACAATTTAGTATTTACAATAACAAAACTTAGGCTGATATACTCTGCTTTTCCTCCAGCCTAGATGTGAGGAGCAGCACAAAAACTTTACTCCCTATTTTTCTTAAGTTCTGATTATGTGTAGCTGCAATTAATCAAAAGATTGGACTTTTTGAATTGGGTTGTTTTCTTAAACCCTAGTCATGTGTAATTGTAGTTAGAAGGAACAAAAAGAAATTCAAATGATAGTTTTTGAATAGTTATCTATGGAGATTCTCAGTCATCCACATCATGGTTGTCACAAAGATGCAAATGCACCCATTTGGAAAATAGATCAATCGCAGTCCATATTACAGTGTTTCCCTTGCTCTCAGGTAATTCCACTATAAAATCCATGGCTATCTCCTCCCAAGGCTGAGAGGGATTGGCAACTTGTTGCAATAATCCTGGTGGTTTTCCAGGACACCACTTCATAGTAGCACAAGTGGCACAACTCTTAACATAACTTTCAATGTCCTTTTTCATTCTTGGCCACCAAAATTGCCTCCATACCAGATGCAATGTTTTTAAAAATCCAAAGTGACCCACTTGCTTAGCATCATGACTTGGAGTCTGAGGCCATCTGTGAGGAATAACTTAGAATCTTTCCAAGCTAGTCCTCCCCTTAAGGTTAATATAGATTTGTTATCTGTAAACCAGGCATCAGTGTCTAATTTCTCCTTCAATTCCTTTAGTGAGCGATCGTCAGGACCAGCAGGGGGTCTGTATGTCTGTGATCTGGTTGTTATTTGAGAAGCAGAGTGTGGCAGAGGAATAATGAAATTAATTAATTCCTCTTGGTGGCTCTTGAACTGGGGCATTCTAGACAAGGCATCAGCCGAAAAGTTCTTACCACCAGGAAAATATTTTAAAGTGAAATTAAAACAGTTGAAGTACTAAGCCCACCAAACTTGCTTCGGGGATAATTTATGGGGGGGTCTTGAGAGCTTCCAATTTTTTGTGACCAGTCCATACCTCAAAAGGTATTTCCCCCTCTTCCAAGAAGTGATGCCATGTCAGCAATGCTCAATGAACTGCAAAAGCCTCTTACTCCCAAACTGTCCACCTTTCAGTGTCAGTTAATTTCCGGGAAGTGTAAGCACAAGGTTGTAACTCCCCTCTGTTATTTCTTTGTAAGAGAACGGCACCCATGGCCATGTCACTTGCATCAGCTTGAATGTTGTCCATGGTCAGGATACTTAAGAACTGGTTCAGCTGCAAAGAGTCTCTAGTTTTTCGAATGCTGCCTGGCACTCTAATGACCATTGCAATGGCTGACAAAGTTGGATTTCCCCCCTCCTTTTCTGTTTTGAGTAAATTGGTGATTGGCAGAGCAAAGCAGCATGAGCCCCAGCAGTTGGGCTGGAACTCCGGCGAGGGGAAGGGGGAAAGAGATGGGTAGTTCTTGGCATTTTCCTCCTTGGCACCCACCTCCTAGGCAACAGGAATAGTATCCTTTACCTCCAGCCAGCCGAATTTCTCTTTCAGTTGTTCAAGCGAGGGACTGTGGACTGCAGACTGACTCTCTAGAGTCATCCCATCCCAGCACCCTGAGAAAATGAAGTTTTAAGAGACTTGGTTTAATGTCTTGGTTCAGACAGACATAAATAAAGCAGAACTCCAAGGCTTGGAAATTCCTCAAAGAACATATTTATTAGTTACAAAGTATTGGCACATCAAAAGTGAAACCAAGTATGGAGACACACGTAACAGTTCCCCAATACAAAGTTTTAAAAATCCCACCCCTAAACTATGCAAGCAACTACGTTCCCCAATACATCTTCTTGGTGGGCTTTTTACACAACACCCAGCTTGAAGTCTCAGGAGCATCCGATGACCTTGGTTCCCACGGGATAAACGTTTATTTAGACTAGCGAAGCACCTGGCAACCCCCCTCCCTCCATTCTATGTGTCAACTGAAAATGAATATGGAAAATGGCTACAGCCGTGCTCATTTGTTGAGTTGACAGCATGATTGTAAAAGGTGTTAAGTTGTTATGGATGAACCTCAGAGGTCTTCTGGAATTTGTAAGGATTTTGCTTTCATTGGTAGCTACAGAAAATAACCTGTGTACCTGGAACTTTTTATGGGATGTAATTCTAATGTAAAACTATAAATTACAACAAACTTGGATTTTCAGCATCAAGGGAATTATGTTTAGATACTTTGATTATGGACCCAAGGAAAAAAACAGTAGTGTTGCCAAGAAAACATCATGAATCACCAAGAGCCAAGCTCAGCTTGAAAACTGTTTTTTTAAACTTGTCTTCAGAGATTGGATCTTTAGATTTGCAGATTTGCATCTGTATCTAATAAGCTAAAAACTATCACTTGGATTTGTTTATAAATTCATAGATACAATCAATTTTCATCATACATTCTTCCAGTGTCTTAGACTTGATAACTGGTAGGTTTTCAGCCAGACAACTTGGGGAAGATTAAGGCAACAAATTTTGGGAAACTGATATGAATTGTGATAATGCTTTGTTACTATTTTATTCAGCATTATTGTCATGTGCCCTTTTCAATTGCTCTTGAATGCAAGAACAAATGAGTTGAATATTGTCAATCATAGCACTCTTTGTATGTAAAGTCTGTAAATATGTACAGGATTCAGTTATATTAATTTTGGGTAGATCCTTTTTCTTTTAATGGTATGTTCGTGCCAAGATACTTTCCAAATTTTAGGAAGCTGCTCACCAAATTCTTCTCAACCTTCACTGAAGATGCTTAAACAGTGGATGATCACTTGAATTAAGGCTTGCACCCAGTATCTTAAAAGTAAAGACTTGTGCATCCAAAGCAGTTTTCCTTCACTAATAGCATAGCTAAGCATTCTTTCAAATTAGTGTTTAGTAATGATTAGCAATCATTCATTTGATTTCACCTTGTAAATCTAAGAAAAGATTCTAGCTTTTCTAATTTTGCAAAAGTTTGAAAGCCTTTTATGACTCAAATAAGCATTTGAAAATCTGAGCTTATTGATGCATTATTTCACTATTTTTATGTTTGAGTGTATTACTGTTGGTATGTCAATATTTAGTTCCCTGAGCATCAGTAATAAAAATGTGGAAAGTAAATATCACCAAAATATCCTTAAATGACATTAGAATGCAATCTTATGTATATTTACACCAAAATAATTTCCACGACAGTTAGCGGACTTAAAATCTTAGCGGATAATATCTTAAAAACATACATTTAAGAATTTACTTTTTCTAATTCCAAATGATATCATAACCAATCAATTTCAAATCAGTTAGTATAAATTAGTCAGTGGCCCTGTTCCAATATATTGCTGAACAATAATGGACAAAATGAAATTGGTCTCAGAATAAGTTGGGTTGAGCTGTCATACTCCTCCTCACATTATCAAGACAAAATGATAAGCTTTTTTGGAGTGCCTTTAAAACAACTATTAATCACTATGTTCACATTGGAAGTGCCATTGGAAGTTAGGATTACAAACCAGTTTCAAATTGTCTGATTCAGATAAATTATAGTAAAATGAAATTCTCAGAGAACATATATAAATACTTTACAAACTGCAGCATTAAATATTTCTCTAGGGGTACTTAAAAAGGTATCTATCTGAGATTGCTTTCAACTCAGCTGTAGCCTATTGAGAAGGCAAACTAAAATCATCTTTAGCTGTTCCAATTTTAGTGTTCTTTCCATCTTGTTTCAACACAAATCTTGCAATATGAAATAATTGCAAAACCTGGTTGACAATATTGATGATGATATGCTCAGGTACCAAGTTTGCCTAGATTTAATTGGTTGCTTAAAGCGATTGGGCATGCCCCCTCCCTGCCATTCACTGGGTCCTGCCGCCCATGGCCTGGGCTGGTAAAGAAGTTAGACATCAGAATGCCACAGATTCATCTCTCTGGGGATTCCTTATATGCATGAACTTAGTGCAGTTTTGGAACAGATGTTTAGTCATTTTTTAAAAGAATGCTAGATCTAGTGTTGTTGTTTTTTTAAAAGTAGATATTATGGTCAATTTAGAGAAAGAGACATTCTGTCAGGTGTTAATTGCTGGTACTGTCCCAGATGAGGTTATTATAATTTTTCTATACTTTAGTGCAGGGGTATCAAACTGCCGGCCTGTGGGGTGGATGCGTCATGGTGAAACCGTGCCCACCCCATTGCCAGCAATGGGAAAAAAGTTGCGATACGTTGCTACACATCAGGTGATGTTGCAAGTTTGACACCCCTGCTGTAGTGTTTACTGACAAAGTATCTGCTGAATCAAGAAAACTGGGAGAAATGCATAATATCAAATGCCCTTAAGAAGATATTAAGAGTTCTATCTAATCAGTTTCTTATGTTCAGATAAACTATGGTCTATAGTTTACCAAGTACTTCCAGCCTTCTCTTTTGACAATCAAGGGCAGTGTTTCTCACCTCTTGACAGTTTCAAAATGGACGGACTTCAAGTTCCAGAATTTCCCAGCCTCCTATGAGAAACATTAATCTAGGGGTATCCAAAAAAAAAACACCAAAAAAAAAACACCAAGGGAGGCAGATGACAAAACATGTGTCACAATATCACCGTACAAACTCTACCCCTGAAATACCTGCCTGAAGCCTCACAAGTACAGTATGAAAGTGCAGAGCTTGCTTTATGGTGTCACAAGATATGTTTCGTTACTGGCATTACCATAACCAGCTGTAGGCACTTATGCCACAAATACATGTGAGCTCCTGGCTTATTTACCCTTGTTTCTCTAACACTAAACTACAATTTAATATTCTGTCTAAACAGAGCCAATGTACTGTGCTCTTTAACAGGTTTATTTACTGTCATTTGCCTGTCACATAGAGAGGTTGGGTTTTTTTTGCTCATGAATAGATGTAAGAAACAGAAAATTTAATATAATTAGTTGTTTCAATATTTTATTCAGTTTATTCTATGCATTCTGCCCATGAAAGAGTAGTTGATAGGAAAAATACTTTCTGATTTATTACTTCAGAATTATTAGAATTTTCTTTGCAGCTGTAATAAGTTTAAATAGCTTTGTATTGCCCTCTTGTGGTGTGTAGGGAATGTAAATATTGTTGGACAATTTTTAAATGCAATGCTTTTAATTTTAATCTGAGAATATATTATATTTTACAGCCAGTGATACAAGTATCTCACCAAACCTTAGAAACTTTTCTGTAAGCACAACAGGTAAGAAACTTATATACACATTCTTTATCTTTTTTAAAATTTTCTTCCATTCAATTGTATTCACATCTTGGAGATTGCCTGATCAGTGCGTTTCTTAGTAAGGTTTTTCAGAAGTAGTTTACCATTGCCTCCTTCCTAGGGCTTAGAGAAAGTGACTGGGCCAAGTCATCCAGCTGGCTTTGTGCCCAAGGTGAGACTATAGCTCACAGTCTCTGGTTTCTAAATCTGGTGCCTTAACCTCTATACCACACTGCCTCTCTTGCCTCTTACTTAGCTTTCCTTTAATATAACATTTAATACCTTCAAAGTCTTCAAAGCCAGCAAAGCTTTTCAGAACTATAACTTGTATTGTGTGCAGCCTTCTGAGTTAGGAAGCAGCAGATGTATAGATATTTGCAGATATCAGGCTATTCAATACATTCAGCATTCTGAAGTTCCTAACCATAACCCTATTTTCTTACCACCTGTTTGATTAGTGCACTTGGTGTGGCACTCACTATTAAAAGCTTGATTTTGCTTGACAGCTAGGTTGATATTCTTGTCCACACACACCTCTAAGTTACATGCACTGATAATTTTTAGATTGCTGGGGACAGAAATGTTCTGTATCAATTAACTCACTGTCCCTGTTGTTCAGTTTAAATATTTCTCCAGAAAATCTGTGAATTTATTGCCACGTAACTCAGTCCCTTTCTTTGATGGATGCAAACCATCTCTTTTGTACATTTTTTCATTGGACCAGCTGCAGACATCGTGACTAATATAACAAAAGCCTTCTCCTTTACACCACTCCTTTAGCCACATATTAAATTCTGCTATACGCTGGCCTTTTCCATTTTGCTCCTTATACACTGGTAAGACCTCTGAAAAAGTGATCCTACAGCCTATTCTGCTGAGTTCCTGCCCCAAGCTCTGGAAATCATTCTGCACAGAGAGTACATCTTTTTGGGACAGATCGTTAGTGCCAAGATATACAATAGCATCCACATCACAGTCCGTGCTGGCATTCTTATCTTAACTATCTTAAAAATATGCTTCTTGTCCCTACTGGCAGTAGCACCTGGAAGACACTGACCTCTTTCAAAACCTCTGTATCCTTTCCTAAATTTACATCCCTTATAACTGAATCACCAACCAGAAGGTGGCTTCTCTTTTTGGATGCCTTGCTCTTCTTGTGTGACTGATGTGTATTACCTGATTCACACTTTCCCCTGTCCAAAACAAGTTCTTCATCTCGGACCATGATCCCCTCCTTGTTTGAATTATCATCATCACAACTACCTTGACTTGTCTCCTTAGTGTCCCTATTAAGGTCAGCAAGGGCACTGCATCTGTTATGCAGGGACACAGTGAAAGCTTTGTGTTTATGGTTCACAGCTCTCACCCTGCCAGATCCCATGGTTGTCCAAACTGCCCTTTTTCTTCAGGATAGAGTGGTAGAGAGGGCTGATAGCGCAGCAGCTCAATAGAGCTGAACTGGAGACCTAATTTCTGCTTGAAGAGCATAGATTACAGACCCTAGATAAGTAATCTGTCCTTGTAGACTATTGATTTGTTTACAGATAGGACAGTATCCAAGTTTGAAAAGAGTACTGCGAAAGACAGCTTCAAAACAAGTGTTGCAGTTTAAAATTATAAATAATACTGGAAGCCATTTTGAGACCTGATGCCCTTTACCAAGCTATATTTCACAGATGCCTACATATGGTTTTTGTTTAGTGCCAAGGGCTGAAATGAATGAGTGAAGCAATGATGCAAAGGGTATGGGACATTACATTAACTGGCTTAGTGATAGTGTGAAATTGGTTAGGCCAAATGATCTAAAAGGAAAAAGCTGGGATTTTCAATCCCCCCCATTGCCCCAGGAATTGGAAATTAAAATACTGTTGCAAATTTATTGTAAAATAATTTCAATATGATCTCTGCCTAAATATGGCAGAATATTGCCACTGTATTTCAGGAGCATGACGAGAAGACCACAGGATTGTATAGCGCCCACAGGCTATAGGTTTGCTATCCTTTTCCCCTAGGCATTCTATAAATATCTAGAGAGAAATCTGAAAAATACAACATGACTCTGGGTGTCTGGAAGACTATTTTTCCCTACATATAAATGATCATATGTTGACAAATATGCTTATATTTTATAAAATTCATTTATATTAGATATTGTAGGTCTTTTAATTTGGCCCTTTAATCAGCATAAGATCTACATTGCAACTAAATACAGGTAATCCTTGACTTATGACCACAACTGAGCTAAAATTTCTGTTGCTAAGTCAGACAGTTGTTAAGTGAGTTTTGCCCCATTTTATGACTTTTTTGCCACAAATGTTAAGTGAATCACTGCAGTTGTTAAGTTAGTAACACGGTTAAGTGAATCTGGCTTCCCCATTAACTTTGCTTGTCAGAAGGTTGCAAAAGGTAATCACATGACCTTAGGACACTGCAACTGTCATAAATATAAGTCAGTTACCAAGCATCTGAATTTGATTACATGACCGTGGGGATGTTGCAACAGTCATGTGAAAAATGGTCATAAGTCACTTTTTTCAGTGCTGCTGTAAGTTTGAACGTTCACTAAACAAACTGTTGTAAGCCAAGGACTACTTGTAGTCTTGTAAGCTTTGCTTTAGAGATGAGCATCATCTAGGACAGTCAAAATTCTGTTGTTAACAGGTTCTCCTAAATTAAGGTAAGCAGCGTATGCTGCCACTGAAATTATGCCATTTTGTTTTTCAAAAATAAGAATAAGAATGGGAGTGCAAGGCCTCTGGGAAAAAAATAGCTTCCCTTTTCACCTTTAATATCTTCTCATAGACTGGCTTCTATATAGTTGCAAATCAGTTCTCAAATCAATTCTCATTGCCAACATTTGGCCATTTTGTGAGGTTTTTTTCCCCATACATCATGCCATTGAGGATTGTTAAAGACATAGAAAAAACAATTTACCTTCCTGGCTTTCTGCTTTTATTTTCATCCTGTAAAAAAATACCTCAGAATGCAAAAATGGGATTGAAAAACTTGCTTCTGCAGTAACATCACTATGCTCCAGAAATCCCTTTTTCAACTATCCTGTCCTAAAGCTGAAACAAACTGTTTCCCTACTGTTTAGACCAGACCCTACTGGTTCTAGTTCTGTTTTCTAAAGTAACAAAGAATATTAATGTAACATTTCTACTTTTCCTTGTCTTTTGCCACAGTTTTTTGTTGTACTCAGTTGACAGAGTTATTCCCTAAACCATGACTGAGTTCTTATGAGAAAGTTTGGAAAAATCACATTTCAGTTTATAAAAAATATAAGATTATGGCTGTTTTTATTCTTCTGCTTTTTAAATAAATAAAAACTGTTTCTTTATTTACAGCAGATTCATCCATTGTCAGTTTTGTCACCTTTCCTAACAGTGCTACAGGCAAGATTTTCCTTAAAAAATTGACATAGAGTAGGTTTAGTTTTTATTACTTTTCTTCTGTTTTTGCTATTGTATTAACTTTTGTGTTTTTGTATTCTTAGATTTGTCTTCAGTTGGAACTCTGGATACTGCAGGTAAGAGTGAGTTGCTTATAATTATGTAGAAAACATCTTGTACCACTTTTAATTTCAGTAGAAATAGATTAAAAACTGTTTGGCTTAAAGCAGTATGGTACCATAGAATACCAAATTAAACAAAATACCAAATCATCCTATAAACTATCCTTTCAGGAAGAGAAATATTCAGGCCGCTTCAGCGCAACATTTTTCTTGATGAACCATTATCAATATGATTTTAACCAAGGGATAGGCTGGTATTTAACTATAATAAAACAGACCCAATTATATACAGTATAACTGACATTGTTTAGTATAATGGGATTCCTGTCTTAAGGAGTAATGGAGATGAAATTAGATTGATTGAATTATTACTGTAAAGCAGCAATTCAGTCAATAAATTTGGGTCTCCTTAAGTGAAAGAAAAAAACAAAGGTATTGTAAAGTAAATGGCACAGTTGTGCAATATTTTGAACAAGAGGTAATAAGGAAATTGCAGTGGAATCTGGAGAAAGAAAATGATATTTAAAGACAGAAAATAAAATATAATCACACATTTTTCTTGGAACTGAGCAAAAACAAAGAAAGTCTGAAAGATCTTAATAATTAAATTGCAGATCTTTAAAATGCTAATAGAGGTATTTTCTCCATAAGGCTAAATTTCTGTTTGGCATATTCTTCACGCAAAACAGCCAAAGCCAAAGGAAAATGTAAAATGGTGGTAGAACACCTCTATACTAGCTCATTGTGTTTACCAGAATAGCCAATCATCACAATCCATTATAAAGTTGGGATGGTACACCACAATTGTTTGAAGAAGCCACAAGTCTCTTGATAGAACTTTTTAAAAATTTGTTATTCTTTCAACATAAAGAACAATAGAAAAAAGGGGAAAACAGAAATATACACTACACCCAAAAAGGAAAAAGGAAACAGCAAAAATATATGAGTGAAATATATGAAATAAACTTTCAGCTCAGTAATTTAAACACACCATTAAACCTTAATAGACAGTGATAAATTAGACTAAATTCAATAAAGTGCCAGTTCAAAAGCACCAAGTGAACACATAGTTCAAGACTATAAATTTAGAATCATGTTCTCTTTCCAGTATAATTCTTGATACAGTTGCGTTCCACATTTTTGTGTATCTAAGGATTGCCCTTCCCATAGAAAATTCCTTAATATCTTATCAATCTGCTTAAATAGCTTAATTCCTACATTTAATATTAATGTCAGTATAATAACCATATATTAATAATATATATTATTAATGTTATATATAAATATGTTTGTATATTAATGATATTTTAGTATATCCTTGTAAATGAAAATATTGTATGACAAAAAGTATAATTTTATATAATTCTAGAAATGTACAGTATAATTTATTAAACATTATAACTCATTTCATTTTTCCTTAGAAACAACAAATATAATGGAACTTGACTTTTCAAAAATAGATGGTATGTTTATTATTATGATGATGATACATAACATTGTGAATTCACTGCTGCCAGTTCTTTAGCTGGTGTTGATTTTCATTCATATCAAATTTTTCCCAAGAGACTTAGGATGCTCTAAAATATATCACTAGTCTATGTGTGGATCAAAGCAGTGTGGCCTTTTATAACTAAGAAATGAAAATTTTGCCAATGAATGTATTTTCTAACTAACTGCTATTCAAGGCTTTTTGCTATGGACCATGGTATTACCACATCAACTATCCATACTTTATTCTTTTCAACCACAGTTGAATCTGGTATATTATATGCCAAAGCACCCACCCTCCTTAACACATTAACAATTGTCAATAAGAAAGTGAATTTTTTTTGATAGTGGACATTGTAATACCTGAAGATAGGAAAAGGAAAAGAAAAAGCAGTTTAACTAAATTTAGTTTACACCAACACCATTCACTATATCCCTCCATTTCTTTTTATCTTTTCAAACCATCTTGATATCAGGAACCCTTGATTAGGACTCCACAATAAATCACAATAAATCCTAACACTTCACAGTGTAGCTTAATTTCTCGGATTGGTTAAGAATAGACTGGCAGACACAGCTCAGTAAATTCAGAATCTTTATTGCAGTATAGATTAAAATTATTTAAGTGCAGTTGTAGGTGGACTGTTCCCAAGTATTGATTGCCCACACAACATGGATTTAAACACAAAGTTTTCTTCCACATGCCTTTCCAAATTAAAAGTTAATTGGCATAGCACTTTGCAACCATGAAGCTGAACAATTATTAAATGTTTAAATGATGCTTTGGAAAAGCTGGTTTCCACTTGCCAGTCTCCACTCTTATCACTCTCTCTATATATATTTTTTTGCTTCTCCCTCCTCTTCTCAATCTAGTAAATTCCATAACAGTATAACAGAATAACAGATTTGGAAGGGACCTTGGAGGTCTAGTTCAACCCCCTGCTCAAGCTGGAAACCCTAGGGCAGGGGTCAGCAACCTGAAACAGTGAAAGAGCCACTTGGAACCGGTTCCCTCACAAAAGGAAAAATTGGGAGCCGCAAAAAATGTGTTCACATGCGCGTACATGCGCGAATGCGTAGAACAGCGTTTGACTGAAGAGTGGAGCCAAGGCGAGATATGCACCTACCCTGCATATTTGAATTGATTGGTTGAACTTTTTTAGTCCCACTTTTTTTTTTTTGGACTGCACATGGCAGAGGACTGGGAGCCGCAGGAGACGGCTGAAAGAGCCGCATGGGGCTCCGGAGCCGCGGGTTGCAGACCTGTGCCCTAGGGCCTATACCATTTCAGACAAATGGTTGTCTAATCTCTTCTTAAAAACCTCCAGTGATGGATCATCCACAACTTCTGGAGGCGAGCCATTCCACTTATTAATTGTTCTAATTGTCAGGAAATTTCTCCTTAGTTGTACGTTGCTTCTCTCCTTGGTGTTTCCATCCATGGCATCTTGTTCTGCCTTCAGGTGCTTTGGAGAATAGGTTGACCCCTCTTTTTTGTCATAAACCTTTAGATATTGGAACATCATGTCATCACTTGAATGAATGAATGAATGAATGAATGAATGAATGAATGAACAAACCAACAAATGAAATTGTGAGTTCCCATGTACAGAATATGTAGTTAAGACAGTCTCGGGCTAGGTCACCATTGGACTTTAGAAAACTTGTTGAATTAGCAGATGAGTATCTCAGGGCAGAGGCAATGCCACAACAGGGAATTAGGTAAACCATCTTAAAAAGCGTATCATTTACAAACAGAGAAGCATTTAAATCTTTGACACAGCATAGTTCAATGTCTGAAAATCCTGTTTAGAAAAAAGAAGAGGTAATGCATTAGTTTAGGTTGCTTGCTCATTACATGGCAACAAGGATGGCATAACAAATAAAATTCATGACATCTGCTATAAAGGAAATCTACCAAAAGTCAGGAGGAAATAAAATTGTTAAATGCTCCAAATGCTCAGTTGGTTGCTTCTCATGACGGAGGAATCATTTTCTTATATACAATTTTCCTCATTTACAATCAATTTCATTTCATCATTCCACCAAGCATCTTTTTTATACTTCCCTTTAATGTACTTTGGGCTAAACAAAATAAATTTCCTTGCTCTACTTTGTTTAATACAAATATACTTTACATTAATATGCTTCTGTGGACTTTTTATAAAAGAATTATTTTCTTTTTTTTCCAGGGAGCTTCAATTTAATCTTTCCTTAATTTATTTATTTTTTTGTTGAAGGATTCTTCTGTCTTCTAATACTTTTATATATGGTCTTTCTCTTTCTGCAATGACTCCATATATCATTCTCCTTTACTTCATGTCCATTTTCTTCCCAGATCCACTCACGTTATCAAATAAAAGTCTGTTCTGCATTCAGAACTTCTCATCTCTTTTGCAGCCTTTATTAAATCCTTTGATATTTCATCATAAACAGTTAAATCAGCCATGAAGTTAGATTAATTCCTTTGCATATGAATGCATCAGTAGATAGGCTGAAATTGTGTTCAAAGCAAACATCTGCAAAAACAAGGCCACCATTCAGTTCTATTTCTTTTGTCCTCCATCTCTTAGTGTCAGAAAAATATTCTGTCTGTCTAAATTTTATTTCATTTTTACCTCATGTCATTAATTCATTAGGTTTACCACATGTTCATGTTACAATCTAAATTGCAATCATTCATATGATGTTAACAGATGGGCCAATAAATATTGATTTCCTATGCCTATAAGAGCTTCTGCTAACTGAAGCTAATGTTTAAAAAAGTCAGGTACTGTAGTTATGAGTCTCAGTTATCTTATGCTACATGAAGCATTCCCTGCTAAGACTCCATTTTAACACATTTTGCCCAAAATTTACAAGTGTTAACTAAATCCCAGCATGCTTACTTTGTTTTGTATAAATAAGAATCTTTAATCTAAAGACAACTTTGTAAGCCAAGATACCATAATTTTCCCTGTTGCTCTTATTTTTTTGTAAGCAATTTCATTCTTTTGAGTTTGGAATTCATATATTTAGCTGGATTTATAATATTGGACCTAGCTTATTTTTTAAAATAACAAATGCAGCACTCATATTTTGGTTCTATGCTAGGAGCTATTTTAAGTTAGGAAAAATGTACAGATTATATAAAAATGCAAACTCCTTTTTTATTCGTGTTTTGTAGGAGCAAACATTTTACATAAGAAAGTGTGTAAGTTATCTGATATCTGTAAAGACTCAGGTTAGTGGTTTTTATTTTTTTTTTTACTTGATATCAAATATGTTTAATAGACTATTGTGTTGTTTGGATTCAGTTCTGTTTTAGATTTAAAGGTCCTTCTTGCCTTGCTTCTCTGCACAGAAAATGTACAAAGGAGGATATGTGATCATGAGAGCTGGTTCTTATAATAACAGATTATAGTTTGTCACAACTAAACCAGGATAAACACGATATAGAAGTATTTATCCTCAAACTTTCTTTCTATGCAAAGGACAGAATACCAGTGTATAATCACACAAGGAAACTAAAGAATAAAAGAGAAGATATATGCTTTCTTATTTTTCTAAAATATATGTTTTAATTTCTAAACCAAAATTATTCCTAATGCAAAAGTTTTTTTTTCTCCCTTCTTTTTCAGTTTTCTACATGGGCAGTTTGAAATTTCAAATTCGTGAAAACAATTCAGATACTTCATATAACATAACAGTAGTAAGAGTCCTTATTATTGTTGTTATTTTGTGATCAAACTTCAGTTTTCTATTGGGGTTATTAACCATTGTCACAATCCTAACGTTGCATAAAAGAATTACAGTTGATATTAACTGTCTAGGCATAAAGTAAGTGATAAATGGCACTGAAAATAAATTTACCTCTGCTTAGTCACCTGGAATGGAATAATTGCTTTGTATTATAATTTACTCATTCTGTAATTAAAATTTTGTTAGGTTTCATTCACAGTACATTCTTTGCTATGAATAACAATTAATAATCTGTGCCCTATCAGGCCATATTATGCTGCTATGCCCATTATATTCTCTGGATGCAGACAATATATAAAAGTATAATGTATTTATGAGTTCCTTATTGTTTTTAGAGATATCCTGGCAATAACACTAATCTGTACCAGTTAAAAGTTTATTCAACCCAACCAGAAATCAAGTGAGTATTTTAAAAATATATTCTTCCTTGCCACTGTTGCATGCAAGTCATATTTAAAATACTTTTGTGTTTTAATACATTTGGAAGAAAAAAAAACTTTTTAAATTTATCACTTCGGGTTTGCTACAATCTATTTACATACTGCCAAATTAATTTCATGTCTCTTCATCACAATTCCTTTGGGAGATTATCCACTATACTAGTTTACTTGCAGTGAAATCAGCAGGGCTAATATGCAATGTTCAGTACAGATATTCACCATACTTTTATATGTATTTGATTGGTGTGTTGGTGTTCGTTTTCTGCCTGGCTATGTCATTTTTCACTGAATGGTCCTTTTCTAATTTGTTTGGAACTACTATGCAATGTCTGCATATATAGTTTCATAGTTATCTGTTAAAAAACTACTTGGTATCCTAACCTACTTTTCTTGAATCATGGAAGAATGTTACTTTTCCTAAATTTTGGCTATTTTCTCCTGTTCCTTACAATCCAGTAAACAACTGAAATGATAAATGAGGGCACAGTTCTTCCTAAAATAATTACTTTTTAAAACCTTAAACAATGGTATAGAATCCTGGACTTCAAGGAAAGATATTTTACCTTTTCTTACAAGTTTGTAATTAGCAATAAAAAAATAAACAGTTTAATGGAATTCACATTGAAACTAGCACACCTGCCTGGTTTAGGGATGGAGCAATGTAAGAGATCTAAAGTAATACTTAAGGAACAATTTCTTCTACTCTCATCAACAAATGCTCGTGCTATTTGTTATATAGCAGGGGTCCCCAACCTATGGTCAACGGCCTGGGACTGGGCTGCAGGCTCTTGGCCAGTGGGCCGTGGAAATGGCTGACTGGTGTATGCATGCATGGGTACACATTCCCTCCACTCACGCTAGCACCTGCATCTCCATTTCCACATACACACGGGCACAAACAGGGATTTTGGCGGTAATTTAAAATCTCCCTGACAGATAATTCCAGTAAGGTACCGCTGCTTAGTCTAAACCTCCTGTTGCCTCTTAGCCTCTCCAGCTTTTCTACACAGATTTCTGCCTTTAGCCCAGCCCTAGGCATACTAGGCAGAAAGATCTCTGGATTTAATTGCCCCTAGTACAGAATTATAGAAAAATGCTGCATCAACCCTGAAGCACACATTTTACTGTAATAAGAAATTCCCTTATTAAAACAAGCCAAATTTCTACATTTAAAATGGAATTAACTGGAAAAGTGAAATATAGTATAAAATGAGGAAAGACAATAACTACAAACAGAAACTGCCAAATAAATGTGTATTAAAGTAATGAAAGTTGTTGTTGTTGTTAGCTGCGAAGTCGTGTCCGACCCATCGCGACCCTATGGACAACATTCCTCCAGGCCTTCCTGTCCTCTACCATCATCTGGAGTCCATTTAAGCTCACGCCTACTGCTTCAGTGACTCCATCCAGCCACCTCATTCTCTGTCGTCCCCTTCTTCTATTGCCCTCGATCTTTCCCAGCATTAGGCTCTTCTCCAGTGAGTCCTTCCTTCTCATTAGGTGGCCAAAGTATTTGAGTTTTAGCTTCAGGATCTGGCCTTCTAAAGAGCAGTCAGGATTGATCTCCTCTAGGACTGACCTGTTTGATCGCCTTGCAGTCCAAGGGACTCGCAGGAGTCTTCTCCAGCACCAGAGTTCAAAGGCCTCAATTCTTTGGCGCTCAGCCTTTCTTATGGTCCAACTTTCACTGCCATACATTGCAACTGGGAAGACCATAGCCTTGACGATACGCACTTTTGTTGACAGGGTGATGTCTCTGCTTTTTAGTGTGCTGTCTAGATTTGCCATGGCTTTCCTCCCCAGGAGCAAGCGTCTTTTAATTTCTTGGCTACAGTCCCCATCTGCAGTGATCTTGGAGCCCAGGAAAATAAAATCTGTCACTACCTCCATTTCTTCCCCATCTATTTGCCAGGAATTGAGAGGGCCAGATGCCATGATCTTGGTTTTCTTAATGTTAAGTTTCAACCCAAGTTTTGCACTCTCCTTCTTCACCCGCAACAAGAGGCTCTTTAGTTCTTCTTCACTTTCTGCCATTAGAGTGGTATCATCTGCGTATCTTAGGTTGTTGATATTTCTTCCGGCAATCTTAATTCCAACTTTTGATTCATCTAGCCCTGCCTTTCTCATGATGTGCTCTGCATATAAGTTAAATAGGCAAGGCGACAGTATACAGCCTTGCCGGACTCCTTTCCCAATTTTGAACCAATCAGTGGTTCCGTGTCCAGTTCTCACTGTTGCTTCTTGACCCGCATATAGGTTTCTTAAGAGACAAATAAGATGGTCTGGTACTCCCATCTCTTTAAGAACTTGCCACAGTTTGTTATGATCCACACAATCAAAGGCTTTAGCATAGTCAATGAAGCAGAAGTAGATGTTTTTCTGGAACTCCCTAGCTTTCTCCATGATCCAGCGTATGTTGGCAATTTGATCTCTAGTTCCTCTGCCTCTTCGAAATCCTGCCTGTACTTCTGGTAGTTCTCGATCCACATACTGCTGAAGTCTAGCTTGTAGGATTTTAAGCATGACTTTACTAGCATGAGAAATGAGTGCAATGGTGCGATAGTTTGAACATTCTTTGGCACTGCCTTTCTTTGGAATTGGAATGTAAACTGATCTTTTCCAATCCTGTGGCCACTGTTGAGTTTTCCAAATTTGCTGGCAAATTGAGTGTAGCACTTTTACTGCACTGTCTTTTAAGATTTTGAATAGCTCAGCTGGAATACTGTCACCTCCACTAGCTTTGTTGTTGCTCAGCTTTTCTAAGGCCCACTTCACTTCACATTCTAGGATGTCTGGCTCGAGGTCAGTGACCACCTCATTGTGATTATCTGGGACGTTAAGCTCATTCTTGTATAGTTCTTCTGTGTAATTTTTCCACCTCTTCTTAATCTCTTCTGCCTCTGTTAGGTCCCTGCCATTTTGGTCCTTTATCATGCCCATTTTTGCATTAAACGTTCCCTTCATCTCTCCAATTTTCTTGAAAAGATCTCTGGTCCTCCCTATTCTATTGTTTTCTTCTATTTCTTTGCACTGTTCATTTAAGAAGGCATTCTTATCTCTTCTAGCTATTCTCTGGAATTCTGCATTCAATTGGGCATATCTATGTTTTTCTCCCTTGCCTTTCGCTTCCCTCCTTTCCTCAGCTATTTGCAAAGCTTCCTCAGACAGCCATTTTGCTTTCTTGCATTTCTTTTTCTTTGGGATGGTTTTGGTTGCTACCTGTTGTACAATGTCGCGAACCTCAGTCCATAGTTCTTCAGGCACTCTGTCTATCAGATCTAATTCCTTAAATCTATTTGTCACCTCTACTGTATATTCAACAGGGATATGATTTAATTCATATCTGAGTGGCCTAGTGCTTTTCCCTACTTTCTTCAGTTTAAGCCTAAACTTTGCAAGGAGAAGCTCATGGTCTGAGCCACAGTCAGCTCCTGGTCTTGTTTTTACTGACTGTATAGAGCTTCTCCATCTTTGGCTGCAGAGCATATAGTCAATCTGATTTCTGTGTTGACCGTCTGGTGATGTCCATGTGTAGAGCCGTCTCTTGGGTTGTTGGAAAAGAGTGTTTGCTATGACCATCGTATTCTCTTGACAAAATTCTATCAGCCTGTGCCCTGCTTCATTTTGTACTCCAAGGCCAAACTTGCCTGTTATTCCAGTTATCTTTTGGCTTCCTACTTTAGCATTCCAATCCCCCATGATGATAAGGACATCATTTTTTGGTGTTAGTTCTATAAGGTGCTGTAGGGCTTCATAGAACCGGTCAATTTCATCCTCTTCAGCACCGGTGGTTGGGGCATAGACTTGGACTACTGTGATATTGAATGGTTTGCCTTGGATTCGAACTGAGATCATTCTGTCATTTTGGGGATTGTATCCCAGTATTGCTTTTCCTACTCTTTTATTGACTATGAAGGCTACTCCATTTCTTCTGAGGGATTCTTGTCCGCAGTAGTATACCTGATGGTCATCTGAATTAAATTCACCCATTCCTGTCCATTTTAGTTCGCTGATACCTAAGATGTCGATGTTCAGTCTTGTCATCTCTTGTTTGACCACGTCCAGCTTTCCTTGATTCATGGATCTTACATTCCAGGTTCCTATGGAGAAAAAATCTTTACAGCATCGGACTTTCCTTTCACCACCAGACACATCTGAGCGTCCTTTCGGCTTTGGCCCAGTCGCTTCATTCTTTCTGGCGCTACTAGTACTAGCCCTCTGCTCTTCCCCAGTAGCATATTGGACGCCTTCCGACCTGAGGGGCTCATCTTCCAGCATCATATCGTTTTGCCTTTTGGTACTGTCCATAGGGTTTTCATGGCAAAGATACTGGAGTGGGTTGCCATTTCCTTCTCCAGTGGATCACGTTTTGTCAGAACTCTCGGCTATGACCTGTCCGTCTTGGGTGGCCCTGCACGGCATAGCTCATAGCTTCATTGAATTACGCAAGCCCCTTCGCCACGACAAGGCAGTAATCCATGAAGGGGGTAATGAAAGTAGGTACTAATTATTTCCTTATATGGGTTTTTGAGTTTCAGGACAGATTCAGAGTTCATTATAATTGGAAATTATCTTTGTCTCCAGATTTTGGATATTTAGAACCTGATTGTTCCTCTAATCAGCATCTCCTCCATTTCTCTTCTTTCTGAATCCTATCTTTCACTTTGTAGAAAATGGAGATACTTGAAAGCTAAATTCACTGGGAAAACTGTTGCTTTGCCTAAGCAAGAATTATCTAACAACAAATGACTGTTTAAGAAATGAGACTGTTATACCTGCCCCAGTCTGATTCCCTAGGGAAGAAAAACTCTCAACTTCATTTGAGTTGAAGCTAAAGGTATTTTTGCTGTCTGCAGTAAAGTCAGATGGAATCTAAAGTTTCTCATGCAACAATACACCTTTTCTTGTTGGAGCATTGTATAAATTGATCTCTGATAAACGACTTGCAGAAGCAGAAGAGGGAGTAAAGGTTACTTTTTTTCCAACTTTAGATAGATTAGGGATGCTCATCTTTATCTTTTAATCATACTTTATAATCCACCAAGTAAATCAGAATTTGTAATCCAATAGGCTCCTAATAAATAGGAGAGGTAAATAATAAATAATAAAAAGTAATAAAAAAGAACAAAAGGGGAAAAGGAAAAAATATACAAAAATTTGTAATCCAAAGTGTTGTATTAGTAGTAATTTCTTGTTATTCACTCTGTCAAAACAGCTTGTAAAAATTCCAGGTCAAGTTGTATTTATAGTCCATGGAAGTCAGATGACTTCAAAAACAATTTTTATTTATAATTGTAATCCATCCTCTAGAAAAGGGCAATCCAAAAAGAATCTTCTCTTTTCCAGCCACAATCTTCAGGACTATAGATTCCAAGAACACCAAAAAGTTTAAACTAGAAGCTGTGTCTGGGCATATAGCCAAGTTTTAGAGCTCCAATCAAAACAACTTACCGTAGTAAGATTTAAAAAAAGCAAGGTTAAATGTAGTTCTCAATTTTGCCACTAGATGTCATTCGATTCCCACCGAACTTTAAAAAGTTAAAATCCAATGGTTTCCAAACAAGGAATAAAAAAAAATGCAAAACTTTCCCAAATTATCCTTCTTTTATCCCTCAGTTGACTTCACAATATTGTTATAAGTCAGTTTGAATTTCCCCAAAGTTTAAACCGCCGCTTACAGTTCAGGAGGGAGGGGTAGAGAAAAAAATCCCCCACTCCCTAAAGCTTGGGGACTTCTTGCTTTTGGGTGCTTTTTTCCAGAACCAGTATTTTTCACTTGTAGAGAGGTAAGGAAAGTAGTCTCACCCGGATCAGCTGTTTTGCTTTCTGCTTTCATTGTCTCCAACAATCAGCAGCTTCTGACTGACTGCATAGCCCATGATCTACAAAGTATTGGTAGAAATCAGGCTTGGGGAACGGAGCCTCATTCCCCTGCACCTGCATTGCTGCAACGTCACTGGAAACTCCCTCCTTTAACCATATTAATGCACATGCTTGGTAGTATAAAACCCAGTCTGGAGGTCCCAGCATCCATTTTCTTTAAATTCTGGTAACAATTTCAATCTGATTCTAGCTTTTTTCCCTTGCCAGAAGGGAAAAATTAATGGGTTTAACTCATCAAAAAAAATTCTCTATTTTTATAGATATTGTTTGAAATAGAAACAATAGTTTTGGTAAAACATTCATTTTGACCATAGCTATTCTTGCTAACATTAAAAACTGTAAATTTTTCCATTTTCTAGGTCTAGTTTTATTTGTTTTAATAGTTTTATATAATTGTCTTCTTTTATTGCTGCGTGTCTTGCTGTGAGGTATATTCCCAAGTATTTAACTTTCTTGACTATCTGGAGATCTATTTTTCCTGACAGTTGACTTTTTTGTTTATTTGTAAGGTTATTAACTATAACCTTAGTCTTTTCACTGTTTATTTTCAATCCTGCTACTTCTCCAAATTCTTTTATCTTTTTCAGTAATTTAGGGCTTGTCTCCAAGAGCTCTTCAAGTATAAATACCAACTCATCCGCAGTTTCTATTTTTCATCTTTTATCTCCATTCCCTTAATTTCTGGGTCTTGTCTAACATTTCTATTCAACACTTCCAAAGTTAGTATAAAAAAGCAATGGAGATAATGGGCACCCTTGTCTTGTACCCTTTTTTATATTAACATTCTCTGTAAAATCTCCATTTACAATTACTTTGGCTGATTATATTGTTTTAATTATATTTATAAATTTTTCTCCAAAGTCCATACAGTTTAATTGTTGTCTCATAAATTGCCAATTTACATTATCAAAAGCTTTCTGTCCATCTAGGAAAATTAGTGTCATTTGTTTCCCTGGATGCATTTCACAGTATTCCAATGTATCCAAAATAATTCTTAAGTTGTTTTTTATTTGTCTCTTGGGTAGAAATCCATTTTGGTCTGGATGAATAAATTCAGTCAATAATCTTTTCAATCTCTCTGCTATTACCGAGGAAATTTTTTTATAATCTACGTTTAATAGTGATATTGGTCTATATTTTTTTTTATCTGAATCAAATCTGAGTCTTCTTTTGGAATTAGAGTAATGTTGCTTTCTGTCCAGGTGTTTGGTATTTTGGTCTCTGATAGAATCTCATTGCAAAACTCTTTCATTGGTAAGCTTAATGTGTCCTGTAGACATTTATAGAACTCTGCCGTTAATCTATCCTTTCCTGGAGTCTTGTCATTTTTCTGTCTTTTTATAGCCTCCAACAATTCTATCATTGTTATTTTTTCATTTAACATGTTTTTAAAATTTCCAGCTATTTTTGGTAATTTAGTTTTTTCCATATATCGCATTATTTTTTCTTAGGGATTTCTTCTATATCATATAATTTTTCATAAAATTCTTTATTTTTTATTGTTTCATTTTGAAATTGTAGACATCCTTTCCCATCTTGTAGTTTATTTATCATTTTCCCCTTTTTTCAATTTATAAGCTCTCCATCTACCCGGTTTATTAGCATTTTCAAAGAAGTTTTGTTTTGCCCTTTTAATTCATTGGGCCATTTCTTCAGCTTCTATTAAGTTTAGTTTGTGTTTTATTATCTCCATTTGCTTTTTACAAGTTTTCTTTTGTGGGTCTATTTGTAATTTTAGTTCCAGTTTCTTAAGGTCTTCCTTTAACTTTGTTTGTTGTTATTTTTCCTTTTTTCTTTTTTGCCATATACATTATGGCTAAACCTCTAAAGTATGCTTTGGCCGTGTCCCAAATGTTTTGAAGTGATGTCTCTTCTTTCTTGTTTTCTTTAAAAAAGAATTCCATTTCCTTTAGTGCTATTTTTGTAAATTCTTTCTGTTTTAATAAAGCTTGATTCAGAGACCATCTGAGTTTTTTCTTTGTTCCTCTCCAGGTCATCTTTAATGGATTATGGTCTGCCCATATATTGGTTTCTATCTCAGTCTCGTGTATATTCATTTTTAGTTCAGTGGATAGCCATATCATGTCACTTCTAGACCATGATTTGAGTAAAATGTATTCTGAGATTTTTTTGGATTTTTCTCTCTCCAGATATCCTGTATACAAATTTCTTCTGCCATTTTGAAAAAGGTCTTAGGTGGTGCATTTCTTCCTTTGAAGTTATAGAGAAAGAATAATGTTCTCACCCAGTTCCAGCCACGATGTTCAGGTTTTGCTAATTAGTGCTTTCCTCAGTTGTCAGTAGCTTCTGACTTGGCCGCATAAATGCAGCCAGTCTTTCCCCTGCCAGTTAGGAGGGTTTCCTTGAATCAAAAGGATCAACCACTGTCTCTCCATGATCCTTCTTTGTCGCCTCTCCAGGGTGACTTTAGACTCTTTTTGGGTCCCCAGCATGGTGAAATTGGCCATGGTAAGCAGAGCCCTGTCTTCCTGCGCCCATCTCGCTATGAGAAACCAGAAGTCCCAAGCATGCATACTTTTTTTGATTTCAGGACTCTTATATCTTGTAGACTGATTGACATGCAGATGGGGAAGTGGAAGAGTGTGGCTAAAGCTAATTGGGAAAGTCTGGAGTGAAAAGATAATGTGTCATGAGTGTTTAGTCACCATTTTATCTGCTCCAAACTTGCTGATTATAATTGCAATAAATAGGAAAGGTGCTTCTTTGAGAAATCTCATGTGGCGTTAGTGGCACAGGATTTTGCCGTTATAGAAGCATATTTGTCCTAATGATTATAAATATTGATATAGTTTAAATTAATTTTTGTAGCTTGCTTTCCTATAATATACATATGCAATTATGCTAGTTGGAATTATCATTCTGCAAGTGGAACTTCACTTGCCCAGTGTTTTTTCCCCCCAGTCCTCATATAGTTTCTGGCTGTGGAGAATGGGGAGATTCCTAGGATTGGATGAGATGTGGGGATGGTAAGACTGCATGTTCAGAGAAATTGGTGGAACTTAATTGGCTTCCACCCTGTTTCCTAGTGAAAATGAAATCTGGAACTTTTAATTAAGAAACTAAAAATGTCTTTTAGTATTTCAGATTTCAATAAAACACTTCAACGGCTAAGTCAGGTAAGTAATCTATAACATAATACTATAATTAAATATGTAAATATCTTTTTTATTACAGGTAGTCCTCAACTTACAACCACAATTGAGCCCAAAATTTCTGTTGCTAAGCGAGTCTGTTGTTAAGTGAATTTTGCCCCATTTTATTACCTTTCTTGCCACAGTTGTTAAGTGAATCACTGCAGTTGTTAAGTTAGTAACATGGTTAAGTGACTCTAGCTTCCCCATTGTCTCTGCTTGTCAGAAGGTCACTAAAGGTGATCACATGATTCCGGGACACTGCAACCATCATGAGTCAGTTGCCAAGTAGTTGATCATGTGACCAAGGGATGCTACAACAGTCATAAGTGTGAAAAACGGCCCTAAGTCACTTTCTTCAGTGATGTTGTAACTTTGAATGGTCCCTAAATGAACTGTTGTAAGTAGAGGACTACCTGTATAGAATGCCTATGTCACTGGAACCAAATAATTTACTTTCATTGTATCTTGTTCTCTTGTAGTCATCTCTCATTCAGTGTAATGACATAAACCAGAGGTTTGTATTATAACATTTCTCAAATATGATTGCATTATATTTGCATTAAGAATACTGGAAGTTTTAATCAGAAGCAGTTATAATAAAAAATCTTAAGCTTTTTTCCTTGTCTTTGCAGTATAGTCAACTGTATTTTTATAATAAAATTGGAGAAAGGAATGAATATAAGCAACATAGTATCAGAGTTAGAAGAAAAAGCAGAACTAAATCTAATTGGTAAGAAAATTTTGAATAGAATTTTGTTCTAGAGCTACTTGGTAACAATGGTGCTTGTTTTATCTGTCCCGATCTTTGAAACTAAGATGATGAAAAAGCTATCAGAAGTCTCCCAACACAGGATTTTTATTTCAAGATTGCATGTTCTATCACATAATTTTTGAGTTCTTTTAATTATGAATATCATTTAAAACATACTTGTAGTGCTGTTTAGTAGTTTTGTATAAATCGTTCAGCAAAGCACAGCACCTGTGGGCAAAGTCATCCAGCTGTTTGAAAGAGTTTTGGAGCAGCTGGGTCAAACCTTCAAATGACTGTAATTTTTATGCCTACAAAGAGTGAATCCAAAGAGGTGCTTTGTTTGTTTAATTATTTGCACAGGTCTATTCTTTAGACAGAAATTTGCTTTATTCAGACATGACACCAATTGAAATATTCCATCTTTGAGCTTCCTTGCTTCCCTGGTAACAGAGATATAACCCCATTGTCCATTGACACCATTTGAATGATGTCATATTCTGAAGACTCCAGCCAGTTCAGTACAGATGACAGCAGGATAAAAGTCTTTGTGTGTACTGCAGTACACATAAGGCGTAAGAGCCCTGAGTAAAGTGGAAGACAGCCCATTAACTGCTGAGGCTTTCCTCTTGCAAACCTGTCCATTAAACATGTGGGTTTGATCTTATATGATGGCAAATCATTTGATTCATCTGTGAAGGCTAACTTTATTATGAGTTCTGATGTAATAGTGGACATAGTAAATAACAGTGATGTTAATTGCATAATGCAGATATCACAAGCTAATGCACAGTGAAGGCTAAGTAGTTGTTATTAGACATTACAGCTAGCTAGTTCTAAACAAGGAATTTCACTGTGAAGTTCCATGATATGGTGATTGCATAATGATCCTATGTAAGACTAATACTTTATAGGACAAATAGAAGTTAGTCCATCAAAGGATTTAATAGCCTTCACAACAATATACTAATTAATACTAATATGTACTGTATGTGCATATAATTCTTTGTTGTTTACAGAATCATGCTGCTGTTCCATGCAGCCTTTTTCTTGTCCAAATGCCCAAGAGTTGCAACGTCTTCAGTGGTAAGTGTAACCTGCTTTATTTAGAAAGTTTGGAGTTTACTTGTCATGCTCATTATTTGGTGCACCATAATTCTTAGCATTGAGAGGGGAAAAAATAGAAAAAGTAACATACTATAAAAGTCTTATAAACTGATGATGGGACAAAGGTGAGATAATTTCTTACCCAATAGACAGTCCTATGTAACTGCTATTCTAAGATAAAATTAAGTCTTTAATAGTTGATTGCATATTAAGCATAATTTTCAAAATATATCTGAGAAGAATTGGTATGATGACAGAATATTTTTCAAGTGTTAGTACCAATAGAATACATGTAGCTCATGACTGAACTGTGGAGAGTTTGGTGCTTCTCTGAGCTTTGTTATCTGCATACAGATGTTTCATTACTGGACTAAGTAACATTTTCAGTGCTAGAAAGGAATGAGGTTTGCTCTCTGTTTTAAAGCGGCTTATTTATTAATGGGGTATTGTTTTCTCCTTGGTAGTTCCTTGTTTAGGCTGTTGGTTACTGCTTACTTGATTGTCTGAGTTGGTAGTTTTTTGATCAGGGTATTGTTTATTGCCTGGTTGTTTGTCTGGGGTTTATTCCTGCTTATCTGGGTATTGACTGTGTAGTGAGGAAATGTTTTAGTCTTTTTGTTTCCTGTATGTGCTACTCAAAAGAGACAATAGAAAAGCTAAATTCTTTAGTATATATTTTTACCAAACCCCTTGACATGAGAATTGATGATTAAATGTAGTAAAGAATGCTGTTGAAAGCATGCAAAAATAGACTTTTAGGTTATTTTAATGGTAAACATATTTTATTAATTTTAGAAAGCTGTCCAACACCATAACACTGTGCAGCATTCATTAAAAATAGTAAAAATAAAAGCATAAATCAGCAAATATTATAATAATCAAATTCTTTGAAGAGATGGGGCAGACAAAGATTTGGATTTTTCTTTATCCTTTTAAAAGTATAAGCTGCAACTAAATCGATGCCAATATTCTGTTTTTCTTATAGTGATATTCATGAACCAATTGCCTGTAATGGTCATAGTACTCCTGATTCTCCAGTTTCACCTGTAGGTCCTTCCTCTTTTACAATGCAGCATGAAGCCTTTTCCTCTGAATCATCCTCTGAATCAACAACTGTTTTGACACCTCCTTTCACTGAGCTTGCAACAATAAATATTTCTAATATATATGTTACTCATAATCCTTCCACTGAGCAAACTACAGTGCTTTCTTCTGAATTTCCTACAAAGTCAACCAATATATTTGTTCCTTCAACCCTGGTTGAAACAATTAATTCAGATTTTACAACACATTCTATCCAGCATATTACTACTTTTCCTGAAGTATATCCTACAACATCTACCATATCTAATGCTCAGCATACAACATCAGATTCTTCGGCCATCATGTCTATGTCTTCTTCCATGATCTACACTAATGATATTGGAGGACCAAGTAAAAAAAGCACAGGTAACATTGATTTAAATGGAACTTCTATTGTGACCCTGATATATGCATGAAGTTTCATTAGTATGTGGAAGTACTAGGGTTGTGCATATTTCAGAAATGGAAGTGCTTTTGATTTCACACAACCACAAGCAGAACTCTTGAAACAGGCATTGTCTCGAAAGGAAACTGCCACAGTTGGTGCACATCTCAAGGTCTTCTCCAGTTTTGTTTCTTTGTAACTGTCTCCCAGATAAGGGAAACGCATTCCTTTCTCAAGTGGACAGAGGTGGATGAAGAAAAGCAGAAAGCAAAAGTAATCCCAAGTGAAAGTAAATAACCTCCTTTCCCCCCAACTAAATGGCAGGTTCCAAAGCAAAGCACAAGAATATATATATGAAAGGGAGACAATAAGGATTTGGGGACCTGACGTACCCCCCCTAAAAGAACGAGAAATCCACATAAAAGACAAAAAGGGGAGGGGAACAACAATATATACAGATTAATTAGGCTTATCAGGATATTGAAAATGGAAACATCTTAAAAGTTTAGGGGCTCTAACATGTCTCTTGTACACCCACTCATTCTGAGCAAAAGGGAGATTCTTCCAAGCTATTAAATATTGTGTCACCCCATGATGTATTTGACAGTCCAGAATGTCCTTAATCTCAAAGTGTTGTTCACCCTCAAACATGATAGATGTAGGTGCCTGAGGGGCAGGAGGCCTAAGGTTAGAAGTGACCTCTGGTTTGAGTAAACTGCAGTGGAAAATGGTGGATTTTCCGTAGGTTCTTTGGCAAGTCTAATTCAACCGTCACAGGATTGATGATGCATTTGATAGGGAAAGATCCTACAAATTTGGGCCTAATTTCTTAGATAGCTGTAAAGACTGCAAATACTTTGTGGAGAGGTATACTTGGTCTCCAACTTTATATGGTTTTTGCTCCATTCTCCGTTTATTGGCCTGAACCTTATAGGCTTCTCTGGCTTCATTCAGAGCTTTCCTGACTACTGACCAGGTATTTTGTAACTATTTAATCCATTCTTGCAAGGAGGGGATTTCAGGCTCCTTGATAGGAAGTTCAGGCATGGCCACAAATGTTTGACCATTAGCTACTTGAAATGGAATAAACCCTGTACTGGAGTGCACAGCATTGTTATAAGCCACCTCAGTAAATGGTAACAAGACAGACCAATTGTCTTGCTGATAATTAATGAAACATCTCAGGTATTGTTCTAGAACTGAGTTCAGTCTCTCTCTGTCCCCCCATTCATTTGAGGATGGTGCGAAGATGATAGCCCTTGACTAGAACCCATCAAGTCCAGAAAAGCTTTCCAGAACTTAGAGGTGAATTGAACCACTCTGTGTGAAATTATATGTTGTGGGGCCCCATGGAAACAATATACATTCTGCACAAAGAGTTTGGCAAGGGTCTTTGCAGTTGGGATCTTGGGGCATGAGATAAAATGCACTTGTCTAGAGAACAAATCTGTTACAACTCAAATTACAGTGTTTCCATCACTTTCAGGCAGTTCTACGATAAAATCCATAGAGATCTCTCTCTCTCTCTAAGGTGCTGACAGACTTGCTACTGGTTGAAGCAATCCTGGGGATTTTCCTTCTCACCGTTTAGCCACTGCAGACATGGGGCAGCTGGCTACGTAGCTTTCTATGTCTTTTTTCAAAGCAGGCCACCAAAACTGCCTTTTAATGAGATGTAAAGTTTTTACAAATCCAAAATGTCCAGCAGTTTTTGAGTCATACCCTGTTTGCATTACTTTAAGCCTTAAAGCTGCTGGAACATAAAGTTTCTCCCCAATCCATGCTAGTCCATCTTTAACACGCACAGGTTATTGTGGTTTCGAAACCACTCATTGGTCTCTACTGTAAGAGAGTCTTTTCAAGAGGAGACACAGGAGAAAATCCTGCTTAAACAGTATAGTTAAACCAGCAATATTCCTCCTCCCACCATAGTCATAATGTCAATTTGAAATTCAGCCAATCCACAGGTGGCAAAGATGTTCAGGTAACTGGCACAGTTGGTGTGCATCTCAAGGTCTTCTCCAGTTTTCTTTGTAACCGTCTCCCTGATAAGGGAGACACATTCCTTTCTCAAGTGGATAGAGGTAGATGAAGAAAAGCGGAAAGCGAAAGTAATCCCAAGCAAAAGCAAATAACCCCCCTCCCCTCAACTAAATGGCAGCCCCTAAAGCAAAGCACAAGAATATATATGTGACAGGGAGACAATAAGGATTTGGGGACCTGACAGAATGTTATCTTTTCTCCTCTGTATCTGTCCTCCATCCAGTGGTGATTTATTCATCGAGCTGATTTTGGCCTCCACTGCACTCATGCCAAAAAAAGATACACGTGCATCAGATTCTACTATGAATTAAAGGGAATGTGTTCAAAGGACTGCATTAATAAACAAAACATATATAACGGTTTGAAGTTTTTTAATGGTATTTTGCCCATGCCAATTTTTTTTTATTCAAGTAAGGAAACAAAAGACCCCAAATATTTATGGAATATTTCATTTTCCCAATTTTCAGTCTTGTTTAAAAGTGCTGTTTTTCCCCTCTCTATCTTTTTCAGAGCAAATCTCTCATAATAATTCAAGCACTACCAATAGTATTGATACCTCCAATGTCAGCAGCATAGTTTCTGAGCTTGAAGGCTACTTAACTGCAGAAACAATAGCACCATCTCTTGGACAGTCGATGCTGGAAAGGGTTAGCTTCCTTCTAAGCATGCCCCAATCACAAATATATCCAGTGTCTAAAAGGTATGTGTCTATAATGTAAGAAACATATTTCTGTATAAAATCTTTTTCTTGAAATGAACGTTGTGTTTACAGATGTCCTGTGATTCTTTTTAAAGTCTTTGAAATGTAATTTTTCATTGTTTTCCAAATATATTTCACATGATCCTCTTGAGATGGTATAGAAGAGAAACTATATTTTTCTCAAGAAATTTAACTTCTCATAGTAATTTATGAACATGTTTGTACTTTAATGTAATTCAACTGAGACACGTTTTCATGAAATTATTGTACTTTTAAAAATCGATAATAAAAATCACACAAGTAATTATCTATATTACTATCTCAATAGAATATTAAATATTGTGGATGTAATTGGATTAAAATTGAAATTCTCAACAACATCCATTAATCTTACCACTCCTACTTTGGCTCTGGCTGTCCTGAAAGTCAACAGTAGCTCTTTTAGCAAAGTTTCTTTTGCTGTTCAACATTCCTCAGATCTTGAGGTAAGCCATATTTTTTTTATTTTTTAAATTTCTTTAGGGCTTTAAGTAACACTCTTTATAAGTTTGAGTATAGAATTTGTTAGTAAATCCAAAGTCTCCAAAGCTAAAGATGTATCAGAAGAGCAGATAAATACAACTCGTTTAGATTTTTGCCCATTTTTAATTAGGTTGGCTTTAAAATAATTTAAAATTAAAAGTATAGGATCTGTACATTGTATAACCTGATGCAGGCAGGTATAGGTGTACTTTATTGTGAATACATCCTGCATGTCTATTTAAGTAGCCCCAGCTGGGCTTTTGTTTCTAAAGAATGCAATACAGGTAGTCCTCAATGTATGACTATAATTGAGCTCAGAATTACAATTATAACTTGTGCCCGTCTTCAAGTGGGTCATCACATGAGCATGTCTGACTACAACCTTATCTGCTGTGGTTAAGCAAATGTGATGATAATCAAATAAATGCAATGGTCATTAAGCAAACATTTTTGCCATTAAGCAAAACCAAATACCAGTTTCCAGAAAAAAAACCATTGTAAATTGCAGTCATGTGACTGTGGGACACTGCAGATAGTTGTAAATGCAAGCAACTTGCTGAGTGTTAAAAATGCCGTCACAGGACTGGGGTAGGGCCTGGTCATTGAAATTTCAAATCCAGGTCATAAGTACCTTTTTTGGAGATTAATTGTAACTTTGAATGGCTACTAATATAATGGTGCACTTTTTGTCTGCTATAAAGAGTGGCAATAAGCATAACCAGGGCTTTTTTTCTCATAGAACACTCAGAACGGAGTTCCGGCACCTTTTTTGGATAGAACCTTGTAGGGTAGGCAAGGCGGGTTGTATGACATGTGTGAGTTCCAGCACCTTTTTCTTTTACAAAAAAAGCACTGAGCATAACACATAAACTTTTAAATCTGAAAAACCTATTGAGAGGTTCTGTAACTGGAACAAAAAGCAATTGTTGTAGCCTAACTATTGCTATCTCACTTTTGTAATCAGCGTTTGCGTCAGGGACAAATTTCATGCAAGCTCACAACCGCACTACATAAAAGTCATTTCCTCCTACTAGTCTGCTTGTGGGCCAGATCTAAACACAACACGGTCTGGATCTGGCCCACAGGGCTTGAGTTTGACATGTCTGGTCTAGTGATTAAGACATCAGGCTAGAAACCATGAGACCATAAGTTCTAGTTCTGCCTCAGACATGAAAGCCAACAGGGTGACTTTCTCTCACTTTCTCTTAGCCCAGGGGTAGGCAACCTTGGCTCTTTTATGACACATGGACCTCAACTCGCAGAATTCCTGAGCCAGCTGTGCTGTCTCAGGAATTCTGGGAGTTGAAGCCCATGAGTCATAAAAGAGCCAAGGTTGCCTACCCCTGTCTTAGCCCAACCCCCCCCTCACAGGCTTGCCTTGGAGAAAATAGGAGGAAGAAGGAATATTATGTATGTTCCCCACCTTGAATTTTTTTTATAAAAATAATAAAGATGGGATGAAAATAAACAAAATTATGTGCCTGCTTTTCATGCCTCAAGCATGGATGTTTTTATTACATTAATGTTGATCTATTATACAAAGCACAAAGCATATAGATTAATTATCTATTTTTAGGGAACAATGTGTTCTTTTTTTCTTTTTTTTAAAAAGGCTATCCTTGGAATTGAAGTGCCATCAAAGATTATTGGAGCCATTACACTTCCATCATCATTAATGGCAGATTTGAAACCTCAAGATAAGCATATAGCTTCTAGAATTACATTTAACTTTTTTAAAAAAACAACTCTGTTCCAGGTATTTTTATAGTTTCAAAGCATGCTTGAAATTTTTCTTGCAATCAAAATTATACTTAATTAATAAGAACACACATGGTTGTATTTCATAGGATTCTACACAGAAAAATTTCTCTTTGTTCAGTTACGTTATATCATCAAGTATTGCTAACCTTTCAGTCAACAACTTGAAGACAAATGTGACTATCACGCTACAAAATATCAGGCCTAATCAGGTACCACTATATTTTATTTCCTTATGCTTTATTTCAGAAGTTAATCATTTTAATTACCTGAATATTTAGATATTTTTATTAATCTAGCTGAATAATCTTAAATCTAGGTACAATTTACCTAATTATGTTGTCATTCTGACATAATGTAGGCAGATGTGTCTTTCAAACTGAAGCTGCAGATCCATATTTATACTACTAATAAAAAAGGTCCATTTCTGCTAATTTTTCTTTGCATTACTAAATAGAGATTTTATAAGCCTTTTTGTATAAGGTTCAAAATCTGCTTGATGTTTTGCATATTTTGACAGATATCCAGAACACTCCTACACACTCAGTTCCTCATGATTTATTCTTTGTACTAGTACTTTCTATTTGTAAAAACAGGAATAAATTAGGGCCCTGATTCAGAGGACTTACCTGAGCAAACTCTGTAGGGAGTTTCTGTGGTATTTTATAATTCCTTGTAGCTCTAGAGCAGGGGTCTTCAAACTTGGCCCTTTTATGACTTGTGGACTTCAACTCCCAGAATTCCTCAGCCAGCGTGCCTGGCTGAGGAATTCTGGGAGTTGAAGTCCACAAGTCATAAAAGGGCCAAGTTTGAAGACCCCTGCTCTAGAGGAACAGTCTGAAGTGATAGATGTACCTACATCTAAGCAAACAAGTGGTACTTCTTTTTAATATATGAATCATGTGATATGTAGCTAAGCTTTTTTCCCCTCTTCCAATCAGGCGAATCTGACTGTTAGATGTGCCTTCTGGGATAAAAATGGTATGTTTCACAATCATATGACTTCATTTATGTCAACTAAGCTAGTTAAAAACTATATTGCTTATAATATGATAATAGAAGTATTTTAATATTTGGCAGATGGCCAAGGCAGTTGGAATTCTGAAGGTTGTGTGGTAAAAGAAAGAACAATGAATGAAACCATCTGTAGCTGCAATCACCTGACAAGTTTTGGCATATTACTGGTAATGCTTATACTATCTAAGCAAAAGCTGCATAGAGGCTTAGCGTGTCTTAAGAGTTTCTCAGTGGCTGTAATGTCGGATTGAAAGGGAGAAAAGGCAACTTACTTCAAGGTTCACAGGTTGCCATTATAATAAGTTTTAAAATATAAAGCTTCTGGATTCAGGAATAGGAGGTGGGCAGGCAGAGGAAATGGTTCAAATGTATACATATAGTAAATACAGATAGTTCTCAATTTACAACCAAAAATGAGCAAAAATTTCTGTTGCTAAGTGAAACATTTGATAAGTGAGTTTTGCCCATTTTACAACTTTTCTTGCCATAGTGGTTAAGTGAATCACTGCAGTTGTTAAATTAGTAACACGATTAAGTAAATCTGGTTTCTCCATTGACTGTGCTTATCAGAAGATCGCAAAAGATGAACACATGACCCTGGGACACCGAAACCATCATAAATATGACTCAGTTGCCAAGTGTCTGAATGTTGAGCATGTGATTATGGGGATGCAACGGTTGTAAATGTGAAAAACAGTCATGTCACTTTTTTCAGTATTGTAACTTTGAACAGTCACTAAATAAACTGTTGTAAATTGAGGATTACATGTAACCTGTAAACAATTTGGTCGTCGTTTCAGAGATATTTCCTAATCAGATATCGCAATGCCTTCAAAAATGGCAGAGCTTCTAGTGTACTTCAAAAGTTCCTAAAAATTTAGAAAGATATTCAGAGATGTATCTGTCTTGAAAGTAACCCATGCTTAATAACATAACACAGTCAAACATTAGGAGTTGACCATGAGAAATGTTTTAAGACTTTTTATATTATGTTATAAATGCTTTATGATCATTTTTGTGTATCGTAATATTAATAAAATTTGTCTAGTTTCAATTCCACAAATCATTGGTCCCAGATGTTTGATGCATTCTGTAAGTTAACTTATTTGAGAGACCTTAGGTCAGGGGTGTCAAACTGCTGGCCCGCCTTATTGCCGGCAATGGGAAAAAAGTCATGATACATCGCAACATGTCACGTGACATTGCGAGTTTGACACCCCTGCCTTAGGTGAAAAGGTGCCTTATGATGCATCATTTTATCCATTTAAAGTTTACAAACATGAGTGTTTTGGTAGTATATAGATGTTTGTGTGTGTTTATTTAATTCATATCTCACATTTATAACTCAAAGCAACTCACATAATTAATGGATATAGCGTACATGTATACACACAAATATACACATAGCTGTGTATATTGACAAACTGCTAAAATTTAAATAAGATTTTTTAAAAAATATTTCTCTTTCTGTTTAGGATTTATCAAGAAACCCCACTATATCTCCAGTTCAAGTGCTAATTCTAACTTTCATCACCTACATAGGTTGTGGACTTTCAGCTATTTTTCTTTCTGTGACTCTTGTTACCTACATTGCATTTGAGTACGTATTTGGCTATGCTAAATTATATGGCATGTTTATGATATTATAAGGCATCTTTGATTAGCCTGAGAAAGAATTTTTATAAATAACAACTGAAAAGTAAAAGAAGTTTAGATTACAACCATTTTATTTAGCTAGGAAGCCAAGTGTAGAAATGGAAAAGCAATATGTCAAATAAGACAAACTGATTTTCTCAATTGATTTCATAATAAAAAAATATATCAACATATCCTAGAATTTTTGATTCTAGATTTAGTGATTTAAATGAGTGGCTTCCACAGATTTTCCTTTCACAGATTGTCAGAATCCATTTATATCATATTCATAAATGGAATGTTTCAAACATTATTCCATGGATTCTGCCATCTCCCGAAGAGAAGAGAATAGATGTGTATTGAACCGGTATTAGGCATTTCAAAGGAAAGGAGAAGCCTTTTGAACTGGGGAAACAAAAGGGGGGGGCTAGCATCTGGCTTTTGTCACGGAAGAGAGCAATAAACAGGAAGGGTCCTAAATTCCTTTTTCCCACGAGATGGATGATACGAGAGAAAGGATGGGGGACTGACCAAATGGGGTTAAGGGGGGTTAAAACGGGAACTCTTTATAAGGGTTTACTTCGTGGGATAATATTAAGTCCTGTCTCATTTCCTACAACCAAGCATGTCATAGTAAAGATTCTTTTTGGAATAGACTCCAAGAATTTTGTCTTCCTAAGACGTAGTTTGGGGTGGGTCCTGACACAGATTTCACATGGGTCTATTCAAGGTTTTCCTCACCTAATACCTTTTCACCTGGAAAAAACCCTGTTCCTTGTTTTTTTATTCTCTGGTTTCTCTCTATATTTTACTAGCAAAATATTATAGAGATTTTGTTCCTGCAATTTTCAAGTAATAACTTTTGGTACTTCAGTAATTATACTTTTATAATTTACTAACTTGCCATTATTAGAAAAACATATTTACAGCTTGTCATGCAAGTAAAAAAATAAATAATGTAGAAAGTTGTAATTTCAGGTGGAAATTGCAAGGATTCTCATGCTTCTATGATCTTACAACAGCATTTGAAAAAGGTTACATTTTTTGTTTAAGAGATTAAAACAATATAAATATTGCCTGCACCATATTGTATATTATTAAATGTATCAAAAAAGGTGTCATCTTACATATTTAATTTATTTGAGTTTATAGGAAAATCCGAAGAGACTACCCATCTAAAATTCTTATCCAGCTCTGCATTGCTCTACTTCTTTTAAACCTGGTTTTCCTGCTGGATTCTTGGATTGCTCTGTATGAGATCCAGGGTCTGTGCATTTCAGTTGCTGCCTTTCTTCATTATTTTCTTTTGGTTTCTTTCACCTGGATGGGCCTTGAAGCCTTTCATATGTATCTTGCCCTTGTGAAAGTATTCAATACGTACGTTAGGAAATATATTCTAAAGTTCTGCATTATTGGCTGGGGTAAGTATATATATAAATATATGTATGTTCTGAATTTATATTGTAAAGACTACAGTTTACTTTTATTTATTCCAGTGGACAAGAACTATCAATATGGAGAAGTTATGGGCAGTTAGGTTTCATGAAAACTAGCTTCAGCCTCGTGGATTATATTGTTTCTGTTTTATACATCACTATATTGTATACTGTTGGTTTGAACAGGGCTAATATTTACGAAAACACTTGGTTTTGAGACACACTATTAACCTTTGCAACTCACGTTCCCTTCCAGTGTATTTTATCACCCAATACGTTAAGAAAGTACATATATATATATCATAATATTCAACAGCTTATAATACTAACATTGTTAATACCTTATATAGAATCTCTTATGGCATTTCTTATGCTTCCTACTTTGCAAAGGCTAAATTTAAGTAATTTATATTAGGTAAATAAGTGAACATTCATATTAGCCTCCCATCACATTTTTGACTCTTCAGATTTTACCTTCTGCAATTTGTGCTTCTCTGTTATTTTTATTTATTTATTTATTTATTTTAATCCCATTTATATCCCGCCCTTCTCCGAAGACTCAGGGCGGCTTACAATTTAAAGCACAAATCAATGTGCTTAGCAATAGCCTTCATTCTATGTATATGCCTGATTAGGGCTTTCGCCCCCCAACCCAAGTGGCATTCTTACAAAGTCAGCTAATTGCCCCCAACAATCTGGGTCCTCATTTATGAGTGTTACTTCTATATGGGGGTGATTTGTAGAACAGACCAAATTACATACTAAGCTATTGGAGCGGGTTCTGTATCCTAGGTAGCAATCATGTGAAGGTCCAGCAAATAAAACTGCTGTTAGTAGACACCAATCTAGATATCTTAAAAGGAAGTTTTTTTTAATACTCAAAGGAAATTTTTAATTAGTACCTAAATATGATTCAAATGGAAGGATATTTGTATATTGCTAGCTAGTGTGCGCTCTTGGAAAAAGACCTATATAAGTGACAGTTACAATAATTTCCTTGTAGATTTCAAAACATCATCCTATCTATAAAACATTCCAGATCTATAGGATAAATTGAGATAGCGAAATGAAATGGTATGAATTTTTGAAATCCACTGGGAAATTTTTTTTCTGTTTCTTGAAAATCCCACTGCCAACTCTTAAGTAATTTATACTTGTTTATTTGTTCAAATGTATTATAGCCACCCATATTCTCAAGCTGGTGTTTGATTTTTCAGGGTTACCAGCCATAGTAGTAATCATTGTACTAGCAGTATCTCCATATAACTATGGGCTTGGATCATATGGAAAATTTCCCAATGGCTCATCAGATGAATTGTAAGTAAAACTTAGGCAATCATCTAAAACATTTGTACGTATTAAATAGTAGCAAGAAACCTGTTTCCTATCTTATAAAACACAAGTCTTTTAAATTTCTCTACAATACATATGATGGACATTGTTATATATCAGCTAAAGATGTATTGTTTTCAACTGCCAGAATTCCACAGCAAACTTGCTGCTATATAGCCACTCTCCATTGTCTTTCCAGAAATATTTCTCAAACTTTCAGACTTAGTCTGGTAACACTATATTATTGTTGTTGCTACAACTGTTGTAAAAAGAATGAACAGAGACAACAAGCCATCTTCAAATGAGTAGTCATGGAGGGCCAAACTCAACCTCAGCATCTCTGTGATTCCCTTCCTTGACTTTCACTGTATTTACTTTTTGCAGTGAAGTCATGAAAAAAACAGTCCATGTCATTAGCTACAAAACTACTCGGAAGCACGTCATGGGGACATTGTGATACTTTAGCAGCCTGGCAGCTGTGAAGGGAAAAGATCAGGGAATCAAAAGACTGATGTAAATTTCCTCAAGAATACCAAAGCTCCAGTATCACAAATTGCAAAATGAGTTTTATTGTTTGAGCTGCACCCCAACTGATCTGTGGAAAAAAATGATCAGCTGTCCAACAGCAACAATGGCTTCTTGCTAAGAATCCAAGAGAAAAGCTCACAAAGTTCCCTCTACGGCAGGGGTGACAAACTGCCAGCCCACGGGCCGGATGCATCATAGCAAAACTGTGCCCACCCCATTGCTGGCAATGGCAAAAAAGTCACGACACATCATGTGTCGTTGCAAGTTTGACACCCCTGCTCTATGGTATTAGTTATCAACATAGTAACAACTTCTCTAGCACTTACGTGTATAAAAATAAAAAGATAAAAGATAAAATTTAAATAAGGCTTACCTTGGATATTAAAAAAAAGGTTTTATTGTAGATATGATTCATGAGTTGCAATAATGGTTCAAATTGTACATTAAATCAGGTAAGCTAGATTAAGCTAGATATATCTTTAAGGAATGCATATTGTCTACTTATTAATTTCAGTTAATTTCAATTAATGGGTCTAGTTAGCTGACTTGCTGGATCTAAATTTTGGTCTCTTCATTTTCAACTGATTTATACCTTATTTTTTTGTATTTTAGCTGCTGGATTAAGAATGACATTGTATTTTACATCACAGTTGTGGGATACTTCTGTACAATATTTTTGCTGAACATCAGTATGTTCATAGTAGTACTGATTCAGCTTTGTAGAATCAAAAAGAAGAAGCAGCTTGGTGCCCAGAGGAAAACTAGTATACAAGATCTCAGGAGTGTTGCCGGCCTTACATTCTTATTGGGAATTACTTGGGGATTTGCCTTTTTTGCATGGGGTCCTGTAAATCTTATTTTTATGTATCTCTTTGCAATTTTTAATACTTTGCAAGGTATGTGATTTAAGTATCTCACAATAGACTGATACTCTTTAACTGTACAAAAATGAATTATTTCATCCTATTTTATTATTTTGCTTTATCATTCTATAAAATAATTAACCCAATCAGCTCTGCATAAGCTTTAAATTGCATTAAGTTATATTTAAATAAATCTTTTTCAAAACAGTAAATCACATAAGCCAAGCACCGCTTAGTAATATTGATGTTTAACTAAGGCATTTTTGAAAAGCATGATGCTGTGATAGTAAAACAAATGTTATTTTATTATATTGCAAACGCTGTCAAAACTGTTCATAAATATTTAACATGGCTGTCTCTGAGGAAGAGTTGAAAAAGTCAGTGTGGTAATCATCACCACAAAATCAAAATCCCATCCATTTTTACATGTGTCTGAGGTCAAAACATGTACAAAAGGGCTGAGATGTTGATTGAGCAAACCTAGCTGCCACTTTTACTTTCTTTGACACTTCCTCTTGCAGACCCCTTAAATTTAGAATCAGCAAATGAATGAAAAAAACTCTCGGGTTAAAATACAGAAGAGAATCTAAAGCACCTAAGGCAATGTTTCTTAAAAGTGTAGTCTTAGGAACCCTGGTGGGGGGGAATACCCTTCCGCAAAATCAAAATCATTTGCCAGTCTATGTTGAAAAATAATATAGTATTAAAATCCCATTAAACAATTGCAAGAAGTGGTAATAACAGCAAATGCATCAATTTTAACTTTTAATATTTTAAATATTAGGAAATATAAACTACGTAAAGAAAAGCTCTTTTGGGGTCCTCTATAATTTTAAAAATGAAAAGGGGTCGTGAGAAAGTTTTAAGAAACACTGACCTAAGGAAATGTTACAAAAGGAATTGAAAGGTGACTTCCACTTTCTCTCGTAAGAGGCAAATTCATACACAGAGTCCTCAGTTAGTGACCAGAACTGGGACTGGAACTCAGTTGTTAAGTAAAGCGATCACTAAATGAAACCACCGTTGTGTTTATGATGCTACTTCAGCTTTCCTTTGCTTTAAAGCAAAGGCCCTAGTATATGAAATAGGTCACAAAGCTACTTTTTCATCACTGTTATAACTATGAACAGTTGCTAGAGACAGTCACTAAATGAAGACTATCTGCATTCATTCTGCTCTATGAACTGCAGAGGATATGAATGTTACCTGCATTTTTATTTTTTGGCATGCATATACAGGCATGCTGGCATCTGTGTTATGCAAAATTGCCCTCATGTAGCAGATTTTTAAAAGGTAAAATAATTTCTGAAAAAATGGGGTTTGAATTGTATCTATTTTCTTAAAGTAAAATATCATAACTTCCTTTAAACATTACTTTGCAGGATTTTTCATTTTTGTTTTTTACTGTGTTGCAAAGGAGAATGTTCGCAAACAGTGGAGAAGATATTTGTGTTGTGGAAAATACCGGCTGGCTGAAAATTCAGGTAAATATTAAAAGACTATTGTATTTAGTTTATTAAAAGACTATATTTAGTTTTGCAGTTTACAGACACAATGATTTGAAGTTCTGTTACTTGAGTATAAAACTGGTTTTTTTTTTGTTGAAACCTCAGCCCTCTATGTCTTTCCATGATCCCATCTGGTTTTATTTCAGAGTCTTCTTCCCCCCCCCCCAACCCCACACCCCTTTCTGAAATGGATTTCAGCAAGTATAGCTGGAAGCCAGGGCTAGAAATGGGATTAGTGGAAGGCAGAAGGTGGGGAATATTGTATAAATAACTGTTTTTTATTGATTCTTCTACTCACTTTATATTTTTCTCAAATAAATGTGGCAATTGAAGGCAAATAAACTTGTTCCATAATATATTGTTTGCTATTGAAGAAAATGCATGCAGTTTTTAGTTTTTATGATTGTAGATATCCGTATACACTTTTTTCTTAGCTCTATGTTGGCATGGACTTTAAAGTAGAATTACAGAGCAACCCAGCATTTCTTTCCTCAGGTCAAAATGCTATAGCAGCAAGGCAGAAATGAGGGTAGAAAATCAGTTGGGTCTCTCTGCTCTCTTCCAGAGCCATTTTATTTTCTTATTATTACAAATTATGGGAGGAAAAATAGCTAAATAGCTTGTTTATATTTTGATTTGGATTGTGGGTAAGATGGAGTAAGGTAATTTAGAGCCTTGAGTTCTTCACCCCTTTTTTATTACATGTTGTATTTGGGACTTTATGCATTTCAGATATCCCAACCTCAAAAAAAGCTAGCTTCAAAAGATGGGAGGGAAACACAGCTAATCTGATTCTTCCTGAACACAGATGCCAGGGGAAGTAAGCAGAACAAGTGATGAATTGTATCATGATGCAAAAAAGCAGAAATACTTCCATCGGATGGGGTGGAATTTGTACCATGACATGACTGCATGCATATTACCATTTTGATGCAGTTTTGGTTTGCTGGGATACTTATGCTGGAAAGGGGGAGCAAGGTCAGGACTGATTAAAGATGACACCCCTTTTCTGTATAATGTATATACACCACACACAAAAGGGAAGAGTGGGCGCCATTGTTGGACAAACCTGCTTTTGTCATTCTGACAAAAGTAGGATAATCCTGCAGATCCTACTAGGAATCTTTAAATTAGATACAAATTTCAATTTATTATTTTGACTTTAATATATACCACACTATGTTATGTAATTTTTTTTTTACTATAGACTGGAGTAGAACTGCTACTAATGGCTTAAGGAAGCAGAATATTAATCAAGGTGTATCCAATTCTTCACATTCTTTACAATCCAATAGTAATTCTACTAATTCCACATCAATGCTAATGAGCAATGATTATTCTGTGCACTCAAATAGTAATGGTACGTATGTTAAAGTATTCTTTATAAGCAACAATATGTTTAATGTAGGCAGTATAAAATAAGATAGATTAAAGAATGGGTCAGTTATGTGATAGGGCCGGATTAAAGTCCGTGTAAAGCCAAACCATTTTTATTTTGTGGAATGCATTTTTATAAGTGTATCAAATTTTATGGGTAATTTTTTAAAATATAAAATATCTGTGTCATTGTGATATGTTCACCAAAATGCATTATGGTATCTTGGCTATGTACTGCCACCATATTTAGCACGGTTAATAAGATAGGACAGTATTTTGAGTTTGAAAGCAGCAAGAGCGTTTGAACCATGTAACCATGTTACATCTGCCTGCAACCCCTTAATCCAAATGCATGTTTCCAAGGAATATGCAGTTGGAAAGAGGCAACTGCTTTAAGGGGTTGCAGAAAAGTACTACATGTATGCCTCCAGGTCCTCTGGAGTGCCTTTGCCACGTTTGACTCTGAAATGTTTGTTCAGCCCTGATTAATCATTTATATTACAGGGGAGAAAACATGACCTTTTTTCACAGGCTGTTTAGTTTTAGTAATCAGTAGACATTATGAATCAGGGGCACAAATTTAATAATTAATAAATAACTAAATAAATAAGATTAGGTGTACCTATCACATCAGAGGAAAACAGTACTGAGGCCCAGTATGCTACATTGTAATAAACTTTTTTCTTTTAATTTTACATTTCAGGAAATATCTTCCTGGAAAAAAATGGTGTTTCTTTCCATGTACAGAATAATGATGTCCAGCTTCCTGAGTTTTCAGTAAAACAGCATGTCTTTCATGAAAACAATGATATATCCCATAAAAAGTCTTGCATTTCACTGAGAAGGACTTCAAAAAAAAAGAGCCTGCAATTTATGGAACCATTATGATTTTTAAAATATTTTCCATTATTTTACCAAATAATATACAGGTTTATTTTAACTGTTACCCATAATGTAAGAAAAAGAAAGTCATGTAATGTACAGGAGCAAAACTTCAACTTTGAGGTCAAAGACTCTATAATATTATTGCTCTTCTTAATGCCATTGATAGATATTAACAACATACTTTAAAACTAGTTTTGTGGTTGCAAAACATGAACAATTGCATATTTGTTCTTTTCCCACCCCAAAAATGAGTTTTAAAAGTTTTTTTATATACTTGACAGAGTTAAAAATAGCTCAAACTACAATGCCGTAATGCTATGTTAACATACATACAAATAAGCTAAACTCTGGAAAAGATGCTAATACTGACTTTCTGAATAATGTACATGGTATTATAACTTCCTTTTATCAGGGTGTGGTCACAGACATAATATTTTTATATACAGAAAACTGTCTTTTGGTTATCCAATAAGTGTATATTTATTTCTAATTAATGTTAATATTCCTTTGTACAAAAATAAGTCTACTTTTGAAGTTTTACTGTAATTATTGTACAAACATGGAATGCTTTATTATTCTGGCATACAAACTATTTGTATCTATATCTGTAAATAGCTTTAAAATGGTAAAGTTAAATAAACCATCTACCTGTAAATAAGAATTATACAACAATGGAAGCTGCTTGCTTTATTGGTTATCAGTGTTTCAACTTCCTTATGAATTGCTTGATCTCGGGGAGGGGGGACTGAGATGGGGGGAAGAACTTAGGATGGCTTGCATTCAGCCCCCACTGGCCGTCAACATTTTGGATACGACAGAGAGCCTTCTTGTAAACTCCTGGAGGAAACTGGACCCGACAATCCCAACATCAAGAGCGCTCTCAGGGCCATTGCCCCTGGTAATTTCGTGACTACCAACGATGGAGGACTCCGTTGTGAGTAAACCGGAAAGCCCTGGCTAAATCAAGGCTCTGATAATCTAGCTGGTGGGAAAAGGGAGACCTATGTGGTGGTGAGTATAACTTTTGTTAAGGGGGGAGTGCAATTTTTCTGAACTGATGAGAGAGTGAGACAGAGAAATTCCTATTAGAGGTCTGCTCTGAAGCGGCAGGGAGAGTGCTTGTTGATTTTGGGAACAGGTTTCAGGCTGGTATCTGGCAGGGTCTAGTCCGACACACAAAGACAGCCTTGATCTTGACAGAAAAAGACTGAGAAACTCTTTAAGGACAAGACAGGAGAAAACAGGGTTAGAGGGAACAGGCAAAGCAAAATTGTTGGTCTAACCACCTTAGGAAAGGAGTGCACTCCGTTAGAATGTGTTTTTAGTAACTGAAGCTTTAAAAGCCCCGGTGGCAATAAAGATAAGAGCAAACTTATCATGAGCAAACTTCAAACCTTTTGCACCATCATCTGGCCCTCATATTTCCTTAGATCTCAATTTTTGCCATGGCCAAAAGAAGGTTCTGTGAATATAGAAGAAATTAACACTTTGACTGAATATCTCAATGCCCAAGGAAGAATAGAAGAAGAATTATATGCGGGTTTCTTCCTCAGTTTGGCACTGAGACAAGACACCTTAAAACAATGCCATCTTAAGCCTGCCAGATCTATGTCATCTAAAATTTGCCCTGCTTGAAAGGGGGAGGAAAAAGCTGTCAGACAAAATCTTGGAGGACCAACTGGAGGAAGAATTCCCACCCCCACCCCCCTATAATTCAGAAGCAATTAATCCTCCAGTCCCAGCACCACTGCCACAAGGTCCTCCACCTCTTTAACCCACCCACCCCACCTTTCCTCAGCCCTATGAGGAAGTGGCAGGCTCTGAGGACCCGACAAGCTCCTTTACAGCTGCAAATAAAAAGGGAGGGAAGTTAAGTTCCCTAACACCAAAAAAGGAATACATTATGGAGGATTTGATGGGCCATCTACGCCCCCCCCATTGGCACCTTTAAGGCAATTGCCTATGGGAGACAATCTTGCTTATGTTCACACTCCATTTACAACCAATGATCTGTTCAATTGGCAAAGGGAAATATCCCCATATAGAGAAGCCCCTCAAGCATATGTAGAATGGGTTCAAAGGATTGTGGCAACCCACAGACCAACTGTGCCTGACCTGCATACCCTGCTCACTGCCTTCCTGGGCCCAGAAGACAAGCAACAGGTTTTGGAGGCTGCAGAAAAACATTACAAAGCCAAGTGGGCAGCCATTAACAATCTCCCGTTGGCACGCCGGCCAGAACCTGCAAACATATTGGTTCCAGATTTTGAAATAGATGCCAATAACTCTATAGGCATGGATGTTTTGAGGGAGACACAAGAAGCCATCATTCAGGGTCTCAAAGAAAGGAGTCCCAAAAAGTGTAATTTTTTATTGAGTGTACCAAATCATGCAAGAGCCAAAAGAAAGCCCGACAGACTTTTTGATCTTTTTAAAAGATGGCTTCTGACGCTTCACTGATCTAGATCCAGATACCCCTCAGAATGAAGTCATTCTGAAAATGACTTTTGTGGAACAAAGCACCCCTGATATCAGGAGGAAACTCCAAAAATTAGATGCTCCAACTGCCCAATCTTTGAAGGTCCTGATTCAAACAGCTTTTACTGTCTATTCCCATTGAGAGGAAAGAGAAGAAGAAGAAAAGAAAATGTAGAAATAGGCTACCTTCCTAGCAGTTGCATTAGAGTCATAGCCTAAGAGACGACCCCCCAAACCACAGCTTGGGAATTTAGAGAGAAACCAATGTGCCCAATGCAAAAACAGATAGGACACTGAAAGAAAGAATGCCCCTTGAATAACCAAAGTCCTCAGCCCAATAGACAACAACAATGGCCTCAGTTCCAGCCAACCCCAGGCCCTCCCCAGAGGCAGATGACTGTAAGACAAGAAGAACTATACTGACAGAGCTCTGAAGGATTAGTTTCTATCCCCAAACCTCTGGTGGAGTTACAAGTGTGTGTGTGTGTGGGGATTCCAATCTTTTCTTGTTGACACTAGGGCAACTTACAGCGTCCTCAATGACCCTACTGTGCTATGTCTAGTTACTCAAAATACCCCCATAGTAGGTGTTACGGGGAAAATAGAAACTGCCAAACAAAGTGGAGGATTCGAAGTTAAAGGGATCTATGGTCCCAGCGTAACCCATTCATTTCTCATTTTGCCTCAATGTCCTATTAATTTGTTAGGAAGAGATCTATTAGGAAACTTGTGAGCCACCCTCAAGTGTTCCCCTCAAGGAGTTCAGCTACATTTTTCCCCTGTTCAGGTATATTTGTGCTTCCCGAGTCTTCAGGATTCTAAGCCACCTTCAGACTCTCATTAACCCTTCCATATGGTACCAGGGAACACCTGGATATGCTAAATTTTGCTGTTTCTCATTTGGCAAAACTGAAGCCTGATGCAGCCCCTGTTTCAATAAGGCAATATCCAATAAAAAGAGAGGTTTCCATTGGCATAGAAGAACATATTCAAACCTTTTTGAATTTTGGCATTCTCAGAAAAACTCAGTCTCCATGATCCACTCCAATTTTTCCAGTCCCAAAGCCTGATGAGACGTGAAGACCAGTGCAGGACCTCCAAGAGGCAAACATTAGAATTCAAGCTTTCCACCCTGTGGTGGCCAATCCTTACACCCTTTTGACCACCCTATCACATCACCAAGTGTGGTACACAGTAATAGACTTAAAGGATGCCTTTTTCTGCATCCCCTTGGCCATAGAGTGACAGGATTATTTCACCTTTGAATGGAAAGACCCAGACAATGGACGTCACTGCCAGCTGACATGGACTAGACTGTCACAAGGATATAAAAACAGCCCTACAGCCTTTGCTGCTGCCTTGTCTGCAGATTTAAGAGACTTTGATTCTTTACTTACAACACTTTTACAATATGTGGATGGGAAGAAGGCTGGTGGGTAGTAAATGACAAAGTACAGCTGCCTAGAGTCCTAGACAGCTAGTCAGGCCAATAGTGAGAAGAGTTCATCAGGCTACCCACGCATGCCCAAGAGTGATGAAAAGATGGTTAGAAAGAAGGTACAAAGTTGAGAATGTAAAAAGACTGCGTAAGACAATAATGGATCCGTGTGAAGTATGTCAAAGGAATAATCCTAAAGTGGGAGCCAAAATCCAACAAGGACATATCAGAATCACCTGTTATCCAGGAGAGGCTTGGCAAGTTGATTTTACAGAAATGCCTAAGAAAGGAGCAAAGAATAACCTTTTGGTTTTAACTGACATGTTCACTGGATATCCAGAAACTATACCCCCTTCAACCCAAACAGCTAAAGAAGTCATCAAGATCATGATAGAAATAATTATTCCAAGATTTGGAGTACCAAGATGTATTGAGTCTGACAATGGCAGACACTTTATATCCCAAGGGGTCCAGGAAGTTAGAAAATACTTAGGAATCACCTGGTACCTTCATTCTAGTTACAAGCCCCAGGCATCATTGATTTCAGAATGTCTTAACTGAACGTTGAAGACCCATTTAACCAAGTTATGCCAAGAGACCCATCTGCCTTGGCCACAGGTTTTGCCCATTGCTTTAACTCATATCAGGGCATTACCTCAAGGACAGTGGAAACTGTCACCCTTTGAGATGCTCTATGGTAGACCTTTCTCATCCCCATCAATATCAAGAGATGAAGGAGAAATAAATATAACCCAATATTTGCAGCAACTGGCCCAGGTTTTGTCGCATATCTCCAAATAGGTACAGGATGCTTTGCCACCTGTGACAACAGCGCCACTGTGTGTCCAGCCTGGGTTTGAGTAAAAGAACTCTTCCCGAGCGCAACCAGTGCCAAATGGTCAAATCCTTGCCAGGTTCTCCTCAGCACACCCACAGTTGCTAAAGTCGAAGACATCAAGGTGTGGATCCACATTTACAGATTAAAGAAGATTCCAGTGCCCCAGTGGGAGTGTCAACCCATCACTGATTTGAAGCTACATTTGCAACAAACACCAGCAACACCAAGAGATCTTTTTGAAGACCTTGACTCCTAACTCCTTGCTGTTTACCTTCATCGCAATTTGCTTACTGCTTTGGATTATTGCTCCTTGATATACAGTACTGAAACAGAAAAGTGCTGCATTTTCCAACGTCTTTTGCTGTTTCCCTTCCATAAAAGGCATTGCCAGATTTATTTGTCATTTAGGACTCCATATCCCATCAGATGAAGAATATACCAGCAATGACTACAAACTATGTTTTCAGGATTTTCCATCTGAAAGGGATTCTAATGATTTTGAGCCTGAGCTTGAACTCAATCTCCCGGACTTCTGAGGAGGGCTCTACTGGCGTTCTTTGTTTTATCAACCTTGGTGTTTGGAGACCTGGAATGTCTCATTATCTTTTGCATAAAAGAGGAACTTGGGGAGTGGGAACTGTCAAACCCGCAACATCACATGACGTATTGTGATTTTTACCCCATTGCCGGCAATGGTGTGGGCGCAGTTTCAGGACAACGCATCCGGGAAAGGAAAATGGGAAAATGTTCATATGTAATGAATAGTAACAAGAATGAATGGAAGTTTGATCACTCAGAGAACACACCCACATTAGACAGGAGAATGCAATTGCTGGGAACAGACTTTGATTAATGACTGTCTGTCCCAAATACCTATGCAGAGCGGTAGCTCGCACTATGAGGGTAAGGATCCATCCCTTCCTGAAAATGCAACCTGCCATCCTCTTTCCCCTCCAGTGTGGAACAGTGACATCCACACTTCACCCGACTGGGGGGTGGATAGGCAAGTGTGCTTTGCAATTTCATGTTTCTCACAGAGCAAAGAGAAGTGTGAAATCAGATGACAACTCATCCTGTCAAAAGTGTATAAAAACCATTCGTACAGGAGCAAAAATTACTAAAACTTTGGTTTACCATTCTGATTATATCTGTCAGGGAATAAAAAATACCTGCATATATAACCAGACACAATATGCCACCTGTTCCAGAAATAACCAAGTTACCTAACTCCAAAGAGTTAGGTACACTTCCAATGCATGGATACTGTATATGCATATCTGGGGAATAATCACACTATACTTGACCAAAGTCCAGAAATGTGCTTTTGGAGTCACACCTGATCAGTTTGTCTACTGGTATACATCAAACATGAAAATGACAAAAGGTCCTCCCACTGACCATACTTAGAATCAAGTTTCGTTTAACCTGACAGGTGCTACTTGGACTCACTGTGCTCTAAGGACATGCACCTCTACTTGCCTACATTTCAAAGATCCACCCACAAAGTCTTACCTTCTTGGAATAGGGATCTCAAAAAAAGATAGAGACCCTTTGGGAAGAATTATTGTAAAAACTGTTTGTTTACAAGAGACACCTAAAACCTACCAAGCAAAAGACTGAAATACCTCCAGTTACCAAAAAATTGTTCATTGATTTGGCAGAAAGAATTGGTGCAGGTGTAAACATAACAAGCTGCTATGTTTGTGGAGGAACCAATATGGGAGAACAATGGCCTTGGGAAGCTAAAGAAATGTCCACTGCCAATGTCTCTTCATTTAACCTCACATGGGAAGATTGGCAAGAGACCAACTCCATGGGTGTTGCAAAGTGCTGTGGTAGGAGAAAGGTGCTTTGTTCGAACAACTGGTTCCCTGTATCTTGAACCAATGGGAGAATTGGCCTGTGAATCTAGATGGTTGTACAACCACACCAAGTCTACAAAATGTTCCTGGTGGTCAACCAAAATTTGTCCAGTTCTAATCCTTTTAATTCGTCAACACAGGAACTATTGGATCAATATGGAATGATCCTGGAAATCCTTCGCTTCCATGGGTCACACCTGGCCATTGGTATTTGATTTGTAGATGAAGGGCATATACTCAGCTACTTTTAAACTAGACAGGAGCTTGTATTTTGGGAACCAACAAATCAAGTTTCTTCTTGTTACCCCTCAAACAAGGAGAAAAACATGGGGTTACAATAATGAACTGGGAAGAGCAAAAAGAGAAATACCTTGTGGTATAGGTGATTGGGAAAGAGATAAGGAGTGGCCCCCTGAAAAGATCATTCAAATGTATGATTCTGCAGTTTGAGTCAATGATGGTATGTGGGGATATCAAACCCTATATGCTAAATAGAATCATTAGATTACAAGCAGTTTTGGAAATTATTACTAATAAAACTTCTTCCGCCATTAATATGTTGGCAAAAACTAATTCTCAGACAAGGACTGCTATTTATCAAAATTGATTGGCTCTAGACTATCTTCTAGCCAAAGAAGGAGGAGTCTGTGGAAAAATTAACTAATTGCTGTATCCAGATTGATGATAATGCAAAAGTAATTGAGGATATCACAGACCGAATAAGGAAACTTGCCATGTGCCTGTCCAAACCTAGGATGGAATTCTAGATTCTGCTGGAAGGTTTGGAGGGATGTTTGGAGATTGGAAAAGAATTTTGTTCCTCATAGCTCTATCCTTTGCAGGATTAATGTTATTACCTTGCTTAATACCTTTAATAAGATCAATTGTTGCTAGCACAATTTCTGGCATGACTGTTATAGCAACAGGAAAGCAAGATAAACCAGCTAAGGTCCTAACCCTGATGCCACTACCTGAAGAATATGCTCTATTAGTTCGAAAATAGAAAGCATTCTATTTTCCTTAAAAAAAGGGAGGAATGTAGATATCAAGCAAAATACTATCTTTTAAAATATAATCTTTATACATAAAAGATTTATACATAGTGCATTTTGTTTGCTGAAGGGTCTGTTTAAATACTACAGATCTTTTCCCACACCATCTTTTTGGAAACTACAAATCCGAGTCCATCTCAAGTGATCATTAAGAAACCAATTTCTCCTACAGTTTCCTTCCTTTGGAAAATGTCATGATATACTGTAGCTATTACCTGAAGTATTTGTTTCAACTCTCAACCCAGATTGGTTTCATTTTAATAACGGGACAATATTTTGTTCAGAAGTACTTTGTACATTTTCCCTTTATCCTCTTAAAAACTGTAAGGTTTTTCAGCTCAGAATCCAAATAAATCCCAATGAGACTCTGAACATGAGGCAGTTGATATAAACATAGGTTTATTCTTTTGATCAAAGGAATAAGCTAGGTGTCTCAGTCTCTATCTTATTGGAACAACACAGTTTAAAGTAACAGAAACATTCTCTTTGGTCAGCATAATTTAGAATATAATGGAGATAATACAGAAAGCAAGCAAGAATAAATGAACAATAGCTGGGCTATATCGTTCAACAAAATGCACTATTTATGGGCAGCACAGTTGGGTAGTTGACTGGTCTGCCAGAGATACTTTTTAACAAGAAAAAAAGGAGTAGAGACAAGAGAAATTGATAGTATTTTCACATGAAGCCAGCCTTGATCTCTTCTCTGTTGGTAAATTGATAAATTTCTCCCTGAATCCTTGTTGCTGTTTAAAAACTACCTAAAAGATGACTTCTTGCATGCAGATTTACAATCTACTGTAAAACATATAAAGATAAAAGATGTAAATATTTGGAAGAGAAATCTATGAAAGATCTGATCTTTTTCCTTAAACATCAAAATGTGTGATAACAAATTGAACACTGTCCCACATGAAATTGCTTTAATTTCTACTTATACAAAATAATGAAAACAGCATATGCCTTTAATTACATATTAAGATTTATTCTAGTTTATTAATAGATTTCAGCAATACTTTAAAGTGTTAATTTACTCTTCTATTTAGAAAATTGTGCAGTATATTCTTTTAAAATGTTTATAGTTAGAAATATATAACACATACACAGTTTGAACCTTTATTCAACAGTGCTTTACTAAAAATTATTTTGGAGATCTAGTTTGCCTCATGCAAAAAAAAAAGTTGGGAAAGGGCTGGGATCCAATTCAGTATTACCAAGCTTAAAAAATCAACCCTGAAATCTGATAAATATAACTGACAATCTTGCTGCAAACCCAAGGTTGATTTCTAATATAAAAGTGTAACATAAATCTTAAATAAATGTCAGAAATGTCAGAAAGAGTGCAGGTTCTAAGATAGCTGCCACAAGTTATATTTAATTGGACAACCAATTGCAAATAGGTCAATCAAAGCTTCATCAGGGGTGTCAAACTCAAAAATCATCATGATACATCATGATATGTCTTGTGACACAACTGAGTTTGACACCAGTGCTTTAGATAACCATGAATATTTTCCATGGTTTTTTTGGGGGTGGAGTGGCAGAAAGTATGGAAAAAGAAATCCTATTTGGTTTTCAGAGAAAAATTATGTCTGTTCTCAAGCTCAGGTTAAAGGTATATGCCTTGTATCTATACCACCTACCCACCTTTCATCTCTTTGGATGGGACAAAGGCAGCTCTAGGTAAGACATTGATTCAAGATAAATATTCTAGCTTTAAGCACTACAAAAATATTTGTTCATCTAATATGGTATTTTCCAAGACGTGGGGGAAAATCTAAAAATTCCACAGCAAGGCAATCTTGTTATTAGGACTATCAAGATCTCAGAAAGTTCTCTACTCTCCAAGGATGCATATCTAGATACTAGGAAAATCCACCAGCTTTGTTAATATAAACAGATTCTTTTTCTTGTTTTCCTCTTAAGAAATACATATCTGATTGAAGGCAAAAAGTCTCTTTAAAAATTGGATCAATATTTTTAAATATAGAAAATCAAGTACTATTTTCCATTTCAGCAACTAATGTTGTTTAGAAATATTGTAGTCTTTTGCTTATTTTTTTCTTGTGATAACACCAAAGCTTAAACATCTGACAGTGGTTTGTTAGAAGAACTGTGGATTAATATACAATATGAAACAACAATATTTAGGGAGCATACAGAATACAAAGATGGTTGAAGTGAGCAAGCAGGTTCCAACTGCTATTCTCCTCAGACACAGTCTCTTAAAGGGAGACTATCCCCAAGTACTCTGCTGACTCATTCTCTATATATCACTTCTGCCAGTCAGCTACTAAATTATAATTACCTTGACAACTAATACTGCTGAGATGAAGTCTTAATTGCATCCTGCAATTATATCCATGCCTGATACTTTAATATAAGCAATTTACTTTTATATTCTTGCAATGATTTAATTTTGAGCTATTTCTTAACCCATACACACACACACATACACAATAGAGGATTATTATTTTGTCATCATACTAAATATATTGCCCAGTGTCAATTTCAGTTGTTTCCTGTAAACAAAATAAACATGAATTATTTTCCTTTGAACTACTCTTAAGTGTGCATGAAATGAAGGATATATCTAAGTATTATAAAATGTCTCCCAGTAGTAGCCAAGATACCATAATGTGTTTTGGTGAACATATCATAATGACATAGATGTTTTATCTCTATATTCAAAATATTTTCACCCATAAAAATGGATACTTATAAAAACACATTCTACAAAATGAATATGATTTGGCTTTACAAGGACTTTAATCTCTCAAATCTCTGCAGATTCTAGTGTCTAAAATACCACACGGCAGAATTGGTAAAAAGTTAAAATATGGCTGTCAAATTTTAAAATAAATATGCATTCCAAGGGTTACCTAAGGACATTCAGTCTGAAGTCTAAAGTTATCCGCCCAAATGCTTTAGAATTATTCGCGGTTATGTTTTACATAGTATTAACATAGCTATCTTTTTAGCAGCACAGTAATTTTAAACGCACTTTAAAGCTTGTTAACTCTATGTGAGCCAATCACGCACAATACACAACTTTGACCTTCAGAACCGCCAAATCGCTCCCGGGGATCCTGCTGACGCAAAAGTAAAGGCGGGCTGCAGCCGCTCGCTTCCTGATAGCCTCATAACGAAACCTTAACATAACGCTGAAAATAAAACGAAGGGCGATCTTCCCCTACGCTGAGCCTATACGTTACCAAATAAAATCTCTTCCCGTCGCCTGCCCGCATCTGGAGAACGATGCCAACATCTTAAGTTTTAAGGCTCTCTACTGAGCTTTCAGGACGCGGCTAAAAGCGCGAGCCTCTTAAGAAAAGAGATGGCGTTTGGTTCCGGCTTTTGCGGATCCTGTAAAGAGTCTATTAATGAGGAAGGAACACTCTTCAGGCCCTGGTGACGTGTGTGGACGTAATTAGCCTCGCCTAGCATGTTTAGGTTCGCGGGCTCCCGCAGGAACAGTCTTCTAACCCCCTCCCCCCCACGCGAAACCCTGTGACCGGCAACAAAGATTCCCTTGCTACAACCTTGCAAACTAGCCACTGGATTCTTAGAGGGCAAGCAACATCGATTGTAACATTGGGCAAGAATTTGGTGGATTGGTTTTAGGTTTTTTTTTGGGGGGGGGGCGAAGAATATTTCCTTCCGACAGAATAGCTTCGAGAAGCAGATTGCTGCTAGCTGGAAAATGAGAGCCCGTGTCAGTCTTTGGCAGGTAAGATCGGCATCTCTGCCTATGGCGCATTGGAGTTATGAGGAAGAGGGATTAGTTTGTTTGCGATGAAGTATCAAATAAGAATCTACTGAGAGCCAGATTCGATGACCTTGGGACCTCTTCCTAGTCCTCCTGCGTATATTTGTGTTTCTATCTAACTATTCATGTATGTGTCATAATGTTTTGGAATCACTTTTACTTCGGCATTGGAGGACATCGTAGAGCCCTGGACATACATCTGTAATGTGTAATGAAGTAATATGATTTAATATTAAGTCACAAAGTCTTTAGTCTTTTTTGCTCTCCTAATCACATTCTACACAAATTGTAATGCTCACCATTTTATGGTGATCTGGTCCCTTTCTGACATGCTAGGTTGAATTTCCCATAAATTCTCAATCAAGAGAGACCAATGCATCAGCAGAGGAATGTGCAAGATAGAAAAGGCTACATTAAGTCTTCAAATCTGGATCTTGTAGTTTTCATTTTATTATATAACTAACATGCTATTCCTTGCAAGATCTACACATCACATTGTAAAATACTCATGTTAAAGTTAAAAAAGTGAAAAGGTACAGAAAGTAATATGACTTTTTATCTAAAATGCTTCCAAATAGAAAATTAGTGTTTTTTTCTTCAGTTAACAAACACTATTGTGCTTGATGTGGTAAACATAAAGTTCACATTCTTACTTATAAGGCATGCTCCAGAAAACAGGAAATGGCTGCCTAGATTCACATATAGGAAAAAAGATAAATCTTGAATGTAAGCAACCTAGGCAGTTGACTAGTTTGTTTCTACATTTTGATTAATTTTGGAGCTGCATTTTGCAGAAATAAGTTTCAGATCTGTCTGGACTAATAGAAGCATAAATAGAAGATAGATAGAAAATAGAACTGTCATAGATTTAATATAGTTTGTATAAAATTGCAGCCAGTTTAAATGCACAATTGCTTTCTTTGTTCATATTTTCATATATATGATCTGTATTTCAAAAGATCAGATGGCCCAAGATAGCAGCAATTGTTTAGTATTTTGTATCTGTTTCTTCCCATCTGGTGGTCATGATAATTTTTTGTAGCCTGGATCTAGTAGCTCTAGTGCAGGCATTTCAAACTCACCACGTCATGTGACTTGTCGCGACCTATTGCAACTTTTTTTCCCTTGCCGGACATGGGGTGGCGCAGCTTCCACCTGACACATCCGGCCCATAGGCCGGCAGTTTGACATCCCTGCTCTAATGTTTACTTGATAAACATATTTTATAACATTTTAGGCAAAGAAGGGTTCTAGGGAGCCTATGTTCATGCATGACAAATTATAAACCATGGTTTATTAACTACTATGGCGAAGCCAAAACAAGCAAACCATATTATGTTTTAATATGTAGTGTGGACCAGGACATCAAGTTAATACATAGTATTAAGGGTTCAATTTAAGCCGATTTGGGGGGTTGGTGGGATTTTAAGGCTGGAGGTAGGAAATTTTTTTCACAAGCCCCTCTTTATCCTGCAAAAGGGGGGGGGAGAGACAAAATATTGCTCTTACAGCAAAATTATCTTTTCAATTATATCACCTCTACTCTTTGGAGACTAAACTGCCATGGTTGACTTGCTACACTGCCTGCCTGCAACCAAAAAACAATAATGGGAGGGGGAAGGGAAGGCATTGGAATCTGAGGGTGGTTTGGGAGGGAAACTCTGGAATGCAAGTGTGCATCTGGAGCCAGAGACAGTTCCACCCCAAGGTCACCAACACTGGGAATGTCCAAAGCAAACAGATTGTTCTCAAAACACCCCAGGTGGAACTGATTGGTGGACAAAGGACCGTGAGAGGACCATGGGGGCGGGAAAGGGGAATTTATCTTAAGCTTTCGTGCACGAAATGTTAGAACTGCCTTTTCCACTTCTATACCCACGTGGCTTTTCAGTAAAGTATACTCTTGGAGAAAAAAAAATGTCACAGGATGATGGACATTAAACCAGTTCTCTCAGTAATAGCCTACCTGGACTCCACCAGGAGGTCAACCTTGAGATTACAGCCAAAGACACGGAGGAGAAAAGCCAGGAGAAATCCCAGCTTGGGAGGAACCGGCACTGCTTCATGCTGGAGCATGGAGGCAAATTATTGATATTCCCCTGAAGCAAAAAACAGAGGTCTGAGCAGCCACTTGCAGCCATAAAGCAGCAAGTGAAGAAAGCCCCTACCAGGGCTGAAGGCCCGCTGGGCGACGAACATAGGTAAGGCACCAGAGGCCGAAGACCCTCTTCTCCCTACGGGGGTCTTTGTGGCCTGAGGCAATAAATGGCAAGTGAGATGATTAGCCAACTGGGATGACCCCACTGAATGGAAGATCCCAATTGATGGTCACAGCCTGTCCATGGAACAGTTGAGAGAGAAGTTCAGAGGGATGGAGATTCATACAGCAATGACGCCAGGACGCAGTGGCTGCTACTGCCTGCTTAGTGGCCATGAAAACCCTGATGGACCTGGCGATTCCCCCTCCCCCTATACTTCAGCTGATTGCACTAGTAGCCATAGCTGTGGCTAGAGCCCCAACACAAGCAGCAGTCATGTCTCCTTCCCCACTGCAACTGGCAGCACCAATGGTTGGGGCCGTAGCACAAGCACTCATAGCCAGGGTCCAAGGACTGGTGGCGACAACTGACATTACACCTCCTGGATATGTTCTAATATGGGAGGATCAGCAGCCCCCCCCCCCTTAGTAGTCCCAAGTTACCTAGCCCATGTCTTTGCTCAAGTTTGGCACCAGATGGAATGTTATGGGGCGATGTACCCAGATGACGCAACTTGGATCCATGTCACAGCAGTCAACCTGGAGGAGAGCACTGGAGGAGCACTGTACCCAGATGACGCAACTTGGATCCATGTCACAGCAGTCAACCTGGAGGAGAGTGATTGGTGTCATTGCGTGATGAAGCCCCAGAGCTGAATGACCTGGATGCTTTTATGCCAGCTCTACGAGAGCAATTTGAGGACCCTATGGTGGCTTGACACACAGAAGCCCATATCTGTTCCCTAAAGCAAGGAAAATGACCGGTGACAGAGTACATCCAAGACTTCCGCTGCCTGGCCAGCCACTTAGAAGACTGGCCTTAATGCTTGCTAATTCATCATTTTAGAGAAGGGTTAAACAAGGAGCTGAACCAGGATTACCTGCCCAGGGGGTGCAGTGCAACCTGTGAGCATGGTACCATATGGCCACAGAGGTGGAGATCAACCTGTTGGAATTCCATGAAGACACCAGGCCTCCAATGATGGAGCATCCACAACCTCTGGAGGCAGGTTGTTCCACTGGTTAATTGTTCTAACTGTCAGGAAATTTCTCCTTAGTTCCAGGTTGCATCTCTCCTTGATTAGTTTCCATCCGTTGATTTTTGTCCTGCCTTCAGGTGCCTTAGAGAATAGCTTGGCTCCCTCTTCTTTGGGGCAGCTCCTGAGATACTGAAAGACTGCTATCATGTCACTCCTAGTCCTTTTTCTCACATTGATGGAGAACATTGAGAGCCATCTCTCTCCTCCCCTCACTTCTAGCATTTTGCAGGTATAAGTAAAGGTAAAGGTTCCCCCGCACATGCGTGCTAGTCATTTCCAACTCTAGGGGCCGGTGCTCATCTCCGTTTCAAAGCTGAAGAGCCAGCGCTTGTCCGAGGACGTCTCCGTGGTCATGTGGCCGGCATGACTAGATGCCAAAGGCACACGGAACGCTGTTACCTTCCCACCGTAGTGGTCCCTATTTTTCTACTTGCATTTTTACGTGCTTTCGAACTGCTAGGTTGGCAGAAGCTGGGACGAGTAACAGGCGCTCACTCTGCTACGCGGCACTCGGGATTCGACCCGCCAAACTGCCGACCTTCCGATCGACAAGTTCAGCGTCCTAACCCACTGAGCCACAAAAAAGGGGCTATATCAGTATGGGAAGATAATGTTGCATGTATAACAATGGCAACAGGACGAGTTGGAAGCAGGAGTAAACACAGATATCATTATTGCAATGTAAGAGAGGCAGTAAAGAATAAACTAATAGAGTTAAAGCATTGCCCCTCTGAAAATAATTTGGCTGATATTATTAACAAAGCCTTTGAGTTCAGACAAGCATCAAAATTGGGTAAAGGCATTCGGATTATCAGCTGTTCAGCTCTAAATGGGAGGAGTGGCAAGGTAATTATGATTTAGTAGCTGACCGGCAGAAGTGATAGCAGAGTCAGCAGAGTATTTGGGGGTAGTATCCCTTTAAGAGACTGTGTCTGAGGTGAATTGCTGTTGGAACCTGCTTGTTCACTTCAACCGTTTTAATGTAATTGACTGTCTTGTGTTCTGTATGTTCCTGAATATTGTTTCACATTGTATATTAAACCACAGTTCTTTTCACAAACCATTGTCAGATCTTTATGCTCCTGTGATCACAAGAAGAAAATAAGAAAAAGGCTGTGATAATTTATAATTTTAAACAACATATAAGTTGCAAGTTGTCATTTTGACTGCACCTGGTATGTAGGCTAAAGGGGAAACTTTATCTGCTTGTTAATAGCTGCTGTTTGTTTTGCCTGTTGCCTGTTGCCAGCAAGAATTGCGGTTCCTCATGCTAATGAGTGAATGAACCACATGTGCTAACGGATGCTAGAGAGAAAGAAAGCGGCTCTGTCAACTTCCACAGCATCCAGCCACATTTTTCATGTTTCGTAAGGGATTGTGAGGAGGTTGGAAATGAGGAGCAGGAGCAATTCTGGAGTCCGCCTAGATGGCTACGCTCGGCTTGTTCAACAGACAATTTTGAATCATCAGGTGAGTACAGTACATTACTGGTTATAATTTGGCTCATCTCTCTAGATTTGTTGGCTCTATAAATAAATGTACTGTGTGAGATATTTAGGGCTATGTAGAATTGTTTTTCCCCCTATTGCATGGCAATAGCAATAGCCAATGAGAACATCATTAGCGTTCTATTAGAATAAGGGGAAAAAAGAGTCCACTTGAATTCAGCTAATTCTCTATCATTATGTCTTTGCTCTTAATCGGCGCTTCTGGGATTTTTTTTTTAACTAAAGGATTCTGCAGCCTGATAAAAGTTCAATTCCCCTATTTTTAAAGAAATCTGAACCTTTGGTTTTATATGGATAGGTGTTTGTGAACAAGTGCCAACATAGTACAAGAAACATTTATCTTTGGTTAGAATCAGAAGGTTTGTAGATTTCTGAGCAATTCTACTAATCTGTTCCAAAGTTTTTTGAGGCAGCTGAAAAAGCTTTAAATGGTTTAGAATGAAAAGGCATGTTCCTGAAAAATAAAGTATGGCATGTGGTCTCTACTTGTGTGGTTGCATCATAGACCGTTGTGATCTTTCTGAAGTCTGTAGTTAGGCAGATATTTGTTGTTCTTTTAGCTTCCCCTTCCAACTAGGCTTGTCTTCTCCTTGCTCCTATCATTTTTGTTCATCTGACAATAATAAATTGTGTGATGTTCCTGGAAGAATGTCCTACTCCCTCCCCAGGCTTCTCTCTGGTTTTCCTATCCAAGTGTCCAGGAATCATTTACGAGCAACTGCCTCATCCATAAGTATTTATCTCACATGATGCTTTCATAGAATGGAAATCTGATAGCAGAAATGGCATGATTAAGAAGAGTTAAAGGCCTTTTTAAAGACTGTTGCTATAAATATGCTTATAGAATGTAACATTTCCATTAAAAAAATAGCTAAGTGCTCTGAGTGCTCTGTCTAGTAAGAAATTCACAGGTTAAACTTCATTCCTGTTTGATTCAGGTAGTCAGATGATGAGTGCTATTGCTTATTTATGTATCCAAAGCAGCAACAAAAATACATTAGAGGGAGTATTAGTAGATTTGAGGAAACCTATTTTTAGAATTCCAGCCTTGCCAAATACCTAAAAGGATTGAGGTATCAAGTTACTATTTACTGAGCATTCTTTATAGCTACAGAATATCAAACTACATTGAGGTGTGGTTTAAATAAAAAAGTGGGAGAATGGATTAGTTGCAATGTTTTGTGACAATTTCACTTCTGTTAGTATAACAGTTAGCATTGCTTTTGTTTTTTTGGGTTATTTCTACCTCTATGTCATTATTTTCTACATAGTCTTGTGCAAATACCTGTACCTTCTCATCATACATAATTATGTGCATGATATGTACACTTTAAATATAGTATATATTTATGATTGAAGAAGTCCTTATAATAGAACTAATTCCAATGAATCTGATGTAATGTTGTGTGTGTGTGTGTGAGTAGGAGTGAAGGTTCGTTCTCTGATCTTGTGGGTTGGTTTCTGAACGTTTCGTTACCAGGCTAGGTAACATCTTTAGCAGAGTTTAGGGCAGGGATGTCAAACTGCCGGCTCACGGGCCGGACGCATCATCCGGAAGCTGCGCTCACCCCATTGCCAGCAATGGCAAAACCGTCCCGATACGTTGTGTGACATCACATGACATCGCTAGTTTGACATGTCTGGTTTAGGGGATATCAGTGACAGTCCTCTTCTGTTTATAAGGGCTTCAGGTGTGGGTGTGTCAAGTGAGCATCTGTGATGAGTCCTGTGATGGTCCAGGTGTGAGTCATCATTGAGTCTTGTGATGGGGAGGTTACATCAGGTCAGGGTCTTTGGGAGATGAACTGCAGGTGGGAGGGTGGCTTGCATGGGTTGGTTGAGGGTCGGTGCTGTCTTTGATTGGCTTTGCAGTTGATTTGGATTCTGAAGGTTCATAGGCTGGTTGTAGGTCGATGTGCAAGTTGATGGAATTGCTTGTGGAGTGCCAGGCTTTGATACAAGTGTGGCAGGTGGTAGTGTGGCTAATGATTTTTGTGTTGCTCCAATCGAACTGGTGCTGTTTGGTGTCGGTGTGGGTAAAGATTAAAGATTTGGGATTGTGGTGTTTGACTGTCAGCCAGTGTTTGTGGATCCTGGTTTTTAATTGATGTGATGTTTGTCCCATATAGAATTGGTTGCAATGGTTACAGTTTATATTGTAGATTACATTGTTTCTTTCATCCTTCTATATCTTGTCTTTGGTTCTGGATAATTCCTGGCAGAATGTGGCTGTGGGCTTGTGGGCTATTGCTATTCCTAGAGTTTGGAGAATTCTGGCTGTCATTTTTGACACCTGTTTTGTGTATGGTGGGGTTAGTTTTTGTGTGGTGATTGGCTTTGTGGTGTTATAGTTTGGGTGTATTTGGATAGTCATTACAGAGAAAGATGTTGAACAGTCGTTTCTCTTCTGCTTTTCTTAGTGTTGTGGTGCTGCAGTGTGTCCTGTCCCTTCTGAAGAGAGTCTGTGCACAGCTTCTTTTGTGTGCAGTGGGGTGCCTGTGAAGCTGAGGATCTGGTCCGTGTGCATAGGTTTGCAGTAAACAGGGGGTTCCAGTTCTCCACTGTCCAGTTTCCTTAGGTCGATGTCAAGGAATGGGAGTTGTCTGTTTCCTCTTCATGTGTGAATTTGATCCCAAGGAATATGTTACTAAGTAGCTGGTATGTTTCTTCAATTTGGGAGTGTTTGAAAATGATGAAGGTGTCATTGATGTAGCATGTCTAGAATTTTGGTTGGATAGTGGATAGAGATATGGATTTGAGTCGTTGTGTGACTGCTTCTGCTATTAGGCCTGATATGGGTAATCCCATCAGGGTGCCTTGTACTTGCTTGTAGATTTTCCCATTGAACTTGAAGTATGTGCTGTGGCGTAGGAGTTTCATGATGGCTTCTGTGGACATGGAATGTTCTGTAGTGGCATCATCTTTGTGGGTATAGTGTTTAGTGAGTAGGTGGTGTATGATTTGTTTAGCCAGGTCGATGTCAGTTGAGGTAAAGAGAGTGGTGATGTCAAAGGAGACCAGAATTTCTTCCTTGTTGATCTTGGTATGTTTGATGCATTGGAGAAATTGTTCTGGGGAGTTTATTGAGCGGTTTGAGTCATTGACCAGATGTCTGAGTTTCCTCTACAGGGTTTTTGCTAGTTTGTATGTCGGTATTCCAGGCAGAGACACAATTGGGGATAAGGGGATCCCGTTCTTGTGTATTCAAGACTCAGTGATGACTTACACTTGCCCCATCTCAAGACTGTCACAGAACCCTCACTTGATACACCTACACCTGAAGCCCTTATTAACAGAAAAAAGCTGACACTGACATCCCCTAAACTCCACTGAAGATGTTACCTAGCCTGGTAATGAAACGTTCAGAAACCAACCCACAAGCTTGGAAAATGAACTTTCACCCTCATCACACACACACAAACACACACACACACACACACACACACACACACTATCAGACTCACTGGAATTAGATCTATTTTAAGAACCTCTTCAATCATAAATATATACTATATTTAAAATGTACATATCATGCACTTGAGGAGATCAACCCTGGCTGCTCTTTAGAAGGCCAGATCCTGAAGTTGAAACTCAAATACTTTGGCCACCTAATGAGAAGGAAGGACTCACTGGAGAAGAGCCTAATGCTGGGAAAGGTTGAGGGCAATAGAAGAAGGGGACAACAGAGAATGAGGTGGCTGGATGGAGTCACTGAAGCAGTAGGCATGAGCCTAAATGGACTCCAGAAGATGGTACAGGACAGGAAGGCCTGGAGGAACGTTGTCCATGGGGTCGTGATGGGTCGGACACGACTTCACAACTAACAACAACATCATGCACTTATGTATGATTAGAAGGTACAGGTATTTGCTCAAGACAATGTACAAAATAATGTTTTGTGACAATTTCACTTCTGTTACAGAGCTACAGATATTCACCTAGATAGACAGACACATACACTGTGTGTGTGTGTATGTAAGAATACAGGGACAGCTAAGCTTTTTTAACACACACAAGTACATGTTCATGTATATATACATACATATGCATATATTATGTGTATATATATGTATATGTATCTATATGTGTATATATACATACATATATGCATACACACACACACACACACACACACACACACACAAATATATATACAGTTGCAAGAAAAAGTATGTGAACCCTTTGGGATTACGTGGAGTTTTGCATGAATTGGCCATAAAATGCGCTCTAAACAACAATAGAAAAACACAGTCTGCTTAAAATAATACTACACAAACATTAGCTGTTGTCATGTTTTAATTGAACATAACTGCAGGTAATAGCTGTGATCAGAATGTATTTTGCCCAAATTCATCTCATGTACCAGTAGTGCCATACATAGACAGGGAAACCCTTTATGTCAGTCATGCTTTGATCACTTCCCAATTGGACTACTGTATTGCAATGTGGCATCTATAGAGCTGTGCAACTTTCAATCTCTGAATATTTCCCTGAATTTTAAAGAACTTTTCAAGTGCATTAGAAGCTCTTGTCATTACTAAAGGCATTCGGGAGTCTGGTAAGGAAATCTCTCTGAAGTGATGATCCAATGGGTCATGGGTTGTCTAGTATCTTCTAATATTGCATGGTCAACAGAAAGTCTTAGACAAAATGACAGTGTTAGAATTAACTATCTTGCCTTTATCATAGTGGATTTGCATTTTGCTCGTTTTCCTGCAATCTCATACTTCAATCTGGTGAGGTTTATCAAATGGCAACTTAGAATGTCTTTATTTTGTGTAAAAGCTTCCTGTTCACCAAAGGGAAGTAAATGGGATCTTGTGGTCATTGTCTCAAAATGTATTGTGTTCTTCATTTTAATAAATTTTAAAGTAACCCTATAACGTAGCTGGTAATGTTTCGTAATAGACTTTGTATATGTTGGTTAATTAAATAGAGTGCCCATGGCCATCTACTTTCATTATAGAGATTACATTTGGGGAAAAAAACACCTTCCTAATACTCAGCTTTACTCCTCAACCACTATGGAACAGTAACTTTCTCTGTTCTGTTTAATAAAATGCTTCTTAATTTTCTTCCATTCATTTTTTAAAATTTAGAATCCAGTTACAGGACTACTTTCTGCCAGCACAGAACAAAAAGATGCTTGGGTACGAGATAATATATACAGCATTTTGGCTGTCTGGGGCCTAGGGATGGCCTACAGAAAGAATGCAGACCGGGATGAAGATAAAGCCAAAGCATATGAATTAGAACAGGTAGACCTTTGATTGCTACTACACTTATTTCCATATACAGTGTGTGAAATATATAGATAGGTAAATATCACCAGTGCTTTTCTAAGAATGTGCCCTTCATTTTAAATATATCACAGAATCTGTTAATTTGGAAGTAATGTTAAAACTTGAGAACTGAAAAAAGATAAACATGGATTTTTGAATAAAAACAACTTTGTTTTAAAGCTTTTGGCATGCCATCTTTTTTAATTATATGATATCTTGATTAATTTACAACCACATAAATTGACAGCATATCTTTAATATTGTAATATGTCAAAATGTTATCTAAGACAGAGCTCCTCAACTCCTGAGCTATACCAGAGAGTGAGCTTGCGCACGAGTAGCTCAACTTGAAGGAAAGGCAGTTGGTGGGCACTTGTGTGCGTACTGTGTGCTCGTGCATGCTGGCCCACCGCTTGCTGGGCTGCCAAGCCACAAAGATTAGGGACCACTGATCTAAGACAAATGTTTTTTTAAACCCTGGAAGAGTTTTAAAACACCGTATATAAATGCGTAGATCTAGATATTCAATTTTTGTATAAGCATTGATTATTAGTTATACTGGAGGTATACCTTCTAAAAATTAAATTGGATAGTAATGGTTTTTCTTTTTCTTTTGCTTCCATAGAATGTTGTGAAACTAATGCGGGGGCTCTTACAATGTATGATGAGACAGGTAAAAATCAACACAAATCTTTATTAACTTAATGTATAAGTGACTGAGTTTTGAACACTATTTAGTAGCACTAGGATCCCTCTAGATTGTGGAAAAGAGCTGAATTTTGACAGTGTGATTTCCCTTCCTCCTCTTTTTGGAATGGGAAAGAGTTATACACAATGTATTAAGTTTCTGTAATATATCTGTTTATAGTATTACTTTAAATGGTCACAAGGTTCCCCTCCCTCCCAAAAAATCTGACCAAAATTTTCAATTCCAGCATGATGTATTGGCCGCATTTAGAGTAATTTATATCCCTGTTTAGCAGCTGAGAATTAAGAATACTACCTAACTCTGCTAGTTCCAAATATTGTATTTTTGCTAGTTATCCCAATGTGATGTAATATATACCTGATTACACAATGATGGATTTCCCAGTTAAGCTTTCAGTTGTTCTTGTGTGTTTTTTTAAATAAAACAAGGTATTACTGTTGCAGTAATATGCTGCCTCACTAGATTGAATGATTCCATTCAAAAGTAATCTGCTCAATTAAATTTTGGTTTTGATAAATGTTTTAAATGAGAATGAGAAAGAGTCAATTTGGTGTAGCGGTTTAGGTACCAGGCTAGAAATGGGGAGACTAGTAACTTTTAGTCTTGCCTTAAGCATAAAGCCAGCTGTTGACATTTAGTTATTTATTAAATTTATCTGTCTTTGATCAAGTCAGTTTCCCTCTAGAAAGAAGGCAGTAGCAAACCATTCCTGAAATTTAGCAAAAAACTCTGTAAGGACTAGTCCAGGCACTTGCTAAGAGTCAGAACTGATTCAAAGATGTACGCACATGTACATACAATATTTTATTAAAGTTTTGTTGATTAAATCTCCTGAAATTAAACTGTGTGAAAATTTGAGTCCTGAGACAAAATTATAATTATGAAAGTTTATGCTTCGAAAATTGATTTTGGAATGTTGCCTGATTTCTTTAGGTAGATAAGGTTGAAAAGTTCAAGCACACTCAGAGTACCAAGGATTGCCTGCATGCCAAATATAATACGGCTACTTGTGGAACAGTAGTTGCAGATGACAAGTGGGGGCATCTACAAGTAGATGCTACTTCCCTTTACCTTCTTTTCCTGGCTCAGATGATAGCATCAGGTAAGCTATGTCATAATAATAGTGACCTTTGGAATCTTCTGAGGAGAGTTAAATGTTGTCATAATCAGCTAGCTGTATAAAAAATAATTAACTTCAATATTTGACTTATTGTTTTGCCATATTCAATAAGCAGATATGGATAAGTTACTATTCATGCTTCTAGTAGCTGTCTAAAATTCTTAGTCTTCCTCATCCTTGAGAAGGTCATATATGGGTTTTTTTCTGAAATATTTTAACTGGGTTTAAGTATGAATTGTAAATAGGTTGTTTTGCAAAGAATTGTATTTTAAGGAAAGCACCTATATGCCCATGCTTCTTTTAAAATTTGTTTATGTGAGAAATTTCTTATAAGAATGATAAATGAATGGAATAAAAACACGTAGTTCATTTTATTGTATGTGATTTATGTTAAATGTCTTATTAATGGTTCTTTCTTAATCAGGATTGCGTATTATTTTCACACTTGATGAAGTGGCCTTTATACAGAATCTTGTATTTTACATCGAGGCTGCCTATAAAGTTGCTGTAAGTATTTACTGTACATGGGCATTCCAAATTGAGAGTTTGTATCATTTGAAATCTCCCTATCAGAAATTTATTCTAAGTTAATAACAATAGTCATCTCCTTATCCTGTTTAATCTCTCCACTTGGAGAGTTCTTAGCTACTTGGGTTTGTCAAAAACTGATCACACCAGCCAGATAAATCTTATTGCATTCTTTGACAAGGAGACAAAATTAATGGATCAGAGGAATGCTGTGGATATTATTTACTTGGAGTTCAGTAAAGCATTTGATAAAGTAGACCATAACCTACTACTAAATAAGATAGGAAAAATGCGGGTTAGACAGCATCACCACCAGATGGATTTGTAACTGGCTGACCAACTGCACTCATCGGGTAGTTCTCAATGGAACTGCATCTACATGGAGGGAAGTACGCAGTAGGGTACCTCAAAGCTCTGTTTTAGGCCCAGTACTCTTCAACATCTTCATCAATGAATTTAATGAGAGGATAGATGGGGAACTCTTTAAATTTGCCAATGGTACCAAGCTGGCAGGAATAGCCAACAACACTCCAGAAGATAGGCTTAAGATACAGAAGGCTATTGACAGACTTGAACATTGGGTGCTATCTAACAAAATGAAATTCTATGGTGAAAAAAGTAAGGTGCTAGATTTAGGCAAGAAAAACCAAATGCACAGGTACAGTATAGGTGGTACCTCACTCAATGGTAGTAACTGTGACAGGGATCTTGGAGTCCTAGTGGACAATCACTTAAATATGAGCCAGCAGTGTGCTGCAGCTGCCAAAAAAGCCAACACAGTGCTAAGCTGCATTAACAGAGGGATAGAATCAAGATCAAGTGAAATACTAACACCACTTTACAATGCTTTGGTAAGGCCACACCTGGAATACTGCATCTAGTTTTGGTCACCACAGTGTAAAAAAGATGTTGAGACTCTAGAAAGAGTACAGAGAAGAGCAACAAAGATGATTAGGGGACTGGAGGCTAAAACATATAAAGAACGGTTGCTGGAATTGGGTATGTCTACTTTAATGAAGAGAAGGACTACAGGTGACATGGTAGCAGTGTTCCAATATCTCGGGTTGCCACAAAAAAGAGGGAGTCAAGCTATTCTCCAAACCACCTGAAGGCAAGACAAGAAGCAATGGATGGAAACTAACCAAAGAGAGAAGCAACCTAGAACTAAGGAGAAATTTCCTGACAGTTAGAACAATTAATCAGTGGAACAACTTGCCTCCAGAAGCTGTGAATGCTCCAACACTCGAAGTTTTTAAGAAGCGACTGGACAACCATTTAGGTATAGGGTCTCCTGCCTAAGCAGGGGGTTGGAGTAGAAGACTTCCAAGGTCCCTTCCAACTCTGTTATTCTATTCTATTCTATTCTATTCTATTCTATTCTATTCTATTCTATTCTATTCTATTCTATTCTATTCTATTCTATTCTATTCTATTCTATTCTATTCTATTCTATTCTATTCTATTCTATTCTATTCTATTCTATCCCACCCTACCCTACCCCACCCTACCCTACTTAAGATATCTCTTTAGCCCACCTCTAGGAAAATAAAAAGAAACATGCTCTGGGTCCTACTGTCCAAATCCCAGAAATGCAGAATGTCACAAATCTTGTTCCAATTCTGGAATACAAGGGGTGAACTATGAATGATGCAGTCTTGCATGTATGGAGGACTTTAAATGTTAATTTCCTTCTCAAACCAAAATGCCACATTCAGAGAATTCCAGATAAAATCCATAGAGTCAGCCTTACTAAACCAACCCTTAAAACCTTCCTAAATAAGCTCTTTCCATGTTTATTGTGAAGAGCTTGGTTAAAAAGAGATAATCCTAGCAGGATGTTCATAACCAAGCCCTGATTCTGCTTCCATCTATTTTTCCCCCTTTCTTTTTTCCTTAATTTCTTCTTTTCTCAGAGTATTTGTCCTAAGGTCAATGGAATGTGGGGAGCCAATGTCTTTGAGGAGACATATTTTTTCATCTGCTCCTCGTGCAGATATGCCCATGTACATAATTTGAACTAGAACCTATAAAATGACAATTTTCAGATTGATTGACTTGGTTGGCATCTCCATGTTGTTCATAACAATCTATTACTGTTTCTCCATATTTTTGGATCTGTGTTTTTAAAATGCCCTTGCTTTTTTCCTCTTGTTTTGTTTCAGGATTATGGCATGTGGGAACGTGGTGATAAGACAAATCAGGGCATTCCTGAGTTGAATGCAAGCTCTGTTGGAATGGCAAAAGTAGGAATGTTTCTGTTTTTTTATAAATAGATCAGAAATAATCACAGCTACTTGTGAGTTGATTGAAACTTAAAAACCTATACCTATAGACTTGAATTTAATAAAGCTTATTTCTGAATATTCACGTTTATTTCTAGTTTTGAAATAAAAAAATACTGTAGTAACTGATAGATTTGTTATTGATTTGATAAGGATCTTGATTAATTTCCTGGCTGTGAAAGTAAAATATATGCAAACAAGCCAGTGGATAAGGATCAGCTGAGGTTTTGGGGATAGGGAAATCAAGAAACTGGATTTTGCACATCTTTAGTTGCAGGATCAAAGTTCCAAAATGTATAGAAGTATTACTAACCATAGATCCTCTTGCAACTGACCGTTCTGACCAAACACAATTTAATGAAGATGCTCGTGCTAATATACCTCAATATAAACTGGCTTGTTTTTCTTAAAGCTGATATTTTCACTATATGGCAGTTGTGTTAGTACATATCAACCAGGGACAGTATAAAGATACTAAATTGAGTCACCTTGAAGAAAACAAGATCATTTCTAGATCCACCTGTTTTTGTGAAAAAATTGTTTTTTAAATTAATATTTAAAAATGTATACTTAAAATTAAGTATTGGAAACACTTAATATGACAAAGCATTAAAAACTTGTTTCACAGTGCATAATACTGTGGATGAATCTTTCTCTTGTATTAATACAGCTGAGTTGATTGCAAGACTTGTGCAACTGCTTTTGAAATTGGTTCTGATGGTCATTATTCTGACTGCATTAATGATTTGAAAATAAATGGTTTAAATTCATGCCTGCTAGTCGCAAAATATCTCTTTTGGAATGCTTAGCACTGCCTTAATACTTAATTATTTTAATAGTTTATGCATACACTATTTAATATGTGATAGCACCCCTATCCTCACTTATATTTATTATTTATTTATTTATTAATTTAATTTCTGGGAGAAATTCATCCAAATTGAAATTCTCTCTCTCTATACACACACACACACACACACACACACACACGTATGTATGTGTAGATAGATAGATAGATAGATAGATAGATAGATAGATAGATAGATAGATAGATAGATAGAAGGGGTCCCTTTGAGTCAGTCGTGACTCCTGACAACTGCCTGGACCAATCTCTAAAGTGTTTTTTGGTAAGGTTCTTCAGAAATGCTTTGCCATTCAGAAATGCTTTGTTTTGCATCATTGATTTCATTTGTCTATAATGATACAGGGTCTCCTGCTCATGCAGGGGGTTGGACTAGAAGACCTCCAAGGTCTCTTCCAACTCTATTATTCTATGTTCTATGTTCACTGCTTCTTTCCTAGTGCTGAGAGAGAATGAGTAACCCAAGGCTATCTAGCTTCGTACCTAAGCTGGGAATAGAACTCACAGTCTCTCAGTTTCTAGCCTATTGCCTTAACCACTACACCAAGCAGGCTCAGGGATAATATGCATATGAGTTAAATCTCCTTTTCTAGTAATAAGAATTGACAAATGTTTTTCTGAAGGCTGCTTTGGAAGCAATTGATGAACTGGACCTGTTTGGAGCTGGAGGAGGACATAAGTCAGTTATTCATGTACTCCCAGATGAAGTTGAACATTGTCAGGTAAATCTGAGTCTTTTTCATTGGGATATCCAAGAAGCTGTAACAAAGCCCTTTAAAGCTCTTAACCAAACAATGCATGTGAAGTCAAGTGACGTCAGGGGAGGGACGCGAGGAGAGAAAGATGAATTTTCTTTCATGTATTCTGAAATGTTTATATTCTTCAATCTTCTCCTTCCATACGTGAAAGCAGCATCTGGTAAATGACTTGAAGAATTAATTATAATCAGTTTTACATAATCTACCTCCCAGATCTATTGCCAGTTTCTCTTTTTAAGAACAACAAAGGGGCCTAGAAGCTAAAACATATAAAGAACAGTTACAAGAACTGGGCATGGCTAGTCTAGTGAAGAGAAGAGCCAGGGGTGACATGTGGCAGTGTTCCAATATTTGAGGGGCTGTCACAGAGAAGAGGGGGACAACCTATTTCCCAAAGCACCAGAAGACCAGACAAGGAACAATGGATGGATACTAATTGAGAGATTTAACCTAAAAATCAGGACAAATTTTCTGACAGTGAGAACTATCAACCAATGGAACAGCTTGAGTTCAGACGTTACAGGTTGTTTATCACTGGAGGCTTTCAAGAAGAGACTGGACATCCACTTCTCAGAAATAGTATAAGGTCTCCTGCTTGAGCAGGGGGTTGGATTAGATGACCTACAAGATCCCTTCCAACTCTGTTATTCTATTCTATGGAATGCACATACATTTACAAATTGCATAGGTAATTGAATCAAGTTCCTGATGATCATGGTTTTCAGTTGATTAATAACAGTCCTATGCTGTTGCTGGAAGAATCAAGCATGGATGTATTGGAAGATAATTTCTTGGAGACCGTCTTGTTAATAACAATTTAGAATACAAACTAGTACTATTTCTACATCTGATAATATACTTTGGAATGAAACTAATGCTTTTTTTATCTTTGTTTTTTCTTGTTTTTCAATGCTGCTTATGTATGTCCTGCTCAGTCTATTCTATACTCCATGTTACCGAGGGCATCCACATCAAAGGAGATTGATGCTGGCCTTTTGTCCATTATTTCTTATCCAGCCTTTGCCATAGAAGATATGAATATTGTTAATGCAACAAAAAATGAAATTATCACCAAGTTGCAAGTATGTCCTTAATTTTGGCTTGAAATAAAATAAAATAATTTCTTTTTGAGTAATATGTTCAACCTTGCTTGTTTCCAAAGGATAAGGTTAATTCGGTATGATTAAGAATAGTATAATTCTATATAAAACAATTCTTGCATCATAAACACTTTATATCTTTACAGGGGCGTTATGGCTGCTGTCGTTTCCTCCGAGATGGCTATAAAACACCAAGAGAGGTTGGATTGCTGAAGCTTTCTAAGCTTTACAACTTTATAAATAACAATGTTATATCATTTTTACATGGACTGTGCCTAGCTTCCGAATAAACATTAAACATTGGAATATTATAAAATATTAGTACAGATATATACATTATGATATTTAACAACAAATTAGCAGGGTCTAATAAACGGACTAGAGATCCCATTTTAAAATTTCAGTACCATTGTTGATGTTTGTCTTATTGAAACTAACCTTATTGAATGAAGGTTAAGTTTCTCGGAGAAATGGGTCACAGCTCCTTTCTCATTCAAGGAGTTTGGCTTCTTACTCGAGCAACAAAGGACAATATTGAGAAATGGGAACAGACGAGGGATGGTAGCAAGTAACACAAAATACATCACAATGTTGTACTGGAAACTCCACTCCTGGCACATTTTCACCAAACATAGCAAAACATTCATTATGATGTCACAATGGACATGCTATCATTTTGAGATGGCCACAGCTAGCTGCCACTCTTCTGAGAACAGGTTTTGACCCAAGTTATTTGATGAATACTGTCATATCTTCCCTTCAGCCTTTTCATTTCAAAGCTAAACATTCCTTCAATCTTTTTTCTTAGTACCTATGTTTCTGATCATTTATATCAGGCGTGTCAAACTGCCAGCCCGCAGGCTGGATGTGTCATACTGAAACTGTGCCCACCCCATTGCTGGCAATGGGGAAAAAGTCGCAATATGTCGCGCAACTTCACGTGACGTCGCGAGTTTGACAAGCCTGATTTATATTCTTCATGAACAACAGGTTTATTGATTCTTTTCTCTTCCTTTTATTTTTGATGCATCCCATTTATCTTGTTTATTTTCTATACTCTGAGTGCCAGGATATAGTCATTAACTTAAAGTGCTGCAGAATATTTTCCACACAGCAGCACTCTCACTTCCTTCTAAAGTGAGATATTCTTTGCAGGATTTTTATCTACAATCTCCACAGGATTAAATTGAAAGCCCTCTTGATCAGGCTCACTATGCACTGAAATAAAAATGTATTATTCCTTATAAGATGCAGCCTATTCTATGCCAGCTGAAATTCATTGGATAGTTGAGACCATGTTCCTAGAAATCAAATCTGTCCTATTGACACAATTCATTTGGAGGATTATTTTTCTCTCTCACATGTTATCCTTTCTCTTTCCAAACATCTTGCAATTAGAGGGATAGATGACAAAGCCTCCAGAATTCTCAGTTTCTTGGTGTTTTTAAAAGGCTTGATTACTTTACATATAAATGTCGGGTGAAAATTTCATCAGGCAAAACTCCTTAGGACCTTGGAGGTCGATAGGATGTTAATTTTAATAGTGGCAGAATGTTTTCTGCAATAAAGTGAAATGGTAACAATAAACTATGCAATTAATGTATTTCTAGGATCCAAACAGATTACATTATGATCCTGCTGAACTCAAGTTATTTGAGAACATAGAATGTGAATGGCCTGTATTCTGGACATATTTTTTAATTGATGGAGTGTTCAATAATGACAGAATTCAGGTAGGTAAAATAAAACTTTTGGGATCATTTTTTTCTGGATGAAAGGATAGTGGAAGGATGGGCTCTAAAGTGCATGTGCATGCATACACACGGAGAGACATACACCATTTCTCCCCAAACACCTGCAGCGAGGCCAGGCCTGGTCTCTATATGCTGGAAAAGAGTTGATTTAGGTCAGACATGTCAAACACAAGGCCCGGGGGCCAGATACGGCCCGCGAAGTGGTTTTATGTGGCCCGTGAAGCCATCCTGGAAACGGAACGGCCCCCATTGCCTTGGCCCTGGCCCAGAGACCCTCCTTCTGCCAGAGACCCTCAGATCTGTCCCACTCCTGCCCAGGCCCCCATAGGCACCCTTGATGCAAACGATGTAGAGCTGGCCATGCCCACCCAGTAGGCCACACCCACTCTAGCCACGCCCACCCAGTAGGCCACACCCACCCTGGCCATACCCACCCGGCCCCTTGATGGCAACCGCAATGCTGATGCGGCCCTCAATGAAATTGAGTTTGACACCCCTGATTTAGGTGGTCTAGTCTAAAAAAAAATCAAAGAGAAATCCCCTGTAAGTGAAAAAATCTTAACACATCAGGTGGCAGAAACCTCAGTCTCAACTCTTGCACTGAGTTTCTAAATGTAGCAAGCATAAATGTCACCTTTCTCTTACTCTAAAGTGCTTTTTACCTGGTTGCAAAGCCAGGCCCTTTGCTCTCTTAAATTTGTTCTCTGGCTCAACATTGGTGAGGACTTATAAAGCCAAAGCAATCTTTGTTGACAACAACACGTCAACATTCTCACTATTAGAATTTGTTCAGGAGAATAAGGTTGTTTCTGTACTGTTTAGTTTTTTCCCCCCTTTTATTTGAACATAGTTCTTTATTTATTGGATTATATGTCTGACTATCTCACCACTTTCTTTTCCTTTTGTTCACTTTGTTGTTGTTTTTTTGTCTCCTAGAAATAGGAGCCTGCATGGTAAAAGTCTTATTTTGTATTTACTAGGTGCAGGAATACAGAGAAGCTTTGGAAGGGATCCTTATTAGAAAAAAGAATGGAATTCTTCTGATGCCAGAACTGTATGCAGTTCCTTCAGATAAGGTCTTCCTCCCAAATTGCCTTAATCTGTAAATAATTCACTTATGACGTAAAATGCTCTTCCTTGATTTGTAGATAGATTACTGTTTACATAATCTCTCTATAAATCTGATCCAAATTTACCTAGTGAATTTTTGTGGATATAACAGAGATGAAGCTCCACTGCAGTTTGTGGCTTCTAATAATTTTGCTATCAAAATAAGTGTTTCTTCTCCCATACTGAATTTGAGCCTGAATATCATATGCTCTCTATAAAATTGGGAAAAAAATCTGTGGATAAATTAACATTTCCATAGATGGGCTAGTGTATTTTACACCTTATACCAAATAACTTTTATATGTTGTTTCTTTGTTCATTTATTGCAAGCAAAGATTATAGTCTTGAAGAATATTTTAAAAGTACTTGTCAATAGAGGGTTTGCTGTAAGCATACTCTAAACCTGCTTGTAATTGCCAAATAAACTCTTGCTAAAAGAGAAAAAGCTTTCTAGATTTTATTCACTAAGCATCTACAAGTTGTGAATAAATTCATATGAATCAGTGTTCATTCACTGTTTGGTTTTCCAGGTGAGTGAAGAGTATGAAAATCCTCACACAGTGGATCGTGTTCCAGCTGGGAAACTTCCTCATCTTTGGGGCCAGTCATTATATATTCTTTCTGCCCTCCTAGCAGAGGTACGTCCTCTTTTATACAATTTGTGTGGTGGTGTTTTTTTGTTGTTGTAAAGATCCTTTTTATTCTATGTCTTTTCCAACACTTTTTTCCCTTTTGTCCTTACCTTTTCTTAGGCATGTCTTCAAGTGAGCCAAAATGGCAGGCATGACCACCATTGGATATCCCACATAGAATGTTCACATGTGCCATTTTGCCCCCCTTTGCCCCTCTCATTGCAGAGACCTCTGCTCCTTCAGCAGGCTAGAATATTTCTATAAGTTGGAATTGCTTGTTGAGGTCTTTTGAAAATAGACCAAAGGCCTTATCCATTAAGCTGAGAATTGTACATGGTTTACTGGACACCTGATATAGTTCTTAATGAATTTATATATTTCTGAAATTCCCATGCTAGTTGTTATCATTATTATCATTATTATCATCACCACTGAAATCTGCCTCATTTCTTCCTTTCTTTCATTTTAGGGATTTTTGGCTGTGGGTGAGATTGATCCATTGAATAGAAGGTTTTCAACAGCTTTTAAGCCTGATGTGGTTGTTCAAGGTTGGTGATGATTCATGTGAAATTTTTAACTCTGTAGAGAAAAGTGGAGAAGGAAATGAAATAATGTAATAGAAGGCTGTCACTTCTACCCGTGAGGTGTTATATGTATAGAAGGGTAGCGGCAACTAACAAGACATGTCACTAAATCTCAGGTTGTTGCTGAGACAAGTGCTGGTGCAGTTCAGCTATCAAAATGTGTGACACTTTCCTAATTATCACACTCCCTGTATCTTTTGATTCCTCATGGCATCCACACATCGAGTTCTTAATTGTTCCTTTTAGTAGATATTTCACAGCATTGTGAATACAGGTATTTCTCAACTTATGACCACAGTTGAGCCCAAAATTTCTGTTATTAAGTGAGACATTTAAGTGAATTTTGCCCTATTTTATGACCTTTCTTGCCACAGTTGTTAAGTGAACCAGTGCAGTTGATAAGTTAGTAACCTGATTGTTAAGTGAATCTGGCTGCTCCATTGACTTTGCTTATCAGAAGGTTGCAAAAGGTGATCACATGATCCAGGATGCGGCAACGGTCATAATTATCAACCAGTTGCCAAGCATCTGAATTTTGATCATATGATCACAGGGAGGTTGTAAAGGTTGTAACTGAAAAACAGTCATACTGTCACTTTTTTCAGTGCCATTATAACTTTGAACGGTCACTAAATGAACTGTTGTAGGTCGAGGACTACCTGTAGTGTAAAAGATCATTATTCAGAATGATGTCGTATTTCTACACATGCTTACTGTGTTATGTAGTCTAAACTGCTTTTGACATTGAAGCAAGGAAACTTGAGAAACCTGGATAAGCAGAACTTTTGGATACCATCACAATTTCTGTCACTCTTTTAAGGAAATTCATTTTTATCAAATACAAAAACATATTCTTAAAGAGTCATGGTCAACTTACTTTGATCATGGTTTAAAATATATTTTTTAGCAATTTCATGTCACCTTGTTCCAAGAATCACTTCACTGTAACTCAAATGGTAGTTTAAGTCATCAGCAGAAATAAAGTTTGAAATGCTTTACTGTTTATTAAATTACGCTGGGATCAGAGGAGCTTCTTAGTACTAATTATGAAATTCAATCACATTATGTTGTACCTTCCCAAATCCCGGAGTCAGCAAATCCATATGTATAGCAATTAATCATAGTCATTAATAATATTTAAAATATAGGTTGAACCTAAGTTGTTCAGAAATGCCTATTATTTAGATCTTTTTTACATATTGGGGAAAATATTTAGAAGTCTTTTTATACCATGCCTTTGCTTTACTGACTTTGTAAGAATTCTGGATTGAAGCTGCAGAGGATAAGGACAAAAATGGGTATCAGTCTGATAAAAATGGCCACTAGTTGTAACTAGTTCAGTTATAAAATGGCTTCACAAGGATTCAGGAAAAAGCGTTTCTTACCTTCTACAAGCTGCTGTTCATTAAAGTAATCAGATCTCTCACAGATTTAGACATGGGATTGAAAGAAGGTATTGCTCCTTTAAAAGTTATTATAATTTTTAATGAGTGAATGAGTGAACACCAGCAGCTTGTTTTCAGGCTTGTACAAAAGTCAGAAAAAAATCAGACTGTTTTGATGCATAGCAGAGTCAGGGTTATAGCACCAAGATATAGTCACAACCACTCAGTCACAACTTTTCCTATTTGTATGTGGGTGCAGTGCCAACGCAAAGACAAAAAGAGCAGGGCTTCACTCAGTTGTGCAATGGAACTGCCATCTGGGGACTTTTTAAGCCCATTTCTTCAGAAGTTCCTATTGCATCATTTTTAATACCTAGGTATTCCAAAACTTTGGAAAAGGTGAAGTGCTGTATAGAATTGTGCTTTGTGAAGCCCCTCTCCTTGAAACATTAAAGCAGCTGCATTCTTGGATGCTTACACAACTTTGCCAAAAGGTATCCCTCAGTGTCTGTGCCTGCAGGTGTCTAGTTGCACTGCTGGATGTGCTAGAAATGATGTTATCTGGGTATGCACATGCATGTGTAAAGAACCAGGGAATCTTTAAAGTAGCTAAAATACTGAGAAGAGGTGCTGTGCCTATTCTAATATGCTTTATAATAAGACCATTTGGAATGCTTGGTACAAACCTAGTAAAGTGTCATTCTGATAGGCAATCATTTCCATTTATTTGTACTAGTCCAACACTAGTCTAGTGAAAAAGTTTTTTTTTTACTGAAGATCCTCTTTGATTATGCTCTGTTCACAGAAAAATAAAAGTAATTGTCATCCTTGATTGTGGTTCTTCATTTTGTTTTCTGAATAGTAAACGTTCTAGCAGAAACAAATGAAATTAAGCAACTCTTACGACATCATGGAATTAATGTACAAAGCATTGCTGATCTGAGTCCCACCAGAGTGCAGCCATCTCGGATTCTGAGTAATCTTTATGCCAAGCTTGGTAGGTGCTATTAAAAAACAACTGAGTAATTTTATTGGACTTTTCCAGCATTGCGCCACTGAGACATTTTCAAATAAATTTTAATGATTGTTTTTCAGTAAGCTATTTTTAAAAATACTGACAGACAGTATTGGTTTATAAAGTTCAGTTTTTGATATAAGAAGCACAACTGCATGTTTTTAGGATTTCAGAACTGAATTGTACTCTTATATTAAAGGAATTATTGCATTACCTGTGATAACAAATGTGTTTATTTTGTATTGTTACAAAAAGCAAGATTCACCCATCTTGCTAAGCTATGATATGGTTTGTCTGATTTTGGATTGGCACCAATGGTGGGGAAGGGGTGGTCAAACAAGTTTCAGAATGACAAAAGAGGCAGTGTGGCATGGCAATGCAAGGCCCACCTCTTTTCTAGATGCATTGTGATGTCTCTTCTGATCCAATACCTGGATGTTGCTTTATTATTCTTACAAAAATAGCAACTTCTATGGCTTCTGCTGTTACATTGTATATTTAACAAACCATTAAAACATGCCATGGCTTAACACAAAAATGACCTTCCTGTAGGGTAGAAGTCAAGCACCCTTTTGTGGCCCCCAAGGCACTTTTGAAATGCATAGGGAAAACATTGTCAGACCGGTTTCTTTTCAGGATTGAAATGTAGTTAAGACACAGTTGGGTTGCCTTAACTTCTTAGCCCTTACAAAAAATTGTCTATTTTGCCCCAAACTGACTGGAAGTCTCCAATGTGCTTTTTCAAAGGGCAACTGGACTTTGTTTTTTCCTTGAGGAAGATGTTTTGCTTCTCATCCAAGAAGCTTTTGAATCTCCATAAACATACTGAGTGGTAGTTAACAGTTATATTGGAAGAGTTCCTTTTGAGTTGGGAAATATACACTAATTTTATTTCTAGTCCCCCCAGCAGGTGGCAGCATCTATGCCACCATGGTTGATTTAAAATGATGAACTGTTGGACTGATTAACATCTGCAGAAGAGACTACTAGGAAATTTGAGAAATATATCCTGGGTTGGACAAACTCTTCTATACTGTTGTTGAGAAAACTGTGTTAGGAGTTAAACTCCAGGTGCCTTTATTATATAATCTCACAATTATTCTATACAGTTCAACACTAGGTAATCTCGAGTGGCAGTGTTCATTTCTGTTGACAATTTTGAGCAAGTTGGAGAAATTGTAACTCAGTGTTTCTCAATCTTCGCAACTTTAAGATGTGTGGATTTTAATTCCTAGAATTCGCTAGCCAACATGCTAGCATTTTGAGAGTTGGAGTTCAAACAAAGTTTCCAAGGTTGAAAAACAGTGTTGTAGCTTATGGTTTATGTGTGAACCAAGTCACTATTACTTGTAAATAAACCACAATTAAACGATAGCTTAGCATCCATTTTTTCTAACACACCCTCAGCTGTGAAGGGTACAGCCAAACTTGCTTAAAGTATCAGAATATAGAGATGAAACATTTGAATTGCATAACAATATATAATATACAGAGTCCATCTGTGACAGAGATAGGCAGTTCTAAGATGTGAATGTGATAAATACAAGTAGACACCAAATATTAGCTTTGGGATGTTTTTTGTTTGCTTCATTTAGGGCGTAACAAGAACATGAAGTTGAGTGGGAGGCCTTATCGGCATATTGGTGTCCTGGGAACATCCAAATTATATATCATAAGAAACCAAATATTTACCTTTACCCCTCAGGTAATTTTGCAAATATCAACAAGAACATTGGCTCCTTCCTACTGCTCTATTCTACTTGCTTTTGGAACTGATATTACAAAGGTTGAACTGATAAAAATCTTTATTTAAGCTGTGTAGAGCTATGTAGAGGAGGACAAAGTAGAAGTACTGAGAAACTTTAACTTCCACTTATATAATCCTAGTCTTGCCAGTGGCACAAACCTAAAAGGAATAATAAATTCATACTGTACTACATATGTTTTGTTGACTGCTCTTACTCGAAAATTACTCGAAGGTTTGTGCAAAAGGCTTGGAAGCATAGCAGTTCCTGGTAATCCTCCTTTCATTTGATGAATAACTTTAATTTTATTTATTAGTACTTATGGTATAATCTGGCCTGACAAGTGATTCTGGTCTGTGCATTAGGTATCAGGTTGTTATCACCATTAATTAGAAAAAATAAAATGCCTGACCATAATTCTTTTACTTCTTTGCCAACTTCTAACGTATAACTAGAGCCTTGGTGGAGCAGTGGGCTAATGCCTCCTTAAGTAACACCAGCTGCCTGCAATTAGTGCAGGTTCGCGTCCCACCAGGCTCAAGGTTGACTCAGCCTTCCATCCTTCCGAGGTAGGTAAAATGAGGACCCAGATTGTTGGGGGCAATAAGCTGACTTTGTAATAATGCCGCTTGGGGGGGGGGGGCTGAAAGCCCTAATAAGCAGGCATATACATAGAATGAAGGCTAGTGCTAAGCTTGTAAGCCGCCCTGAGTCTTCGGAGAAGGGCGGGATATAAATGGGATTAAAATAAAAAAAAATAACTGTGATATGCATTTTTTTTGATCATCTTAGAAATTTCATGAAGTGGTTTACATAAAAACAACTAATACAACCACCAGTAACACTAGGCTGAGACAGGTAATCCCACCAAGCTCAAGTAATGTGGGCATACTTCATGCATTCTTGTACCTTACTTCTGGCTTCTAAGTATCTAAAAATCATTATACTGAAATTCTGCAGCAAAATATTTGTATTTCAGGGCATTTTGGAGATTATTTTAAGTTGAGAAGGTAATGGTTTGTATCATAGTTAACTCCTAGTTCCATTCCCAAAATTCTTAAACCCTCATTCACAAGTAGATAGATAGATAAAACTTCAATAGGCACATTATTGGGGACATGAATGGAGTCCTCAACCGAGTCTCCCAGGGCAATGGTGATGTCACCGACTAATCCTTTCAACCTGAAAATGCCTTAGGTGCTTCCAACACGAATGTGAGCAACCCTCAAAACTAAACTGATAATTTTGGAATCATGCCTTCCAGTTTCCTGCACCCAGCCAGAAGTAGTGCATATGTATAGCTCAAATGTTTCTCTGTCCTAGCTTGAGATTTACCTAGAAGTAGGATGATTTTGAGGGATTCTGTTTCCAAATTTTAGTCCTTGTAAATTACTATTAGGCTATAATCCAAATGTTGAACTTAAAGAATAACAGAGTTGGAAGGGAACTTGAAGGTCTTCTAATCCAATTATTGATCTTATTGTTGTGGTAACTAGTATCAAAAGCATTTTCAGGGAGAATTCCCTATAAAATTCAATGGACCAAGTGGGAAGTTAACAAATGGGTTAGCTGGTCTATGCGTCTCGAGAGGTTACACGAGGCTGGCTCCTAGCAGTTATCAATGCCTCACTGAGTGAAGGGTACTTCCCTGCCGCCTTGAAAGAGGCGGTAGTAAGGCCCCTCCTTAAGAAACCTGCATTGGATCCAGCTATTTTAAACAACTTCCGTCCTGTCTCCAACCTTCGCTTTCTTGCGAAAGTCATTGAGAGCGTGGTGGCACGGCAGCTCCCTTTGGTCCTGGAGGAAACTGAGTATCTGGATCCGTACCAATCGGGTTTCAGGCCCGGATATAGCACGGAGACGGCATTGGTCGCGCTGGTGAATGATCTCTGGCGGGCCCGAGATAGGGGATACTCCTCTGTCCTGGTCCTATTAGATCTCTCAGCGGCTTTTGATACCATCGACCACGGTATCTGCATCGTCTTGAGGGGTTGGGAGTGGGAGGCACCGTTCTACGATGGTTCTCCTCCTACCTCTCGGGCCGTTCGCAGACGGTGTTGGCAGGGGGGCAGAGGTCAACCCCTAGGCCCCTTAGTTGTGGGGTGCCTCAGGGATCGGTGCTCTCGCCCCTCTTGTTCAACATCTATATGAAGCCGCTGGGAGAGATCATCCGTGGCTTCGGGGTGAAGTATCATCAATATGCTGATGATACCCAGCTTTTCATCTCCACCCCGAACCAACCCAGTGATGCCCTCGATGTGATGTCCCGTTGCCTGGAAGCGGTACAGATTTGGATGGGAAAGAACAGGCTCCGGCTCAACCCGGCCAAGACTGAGTGGCTTTACGTACCGACATCTCGTTTAGTCCAAGAGGTTCCATCTTTGATTATAGGAGGAGAGATATTACCTCTCGTTGATAGAGCACGCAACCTGGGCGTCCTCCTGGATTCACAACTCAGTTTTGAAGATCATATTGAAGTCGTGGCTAGGGGGGCATTTGCCCAGATTCGCCTGGTACACCAGTTGCGCCCCTTTCTGAACCGAGATGCCCTACGTACAGTCACCCACGCACTCGTTACCTCCCGTATAGACTACTGCAATGCTCTCTACATGGGGCTGCCCTTGAAGACCACCCGGAAGCTTCAACTGGTGCAGAGTGCAGCTGCACGGGTAGTGATGGGAGCACCCTGATACTCCCATATTACACCCCTCCTGCGTGAGCTGCATTGGCTACCGGTTGCCCTCCGGTGAGATTTAAGGTGCTGGTACTTACCTTTAAAGCCCTACATGGCTTAGGCCCGGGATACTTGCAGGACCATCTGCTACCGGGAACGAATTCCCATCGCCCAGTACGCTCACACAGAGAAGGCCTCCTCAGGGTACCGTCGGCTAGACAATGTCGGCTTGCGACCCCCAGGGGAAGAGCCTTCTCTGTGGGAGCGCCAGCCCTGTGGAACCAGCTCCCCCCTGAGCTTCAGATGGCCCAAGATCTCCAGTCCTTTCGCCGCAACCTCAAAACACTCCTTTTCCACCTGGCTGACCTGGACTGACAGGGATTTTAATTATGTTTACAATTTTAACTCTAATCTTTAATTTATTTCAATTTTAAATTTTAATTTACTGTATGGAGACCTTTAATTTTTGTTGTTGTTAGCCGCCCTGAGTCCCTCGGGAGATAGGGCGGGATATAAGTCCCATTAATAAATAAATAAATAAATAAATAAATAAATAAATAAATAAATAAATAAATAAATATTGAATGCTTATAATTAGGCCATTGATGTTTAACTAAGCATCAGTCCCAGTGTGAGTTGATGAAAGCTGTGATACAGACCTTACGTATTATAAGTCTGATGCTAATATGTACTTTGTCCAGCAGTGTTGGGAGTAGTAATCCAACACATCTGGAAGACATCAGATTTGGGATTCCAACTCTAAATGCATAATACTTTGAATTTCCTCATAGTTTACGGATCAGCATCACTTCTACTTGGCTTTAGACAATCGGATGATTGTGGAGATGCTACGAACTGAGTTGGCTTATCTAACTTCCTGTTGGAGAATGACTGGAAGACCAATTCTTACTTTCCCAATCACCAGTACAATGCTTGGTCAGTAAGAAAACTTATTTGGTATTTTTATAAATGTTTAAGCTCATATAATATGGAATATTAGCATTTGGATTTCAAGCAACGTTCCCTACTTGGTACCAACATGAAGACACAAAGTAACAAATTAGTATGTTTGGAAATATTGGTTTACTATTGAAAATAAATTCGATTTTGTTATAGGTTGCTGTTAGCCTGGCTTTCTTAAGAAGAAACAGTTTAAAATAATAGAATTCACAGAAATAAAATACTCATTGCAAATCATTTAGGATAGTCCTGTGTAAAGTGACTTATTGTCAACTTGACAAAGGACAGGGAAAATGATTTTCTTCATCCAAGCAAAGAGTCAATATGATTTGCTTCAATAAAGCCCTTTTGTTGCCTTAAAATATTCTCTTCTCTCTTACCTCTGACACTGGAAAAGTTAGAAAAAGTGTTTGCACATTTACTGATTTCACACCATAACCTTGGATTTCAACAAAGTTAGAAGCTGAAGGTTTTCTCAGATGCATCGGCTGTTGTGTGCTAGAGGAAAATGTAGGAAGAGATGCTGATCTCTTAGCATGTCCTTTAGTGTTCTCCAGCAGTGTTCATCAAAGCCAGATGAGGCTTCTATGTGGGTGATGTGCATGTGCAAAAACCTCCTTTGGTTTTTCCAAGGAGACTTCTGCAATTCTTTGAAGGGTGCTTTGTTTTAACAAAGATAACAGGACAAAGATATTTCTTTCACAGCTTGATCTCCTTATTCCTAAGAACAAAGGGAAATGATATTGCTTTAGTTTACAGCCCCTGTTCAGCATCTTTGGCATTTGGGAAAGGCAGTATATTTCACAAGATAACTTAGTACATGCTATGTAAAGAAGTATTTATCTTTTAAATCATCTACTAGTTATTTTCATTGGGTGGCTTCTTGTTCCAGTATTATGAATGATATAGAAAAATGTCACCATTTTCTTATAATGCATAATTTTATAATATCTCCTTAAAAGAATCTTTTCTCTAAACTAAGCTGTTGCATCCTTTCCTTATACTGTATATCGGATCCCTGATTATCTTGTTTGCCTTCTGCACCTTTTCCATTTCCACAATATTCCTTTTGATAACTAGAAACATATTATTGGATGTGTGATGGCACCATTTCCAATTAACACATTTTATTAAAAGTCATAAGCTTTTGTGAGCTGTATGTCAGATTAAAAAAAAGGGTATGACTGACTGATGAGAACATAAGAAGTTTGAAATGATCATTTCAGCCTCCCTAAAATTCTTTATTAGCAATTTGAATAATTTACAGAAATAATGAGCTGTCATAAGTTGTGACTATATCCTGTGGATAGCCTTGAGTTAGGCCAAAACAGGAAAGAAAGAGTTACCGTAATTAGCAAGGCATATTCAAATGACTTGACAAATATTTAACACATATACACACACACACACACACATATATATACATACACACACACACACTATATATATATATATATATATATATATATATATATATATATATATATATATATATATTCATTATATTATCAGTTGATTTTTTTTAGCTCTTTTTGAATGACACCAGCATGGTTTTTGCCTTCTTTAAAGCACACTGTGTAAATGATTTTATCAAACTATCTGAGGTGAACCCAAGACTCGTTTCTTGGTTGGATATGCAGTATAGAATTTGAATAATTTTTGCAGTGAGTTATGAAATACGTGACAGTCCCTCCTCCCACTCTTGGGAAAACCCATAATCCAATTGAACTCAAGATTTCGGCCCTAATGCTTAATATCTATGTAATATGTCTCTGTATGGTGAATAAAATTGCCTACACGTGCTGTGTTGCTGCTTTTCTTCATCTGTGAAGGGAAGATCAGAATGATAGACAATCTAGGTTAGATATTGCTTAAGCCAAAACTTTTCATACTGGATTTTCTTTTTAAGTGAATCATTAAAAATATTTTTCAAAAATATATGTAAGTATGTGTTGGTTGGTTTGTTTATTTATTTTAGTGGATGATGGGACTGATATTGATCCTGCAATTCTTGCCACCATAAGAAAGCTTGGAGATGGATATTTTGGAGGAGCAAGGTGAGCATTGATGTGCATTACAAATAACCAAGAGAGTTCCTTTTTCCTATTTTTGATTATTGGGTAAAACTTTTCTGCCTAATGTTTTTTTCTGATTGGATGTTACTGTACAATTTGTATAAATGCTGGATTGTTTGTATTTACATTTGCTACTTTAGTATTCAGTATATTTTAAAATATTTTTCAGTTCCAGAAATTCAGTATAAAAGGGGTTAATGAATAAATTAGGCTGCAGGTTTATAGGAAGTTTGGAAGTATAAGGTAATGCAAGGAGACAGATGACTCTGCAGAGTGTAAAAAGAAGATGCGATGATAATGGGCATCTTTATTTCCTGAGCGCCTGGCTATGGAACAATATATCTTAATATGGTTGCTTATCCATCATGATTCAAATACTTGTGAAAAAAACATTTATTTATCAATTGTTGAACAGTGTGGTACTTGTGAATTTCTTTTCAACAGTATGCATATATGTATATATTTGTGTGCCTGCGTGTATCTGTGTGCTTGTATGTGTGCATAGATATTTTGTGTGTGTGTGTGTGTGTGTGTAACAAATATGTATTCTTCCTCTTCAATCTGTTCTTTTCCAGAGTGAAGTTGGGCAAACTTTCGGACTTTCTGACCACTTCATTCTATACAAACCTAAGCTTCTTGGATCCTGATTGTGACAGCAAGCTGTTTGATGATCAAAGTGAAGACTACTCTAGCCCTGAAAGTGGCTATGAGTTAGAAGATTATGCAGACTTTTGTAATAAAGGTAATGATGTCTTTTCATTTCATTTGAGCAGTATATCCATGTACAGAAATTGCAAATAGTAACCAAGAGCAATTTTGGCCACAGTTGATAAACATGCCCTTTCTGGATATGTAGCCACAGTAATCATGCCTTAATGAGTATTATGACATGTTCTACAATTGAGATGAGTGGATGAGTGTTCAGGAGCTATAGTAAGTACAAAATGCATACACTGGATTGTTTTCTGATGTGAGTTTGTTGGCTATATTATGTTAATAAACTTGTCAATTCATTTCTAACTATAATTATATAGGTAGAATTATAACTTATAAATCCTCAAATGGTTTGGAGACATAATATCCCTAAATGCCCCCCCCCCTTCGTCTCTCAAATGAATCTGTAATCAAGAGCTACTTGAAAGGATCAAGAAAGGCTTTATTAGCAGAAAGATGGACAAAGTTCTCTCTAGGATATATCAGTGGAGGAATTTTTCTGAGGAAATCAGAGAGGTTCTTTCATTTAATTTTAAAAGAGGAGTTAAAACTGAATTATGCTATAATTACCTCAATTTTTTTCTATTTTAAAATATGTTTTTTTTGTTTAATTTTTTTTTCAAGCTTTGTTAAAAATTTAAATTAAGTCCATGCCAGGCCAAATGGAAATGATTTGATAGATAATATTAATAAAGAGCAAAAAACTAAAATATATATATATCAGAAAATACATTTCAGCAAGTACACTTGTGTGGTTTGTTAAAAGTTGATTAAGTTCTTTAACTGCAGAGGGACCAGATGTCTGGATATTCTAAAAAGGAATTTGGGCCTTCATGTATAACAGAATAGTTGAAGAGGCTACCTATTTATGAAAAACTGAGGCTGGAAAAGTTATAATAATATAAAAATCTTAAATATTGAGAGTATGCACAGTCACTAATTTTAACATCTTACATGTGTATTCGTAGAGTCTGAAGATTTATTTATTTATTTTGGATTTTATAGTTTGTTACGAAGTGAGATAAAGGAAACCCTGGTTACCCAAAGTCTGAAAATTATGGATATCAAAGGTTAAATTAGAATATTGATGAGAAATTAAAAATTGAGTAAAAATTAATAACAGGATATGGATTGTTTATGAAGATTGGATGTAATTAAGATATGTATGCTAAAAAAATTATTGATAAATGTAATAATGATGTTTTTATTGAGTTGATATAATTAGAAATGTATTAGCTTGAATATGAGAATGTAAATGTTAAGGGAAAAAGAGAAGAAATATCTGATGTTGTAACCTGAGATTTGTACTAAAGATTTTGTTATTGAAAACTATTGACTAACCAGTCACCATGTTGCTTTTTAAATACTCAAATGTAAAATTAATAAAATACTAAAACAAGAAAATAAGAATTAGATGATGTAAGATGGTGAGAAATAGAATATATTCAAATAGATAAAGACGTGTATCCTGAATATTAGACTTTGTGATGAATTGTCATAAAGGGAACTTGGGTTACTTAAAACTTGGAAATTATAAATATTAAATGTTAAATTTAAATATTAATGGGAAACTAAAAATTGTGAAAAACTAATTAGGACATATATTGTCTATAAAGATTGAACGTTAAAATAACCAGGATATGTATAATTACTGATAAATGTAAGAATGTTATTTTTATTTAATTGGTATAATAAGAATCGTATTAGTTTAAACATGAGACAGTAAATACTAAGAGGGGGAAAGAGAGGAAATATCTGATGTGGTAGTTTGAGACTTGTACTAAAGATACTTGTATGTCATTGAATTATCGATTAACTAAGCTGCCACTTAAATGTAAAATTAAAAAATCAACAAAACATTAAAAAAATAAGAAATTTTGGGCTCAGTTCTGGTCGTAAGTCGAAGACTTATATGACAAAATATAAAGTTAATTGGGTGGAAGCATAAATGCTTTACTTCAAACAGCTTTTTAAAAATGTTTTTTGACAGAAAGCCAGGATGAATTGGACCAGTACATAAACAATATATTACAGAGTACTGCTCTGAAATCATACTTGCCTCCACTCACAAAAGGCACAGGCTCATCCTACGTGTTCAGTGCTGCTCATTCTACTAGAGAAATACTATCAATCATGGCCAAGGCTAAGGGACTGGATGTTCCAAGTAAGTTTTTATAACACTTTAAATTTATGTCATTTAACAGATGGAATGCCTGTAAATGCTGTCAGCTTGCTTCTGCAAAAATCTGTCATCTCACGTGAAATAAACTTATTTTAGTAAGATTACAACACTTTTTCCAAAAAACTAAGGCTTTATTTTTTTATTTTTTTTAATCCCATTTATATCCCGCCCTTCTCTGAAGACTCAGGGCGGCTTACAATCTAAAGCACAAATCAATGTGCTTAGCAATAGCCTTCATTCTACGTATATGCCTGCTTATTAGGGCTTTCGCCCCCCCCAAGCGGCATTATTACAAAGTCAGCTTATTGCCCCCAACATACAGTTAATAGAACAGACACTATCATGGTACATGCCTATTGGGAAATTTGCCCAGTTGGTCATAAATTGTTAAAAAAAAGTATATTGTAAGTACAGATAGAAATAAGAATCCAACATTTGGAGACTACTGTATTGATTGATGAATAGAGCAGGCTGTGAATCATGTTATTTTAAGCAACAAAATACATTGTGATAAAGGTGGAGGAAGAAAAGTTTCAACTAATTAAAAAGTCAAAAATATTTCCTCTGATTATTTTGGCTAGAGACAGAGATTTCCTGGTTAGGTAAGTTATTTATGAAGTGCTAAAATTTAAAAGTAAAGGGAAAATCAGGACAAAATTGAGCGCAAACTATAACAATTCTTGGTTCAGTATTTGGGAAATTATATGGCTCTATTAGCACACAAAACTGCCATGATTTACCACTATGAGAAAGCCCCAAAATGAGCCTCTAGACTTGACCACCCCTTCCGTTTCCTATTCTCTTTAGCAGTTTTTCATTCCAGATTCCCTGAATCTGTTTTGCCTTGAGGAGAGAATGTTAATTATAATACAATTTCGGTAATTCAACATGTAAAATTTTTAAAAAGTACATTGGTTTAGAATTTGTGATGAACTACAGTTTCTGGTCTGGATAACATGGTATGTTAGAATCTGTGACAGTAAAGTAAGCACATAAAAGTCCTAACCAAATCAGGACAAGAAGCAATGGATGGAAACTAATCAAGGTGAGAAGCAACCTAGAACTAAAGAGAAACTTCCTGACAGTTAGAACAATTAACCAATGGAACAACCTGCCTCCAGAAGCGGTGAATGCTCCAGCATTGGAAGTTTTTAAGAAGAGACTGGACAGCCATTTGTCTGTAATGGTATAAAGTTTCCTGCCTGAGCAGGGGATTGGACTAAATGACCTCCAAGGTCCCTTCCAACATTATTATTATTATTATTATTATTATTATTATTATTATTATTATTATTATTATTATTATTATTATTATTATTATTATTATTATTGATTGTTGCACAGTCAGCGAGATGTTCAGACTGGATTTGGCATTTTTGTCTACCTATCAAGTCCTTACCAAGGACCCGGGATAGGCAGATGTGGATGTTTGATGGTATTATAGATATCCTCACAGGATGGAAGCAGTTCCTAGTAAGGTTGCCTTTTGCAATTGACTAATGGCGAATTTGTCAATGCCAATGGTGTTCAAGTGGTGCTCCAGTTGTTTGCACCCAAGGCACTTATTACTATTGATACTACCCTTGCTTGCCTTTGCCACAGTCTTTCTATTTCTATTTGTAGGTCTTTGTATTTTGTTATCTTCTCCAGTTTTTTCTTGTCTATTCTGCTGTCTCCAGGCATTGCCACATCCACTGTCCAGACTTTTTTGTCTTTCTTATCGACAATTGTTAAGTCTGGGATATTATGTTGCAAGTGCTTGTCTGTTTGAATTCTGAAGTCCCAGAGCAGTTTCACTTTATCATTTTCTATGACTTTCTCTATTTTATAATCCCACCAGTTCTTGCTTACAGGCAAATGATATTTCTTGCAGATCTTCCAATGCACCATTGTTGTTACTTTGTCATGCCGCTGCTTGTAGTCAGTCTGTGCGATCTTCTTGCAGCAGCTTACCAGGTGGTCCACTGTTTCTTCAGCTTCTTTGCATAGGCGGCACTTACTGTCTTCTCAATTTTGACTTTGTATGCATTTGTCCTTAAGGCTTGGTACACACAGAATTAGTCCCTCAGTCTCTTTCTTCAACTTTCCTGCTCTTAGCCATTGCCAGGTCTTGTTATTATCTGATTTCCCAGCTATTTTTTTTTCTTTTAATGTACTAGCCATGTAGTGCTTTGTATTCCCATGCCTCTATTCTGTTCTTCATTTGGTCTTTCTTGTAGGCCAGTTTGGTCTCTCCAGTAGTCAGTAAGCCTTCCTGATATACTAATTTCAGTGCATCTTCATCATTGTCCTTCAGATAATCTTCCAAAGCCATTTTTTCTTCTTCAACCATCTGATGTACTTGCAGCATTCCACGTCCACCTATTTGCCTTGGTAGATAGAGTCTGTCAATGTCACTGCATGGATGAAGGGCATGATTCATTGTCATTATTTTTCTGGTCTTCCTATCCATTGCTTTTAGTTCTGCTTGAGTCCAGTCCACTATTCCAGCTGTGTATCTAATGACTGGAATTGCCCAGGTCTTGATTGCCTTCACAGTATTTCCTCCATGGAGTTTATTTTATTTTATTTATTTATTTTATTACATTTATATACCGCCCTTTCCCTGAGGACTCAGGGCGGTTTACAGGGAATTAAAAACCAAAAATACAAAAGTTAAAACCAGTTTAAAAAAGATTAAATTTAACCCTGTGCAACTAAAACCCAAATTAAAATAAATTAATCCTCAGCCTGGGCCAGAGAGCTCGAAGAGCCAGGTCTTCAGGCCCCGGCGGAATGATCGGAGGTCGGGGGCAGTCCTCAGCTCCACTGGCAGCTGGTTCCAGAGGGCAGGCGCCCCCACTGAGAAGGCCCTATCCCTGGGCGTTACCCGCCGGCAATCTCTTACCGGTGGGACCCTGAGCAGACCCTCCCTGTGGGAGCGCACTGGACGAAGGGCACTTGATGCTGGCAGCAGGTGTTCCCTCAAGTACCCCGGACCCAAGCCATGTAGGGCTTTATAGGTAATGACCAGCACCTTGAATTTCACCCGGAGGGCAACCGGAAGCCAATGCAGCTCGCAGAGTAGAGGTGTTACATGGGAGTATCGGGAGACCCCCATTACAACTCGCGCGGCCGCATTCTGCACCAGTTGAAGCCTCCGAGTGGTCCTCAAGGGCAGCCCCATGTAGAGAGCGTTGCAGTAGTCCAAACGGGAGGTCACGAGCGCATGAGTAACTGTGCGTAGGGCATCTCGGTCCAGATAGGGACGCAACTGGCGCACCAGGCGAACCTGGGCAAAAGCCCCCCTGGTCACGGTTCCTATGTGGTCTTCAAAATTGAGTCGTGAATCCAGGAGGACGCCCAAGTTGCGAGCCCTATCAACGGGGGGTAACACCTCACCCCCCATCGTTAGAGATGGAATAGTCTGGTTGACCTGAGATGCCGATATGCACAGCCACTCAGTCTTGGCGGGATTGAGACGAAGCCTGTTTCTCCCCATCCAGACCTGGACCGCCTCCAGGCACCGGGACATCACGGCGAGGGCATCACTGGGTTGGTTCGGGGTAGAAAGAAAAAGTTGGGTATCATCAGCGTACTGATGATACCCCACCCCGAAACCACGAATGATCTCGCCCAGCGGCTTCATATAGATGTTGAACAGGAGGGGCGAGAGAACCGACCCCTGAGGAACTCCACAAATGAGAGGCCTCGGGGCGGATCTCTGCCCTCCCGTCAACACCGACTGCGAGCGGCCCAGGAGATAGGAGGAGAACCACCGTAAAACGGTGCCTCCCACTCCCAACCCCCTGAGACGCCGCAGCAGGATACCATGGTCGATGGTATCGAAAGCCGCTGAGAGATCTAATAGGACCAGGACAGAGGAGTTTGGACTTTAAGATCTTTTTCACTCTTTTGATGTATTCACCTGTAATCTTTTTCTTGACTTCAGTGTGCTTGATGTTGTCAGCTTGAAGGATACCCAAGTATTTGTAGTAATCGTCTTCATCCAGACTCTTAATTTTATTTTTGTGGGGCATCTTGATTCCTTCAGTTTTCACTATTTTTCCTTGTTTGAGAATAAGTGTGGCACATTTGTCCAAGCCAAACTCCATTGCAATATCTTGGATATATATACGGACAGTTATTGTTATTATTATTATTGTTGTTGTTGTTCTTGTTCTTGTTATTATTATTATATCTGCATGTGCAACCTTGTACATTTTTATATCACATGGACATGAAATAGTGGGCATATGTAAAATTTCATACATTTAGGAATTAACATTTTGGCTATTATTAAATATGCTGATACTGGAATATTCTCATGTCAATATATCTTTCTGGATTTGAACACAAGTGTTAGCATTTTTTTTCTCTAGGTAGAAGAACATTGATAATAATCTAAATAGAAGTTACAGATTTGTATGACCAAACTTTGAATCATCCAGCCTTTTCTTTTTATGAAAATCTACTTTAGAAATGACAATATATTCTCCTCTTTCAACAAGGCAAACTATTCCATAACAAGCCAGCTTTCTTGTAAAAGATCTTTGGAGTTTGGTTAAATTCATTTGCTTATACTGTAACTGATCCTCAGTATCATTTATATTTTGATTTCCATCAACATTTGGATTTGTACAGTAGCAGATCTGTAAAATGGCTTTACATTATTTTTCCCCAGATGTTTCAATGTCCTTGCCTACAAAAGTTTTAAACACTCACCGGAAATCTCTGAACCTAGTTGACTCCCCTCATCCACAAGTGGAGCAAGTAAGAAGTTCTATTATTTCCTTTTGGAAAATATTATATTTACTAGTTATATAAATTACTGTAATTCATTTATCAAAGTCGAAGATGTACAATTGGAACAGAGGTAGACTTTCACACAGCAGCTATACATTTAAATTTAATGGCTTTAAGAAAGGATAGGAGGGGAAAATATCTGTTTGATAAACTAATTTATGTTTTGATTATATCCTTTTTCTCTGGCTCCACCCAGATGTGAGACCTAACCATATAAAAATAGTGAGACAGCCCTTGACCCCAAGCAGGAATCACTTTTGTTAGCTAGCTTTATGTGGCATTTGAGGGCCATTTTGTGAATGCATATGTAATGGATAGTAAGAATGGTCAGTCAGGATTTAATAATATGTTAAGAACTGCTATTTGATACCAGCTATTGGAATCTCTGGCAATAATATTGGAGGTTGTTAGAAATCAAATACAGACATACATCCTTTAAGTTGTACATCTCTGCTATTTTGGAGCTTATCTTTCACAACTTGTTATGTTCCTTTATGTCTTAATTGATTGCAACTTAATTGCCAATGTTATCTTCTAAAATCTAACTCTAGCCTTAGTTCCATAGCGTCAACATGGTATACCAAGTTTTCAGATACTTGTCAGTTATAACCCATGTTGTTTTTTCAATCAGTCAAAATATATGTATATTTTATAATTTGCAAGGGATTTTATCTTTTTTTTTTAAAAAAAAGCACCAGGTCACAGTTGGTGTGACCTGATGCTTTTTAAATAAATAGAGATTAGTAGAGAAACATAGTAGATATCTGAGCATTATAGGAATGCTTATATACTGTATATTGCATTGCCTTGAGTGCACTCATGATGAATGTTCAACCATGTATCCTTATATGTCCTCCTTTTGACTTGTCATTTCATGTGTGTTGGGGGGGTGTTAAATAATTTTTTACTTTATTTGGAAAATTAAGGTAAATTACATATTCCCAAAAAGTTTTTTGTATTTTGTTTTGATTAATAGGAATTTAAAACTGCTCTTCATTTGCCCAAGGATGCTCATGGTGATTTGGATTGTGAGAAATTAGTTGGGCAGCTAACAGAATGTCCTACTTTACATGACCAGGCAGATATATTATACATCTTATATCTAATAAAGTAAGTTTTTTTATGTTCTATGGACTGTTCTTAATTTATTTTTTAAAATGATATTCCAGAAAATGAAATATTCAGCTGTACTGATTTTTATGTGAGGTTGCCATTTGTTTCTATCCTGCTTAGTCTTATATTATAACCTTGTATTTCCTGGTCCCTGAAATTCTAATCTTGAAATTCCTGTTAGTATTGCTTATTTTACTTCCAGTTAATAATGCAGGTAGTCCTTGACTTATGACTGGTTGCCTCACAAAGTTACAATGGACCTCTCCAGAGCTACTTATGATCTGTTTTTGGAGTTACGATGGCTGCATAGACACCCACAATCGCATGATCACCTGTTGGGTGCTTGGCAACCAGTTCACCTTTACCTCCATTTCCAGTATCCCACAATCATGTGATCATGATTTGCAATGTTTTCATAAAATGCCCCTTAGCAAAAATGGGTTCACTTAACAACCGTGGCATTTACTTAACAACCATTGTAAAAAACTGTTGTAAATTTGAATCCAGTCTTGTGATGCCATGACTTACAATGCAATAATTTATGACTCTAATTCCAGGCTCAATTGTACCATACATTGAGGATTACCTGTGCCAATAAACTCATCTGACACATCATCTGGTTTTCACTTGGTATTCCATATTCATATTGTCAAATTATTATTTCATTATCAAGACAAACTGCCATTAGTGGAGCAGCTATTTGTTTTTACAAATTAAGCTTTAAAGGCTTAAAACTCTTCATGCAAAAGTCTTTTGAGCAAGCACAAAGAAAATGAGTCCTCCGGGAGAAGGGCGGTATATAAATTCAATAAATAATAATAATAATAATAATAATAATAATAATAATAATAATAATAATAATAATAATAATAATAATAATAATAATAATAATAATAATAATAATAATAATAATAATAAATGCTTGTTTAATTTTGAATCAGTAGAGATAGTCCTTATTTAGCAACTGCCTTGGATAGCAACTGTTTGCAAATACAGTGGTGATAAATAGTAATAAAAATCCCTTTTTGACCAATAAGCACACATCCACAGTAGCCGAAGCTTTCAGTGTGAAACTAAGAAACTATGGTCTGGTGGGAAGATTCTAATCAACTAATTAAGGTTACAGAGTGAGCTTGTTAACTTGCTCTTAGCACTTTTTAGGGACATGGTATAATACAGAAGAAAAACAACTCTGGAAAATATAGTTTGTTTAAGCAATCTCTCCACCCTGTGAGGCAAAACAAAAGGGGGGGAATGGATCAGGCACAGAACATTGTACAGGTACATCAACTTACAACCACAATTGAGCCCAAATTTTCTATTGCTAAGTGAGACAGTTGTCAAGTGTATTTTGCCCCAATTTACAACCTTTCTTGCCACAGTTAAGTGAATCATTTCAGTTGTGAAGTTAGTAATACAGTTGCTAAGTGAATCTGGCTTCCCTGTTGACTTTGCTTGTGAGATCACAAAAGGTGATCACAGGATCCAGAACATTGCAACCATGATAAATATGAGCCAGTTGCCAAGAGTCTGAATTTTGATCATGTGACCATGAGAATCTGCAATGGTCATAAGTATGAAAATGGTCCTAAGTCACTTTTTTTTTCATTGCCGTTGTCACTAAGTGAACTGTTGTAAATCGAGGACTACCTGTACAAGAGAACTTTATTTGAACACAGCAGCAACCAGTGATCTCTCTCTCTCTCTCTCTCTCTCTGTGTGTGTGTGTGTATCTGTGTGTCTGTCTCTATCTCTCTCTGTCATGGGATTCACATATCAACTGTGTTGATGAGCATCCATTTTCCCAAAACCAATTCAGTAAACAAGGACTACCTGTAATTCTGTAACCTTCACTGAATTTTTAAGTTCTTAAATCAAGAACTGCTTTGAAGACTGGAACTTTTACTAACTTCTGGCAATTCAGTCAGGACTGATACACATACAACCCATGGCATGCATGTCCAACCCATGGCCCATGGGCTGCATGTGGCCCTGGACAGCTAGTAATGTGGCCTCACAAGATCATAATGTTTTAACATTATTATGTGATTTTTATACCTTAACTATATTATATATTTTATATGTGACGCAAGACAATTCCTTTTCACTCAGTGCAGTCCACACAAACCAAAAGGTTGGACACCCATGACTTACAATATCCACCTTCCCTTTTAAAAAAAATAAATAAGGATATATAACCACTATGATATTTTTTGTTTTGTAAGAGGTCTTGATTGGGAAACACATCTCTATGGCCAGTGCGGAGTCACAGTTCATTGCCTCCTCAATGAATTGTACAGCAAAGCAGGCGTAAACCAAGAATGGGGGCTCATCCGCTACATTTCTGGCATACTGAAAAAAAAGGTTGAAGTTCTGGCTGAGGTATGGATCAAATACATTGTTTCCATTTCAGTTTCTCTCAACTTTGAAGAGCATTTTATTTTTTAAAAAATTGCCCCTGTAGCACGCATTCAAGCCTTACAGAGAATCCCTGTTCAAATGGCCAGAAGTAGTAATTTACCTGGGAAGATATTGGAAAAAATATCTAGAAACAAAGTTATAACTAATAGCCAGCATGGGTTTGTTAAAAACAGTTCATGCCAAAGCAATCTTATTTCATTCCTTGACAGAGTGACTGTATTAGTAGACCAGTGAAATACTGTGGACATAGTATACTTAGACTTCAGCAAGGCATTTGACTAAGTAGACCACAACCTACTTCTTGGTGAAATAGAAAAATGTGGAGTAGACAGCATCACCACCAGATAGATTTGTAACTGGCTGACAAACTGTACTCAATGAATCATCCTTAACGGTACGACAGCTATATGGAGGAAAGTAAGCAGTGGGGTAGCACAAGGTTCTGTCTTAGGCTCAGTACTCCTCAATATCTTCATAAATGACTTAGATGAGGGAATAGAAGGGGAACTCATCAGTTTTGCAGATGACACGAAGCTGGCAGGAATAGCCAACACCCCAGAAGACAAGCTCAGGATCCAAAAAGATCTTGTGAGGCTTGAACAATGGGCCCTATCCAACAGCATATCATTTAATGTGGAGAAAAGCAAGGTTTTACATCCAGGGGCATAGAATCAAAATCACATGAAGTATTAGTATTACTTTATAAATCCTTAGTAAGACCACACCTGGAATACTGCATCCAGTTTTGGTCACCACATTACAAAAAAGATGATGAGATTTTGGAAAAAGTGTGAAGTGCAAAGAAGAGCAAATAAGATGATTAAGGTCCTGGAGACAAAAACTTGAAGAATGGTTGCAGGAATTGGGTATGGCCAGTCTAGAGAAAAAGAGGACTAAGGGTGACATGATAGCAGTATTATGAATAGCACTCTAAATGGTGCTTTATGTCAGCAGGTTCTATAATGCTTGCTTCTGACTTGCGAGGGAGCTGGCAAGCATGTTCTTCTGCATTCTTCTGCATCCAGTCTAACTGGATGAAGAACAAAACCCTTGCTACCTTTGCTGGACCTCCCTATGAAACATTGAGAGATAATCTTGTTGTGTTTTTCTATCTCAGATGCAAAGATAGAAGAATATGGACTTGGTCTTCATGTTGACATTAGTGATATGGAATGACTAAATCAATTTTTCAAAATTTAAGTCCAGTGCAATTGCTACTGCATATTTAATAACTTGAATCTTCTTTTTTCCTTTGTTGTGTGCCAGGCCTGTACAGATCTTTTATCCCACCAGAAACAACTTACAGTTGGCCTCCCACCTGAGCCCCGTGAAAAAACAATTATAGCGTATGTGAACCTCTCCATCTTAAACCAATGTCTTATTTTTCATACTTCTTGACAGCTACATTATAAGGTTGTTTAGAAAGTATTTTAGTAGTAAAACTATTAATTTAGGAAACATGAGTCATGTCTGAGATCGTACAGGATTTTAGTCAGGTTGTTAAATATATAATAGCAAAAATGGTCCTTTTCATTAGCACTGTTGTGGCTTGATAGTCAGGAAAAGCTTGAAAGAATGGAACCATTTTTTCCCCAACTACATGTAACTGAATAAAAAATAAATTCTAGAAAAGGAGGATTTTTTCAATGTATTCTACAGTTTCAGATTTATTAACTGTCCTGGGATTCAGGAACAATTATGAGTTCAAAACAGGTGTTAGTCATTTGGTAGAGATAGGGAAAGATTTATTCTGCAAGTTTACTTTTCTCCAATCTTAGGCTGCATGAAGGCAGGCTTTCTTTTACAACTCATTTAGAGCAGGGCTTTTCAACCTTTTCACCCATTGTACCACCTTTAGGATATGGCAACATCCAAGTACCACCAGTTGCGTAGCAAGGTGTCAAAAACTTGATGATCCAAAAAAAGGAAAAAAGTGATGAAGTACAGGTAGTCCTCGACTTACAACAGTTAGCTTAGTGACTGTTCGAAGTTACAATGGCACTGAAAAAAGTGCCCCCCAAGCCACAGCCGAGCAATACACCTGCCTGCCTGCCTGACGGCGCTGTTCCTCCTGTCCGAGGTTTTCATTGTTGTGAGCATTTCTGTTGAGGATTGGCAGCAGGGGTGGGGTGGGGTGTCTGGTTTTTATTCCCCCCCATCTGTTGGGTGGTTGCAGCAGGTTTTGGTTACTTCACATGACCCTGGGAGACTATGACCATCATAAATATGAATCAGTTGCCAAGCATCTGAATCTAAATCACCTGGAGATGCTGCAACGTTCCAGCTGATCAGGGCTTCTTCTGGGCTCAGCAGAAGCGCCAGGATCAGTGCCAAGCTTTAGCTGGAGCCTGGCGCTGATCCTGGTGCTTCCGCTGAGCCCTGACAGCCCTGCAGCTCCAGCCGTCTCTCTCTCAGGCTTGTCTGGTGCTGACACCAATTCAGCTCATTCCCCTCCCCCACTACCACTTTTCTAGGATGGTCGCGTACTACCTGCTAGGTGCCAATGTACCACAGGTGGTACCCGTACCACTGGTTGAAAAGCCCTGATTTAGAGGGCAAAAAAGATTAAAACCAAGCAACACAGCCTGCTAGACTTATAGCCGTCTAATAAAAATTGCAGTCTGATAATTTGGGAGAGTAATTTATAAGGCTACGGTACTGAAAAGTCTTCTTGAAAAATAGCCATAGAGTTACTGACAGATTTTTGCTTATGCCTTTAATAAATTCAATTTCCATAGACCTTTGCCTCCTGAAAAACTGACCAAACTAATATATGAAGCCAGTGGTCAGGATATCAGTATTGCAGTCCTTACACAGGTAACATGAAAAAAAGCCTTGCTAATGTTTTTGAATAAATTATTTTATTATTGCCATTGTGTGGATAGAGATCTCTAAAATCAATTTCTCTTCTCTTCCCCAATCCTGGCAGGAAATTATAGTGTACCTGGCCATGTATGTCCGGTCACAACCTAGTCTCTTTGCAGAAATGCTCAGACTCCGCATTGGGCTCATTATTCAAGTGATGGCAACAGAACTTGCTCGCAGCTTGAATTGTTCAGGTAAGGCTACTTTCCTATTACTCTGGAATAAAAGAGGGGATTCTAAGTATATTTCAGAGGTGGATGACAATAGAAGATTTGCATATAATAAGTATACTGAAAAAGATTATGGGTAAAGGCCAGTAGAAAGTACCGTATATACTTGAGTATAAGCCGACTCGAGTATAAGCCGAGACCCCCAATTTCACCCCCAAAAACTGGGAAAAGTTGTTGACTCGAGTATAAGCCGATCCGCCGTTCTGCAAGCCTCCGCCGCCGGCGGAGGCTGGATCCACGCTCTGCAAGCCTCCGCCGCCGGCGGAGGCTGGATCCGCGCTCTGCAAGCCTCTGCCGCCAGCAGAGGCTCGATCCGCCATTTTGCAAGCCTGAATACACAGGAATACCCTGTGTGGCCGCGGCTCTCGGGGAAGCCCTGACTGTCCGCTTCCTCGCTCCACGCTGCCATTCGGGGCCCGCGCGTTCCCCGGGCAAATCGCGGCGCCCAGCAGGCGAGGAAACACGCCCGCTCCAGTCACCCCCCCTTCCCTCAGGAGACGCGAAGCAAGTGACCGCCCGGAGCTTACCGAGGACTTGCGCGCGGCCGAGGCTTCGGTGCTTCCAGGATCGCGCGCACCTCTCCCAAGCCGTCGCCGTCCGGAGACCTGCCGAAGTTTGGGGAGGTTTGGGGAGGTGCGCGCACATCTCCCCAAACCCACCCAAACGTCGGCAGGTCTCCGGACCTCCGCGCCCTGCCTGCCTGCTTCTTTCCGCTGCGGAAAGAAGCAGCCTGCCTGCTTCTTTCCGCTGCGGAAAGAAGCAGGCAGGCAGGGCGCGGAGGTCCGGAGACCTGCCGACGTTTGGGGAGGTTTGGGCACCTCCCCAAACCTCGGCAGGTCTCCGGACCTCCGCGCCCTGCCTGCCTGCTTTCCGCAGCGGAAAGAAGCAGGCAGGCAGGGCGCGGAGGTCCGGAGACCTGCCGACGTTTGGGGAGGTGCCCAAACCTCCGGACCTCCGCGCCCTGCCTGCCTGCTTCTTTCCGCAGCGGAAAGAAGCAGGCAGGCTGCTTCTTTCCACAGCGGAAAGAAGCAGCGGCCGATTTTTCCTTCTCCAGGCCTCTGCCGCCCGTTTCTGTCTGACACACACACACACACGCACGCACGAGGGGGAGAAACAACGCTCTGGGCGGCAGAGGCCTGGAGAAGGAAAAATCAGATTACCCCTTCCACACGTAAAACTTCCAGTTTAATTACAAAGGAAGAAGAGAGAAACTTAGATCAACAGCTCACCTTCCTTTTCCTCTAGGTTGCAAGGGGAAAAATAAAAATCAAAGATCCTTGGAAGTAATGTTGGAAAAGTTTGCAAGTCTTTGGGAAAGTTCAAGAAGTGAAAGGAATACCCTCCTCTTGAAAGACCAGATAAGGCAGACAGGGAGATGAAGAGTTCAACCGAGTTTCCTCTTTTGTTCAGGCTCCCCGATCAGACAAAGAACTAGCCAGCGGCAGGTTTCTCCCCTTTTCCCTCCCATCTCTCTTCCCCCAACCCTTGGGTCCCACAGCAACTCACGAACTCCAGCCGCCCCTTCTCCTTCGAAAGGTCTAGATCCCGAGATAAGATATATACAGAAATATACATAAAGAGAGAGACGGACGCAGGCTGTTGGTTTCTCGCCTCATCCCTGGCTTCCAGTTCAAAACTTCCCTCTAAGTGAGCCTCCCAGAAAAACAAATCTTCATGGAGGCGGAGGAGGCAAGGAGAATCCCTCCGATCGTTGTTTCCGGCAAATGCACCTCTTTGTTTGGGTCCCCTTTGACAGGCGTGGAGAACGATCTCCCCTCGCAATTCGGCCGGGTGGGCGCCGGGAGTCCTCTTCCCGTACCCAAGGACGAAAACCGGGGCTTTCAAGAACCCGGGATGGGAGCCGGGGAGTGGAAGGGCTACTACTCAAAGCGCCGCGCTGGGAGGAGGGAGAAAGGGAAAAGGGGGGAGGGGGAGGAAAACGGGAAGCAAGTTTTGGGTGAAGCCTCTTTCCTTTCACTTTTGGAAGCGCATCCAGGCGAGGAGAACAAAAGCGTCGCCTCGGCTGGGACTCGGCGCGCTGCTTTTCCCGGCTTCTGACATCGCTACCTGTTGTACAGGCAGGGAGGGGGGGAAGCCAGAGCATCCAGCGCATAACAAAGCCTCGGCCTTTTCACCTGTCCTCCTCCTCTTCCTCCTCCTCCTCCTCCTCCTCCTCCTCCTCCTCCTCAGGAGCAGCAAAAGCCACTGGACTCGGTCGCCAAATACCGACCACAATACATTTTGGGGGAGGGGATTGGAAAAGAAAGCAAAGAAGCGCCCGGCCGGCCAGGGCGCATCTGCTTTTGCCAGAGGACCCTCTGCGTCTTCCCAAGAGTCGCGCAGAAGCAACAAGTCGCGGCTCCCGACCGCTTGGCAAGCTGCGAAAAAGGACACCCGGGTCCGCGCCTGGGAGTCCCGGTGTACCCTAACTCCTCTCCGAGCCTCTGCCGCCCGTTTCTGTCTGACACACACACACACACGCACGCACGAGGGGGAGAAACAACGCTCTGGGCGGCAGAGGCCTGGAGAAGGAAAAATCGGCCGCAGCCTCGGGGTAGGCTTCTCCGGGGGCGCCGCCGCGATTCTGCAGGGGCCAGGTAGGGAAAACTCGCCGGGGAAAACGGGTGCCGTTGCAGCGCCCGGCGAGTTTAAAAGCAGCGGGTGCAGATGCCTGAACAAAAGAGGAAACTCGGTTGAACTCTTCATCTCCCTGTCTGCCTTATCTGGTCTTTCAAGAGGAGGGTATTCCTTTCACTTCTTGAACTTTCCCAAAGACTTGCAAACTTTTCCAACCATTACTTCCAAGGATCTTTGATTTTTATTTTTCCCCTTGCAACCTAGAGGAAAAGGAAGGTGAGCTGTTGATCTAAGTTTCTCTCTTCTTCCTTTGTAATTAAACTGGAAGTTTTACGTGTGGAAGGGGTAATCTGATTTTTCCTTCTCCAGGCCTCTGCCGCCCAGAGCGTTGTTTCTCCCCCTCGTGCGTGCGTGTGTGTGTGTGTGTGTGTCAGACAGAAACGGGCGGCAGAGGCCTGGAGAAGGAAAAATCGGCCGCAGCCTCGGGGTAGGCTTCTCCAGGGGTGCCGCCGCGATTCTGCAGGGGCCAGGTAGGGAAAACTCACCGGGGAAAACGGGTGCCGTTGCAGCGCCCGGGGAAGCGTAGCCTGCTTGACCCACGGCCTCTGAAATGTTCAAAATCCAACTTTTCTGCTTTTTGAAACGCACCACCGGCTGCTCCGTCCAGAAGCCCAGATTCGGGAGGGCTGCTTGGCTTCCACTTGAGCCCATCTATGTCCGCGACCCCCCCCCCACTACCCCTAGACCTCAGCCTCGGTCCCCTGTCCGACCCGGAGGAGTATTTTTTTAAAAAAAACTTCCATCGGGATTTGTTCCTGGAGTTTAAATCCTTGCAGTCCGAAGCAAGAGAGAAAGCCGCGACCTCCTCCTGCGGGAGATTCTCTGCCGGCTCCGAAGAGCTCGACCACCAACGCCGGGGCGGCAGAGGCTTGCAGGGCTGGCAGAGGTGGCGGCAGTCCAGCGTTGTTTCTCCCCCTCGTGCTCCTCCTCGTGTGTGTGTGTGTGTGTGTGTGTGTGTGTGTGTGTCAGACCCGCAGGAATGGCTAGTAAAGGCGGCAGTCCGGCATTTGCGTTTCTCTGTGTGTCAAGCCCCGTGGGCTCGACACACAGGAAGGGGGGAATGCCGGAATGCCGCTTCCCTACCAGCCATTCCCGTGGGTCTGACACACACGCACGCACGAGGGGGAGAAACAACGCTGGACTCTCAGCAGCCTGTTCCGAACGAAGGGACAGTTCTTTTTTTTGTTGACTGGAGTATAAGCCGAAGTGGAGTTTTTCAGCCCAAAAAGTGGGCTGAAAAATTCGGCTTATACTCAAGTATATACGGTATATTAAGGGAGTAATACATTCATAGGTAATACTTTATTTTATTTTTTTGCAATAAACCTTTTATTGTTTTATCAATGTATAAAATACAAAGAAAAATAAAAAAAGGAAATTAAGGGACGAAAAAAGGGAAAGAAAATATGAGATACAAGGGAAGAAAGAAAAAGGCATTGACTTCCGACTCTTTTTAGCACAGTATAAGATAACATTACAACTCAACTTTTACTTTTACACATTAGTATATAACTAGCCATTTCTATAACAACAAATCTAATAGGCAAAACCAAAGTTAAAGTTTCATTTTTTTTATCAGAAGCACAAAATCCAGAAGTGATATCCAAATAAAAAGTATAAATATATCCTCTTCTTTGCATAGAACAACCAATTTAACCATTTCTGCTTTATCTTCTTTTCTGTTGAAATAATATGTATTTCTATTTGCACTTAATAATCTTTATAAACTATCACCATTTATATTAACAAAATTTATGGTATTTCAGATTATTTAACCTTAAAGGGAAAATATTTTTTCATCCACTTTTAAACACTAAGCTTTTCTTTAAGAACATTTCTAAAATTAAAACATTCTAATGCATCTTTTTTAAAAAACTTGCTCTTAGCATACACATTTTAAAGTTTACTTTCAAACCAATAAAATTCCAACTACAATTAACTCATAAAATTTAGAACACTCCTTCTAAGTTACCCTCATAGAATAATTTTTCTTCTTGTATACATCCTTTTTAAAGGTCTAGATTTTTCTTTAAGCTAATATATCTTTTTCTTTAACTTTCTCTTAATATATTTTCAAATACACTTTCAATAATATTTTACAAACTAGGAATTACTTAAGTCTTACATATGAAGAAAAATACATTTTCAAACTTTAGATTAAGACTTTCAATTATAAATATCAAACCGATGGAAATCCATCCTAATTCTAACTGACTCATTAAGTTTAAGTCACTCCTTCCAGTTTGTCTTCATGGGATAAAATCTTTTTCTTCTCCGGAATATTTGTCAAGTAGTTATAAGCTTCTGTTTTTCTCAAGGATTTCTCAACCTTGTTAATATCTACGAGGAAAGGATCCTTTTAAAACTTGTCCTTTTAAAACATGCAAATTTTCTTGGAGCTCTTCTTTCAATTGTGTTGGGAATCTTTTATTTAGCCATCACAATAAAAACTGGTGTCAGGTTTATATTCTAAAATTACAGTTGACTCCTCTGCATTGTCAGCTACTTGTGAAATTGCCTCAGTGGTTTGGTGATTTTCTACACATATTTGCATCTCTGAAGTAGTTTGAATAGTCTTTTTAAAATCCTTGGAACATAGCTGATCAATAAACTGATATATCTTATTTAAAGATTTTTCAAATACATCTCTAATAATTTGCTCCTCCATTTTCTTTACTCCTTCTTTAGTCAAAGAGTAGCTTTTTTGTAAGTCATTTAAGAATTGCTGACCAATCAGGAATCATAAAAATAAAGTTTTAGTTTCAGTCATCCACAGCAGACCAAGCTACAAATTACTAAAAAGAATAAACTAAAACCCAACTTTCTGCCCTTATATTTCCTCATCAATTTTTTAAAAAGATAATTCACACTTCCTTATTTTACCTTGTCTAAGCAGCCTAAGCAGTTGTTTAACAAGAAGAAATCCCCAAAATGGCACAGATCTTCAAAAAGGAATCTTTTAGCTTAATAAAGATTAATAGTCCTTAAAAATTAAGAAATGAAATGTACAACATACTGTCTGTTTGAAAAATAAATCCCAAAACTGTTGCTTCTTCAACCACAAACTGATTGCAGCCCTACATCCCCCCCTCATCTTTCAGCACACAAGCTACTTTGAAGCACAGCACCTGAAGCTACTTGCAGACCTGTTGCTTTATTGGAGGCTCTTGAGGGGTAATTCTAGGACTCTCCTTAACTCAGGAGAGTCATATAAACTAAAGGAATGCTAGTTCCTTCTGTTAATAGTTGAAGCAGCTACATTCCTGGGAAAATCCCCTCAGGGATCTATTCAGTTGGCCATCTTCACTTTTTTATTTTTGTTAACCTACACTATTAATGTGATGTATTTTAACTTTTAATTTCCCTGTAAACCGCCCTGAGTCCTACGGGAATAGGGCGGTATATAAATTTAAATAATAAATAAATAAAATAAATAATTGACAAGATATTTTTTGGGATCCCTTGATACTGCCTGTTCTTGCCTTGTGAGCATGTGACCCAATGGTGATTACACTCAGAATCAATTTCCCCTGTTAATTTTCTCTTTTCCTTCAAAGAATATAATTTCAAGCAACTTATAAAATCTGACATTTCTATTGCTAGGATTTATATTTGCCTTTATATTGGTTATTTTTCTGAGCAAATAAAATAAATGACCTATTATAACCTGGAGCACAGATATATAATGGCTAGAGTTATAATAGTGTAATTATCTTAGTGTAATTATTATCTTAGTGTTATTATTATTATCTTATTGTTATCTTAGTGTAATTATTACATAGATTAAAAACAATCCAGTAATTATATAATAACTGTTATAGAACTTAAAGTCTTTCATCCGTATAATATGGCTTCTTTTTCAATATCAGGATGAGTTTGCAGCTAAATGCATAAATGGATTGCATTGAAATTCCAAGGAGATAAGAGCTCATATCCCCTAGAGAGGATTTACCATGCACAGGATTACAAGCTCATTTTTTTTCCTGCAGAATCTTTGCAACCAGATATTCTCCTTCACAAGCTACAGCTTCTCTAATTCCCAGATAGCAAAGCATAACTAGAAATAATTTGTAATCCATACACAAGAGAGCACCAATTTGAAGAAAGTTATTCTACGTGTCGTGTATGTCTCATATTTTACCATGAAAAAAAATCCATTGGCTTGCTACTTCTCCCTGTATCTCACAGCTTCTCATGTGTTTGACAAAGACTGCAACAGATTGTCTAATAAAACAGTCAAATTAAATAGTTTTCATTGGGATTTCTATGGTTGATACCGTGTGCCCCAAATTCCATTTTCAGAAATAGTCCAAGAAAAGCTTCAGTACAGGAAATATTTTGCTATATACAGTGAGAGAAAAAATTATTTGATCCCCTGCTGATTTTGTACATTTGCCCACTGACAAAGAAATGATCAATTTATAATTTTAATGGTAGGTTTAAAAACAAAAAAAATGCACAAAAATGCATTTCAAAAAAGTTATAAATTGATTTGCATTTTAATGAGTAAAATAAAATAAAGTAAAATGTCCATCGAAACAATCAATCAGATTCCAAACTCTCCACAATAGCCAAGATCAAAGAGCTGTCCAAGGATGTCAGGGACAAGATTGTAGACCTACACAAGGCTGGAATGGGCTACAAGACTATTGCCAAGCTCCTTGGTGAGAAGGTGACAACAGTTGGTGTGATTATTTGCAAAGGGAAGAAACACAAAATAACTGTCAGTCTCCCTCAGTCTGGGGCTCCATGCAAGATCTCACCTCGTGTTTCAATCTCACCTCAGTTTCAATGATCATGAGAACAGTGAGGAATCAGCCCAGAACTACAAGGAGGATCTTGTCAATGATCTCAAGGCAGCTGGGACCATAGTCGCCAAGAAAACAATTGGCAACATACTACACCGTGAAGGACTGAAATCCTGCAGCCCCTGCAAGGTCCCTCTGCTCAAGAAAGCACATGTACAGGCCCGTCTGAGGTTTGCCAGTGAACATCTAAATGATTCAGAGGAGAACTGGGTGAAACTGTTGCGGTCGGATGAGTCCAAATTCGAGCTCTTTGGCATCAATTTACCTCACCGTGTCTGCAGGAGGAGGAATGCTGCCTGTGACCCCAAGAACACCATCTCCACTGTCAAACATGGAGGTGGAAATATTATGCTTTTGGGGTGTTTTTCTGCTAAGAGGACAGGACAACTTCATAGCATCAAATGAATGATGGACCACATACCACATACCATCAAATCTTGGGTGAGAACCTCCTTCCCTCAGCCAGGGCATTGAAAATGGGTCGTGGATGGGTATTCCAGCATGACAATGACCCAAAACACACGCCCAAGGCAACAAAGGAGTGACTCAAGAAAAAGCACATTAAAGTCCTAGAGCGGCCTAGCCAGTCTCTAGGCCTTAATTCCATAGAAAATCGGTGGAGGGAGCTGAAGAATCGAGCTGCCAAATGTCGGCCTCAAAACCTTAATGACTTGGAGAGAATTTGCAAAGAGGAGTCGGACAGAATCCCTCCTGAGATGTGTGCAAAACTGGTGGCCACCTACAAGAAACATCTGACCTCTGTGATTGCCAACAAGGGTTTTGCCACCAAGTACTAAGTCATATTTGCGAAGGGGTCAAATACTTATTTCAGTCATTAAAATGCAAATAAATTTATAACTTTTTTTGAAAAGCGTTTTTCTGGATTTTTTTATAGTTATTCTGTCACTGTTAAAATAAGGTAAAGGTTCCCCCGCACATGCGTGCTAGTTGTTTCCGACTCTAGGGGTCAGTGCTCATCTCCGTTTCAAAGCTGAAGAGCCAGCGCTTGTCCAAGGACGTCTCCGTGGTCATGTGGCCGGCATGACTAGATGCCAAAGGCGCACGGAACACTGTTACCTTCCCACCGTAGTGGTCCCTATTTTTCTACTTGCATTTTTACGTGCTTTCGAACTGCTAGGTTGGCAGAAGCTGGGATGAGTAACAGGCGCTCACTCTGTTACGCGGCACTTGGGATTTGACCCGCCAAACTGCCGACCTTCTGATCGACAAGCTCAGCGTCCTAACCCACAGAGCCACCGCATCCCTGTTAAAATAAACCTACCATTAAAATTATAGACTGATAATTTTGTTTTCAGTGGGCAAACGTACAAAATCAGCAGAGGATCAAATATTTTTTTCCTCACTATAGCTAAATAAAAAGCTAAGCTCTAGGTGTCAAAAATGAAATACTCTTTTGAGATATGGGTTTGAGTCAGGGGAGGGGGAAGAGTAGTACTTTGCCTCATCGGCACAACGTGATATTTTTTTATGATGGAATTATAGGCAGGATAACAGTGGGGAAAAATGTTAAAATTATCTTCCTGAAAATAATTGCACTAGCTATTGATTTTTACAGGATAAGGAACTGACTGCAATGTTCATCATACTTTTACTAAGCTGAGCAATAGCAACTTTATCCCTGCAAAATGAATGATTTTGAGAATATGTTTTCATTCATTTTACTTGCCCTTGAAATTTAGGGTCTTATTTTTTCCCCTACAGGTGAAGAAGCATCTGAAAGCTTAATGAATCTGAGTCCCTTTGATATGAAAAATCTCCTTCATCATATTCTCAGTGGAAAAGAATTTGGAGTCGAAAGGAGCAGTAATATATGCACATATGCACACACACACACACACACACACACACACACACACACAGAGCATTCTTATTTTCTTATTTTAAAAATCCTCTTTTATGTATTTAAAAAGTTTTTTTTTGGTATCTTTCCTTTTTCTTCTCAGTGCGTCCTCTTGATTCTTCTACATCCAGCCCTGCTATATCTATCCATGAAGTGGATAACACTGGAGCCACAAAGACAGAAAGAAGTGGCATTATGAGGCTGAAGAGTGAGATGAAGCAGGTGAACACATGTTTCCTCTTTGCTTAGCTTTAGGCAATAGCAATACCACTTAGACTTAAGTACAGACAGCTTCATGGTGCTTTACAGCCCTCTCTAAGCTGTTTACAGAGTTGGCATATTGCCCCCAATAATCTGGGTCCTCATTTTACTGACCTTGGAAGGATGGAAGGCTGAGTCAACCTTCAGCCAGCCAGAATTGAAACTCCAGGGCTTTGGGCAGCATTAGCCTGCAAATACTGTATCTAAACCACTGCACCACCACGGCTCTCTTTAAGCACCTTAAGAGAGAAAACTGTTACTTTATGGTGGCTACAACCCAGGGCTTTTTTTCTCATAGAACACTCAGAACGGAGTTCTGGCACCTTTTTTGGATGGAACCTTGTAGGGTAGGCAAGGCAGGTTGTATGACATGTGTGAGTTCTGGCACCTTTTTCTTTTACAAAAAAAGCACTGCTACAACCCATCAGTAACTTTGACCTAAGCACTTCTTAATTTTTGTATATATCTTTCCTGGGCTCCCAGGATTGTATATTAGTTACTGCATCCACCAAGGATTTGGAACTACACCAACATTGTCGTATGTGATTATTTTTTATATATTTTAATGTATTATTATATCCCATGTTTATTATTTTTATAAATAACTCAAAGGGGTGAACATACCTCATGCTCTTTCCTCTTCCTATTTCCCCCACCACAACAACCCTGTGAAGTGAGTTTGTCTGAGAGAAAGTGACCGGCCAAGAGTCACCCAGCCAGCTTTCAACAGGTTCCTGGTTTCTAGGCTGGTACCTTAACCACTAGGCCAAATTTATTTACCCAAGGACTTGTGAAATGAGTGTGTGAAAAATTGAAATAGTGATAATGATGATATAAGAATGCCACTGTTGATCACAGTCTCTTCAGGCTGATGGGCTTTCTGGAGCAATGCTTAATATTGCATGAGCAACTGAAAAAGGGAAGTTTACCATTTATCATTATTTAACAAATACTTTGTTAAAGAAAAGTACTTGTGATATCTCTGAAATGATAGTAGTAACTTGCAGGTTGCACTTATTGTACCAGCTTTATTCATAATTCTAGACTATTTAATATTTATACCATTATTAATATAACTATTGACAATGGTTTTTCCCCCTTTTTCTAGAAACATAGGAGACTGAGTAGTAATGAACAGGTGAAATGAACCATCATCTATCTATGCACAGGAAGCTGTTAAATCTGCATGCTTTTCTGTGGTATCGCTCAGCTGCATTTGCAGATGCACGGAATAAAGTATCAAAAATTATTAGTAAAATTACTAATACATTATTATGAGGCACGTGCGTAATATGAAGCTTTTATGGGCTTGCTCTGCTTATGTGGGCTCCAGACTGTTTCCAGATTCACTAATTCAAGGCTGTTTTCTTGAATCTATAATATTTTTGTAATTTGTTACTGTAGCATAGCAGGACTATCATACTATAGTAGCAATTTTCTCAGTGCCATTTCACTATGTGTTTGCACATTTAAATATGAAAAGGGTAAAGATGACTAGAAAAACATGTGTATGATTTAGGGCCAATTAACAAGCCAGGACTATCAAGAATTCCTTTTGTCTTTTGACTCTCTGAGAAGTAGAGATTCAGCCACCCAGAGCTCTTTGAAGTCCCTGTATTTGCTATGTCTTTTTACTACTACTTTCCCGACTTGAAAGTGATAGTGGAAATAAATACAACTTAACAACTTTGTTTTACACTGTTTAGAACCACTATCTCAATTATTAGACATTTATTTATTTATTTATTTATTTATTTAATAATATTTATATACCCCCCTCAGGGGAATAAAGAAAGTTTTCTTTGGGGTTATCTTGCCCAATACTATTATCTACACTGACTGGCAGATTTCAAACAAGGTCTAATCAGTCTTACCCAGAGAACTTCAAGAATTGAATCTGACATTTCTTGGCGTATTCTGTCCTTTAACTAAAGGTAGTCCTCGACTTACAACCACAACTAAGCCACAACTGAGCTTATCAAAATTTGATAAGCAAGATATTTGCTAAGTGAGTTTTGCCCCATTTTACAATCTTTCTTGCCACAGCAGTTAAGTGAATCACTGCAGCTGTTAAATTAGTAACATGGTTGAATCTGGCTTCCCCATTGTCTTTACTTGTCAGAAAGTTGCAAAAGGTGATCACATGACTCCAGGACTCTGCAACCATCATAAATATGAACCAGCATCCAGATTTTGATCACATGACCATGGAGATGCTGCAACAGTCAGAAGAGTGAAAAACAGTCATAAGTAACTTTTTTCAGTGAAGTTATAATTTTGAATGGCCACTATAAGTTGAGGACATTTTTTCCTACATACAAGTCCAGTTGTTTAGAAATGATGTACCTCAACCTAATCGTGATTTTTAGAATTGATTAGGAAGCAGTCCTACCTAGAATTATTTTTCCTATAACACTATTAACAGATGCTTATGTAATGCTCTTTTTTAAAAAACAAATCTCAAAATATATGTGGCCAGGTTATACTCCACTTCTCTGAGTATATTAACTGTTTACTGTGAAATAATTTTCCATTAGAAGTCTTCCGTTACAGGTGTTATTGTATTACAGTATAAACTGATTAGTGGGATGGTATGGTTGTAAAAGAATGAATTTTTGAAGGTCAGGACACTTAACAGGAGTACAACAGATCCAAGTTTGGAATTTTGAAGTTTTACTTAGATTTATCTTCATTTTAAAAGAATGTTTACTTGTGTACTTCTCAGAGTTATTGGGAGTCGAGTGATATATAAATTTTAATAATAATAAATAATGAACTGACTTAGGGAAGGATGGTGAAAACCTATATAGTGAATATATCTTTTGCTTTAAATTTCTGTAAGCTTTAGTCTTTAAAGAATAAATAGGGTGCTTCTTTCATCATTCACCATGGGATGCCCCCAAATCCCAAAACCGGATTTTTCAGGATGGAACTCATACTTACCTAATCACAGCCTTCGAAAGCCAGAACAGACCCTGCGAGGCAATTGCTGCCTTTGCCAGAATGATGTACAAAGGGGGCAATTGTGATTCTGCTTTCATCTCTTTGACCCTCCCATTTCCTGCATGCAGATACCACTGCTTTGCAGCAAATTGGTGGTTGGTTAATATATTTGTGTCCTGGCCTTTTTTCCAAAAATTAGAAATAGTATTTTAGATGCAAACTTCTATGCCAGTTTGATAGGCCTTCTCAAATCCCTCTCCAGGAATCTAGTCTTTCCGTTTTGCATTTAGCAATAAGTAGCTTAGAAACTCAGCAAGGAGAACATGCAAAACTAGAGTTTAAATATGGAGAAAATGAATTCCTCTCTGTGGTTCTGTGAATTTAAAATTCACGAAAGAAGATGCACCGAATTGGTATTTGCAGAAAAGGAAGAGAAAGCGGCTTCTCAGAAATGATTTACTTTTTTATACTGTTGCACTCCTAGAAGATTCATACGATTTATAACATGGATAAAACAACACCACACACATATATATGAATAATTTTATTTAACCCTTGCATTTTCAGCAAAGTGATCCATTAACTTCAATTTTTGCAATAACCTTGTCTTTGACATTGCTTTTGCATGCATCTTCTTGGTATAGGCCAAGATTTTGATCTTTATTGCATATTTGCTTCATATTTTAAAGCTTGTGGATTTCATTCATTATTTGGTACATCAGTATTCTCAGTAACAGTATTGGACAGAAATTCCAGAAGTATGTCAAACAGAATAGAATATATTTTCATTCAGGCACAATGAAAATATTCAGTTTTCTCTAATACTACTGAAAGTACAGTAATGTAACCATTTAGCAGACATTAGCAAAGGGAGAAATGAGTGTTTTGAGTTTTATTCTTTTTTAATGCCTAGTAATTTTATCTATGTTTTGTTGATTTTACCTACTGATTATTTTAATATGTTTTGTATTTCTGTTTTATAGTTCTTCTATGGGGGCCATTCCACATCCAGCAGCATGTATTCATCCAGGTCTATGGTAATCCATCATTCAGAAACTTAAATTCTCTCTTTTCCCTTACTATGGAGAGGCACATAGCTAAGATCACCTGGCCTTAATTTCTCAAGATATTGTAATCTTTTTCTTTACAGTGAAAGTCATACAAATTATTAATTAAAAATTAAGCTTTTATGATGTATTATATACATCATGTGATTGGAATTACAGGGCATGTAGATTTTCCAGTAACAAAAGCTAGAAAAGGGACAAAATTGTGTAAAGCAGACATGTCAAACACAAGGCCCGCGGGCCACAAATGGCCCGCCATACGATTGAATCCGGCCCGCACAACTCTCCTGGAAATTACCAAGGTCCAGCCCCCACCACCTTGGCGCCGGCCCGGCTGAGCACCTGCTCAGTAGGAGGCAAGTGCACGTGGGCTGGTGGAGCCCAGCAACATTTGCAGCTCATTAGCCCCTCGACAGCTCATTGGCCAGAGCCGTCTCCTGCGACTCCCAGTCCTCCTCCACCATGTGCAGTTCCGGGAAAAATAGTGAAACTCAAAAAGTTCAATCAATCAATTCAAACTACTCACAAAAAAACCCTTGCAAAGTTTGAATTGATTGGTTGAACTTGCTTTTTCAGACTGCACATGGGGGCAGCGGAGGAAGAGACTGGAGGACTGGAAAGGTGAGTGGGCCCTTTTTCTACCTGCTGCGCGGGTGGGGGCGGCCAGTCTTGGGGTGCCCCGGGGGGCCTGCCTCTTCCCTGCCCGGCAGGTCTCCCCTTGCCCTGCTGCACCGCCACCTCTGCTAGCCTGGGGCGGGGGTCCACAGGGGTCTTAGAAGCTTCCCCGTCAGCCCCTGCCTTTTGGCGTGCCGCGGCTGGCAGACCTTACAAGAGATTCCCCTGTGGTGCCTGCCAGGCCTGCTGACCTTGGCAACAAGTCCAAGCCATTGGTGCACTGCCCCTGTCGCTGTTTGTGCAGGGACCCAGAGGCATTCCCCCCCCCGTATGGGGATCTGCTCTGCCACCCCCTTTTCTCAGCTGCCTGGTCTGAATAGGAGCCGAAGGGAGCGGCTCTGCAAGCCCCTGCCGCCCCCTTCTCTCAGCTTCCTGGCAGCACATCCCGCAGGGGAGGTTTGCTAGGGAGGTGGCAGTCCGGCGTTGTTTCTCCCCCTCGTGCGTGCGTGTGTGTATATGTGTGTGTGTCAGACCCACGGGAATGGCTGGTAGGGAAGCGGCATTCCGGCATTCCCCACCTTCCTGTGTGTCGGGCCCACGGGGCTCGACACAAAAAAACGCAAACGCCGGACTGCCGCCATGCCTGGCAGCCCGATGAGTGGACCCTGCGAACCGCGGCCCATCAGCTGAGGCCGAGCCAGCTCCGGGATGCCGCCAGAGTCAACCAGCGGCTCGGCGCGGCACAGAATATAGATATGTTGCTAAGAAGGGGCCAAGCTGTAAGATCCAATCTCCTGAGCAGACTGAAAGAGCTCCCTACTCTGCTATCAGGAAATTAAATATTTGATTAAAAAATATTCAGAGTACAGGGTAGCAAAAAAAAAAGAGGAGCCCGTGTCATTTTAACAAGGCACCCCTCAAAATAAAATCTTAAATAATAACTTAGAAGCTAGGCACCATTCTCAGATCCCCGTGGAGCACAGCTTTCGCAGGGGCAGGGGAGAGTGGTGGCCCAAAGGAACACCTTCCTCGGCTCTTAGGGGCTAAGCAGGCATTGTGTGCCACCAGCTAAGCTCCTGAAGGAAGACGGCATTCCGAGGCCCAGCAGAGATTTTTACTGCTGTGTTCCCTTTGGGGCTTTTCAAAAGCAAGCTACAGTCTACTCTAGTCTGTTCTAGAGACCTGAAAGTCTTTAGGATAAAAGCAGTTCTGCACAGCAAAAGCCCCAACTCTACCTTTGGCTTTGCAGCCAGGGAGGCCCAACCGTATCAGTTTACTTAGGCTTTCTTTTTGGCAAATTCCAACACCTGATCTTTCAAACTTATATGGGACAGGTTATTAGCGAGTCTTGGCCTACCATCCAATGGAATACCCAATTAATTCCAAGCAGAGCTTTACCTTTGGGATTCAGATGAGCCCCCCCCCCACCCAATTCTCCAGCCAAAGGCAGCTGCAGACCTTTCCCAAGGATGCTCAAAGGGCCTTTTCTCGCTCTTCAAGGTATCTAATCGATGATAACTGATTCATGGGCTTCCTCTTCTGTGTTCTGAATGTCTAAATTGCTGCAGTGAAATAGGAGCATTTCTCAACACTATGTACCTGATGGGACCTCAGGAACTACAAAGCAGCCATTTGTTCCCCCTACTTGCTAAGGGAGAGGGCATTATATTTATGCAAGCAAGATGTAAATGTAGTTAAAAAATAAAAAAAGGCAGCCGGATACCATTGTGCCCCCCAACCACATAACTAAAGCATGCATCAGCATAAATGAACCCAGAACACTGACCCTTCTCACAACAGGCAGTGGTAAGCACCATTTGGCATCTGGCAGGCAAAGCTTAAACTGCCATTCACTTGAACCCGGGCCCGCAAGCAAGAGATCTCCAGATTTATTTGAAATAAATAACTTATTTGTTATATTTGAAATTTTACTCCTTTTTGCCTCACTCTTAGACATAATACACTTCTGAACTAATACAACACAATAGTCTTACATGCAACTGGCCCTTTGAAAGCAACCATGATGCTGATGTGGCAAAAGTTTCCAGGAAGCAGTTTCCTCCAACTTCTTCTGCCTTGAAAGATCTCTGGAGAGGAGCAGAAGGTGGCAGGGAAGCTGCATGAGGGAAGGCTGCTCCAACAAGCCAGCATCGTGACCACGCATGATTGGAAATGGGGATTCCCTTTCAAGAAGGGCCAGCCCCCCTCATGCAGAACTGGGAAGTGCTGCTCCCCTGCCTCCTCTTACTCTCCAGAGATCTGTCAAGGCAGAAGAAGGAACACACACACTCACACACACACACAGACACACACACACACACACACTCCAAGCTTGGAGACTAGGAGGATATCTACATCTGAGCTAACAAACTACCAATCATGCCTGGGCTTGGGAAGAAGGCCCTTTCCATCCTCTGTGGATAAAAGTCCCTAAACTTGGAATGCAGTCTGTGTGCGTGTGCGTGTGCACATGCTTGGCTGAAGAAGTTTGGGGAGGTGAAGAGCTTGTGGGGCAATGAGTTGTCCCCACATCAAATTAGCCGGTGCAACTTGTTCTTTCCTGACCAGGTATCTCGAGTCAGCTGCGCTGAGTGAGCAGCATTGAGCTGACCACGCCCACTCAGCCACACCTACTCGGCCACGCCCACCCGGCCCTTTGAGGGCAACCATAATACTGATGCGGCCCTCAATGAAATTGAGTTTGACACCCCTGGTGTAAAGTAACCATTTATTTTCCCTATTAATCTTCATGCTTTCTTTAATTAGTAATATTGGTTGTAATGCTATCAGAGAAATGAATCCCAGAATATATAATCTAAATTTATTTTATTAATTTTTTTTTATTAAAATGAATCATTATGTGAACTCATAATTTGCCACATGCTTATAAAATTAAAAAGTAGAAAATAAGTTTCTATTAATTAAATAAAAAATATTTTCAAATTTGGTACAGGGATAAATTGACACAATCTCTGTCCACATACAAAGATGCAGTTATCTAAATACTAAAATCAAATAAGAATCAGAAACTATTGTAATACCTAATTCCATGAGCACAAGGGCAATCTTTTTAAATGTGATTTAATACAATTATTATTACATTTCATAATGCCAAATTACATAATAATAAATCCAGTGTGAATGGTCAGTCTGGATCAATCTGAAATTCTACTGATATGAGAGAAGAATACTTTACTTTTCTTTCCCAATTCCTTCCTTTCGATCAGAAAATAAATTGTATTGGAATAGGCTTTCACCTAGATTGAAACATTGATTTGCAATGATTTATTAGTAGAAGAATTTTAGCAATTTTAGGTACAAAGAAAAAAAATCCCAGTAGTTAGGACTATAATTGCTTCAGTACTGGCACTTCAACTGAACCATAAGGTGACTCGTCGTCATCTCTGCTGAATAGTCCTCAACAAAGCTGCTTTGCTCAACAACTGCAACCCTAGGACTACCAGTTGTGATCATTAAACATTCACATAAGATGTTAAGCAGAGTGCAGGGGAGCCTCATGGGGTGGGGGAGTCCCTAGGAGACCTGATGCAGGCTACCGGACCCACTAACATGTGGAAACCTGCCACAGCCCTGGACCTGGTCCCTACCCCACCATGCCTGGGGAGCAGATCTCTGGGGAGCTAAAATCCTTGGAGAGGCAGCTCTTTGAGCTAGTTCCCAGACACAAGGGGGAATCTTTTCAGCAGGTGGCAGTGGCTTGCCACATTCTCTGCTGGTTTCCCCATTAACTTTCTGGGGAAGACAGCAGAGAAGATTGCAAATGGTGATCATGTGATCAAGGGGCGCTTGGCAGACAGTTTTAAGTATGAACGGGTTCCTAGCACCTAGAGCACTTTCATGTGAGTGGCAAAAGGGTTGGCGTGATGTTTTCCAGTGGTTGGAAGTACTTTAGAGGTTGTAAAGCACCCTTTCTGATGCTACCTGTCAGATACCTATCTTTGCTTTCTTTGACGCTCACTAGCAACTGCCATAACTAAGGGGGAGGGAGCATTTGGAGGGGAAGAGTGCTGGAGGTATGAAAGATTGTTGTGGGAGTTTGTGGGGTATGGACACTAACAGGAACCAGCAGTGTCAAACCAAGACACCTTCCTGCCTTCAAGGATAACAGCCCAGGGAAAGGGATTTACAGCAGCACCTGGGGCACCAGGTTCCCAAAAACATTGGAACAGAACCTGACTGGACTACTCTCACAGGGGGAAGGGTTTTGGACATTGGGAATTGCTTTCAATATATGCTTTTCATACAGTTTTTCTTTAGAGCTTGCCTAGCTCAGGCTGCACTCAGAATCTCTAGTAAAAGTACCTTTTCTCTAACACCTATGGAGTCAAGGGTCATTCTTTCCTAGGGAGCAGGCTGTAGCCAGTCTGACACTGCCATTATTTCAAAACATTGTTAAGCGAATGTTTGTACTTCAAGGACTATTTGTATCTGACAGCATATATCGGGTGTCACACTTGCAATGTCACGTGATGTGTTGCAATGCATCGTGACTTTTTTCCATTGCTGGCAATGGGGTCGGCGCGGTTTCGGCATGACGCATCTAGCCTGCAGGCCGGCAATTTGACACCCCTAGCATATATCATTCAAATGACTTTAGTGGGTTGGGGATGGATTTGTTTCCTTCTCCTCTGATCTAGGTTTAAATAGAATTAACATAGATCAGTAATTCAATTCTCAAAGCATAAGGCTATATATCAGAATAAATCAGCCTTGCAAAGCATGAGGTCTTTCATAGGATGTTTTTATATTTCTGAGGAAGTGTGCAGAGATGAGATAGTTGCAACATCTGCAAATTATTCATTGTTCCATCTAGTCCAATGTAACTCATTGATTGGCAGCATCTGTCCAGGCTCTTATGCAAGAGTTTTCAAATGCTATAAATGATATAGTTAATATATATGTTCTGACATTTTGCATATTGTAGTAAACCTATCAAGAAGTTTACTTTATGGTTGGCAATTTAATAGCTGATGGTATGGTCCATATCCAGATACTCTGATAACAGTCACAGTATGGCATAATGTAAAATTGGTCATGAGACTTTGAGCTTGAGCTATTGGATTTTCTCAAGGTTAACATCTGTGGAGGAGAGAATCATTTACTGTATATCATCTTGAATTCTTGGAGGCCACACTAAAAGGTTGTTAACTGAGATCTGAGATGTAATGCACATTCTAACAATGGAAACCAAACTTCTTTTTTTTCTGCCATTACAAATTCTGTGAAACATTTTGAAAAATATTGATTTATATTGTTGCTGTTCCTCAGTGAGCTGGCTTGGGAATTCTGGGAGTTGAAATACACACTTCTTAAAGTTGCTGAGGTTGAGAAACATTGGTCTAAGCTAAGCCAGGCTAACTGGTGTAGCACAGCACCTAAAGAATGCACCCTTATAAATTGTATTCTATAGCGGGCCAGAGTTCTTCATAAAATGCCTGAAGACCTTTAGCATGCATAATACAAAAGAAATATACATTTATAATCAATATTTTATCTAAATAAATGTATGTAATATTTTGTAAATAATGTGATATATATTTATCATGATGTAATTGCTTCATTATTGGAAGCTCATCAAAATTTAACTTAGGAATCTCTCCCCTGATTTAGTAAAAGGGGTAGACTAATAAATGTTTTATTTCAATTTTTTATTCAGTATGCAAAATTGAGCATTTTACGGCCCCTGGGCCACATCCAACCCTTTGGCTATCCCTGTCCAGTGTGCGGTCAGTTGGAAATCAGAAATCAAACATAAATAAACATGCTGCAGGGGGTGAAAGAAGAAGCCAAGTTGAATCTGGCTCTGTGTAGTTACTGTGCACTCCTTCAGTCGGCTGGGGGCGAGGAGAGAAAGTGCTTTTCTGTACCTGGCAGTGCTCATCCCTGTGGAGGTGGCGGTGTTCATCATGTGAGGGGATCCAGGCTCTGCCACTCACGGCCACCTCAGTTGAAGTGTGGCCTTCGGGTGAGTGGGGGGACCACAATTAGGAGATACTGGTTTGGCCTTCCACAACAGTCCCAGTTCCTCTTGTGACCCCTTGGGAAAATTAATTGCCCACCCGTGGCCTAACAGTTAAGGAGCTGGACTTACAGAGATTATGGATCTTTTCTTAGGAACAGAAACTGACTAGGTATCTTTTTGCCCAACCTACCTCACATTGCTGTGGGGAAAATAGTTGAAGGGAGCATTATGTATGCTGTCTTGAGTTGGACAAAGTAAAAGCAGGATATAAATTAAGAAATAAATAAATAAGCCTCAGCCCATTATTATCCTTGGTGAGGCAGTTTATCCTGCTCATACAAAGCAATAGGTGGCAGAATAGCACAATAATCCCAAAACAATGGCTTATGGAAAAAAGCATTTTAAATAATTAGCTTCTCCATTTTTGTGCTAGTTGTCCATTTCAATAAATGCATAGTATTAAATAGGTTAACAGATAGACCTTTGAAATATAAGGATGTTAGTCACTGGTCAAAATAGATGTTTTGTTCTTAAATGTCACATTCCCATAACTAATTAAAGTATGTGAGCTGTTTAAATATTTTAAATAAATTACAGTTTAATTTTGCTGGTTTATATATAGTTAATAAAGCTATGTTAGCTTTGAAATGTTAGCTTACATGAGCACATCTGCTATTACTGTAATTACATCAGCCACATTGGTTTTCAGGTTTCTGAATGAGGCTGGGGGAAAAAAGAGGCATAGAGTGGTTTTAATGAAATGTCCATGTCTTTTCATCTAATCAGCGGTCTCATTAGATAACTTGATGGGGCTATAAATATTAGATCTATACTGTGGACTTAGCTCGGTCAGGGTCCCACCGGTAAGAGATTGCCGGCGGGTGACACCCAGGGATAGGGCCTTCTCAGTGGGGGCGCCTGCCCTCTGGAACCAGCTGCCAGTGGAGCTGAGGACTGCCCCCGACCTCCGATCATTCCGCCGGGGCCTGAAGACCTGGCTCTTCGAGCTCTCGGGCCCAGGCTGAGGAGAAATTTATTTTAATTGGGGTTTTTTAATTGTACAGGGTTGGTTTAATCTTTTTTAATTGGTTTTAACTTTTGTATGGTTGATTTTTAACTCCCTGTAAACCGCCCTGAGTCCTCAGGGAAAGGGCGGTATATAAATGCAATAAAATAAATAAATAAATAAATAAATAAATCTATACTGTGGATTTAGCTCCTCTTTCGATGTTGCTGACAAATGTGCAAGAAATTCTTGACAGATTTTTTTTAAAAAAGGCATATGAAAAGAAAGATTGCATCAACAAGAGAAAATAGGCTGGGCATGCACTGAAGAGATGAGGAATGGTTTCTACAAGCATTCTTTTTTTCTATCTTCTTAGAGGTGTTTCTAAGAAATTGGTGTTTCTGTTGCCTTACGGGATTAATTTTGTCTTTTCTACAGAGATGCAGTAGCCCATCTTCTCCTACTAGTACATCATCCCTAACTGGGTCAGTTGGACACTTTATTAGCTGGGGTGACCGACAAGGGCAGTGGCTTCGCAGGAGACGGCTCGATGGTGCCATTAATAGAGTCCCTGTGGGTTTCTATCAGAAAGTATGGAAGATCCTTCAGAAGGTAATTAGAAAAAGCCAGAAGGCAGAACAATGTTGCTTGATAATACTGCCATGTGAATTTAATGTGCATTGTTACATTTGGAATCTTGCTACTTGGTTTAAAAAACCTTAAAACAGTCAGTGAAATCTCTGGCTAAACTTATTATATTGAAATATTTTGAAATGTGTTTGTCAAATAGTTATGAACAAAATAAGCACACTTGACTTTTTATTTAAAAATTCAATGTTCATTAAAATAGAATATATATATTTTCTGAAAATATTTTCAGAATATTTTCTGCTTTTGAGGTTTTGTTTTTTTAAAAAAAAAAATCTACGGTACATCCTCATGTGTACTAGATAAAACTCATTCAAGCATTTGTAGGTATACCAAATCACAATTTTAAATTGCTTTCACTAGAGTTACTTTGATCCCTAACACTTTTACACATTTTAAAAAAATCTTCATCATTGAAAAAATGCAAAGTAAGGTTAAATGTAAAAAGTTAAGAGTCAAAACTTTTTTTCTTTTTTTTATAATAAATGGAAGAGAGGCGAAATACACCTCAGTATAATGGAGAACCATTTGACAGCAATAAGCTCTTTAAAATGACAGATGTCTTAATGAGAACTTAGTGAAACTAATGAAATGACAAAGAAGTTTGTCAAACTTCTCAGAGTAAAATTGCATATTTAGCAGAATTAACTGAAAGTACTTTTTATTCTGGTTACCCTTTCTGTCCCAAAATATTTGGTGTTTGCTAATTTTTTATAAAAAATAATTCCACTAAAATTATCATGATTTGATTATTCGTGCAAAATATCCACTTCTTAATACTCTTAGTGCCATAAAGAGCATATAAAATTTGTTTTATAGACAAAATATGACTGAGAGAGAGAGAAGCTGGTTTTGTGTTTAAAAAACTGCTTTTCATGGAGAATTCCAGATTCATTGCTTTAGTTACATCAGATAGTAGCACTTAGCTAAATTTGATTGACTCCCTCCCCCTCCCCAAAAGGATGCAATCTTACTAGCACTTGGATTACAGACCACCAAAAAACCCAAAGGCTGTAGGCTAAGCTAAGAAATCCAAGAAACATTCCAGAAGAATTTATGGCAAGCTCTTTTCCAAAAAAACCCCACCCATGCCCACCTTCTAGTCTGATATAAAAATGTTTTCTTTGAAAGTTATACTAGACCAGTGTTAAATTTGTTGGTGATACTAATACTAGAAAGAACGTAAACCATCCTCCATCTTAACAAATTCCTGTAATTAATTTGTTTATTTATAGTTGGTTTATATTTTTTTATAGTAAAGCAGTATTGTTTTTGTAGTGTCACGGACTGTCCATTGATGGGTATGTCCTTCCATCTTCAACCACAAGGGAGGTAAGAGAAACTTTCATTTTATTATAGAGACTGTGGTACAAGGAAGCCTAGTATAGCATGAGGTAAAATGAAATAATGCCTAATAGTATTGGTGCTTGCAGTTAATAGTAGGGGTTTGCTAATATTGAAAAGTGTGTGTCTCTGAATCTTACTCAGTCCATTATTTACCTATTTAGGATTAGGAGGGCAAGTGAAAAAAAATGATTGGTTCAAAGCACATTGATTGCTGACAACTGTCTCTTGAAACAAATAGCATTTTTTAAGGTTAGCACTCAGTATACCTAAAGAACCACATCTCTTTTTTTTAATTATTCAGTTGATTCTTGAGCAGAAGCTAGTAAGTTGTGAATAAATAAATTAAACCTTAGAATCCAACCCTAGGCATATTAATTTAGATAGACCTATCCCCACACAAAGGGACGCGGTGGCTCAGTGGGTTAGGACGCTGAGCTTGTCGATCAGAAGGTCGGCAGTTTGGCGGGTTGAATCCCAAGTGCCGTGTAACAGAGTTACTCATCCCAGCTTCTGCCAACCTAGCAGTTCGAAAGCACGTAAAAATGCAAGTAGAAAAATAGGGACCACTACGGTGGGAAGGTAACAGCATTCCATGCCTGTTACTCATCTGCCAACCTAGCAGTTCGAAAGCACGTAAAAATGCAAGTAGAAAAATAGGGACCACTATGGTGGGAAGGTAACAGCGTTCCGGGCGCCTTTGGCATCTAGTCATGCCGGCCACATGACCATGGAGACGTCCTCGGACAAGCGCTGGCTCTTTGGCTTTGAAACGGAGATGAGCACCGGCCCCTAGAGTTGGAAACAACTAACACGCATGTGCGGGGGAACCTTTACCTTTACCTTTTTATCCCCACACAGGTGCAACAATTGTTACACATAGTTACAAAGCAATTTTTTTTCTTAAGGTTATGTCATAAAACTAAAATGTATTCACATTTTATTTTTTTAGTAAGATATAAAAAACTTGCAGTGCATTTCATCCATAATAATTTGGCATTTTCAATTTTTACTACTACTGTGTTTTCTGTCCTTGGAAAAAAAATTGAATTTCTTTCCTTTGCCTGCTACTTACTGAGGAGACGGGGGTGGGGGTGGGGGTGGGGAAGAGGCAGGGAGGAGAATCCATTGCCAGCTGTATGCTTTGAGCAGCTCAGTTCTTGCCAAGGGTTATTAATTATGGCTTCATGGCAAATGCTAATTTTAGCGATGAAATTTATTTGTCCAGTTTTTAGCAAGAAAAATGGAAAGTTGGTTGTTGTCTAGGGTCATAGAAACATTTTTAATACTAGTGAAATACTAGTAAAATACAAACCATTATAATATCAAGGGAAAGGGGGAGATATAGCAGTGGATGGACAATAAGGAAGAACCTACCGGTATGTATATTGTGATGGCTAAAATACACTATATGTAATGAATATACAAAAAAGGAAAATATTAAAGAAAAAAAAGATCCAGTAGTATCCATTTAGAAGCAATACAGAATTAACTTAATCCTTAAGCTTATGTGGAAACATTGCTTCATCTAATGACTTTCAGAAGGTAAAGGCTTTAAAAAAATACAACTCTCTGTTATCCTGAGTCACTTCCTTAGTGTTAGGAAAATAAGTATCCTTCCATTTATATTAGATTATCCACTTTGTAAAGCCCTAGGCTCAATAGAGCCAAAGTTCTACATAAAATTCAAATTCTGTATGTTAGAAATATAGTTTACTATCTTACATCTTTAAATAGTATATTTATTTCCAAAATGATCTTAATATGTTCTATGATTTGAAATCAAAACTAATCTATAGCTAGAAAAGACCAATTCATACAAGTTAAAGAACCCTCAAATTTCTCACAATACTAGCACAAAAAGAAAGAAAGAAATCTGGTCCATTTCTTTTAAACAATATTTTTGAAGGTGCCAAGTATTTGTAGATAAATATTATATCTGGGCATACAGTACTACTCCTGTCTTGTAAGCAATAGACTGGACTCTGCTGAAAAAGTGTCCAAACGCAATGTCACTGTTTACAATTTTAAATGGCTTCTATATTTTTTATTTTGCAACTCCATTTTAACTTTTTTTAAAAAAAAAGAGCGAGCAGCTCCTTGCTAAGAGTATATCTGTTTACCCTTCCTCACCCACTGATGTGTGTTGCCTTTTTCCCAAACAGAGTAGCAATGTACTTTTTTTTTCAACCAATCATGCTTTAGGTGGAGCAGGAATCCACCAAGGGGCAAAAGTAATTTCCAGCTATTATCTACCAAGGTGCTAGTTTATTTCTACACGTGCAAAAAAAGAAAGAAAGAAAGAACTAAAAACAGTGTTGTGCTTTGGCATCTTTCTTGTCTTGGTAATATAATTGTGTGGAGAAGATAAATTAGAGAAGATTTGAAAATCCTGGAATCAATTTAATAGGCCTGTCAGAACTTGACAGAATTCAATTTTGTTCTGTAACAGGAATCAAACCTAGTAAGTCCAAGAACTCCTGAGCCTAAATGATTCCATGTGAAATTTCCATATTTTTCTGACACAAATGAGATTGCTTGGGTTTGCTTGCAATAATGAGGGGGTTGTGATCTGACAGTATTCTGACAGTTTGATTTTGAGGTTGTTTCTTCTTTCTCTTCTCTCTATGAATATGAATTTGAACCACAAGCTAATTTTAGTTCTCTTTTTAAGTATTTCTGGTTTTTTTATGGAAATGCTTCAAAATAAATTTTACTGATTCATCATAGACCTTCTCCTGGTGTCTTTTTGTATAAGAGATATTGCAATAGAGTCACTTGCAGAAGTTTTTGTAGAACACATTCTAATATAAACCCAGTTCTCAATTACCCTGAGACTGCAGGGAAATTATGTATAGCCCTCACACTATCTAAAGTAAGTGAAAGCTGCTAAAATGAAAGTTGCAGCTGTATACAAAACTGTGCTCTATGAATGCCATAATTTCCCAGGTTTCTTCTTCTCAAAAAAGATAGTGTTTGTATCTCTTTCTGTTCACATATACGGATATGGTCCTATTCAACATGAAAAGCACCATATACTGTATATCCTTAGGCTTCTGCTAACATTGGAATAGATGCTTAGGGTATATGGGATGGAGATCATCTATGCCAACTGGCTTGTCTGCTTCGCAATTCTAGTATCACTGACATTTGACTGACACTGACACTGACATTTAAACATTATTTTAGAAGTTTCAGTGATGTCATTCTTGTTAATCTTACTCTCTTTCCTCTTTTTTCCTACCAACATCATATTTTCTTAATAGATGACTGCTTGTGAAATTAAGTTTGCTGTCCATGTGGAATCAGTGCTGAACCATGTACCCCAGCCTGAATACAGACAGTTATTAGTGGAGGCCATCCTTGTACTGACCCTATTGTCAGAAATAGATGTGAACAGCATTGGGGGTATAATTCATGTGGATCGGATTGTGCACATAGCAAATGACCTCTTCCTTCAGGAACAGGTAGGTATAATGGAGGATTTCCTCTTACCTAAAGAGACTTCTAAATGTGTGAGCTGTAGAATATGGGAGGATTCTTGGGTAGGAGGTCCATAGCAGAGTCCCCATTTTTATACAGTATACCCTATTTGCCATTGTTAATACCCATTTGCTTGCTCAATCCTGAGGGTAATGTACAGAGAGGTGACTTATTGGCAGCTGCTTTTCTTGCTTGCATTCTCTCAAGCAAGGTATTTAATGAGACAGTTAAAAGAACAATTGCCAAATGTCCCTAATAGGGTGTATATTTTAGAAAGGACCCGATTATGGTAAATTTTAATATCAGGCCTTTATTCAGAGCTACATTTGGGGTCTGCATTACATAAAAAATCCCTAGTAGCTTTATCAGTACATTTGCTCTTGTTTATCTATATTATATAATGGATTTTGTGGGAATCACCTACTGTAAGTAGAACAGGTGATGATACAAAATATCATAGGCAAATCATATACTGTATGCATGTTTGATTGGGATTTTTAATTTTTTTCTGGATTCTTTTGAGATAATAGAGCAGACATATCAAACTCGCGACATCACGTGACGTCGCGCAACGTATCGGGATGGTTTTGCCATTGCTGGCAATGGGGTAGGCGCAGCATCCGGTTGACACGTCCAGCCTGCAGGCCGGTAGTTTGACACCCCTGTAATAGAGGAAGCCTCCGCAAGCCTCACTGACTTCTGTGACTAGCTTATTTGTGACTGGCTTATTTTAGAGCTTCCATTTATTTGTTTGTTTTATGATCCCAGTATCATAGGTTCCCCATTTCTCACATGCAGAAAAAAGTTGGATTTAATTTTGCATTTAGATCTTATTCAGTTAAATTATTCTTGCATTCTGGTTCTATGACCATATTTATAGTTCATTCACCATTGATTGTTGAAAAAATACACCCTTCTATTAAACAGATCATTGTAATCATTTCTGTTTAAACTTTTCCTATTTAACCTTTTCCAAAATAAATTTGTTTTTGTGATCTGTAAACCCTGTTTAAATTCTCTTTCTGTAGTAGTTTGTGGATTGTGGCTTCATTTCTTGGCTTTTTCCTTCTATTGATGTGATTTCTGAAAAAGAAAAACAAAACCTCTGCATGCAGATTTATTCCTTCATTCTTCAGCCTGAGTTTCACTGACTATTTTTATTATAATAAAATAACTAAATGATAAATGAATATCTTATGAACCATATTGTGGTCTCTCTGTTATTCCATCTGCTCCACAGTAGATTTTTTCTCTTTAAGACTTTATAATCCCTTAATTTGGGATAGAGACAGATGACTGAATGGAGCTGAGCGTTTATTGGCTGAATGCCCTTCCTGACACCTGCATGGAGTTTGCAGCGGATAATTTCTCTTTGCGCCCTGAAAGAAAAACATCTGCTGCTACCTAGAATTGAACTCTCAAACTTCCAAGTGGGAGGTGACCGTGTTTACCACTAGACCACCACACTGCTCTCTGCTCCACACTAGATTATCAATTTAATTTAAAAATTAAAATTAAAAACCACTGTTTTAAATACTGGGCAGTGGAATTAGCACTCCTCTATTACCACCATAAGGGACGCGGTGGCTCAGTGGGTTAGGATGCTGAGCTTGTCGATCAGATGGTCGGCAGTTTGGCGGATCAAATCCCGAGTGCCGCGTAACAGAGTGAGCGCCTGTTACTCGTCCCAGCTTCTGCCAACCTTGCAGTTCAAAAGCACGTAAAAATGCAAGTAGAAAAATAGGGACCACTACGGTGAGAAGGTAACAGCGTTCCATGCACCTTTGGCGTCTAGTCATGCCGGCCACATGACCACGGAGACGTCCTCGGACAAGCGCTGGCTCTTCGGCTTTGAAACGGAGATGAGCACCGGCCCCTAGAGTCGGAAACGACTAGCACGCATGTGCGGGGGAACCTTTACCTTTATTACCACCATGCAAACTCACGACCAGCTAGTTACAAAAAAGGCAAAGCAGGGGTGGCCACTCCAGTCAACAACCTTGCATCTCATAGTGCTGACCAGTGGGGGTAAATATAGTTAAGGAAGGAGGCCAGCTATCCTGGGTAGTGCAGGTAGAAAGCCCCCTTTTTATTTATTCCTTGCTACAGCCTTCAAGAGCTCTGGTCACTTGGGAGAGTGTATTGTATTGTAAAAATACACTAGTGGCTGAATCACAGGGAATGGGGGAAAGGATATATTTTAATGACTGAAATGCAGAAAGACTCCTATGGGATTTAGGACTAGTGCTGCTGGTGGTAGTGCAGAAAAGGTCACATAATCCTTTTCTTTACTTTCTCCTGGCTACCCACAATTAACACAGCCTGCAGTTTACCGCCAGCTGACAACATTTGCCTTAAGGTTAACAGCTCTCTACTTATATTCTTGGTGTTTGCTATATAATTTCCTACTGCAGCATTCTCTCTTGCTATTTTCAAGTGCATGACTCACCTTTGCCTTGCAGTGGCTGTCAGCACTTGAGCAAACTCATATTGACTTTGATTGACACTATTCTCAATTGACAATGTACTGTAGAATTGGAGGGAAAGTATGACTGACCCTGATAGAATAAGTCTACATGCATACAGGTCTCAGCAGCTCATTCAAGAGTGAGGAGCAGCCCCTTTTTGAAATTAAAGCTGATGAATTCCTATTCAGAAAAATAATGCTTTAGGCTATTTGACCATTCTTCAACTGAGGATTGTTTTATGTTTACATACCTCTTTCTCTTCACTTTTTTCCCCTAGAAATCCCTCGGACTAGCTGATGGCTTCTTGGAACAAGATGTAGGCACAGGTATCTGCTACTTTTTCTATGACAGTGCTCCAAGTGGTGCTTATGGAACCATGACTTATCTAACAAAAGCAGTAGCTAGTTATCTCCATGAATTTCTTCCAAGCGCAGGCTGCTTGATGCAGTAAACTATCCAAAATACAAGCATCCATTCTTAAAGGATTTTTTCTATAATCATAATTTTTTGAGCCCTCAATGGCTAGGACTTCTGGAGGTTGAGTCCTACTACATCTGGACACTGCTGGGGAAGGCTCCCTGTAGCTCCTCATGCTACCTCAACATTACCTGCATCGTTTTATTATGAACATAAAGCCTCAGCTTGGAAGCAAGACCAAAGGCACAATTCTGTGCAGATCTGCAGAGCATTGTCTGGATCATCTCGGACTCAGGTATCTGCAATTAATTGTTGTCTTATTGGTGCAGGAGGAAAAAAAGCTAAATTTAATTTCAAGGGAGAGAAATAGCTTTCTAGCATACACATGTGCACACACAGAGACACATATGAACCTGCTTCAAGTTTTGAATTTTGCATTGTTGGTTTAATTTAAGCATATCAATGCTAGATTCTAATTGTGATCAACTCTTCATTTGTCATAATAAAATGAGTCCTATTCTGCATTTATGAAGAGGAGGAGCACTACTAAAGCTAGCATGAATCTAAGCTGAAATTAATGGGAAAAATTCCATGGAGAGGAATGGCATAATGAGAAATGAGTACTTAACAATTTGAGAGTACTGAAGCAGGGAAGTCTAAAAGATAATGCAGTGAAAAAGGAAGCATTTCTAGCCAGCAAACCCATGGATAGAACATCTGCCCCAATCTGATCATTGGTTGAACAGCTAATGTATGCTTTAAGACGGGTCCTACCCCCCAGTCTGTGGACCGGTACTGGGCCACAGCATGCCAGCAACCAGGCTGTACAAACAAGCAAAGCCCCATCTGTGGGATGCAGGCAGCACACAAAACCACACCCCTTCCAGTCTACGGAAAAACCTCTCTCCACGTAACCGGTCCCTACTGCCCAAAATATTGGAGACCTCTGCTTTAAGATGTATTGATTACTAAAATTTACTGGGAGACCATGAGTTCTAGTCCTGCTTTAGGGCTGGACCCTTGGGCCAGTCACACTCTCTCAGCCCTGAAAAGGAGGCAGTGGCAAACTACTTCTGAAAATCTTGCAGAGAGAGAGAGAGAAGGAAAAAGAGAGCAGCTTTCTGGGAATGCTTGGCTGATTCTGCTGAGTGTTCACATATTGTAAACTGGGAGGACAACTAGTGATTGAAGTGCTATGTTTTCAATTTTTTGTGCGGAGGCTGATCTTAAAGATGGTTTAAATTGTTCCTCAGATAGCGTACATGTATCTATAGGAAGATTTCAGATTGAGCATCAGAAAAGTGTTTGCCACTTGGCAGGTAGCTTATAATATAGAAGTCAGAGTAGGAAATTGTTACAACATGGGCAGGTCTTTTATACAGAAAAAAAAGTCCAGCAACTAAGTTACTGTTATATGTAATGTTTATTTAACTAATAAGTGTTGCCAAATAGGTTTGCCTGTTCCTGCTGTCCAAAACATTATTGGGATCAGTCATTTTTTCAGGTTCTTTGTACATTTCCCTCCATTGTGGGACTTTTAAAATTCCATATATATAATAATAACAAAGAAATATGTCAAATGAACTAAGTTACAGCTGTTAAACATTGCAATTCATTGTTAGTAATAAGAAATTACTTGTAAGATTACCACTGTTAGCTAAAGTACTAGGAACATGTTAAAATAACTGCACTGTTAGTTTTGTATTTTTAAATAGTGCCTCATGTAATAAAGTTATACTTTAAAGCAAGCTGGCCTAAGCAGCATTTAGAATGCTATTCATAATACTGCTATCATTTCACCCCTAGCCCTTCTTTTCTCTAGACTAGCCAAACCCAAATCCTACAATCCTTCTTTATATATTTTTATCTCCTGGCCCTTAATCATCTTAGTTGCTCTTTGCACTTTTTCCAAAGTCTCAACATCTTTTTTGTAATGTGGTGACCAAAACTGGATACAGTATTCCAGATGTGGTCTTGCTAAAGATTTATAAAGTGGTACAGGATTTTGATTCCTCTATGCCTCTGTTTATACAACCAAGGATGGTATTAGCTTTTATGGTGGCTGCTGCACCCTGCTGGCTCATGTTTAAGTGATCATCCACTAGGACTCCAAGGTCCCTCTCACAGTTACTGTTTTTGAGCCTGGTTTCGCCTAATCTGTACTTGTACCTTTGGTTTTTCCTGCTTAGGTGTAAAACCTTGCTTTTCTCCACATTAAATTTCATGTTGTTGGATAGGGTCTGTTCAAGTCTGTCAAGATCTTTTTAGATCGTGAGCTTGTCTTCTGAGGTATTGGCTATTCCTGCCAGCTTAGTGTCATCTGCAAATTTGATGAATTCCCCTTCTATTCCTTTATCTAAGTCATTTATGAAGATATTGAAGAGTACTGGGCCTAAGAGGGAACCTTGTGGTACCCCACTACTTACTTGTCTCCATGTAGATGTAGTACCATTAAGGTATACTTGTTGAGTACAGTTTGTCAGCCAGTTACAAATCCATCTGGTGGTGATGCTGTCTATCCCACATTTTTCTAGTTTACCAAGAAATAGATTGTGGTCTACTTTTGTCAAATGCCTTGCTGAAATTTATTTATTTTATTTATTTATTTTATTTATTTCGATTTATATACCGCCCTTTTCCCGAGGGACTCAGGGCGGTTTACAGGGCAAATTAAAACAGTACAATATATACAGGTTAAAATAAAATAAAATTAAATAGCCCCAAAATAATTAAAAATTAAAACCTTAAGTATATTATGTCCACAGTATTTTGCTGGTCTACTAATTTAGTCACTTTGTCAAAAAATGAAATAAGATTGGTTTGGTATGATCTGTTTTTAACAAACCCATGCTGGTTACTAGTTATAACTTTATTTGTTCCTAGATGTTCACAGATCTGTTTTTTGATTATTTTTTCCAGTATCTTCCCAAAGGATATTTGATCCAGAGGCAGAATACAGGGAGTTTGCAAATGCATCATTGTATATATACAACTGTTATAGAATTATATCCATGCAACCTAATTGTGTGACAATTCAAAAATAAAATGACCCAGATAAATTGAAAAAAGCTATTTAATAATTAATAGGAAAAGAATTATCATAAATCCTGTCAGGGGAGATAAAATAAATTATTATATAAGGGTATTCTATATTAAGGTACGCGGTGGCTCAGTGGGTTAGGACGCTGAGCTTGTCGATCAGATGGTCGGCAGTTTGGCGGGTCAAATCCCGAGTGCTGCGTAACAGAGTGAGCGCCTGTTACTCGTCCCAGCTTCTGCCAACCTAGCAGTTCGAAAGGACGTAAAAATGCAAGTAGAAAAATAGGGACCACTACGGTGGGAAGGTAACAGCGTTCCGTGCGCCTTTGGCGTCTAGTCATGCCGGCCACATGACCACGGAGACGTCCTCGGACAAGCGCTGACTCTTTGGCTTTGAAACGGAGATGAGCACCGGCCCCTAGAGTCGGAAACGACTAGCACGCATATGCGGGGGGAACCTTTACCTTTATTCTTTATTAGAAAGGATATTGTTTGTATATCTTAGATATTCACAAAATAGATTTATTTCTCTTGGATGTTTCAACATAAGTAAAGCTTATTTACCCACAAATGCTAGGAGTTTTCAAGTGAAACAGTCTCTACTTCAGAGTGTATTGCAAAAAGAGGTTAAAAAATAGTGTCATTTCCTAATATCTATAACACTGAGGAATGAATGGACTTTGCTGTCTGAAGGACAGATGATCAGGCAAAATGTACTGCTGATATATCTACCATGTGTGATAGAAGATCAAGAACTTAACTGGCCCTGTAAATTACAAGCGTGGCTACATTATTTTGTTTCTGAGCATATAGGTCACAGGGAACTAGTGGGGGTTCCTCATTAGAGGAGATAATGATCACTTTCCCATGCATGGTTTGTCTGCGGTGCTTGTCTTCCTGTCCAGGTAGCTCTTTGGTGTCTCTCATTCAAAAGATACATGAAACTGCAGAGGAAGAGGAAGATTCCTCAGCAATCCAGACTTGGCTATTTGGAGCAATAGTCTCTTGTAATATGATCATAAACAACAATTATTAAACAACCAAACTCAAATATTGCAACTCCAGACAAAAACAATAAACAAAAATCAATTATCTCCAAGAAGGCATACAGTATGTCTAAACTGGAAGAAATTCTGGATTTCTCCTTAAAGAACTGAAGCTACTTTAATAACAAAAGCACGTTAATAGGTCACAATAGTGCTTGTGAAAGGACCATGTATCTTTATTCTGATTAATATATGTGTGATTTGACAGTGTATATTAAGTTATTTTGTTAATGGATTAAGTAATAAAGACTAAGATGAAATGTGCTTTCAGATGTATGTATCTTAAGAGAACAGTCAATATTTATTTATTTATTTATTTATTTATTTATTTATTTATTTATTTATTTATTTATTTTATATGGCTGCCCATTTAACAAGAAGCAGCTCTGGATGATGTACAACAATAAAATAACAAATATAAAGAACAAAAAAAATGAAATGCACTCTAAAAAATATACAAACCACGCATAGAAAGTAAAAAAGATCAACCACAATGGAGGCATCTAAAATGTCTTTGGTTCCCTGGGACCCAAAGACCTGGTGACATAAACAGCTCTTGAGGGTCATGCAAAATAAAAGGGATGGAGTTAACCTGAGGTTCAAAGGGAAGAATGTTCCATAGGGAGAGCATCATGGCAGAGAAGGCCCACTTCCTGGGATCCACAAAATGTAGGTCCCTGCACTATGCCTTTTTTGCCAATCTAATGACACAGACTAACCTAATTGGGAAGAGGCGGTCCCTCATAATTCATCCCCTTGCAATGAAGGGGCAGTTAAAACTAGCTGTTCTGTACCAGCCTGCTACCGGCCCTGCAGAAAAGGCAACCCCTTTATAAACGGCAAGAGGCTGGAATGACGTCTGCCAAATTTATTACTACAAAAAACAAACAAGACACGTACCAAGATACAGGAGCTTTGAAACACTATCTGAGCGGTTGCTTTCAGCAAACCAGCCCTCCCCAAACATTCCCTTTATAAAGAGTTCAGGGCGTGGCCTCTCTCTGCCTCCTTCCGAGAAGCCCCACAGCCTTCCTCTGTTTACTCCTACTTGACTGCCTCCTGCGTCGGGCGTCCTTGAACAGGGCCAGCTGTGGGTCATCTTCATCCACACTGTCAGGCTTACACAGCTGGGTCTCCATGGTGACCAAGTGGGAGGGGCCTGCCTGAGGGCTATCATCAGCAAGATCTTCAACCCCCTCAGCAAGGTCTTCAACACCCCCCTCCTCCTCTGATTCGTCCGACCCAACTGCCGAACCCACAGGCTGACCCTGAATCACAACACTAGCACTTTGAATTGGATCCAGATGTTGTGACTCAGGGCCAGCCTGTGGTTTCGGCAGCCGGCTCAGATGTGTCGGATGACTCAGATGAGGGGGAGAAGGACCGTGTGGGAGACGAACCGGTTGATGATGGCGTGGAGGCTTGGCAGAGTTCCCAGCCGGGGCCCTCTTCTCAGCTGCGTGAGCCCGATAGTGCGGAAGATGATGACCCACAGCTGGCCCTGTTCAAGGACGCCCGACGCAGGAGGCAGTCGAGCAGGAACAAACAAAGAAAGAATGTGGGACTCCTCGGGAGGAGGCACAGGGAGACCACGCCCTGAGCTCTCTATAAAAGGAGTGTTTGGGGAGGGGCTGGTTGCTGAAAGCAACTTTTCCGCTTGAGAAGACAAGCTCTAGTGTTTTTGTTAACTGCGTAATTAAATCTTGGCAGATGCCTTTTAGCCTTGGACGCTCTCCAGTCTCTTCTTTCTGAATAGGGGTTTGCCTTACTCAAGGCCAGAAGAGGGCTGGTTCAGAACACCAGAACAGACTGGCAACCAATGCACTTATGAAGTAGAGATGTAATATGAGCTCTTCTGGGAGCAAACATAACAGTCTGTTGCACTGCATTCTGTACCAGTGGAAGCTTCTGGATACTCTTCAAGGGCAGTCCCGTGTAAAACTCATTACAGTAATCCAGTTGTATTGTGTTGAAAAAACCATTTACAGCTGAACTCTAGTACCTTAGGTTAACTATACAAGAGCATTCACAAGCAAGAATTAGCAGTATTTTATTATTTCCTACCATAAGAGAAGCTTACATTTATTAAATGAGGGAAAATAATATCTATACAGATTGGAGGTACAAGCTTTTCATATTTTGAATATTTTATTGTTTATAATTAAATTGCATGTCTTGACATGCTCCCATCTCTCAATATGAGATAATTCTGATATTAGCAAAATCAATCTCCTTGGCTCAAATTACAATGAAATAAATGCCAAATTACAGTTCTCTCCTACTGTCCTACAATCTGCTCCTTTTAATTGCATGTAGCTCTAAATTTTAAAAGGTGAAAGCTACACTTCTGGTAATTATGTTCTCTTTCAAGAATATTAGGATATTTAATAGAGCGCTATATCCTGACTTCCTTTACTTTTGAGCTTATCTCAGGGTAATGGTTTATCTTGGACAATTTATATGAAGCTACTTGTTTTCAGCCATTGGCTTACTAATCTTTGTTCTTTGGTTTAAACTCACTAATGTCAAGGTTTCCATATAATCAAATAATGGTACTACATTAGTTCAAATGTGCTGGCTGAAATGAGGTAAGAGAGGAACTAATCACTGCTGCCTTCAAGTTTCAGGAGATCTGCCTATGGAACAAAGGTAGGTCAATAGAAAAGTCAAATATACCTTGCCAAGAGAGTGGTGCATACCATTAAACCAGGCTGTGAATTGTCCTTGATAATTTTTCACAGCCTCACATGAGAAAAAGAAAACACTCATTTTCTTGTGTAAAGAGTTGGATACGGCATACATTCTTGAACAGACCAAGTTCAGGTTAGATGGACCTTGATCATTTTCACAATTTAAGACTGATCTGCAAGTGTTTGGCAGGACTGGCTTAAGCCATCTTCCTACACATGTTGAGATGCATACCCATTCATAGCTCTGTTCTCCATCACTTCAATTTCAGAGTCAGACCTGATGTTTGGAATGAAATATATAGCACTTGCCAATATATTAGGCAGACGTTTGCTTTCCTCATACTATAATACAGGAATCTAACTTTAAAAATAAACAGTGACTGTTAGGAGAAGTGAAGGCTGTTTTCCAAATTGAGTATATCTATTCTCAAGCTATTTGAGAGCATGTAGCTATTCCACTATTATCATAGCAGGGATCTATCTATAATGAATTTGTATTTTTAGAATGCTGTCAGTCAGTTCCTTTATTTCTAATCTGTTTTAGGCAACTGGTTTCTCTGGTTGTCAGACATCTGCATAGACTGAAAAATAAGTAAAGCTGTTCCACAAGAAATTACTACCGTGTTTCCCCCAAAATAAGACCTACCCCGAAAATAAGCCCTAGCTTGATTTCTGGGGGTGGGTGTAATATAAGCCCTACCCCAAAAATAAGCCCTAGTTATTGGGGCAAGGCGCATGCCTAAAAATCTAGCTAGGGTGGGGGTGGGGATAGAGGTGCCCCATGTGCCCTGAACCTGCTTACCTTACTGGTATGACTGCCACAACCAGGCCTCCTGTGCCCTGACACCTGTTGTGCTGCTGCCCAGGTTCTGTGGCCACTTGTGGCCACATGGTTCATTGCGCTGATTGCGCCGGTTCCTCCGCTCATGGCAGGAGGCCACACAATGCTTCGGGCCGGTGCCGCTGCTTGCAGCAGGAGGCCACGTGGTGATTCATACCAGTGCTGCTACTCATGTCAGGCTGTGTAGTGCTTTGCATCTGTGCTGCCACTCGCAGGTGTCATGGCGCAATGCAACGTGCTGCATGACCTACCATGAGCAGCACTGGCCCGAAGCACCATGCAGCCTCCTGCCATGAGCGGCGGCACTAGCACTATGTGCCATGTCGTGTCCAGCCGCAAGCAGCAGCAAGCGGCCGCTGAAGACGTCAGCAGCACAACAGGTATCAGGGTATGGGAGGCAGCAGTCCTAAGGTAAGACATCCCCCGAAAATAAGACCTGGTGTTTCTTTTGGAGGGAAAAAAAAAAGATCTGGTCTTATTTTTGGGGAAACACAGTAGCTGTAAACTTACTTGGAGCACAGTAAAACAGAAAGCATCTTAAAAACCACATCAACACATTAAGCATGTTGGCAGGATCAGCTGGCCAAAATTGGCCAGTTCATTTATCAGTTGAAATGACTGGTTATGAAGAAGGACCTGCCTTCTTTGATATGACTGGGGAAAAAATGTCTTGATTTGATCCAGGATAGTATTTTTTCATCAGACATTGAATTTCAAATGCAGCTCAACCAAGTTTTCCTATACAGTAGATATGAATTTATTTTCCAGAGGTAATAGAATGTTAACACACATTCATATTTATTTTATCCTACATTTTAAAAGAAAAATACTGAATATGAAGCAAATGTCTGAAATGTAAAAACCTATTGTAGGACTGACATAGAATTTTAGTCCTCTAGTTTTGGATAAGTGCTTTTTTACACTTGTTTTGCTACTATTTCAGCATTGCACTAAGTAATGCCGCAATATAACAGCACCAAAGTGGAGGTAGTCCAGGTACACCAAAACTCCCTTGAAAACATCCAAGGGGGCAGTTGAAAGCGGTTTTCTATTCATGGTTTTATATCAAAGACAATATGTAATGAAAGAAACATTATAAACTATGTTAATGTAATTATCGCTTTGTGGAAACATCTTCGCTAATGTACAAGCAAACCTTGCCTCATCTTAATAGATATAGAAAAATATACTTTATTTTGCCCTATGCCAACCCCGGGATGAGAGGCCACTCCATTCCAGGTGCCACAATGAAGGTTAAAGTCTCTGAGTGGGTCCCTATGATTAACCCCAGGGTTTCTGTATCTAGTGTGGCTGGGACGCCCTCTGCAATGAACCCGTCAAGTTGGCAGAAGGAGATTGGTGTTCTTAATCTCTCTTAACCGTACCCTAATTTCCCAACCAGGGCTGGGCTGACCAGGCATCTGGTGCATCCTGAATCTAAAAGGGCAGTCAGGGTTACTTTTCCTTCTTGGCCTAGAATGTAACGGTTCTATGGGCATGGTCATCGGTGCAATCAGCCCGCTTACCAGTGGGTTAGGTCTCGGAATGCTGAGAATGCCAGGTCTCAGAACTCCTCCGTTTACTCTGCCACCGGTCAACACCCCTGCCTCACAGTCTTGCTTCAGTCCCGTGCCTCCCAATCAGCCAGGCAGTCTTCAAACGATTAAAGTTTCGGAGCTCTGGTGCATTACAGTTGTGCAGGGTAACCATCCACCAAGCTGTGGTTCCTTCCAGGACTAAAGTGACGACCCTGACTCTGGCCTCCATGCTGGGGAGGGTTCTCCCATACACTTGCATGTAGGTGAACACATGGGCCAGGAAGAAGCCCAGTTGCTGGGAGTCTCCATCAAATTTCACTGGAACCAGTTTTGGTTCCTCTCGTGGGTCTCTCCCTCTAGGGGCTGGTGAGGTGTTCCCTCCTCTGGGGGCTGCAGGCTGCTGTACCAGCAGGGTGGCCATTGTCATTTCTGTAGATCCAATTGCCCCCGCCGCAGCTTTGGTCGCTCCTGACTCACTCCCCCCACACTCTGTTTCTTCCGATTGATCCTTCCTTTTGCTCCTGCATCACCTGGACTTTGTCTTTAGGTCCTGAAAGGCTTCCACCATGTATTGCACGGTTTGCTTCAGGATAATAATAATAATAATAATAATAATAATAATAATAATAATAATAATAATAATAATAATAATAATAATAATAATAATAATAATAATAATGTTGGAAGGGACCTTGGAGGTCATCTGGTCCATCGACTCCTGCTCTCCTTCGGATTCGTCCCCATCATCGGAGAGCAGCTGCATCTCCTGCTTCCAGCCCTTCTTCCGGCTGCCTCAGGTGAATGTTACTTGCTGGACTTTTTCTTCCCACTCTCCTATCTTCCCTACTCCGACCGACCATCTCGGCTTCATGGAACTTTCTGCATTTACATTTCTTCCATCCATTGGAGGAGCTTTCTTCTGGGTGGGTCTCTCCCCAACTCTCGGTCTCGTTCACTACCATGGAGGGACATGATGTGCACAGTCCCCACAGTAGGTGGTTGCCTATCTGGGTTGACCTTTTTTGCAGAACTTGCTTAATGTAAAGTCCTGCCTCAACCACTCCTCCCAGGAAAGCAGAACTCTTGAAACAGGCATTGTTTCAAAAGGAACTTTTATTGAGAGATAGTGATAGCAGGGAAACAAAACAAGATCTAAAGGTTTCCTGCACAAATTTCACAAAACCCCAATTCAGAGCCGAACTGTCCAATTCACATCCGGCCAATCCACAGGTGCGAAGTTGTTATGGGAACCGCAGCTGATAAGGGATGGTTTCCAGGCACTTCACCAGATCTCGCAAGGGACTGAAGATAAGGCAGATGGCCCCTGACACACTCCATTCCCCTTTTCACACCCAAAGAGATAGGTCAAAGTTGAGGAAGAACAAAGTAGAGGAAGTACAGCCACAAGGCCCCCTCCCATCAGAGAAAATCCTCCCCCTCCCAGTAGAATGGCAGAGCCCCAAAAAGAAGCATTGAAGAGGTTCCTGACAGTCTGTTTTACCAAAGTTTTATTGGCCTTGAGCTTGCATAATCAGATTCAGTGGGCTGCTGGATAGTGATACTTCAAATTCACATGCATATTTCACAATGAAATAATCACATAAAAGCTAAATGCAGAAGAAATCTAGCCATAAAACCAGCTATAAAGCCTGTGAAAGTAAAGTTCACTCAATAACTTTATGATCTAAGTTATATATATATATATGGTTTATCATTATTACTTGTAATAATTTGCCATACAAAAACATGCTGTCTTTGGAAATATAATTCTGTACACATTTAGAGTTTAAGTCAGAACTTAATCCTATAACTTTTATTTAATGGCTTCCCTCCAGAAGTTGTGTGACCTCCATCATTGGAGGTTTTTAAGAAGAGATTGGACAGCCTTTTGTCTGAATTGTAGAGGGGATTGGACTAGGAAGATATCCAAGGTTCTTTCTTACTCTGTTATTCTGTTATTCTGTATAATAATAGTGAAGTATATCAACCACTGACAGTATTTCCTCTGTCACTGCTAGACAGATAATGTCATAAAATATTTCAGCAGTGTTTGAAGTCAAAACTCAAGTGAGATCCAAAATGGCATTAATGCCTCTAGTATTCCTTTTTCACAGAGTAAGTATAGAGATTATTCATTATATTATTCATTTTTCTATTTTGGAACTGAAAGTGGTGTTGAGATATCTACCCTTCAGATATTAATTACAAGTTTGCTAGCTTAATCAAGGAGGTATTTAGTATGCTTCTTGAAGTTTTGCAAATTCCTCATATTGTATGACTATTCCTGAAGTTTACTTTAAAAATTGATCAATTTCATACAAAGTATTAACAAGGAGGTAGAAATTTAAATTCCTTATGTTTTTTTTTAAAAAAAATCAATTCCTAGATCCAACTGGATTAATTCATGAATTAAGTCTGAATCATCTTAGATCCTGGCACTTCCCTGGCTGTAACAGCTAGAGGGCACCTACACACCACAAATAGTGTTTTGAAAATGAATTATTTTTAAAAGGGGTTACAGAAATGCCAAAAGAAAATAAAGGATTGCAGGCTACATAAATTAGCATTTTTTATGAATGACCTCTTTGACTATCTTCAGAGCTGAAGATGAAGAGTACACATATCTAAATTATATTTTCACAATTGGTGTGTAGGGCAGAAATCTTATAGTCCTGCGTTCCTAGTAACTATAGTATTCACATAATTTATCCCCTGAAGATCTGAAAGTGATCCTTCTCCCATCCACATGCCTTCAGAAATTCCTCTCCTCCCTTCTCTCCCATCCTCTCTCCTTTATAGCAGGGGCCAGATTCTCTATAGCACTTTTCCTCCATCCATCCATTTAGCCAGTTATTGGAAGTGATTTCTTTCAGGAAGAATTCTAATAGTTCAGGAACAAAATACATTTTACTTGTGCATGAAAACCACAGTCATTTTCAAAAACATAAAAGCAGCCAAGAAAGAAGTGAACATTTAAGGGAAGTAATTCCAGGAAGCCAAATTGAACAATGCATTGATTCTACCACTGAGTACAATTAAAATGCCAAGATAATTGGTGAGTTCATCTCAATATCTTGCAGGGGCTGGAGAAACTCTTCAGTGAGGAACTGCTACCTACTTCTGTTTTCTTAATTCAGAAAAAAAGACATACTAAAAGAGATGTACATGGTATGGAAAAAGTGGGGAGGGAGACATCCAATGAAGAAATGCAGAAAAAGGAAAATGTTACATAATTACAATTGAAATATGGAATTAGCTGTATAAACATGATTGGTTGATGGATTTAAAAGGGCATTAACCAAAGTCATGCAGGATCTCCGATCATCTTCTATTACTTTTTGCCTGGGGGCTTATTGGCACTATAGATATGATTAGATAAGCCCATAGTTGGAACCAGCAAGAATTATATGTTTGTAATTTCTGTAATGTCAAAACTAGTAAGCAACAGTTATATAGTAAAAAAATGCTTATACTTGTAGAACTACTGATCTTTCATGTCTCCTCTCATCTATATTCTGTAATTAAAATAGGTTCTGGCTATTTTATATCATATAATTGTTTCTCAATTTCACCTAAGAACGCACAAGGTATGAAGATGATACAATGTCAGTTTCACTGTTTATGACTCATCAGAGAAGATGTCCATGGTTCATATCTTTTGCTAAGCATTACCTCAGCAGCATGACTAATGCATGTACTAAGAATTATGGAAGTTGAAAACCAATACATATTGAAGAGACCAACTTAGGAAAAACAGTAAATATGATCTTCAACTTGTATAAGAAAAATATGTTTATGAAAAAGATTTTCAAAAGAATAAAATTAAAAATATTATTTAAATTATTTAAATTATTCCTTAATTCATCTTGAACAGTCTGTATTGTTTCTCATTAATAAATTTGCCATGTTTTATAAAATATTAATATATAAAGAAGGGCTTTCTCCAACTAGTTGGCTCTTCAAGCTGATAACTGTAACATAACGTTAAGACCACAATTCATTAATAACAAAATATGACAGAAAAAAACTGAGTCTAAAATCCAACTTCATTACTGTGTACCAATTCTAAATTTATGTACCACATGGAAAGCCTCCAGAAATTCATTGAAGTCAATGCTACCATCTTTATTAAAATCCAGGGTGCGAACTAAACTGTCAATGGATTCATCACTCACATCATTCTTCACATGTGCATTAAAGAGTTTCCATGTTTGGCGGAATTCATCAGCAGAAATAAGGCCTAAATAAAGGGAAATCTGGTGTTACAAAATGCACTACAAATTTGCATAAAGAATTTAAATACTATATGTTACTTCTATATGAGAATGCACTTAGAAAACAATGTAGAACTTCAAGCTACATCAGTTGTACATGTTGCTATCTATGTCTGGTGTGATTTCAAAAGCTGGTTATAAAAACTTTAAAAAGCATAGGACCTTCCTACCTAAATGCAGGCTAGGTTCACATGAATCTGTGTAATTCATGTTAATGATTAGAATCTCTTCCTTTAGAAATTAAATATGTCATAAAATAAGAAAGCTGAGGCTGAGGGGGAAGGTTGCACATGTAATCATAACATGGAATTCTTTACCCTAAAAACATGGCTTGGTTTGGTTTTTGCAAATTATTGAAAAGTTTTTTCCCCTGTTATTTTATTAGATTGTAAGAGATTATTGTTCTACTAAGAATTCTGATTCATAACTTTGGGCAGTAACTTCCAAGACTGGATGGGTACAGAAAATTGATGTGACTCTCAAGGCAAAGATTCCATAGCTGCTGTTCAGAGAAGGTCCAGGCTGTAAAGAGCCAGTTCTGCAACATCTGTGCAGAATAGACTCCACAACATACTAACATGCCCTCTATTGGCACTGTTTACTTATTATTCTATTTTTAAAAATTCAGTGGATTTTTTTAAACATCCAATCCATTATTTTCCGAATGCTGTGCTAATCAGTAGCACAATAGTCAAAATAGTCATCAGTCAAGGAAATTGCTATAAATGCAGGATAGGGACATAGGACACAGGGAGTTTGTTTTGCATCAAGACTTTGTTTTGCCATTGTCTTGGCTTGTTTGAGCATCATGTTTCATATTGTTGAAACCAAATCATTTTGGGGATCCAACCTGCAAAGAGGGAAAGGAGAAATGGAGGCATTTGACAAGAAGATGTTAATGAGTTTTTCTCTGGAGTGTAGCATCACATGATCAAGAGACACTACTTTTTAAGAGAATTAAGTGACTAGAAAAATCAACTAAAATTTGTATTTTTAATTATGTATTGTGATTTAACTTCGTTCACTAGGTGGAAATAAACAACTGCTGCACATATCCTTGAAAATCAATATTTGAGTGCCTTTAATTAAAAAAAGCCAACTTAAAGTATTTTAAGATAATTTAATAAATACAAGACCGTCTTCCCCTAATTCATCCTACTATGGTATCTGTAACTCTCTTTTCTAGGCTCAGATACACTACTATGGCATTTTTGGAAAGCTAAAGTTTTAACATACCAGAATGGTCTTGGTCAATCATATTAAAGATAATCTCCAAATCAGCTTTGTATCTACACAGAGTTTCCACCAAATATGGTTGAACCTAAAGTAAGACAGAAATAGAGAGAGATTAGAAATAATAATATACAATACTGAGTCTATGGTTGAAATCACAATACTGCAACCTATTTTATATCTTGTAAAAATGTATTCTAAAATGCAATTTATTTCATGCAAAACCAACATCCAGAATGCAAATTCTAAACTCTAAAGGATTTTAATTTAGGAGTTTCTGGTGATGTCAGCTGAAGTAAGAGATGAATCGTTGAAATACAAAGAAAAAGAAATCGTGGTTCTCAAGCAAATCCCTAGAAGCCTGAAGAGACTACCAATTTTTAACTAAGAAACTTGTTGAAAAAGGAGTGAACTTTAGATGGCTGATTCCAGAAGGGATTTTAATCTACTGGGTAGATTAAAAGATACAGACTGGATACACCACTTAAAGCAATGGAGTTCTTTGACAGTCACAGAGCCTATCTGGAGAGAGATGGTCCGGAATCCAAAAAACAAGAAGAAACACCAGTTGAAAGTGAGGCTGACCAAAGAGTGAGGGAGGATTTTAATTTAAAAATTAATTGAAGATATGCATTATCCTAAGAAAGCTTCCAGATTAAACTTCTAATGTAGAATAACTCCAGATGTTTATTTATTGGTAACTTTGCCACTTTTTATCCTTCATACTTCAAAAGAAAATTCATTAAGGAAGAAACTAATAGAATGCCATTGATTAGTAATGCTAGTAGTTATTTCCCTATGTGTACACTGAGTCACATTGCACAATTGTGTCTACAAGTTTCTAAATAAAATTAATAGTATTATACAAACCGTTTTAAGTTACAATGCTATTAATTCAGCCATTTCCTACATTAAGGTCTACAACCTAGAGCTTCAAGACTGAGATCACTACTCTGCCCTTTAAATCCCATCCAAAGGTTGTCACCAAATAGAATTTTTATAATTTCTAAAGTGACAGGAAAAAAACCTATTGAGCATGTAGGGCCTGGAAAAATATGTATCTTCTGTCAGTCATGCAATGATCTGAAAACTCAACATGTACTTGAATAAGGATTATATACTATTGAAAGTTCCAACTGAAGGACCATTTTAAAATTTGGACTGTATATATTAATATATTCCCATGTTTTGCTATTGTTAAATACACTGATTTAAATGCTGATTTAATGTTTCATGTTGCAACATACAAAACAAGACCAGTTTTTATCAGTTTTGAGAAGCATGTATGTTTGAATTTCCTTTCTTTCTTGCATATACATAAAAATAGAGGGCATGATCACAGTAACTGTATTTAATATCTATATTTAAATAACTATAATTAAATATAAATAAATGGAATAATAACATTTTTTTCCTTCTGTCTCTGCACACTATTTTGGCCTGCCCTGCCTCTCTATGAAATGTCCAGCCTGTTGTTCAAAATAAAGTTCAGACCCTCTGAAAAATAGTTGACCATCCTTGTTCCAAATCACCTCACCTCTTTGATGGGTAGTATGATTTCTATATTGTCAAAACATGAAAGATATTCCACACTTCCATCCAGAGCCAGGCAAACTAGTTGAGAACGGAGAGTTCTCCAGGGTAGGTCAAGATGCAGAACCGATTCCATGGCAGAAGCCCATTGGCTAAGGGAAATCCTTCCTGTTAAAAAATGAAAAGTATTTTATGTTTCAACGGAAGCTCCTTATCCAGTTTCAACTGAAACATCATTGCAGGAGGTATTGTAGCATTGAGATTTCAATAAACTAAATTACAGGGCTACTTTTTAATAAAAACTGGCCAAGCATAGTGCCTAACTTCTAAATGTGGACCAACTCCCAAAATTCCACAGCCAGACATGCTCGCTGGGGAATTCTGGGAGTTGAAGTCCACATATATCAAACTGACCTAGGTTGAAAATCACTGTTCTGAAGACTGGACCACTACACACACACACACACCCTCTCTCTCACACACAAACATTCTACCAGCTTCACTAGAGCTTGTGAAGTACACTATGTAGAATAGGGAATAGAGAAGGATGACCAACCTACAGATTGTTGGTATGCTATTTGCAGCACATCTCATCACATCACTGAAATCTGGTAGGGAAACAGTTACATTTCAGCACTGAGTTTTAATTTGCTTTTGCTTTTTTTTTCTTGTCAACATGAAACATCAGAAATTTCTCAAATGAAATGAAAGGTGTGCAGGTTTCAGCTTGTCTGTTTATGTCTGATTGTCGGGTGGGGGAGGACTTAAAGGGGAGAATGGAAAATTAAAATCTCAAAGACAAGGTTATTTCCATTCTTAAGAGTCTTTTTGATATGTTGGTAAGACTAATGAATCAATAAGCTATCTTTCCTTAAAAGTCATCCCTCCTTGAAAAAAATGGCTGGTTTCTAACTTGGGGGTAAGATTTAAGTTGGGAATGTTAATTGGATTTTAACATTAAGCTTCCGGTCTTCCCATTCCCTCCTGTTAACCATTAGTGGGGGAAGGGTGGCAAAAATCTGGCTTCTCAAATGTTACCTGTTCCTGGTATTGTATGAGGAATGAGAAGAAAAATTAGAAACTTTGATAATTATGAGTTCACAATTACTCCTCTTAGAATCACAGCTCATCTTTATTGTCTGTCTGCTCTGCTCCATCCTCTGTTGGTCTTGTCCCCCAACCTCTACTTGGAGGCTACAGAAGAAAGAGAAAAAGCAAAACCTTGCCTTAGGCAAAGTCTTAACCTCTTCTGCTTTGGAAATGTGAGCCTGGGTATAACAACAGAATCAATTCCATCCTATGTATTCTAGATCTAAATAATTTGTAATTGAAGAGATTCTATATATTGAAGGGTAATAAATGTAACAATGGCAGGAGAACAGCACTTAAAAAACATAAATAGTGGATATATAATTTCATAATCTGAAGCATTGAAAAAATATTATTTCATATGGGATGGGAAATATGAAAACATCAGAATGGCTCTTAACAAGGGAAACTTTTTTTTAAAAAAATGTTTTATTGATTTTTAACTTAATCCCCTTAATATTTGGTAAACAGCATGTTGTCTTGGTTAGTATTTAAAAAACAATAACAATTAATTTCTATAATTCTATAGTCTATAGTTGCTTGATTTTCTCTTCTTCCAATAATATTCTCTTTTGCCAACCATAAATTAATACAGTTCTTATTATTAAATATAGACATTTTTCTCATGTTTCTGCAAATAATAACCACATCCAGTGATTTTTTGTAAAAAAAAAACAGGTGCCAGAACTCACACAGCTCTGGTGGACTGGCAGAAGCCTCTAGCAACCCACATCCAGCTCCAGTTGAAAGCCCTTTAATGGGGGGGGGGGGAAATCACTTTAGGGAGCTTCCAAGGTACATATCACATGAGCAGCATCAGCTGATGGATGCCATTGTCGTGACTTTTGAGAGAGTGCTTATTTGGAGCTGGGATGTCTTCTGCCACCTCTTTTGCTGCTTTGGGAATGCACCTGGTCCCTTGAAGAAATTCGCTCCAGGAGCCAGTCCTGGTCCCTGGCAGCCAATGTGGGGGTGAGGTCAGGTGGTGGCGGGGGAGAGTCCTGTGAACCAAGGCAGACAAGAGGGTCTGCTTTCAGGGCCGTGGAAGTGTTTCCAGGTCGACCTTCAATGCCCCTGATTTCCCCGGGCAGCTTCCTTTCACCAAGCCAGAGCTTTACTTGCACTGGTGACTTAGAAAGAACTGGTTCTTCCCTTCAAAAAAAGGTGCCGGAACACTGTTCCAGTGCATTCTATGACAAAAAAAGCACCGACCAAATCAGTATAAAGCTTCTTTTCTAATTGCCTTGTCATAGATCCTGGTTACAGAATTCTTATTTAAATTTGTTTTCCCCACAATATTCAAAGCATTCTTACTGGTTAAGATTTTCTCAAAATTAGGATGCTGAGCTTGTCGATCAGATGGTCGGCAGTTTGGCGGGTCGAATCCTGAGTGCCGCGTAAAATAGTGAGTGCCTGTTACTCGTCCCAGCTTCTGCCAACCTAGCAGTTCGAAAGCACGTAAAAATGCAAGTAGAAAAATAGGGACCACTATGGTTGGAAGGTAACAGCGTTCCGTGTGCCTTTGGCGTCTAGTCATGCCGGCCACATGACCACAGAGACGTCTTCGGACAAGTGCTGGCTCTTCGGCTTTGAAACGGAGATGAGCACCGGCCCCTAGAGTTGGAAACGACTAGCACGCATGTGCGGGGGAACCTTTACCTTTTAAGTATTTAAGTCTTTTTTCTCATACAAGCCGTCCCAACACTTTTACATTTTCACATGTTAAAAAACACACAAAAAAACAAAACATCCCAACAGTTTTATATTTCTCATGTCAAAAAACAAAACACAAAAGAAAAAAGAAAGAAAGAAATACTATGTTACTTGAGGGCTTCATCCCTCTTTAATCTTCATTTATATCCAAAATCTTTCTATTTCTTTAACCATATTCAAACATGTTTAATTTTTAAATATTCTCTCTGGTAAATCCCAGATTCTCTATAGCACTTTTCCTCCATCCATCCATTTAGCCAGTTATTGGAAGTGATTTCTTTCAGGAAGAATTCTAATAATTCTAAAAAAAAGGTTAAAGTGAGAATTAAGACATTAGATTGTCTTAATTCTCACTTTAACCTTTTTTTTTTGCAAACATCTTTCCTGATCAATATTGCTTCGCTGAATCAAAGACTCCATAATCTTAAAAGTGTTGTTGCAGGTACAAAAGGCAAAACAGGTAAGATGTTTTTATAAGAAGGTTTTGCCCCTTCGTATTCTTTGAGAATCTTTTCCTTTCTTTCTTTCTTTCTTTCTTTCTTGATTTTATTTGTCATTTTTTGTCTCTCAAGTTCTTGTAGTTCTCCTGGCAGAATCCATTTTGTCAAAAAAAAATTCATGTCTTCAAACTTATTTTGTAATCTTAGGGCAGGGGTCAGCAACCTGAAACAGTGAAAGAGCCACTCTGAACCGGTTCCCTCACAAAAGGAAAAACTGGGAGCCGCAGAAAATGTGTGCGCATGCGCAGAACAGGGTTTGACTGAAGAGTGGACCCAAGGCAAGATATGCACCTACCCTGCATATTTGAATTGATTGGTTGAACTTTTTTAGTCCCACTTTTTTTGGGGGGGGGACTGCACATGGCAGAGGACTGGGAGCTGCAGGAGACGGCTGAAAGAGCCGCATGCGGCTCCGGAGCCGCGGGTTGCAGACCTGTGTCTTAGGGTATAGGTTATCTTTTCCACGTCCAGTATTTCCTGTAAGTTTTTCCCCATCAGGGTTAAGTCCTACTTTCTTCTATTGATAAGTTCCATCTTGAAATCTCTCTCCTCTGTCTCATATTTAGTTGTCTGTTTTTTCTGCTCACTCTCTGTTTTTATTTTCTGAGATTTTTTGTGTTGTAAAGTTAAATTGGAGATGTGTTCGTTTATATTTTCAAAGTTATTTTTAATTTCATCTTGGTTTGAGATCATTGTTGTTTGGATTAGTTGCAACATAGCATAGATCTTCTAGAAAGTATTCGTTTTTTCTTGGTATATTCTTTCTGCAGATCTCTGGTTTTCCATGATAGCTAAAAATCAGGGTTTTCCTTTCTCTGCAGACAGCTTTAAAGTCACAGTTGAGTTGGTATTTGTAATCCAGAAAGGTCAATTCTTTTTTTTAGAGTTTATAATTCTCACTTTGTAGATAGCCCAAAATGTTTTCTTTCTTTTTTGTGACAGCGGTTATCTGTTATTAAGACATTGAAGGTCACAAAAACCATGTTATCTTTTCCTGGGCTTTGCCAGTCCCTGTAATAAAGCAACTGCTGTTGTATATTTTCATCCACCACTAGATGTCAGCACGAGTCAGTAATAGACAATTGTTTACTTCTATTTTCATGATTTTAAAAAAAAATCTTAACAGATTCCACCAATTTCAAACTTATTCAAATTAAGTCTTATATTCATTTCATTTCAGTATATTTCTGTTCCCCCTGAAAAGTTTAATTCACAGCTTCCATCTGTAGGAGGGTGTGGCAAAATTTTCCCCCCTTCTTACTTTTGGAGGCTTTTTGCTTCTTGGGGTGTTTCTTTTCTTTTCTTTCCAGGAAATCAATTTTCAAGTAGAAAAGAAAAAATCACTGTTCTTACCCAGTTCCAAACATGTTGTTTACAGTCAGCTTAAAGTAGTGCTTTTGGGCTTTGGTTGCTCGTAGCTTGGGCTGGACTCTGAAGTTAAGCTAGCCTTTCTCCTGCTGGTTTCTGGAGGGCTTTTTCCAAACCGATCGGATCAACCACCATCTTTCCGCAATCAGTGGGACTTCCTTCCTTCTTTGTTGCCTCTACAGGGCAACTTCAGGCCCATTTAGGGTCCCCTAGCAGGCAGAAATCAGCTGTAGGGTGCAGAACCCCACAATCCATCGGCTGCTGCACTACTGCTCAAAAACAGAAGCCCTTTAACAAAAACAATATTATTTCATATACCATTGTCTTCTCTGTTGGACTGTGAAACCTGCAGAGAGCTCCCTGCAAATACTGCTATTTTTCATGGATACTGATTGGTGTTCTGTACATCTAGGAGTTCATTTGTAAGTTTACTAAGTTCATTAGTATGTTCACATAATTGGGCTTTGCAAATAATCACCAGTTAGTGGACAATCTATATTTATGATGCCATCTGCATGCTTTCCTAATTAGCCAATACTGGCATATGTGGATTCTTTAAGATACTAATGCAACAATAGCAATCTTCATTTAAAATCAGGGGCAAGCACATGTCTGAGAAAAAAACTTATCTCAGGGTAGTGTTACACCAAAATTGGAGCACAGAAGAAGAACCTGGTTAGCTATATGCTCAACAGAAATACGGTAGCTCCTCCTGCAAATACATATTGGCAATACCATTGTTCCAGAATATCTCTTCTGCACTTTCAACATTCCTTATCTATGGAAGAATTAGACTTCAAATGCAGCTGTTAATTATCAGAGGGTTTTTTTCTTATGTGGTAATTGGAGTTTTGAGTCGTATAATTCTTTAATTGCAGTCTCAAGAGGGCTGCAACATATGCTTTTTCTTTTTTTGTTCATATTGAGATAATGTATTTATCTTTGATCTTTTGTCCCCCATCAACGGTTACAAAGTAGGATGAAGCAATTTTCCTTTGGTAATACCAAGCCAGGAGCAACCAAGAGCAGGATTTGAAAGGTCAAGGTGGCAGCCCCATGCTTTTTGGGCACAGCATGAATCTTGCAGTCATGGGCAACATCTTGATTCTTTGTACTCTCTTCCAATGATATCCCTGGCCATGAATGTGAAAAGGAAGGAAGGGAAACTGGCATCTCATTTCTACAGCAAGATGTTTCTCCTTAGTGGGAGAAGCATAATTAATTCAAGTGTGGCCGATACTTCTGAGCTATTGAGGATCTTCAACTTATCTAAATTGTCTAAGATTTCAGGCTACTTTTACTATATGATATGTCAATTTACAAAATTTGGACAGAAGATAGGAGGAGATACTTATAATTTATTGATTTCTCATTATTTTCTAGTGCAGTGATGGCAAAACCTTTAGAGACTGAGTGCCCAAACTGCAACCCAAAACCCACTTATGTATCATCGAGTGCCGGGTATCGTCGGGTGCCGGGTGGGCGTAGCCCATTGGATGGGTTGGGCAATTGGGTGGGTGTGGCTGTGTTGGTAACGGCAGACTGGGCAGGACTAAAAAGCTCTATCAATTCCAACTTGGCAAGATTTTTTTTCCCCGTAAGAAGTTGAAATTGATTGATTGAACCTTGGTTGTTGTTTTTTTTTGCACATGGCAGAGGCCTAAAGCGAAAAGGTTTTATAAAACCCAGCTGAAGGCTTAGGAGTGGGGCAATGTCACACATACCCACAGAGAGGGGTCTGTATGTCAGCTGCGGCATGCGTGCCATAGGTTTGCCACCACGGTTCTAGGGGAAGCTATTATTTCAACTGCGCTCTGAGTCTCTTAGTACTTACTAGGCTTCCTGACTCCTTTTTTTAAAAAACAGGCAGGCTCTAAAATTATAGGTATTTGCATACCTTGAAGCCCCAGAAAGATCTTGCTTGGGTGGGAGAGAGCACTATAGAGGATTATTTCAGCGTCTTATAAATGGCTGTTTGGGACTGGATATGTATTGCCCCTTACAAGGGAAAACAGACTGAGGTACCACTTTTACTGTAACAGTATCTTGCAAATCTGAATGTGCTTTTCTTCCCTCCCTTTTATCTTCATGTGAACTAAAGAGAGGCTTGTCTGAGATTTTTTCTCAATTTTTTTTCTTGGGCCAGGCTTAGTTCGGTTTTGTCTGACTGTTGCCTGGCTTCCTGTCCTGCAAGGCTATTCTCTCCACAGACAAATACGCCCACAGATGTATTTGTCTACAGCACATTACATTATAGTCAACTTTTGATCAGGTAACTCTTTCACAATAGCTGTTTTGTTGGTATATCCTGTCCTCAAAATATTTCCTAATTCTTTTGAAGGAGAATCTCTACCTCTCATCTGATTTTATTCAGATTGTTACTAGAATCACAAGGCTGGAAATAACCATTTAAGCCATTAGATAGAGTCCTCTACTCAGGGATCCAACTTAAAGCTCCCCAGACAGTCAGGTATCTCTCTAATCCTGTCCTGAAAACACCCAACGAACACAAGACCACTGCTTTTCCAGGGAATTGGTTGTATGCTATTGAATTGCTCTTATTGTTAGGGAATTTTTTCTAACATTGAATTGAAATCTGATTTTCTGTAACTTACATCATTTCATATTCTGCACTATGGGACAAGAGAGAACAGGTCTTAAAGTTCTCTATGACAATATTTCAAGTGTTTGAAGACCACCATTATATTCAGTTAGGCTTTTTCAAAACTAAATATCCTTCAATCCCTTTTCATAGGACTTGGTTTTCAGTCCCTTGATTTCCTTGCCATCATTTTTTGAATATGTTCTAATGTGTCTGCATCCCTTTTAAAGGGTGATCCCCAGAACTCTCAGAATAAATTGGAACAATTATTTCCCTTGGTTTGGTAAATATACTTATGTTAATACAAGTAATGAGATACTAAATTCTACTGCTAGGCATTAACTGTTCTCTAATGGTCTGGAAAAGACATTGCACACTGGAAACATTGTCACTGGAATTCTTAAAAAACAAGAATTACAGAGCTGGAAAAGATTGCATGAGTCATTTTGATCAGCCTCCAAGCTCATGCACTATTTTTGGGGCAGGAGTGTCCATTATTCTAAATAATTTGATATCACCCATAAATTGCATCTTTACTCAATCCAGCCTCATTTATGAATGATTCATAGTAGCATCTGTCCCATACAAATCTAGAATCTATTGCTTCTATTCTTCTGTTATACAATTTGCTACTTTTACAGCTCTTTGTCACATTTCCTTCCTGTAACTTGCAACATATGAAATTGCTTGTACATAAAAGGAAACACAATACTGACAAACAAAATGAAACACTTTTTCAAATCACATTACCTGTGCAAATTGGATCATACTGGGTAAAAGCTGCAATGAGGTCTGATTTGTGGGTATAAAGTTTCTCTTTCAAACACTTTAAAGCAGAAAGCTCAATGGCAGTCACTCTACAAAGAAAATTATTAAACCTGGCAATTAGAACAACAAAATCTCTTTACAGGTCCATGTTAGAGTACAGAATTTTAGGAGTTCTGAAACTCCCATATGGAGAACAAACAAAATACTTAAACATAGTGGTAAACTTGAGTAGTGCTACATATCCAGTTAGAAAAATTGAAAAAAATAAACTTGCATTTAGGAAAACAACTGCATGAGTGGCAATATAACCTCAATAGTTCTTTAAAAAAAATTAACAAATTTTATTATTTAAAATATTTTAAAACTTTGGACATGGTGTTATCGGTCTAACATACCTCTTGTCTTATATCATTTTTTGTGTGTGATATACATTTTATATACATATCATTTATATACAATTGTGCACTAAACATATTTATATATGCCAATAAATTTCTTCAATCTTATCATCCACCTTATTCTAATATTACTTAAGTTCATAATCTTGTATACCTCTATTAAGAACTTACTTTCTGTTCCCACCATAGGTAAAATTTATTCGAAATTTTATAATATTCTAACTGTTCTTTATTTTATTTTATTTTTTAAAAAATAACCTCAATAGTTCTTGTAATCAGAGATTTTATGTTATAAATTTATATTTTTTTCTTTAGATATAAACTAAAAAAAAGTTGAAAAAGTGAGGAAATCTAAGCAAAGTGGCCAATCAAGAAAGCATGTACATTCAACAGACAGATGCTTACCACATTTACATACATGCAGCAGAACCATGATAATAAGGATGAAACAAAGCATAAATAAGTTAAGGGCTATACTGGATTAAGTACAAATTGAGTTTGATGGTTATTAGCATTACTATCCTACATTTCAACTTTTCTGGCAGTCCTACAAACAGCATTTTACCTTCATACTGATAATGCTGATCAACAGCTAGTTTTGTGGAATAGAAGCAGATGCAAGCAAAACTCTTAGCCATGGTTGCCAGTTAGGTTTGAAAAAAGGTAGCAGGAGGGCCAAATTGCCTCTGGCACAAGCTAAAGGAGCTCTGGGCTATCACTGGGCTATCAGTGAATTAAAATCATAGGTTGGCCCTTAATTCCAAGATAGCCAGACATCAAGTACATGTAGTCCTCGAGTTACAAGTGTAATGGAGCCTGCCCATTCCACTCATAACTTGAAAACTTGTAGAGTGAATCTCATACCTTGAACCAGATTAGTCCCTTGCTCATTAAATCGCAAGCGCTCGTTAAGTGAACGTGAGATATCTCAGGGTGGGGAAGGCCATAGAGGGCCTAGTGATGGAACAGGCCCCCAAGGCCTTCCCGACCCACTAAGATACTGCATGCTTCCCCCTACCCTCCTGTCACACTGGACTCAGCTGGAAAAGATCCGTCTCCTCTCTGCCACAGTTCCTGCTGCCACCAAGATCTGAGGCTGGGGGATGCTTCCACAGCCCCCGGCGGCCCGATCCAGGCTCCAAAGGCCTTTTCCAGGCTGCTGCCACCCAGATTTGAGACTGGGGAACACTTCCATGCCTCCCAACCCAATCCAGGCTCCTGGAGGCACATGGAAGTGTCCCCCAGCTTCGGTTCTATTCTCTGTGGCAGAGAGCAGAGGCCTAAATTACCATGAGATCACGCAAGTTCAGTAGCATGAGATCTCGCCCCACTGATCTCACGTGATCTTGCGTTACTTTAGGCTTCCATTCTCTGCAAATGCACCGAAGGCCTGGAGCAGCCAAGAAAGTGAAGGATCTCAATCTTTGTAGGTTGAGTATTGATGGCCTGGTGCTTAGGGAGACCCAGGGCAGGAGTGGGGAAGAAGGGAATAACCAGGGTGTGTGTTGTAGAGCCACTGCAGTCACTCATAAGAGCAAACGACTGCTGTGGTGCTGCAATATTCATAACTTTGGGACTTGCTCGTAAGCACTAGGGGACACTCATCACGTAATGTTGAATGAGCGTTAAATGAACGCTCATAACTCAGGGATTACCTGTAATATATACCAATGGATAGTTTAGCATTCTGTTTCCAAATATGTGTGTTGTTTTAAGCAATAGGCATGCTTTTTTAGTCTTACCTTTGATGAAGTGTCTGCTTACGTGTAGATTTGCTGACTTGATACTGAACAAAACGAGGAATCAAATCTGGATTTAGTTTGATATAGGCCCCACGATTGCTTCCTTCTTCATAGTAGTTTGAGGCGGAAAAAATAGTGATGACCTATTTGAAAAAGAACACAGCTGTCACTTGAAATACACTATGCTTCAAACCAGACTGACAGGTGAACAAATGACAGAATTAATGAAGCATTATGCTATAATTCTATGTACTGTGAGCACTATATAAGTAGCTTTTTCCTTTGTTGGAAAAACAATGAAAAAGAAGTTTTCATAGCTATGGCTCTCTGTATCTAAAAAGTGAAAATAATCTAGTTCTGAACACATCTTTTAATGTGTTTTGATGTACACATATTATAGCTCACTCCTACAGATCAAGAATGGAATAACTATAGATATCCATTTCCTTGTATCTAAAGCTTCTCCCTCATCAAACATTCTACATTCTCAAATATGGAAGAGATTTTGTGTGTTTTGAAAGAAGGGCAAGAAAATTAAGTCATCCAAGCTTCTGGCAGTCATGATGTTTTCCAATGTATGGAAGAGGATAAAACAAAAATGGCAAATAGAGTTATAGCAATTTCCTACAGAAGCAGAAAACTAACATAACTATATTTTTCTCTTTTTCAGCTAGTCTTTCCATCTAAATATGGAGTACTGATTCCTCCTTATTCTATTTTGCATTGGGGGGAAAATGAAATTGTGATTAAAACACAAGAAATTACACTGTCATATGATTAGGTACTCTTTTGGTGGATAATGATTGCCATATCAATACTGAGTTGGAGCTGTTTTTCTAGTACAATCTGGTAAAATCTTTCTAGCTGGTGAACATTTTTGTGAAATTTGAACTTTAAAGTATCAATTACCTTTCCATTATGACTGATCTCATAACCTTCCTGTTTGCACTGGTGAGACCTGATGAGCAATTTCAAATTATAACGCCGCAGCAATCTGGCAGTAATATCTGGACCAAAGTAACAACCTCCTCCTCGAATTTTATTTGGTGAACAACCATTCTGATGCTTAGGATCACTCCAGAGAATATCCATCACCTTTCCATGCAAATGAATGAACATAAAACAATCCTATTATCTTCTAGTATTTGAAATACTGGAACTCATGTCTTTACTGATTCCCACACATGATATGTATGACAGTGAAACTTATGATACTGATGGACTAATTAGAATGGTAAGAAAGTTAAATCACAATGCAGTCTGGTTTTGATAATTGCAGTTGAGAAAATTATCTCTCTAGCTTCAGTGAAATAGACCCATGCTGACACACTCTGCCCATCTTCTAGCAGTTGATTCTAACATCTGGTGGTAAATAAAGTTTAAATAAAGTGCCTAGAGGGAACTTCCCCAAATGGGAGACAATTACAGTATAGACGCCCAATTATTGATATATTAATAAGAATATAAGGCCTTTTTATCATCACAAAAATGGAATCTCTAGAAGACAGGAGCTGCACATTACCCCACATTTTTTGTTAGCATGCAAGTATTTGTTATAAACAAACAAGACAAATTTGGGGTGGCAAATTTCTAGTAGAAATCATTTATTCAGCTTGCAGTTGGTTACCCAATTAAAGCTTTATTTTATTTTGTTACCAGTTCGAACATCCTTATAACTCATATTTTGGAAAAAGAGACTATGTATAAAGTTTCAGCATACTTGTTCCTTTTCTTTTGCTGTTAATTCTGGAGATGCATTTGTGGTAGTCAAGTTGTAAGGCTTAAGACACTGTGCATTCTGAAATGGGCTAGAACGGGTTCTGTCATGGATGCCATCAAGATTGCCTTTAACATCACTCACTTCCTTGGCATATTGTCTTCTCTCACAGGATGCTAATGTAGAACTTACTACATTTTTCTTGGATATGTCTTGCCCTGAATTGCATTTTTTTGTTTCTGTGAGATTTGTAAGATTTGTTCTCTGTGGCTCATGGATTGCTTCCTTATTTGACTTGACTGGTCTCAGCAAAGACTTCAACTATGAAGATAAAATTTATGATCATTATCCTCAGAGCAAATAAATTGATATATATTGATATGCAAATGCTGTTTGGTCAGCAATAGATTAATCTCTCTTTCAGTGTATGCTGGGAGCCCATTCCAAATGTAAGTGGAGACACAAAGAAAAAAAGCATACTTAAAGGGTATGTATGTATGTATGTATGTATGTATGTATGTATGTATGTATGCATGCATGTGACTATGAAGACAAACCTTTGGAATGTACCCTCTTATGTTTTGACAAAGAAATGTCAAAGAATTATATTGCATAGAATTACCTGCAGTTGTTCTTTCAGTAACATTTCTTTCAAACTTGTTTGTCATCAGTTTAATCTAAACAATTGGAAAGCACCATCTAAAAAGATTTTTTTTCTTTTCTGAAGAACTTGCTTAAGACAATACTTGATATATGTATGTACAGTATATATAAAGTACATAAACAGATATGTATACAGCAAAGGTAGGCAACCTTGACTCTTTTATGACTTGTGGACTTCAATACACAGAATTCCTGAACCAGCCATGCTGGCTCAGGAATTCTGGGAGTTGAAGTCCAGGAGTCATAAAAGAGGCAAGATTGCCTACCCCTGGTATAGAGTATGTACATATATGCTGTATATAGATATGTGGGTACATATGTGCATTATATATGTATATCCCTTCATGGATTACTGCCTTGTCATGGCGAAGGGGCTTGCGTAATTCAATGAAGCTATGAGCTATGCCATGCAGGGCCACCCAAGATGGACAGGTCATAGCAGAGAGTTCTGACAAAACGTGATCCACTGGAGAAGGAAATGGCAACCCACTCCAGTATCTTTGCCATGAAAACCCCATGGACAATACCAAAAGGCAAAAAGATATGATGCTGGAAGATGAGCCCCTCAAGTCGGAAGGCATCCAATATGCTACTAGGGAAGAGCAGAGGGCTAGTACTAGTAGCGCCAGAAAGAATGAAGCAACTGGGCCAAAGCCGAAAGGATGCTCAGCTGTGGATGTATTTGGTGGTGAAAGGAAAGTCTAATGCTGTAAAGATTTTTTTCTCCATAGGAACCTGGAATGTAAGATCCATGAATCAAGGAAAGCTGGATGTGGTCAAACAAGAGTCCTCAGGGAGAAGGGCGGCATATAAATTTAATAAACCTAAACCTAATTTAATTTAATAAACCTAAACCTAAGAGATGACAAGACTGAATATCAACATCTTAGGAATCAGCAAACTAAAATGGACAGGAATGGATGAATTTAATTCAGATGACCATCAGGTATACTACTGCGGGCAAGAATCCCTCAGAAGAAATGGAGTAGCCTTCATAGTCAATTAAAAAAGTAGGAAAAGCAATACTGGGATACAATCCCCAAAATGACAGAATGATCTCAGTTCGAATCCAAGGCAAACCATTCAATATCACGGTAGTCCAAGTACCTCCGGTGCTGAAGAGGATGAAATTGACTGGTTCTATGAAGCCCTACAGCACCTTATAGAACTAACACCAAAAAATAATGTCCTTATTATCATGGGGATTGGAATGCTAAAGTAGGAAGCCAAAAGATAACCGGAATAACAGGCAAGTTTGGCCCTGGAGTACAAAATGAAGCAGGGCAAATGCTGACAGAATTTTGTCAAGAGAATACGATGGTCATAGCAAACACTTTTCCAACAACCCAAGAGACGGCTCTACACATGGACATCACCAGACGGTCAACACAGAAGTCAGATTGACTATGTGCTCTGCAGCCAAAGATGGAGAAGCTCTATACACTCAGTAAAAACAAGACCAGGAGCTGACTGTGGCTCAGACCATGAGCTTCTCATTGCAAAATTTAGGCTTAAACTGAAGAAAGTAGGGAAAAGCACAAGGCCACTCAGGTATGAACTAAATGATATCCCTGATGAATATACAGTAGAGGTGACAAATAGATTTAAGGAATTAGATCTGATACACAGAGTGCCTGAAGAACTATGGATGGAGGTTCGCAACATTGTACAACAAAGTAGCAACCAAAACCATCCCAAAGAAAAAGAAATGCAAGAAAGCCAAATGGCTGTCTGAGGAAGCTTTGCAAATAGCTGAGGAAAGAAGGGAAGCGAAAGGCAAGGGAGAAAAAGAAAGATATGCCTAATTGAATGCAGAATTCCAGAGAATAGCTAGAAGAGATAAGAATGCCTTCTTAAATGAACAGTGCAAAGAAATAGAAGAAAACAATAGAATAGGGAGGACCAGAGATCTCTTCAAGAAAATTGGAGAGGTGAAGGGAACGTTTCATGCAAAAATGGGCATGATAAAGGACCAAAATGGCAAGGACCTAACAGAGGCAGAAGAGATTAAGAAGAGGTGGAAAAATTACACAGAAGAACTATGCAAGAATGAGCTTAACGTCCCTGATAACCGCAATGAGGTGGTCACTGACCTTGAGCCAGATATCCTAGAATGTGAAGTGAGCAACAACAAAGCTAGTGGAGGTGACAGTATTCCAGCTGAGCTATTCAAAATCTTAAAAGATGATGCAGTAAAAGTGCTACACGCAATTTGCCAGCAAATTTGGAAAACTCAACAGTGGCCACAGGATTGGAAAAGATCAGTTTACATTCCAATTCCAAAGAAAGGTAGTGTCAAAGAATGTTCAAACTATCACACCATTGCACTCATTTCACATGCTAGTAAAGTTATGCTTAAAATCCTACAAGCTAGACTCCAGCAGTATGTGGATCAAGAACTACCAGAAGTACAGGCAGGATTTCGAAGAGGCAGAGGAACTAGAGATCAAATTGCCAAAATACACTAGATCATGGAGAAAGCTAGGGAGTTCCAGAAAAACATCTACTTCTGCTTCATTTACTATGCTAAAGCATTTGATTGTGTGGATCACAACAAACTGTGGCAAGTTCTTAAAGAGATGGGCGTACCAGACCATCTTATTTGTCTCTTGACAAACCTATATGCGGGTCAAGAAGCAACAGTGAGAACTGGACACGGAACCACTGATTGGTTCAAAATTGGGAAAGGAGTCCGGCAAGGCTGTATACTGTCGCCCTGCCTATTTAACTTAAATGCAGAGCACATCATGAGAAAGGCAGGGCTAGATGAATCAAAAGTTGGAATTAAGATTGCCTGGAGAAATATCAACAACCTAAGGTATGCAGATGCTACCACTCTAATGGCAGAAAGTGAAGAGGAACTAAAGAGCCTCTTGTTGCGGGTGAAGAAGGAGAGTGCAAAAGTTGGCTTAAAACTTAACATTAAGAAAACCAAGATCATGGCATCCAGCCCTCTCAATTCCTGGCAAATAGATGGGGAAGAAATTGAGGTAGTGACAGATTTTATTTTCCTGGGCTCCAAGATCACCGTAGATGGGGACTGCAGCCAAGAAATTAAAAGACGCTTGCTCCTGGGGAGGAAAGCAATGGCAAATCTAGACAGCACACTAAAAAGCAGAGACATCATCCTGTCAACAAAAGTGCATATAGTCAAGGCCATGGTTTTCCCAATTGCAATGTATGGCTGTGAAAGTTGGATCATAAGAAAGGCTGAGCACCAAAGAATTGAGGCCTTTGAACTATGGTGCTGGAGAAGACGCCTGCGAGTCCCTTGGACTGCAAGGTGATCAAACTGGTCAGTCCTAGAGGAGGTCAACCCTGACTGCTCTTTAGAAGGCCAGATCCTGAAGTTGAAACTCAAATACTTTGGCCACCTAATGAGAAGAGACTAATGCTGGGGAAGATTGAGGGCAAGAGAAGAAGGGGCGACAGAGAATGAGGTGCTGGATGGAGTCACTGAAGCAGTAGGTGTGAGCCTAAATGGACTCCAGAAGATGGTAGAGGACAGGAAGACCTGGAGGAACATTGTCCATGGGGTCATGATGGGTCGGACATGACTTCGCAACTAAGAACAACAACAACAACATATATGTATAATGTAATAATCTAACACCATCCTCACAATTTTTGCTTTACATTAAAAAATAGAAAGTATTTATATTGAAAACATGACTTCAACCACTTTAAGATGAAATGCAAAGATTAATGTGTATATAATACAACAAATAATCCATACAATTATAGAATTGCTAATAATGTACCTATCCTAATATTATATATATTATCTTTAGTACTTTAATCATACAAAATAGTAGGCTTAATGCTCACTGAATTTAGAATTTTACTTCTTGTGAGCAAGACTGTAGCTAAAACCAATAAGATAACAACATACTTTTATATGTATAATTCCTACCTTGTTTCTGTGGAATGAATTTAGGAAATTCAAATCTGTAGTATCTGATATTCCACCATGTAAAATAAGAACTTGATTGTCAATAATAGTAGCAAGAGGAAGCCAACTGTAGACATCTTGTAGAAGATGCAAAATTGTTTTCCCATAGGTCTGTCAAATGAAATACTGGGTTAGACACTCTTGAACTATTCCTTAGGAATCTATGGACAGCTTCATTTTGGTTTTACAATAAAACAAGAACAAATTTGAAAGCAAGTATTTTTAGGACATATGTAGGCCAGTAATTGCTAATGGCCTGATCATTTTTGTAAAACAGCACAATCTGTTCTGTCACTTTGTTAACTTGATGGCCTTTATCAAAAGGAGATAAAATACTAACCTTATATTTCTTCATAATTTCTTTTGTGAAACCATATCTGAAATGAAAAATAATTGTTGCAATACATGTTAGAATGCATTTTACATTGCAACAACTACAAATTTATTCAGTCAGTAGATGGCAGTGTTTAGTTTGCATCTATGGTTATAATCTATGGTTCTTTATGTTCTGAGGAGAGTTTCCTGTGACAGTTGACACCATCAAAGCTCATGGTGACTGTACACTGTACATTTTATTTGATCTATATGGCTATGTAACCATCATCTGTTACCAATCTGCATGGCTGTATAATACAGGTAGAGCTCGAGTTATGACCATAATTGAGCCCAACATTTCTGTTGCTAAATGAGACATTTGTTAATGAATTTTGCCCCATTTTACAGCCTTTCTTGCCATAGTTGTTGTTAATCATTGCAGTTGATAAGTTAGTAACACAGTAGTTATATGAATCTGGCTTCTCCATTGACTTTGCTTGTCAGAAGGTTGGAAAAGGTGATCACATGACTTTGAGACATTGCAACCGTCATAAATATGAGTCAGCTACCAGGCATCTGAATTTAGATCACATGACCATGGGGATGCAGCAACAGTCATAAGTGTGAAAAATGGTCATGTCACCTTTTTCAGTGCCATTGTTATTTTGAATGGTCATTAAACAAACTGTTGTAAGTTGAGGACTACCTGTAATCTTCTGGTACAATTTCTATAGAATAAAATAGAATTTCTATAGAATAAAACAGAATTTTCTAAGTTATGGGCCCAGCTTCAACATAGAGATAAACCAGAGATAAACCCAGTACTCAGAGATGAAACCCCAAGTAAACCAAAATAAACCATCTTTAACCCAGAGATAAATCCAGGTAAATCAGCTTTGACCTAAAGTAACCCAGAACTCAGAGGTAAATCAGAGGTAAGCCCAGTATAAACCCAGGTTAAATCCAGATTAGAGGAGAAATATAAAGTTCAGCACTGAATGGAGCAAACCAGTCATAGTCAGCTACGGGAAATAAGTGCAAGATACAGCAATAGAAAGAAGACTGCAACAGAATAAATAAATAAAAGAAAATGGCCTGTAACAAAGCTGGAACAAAGATTTCATTTGCAAATCTGACAAACCAGAATTACCACTCTTGGAAATTCAAGATGAAAATTCTGCTAATACAGACTGTCGGCCCGTGGGCCGGTTGCATCATACTGAGGCCGCCCCCACCCCAGCTCAGGCAATGCAAAAAGAAGTCACGATCTGTCATGGCACATCACATGATGCAGCGAGTTTGACACCAGTGTGCTAATAAGTGAAGATATGCGGCAATGTATAAATCAGACATGTCAAACACAAGGCCTGGGGGCCAGATCCGGCCCGCAAATTGGTTTCATGCGGCCCACAAAGCCATCCTGGAAACAGTGAGGGACCGGCCCCCGCTGCCTTGGCACTGGCCCAGAGACCCTCCTTCTGCCAGAGACCCTCAGATCTGTCCCACTCCTGCCCAGGCCCCCATAGGCACCCTTGATGCGAACAATGTAGAGCTGGCCATGCCCACCCAGTAGGCCATATGCACTCTAGCCACGCCCACCCAGTAGGCCATGCCCACCCAGGCCACACCCACCCGGCCCCCTGAGGGTAACTGCAGTGCTGATGCGGCCCTCAATGAAATTGAGTTTGACACCCCTGGTATAAATGAAGTTAGGCCAGAACAACCTTCAGATGAGTTGATAGACAAAGATCAGAAAATTCAGAGCACCATCTCTCTTAGTATATAAGATGATCAAATCATACATGTAAGTATGAAACTGCTAAAGAAATGTGGGAAAGACAACAAAAATTTCATGAAAGGGCTAATCTAAGCAATGATGAATTATATCAGCTGAATTGAAATCAGGTGGTTAATACTGCCTAAAGGGAGAAACATTCAAACTGCATTCACACATGGGACAGATGACTTGGACACAGAGGTCCTGATATAATAAAGAAATTAACTGAGAAAGACTGTCCAAGTGGAATAAAAGAAGAAATCAGCCCAGAAGAGGTTTCAATCAGGAGATCCACCAGAAGCAATAAAGACATCCCAGCTAAATGTCTGTCTTATGTTGCCTGCATATCATTAAAACCAAAGCCAGATTTATGGGATGAGGAAAGTATAGTAAAATACAATTTCAAATACCAACACAAGAAAATCATGGTTAGGTCAAAAACATTAATATCAAACTCTCAGAAAGAAAGCATATTTAAGAGCTCAGGCTGGAGAAAGAATAAAAATGGCCATACCTAAGATTCATCAGGTAGTCCTCATGATTCCCTCTGTTCAGATGTAAATGGTTAGGGTAAACAAGGAGAAATGCAAACAGGATTATAAGTATTTCCATGGAATTGTTCCCTCTGTCAACAAAATCACCATTAAAAACGTAAGGGTTTTCTTCTGAAGGAAGGCCATTCTGCAGAAGAAAAGAAAACAGCAGAGTAGCTAACATCGCAATGCAATATTATAGAAATATCCCTGCAATAATTACCAGAATACTATATAATATTCTTTCCTAGCAATACTTTTCCAATTCTGCCAGAGCTCATAATAGGAGGGCTATATCAATCATGAAGGCATTATAGCCTTATCTAACTTTTGAGATTCTATGTCAATATAATGGATAATTCAATATTTTTACATCCATATATCCCTCCAAATAGCACTCAAGATCATTCAAGAAAAATGATAATATAAAATACTCCATTACAATTAAAATAAAACAAATCAACTGAAAACATACAAATAAAAAATAAATTAACATCCATCACCAACCTACTTCAGCACACGGATCAACTTCTGTATAGGACAATACAGTCCTAGCTGAGCCAATTTTGGCAAGTAACTCTAATATAAATCAGTGTTAAAACATGTTTTATATATTATTGCCTGTGTTGTCATTACAGTGAAATTATTATGACAATAATTCGTTACATTTAGAATCTGCTTTACCAACAAGAAACTGAAGACATTTTAAAATTTTCTTTTCTCCAATACGAGGCATTTTACTTTTATATAAATATAATAATATTTTGTGATAGATATATACTTCCATTCTCACGCATGTGTCAGCTCCCACCTGACCATGTAATTAGGAATATGTTTGTAGTACAAAAAGCCACAAACTTTTCAGAACACACTTATTGGAGCAGTGAATTAAAAGTGTCCTCAATAACAAATGAAGCATATTCTGAAAATATATGCAAGTTACATTTATCCAGGCTGGAAAAGCTGTTGTTTTTTGGGGTGTGTATGTGTGTTGTAATATTAGTTTTTAAAGTATCTTTAAATCTGCCATTAAATTTAAATTGTAAATGCAAAACATCCCATCCATTTTAAATTATAATAAGACTTTCCTGTCTCCATTTCCTTTTCTTAAGTGTGTAACAGCTTTAGCTTTAGTTACTGTCCTTTGTAAATGGAATGAAAATGAAATCCTTTGCAGCAAAATACAGCTTGTTTGTGGAGCTAAGATTGCTCCTATTTCATTAGATAAAAATAATAAAAAATCAAATAATAGCAATAGCACTTAGACTTATGTACTTCTTCATAGTGCTTTACAGCCCTCTCTAAGTGGTTTACAGAGTCAGCATCTTGCCCCCAACAATCTGAGTCCTCATTTTATCGACCTCGGAAGGATGGAAGGCTGTGTCACCACCAAATAAATAAAACATCCATGGTACATATAAATATATTAAGTTGTAGGGTAATAATAAATATTAAAATATTCACAAACACAATAAATATTATAATAATCTACTGTCCTAAATAATACCTTACTGTCCTAATAAAATAGGATATGCAATTTAATATTCTTTAGATACGGTACAACAGCCCATCATTAAACAAGAAAAAGCAAGGTATCATTGAACTACCAAAGAAAAATGGGTCTTAATTGTTCGCAAAAAGGCTTCCTCAGGGGGGACTAATCTAATGTGAAAAGGAAGGCTGTTCCTCAACATTGTTTCCTTGCTCCAGCCTCCTCTTAGCTTACAAACATATGGAAGAACCAACAGTTTTTCCCATGGTGTACACACCAGATAGAATGGTTCTGAGTGGAAAACGTAGCTATGATGATACTTTGGTCTTTTCAGATAAAAAGCAACACTTGGAACTGCAGACAGAAGTTTACTATCATTCATAAAGGAACTTGAGCACAAGTCTAATATTTTCTTGTTAGTTAACACTTGCTAGCAACCAGGCTGCCGCATTTTGTACCAAGCATAGTTTCCAGGTATTCTTCAAAGGCAGCCCCATGTAGAACACATTGTAGTAGTCAGTGTGCATGGTAATGAAAACATTAGTTATTTTTGCATGATATCAGTCCTTCAAGATAGTCCAATCAAAGAGCACCAACCAGTAATAGCAATAGCAATAGCACTTAGACTTATATACCGCTTCACAGTGCTTTACAGGCTCTCTCTAAGCAGTTTACAGAGTGAATATAATGCCCCCAACAAACTGGGTCCTCATTTTACTGACCTCGGAAGGATGGAAGGCTGAGTCAACCTTGAGCCAATGGGAATCGAACTGCCAAACTGCTGGCAGTCAGCAGTCAGCAGAATTAGTCCACAGTACTGCATTCTAAGCACTGCACCACCACGACTCTTACACTGTATTAATACTAGCTTTATGTAAGATTAAAGAAGCAGAACCTTGCAAGCCTGAAAGTACATCTCTTCCCACTTTGTTTTACAGTCCAAGAAAGTAGGGATAGCCCCTTCCGAGATGTTTGCCATGCCTCCCTTGCTTCTGTGAGCTAAGATGTCTCTTATCTGACTGGTGTCTAATCTGTGGATTTTTCTCCTTTCTCTCAAGGACATTCTCACAGACTATTGCACAAAGATCCTTAAGGTTCAGGTAAGCCTGCAACTGGCACATTACCCAAAACTGAGCAAAAGGCCCTGGACACAGCGTTTACCTATCCATCTAGCAATAGCCCCTCCACTTTATATATTTATGTCTTTCAAAAAAGAACAACCCCACCCATAAGTTCAAATACTCTGAATTCTTTTAACAAAATGCTTCACAACATCCAAGCTTCTAACTGCTTTTCTTTTCAAGAAGAAAACTTCTAAGCTATTTCAACTTCCGTTTACATTTTGTAAAGAATCCCAAAGTCTCCTTGTTTTTAAGTTTCACATTTTCCAATATCCTTTAGTAGTGCTTTCAATCAGCCTCCAATTATAATTAACAGTGTGCCAGTGGAAATATGCCCAAAGCTTAATAATTGATACCATAAAAGTGCTGATCATCTGTATGTAGGTCATTTGAGCTAAGCACTATCTTAAAAACTCAACGATGTTTTAGTTACTTACTTTGTAGAATATCAGCAGAAGATCATCTAACTTTCCATGTAAATCACCTAGAAAGAAAAACAGTTTTAGTACTGTATATAGTACAAAGCTTTCAGATGAAACTTATCAGCTGCCAGAATTAGAAATCATAACTCTCTGATATTTAAGAAATATATATGTGAAGGAACAAATGTAGGCACTCAAGTGTATTTTAATAGATTTTGAATTGGAAGCCAAAAGGGAAAGAACCAACATAAAGAAACTCACTACATGAATATTTCAATGCCAACTCAGAGAGCTAAAAAGGATTTGCTGGAAGTAGGATATGTCTCATTTACTTCTAATCAGAAATTTGGCTTGAGCTTCAATAAAAATGATGCTTTCATTTGTCACTAATTAGATTTCAGCCATGGAAACTATTATTTGCTTGAAGAGCAGGTCGTAATCTCTCTCAGATATTCTTATAATTGTGCAAATGAGGACACCGGTTAGATGAAGTACATATGGATTAGCAAGGACAGGCTTGCTTGCAAGAACAATTGTAATTTCATCCTATTTAAGAGGCTCACATTTTGAGGAAATATAATGGTATTTTCTTATGCACAGCAGTCACTGAATAGAACTCACTGAATTGTATAAAATATAAATAGAAGCTTCCTTATGTGGCTTTGCAATGAGTGGATTAAAAGCTGAGTAAAACATTCTTATATTGCATGAGTACAATGAATTCAGTCTGCTAGCTGCTCCTGTGATTGGGAGATACAGTGCTGAGTCTGAGAGTTATAACAAAATAATTATTCTTCTTTGCAGTTGTTGAACTTCCTCAAGCAGACTTGGGGAGTTCATCCATAATATATATCACTGCTCTAACAAAAGAGTATATGTAAGCTTGAATTGTGGAGTCCTTGGTGGTTTCTGAGCTTGTTTTTTGTTTGCAGATATCTCATTACCCAACTAGGTAATGTAGGAAGACAGCAACCCCAAGAGAAAGAAATTTTGGGGGATATTAAAAAAAACAGAATATATTTCCCCAAAGGAAACCAGATCTGTAGAAATGCAGATTTGATAATCCTTTCAGAAAGACTGGCACCAGGAAACTTAAAGCTGATGGGATTAGAAAGACAAAGATCCCTAGAACCAACAACCCCTCACCCAAAAAATCCAACACAGGACATAGCCATCAGCCACAGCCCCAAGGAAGCAGAACATGACCTTTGGGACATAATAGGGTTAACATCCACCATTATTAGAATACCAGAAAGGTACACTGAACCTCAGGTCAAAGTTCATGCCACAAGAACAACTCCAGACACAAAAGCCCAAGAAGGTATAAAAACCCACCACTCCCTGCACCATGTGGTCAGATGCTCTAGAGCCACATGTCTTGTGGTTCTGCTCTTCAATAAACTACAACCTTCTTTCAAAGCAGTCTCCATTTTGTTTATTCCCAGCTTGGACTGGACCCTGATCAAGATTTTTCTTTCAACAGTAATATCTGTGAATGAGTGGGGAATTTGCTCCCTATTTATATACAGTTGCTTGCCTTTCTAATTACTTTGGTGGTGTGGTTTTCTCCTTACTAATTCTTTGATTAGAGTATTGTTTGGGTATTGTTTTCTGCTAGATTGTTTGCCTGATTTTAATCCCTGCTTATCTGGTTGTTGGCTGCTGGAGAGGATGTGCTCTAGTATTTTTTTTTCCTTCTGGGCGTTTTTATTGTCTCATTTGAATGGTGTGTAAATATGGTTTATTTCTATGTGTCTATTGATAGTTGATTTGTCTAAATGCTAAAGTTCCAGGAATTCCCTATCAATTTTGGATTAAGCTTGGTCTAGGATGCTCACAGTTTCCCCCTTAAACTGTGATTGAGTCTGTCTGTGGGTTGTGAGATTAGGAATGTTCAATGTTCATTGTGTCTGACTGCTAGTTGTTTAAAGTATACCCTGCTAGTCTTTTGCTTGTCTGTCCTACATAATTGCTGTTACAGTGCTTATATTGTATGTTGCATGATGAGCCCTGTTTTTTCTACTTGACCTACTTTGATTTACTTAAGTTGTTTTGGAGAGCTTTGATTGATTTGTGTGCTACAATAATGCTGTGTACTTATACCACTTTAACCACATTATGTCAATGTAATCAAGTAAAAATGATTAGGAAACTTGAAATGTTTACATCTTTACTGATATAATAATATTTATGATAATGAGAAGACACGGATGGCCTATGGCAGTGGTGGCGAACCTTTTAGAGACCAAGTGCCCAAACTGCAGCCCAAAACCCACTTATTTATTGCTGGGTGCCAGGTAGGTGTGGCCTACTGGGTGGGTGTGGCTGTGGTGGTCATGGAAGATTGGGTGGGTGTGGCCGAGGTGGGTGTGGTTACCTCAATGTTGCTTGTGGAGAGGGACACTTGGGGGGTGGGCAGGGTTGGGGGAGCTCCAGGAGGTCTGTGGCAGGTGGGGCGGTAGACAGGAGACTCATTCTGTGGGGTGAGGTGAGGCAGAGTAGGGGTGCCATTGCCTTGGGGCAAGGCAAGGGCTGGGGAAGCTGCTGCCTGACACCATCGGCCCGCGCACACAGAGGCCAGCGAGCACATGGGGGCCAACAGTGTCCGTCAGTAGCCACAGCCTCCTGGCCCCTCAACCAGTGCACTCTGGGGCTCCGCAGCCCATCGCCAGCAGTTCAAAGAAGCCGCCTCCAAGATGGATGGTCGGCCAACAGCTGAGGAGGTGATGCAGTGGGTCGTGCCTGGGAAAAGGAGAGCATGCAAGGCCAGGAGGGATGGGATGGGGGGGAGGAAAACCAGCCGTGCTGGGATGCATTCAGCCATGTGGGACCTCGGTGAATTAGCAGGTGGCTGGTTGAAGAGGAACAGTTGCCACCTCCGGGGCATGGCGCGGGTGCCCACAGAGAGAGCTCTGAGTGCCGTCTCTGGCACCCGTGCCATAGGTTCACCACCATTGGCCTATGGTCACCAAACAGTGCTATTTTGACCCAGAAAATTCCCAAGTCTTAAACAATGCCTTTTCAAAAATTTAAAGAAGGCAAGGGTGGAAAATTTTACTTTTTCTCCTTTTTACTTTCCCTTTCTCTTAGCTATACATTAAAATATAGCTTATACATTACAATTCCTAATATTTTATATATTTTCATAATTTTAATAGCTCTGGAAAAAAGCATTTCTTAATAGGCATTCCTTCTATTATAATAGGATGATCAGATGTGGATGGCAAAAATCTGGACAACCTTTAGGGGGCAGATATCTAACTCTTTGGTCCCATCTAGTATTCATCTTGAATTTTGCAGCCCAGATTTGGTACCTTCAAATTGGTAACAATGTATCAGAACCATTTCTTGAAGACTGGAGAAGGTTAGAGTTGAAATTAATTATTTACTGCACAAAAGAACTTTTTACAGATGGAAATTGCAGCTCTTTTCATAAAAGCTTGCCTGGTGGGATCACTGACTCATTCAGTAACATCTGACAGAAAAAAACTGGGAGGAAGTTGTTTGGTTTACTTAAAATATGTTCTGGAGTGTGAGTCACCAATCCTTTTTTGGAATGATAAAGACAAATTGGGAAGGATTTGTACTAGGGGGAAGGAGCTATCATCTCAAAGGCACTGATAGCTAAAAATATTGCACAGCCCTCCCAATTCAAGAGATATTTCAGATTCTATATCGCCCTGATACTATGCTTCACAGAAGAAAGATGTTGCTAGCTTACCACAGATGGTTACTTCTTTGGCATAAGAAGTTGAGAGATAAGTGATGTTTGGCATTTGTTGAAGGACTTTCTTGGTCTCATGAAACAGCTGAAGCACATATTGAGCATGTAACTGCTGCAGAGTATCATATATGAAGACAAAAACAGCACGTTACTGGCATCCATTCACTAAAGCTAAGCAAGAAAGATGTTGTCTGTCTGAGAGAAAATTTAACATTTAGAGGACATTTAGAGGCCCTGCTCACTCGAAGAACAAGTGGACAAGATCTTTAACGCTATTCTAATAAAGATCTCTGAACTGTACTTGGGCAATACTGGTTGCAACCAGTGTATTGTACCAGGGCTTTTCAACCTTTTCACCCATTGTACCACTTTTAGGATATGGCAACATCCGAGTACCACCAGTTGCCTAGCAAGATGTCAAAAACTTGACCAAAAAAAAAAAAGGAAAAAAGTGATGATGTACAGGTAGTCCTCGACTTACAACAGTTTGCTTAGTGACTGTTCAATGGCACTGAAAAAAGTGCCCAACCCACAGATGAGCAAGACACCTGCCTGCCCACCTGGAGGCGCTCTTCCTCCTGCCTGAGATTTTCATTGTTGTGAGCACTTTTGTGGAGGATTGGCAGCGGGGGGTGGAGGGTGGGGAGGTGTGTTTGGTTTTTATTCCCCACGTCTGCTGGGTGGTTGCAGCAGGTTTTGGTCACTTCACGTGACCCTGGGACACTATGACCGTCATAAATATGAATCAGTTGCCAAGCATCTGAATGTAAATCACAAGACCCTGGAGACGCTACAACATTCCAGCTGATTGGCACTTCCTCTGGGCTCAGCAGAAGTGCCAGGATCAGCGCCAAGCTCCAACTGGAGCCTGGCGCTGATCCTGGCACTTCCACTGAGTCCTGACACCCCTGCAGCTCCAGCCATCTCTCGCTTAGGCTTGTGTGGTGCTGCCATCGGTTCAGTTCATTCCCCTCCTCCGCTACCACTTTTCTAGGATGGTCATGTACCACCTGCCAGGTGCCAATGTACCACAGGTGGTACCCGTACCACTGGTTGAAAAGCCACTCCTTTAAAAAAATGAAGTGCTAAATAGTCTCAGCTTGGTTATCAAGGTATCCAAAGTCCATGGTTTGGATTTAAAACGAACTAAAGAAATGAAAAAGAAAAAAATCCACAAATTATGATGTACTAGAGTAAAGATGGGGAACTATGGCCACTTTATGACTTGTGGACTTCAACTCCCAGAACCTGCCTCCAGAAGTTATGAATGCTCCAACACTGGAAATTTTTAAGAAGAGACTGGACAACCATTTGTCTGAAATGATATAGATAGAGTTTCCTGCCTGAGCAGAGGGTTGGACTAGAAGACCTCAAAGGTCCCTTCCAACTCTACTACTACCACTACCACTACCATTATTATTATTATTATTATTATTATTATTATTATTATTATTATTATTATTATTATTATTATTATTATTATTGGAATTCTGGGAGTTGAAATCCACAAGTCATAAAAGGCCCATAGTTCCCGACTCCTGTACTAGAGCTACCTTTGATTTGACCCCATCTAGGTAGATGTATTTCTTTAAAGACTATCATAAGAGATACCTCATTTTCCCATTTTGTAATTATAATGATACATTATAAAATAAAGCATTAAAATTATTAAACCACTGGTCTTAACTTGCCTGTTGATCTTTGAAAGCCTGAAGAAGTACTTCAGTATCGGTGACAGTGAGAGGAAAAGAAAGGTGAGGCCCAGGATAAGAGGTTGGTATTTGTATTATTCTTTCGTGCTCTGTCATGGCATGATCTGAGATTGATATGGCATCAAAATCACTACTAGTAGAGAAAAAGTGGGAGTTGATTTCTATAAAGGAAGCAGAAAATGCAGCTAATAAATATTTTATCTTGTTAATAATCATGTCCACAGATAATGGCTTAGATGTAGCATTTATTCCTACTCTGAGCAGACTCTAGGCCAGGGGTAGGCAACCTCGGCTCTTTATGACTCATGGACTTCAACTCCCAGAATTCCTGAGTCAGCATAGCTGACTCAGGAATTCTGGGAGTTGAAGTCCATTAGTCATAAAAGAGCCGAGGTTGCCTACCCCTGCTCTAGGCTAAGCCAGAGGAAGTGGGGTGCCATCTTAACTAAATGTCTATGGAGATTCTCAGTCATTCAGGTCATAATTGTCCCAAAGGTGCTTTTTCAGGAGGCAACTGGACTTTCTTTGTTTTTCCTTTGAAGATGTTTCGCTTCTCATCCAAGAAGCTTCTTCAGCTCTGACTGGATGGTGGGGAATGGAAGGATTTATATTCCTTGCAGACAACTGGTCATTTTCATGCAAGGAATATAAATCCAGTCAGAGCTCAAGGAGCTTCTTGAATGAGAAGCGAAACATCTTCAAAGAAAAAACAAGAGAGTCCAGTTGCCTCCTGAAAAAGCACTTTTGGGATATTCAGCAGCTATAGTACTGTATTGCTTTGCATGTTGGGCTAAACTGCACTTAAGAATGGAAATGCAAAGTTCTCTTTTTCAGTCTTTTAAAAGTGTGTTGTTTTGCAAGAGCAATTGCAAGATGTAATTAATGCTGCTTTCAATAAACTATGTTGTTTTTAACCACTTTGTTGAGTCCAACTCTTGGTGACTTTATAGGCAAGTGCTCTCCATGCTACCTTGTCAAGCACAGCTTTTTTTTCTTTTTGCTTTTTTTTATAAACAAGTTTTATTGATTTTTTAATATTTACATAAACATGTATTTGTGAAACAATATGGTAGTTGGGTAGTTAAAATAAGAAATAACCAGTTGTAAATAGTTCAGGTTACATCCACAGAAATGCCCTCTCTAATTCCCTTAGTGATTACATAGTTAAAATAAGCAAGTTAGTACACTTCTAGTTATCACCTAGTCCAGGGGTAGGCAACCTCGGCTCTTTTATAACTCATGGACTTCAACTCCCAGAATTCCTGAGCCGGCTGAGCTGAGGTTGCCTACCCCTGACCTAGTCAATCAACAAAATTCAAAATATATTTTCACTAATACATATCAATATCCTGTTTTTAAGTTTTATCTAATTGCAATAAGATATTCTAGCATAGCCTATAGTATATAGGAAAAAGCTTAATTTTGGATAACCCACAATTCCCTATTTCAATAAAGAATAATTGTTTTGTCTACAAAACTTATATTGTTCATTACAAAACATTCTTATGTTTTACCATTAAAGTCTAGTTTTCATGTTAACAAATCACCAGTTATTAGAAATATATTTTTTGTCTTAACAGTTCAACAATTATTAAAATGCTATATTTTATATATAAAGTTCTAGATTCTATACTATAGTTCAAAAGTAACCACTGAACATTCTATAAGTCATCTTGACCATACATCAATTATTAAAATGACATATCTTTTGATATGTCATTCCAAATTCTATAATATAGTTCGGAGTTATATTCTAAAAGCTTACTTTTGTTTTCCTTTACAGATCTAAAAGCTAAATGTAAAATCAGTGATATTTTTTAGAGATTCCCCTTAATCTATAGAAAGATCCCAAAAGATAAACAAGTTCAATTTTTTTAAATCTAACTATTGCCTTCCTTTTGTGTCAATCATGCTTCCCTCTTGGCATCTTTAAATTCTCAAATGTATCTTCCTTTCTTCCTATACCCCTTATTTGAATCCAGGGAGTGTATCCAAATGTCAGTTTTGCAAGGAAAATGTCCCCTTTGTAACCATTGCATTTTTGCTTTGATAATTCAGTTTTTGATGGTTGATATAATATAATTGTCATTAAATCAGTCAAATCTTTTTGTTCTTCCAATTCTATCTGGCTTAGGTAGTAAGTAGTAGTTGGTATTATGGTTGTCATTTGATTAGTTGAATTCTCAATATAGTGTATTTGAAGGCCTTTAGTGTCTTGACTCTTGGTATTGCTTTCTTCAGGTGCTGTTGCTTTTTGGCTTGTAAGTTTTGTAGTTGCCATTAAAGTTTGGACTTTAAGGTTTTCTGTAGGTTGCTTTTGTTGTTCTTTGAAATCTCCTATTTTAGTGTTAGTTTCCACTTCTTCTATTTGGTTTTGGGTTATCATTTCCTCATTTACAGTCAGAATTTAATTTGCTCTGTCATTGCCAAGATCGTGTCCAGTATCAGTTTATAATCAAGTGGTGGGATATATTCATCCATTTCATTATTGTTTGCAGTTAAATCTTCCATGGAGGCTGTTTTAATAATAGTCAAAGATTTTCCACCTCCTGAAGAGTTGTATTCAGTGCCAGGTGTTCCCACACTTATCTTTAAGCATTGTTTCAAGGACAGCTCTGTTATTCAGTCAGCTCTCACAACAGAAAAAGGAAATTTACTTGCTGTACCAGGTTTCGCCACAAGATGTCATCAATAACATATGACATGCAATGTAAGAATTTTTTTCTTTTTCTTTTCCCCCCAAAAATTAATATAGAACTTTTGTAGGATTAGTTCAAATTTTTTCTTTAATTTACAGCTTAGAGAGAGGATATGATAGTGGATCCCAGCAACAAATGGAAGCTTTTTAGTAAATACAGATGAAATTGCTTAAATTCTTTGCTGAATTAATTGAATTTCTTTTGTAGCTTTGAGGCTTTTAGATTTGTTCCAAAAGTAGATATTCACCGTTTTCTCAAAAAATGGGGAAGGAGATTTTCAGAAAAGTCCCACAAGAAGATGGTTAAGGGAATAGGAAAGGCAAAAGCTCACGCAAGTCCTCCAGATTGCTTCTTAGTGCTAGGTAGTACTTTTGGCTTTTGGCAGGGAGAGGCTTAGTGATCGGCCATCTTTATGGCTGGTCTCTTCTTTAGGCCAAAGGAGATGATCCTGGATTCCAGCGGAGGGTTGCCGCCATTCTGTAATCGCAGGGAAGTCCTCCTCTCGGTAATCGCCCCTCCAGGACGATTTTTGACCCTTTTCAGGGTCCTCCAAAAAAGAAAGAAATGGATGGCAGGAAGCAGACTGTTCCTGCACGTTCGGAAGCACCATGCACGTAAACCGGAAAACCTTCTAGCACAGCTTTTTTCAATTGTTGTATGGTAACATAGATTCAATAAACTATAAACTATGTATATTCTTTTTCATGGATATAATCACAAAAAATATTTGTTTATAGCATGTTCAGAGCTATATATTAATGTTTCTCAATCCTGGCAACTCTAAGATAGGTGGGCTTCAATGCTAAGCATGGATGCCTTCGGAAATCTGGTTGTTGAAGCCCACCTATACCAAGGTTGAGAAACCTTGCAAAGATTCACAATTGTGCAGCCAGATTTTTCTTTGTTCCCCCTCCATTTTTCCCTCCCTTTGTTGTTAGCTGCAAAGTCGTGTCTGACCCATCGTGACCCTATGGACAATGTTCCTCCAGGCCTTCCTGTCCTCTACCGTCTTCTGGAGTCCATTTAAGCTCACGCCTACTGCTTCAGTGACTCCATCCAGCCACCTCATTCTCTGTCGTCCCCTTCTTCTATTGCCCTCAATCTTTCCCAGCATTAGGCTCTTCTCCAGTGAGTCCTTCCTTCTCATTAGGTGGCCAAAGTATTTGAGTTTTAGCTTCAGGATCTGGCCTTCTAAAGAGCAGTCAGGGTTGATCTCCTCTAGGACTGACCAGTTTGATCGCCTTGTAGACCAAGGGACTCACAGGAATCTTCTCCAGCAAAGGCCTCAATTCTTTGGCGCTCAGCCTTTTTTATGGTCCAGCTTTCACTGCCATACATTGCGACTGGGAAGACCATAGCCTTGATTATACGCACTTTTGCTGGCAGGGTGATGTCTCTGCTTTTTAGTGTACTGTCTAGATTTGCCATTGCTTTCATCCCGAGGAGCAAGCGTCTTTCAATTTCTTGGCTACAGTCCCCATCTGCAGTGATCTTGGAGCCCAGGAAAATAAAATCTGTCACTACCTCCATTTCTGCCCCATCTATTTGCCAGGAATTGCCCCTAATTGTAGAAACTGCAAAAAGGATTATTCTCAAGATCAGTATTTTTTCTTCCACTACAGAACACCTATTTCCGTTACAGTGCACAAACTAAACTTACTAAAACTATAAATGTTAGTGAGCCACCATTTCTAGCATCCCTCCATTAGTCTCGTTAGCTGTAACTAGTGGGAGTTGCATTTCAAATTTTGGTGAGCGTGTTCTCTTCTGCATGAAAAAATAACTAGTTTACATAGAAAAACTCATTAATAATAATTTTTAAGAGGAAAAAATATTTAAAACCAGAATTACAAACATTGCCAAATATAACTTTTCACAGGAACATTAGGCATATTCAAAATTAGATAATCATGAAAATATTTTAGCATGAATATGAAAATAAAATATTTGTTATTTTCTACATGCTATTGATTCTAAGATTAATGAAGTCTTTTATAACAGCTAGAATTTTTGAATATCAATATAAAAAATACATTGAGCAGGATAGCAAAGGTGCTAGTTCTTCTGCTATACCACTGTGGTTATGAATAATCGATTCCTACTTTAATTGACCATTTAATTGGAACAGCACAGGTGCTTATCCAATTCTTAGATTTTTACTCTTGGAAAACAAAGTTTTCATCTGCATGTGTGGATCCTAAAGTGGCTTTGAAGATACTCACAAAAAATAGTATCAATACCTATAGACTTTTCTGTGGCAGATTGCCATTTTTCTAAGCAAAATATGTCCATGCAGTTTATTAAAAATTAAGTATTTTTCTAAAATTCTCACCTGGATCTGTCTTATTGGTCTGAGTAAAATGGTCCAGCATAAATGTGAAGAATTTGGAGAGCTGAGTAAGAAAGCATCTGTTAGTTTGTAAATCAAAATCATTGATCTATTACACATTTACCAGGGATCTAGCTACTAGAACAGAGGTGGGGAACCATGTCCTTTTTATGACTTGTGGACTTCAACTCCCAGAATTCCTGAGCCAGCCATGTTCCCCACCCCTGTACTAGAAGAATGCTTGACAAAATCCCAAGCATCATACTTAGTTTTAATGCTACCCCTTGCATGCATGAAACCTTTTCCAGCTCAAAAGACGTAAATATAAATAACTCCTACTCTGTGCATAAAAACTGGTCTACTTCTCTATCACTCCTCCCTGTTCCTGATTAATGTACAGAGCAGATGTTAGATCAGGAGTAAGCAACTCTTGGCCCTTGCACTACAGCACCCCCACCACCTAATTTCCTGTAGCCATTGGCCCCATTTCAAAAGTTTCTTCAGGCAGTCATTTCAGATGTATGGCAAGAACACACTGTACAGGTAGTCCTCGACTTACAATCACAATGGAGCCCAAAATTTCTGTTGTTAAGTGATATAGTTGTTAAGTGACTTTTGCCCCATTTTACAACCTTTCCTGCCACAGTTATTAAGTGAATCACTGCATTTGTTAAGTTAGTAACACGGTTGTTAAGTGAATTTGGCTTCCCCATTAACCTTGTTTGTCAGAAGAGCGCAAAGGATGATCATATGACCCTGGGACACTGCAACTGTTATAAATATGAGTCAGTTGCCAAATGCCTAAATTTTGATCATGTGACCATGGGGATGCTGAAATGGTGTGTAGCGGAGAGGGGAGTTGGGGTGGAATCAGCACTGGCTGGAATCAGCACTGGCTGGGAGGCTTTGTTGGAGCTCTGCGGATTCGGTGGAGAGGTTGGGAGCTCCGGCAGTTTCAGCAGTGGCTGGTGGCAGGCCGTGGCTCTTGTGGAGGGATTTTTTAAAGGGGAACAGGAGACTGACTGAGGGAAAAGAAGCTTTTGTCCGTTTTTCTGGAGGGTCAAGTCAGACAGAGGGAGAGCAAGGTAGGAGGTTGGAGAAGAACCTTTTATCCCTTTTTCTGGAGGGGCAAGCCAGACGAAGAGGGGGGAATAGAGATAGAGAGGTTTCTGTAGAGCAAGCTTGAGAGAGAGAAGGGAAGAGAGAAGAAGAGGATTCAATGGGGAAAGGTCAGAGAGAGAAGTGGAGATAGAATAAGGGGGGGTGTCCTGTGAGCTGCTGAGAGAGAGTGACCATCATCACCTGATGTGAGCTGCTGCTGAGAGAGAGACTGACCGGTAATCAAGCATAGTAATTGACGTTCCTGGGGATGCTTGGCCAGAAGAGAGAATTCTTCAGGCACTGAGGGCTCTTGTCTCTGACCAGAGGGTATACGTGATAGACACAAAGGTGGACCGAGACTCTTCCCACTCTTATGTGCTCTTGGAGTGGAAGAAAAGGGTTCCAGAGTCAGGTTGAGAGCCTTCAATTGACTGAGTATACCAGGGCAAAGGTGATATTCCTGACCACATGGATCATGCCTTCAGCAAAAACATTGAACCTACAAAAGGAGACAGGGGGCAGCAGAGGCAGGGTCGGCCCAGGCCAGGGGGTAGCCTGACACCCATCCAAACCCTGACTGGCAACTATTGTGCGGGGGCTGGGTACAAGAAATTACGTATCTTTTCAGGGATACAACCAGTGCCAGAGGGGGAGGAAGATTATGAAACTTGGATGGAGCAGGCAGTACAGACAGTTGAAGAGTGAGATATACCAGATGCTCAAAAGAAGCAGGGGGTCAAAGAAAGTTTAAAGGGCCCTGCTGTGGAAGCCATCAGAAGCCTAATGCTGAGCCGAGGGTATTTCACTGTGCGTGATTACCTCTCTTTATTGCATGATGAATTTGGATCTGCCAAAACAGTTTCTAGCCTACTGTTTTGCTTTGAGCATATGTACCGGAAGAGAGGTGAAAGGTTGTCTGAGTACATAAGATGATTGAACAAGATACTATATCAGATTGTGAAGGGGGGGGCTAGATCCAGCTGAAGTGGAACGAGCCCAGATGGAGCAACTTTCACGGGGTGCTTTAGTCTCAGATCCAGTCTGGAACAAAATAAAAACTGAAGCCAAAGGAAACATCTGGGGTATCACAAGCTCATAAGAAGAGTTAGGGAAACAGAAGTGGTAGAGGAGGCCAAAGAGGCTACAGCCGATTCACCACCAGAATGGCCCTCAGGCACAGGAGCGAGGAAAGGTGGAGGTGAGGAGGCCCAGCTGACAACTATGCAAACTCAGATATCAAACTTAACCAACATGATGGCCTTGTGGACAGCAATGGGTGGTTCACCCTTTAATGGAGGTTGGGCTAGAGCAGTCAGCAGGGGGATGGGCCTTTCCACTGCAGCTGACAACTCAACAAGGTCAGTGATCTGCTATAACTGTGGGGGTGCAGGAGATTACAGGCATACTTGTACAAAGTCACGCAAACCAGGAAATTCCACTCAGTCGGGAAACTACAGAGGGTCCCAGTGAGGGAGCCAACTGGGTGCCTAGCAATACTAGCTAGCTCCAATCAAAGGGTGACCAAGGGCAGACTTGGGCATCACCTTTCATGAGCAGAGCTCCCCCAAGGCCCCTGTCAGTGATAGGAGTGATGGGAGCATCACCCTTAGCAAGGGACTCCCATATCCTAGAGCCTACTGAAGTAAGAGTGACAAGACTCCAGCAACAGCCTTCAGCGACTCAAGCATGGGCTGTCAAACCAGATGCTGTATCTCTTACTGCCAAAATTCCTAAACAGTTAGTGGGCCCTTTTTCTATGGTGCCAGTATAAGTGGAAGGCATTTACACAAGGGCCCTCCTTGACTCAGGTGCACAAGTGACATTATTGTATCGGGATTTCTATGATAGGCACCTGACGCATATACCCATATGAAAGTTGAGCGATTTGAAGATTTGGGGCATTGGAACAGAGAAGTTCCCATACAATGGGTATCTGCCTATCCAGCTGACATTTGGGCCCTCAGTTGCTGGATACACAGAAACCTTTGATACTCTAGCTATTGTCTGTACCCGTCCCCCAGGAGCTAGCCAGGGCTCACTGATAGTGGGGATGAACACCAATTTAGTTAGGCATCTGCTCAGCCCAGTTGCGCAATAGAGTATGACAGGGAGACAAGACTTTATGAGAGAGGACTTGGCAGTTTCCCTTAAGTGACTTAGATGACCTTAGAGAGCACTTAGCAGAATTGAAGAGGACTGGGATCATCCGAGAATCTCGAAGTCCCTACACCTCTCCCATAGCTGTAGTCTGGAAGAAGAATGGATCCCTCAGACTGTGTATAGATTACCATACCCTCAATCGGAGGACCATTCCAGATCAGTACACAACTCCTCGAATCGAAGATACACTGCATTGTTTATCGGGAACAAAGTGCTTTAGTGTGCTGGATTTAAGGAGTGGTTATCACCAGATTCCCATGCATCCCGATGATAGGGAGAAAACTGCTTTCATCTGCCCCTTGGGGTTCTATGAATTCAATCAAATGCCCCAAGGGTTGTCAGGTGCCCTGGCAACCTTTCAGAGACTCATGGAGCAGACTGTGGGAGACATGAACTTGATAGAAGTGTTAGTCTATCTAGATGATATTATTGTCTTTGGTGAGACTCTTGAACAACATGAGGAGCACTTGGAGAAGGTACTGACAAGGCTCCATGAAGAAGAATTGAAGCTGTCATTGGAGAAATGCCAATTTTACCAACCATCTGTCACATATCTGGGTCATGTTGTCTCTGCAGAAGTGGTATCAACTGACCCCACAAAGGTTGAGGCTGTTACTTCTTGGCCCAGACCTCAAAATGTGGCTGAACTGCAATTGTTTCTAGGGTTCTGTTCATATTATCAGAGGTTTGTTGAAGGGTTTGTGAAGATAGCCTGTTCTCTCAATGATCTGTTGAAGAATGAAGAGGTAGAGGATGTGTCTGGTCATTCGAACCAGGTCCATCAGAATAAGGGACCCAGGAAGTCTCAAGAATCCATTCAGGCAGAGTGGACTAGGCAGTTCAAGAAAGCTTTTGACCAGCTAAAGCAGAGACTCACAAATGCCCTGTCTTGGCCTATGCAGACCCTACATGTTGATGCTAGTCGAGATGGTCTTGGGGGGGGATACTGTATCAGGAACATGATAAATACCTGAAGCCCATTGCATATATCAGCAGGGGCTAACTTCATCCGAAAAGAACTATCCCACCCATAAGTTGGAGTTTCTGGTGCTTAAGTGGGTGGTAGTAGATAAGTTAAAGGACTACCTATATCGAGCAGAGTTTGAGGTTAAGACAGACAATAACCCAAATTAGTGAGGGATCAGTTTTACTGGTCCTGTATGAAGATGGAGGTTGGAGACTTCTGTCAATCCTGCCTGCGCTGTATCCAAAGAAAGACCTTACTGTCCAGGACTGCACTGATGGGCCACCTGCAAAGTCATGGGCCCCTGGATCTGGTTTGCACTGACTTCCTCTGTCTGGAACCAGATACAAGTGGACAGGGAAATGTATTGGTTGTAACTGATCATTTCACTTGCTATGCACAAGCCTTTCCAACAAAGGATCAGCGTGCCACCACAGTAGCCAAGGTTCTTGTAGAAAAGTTCTTTGTACACTATGGGCTACCTTGGCGCATACATTCCGATCAAGGCAGAGATTTCAAAAGCAGGCTTGTCAAACACCTGCTGGACATACTGGGCATTCGAAAGCCACACACCACTCCTTATCACTCACATGGAAACCCACAGCCTGAGAGATTCAATGGTACCCTTCTTAACATGTTAGGGATACTGATTGCAAAGAAGATGCAACGTTGGACACAACACATTTCTACCGTTGTGCATGCATATTATAGCATGAAAAATGATGCTACTGGGTATATTCCATATCGACTGATGTTTGGCAGGGAGGCTCGACTGCCAGTAGATATAGCATTTGGCATCTCAATGGACGAAATCTCATTCAGTTCACATCACAATTATGTAGACAGATTGAGGAGCAATCTGAAAATGGCATATGAGAAGACTTTAGCCATTTCGGAGGTTCGAGAACAGAGAAACAGGAAGAATTATGACCTGAAGGTGAGGGTTCAAGATTTGAAACCTAGCAATTGGGTATTACTAAGAAATCTGGGCATTCCTAGGAAGCATAAACTAGCAGACTGATGGAATTCTTAGTTATACAATGTCAGTGAGAAGCTACATGGATTGCCAGTGTACCAGATTCGACCAAAAGGGAGTTCACGGTCTCTGAACACATGGCACTGAAATCATCTATTGCCTCTAAATGAGGCAATACAAGCCTCTCAGCCATATACTCCAAAAGCAACTGAACTCCGTCCAATGAGAAGACCAGCGACTCGAGCACAACCTGATTCATCCGTGGAAGGAGAAGAGGAGGACACAGAAGAGGAAGAGAGTTGTATGAACTGGTTATGGTCATTGGAAAATATTGCAACAGCTCCCCCCATATCAGACACTGAGATGGGGCTTGAGCAGCTCAGGCCAGATGCCCCTGAATTTGTATCTAAAGCTTGGGAATGGGGAGAAATTCTTAGAGAACCTTAGTGGAAGGCTGACGAGCAGTCTGAGGAGCTGCCAGAACTGGAGAGAGTGCCACCAGCTCCAGAGGCTCCTGGGCTGGAGAAGTTTATGGAGACAGTTGTAACTTTCCACATGCCCCACAACAGCCAGAACCAGAGAATGGGCTTCCAGTCCCAGTGACCTTTGGGTGTGGAAAGCCCCAGGAGGATCTCATTCATTACAGCTGAACCCAAAGTACAGTGTTACACCCAATTAGAAGACTGACATATGATGCTCTGAGCCACAGCACAGAAGAGGCAGTATTTACTGCCAGATGAAATTCTGATCCACCCCCGGACATCCCAGACTCTTGGTAAGCATTTCTCACTCTTTGGGGGACCAAAGAATTTTTTTGGGGGGGGGAGTGTGTAGTGGAGAGGGGAGTTGGGGTGGGATTGGTGCTGGCTGGGATCAGCGCTGGCTGGGAGGCTTTGCTGGAGCTCTGCGGATTCGGTGGAAAGGTCGGGAGCTCCGGTGGTCTCCACAGTGGCTGGTGGTGGGGCGTGGCTCTTGGGGAGGGATTTTTAAAGAGGAAGAGGAGATTGACTGAAGGAAAAGAAGCTTTTGTCCCTTTTTCCAGGGGGGCAAGCCAAACGGAGGGAGAACAAGGGAGGAGGTTGGCTGGGTTTTGTTTTTATTCTTTTTGGTGAGGCAAGCCGGATGGAGAAGTGGGGAATAGAGATAGAGAGGTTTCTGTAGAGCAAGCTTGAGAGAGAGAAGGGAAGAGAGAAGGGGAGGTTTCAGTGGGGAAAGGTCAGAGAGAGTAGAGGAGATAGAATAAGGGGGGGTGTTCCTATGAGCTGCTGAGAGACTGACCATCATCACCTCACGTGAGCTGCCTGCAAGAGACTGACCATCATGATCTTACATGAGCTGTTGCTGCCAGAGATGGGAGCTGCTTGTTGACAGAGACTGACCACCATCTTCACCTCACGTGAGCTGCTGTTGCCAGAGACTGGCCATCATCTCATATGAGCTGCTGTTGCCAGAGACTGACCATCATCATCTCATGTGAGCTGTTGCTGAGAGAGAGACTGACCGCCATCACCTCACACGAGCTGCCTGCTGAGAGACTGACCGCCATTATCTCACGTGAGTTGGTGCCAACAGAGACAGAGCACCACCGCACCACGTGTCTCTGTCAAGCAGAGGTGTCCAAGCAGCCAGACCAAGAGGGCCAGGAGAACCCGGACTTCAGCAGTCCCTTCAGGGGTGGTGCTACAGGTAGTAAGTATAAAAATGCTCATAAGTCACTTTTTTCAGTATGTTGTAACTTCTAATGATCTAAATGAACAGTTGTAAGTCCAGGACTATCTGTATTGGCTTGCTTGTTACAAGGGAGGTCAATAGTGGCAGGAAGAGAAAAGGATAAAGCAAAGACATGTTTCTTTCTCTGGGCTTTCTCTCTCTGCCTCCTGTGTCCCAAAGAAAACTCATATTGCTGCCAGAGTGTAGAATGAGCAACATTCTACATTCTTACAGCAACTTCCTACAAATGAAGATTAGGACTAGGGAGATCTAAATACAAGTTTTCACTTTGCCATAGTCTAGTCACAACCCCCAAGTTGTATTTGAAAGGAAAAAAAGGGGATTGGGGGTGCGGGGAGAAGAGCTATGTACATGTATGCCAAAAGATAAGTGAGCAAGTCCAAAGACAGTGTGTGTCCCATCCAGGCAATTCAACAGTATTTTTTCTTCATGTTTTAAACAGTCTAAGATTTTACAGTGCAACTCTAAGCACATTGCAGATACAATATAACATTCTACCATGTACTTAAAACTGTGCTCTAAAATGTTCCATTATTTAAGTACTGTAACATATATAAGAACAAAAGGTTTATTTGCGCTAAATCTTTACAACAGTGATAGAACTGCACATGCAGAAGATCCAAGTCTATATCTTCAGCATTATCCATTAGAGCTGAAAAAATCCTTTCTGAAACCTTGCAAACCATCCCCAATACTGTGCTATATGTGCCAGTGTCATAACTTGATTTAAGACCAGCTCCAAGTTCCTTAACATTTGCATTGATTAAATACTAGAAAAACCTGGATCCAGTGTGCATTTTTAAAAAGTCAGCTTTTAGGAAGAGGCAAATGTTTTCAGTCGTATGAAAACTAGCATTGTTTAAAATCCACTTGAAAAAAGACTGGTATATAATAATACAGTAGAAATACAGTTATATTTATGAACTTATATATTTATATTTCTACTGTATTATTATTGTCCTGAGATACCAGTTACAAAGCCAACAATATGGCATTATTTTGCAAGCCTTAAACAATATGAAGTATTTAGGCAGAGGTTTGTCCTCCAAGCTTACTGCTTGACTCCCGGAGGTTTCATTACCAAACTAGTAACATCTGCCTAAATCAACAACCTGAACTATGAATATTCTCTACAATTTCTAATGTGTAAATATACACAAAACTAAGAGACAAAAGAACTATAGAGAACTTCCTCTGAAAACATGGCATACTTGATTTAACTGTTTGTGGCAAAGAAATGTAGAATACAAACCTGCATTTGTGCTTGTTCATCTGCATATTCAATTGATTGGAAAATAGTCAGGGAATATCGACGCTTCATTTCTAGCTGGGCCATGTAAGACCGATACCATCTTTGAATAAGGATAGCTGCTTTAATAGCTGTCAAAACAGGATGTGCCCCCAAAATAAGATTAATTGGCGACAACTAATTATTTCTGCAGATTTTTGGCTCTAGAGTTTTAAAATGAATGAAATTCATGGAGCCCTGTATTTCACATTTATTTCTATTACATGGTTTCTTGTAAAATACAGAAGGGTAAACAATAAGGTTATAAATATCACTGCAACTCAAATGCAATGGTAATTTTATTATAATTTATAGGATAACGTTTGAGATCCTTTGTATCATTGTAAAAAGTACATACACAGATTAGCAGATAGTACTGAATTCTGTGACACAGAATCTTAAGGCTTTCATTGACCTGACTTTTTGTAAATGAATGCTCCTAATTTTTCAAACCTGAAGACATTAGTAACCTAGACAATGTGTACTATACGTTTTAAAAGGTGCTAACAGTTATAGAAATACTTAGCTAAATATACTGTAGGTATCATTAAATTCAACGCTAGCAAAACTAAATGTTGCTATGTGTAGAACAAACTAAGTTGTTAAGAGGCATACATATCACATCAAACAAGTTATAACCTGCCTTTACTATGACATTCTTGGCAGAGGAATGTGTTGTCCTTGGAGCATTGCTCTTATCATTGCTCATAATTTCATTATTCCAATTCTCATTCAGATAGAAATACTGCTTTGTTATTAAGATGATAAATCAAGGTATCTTATCAATGATGCCCACCAGAGCAATTCCCAAGAGGAATTGCCCATATTCAATATGCCTGAAGGAGCAAACTGAAAGATTCAGAAGACAGCAGGTATCTATTGCTGAACTTTCCAAGAATTCATATAAACATCTGGTGTTGAAGGGAAATATTGTGATCACATATGATATGATCTGAAGTATCTGTAAGTTAGAGAATGAAATTCTAAAATATTTGAATGTGACACACACCTTGCTTTCACCTCTTCCAATACTCAGTGACTAGTATCCTGTCCCTCTTTTTAAAATATATTAATCTCATGATCCTTTTGCTTTTCTATCCTTTGATTTTGTTATTTTCTTTGAATATTAAAGCTTTCCTGTCTTATCTGTGCTCAACTCAGTTGAGATGTTACAATCACTTTTCTTCTAATATACTCTACAAGCCGCATTCTTCCATCCAGAAGCCACCTGGGGTGGAAACCATTAACAAGTAATCACACAGCCTGTAATGTCATTGGGAGGACTTTTCTGTTTTAATGTTCACCTTGAATTTTTATTTACTTATTTATTTGGAAAATTTATATTGCCACCTACTTGCACAAGGTGACTCAAAGAAATAAAGATGTCAGAACCCATTCCTATTTCATTTCTATATCAAATCTCACCTCTCCCTGGGTTCTGCCATACTCCCAAGGGGGAGGGGGGATGTGCCTGCGGGTTTATTGCCTCTGCGTCCTCTATCTGCTACAATGCAACATTTTGCTTTCCTGCATTATATCTCTCTCTGAACTTTCTCTCCCTAAACTGTCAGCTAGAAAAAGGGAGGGAACAAGGATTGTAAACTCCAGTGCCTGGCTTATTTCTACGCTCTCAGAAGAAGGTTTGAAGAGCCGCCCGAACATCGCTGTGTGAACCAGAGACGGGCCAATGTTATCTCCCCTTTTCCCACAATGGACTTAACACCTGGGGATTGGCCGTCCCACACTGACCGGACGAACTATAGGGTGGGGTCTTGCTTCGGGATACTTTAACCTATCGTTCTGCGTGGGAAATCTCAGATCCTGTCTAGTATGCCTGCTATCAACTGCTCTTAATAAAAGTTCCTGTTGGGAGAAATTGCTTCCAAGAGTTCTGCTTTCTTAAGATGTGGGTTTGAAGTGGGTCCTGACATTAACACAGAAAATAAAAACACAGTGTAAAAGAAATAAAAATAAAATAATAACAATATCTCTTAAATTAAAAGAAAATTTCTTCAGAGCTATATGGAAGTGCTATAACTGAACATTTAATCAACGAAAGAATCCAAATTAATGTTAGAGTGATAACATAAAGGCTTCAAAGAGAAAATTAATCTTCCTTCCTCCCTCCCTCCCTCCCTCCTTTTCCTTCCTTCTACATTTGGTGTCCAGGTGAGCAAACACATTTAGTTACAGCAACTTCCTACAAAACCCTTATGGACTACATCATGCATGCTTTTCCTTCATACAGGTACCAAGCAACCTTAGAATGACTAGATTAGGCAATCACAGAAAATCCTTATATATACTTTTAGCATGAGAAGAGATTCCATTGAAGTCTTCTTTGTTTTTCCCCACTCCCTTTCCAATAGCTTTAGAGTCATCAGCTGTGCATACGGGATCTGTTTTCATTGTATTGATGAGTACATTTGCAAAACATTTTCCTTTGGAATAGTGAAGTGATATTATTATGATATATTTAATTTGTTATATGAATAAAACAAACACAGCTCCAATGTAAAGTATTACAGTATTACAGCACCAGGTTCCCAAAACATCAGAACAGAGCCTGATTGGACTACTCTCACTGGGTGGAGGGTTTTTGACATTGGGGATTGCTTTCAATATATGATTTTCACATGGCTTTTCTTCCGAGCTTGCCTCACTCGTGCTGCACTCAGCAACTCTAGTGAAAGAACCTTTTCTCTAGCATCTATGGAGGCAAGAGATGTTCTTTCCTAGGGAGCAGGCTGTGGCCAATCTGACAGTAGGCAAGCTCTGCTGTAACAGTCAACCAGGAGACCAATGTCTACTGAGGGGACTGAGCCAAAAAATGACAAGCCATGAAAGTGGCTTGCAAGAGGCTGGAGCTTGTGCCCATCCCCCACCAAACTACATCGCCCAAAAGAGGAGCAAATGGCTGGGGAACATGTGCATCAGTGAGGAGGCGCCAAAGCCCTGGTGGTCGCTCACCCTGGGGACAAAAGATAGAGGGAAAACCCCTCAGGGTAATGTACACAAGGGGAAGCCATGGAGCCCGAACGGCGTGTCGATTGGGGTGAAGAAGAAATCCAAGGGGAGCTGGCCGAGCAGGAGAACATAGTGGAGCAAGCCTGAAGAGTACTGAGAGATACCTTGCAAACTTCTCACCCAGTTAACCAAGCCTTGAACGGTCCTGGAACCAGTGTGAGATGGCACCACGATGCAACTGGCCAAGGCCAGAGGGGCAGCAATCTCACCTGGACCTGCTCACGCCCAGGCAGCCCCACCACCAGCCGCTCAGGCAGCATAGCCCTTGCCACAAGGGGGTCCGTCCTCCAGGGGGCGTTGAGGCCCCAGCCCTGTGCTTGAAGTACGGAAGAGACCCAAAGCAAGTGGGATTTTTCGTCACCCATGTAGACTACATGCAAGCATATGGAGTGGACCTGTCTAACGAAGCAGCCAGGGTCAGTTGGACTTTGGGTAAAAGCTCCTGTTTTTTGATCTTAATGTGCCTTACATGCCAGTGATTCTCAATCTTTTATATCTCACATCCCACCAATCACTTTGTAGAAATGCTGGATCCCACTCAAAACAATAAGGTATGAAAATAGAGAGATGGGTCTACCTAGATAGTTATATATTTACACACAGAATATAAAACAAATGACAAAACATATGCAAATCGTACAACCACAAACTTACAAATTAAGAAAGTGCAATAGTATTACTTGTTGCCACAGAACATTGTATCGCGCAAGCAAGTTTTACCTTTTTCTGATTTACTTGTTTGGCTTTTTGTACCAGAAGTGCCACATCCCATGACTCAGTAAAGTAAAGGCTGGATTGCTGGTTTAAAGTATCCTCATTCTGGATGAATTCTTTAGCTGAAAGCGATCCAACAATATGCTGTAATGAATCAGTTCTTTATTTTCCCTAATAAAAAGAATGCAATGAACATTGATTTCGTATTGTCAGCTGCTAAGGCACAATGGACCATAATTACCTGAGTCATCCATACACCAGTGAAAGTAGGAGGGCTCACTGTTCTGTAGCTATTGTCCTGTCAGTTTAGCATGGATGAGTCTCTTTACATCCCAGGATCAGAATCCGGCAAGCAGAGAATTGTCATGTAATTATTGAGGGGAAAAAAGTTCAATGGAATTATATTGTAGTAGTTCAATACAATTATATACATATAGGCAATGGATTGCTTTCTCAATTCCCCCCCCCCCCCGTCTATCTCTAAAATGAGGTATTTCAATAGGATCACTAATGGAGAAATGTGACCAAGGCACATAAAAGCAGGAATGAGCAACCTGTGGTCCCAGAACCATATGGACCTCAGAGTCCTATTTTTCTGTGCTCAGAGACCCTTTGACTATAACTGCTGAAATCTGATAGCAGTTTCCTACCATTTTGTAATGCGGGCATTTCACAATTTCTTTTTTTTAAGCTCCAGAAATTTCAGATATGCCCATACTGTTTGCTGATACCATTTGCCATCTGTTTTATAAGCCTCATATCCCCCCCTCCCCAATATTAAGCTTTTTCCACAGCTGGACAGAAACCCCTCACCAATATCAAATTTAGGGTTTATAGACATTGCCTGGCTACCCTATTGCCAGATCAGACCAGTAGCAGGAACAGACAACACCACAATTTAGTAATTACCTATGGACAATGGAAGCAACCTCAAAGCTCATTTTTCTGGTCTACTTCTGAAATTCAGTTTCTCCTGTAATTTGCCTTGAGAATTCCTGTCTATTTAAGAGTGCTGCAATAAGAAGTTAATTAGTTACTTTGCAAAGGTAAGGATGTACCTTCAACTAAATCACTACTTATCATTGTCTCTAGTATTTTTAAAGCTACCTTTACCATAGCATAATGTAGTAGCACATTGTATAATAGTCCACTGGTTTTTACACCTGTTCTGAAAATAGCGCGTTGCTGCTTTGAGGCTGAATCTAAACATTTTTTTAAAAAAATAATATTTTTCTTTGTCTGAGTTACTCACTTTCCCTTACTTTCCCCCCCCCCACTTCTAAAGCACAAAAACATTTTTCCCACTTCCACAGACGGCAAAATAACATAAGATCAACTGTTTCCTTCCCAAAGCTTCTCTGTTCCTCAAAAAACTTCATAACAATTATCAGTCATGTTATACATGCATACTTATTACATCACAATGTAAATAAAAAAAGGATTTCATCTAACAAGGTTTGAGGTCCTATTTTTTTTGCCATGCTACCAAAACCCTTAAGAAAAATAATGAAGCAGTAGGCAAAATAGATTCAGGAAGAAGGAATTAATAAGCAACTAGGTACCGTATATGGATTGGAAAGCAGTCATCATATACTACGTTTACAGCTTCATCTAAAGGTGGTGTTTGTGTACTCTAGGACCCAAGAGGCCTTCTGAATTCCTCACCTCTTAAAGATGGGGAAGCTTAATTGATGCTTTTCTGTGGTAGTCAATAAGTTACAATAAACAAGTCTTGCTAGAACTAATGTGATTGTGATAAAAAATTTTAAAAAAAAATCACTTAACAAAAATGTGAAATATATTCCTGCTGTATAGATGACAGAACCAAATCAGTACTATCAATTAGAATGTCCTAATATTTTGTAGGAAGTCAGCACTCCCCCCCCAGAGAAGGAAATATTTTGGGGGCATATTTAAAAAGGCAGAATATTATATTTCCCAAAGAAATAATGGGAGAAAATCTTAAAAGGCAGAAACTTCTCCCTCTCCCTCAAGCAAAAACTCAGCAGGCCAGCTCTGTAGAAATGCAGATTTGATAATCCTTTCAAAAAGACTGGAGCCAGGAAGCTTGGAGCTGATGGGATTAGAAAGACAAAGACCTCTAAAAATGTACATCCCCCACCCAAAATCTAAAGACGTGACCTTTAGGACATAATAGGATTAATCTACCACCACTAGAATTCCAAAAGGGCACACTGAACCTCAGGTTAAAGTTCCATTCGCAGGAACAGGAAGAGCCTCAAATACAATGCCACAGGAACAGGAACAACTCCAAACACAAAAGCCCAAGAAGCTATAAAAACCACCTCTCCCAGCTCCATTTTGTCAGCCACCCCAGAAACACATGCAGTGTCACTGAGGTTTCTGGCAACTCAATAAACTGGACCTTCTTTCCTAAAGTAGTCTCCATTTTCTTATTCCCGGCTTGGACTGCACCTGAAGATTTTTCTTTCAACAATATTTAATAAGCTTATTATTGTTCAATGTATAAAACCTACTCCTTAAGTGAAAATCATGACATAGATATAGAAATCTTTTGGTTATAAAAACTCTCTGCATTTATCATGAGGCATTAAGAATTGCTTTATGGGCAATAGGAGCTACTTCCTAGCCATGATTGGCTCCGTCATCTCTTTTAGGCAACTGATTTTCCTCTATACATATATGGTGCATGATCTAGACCAGGTGTCTTTAACCCCCAGGCCAAAGATTAGTACCAGTCTGTGGCCTGTTAGGAACCGGGCTGCACAGCTGGAAGTGAGCAATGGGCAAGTGAGCAAAACTGAAATCATCCCCCCAGTCCATGGAAAAATGGTCTTCCACAAAATCGGTCCCTGATGCCAAAAAAGGCTGGGTACTGCTGATCTAGATTAACTGGATCAATCATTGTGATTTTTGTTGTTGTTGTAGAAATTGCAAAGGAAGTTGGGATATTGTTATTTCATTGTTGTTTCCCATCGATCAGTGACGGCAAAACTTTTAGAGACCGAGTGCCAAACTGCAACCAAACCCCACTTATTTATCATCGGGTGCTGGGTGGGCATGGCCCACTGGGTGGGCGTGGCTGCAGTGGTCATGGCAGATTGGGTGGTCATGGCCAGGATGGGTGTGGCCAACTCAATATTGCTTGTGGGGGCTGGGCAGGGTTGGGGGAGATCCAGGGGGTCTCTGGCAGGTGAGATGGTGGGCAGGAGGCTCATTCTGTGAGGTGAGGTGAGGCAAGGCAGGGGGCAGGGCAGGGGTGTCAATGCAGCAGGGCAAGGCAAGGCAGGGGCCGGGGCGGCGGCTGTCTGACACCATCAGCCCTGCACACAGTGAGCGCATGGGGGCCAACTATGTCCGTCAGCAGCCGCAGCCTGCCAGCCCCTCAACCAGTACACTCTGGGGTTTCGCAGCCTGCTGCGAATACTGGGCCAACCCTCCAGCGGCAGGCAGAATAGGGGAGGGGGGATCTGGCATAGTGGTTCCTTACCTCCTCCTGGCTTGTTCTGTGGCCTCATGGCAGCGGCATTGGGCACAATACGTGAGGTGGCAAATGGCCTGTTTTGGCGCAATGTGGCGTTTGCCACCAGCTGTGGCAATTTGCCGCCTTGAGCATCTCACCCAATGCCGCTACTATGAGGCCACAGAACAAGCTGGGTAGAGGTAAGGAACCAGTATACCGGTTTCTTACCACCTGGCTTGTTCTGCAGCATCATGGCAGCATCATTGGGCAGGAGGCAGCAAATGGCTGGTTTCAGTGTGATGCGGCTGTTTGCTGCCTTGTGTATTGCACCCAATACCACTGCAATGCCGTGGAACAAGTGGGGCAGGTTCCCCCCTCATCTGCCCATTCAGCTATAGTTTTGGTGGCTCTGTAGGCAGAGCTGTGAAGTTCTCTTCTCTAACAGAGCCATCAAAGCAGCAGGTGGAGCACTGGAGGCTCGGGGAGGGAGGGTGCTGAAGTGGGTGGTCGGGCCATTGGCAAGAGCAATGCAGTTGAGCAGAAAGCGGCCTCAGAACAAGCGGGGCAGGTAAGGAAAGAAATCCTTGCTCCCCCTGGAAATTGAATTCAAATTATATTTTATGACAATCGTTGTCTAGTATCTAAAAACCCTTTGAGCAAATTTATTATCCCAGCATACAGTATGCTCTGTAGTGATGGTCCAAACTAAATTGGGAAGCTTTGTTATCAATGCCCTGCTGCCTACTGAATTCCTGTTGAAAACCAGAACCTGTCCTTATTTCCATAGAGAACTTTGCCACTTGAAATATTAAACATTTCCACTAATTAAAATCAGTGGGATAAACATGTTTAAAATCAATTGTTTGTTGATTTTTGAAATTAAATGTACAAAAAAGAAATGCAAAGAAATCTGCCGTGTATAAAATAATGCCTAGCTGCGCTCCCAGTCTCAGCAAACAAGGTTGCTCAGCAACTAAGGATTTGTAGATCAATCACTGCAATGCTATACTTATGAAATGGCAGCTTTAAAATTTAAATAAAATTTTAATTTCAATAAATTCATAAATACAATTAATAATTTAACATTTTGTCTCATTCTCTCTCTGGATATTAAGTTATTATATAATGTTTTAAAAATAACTTCAGTTGGCTTGAGCTACCTACTTTTAGCTAAACAATTATTTTCTAATTAATTTAAACAAAAATAATTTCCAGTTATAGTTCTGCTAATATATATATGATGAGTATATTGAGCTTGGTAGAATTCTTTTACTTGAAGCAATTATATCTATACATTAATATAAGTATTCCCCCAAAACTGTTTATTTGTAAATCAAAATAAAACAGACTCCATTCCAAACAGATGACCTTCTTAAAGACAAAATAGAAAAAACAATAATAAATTACATACATTGCAATACATATAAAAGGTAAAGGTAAAGGTATTTAATGTTTTGTGACTAGAAGTTTCTGTAATGATTTTGAAATACTTTTTTCTTTCTAGTAATACTTGAGAACTACATACACATAGGCTGTAGTGAAATATGTCAATAGCAGAAGAAGTTGCTTGATTGATAGAGGATAGAAAATACATTGTTTTCAATGGTGAGAAAAAAGCTGACATGATACAGGATTAGGCATCATGGATTAAAACAAAGGGAGAGGCCAAATTCCATAATTAACAATGTTATAAATTTATTTATTGAGTGGAAAAAGATTTTTGCAGGAAGGGAAGGCAATGATTTTAAGCTATCTAGAAAAAAGGTAACAAAGGAAATGAATTAATAATCAAGGCAAGAAAAAATATTGAGGCTGAATGCTAAAACACAATTTATAGGCTTTCAAAGAATAGTCAAGCATTCACCTCTGATGCTCATATATTTTGTATCTCTATCAAACATAGAATTTCTTTAAAAATTGAGGGTCATAGGAGGTCCTGGAAATGATGGAACTGGGTTAAAACTCTGGGAAGAATTGTGCAAAGTGTCATTGCAGTTGTTTCACATGACTTACCGTATTATTTATATAATAAATATATATTCTGCCTTTATTATTTTTATAAATAATCCAGAGTGGCAAGCATACCTAATACTCTTTCCTCTTCCTAATTTCTCCACAGTAACAACCCTTTGAGGTAAGTTGGACTGAGAGAGAGAGAGAGAGAGAATTCCATACTGGATCTACCTCATCTGCAACTACTCAAATACCATGAGGGCAAAACAGTTTGGGTTATGCCAAGGATTACTTAGTTTTGAAATGTGTAAAGATATTCACTGTGAAATTGATTAGTTAACATTCTAAGGGGATAAAATTTAGAATGAGGCTGAATGTCTCAGCTGAAGCCCTGCCTCTTTTTAAAAATATGAGACACATGTAAAACAGCTGGATTTAATCCTATCATCTATGCACCATCTTGACTTTTTTTGACTATGCCCGAGAGGGCTCCTGAGAGCAAGCATAATGAAATTTGAAATAAAAGCAAATTAAATGCAAATCTGGAGGTACATTATTCTACTGATATTCATATTTTAAAATATTAGCACTAATATAATTCAAATTGAATTTTATCTTGAAGGAAGGAAAAAATATGCCACTGATTTTGAGAAGAGATTAGTTAATTATTGTTCTAATGAACGCCATCTTTTTGCACAGAAAATCTAGAATTAAAATTCAGTGACTCTTGCTTGGTTTTCAAGAATAGCTTGATTTGTGAGACATGAAAAATCAACCATTTGCCTTGGCAGAATTATTTGAAGGATCCAAAATCCCTTCTATGGTAGTTCTAGAATCCTAGAGTGTGGAATGAGAATCAAAAATTGTCAGATTTCAAACAAAGAAAGTGAAAGAGGCAGTACTGTATTGCAAGCCAGATCTCTTCTGAGTAGCATGATCAGATGCAACAGAGAAAAAGGTGTGTCTTTTAATAGTGACAAACAAGAGGGCATCCTGGCAGGTGTACTCCCTTTCACAACTTCTGCTCTGTGCTATTAGTTGCAGCATCTGTTATCATTCCTTCCTCTGCAGAACACAGCCATGAAATATACAGCATTCTGTGGGCCCAAGTGGGCAGATAAATCCCTGCATATGCAGCTGAATATATAAGCTAATAACATCTTAGAAATGCAAAGGAATCTCAAATTTGGGATGATTAACAACTAAATTTTAAGATCCTATTAAAAGCAACAATAATTACTTCTTTCACCATCACCGAGATCGTCTTCTATCAAGATTTCTATTGATCCAAATCATATCCCAGAAACATTTATTTAGCCATAAATTTCAGCTGCAAGAGAATTAGGACTGATGTGTAGCATCATAGTTTTATCGGACTGTATATTTCTTCTCTCAACATAGGCTGATATGTTTGGAAAAATAAAACCCATCCACCTCCACACAAAAGCAGACATTAACAGATTCTTGCCCCCCACCCACCCATCACCCAGAAATTACCTGCTTTCTTTCAATGCATCAGCAGGTTTTGTAAACAAATCTTCTTTCCAGGCAGAGTGCATAGAATATGGCATGAAATCAACCGACCCTTCAATTGCCTCCTCACGGGTGTACTTCTACTCCTTTTGTATTTATACTGAAAGATCTCACGTTCAGATTTTGCACAGTAGAAGAGAATAGGTAAACAACTCCTCTCCCTCATCCAGTCGTGAAAAAAGGGCTCTGTACCGCGGATAGGAAGAGCAGCTCAGATAGCCAGGCACACTAATGTACTTCTGTTACCAAGCTTCCTGAATCTCAGAGAGAAAGCTCTGCTTCCTATCCAAATGGCCTTTTCCCAGCAGCACGGCCATTGTTCCAATGATACTGCACAAATGGGCTTTGCAAAAACCACAGAATAAGCTAAAGTATGAGATGAGGCTTAATTATGAAAAGAAGCACAACATTAGCAAAGTAAAGAACAGAAAAAATGTATTTTCTAGGGAAGAGACAATGCTATCTTAGCTTGATGCAAGCAACAATAGCAAGTATCTCAAAGCCCTTTAAAAGACATTTGTGAACACTTGTGAATTGCAGTATACTTTATTAGATGTTTAAAGGTAAAGGTAAAGGTTCCCCCGCACTTGCGTGCTAGTCGTTTCCGACTCTAGGGGCCGGTGCTCATCTCCGTTTCAAAGCCGAAGAGCCAGCGCTTGTCCGAGGACGTCTCCGTGGTCATGTGGCCGGCATGACTAGACGCCAAAGGCGCACGGAACGCTGTTACCTTCCCACCGGAGTGGTCCCTATTTTTCTACTTGCATTTTTACGTGCTTTCGAACTGCTAGGTTGGCAGAAGCTGGGACGAGTAACAGGCGCTCACTCTGCTACGCGGCACTCGGGATTCGACCCGCCAAACTGCCGACCTTCCGATCGACAAGCTCAGCGTCCTAACCCACTGAGCCACCGTGTCCCTTATTAGATGTTTACCCGACTGCAAATATACAGACAAAGAATTTGGGAACAGTGAAATCAGAGAGAAAATAAACAGGAAGTATATTTGGAACCATAGCTTTGCAAAGCTTTAGCTCTAGAATGAAAATAATTAGGATTGCTCCAATTTAGTATAGTAATGAAAGAGCTATAAAGTACCCCATTTTGTTGCATCTTTGCCACAATATTGGTTTGATTCTAAATAGTAACTAACTTGGATTTAAGTATTGTTGAGTCAATAATTTGCTACTTCACTTACTGCAGAGAGGAAATCCAAATTTCAATCCTATCCCAAATACCCTTGGTAATCATCTGATTTTAAGGGAGATGATGTTCCTGGGAAGGGGTAGCAGTAGAAAAAACTGTGTTTGTGACTTTTAATGTTAACCCTTTTAAAACTGTGAGGAATAAAATAAATTCCACTTCAAAGGTGTTGGAAAACAAAACAGGTTTTATTGAAGTTTTGCAAAGGCTGGTGGATCTTGGCAAGTACAATCTCAGAGACCACACCCAAATTAGTTCAGTATAAACCTGATCCTGGAGCTTTTGCTGAGCTGCCCAGAAGCACCGATCAGCTGGAGCTCGCCTCTGATCCTGGCGCTTCTGCTGAGCCCTGCAGAATCGCTGATCAGCTGGAACCCGTTGCTGATCCTGACACTTCTGCTGAACCCTACAGAATCACCGATCAGCTGGAGCCTGGCACTGATCCTGGTGTTTCCGCTGAGCCACCCAGAAGCGCTGATCAGTTGCACCCTGGCGCTGATCCTGGCGCTTCTGCTAAGCCGCCCAGAAGCACTGATCAGCTGGAGCCTGGCGCTGATCCTGGTGCTTCTGCTGAATTCTGTAGAAGTACTGATCAACTGGAGCTAATCCTAGTGCTTCTGCTGAGCCCCACAGAATCACTGATCAGCTGGAGACCAACGGTCATCATGGCGCTTCTGCTGAGCCCCGCAGAACCATTGATCAGCTGGAACCCAGTGCTGATCCTGGTGCTTCTGCTGAGCCCCACAGAATCACCGATCAGCTGGAGCTAGGTACTGATCCTGGCACTTCTGCTGATCCCAGCAGAATCACCGATCAGCTCCAGCCTGGGACTGAACCTGGTGCTTCTGCTAAGCCACCCGAAGCACCAATCAGCTGGAGCCTGGCGCTGAACCTGGTGCTTCTGCTGAGCCACCCAGAAGCGCTGATCAGCTGGAGCTCGGTGCTGATCATGGTGATTCTGCAGGGCTCTGCAAAAGTGCCATCACTGGAAGGAAGGGAGGGAGGGAGGAAGGAAGGAAGATGGGAATGAGGAGGGAAAGAGGGAGGGGAGGAAGGAAGGCAGGAATGAGATGGGAATGAGAAGGAAGGAGGCAGGGAGGGAGGGAAAAAGGAAGGAAACCCCCCCCAATGGTAACCATCATGCTAATGTGGCCCTCAATGAAATTGAGTTTGACACCCCTGATATAAAAGATTGTTAAGTGAATCTGGTTTCCACATTGAATTTGCTTGTCAAAAGGTTGCGAAAGGAGATCACATGACCTTGAAACACTGAAGCCATCATTAATATGAATCAGTTGCCAAGCATCCGAATGTAAATCACATGACCCTGGGAATGCTGAAACAGTAGTGTGAAAAATGATCATGTTATTTTTTTCACTGCCTTTGTAACTTTGAACAGTCACCAAGTGAACTGTTGTAAGTCAAGGACTACCTGTATTTTATCAATTTTTTTCCTTTTTTTCTTTTTTGGTCATCAAGCCCACTTCAATACCTCATCCTAAGAAAGCAGAACTCGTGGAAGCAGTTTCTTCCAAAGGACCTTTTATTAGGAGAATATTGTCTGGGTTCCTATGTTGAAAAAACAATCAATCATAATTAACTTCTACAATTCCATAATCAATATATTAATTAACTGTATATTTCTTTTTTATAATATATTTTATTGATTTTTTAACAAAGCATAAATCACTCAATAATTGGTAAACAATGTGTTGTCTGGGTTACATTTGTAAAATAATCCTTAACAATTAATTTCTATAATCTGTATTCCATATATTAATTTCAGTTGATTTCCTCTTTCCCCAAAATATCCTTTTTTGCAAACATTGAGTTAATACAATTCTTATTGTTCTGATAAATAACAATTGAGTATATAATTTTTTCCAATATTCCTAAATAATAATAATTATATTAGTATAATATTTCTTTTCTTTTCAGTCATTTTGGTTGCCTTATCACAAGTCCTGTTACAATCCTTATTTTAGTTTATTTCTCCCACCAGATTCTAGATATTCTTACTAGTGAAAATTTTCTCAACGATTGATTACATTTACATTGACAGATTTAATTCTATTTTTTCCATATACCGTAAGCCATCTCACACTTTTACATTTCTTAAGAAATAGATAAAAGAATGAAAAGAGAGAAGAAGAAAAAGAAAAACAAAAAAGAAGAAAAGAAAGCAAGAGCAACGAAACATAAGAAATAACATACTACTTAAAATATATATCCCTCCTAGGTTAATATATATTTATTTCCTCAATTTCTTATTCTTTTTAACCATAGTTAAGAATATATTTAATCTTTAAACATTCCACTCAATAGGTTTAAGTTATCTAATCCCTTGACTCTGATTCAAAACATTTTTTAATACTTTTCTATCTATACTTTAGATACATTTAAGTATCTACAACATTTGCTTTATTTAAGCCATTTCAGCTTTTTTTTTACAGAAAAGAAAAAAGCATACTATATTATTTGAATAATTCATCCCACTTAGAGTGGTATATTCCAAAATTTTTCTATTTCTTTAACCATATTTGAACAAATGCTTCTTTTTTAAGTATTCTCTCTGATAGGTCCCATCATCTATTTTCTTAGTTTCCATCTTAATCTTTTTTTTTTGCCCAGTATCGTTCTTAATCAATGTACTTTGCTGAATCAAAGGGTTTTTCCGTATGATCATAGGTATTGCTGTAGATATAGAAAGTAAATAAATATCATAAAAAAGGTCTTTTTCCCCTTTGTTTCTGTTCCCTCAGATTTGTATGTCTCACTTTATCTAAACAGCTGTTTTTTATTAAAACCTTGAAGGTCATAGGCAGATTTGTCCCTGGATTTTACCATGACTATCATAATTCTCATCCACCAGTAGGTGTCAGCATTGGTTCATTTTTCAGATCTTTCTGATCTTTTTCCTCCATGCTTCCAATAGCCAATAATAAGTCTTTATTGATTAGCCCTTGGGCCATATCAAAATGCAAAGTTCCAGCAACAAATTGTTACTAAAATTTGATAAAAACAATTTAAAACGGAATTTGGTAAAATACAATTTAAAATGGAATTAGAATAAATTACAATTTAAAATGAAATGGGAATAAAATACAATCTAAAATGAAATTGTAATAGTGTACAATAATTTAAAATATACATAAAATATGATAAAATTATATTTTGGAGTTGCCCTTGCAATCTACCCCAATCAGTCCCACATATGCAGATCTCAACCGAACCATTTTGTTTAAGGACTGTGCTGTGTTAAATGTTATTTTCAAGTTCTGGCCAGACATAAGGTAAGTTGTTTTGATATGGGGATCCCAATGGGTCATTCATTTGGTATATAGACCAAGATACCTGTCTCTCACCCTCTTATACAGGCAACAGTCAAATAGGATGTGAGCCAGGTCTTCTACCTCTGCCGCTCCGCAAATGCAGAGATGCTCATTGTAGGGTATAACATGAAATCTCCCATATCTGGCCATTGTGTCAAGCTGTTTAAATTTCGCTTGTGTAAATATCTCCCTAAGATGTTTTGGCAGTTGTAACTTCAAATAACTGTCTACTTGAAAAGTACGTTTGTATTTACTCAGCCAGTTCAAGTTACCCACCTTACCAAGGATAGCTATATCAGTTTGTGCTTCTATATCCTTAATTATTTGGGCAACTCTTTTTTTGGATTGTTCTCCTGTTACGCAAGAGACAGGAAGGCCACAGCTTCTTACAAAATTTGTTAGTTTGGTGATCCAGGAGATTTGTGATTGTAGTTTTATTTGCTCTAGTAGGCATAACTTGGGGAGTCTATCAGTCTCCATTTCATTAACTTTGCACCAGTAGTTATAAGCTCTAATTTTAGATAATGCATGAATTGTATGAATTCCCAATTCAGCTCTAACTGCTGCAGCAGATGTTCTTGGATCTACACCCAAGATACATCTCAAATGCTGGGACTGTTTTTGTTCTAGGACTGTGGTTGAGTAAAGTCCCCAAATTTCTGCTCCATACAAGAGCATTGTGCTAACCGTAGCCTTACAAACCTTAATTAATGGGGCTAGGGACCCTGGGTAACTATGGTTCTTTAGTTTGAGCAGTAAATTCAAATGGGCTTTTGCTCTAAATGTATGTTGATGATGGCAGGCCCAAGATCCAGTCTTGGAAAAAGTTATGCCCAAATATACAAAGGTGTTAATGTGTTCAATTGGTTCACCTTCTAATTGCCACTTATGTCTCTGATGGTGTCTTCCAAACATCTTTATTTTTGATTTAGATTTGCTAATTAGGGAGTTATCCTAGCAATAAGAGCTGAATCTTCTTAATAGCCTACGTAATCCTACTTGTGAGTATGATAATAAAATCATATCATCAGCATAAAGCAAGCTGTTACAGTAAGTATTTAGGATCATCGGCATGTGTACCATGGGATCCTTCATTAACCCTGGCAAGTCATTGATGTATAAACTAAATAATATTGGGGCCAGGATACACCCTTGCCTTATCCCTTTATTTGTGTGAATCCTGTTAGTCAGAGCCCCATTAACCCCATACCACACCCTCAAACAGTTACTTGTGTAAAGGGCTTTAATCAAAGCTAGGAGTCTGGGTTCTATTTTAAGAGATGTCAATTTACTCCATAGAATTTCTCTATTTACGATATCAAATGCTGCTGTAAGGTCTATGAAAGCAGCAAACAGGGGTCTCCTCTTATAGGCATATTTGGCAATTAGATGGCCGCTTCCAATAGCCAAAAGGTGGGGGGAACCCCTCCCTTCTTCACTCTTGGAGGTTTATTTTTGCTTCTTGGGAATTCTCCTCTTCAGGAAAGTAGGTAGGATAGAGAAAATCAATATTCTTACCCAGATTCAAATGCGCTGTTTACAATCAGCTTAAAGTAGAGCTTTTGACTTCCGTTGCTTGCAGCTGGGGCTAGACAATGGCGTTAGCTAGCCTTTCTCCTGTTGGTTTTGGAAGGCTTCTCCTGGACCAATTGGGGAGACCGCCATCTGTCCTAGATCCCTGGGACTACCTTCCTTCATTGCCACCTCTCCGGGGCAGCTTCTGGCCCATTTAAGGTCCCCAAACAGGAAGAAACTCAGCTGGAAGGCTCGGCATCCTGAATCCCTCGACTGCTTCGCTGCTCACAGGACTGTATATTTCTTTGATCTTCTCTTCATCCAATAATATTCTCCTTTTGTCAAGATTAAACAAAAAAATTTCTTAAAATTCAATACATATAAAGTTAAATATAAACTTTTTCTTGTGTTTATACAAATAACAGTAACATCATCATACAGCATCTTTTCTTATCAGTTTATATTTCAGTTGTGTTTATAAAAGTCATCTTATTAAGTCACATATGTCCTGTTTTCAAGATTTTTATTTAAGCTTAATTTCCCCTCTGTATCCAAACCATTCTTATCAGTCATAATTTTATTGTGGTAGGGGATTTCAATCAGACTGGCTTGAAAGCAGTCCTCCCTAATTTCCATCAATACATGGATTTTTCTACCAGAAGTGTGAATTCTCTGGATTTAGCTTACTCGAGAAAGGATTTAAGGTTGCCCCTCGCCTTCATTTTGGCTCCTCATATCTTCTCTCTGTGAAGCTTATGCCAGCATATAAGCCTTTTTTTTAATTAGAGAGAGATCACTTAGAAACAAGTGAGTGTGTGGCCTGTAGGAGCTATGGAAGCTCTACAAGACTGTTTTGGGTGCACAAATTGGATCATATTTAAAGAGGCTGCAACGAATAGACAACGTACTGATGTGAACGAGTGTACTTCTACTGTGTCTGCTTATATCCAAAAGTGTATGGAGGATGTCAGTGCTCTTAAGTCTATTATCATGCGAGCAAATGAGAAACTTTGGATGTCACGAAAGGTCTGTGCAATGTTGAAGATGAGAAACACAGATTTTAAATCAGGTGATGCGGCAGCACTTAGAATAGCAAGAGCTGATTTGAGGTGTGCTATACAATCAACAAAGTGGGCCTATAGTCAGAAAGTGCAGAATTTCTTTCAAGATCCTATGCAATGTACCAGCAAGGAAGACTGTTCCCCTTCTTGATGAACAGGTGTTCAGGTTTGATACAAGTGCTGTTCAGAACATCCTGCGAAAAGTCAACACTTGGAAAGCTGCAGGTCCTGATAATATCCCTGGGCGAGTACTTAAGGAGTGTGCTGACCAGCTGGCAACTGTTCTCACAGACATCTTCAATCTCTCGTTGCATCAGGCCGTGGTTCCATCATATATTAAAACTGCAGTCACATGCCTTAACGATTACCGTCCAGTTGCACTCACTTCCATTATGATGAAGTGTTTTGAGAGATTGGTAAAGGACTACATGGTTCATGCCTTCCCCTTACATTTGACTCATTAGAGTTTGCCTATTGGAAGAACCACTCTGTAGAAGATGCACTTTCCTCAGTGCTTCATCTTAGCTTGACGCACCTGGAAGGGAAGAATACTCAGGTGCAAATGCTGTTTGTGGACTTTAGTTCAGCATTCAACACAATCATCCCTCAGTATCTGGTGAACAAACTGGCCTATTAGGTTTTAATATTCTTTTATGTAATTGGATACTTGATTTCCTTATTGATAGGCCCCAGGTTGTGCAAGTTGGAAAGAAAGTTTCCAATTCCACCTCCCTGAGTACAGGTTCTCCACAGGGCTGTGTCCTGAGTCAGCTACTGTTTACCTTGGTGACCCACAACTGCCTTGCCAAATCTGCTACGAATCATATTGTGAAGTATGCAGAAGACACGGCAGTGGTGGGTCTTATCTGGGATGACAATGAAGATGTTCATAGGGAAGAGGTGAAGGCTCTGGTGGACTGGTGCAATAAAGTAACCTGGTTCTAAATGTTGATAAAACAAAGGAGATCATTGTAGATTTTAGAAAGAGCTGGCATAGTCATACTCCACTCAGTACCAAGGATGCAGCTGTAGAGGTGGTCAACAGTATTAAGTATCTGGAGGCACAGATAACTAACAGTTTGAATTGGTCTCTCCACACGTCGTCCTTAGTGAAGGGTGCAAACCAGCATCTGCATTTCCTGCACATCTTTCTCCATCTGTCCCGGCCACTTTTTACAGAGGTGTGATTGAAAGCATTTTAACAAACTGCATCACTGTCTATCTGGTGCCTCAGATAGAAAGTCCATACAGAGATTGTTAAGGACAGCCGAGAAGATCATAGGAAGCTCGCTTCCTGGTATTCAGGATGTTGCTTATAAGCGCTATGTGCTTAGAGCTCAAAGCATTATTAGAGACCCTACACACCCACTTCACAGTTTGTTTCTGTTGCTCCCCTCTGGGAGGAGGTTTCGAAGTATTTCTAGCAGGACTAACCGATTCTGTAATAGCTTTGTTCCCTATGCCATCCGTCTGGTGAACTTGCAAGATTCGTTTTTCTCGTCACACACATGTATACATAACCCGAACTAGACTGTTGTTTCTCTGTGTCATGTAATATATGCAGGTATATGCATCATTTATTTATTTATTTATTTTTGCCATATTTATGTAGTGTATATCAGAGGTGGTGACCCTTTGACAGCTGTATGGAATGAAATTTCATTTTAATGTATGCCGATTAGTATACATACAAAGTGACAATAAAGTTATTATTCTATTCTATTCATTTCATTGAAAACCTGTTTATTTTGGTCACCTAGCTAAGCAAATGGAATTAAGCTAATGGGCATAGATTTACTCTTCCTCCCTCCCTATGCTTACTTCAAAGGAAGTTAGAAGGAACAAACTACTCTGCAATTGAGAGATTATTATATTTATAAACCTCTTTAGTCAGACAAAGGGACGCGGTGGCTCAGTGGGTTAGGACGCTGAACTTGTCGATCGGAAGGTCGGCAGTTTGGCGGGTCGAATCCCGAGTGCCGCGTAGCAGAGTGAGCACCTGTTACTCGTCCCAGCTTCTGCCCACCTAGCAGTTCGAAAGCACGTAAAAATGCAAGTAGAAAAATAGGGACCACTCCGGTGGGAAGGTAACAGCGTTCTGTGCGCCTCTGGCGTCTAGTCATGCCGGCCACATGACCACGGAGACGTCCCCGGACAAGCGCTGGCTCTTCGGCTATGAAACGGAGATGAGCACCGGCCCCTAGAGTCGGAAACGACTAGCACGCATGTGCGGGGGAACCTTTACCTTTACTTTACTTTAGTCAGACAACTAATTAGGGTAGAAAAGGAAAGCTGCAGCTTATACAACATTAGCAAAATATAGATCTAAAGCAAAATAAAAATAAGACATTTTGATTTTTATTCTGTACATAAAGTATTTTATACATATTTTAAACATATTTCTGTGCTGCCACAATCAAAGAGATTCTCACCAGCTTTTCATTGAAAATACAATTCAAAACATTTGTTCTAAAAAAATAAATAAAAGCTCCAACTGCGCAATCTGTAATAATAACAATAACAACAATAATAATACAATAACATCACATTAAGGAAACTCTCCACAGTAGCTCATTCTTCAGTTTTTGAAAAACCATACAGAGGGAGCTGACCGTCTCAAAACTGGGAGGTTTTTCCACTGTGTTGGCGTTGCTATGAAAAAGAACGATCCTATAACAAGATGGTTGTATTTTATTACCATTGCTTGTATGTACAATAAGAGTTTATGCACCGCAGACAAATTCCTTGTGCGTCCAATCACGTTTGGCCAATAAAGAATTCTACCTAAGAGCACCTTAAATCGGACCAATCAATTTATTGGCAACCAATGCAGCTTCTGCACAACCTGTGCTATGTACTCCCAATTCTGAAAGCCTCAAAACATAGAGGCTGCTGCATTTTGGACTAAACGTAATTTTTGACTGCTGTTTAAGAATAACATTGTCTCAGATAAGTTCAAGAGCTGCTAGCAACGCTGTGCAGAGTACAAATTAGAACAGATAGCACGTCAAACTGGGAAGCCTTTAAAACCTAGAATAGGGAGACTTAAAGTAAGCTGACATTTTGTGCAGGTTCCATAGTGTAGTGGTTATCACGTCTGCTTTACACGCAGAAGGTCCTGGGTTCGAGCCCCAGTGGAACCACCTTTTTTTTTTTAAGTTCCAAGTACAATTCAGTTCTAACATCTAACCTAATATTGCAGTTCACAAGTTACACAAATTCCATTTATAAATAAACTAGTAATGCATACCACCATCTCAGATTTTCTGCATAAGCGATCAAGGGCTGCTTACGGCGCTACCCATAGGGAACTAATATTTCGCTTGCTGGATCATACACAGGTTTATCAATCTCCACGATGTTCAGCATCGTCAATAATAGTCCTGGATCCTGAAATCTGATTAGTAAAACCATAGCGGCAACCGATCAACATCCGGTTACTCCTCTAGAAATCTTGTCACCCAGCACCGCCTTTCCTTAAATTTTTGCGATCGAAGCAACGAATAATCATCGGTCATTCATTCAAAATTTATGCACAAACCAGTCAAAGCACTAAGGCAGTGGTAGGAATTCTACACACGCTCACCAACAAATTTAACTGGTACTATTGCATTTTTATTCCGGCTGATCTATTGCATCGAGGTTCGAGGGCTGCTGATTTATGGCCAAAGCGCTCATTCTCAGTTTATGCTCCCAGAAGAGCCGAGGCAACAAAACATGGACGATCTTTGCACTACGACTCGCGTTTCAGACAGACGTTTACAAAGACCGGGGGAGGTGGGGGGGGAGCAAATACGGGTTGAGAAGGCCTGACGGCGGAAGAAGCCCTGCATTGAACGGCTGTCGTCTTTCCGCCTTCCTTCCAGGATTTGCCTCTGGAGATATGCAAACGTATGACAATCGCAACGTGCGAATTTGTAAGCTACCAGTTCTTCGCTCTGGGCGTATCGCAGAACGGAAGGGGGTGGCTTGCACGGAACCGTGGCAGCACCGGACAGTATCTGCTGACAAACGGGCCAGTCGGGTGCGGCGCAAAGCAGTCGCTTTCCCCGCGAGCGCGCGAGAAAGAAGCTGCAGTTTGCCACGCGGGAGCGAGGAGGCAGATGCCTTCCTGACGCGCCCGCCCACGCGCGCAGCCGCCCACGCGCTCGGACGCCGCGTCCAAAAAAGCGCAGGGAGGCGGGGTGCTGGGCGGGACGGGGGAGTCGCGCGCTGCATGGCTTTCGCGGCCTCTCAGTTTATCCGTCTGAGGGGCGCAGAGGCGGAAAAAGGGTCTTTCCCCCAGGAACGCAATATTTCAAATGCGGGGGTGGAGGTGGGGAACCGATTTCTGCAGATCGCTACATGTGCTCGAGGCTGAAAGAGGCTACAATTCCGTGCTTTACTGGAGGGAATGGAGACCTCCCAGTGGAAGCCTTGGTGCTCTCAGCCTGGTTGTTTGGTTGAGTAGCACCATCAGTGCTTTGCTAATGTGCAACAGTCCATTAATGATGTTACCTGGTTGGGTAACGAAATGTTTGCAAGCAAGCAACCAGGCACAGAGAGGATCAAGGATTCCACAGTTTAACCCTGAGCTACAGATATTCTCTTCTATTGGAAAGATGCCCCCTGTTGTTAGAGAAGTTTAGGGGTCACCCAGTCGAGTGCTGACCAAATGGACAGGGTTACTGAGTTTCCTATCTCTGGCAATAGCTTGCAATTCCCTAAAGGACATTCTGGTGATCTGATCCTTTCCATCCACCCTATCCCTTGTCTTCCCATTCATCTCAGATTTGCCAAAGGGATTAATTACACCGTTTTTTCCTAATCCATCTCTTGCTTGCCTCCCATGCCTGAAACAGTTTCTCCTTGTAATAATTGCAATAATCAGGGACCTGGGAATTGACTGATTTGTTCTTCTTGCTACCCTGAAGCTGTTTCTTGAGTAAACGTGCATTACTATGATAAACAGGGCCTTTGAATCAGCAGGTTTGGTTGTTCAGTTTGATTTCACTTGAAATTTCAATCATATTTTGCTCCCTGAAATATTTACATCAGAATTTTTTGCAAGTAAATCATGATAAATTGGATACCCCTATAAATTATTCAGGTGCTAAAGTTTTCTTAAATATTTGTTTTGCCTTGGTATAAGATGTACATAGTCTCTGTGACTTCTAAATCATGTCTTAATATGTGTCAACTGTAGTTTATAATAAAAACTATTAAATAAATTTTATGAGAAATAAATATTTGAGTGCCATTGAATATGCAACTTGACTCACCATTCCAAGGCAGGCTTTTTGGTCTAAAATAATGTTTGTGTTTCAAGTAAGGGCAACTCTTAGATGGTTGACTCATGATACAGTAGAAACGAACATGAAGCTCCATTGTATTCAAAAAGGAGGCAATAACATTTTGTAATGGAAGATTCCTAAGACCATTGTCACTTGGATTTCTGATTCAGTGCCAGAGGATTGTAGGGATGTTCATGTGAGTGTGAAGTACATGGTTACAGTCATTAACATGAATAGGGTGCTCAGTAGAGGAGAACTGACTGAAAGGACTGGAGTAATATGCAGAATAACACCAGGCTCTTGGGGCATAACACAAATCATAGTTTAATGAAACAAATTATTGGTTAGAAAATATACAGTAACTGTATACAGAAGCAGTTATATGTATGTGTATTCTTTTCCAGCCTGATGGAGAGCTGACATACTGAATATAAGGTTAGGGCAAGGATGCTCTTAATTAAGCTTGACCTAAGTGTCCATATGAGGGACATGGTGGCTCAGTGGGTTAGGATGCTGAGCTTTTGTCGATCAGAAGGTCGGCAGTTTGGCGGGTCGAATCCTGAGTGCCGCATAACAGAGTGGGCGCGCCTGTTACTCATCTGCCAACCTAGCAGTTCGAAAGCACGTAAAAATGCAAGTAGAAAAATAGGGACCACTATGGTGGGAAGGTAACAGCGTTCCGTGTGCCTTTGGCGTCTAGTCATACCGGCCACATGACCACGGAGACGTCCTTGGACAAGCGCTGGCTCTTCGGCTTTGAAACGGAGATGAACACTGGCCCCTAGAGTTGGAAATGACGGGGGAACCTTAAGTGTCCATATAGTCATTTGGTAACACTACCAAAGTAGTGCTTTCTTTTGGAATATTTTACAACTTCCACTCTAACTTCCAACCTTGGATTTCCTGATGATTTCCCATTCAAGTACTAGCTGCTTTGTCTCTGTGTAACTCTTGTCATATCAAATGAATGCTGTGGCCATTTGAAGACAATTTTTTTCTTAACGTATATTAACTGCTAACCTGTTCCAGATGATATCAGTCTTTCATGTATTTTTAAATGAATTGATTGGATTATTCCACCGTGGTCATTTCAGTTGTTTCTTTTTATCATGTACACAGCAGTGTCCATTTAGGAAAAGACATCAAGAAAGATTAAAATAAAGCTAAAGAAATATAAGTCTGGCTGTTATTGGTGGATATTTTTTCTTTTTACAATAGATGAATACAATGTATACATGTTTATGTTTAGATCATTTTAAAGAGCATTGCCCTTGGAAATTCCTTCAAAAATGAACTTGGCTTACCATAGTCAATTAAACCTCTAAGAGATAACATGGATAAGGTGCTTAATGGCTCTATGTTTAAGTTAATCTTCCTTCTGTTCAGAAAGCTATACGATTCAGTGAGCAGGTACTGCTGGAAGGTGAGATCAAGCAAAAATGTATTTCCAGCTAAAAAATGTAGCTCTGTGTCTTTTCTGGTTTGAAGGTAAGCAGTACAGAATGCATTCTATTATTTAGTGTAATTTTTACTTGTCACTAATTGTCATTTATACCACTTCTTATCCATGATCCTGTTCCGTTCCTTGGTTAGACACAAAGTTTTACATTTTTCATTGGTGGACCAGAAGACTTTTTCTTAGACCTTGGAATTCTCATTTTTAACTGTGTTTTGTAAAGTAACCATAAAAGACCAGGTTAATTCTGGATTGTTTTGTTCAATGATCCTTTATTCGTATTCATGACTGTCAGTTGTATTCTCAGGAGTCTTCCAAACACTACTGTTCAAAAAGGTCAAAATACTTTCTGTCCTGTTCTTCAAAGCTCAACTTTTGCTACAATGGAGTGTCACAGGAAAAAAAATATGCCATCACTGTTCTGATCTTTTTAGCTATAGACAAAGTCACAGTGTCTGAATATGTTTTTTTCCAAGCTCTTCACTGATACCGCACCAAGTGCTTATTTGTGGTGTTTTTTCTTATTTGCTGGACCCTGTACTTTTGATAATCCTAAAAGGCTGAAGCTATCTACTACTTCAGATTTTTATTGCCAGTCCGAAGGTTGGTTGTTGTAGCTGTTGACATCACTTTGCCCTTTCTACTTTATATTAAATCTTAGTCCCATTTTTAATCTGCTCATTGATTTTGATTATAGAACTTTCAGATCATTTGCATTTTCAGCTAGCAGAGTAATTATACATTTATCATTCACAGAGGGCTGGCTGGGATCCCTAAGCTAAACATTCTGTTTTATATTTTTAAGGCTTATTTCAGACATCTTCAGGACATTTTTTTTTAAAAAAATCATGTACATATAGAAAGCAGAATTTATTTTTTTAAAATTCTCAAGAAAGTTGTTAAACATTTCAATTTTGGAAGCATTTCCTGATCTTAATTCACCCTTTTGTGCAATAGTGACATTTACCAAAATCTTGCCCCAAGGCTACTTATACTGGTCAGCACCAATACAGGGTCTCTAAAAATCAGTTTAGATGTCATATAGTTGAAATTTATACTGTTTATCACTGATGCATTACATATAAATACAGACACATATCCAAAATCTTAATTCCAGTGTCTAAGCATTCTATTCCTTAATGATCCGATGCCTAAACATTTTTTCCTTTGGGTACTTGATTACAAAACCTTTTGTCTGAAATTAATGGTATCCTCTGTCAAAACATTTGGGAATTTCCCCCCCCTAAAATTTATTCTGGTACTTTCTTTACTTTCATGTAATTCTAGTAATGCTCTGAATGCTGTCCTAATATCCCGTCATGTCTTATCTCATCATTCATTGCTAAAAAAAACTATTTTAATTGCTTATTGGCATACTACTCTTTTATTATAGTAATGCAATAATTTTCTACATTCCCATCACTCCCTGTATTAACTTTGCATCCCAGTAAGTCTTTCAGGTCATTTATATAAGCTGAAGGCAATTCTCTTATTCTTTGTAGTTGCCTGCTCATGCTTTCAGTTAAATTTGGCATGTAACTCAGGGAGGAGTCCTTCTCCTAATTATCTCCCTTGATTAATTCTTGGCCTACAATCTGATTGTGCTATATGGAAGAATAGCTGATACTGCATACTCAGCTACGAAAACTTTGATCTGAAGTAATTAAAAACCAAGGTCACAATACCATGGAATGCAATATTGTGTGCTGTTTCTGTTGTGTGCCCAAATGCCAAGCCTGAACACTAACTATTGTTCATTTGAAACATGTTGTATCAAGTCCTATCATTACGTATGTAATGAGGGAATGGACAAATAAAATAACAAGTTTTAATATACAAAACCTACAGATAAGCTTTTGACTGAATTGATTTAAATAGGAAAGCGTGCATGTGTCTGTCTCCTGGATCATATGATATATATTTTCATTCCTAACGCTGAAGAATATTAAATACAATCATGAAGTATTTATGTAAATAAGTCTTTTCATTTGTTTTGTGAATATGCTTAGGGGCTTATTAGATCAAAGTAACATACTGAAAACATTAATGGATGAACCACTATAATGGAATGTGTGAATGACCTTGGGGAAAGAGAAGAAGAAGCCCTGCCTAGGAAATAATCAGACAAGAGAGACAGGAGACTCCAGTGGCTTAATTGTCAGAGAAGGAAATTTAGAATGCATCTACTCTAATGGATCGAGCAATTAAAAGTGGTAGTGGGAAATTTGTACTTTCAGACTTGCAAGATTCTGTTAACGTACCCTTTCAATAAAGTAGAATTAATGCTTCATGTTGCATTTCCTGTCTGGTTTACTTGAAAGGGCTCACAACCACTTTCTGAGGATTCACCATAGATCAAAGTAATAATCATGCAGATAATTTTTTGTGCAATTTTCTTATTAATCAGAGTTGGAAAATAAGGTGGATACTGGCTTGTAGCCTTATGTGATAATTTTAAAATGGTATGTAAAAAGCATCAGCCAAAATCTACATTGCTATGACATCTATGTTTTGCATAGGACTTCTCAGGCAGTAAAAAACATAAAAATGGTAGACTTCTTCCCTCATATCAAAACAATAAATAAACTGATATGTAAAAGGAAGAGAAAGATGAATCTGCAGTTTTCAGAAGTACTTGTAAATAGTGTAACAAAAAATAAAGAACTCTTAATAGTATTTTAAGGCTATGTTTGAATGCTTAAAACAACCAATTTTTATGTACCTGAAAGATTTTCCTGGCCAATTTAGATAATTTGACAGGCCCTTGGAGAACAAAGTCACTATGTATTGGATGCTCAATGGGCAAGACATAATACAATGGCATGGATGGCATTTTGTGAGATGATCTTTGTTTCTTTCAAGCCTGTGACACAATCAGAGTCCTCTGTATGATGATAACGATGTAAATTGGGTCCCCAATCCCCGACCAGTGGCCCACTACTGAGCTATGGCCTATTCAGAACCGGGCCGCATAAGAAGTGGGCCGGCACACGTGTGATTGCAGCTCCACACATGCAAGTGGCAGGCCAGCACACACACACATGCCTGCCGGCCCACCACTTCTGCGAATGAAGATGTGCACGTGCACACCCACCCGCTACTTGTGCAGCCTGGTTCCCCTCCCCCAAGGCCAGGCCACCAAGCCGCAAACGTTGGGGACTACTGATATAAAGTGAGACTATGCACCTCCTGGTTATATATGTGGCCAGAGATATCATGGGTACAGAAGGTAGTGAATCCTTCAGAGAGGAAGATATATTTTTGATCCCGTCCTCAAAAATCCATCACGTGTCCTAGATATTTAATGATTGGATTTATTAGTAAGGTTCTTGAGAAGGTATTTCTACAGAGGATCCTGGATGAAACGTCATCAACTGATTAAGGAAATTAATCCTAAATGGGAACATTAGTTGACAATAGGCCCAAGTCAAGTTACTGTTAGTTTCCTGTGAAACCTTACATCTTTCAAGTATTTGTTGTCTTTGGTGTGGTTTATTTCAGATGGAATTTACGATTCAACCAGGGAGAAGTACATACTTTCTAGAGAATCGGAGTTGGGGCCCAAAAAGTGTCCTTTTCAATATTAATTCCCTCACTTTGGAATAGTTTGCTTCTGTTATTAGCCCTCACTGATGTTCTTTAGAAGACAATCCTTTTTTCAGGGCTTTCGGAGAAGATGTTTAACAGAATGCGGCTAAATGGATTTTCATATGTTAATCTTATATGTCACAAGATTTGAATGCTTTCAGCATGGTAATGCTTTCAGCTACCTAGAGTCTATGAGTAGGTGGCATATACATTACTATAAGAAACAAATATTTCATGTGGTTAAATATACTTTGAGCCTTTTTTCTTCCCTTTTTCTAGGTTTTTCTCCCAAAAACTAGCAATTTTGGAATCTTTTTGATATAGTTGAAATAAAAATCCAGAATGAATAATGTATTTTGTATTGCTACAATATTGAGAATTTCTTCTGTTTTCAATAAGTTTTTTGGCTCTATTATATCTTCTGAACAGGAAACCTTTTATACTCCATTCCCTAGAATTCAGCCTCCTGTAACTCAGTTTTCAAGGAAAATAGCAAATTTTGGCATTCTTGTCGATATTTCTATCAGGTGATGTAGAACTAAAACTTGATCTCTTCAGGAGCTATGTGGACAATTATGGCCATACCTTAGTGTGAGGATATGCTTCCAGGGTAGTTTATCTATATAATACTAAAATTCTTGCGTCTGTAACCTTTAACTGGATGAAACAGTGCATCATAGGGCAAAATCTTTTGAAGCAAGATTCCTCAAATGTTGTAAGGACCTACGTCAGCTAAGCCACCCAAGAAAGCAGAACTCTTGAAACAGGCAGTCTCAAAACATGGCTCTTGCCATCCATAGCTCTTGCAAGGAGGGAATAATAATAATAATAATAATAATAATAATAATAATAATAATAATAATAATAATAATAATAATAATAATAATAGGAACACCTAGACCGGAAAACGTGTAAACTTTTGAATATGCACCACGCTCTACATCCATGAAGTGACATCGACAGGTTGTACCTGCCAAGAAGAATAGGGGGCAGACGGCTACTGCAAATCCACCAAACTATAGAAGAAGAAAAACAAAGTTTGAATGACTATGTAAATCAAAGTACAGAAAAATTGCTGCAGGCTGTAAAAACAGAGAGCATTATAAAAATAACAGAAGCAAAGGCAGAATATAAGGAAAAACGGCTGGATGACAGATTAAATAGATGGAAAACCAAAGCTTTGCATGGACAGCATTTGAAAAATATTGAAGGAAAATGTGATAACAACTTGACATGGGCATGGCTTAAGATGGGAACCATCAAGAAAGAAACAGAAGGCTTAATACTGGCTGCTCAAGAACAAGCACTACAAACTAATGCCATTAAAGCGAAGATACAAAAATCTACTGACAATCCAAATTGCTGACTTTGAAACGACAAAGTTGAAACTGTTTCACATTTAATATGTGAGTGCAGCAAAATCACGCAAACTGATTACAAAGCTAGACTAATTAGTTTAGTTGCTATACTAATCCACTGGGCATTGTGTAAAAAATACAACTTGCCTGTGTCCGAAAAGTTGTGGGAACATAGGGTGGAAAAAGTTGTCAAGAATGAGAGGGTGAAGATCTTGTGGGACTTCTGAATACAGACAGATCGCCATTTGGAACACAACACGCCAGATATCGCATTCATAGAGAACCAAAGCATACGGTTGATTGATATCACTGTACCAGGAGATGCCAGAGTCGAAGAAAAAGAACTGGAAAAAATTATGAAATACCGCAGCCTGGCCATTGGAACTGCGTGATTATGGATGAAATGTGTAACAGTGATTCTCATTGTCATTGGGGCACTGGGAACTATGTCCAAAAACTTTGCAAAATACATCAAGAAACTGCAGCTTCCTGCAATAACTCCATCAAAGCTACAAAAAACTGCGCTACTCGGAACATCTTACATTTTAAGGAGATACCTGGTTGATACCTAGGATGCTGGCAGCAACCCGTGTCAGCCATTGGTGCCAGTCAATTTGAGTGTTCAGTTGACTGAGTTTCATGTTTTATAAATAAAAGTTTTATAATAATAATAATGGAAGGGACCTTGGTGGTCATCTAGTCCAAACCCCTGCTCAGGCAGGAAACCCTATACCATTTCAGACAAATGACTGTCCAGTCTCTTCTTAAAAACTTCCAGTGTTGGAACATTCACCACTCCTGGAGGCAGGTTGCTCCACTGGTTAATTGTTCTAACTGTCAGGAAGTTTCTCCTTAGTTCTAGGTTGCTTCTCTCCTTGACTAGTTTCCATCCGTTGCTTCTTGTCCTGCCTTCAGGTGCTTTGGAGAATAGCTTGACTCCCCCTTCTTTGTGGCAGCCCCTGAGATATTGGAACACTGCTATCATGTCACCCCTCGCCCTTCTGTTCATTAAACTACACCATTCTTTATATTTTTTAGCCTCCAGCCCCCTAATCATCTTTGTTGCTCTTCTCTGTATTCTTTCTAGAGTCTCAACATCTTTTTACATCGTGGTGACCAAAACTAGATGCAGTATTCCAAGTTTGGCCTTACCGAGGCATTGTAAAGTGGTATTAGTACTTCATGTGATCTTGATTCTATCCCTCTGTTAATGCAGCCTAGCACTGTGTTGGCTTTTTTGGCAGCTGCAGCACATTGCTGGCGCATTGGTTCCTTAGTGGGTAATTCTGGTATGGGAATAAATGTTTAACCATTTGCAACCTGAAAAGGGTTACAACCAGTACTGGAATGCACAGCATTATTGTAAGCAACCTCAGCAAAAGGCAACAATTCAGTCTAGTTGTCCTGTTGTTAGTTGATAAAACATCTTAGATACTGTTGTAGAATTGAGTTCAATTTTTCTGTCCCCCTATTCTTTTGAGGATGAGACTAGATGATAACCCTTGACTAGAACTCAAGAGGTCCAAAAAGGCTCTTCAGAACTTGGAGGTGAATTGAAGCCCCCTGTCCAAAGTTATATGTTGTGGGGCACTGTGAAATTGGTAATGTGCTGCACAAAAAGTTTAGCCATCATTTTGACTGTTGAGATCTTTGGGCACGGGAAAAAAATGGGCCTGCCTGGAGAACAGGTCCGTAACCACCCAAATGACTGTATTTCCCACACTTTCAGGCAGCTCCACAATAAAGTTCATAACGTTCTCTCTCCAGAGTGCTGAAGGGCTCGCTACCAGCTGCAATAGTCCTGGGGCTTTTCCTTGCTTCTACTTAGCTGCAGTGCATGTGGGGCAGCTAGCTACATAGCTTTCTATGTCCTTTTTCAAAGAAGGCCACCAAAATTGCCTTTTAAGCAGATGTAGGGTTTTGACGAACCCCAAATGTCCCGCAATTTTCAAATCATGCCCAACTTGCATTACTCTCAGCCTTAGAGCTGCTGGAATGTATATTTTCTCCCCAACCCAGGCCAGAATGTCTTTTATCAGACACAAGTTCTTATGACTTTGAAACCACTCATCGGCTTCCAGAGCTTTCTTGAACTCCTCGATCACCACTGGGTGTATGGGCACCTTCACCTTTGTTTGTGCTCGAGTAGTGATAGGTGCCGCTAACTGTTTGGGAGTTAAGAATGGTTTATTTATTTCCGATTTAGCACTATTGTATTGTGGCATCCTAGACAGAGCATCTGCCAGAAAATTATTTCCCACAGAGAGGTAATGAATTGTAAAATTGAATCGGTGGAAATGCTGAGACCATCGTGCTTGTTTAGGGGACAGCTTTGTAGGAGTTTTCATAGCTTCGAGGTTTTTGTGTTCAGTCCACACCTGAAATGGTATTTTACTCCCCTCTAAAAAAGTGCCTCCAGGTCAGGAGAGCCCATCACACAGCATAGGCTTCCTTCTTCCAGGCTGCCACCGCTGCTCAGACAGTTTTCTAGAGGTGTAAACACAGGGCTGCAGTTGGCCCTCCTTGTTTCTCTGGAGGAGAATCGCTCCCACATTCACGTCGCTAGCATCAGCCTGAATAACAAAAGCTTTCTCCGTGTCCGGGTGCTTCAGTACTGGCTCTGCCGAGAAAAGCCTTTTTAGTTTCTCAAATACCACTTGACACTCCCCCGTCCATTTCAGCAGCTGGCTGGGTTTGGGTTTATCCCTGCCTTTGCTTTTTAGGAGACTTGTGATGGGGAGTGAAGGAACAAACTGCTGGTAAAAATTTGCAAAGCCTAAAAAGCTCTGTAATTGCTTCCTAGTACAAGGGGGAGCCCACTCCAGTACAGCTCGCACTTTCATCAGGTCCATCTCCACCCCTTTGCTTGAGATTTGATAGCCCAAATAATCAATGTGGTCTTTGTGAAATTTGCACTTTGAGAGCTTGGCATATTTAGCAGAGCACAATTTATTTAATACCACTCTGACTAGTTTAATGTGCTCTGCCTTAGTCTTGGTGTACATTAAGATGTCATCAAGTTAAACCAAGACCCCCTTATACAGGTGCTCATGAAGTACCTCATTGATTAGTTGCATAAACACAGCAGCCCCCCTCCCCTGCAGTCCAAATGGTAGCACCTTGAATTGGAAACAGCCCACAGGACAGTTGAAAGCGGTCTTCCATTCATCCCCCTCGCATATCCGTATTTGACAGTACACTTCCCGCAAGTCTAATTTAGAGAAAATGTTCCCGTTTGACAGGTGCGCTAGCTTGTCTCTCATTAGGGGGAGGGGGTACATATTCTCCATGCACACTGTGTTCAGACCCCTATAATCAATGCAGAGATGAAGTGACCCATCATTCTTTTCTCTGAATAGCACGGGGGCAGCCACCCGGGTTCTGGCAGGCTGGATGAACCCCCGCACCTGGAAGTGCTTTCCCCAGGGTCTGCCAGAGCAATATCTCAACTCCAGCTCTCCATTTCATTTTGCTGTTAGGAAGGGGCATGTCGGTTGCAACCCACCTCAGTAGGGCAGCTGCCTCTCTGGTCTGGGCACTATGCAGACCTCTCCTTATGTAAGGACCTACCTCAGCTAAGCCACCCAAGAAAGCAGAACTCTTGAAACAGGCATTGTCTCAAAAGGAACTTTTATTAGGGGGTAGTGCTAGCAGGGAAAACAAGGCGAGGTCTGAGGAAAACCACCAAAAGCAGTATATTAAAAGCAATATTCAATCCTCCTCCCCCCTAGAATTCCAGTGTTCATTTGAATTCCAGCCAATCCACAGATGGTGTACTGTTTTGGTAACTGGGTTCTTTGGTATGTTCTTTCAAGGTCTCTCTCACTTTCATTTCTTTCTGGCTCCAAGCACAACCATCTCTCAGATAAAGGTGATACATTCCAACCCCTAGGGGAAGGGCACAACAGCAAGACAGTGCAAAGCATCCCCAAGGCATTCCCCCCTCCCAACAGAATGGCAGGCCTCAAAGAAAGGTTACAGATTCAGAAACAGGTATAGAGAAACAATAATTTTTTGGGGGGTCCTGACAAATGGGCTCACTTACAGAATGCATCCAAACTCCAGGACCCATAACTCCCATGGAATTTAAGTTTGGCAAATTTTATAAAACATTTTATCATAAACATTATCATAAAGCATTTTATGACATAATACAAAATGTTATAAAACATGAATATCTTCTGATGTTTGACTGTACTATACAGTTCAACATGAACTACTATCAATCTGAAAGTAACAGCTGAATATCTTCTTGAAGCTTTAAGAACTTTTCAAATACATTGGAAATATTGCCATTATTGAAGGCATTCAGGAATCTAATAAGGAAATATATTTGAAATAATGATGCAAGGGTCGCGTCTAGCCTATTATAAAAGAAAGACCAAGACAAAGGCCCACAAGCTGATATTAGATGTTAACATTTCAGGTGAAATGTGGTTACTACCAGGGACTTTGCCAAACTTTAGAGCAGCCATCTTTAACTGGTTCAGAGAATGAGTGCTAGCACCTGCAATGGGGGAAATTTTACATGAATTTCACAGTCTTTTCCAGGGCTTTTTTTGTCATAGAACACACTGGAACAGAGTTCCGGCACCTTTTTTCAATGGATTTTCCAGTGTTGCATTCTTTTCCTATTGTTTCCCTTCCTATCCTTGATTGTTTTTGAAAATGCCCCACTGGCGGTACAGTGTGAGCGGGGTCCCTTCCGGCGCTGTCTGCCTCCTCTAGGAGGAGACATGAGGCGCCAGAGTACCACAGCCAGAGCGTGGCTTGATTGGCTGGGTCGGACCATGTGGTGTGGAAGCCGATGGTGGTGGTGGGAGACACATGGAGGCCATCTTTTACGAGAGGGTGAGCGAGCCTTTGTCTTCCCTTACAGAAGGTGGGGTGTGAGGTTAAAAAGAGGCAAAGCAAGAGGAAAGAAACATGGTTGGTGTGGAAGCTTGCCTGACAGCAAAACGTTGCTGTTTCAGTTCCTTGGCTGGGATGTCTACGAAAATCTCATTTTAGTCTTTTATACTTTATATTCAAACTTCAGATGGGAAGAATAAGAATAAAGCCAATGTCTTGTGATTTGGAGGTATTATTATTAATAATAATGTATATTAATTATGTATTGGTCAGATGTAAAGATAGACCTACAGTATGAGGTTTAATTAGACCTATTTATTAAATTGGGTTTAACTTAAAGGTAAATTAAAAGTAATCTGTTCACTGACAAAATTTCAACTTTAATTTGTTTCAAGTCAATATCCATATTAAACTCCAAATGTAAATTTTTCCACCTTGTTTGACAACTTCTTAAAAATAATTCAATCTTTTACAAGCAACCAAATTTTGTTTTATTGGGCCAATTTCATTCCACATAGAAAGCTGATATTTCTACTCATTAAACTAAATGGGTATGCCAGTGGTAAATGTCTCAAAAGATTAATAAAATGCCTTCTTGTGATTTAAAGCCACACAGTGCATGGTAACATTAATAGTATTAACTTACCTTGAACAAAATCCTAGTCTTTTAGATACACTAAAAATTGAAGGGTTTTTTTTTCAACCAGAAAGGTAAACCTTGTAGGGTAGGCAAGGCGGGTTGTATGATGTTTGTGAGTTCCAGCATCTTTTTTTTTTTTTACAAAAAAGCACTGGTCTCTTCAAAAAGAGACTGGACAACTATTTGTCTGAAATAGTATAGGGTCTCCTGGACTAGAAGACCTCCAAGATCCCTTCCAACTTCTATTATTCTATGTTCTATGAAGGTATTTTTTACACACCACAACTCAGTTGCCAGCCTGCCATTTTGCTGATGTTATAAACACTGTAAAAACGGTTTGTAGGAGTTGTGGAATTTTCATCTATTTTGTGATTTTTATGTAGGGTACCCTGAAAATTATTTCAATAGTTCCTCCAGGATAAAAAGATTGAGGCAGCTGCTTTAGGGTGTTGATAACTCTCCTCACACTTCAGGAATTTTAGCTTTCCTATTGTGGGAAGTCAGCCCCCCTCCAGAGAAGGAAATATTTTGGGGAATATTAAAAAGGCAGAATATTATATTTCCCCAAAGGATCTTAAAGGCAGAAAAGCAGGCCCAGTTTTTCTTAATAGATCCAAGCAGAAACTAAGCAGGCCAGCTCTCTAGAAATGCAGATTTGATAATCCCATTCAGAAAGACTGAGGCCCCATTCATGAGCAAATACTACCTGGCAGAAGCCCATTCAAGACAGGAACTTTCAAAATCCCTTGGAGCAAGATTTGATAGCTAACAACAGCAGAGTGATAGGATTAGAACCAGCAACCCCTCATCCAAAAATCCAACACAGGACATAATCATCAGCCACAGTCCCAGAGAAGCAGGACATGAACTTTAGGACATAATAGGATTAACCCACTGCCATTAGAATACCAAAAGGGCACACTGAACCTCAGGTAAAAGTTCCCACTCCCAGCTCCATTTTGTCAGCCACCCCAGAAACACATGCTGTGTCACTGATGTTTCTGGCAACTCAATAACCTGGACCGTCTTTCCTAAAGCAGGCTCCATTTTCTTATTTCCGGCTTGGACTGGAGCTGAAGATTTTTCTTTCAACACTATGAAATTGATTTCTTGGCCTAGTCTATTTTTGGGGTCTGAAACCAAGCTAAGTTTGAGTTTAAAAAGAATCAGTTCAGATTCCCAACTATATGTCATGGTTCTGATGATAAGACCAACAAAATCAGGACTCCAAGGCTAGAGATTTCCTCAAAGAACATGTTTATTGCTTACAAAATATCGGCACGGTCAAAAGTGAAACCAAGTCTGAAATTCCCACCAAAGAATCACACTATTACAAAGTCAAACTTCCCACCCCAGCACTATGCAATCAGCTACATTCCCCAATAAAATAATTTGGTGGGCTTTCTAACAAAACGCCCAACCCACGAGCTAAATAATAGAATGAGTTCCCACGGGAGCCAGAATTGTTTAGACTAGCAAAAATACTCCGCACCCCCTCCCTTTTTTGTGGCAACCTAGAATGAGCAAGATGGCTTCAGCTAGGATCGTTGTAGAGTTGACACTACAACAGAATACCTCATTCTGTGATGATTGCCAATGACAACAATTTCCATACTTTTTTATATTTCCAACAAGGCTTGAGCACTCCATTAAAGATGCTAGCCACTCTCATCTTTGCACTTTCCCCATATCTTTTGGAATTTGTCCATCAGATCACAGTTGTCTCATTTAGTTCACATGGGAACCATCGCTTGTTTGGAAAACCATTTTTTGCTCTAAATTTTTCACAACTTGTTGTATGTTCTACAAAGTACTTTGTAAGATAAAATTTTCCTAAATAAACATTTCTGTCTTGACCTGCTTTGATTAGATCTCACATTTTCCATCTTAAATGCATGTCAATTTGTACAAATATCTGCCTTAAAACTACCATACCTTGCCCTTGAATGATGTATAATAATCATCATATACTGGTATTAATATTCTGGTTGCAGGGTTCTCTAATTAATGTAGCTTACACATGGTTTACAGATAGATCAGTAATTCCTAATATAGTACATAGCATTATTCTTGCTTCCATGTATCCAGATTGATATTTTACAAAGGTTATATATGGAGCAAAAGCTCTGTACTTTCAATTAACATTCACACTTTAACTGTGGCTCATAAATTCTTTTATTTTCTTTGCAACTGCTACAGCTGCTTGTTGGAGACCACACTATCAATGCAATGTGATTTATTTCAATACTTTTTTTTCCTACTGGGTTTTCCCTTTCCATCTGTTATTTGGCAGTACTGTTTAGCAAAAAGACAAATGTTTTCTTTGGCTGTTTAACTAGGGATACCAGTTCCGGGCTGCTGAAATTCAGAAATGGTAGTATCTGAATAGAAAATGTATAAAGCGGTGAGACGCTCCGACCCTCTGTACTTCCCCCGAGGACCCGGGAGCGAAGATGTGCAGCCTCCTAAGCTCAGGCTGGTCTACCTAAATGCCAGGTCCGTTGCTAACAAGGCTCACCTTGTTCGTGACCTAGTGGAGAGTGAGCACGCGGACCTGGCTTGCATCACAGAAACCTGGCTGGGCCCAGAGGGTGGTGTCCCTCTGGTTGACCTCTGCCCGCCTGGTTTCCAGGTGCTGCACCAGCCTCGGGCCCATGGTAGGGGCGGAGGAGTGGCAGTAATCATCAGGGAGATCCTTAGCCCGCGGGAGACCACCGTCCCTCAGATAGTCGGGTGTGAGTCTCTCTTTCTGAGATACGGTCTGGGGGCGCAGTTGGGCCTGCTGCTGGCATACCTTCCACCTAATCGTGCAGCGGCAGCCCTGCCTAAGCTACTCGATGTCCTCTCAGGGTTGGTGGTTGAATTCCCCAAACTCATGGTCTTGGGCGACTTTAACCTACCGTCCCTGGGAGGATCGTCCGAACTAGCTCGGGAGTTCATGGCTTCCATGGCGGCCATGGACCTGTCGCAAATAATTTCTGGACCGACTCATGACGGAGGCCACACCCCCGACTTGGTGTTCTTATCTGGACGGTGGCGTGATGATATCGGTGGGGGCTCCACGACCGTTACACCCCTGTCATGGACCGATCATCACCTCCTACGGCTAGACTTCTCCTTTGCCACCCCCTGCCGTGGGTGCACGGTGCCAACCAGATGGTACCGCCCCAGGCGCCTAATGGACCCTGACAGGTTCCAGGCAGCACTTGGGAACCCACCTGCACTCCCTGCTCACAGCTCGGTGGACGCCTTAGTGGAAGCCTGGGAAAGGGCAGCCACGGAGGCTCTGGACCGAGTTGTACCCCTGCGGCCCCTGACCCGGCGCAGATCCCAGAGAGCCCCATGGTTCACCGCGGAGCTCCGGGAGATGAAGCGTCGGAGACGGGGCCTAGAGAGCCGTTGGAGATCCAGTCGATCCGAATCCGACCGATTGCGACTAAGAATCCTCACCAGGTCTTATCTCGCAGCGATAAGGGTGGCGAAATCCAACTACTTTTCCACCCTCATCGCGTCCGCAGATAATCGCCCGGCTGCCTTGTTCAGAGTGACTCGCTCCCTACTGAACCAAGAGGTGAGGGAGGAACCCTTACAGGGTCGAGCCGAGGAATTTGGTCAATATCTGTTGGATAAAATCGCTCGGATCCGAACCGGCCTGGACTCCAACTGGGCAGAGTTGGAGGAACAGGACATGGACAGTCTTGTCGACGTCACCTGGGAGGAATTTGATCCTGTGACTCCAAAGGAAGTGGACAGGATTATGAGGAGGTTGAGCTCCTCCACATGCTTACTGGACCCATGCCCTTCCTGGCTGGCTTATGCAGCTCGAGAGGGGACACGAGGCTGGTTTCAGGCGGTCATCTCTGCTTCTCTGAGTGAGGGTCACTTCCCCGCCTCCTTGAAGGAGGCGGTGGTGAGACCTCTCCTCAAGAAGCCCACCTTGGACCCAACCTCATTGAATAGCTTTCGTCCAGTCTCCAACCTTCGCTTCCTTGCGAAGGTTGTTGAGAGTGTGGTGGCGCATCAACTTCCTCAGGTCCTGGATGAAGCGGTTTATCTTGACCCGTGCCAATCGGGCTTCAGGCCGGGCTACAGCACGGAGACGGCATTGGTCGCTCTGATGAATGATCTCTGGAGGGCCCGGGACAGAGGCCATTCCTCTGTCCTAGTCCTATTAGACCTTTCGGCGGCTTTCGATACCATCGACCATGGTATCTTGCTGCGGCGCCTCAGGGGACTGGGAGTGGGAGGCACGGTTCTGCGGTGGTTCTCCTCCTTTCTCCTGGGTCGCTTGCAGTCGGTGCTGGCAGGGGGGCAGAGATCGACTCCGAGGCCTCTCGTTTGCGGAGTCCCTCAGGGGTCGGTTCTCTCGCCTCTCCTGTTCAACATCTACATGAAACCGCTGGGTGAGATCATTCGTGGTTTTGGAGTAGGGTACCATCAGTATGCTGATGACACCCAGCTTTTCATCTCAACTCCAAACAGCATCAGTGATGCCCTCGACGTGATGTCCCGTTGCCTGAAAGCAGTCCAGGAATGGATGGGGAGGAACAGGCTTCAACTCAACCCGGACAAGACTGAATGGCTGTACATACCGGCAAGCCAGGATACTCAGAACATTCCATCCCTTAACATCGGGGATGAGTTATTACCCCCTGTTGATAGGGCCCGCAACCTGGGTGTCCTCCTAGACTCACAGCTATCCTTGGAAGATCACATAGGAGCTGTGACCAAGGGGGCCTTCTCCCGGGTTCGACTGGTGCGCCAACTACGACCTTATCTGGACCTGGATGCCTTACGTACAGTCACCCATGCACTTGTGACCTCTCGCCTTGACTACTGTAACGCTCTCTACATGGGGCTGCCCTTGAGAGCCACTCGGAAGCTTCAACTGGTGCAGAGTGCAGCTGCACGGACACTTTTGGGGGCCTCCCGATACTCCCATATCACACCTCTCCTCCGTGAGCTGCACTGGCTTCCGGTTGCCTTCCGAGTGAAATTCAAGGTGCTAACAATGACATACAAAGCCCTTCATGGCATGGGTCCGGACTACCTACGGGAGCACCTTCTGCCAACGTCAACACCCCTCCGTCCTGTGCGCTCCCACAGAGAGGGCCTCCTCAGGGTGCCACCGATCAAAGAATGTCGGCTAATGGCCCCCAGGGGGAGGGCATTCTCAGTGGGTGCGCCAACCCTCTGGAACTGCTTGCCTACCGAAATCCGGATGGCCCCCGACCTCCGCACCTTCCGGCGCGACTTAAAAACTTACCTGTTCCAGCAGTCCGGCCTGGCCTGATAGCTCTTGGGGTCTCAGTTGTTTTTACTACTGTTTTTTACTATTGTTCAACTGTATACCTACCTTACTCTGTACACCGCCCCGAGTCCCTCGGGAGAAGGGCGGTATATAAAATCAAATAAATAAATAAATAAATAAATAAATAAATAAATAAATAAATAAATAAATAAATAAATAAAGTTAATTTATTAACCCATATTACTCAGACTTGTACAACCAATTATAAAGCATCTTCATAAATCAGAGAACAATAATGTATCTGGAAGGGAGCATGGAAATAGAAGGGAAATACATGGAAAATGCCTGGTTGGAAGAAAAAATTGTCAAGGAAAGATAAATTCCCATGCATGCCTTTAAAAGGCTGTGGTGATCTGCTTTAATCACAGTTTAACCCATGGTCTAATTTCAGATACAAAGCTGGGCCTACATGAGTTAAATCTCCATCTTGCTTTATTTAGTGTAGCATGTTTGCTTATGTACATTCCAGCAGCATTACTGCATCTGGCTGAATTACACATATAAAAATGCTGTCAAAAATGTATTTCTTGATCTTACAGGTTCTAAGAATGTATAATCTAAAATTTTCCATAATTGCCAAACTTGTTCCTATGTAGCAGCATTTTCTGCTTACTTCACAAAACAAAGAGCATATGTTCTTTATCTGGAGTAGATGGAACTCCAACAAGTAGAGATATCTGAAGGAGGGCAGTGTCAAAATTTTATGATGGTGGCTGTGGCCACACAATCAGTGATCTAGTTTTATATGTATTGCACACACAATGCACATAGAATAGAATAGAGCTGGAAGGGACCTTGGAGGTCTTCTAGTCAGGGCTTTTCAACTGGTGGTACCTGGCAGGTGGTACGTGACCCTGCCCAGCCTAGCCAAGTGTAGCGGGGGGAGGGAACAAGCCGAAGTGGCGGAGTGCAGGACTTTCCGTGACCAAGTCTTCAGGAGCTGCAGGGCTGCTGGGTCAAGCCAAAGGCCCCAGGATGGGCACTTCCAGCACACCCAGAAGAGAAAGGAGGAGGAGGGGGGGCAGAGACAGGAAGGGATATAAAAGGAGGCAGTTTGGGTGGGAGAGGGAGAGGAAAAAAAAGACACAGCCTTGGGAGGAACAGGAGGAGTCAACTGGAGCTGCACCAAAGGGAAAATGAGGAGGAGGAGGGGAGAGAGGAGAGGAGATAAAGCAGGCCAGTCGGGAGCTGATCTACAACTTCTCTGGCAGCCATCCATGCTGGGCGTGCACACAGGTGGCAACAAAAAAACAGGCAAGAAACGCAGTGCTCACTGCCTCCTCTGCATGCACCCAGGCAGGTTTGGCTTCTTGCCAGCTTCACCTTGCCCAGCCCAGCCTCTCTGTGCAGTGAAAGCGCACCACTGCCTGCTGAAACCAGGCAGGCTGGGGCGTCTGGGCAGCGTAGCACAAGTAATGTGGACTCACTCTGCTCGTGGCATCCCCTCCCTCAGAGCCCACAGAGCCGGGTGTGTGAAGTGGGCAAGAACCATTTGCTAGTCTCCTTCAGGGGATGCTGCCTTTCTTCATTCCTCACAGAGGGGGACCCTTCCCCTGCTGTGTTTCTTGCCTGTTTTTCTCCCTCCCTCATTGCAGATATCTTCTCACCACTTTGCTCTTAAGGCTGTGCAGCTCTTGTCCAGGAATTTACAGTGGCCTTTCAAACCATGGCCACTGGCAGCATGGCCACCAGCTGCACTGGCAGCCTCTCCCCCTCTCCTTGTCCTTTCTTGGGCATGTAGGGAGGGAGGAAGGAAGGAGATGGGAATGAGAAATGGAGACAAGGAAGGAAGGGAGGGAGGGAGGGAGGAAGGAAGGAAGGAAGGAAGGGAGGGAGGAAGGAAAGAAGGAAGGGAGGGAGGGAGGGAGGGACAATGAGGGAGGGAGGGAAGGAAGGGACAATGAGATGAAGGAAAGGAAGGAAGGGACAATGAGAGGGAGGGAGGGAAGGAAGGAAGGAAGGAGATTGGAATGAGAAGTAGGGAGGCAGGGAAGGAGGGAGGGTAGGGATGGAGGGAGCAAGGAAGGAAGGAAGGAGGGAGATTGGAATGAGAGGGAGGGTGGTCTGAGGGAAGTTCTGCCTTAGCACGTGGCCACCAGCAGTCACCATCCCCTTCCCCCCTCCTCCTGGCCTATCCTGATGGTCTCCCATCCTATTGCTAAGGGTGCTTTGGTTACAAAGCCAGGTGTCCTCACATGGAGAGGAAGTGGGCCTCCCTCTGACCCAAGCACTTTGCCCTCCTGCACCCACCATAAACAACCTGCCCAAGGAGAGTGGGCCCATCAGCAGCAGCAGCCTTGACAAAGAGGTAAGCACAGCCAGGTGCTCCCTCAGGGAAATGGGGCTGGAGTGAGCTGGACTGCAGTGTCCTGGTGCCCTGAAAGCTCAAGGGCCAGGCTGGATGCTTGCCCTCCACTGCCCACGGCTCCAGGAAGCCCATGCCACTGTCCGGGAGTCCCCCGCACAGCCCAAGAGGGATGGTAAGGCTCCTCCAGTGGATCATGCCCTGGCGCCTACCCCAGTCCCACCCCCCTCCACTAGAGACCCACGGATTCCCCCCCACTGCCCCATGCGCAACCCCCACAGGAACCCTGCAACCTGAGCAATGTTGAGCTGGCCACGCCAAAGTTGCTAAAGGTGATCACATGACCCTGGGACACTCTGACCGTCGTAACTATGAATCAGTTGCCAAGCATCCGAATGCAAATCACATGACCCTGGGGTGCTGCAACAGTCACAAATGTGAAAAATGGACATGTCATTTTTTCCAATGCCATTGTAACTTTAAACAGTCATTAAGTGAACTGTTGTAAGTCGAGGACTACCTGTACTTTATCACTTTTTTCCTTTTTTTGGTCAACATTTTTTTGATACTTTGCTAGGCGACTGGTGCTACTCGAATATTGCCATATCCTAAAAGTGGTACAATCTGTGAAAAGGTTGAATAGCCTTGTTCTACTCTAGCCCCTTGCTCAAGCAGGTGACCCTATACCTTTTCAGACAAGTGGCTGTCCAGTCTCCTCTTAAAAACCTCCAGTAATGAAGCACCTACTACTTCTGAAGGCAAGCTATTCTACTAGTTAATTGTTCTCACAGTTAGGAAATTTCTCCTTAATTCCAAATTCTTAATTGCTTCTCTCCTTGAGTAGTTTCCACCCATTGTTTCTTGTCTTGCCTTCTAGTGCCTTGGAAAATACATTGACCCCCTCTTCTTAGTGGCAGCCCCTCAAATATTGGAATAGTGCTATCATGTCGCCTCTATTTCTTCTTTTCTCTAGACTAGCCAAACCCAAATCCTTCATATGTTTTAGTCTCCAGGCCCTTAATCATCTTAGTTGCTCTTCTCTGCACTTTTTACAAAGTCTCAACATCTGTTTTGTAGTGTGGTGACCAAAACTGGATGCAGTATTCCAGGTGTGGTCTTACTAAGGTTTTATTAAGTGGTACCAATACTGCTCATAAAAAGGTGGGGCTTTCAATAAAAAGGTGAGGCTTTCAATAGAGGAGTGATGATCACCATCTTGACATTTTGACAGTGTGGGAAGTCAGCACCTACCCACCCATCTAGAGAAAGAAATGTTTGGGTGGGGTATTAAAAAAGGCAGAATATTATATTTCCCCAAAGGAATAATGGAGGGAAAAAATCTTAAAAGGCTTTTCTGCTCAAGTTTCCCCAGGCAGAAACTGAGTAGGCTAGCTCTGTAGAAATGTAGATGTTATAACCCTATTCAGAAAGACTGGGACACCTGTTTACTGTATGAGCAAAATGCCCTCAGCCATAGACCCAGAGAAGGTTTGAGTTGATGAGATTAGAAAAAACAAAGACTCCCAAGGACAGAACATGACTTTTTGGGCATAATAGAATTAAGCCATCACCATTAGAATACCAAAAGGGCACACTCAGGCTCAGGTCAAAGTTCATTGCACAGGAACAGGTAGAACCTCAAATACAAAGCCACAGGAACAGGAACAACTGCAAACACAATAGCCCAAGAAGGTATAAAAACCCACCACTCCCAGCTCCATTTTGTCAGCCACCCCAGAAACATACTGTGTCACTGAAGTTTCTGGCAACTCAATAAGCAGAACCTTCTTGGGCTTCCAGATGGCAAGGCGACACCGGAGGCAGCCATTTCTTGGCTGTCAGCCTCACAGCTCCGTAGAGCCGCCGAAAACAGCGTTGATCAGCTGTTCGGCGGCTCGGAAGCCCCCACCTCAGGAGAAGAGGAGGGGGTGAGCGTCCAGGTAGGGGTAGAGCTCTCCGGGGCTGCCAGAACTTAGAGTTTTGGTGGCGGAAGGATTGAGCCCCCCCGAAGCCTGGGCATGCTCCGGACTGCAAGGCGCCTCTGCTCCGGGTTTTTTGGAGCAGAACAGGGCGTTCGCAACCATCCCTGCTAGCAAGGAAGAGCTTTTGAGGACGCAGGCAGAGCGATGCAGGAGATTTTGGTGAAGATGATGTTTTGATCTTTAACTCAATGGACTTTGCTGAATCTGCATGTGAAAGTGCGTAGTTAACAATAGAGGGTGAAAATGGCGGCTATATCTTCTAAAGTTCCTGCCCTGAGGCAGCAGTCTTCGGTGAAAACTTCATTGTCCTCTGCATCTGAATTTGTATCAGCTTTTACAGCAAAAGATTTGCAGAATCTGTTGCAAGAGACTATGGAAAAGCAAATGAAGCAATTTGTTGAGATAATGGAGAAAAAGTTGGAGGAGAAGTTTACAGAGAAATTAAAAGAAATGAGAGCAGACATCACATCTGCAATAGAAAGCATGGTTAAAAGTATTGAGATTTTGGATGACAGAGTGGAAGATCTTGCTCAAAATGATATTAGATTGGAAGCTAAAATGACAGAAACTGAAAATGTAATAGAGAAAATGAATTATGATTTGATTTCGACACAGTATTCTCAGATGGAGTTTGCTTTAAGAATCAGAGGCCTAATAGCAAATCCTAAGGAAAATTTGGAGAAAATGGTTTCTGAGGCTTTGGAAGGGGTGTTGAAGCGACCAGCAGATGAAATAATGCAAGATATAGATAAAATCTTCCGTGTTAATTCGTGGATCGCAAGACAAAGGAAATTACCCAGAGATGTGGTGGTTTATTTTACAAAGAGAATGATTAGAAATGAAGTTATCCAGGCCTCCTACAATATTGATTTTGTAATTGCTGAGCAAAAAGTTCTGATTTTAAAAGAGATCCCTGCAAAGATTTTAAGGAAAAGGAAGGAATTTGCTTTTTTGACACAAAAATTGAGACGACGTGATATTAAGTTTAGATGGCAAATACCAGTGGGCATGGTGGTGACCTATGAAGGTACGAGGTACTGTTTTACCACGGAGATTCAGGCACGTGATTTCTACAGTAATGTTTTAAAAGCAGTCCCCATGCCATCTTTGGAATCTACAAAGAAAAAAGGTGAGAGAGAGTCTCAACGTTCTAGAGAGAACCCGCAAGTTGCTGAAGGGTTAACACAGGCAGATGTGAAAGATACAGGAGGGGGTCAAATTTCATTATCACTGGAGAAGGCCAGAAATTGGAAGAGGCGTGTTACTTCTGGTCGAATAAATCAAGCCTGAAGATTTAGTCACATAACTGTAAGAGACAATAATGTAATAAGGATTATGGGAATTGGAATTGCTAGAAGGACTAAATATTTGGGGATATATTTTTTACCCTTATAAAATAATTATGTAATATTTCGTGTTGCTTTAGTTCTAAGATGATTATGAAAAGTTAATTGGGAAGATTTGTAGTAGTGTTTATTGATATTCTGTAGGTTATGATTTGTTATTTGGATGAAAAATTTTAAGCTTTTAGTTGGATAGAAGAATAGTTTTATAAAATTGATATAAATTGTTTTCTTTGTGATTGAAGTTAATTTGTAATATTTTTATGGGTAATATTGGAATAGGTAATAGAATATAAGAATACAAGAATGATGTGATTATATAAAAATTTCTTAAGTTTGGAAAGTAATCTATGGTATTTTAAGTTGTATAACACATTAGGATAATGTGAATTTAAAGCTTAGTTGGAATGAGGAACAGTTTTAGACAATTGATATAAATTGGTTTATTTGAGATTGTTTTTATTGGGTATCAGATTGGAAGGTATTATTTTGTATTTGAATAATCCTTGACATGATATATATATGTATGTTTGGAATTTACCTATATGAGTTAAAGTTTGATAGTTTGAATAGTTTCGGATTGTTTGCGTAAGTTAGATCATGATTGCTTGTATTTTTATACCCTGTGTTTTGGTATTAGATTGGAAAGTATTATTCTGTATTTGTAAAATTATTGATATGATATATATATATATGTTTGGAGTTTTCTTATATGAGTTAAAGTTCGGTAGTTTAAATAGTTTAGGATTGTTTGCGTAAGTTAGATTATGATTGTTTGTATTTTTATACCCTGTATTTTGCTCTGGGAAGCGGGGGGGGGGAGGGGAAAGGGAGGGAGGGGTTGGGGAGGGCTGGGGAGGGGGAAGAGGGTGGGGGGGAAGGGGTTGGGAGGGTTTTTTCCTTTTTTTTGGTTTGTTAAACATAAAATGTATTGTAAAACTTTTTAATAAAAAAAATAAGCAGAACCTCCTTTCCTAAACAGTCTCCATTTTGTTTATTCCCAGCTTGGACAGGACCCTGATGATGATTTTTCTTTCAACAACACCTTCTCCTTTTGCGGATGCCTTTTTTTGTAGGTGTTGACCTAAATGCAGAGGCCTTTCTTTGCTTTCAGGAAAGTTATATGTGCTTTATTAGAGCTGTAATTGTTCTTAAGAATTGCTGTCCTTAGGGTTTTGAGAAAGGGAAGGGGAACAAGCCAGAACTCAAGCCAGGCAGGAAAAACATACTCTTTATACAACATTATAGAACATAACTCTAACCCTAACCCACACCATATTACAAAAAAGATGTTGAGACCTTGGAGTAAGTTCAGAGAAGAGCAACTAGCCTGGAGACTAAAACATATGAAGAACAGCTGCAGGACTTGGGTTTGGCTAGTCTAAAGAAAAGAAGAAATAGGGGTGACATGATAGCAGTGTTCCAGTATCTGAGGGACTGCCATAAAGAAGAGGGGATCAAATTATTCTCCAAGGAACCAGAGGGCAAGACAAGAAATGATGGTTGGAATCTGATCAAAGAGAGAAGCAACCTGGAATTAAGGAGAAAGTTCCTGACAGTGAGGACAATTAACCAGTGGAACAGCTTGCCTCCAGAAATCATGGGTGCTCCATGACTGGAGGTTTTTAGGAAGAGACTGGACAGTCACTTGTCTGAGATGGTATAGGTTCTCCTGCTTGCGCGGGGGCTAGAAGACCTCCAAGATCCCTTCCAGCTTCTATTCTATTCTGTTCTGTTCTGTTCTGTTCTATTCAAGTTTAGATTACACCTCAGCCTTTTAATGTTATATAACAGAGATCCTGCTCTAGCCATTATTTTAAATGGCTTATGCTCTTTGGGTTAATTATATTTTATTGTTCTGGAGAGTATCTTCTAAGTGCCTTGTGGGTTACATTGTCAACAAACAGTGCCTGCACGTTTCATGTTCCCCTTTGGAGACAGCCTTTTGAGAAAATATTTGGCACAATACTTAGTGCCAAATGAATGACAATATGATTTATCCTTGAACTTGTTCCTAATTTCCATCCCTCTCTATACAGTGCTTTGACTATTTTTTTTTGCTGTTTTTCTCACTTCTGCGGCAAAATCTCACCTATTAGTCATGCTGCCATTGTCACTTGCAGAGGTAAGTCATTTGCATTTTTGCCTGCTATATAACCACCTTTGGAATTTTATACCATGTGGATTTTATTACCTCACTGGAAAACATGTGGTATTCTGGATTTTAATGCACTGGATTTCATACAGGATGGATCAAATTGCAGTATAAGGGTCCTTGGTGCTCTCTGAGCTTGCTTGTTTTCTTGCTGACATTTGATTACCCTAACTAGGTAACATCTTCAGTGCTAGTAAGGAGTGCTGTTTGCTGTCTGTTTATATTCTGGTGTCTTGTCTTGTCTTGTCTTGGTGGGTGGGGGGGTGTCTCAGGGATTCTTTGGTTGGGCTGTTTACTAATGGCTCTTTGGTGGTTTCTTGATTGGGATATTGCTTACTTGATTGTTGGTCTGAAGGTGACCTTGGAGTTAACCTATGCTGATCTGAGTGCTGATTACTGGAGGAGAAGTGCTGGAGTCTTTTTCTCTTTTGGGCTGGTTGATTGTCTCTTTTGCATAATTATAGATGTTGTTAAAGTCTATGTGCCTATTCAGGGCTGATTTGTCAGAGTGCCAGGCTTCTAGAAATTCCCTGGCATTTTTGGATTTGGCCTGGTCTAGGATTGACACATTTTCTCAATTGAAACTATGACTAAACTGTCTATATGTTATGAAATTAAAGAATTTTTGTCATGCCTTTTGACTGTCAGTTGGTGTTCATGGATGCGTTTTGCCAGTCTTCTGCCTGTTTGTCCTAAATAGTGGTTGTTGCAGTTCTTACATTGTATTTTGTAGATGACTCCTGTTTTTTCTTCTGGGGTTGCTGGGTCTTTGGGTTTACATAGCTTAGGATGTTTTGAAGGGCTTTAGTTGGCTTATGTGCTATGCTGATTCCATGTGGTTGTAGTAGTCTGTTTGTGGTTTCTGAGATATTCTTGATGTATGGCAATGTAATTCTTTTTAGGGTTTGCATTGGTTGTGCCGTATTGGGTTGAGTGGTCAGGGACTTTTTTATGAAGTTGCATGGGTATCCATTTTGTTGGAATGTGTTGTATAGATGCTCCATTTCCTTTTTCTGCTATTGTGGATTGCTGCAGTGAGTTTGGGCTCATTTAAATGAAGTCCTTACACAACTTCTCTTGTGGGAAGTTGAGTTGTTGCTTTGGTAGTGGAGCACCTGGTTAGTATGTGTGGTTTTTGTCAGTGTGTAAGAAATTTTATGAACTGGAATAGCCATAGCAACAAACCAGCCAATGAGAACTGTTTTTGATTAAGACATAGTATTGGCAAATGTATGTGCACAGGGCATAAAACAGGGTAATCTTTATTTCTTACAAGCATAAAAGGTTAAATGTACCCAAACATTTGGTAATGTGGCACAGCATGATTCACGCATTCATCTCTTGCACAGAAAGCAGTGCTGCAAAGAGTGTTGCAAAGGATGCCAGAATTTGCAGAGAGATTAAACTTGAAAGGGTATAAGGCATACTTAGACTGTGCAGTATGTAAATCATCGAAATCCCAGGTGTTCCCAGTCAGCAAGAAGAGCACAAGGCAGACAACAAGGGTTCTAGAGCTGGTACATGCAGATTTGGTTGGCCCAATGCAAGCCATCTTGGGAGGAGTCAGGTATGTGCTGGTCATTGTAGATGACCATAGCAGATTTGGGTTCTGCTATTTGCTTAAGAGCAAAACAAAGGTGCTGCAGAAGTTCAAGCAATGGGTGAGCTTCGCAGAAAGAAGATATAGGCAACAGGTATGCCAGCTGCAAACTGACAGAGGTTCAGAATTCATGTCAGCAAGTTTTCAGTAGTTGGGACAGCTAGGAATATGACATAGATGCACCCAATCCATACACAGCAGCTGAGAATGGTGTGGCTGAAAGCAAAATAGAGTCTTGCAGACCATGAAAGATTCACTGCTGGAGGATTCTGGTCTGAGCAGGTAGTATTGGGGCGAAGCCATGTTGTCTGCCAATTATTTAGTCAATATGCTGTGGAATTCCTCTATAAATGATACTCCATATGCTGTGCTATATGGGAGAAAGCCATCTCTAGCACATTTAAGGGTGTTTGGAAGCAATGCATAGGTGCATATTCCAAAGGCAATCAGGAGAAAAGGGCAACAAAAGGCTAGAAAGCTCAGATTTATGGGCTATGAGCCTGACTCAAAGAGCTATCGCTCTAGCGATGGAAGCAGGAGGATAGTAATTTCCAGGTCTGCTAGCTTTGCAGAGCAGAATTGGGACAGAATTGATGCCAATTCTGGGAATGGTCCACTTAGTGATGGTGACTCACTTAGTGATGGTGTCAGCGTTCAGGGAGGAGAAGGTGAAAAAGAGCAAGAAGATGGTAACTCTGATGTGAAGCAGGAAAGGGTTGACAGTCAAGAGCAGTCAATTCCACGCAGATCAGAGCAATGGAACAAGGGGATTCCACCTGACAGGTATTCTGCTGGAAAAGTAAAAGTGTGTAATACTGTATGTGGTATGAGCCAAGAAACTATCAGGAAGTATTGGCACTACCCAAAGTGGAGCAAGTGAAGTGGAAAAAGGCCATGGAGAAAGAAATGAAATCCATGGATGAACATAAAGTGTTCACCTCTATGTCTTTGCCACAAGGTTACAAAGCTGTAAGAAATCCAATATAAGACAAGATTAGTGGCACAGGTTTTTTTGCAGAAAGAAAATGTGCACTATGATGAGGTAGTTGCACCAATGGTAAAAAGTGATGCTGTAAGGTTGGCACTTGCGTTGGCAATGGCACATGGGCATAAAATTTGGCACTTTGATATAACCACAGCATTCCTAAATGCAGAGTTGGAGAAATAAATTTACATGGTTCAAGCACCGGGGTATGAAAGTAAAAAGCCTGGCACTGTGTATAAACTGAACAAGGCCATTTATGGGCTGAAGCAATTAGCCAGAAACTGGAACATCTGTTTAGATGTGGCATTAAAGGGTCTTGGGTTCAAGAGTTGTAAGGCTGATGTTGCATATATACTGCAAGATTCCACGGTGGGGATTGCCAATTATTAGCATTTGTGGATGATCTTTGCTTCATTGTAAAGGATCTGGCACAGGTGAAGGAATTTGCTAATCAGTTGGGGAAAAAATGAATTGAAAAGTCTGGGTGAAATACAAAACTATCTTGGTGTAGAGATACAAAAAACTGAGAAAGGTGGCTACGTTCTCAGTCAAAGAAGGAAAACTGAACAGCTATTGGAGAGATACAACATGAAGGATTTTAATTCTGCTCCAACACCTATGTGCATAGATTTATACAACACTCTGGGCAAGGACAAAAGTGAAGCCTGTGATCAGGAGATATATCAGTCAGCAATAGGAAGCTTGTTATATCTGTCACAGTTTTTAAGAAGAAACTGGACAGCCCTTTGTCTGTAAAGGTATAGGGTTTCCTGCCTGAGCAGGGGGTTGGACTAGATGACCTCCAAGGTCCTTTCCAACTTTATTATTATTATTATTATTAAAAATGTTATTGATGGTTCTGTGGGTGTTCTGTAATTGGTCCTTTTTTTATGGTGCAGGTATCATCTACGTATCTGATCCATATTTTCGGTTGTATTTGTGGAAGTGCTATGGCTTCTAGATGTTACATGATGACCTTCGCTATAAGTCCTGAAAGTAGTGATCCCATAGGTGTTCTTTTAATTTGTTGGTAAATTTTGCAGTCAAATTGGAAGTATGTAATTAAGCAGAGGTTTGTGAGATTCATAATCCTGGGTGTTTTGATCTTCGTGTATTCAATTAAGTCAGGTATACGGTGAAGCAGTGCAGTCATGGATTCTTTGGCTAATTCTGCATCTATAGATGTGAACAGGGCTGTGATATCAAATGAGACCATGATTTCATCGTCATCTTTGGTCACATCCCTGATTGAGGACACTGTAGTGTAGAGTTAATGGTGTGTTGGTTTTCTCTTGTGAGATGCCCAAACTTTTTTTGTTAGTTCTTTTGCAATGTTGTATGTAGGGGTCCCTGGCAGAGATATGATTGAACAGAGGAGTATGCCAAGTTTGTGTATTTGTGGGCGTCCGTAGAAGTGTGGGAGCATAGGTCCACTGCTTCTCATCCACCATTGTTCTTCTTTGGTAATTTGGCCTTTTTGATGTTTGATGTTACTAGTTAGGGTAATGAAACATCTATAAGAAAAAAGCAAGATCAGAGAGCACCAAGGACCCCTCATTTCAACCCTGAGCTACAAATATTCTCCTAAATTGCAGTGTGATTGAGGTTATTTGCATAATTTTATTTCTAAGGAAATGATGGAAATGAAACAATCAACATCCTTTGGGTGATGATATGATTTATGCAACAACATCATAGTCTGAATGAACAATTTGTGTCATCTGTCTAATGATGTCATCATGCAAATTGCAAACATGATGTAATTTGTATCATTTGCATCAACACATTTACTGGATCCTGGTGAACAACACATCTTTCACCCAGTCTTAAACCAAAATTATCCTGTATTCTGATTTATAATTTTGATTCAGTTTAATTCAGCCTTACAGCAGCATAACTAAAAGAAGAGTTTATTTTCCTTGCTATAGAGCTGGAAAGGCTATATTTACAAAAGTGATTTGCAGGAGGCTCCCCCCCCTGAAAAAAAAAACAGTGAGCAAGCTGCCACTTATTCACATTCCCTTCCGTTCCTGCCTCAATTTAGGGAATGGTTCTTTGCTACAGAGATGAGTCATGTGACTTTCTGCCTTTCCCTACTGTTTTTTTGTTCCAATGCCATCAGTTGCAGGCGCTAACTCCACAAGGCTAATTTTTTATAAAATTACATGCTTGGCTTTCATGTTTTATGCTTTTCCTTGGGTTTAGAATCTGCTCACCTGCTCACACTAACTGCTGTGTATTCTGCTGCTTTTCCAGTGGTTTTCTACTTAACAAGCAGAAAGGAGAGGCTTTGAGGGAACTTCACCACTTCATATCCAGCGCAGCTAATAAACACTGTTAAACAACAATCATAAATCCATTTGAATAGCATATCCAAGAATGTTTCAGAAAGATAATTACAAAAAGATGCACAGGTCAACCCAGGTTAAGAAACTGAAGTAAGGAGTTACCCTGAGTCATGAAATTAGCTCCACAATTTTGTCAGTATTTTCTTTTCATTGTTGATCTGTCTGGAGAAATAACATAATCCTAATTTTCTAATGTATATTTTTCCAGGAAGCAGTGATTTGGTTGGCTCTTCTCTGGAGAAAATCTTTATATCTAAATTGGTGCTTTTTAAACTTCACAGCTTTAAGATGTGTGAACTTCAACTCCCAAAATTCTCCAGCCAGCATGCTGGGAGTTGAAATCCACCCATCTTAAAGTTGTCAAGTTTGAAAAACACTGATCTAAGCATTCTGAACAAAATGGTGGACTTGGGTTCCAGATTAGTTGTTATTTGGCTGTGTCATTCTGGGGTCCTTTCTTAGGTTTCCATTTCTTTTGCCTGATAGTCTGCATTCTTACTACCTTAATTGAGTTGTTGGCAATATGAAGCTGAGCTGAAATAGGAAAACATTCAATACATTTTGATTCCTTTTTACTTTGGATTTTGTAGGAAAGGCATCTTACAGTAGTTTGGTGTCCAAAATTTAAATAGGCAAGAGAGACTGCTCTAGGAACATCAAGGGAAAAGTGGAGATCTCTAAAATTAAATAGGCATCCTCTGGCTGCTTTACTAATTCAGATAATCTTTTTGTTTCAAATGTGGATTTTTCTCATTTAGCAACCACAGTTGAGACTGGCAATTCCGTCTTTAAGTTTAGTAGTTGCTAAGTAATGGTGTGTGCTTATCCTTTGCTTTACAGACCTGTGAAGGTTATAAATGCAAGAATTGGTAGTAAAGCTACTATTTCATTGCCATCATAAAGGCAAACAGGCAGTAAACTGTTGCTAATCAGGGACTACCTGTCTAAGCTTGCCAGTAGTCTGATTGGCCATATTAGTTGAATAATAAATTGGGTAACAAATAAGTGAAAAAATTAAGCAAGGTCTAGGGTTCTTGCACTACTTTGAACTTTACTACCTCATGTTTTTTTGTGATTAAACCTTTCTGAACAAAATGGAAGCAGCAAAAAGTTAGATGTTAAGCAGACAGGTTGTCACGGTTGACTCACTACACAGTCCTGCTTGCAACCAGACAACTGGGGGAAGGAAGGCATTGGAATGTAAAGGAGATTTGGGAGGGAAATTTGGAATGCAAGTATGCAGACTGGAAACCTGAGACAGAACCAACACCTCAAGGTCACCAGCTGGAGAAATCCAAGGCAGACAAATCATTCCCAAAACAAAGAGAGTGCAAAATAAATGATTGGTGGACAGTGGACAATGGGAGGTCCAAGTGGAAAAGGGAAAGTTTTTCTATGTTGTTTTTGTGTGAAATTGTTAGAACTGGCTTTTCTACTTCTGCAAGCACATGGAAAGTTATACTCTTGGTAAACAAATGTGCCAGGAGTGTCTTTTGGCTGTCTAACCTAGCGGAATGGTTGACATTAAGCCAGTTCTCATAGAAATAGCCTACCTCGATCCCACCAGGAGGTCAACCCTGAGATGTCAGCTGTGAGCAAAGACTCAGAAGAGAAGAGGAAGTCAAGAGAGCCCAGCTTGGGAAGAGCTGGCACCACCCCAGGCTGGAGCAGGAGCACAGCCAGTTGGCACGTGTCCAAAACCAAAGACTGAGAAGTCTGAGCAACTGGCCGCAGCCACAAAGGAGCAAGTAAGGGATGCCTTGGATAAGGGGCCAAAGACCTATTGGGTGACAAATGTGGGGAAGGCAGCAGAGGCGAAAGACCCCTACTTCTCCCTTCTGGGGTCAATGTGATCTGAGGCAGCAAGTGGAAAGCAAAATGGCTAGTCGAATAGGAAGGCCCCGCTGAGTGGAAGCTCCTGGTCACTGGCTGCATCCCATCCATGGAGCAGCTGAGAGAGAAGTTCAGAGGGATGGAGATTTGTGCCACAGCAGTGATGGGAGCCACAACTGCCACCAGCTGGCCAGGAGTCATGAGAATCCTGGCAGTGCTGGCTTCTTCTCCTCCTATTCTTCAGCTAGTGACTCCAACAGCTGCAGCTGCAGCTGGGGTCTTGACACAGGCAGTGGCAGCAGTGAGCATCACTACTCCCCCTCCTCAATTGCAGAAAAACCTTTCTCCATGGAACCAATCCCTGGTGCCCAAAAGGTTGGGGACCCTAGCCAAGCCAATTTCCTGGCTCAAACCTGGCACCACATGGAGCATTATGAAGTATCCAGATGATGTGGCCCAGGTCCATGTTATCGCGGTCAGCCTGGAAGACAGCACTTCAGAGTGATTGGTGTCGCTGCATGTTGTGCAAGGGGGTGGAGATGGACCCGGGGAAAGTAAAGTCCATCTTGGAGTGGCAAGCCCCTTGCACCCACAAGAAGCTACAAACCTTCTTGGGATTTGTGAACTTTTACAGGCAGTTCATCCCCTCTTTCATAAAGATCACCTTGCCAATCACTGAGCTATTGAAAGTGGGAGAAAGGGGAGAGAAGCCCTGGCCAGGTCAGCCTTTGGACAAGTGTCAAGCAGTATTTGAAAAACTGAAGGGGCTGTTTGTGGCTGAGCTACTTCCTAAAACACCCAGACCTAGAGGAACCCTTTGTGATCCAGGCAGAAGCCAGTGACCATGGGAGCAGTCCTCCTCCAGCGAAATGAGGTGAACCTGCAGCCGTGCAAGTATCCATCCTGCAAACTGAATGAAATAGAGTGACGGTGGGCTGTGTGAGAAAAAAAATCTTGCACAGTGCGATAGGCATTATTGATATGGAGGTCATTCCTAGAGGGAAGTAAAGCCCCATTTGAGGTGTGGACTGACCATAAAAATTTGGAAGCCCTGAAGACCCCCTGAAAGCTTTCCCTGAAGCAAGTCTGATGGATTCAATACTTCAACCAATTGGACTTTGAACTAAAATACATCCCGGGGGGTGGGGCAGAACTTCCTGGCAGATACTTTGTCCTGCATACCCCAGTATAAGAGCAATCAGGAGGAGGTGGTGAGCTCCAGCATTCCTACAAAGCAACAAGCAGTACAAGCCACAACCAGGTGTCAGAAGAAAAGAAGCTCATCCTCCACCAATGCATGGTTTGTGGCCCATCAAAGAGAACTAACCATGAGGGGAGGGCTGGCATGGAAGGGAGATAGACTATATGTCCTAGACAGTCTGTGACTGCAAGTCCTGCAGCACAGCCACGATGCTAAGCAAACTGGCCATTTTGGGTTCTTACAAACTTCGCATCTTGCTAATTGCCAGTTCTGGTGGCCAAAGTTGAAAAAGGACATTGAGGACTAGGTGAAAAGCTGTGCAGTTTGTGCAGCCAGCAAGCGACTGCCGGGGAAGAGCCCAGGGCTATTGCAGCAAGTCGCTGACCTGGCCAGACCCTGGGAAGAGATAGCCATGGACTTTATCATGGCACTACCTGAGACTGAGGGGAAACACCATGATTTGGACTGTTGTAGATTTGTTCTCCAAGCAAGCCCATTTCATCGCATATTCTGGGCTCCCCTCAGCCCAAAAACTATTCCTATAGCATATCTATTGATTGCATGGAGTGCCTAAGGATATCATATCAGATTGAGGGGTCCAGTTTACTGCTAGATTCTGTAGGGAGTTTGTGAGAATGATTGGGTCCTTCCAGGGGCTTAGTTGGGCTTTTCATCCAAGTACGAACAGGGCCGCAGAATGAGCCAATGCAATGGCGGAGCAGTACCTTCATTGCTATGTCAACTACCAGCAAACTAACTGGGCAGGACTCCTGCCATTTGTGGAGGTGGCATATAACAACACAGTGCACAGCAGCACCGGTTTCATCCCCTTTAAATTAGCCATGGGGGGGTGTTCATGCCCATGCCAGTATCCCCTCAGGAGTCTCCCTCCTTGGGCACCTTAACTGAATGGGTAGATTTGTTCCAATGGGTTTGGAATGATGTGAAGAAAGCTTTAGCCAAAGCAGCAGAGAGTCAAAAGAAACAGGCAAGGCAAGCTCCCCAAGGAACATTCCATGTAGGGGATAAAATATATCTATCCACTAAATACATCAAGCTGAAACAAACTTGCAAAAAAAAACTATGTCTGAATTACCTAGGCCCCTTTCCTACTGTGAAAGTGATAAACCTGGTGATGGTAGAACTCAAACTGCCTAGAATGCCTGGTAAAGTACATTGAGTATTCCACTGCAGTCCACTGAAACCGTTTCAAGGCTCTACAATGAGACCAGTGGAGAAGGCAGCTCCCAATCCAATAATAGTGTGTGTGTGTGTGTGTGTGTGTGTGTGTGTGTGGAAACACACTATTAAGTCAGGCAAATTTTGGATTCCAGAATCCACAAAGGGAAGTTACAGTACCTAATCCAATGGAAAGGTTATCCAATGTCAGAGGCTTGATAGGTAAAGGCTTATAATGTGAAAGCAGATTGCTTAGTAGAGCAATTCCATAATAAGCACCACTGGAAGCCGGAGCCATCACAAGAGAAAGTTAGCAAGAAATGATGTGTATTCATTGTTTTTCAGTTCTCCCAACTGTGTAAGGGGGCTACCCTTTCAAGCTATGAAGATTGCTTGCCATGCTGCTTCTAGCTTGCCTACAGTTTTGAGGGGGAAGGGGAAGGATTGGAATGCACAGGTGAATTCTATCCAGATGGGAGCCAAGGTCACCAAAGAGATGTTGTGGTGGCCAGAGACGTTCTTCTCATAACAACTATATGAGGATTAATTGGACAATGTGACCTGAATTGTCAGAGAAGGGATGGAAAGTTTTTTCTCTTTTAATTATCCTTTTCCCACCATATTGCCAGAGCTCTTTAGTGCTGGTATGCTGTACCCAATAAAGTTTTGAATTAGAGATCCAAATGACTCTGCTGCATTTACTTAGTTGGGATCTTTAGCAGAAACTTGACAGACATTTTATTAACTATCAGCAAGATGACTGGACAGACCTCTTGCCATTTGCTGAAGTACCATATAACGACACTGTGCATATCAGCACAGGTTTCATGCCATTTCGAATGGTGACTGGGCAAGTCTATAACCCAATGCCTAAGCTACCAGTCCAGGAGCCCTTGATCCCCTCTTTAAAAAAGTGGATCAATCAATTGAAAAATATGTGATCTGCAGTGCACAGAACCCTGGCAGATGCCCAGGGGTTTATAAAGCCCAAGCTGACAAAAAGAGAGTGGAACCTAAACCATTTACATTGGGGACCATGTATATTTGTCCACCTGGTTCCTACAAACCTTACAACCCTCAAAGAAGTTAGGATCAAAATATATAGGGCCTTTCCCTATAAAATGAATTATTAACCCAGTCAAAGTGGAATTAGATTTATCAAAGTCATTAAGAAAAGTCCATCTGATGTTCAGTTGCAGCCTCCTCAAATCAGACGTGATTTCGCCCTTAAGGCTGGTGTCCCCTCCAGTCCCCGAGCCTGGTGGAGGGAGAACAGCATATTCAGATTAAGGAAATCTTAGACTCACACACACACTGGTGAGTCACCTAATACCTAGTAACATGGAAAGTTCTCCCAAGGGCTCAGCCTGAGTGGCTGCAAAAGAACTATGTGAAAGCCCCTAGCTTAATTAAAAGGTAACCCAATAAACCTAAATAAACAATCACTATTTCTTTCCCCCTTTTTGTTATTTTTTTCTCTTCTCCAGGTGGATCTTCTCTTCTTTGGGGGGGCAGTATGTCAGGTTCCTTAGGAATGCTGCCATGAGAAAGAAAAGTGGAGCATGCATCGGTGTGGATTGAGGATGTTTCTGTATTACAAGCATTTGTTTCTAATTTCACTATGATGTCTCTGCATGTGAATTAGGGAGGGAGGAATACCCTCGGGGCCATCTGTTCCTACTCCTGCTGACTGGAAAGGATGAGGAGCCTGGGAAATGGCCTGTTATCACCTTTTTGGCACAAAGTTCTCATAACACCTTTATTGTGTAGTGGGTCCGACGCAAGAGAGACGCCAGCCGGTGTGTGAGTTCAGCTCTTTATTGGAAGGGGAAGTGAACTGGGGAATGAGGGCTACCTGGCCTCCTTATATACCTGGCCAGGTAAGCTAACAGCCAATGGGGTTGGCCCTAGGTTTCCCGCCGAAACTGTCCAGGCCAACGCCCCCTGGTGGCTGTTGCTATGCAGGTGCCTGCATACATAACACCCCTCCCCCCTTAGAGAAGACCCACATAACAACAACAACATGCAACTACTATAACTATGAGTATATATATAAAAAAACAGTGGTGTCCTTGTGTGAGGGTCACTTGCACACATAGTCCGACAGGTAGGCTGGTGTCCTGTGTGGACGGGTGGATCGTCTGGGTGTGCTTGGCCCCTGGGCTTGGACCTTTGTGCAGGGCTGCAAGGAGCCGGCATCAGGAAGTCCTCCTCCTCTGGTCCCTGCCCTGTGACGTCCTCAGCTGGGTTGACCCCTCCTGGAGTGTGGTCCTCCTGTTGATCGTGTGCGTTGAGTTCAGGGACGTGTGTGACGCGCTCAGGGGCGTGTGTGACATGCTCAGGGACTCTTCCTCTGAGCTGATCGATGTGTCGCCTTATGCGTCTGTCCCCCTCCACCCCTACAATGTACGAAAGGGGTCCTGTTTTCCCGACCACTGTCCCCGGAACCCAAGGATGTCCAGCCCCATAGTTCCTTGCCCAGACCAGGTCCCCCAGGTTGAGGACCCTGTGTGTGGGTGATGATGGCAATGGTGATGGTAGTGATGCTGGTGGTGATGGTGATGATGGTGATGATGGTGATGTTGCCCTTCCGGTTTCGGCTGCTACCCGGTCTGGGTGTAGGCGGTCCAGCTTGGTGATGAGGCGCCGTCCCCATCGCAGTTCTGCTGGGCTCTTGCCGGTAGCCACGCATGGTGTTGTGTGTTGGGCTAGTAAAAATTTGGCCAGTCTGTAGTGCCAGTCCCCGCTGATGATGCGCCGGAGTGCGTCTTTGGTCGTCCTTACCATCCGTTCGGCCTGCCCGTTGGTAGATGGATGGAAAGGCGCGGAGGTGGCGTGCCTAATCCAGTTCGCCTTCAAGAACGCCTGGAAATCAGCAGCAGTAAACTGAGGCCCATTATCAGACACAATTACGTCGGGGAGGCCGTGTGTGGCAAAGAGAGCTCTGAGCACCTGGATTGTCCTCCCCAAGGTCATGTTGGGGACAGGGACTACCTCTAACCACTTGGAGTGACTGTCCACCACTACTAAAAATAGTTGACCCTGGAATGGCCCCGCATAGTCAATGTGAATGCGGGACCATGGCGTGTGTGTGGCCTCCCACCGGTGTACTGGTGCATGTGGCATTTCTGGCCTGGATCTCTGGCACGTATAACAGGCCTTGACCCGATCCTCAACCTCCTTGTCCAACCCGGGCCACCAGAGGTAGCTCCTAGCCAGTGCCTTCATCCTGACCACCCCCGGGTGCCCTTCGTGTAAGGAGTCCAATACCCTGGCACGTAGTGCGGGTGGAATGATGACCCTGCTACCCCAAAGGAGGCACCCCTTGTGTGTGGAGATTTCATCGCGTCTAATGAAATAGGCCTGAAACTCTGGTCCCGGGGATTTGTCCTGCCATCCTGTGCAAACCCATGAGTGCACCCTGCCCATGATGTTGTCTGTGGCTGTGTGGCTGGCAGTGTCCTTGGCAAGAACTGGACACTCGGGTAGTTCCTGCAGGGCTAGGATCTGTGTGGCTGGTGCTGGGTCTGGGTCGTGTGTGTCTAGGGGGAGCCTACTTAGACCGTCTGCGTGGCCCATCTCCTTCCCTGGCTTGTGCACCAGCTTGCAATTGTATCCTGGGGGACAGAATCTGGGGGGTTTGCCTGTCTGTGGTGAACAGGCCCAGGAGTGGTTTGTGGTCCGTGAAGACAGTGAACTCCCTGCCATATAAGTAATCGTGGAATTTCTTGATTCCTGCCACGATTGCCAGGGCTTCTTTGTCTATTTGGGCGTAGTTTCTTTCTGCTCCAGACAGTGTCCTAGAATAGTATGCTATGGGGACTTGTGCCCCGTTGGGCTCAAGGTGGCTTAGGACAGCGCCCACACCATAAGGGGATGCATCGCAGGTGATACAAATGGGCTTGGACTCGATGAAATGGGTTACTGTGGACTTGTCCGACAGCAATGCCTTCAGGGCCTTGAAGCTCTGATCATGGGTGGCCATCCAGGCCCATGTTGCCTGTTTGTCTAGCAGCCTGTGGAGCGGTTCAGCGATGGCTGCCTTGTGTGGGAGGAATGTATGGTAGAAATTCAGCAGACCCAGGAATGCCTGAAGCTCTGCTTTGTTCTTGGGTGTGGGTGCTAGTTTGATGGCCCTCACCTTGGATTCTGTGGGGTGGATTCCCCTGGCGTCTACTCTGAACCCCAAAAATTCTGTGGAAGGAACGCCTATGCTGCATTTTTCCTTTTTGAGTTTGAGGCCAGCTGTGCACAGCCTTGCCAGCACTTCCCTAAGCCTACCTGCCAGTTCCTCTGCTGATGCTCCTGCGATCAGGATGTCATCAAAATAGGGGCAGACTCCTGGAATGCCCTTGAGTGTCTTTTCCATAACCTCCTGGAAAATGCCGGGAGCAACGCTGACTCCAAACTGTAGCCTGTTCACCCGGAACGCCCCCCTATGGGTTACTATGGTTTGGATGTCAGCTGTTTCCCTAGTGACCGTGAGTTGCTGGTACGCCTGCGCAAGATCGAGCCTTACAAAGATGGCGCCGCCTTGGAGGGAAGCGAGAATGTGGCTGACCGCGGGAACCGGGTAAGCGTGCGGGTTTAGGGCGCGGTTCACCGAGCACTTATAGTCAGCGCAGATCCTTATTTCCCCATTGGATTTGAGGGGGGTCACGATGGGGGTTTCCCACTCCCCTCCATCTATGGGCTCTAAGATTCCCTGGGCCACCAACTTGTCTAGTTCGCGCTCGATTTTGTGTTTGAGCGCAAAAGGGACTCGCCGCGGCCGGACCCTAACGGGGGAGACGTTCGTGTTAAGCTTGAACGATATGGGGGCCCCGGTGTACTTGCCTAATGACCCGTCAAAGACGTCGGCGAACTCCCGGCAAACGGCCTCAACGGAGTCCCCCTGGATCCGATGGATCCCGGATACTGAGATTCCCAGGGCCTCAAACCAGTCCAGCCCGACCAGGCTGGCTCTGTGGCCCTCTACCACTACAACGTCCAGGTGCCCTTCATGACCCTTAAACCCCACTGAAATGGTGGCCTCCCCCTTCACCTTGACCGGCGAATTCTGAAAATCGGTCAGGGTTAATTTAGTAGGCCGTAATTTAATCCGTTGCTTGCTCCGGCTAATTATGTGGTTAAGGGTCTCGTCCGAAATAATTGAGACCGCTGATCCGGAGTCAAGCTCCATGCTGCAAGGGACGCCTTGCAAACGGATTGCTAATCTAATTTTGGGTTTGAGCAGCCGGCGGCTACCTGTGTGGTTAATGGCCAGCCGGCTCTCGACATAGCCAATTTTTGTTTTGGTGGGGGCCCCAGTACCTTCGAACGGCGGTTCCTCCGGATGCAGCTCGTGGATCTCCTCCCGGGGGCGGCGGCTACGGCAGACGGCGGCTATGTGGCCTGTTTTCTTGCAGGCCCGGCACATGGCGGACCGGAACTTGCAGAGGCTGCGCATGTGGTTCCCACCACACCCTGCGCACCTCTGGGGAATGGCGGTGTTGCTGGGAGGCCGGGGCCTGTCTGGGCGTCTGGCTCGCTGGTCGGGGGTCGACTTCCGCTGGAGGTCGATGCTCAGGTCGTCCTCCTCTGTGGCCCCTTGCCGGTGGACGCTGGTTGCCTGGTTGCCGGGCCGGGTTCCCTGGCAGGCTTGGACGGCCCCGCAGGCTGCTTCGTGGGCTAGGATGGCATCCTCGGCTTCCTGGAGAGAGACCTCCTCTCTTTCAAACAGTAGGCCGCAAATCAGCCGGTCCCGTAGTCGCTCCTCCAAATTTGTGAACCTGCAAGCGACAGCAGCTTCCCGCAGGGCGGCGAGGAAGTCGGCGCCGGTCTCGTCGGGGCGCTGGTCCCTTTTCTCGAATTGTGACCGTGCGGCCACCTTGGAGCGCCGGGGCCTGAAATGTGCGTTGAGCCTGGCCACGAGGTCTTGGTACACGACGGTGTTGATGGCCTCCTGGGGGAACAGGTTCACGGCGACTTCCAGCAGCGCTGGTCCCCCAAGGCAGAGCAGGGCGGCCGCCTTTGCACCGTCCTCCGATATCTGATTGAACCGCATGTACAGTTCAACGTGAGCCAGGTAACGGGTCCAGGTTTCGGGGCGGCGGGTCTCGAATTCGCGGGGTTGTCCGGCTCTAGCCATGGCGGCAGTTGGTCGTGGATGTGGCGCTTGGCGTTGCCGGTTCGGCTGGCGGTCGTGGGGGGAAGAAGGAAAAATGCCTTTCCCTTCAGCTCGCGGAGCGTTTCCCCAGTGACTTCAGCTCTTGGTCAGCAGCAATCCCACCTTCGTCGCCACTATTGTGTAGTGGGTCCGACGCAAGAGAGACGCCAGCCGGTGTGTGAGTTCAGCTCTTTATTGGAAGGGGAAGTGAACTGGGGAATGAGGGCTACCTGGTCTCCTTATATACCTGGCCAGGTAAGCTAACAGCTAACAACCTTCATGCCAGCGGATTGACTCCGGATGGACTGGGCATTGGGGTGGGGCTGAAGAAACGGGACTTTTAGCTTAATGCTTTTATGCTGGAACTTCAGATTCCACCTTTTTATTCTGCAATCATTTTCTCTCAATAAAACATCCTCTTTGAAACAATGCCTGTTTCCTGACTTGTTTTTTCCTGAGGGGTCAGTTGAAGCAGGTCCTTACAGTACATCTCTAACCTAGTCTCCTTTACAGCCTAAGAAACTGTATGTGTATGTGTCTTCTGAGCCTCTTGGCCCATCTACATTCCAGCTCAGGGCTAGTTGCCTTTTACCTCACCATTTTCTTGGCAACTCTATGACAACTCGCCATAGCCAACTTGCCATGGCCAACTTGCTGTGGGACAAGAGATACACTAATATCAAAGAAATAATAGAATAGAACCATTAAAGAAAGGATTCCAAAGGAGGGACAAAATGAAATGTGACTAACAAAAATTAAAATAGTATTTTAATTATTTTAAATAATTAAGTTGAATTTTTGAATTGTCCCACAGTGAGTTGTCCTGTGGTGAGTTGGCCATGGCAAGTTGTCCCACAGAAAGTTGGCTGTGGTGAGTTGGCCATGGCAAATTAACTGTGGCTAGTTGGCTTTGATGAGTTTGCTATAGCAAGTTGTCCCATTCCATTTCTTGGCTGTGTCTCTTCACCCTGTCTCTCAAGATCATGTCCACATACCATTTTCTATCTGTTTAGCTATCTGTCTCTCTGTCTCTCAGGTGTATATGTTTATGATCTCAGCCATTCTTACAACCACCCTTTCTTTTTATAGTATACTATACTTGTTCACCGAAAGCAGTTTAATGAGTTCTTGACTCAAATGAGATGTGAAACAAGAACAAAATATACTTTAAGTTGAATTGGCTATCATTTTGGCTTGACCAGGACTTAGAATGCCTCATGTTCTCTCTGTTGTACTCCCTATGTGTGCATATAATGATAAATGGCATTGATCAATATGAAGAGTGCAATGCTACCCTAGGCAAACTTGTACTCCCCAAATGTTTTTGATTATACATCTGAAAGGTGCCATTTGAGCAGAGTTGATATAGTCCAATGGGAATTTAGGAAGTAAGAAAGAATCTGCTCATTCTCTGTATATGCAAAGTTGATACATTATTCTGCACTATTTTAGGATGACAATCTAGAGCACTGGCATAGCAAAGCCTGCAAATGTGATTGTCAAAGAAATCCAAATTCAGTGCGGTCCATCGAAACAGACAGTCTAGACTGCATGCCGGGTAAGTAGCATCTTTTTATTATTACAACTCAAGCAAGCCTATTCACTTTAATATTATTCATATTGAGATTCAATACCCATAATTATCAATCAGGATCTTCTTGAAAATTATATGTGACTTGTATTATTGGTCAGATTGTGTCAAGCTACACATTCCCAAAGACCTGTAGCAAATGAATATATATCCTTAAACTAATTATAGTTCTTTAATGTCATTATTTGCAAAGTATTTCCTCCATTAAATGCAGTAGGGATTCTTAAAGTGTCAATTATATAAGAATAACTCTAAACAAAGAGAAGCTGTAGTACAGAAAAAAAGGGTTAATCAAAGGGGAAAATCCTCCTCATGCTGAATGGACTTTTAAAGTAAATAATAGCAGCATTAAATAATTAATGTACTTGGTTTGACAGTCCCCAGACCTCTGTTTGGTAATTCTTTTAGTTTGCTGCAATTTTCTACAACAGAAGGCTACCTCTTAAGTATATTACAGCTGAATTATCTAAAGATTAGAGTTACTAAAATTAAACTTGATTTGCTTGCAAACACTGTAGCTGCCACACTGGACGTATTTTAACTCATTTTAGTCTTTGTTGTTTTAATACTTCTATACATGTGATAGTTGCAAATTCTGTGCAACTTCTATTATCCAGATGCCTTCACTACAGAAACCATCACAATTGTTGGTACAATATTCAAACAGGGGCTGCATTTCCCACTACTGCAAATCCTATTGGAGTCCATGTGAGTCCCAATTGATCACAGAGACCTCTCAGCTTGTGTAGGCCATATGGTATCTTTCTTATTGGATTTTTAAAGAAATTATTTATTTATTTATTAAAAAAAAGACAAAACAGAAAACCAGAATGTTACATCCAGTACAGACACTCTTGTGAAATGAGAGGGAATAGTCATTTAAATTCTATTGATATTAATTCTGTGAATTAAACAAGAAGAGTATATTGATGGTGGTTCATTTGTAAAGACTTTGGATTTAGAACGTACAATTCCAGGGTGTTCTTCCGAATTGTCAAATGATTGAAGTAAAATACTTCCTTATATAAAGTTCTAGACTTTATAGACTTGTTTTTCTATTTCCTTTCAAGACAAAATAGCAAATTGTATTCATGTGTGGCTGCAAGTGTCCTACTTGAAAATACTGGTTTACAATACTGTGGACCTTGGTGATTTTCTAATGATACAACTCCTACTTCCCTGCTTGAAAGTGTGCAAAATTAAATCTCAAAACTTCCCCAAATCCAAGAGAAAATAAGAAATAAAACTTCAATCATTTTTCAATGTTTCATCCTGTTAATAAAATTAAGTATAGCACTTTCTGGAGATAGATGCAGCAGAAATTAAACTTTTTAACTCCAGTGTGCACTGTATTCCTCTCCATGTCTTCTTTGTCTTCTTTTACAGAGTGTCCCTATCATAAGCCTCTTGGTTTTGAATCAGCAGCTGTCACTCCAGATCAAATAAGCTGTTCCAATCCGGAGCAGTATACCGGGTGGTATGCTTCATGGACTGCAAACAAGGCCCGGCTTAACGGACAAGGATTTGGGTAAACTGCATTGCAAGACATGTTTTCTACCAACAAGCTACACAAAAGATTTTTTAACCTCTAAACCTTTGCTACATAATGTATGGAGGCTAATAATGACTTTTAAAATATATATTTATCATCCCAGAACAATAAATATTTACTTCCATTAACAGCTGCTGGGACAAATGTGTGGAGGTTACTGTTTCTGTAATCATGAGCTTCTGAGAGGTATCTAGATAGCTACTGTCAGAACCAAATGTTGCATTAAATAAGGTTTTGTATTGTGCTGAGTCATGTTGTGATGGCTGTTTTTCAAGCTCTTTCTTTATCCCTGAGAGATTCCTCCTTTTCCTGACATTTTTCTTTATTCCATTACATGAATAATGGAAAAAATATAACAGCAGCTTTGCTGCTTGTGAAGCAGGAAGAGGGGGAACCAAAATCAAAATCTATATTGAAACGATAACTTTGTTAGGTCAGATTAAGGTTTGTAAAGCAGTGTGCAAGATTTCTAAGAACTCTTCATAAGAGATTAACAGAGTAAGTGACATTTGCACCTGATAAATACTCTTAAATTGAGACTAATTCATAAAATATGATAAAGCTTAATGTGATTTTCTTATATGGTATTTTATTTATTATTACCGAGACTTGTAAGTCATAAACTTAGCTTTGCTGATTTCTGAACCTACCAAATAAGTTTATTTTAAAAATCATGATCAAGTTAGTTAGTTAGTTTACAGAACAGGAAGCTGACATAGAGGGGAAGGATATTCCCAAAGTTTGCTAGAAAGAAATCCATCTCTCAAATAACGGTGTAACACAGAGATAGGGAGCAAAATCTATCATATAGCCCTCTCAAAATTGCCCTCAAGGGGTATGTATTCCAGAAGTAGCTCAATTTTCATAGGATCATGTGATGAATTGTCTCATTTACTATTAAATATGTCCTATTCACAAGAAAGTAATTGTTTACGTGACGTAATTGTTTCCAGGAATCAGGAGAGTTAGCACTGAGGCTTCCAAACATCCAAGGATCAAAACAAAATGCAGCAGCTGACTCCAAGACCTCCATGCTACAGTGAGTGGTTTGGAGGTCTTTTTTTTAGGATCATTGTCTAGATCATTGGAACTTAACTTTTTTCTGCTTATTTTGATCCAGGTTCTGGCCATTTGCTGGCTTCAGATTCATCTCTCGATTCATCCTCTAAATATAAGTTTTTTATGGAGGTTGAGTCAAAATGTATGCTTTATAAAGACATTTATTGACCATCAGTGCCTTCCTTCCACAACTCTTCTAGATGTGCCTGGCTCTCCAAATACCAAGATACAAACCAGTGGCTACAGGTTGACTTGAAAGAAATTAAAGTTATTTCAGGCATACTTACACAGGGAAGATGTGATGCAGATGAATGGATGACAAAATATAGTGTGCAATACCGGACTGATGAGAATCTGAACTGGGTTTATTACAAGGACCAAACAGGAAACAATCGGGTCAGTATAAGATCCCTTCCCCTTTTCTGAAGAAGTCCCTGTATTTGCATCTATTCCGATAGAATATATTTCAGCTTCAGGGTGAATTGAGAATCCCATTAAATCCATTCCATTGACTTAAATTTTATCATATTATTTTGGACAACTGACCAAATCAGGGACATATGTGTATAAAAGCAGACCTTTTCTGAACACCTTAGATTATCAGCTGAATATATCATGCCTATATTCCATCCTTTCTATCTCTTAATTTTATCAGTGCTGTCTCATGCATTTCCATTAACCCAAATCACTTAGGGCCTTTCACAGTGTATACGTAACTATGGTAAGAACATAGTTTTGCACTCTTTTTTTTTGCTGTGTCTTTATGTTACCATGTTTCCCCAAAAGTAAGACCTACCCTGAAAGTAAGCCCTAGCTTGATTTTTGGAGGTGGCTCTAATATAAGCCCTACCCCCAAAATAAACCCTAGTTTTGGAGTGAGGTACATGCCTAAAAATCAAGCTAGGGTGGGAGTGGGAGGTGCTCCACTCACCTCACGCCCATTATCTTGCTGGTAGGACCGCTGCAGCCAGGCCTCCCACACCCTGACACTTGGTGAGCTGTATGACCTGTCACACCATTGTTGCTGCTTGTGGCAGGAGACCACATGGTGCTTCATGCCATTGCTGCTGCTTGCAGAAGCAAGCCAAGCGGTACTTTGGGCTGTTTCCACTGCTCGCGGCAGGACGCTGCATGGCACTTTGTGCTGTTGCCACTGGCCCAAAGCACCATTCAGCCTCCTGCCACAAGTAACAGCAATGGCCTGAAGCACCATGTGCTATCCTGCCGTGAGCAGTGGAAATGGCCTGAAGTACCGTGAGGCTTCCTGCTGCAAGTCGCAGCAACAGCGTGAAGCATTATCCAGCCTCCTGCCATGAGCAGCGGAAATGGCCCAAAGTGCCATGTGGCTTCTTACCACAAGTGGTGGCAATGGCATGAAGCACCATGTGGCCTCCTGCCATGAGCAGCAGAAATGGGCGAACTGCTGTGTGGCTTCTTGCTGCGAGCAGTGACAATGATGTAATGCATTACATGGCATCCGGCTGCAAGTGGTGGCAAGCAGCCACTGAAGAAGTCAAGCAGTGGCGTAACAGGGGTCTGGGCATAGGAGGCCTCACTGTGGCGGTCCTAAAGTAAGACATCCCCTGAAAATAAGACCTAGTGCCTCTTTTGGAGGCAAAAAAATATTTAAGAATGGATCTTATTTTTGGGAAAACATGGTATTATCTTCATCTCACCCCCAATCCACACTTGAAACAGCCTTTAAGTCATCTTTAAAATAGTTAAATATTTAAAGATAGTTTGCAGTTTAAACCGGAAGAAACTATGGAAGTTTTATTATGGGTACAATATGGCATATTTCATCAACCATTCCGTCAATATTCAACCAACAACTGTTGGCCACCATAGGTTGATACAGATAAGCATTTTCCTCTCCAGTCTCTGGTCCTTGCCCTTCCAGGCCATTCAAATTTGATTTCCTCCTGCCCCACACTTCTCAGGCCTCCAAGAAAATGCCCATCTTGGAGGACTGGCTTGAAAAGAGGGACCAGCCTGACTAAAAGGTGACAGGTACAGAGGGGTGGGCGGGTGGGAAATTTTATTTATTTATTTATTTAATTGGATTTATATACCGCCCTTTCCCGCAGGACTCAGGGCGGTTTACAGGGTATTTAAAACAAAAAATACAAAAGTTAAAAACAATTAAAAATAATTACAACAGTCCCTGAAAAAGTAAAAAACCTCAATTAAAATTAAAATTAAAATTCTCAGCCTGGGCCAGAGAGCTCGAAGAGCCAGGTCTTCAGGTCCCGGCGGAATGAACGGAGAATGCATATTGGAGAATGAAGAAATTCCCAGCATACTATGCAACGTGGGCTCCTTTTGAACACGTTTAATACTCTTTCAGAAGATTACTAAAATTGTGTTTAACATAATTTAACAACAGCTGGCAGGTATTCAAAAGTAGCCTGAAGACAGCTTTAGTGCATTTCTAGAAAAGCACTCAACCTGTATTTGAAAGGAGCTCAAAAAAGGTTAACAGGTGCTAGGAGTGGGGCCATGTAACAATATGGAATCAAGTGAAATATTTTAGCATCCAATCTGGGTTTGTCACCCTGGACCAGAGGTTTTGTCTTTTTAGCTTTTGGACTCATTGTCAGAACCCACCTCAATCCACATCTTAAGAAAGCAGAACTCTTGGAGACAAGGTTGTCCAAGCAGGAACTTTTACTAAGGAATAGAAGATAGTGGCATGATAGACAGGATCTGAGAAACTGATATTTTTCACAGATTGATATTTTTAAATGTCCCCAAGCAAGCCCCCCCCCCCACAGTTCATTTGGTCAGTTCCGGATCAGCCAAGTTCCAGCTAGTAAGCCCCTTGTGGGAAGAGGAGAAACATCAGTCCATTCATAGCAGGATCATTTTCCACCCCCTCACATTTCATCTGGAGAAACAACCCAGATTCCAGAGGGTTTCATTCCTCTCCTTCCACCCCGTTTCTTAGCTGCTCGTAAGATAAGAGGAAATGTCTAGTGAGAAAGTAATTGGTTATATTGTGTTGGATAGCAGGCAGGTGGAATAAACAAAAGTTACTTTTAAGGAAAAGGAAGTGAAAGCAATAAAACCCCATGGTTGTTCCCTCTCCTCCTTGGGAATGGCAGAATCCGGGGGGTGGGTGAGATTTGGGTTTTGTACAGGAGAGATAGTTAGAAATGAAATATAAATGGATCTGACACTCATGCTGGAGCCCATCTTCAGGGAACTTCTCTCTAGCAGAGTGTGTGCTTTGGGCTTTTCCGTGTATAGTATTTATATGGTTTATAAGGACAGAAGAGAAGGAAGCTAAACATCAGATTGCAAGAACACAAGTGAGTGGTCAGACAAGGAGTCCTGAACTCATTGGTGGCCTCACACTGTAACAAACAAGGACATACATTCAATTTTGCAGCTACTAAGATTGTTGGACGAGGAGATACAAAAACAGCCAGGGAAGTGATTGGAGCCTGGGAAACAGGCCCCTCATCAGTCAACACGAATGCTGATTTACCACCAGCTTATCAAGTACTTAGGAGGTGAGGGCTTGGCAGCACAAGCAAATAACAGTGAAAGACTTAATAGTCAGCCATCAGCACCCCAATCAACATCTAAAAAGCCACATAAAGCAGGCACCATATAAATACCACACACAGAATAGCCCAAAGCACACACTCTGCTAGAGAGATTTCCTGAAGGTGAGCTCCAGCACAAGTCTGAAACCTCAGAAGACAAAACCTCTGATCCTGGGGACCGATCCAGATTGGATCCTGCAACATTATCCTGGGACACGTATATTTGCCTTCATTCTTGAAATATTTTAAACCAAGCACAGTCACTTTTGATCTTTATATTAAGATTTTTAAAAAATCTTTAACAAGCCATATATGGGATGAGGGAAGATACTGAGTACAGTACTAATACAGTATAAACATATTTTAGCCATGGAGAGTTTGGCTCTTCTCCCTGAGCAGAATTTAGCAATTGGTTCCATTAGTTGCTTCTAGGCACAAAAACTATCAGCAACCTTACTGGGCAAGACAACTATACAGTCATTTAAGGCAGTAAAATTGTTTCCAAATTATTGGGTGCAAAATTAGAAGAATGTTAAATCTTAAGCTCTCTTTTCCCCCTTGCTCTCCTACTTCATTTTCTCTAGGTTTTCTATGGAAATTCAGACAGATCATCATCTGTGCAGAACCTTTTGCGCCCACCCATTGTTTCTCGTTACATAAGGTTGATACCCCTTGGCTGGCATGTGCGCATTGCTATCAGGATGGAGCTGCTGGAGTGCATGAATAAATGTATTTAAACTTCAGTGTCATCTGGGAAGAGACAGGTGTTTTATTTAGAAAGATATAACAGTATAATTAATATGAGAAATAAATTCACTATGAGTTCAGTGTCTATTAAAATTATACATCTTATCCAGTACCTGCTGTGACTTATATTCTCTGCAGTTTCAAGAAGTTAATAGAATTCTGTATATTAATAAAATAAATCAAGATGGAATAAATTGGAACCTGCATTACATTTTTGAATCCAGGATCTTACGCTTCAGTAAAAGGAAAGTCAAAACTTTCCGTGCACATAAAAATGGCTTCTACAAAAAGAAATATAGATTTCTTACAAGTTAACCAAAGATGGCAACGATGCTTTTGTAAGTTCTGGTAGACATTATACAACATGTGTTCTTCAGAGCTTTAGTGTGCATTCTCTGAAGATATTTCCCATTATAATAGAAGAACAAAAATAAGATTGACCAATGTAGATCATCATTCCACTCTTATGTGAGGAACTGTGTCAGCAGTTTATTGCCATACTATACTGCCAGTAATCTTTATTTAGTGATCACAACTGGGACTGACAACTCAGTCATTATTCAAAACAGTAATTAAGTGAAACCAAGACTGCTGTTATGATTTTGCTTCAGTTTTTCTTTGCTTTACAGACCTGCAAAGGATGTAAATATGAGGTTTGGTCATAAAGTTACTTTTTTATCATCTTTCAAACTATGAATGGTGGGTAAATGAGGTACTCACTATATGAGGACTAGCTGTGTAGCTTTTCATAACCCGGGAATATTTAAATGTGTGCATTTTACAAATTCCAATGTTTTCATCTTATATGGCCACTTGTCCAAGGAGGAACGCTTCCCAGAAATTCTTACAGCAAAGAAATATACTGTTTGGAGAGTCTTATTTATATGATTGGATAAACCAACCAAGTGAAGACCTTCACTTGTGTTAACCTTTCCCTAAAGGTTGCATCTTCCTTCTCTGAACATTTTTCTTACCAAAATAATCTGTTGAAACCAATTCTCATTTTAAGAGAAATGCCTATAAATACACATACATGCATGCACATATACGCACAGAAACACACATACATACACAGAGACATACAAATGGGAATTCCCTTCTGTATCTTTTCCAATAATGAAAGGAATGCTATAGAATATGAACCTAGGCATCCTTCAATTCTATACTGTATATTCATTTAAGTTCAGTCAGATTATAGAAAAACATTACTTATAATTTATTATTAATATTTTAATCTTTACACTCTGTTGCACTTCCTTTCAGATTTCTGTTAATTTAAGTATGACTAGAATGTCCTAGATTTCATAAAATATTGGTAGAAGTATGGTATTCTTCTAGTAGCAAATGAATATTCTGGCTGCTAATAAAGAATTATGTCAGTATCATATTGAATCACCATGTCATGTAGCTAATGTCAATAAAACTAGAATTTTCTTTTAATTTTCTTTAGTTTTTTTTAGACATTCCAATTTACAAGTCTAAAATTATGCATCTAGATTTGTGTTTATGTAGCAAATTCAGTGAATGACATTGTAAGCATACAGAATGATTATCCTACAGGAGTTTGATGAAATAAATGTTATATAGATGTACAGAGGTATTTAATGATTATTAATAATTATTAGTCATAATTACTGAACTTTTAAATGTAAGATAATTCAATTTAAAATTAATGGTTAATAAAGACAAAGTTAAATTTACTGAACTGATGTTCTTTTTTTTATTGAAAAGTTTTAGAGTACATTTTATCTTTAACAATCCCCCCCTCCCCCCACCCCTACCTATCCCTCCCTACCCCTCCCCCCCATTTCCCCCTCCCCCCCCGACTTCCCAGAGCTAAGTACAAGGTATAAAAACAAAGAACAATCATAAACATCCATATGCTAATAACAATAAACTCTTAAATCTATCGCTCTCTAGCTCATATAAGATAACTACAAGCAATAATAATACTACATATAAAAATAAAGAAAAAAGAAAAAAGAAAGGAAGACTTATTCAAATGCTAAATGAAACTTTTTAGTCTCGTATTTGTTCTGGATATAATCAATCCATTTTTTCCACTCCAAAATATAACGTTCTTGCGAATGATCTTTCAAATAAGCCGAGATCTTTGCCATTTCCGCCAGGTCAGAAACCTTTAGAGTCCATTCCTCTATAGTCGGCAATTCCTCCTTCCAATATTGACCTATTAAAAGTCTTACTGCTGTAATTAAATTCAGCATCAACTTAGCGTCCACAACAGTAGCATCTGTAATTATGCCCAACAAAAACAATTGCAGACGAAACTTTATCCTTTGCTTAAAGATCTTCTGCATATTCCACCAAATTTTTATCCAAAAAGCCTTAACCTTTTTGCAGGTCCACCATATGTGAAAATATGTTGCATCTTCGCCACCACACCTCCAACATTTTGGCTGATAGTTCGGATACATACTTGCAAGCTTTTTAGGATCTAAATGCCATCTATAAAACATTTTATAAAAGTTCTCTCTTAGGTTTTGAGCTTGTGTAAATTTTACGTTCCTCACCCAGATCTTTTCCCACGTATCCATTGTAATAACTTCTTGGATATTCTGGGCCCATTTTATCATACAATCTTTAACAAGTTCTGTTTCTGAGTCAATTTCTATCAATGCAAGATATATCCGTTTGATATGTGCTGGACCCTGATTTCTAATTTGCTTTATCTAATTTTCGTCAGTCATTGCAAAACCAATTTTCTGATCTTCTTTCCACCTGGCCCGTAACTGAGTATATTGAAACCAAGTTTGAACAATCTTCTCATCTCGCAAGAGGTTGTACGGCTTCAAACACCAGACATTTCTTTCCAAGCTTAAAATCTCCTTATACGTAGTCACATCATGTTTGAAACCAACATTTATATTTTCTATTGCATGTTTGGGAATTGCCCACAACGGCATCTTGTAATCTAACTTATGTCTATACTTCTTCCAAACTCTCAACAATGCCTGTCTTAAAATATGCACTTTAAACACATTATCTACCTTCTTATCATACAACAAATATGCATGCCAGCCAAATAACAAGTCATGGCCCTCAAGATTTAATAATCTCTCTTGTGTCAAATTAATCCAATCACTTATTCCTGATAACGCAGCAGCTTCATAATATAATTTAAGATTAGGCATTTTAAGACCACCTCTTTCACGAGTATCCTGCATAATCTTAAGTTTAACTCGTGGCCTTTTCCCTGCCCAAACAAATTTATTGATACCCCGTTGCCATTCTTCCAAATTAGAATCTTTTTTAAGGACCAGTATCATTTGAAATAAAAATAGAAATTTAGGCAGGACATTCATTTTCACTGCTGCAATTCTTCCCAGCAAAGACAATTGCAATTTTTCCCAGCTCTCCATTTCTTTTTGAATTTTTCCCCATAACTTTTCATAGTTATTTTTATATAACTTTGTATTAGAGGGTGACAAAAACACCCCCAAATATTTGACCCTTTTAACAATCTCAAATCCAGTTAATCCTTCTAAAAGGGCCTTTTGCGATACTGTCATGTTTTTGGCCAGAATTTTAGTTTTTTGTGCATTAACTTTAAATCCAGAAACCTTCCCATATTGCATTATTATCTCCATCAGGTCCACAACAGAGTTTTCCGGCTGGGTCACCGTAACAACCAGATCATCTGCGAACGCTCTCAGTCTATAATCCTGATCTCTAATTTGTATACCCTTAATTCTTTCCGAATTCCGTATTTTTACCAATAATATCTCCAATGTTAAAACAAATAATAAAGGTGATAACGGACACCTTTGTCTTGTGCCCTTCTCAATATTACATACTTCAGTCAAACTATTGTTAACTATTATTCGGGCAGTTTGTTTTTGATATAATGCCCTAATTGGTTGCAGAAATTTATCCCCAAAATTCATTTTATCTAAAACTTTCATCAAAAATTGCCAATTCAATTGATCAAAAGCTTTTTCAGCATCTAGAAAAATTAGCGCCGCAGGGATCTGGTTGTTCCTTTCCAAAAACTCCATCACATCAACTATATGCCTCACATTATTTTTCATTTGCCTACCACTAATAAACCCAGTTTGATCCCCATGAATCACCTGTTGCAGAACCTTCATCAATCTGTTAGCTAACACCTTGGCAAATATCTTGTAATCTGTATTTAAAAGTGATATCGGTCTATAGTTTTTTACTTGAGTAGCATCTTGATCTTCCTTCGGAATCAAAGAGATAAAAGCAGTTCTCCAAGACGGAGGCACCTTTCCCCCTCTCTGGATTGTCTGGAACAGTTCCTTTAACGGCTTTATCAACTCCAGTTGTAGATTTTTGTAGTAAGCCGCAGTCAAACCATCCGTGCCTGGCGCTTTATCCACCTTCAATTCCTTAATTGCTATAAGAATTTCTTCTTCTGTTATCAATTGATTAATCTCCTCCCTTTGTGCTTGCGTAAGAACCGGGATGCTAGCATTCTCCAAATATACATCAATGTCTTTTTCATTAATCTTCTCCTTAGCATATAATTTAGAGTAAAAATCCACAAAAGCTTCCTTAATAAGATCTTGTTGAAACACAACCTTTCCCTTATGTTCAATTTTATCTATATTGGAAGCCCTTTGCTTTTTCCTTAGTCTGTAAGCTAGCCATCTACCTGGCTTGTTAGCATTGCAAAAAGTATTATGCCTAGCAAACCGTAAATTGGTTGCCACTTGATCAGCCATCAATTTATCAAATTGTCCTCTTAATAGCTTAATAACCTCCTTAGTCTTCACATCCAATGGGTTCAGGATTAGGGCCTTTTCTTTTTCCCTAATTTCATTCTCCAGTTCTTTTCTCCTAGCTTCCAAAGTACGTCTGCATTTATTATTCATATATATCAACACCCCACTCATGTAGGCCTTGCTAGCATCCCAAACCATGTCCATAGAGGTATCCTTATTCATATTAATTTCAAAGAAATCCTTCATCTGCTGTTTACATTCTTCCACATTTTTCTGATTTCTAAACAAATTCTCATTTACGCGCCACGAGCGCCTATCCCTATTGTCCTTATTGATCTCTAACCAAACTGGGCTATGGTCAGAAATAGTTCTTGCACAGATCTTTACCTTCTTAATCCTAGAAAAAAAGTCATTAGTCAGCAAAATAAAATCAATCCTAGAAAAAGATTGATGTCTGTCAGAAAAAAAAGTATAATCCTTTTCGTGCGGATGTGTGTCACGCCAGATATCTCGCAGTTCCAAATCATCCTTCATTTCAAAAAAAGATTTAGGCAATCTAGCATGACTCGGAACACGCTTAAAAGAACCAGCCTTGTCCATCTGTACGTCTAAAACACCATTCCAGTCGCCCATAAAAATAAACGATTTATAATCCAGTTGTGTAACCTTTGTATGAAGTAAACTAAAAAAATCAGCTTGTTGTTGATTAGGAGCATACAGTCCAACTAGAAGCATTTTTTTACCTTCTAACAGCAACTCTATCATAACATATCTTCCTTGGTTGTCTGCTTCAATTAGTTCCGCTGTTAGGGTACTTTTAACGTAGACAACCACTCCATTTTTCTTGTTCAATGCAGAAGCAACAAATTGCGTACCCAACCTTAAGTTCGATAAATACTTTTGGTCCATAACCCTAATATGCGTTTCTTGCAAACAGATAACATCAGTCTTAAATTGTTTTAAATATTGAAAAACTTTCTTTCTCTTCTGTGGTGAGTTTAATCCATTGACATTCCAGGTTAGAAATTTAGTCGCCATGCTTGGCGTCCTGAAGCTTTTGGAGCACATCTTCAATGGTCCCTGTAATTTCCTTGGGCCGCGCTCCTCCCACAGCTTCACTATAGGTACGCTTTGGAAGTTCCATAACTTTCTGCTGGTCTTGCTCTTGTACTTGTCTTGCTCTTCTTAAGGCGGCACGCGTCAACCTCTGCTCTCCAGCAGCAGCCGATGAAGCTGTAATCTGATCCCCTCCAGCACCATTCTCCTCTGTCTGTCCACCTTCAGCCTCTTGAGGTTTTCCCTCTCCGGATCCCTTTGCAGCTTCCAAGAGTGATAGAGGGGTTGCTTTTAAAACATTACTGTAGAAATCACGTGCCTGGGTCACAGTAACCAGACGATATCTTTTACCTTCATGCATCACCACCATTCCGACTGGAATCTCCCATCTAAACTTAATATCACATTTCTTAAGTTCCTGTGCAAGGAATGCAAAATCTTTCCTTCTCCTTAAAATCTTTGGAGGAATCTCTTTTAGAACCAGGCCGTCTTGCTCAGCAACCACAAATTTATTTATTTATTTATTTATTTATTTATTTATTTATTTATTTGTTTGTTTGTTTGTTTTTATATACCGCCCTTCTCCCGAGGGACTCGGGGCGGTGTACAGAGTAAGGTAGGTATACAGTTGAACAATAGTAAAAAACAATAGTAAAACAACTGAGACCCCAAGAGCTATCAGGCCAGGCCGGACTGCTGGAACAGGTAAGCTTGAATAACTTCATCTCTAGTTGCTCTCTTTGTAAAATAGACCACATCTCTAGGTAGCTTCCTCTGCCTTGCAATCCATGAATTTACACGAAAGATTTTATCCAAGCTTCCCTCTATTTCAGATGCTGGCTGGCCCAGTGCTGCTTCTAAAGCCTCAGAGATCAGCTGCTTTAAGTCTTCTTTAGGATTCTCTTTTAAGCCCCTGATTCTAATAGCATACTGCATCTGATGATACTGAACAAGGCTCAATTCTCCATCCATTTTATCCCTTATATTTTCATTCTCTAGTACCTTTACTTCTAATATAGAGTTCTTTTGACTAAGATCCTCCACTTTTTCATCCAAACGTTGCACACATTCAGCCACGCTTTCAATTGTAGACAAAATGTCCACCCTCATTGCACTAAACTTCTCTTCCATCCTCTCCTCCAATTTCTCCTCCAGCTTTGCCATCTTATCATCCATCATATCTGACATTACCTGGGATTGCTTTGCAAAGGCATCTTGTAAGTCTTTAAGCGTCAATGCCAGAGGAGGTGCAGGAGGAAGCAAAGCTTGCAACGAAGTCTGTTGCACCGGGGAAGTTCCCGCACTCCGAAGAACTTTAGAGGAAGATTTAGCCGCCATCTTGCCCAACTTTCACTTGTTGCGTACTTTCACTTTAAAGCTATAAAATCCATTGAGCCAGGGAGTAAAAGTAAAAGTCCACTTCACCTTGACCTCCTGTACCACTCTGCCTGCACCTTGTTATTCGAAAGTCTTTCCTTCTGGCAGGGGTGGTTGCTAGCGCCTGGCTCTGCTCCAAAATTCACGGAGCAGAGACACTGCGCAGCCCGGAGCAACCCAGGCTTCGGGGGGGCTCAATCCTTCAGCCGCCCAAACTTACAGCTCAGGCGGCCCCGGAGAGCTCAACCCCTACCTGGGGCCTCACCCCCTCCTCTTCTCCCGAGGAGGGGGCTTCCAATCCACCTAAACAGCTGATCGGCGCTGTTTTAGGTGGATAAACACAGCTGCGAAGCTGACAGCCCGGAGCCGGCTGTCTTCGGCGCCGCGTCGCCACCGGAAGTCCCAACTGATGTTCTTTTTTATGTTGGATTATCCATGAAGTTACAGTGAATTTACTTTTTTTTTATAATTCACTGGAAGCAATCTAGATTTTAAAAAAGTAATTCTAATATTCTAATTCGTCTTAATTTTAATTAATTTTTATTAAATATCTTTTCAAATAGGTATTCTTTAAATAAACAATCATATCTCCATTTTTAACACAATTATCAGTTAGGATTTTATTTATAGACCAGATCACTGAATTTATCCTCATTTTGAACCTACAGATGTATAACCCTTTGTTGTTCAGCGGAGTTCCATGTCCATATTGATAATATAGGCTACAATGAGGACCACCCTGATCATTCATTGTGACTGAATACAAATCTTACCAGCCTTCCTTAATTATGTTAACTGAATACAAATGATTTCTTGCAGCAGATGGTTTATGGTTCAGTAGGGTTTCACCAAACCATTTTTCTAGAATATAGGTAATCATCAACTTACAATAGCAATAGCACTTAGACTTACGTACAGCTTCATAGCGGTTTGCAGTCAGCATATTGCCCCCAACAAACTGGGTCCTCATTTTACCGACCTCGGAAGGATGGAAGGCTGAGTCAACTCAACTAAATGGCAACTCAACTCAATGGCAATTGAGACTAGAATTTTTGTTGCTCAGTGATAGTTATAAGACAAGAGTGTGCCAGAAGTGCCAGTCGGGAAGAGAATTCCAAAGATTGGTTGTAAACACCATTCAGTGTATTACAGCTTCAAACGATGCTAAACAAAGTCGTAAGCCGTGGACTACCTGTACAAGCTTTTTAATGAAGGCTTCTTATGTAGTTCCTTGTGTGACAGTAATGTCATAGCTGCAAATCATATCAGCAGCAGAGCAGAGGAGGAATTTCTCTTATAACCACAGGAAAAAATCCCACTGAAATGACTTGAATTATTTTAATAAAATTGTTAAGCCTGTCATCAGGGAGCTGACATGATTGATTTTGGGCAAGGGGCAGAGATTGAGATCAAAGCTGTGGCATCCTGTCCATATTTATCTGGTCTTCCCATTAATTTTTGCTCATCTGCCTCAATGGTACTTTTCTTGCCCTCTCTTTCCAACCAAAATATCTTGCTCAGATTGAGATTTGTGGATTAAAAAAATGAAGGGTGGGAATTTAGTTAGAGCAATTAGCCAGTGAATAAGAAGGGTAGGATTTGGAGCATCATCCATGCCAATATTTATTGGATCCCATAGTCATTGTGGTAACAGTTTTTTAAAAAATAATTCAGAACCATAGTTTTAAGGTGGCAGATAAATTATATTATTGCTACTTTTATTGTACAGTTTATTGTAGTTCTGGAAATTCATGCTGACGTTCTGCAAATCATCCAAAGGTCTATCAGGAAATCCAAATGTGACTTTTTGTCTATTCTTGCAATGCTTGATACTTAAGTGTTACATCTTTTGCTGTGCCCAAAGATGACAACGTTCAGCACTGACATCCTTCACAGGTTCAGAAAGGCTGCATTTCCAACACTGCCTTCAGCCTGGATATCTTGGGTTGCATAGTGAAAACCTGAAATTCAATAAGTATTCTGAAATTAGTGGACCTCTCATTAATTTTGTTTGAAATGCAGTGTTTTTTGCGGTACTCCCCTCCAATCCCAGCAACTGAAATTCTGTGGAACTATGTGTCAGCTTGGTATGTTAGAACAAGAATTGTGTATTACAAATGAATGGTTCATGTTATAGGATATCAAATCAAGATGAATTGTTCCAGTCTCACATAAAAAAATCCTTACCTACCATTTGTGTGATCTTGCCATATCGTAAGATAACCTCATCAAAAGGGCCAAGTTTAAATGAAATAATCACATTATCAACATGTGATGATTCCATCATATTCAAATTCAACCTTTATGACACTTGACAGCTATTTAAATAAGCTGCAATTTCCAGCCAAGGATACTTTGGCCAGCTGAAAAAATGCTTTTTGAAAATTCTATTTATAGCTATAAATGTAATCATGTAATGTAAGTGAGATTATTCCTGTACAGTTGTAACAAAAACTTTCCATTCTTAAATATACATATTCAAAGCCTGCATGCTTTTAGTCTTGCATCCTTAAAATCAGGGATCTTAATTAAGCTATGTAGGTAAGAAGTTGTTTTATTAAGCTGGAAAAGAAGAGGCATTTTCATAACATGTTGTCAACCAAATTTTCACTACTATTAACGAAAAATTGTGTTTTTTTGGCACAGTGTTGATTTCTTGTTAAGAATCCTCTTTCATTTCTCTTCCATTAAATATTGCCTTTTTTCCCTTTGTTATGCCGTATAAAGGTAAAATGCAATCCTATGTGTACATTAGTGAGGAATCTGATCCAGAGGTTTTGCTCTTTGGATGTAGGCCATCACATAAAAATGTATATTCTAACAAAGTGTGTGTGTGTATACACACACACACACACATCTTTCTACTTCTAATTTCCAGCAAAGTGAGCTGCAGGGATACATATAAACAAATACATTTGTATTAATTGTGCTTCACGCTGAAGTTATGGTTTGTGTTAAGGTAAAGGTAAAGGTTCCCCCGCACATGCGTGCTAGTCGTTTCCGACTCTAGGGGCCGGTGCTCATCTCCGTTTCATAGCCGAAGAGCCAGCGTTTGTCCGAGGACGTCTCCGTGGTCATGTGGCCGGCATGACTAGACGCCAAAGGCGCACGGAACGCTGTTACCTTCCCACCGTAGTGGTCCCTATTTTTCTACTTGCATTTTTACGTGCTTTCGAACTGCTAGGTGGGCAGAAGCTAGGACGAGTAACAGGCGCTCACTCTGTTACGCGGCACTCGGGATTCGACCCGCCAAACTGCCGACCTTCTGATCGACAAGCTCAGCGTCTATTTTTCAGCTTAGCTTCTACTGTAAACTTGTGTGAAATAATAGACTGTATGTATACAACAATATCTTAGTTCAGTTTTGTATGCTTCACAAGTTATTTTATTGGATAATTGGAGATACCTACTTTCTTAACTGTGAATTAATTTTGCCCTGTTGAACATATGGAGTCCATATGCATTTTGCCTAGTATGCAGATTATTTGGTCTACTTTGAGGGCTGGATTCAGGCCTCTGTAAATGCCTGTAATGTGGACAGTCATGCTTGTCTGATAGCTTGAATATTGAAGCTTAATAGTTGTAAACCAGTGAGAATTTTGAAGAAATATAAATGTGTAATCAGCAAATATTTTAATGTTTCTGGTGGTTATTGATTAAATTTACAGATACGTAATTTGGCTGCCAAGAACCCCCTGCCCGCCAAGTTTTGTGACTGGAACAATGTGATCTTAATCACCAATTCAAAAATTTCCCATTATTTACTTTCTTACACTTAGTATTTTATACAAAATGTGTTTTTTTGCAGCTGCACTGCTCCAAGGCAAGAAACTTTTTTTTTAAAAAAACCTGAATAGTTTTGTTTCGATGGTTATTGAACAAATTTACAGATACAGGTAATCCTCAACTTACAACCATTTTTAATGACTGTTTGAAGTTACAATGGCACTGAAAAAAGTGACCAATTACTGTTTTTCACACTAGTGACTGTTGCAGCATCCCCATAGTCAACTGTCATGTATTTATGATGGCTGCATCATGTGATCACCTTTTGCGACCTTCGGACAAGATAGGTCAACAGGGAAACCAGATTCACTTAATAATCTTGTTACTACTGCAGAGATTCACTTTACAACAGTTAGCAAGAAAAGTTGTAAAATGGGGCAAAGCTCAACAACTGTCTTGCTTAGCAACAGAAATCTTGGACACAATTAGGGTCTTAAGTCAAGAATATTTGTATTTAATTTGACTGCCAAGCCCCCCACCCCATATTTTGTGACTGGAATAATATATCCTTAATCACTGATTCAAAATTTTCCCCTTATTTACTTTCCTAATATAGTGTTTTATACAAAACAGTGATTTTTTTTGCAACTGTTATGTTATCGTTTGTAGTGCTTCAAAGCAAGAAACCATTAAAAAACTGAATCCAACTGATTATGTTATAGAAAAATAGCAATAACAATAGCAATAGCACTTATACTTACATACTGCTTCCTAGTGCTTTACAGCATCTCTAAGCAGTTTACAGAGTCAGCCTATTGCCCCCAACAATCTGGTCTTGGAAGGATGGAGGGCTGAGTCAACCTTGAGCCAGTCAAGATTGAATTAGCCTGCAATACTGCATTCTAACCACTGGACCACCATGGCTCCTTAATCCTTTGCAGATAACTGTTACAAGTTGTAAATTGCTTGAGATCCAGGCTGGACCTATGTTTGAAGCAAGATGACCGTTCTTAAATGGACACACAGTGCAAGACATGAGAGAAATATTCTTGGTTGTTTCTTCAAGATGCAAAGGTTGCTTTGCCAATATCAAACAACAGATTCCCATTTTCTGAGCATAGCCAGAAAATGTTTCCTTCCTAGATTCAAGAGTACGAGATGCTTTATTGAGAAGAGACTAAAATAGCTGCAGGCTATAAAGTACAGACCAGCATATGTGAGAGGAAAACTAGGAACAGAACACTGTGCAGAAAATGTCAAGAAGTGCTGCTAAAAATTACTGTGAATTATATATTTCATCTACTGCCAAAAGATATTAACGTTCTAGAAAATATATTTATCCTATTTTACTAAGTCTGATTCAGCATAAATGGAGACATTGTAAGGAGTTTGAAATACAATGTGTAGAAATTTAACAAAAAACCCTGCAGCTGTAATAATTCTATATATATTCAATAAATAACAATAAATAATTTTATTGAAGGTTGCAAAACAAAACAACTTAGCAATGGGGGGTTCCACCAAATGGGAATAATCGAGGAATGAGAGTATGATCTTGAGTCTATGAAAGTGCATTGTGATAAAACCATTTCCAAATAAAATGAGTAAGAAAGAGTAGCTATGACAAAAGGAATGAAACATTGGATGTAATTACAACAGGATTAATGGGAATTCATAGGCGCTAGGGATTAAGGTCACTCTAATCACACTTCTTCCCCTCACTTCACCTTCCAGGAGGAACTTAGATTATGCCAGATGCACTTTGCTATTCCCTGATCTGGAAAGGTTAGAACAATTCTGTTAAGTTCAGTAGAGAATTTCACAAAATGGCAAGACCTAAATCATATGAACTACTTTAAGCCAGACAAATTGGGAAGCAATACTCATATCAAATGGGGGACTAAATGGGGGAATTTCACACTGGAGGTAGTTACTGGATTGATGGCAAACTCCACCCCTCTGGCTCTCTGCTCTCCATCCATCCATTGGTTATCATATTGGTGTATTTGTTTTCATTCATTCATTCATTCATTCATTCATTCATTCATTCATTCATTCATTCATTCATTTTCATTCCTTTGTCATTATTTTATTGTTCTATTATTTTACTTCTGTTTACATGCCTTCCATTATTCTTCCATTTTGTTATTGTAAGATGCCTAAAGCAGGGGTCCCCAACCCCCGGTCCGTGGACTGGCACCAGGCCGTGGCATGCCAGAAACTGGGCCGCAGAAACAAGCAAAGCCCCGTCCACGGGATGCAAGCAGTACATGAAGCTACGTCCCCTCCGGTCCACAGAAAAACCTCTCTCCAAGGAACCGGTCCCTACTGCTCAAAAGTTGGGGACCTCTGGCCTAGAGTAGCCTTAGGTTGAGATAGGCAGCAAATAAATTTAACAAACAAACAAACAAATATCGTCAAGTATCTTGAATTGATAGCATCAAATGCAGGTGTTTATGCTGTGAACTAACATAACTTAGTTCTCTGGGACAAATGTAGCCTCAATCTCCATTTCTACGTAAACAATAGAATATTACCCCTGCTGATGTTTTCTCCAACACTGGGATTGAAATGTATGGAAAAAAATGCTTTCACTAAGAACAACTTTTCAAACGTCCCTCTCAGTATATGGAGGTTGTGACATAAAGAAGGAACAAAAGGAACCAATCCCATGTTCTCTGTGCATTGTACAACATGTACCAGTCATGCATGAGTAAGATTATTTTTTACTTTTCAACTGAAATTCATAATGAGGTCTAGACTTGCCATAAGAAGATGAAGCCAAAGTAATCAAGCAAAAAGTAGACAATTTTCCACATGTCACAATCCATTTTGTGTTCTTGGCTGTAAGAGACTTTGATAAATTAATAAATATTCCATTATAAAGGTGTTGTGGGAAAGATGAAATAGAGAAAAAAAGATTAAGAATTTTTCTAGTGATCTTTGCTCACCAGTTCAGCTAATAGAGGATAAATGGTCCAAAATCACTCAATGGGCTTTCATGACTGAAAGTGGATTTCAATCTTATGTCTTCAGTCTTTGGCTCCATAATACTGGCTCTCAAATTTAACACATATGAAGATGTAAAAACGACAAGAGCATGCTGCTTACACTCCCCAAGAATGTCCTATGTCTATTTACAGTGGACAAAAATAACTCCTATTATCTGAACTCAAGCCATTTCAGGCTATTTTTAGGAAGTTCATCTATACCAGGGGTAGGCAACCTTGGCTCTTTATGACTTGTGGACTTCAACTCCCAGAATTCCTGAGCCAGCATGGCTCATCTTGGAAACCTCTCCCTTTCCCCTCAGCATGGCTGGCTCAGGAATTCTGGGAGTTGGAAGTCCATGAGTCATAAAAGAGCCAAGGTTGCCTACCCCTGATCTATACAATGTGATTACTTATATTAAAATGCCTAAAATCAAAAAAGATGGGATCAAATGATCAGAAATGAAAGAAAATGGATGCATGGAATGTAATAAGGACAAAATGGATGACAACCTCACTTTTCTAGTGCAAATCTGCATTTTTATTAAAGACATATTTTGGCAGGCCCATTCAAAAATACATTGTGCTCAGTAAAAATAAAAAAAATCCCCATGCTGATATGTAAAAGTTAAACACAGAATAATTTGCCCCCCCTTTTTATTACATAAATAATAAAAATTATACAGGAATTAAAAATGGAATGCATGCCTGAAAACAATCCATTATGATGCAACTACAACATGACATGGTGTGTTCCATAAAGATTTGCAGATGGCTTATTAGCACGGTATGAACTTTTTTCCAAATATTGCAGTTAGCTTTAATGCAATGATTTATATAGTATTTCTATTTCTGAGATTCTTTAAAAAAGAAATAATGAATACTTAATTTTAACCACATAAAACTGAAAAGCTATTTTCATAATTGGATGCTATCATAAAGCTATAAGTGTGTTCAAAAATAATTATACTCCCGATTTTATTCAATACAAGTTATCAACATGAAAATCTAAGCAGTCCTGTATTTCCAGATAGTGAGCCAAAGCTATTTTTTTCTTGCAGATACTTTTTGGCATTTTTGTATTTCCAAAATAATTTTAAACTGAGTCATCAAACTGTATTTAAGTGAATTATTTGCAACTAACACCATAATTTGTCTAAAACAACAGAGGTAACAAAAGTGAGAGACTTCCAATCACCTGAGAATCAGTATCTAATGCAATTGAATATTACAAAGCCTTCTCTGCTAAAACACATTAATGTAATGTACTCTTTTTCAATCTGGTGTTGTATATTTATAATGGAATGCTTTCCCACTATTTCCAGTCAGAATTAGTATGCTGGTTGGGGATCCTATCAACTGTAATCTAACACATTTAGAAAGTACCTAATTGTAGAAATCTGAAATAATCCTTTCTCTGCTTTTAGAATTACTGTTGTTTAGCAGGGCATTCTATTTTCACAAATAGTTGTTTCCTGCATTTTCAGAAAAAGATGGTGAACCTTGCTCATCTGTGCATTACATTTTGCAAATAATTTTTACATAAACCAATTTATTAATCTTTAAGGAAAGCTGGAGACTTAAAACAAGAAATTCTGCTCAGATCTAAAAATGATTGATTCAAAATGGGACACTAGATACCTATTTATCTTCAAAGAAGAAAAAACAAGTAACAACTGAAATAAATGTAAAATGAAGGAATATATAAGTGATGTGAAAATATGCTGAGCTGGTTTAAAATGAATTGGAATATTCAATATTCAATATCTGTAGCAAGCACCTAGTTTTACTGGACCCTTAGTTTACGAAAAGAATGAAGCAAGTCTCAAAATGCTAATGATCAAAATGCTGATCAAAAAAAGAAGTTGATTCACTAACAGCATTCTAGCAAAAGCAGGTTTTTAAAAACCATTGTTATACACTTGGCAACAATCATATCACAAAAATGTCTGGTTGTATAAACTTGATTTACCTTTATCAGAAATAGTAATAAAATGGTATTTTCATGGGTATCATATGAGAGTTTTTATCACTCATAAGACTATTTTGAAGTGAATAGTTTCAATTTTTCTATTGATTTTAAAAGAAACAGAACAGTACTGCTTATGTTAACTACTTTGAACAAGCATCAGACTTCCTATTCCCAGCCTTTAATTCTCCAATATAAATTACATCATGAAGTTTTAGAAACTCTGCAATACAATATTTTAAAAAAATATATAAATGCCAGGATAAGCTCTTTTATGAGGGTCATAACAGTGGAATTAAGAAAATACACTAGGAAATAAAGAGTCATTATCAAGTTAATTTGTCTTGGAGACTATTATTTTTATTAAAAATTATTGAATATCAGTTATCAGAGGATAAAATAATGGCTTTTGTTGCAATCTGCTACAAATTCTCATGTACAAGCCAGCTTTATGACAAGTAAATGAGGAAGATGTTTTTTTTTAAATAGAGACACTTCTAGAATAGAAAATAATATCACAGTTTAATTTATCTTTTAAAGACTGAAAATAAGGGAAATAAAATCTTTTGAAAATTACTACATCCCATTTTCCTAAGCCTTCCTCAATGAAGGCTTCCTCAATGAAATATAATATATAAATTTGGCACAAAGAAATTCAGTACACTCTTGAGGAAATTCACTGCATGAAAACAGTATCTTAATACCAAACATAATCAACATTATATACAGCAAACACCAAACAAACAAAAATTAAAAAACCCTCAGTCACATTCTTAATTAAGAATGTTTAGAAAGAAGTCAGTGTCATTTTTCCCCCTCACAGAACAACTTATATCATATATGCTAAATGACTTCCAAATAAATACTTTCAAATAAACACTTTTTTCTCAGATAATTCCTTTTGAAAATTTAAATTGTTTTATAAATAAGGGAACTTTTTTAACATTTATTCCTCTTAGCTTGATTTTAAGATATTTTTGAAACAAAATTCCATTGAAGCTTCAATTGTAACTGAAATATGCAACATAAAAATAAAAGCTGAATGTATTTAAAGCAATGGGGGAAAATTTACCAGTGTGGATTATGAAATACTATTTCTTTGGGTGATATTTTAGAGAAAAATGGGAAATAGAAAAGAAAATGTTTGCAAAATATAAAGGAGATTTATTTTAAAAAATCACATGAAATATTAAATAAATTTTTCTCTTTAAGGATACAACTTACCTTAGTTTTCCAAAATTTCTATGGAAATAGAGGGAAAGCTGAGCTCAGTATATCTGAGAATTTAGAAACAGAGAAATGGGAAGCCTTGTGATATATAAAATTAAATATACAATATGTTAAACACGTGAAACCATCAACCCTTCCAGAAGTTAAAGCTGCTAAATGTTTTTCAGAGAATGGCAAAAGTACCCATACCACAGTAATTCCTTTACCAACTTATTACGGTAATTACTCAAAATGTAATGAAAATGAGATTAAGGGATGGAAAATAATCTTTTGAAAAATATTGTTTATACTAGAAAATATATGAAATATTATGCAACACTTCTCAATAGTGTGCACAAGATTCAGAAAGCAGAATTCCACTTTCAAAAATCTGTTCAACCATGCTTCCATAGGCAAAAGGGGACTCTTCAAAATTATTAAGTAAAGCTTTTTGACATTTTTAAAATCTGCTCTCAATAAATTACGTGCAAATATTTTTGTTTTCTTTTTCTAGGAAAAAGAAAATATACAACAAACCTTCCTGGGAAGAATATGCAGTTATTGATATAGACAACTGTAATAGATTCTTTTGCTCCTATCAGAACACAAAATCACCTAAACTAGCTGAACTATCCTTATAAAAGTACAGAGAACAGCAATGTATTTACGTAATCTTAGTGAAGAAAAAAGCTAACATTTAATCATAGCTGAATGCATAATAGGCTTTGCTCTTCTTATAATGTTAAGAAATCTCCATTAGCCAATAGGTTTTTTGGGGGGGCATCTCTGCATATTTACAAGTTTACATATATTACAAATCTTGGACACATAAACTAAGTATAGTGCAAAACCTTTGAAATGTTCTCTCTATTACCAGATCTGAATGTATACATTTTTTCATTTTCTAAAAGAAATAATTTTCTTTATGGAACACCCAAAAAATAAAACCCACACATTTCCAAGTTTAAGCTTAAAAAGGGTACCCTTATCTGAAACATCTAGTAGTACAAATAGCAATTCTCTAGTATATCTAATTTACTACTAAATGTTTTCTGTTAGACATCTATGAGTCAAAAGAGCTATAAGTAGCCTTATAAATTGTGCAAATTACTAGCAAAGTAAGAAGTATTAATCTGTAAATTACATATAAGCCAAATAAAAACTATTTGCCACATTCAAATAGCACTATTTGAGTCTGGATATCTTTTTCTGGAAAATATAGCTATGCAGCCAGAAATATTGGGAACATACACAGGAGGTGACTGTGTATTAAATTACAAAAACATCCTATGAATTAAACAAACATAATTGACTGCCTGAATCACTCTGTCATAGTCTGCACTGTGTTTTCCACAGTTATTAGCCATGAATTTTATATATTACTACAATGCCTATTTTCTATACAGCAAACTAGACATCAACAATCACCACTGAAAATTTTGGATTATCTAGTGGGGTAAATACCATGTTCAAAACTTTGAAATATAACATTTTTTTAAAAAAAAAATTATACATACATTTACCAGATTACATCTTTCCATTCATCTGTGTTATCTATTATTAATAAGCATCACCATCTATATAATGTCCAGGTCACGTTTTATGGAGTTTATTCAATAATATATTGTATACATTTGAGAGTTAAAATGTATTGTTCTGACACTATTGTCTTCATTCTTTTTTCACTGACCAACTCCATACTGAATGAAAAATAAGTTTGAAATAATTTCCTGAGTATTTCTTATAAGCAAGTAAATATTAGCTAGATTTAGAAGTCCATTTTAAAAATTCCTAAGATTTGATAAGAAATTAGAAAATATCATACACACTGGGTGAGTGAAACATGTTCACAGAACTATTCTTATAAGTGATATGGGGGGATTAAATTTCATTAGAAATGATTTTTCCCTTAAATATCAATATTATCTTTTTATAAAATCTTAGAAGCAAAATGGAAGTGCGACAGTCCTTCTTACACTTCTATATTTTATTTTACTTTCCATTTAGTACTATTCCAAACAAAGTGCAGAGAACATATTAAGTTAAAACCTTATACCATGATTTACAGTGCTGTGTCATGCCAACTTTGGTTTGCCACTGGCATCTCTTGCTGTGGCTCTTTGGTCTTCACCCCATGTATTAAATGGAAGAGCATCTGCTTTACTTTCTTGCTATGGGTTGGTTTTCCTGGGTAGAAGATTGCAAGCACACCAGATGTCTACCTCCATAATGCAAATGCTTATTTCACATTGATATGAACGGGAAAGCTAAATATACATTTAGGGGAAGCAACACTGTTGTTCATATTATTTTATGTTTTTATGGTTTGAAGCTTTTAATCTATTACCCCAATCAAAATGTCTACAGCAAATCTCAGAATCATTGTTTTACTTGTGGCATTATAATGGGATATATTCAGTGTTGTTGTTCGACTGACAGAAGGTTCTTTTGAGTTCTTAAAAGCCACAAGGAGAAGCAACATAGCACATTTGATTTCTTTTATTGGATCATGAACCTCTCATCAGCAGAAGATCAGTAGATATAGCCCATATTACTGCAACTAGGATGGGAGTAAAAATCATATTGTTACAGTCACGCTATTTAATTCCCATTTATTATTAAGTATATTACTGCACTTAATATCACAAATGTATAAAAATATGGCAGATAGTGTCATAACAATACTTTAAGTGAATATCTTTTAAAAAAGACAATTATTTATTATATAAATATAGTCACACACATAGCGCGCACACACACATATGTTTATAATAAAATATTCTTGATGTAATATATGTTAATTTTTGTAGAAATTACTGTAGCTGTTTTCACTTCAGAACAATGTTCCAAACAGCTCCAAATAATATAACATAAAATGTGATATAACAAGAAGATATTAGACAATAAATAATATTACAAATCTTATCAAATATGGAAGTTTTAAAAACAAATAAACTAAAACTTTAAACCATAGTAAGGATACAAATATATCACATAAACCCTATTTTTTTAAAATTTAGGCAGCAATATTTTTTAAAAGGGCATACATCTAAATATTTTTTAAATTCCCCAATGTGCCAAAATAGCTTTCAGACAAATATGCATACTAAGCTGGAATGTAAGCTGAGAGAAAAAGGGCAAATAGTTCATTCTCCCTGAATTGCACATTCTTTTGCTATTATATTGTGTGAATGGCAATTTATAAAGTTCATTTCACTATACTATCCCTATTGATGTGGTAGTAGTAGCTACACATACTCTATTGCACACTCTTTTGTAAAGCTGCAAATATAATCATTACTGCAATTACCAGCATCACCATATCCCTCGGTCAATCCCTGCAATATCACTTTTTTGGATACAATTACAAAGCCGTCTCCTTTAAATCATTCAGATTTGGCATTCGAGATCGGTTTGTTCGGTTATATGTATGCCCGTTTTGCCCACTTTTCGAAGCCATCTGATCCGAGTATGATGATGTCTCACTGGCACTTCTGTTCCCTGGGGAAACGTGCCAGCTTGGTTCCATCTGGCTTGGGAGCTGAAGAGCTGCTCTGCCTTTTGATTGGGATTCTTGGCGTAGGTTGCTGCTGCTGGTAGTGGAAGCTTGACTCATAGGATAAATTCGAACTTCAGAAAAAGAAGTTTTAGTTGGCTGATTTGGTAAAGGCTGGAATCGGGGTTCAGAAGGAATCGAATGGTTTGAGGAGGAGGAGGTGGAAAGATGCAACAGCTTGCGTAAGGATTTTAGAGGCTGACTCTGAAAGACAGAAAGTAGAAAACGGGTGTCTCTTGTTATTTATTTCTACCTCTGTTTTTCCTCCTGCCCTTTTTATTTTCTTTACTTTTGTTAAGCACTAAAGTATTTTGCATACTGTTATTACACACTACTGTAAACTTGTCAATTATTCAATAAATTGGGTTGTAATCTTTAAGTGGTCACGGACAGTTGGAGTTCTTGGAATTCACTGCAAGCTAGGGGAAGTAGAGAAACTACAAAGTAATGGACAGGATTGAGCAAAACTGGAAAAAAGGGGGTAGCCTCTGGGTAACATGAGTCCCAAAATTTGGGTAGGGAGGGGATATGCGTTTGCTTTCTGATTTAGAAAATTGTTAAGAGACAAAAAGAGCCTCAGTTCTCCTAGTTATCATTTGTAACTTCTAAAACACTCTTTCATCATAACTTCTGTGTTCTGCCTATTTTGAGAGGGAATCTCTTGCCTGTCATGTAAAGCCTGGTAGGCCCCTTGAACTAATAATGAAAGTTGCACAATCTAGCATTGGCTGACATACTAAATGCCTATTAAAAAGGTACTAAATAATGTTAAAGTTGAGTTGTTTTGGAAATTTAAGACGGTTTGTATAGCTGTTTGTTCATATCAGAGGTTACTGAACTGTTTCACCTAATTACTTCTTTTCCTGGTCTCAAATAATGTCATTTCCCCAAAAAAGCAACCGGACTCTGTTGTTTTAACAGTGTCTTGGAAGCTGTAACCTCAAACCTTTGACTCACAAACAAGCAATTCCAAATTACTTCAATACTTTGAGAACATGACCAAATTATCCTTTGGAGGTAATTATTCTCAGTTAAAAAACTATAGGTAGTCCTTGACTTACTGACCATAATTGAGCCTGGAAATACGGTCATAAATCATTGTGTTTGTAAGCCGAGGCACTTACATCACCTGAAGTAATTTTCTAGCCTTTTTCACAATAGTTGTTAAGTCAATGTGTCAGTTGTTAAGAAAAACCATTTACCGGTATTTGAAGGGATGGGTTTTGTCAGAAACTGGCAAAAAACACTGCAAATCCCAGTTCTTGACTGCATACTAACTATAATGACATGTGGTCCTATGATTGTGGCGTGACCATTTATGACGGTCGTAAAGCACCCAGTCTGTGGCAATTGCAAATTTGAACAGTTATAAAATGATTGATTGTTAATTAAGGATTATTTGTATTGGTTTATATAGTGCAGGATCCAATCTGGGTTGGTCACCGGGACCCGAGATTTAGTCTTCCAAGCTTTTGGACTCATGCTGGAGTCAATCCTCAAAGAACTTTTTAGCAAAATGTGTGCTTTGAGCTATTCTCTGTGTGGTATTTGTATGGAGCATGGCTGGGTGTGGCTTGGGGTGTTGAGGGTGGCTATTAAATTGTTGGCTGTTGTTTCCTTGTGCTGTCAAGCTCTTGCCTCCTAAGTACTTGATAAGCTAGTGGTAAATCAGCACTCCCGTTGACTGACAAGGAGTCCATTTCCCAGACTTCAATCACTTTCCTGGCTGTTTTTGTCTCTGCTCGTCCAAGAAACTTAGTAGCTGCAAAACTGAATGTATGTTCTTCTTCGTTGCAATGTTGTTTATGTAGTAGCTGTATTATACTTGATATACTGACTGTAATTATATTTTGCTGAAAGTTAAAAAGCTGATTTTAATCTTTCAGCTTTAAATAGATCAGATGTGTCAAACACAAGGCCCGGGGGCCAGATCCGACCCATGAAGTGGTTTCATGCGGCCCACGAAGCCTTCCTGGAAACAGTGAGGGAACGGCCCCCACTGCCTTGGCCCTGGCCCAGAGACCCTCTTCCTGCCAGAGACCCTCAGATCTGTCCCACTCATGCCCAGGCCCCCATAGGCACCCTTGATGCGAACGATGTAGAGCTGGCCATGCCCACCCAGTAGGCCATACGCACTTTAGCCATGCCTACCCAGTAGGCCACACCCACCCAGGCCACACCCACCCGGCCCCCTGAGGGCAACCGCAATGCTGATGTGGCCCTCAATGAAATTGAGTTTGACACCCTTGAAATAGATTGACATTAAATAACCTGAAGGCTTACCTTAAGCCACACAAATTTGTCTGAAAGTTAATATCTCCAACCTACTCATTTGTTCACTACTGTGAACAGTCAAATTACTGCATATCACTAACAATACATCTTTTCAATTAGTTCAGTATTTTTAGAATGAATTACCCAGAGATGTCACCCAAGTCATAGCTCAAGGACTTCAAAATATCTTGCAGCAAAATGCCTGTCTTCACTGATTTTTATTAATGCTCTTTATTGCTACATTTGTTTCACCTTGACTGAAATATTTTAAGTAAATAAATAATATGAGCACATGTTTGGAACAATGCTTTGTTGTTGCTCAAGAAAAAGGGAGGGATAATTCTTATTTATCAACTTTATACTGAACTTAAGGCAGGTGATAATTTTATCTGTTCCACTGACGTATATTAATGGGTACATGGCTACATTACCCTGTAAAATATACCTCACAGTACTGTTAAAGATGCAACACTGAAATTGCTTCTTTTGCCAAGACTCCGTGGACACTGCTGGTAAAAACTTTTAAATTGATGTATAAAAAAACTCCAATGTAGTTCTGGGTTAATGAATTAATAGTCAAGCAGCACTTGTAATGATTTCAGTTTGAGATCCCAAGAATAAAAGTTCAAAGCTACTCTGTATTGTAACTTAGAACAACTATTCACCTGCCAAATGACTTAAAATGAAATGAAGCAATAATTAAACTTACATGTCCTTGGATTTCTGACATCTTTTCAGAATGCCAATCCTTCTGCCTGCTGGCTGGATGATTAGACGAGTGAATAACTTTTTGTATTGCCAAAAGGTCCTGACTGTCGCTTCCAGGCATCTGTAACATGGAACAATATCAATTCATTAATTCTTGGCAACAAATATTCTAAATTAAACCCTATCTCCCGCTTCTCCCTGCTTCTCAGATCAAAGCAATGCAAGTGAACCCATTATTGCTATGCCCTTTTAAGATCTCTATATTGATAATTATATTTGTAGATGCCATGCATATTTTTATAACCTCCACCCTTAAGGCATTCACATGCTGTTAGTCAAATACTGCAAAAGAGAGAGGGAGAGCAGTTAAGCGCAGTGCTCTGTTTCACCCTCATTTTCAGGACATTCCATATTGCTTTTAAGTTCATGAGCCATTTCCACAAACACTGTGTTTTTTGCTAAGGAGAAAGATAACCAGTCATCAATTATTTTTGCAGTACCTTTATAAGGAAGAGTATTTCCTTTATCAAAGAAGTAAGATTTAGCTTAACATTTGTTTATTAATCAGAGAAACTGCTAAATAATGTAACATGCCAGCTTCAGAGAAAATCTTTGGCTGAATATATCTTCTGAACAGTTTAGTCATCCAACAGGGAGGTAGGCGATTGCTGGCTAAGACTCCTTTTTAGCAAATAAAATTTAGGATTAAAAATTGTTAATCCATTAAATGTAGGGGGATTAGCTTTTATTTTGCCAACAACATGCAATTGGATAATTTATTATAGAGAAAATAAAGGCTTTCGAAAGTGTTCTATATCCAATGAAATTCAACGATGGCTAATACATCATGGTTATAAATAAAAATACTCCAATTGAAAAAAATAATTTCACACTATGGCTAATTACAAAAGTTGTCTTTTATGCTTTATTAGATGTTTATTTATAATCCTGATGATAGTATTGTTCATAATAATATATTTTTTGTTGAAATTTGGAGGAAAACCCCCCAGCTTCCCTGAATTTGTGGAATTGGCTCAAGATACTTAATTTGCTTGGAGAGTTTGATCCCCTGAGAAAAAAAATTGTACACACACACACGCACACGCTATAGTGGTAAGTAAAATAGATGTAGTGTAGCAGGTTTTTTCATTGCTATCATTTTTTAAAAGTTAATACCATAGGTAGAGTGACTACAGGATTCTTTTTCAAAGAAGAGCTATGCTTTAAATGATTCTTTGAAATAAAAAGAGGAAAGAGAGATTTCTTGATGCTTGGTTTCTCCATCTTGGTAGATTCTGTCTGCAATATAAGATACAAAAACAAATTGCACAAATAATTCTAATTCAGGAGAGCTATCCATGTCTCTTTATTTGTTGAATTATATACGAAAGCTTCAATGATCACAGAAGTTTAATCTAACTTTTTATAATTATGTCAAGATAAGACTAATTGCTCTGCTGAATAAGAAAAAGCCTTTGGAAAAAATAATTTAAGCTTAACTGCCCATGCAATATGCTTTAAGAGTGTGCCTATCAAATGTATATATTTACTAAGTTTAGAATAAATAAATTATTTTGTGTGGTTTAAGTTTTGCGTATGAACAATGACTATGGCTACTATTAAAATATCCCAAAATTTCATAAACAATAGGCAATTAAGTGCATATGTATCAATTTACTTCGACAACATGGGTTTTGTATAATTTTTGTTAAAGTTTGAAATGTAGAAAACCTGGAGAGAAACTGAGAAAATAACATATAAACGTAATTTTTTAAAAAATATATCTAGGTTCGTAAAAACCACTATCCCTAAATGGAAATGCAAACTTAAAGCTATATTTTCCAAAAAGCTAATTAGAAAATAAGACTTATTCAATAGATGGGTCTTACTTAGGAATAAACATATAAAGAATTTCAGAAAAAGGTATGCAGTAATTAAATGATATAGGGGGGAAAAAGAAATCCTTAAAAGATTTTATCTGCTGACAATAAAAAAATCTGATGCCCTTCATCTCTAACTTCCAAGTCTTCATTGTAAATCAATACATTTAAAAATAATAGATAAAAATGGTTCTTCTACTTAGTACAGTACTTGTTTACTATTTACTTATTTTTTTACCTATATCAATTTATAGAGACACCCGTCTCACAATCACAATTATTTCCTAACTCCTACATGAATGGAGAAAAGAGGAAGGGATATTAACATAAAGTAAACTGGTGAAAGAATCATAGAAATATTTTCATTTTTGAATAATAGTTGCTCTTTTTTTAACCATTGTTTAAATAGCTTATATGCTTCTTTGAAAGCACTGTTATCCTAAAAGGACAGATACAAATAATTGGAGCAAACCAACTTTCAAGGAGAAAGGCTCCTTGTTTCAAGGCCATAGTACTTATTATTAAATTCATTCAAAATCCCAAAACTTTTCAGAATTTTATTTATGGCTACAGCATTGTTTCTTAAATTCTTTATGATAATAAAGATGGCTTCTTTTCCCTTTATTTCCCCATCTTATACCAATATATATGAATCCTACATCAGCTAACCCAACCCATGTTTCTGATGAAGTGAGCTATAGCTCACGAAAGCTAACATCTTGTAATAACATTTCTTAGTCTTAAATAGTGCTACCAGACTCTTGGGATATCAAGCTCTATAAGTAGCTAAAATTGAACATTATTTTAAATGGACAGTCAAACATTTTACTAGCTATCTTAAGCTCTTTATATCAGGAATCTCAAACTGTGAGACACAAATTTGGGGAAACAGATAACAAGATGAGGGCATTAACTTGGCCTTCCCTGTCTCACCATGGAGAAAATCTGTTTGTCATCATTAGGAGTAAAAAATTACTCAGTGTTACATAATCAATCATCAATCAATCAATCAATCAAACAAACAAACACACCAACCAACCCTGTCCTATGTCTCAATAATCAGCTTCTCTTTTAAATAGAACTTTTTCCTGATGGAGCTGAGGACCAACAGGCCTACGGAGATAGCTATTATATAAGGACCTTCTCTAACTTAAAAAGCAGTAGAATCCTTCTCTGGACTGTAGAAAATGGTAAAATTATTACTAACAAATAACAGCAGCCGGTGTGCTGTATAGAGAGGTGAAATAGGGGAAAAGTGGCAAATACTTCCTCTACGACCACAAAGGGTTTGACACAGCGATCAGTCCCATTCTCTCCCCCAAACAACATTTGGCACTACAGATTTGGCAGAACCTACTTCCTATTTGCTTGGCTTCTAGCTATCTATCAAGAAAATCAGCTGACACCAATTGCTTCATTATTTATTTAATATTTAATTTTATTCATAGGAGCTCATAGAAATATATTCCTCATGTTAGGAGCTAAGCAAGTAGGATTGTCCAGAAATTTCACAATAATCTTCAAATTCTTTATGTTTGCCAAATCTGGTAGCTGATACCTCAATAACCAAGTTGTTTTTCTCTGTGGAAGACTAAAGTAGTTAAGCAAAATGTTATAGAAAACATAAGCTACTTACTGCCTGAGATTTCTTCTTTTTCTTTTTTATTGACCTGAAAAAACTTTGTTTTTCTTTATCCTTTAGTTGTTCAGAATGAGTATCTTCAGGACTTTTCCTTCATGTGGAGAAAAAAAAACCCATATACGTAGATATAATAAACTTTAATACAATGAATTACATAGTGCACAATCTTATAGAAAGATAATACATATGCATGAAAAATCTCCTCCCAATCAGCAGTGGGCTTGCTATTTTGAGGCTTCTCACAGTGATAGGTATGGTTTGATGAATCATACATTTTGATATGTGCTCTGATTCATAGCCTTTAGAAGTCAAAGGAATTGTTAAATTTCTCAAATGCCAAGTTAATTGGTTAACATCCCAGAATTACAAAATCTCCTCCTTCAAGAAAATAACATATTCTTGTGTCAAGCCCCATGTAGCTGGCAAACTAAGAAAGCAAGAACTGCCCAGATTTTAGGAAAGCATCTTTAATGCTGTTTCAGAAAAAATAAAGCAGAATCTTGAAAACCCTAACTCTTGTGTGCTTAGGATGTAAGAAATATAATATTACTGTAAAATGAAAGAAAAATTGTGCCTAGGTGATTTTATTTTGGGTAAGCTTATAAGAGGTCCGAGGATATCCCAGATTCTGAAAATCTAGTGTATTATTATTATTATCCAGAAGATAATGCTAGGCCTAGAAAGCATCCTTAATAATAAAAAGGTCTGTTAAAAATCTCATAATTCCATTTGGTGAGCAAAGCTTATAAAAACAGAATGCCTAGGGCAGGAGGCTGCCTGGAAATTGCAGAAGATATTACAATGGCATGGCTCTTGAGACAAAGTTGAAGCATCAACCTGAACAATGAAGACACAAATGGTATCAGGACAATGAATACATTTGGATACAAAGTAACTCCATTTTCAGTCTACTTGTTCAGACTTGACTTGAAAAGGGATGTTCTTAGCAAGCTGAATCAGCCGGGGTATATTATGCTCACAAATTTGGGAGTCTAACAGCAATAATAAAAAGACAACAAGAAAAAACATTCAACAAGAAAAAAATTATTCCAATCTGAAAACAACACCCATACAGCTAAACATTTCCCTGGGCTCTAATCTTATATCTCAGTGCTTGTGGAAAAAGTAATCTCTTAATAGCTTTCTGGAAAGTTAAGAAAGTGAGGCTCTGCTGGATATCAAGGTAGCCTACTGGACAGGGCTGCTATGGAAAAGGCATGCTTGCTAAGTCTCGCTAGATTGCATCATTTGAGGGAAGGGACCTGGAGTGTGCCCACTCTAGACGAGGTCCGAGTCTCCCTTCTCAAGTATCAAAAGCATAGGACTGGATCTTGCCTGTGAAGTAACAATAATGAGTCTTTGCAGGTTATGAGTCTTGTGCCACAGAAAAAGAGAATAAATGTTGATTAAAAATCTCAAATCAATCCACCACTGGAATAATTAGTAAATGCAAGGTGGAGGGCTGATAAATTTGGATATTTGTTGATGTGTTGATGCAGTATTTACAGGTTTTGAACCATAAGCTGGCCAACAATTATATTTCAATTAAGTTTGGAAGGTTTAAGATACAACTCATCTGCATGAAATAGGAAACTCAATAAAATTGCCAGAATCTATTAAACCTGTTGGTAATTTCTGATTCCAATCCAAATTTTCAATGTGACTACTGGATGAATTAATCATCTTAAATGAATTAATCAATAAGAAATTAAGAAATGTTAATTTGTCTCTATATTAACTTTTCTACTTCTATATAAACTAACTGTGGTTTACCTATTATAAAGAAACTTACTTACCAGGAATCAAAAGCAGTCTGTCTCTTTGAATGGCTTGTTAAACTGCTTTCTGCAGGCAATGCAGGTATTCTGTTTGAGGCACTATTGTCTAGAAATGTTCCTTCTGGGCGTGGAGATGGGACTACAAGAAGAAATATAAGGTTACACTGTATACATCCTCAATTATCTCTTTTTAAAAACCCAATAAGATGGTACATATTCATGCTTGGCAAAAGATTACATAGTTTACTCAACCTGTGATATTGAAATTTGTTTCTGTTTATTTCAATGTTGGGTTATGAATCATAATTTTCTATCAGTATTGAAAAAAGAACAAAGGTCTAAAAGAAATTTGATTTCTGTAGTGTAATAGAGGAGTCTTAGTACATTAAGTTGTCTTAGTGACTTATGGCTTAAGTTGGAGGAAAATTATAGCAATTCATGTTCTGATAACTTTTTGTTTCAATCCATGTATAATGTATAATGTGTTGTATGTATAGATATCAATGAAGATGATCTGGTTGTTGAATATGCTTTAACTAGAATGGTTAAGATTTAAATTTAATCTTATTCATCTCAGATTTGAAGTCTTGCTATTTAACTCTACATCCCTTTAAAGCTCAAGGATGTTTTCTCGAAAATTAATTATCATTGCTTTGCCCTGTGAAACTATTTCCAGAGAAAGGAAATGACTGTAACCATCCACTAGTTATTTTTTTAAATGCCTATAAAACCTGAATTTCTCCAAATACAAAAGAATCACAATGAGAAGGCAAGAAGGTCAGTGCAAATGTATCAGATTTTTCTGCTGAATAAAATAAAATAAAATCAGATGCTGATTTATAGCAATAGCACTTAAGACTTATATACCACTTCATAGTACTTTTAGCGCTTCATAGTGCTTTACATCATTCTCTAAGTGATTTACAGAGCCAGCATACTGCCCCCAACAATCTGGGTCTTCATTTTTACCAACCTCGGAATGACGGAAGGCTGAGTCAACCTTGAGTTCGTCAGGATCGAACTGCTGGTTGTGGGCAGTCTGCCTGAAATACTGCATTCTAACCACTGTGCCATTTATATTTATACTTACTTTCTAGTGACCACAGCTTTTACTCCAAGATCAATAAAGCCCAATCATTATATATATTAGGGATTTGAAATATCGATCAACAGGAAATTCTTAGATGGTATCAAAATTAGATTAAACATTTGTCAATATGAAAAACTAGAAAACAAATCATGTTAACAATTCAGTTCTTCTACAATATCTTTCCATAAAAGTAATATAAATTTCTAAACTGAATTCAATAATAGAAGCATAAGTGGCTGAAGTGAAGATTTGTTGTTGTTGTTAGCTGCGAAGTCATGTCCAACCCATTGCGACCCCATGGACGTTCCTCTAGGCCTTCCTGTCCTCTACCATCTTCTGGAGTCCATTTAAGCTGACACCTACTGCTTCAGTGACTCCATCTAGCCACCTCATTCTCTGTCGTCCCATTCTTCTCTTGCCCTCAATCATTCCCAACATTAGGCTCTTCTCCAGTGAGTCCTTCCTTCTCATTAGGTGGCCAAAGTGAGTTTCAAATTCAGGATCTGGCCTTCTAAAGAGCAGTCAGGGTTGATCTCCTCTAGGACTGACCAGTTTGATCGCCTTGCAGTCCAAAGGACTCGCAGGAGTCTTCTCCAGCACTATAGTTCAAAGGCCTCAATTCTTTGACGCTCAGCCTTTCTTATGGTCCAACTTTGCATAGATTGCAACTGAGAAGACCATAGCTTTGACTATACGCACTTTTGTTGGCAGGGTGATGTCTCTGCTTTTTAGTGTGCTGTCTAGATTTGCCATGGCTTTCCTCCCCAGGAGCAAGTGTCTTTTAATATCTTGGCTGCAGTCCCCGTCTGCGGTGACCTTGGAGCCCAGGAAAATAAAATCTGTCACTACCTCAATTTCTTCCCCATTTATTTGCCAGGAATTGAGAGGGCTGGATGCCATGATCTTGGTTATAGTGAAGATTTAGCAAAAAAATAATATAACCAGTATCCTGCAGTTTTTGTATCGTAGATTATATTATTTCCCTCTTTAATCACTGAATCTCTAGTTTTATATTCAGAATTTCATACCCTTAAAATTAAGAATACAGTCAGTGGAATTAAGAAATTTTAAATAGTGACCTAAATCACATAATTAAATTGAACCTTATTCTAAGCCTCAGTCATAGGCTAGCCAGTCCATCTAATACAGTAGACTTTGCTGAAAAAGACTGCTCTTTTGTTTGAATATTGCTGGACCCCAGTCCTTTAGTATAAGTTAAATTTATCAATTGCTGTGGGCCTGCATATTGAGAATTGTTTTTGGTGAAAACTAGATTAACTAGGAAGTTTGAGCCAACATTTTGCTATGACTTGTTCTTGAAAGTCTGTTTAATTTATTAAGTGGTACATTCTGCTATTATACTTTTTCTAAATTTCCCCCCAAAATAAATGAAATAAACTAAACTAAATCTGTAGTCAAAAGCACACTTATGCACAAGCCATGCTAAGTATAATTTTATATACATCTGAATAATATATTTAAAATCTACTTATAAGAATGTCTAAATTGAATTCTCCTTCATACCAATCTAGCTGGAAAAATAAGTTTTGATAAAGGAAATGAACCTTTAAAAGGAGCCAATCATTTTTATCTTATTTACTGTTCTAGGGATAGGAGATTCTTCTAACTTCTTAGTAATATGACTGTCTGAAGACATATCCATTGGCTACCTAAACGGTTCTTGCCTTTTATTAGAATTCTGCTTTAAAGTAGAATTAAATTGTATAAGTTAAAATACCTCTGTAAAAACTACCAACTCTTCTAGGTACAGAATCATTATACAGAAGTCTATTTTCTTTTGTGGATGCTCCATCATCTGGGTGTTGATCACGATATGTTCCACCCTTAATAAAAGAATTGATAAATTTATTAGACCAAAGAAACTTTGTTGAATCTGATCATAGCTTGTTAAAATAAAAAAATCAATTCCACTTTAAAATGAAAGCTGCATGTTATAATCATATGATGAAAAAGGGAAATATTTATATAAAATTTTAAATCTGTCCTTTCTTAGAAGCTTAGTAAGAAATTAATATATATACAAAATATCCCAAAGTTGACATCAAAACCTAGCCCACAGAAATCTTACAGTACATATATTTTATTTGGTTATTGGTTATTGGGGCGAAAGCCCTAATAAGCAGGCATATACATATACATAGAATGAAGGCTATTGCTAAGCACATTGATTTGTGCTTTAAATTGTAAGCCGCCCTGAGTCTTCGGAGAAGGGCGGGATATAAATGGGATTAAATAAATTAAATAAATATTCTTTAAGCCCAACTCACCTGCCCAAGGTTGACATTGGGGGAAGAAATTGGATGCCACCTTGGGCTTCAAGAGGAATACGGGATATAAATCTAACATGAAAATGAAAGTCACCAAAATCACTCAGTAAGTGTCCATGGGTAAGAAGAGGCTTGAACCTGGATCACTCCAGTTCTGGTGCAAAACTGCTACTGCAATAGTATTTTGTAATGCAGACAGGAAGAGAGTCCTAACATAATGAGGCAATATTAAGATTTTCCTTTGTATTTGCCTTTTAAAAAGTTTATATAGAAGTAGCTTGCCTGATATATTCAGATTAATGACAAGTTCTCATTGATCCCTCTAATAAATGGTTTTTGAGTGAGGAAGCAATGTAAAACCTTTAAAAAAATGATGAAGGTATGTCATCTATCTCAGTGGATGTTAAATATAGTAAATCCACTAAATTGTCAATGGAGAATCTTATTATGACCGTTCATGGTTTAAAATTTTGTTGACAAAAATATACAATCCCAAACATTATACATAATTCAAGAGGTCATGGACACCTGGACACCTCATTCATTTTAATAACTATTTATTTGTTAGTTTATTTATTTGATTTATATAGACTCCACATCTCACAAAAGTGATTCCCTGTAGCTTCCAATAAAATTGTTGCAAATTAACTAGTATTATGTATTTTAAAAATTGAAATCTAATTAGGAAAATAAGCTATGTTAGAATAAAAGCACCTGATTGGAACTAATATTTTTCTATAAAAATGTATTTTAACACATAAAATATAAATGATTTTAGCAAATCTTACCTAAATTATTTCAAATGATAGTTGTTCAAACATCATCTTGTATTTAAAGTATATTTTATGTGGAAACAGTTTTGTAATATATCAAATATCCTCAGGCTTTATATTGTGCAAGAGTTTATTCTGCTCAATATAAATTTTTAGACCTATTATTCTACACTTCTAAGGCCAGCAGTATTTATATTACCGTATATACTTGAGTATAAGCCGACTCGAGTATAAGCCGAGACCCCCAATTTCACCCCCAAAAACTGGGAAAAGTTGTTGACTCGAGTATAAGCCGATCCGCCGTTCTGCATGCCTCGGAGGCTGGATCCGCGCTCTGCAAGCCTCTGGGATCCTGGGAGGCCTAATGCAAGCACCAGCCCGCCTGCCTCAGGTCTCCCCCACCCCCAGATACTGGGCTTCAGCACAGCTGGCTGTCTTGCCAAAGAGAAACATCTGGGAAGGAAAACCCTGTCTTACCTCTTTCCCAATTCTGCCTCTGCCCTTCCTCCTACCAAGGTGTTCTGGGACTAGTTCCCTAGCCTTTTGGAGCTTTTGGTGTTCGCCCATCAGCTGTCTACGGGGAGGCAACAAAGCTGCCTCTCTAGGCTTTGAGAAAAGGCCCCTTGCACAAAAGGCAGCTTCAGGACGAGCTTCCAAAAACCCTTTCCTTCCTTAACGCCCTCCCCACCTTCCCCCAGAAAGCCATATTTCTTTTTTTTTTATTGAAAATTTTTATTGAAGTTACAATATTATCCCCTCCCCAACCCACCCCAGAACCCCTCCCCCTCCCCCATATTTCTTCAATAACAAAAACATAAAAAGCTGGTTGGGATGTACTCGCTGATTTCCCCCCCCCTTTTTTTTTAGATGCTAAAACTAAACTCTCCCTCTGCCTTCCAACCAATATCCCTTTTTAAAATCTTACCTTGGCTCCAGATGGAAGAGTAGAGGAACTAAGCTAGTAAGGAGAGAATTTTTTTCTGCAACTTTTTACTCCTGAAGTAGTAGTAGTAGTAATAGTAGTAGTAGGAATAATAATAAATCCCTAAAAGTTGTGCCAGAAAATGGAGGACGCTGGGTCTTTGCAAGTTTTAGCTGTCTGTCAGACTGCCTGAAAAGGGCGGCCTTCAGGCAGCCAGGCGGACAGCTAAAGCTTGCAAAGACCCAGCGTCCTCCATTTTCTGGCATAACCTTCGGAGATTACTTTAAAAAAAAAACAAAAAAAACCTTCAGAGGAAAAACAGCTGCAGAAACATTTTGTCTCCTTGCTGGCTTGGTTCATCTACTCTTCAGCCAGGAGGGAGTCCAAGGCCTAGAGAAGGAGAGCTTTGCAGCATCCCTATGGACAGCTGATGGGCAGACAGCTGAAAGAAGCAGGCAGGCAGGGCGCGGAGGAACGGAGACCTGCAGGTCTCGGACGGCGGTGGCTTGGGAGAGGTGCGCGCGATCCCGGAAGCACCAAAGCCTCGGCCGCGCACAAGTCCTCGGTAAGTTTTTTTGTTGACTGGAGTATAAGCCGAAGTGGAATTTTTCAGCCCAAAAAGTGGGCTGAAAAATTCGGCTTATACTCAAGTATATACGGTACTTTCCCATTTTTTATAATTCCTGTCTCCAACTAACTGCATTATAATTGTATTAACAATATTCCATTCCCAATTTATTACAGATGTTAATGTATGTATTAATACCATTTATTTATAGTAATTGTCTCTTTTGGAAAAGAGAACCATGTTATTGAAGTATTACAATATTCAACTTCAGTGGTAGAGAACCATAAAATGGTTTCCAACATATAAAGGCAACTCAGGAATTCCTAGCAAACCATTCACTTCCCAGTAAAAGGAACATATATTTCCACAATATACTTCTGCTCTATTATATTTATTCTAATTTAAAACACAAAGATCTATAAATATACTATGAAAAAATGATAACACGCATGGTGGCATTATAACGGAAGCCCTGCTTTGTATTTGTGTCCTCAAAGCAGGACTTGTGTTGTGATGTCATAGCATATGTTTCATCATGTGACCCCTTTTCTCCTGCATACACTGTAACTGACACACTTCTTTGCTAAAGGTTTAGCCAATTCACCTTCAGACAAGAGAAAAAGAAGTCAAACGGCAGGCAACACACATCAAGAAGTTATATTTTCTGGCCAGAAGTTGTCTAAAATGTAAGAATAAATATTCGATTAAGCTTGCAAGAGAGCAAGTGCCTCCTTAATTTTAATTAATAAAATTTGAAGGGTACTTATAAAAAAACCTTCTACTGTGTTTCCTCGAAAATAAGATCCAGTATTATATATTTTTTGCCTCCGAAAGAGGCACTAGGTCTTATTTTGGGGGCATGTCTTGCCTGCTTACTCAGGACCGCTGCAACCAAGCCTCCCATACCCCAACACCTGTCACACTGCCGCCTGACTTCTGCAGCTGCTCGCGGCAGGAGGGCACGTGGTGTGTCATGCCAGTGCCACTGCTTGCGGCAGGACGCCACAAGCAGCTGCACCAGTGTGACGTGGCCTGTCACAAGCAGCAGCACCAGAGCAGCACGCTATGTGGCCTCCTGCCGTGAGCGGTGGCACTGGCGAGATGCACCACATGGCCTCCTACCACAAGCAGCCGCAGCAGCGTGTCAGGTGTTGGGGCGTGAGGTCTGGCTGTGGTGATCCTGAGGTAAGCGGGTGCAGGGCACGTGGGCCAGCTCCACACACATCCTGCCCTAGCATGTTTTTTACACGTGCGCCTCGCCCAACCTCATGCAATGAGAGGGTAGGATCTTAACTAGGGCTTGTTTTGGGGGGTAGGGCTTATATTAGGCACACACATAAAATCAAGCTAAGGCTTATTTTCAGGATAGGGCTTATTTTCAGGAAACACATTATTCAGTTTCTGGACAGCCTTTGTGACTTAATATTCAGCATTACAAATCCTAATTTCAACAGTAAATATATCAATAGGCATAATTTATTTTATATAATAAGGTAGAGGTTTATAGTATATACAATGAACTCTGGAGATGGGATAATTGAGGAGAAAAAAAAATCAGCTGAAAAAGATATGGATTCCTTAGGCAAAAGTAAAAGTGACTTTTAACAACTGGCAAACATACAGTACAAAACCATGAACTGTCCAGATCCTTAACAATGAAGAATTTAACTAACCCTATTGGAATCTTCTGTACAATCTTCACGTGAAGAGCCAACAGATCTTGTAAGAGATTTATGCTGCACCTGTGGAGATAACAGTTGCAGGCTGTTTGCTCTGGCTGCCATCCCTTGCCCTACGCTTAAGCCACCCTCTGAGCCCTTTGTCCTCACTCTGTCCCGGCTCACATACATAGAATGTCTATGAGGGCGCTGCTGTGAAGAAAAAGGACTCGTGTAGCCTAAACCATAAGAAAAAGATTCATGAGGAGCAGATGCAGAATGTAACTGGCTTCCATCCATGTGATCTGGCAATTTTAACTCCTCCATGGTTTTGGAATGTCTTGTAGATGGCCTTCGTGATTCCAGTGTACCATCACTTCTGTTATTTCTCCTGGAAGGACTGAGCAAAGTTCTACTATCCGCATGACGAGGAGGTGTTGGTGTAGTAGGAGAGTTTAAATCCAAACAGCTGGATGGAAAATACCTATTGCTGTTTGATTCTGAAACTTGAATTCTGGCTTCAGACAAATTACCCACAGATTTGGAATCAGTCAGAGCTCCATGACTTTTTGATTTGGTGCGATATGAGGGGCTCTTTGAAGATTGTGGAATAGTATCAATATAACTGTGACGGCTATGCCTTTCACCCAATTGTAGTGTGCCAGTTTTGTTCTGCGAACCTTCCATAAATGAATGACGATTATGCTGTGATCTGGAATTTGACTTCAAGTATTTAGTACCAGGACCATCTGAAGCTTTGGCTTCTGAATTAAAATCAAATTCAGTTTTTGTCTTTGCTTCTTTTGGACTGAGAAGATGTGGTATGTTGTTATTAGCTAGATCCTTACTTCCAGATGAAGGAGGATTGTTTGTCTTTTTTGAAAGCATTGGACTGTGAGAAGTTACAGGGAGATTTCCATTTAAAAAGCTTTCATTTGTTGAAAGGGCGTCTTCTCTTTGCAGTCCCACATTCTGTAATTCTTTGCTGTTTGATCTGTGATGAGACTGCATAGCGGTACCTTTGCCAGATTGATTTCTATATTATGAGACAAGAAAAGCATTTTTTTTAATGTTTAAAATACCAAATTAGTTAAAAATACCTTTATAGTCTTGATATAGAAAATAAAGATCACATGATCACATTTCTTCACAGTATTATCCAATGGGCCAAATGACTATACTATGGCAACTGTTCTAAATTGGCTATATTTTGGATCTCCCCAAATTCAAGGATTTGACATATCACACTGCTACTAAGGCAGAATTCTTTAACTAAGTCATTGTATCGATGAGCAACAGGTTTCACCAAGTAGTTTGTCTAGAAAATATATGGGCTTCAGGGCCATTTCTGTTCAGTGTAGAAGTGAATCTGATACTCTGAAGTATCAACACAGAATCTTATCATCCAGAAAGCAAACCAAATCCAGGTTGTTCTACTTTTTTATTAGACACTATATGGAAGACACCAAAAAAGTGCTATGTTTGATAGTGGCCTTGTTAGGCATATGATTAAGCCTACCTGGTTGGGTTGGAAATATATAAGCCATGATGTATGATATCACTTTAAATGTGATGATTGGCCAAGGGTTGTTTGCCTCCCAACGGCCATAAGAGGGAGCTAGGGACGTAGTTTCTCTCTCTCTGCTCTCGCTGTTTTTTCACTGTTACTCTGTTACTGCTATTGTTGGTTTGCTACTGTGTTAAACCTGAACAACTGTGTTTTGACCTTTGGACCGGTAAGAAGAATTTGTATTTGGAATACTCCTTGGATTGTTACTATTGTTTATCTGTTCTTTACACGTGTATGACCTGGACTGTTTATTTTTGACTGTGCTTTGTATTACACCACAAAGTAAAGTATTCTGTTTTTCACACCTCAGTGTATCTGTGTGGTTACTGTGTGAACTTTGCTGCTCTCAGTACCCTTTTTTGTCTGTGCAACTTCTTGTTAGCTCAAGGAGATCTCTGCACAATTCCTGACAGGCCTAACTGTATTACTTAATTTTAGCAAATTATATCTGAAATAATTAGAATTCTGACAATTATTTCCAGTCATTTACCTGCTGGATAAAGTGTTGCTATCTCCATGGTAAGGCTTTCTTTTAGTTGACCGTGAAGGTGAGCGATCTAACATCCTCTGAGTTTGAAATGATGGGTGGTTCAGACACTGCTCTGTTAAGTATCGGTCAGCTGGATCCAGTTTCAACAAGTTCTTTAGGTCAAATATTAAGATTTAAGAAACATAACATAGTATAACAGATGTGGTTGCCGCTAGTTACTGCATAATATTACAAATATATGCAACTGAAAATTATTTATCACTCCCACTCTTACATAAAAATGTTGACTCTAAAATCTGTTCTTAAAAATAAAAAAAATACCCCACGGCAATCTTCTATAGTATAAGATATACATTTATATGCAGATTTACATAATTCATAAAAATTACACAGCAAGTTTATTTTCCTATATGGTTGTAAGAAAATCTCATAATACCCTGGTTTATCTGGTTTTGCAGATTTATTACATCATTAACAATATATTAAAATTATTTAATGGGTGCTATTAAGGAAACAAAATTCCATACAAAATCTGAAAATAGTTCTATCTTGTTAAAAACATGCAGTTGTGTTGATTTCAGGGAAAATGGGGGGAAATGAAAAAAAAAATCCTATCTCTGTGCTTTCCCCATACCATCTCAAATATTTGAAATAATTATATTATCTGTCTGTCTGTCTGTCTGTCTGTCTGTCTGTCTGTCTGTCTATCTATCTATCTATCTATCTATCTATCTATCTATCTATCTATCTATCTATCTATTTTTAAACAATCAACATTCCTACCTTCATAAGGTCAAGTAAAACACCACTTAAAATTCCCAAGTATCTCCTTTCCAAAGATTGTGGATGGTTGACTGCAGGAAACTGTAATACAAGTTACATATAATTCACATACAGAACTGGTATTTACCAATCATTAAAATTTTGTTTGCATTATATCCTAACAAAACAAGAAAAACAGAGAAAAAATGTTAAAGGTAAATTAAATAATAGCTCAAAAGATAAATTCCTTGTCAGGCCAACCCCAAACTGCGCTGCTGATGTTGTAGGACAGGGTGTCAAACTGCCAGTCCGAGGGCTGGATGCGTCATGGTGAAACTGCGCCCACCCCATTGCCGGCAATGGAAAAAAAGTTGCGATACGTCGCGACACATCATGTGACATTGCGAGTTTGACACTCCCGTTGTAGGATAAGACTCCCTATGTTTCTTAAAAAGCTAACATCAGCTTTATTGGGAAGGAGATAAAAGTAGTCCTTGATTTTCAACCTCAGCTGGAACTTGAATTTCTGACACTAAGTGATGTGGTTGTAAAGTGTGACATCACATGATTGCATCATTCATTTAGTGACTGCACTTTCAGGACTTCCCCTTGCCATTGATAAGCAAATCTGACCAAGCTTAGATCCTCCCAGCCCTGAGCTTCAATAAGGTAAGGAACTGCTTCTAACTCCCCCACCTGCCTACCTCCCTTCATCTCTGTTCATTTGCAGCCCCACAACTGCAGCACACCAAGAAATTCGAGTTGCAGTGTGGCATGTAGCCCCAGAGCTGCGAAGACCAGTAGTGTCCTGCCCAGAAAGTCCCAGCAGCTCAGCACAAAGCCACAATGTCCCAGAAAGCACCCCAGCCTATTCCCAGATGCATCTGCCACCCTGTACTCCAAGGCCCACCTGATCTCCCTGGCCCTTCACAAGGCACCAGCTGGCCCTGTGAGGCCACCTTCCCCAGTCTCACAACAAGAAGCATGCTATTTGGAGGACATGGAGTGCAATTTGGAGAATGGAGAGAACAGCTTTAGGGTAGGGCCCGGTTGGGCGTGCCTTATCACCAGTGGTAGGAAGATGGCGAAGATCAGCTGGGTACGGCAGGGCCTGTGGAATGCAGGCAGGGCTTGGGGCTTTGTGCTGTGGTGGCTGATCATGGTTTGAGGCTTGGGGTAGCATTCCTCAGTGGCAGTTGTGGCACTGGGGCTGAATTAATTTAATTTAATTTAATTTAATTTATTAATATTTCTATACCGCCCTTCTCCCGAAGGACTCAGGGCGGTGAACAGGGCAAGAATAAAATACAGAATTACAAAAATTAAAAAAGAATTAAATACATGCCCACTAAAAACAAACAATACATATTAAAACCCCAGTAAAATGACAATAAAAAACCCCACCAATCCCCCATCAGGCCAGGCCGGCTTGTTCGAATAAGTATGTTTTTAGCTCGCGGCGAAAGGAGCGAAGATCGGGCGCCATCCGGAGCTCAACCGGTAACTGATTCCATAGCTCCGGGGCGCCCACAGACAAGGATCTCCCCCTGGGGGCCACCAATCGACATTCTCTGATCGGTGGCACCCTGAGGAGGCCCTCTCTGTGGGAACGCACAGGGCGAAGGGAAGTTGATGCCGGCAGCAGGTGTTCCCTAAGGTACTCCGGACCCCTGCCATGTAGGGCTTTAAACACCATTACTAGTACCTTGAATCTCACCCGGAAGACAACTGGTAACCAATGCAGCTCACGGAGCAGAGGTGTAACATGGGAGTATCGGGAGACTCCCAACACAACTCTCGCGGCTGCATTCTGTACCAGTTGGAGCCTCCGGGTGGTCCTCAAGGGCAGCCCCATGTAGAGAGCATTGCAGTAGTCCAGACGAGAGGTCACGAGCGCGTGAGTGACCGTGCATAAATCATCCCGGCCTAGATAGGGCCGCAACTGGCGCACCAGGCGAACCTGGGCGAAAGCCCCCCTAGTCACAGCCACTATGTGATCTTCCAAGGTGAGCCGTGAATCTAGGAGGACTCCCAAGTTGCGAGCCCTATCTACGGGGGGTAATAGTTCACCCCCCATAGAGAGAGATGGAATGTCCGAATTGAACCGGGATGAAGGTATGCAAAGCCACTCAGTCTTGTCGGGGTTGAGTTGAAGTCTGTTCCTCCCCATCCAGACCCGAACCGCCTCCAGGCAACGGGACATCACGTTGAGGGCATCACTGGGGTGGTTTGGGGTTGAAAGAAAAAGTTGGGTATCATCAGTGTACTGATGATACCCAACTCCAAAACCACGAATGATCTCACCCAGCGGTTTCATATAGATGTTGAACAGGAGAGGCGAGAGGACCGACCCCTGAGGAACTCCACAAACGAGAGACCTCGCGGTCGACCTCTGCCCTCCTGTCAACACCGACTGCGAACGTCCCTGGAGATAGGAGGAGAACCACTGTAAAACCGTGCCTCCCACTCCCAATCCCCTGAGACGCCGCAGCAAGATACCATGGTCGATGGTATCGAAAGCCGCTGAGAGGTCTAATAGGACTAGAACAGAGGAATGTCCCCTGTCCCGAGCCCTCCAGAGATCATTCACCAGCGCGACCAATGCCGTCTCCGTGCTGTACCCAGGCCTGAAACCCGATTGGTACGGGTCTAGATAATCCGCTTCATCCAGGACCAGAGGGAGCTGATGCGCCACCACACTCTCAACACTCTCAACTGGACGAAAGTTGTTCAACACAGCTGGGTCCAAGGCAGGCTTCTTGAGGAGAGGCCTCACCACCGCCTCTTTCAAGATGGCGGGGAAGCTACCCTCACTCAAAGAAGCCAATATAACTGCCTGGAACCAGCTTCGTGTCCTCTCCCGGGCTGCATAGACCAGCCAGGAAGGGCACGGGTCCAATAAACATGTGGTGGAGCTCAGCCTCCCCATAATCCTGTCCACTTCCTCCAGAGTCACAGAATCAAACTCCTCCCAGGTAATATCGACAAGACCGCCCGTGTCCTGATCGTCAGACTCTGCCCAGTCAGAGTCCAGACCGGTCCGAATCCGAGCGATTTTGTCCGACAGATGTTGGTTAAACTCCTCGGCACGACCCTGCAAGGGTTCGTCCCTCACCTCTTGGTTAAGGAGGGAGCGAGTCACCCTAAACAGGGCGGCTGGGCGATTATCTGCGGACGCGATAAGGGTAGCAAAGTGATCAGACCTCGCCACCCTTATCGCAGCGAGATAAGACCTAATATAGGCTCTTAGTTGCAATCGGTCGGATTCGGATCGGCTGGATCTCCAACCGCTCTCTAGGCCCTGTCTCCGACGCTTCATCTCCCGGAGCTCCGCGGAAAACCATGGAGCTCGACGGGATCTGCACCGGGTCAGGGGCCGCAAGGGTACAACTCGGTCAAGAGCCTCAGTGGCTGCCCTTTCCCAGGCTTCCACTAAGGCATCTGCCGAGCTGTGAGCGAAGGAGGCAGGTGGGGACCCCAGCGCTGCCTGGAACCTCTCGGGATTCATTAAGCGTCTGGGGCAGTACCATCTGATTGGTTCCACACACCCACGGCGTGGCGTGGCAAAACGGAAGACCAGCTGCAGGAGATGATGATCGGTCCATGACAGGGGCATAACAGTTGGAGAGCCCCCACCAAGATCATCTAACCACCGTCCAGATAAGAAAACCAGGTCAAGGGTGTGGCCTCCCTCATGAGTCGGTCCCGAAATTACTTGCGTCAGGTCCATGGCCGTCATGGAAGCCATGAACTCCCGAGCTAACTCAGATGATCCTCCCAGAGATGGTAGATTGAAGTCCCCCAAAACTATAAGTTTCGGGAACTCAATCACCAACCCAGAGAGGACATCGAGAAGCTCAGGCAGGGCTGCTGCTGCGTGACTAGGCGAAAGGTACACCAGCACCAAGCCCAACTGCGCACCAGGGCCGCATCTCAGGAAGAGAGACTCACACCCGACTATCTGGCGAACGGTGGCCTCCCGCGGGCACAAGGTCTCCCTCATAACAACAGCCACTCCCCCACCCCTACCCTGAGCCCGAGGCCGGTGTAGCACCCGGAAACCTGGTGGGCAAAGATCAACCAGAGGAATACCGCCCTCTGGGCCCTACCAAGTCTCCGTGATGCAAGCCAGGTCCACCTGCTCACCCTCGACCAAGTCACGGACGAGAGGAGCTTTGTTAACAACAGACCTGGCATTCAAGTACACCAGCCGGAGCTCAGGAGCCTGCACATCCTCGCTCCCGGGACCTCGGGGCAGAACCAGAGGGTCGGAGTGCCTCACCGCTTGCAAGCAGCGGAGAGGCCTTCCCTGAGATCGATATGGCCCTCTGTTCCTACACCTGCTGCCATTCCCTAACGTCGTGGGAATGGGTAATCCCACGACCAGCCCTGGAGCCCCAGAGGCAACCGACCCCCGCTCCTCCCCCCTGCGATCTACCTCGGAACTGGCCTGAAGAGAGGTTGCTGGACTGCCCCCCTTGTCCAAACAACCAAGAGAAGTACCCTCCCCACTCCCTAACCCCCAAAAAAATTTAGACAGAAAACTAACCAGGGGCCTCTTATTGGGTTTACGTCGGAGGCCCCTACCCGTGCCCAGCCATCTCTCAGGATCCCAGTAAGTGGGCCCTTCATCGAATTAGTAACTTTGAAAGGTTGCTGAGTGAATGGTCGCAAGTTGAAGACTGCTGTATTGAATACAAGCAATATTTATCCATTTATTCTAATGAATGTTCAATCTATTAATGAATTAGTACATTGAATGTGCAAAATTTCTCCAGGAATTATTAAATGCTCCAATCTGAATTTTTCAGAAATCTTATATAAATGGAGACAAGACAAAAAGCATTTCCAATCATCACGACACTATTAATGTGTGTCATAAATATATCCTTTGACATGCCCGTAGAAACGAAAGTACTCATTAATGGTGTAAAAGCACTCCCTCTGCCTTTTATCCTTGCTTTTGTCAATCTGTTTGCCATTCAGTTCTAATTCTATTTTAACTGTATTTTTATATGATTTTTTTTATTTGTAAACCACCCCAGTCACTTAGATAGTGATGTGGGCAGTGTGTAAATTTGATAAATAAATAAAATAGAATAAAATACAGTATTGGGAGAATTTTGGTAGGAAGACTTCATGCAAATTCAGTACTAGAAAACATGCACGGTACATTTAAGCTAAACATTACCCGTAGGCCATGGAAACGGGGATTGCTGTAGAAAAGCTTCATTTGTTCTGCAGGAAGTGGTCCTAATACCTTCTGAATTGTAAAAAGTTGATCAATTTCACTTTCACCAGGAAACAGTGGCTGCCCATCACTAAGTTCCCCCAGAATACAGCCCACTGACCACATATCTACAGACTTGCCATAAGGGGCCCTGGAAAAAAAAGCATATTGTGCTATTGCTGCTTGATCTCATATTCCTATAACATATTTAAGAATTTTACACTGCACTGATTTTTAAAAATAGAATCAATATCAAAGATCTTCAGACAGAAAACACATACTTCCTTTTTATAGTTCATTCTTTGTTTTATCTGCAGTAGCCACAAGCTCATTTAACATATGACAAAAAATACATTAACTACATATTTTTCAGCTTTTTTTTTTAACGATTGGACCAACTGCCCTTGATTTTTTTATAGTATTTACACCAAGAAATAATGGCTCTGAAGGAGAAATTAATATTCTTATTGATTTTTCTTCCCAAGGAATTGAACTGAACAAATAAAAATTAACATATAGATTAAAATGTATTCTTTAAATCAATTTTGCTTTCTAGTGACTTCATGGACATATCTGTATAATTTTTTGAGAATACATTAAAAGATTTGCCTTGTGTTCTTTCATTATTTTTACTCTCCCAATCCAGCCTCTGTGTCCTGAAGTACTAATGTAGCAGAATGAAATTATTCATTAATTATTCCTGATTAGCTTTAGTTTATTGTTCGGGTCATAAACTTCACTAGTTACTGTGAAGACAACATTTTAGATCATTATACACAACTTGGAATTTAAAGTAAGGGTTTTTTTTAAATAATATCTGTCCTATTCAATCATGGAACACATAAATGAATCATTGTTACTAACAGATATTGAATCACACCTTCAATTTCCACATGCAATCTTTGCTCTATTTGAAAATATACATTTGCAATATGATCTTTAAATATAATAAATTATACCTCAAAAGAAAACAAATCCTCAATTCAACTCTCGCTATCAAAATTGACAAGAACCGCTTATTAAATAGACCAATACTGAGGACAGTAAATGTGTATTATATATGTGTGTGTATAAGTATGTATATATTATATAGATACTGTCACATTATTTATAAATTCAAAGTTTACTTACCCTAGCAAGAGTTCAGGAGAACGATACCATCTGGTGGCAACATATTCTGTGTAGTTTGCATTGCTACCTTCTGACAAATTCCGTGCAAAACCTTCATTAAAATAATATTAAAGTGACCTTAACAAGTATTGGTAATTCACTAATTTATTATCTTTTTCATTCTGAAATTCCATGTATAGATAAGGTTGTTTCAAAGATTAAAAAGAATAAAACACTGTAACATATTTATTGACCAGAAAAAAATCTTGACAATTTGAAATTCAATATTAAAAGGAAATGCAAAATTTATTTGTACTTGAAGGTTACTTTATATATCACTATTTAATGTACATTAATGAAATGAAAGCCGCTGGCCCCACCAGCCAAGCGCCTCATCCACACTGCCGTCATGTAGGATTGTGTAGAAGAGGTGCCGGGCACGGGGCTAGAGGGGGGACAGCCAGCATGGGGGGATCAGAACCGCCATCGTCTCCCTTCCGCAGTGAAGCCCCATCAGTGCAGGCAGAGATGGCCCTGGGACAACCGAAAAGGGGCCCTCACCCAGTCCCCATCTGCTCGGCGGCTCCTATGGGGGCGGCTGTGGCTGCTGCTCCGAGCCTTTCCACTGGCCGGCCATGCAGGGAAGGAGGTGGCAGCAATCCTGGCATCGCCAGGCTGCAGCCGGCAGCAGCTCCGGAAGTGAAGCTGTGTCACCCATACTCTCGCTGGTGGGGGCAGCAACAGGGGAGGGTGTGGCCTGCCGGTTTAGAGGCTCGGAACAGCAGCTACCGCCGCCCCTACCAGAGCCACTGAGCAGACAGGGGCCATGCCAGGTGAGGGACCCCTTCTGGCTGTCCCAGGGCCATCTCCGCCCGCACTGACGGGGCTCCGTGGCCAGTTCACCATGATGCAGGACAGCACCTGTTATATTTTTGACTACAAGTGGTACCTTCCTCGACCACACTGTCTCCCTGAAAGCTATCAGTTCTACCACCTGACACAGGCAGTTGGAGAAAAAATAATGTCGCCATTTGATACCTACCTTCTTCCTATGGAACCAAAGTTAGCGGGCAGGTGGATGAAGAGAGGGACGCTCGGGGTTCTGCCTGCTTTATTACAGGGCAGGCTATTAACAGGAAGCACACTCTATTTCATTAAAAAATTTTTTTAATAAAATGGAGCTGCCTGCCTATTAATAGCTTACCACATAATAAAGCAGGAACCGCAACCATCCCTCTCTTCAACTAGCCACCTGCTAACTTGCCGAGGTCCCATTTGGCCAGATACATCCCAGCACGGCTGGTTCCCCCCCCCGGTCCTGGCCCTTCCAGCCTTGCATGCTCTCCTTTTTCCTAGCATGACCCACTGTAGCGCCTCCTCAGCTGTTGGCCAACCATCCAGCTCAGAGGCAATTTCTCTGAACTGCTGGCAGCAGGAAAGGCAGGGGCTGCTTTACGTCTTCTCCTCCGGACGGCTTTGGCAGATCCTCCCTCACCTGCCCACCCACCCTCTTCCTTTTCACACCCCTTCTAAGCGCAACTCTGCCCACAAAGCCTGCTTTCCAGCTCCATCGCATTTCTCTGCCACCACCCACCACCGCCCAGATGCTCTCACTTCCCAAACCATTTCTTTTCTAACCTTCTTTCCAGCTCCTCCATCACTTCCTCCACCGCCATGTGCAGTCCCACAAACAAAAGAAGTTTGTGGGACAAAAAACCCCTTCAGTCAATCAATTCCAACTTCTTGTGGAAAAAAAAATCTTGTGAAGTTGGAATTGACTGATTTAGTTCCACAAATTTCTTTTGTTTGTAGGATTACACACGACGGTGGAGGAGAGATGGAAGATCGCGTCAGAGCTGGAAAGGTGTTGCATCGGTCTGATAGGGGGCGGGGAGGGATTTCTGCCACGTATCAACCGGTTTGTCGAACTCAAAAGAAATTAGCTACCAGTTCTACTGAACCGGTGTGAACCAGCTGAATCCCACCACTTTGTTGACCCCAACCTTTCCCCCTATTTCATAAACAGCTGTTTGTTAGTCATTGCACATCTGGTATTTCCTATTTTTAATAAAATAGTTTTAATTACTGCATATGTAAGCAATTCAGAAAAGCTTTAATTATAGCATATTGATACAATATAATTGGTATGTGTCCCAACTTTCGAGGTATTTGCGTTTATTTAAACTTAGAACAAATTTTACAAATAATTAAATCTATACCATAGTACTGTATTAACCCATAATTAGAAAGATTGTTTACTGTCATAAAATAATTCAAATTATAAAGAATTGTAATAAAGATATCCCCTTAATATTTTTTTAAAAAGCCTTACCAAAGTCACACAATTTCAAAATATCATTGTGGCTTATTAGGAGATTTTCTGGCTTAATATCTGAAATATTCAAACGCATAGCAAAAAGTTAATGAATTACAACATATACACTGTTCTGCATTAACATGCAACTGAAATAGTACAACATGTTATTTGTTTACTGCATTTATACTCACCATTTTTCCAAACACTCAAAATGGCATATTTTGGAAGGGAGGGTTCGCCTAATTTTAATTCCACAACAATAGCCTTATGAGGTAATTGGGCTGAGAGAGAGTGACTGGCCCAAAGTCACCCAGCTGATTTTTATGCCTAAGGGACACCTACAACTCTCCTGTTTCTAGGCCAGCACCTTAATCACTACAGCAAACTGGTTTTCTTTTAAATTTAGGAAAAGTTTTGTAAGGAACCTTCAGCAATAGAGAAATAATGGCCAAACTTCAAATTGAAGTTGTGAGTGCTCCAAAGCCAAAGTTTTTAAGAAGAGATTGGACAACCATTTGTCTGAAATGGTATAAGGTTTCCTGCTTGAGGAGGGAGTTGGATTAGAAGACTTGCTGGATCCCTTCAAACTGTTATTCTGATGAATTTTAGTAATGACTTCTCAGTTTCCAGAAGTTACTGAACCATGAACATAGAACAACCAGTACAATGTATATTGGAATAATACTTACCAAGTTTAACTAAATGTCTATACCAGACGTCCCCAACCTATGGGCTGCGGCCCACTACCGGGCAGCAGTCTCTTAGCCACCAGGCCACTGTATGCATGCATGTTTCTGCGCTCACCCCTTGCACTTGTGCCAGCGCTAGCTGAGCCTCGAATCTCATGCCAGCAGTAGCCGACCCACAAGCTGCAAGCCTCTCGCCGGTGCTAGCCAAGCCACATGCCATGCACTGGCGCTAGCAACCATTTGTGGAGCATGCATGCTCACAGTCTCATTCACGTGCATGCAGCCATATTTGTGTTTGTGCGCATGCACACATAAAGGTGCCTGTCCCTCCCTTTCCCTCCAGGCCGCCAACCCAGAAAGGTTGGTGACACTTGGTCTATACTAAAAGAAAGCTTAATACTAGTCTAGGGGAAAATATTTAGTTTTTAAACCTGAAGTTCAGTAACCAATTAAATTCAATTATGAATACATTTTAGTGAAGATACAATTAAAAAATTATGAAGAATCATCAGAATAAAGAAATGTATTAATGTATTAATAAGGAGACATGAGCAAAATGAAAATTACAAATTATTCACAAAGAGCATGTTACTTAGACTCATTAAAATAAGTGGAATTTCTTAGCTAACTCCAATCAATTTTACATTAGTAGTGTGTGTGTTTTTTTACTTATTGTAAAGAAAATTTTGCCTCATGTATTATTTTAAATTAACAAACAGATAATAAATGTACAATAATTGGTGAATAATTCCTTGCTAAAAACTTATTTATACTTTCAGGAAAAGATATATTCTAAAGTTTAATGTATGCTTACCTCTATGAACAATATCATTTTTATGACACCAATGAATTGCTTTAATCAGTTGGTAGATATAACTTTTTACTTTTTCAGGAGGTACTCCATTTGGCATTTCTTCTAGCAACTCAAGCATATTCTACATTCAACATAATTAAAGACAGAAAGAACTAAATTATAAATTCTACAATTTATTCACTACCTAGAAATGTGTTAAACAACTATTGTTGGCTATGTAATATGGTGCTCTTATACAAGAGGAACCAAAAGAAGCATTCAACATGATTATGTAATTTATACAATATAAGAGGCAAATAAAAATAATTTCTAAAAGCAGCAAAGCGCTACCAATGCATAAAACAAAGCCCAACAAAACCTAAAGCAGTAAATGATATTCTCTATTAAAATAACAATCAGCAATGGTATTATGTTATAAATCTGTACAGCAACTATAGAGCAATTCAATTGGTTTTAAAAAAATGCACATTCACTGGTTTCTCCCTAAGAATAATGTGTTTGTTTGAATTTGACAACTTAGCCACTGTAGTTTATAAACCTTAACTTCTACATTCGCTTATTGCATAAATCTAGGACTATTGCTTCATCAGTTAACTATATTTAAACATATTATGTCTTATTTAATATATAAAACAAATTATATTTACTTTCCAGTGAAAAAGGTAAAATATAGTTGAAGGTTGTTTTCAGGCATAAAGAAATAAAACAGGATAAACTTTATTCCCCCAAGGTCAAATTTTAAGTTGATCATAAAGAAAAATTACTGCAAAGACTTAGCATTTCTTAATATTACTAAGACTGCTATAGAATACTAATGACAGTGTATAACATTTTTATACATAAAACGTATTTGAAGTTTAGCAAGCATTAAGCAAGCATATTAGCATTTTTGTCTAAATAAATAACTTACTTTCTCTACATATTCAAACACCAAATACAGTTTTCCTCTTCTTCTAAAAGCTTCTTTTAGTTCTACAATATTTTCCTGCTTCAAAGTGCGAAGCATTTTAAGTTCTCGTAGAGTTGTCTCTTTGACCTCTTCATTTTCTATAAGTTAAAGAGTAAAAGTTTACAAAATATATGCATCTCTTTTCCCAAAAACCTGTAGAAAATCTTTGTGAACAGTGTGGTTCAAAATTTCACAAAAAGCAAGTTTCATACTAAGTTATAAAAGTTTCTTTTATTTTGGGTTAGCGTAATGGAGGTTATTTGGCTAAATCATTTTCACTCAGCCACTATGGATTATACAAACAAATTACTTTGCTTTACATCAGAATCTAGCAATAAATATTTATAATTCAAGCTATCCATCAAAAATATGAAAAACATTCATTTAATTTGAATTTATTTTCCCCTTAATAAAAATGCAAAAACATTGTGCACTATTTGTTAATACATTTCATTAGTGAGATATGACTATTACATTGGTAAAAAGCAACATTACATTATTATTACTAGTATATTACAACCTTTTATCTATAGTGAAACAGTATTTCAAGAATATTACATTTTACCTAACAAATTCTATTAGTAGTAAAAGTTATAAAAGGTAAAGGTTCCCCCGCACATGCGTGCTAGTCGTTTCCGACTCTAGGGGCCAGTGCTCATCTCCGTTTCAAAGCCGAAGAGCCAGCGCTTGTCCGAGGACGTCTCCGTGGTCATGTGGCCAGCATGACTAGACGCCAAAGGCGCACGGAACGCTGTTACCTTCCCACCGGAGCGGTCCCTATTTTTCTACTTGCATTTTTACGTGCTTTCGAACTGCTAGGTGGGCAGAAGCTGGGACGAGTAACAGGCGCTCACTCTGTTACGCGGCACTCGGGATTCGACCCGCCAAACTGCCGACCTTCTGATCGACAAGCTCAGCGTCCTAACCCACTGAGCCACCGCGTCCCTAGTAAAAGTTATACATGGACACTATGTAACAATTTAGTATACAATTGTAAGATTAGCTATTATAACAAAAAAGTTTATAGCAGATTAACAGTAAATAATAAACCCCACAATTTATCTTTCTCTTCCAAACTATTCTTCTTCAGCTACTCTTATTTTTCAATTTATATTTATTTTCCATAATTTTTAACTACCCATCTTCTTCAAAGAAGGACTCTGTTGTTGAGCCATGTTAGATAAGTGTTACTCTAAAATTCTGCCTGAGATAAGAGGACCTAAAAAGATTTTTTGGCACTTTTTTAAGGAAAATACATTATCTAGAAAAAATGGCAAGTGCCTGTGTATTTATAGTCCCAGGTCAATAGAGAAATGCTTATTTGTTGTGCAAAATATGATCCCAAAAGGGGTACTGCACTGAATGCAGACTTTTTGCTTAAAGTTTTAATATTGCTAAGCATAAATATTAAAACAATGGCTGGTACAGCTCTATTTAGTGAGAATTAATCCTGAGTAAATATGCTAAAAGAATATTCTTACACTGAAGATAAACTCCTTTTACAAGCATTAGTGTACTAAGGTTTCCAAAACCAAGCCAAAGTAAAGTCAAGATAATAAAGGCCAAATAGAAAGATAGGAAAATAATTTGTATAAACATTAATCTCATGCTTTTATATGAAAATAGCAATCCAGAAGAGGGGCACCAACAGCCCTGCAATTAGGCCACTGGTGTCAGTACGTAGGCTTCTTATAAGACAGAGGAAAAATATTCTTGCTGGCTTTGCATCTAAGGTGGAATTAGAACTCAGGGTCCCTGTTTCTAGGTTGATGCCTTAACCACTACAAATAGTCCTTACTTAACAGCCACAATTGGGACTGGAATCTCAGTGGTGAAGTTATATCATTATATCAATAATAATCATTAAGTGAGATGTTACATGAATGCCCATATAACTGCTGCACTCAAAGATTATAATCCTGATTGTGGTTAAATGATCACGCAGGTCCTAGATCAGGAGCATGGGGTGCCTCTGGGGAGTGATTGGAGACTCCACACAGGAGCTGAAAATGCTTCCTACCAAAATCCAAGCAGGATGTTCAGCCCCTGAGTGAAGAAACATATGGTCTGCGCCAAGAGTCCTGGGCCTAACCCACTCAACTGAGGCACTCTATATTCCTTAGATTATCATGATGCTTCTCTGCTCACAGGCTGAAAATCCTGCTTGGATTTTAACTCCTTCTTGTCTAGGGCTTGGCTGAAAGAGCTGCCTGCTTGAAGGATAGTGTCAACGCTGCTAACATCGGATGTTCTTGCTTTGACAAGGTATGGAGATGCAGCCTTTTTCTTTCCTATGCTTTATTCTTAGAATCACATAATTTTGGGGAAGGAGGAATGTGATGGGAGTTAGTTAGACGTAACAATATTGTAAAGGTGTATGAACTCAGGGGCTTTTGAAATAAGAGATGATAAGAGATGGCAGGTTAGAGAACAGGAGGGAAAGCCTGCAATTCAAACTAATTGGAGAATGTGATTTATGACTGCTAATTAGAGGAGGGAATTATATTTGATACTATGTGCTAAGGGGAGGAGAATTCTGATTTTGGCTTCGACCATGCATGTGCCGAAGCTATGCTACTTGAATAAAGATTCTTTAAGGTAAACAATGCCTTGAAGTTCTTTGAAGAGTTTCATTTGTCGGAACCATGACAGGTAGTACTTCCCCTCCATCTGCATAACAGAACTCCTTTTGCAAGGTGCAGAAACAGAATTTCTGCACATATACACCAGGAGGATGTTAGCTCTCCTCTATGAGTGGAAGGGAACGATGATGCAGGGGTGCAGAAATGAATTTGGATCTTCAGGATCTGAGCTCCATTTCTCCACCCTGCTGAAGAAGTTCACTCAGCCCCCTGTAAGCAGAGGAAGCCCTCTTGGCAGGCAACAGAAGCTTGCCAATTCTCTGCTGGCTTTCCCATTGACTTTCAGTCATTTGCAGAGAAGATTACAAATCGCGATCAAAAGATAACGGGGCATTTGGCCACTGGTCCTAAGTGTAAACAGGCTGTCAAGCAACCAGATCATAATCACATGCCTCCGGGGGAAGTACATTTTATGATGGCTGGAACTGCTTTCCAGGCTGTACAGCACCCTTTCCAAGGCTGTCAGAACTTTCAATGTTCGTTAAATGACCAGTCATAAGTCGAGGACTACTTGTACACCAAATTGGCTCTCAATTCATTTCAGGTTCTATGCAAAATGAAAGAATGTTTGTTATTAGTGCCAAGAGATCATCTTCCAGAACCCCTAAATGTGAAGCCAGAATCAGGAGATATTATTTGCTAGTTATTATTTCTTCAAGGATATAGAATCATCCACAGTTCAATTACATATTAAGTCCTGTTGGTTTTTCAGAATTAAATTTCTGCTATGTACATATAACACAGAGTAGACAGACTATGATTCAGCTATCTAGATAAGTAATAAATTATCAGGAAATATTTCAGATTATTCAGATTTATTCTGAATATACAGTAGTCAAATCATAGTGAAATCTGTCTGAAACATGCCAATACCTAGTAAGAACAATTTTAAAAATGCTCATTGTATTTTCTAATGAAACAGAAGCTTATTAACAAATTCAGTGTTTATTACTGAAGTCTCACATATCTGGAGGTGCCAAGTTGAGAAAGGCAGGTCTGAACAAATACGGAAATATAGAAAGCTTGTATATTAAGGTGTATCTCTAGGATCTATGTAAGATGTTTTGAAATAAAACTCTAATCTCTTCAAAGTTGATATGTTGACACAGGACAATAAATTCTTAAAACTCCTAGTCCTGCATTTTCCTAAATCTTGTGTAAGAACCCATTAAATAAAAAAGTAAATGTACTATATGCCAATAGAAGAAAGTACCTTCGCTATCTTTGAATTTTTTAATGGCCACGATTTCATGTGTCTCCTAGAAAAGAAAGAAAAAAAGATAGGATAGTCATATTGTTAGTTAGTAAATACCTGACACCATTTTGTGCTACAGATTTCTAGTCACACATAGAGTTGCAAGTTGAAGCAGAATTTTTATAGCAATTTTTAAAGCTGGAGAATGGCTTTCTACCAAATTATTTTAAAATTAATTTACACTTGGTGAGGTAGGCTTTTGTTCTTGCTGGTAGTTTTCAGAGCAACTGAATAAAATTATTTCTGCTATTGATTTGTATACTTGCAAGGAAGACAACTGTATAAAAGTATTTATTAGTCATTTTAAATTTTATTTTTATTGTCACAAATCTTCTCAGTACATATTATTATAAATTTTAAAAATTTAATAATCCAAAAAATACCTAAACCAGATTTTAAAAATACTAATTAGGCTTTTAAAAATGAGTTCCAATTTGAACACTATTCTTAAAATACTCTAAGAATAGTGTTCAAATTGGAACTCATTTTTAAAACCCTAATTTTAAATCAGTCTGGCTACAAGAATATCATAATATAAGTCTGAGATTTTCCTTTATGTTCTACAGGGATGCAGAAGCTTGGCATTAAATTTTCTGTAAGAGCCTAGTCCCCATCCCCACCCGCCTTTGCAACTGAATTATATAAATTATTTTAATACTTATGCCCAGTTAAAGTGATAATTGATCCTCCAGATATAATAATAATAATAATAATAATAATAATAATAATAATAATAATAATAATAATAATAATAATAATAATAATAATAATAGGAAGGGACCTTGGAGGTCATCTAGTCCAACCCCCTGCTCAAGCAGGAAACGCTATACCATTTCAGACAAATGGCTGTCCAGACTCTTCTTAAAAACTTCCAGCGTTGGAGCATTCACAGTTTCTGGAAGCAGTTTATTCCACTAATTAATTGTTCTGTCAGAAAATTTCTCCTTAGTTCTAGGTTGCTTTTCTCTTTGGTTAGTTTCCATCCATTGCTTCTTTTCCTGCTTTCAAGTGCTTTGGAGAATAGCTTGACTCCCCCTTCTTTGTGGCAGCCCCTGAGATATTGGAACACTGCTGTCATGTCACCCCTCATGTCACCCCCCTTCTCTTTGTTAGACTAGACATACCCAGTTCCAGCAACCGGTCCTTATATGTTTTAGTCTCCAGTCCCCTAATGGTTGTTGCTCTTCTCTGTACTCTTTCTAGAGTCTCAACATCTTTTTACATTGTGGTGACCAAAACTGGATGCAGTATTCCAAGTGTGGCCTTATCAAGGCATTGTAAAGTGGTATTAACACTTCACGTGATCTTGATTCTATCCCTCTGTTAATGCAGCCTAGCACTGTGCTGGCTTTTTTGGCAGCTGCAGCACACTGCTGGCTCATATTTAAGTGATTGTCCACTAGGACTCCGAGATCCCTCTCACAGTTGCTACTATTGAGCAAGGTACGACCTATACTATACTTGTGAATTTGGTTTTTCTTGCCTAAATGTAGGACCTTACTTTTTTCACCACTGAATTTCATTTTGTTAGATAGCACCCAGTGTTCAAGTCTGTCAAGATCCTTCTGTATCGTAAGCCTATTGCTGGCTATTCCTGGCAGCTTAATGTCGTCTGCAAATTTGCTGAGTTCCCTATCTATCCCCCCATCCAAATCATTGATGAAGATGTTGAAGAGCAGTGGGCCCAGCACCTCACTACACACTTCCGTTCATGTAGATGCAGTTCCATTGAGGACAACACACTGAGTACGGCTGGTCAGCCAGCTACGAATCCATCTGGTAGTCATGCTGTCTAACCCACATTTTTCTATCTTATCAAGTAGTAGGTTGTGGTCTACTTTATCATATGCCTTACTGAGATCCAAGTAAATTATATCCACACCATTCCTCTGGTCCACTAATTTTGTCACCTGGTCAAAGAATGCAATAAGGTTTGTCTGGCATGTTCTGTTTTTCACAAACCCATGTTGGCTTTTGGTAATGACTTTGTTTGCCTCTAGGTGTTTGCTGATTCGTTGCTTGATTATCTTTTCCAGAATCTTCCCAAGTATTGAGGTCAGGCTGATAGGTCTGTTGTTTCCTGGATCCATTTTTCCCCTTTTTTGAAGATGGGAACCACATCAGCTCTTTTCCAGTCCACTGGTAATTCCCCAGTGCTCCAGGATCTTTGAAAGATATAGCTCAGTGGCTCTGAGATCACATCTGCCAGTTCCTTGAGAACTTTGGGGTGTAGTCATCTGGTCCTGGAGATTTGAACTCATCTAGGGTGGACAGGTGCAAACAAAGTCATTACCAAAAGCCAACATGGGTTTGTCAAAAACAGATCATGCGAGACAAATCTTATTGCATTCTTTGATCAAGTGACAAAATTACTGGACCAGAGGAATACTGTGGATATAATTTACTTGGGCTTCAGTAAGGCATTTGATAAAGTAGACCACAACCTATTACTTGATAAGATAGAAAAATGTGGGTTAGACAGCATCACCACCAGATGGATTCGAAGCTGGAGGGAAGTGTGTAGTGAGGTGCCTCAGGGCTCTGTTCTGGGCCCAGTGCTCTTCAACATCTTCATCAATGATTTGGATGAAGGGATAAAGGGGAACTCATCAAATTTGCAGACGACACCAAGCTGGCAAGAATAGTCAACACTCCAAAAGATAGGCTTAAGGTGGTACCTTGCTCAATAGTAGTAACTATGAGAGGGATCTCATAGTCCTAGTGGACAATCACTTAAATATGAGCCAGCAGTGTGCTGCAGCTGCCAAAAAAGGCAACACAGAGCTAGGCTGCATTAACAGAGGGATAGAATCAAGATCACGTGAAGTGTTAATACCACTTTACAATGCCTTGGTAAGGCCACACTTGGAATACTGCATCCAGTTTTGGTCACCATGATGTTAAAAAAGATGTTGAGACTCTAGAAAGAGTACAGAGAAGAGCAACAACCATTAGGGGACTGGAGGCTAAAACATACAAGGAACAGGTGCTGGAATTGGGTATGTCTATTTTAATGAAGAGGGGTGATGTGACAGCAGTGTTCCAATATCTCAGGGGTTGCCACAAGGAAGAGGGAGTCAAGCTATTCTCCAAAGCACCTGAAGGCAAGACAAGAACCAATTGATGGAAACTAATCAGAGAGAAGCAACCTAGAACTAAGATGAAATTCCCTGACAGTTAGAACAATTAATCAGTGGAAAAACCTGCCTCCAGAAGTTGTGAATGCTGCAGAACTGGACGTTTTTAAGAAGAGACTGGACAGCCATTTGTCTGAAATGGTATAGGGTTTACTGCCTGAGCAGGGGGGTTGGACTAGATGACCTCCAAGGTCCCTTCCAACATCATCATCATCATCTTTATTATTATTGTCATTATTATCATTATTATTCCTGATTAATGTATTCATATGTATTCTTTAATATATGCCTGTCAGAAGCAACACCCCAAGGAAAAGAGAAGAAATGAGGAGAAAAGAAATATTGAAGAGGGCTAGGATAAAAAAATACATTAACCCAATTAATAATTGCTAACTAAAATTAAGTTCTTTGACCTAGGATCCACTTATTTACTTGCTTCATCCTGACCCGGGTCTTTGGTGAGGGAGACTGAGTCCCTTTACTTTTTTGTGCTTGTTGTCTTTTATTTTTATTTTTTATGTTTTGTTGATTTTACTGCAATTTTTTAGATTGTTACGAGCTGCTCAGAGTCACTGAAAATTGGCTGGCATAGAACTTTAATAAATACTATTATCTGCATGTATCAGCTGATCTTTCTTTTACTTGCACCACCAATACAAGTATACACATACACATGCAGAAATTCCATTCAGCAGATACAAAAAAATATGGAAAGTAACAGGATGAGATAAGTTAAGAGTGGGGGATAACTGTATTGTGTACATAAAAAAAGAAATGGGTAATAAGATGAAGTGATGGGAAGAATAACATGATAGGGAAAGACAGGCATTACAGAAAGGGTAAATTGCCAGGCAAACAGCCCCTTTCCCTCTTAAGCAGCAGCTAATCTTCAGTTTGATCTTCAAGCAACTAACCACATTTTTAATAGATTCTGTGTAATTTGGACAATATATTTTATCTAAACAATAAAACTTGTTACACTTTTATATAGTTTGATTAGTATTTTTATATTTAAAAAACAAAGAACACTGCACATTATTCACAAAGCCTAGAATCTAGAATACAAATTTAGCCAAAGTTTAAAGCAGAAATTCAGGTTTTTGAATCAAAACTCTCAAAAGCAGCCTGGGTTTAAAAATAATTAGTTTAACAGAAAAAAACATCATTTAAATATAACACTTTTGGTATAATTCTCTATTGCAGAATTGGTTCCCTGAGATTAAGGCAAAATGATAGTTTTCACGATGAAAATTAGCGTCCCTTTTCTTTGCAATTGAGCAAATTTCTCTTTTTCTGCAGCAAACAATAATTTGCCAATCTGAATTAAACTGCAATCCATTACAACAAGAAACTATGTAAAAACCATAGATAAGCATTTTAAACGAAGGACCAAACTATAGGTAAGGAAAGGGAAGAAACAGATTTTCATTACAAGCCAGGGCAGGCATATGGAACCAAACCATGGTCTGAGAAAATCAAAACACAGATAAAAAAGCACAACATAGATTGTTTTACTTACCTTGTGTCTACACTTAAGCACAACACCATAGGCTCCTAAAGCCCCCCCCCACAAAAAAATCAAATTTCAATATTCATGTGCATTGTAGAAAGTATTATTTGTATATTTAAAAATGCAAGATCAAATAATAATGATGATGATAATGATGATAACAACAACAATAGATAGATAACCTTTATTGTCATTTTTTCCTGTGGGCACAATGGCACACATTAAAAATGAAATTTAGTGCTTCCTTTCAAAGTGTACACATATATGACAATTTTTAAAACATACTATATACAACATATATATAGACCTACACACTTACATATAAGTAACATATAAATATTTTTCACTGTCCATCTTGAATACATAACGGAAGGAGGAAGCTTTAATAATAATAATAGCAGCAAAAATTATTGGGAACACAAAATTGACAAAGTTCTTGAAAATTAACAGGTCAAGATCCTTTGGGACTTTTGAACCCAAACACAGACATCTGGCCCACAACATGCCTGAAATCACGTTTATAGAAAATAAAAAAAATCTGGTTCATTGATATTGCAATACCAGGTGATGCACAAATTGAACAGAAACAATTAGAAAAAATAATGAAATACCAAAATCTGCAAATTGAAATTGAATGATTGCAGAGGAAGAAATCAATGTTTGTATCAATAGTAATAAGAGCCCTTGGAGCAATACCCAAAGGGTTGCCTAGATACATGGAGTTACTTTAACAGCTCTTTTGTCCTTGGTTAGGACTTGAACTGTTAAGTTTTTACCAGTCCCAGACTGTGAATTGAACTGAAGACTAAATCAATAATAATAATAATAATAATAATAATAATAATAATAATAATAATAATAATAATAATAATAATAATAATAATAATAATAATAATATGAATACTGACAATGTAATAAAAACATAAACAGAATGCTGGCAAGGAAAAACATTACATGGTCAATTTCCTCAAAAGACAGAGGGGAAAGTGATACAGATAAAACCTGGCAATGGACTACAAATGAAATATTAAAAAAGAAAGTGAAACGTTTGATTTTAGCTGTTCAAGAGCAAACTATTCAAATTAATGCAATCAAAGCCAGAACTAAATAATCATCAAATGATTCAAATACAGATTCTGCAAAGAAGCAGAAGAAACTGTGTAGATCATATATTCAGTTCCTGCAAGAAAACTGCAGAAACTGATTATAAACATCATCAAAATGATTCACTGAAACATCTGTAAAAATACCATGTGCCATTAATGAAAAGTTGGTGGGAACATATAGTTGAAAAAGTAGTCAAAAATGAGCAAATTGAAATATTATGGGATTTTTAAATAAAAACTGATAAAAGTTGTAACTCAGATTTAACTTGGATGAAAAGACAGTGTAGATAATCGATGTGGTTAATATCAAGGGATAACAGTCAAAGCATTGGAGAAGATCACTATATCAATTGAAAATTGAAGTTAAAAGATTATGGCATAAATTGTTCCCAGTGTTTACTGGCACAGTTGGTGAAAATCTTGGATGACACTTAGAAAATCTGTGCATTAATAAAATTTCCATCTGCCAATTACAAAAGGCCACAGTGTTTGGATCCCCAAATATACTATAGTGATATATTACTACATCCTAGGTTCTTGGGAAAAATGTAATGATAGAAAGGCCAACACCATCTAAAGAACTGGCCTTTATGATTTCATGTTGTTATGTGTATAACAATAATATTAATTGCAGAGGTTATTATTTGGGCTGTATTGCAATATTTTATTCTTAGGCTCAAGTGAAAATTGGCTAAGAGGTTTTAAGAAGCTTGACATTCTTCCCTCATTATATTTGATTAAACATAAATTAACTGAATATGTATGTGTTTGCAGATTTTTAGTACAAAATACATTTTATTAAAAGGGCATATATATATTAGGTATATAGTGCATTCAGAAAGTATCCAGATCCCCTTCACTTTTGTCAATTTTATTATGCTGCATCCCGATTCTACAGTTAATAATAATAATAGAATAGAGCTGGAAGGGACCTTGGAAGTCTTCTAGTTCAGCCGCCCTGCTTAAGCAGGAGAACCTATATATACCATCTCAGAAAGTGACTGTCTAGCCCAGGGGTGTCAAACTGCTGGCCTGCAGACCGGATGCATCATAGAGAAACCGTGCCTGCCCCATTGCCAGCAATGGCAAAAAAAAGTCGCAATATGTACGTTGCAAGTTTGACACCCCTGGTCTAGCCTCTTCTTAAAAATTTCCAGTGATGGAGCGCCCAAGATCTTCTGGAGGCAAGCTATTCCACTGGTTAATTGTACTCACTGTCAGGAAGTTTCTCCTTAATTCTAGGTTGCTTAATTCTAGTTGTTGAAATTCATTTTGTTCTCATTAATCTACCCTCAGTACCCCATAATGACTAAGTAAAAACAGAATTTTAGAAATGTCTGTAAATTTATTAAAAAGAAAAAAAAATGAAATGTCACATTGGCATAACTATTCAGACCCTTCACTTAGTACTTTGTTGAAGTACCTTTGACAGTAATTACAGCCTTGAGGTTTTTGGGGTATGACGCAACAAGCTTTGCACACCTGGATTGGGGGATTTTCTGCCCTTCTTTCTTCCTTGCAAATCCTCTCAAGCTCAACAAGGTTGAATGGTGACCGTTGGTGGACAGCCATTTTCAGGTCCTTCCAGAGATGTTCAGTAGAATTCAGGTCAAGGTTCTGGCTGGGCCACTCTAAGACATTCACAGAGTTGTCCCTAAGCCACTCCTGTGTTGTCTTGGCTGTGTGCTTAGAATTGTTGTCATGTTGGAAAGTGAACTCTGAGGTCCTGAGTGCTGTGGAACAGGTTTTCATAATCATAATAGTAAAAGTTGGAAGGGACCTTGCTGGTCATCTAGTCCAACCCCCTGCTCAGGCAGGAAACCCTATACCATTTTCATTGAGGATATCCCTGTATTTTGCTTCATTCAGCTTTCCCTCAACCCCGACCAGTCTCCCAGTCCCTGCTGCTGAAAAACACCCCCACAGCATGATGCTGCCACCACCATGCTTCACTATTGGGATGATATTGGGCAGGTGATGAATGGTGCCTGGTTTCTTCCAGACATAACATTTAGAATTGAGACCAAACAGTTCAATCTTGGTTTCATCAGACCAGAGAATCTTGTTCCTCACAGTCTGAGAGTCCTTCAGGTGCTTTTTTGCAAACTCCAAGTGGATAGGTATTTTGCACTGAGGCTAGGCTTCCATCAAGCCAATCTACCATAAAGCTCAGATCAGTGAAAGGCTGCAGTAATGGTTGTTCTTCTGGAACTCTGTCCCATCTCCACACAGAATCTCTAGAGCTCAGTCACAGTGACTATTGGATTCTTGGTCACTTTCTGTTACTAAGACCCTTCTCCCGATTGCTCAGTTTGATCGGACATCCAGCTCTTGGAAGAGTCCAGATTATGCCAAACTTTTTCCATTTGAGAATAATGGAGGCCACTGTGCTCTTAGAAACTTTCAGTGCAGCAGAAATTTTATTGTAGCCTTCCCCAGATGTGTGCCTTGCAAAAAATCCTGTCTCTGAGGAAGTTAATTTGACCTCATGGCTTTTGCTCTGCTACAATATGCATTGTCAGCTGTGTGGCCTTCTATAGAGAGGTATGTGCCTTTTCATACCATGTCCAATCAATTTAATTTACCACAAGTGGCCTTCAATCAAGGTGTGGAAACATGTCAGCAACCATCAAAAGAAATGGGAAGCACTTGAGCTAAATTTCAATTTACTTATGCCAATGTGATATTTTATTTTTTAATAAATTTACAGCTATTTCAGAAATTCTGTTTTCACTTTGTCATTAGGGGGTACTGAGTGTAGATTAATGAGAAAAAATGAATTTTAACAACTGTAAAGTCAGGTTGCAGCATAACAAAATTAACAAAAATGAAGAGGATCTGAATACTTTCTGAATGCACTATATGCGTAAGAAAACAATTTCAGAGACCAATGCAGGTATTTAAGCATTATCTTACTTAATTTACAACACCAATTCTGAATGATTGTAGCATAAAACAGCTGATACTGAATTCCAGAAGTTCCATTTTAAGGAGTATTAGTGAGCAAGAATCCTTTAATCGTTAGAAAACTAAACAGTCCAATGGTAATTTTTACACTAAAACGTTTCTAAATATACTCAGGGATAAATAGCAAGATATTCTAAGTGGTAAGATAAACGTAATAGAATTAAAAATTTTCAACAGTATATCTACCACTTAGTTATCCACACAGATATAGTCATGACTCATCAAAAACAGTATTTGTATTAAGAACCAGCATTACTTTTTTTTAAATGTGTGTTTGCAGAGGCATGGAGACAACAAAATTCTATGAAAATTTTGAAACTCAACATTATAATACAGCTCCAAGCTCAGATGGACAAGCAATCAAGATCTTTTCTTGATTTTGAATATCTCACATATAAAAGGGTGTGCCCCTTCTTTCCCAGGCTTCAAAGGAAGAATAAAGCTCTCATAAGATTAGAAAACTGTAACATAAAGAATTAAAGCCTTTATGATTGAAAAATTGCTATTCTATTCATTTTATTTTGTCCTACTATATATAATATCAGTCATTTAGATTTTCAATTTTGGTTATATGTCAAGAATGAATTTGGTCAAACAGCAGAAAAAAATGAGTGTACACTTCATGCGTCAATAGTTCTATCATGCCATGATCAGTGATTAGAAAAATCATATGTTTCTAGCCATGGCAAAACAAAAACTGCATTATATAATCAATGTCTCACCTACTTCTTTCTAGTTATGCTCACATCTCTTCTCAAACCCCAATTAAATTTATTCATGAAGGTATACTTACCTTCACCTACAACCCCAAGGATCTCAAATTTATTCATCACATTACCAATATTAGGAATCTTCATGAAGACAAATTCCTCATGGAACATGAATTGTACAACATGGCCGGAGAAGACCAAAATATTTGCAGGTCAAGTCTGTAATGGTTGGTAGGCTTTAGCACATATATGTTCCAAGTTTGTATTTCCTGCAAAGAAAATAAACATATAATTGGCATGAGCTAAAGTAATTTTACAAGTTTTGTACCGAATGTACAACAGTACCTATATTCAATACGTTTGATTAATAGTTATACTATAATGAACAAGCCATCAAAGACTATAATAACCATCAAGGCCTGATACAGTTTACACCAGGGTTTTAAATATATAATGCATAAACTAGAAAGACAACATTCTTTCATGTATTCCATCTTCAACATAGGGAAAAAAATAGACTGAGGAAACAGACCAATCAGCCTAACATCACCTGGGAAGATATTGGAAAAAATAATAAAAAAACAGATCTGTGAACAAGTCCGTATATACTTGAGTATAAGCCGACTCGAGTATAAGCCGAGACCCCCAATTTCACCCCCAAAAACTGAAAAAAGTTATTGACTCGAGTATAAGCCGATCCGCCGTTCTGCAAGCCTCTGCCGCCAGCAGAGGCTCGATCCGCCATTTTGCAAGCCTGAATACACAGGAATACCCTGTGTGGCCGCGGCTCTCGGGGAAGCCCTGGCTGTCCGCTTCCTCGCTCCACGCTGCCATTCGGGGCCCGCGCGTTCCCCGGGCAAATCGCGGCGCCCAGCAGGCGAGGAAACACGCCCGCTCCAGTCGCCCCCCCTTCCCTCAGGAGACGCGAAGCAAGTGACCGCCCGGAGCTTACCGAGGACTTGCGCGCGGCCGAGGCTTCGGTGCTTCCAGGATCGCGCGCACCTCTCCCAAGCCGCCGCCGTCCGGAGACCTGCCGAAGTTTGGGGAGGTTTGGGGAGGTGCGCGCGCACCTCCCCAAACCTCCCCAAACGTCGGCAGGTCTCCGTTCCTCCTGCCGACGTTTGGGGAGGTTTGGGCGCCTCCCCAAACCTCCCCAAACGTCGGCAGGTCTCCGTTCCTCCGCGCAGACCTGCCGACGTTTGGGGAGGTTTGGGCGCCTCCCCAAACCTCCCCAAACGTCGGCAGGTCTCCGTTCCTCCTGCCGACGTTTGGGGAGGTTTGGGCGCCTCCCCAAACCTCCCCAAACGTCGGCAGGTCTCCGTTCCTCCGCGCAGACCTGCCGACGTTTGGGGAGGTTTGGGCGCCTCCCCAAACGTCGGCAGGTCTCCGTTCCTCCTGCCGACGTTTGGGGAGGTTTGGGCGCCTCCCCAAACCTCCCCAAACGTTGGCAGGTCTCCGTTCCTCCTGCCGACGTTTGGGGAGGTTTGGGCGCCTCCCCAAACCTCCCCAAATGTCGGCAGGTCTCCGTTCCTCCTGCCGACGTTTGGGGAGGTTTGGGCGCCTCCCCAAACCTCGGCAGGTCTCCGTTCCTCCGCGCAGACCTGCCGACGTTTGGGGAGGCGCCCAAACCTCCCCAAACGTCGGCAGGAGGAACGGAGACCTGCCGACGTTTGGGGAGGTTTGGGGAGGTGCCCAAACCTCCCCAAAGTCGGCAGGAGGAACAGAGACCTGCCGACGTTTGGGGAGGTTTGGGGAGGCGACCAAACCTCCCCAAACGTTGGCAGGTCTGCGCGGAGGAACGGAGACCTGCCGACGTTTGGGGAGGTTTGGGGAGGCGCCCAAACCTCCCCAAACGTCGGCAGGAGGAACGGAGACCTGCCGACGTTTGGGGAGGTTTGGGGAGGCGCCCAAACCTCCCCAAACGTCGGCAGGTCTGCGCGGAGGAACGGAGACCTGCCGACGTTTGGGGAGGTTTGGGGAGGCGCCCAAACCTCCCCAAACGTCGGCAGGTCTGCGCGGAGGAACGGAGACCTGCCGACGTTTGGGGAGGCGCCCAAACCTCCCCAAACGTCGGCAGGAGGAACGGAGACCTGCCGACGTTTGGGGAGGTTTGGGGAGGCGCCCAAACCTCCCCAAACGTCGGCAGGTCTGCGCGGAGGAACGGAAACCTGCCGACGTTTGGGGAGGTTTGGGGAGGCGCCCAAACCTCCCCAAACGTCGGCAGGAGGAACGGAGACCTGCCGACGTTTGGGGAGGTTTGGGGAGGCGCCCAAACTTCCCCAAACGTCGGCAGGTCTGCACGGAGGAACGGAGACCTGCCGACGTTTGGGGAGGTTTGGGGAGGCGCCCAAACCGCCCCAAACGTCGGCAGGAGGAACGGAGACCTGCCGACGTTTGGGGAGGTTTGGGGAGGCGCCCAAACCTCCCCAAACGTCGGCAGGTCTCCGTTCCTCCACGCCCTGCCTGCCTGCTTCTTTCCACTGCGGAAAGAAGCAGGCAGGCAAGGCGCGGAGGTCCGGAGACCTGCCGACGTTTGAGGAGGTTTGGGGAGGCGCCCAAACCTCCCCAAACGTCGGCAGGAGGAACGGAGACCTGCCGACGTTTGGGGAGGTTTGGGGAGGCGCCCAAACCTCCCCAAACGTCGGCAGGAGGAACGGAGACCTGCCGACGTTTGGGGAGGTTTGGGGAGGCGCCCAAACCTCCCCAAACGTCGGCAGGTCTCCGTTCCTCCGCGCCCTGCCTGCCTGCTTCTTTCCGCTGCGGAAAGAAGCAGGCAGGCAAGGCGCGGAGGTCCAGAGACCTGCCGACGTTTGGGGAGGTTTGGGGAGGTGCGCGCGCACCTCCCCAAACCTCCCCAAACTTCGGCAGGTCTCCGGATGGCGGTGGCTTGGGAGAGGTGCGCGCAATCCCGGAAGCACCAAAGCCTCAGCCGCGCACAAGTCCTCGGTAAGTTTTTTTGTTGACTGGAGTATAAGCCGAAGTGGAATTTTTCAGCCCAAAAAGTGGGCTGAAAAATTCGGCTTATACTCAAGTATATACGGTATGTTATAACTAGTAGCCAGCACAGGTTTGTTAAAACAAATCATGCCAAACCAATCTTATTTCATTCTTTGACAGAGTGACTAAATTAGTAGATCAGCAAAATGCTACAGACATAGTATATTTAGACTTCAGCAAGGCATTTGACAAAGTAGACCACAACCTATTTCTTGGTAATGTAGGAAAATGTGGGATAGACCGCGTCACCATGAGATGGATTTGTAACTGGGTGTCAGAATCCATTTATATCACATTTCATAAATGTATAGGTAGAACAATGTGCTTATTCTGGGGATTCTGCCATCTCTCCGAAGGGGGGGGGGAGAGGTCAGACTTTAGGCATCTTCAAACAACAGGGAACATTTGAACAAAAAAGGAAGCAATAACCATAAAACCAAGGAGAGTTCCCTTTCCCATGGAAGGGCCTGACATCTAACCAAATGGATGAGGGGAGGGGCTGAAATGGGAATGCTTTATATAGGATTGAAATGTAACTTTGTTAGATTCCGTCTTGTATTGCCACAATCGATTCCATCCTAGTAAACATTTTCCTTTTGGACTAAACTTGCATCCAAGAGTTCTTATTTCCTAAGATGTGGATTGAGGTGGGTCCTGACACTGGGTGACAAACCGTACTCAATGAGTAGTCCTTAATGGTATTACATCTACATGGAGGGAAGTAAGCAGTGGGGTACAACAAGGTTCCATCTTAGGCCCAGTACTCTTCAATATCTTCATTAATGACTTAGATGAGGGAATAGATGGAGAACCCATCAAATTTACAGATGACACTAAGATGGCATTAATAGTCAACACCCCGGAAGACAAGCTCAGGATCCAAAAATATATTGATAAACTTGAACAATGGAACCTATCCAACAACATGAAAGCAAGGTTTTACACTTAGGCAGGAAAAACCAAAGGTACAAGTACAGATTAGGCAAAACCTGGCTCAAAAGCAGTAACTGTGAGAGGGACCTTGGAGTCCTCGTGAACAATCACTTAAAGATGAGCCAGCAGTGTATGGCAGCAGCCAAAAAAGGTAATACAGTCCTCGGTTGTATAAACAGAGACATAGAATCAAAATCATGTGAAGCATTAGTACTGCTTTACAGTATAACTCCTTAATAAGACCACACCTAAAATACTGCATCCAGTTCTGGTCACCACATTACAAAAAAGATGTTAAAACTTTGGAAAAAGTGCAAAGAAGAGCAACTAGGATGATTAAGGAACTGGATACAAAGAACGGTTGCAAGAATCGGGTATGGCCAGAAGGAAAAGAAGATCTAGGGGTGACATGACAGCAGTATTCCAGTATTTGAGGGCCTGCTATAAAGAAGAGGGGGTCAACTTATTTTCCAAAGCACCAGAAGGTAAGACAAGAAAAAATGGACGGAAACTAATCAAGGAGAAAAGCAACCTCAAATTAAGGAGAAACTTCCTAACAGTGAGGACAATTAACCTATGGAACAGCTTGCCTTCAGAAGTTGTAGGTGCTTCACCACTGGAGGTTTTTAAGAAAAGGTTGGACAGCCATCTGTCTGAAATGATGTAGGGTCTCCTGCTTGAGCAGGGAGTTGGACTAGAAGACCTCCAAAGTCCTTTCCAGATCTATTCTGATTGAAAGCTGAAAACAACTCCTTTAAGAATTATCATACAGAATATATACTGCTCAAAAAAATAAAGGGAACACTTAAACAACACAATAAAAAAGGTAAAGGTTCCCCCGCACATGCGTGCTAGTCGTTTCCGACTCTAGGGGCCGGTGCTTATCTCCGTTTCAAAGCCGAAGAGCCAGCGCTTGTCCGAGGACAACTCCGTGGTCATGTGGCCGGCATGACTAGATGCCAAAGGTGCACGGAACGCTGTTACCTTCCCACCATAGTGGTCCCTATTTTTCTACTTGCAGTTCTTTCGAACTGCTATGTGTACTGTATTTAATAGTAGGATGTCTTATCTTGTGTTCCCTTTATTTTTTTGAGCAGTATATTTTTTCTGATTTTAATGCTACCTTGTTTTTAATAGCAGCTTGCTTATTAGAACAGGGAGATGAAATCCAAACTGGGGTACAATACTTTTTTTTGTATTAACTCATTGCTCTTTAAAAAAATTATCAGAACACATTTGATTGTATTTCTTTCTAAATTATAGAGATAGTTTCTAGATTGCATTTATAGACAATAGTTGAATATCTGTATTACTGGTAAGTTGTACAGTATATTATACACAACTTTACTTAACAACTATGATTCAATGCATATAAATAAACTTTAACAAATGAAGCCCCCTGCCCCATTATTTCCAGGCAAGGAAATCACATTCAAGAAAATAATTACCATACATTTAGTGTTTAAATCAAGAGGTCACAATTCAGCATTTTTGAAATGACAAGTATGATCCTTAATGTCTATGTCCTTAGATAATATACTGTATACATGCACCAATGTAATGTTTGCCACATAAGGCAGTAGCATATATGTAAACAATAAACTAGTGTTATGCTTGTCTTTCAATCTATAAATACTGTAACGTTTTAAACTGTTATCCATCTTGTAGGGCAGATTATACAGTATAATAGGTAATTATTATTTTTTCATTATTGGTTAGCCTCCTTTATTCATTACCGTGAAACAATTATTCCATAACAAATGTTTAGTGCATCATCTGAGTGAGAAATAATGTGAGAAGAATGGGCCAATGTTTTATAAAAGGTAAAGGTAAAGGTTCCCCCGCACATGCGTGCTAGTCGTTTCCGACTCTAGGAGCCGGTGCTCATCTCCGTTTCAAAGCCGAAGAGCCAGCGTTTGTCCGAGGACGTCTCCGTGGTCATGTGGCCGGCATGACTAGACGCCAAAGGCGCACGGAACGCTGTTACCTTCCCACCGTAGTGGTCCCTATTTTTCTACTTGCATTTTTACGTGCTTTCGAACTGCTAGGTGGGCAGAAGCTGGGACGAGTAACAGGCGCTCACTCTGTTACGCGGCACTCGGGATTCGACCCGCCAAACTGCCGACCTTCTGATCGACAAGCTCAGCGTCCTAACCCACTGAGCCACCGCGTCTATGTTTTATAGATGCTGCTAAATGCAAATTCAGCAGATGAAAACTCTATTAATGGTTTCACCCAAAAGGAAAATATTCCAGAAATCAAAGACTGAATTAATACTGGAATCTTAGTAGACAAAAAGATTGATGAAATGGCAAGTTATATGTTAATAATCAAACGTGAGCAATTTGAAGGGAAATATCAGCAGTGGAAGAGACTAGGATGCTTGATACTGATTATTGGAAGAGCAGACATAAAAGAAAGAGACGTCTTAGGAAATAAAAAGTTTAAATCACTGGTGACATTAGGAAGTCATTATAAAAGTGAATAGTTTAGAAAAAGATGCAGCTGCTTCAGAGAGCTGAAAAAACATCACAGATGAATTTTTACTAAGATAGTTGTTAGTAGGCTTGTACTTGCATTAAAATTATTCAGAATTGTGTTTTAGAGCAGGGGGTCCCCAACCTATGGGCCATGGCCCACTATCAGGCCATGGCCTACTGGCCACTGGGCTGCAAGATAGGCTGGCCAGTGCACGCACATGTGTGTGCACACTCACCCCCACTTGTGCTAGCACCCGTGGACCCGTTTGTGCATGCGCGCTGGACTAGCAGCAGCAGCTTGTGCCTGGCAAACAGGGCTGCTAGTGCGCACACAAGTTCCATGGGCCATTTGCGCCTGCACACAGGGCTAGCGGCGATGGTTAGTGCCTATGCACCTGTGGAAACGGAGCCACTATCGCCGTGTGGGTTTTGCGACCCAATTGCACATCCGTGCGGGACTAGCAGCGGTGGCTAGCGCCTGTGCGCAAGCGTGAACGGGGCCACTATCACCGTGCATGTTGTGTGGCCCATTTGTGCATGCATGTGGGGCTAGCAGCAGCGGCTAGCACCTGCATGCCTACACAAACAGGGCTACTAGTGCTGTGGGGATGCATGCGGCCCGGTTTCCACGTGCACATGCGTGCACAAATTTTCCAGCTGCTCCCTTTCCCTCCAGGCCGCCAGTATGAAAACGTTGGTAACCTCTGTTTTAGAGTACTCACAAGAACATCATCTCTTTCAAACAGCTATTTTCTTTTTAGGCTTTCATGAATATCTGAAAATTTCAGCAAGGGCAAATCCTGGCCTCTGCTTCCAATGTTTTTAGCATTAAATAAGCAAGAAACAAATTTGATGTTATTTTTCCCTGTGATTTATTTTGTTCCAAGTAAACATGTAAAGTTAGTTTTTACTGACTCTTTTGAATTCTGTATCTATCTTTATGCCTACCTAGTATCTATTAGTTTAATTATAGAGTTAGAATGGCTAAATATGAATAACTTTTGTAAAGACAAAAGTGCATTCTCAATTGGAAAACATCATGCATCATCATTCTTACAGAATGGGTCTATTAATAGATATAAACTTTCTCATCCTTATTTAACAAGAAAAAATATATTATATAAACAAATATTTCACATGAGGAGGTCTCTATTTAATAATAGAATCAACCTAGGATTTCTGGTTTTGCGTTGCAGAGAGACAGGATGCAGAAAGGCAGAGGTCTGCCTTCCATGCCCGATTTCACTCTGCTGGGGGCCCTTAAAAGGGCCTAAAGTTGCCCCGAAGAGGCGATGAAGAAGGAGGGATGCCTTGTCAATAACAGAGATGGCGGTCTCTCCGTTCAAGCCAAGGAAAGCCCTCTAAATCGGCAGGGGAAAGACTGGCTGCAAGTTAAAGAAACAATGATAACATGGGCAAAAAACATTGGACATACTATAGAGCTTGAAGAATGGGAAAAGTTATGGGACAGAAATATTAGATTAACTAAAGCTGTATCATATAAAGAAAACTTGTATAAAATGTTTTATAGATGGCACATGACACCAGTGAGATTAGTGAAAATGTTTAAAAATACTTCAAACATTTATTGGAAATACAATTAAAGACCAGGTACTTATTATCATATCTGGTGGACATGTTCTAAAGCTAAAAGGTTCTGGCTTAAGATACACTTATGGTTGGAGATGATTAAAAAACAAATAGAATTTAAACCAGAATTGTTTTTGTTAGGAATGATAGGTCCCAGCTATGACAAGGAGAGCGGATATCTAATATTACATTGACTAACAGCAGCGAGAGTTATGTATGCCCAATATTGGAAAAATGAAAATTTACCGACTGAAGAAGTATTAATTAAGAAAATATTAGATTGTACAAAAATGGATAGATTAACTTTAGAGATTAAAGATAAAGAGCATTCAGTTTACTATAGAACTTGGAATAAATGTTATCAATGGTTAGTTAAAACGAATTAGATAGAAAGGAATGTGATATGTAATTTTGACTCTATTTTAGTAAGAAAAATACTAAGGATTGAAAACTTAACATTGTTCATGATAATTTACTATACTTATTGTTATCAATCATTAACTTTATCATTTTCATTTATATATATTTACCCAGACAATATGCTGTTTGCCAAATATTGAATTAACATTTGGAAACCCCAACCCTCACCCCAACCTTCCCTGTACCCTAACCCTAATCCCCACCCCTTCATCCCCATTTCCCAACCCTATAAAAACCAATAACATCTTTTTAAAAAAAATAAATTTTAATGTGGAGAAAAGCAAAATTTTACATTTAGGCAGAAAAAATCAAAGGTTTAAGTACAGATTAGGCGAGGCTTGGCTCAAAAACAGCAACTGTTTTTTTAAATCCCATTTATATCCCGCCCTTCTCCGAAGACTCAGGGTGGCTTACAATCTAAAGCACAATGTGCTTAGCAATAGCCTTCATTCTATGTATATACCTGCTTATTAGGGCTTTCGGGCCCCCCAAGTGGCATTTTTACAAAGTCAGCTTATTGCCCCCAACAATCTGGGTCCTCATTTTACCTACCTCGGAAGGATGGAAGGCTGAGTCAACCTTGAGCCTGGTGGGATGCGAAACTGCACTAATTGCAGGCAGCTGGTGTTACTTAAGGAGGCATTAGCCCACTGCTCCACCAAGGCTCTCTGTGAGAGAGACCTTGGAGTCCTACTGGACGATCACTTGACTATGAGCCAGCACTGTGCAGCAGCAGACAAAAAACCTAATACAATCCTGGGTTGTATAAACAGAGGCATAGAATCAGATCACACAAAGTATTAGCACCGCTTTATAAAATCTAGTAAGACCACACCTGAAATATTGCAACCAATTTTAGTCACCATACAATAAAAAACATGTTAAGACCTTGGAAAAAGTTCAGAGAAGCCATCCTCTGCTACCAATCTGTATGGTTATGTAATAACCCTGTGCTACCATTTCTATTGAATAAAACAGAATTTCTAACAGGTTATAGGCTCAACTTCAGCCCAGATAAGCCAGGTAAACTTTCAACCCAATATCAACTCAGAGAAGAAACCAGTATAAACCCAGTATAAGCTCAGATTAGAGAAGAAATATAAAGTTTAGCACAGAACAGAGCAAACCACTCATAGCCAGCTACAGCAAATAAGTGCAAAATATAGCAACAGAAAAAGAAGACTGTAACAGAATAAAAGAAAATGGCCAGAAACAAAGCTGAAACAAAGATTTCATTTGCAAATCTGACAAATCAGAACTACCAATTTTGCAAATTCAAGATAAAAATGCTGCTAATAAGGGAAGTTATGTGGAAATGTATAAATGAAGTTAGGCCAAAATACCCTTCAGATGAGTGGACAGAGAAAGCTCAGAGCACAATCTCTCTTAGCATAGAAAATGATAAAACCATACATATACGTAAATGTGAAACTGCTAAAGAAATATCGCGAAAATTACAAAAAGTGCATGAAAGAGCTAATCTCAGCAATGAACTGTATTTGATTAGAAAGCTATACCAAACCAAGCTGATGAAAGGCCAGGATATGCAGGATTACATAAGGCACGCCTTGGAAATGGTTGAACGCCTGAGAGGTTTAGCAGAAGAAATGAAAGATTTTCATGTCACAGCACTATTAGTGGTTTACCAGAAAGTTATGAAACACTTGTCACAGCACTTGATGCATGTCCAGTTGATGAGCTAACATTGGAATATGTTAAGGGCAAGGTTATAGATGAATGTAAGTGTAAAACAGAAAGCGTTAATAGTGACGGTGCTTCTGTCGCAGAGTGTTTTAAACCAGAGTTCTCCAATCTTAAGGGCACAAGGGACTGGTTCCGTGGAGAGAGGTTTTTCCATGGACCGGAGGGGGTGTGTTTTTGTGTTTCCTGCATCTTGTGGATGGGGCTTTCCTTATTTGTGCAGACCGGTTGCTGGCATGCCGCGGCCGGTACTGGGGTTGTGGACCCTTGTTTTAAATACAAAAAATAGAAATAAAAACAATTACATGAAGCAAGAAGCACATGAATACTTTGTGTGCAAGAAAAAGGGTGATTTAAAAGCAGATTGTAGAATCTGGAAAGCTAGCATACATATACTACAAAAAGCCAAAAGTGTGAAGGAAGAAACTGATTTTGCATCAGGTAATGAACATGTTTTTCAACCCAAAATTGCACCTGATTTTTGAAAGCATGGTATGTTGATTAAGGAACTACAAGTCACATGACAAATGACAGAAATTTCTTTACTCACCTTGACCAGAGTAAAACAGAAAAAAAATCACCTAGTGGGCAAATAATAGAACCAGAAGGAATAGGAGATGGTTTTCCTTACTGTCCTATTTCTCAGAGTGTCACAGAAAGATACTTGTGAAAAATGTACTGTACGTCCCTGCTCTTGAAACTAATCTTTTGTTAGTGAAAAAGCTTATAAAAGGGGATATCTTACTTGCAAAGGTTAAAGTTACAGCTGAGCTGCAATCTGGTGGTTAATACTGTCAGGAGGAGAAATATTCAAACTGCAGTCACACATGGCACAGACTTAGGCACAGAAGTCCTAACATAAGAAAGACTATCCAAGTGGAATAAAAGAAGAAACCAGGCTACAAGAGGTTTTAACATCTACCAGAAGCAATAAAGGCATCCTAGCCAAACATCTGTCTTATGTTGTTCGAGTAGCATTAAAACCCAGAGGCGGTAAGAAGAATCCAAAAGAGACTGCAGCCACCGCCCTGGTCCTCCAGATCAGCTGGAGCCAGAGCCAGAGACACAGCTGCTCCAGTGCCAGCTCTTCAGAGAGTCAAGGCCAAAGCCACAGAAGCAGTGTCAGCTCTGTGGATAGCCAGGACAGCAAGAAGAAGAGGAAGAAACAGGAAACAGAACTAAGATCTGAAATGGGACTATTTATAAGGAGTAGTTGTTGAGTGGGGGTGTTGAAATACATGTTAGAATGTATTTTGTATTGCAACAACTACAGAATTATTCAGCCAGAAGATGGCAGTGTTTAGTTTGCATCTATGGTTATAGTCTATGGTTCCTTTTTTTCTGAGGAGAGTTTCCTATGACAGTTGAGAAATCATTAAGCAGCATAACCCATGGTGACTATACAATGTACACTTCATTTGATCTGTATGGCTATGTAACCATCCTCTGCTACCAATCTGTATGGCTATATAATAATCCTCTGCTACCATTTCTATAGAATAAAACAGAATTTCTAACTATAGACAGTCTGTGCAATCTTCCTGAAGCAGCTAAGTAGTCCATTGTTTCTTCAACTTCTTTTCAGAGTTGACATTTGCTGTCTGTTGCCATCTTCTCAATTCTAGTTTTGTATGCATTTGTTCTTAAAGCTTGGTCTTACGCAGTCATAATTAGCCCCTTTGTTTCTTTCTTTAATTTTACTGCTCTTAGCCATTGCCCGGTCTTGTTATCTGCTTTGTCTGCTAATTTTTTTTAATGTACTGGTCATATTATATTTTGCCTGGCCGTACCTTTTTTCTATTTTTCATTTGATCTTTCTTGTAGGCTTGTTTGGTTTCTCCAGTATTCATTAAGCCTTCATGATATACTAGCATCAGTGCATTTTTTTCATTACCTTTCAGTTATTCTTCCTTTAACGCCCTTTTATCTTCTTCAACTATCTGGTGTACTTGCAACATTTCATGCCCACCTATTTTCTGTGGTAAGTAGAATCTGTCGACATTGCTACATGTAAGCCATGATTCATTGTACTTATTTTTCTGTCTTTCTTATCCATGGCTTTTAGTTCTGCTTGAGTGAAGTCCACTATGCCAGCTGTGTAACTAATGACTGGAATTGCCCCACTGTTCATTCCTTTACTATTTTTTCCACTCTCATGATGTAATTATTTCTAACCTTCTTCTTAACTTCAGGATGTTTGAAGTTGTCAGCTTGAAAGATGCCCAGGTATTTGTAATGATCACCTTCATCCAGACTCTTCATGTTATTTCTATAGGGCATCTTGATTCACTATTTTCCCTCTTTTGATGGCTAAGGATGGCACATTTGCCCAATTCAAATTCCACTGTAATATCTTGGATATATACATTGACTGTGTTGAACAGCAATTCTATTTCAGATTATCTTTTCCCATATAGTTACATCCATGTAAAGATGTCAGAATCCATTTATATCACATTCATAAATGTATGTTTAAAACATTATCCCCCCCCCATGGATTCTGCCATCTCCCGAGGAAGGAGGAGCATATGTGGATTCAACCTGCCTTAGGTTATTTCAAAGACCAAGGGAACCTTTTGAACTGGGGGGAACAAAAGGGAGGGTTAGAGAAGAAGGTGTCTGGCTTGTGTCTTCTTTTAATTCTGGAGAGGAAGAAGGCAATAACCATAAAGATTCGAAGTTCCTTTTTTTCCCCACGAAAGGGATGACATGAAATAGAATGATGGGGGCTGACCAAATGGGGTTGAGGGAAGGGGGGTTGAACCGGGTACCCTTTATAAAATCTCAATTTGTAAAACAATACTAAGTCCTGTCTTGTATTCCCACAACCAAGCATGTCCTAGTAAAGATTCCTTTTGGACTAGAACTGACTCCAAGAGTTTTGTTTTCCTAAGACGTGGATTGGGGTGGTCCTGACAGAAGATAGGATAGACGGCAGAGGTTTTGATATTGGATAGCTATGGTCTGACTTGTTCAGCATTGTTGATAGAATTAGTGGAATATCAAACCATGGTGATAGTGAATCTCCTTGAAAGATTCCTCTCTTAATATTAACTTCTCCCAATCACCTTTGACTAGCAAGTGTGACTTCCATTGTGCCACTGATCTTTGCACAAAATTTCTAATGTTTCTACTGATTCCTTTATTGCTAAGCACTTGATTATTCAATCATGTGGCAGGGAGTCTACAGCCTTCTTGTTATCAATTCAAGCTACATTCAAGTTGGTTGTCCTCCTTTTGCAGTTGTCCAAATTCATCTTGTCAATTAGGAGCTGATCTTTTGTTCCCCTGCTGTTTGGGTAGTTCCTTTTCTGAACAAGTAGAAAGAACATGTTTTCAATTAGATCCTGTTAGACTACATCAACTACCACATTAGCTAGCAATTTGAAAGTTGTTGATAAGCAAGTAATTGGCCTGTAGTTGCCTGGTGCTGCCCCTTTTGATGGATCTTTGTCAGGCTAAGCCCAAGAATGACAAATAGCAACTCAACCAAGATGCAGTTCCTTATTTGCTTATAGACAACAGACAGAATCTTACCAGACTAAATCCACTGTGATGGGTCTTTTTTATCTCCTGTCTGGGCTGGGCTGCCACTTATCTCACCTACCTGTCTGGAATGTGCTCCCTTCTCCCTGGGAAACTGTCACTTCATTGTAGTCCATCACACTATCTGCCCTTCCAAGGATACCATCTCTCAAAATGTTTCATTATCAGGTAGGTTTTGCCAGATGTTATCCAGTCTTCAAGAGAACCAAAACTACTTACTGAAAAGAGTTCACCCCTGTTGTAACTGGAATTTCTAATGAAACAATAGGAAAATTATAAATATTTTTTTCCAGGAATCAAATAATAATAATAAATTGTTGTCTCATAATTCTATGAGATATGAATTATTTCTTTTGGGTCGAGCACATTATGTAAACTCAGCCATCACAGTATGTACACCATAACTTATGATTTAATATACAAGAAGACAGTCTTCTGATGTTAAGATGTGTTAACATGTTTTTAAGGACAGAAGAAACGATGCTAAGTGAATGAAGCCAAATCACTTATATGAATGACAACAGGATTTTCTACCACTTTTAGTGTGCTACCTGCTTTAAAATGACAAGAAACAATTACAATGATTTAGTTGTAAAGCATCATAGAATATAAAGGGTTTAGGAGAACTGTAAATCATGGTTTATTTTTATCCCAGGTTAGAATATAACATGCATCTAAGAAAATAGCATAATTCAAGTTGTTGACATTATAGGAATGCTTATTTTTATAGGACTTTAGATGATATTCAGAAATTACAAACTAAATAGATTGGTTTGCTATAAAATTAAGACTTTAAGAAAAACAGACAAAATAGCCACCATGTTATTGCACAAAGCGGTATGAAGGTTGTTCTAATCTAAAACGCTTCTATTGATCCTTTCAAGAATAAATAATTAATTTAGGGGTGCTGTTGCATGAGTAACAGTGGCAGCCATGCTTTGGGAGATCTTTGCACAGATCCATCTTCTGCACTAATTGTGCCTTACAGGAAGCCTTACTCATGTTCATTCCTACCTTGGTCACTTCCCATCTGAATTACTGCAATGTATTCTACATAGGGCTACCCTTGAAGACGATCCGGAAATTACAGCTGCAGCTGTCAAGTTAGCAAGGTAATCCAGATTTTATTATGGTTACATTAACAGAATCATGCAGGTCTTTCACACACATCCTCACATTTTAAGTCCAAGAAACTAGGGAGGGTCCTTCGTAAGATGTTTGCCATGCCCCTCCCAGTCCCTTCTGTGGACTCAGCTGCCTCTTATCTAATCATTGGGTAGTTTGTCTCTACTCCTCCCATTTCTCAAGGTCATTCCCACATATCATTATAGCACAAATGTGCACAGCCCTAGTTTCACCCATATAATACCCTTTGTGCAAATTGTACTTGGTCCCAGTTTTTCTCTGGATGCAATTCAAAATGGTAATGATTGCCCCTGCTCTATGAAACACTGTCCACCTCCACACCTGAGATACTATTTGCTCTTATCTCTTTACCCTTCTGGACAGCACTCAGGACTTTGTTCTGGTCCCAAGCACTGAGACAGGGTGAATTCAAAGTAAGAAGAAAATGTGGGTTGCATCAGGAAAATATACTTGTGGCATCAGGTTTTTTTTAAAGTATTTTTTAGTTTTATTTTTTAAAATATATTTTATTAATTTTTCCAATAATATTCTTTAGTGCTTAGTAAACAGTGTGTTGTCTGGGTTCATATGTTTAAAAAACAATCAATAGTAATTAATTTCTATAGTTCCATAATCAATATATTAATTAATGATATATTTCTTTGATCGTCTCTTCATCCAATAGTATTCTCCTTTTGTCAAGATTAAGCAAATATTATTCTTAAAATTAAATACATATAAAGTTAAATATAAATCTTTTTCTTGTGTTTATACAAATAACAGTAACACCAGCATATAGCATCTTTTCTTATCAGTTTATATTTCAATTGTGTTTATAAAAATCATCTTATTAGGTCACTTATATGTCCTGTTTTCAAGATTTTTATTTAAGCTTAATTTCCCTTCTGTATTCAAACCATTCTCATCAGTCATAATTTTCTCAAAGTTAATAACCTTTAAATATCCAACCATTTCATTCATGTGCACCATCCCAATATTTTTACATTTCATATATTATAGAAATTGCTATACTACTTATATATCTTATCTCTCTTACTGTGAGACCCCTTTAGATCCATAATTTATCTATTCTTTTAACCGTATTCAAACAGGTGTTTGATCATATAGTACTCCATCTGGTAAGTTGCATCAAATCTCTCAGATCTGATTCTAGTCTTCTTCTTTTGCCAGGTAGCTTTCCGAGTTAGTGTGTTCGACTTATCCAGGGGTTTTTCCTGTATTTTTATAAATGCTATTGGGAACAGAAAAAACAGGTTAGATACGTATTTTTTGTCTCCCAAACTTTAATGATTGTCCATTCTGTCTCCCAAACTTTAATGATTGTCCATTTTATTAGGTCTTCTTTCCAATCTTCAAGTTGATTTGAAGGTCCTAAAAAATAGGATATCTTTTCTGTTTCCATTGTTGTGGCAAAACCTTGCAAGTTTTCTTTTGTTTGTACTAATTTGTAGTTCTCTTCCTCTATAGCTTCCCTCTTTGGGTCACTGACGTCTGATTTGTATTATATTATCTGGTTTGTTTGTTCATTCCTTATCATTTTCTGAGAATTTTTTACTTGTAAGTTTAAGTTGGAAATGTGCTCGTTTATGCCATCAAAGTTGTTTTTAATCTCATGATTTGAAATCCTTGTCATTTGAATATGTTACAGAATTGCATACATTTCCTCCTGGAAAGTATTTGCCTTGTCTTGAAATATTGATCCTGGAGATCTCTGATGTTGCAGGCTAGGGCCTTCAGAAGGGGATATTAGATGTAGTTTCCTGCAACTTTTAGATAGGTATGCTACATCCATTTTATCTCCCCTTTCCAGATGTTCTTTCACCGGTACCATAGTCTCTGTGTTTAGCGTTTTAAAGCAGTCAGTCTTAAAGTACAAAGAACAAAATCTTATATAGTTCTTATCTTTATATATAGTTTTTTATAACCCAATGTGTTTCCAATTATCAAAGCACCACTGAAGGCAGTATTTTATAATAGTTCTTCTGTTCAGGGGTCTTACAATTTATCTACCAGCCAAAGTTGCAGTCCACAATGTTTGACTATCCAGTAAAGTTTCCCCCTAGAAGATTAGCCAACAGTCAAAAATTTTCTTTTTCTGCAGACAATTCTTGAGCTTAAAGATCACAGCTCACTGAATATTTATAGTCCCAGAAAGTCAGCAGTTTTAAAAATAAATATAGTTCTCAGTTTGTAGTAGATGGCCCAGTATGTTTTCTTTCTTTGTTCCCAACTGTTTTCTATTTGGCTGAATATCCCTAAGGTTCAAGGAAACAGATTATTCTTTGTTTCTGGGGGTCTTGCCAATTTCTGAGTTAGTGGTGTTGTTCTATACTCTAATCTTCCACTAGATATCAGTAGTTATTCATTTTCCAATTTTTCAAAGAATTATTTTTTTATAATTTCATCAAACACTTTCAGATGTAAAATCTTAACGGTTTTCTTAATTTTCAGATTTATCTAGACTGTAATATTGTTACTTTCATTTCAGTATATTTCTTTCCCCCGTAAAAATTAAATAGCTGATTCTGTCTACAGGAGGATTTCTTGCTTTGGGGATCCTTTCCAGGGAATTAATTGCAAAATAGAAGAGAAGGATCAATATTTTCAGCCAGTTCCAAGCACGCTGTTCACTGTTGTTCTGGTTCGTGCTTTTGAACTTAGGCTGCTGGTAGCTTGGGCTGGACACTGATTTCTCCTGTTGGGTTGGAGGGCTTCACCTAGATCAAATGGATCAACCACCACTGTTCCACAATCATCGGAGTGCCCTTCCTTTGTCGCCTCTCCAGGATGACTTTCAAACCCATTTAGGGTCCCCCAGGCAGAGCGAAACCAGCAAAGCTCCACAATCCCTCAGCCGTGTCACTACGAAGCGGAACTGGAAGTCATATTTTTTAGTGTTATTATTGCTGATTTTATGATTGCATATATCATTTCACTGGCTATAAACCTTCAGTTTGTTTTAAGATGGGTGGCTACATATTTTAAATAAATAAATTTGAACAAACTAGAATTGATGCACTTCTTTAGTCAAAAGGAAATAATACGAACACATACTTTAATAATTATTCTATAATAAGTGTAAAAAGAGATGACTAGATTAGGAGATCTCAAGGAAAAGTGCATTAATTATTATTATTATTTGGTGTGGCATATATAATTAACCTCACAAAAATACTTAAACTAAAGGAAAAGCTGTTTTAATTTCCATTAATTAAAATAAAAATGCCAGCACTATATTTTTCAGACAGATTATAAGACAGAGTTTTAATTATCTGAATATGTTACCTGAATTTCAAGAATGGTTGGTAGTTTAAAGATGACTAAATCTCATAGCCTCCGTCTGCTATGCTAAGTAGTCAACTTTTGGTGCAGCCCATCAAGAAAGGTGTGGCTGCTTCCTCATGAGTAATAGGGCTAACCTTCGCTGCTGCCTTTTCTCTGCCCAAACTGTTCTCAGATCAGGTGCAGAAGGCAGTTCCTCTTCCTCATTGCTGATTGGCTGCAGCTGCGTGCTTTCCCTACCTGAATCCTCAGGTTTGTCTTGCTGCAGTTGTGCTTTAGCCAAATCCCACTCAGATGGCTGCCTGGAGCTACTGACCAACTCCACTCCAGATGTGCCCGGAACTGGTTCATCCTCCTCCAAGCTGACATCTGGAGAGATGTCTGGGGAGGCGTCATTACAATTATAGGAAGAGCAGCAGTGCCCACAGCAGACCAGCACCAGATGAGAGCAGCGCGGTGGACCAGCTAAGCAGAGTGCCCACATCAGCACATTGTACCTGAAATCCCAGACAGTGGCCAGGCAACTGAAGGGCAAGAAAGCAGGGGGGAAAAGATACATACAAAACACTTGTGGACAGGGAGGAAATGGATAAACTTTCAAGTCAGGGATAAGAGGGTTAAGAGCAAAGCATCTCCAAGAAAATAGCCTGATACTTCCAACAAAAAAGTGCATACTACTTCATAAGGGGCCAATAGGTAAATTATGAAATTTTAAAAATCTCTGATTTCCCTTTAAGAAAAATCCATTTCAATTTTTTAATTTCTTTTTTCTATTTCTTTTTCCAATTTTTAAATTCCTTGTTCCAATTTTAATCTTTTTTCAACTCTCAAATATCACTTTTAATTTTAAATTCTTTTTTTCATTTTAATTTTTTTTCAACTTTAAAATTCTTCAATTTTTTAATAAAATTCTTAATCTTAATTTTTAAATCTTTTTCAATTTTAAAATGCTTTTTTCATTTTTTTATAAAAAATTGTTTTAAATTTTTAAATTTATTTCAAGTAAACATTGAAAAAACAATTTACTTATTTTAATTCTTTAGAAATTTTAAATTCTTAATGATCTAAGAGAAAAAATAGACACACTTAAAACAGGGAAGCCGATGAATTTTTCAAGACAGAGAATAAAAGGTCAAGAATTATTGCAAACTATTGTAAACTGACACTTCACAAGACAGAATATTTAAATTTTAGAAATTTTAATTTTTTTAGCAAACAAACAGAAAAGGTCATGGAGATAGGGACTTTGCAACTTGCAAAGTGTGCTATATGTTTCAGCTTATGCACACAGAAGACCCAAACTATGTATATATCCCATGTAATCTATCTGAATTACTAGAAGAAAAAGTAAAGGGCATAGAGGCAACTATAGCTACTCTGAAACTCATTGAGCAAAGCATGAAATCCCAGCATAAACAAGAAGACTAAAAAAAAAACACAACAGGGAGCAAACAGCTTCTAAAAAAAGATGACCCCCATATATGAACTTAAAGAAGAAAACCGATACTCCCAAATCGAACAAAAGATGGAACAAATAGCTTCCATAAAAAATGAGCCTATTATATGTACCTAAAGAGCAAGACCGATGGAAACATGTCACTCTTAGAAGAAAACAACCAAGAGCAAAGCCCCTATTATCTACCCTAGCCCACTCCAATGAAGCCCCTCTGGAACTGAATAACTGCTTTCATAGCCTCCCCCAGAAGAAAATATACTGACAGTCGCAAAAGAGCATTCATCAATGGTTTCTAAAAGAAAAAAAAGAAAAACATAATGAAATAGTGATGGAAAGGATGGAAATCCCAGTTACAAAGTAGGAATACAAGAAACATACCCCAGACCAATAAAGGACTCAAATGCCTATATACTAATGCTAATGTTTAGGGAACAAGCAGGGTGAACTTAAAGTATTAGTACAAGAAGGCAGATATGATATAGTTGCCATTACTGAAACATGGTGGGATGAAACTCATGCCTGGAGTATACTGATGGAAGAATATAAACTATTCAAAGAAACAGACCCAACAAATGAGGTCTTATTGCATTATATATAAAAGATCACTATATCTCTACAGAAATACACAAAACCAAGGATGAAAACCTCCTAGAATCCACATGGATCACTATAAAAGGAAAAAAGAAAGAAATTGCTATAGGAGTATACTACAGGCCACCCAAGCAAGCAGAAGAAATAGATGAACTCTTTGCTAACCAATTAACAAATGTATGTAGGAAACATAGCACAGTATTAATGGGAGACTTTAACTACCCTGATATCAAAATACAATCATAAAAGCCCAGTCCAACACAATACCACTAAAAAAGAAAATCAGGAAATCCAAGAAGAAACCAGGCATACTGGCTGAGGAATTCTGGGAGCTGAAGTCCACAAGCCATAAAAAAGCCAAGTTTGAAGACCCAATTAAGATAATCGGACTTAGAATTTGCCTGCATAACTCGGTACATTCCTCCAACAACAGGTCTCCATTTCCAGCTACCATCCCTGAGTGTTGCTTTCAAAAATTCCTAAATCTGCAGTTCCTGTCTTAGATTTCTTGCAGGAGATGCAAGTAGCTCAGTTTTCTTAAAAGAACTGTTGGATCTAGCAAAGATAGCATACAAGCAGGCTGCAGACACAGAAAGTGCTAAAACTGCTAAAGTGTGTGCTTTCTACAAAATGTTTGTTCTTTGCCTGATCCTACAAGAAGCTAAAGTCAAAGTTTATTGGTCCCTTCCCAAAGGTTTGGCAAGCAAACCCACTGGTGTTTGTTTTGCATTTTCTAACATCAATGAAGATTCATCCTGTTTTCTATCAATTATTGCTTGTTTGGGAGGCACCCCTTGCAGCTTATGGCCTATAATGGTCCCATCTCCCCCTATTGTAGGGAGGAAGAGTATGAAGTGAAGGGCAAATGTTTGAAATATCTGATTCAGTAAAAAGGCTTTGGAAGAGGGAACCACATTAAGACTTGCAATATTCTGTTACTACAGGTGAAACTCAAAAAATTAGAATATCGTGCAAAACTTCATTTATTTCAGTAATGCAACTTAAAAGGGAAAACTAATATATGAGATAGACTCATTACATGCAAAGCAAGATAGTTCAAGCCGTGATTTGTCATAATTGTGATGATTATGGCTTACAGCTCATGAAAAACCCAAATCCACAATCTCAGAAAATTAGAATATTACATGCAATCAATAAAACAAGGAGTATACATAGAACAATATCGGACCTCTGAAAAGTATAAGCATGCATATATACTCAGTACTTGGTTTGGGCCCCTTTTGCAGCAATTACTGCCTCAATGCGGCGTGGCATGGAAGCTATCAGCCTGTGGTACTGCTGAGGTGTTATGGGAGACCAGGATGCGGAAACTGTGGAAACTTCACACTGGACTTCAAGCATCTTGCAGTGTGTGCCTCTCCATTCTTCCTCCAGACTCTGGGTCCTTGGTTTCCAAATGAGATGCAAAAGTTGCTCTCATCAGAAAAGAGGACTTTGGACCACTGAGCAACAGACCAGGTCTGTTTTCCTTTAGCCCAGGTAAGACACTTCTGATGTTGTTGTTCAGGAGCGGCTTGACAAGAGGAATACCACATTTGAAGCCCATGTCTAGGTTTCGTCTCTGTGTGGTGGCTCTTGATGCACTGACTCCAGCCTCAGTCCACTCCTTGTGAAAGTCCCCAACACTTTTGAATGGCCTTTTCCTGGCAATCCTCTCCAGGCTGCGGTCATCCCTGCTGCTTGTGCAGCTTTTTCTTCCACACTTTTCCCTTCCACATAACTTTCTATTAATGTGCTTTGATACAGCACTTTGGGAACATCCAACCTCTTTTGCAATTACCTTTTGAGGCTTTCCCTCCTTATGGAGGGTGTCAATGATGTTTTTCTGCACAACTGTCAGGTCAGCAGTCTTCCCCATGATTGTGATTCCTACTGAACCAGACTGAGAGACCATTTAAAGGCTCAGGAACCCTTTGCAGGTGTTATGGCTTAATTAGCTGATTAGAGTGGGACACTTTGAGCCTAGAATATTCCACCTTTTCACAATATTCTAATTTTCTGAGATTGTGGATTTGGGTTTTTCATGAGCTGTAAGCCATAATCATCACAATTATGACAAATCACGGCTTGAACTATCTTGCTTTGCATGTAATGAGTCTACCTCATATATTAGTTTCCCCTTTTAAGTTGCATTACTGAAATAAATGAACTTTTGCACGATATTCTAATTTTTTGAGTTTCACCTGTATAGCTGTTCTAATAAAAAGTATTTTAGATATATGTCACTGGATTCTTAGCCTGGTCTACCTACAGTATAAAGTTGACATCTTATCCACATAAACTGCCACTGTTATAAGAGACGTAACACCCCAGGATGAACAAGACTGAATTTTCTGGAGATCTGCATTACAGGACTAGCTGGATGATCTAAGGAAGCTGCAGCAGAAGATGAAAACAGTGAATCTGCAGTTCATTCCCATGCTGAATGATAGGTCTTTTCAAATAATAGTGGGGGACAACATAAGTAAAGTAAGAAGATTAAACAACGGCTTCCCACAAGAATCTGTAATGGCACCTACACTATTCAAAGTATACATATCAGATATGCCGGAGACAAGGAGACGCAAATTTGGATATGCTGATGATTTGGCTATAGGAGTATCAGAAAAACACTTGGATGTGGCTGACAGCCTCCTGTCCAACGATCTTAAAATCTTGGGACAATTTTTCACTGACTGGAAGCTCACTCTTAGCACCAGTAAACTGGCAACTATGTGCTTCCACCTTAATAACAAACTAATGTATGAAGCTTTGAAGGCTTATCTAACAACTTACAATCTACCCCCCTATGATCCCCAGCCAAAGTACCTTGGAGTAATATTGGACTGGACTCCCTCCTACAAGTTACACTTACAGAATACGGCGACAAAAATCAATACTAGGGAAAACATACTCCAGAAAGTATGTGGAACTAAATGGGGAGCTTCAGCTGCCACCCTCAGGTCATCAGCACTAGGGTTGGACTACTCCACAGCAAAATACTGTGACACTGTATGGCTTAACAGCTGCCATACTAGTAAGTTAAATGCCAGATTCAACAATACTATGAGGATTATAAGTGGATGTATTAAAACCACTCTGACTTGCTGGCTTCCTGTTTTAAGCCATATAGCACCGCCAAGCAAGATGCACTAGTGCAGGGTTAGGCAACCTCGGCTATTTTATGACTCATGGACTTCAACTCCCAGAATTCCAGCTGGCTCAGGAATTCTGGGAGTTGAAGTCCATGAGTCATAAAAGAGCCGAGGTTGCCTACCCCTGCACTAGTGAAAGAATACAGAAAAATTATGAACAACTCACTCCTATCGATGCATGCTGACCTTCCTCATTTATCACTTGAAAGACTCTCGTTTAGGAAGCCCCCACTGCACAACATCTGCCCAACAATTTTAACATTGATTCCCAATGGAAAGCCAAATGGGTCATTTAATGGCCAAACACAGAGGGACATATAAAAGATCCCACAAAAAAGGTGCCAGGCTTTGAACTACCACATCAGCAATGGGCAATCCTGAGCAGGATTCGCACCTCACATGGCATCTGCTGGGACTCTGTATAAATGGGGCATTGTATCCTCCCTCACTGTGACTGTTGGATCCCACATCAAACCATAGATCACATCATGACCGACTGTAAGCTGAGAGCATATACTGGTCCAGTATCTGGTTTTTTTAAATATAAACTATGCTGCACTTCAATGGTTAGTTGGCCTATACATTGGCATTTGAACATAGATCTTTTTAGTGTTTATGTTTATTGTGTTTTACTAATCTAGGTGAAATGTTAATATATATTTTTGCTAGTCCATGTATGATATGTTGTATGCTAAATAAATCAATACCAGGAAATGAATATAGCTTTCTGGGAACATGGAAAGAAGATTGAGGCTATTGGAGAAGTAACAAAGATGACCTTAGCAGTGCTATGTTGAAATTGTTGCCTAAGCAAAAAGAGTTTTTTACATTTACATTTTTTAAAGTTCAGAATGTCCAGATAACATTAAGAAGTGCTCTGGTAGACACCTCCCTAATTCATTTAACTATAATAAGGAGGAAGAAGAGGAAGTATAACATAATCAGATTTGCAAGATTCCATTATATTAAGCAATCTTAAAGAAAGTAGTTTTAACCTTTCTGTAGAGTTGATTTCATGGTCTGGTCTACCTAATAGGGTTGATATCATGGCAGCAGGAAGAGGGAGTATTTCTTTTTCTCTTACTTTATCAGGAACTCCCCTTATTTCAGAACAAACCTTCTTAATTTTGGGCTGCATATTTCAGCCCAGGACATTTTATCAACCATGAAGTATTCAAAGTAAACATAAAGGTTTTCCAAAAGCTTTTACAGTCCCATACACCAATGATAAACACAAAGAAAGTACATTTTAGTCACATAGTACAAGTTAACATCAGTATGTATCCTACTAATATTGTAAAATTACCATAATCCATAGGGTGATATTGATTAGATCAACTGGTGGCTTACAAAATAGTGTGTATGTTTTTGAGCTGTTTTTTACAATATTTCATCAGGATAACATTTAGAATTTGGTGGGGGGGACGGGACAAAGAACAGAAACAAATACATAAATAGGGTTGTTATCTAGGTCCAGGAAATTTTCGATTCACCTTATATTTGACACAGGAAATCATACCAAGGTGTTCCAGTGAGTGGTACAATCAGATTCAGACACTTTTGGAGGATATGGAATTTTTTTAGATTCATTTCAGGTGAGATTTGAGGCTGCTTTTAATACTGATATTACTTTGATCATCCTGTGTTTTCCTTTTTCTGATAGAAGATAGCTAATAAAATGCAATCTGATGATTATCATTATCTGATTTGATACTATTAACCATGTTATATATCTCTGGAGAAATTGTTTAGCTTAAGACTCGTATAAAAATCCTTTGCAATGGTTTTATTCAGTTTGAAGTCTTTCTCCAAAAGGTGCTACTGAAGAAGTACTGCTCAACCACATTGTGTTCTATTTTCCTCTCTATTTTCCCTCTATTTAACTCTGCAGGTTAAATAGTACATCCCCTAAAGAATTACATTCATGACTTGAGGTGCTTCTAAATCAATCCTTGTCATTATAAGCACAAATGTCTACTGCAGAAAAAAAACTCTTTTACCTCTGAAAGTTGGTGGGTTAACTACACCACTATCAGAATAAGCAGCCTTGCCACTGTAATTCTTGATTATTTTTTTCTTAATTAGTGAGATAATTGATCAGTGATAGTATAATAAAGAAACTGTATATATTACAATAATTAAAATGATCTAAATATGAAAAAAGGAAAGGCTAAGAAAAAAAACTATGGAAAACTATTATTTCTTACAGTTTCTGTAGTAGCAATGGATATATTATACATAGTACTATCCTTGAAGGTAGTCCAGAAACTTTAGTTTAGTAGCCCAAAATACTGGCTAAAACTGGGCAGTACAAATATATATATCAAATTTATATAATCTGACTTCACTTCAAGTTTCAATTCAACCTGTTGGCCTTAATCTAAAAATCCCTTCAGGGCGTGAGATCACAGAATCAGAAGTAACATTTCATTCCGTATGTTTTAATCACAGCCAACGAGGAAGCCCTGATTGTGGACAGCTTCTTTTTTTTGCAAGAATTCAGGAATATGCCTTTTCCTTGATAATTTTCTGTCTACAGAATTCTCTCCAGACATAATTATTGCCAACTTGTTTTAGAATGTGATTATTTTATTGCATATTTTAATTATTCAAACATTTTATCATGTGATTATGTAGTATTCTGAGTTCTTCAAGAAAAATGTACTTTTGAAGGATGGAATACAAATTCTAAAATTAATCTTAGGCAAATGCACAGGAAGGGATTTGGAATTTAAATTGGCCTAATGAAATATTGCCTCAATATTTCTTTTTCTTATAAATATTACTACTTTTTAATAGATCAACGAGGATTCGCAGTAAAGGTTTACACATTTTTACATTGTGTGTTTAAGTACAAAGTACCGTATTTTCCGGCGTATAAGACGACTTTTGAACCCCTGAAAATCTTCTCAAAAGTTGGGGGGTCGTCTTATACGCCCAGTCGCCTTATACGCCAGAAAATCAGTGGGTGGCGTCTGGCAGCTGGGGAGTGCGCGCGTGTGCAGGACTGCCCTGCCGACTCCCATCTGACGCTCTTCGCTCTTGAGGCAGCTGCTGCCTCAAGAGGGAAGAGCCGGCTCGCTCTTCCCTCGAAGAGCGTGGAGCCGGCAGGGAAGTCCTGCGTGCGCGTGCGTTTGCAGGACTTCCCTGCCGGCTCGCTCTTCCCTCGCGTCGGACGGGAGCCGGCAGGGAAGTCCTGCACATGCGCGCGCACGCAGGACTTCCCTGCCGGCTCGCTCTTCCCTCGCGTCGGACGGGAGCCGGCAGGGAAGTCCTGCACACCCGCGCGCACGCAGGACTTCCCTGCCGGCTCGCTCTTCCCTCTTGAGGCAGCAGCTGCCTCAAGAGGGAAGAGCGTGGAGCCGGCAGGGACGTCCTGCGTGCGCGTGCGTTTGCAGGACTTCCCTGCCGGCTCGCTCTTCCCTAAGAGCGTCGGACGGGAGCCGGCAGGGAAGTCCTGCACATGCGCGCGCACGCAGGACTTCCCTGCCGGCTCGCTCTTCCCTCGCGTCGGACGGGAGCCGGCAGGGAAGTCCTGCACACCCGCGCGCACGCAGGACTTCCCTGCCGGCTCGCTCTTCCCTCTTGAGGCAGCAGCTGCCTCAAGAGGGAAGAGCGTGGAGCCGGCAGGGACGTCCTGCGTGCGCGTGCGTTTGCAGGACTTCCCTGCCGGCTCGCTCTTCCCTAAGAGCGTCGGACGGGAGCCGGCAGGGAAGTCCTGCTCCCGTCCGACGCTGCGCTTCCGCCGGGCGGTGCTGGCCGAGACGAGCCAGCAGGCAGCCGCCGTGAATGCGGCGCTGAGGGGCAGCAGCCCCATGCGCAGCAGCAGCCGCCGGCTCAGCAACAGGTCCGAGCGCAGGAGCCGCACCGCCAGGCTGCCCAGGAAAAGCAGCCACACCGAGAGGCTGCACGCCCAGTCCAGCTCCATGAGGGGCAGGGCGGGAAGCCGGCCGGGAAGAGGGACCGGGAGCCCGGGCCGAGCGCGCCTCGGCCGACGGTGAGAGGGAAGCGGCACATGAAAAAGAGGCTGCGGGCGGAGCTGCCCCGCCCTGCGCCGAATGGGAGAAGTTCAAGGCCTGGGGGGGGAAGCAGGAGGGGCGCCGGCCGTGGCGGGTGGCGGCTGCCCTCCGGCGCTGCCTGCCGCCCGGGAAACGCTGCGTCTCAGGGGCCAGCAGAAGCACGGGAGCAGTGGGAGGGCCGGCGGGGCCAGTCGGGCCTTCGCCTCCTCTGCGACGGACCGGGACGGCAGGGCATGTAAGTATTTTACGGCGTATAAGACAAAAAACCTTGAAAAACTTCTTAAAAGTAGGGGGTCGTCTTATACGCCGGAAAATACGGTAAGTACAAAAATCTAGTATAAGTGTAGTATAAGAACTACAAACTATCAGAGGCAAGATTACTAGCTTAAAAATGTATAAACTCATGAGGAAAAGCATGCTGTAACAACATTAAATGTCATAAAAATAAATATCGAAGAGCCCAATATCAAAAGAGAATTGGAAAAGGAAGAAGATTGAGAATTTATATTTAATCCTGTGATAACAGCCATTTATATATATCTATATCTATATATCTATATCTAGGGACGTGGTGGCTCAGTGGGTTAGGACACTGAGCTTGTAGATCAGAAGGTCGGCAGTTTGGCGGGTCGAATCCCGAGTGCCACGTAACAGAGTGAGCGCCTGTTATTCCAGCTTTCTGCCAACCTAGCAGTTCGAAAGCACGTAAAAATGCAAGTAGAAAAATAGGGACCACTACGATGGGAAGGTAACAGCGTTCCGTGTGCCTTTGGCGTCTAGTCATGCCGGCCACATGACCATGGAGACGTCCTCAGACAAGCGCTGGCTCTTCTGCGGGCCGCAGATGCATGCTAGTCATTTCCAACTCTAGGGGCCGGTGCTCATCTCCGTTTCAAAGCCGAAGAGCCAGCACTTGTTCGAGGACGTCTCCGTGGTCATGTGGCCGGCATGACTACACGCCAAAGGCGGACGGAACGCTGCTACCTTCCCACTGTAGTGGTCCCTATTTTTCTACTTGCATTTTTACGTGCTTTCGAACTGCTAGGTTGGCAGAAAGCTGGGATGAGTAACAGGCGCTCACTCTGTTACGCGGCACTCGGGATTCGACCCGCCAAACTGCCGACCTTCTGATCGACAAGCTCAGCATCCTAACCCACTGAGCCACCGCGCATATATGCATGAGACAACATATGTTCAATTATGAGAAATTTTGAAACTTTTATATCAGTGTATATAGTCTTAACAGGAACTTTATTAAATCTCCTTTCCATTTCGCAAAGACTTTAATTAATGCTTTTTTAAAGGCACAAGGTCATATTTTTATGATCTCAAAAGCAATTACAGGTAAAACATATCTTAATACATAAACATGCATCATTTCAATCCCTAATAATTCAAGTAAATTGCCTGCGGTCTTTTGGTAGAAATCCAAAGTCATAATTGAATCATGATACAAAATATTGGACCAGATGAATCTAATAAAGCAGGATGGATAATAATCTATGATTTAAAATAAAAAATCAGATTTTTTATTTAAAACAGATTTTTTGATTTTTATCAAATTTATTTTAATAAAATGCTTTTGGAGTAAAAATCTATCTAAATATAGTTTTCTATTTAAGATACATTAATACTTTAGTTTATTCAGCATGAAATGGAGCTTAGTTATGTAGCATGAGACTGTATGTTCTGCAATATTTACATTTTTGGTAATCTCATTCAATGAATCCAAGCTCTACAAGCTGAAATAACATGCACTGCACTGACGCATTCACACAATTTCACGGTAATCATGAGATAAATCATAAAACAAAGTTCAGGAATATTCCTTTATCCCATTGTTTTGCAAATCTATGTACACTACAAACTGTATGATTTTTTGAAGAGAAATGCATCTGTACCAGGCTCTAAGTGTTTTAATTAAATAAAAGAATTTGAGCAATTCTCCAACTACGTGTGATTAACCTATATCGCTGTTTTACTAACTTGACAGCTTATTATTCTAAATAGGAAACTTTCATTTTGTTTGCAAATAATAATATTAAAGATTCTAACTACCAGCAAAAATGAGTGCTTACATTTAAAGAGCACCTGTCATTTCAGATCCATCATGGCAGCGCCTGTTAGCAGGCATCCACTCACATGTCCCTCACCTTGTTGTGTCACTGCCGCATCACCAGCTGTCCCATTAAAGTGAGTGGGACTGTCGGTGAGTCAACAGCGGGTCAGAGGAGGGGCCAGCGCGGAACAGAGATGACAGTTGCTCTTTAAAAATTATGATTTAAATCAAGTTGATTTAAATCAAGACTTTTTACTAAGTGATTTAAATCAACTTGATTTAAATCAAATCCACCCTGTGATAAAGCCACTTTGTGATAAATATTCTTAGGAGATGGTACTATATGTACACTGAATAACAAATAGAAGTCAGAATCTGTAACAAAAGTTCTTTGTATTAACATCTCTGATTATAATGCAAAAAAGAACAGAAAAGAAAGAACAAAACATCATTCTTTAAGTGCATGTCTCCACACAGCAAAAAATTTATAGTGAGATAACATCACAAAATAAATAGGGCTGAAGTAGTATGGCAAACTTCTTTTCATATTAACTTATGTGAAGTGATTTTAATAAATTGTTCAGATAGATTAAAATTAAAAGCCATTTTACATGTCACAGGACTTCATAGGTTTCTAAGAATGTGTGAAGGCTGAATGTGTAGAATGATGGGGTCACATACACTGGGTTTCATGTACACAACTTCACATTTTTCCTAGCCAACACCTCCTTGTCCTTTTTGCATTAAAGTGCAACACTGTGTTATCTTGGATAAAGCAAGGTAAAAAACTCCCTTAGAATCAATTCAGCCTATGTGTGTATCTAAATTAGAATTCTAAGTTATGGGTAAAATCAACTGTTGTATTATATACTGTATATATTGATATATGTACAAAATATGTGGGAAGGAAGTGCAGTATGGTCTTTTATTTACTTCCTCAATTCTTGTTTTTCTGAGTTAATAAAATTAAATAGCTGCTTGAGCAACTGGAATCAGAAAATTATCTCAGGCACTCTTTGGATTGAATGTACAAATAAGTATTATTGCAAATAATTCTTTCCTGGGTAAGGTGCTAAAACAAGTGTTCTATATTTCCAGGCATTATTTGATTAAATTCAATTATATCTATTACCAACTGGTTTTAGCACAGGAGCTGTCTAAATTTCATGAGTGATAATCTGTACCAAGAAGGGAGGAAAGGGGAGATCCTACTAATTGGTTTGGATTTTTTTCAGAGGTTTTCATCTATATCTGCCATTGGATTTTTCTAGACAGACTCACTGAATTTGGGAAGAACTTCTCTTAAAAGATAGAATTTGATATTTTTTATTCTAGAAAAAAAGGTAAGCAAATGAAAAATTCCTAAAGACATAAAAACATGCAAGGAATAGAAAGTAGGTTTATCTCTCACACTATAGTATTAGCACTAGGGTCAGCTACAATTAAATACATGGAAGTACAGCCCCAGTAAAAGGGAGTGTGTATTATATATAGATGTTGCAATTAGGTGTGATGTTTTAACAAGATCTAAATTACTTATCATAAACTCAGATGCTGTAAAAACTCTAGACCACAGGTCTGCAACCCACGGCTCCGGAGCCGCATGCGGCTCTTTCAGCCGTCTCCTGCGGTTCCCAGTCCTCTGCCATGTGCAGTCCAAAAAAAAAAGTGGGACTAAAAAAGTTCAACCAATCAATTCAAATATGCAGGGTAGGTGCATATCTCGCCTTGGCTCCACTCTTCAGTCAAACCCTGTTCTGCGCATGCGCGCATGTACGTGCATGTGCACACATTTTTTGCGGCTCCCAGTTTTTCCTTTTGTGAGGGAACCGGTTCTGAGTGGCTCTTTCACTGTTTCAGGTTGCTGACCCCTGCTCTAGACAAATATATGGAGGAAATGGACAATTTTGACTACCACTCAAATTAAGTTGCTGGTGAAAAAGAAAACTATTGCCATATATTGGTTAGCACATCCCAAATGCATCTGGCTAGCCACAAAGAACGCTGGACTCACAAATCTGGCCTGATTTATCCCATTTCCTCTTACATTCTACTGCTACTGAAAAGACCTCAGCACTGAAGAATTCTTGCCCAGTGCTACAGTACCAAAGTTATGGCATCTTCATGTTTCCATCTTGTCTTTTAATGTATTTTTTTTTCTTTTGCAAAAACTGATAGTCTGAATTCTGATTTGGATCCGATATAGCATGCCTTGCCTCCCCACCCCAAAAAAGTACCTCACACACCTACTCTTTAATTTTAACATTATTCAGATCAAGAAATAAAGAGATGTTGATTTGTTACTGACTGAAATATTCTGTCAGGTAACAACTAATTCACTGAAGGTCTATATGGCCTCATACTGTAGTACCTTTCATCCATCAAGCGTCCAGCCAGTCCTTTCATGTAAAATACGGTTTAGTTCAGACTACATGTATCTATCTTTCAAGCCTAATAATGATCATGACCTTAATGATGGCAGGAAAGTCATGCATTAACAGTTTGTACAAAGCTCTTACTCTGGTTATTTCCACCAAAATGAAGCAATTAATGCAGCAATTGTTTTAACAAATACTGTATAGGAATGTGTGGATGTTATATAATCAGACCACATTCATATATTAAAAATATGTCTGTAATTAGAGATACTTCTTTCATGCTTCTTTAATTCCAGGCTATCAAACAGGCTTACAGGGCTTCACAGGGCAGACCCACTTTTTGCCCGGACAGAGAAATGATGGAGACTAGAAGCTTTGTCTGCTTGCATAAGTGTTCGGGTACCTATGGGTTACGCTCCATTCCTAAGCACCCCATAAGCGCCCAAACACGTTTTGCCCAGACGGAGAAATGACAGAGACTGGAAGCTTCATCTGCTTGCAAATGGTGCGCTTTGAAATGGTGCAATTAGCTCCGTTTCAAAGTGCCCCATTTGCAAGCAGACGAAGCTTCCAGTCTCCCTCTGGGCTAAAAGTGCACAGCGAAGCCGGGCAGGGGGGAAAGCAGGCGATCAGGACATGCTGTGCGTCCGCCTGGTTTGCAGGCGGCTTGCAAGGCAGCAGATGGAAGCAGAGGAATGGGTGATCCTGACACACTGCCCACTCTGTCCTATCTTCTCTTGGCTTGCCCACAGCTGTGCCTGGGTGGGCAACCATGCAGCGCGTCAGGATTGCCTGCCTCCCCCCTCCCCCGTGCTTCTGTCTCCACCTGCTGTTGGTGTTGCTGCACAAGCCTCCTGGCAAGCCTCCCACGAGCCAGACAGCTGCACATCACATCCGGATTGCCTGACTCCCCCTTCCCGGTTTCTGCCTCCACAGTCAGACTTACCAATGCTGTGCCCAGGGGCTGGTGGGCTGAAGCTGCTACCAGACACCACTGGTCCCCACGCACTCAATGCCTCTTGTGCTGGCCACACCCATCCCCACAGGCTTATTTTTGGGGTGGGGCTTATATTAGACCCACCCCAAAAATCAGGCTAGGGCTTATTTTCAGGGTGGGTCTTATTTTCGGGGAAATGGGTATCCCTCTACTGATGCAGTCTAGGACTGCACTAGGGTTTTTTTGGCAGCTGCAGCACACTGCTGGCTCATACTTAAGTGGTTATTCACTAGGACACCTAGATCCCTGTCAAAGTTACTACTGTTGAGTCAGGTCCCACCTATTCTATAGTTGGACATTTGGTTTTTCCTGCCAAAGTGCAGGTCTTTCTCACCACTGAACTGCATCTTATTAAATGAATATAATCTCAACTTCTTTCCAATACTTCTTCTCCCCAGGTTCTGAAATTAGCATCTTTTGCTCCTCTCTCAACTCCTGGGAAAGAATCCTGGGACTGTATGTCAAGAATATATAATACCATTAGAATTACCAACAGTATGAACATCATCACAGTTGCCCAGCTAAAAGCAAACAGACACCTATATTGGTCAATAGCAATATAGGACATCTGAAAATAGAATATCAGTTTTACTAACAATGTAAAGGCATAATTTCATACTGTGTGGGAGAGAGCAATGGGAAATGGCAATTGTATTTTAACAGAACACTTACATAGACAACAAGTATAAAATGATAATATGTTTTGGAAAGCATATTAAGTGAAACTCAATGTGCTACTGAGGAAGAACTCAGATCTTTGGGAATATTAATGATAGTTATGAAGTGACTAGATGTCTTTCAGATGTCCAGTTGCTAAGTTATCTAGACTGTATAAAGGTATTTTAAATGAATGTTGGAAATATAAATGTAAAGAAGGGACTTTTTATCATTTATGGTGGACATGTGATAAGGCAAAGGAATATTGGAGTAGGATTCATATATAAATGCAGAAAATTCTTAAAGTGAACATAAAGAATAAATCAGAAACTTTCCTTCTGGGTCTAATAGAAAGAGAACTGGGGGAAAAATCAGAACTCTGATTTTGTATATTATGACGGCAGCAAGACTGCTCTATGCACAAAAGTGGAAGGATGCCTCAATTCCTACCATGAATGAATGGTTACAAAAGCTGATGGAATTAACAAAGATGGCCAAATTGATAAAAAAAAAGAACCTAAGTACCGGTACTTTTGTTTCTACTTGGAAACCGCTTCTGGACTTTGTGCTTGAGGTGGAAAAAAGTGATAAAATGATTTTGGGGTTTACTGATTAGACTGATTTGCCGATACAGAAATGGCTAGTGCATACATACTACTATAGAAATGTAAAAGGTTGAGATTTGATTTTAATGTCTGATTTTACTGCAACAGAGAGTTGGAAGTCAATGCCTTTTAATTCTTCCCCTCCCCTTCTTCACACCTTTTTGTTTTCCCTTTTTCTACTGTTGTCCCCTATTATTTGCTTTTGTATTTTCACGTTTTATGTTATAAATGAATAAAACTAATAAAAAAGACATGTTCAGTTGCTGACGCTATCAAGCAGGGGAAGAAATTATGAAATCATAATAGCAGAACTATAGTGGAAATGAAATATAAGAAAGATGAATATGTGAAAGCTGAACATTTAAATCAACTACACATTGCATTGTGGCATCACCTACTGTAATGGATACTTTCAAGGACAAGCAAGGATAGTTCTTGGGTACAAATCAATAATAGAACTTTGACTTTATGACAACCCTCGAATATGATGGTTATCCAAGTTTATTTAAGAACGCTAATGCAGAAGGGGAGGAAATTGATTAGTTTTAAGATCAAGGTCAATCTGAAATTGACAAAACATCCAAGAAAGATGTGCTGCTTGTGATTGGAGACTGGAATACCAAAGGTGGAAATATTAAGGAAAACATAGCTGGACTTTGTGACCTAGGAAACCAGAATGGAAAATAAACCATAAATTTCTGCCAAGTCAATGATTTCTTCATTGCTAATGCAGCCATTCAACAATCAAAATGGCTTCATATGTAGCCATTACTAGATGATATACACAGAGATTAAACTGACTATTATTGGTTCAAGAAGGTAGCCCAGTTATAACTGCAAAGACATGACCAAGGATTGACTATGGAACAGATCATGAACTGCTCTTTGAGTCAAATTACAGTGGAAGAAGAAATGTGACCATAACACATGAACCCTAAACATGTCTCTGCCATTTTCAAAAAGAACATCACGAATCATTTTACAGTTCTTAAACTCATTGATAGGGAACCAGAGAGATTGAGGAATGAAACCAAAGTAGCTGTTAAAGATGAATATGAAAAGAATTTGCCAGAGACCAAAAACAGAAAAAAGCAAACTGGATGCCAGAAAAACAGTATATTTGGTAAAAAGCCAAGAAAGACAAAAATCTCAGGAAGGAACTTGCAAAAAAATTCAGATGATTGTGAGAAGGGATAAAAGACAATATTATAATGACATCTGTAAATACAGTAGTGGCCAAAATTGTGGAAACCTTTTGGGAAAAGTGTATTTTTGAGGTTTGATGGTTAATAACACTACTTTTTGGAGTAGTACCATAAAATTATATATTAATGGAAAGATAATTTAATCAAGAATGTAATGCAACAAAGTTTGTTCAATTATTTATACTGTATTCTATGAAAAGTTATAGCCAAGTATCCAGAAAAAGGAAGCACAACTTGCTTAGGTTGATATCAGGTAGCTTTCCTTCATCTGATTGTAGCCAATGAGCATGAGTGTTTAGAGAGCCAATCAGGTGTCATCTTGTTTTGGCAATGGGCCAATCAGATCACAGTAGGATTCAGTTACTGATGTCATGAGAGGAGGACATTGGTCAGTGTGTTATGTGATCGCTATCAAGTTGGTTGGGTTTTTCTGTGTTTTTTTCATTTAATGAGCTTGTAAAACGTAATAAAAATTAAAGTAATGGTGCAAAGAGTTGACTGGTTGCCCAGAAAGCGATTTAAAATAGTATTATTAAGTGAACAAGGCTACAGTTATAAAGAAATTAGAAGAAAAAATGGTGGAAACTTAACCAAAGGTGGCATTTCTACTGTACACTTTTCCCAAAAGGTTTCCACAATTTTGGCCACTACTGTAGATTTAAGATGGAAGCAATAAAGAATATATATAAATGATAGAAGCAGACACAAACACAAAAAAGAAAAGCCTTCTAAAGATCTCTGAACCTAGAATAAGGTTCCAACCTCAAATTATAATAAAAGACATAACAGAGCAGATAATAACTAATTCAAAGAATTTCTGACAATACCAAAGAAATAGTATGATGAAATTCTGTACAATAGAAATGTCAACATCTAAAATGGCTTAGAAGAGTTTCCTAAGTTACAAAAACCTCTGGTACCAAAAGATGAACTCTGGTCACTACAAAGTCAGAAAGATACAGAAATTGATAGAGTATCTATAGAAATATGGCAAGGAAAAGCATAAGAAAAATCATTCTTCAGATTGGCGGGCATAGATTAGGACTTCTGTAAAAGTCCTAATCTATGCCTGCCAATCTGAAGAATGACATAGTGGCTAATGGACTGGAAGAGGTTGGTCTACATACCAATACCAAAAACAAGGAGACTTAACAGTGTGAAAACAATTGCACAATATTCTCTTATGCTAGCAAATTATGCTTATTAAAGGAAATGTCAGATGTTCAAATTGGTTTTAGAAAAGGCCAAGGAAGCATAAACATTACTGCTGATCCATGCTGGATAACTGAGAAAGTCAACAATCCACACACACCCCAAAAAGTCTGTCTGTACTTCATTTGTTGGACTTGGGTTGTTTTGTGCATGAAAAGATATGGAATGTGCTTAGAAAAATGGGACTCTCAGAATATCTCACTGACTTCATCCAAAGCCATAATCTGGTTAGAATATGGTGAAACAGACCAGTTCCAGGTCAGCAAAAAAAGAGTAAGAAGATGCCATAAACTCTCCCGGCAATTATTCTATATCATGAATATATATTGAGAAAGCTGGACTGAAATATGAGTGTGGTTTTAAAATGGAAAGAAGAAACATCAGTAACCTGTGCTACACTGATGACACCAGTGATAATTGACAATGCCAAGGATTTGAAAGTTTGAATAATGAAAGTCAAGGACTACAGTGAAAAATGGTACTAAAATTAAATATAAAAACCAAAGTAATGACAAGTACAGCAACTAACCATTGAATTGACATTTAATATATTGAGGTAAGCTGTAAATCTGGGAAATTCTGCTGCCAATTCAACAATAGCACAATGTTTTTTTTAATATTCTGCTTTTCAATAAAGCAAGCTTATTGGGATACTGAAAATTAAGATCAATTATCATTTACTGAATTACATTAAATGACGTTTTAAAACAAAAATAACTGCTTTTTTCTTTAGTTTCATAGTGTTTTTACATGATGTAAAATGGTAATTTTACATGATGACACCTTGCAAATCCCCCTAAAAAAATACTATTGGAAAAGATACATTTTTGCTTTCCTAGAACTCAGTTTAAGCATGAATTGTTTAAGGTTTACACTTTTTAAAACACCTTAGGCATTTAAGTATAAAATTGTTCAACTCCTCCAGTTATACAGGCTCCTTCTTAGCTGACTGAGGTCTGGCTTGATTATTTGGGGGAAGTTTCAGCCTGTAAGTTTTGGAGTAGTGCAGCCACATGTATATTGGATCCAGATTTCTCTTAGTTCAGACATGTCAAACACAAGTCCCGCAGGCCAGATCTGGCCCGCGAAGTGGTTTCATGTGGCCCGCGGAGCGCGTAGCTGGGTGCCCCCTTGGGGAAGTGGGGCTGGGCTAGGTGCCATGGGAGCTCGAGGGCTGGGCTGGGCATTTGACCTCTGCTGCCCAGGACTCCAGGTAGCCGATGCCACTGTCCAGCACCCCCCTGCACAGCCTGAGAGGGACAGTGAGGCTTCTCCAGTGGACCATGCTCTGAAGCTCGCCCCGGTCCCACCCCCCTCTGCCAGAGACCCTCGGATCTGCCCCAGTCCTGCCGAGGCCCCCATAGGTACCCCTGACATGAGCAATGTGGATCTGGCCACACCCACTCCAGCCACGCCCATCCTGGCCCCACTCCCCCACCCCCTAGAGGGCAACCACAATGCTGAGGCTCTCAATGAAATTGGGTTTGACACCCCTGTCTTAGTTTACCAAGATCTCCAGGGAAATGACAACGATTGGCCCAAGCAGTGAAGAATGATTAATACAGCCCCTCTTCAGGAAATCTTCACTAGAACCAACAGTACTAAATAATTTTTGAGCATCCTCCAAGAGGTTATGGAAAAGTTGGTTGAATTGCAGCTTCAAAGACCCTGGAGGAAGTGAATTATCTAGCCATCCATTTAGGCTTCAGGGCTGGTTAGAATAGAGAGAAAGCACTGATCCCACCTCGGAAGTATCTGACAGAACCTGGATGAGAGAATTACATCCATTCTCACCATCCTTGATTTATCAACAGTTTTCAATACCACCAATCATGGTATACCTCTGGATCAATCTCAAAAGATGGAAGTGGGAGGCAACTGTTTTGCAGTAATTGTCCTCTTTCCTCTGGTGTGGTTCCAGTCAGTTTGGTTGCGGGAGATCTAGCCCAAGACCCCTGTTCTGTTTTCCCTTCTGGATCTATTATTTGTACTGTGTAATTCTATACAAGCTACTCAAAGTTGCTTGGCAAATGGGTGGCCTTAAAAACCAAATTATAATGGAATATTAAATAAATAAAATTGATTTCAAACATTATAAAATGCCCCATATATTAGTTAAGAGTTTTTAAGTAAAACATGATTGATAGACCTTTCACAGTCAATTGATACATTAAAAATAGTCTTATTTCCACATTGTTTTGTGTTGTTAAAGCCTTAAGGTTTTCTGCCTTCTCATCCTGTCTATTTTTCCAGTTGTCTAGTCTTTTCCAATGCATTGACAGAGAGAATTACTGTAATGGTCACACAAAGTTTCTGCTTTCAACACCATCAACTGAGAAGTCTTAAGGTATCTCAGTGCCATAACTTTTCCCATAATGCCAATTCATAAAAGTTAAATTATCTTCCTTGAATGACCTATATTTTCAGCCAACATTTCTAACTGTTGATTGTCATTACAGACATGCTTTCTTAGAATTTATTCCATCAGATTAGAATAATGCATGAATATACTAAGATTTCATAGGATTAGATTGCACATAAAAACTTAAGTGTGATGTAACAAAGATATTTTATTTGATAAGCAATAAAAACTAAGGGCAGAACTAGCACTGATTTTAATATCCATATATAAGAAACACAACATAATGTTAATGGTTTAAGAATTTTTAATATGAGCAAAGAATTTTGCTAAATTTGTTTCTTAAATCTAATAATTCTTAATGTTAATTCAAAGACATAATTATTAAGAAATCTTGTGCATTTTAAGTGCATAAATCTGTATATAATCTCATTAAGGAGAATTCATTAAAGAGAATAAAAATGCCCAGAATTAACCTCTACTTTTATAAATACTATTGTAAAATTAATAGAAAAGTTGTCCCAGATAAATCAAATGTCTCTATAAAGTAAAAATAAAATGCTTTAACATAAATATCCATCATAAGAAAACTTCAAAACTTCTATTAGAAGTTTGGCATATGGAAGAAGATTTATGTAGAGAAGGGCTTTTCAATCTTTTCACCCATTGTACCACTTTTAAGATATGGCAACATCCGAGTACCACCAGTCGCCTAGCAAGGTGTCAAAAACGTGTCAAAAAAAGAGGAAAAAAGTGATGAAGTACAGGTAGTCCTTGACTTACAACAGTTCGCTTAGTGACTGTTTGAAGTTACAATGGCACTGAAAAAAGTGCCCCCCAAGCCACAGCTGAGCAAGACACCTGCCTGCCCACCCGGCAGCGCTCTTCCTCCTTTCCGAAGCTTTCATTGTTGTGAGCATTTCTGTTGAGGACTGGCAGCCAGGGTGTGTGGGTGGGTGTTTGGTTTTTATTCCCGCCCCCGTCTCTTGGGTGGTTGCAGCAGGCTTTGGTCACTTCACATGACCCTGGGACACTGTGACCGTCATAAATATGAATCAGTTGCCAAGCATCTGAATGTAAATCACCAGACCCTGGACATGCTGCAACATTCCAGCTGATCGGCGCTTCCTCTGGGCTCAGCAGAAGTGCCAGGATCAGCGCCGAGCTCCAGCTGGAGCCTGGTGCTAATCCTGGCGCTTCCACTGAGCCCTGACAGCCCCGAAGAAGTGCTGATCCTGGCGCTTCCACTGAGCCCTGACAGTCCTGCAGCTCCAGCCATCTCTCACTCAGGCTTGTGCGGTGCTGCCACCGGTTCAGCTCATTTCCCTCCCCCGCTACCACTTTTCTAGGATGGTCACGTACCAGCTGCCATGTGCCAATGTACCACAGGTGGTACCCATACCACTGGTTGAAAAGCCCTGATGTAGAGGGTCATTAATCATTATAAATATAATTCAATACATCTTCCTTTTTTAAAGCAAGCAATACAAATGTAATTTGAAACATAGAAATAATCAGTAAATTACATTAATAACTAAAGAAAATTTCACTTTTATCCTTCTATCTAAATAAAATTTGTTTACAGATTTTAAGAATAAATTATGATATCAGAAAAATTAGAACATCCTCAAAAATGAATGAGCAATAACATGAATATGAAATTCTGTTTAGTCCAGCCAAAAAATCTACACAATTGTTTCACTGATTTCAAAGAACTTTTATTTGTAATGTTAAAGATTGATCGCACTAAATTATGTTAAGCACAAAATTAAATTCCTGAAGATAGCATTCAGACCTGCTACCTTTATCTTACTCATCAAATAGCTAATTAAAGTTGCAGGTTAAGTACCTGAGGTGGGAGTTCTTTTTTCAAACTTGAATACAAAACTGGAATAAATTAGTATCTCAACTATATCATGAAGATGAAAGCAGTGACCTTCAATTTGTTTTAAAGATAAAACTTTGCACAATATTAGAGTATGTAATCCATAAGCATAAATATAAATTACAGAATAGCTCTTTGTAAAATTAGTACTGAGCACTATAATTTACATCTCAAATAACAGGAAATTTAATTATACAATTTATCTGGGCAACTCTATACATGTTTAAATCCCATTAAGTTCAAATAGGATTGTGCTACCTCCTTAATACATGTAGAAGTTATGATAGTTTGGCATATACTTAGTGCTGTGATTCCAAATCAAACTCCTGCCAAGAAGTTTTACATTCAAAACCATGGGGAAAAGTTCAAATCACCTTTTCTTTCTTATAACAATAAAACCATTTTAGGAAAAACTATATTTAAAAATTGGCCCCATTTTTTAATTTTCTAAGCAAAGAAAGCAGGAGATAGAAGATAGGGAAAAAATAAGTAGATTGCATTGACTATTTTTTCTTCTTCCCCAGAGACTTTATATAACCCATCACTGATTTTATTTCAACTGCCTCATTTGATGGCAAACTTGGACATTAGCCAATAACTACCATGCATATATGTGTGAGTGCTGCACTCAAATATATTGTATGCAGATTTAAAAAAAGACGACATGTTCCAAGTTATTTGGTGTGAGAGGCCAAGGAAGAAATTTTGAAAAATAATATTCAATTAGGACATTTTTTCTGCTTCATTACCTTCAGATTTAATTTGCACTACCTGTCAAGTAATTAAACACTTGCTTTAAAATACTTTTGTTTTTCTAAAAAATAAACGATTGTAATATTAGATGTGATTGCATAGGTTGAGAATGCTTACATGACAGAAGGGATTCTTTTAACTAAGTCAGTATAGCAAATTAGTAATTTATAGCCCAAGACTAGGAATATACATATACTGCACTGTAAAATTCAACTGCTTTCAGAAGAAAGAGCAATATAGGTGTACAGGTGATGGAAAATTTAATTCTAAGAGCAAAACTAATAAGCAGATATTTTATTTTAAAGGTATTAATGGACTACAGTGAGTGGTCATGAAAGTTGCACTTCAGAGCAAAATCAAGTGACAGCACCATGAGGGAAACCCCTGAACCTATGTTTCTAAAGAAACTCCAAACTTCACCCCAGGGTGTTTCCAGGATTTTGCCCTCACATTAGCTGTCAGTGATCTAAAGCTGTCTGTATCATTTCTTTCACTGAGGAAGAGGAAGGAAGAAGCTAGTGAATAAACATTTTCTCTCATGCATGAATATTCCCAGAGATTTTTAGTCTTATCTTTCAAGAATCTAGAGCAAATAAAACAGAACAGAAAATAAATTTGATGCACATCTTGCAGCCCAGATTACAGCTTTAATGAACAGTGTAGGCAAGGAAACACAAAAAAAAATATTTTACATCTGCAGGATCTCCAAATCCATAAAATTAATCATTCCTAACTCATGGTGGGAGGCAGGGTTTGAAACACAGCATCTCAGACAGAAGACACATATGACATACCATAGGAATACAAATAAGCCACCAGCAGCTGAGAAGGAAGAAAAGCAGCTTGAGTTAAGAATTTTTAAATTAAAACCAGGATAAGGTCAAGCAGGCTGGCGGGTCAGGAGAGATTCATTGCAACTGGAACCCGGTCACTTCCTAAAATTCTCAGGACCATTTATTCAGGGATGCAAGATCTGGTCAGCTCTGGCACTCACCTATGCTGCGGGCTCTTGCTGGGAGGGGGCGGGAAGATGGGCTGTGATGACCGCGGGGAGAGCCCCCCCCGAAACAAAGACCCGAGGAAAATCCTTGTGGAAAAAGGCGGCGAACTTGAGGAGTCGCCAAGCAGATTCGAGGTGCCGAGGAGAGGTGGCAAGTCGAGGCGGGGGGGGGGGGGGAGGTGGGGAGCAACAGCCGCGACTGGCAGATGGGAGCATGCGCGTGCGAGGCGGGCGCGGGGGGGGGGGAGACGCATCGAAGAAGTAGGCGGCATCTTCAAGAACCACAGCCTTGATACGAGGGGTGGTGGGCGTGGGTGTGACTTAAAAGGGGGGCGGTTACGGGAAGTGGGAGGAGGAAGGGGAAAGGATGACATCAAAGAGGCGAGGGCTGGAGGGAGAGTGCAATGACAGGAGCGTGGCCGACAGACGGGAGCAAGTCAACGCCCCCAGACCCACATTCCAGCGACTCCCTGGGCCTCGCACCGATCCGCGATGCGCTTCAGCCGCGTCCGCCTCCACTGCTCCTCCTCCTGCCGCCGCCGCCGCCGCTGCTGATTTCGCTAGGTCCGCCCGCTACAATCCCACCAGCGCCTCCCGCCCGCTCTCGCCTTGCCCGACTCACCGCTCCCGCGTCCAGCCCTCGCTCAGACCGCTGCCGCTTGCAACGCTTTGAGGGAAGGGTTGCTGAGTTGGGTGACTTGTTTGGTTGTTGTTGTTTTTTTGGTCACTGACACGAGCCCTCGCCAATTGGAAACAAGCGCAGGGAAGGAGAGGCCACGCCTTTGTCTAAAGAGAGCCAATAGGAATATACATTCCCCCTGCAGCATGGTGGGCCGAAGATGGGCGGGCATTAGCAGCGCCCCCGCGTCTCCATCCCGTCCTTGTACGTGGATTTAGGCCCGCCCAACGCACTGCATGCGCGGGCTTGGTTGGCTCTGCACCTCGCAAACGCCGAAAGGAGCCGTCGGGGAGAGGCGGGGTTTGGCGGCTGCGGCTGCAAGTGAACGGGTTTGGAAAGGATAGGAGCAGAAAGTCATCCCTGGGAAGTTGTAGCTGCTGTTGATGGCGAAGTGTTGGTGAATTCTCAGGCGTAAGGGACTTGCACTATTATTGATGGCTGCTTTCGTGACGAAGCAGCAAGTATAATACGGGCAGAGACGAGGGATGTAGACTAATAAGATTTTAGAGCCGCCTAGCCATTTATATGAAAAATAGGGGTATGCCTGATCAAGAGATACGGATATAATAATTTCAGCACGACTTGCAAAGCAGGGTATGTTTTTTCTTCCCTCTGTGTTCATGCTTTGAAGGATTAGAGCCAAAATGAGAAAGACTTAAGTCTCTGCTTTGACTAAATGTGGCACAGACATAATCTGAAAACGTTTCTTTCCTGCATCATCATGAGGTGTAATTTGTCTCATCCCCAGGCCATGAATAAAACAGACTTAAACTAGCTACACTCAAAGCTGCACTCAGCATTTGGTGTTTTTCGAATGGGGTATTCAACGACCTCCCAAAATTGTAATGTTGAGGGAGAAGTTTATTAAATATATCAACGCTGTACACTGGAATTTGAAATATATTGAATTTTAGTTTCAGGTAAATAAAATGAAATTGAGATTTTGATCAAGCTCGGCATATCCCTGGTATGTCATCTAAAAGTGAAGTGTGGACATCCAACCAGGAAAAAAATGTCACCTTTGTTGTACATGCCTGGGTTTGTCCTTGATAATTCTTTTCATATGTTTACTTAACTGGCGTACCATAATGTTGGTGTTCCCAGGCTCCTTCTCTTTGGCCATTTTTCAATAACTAGGCAGTTTTAGGAACAAGTTGCATAGTTTTTCTAAATACCTTAGCAGTTTCACATTTCCTCATATTAGGAGAACAGTATGTCCCTCAAAGAATGTGTCTTTTCTAAGAAAGGCGTTATAGCAGAGGTTCCCAACCTTTTGGGCACCAGGGACCAGTTCTGTGGAGAGTGGTTTTTCCGCGAACCGGAGGATGCATTATTTTGTGTGATGCCTGCATGCCGCAGATGGGGCTTTGCTTGTGTGGACCGGTTGCTGGCATGCCGTGGCCTGGTACTGCACCATGGACCGGGGTTGGGGACCCGTGCATTATACCTAATAATATACCAAAAGAGCTTGTCAGACCCTTGGCCTCTATATTGCTTAGGTTGCTTTTGGGTCTGCCATTCTGTCGGGAGGAGAGAGGATGTTGTTCATTTTTCGGGGATGCTATTCTGTTGGGAGGGGGAAGGTGCTGTTTTTCTTCCATTTTCTTTACCCCTTTGATGCATTGGGGTGTGAACAGAGGAAGGAATGTGCCATGGGTCATCTGTCTTATATCTACTCTGCTTCGATGGGAGGAGGATGTCAAGAAATGAAATCCAGAGGACTGGGCCTGGGAACTCCGCTTATCACCTTGGTTCCCATAACAACTTCACACCTGGGGATCACACCTGGGGATTGGATGAAATGTTTTAATGTAAACGTCAGATTTTGCTGTACTTTCCTGCTATCACTGTTTCTCAATAAAAGTTCCTTTTGAAACAATGCCTGTTTCAAGATTTCTGCTTTCTTGGGAGGACTAGTTGAGGCAGGACTTTACATTAAGCAAGATCTGCAAAAAGATCAACCTGGAGAGGCAACTGCCTTACCGTGGGGACCGTGCATACCATGTCCCTCCATGGCAGCAAACAAGGTGCAACCAAATGCGGGGAAGAGTCCGCTGCAAAAACCCATCCAGAAGAAAGCTATTCTGGATGGATAGAGGAATTGACCACAGGAGAGACTTCCATGAAACCTAGATGGTCAGTCGGGGTTGGGTAGAAAGAATGGGAAGGGAGAACCCAGCAAGTAACCTTTACCTGAGGCAGCTGAAAAAAGGGCTGGAAACGGGAGATGGAACTGCTCTCTGATGAGGAGGAAGAATCCAGAGCAGAGAGGGAGTCAACTGACCAGAGCCTGAAGCAAGCTATGCAGTACATGGTGGAAGCTTTCCAAGATCTAAAGGCAAAATCCAGGCAGCGCAGAAGTAAAAAGAGGGAGCAACTGGAAGAAGTTGAATGCGTTGGAAGTGAGCCAGTCATGACCGAAGCCACAGCGGGTGCAACTGGATCCACAGTGACAGCAGCGGCCACCCAGCTGCTCAGCAACCAGCAGCTCCCAGAAGGAGGAATGCACTATGAAAGGAAAAATATATTGATAACTATTTTATGAGCGGTCTAATCAATTATAGTTTAGATTTGAACTTGCTAACAAGTACTTGGCTTTTGCTTGCTGTTGGCCTTCAGTAGGAAATTGTGATCGGCACACGTTTCTTAACAAAAATGGAACATAGGACAAGAATATATGAGAAAAGAGATATTGACTCTAATGGGTACAACATCTGCAATGTCACGTGTAAAAATGATAGTGAGAAAAGTAGTGGTTGGAACAGGGAAAGGGAAAAACAGGAAACTGACTCGGTAGCCAGGGTAACAAAGCAAGAACAGGGAACTAACCCAGTGGTCAGTTTTGAGAAAAGGGAACTATGGAAGGAATTGTTCCAGAAAGTTACATAATGATGGTTTCAACAAGAAAAAGGAAATGGGATGGCTAATAGGTGGTTCCAGAAGGTCAGAGGTGGGCATAGTACTAAGGTATAAAATATGCCTTGAAAGATAAAGGTGTTGCTATTTGGCCACTAAGCCGCCACACTTAATGACTGCTTGTGCATCTGGCCCTTATTGCAATAAGTTGTTGAAATGTAAGTACTGAATTTGTGTGTTAAATTTAAATTCTCCTAAAGTGAGAATTTTCTTGTGTGTTATCTCTTGTTTCATTAAACAAGTTTTTCCCCTGACAACCCCTCCCCCAGAGGGAGAGTCCTGCCAGAGGAACCAAAGCTGATTCCCCTAGGCATGAAATTTGATGGGGATCCCCAACAACTGGGCTTCTTTCTGGCTCAGGTTTTCACCTTCATGCAGGTTTATGGGAAAACCCTCCCCAGTAAGGAAGCCAGGGTCTGGGTCGTCACCTAGCCTTAAAAGGGGCCGCAGCTTGGTGGATGGTTACCCTACACAACTACAACACACTGAAGTTCTGAAACTTCAGCCACTTCATGACAGCCCTGAGTTGGAGATTTGAAGACCACCTGGCCAATCAGAAGGCACAAGGCTGCATAAAGACTGTGAGGCAGGGACGTCTGGTAGCTGAGTACACGGAAGAATTCCGAGGCCTGGCATGCTACCTCGACTGGCCCAAAGAAATCTTAATGGGCTGAATGACAACCTGTACAATGCATGCATGGCCAGAGGCGCCACGGTACAGTTACACGACTCATGCCTCCTGGCTGAAGAGGTGGAGATCAACCAGAATCACAACCCATAAAGCTATGGTAACGCGTGGAAACAATCCCCACTGGAAAAAAACGAAGCTGCTAAAGCATCGACCGTGCCACCACACTCAATGGCCTGCTTTAAATGTGGCAAGGAAGGTCACTGGATAGCAGAGTGCCACAGTAAGACCCCAGCTAAGAAAGGCGAAAAGCAGTCTGGAGAGAAGTCAACCAAACCCAACCAACACCAGAAAGACACCGCCCTGAGAAGCATCAAGGTTGTGAAGTTCTGTCCAACCCCACAGCTGTGGGATGGAACTCCGACCCCACTGGGAGATGAATCAGGGATGCCAGAAAGCAATTCCAAGAAACATCTCCTCTCAAGCAGCCGGAGCAGCTGGCTTCCTCTCATCTATTTCAAACAGCAGCACTTCATATTTTTTCCTTTTCTCTCAAAGGTATAGCCTCTGGGCTGGAAAGCAAGCTCCCAGCTTTTTCTTCCAACACTTACTTCCTTTCTGTTTCCCTCCCTCCCTCCCTCCTGCTCTCTCCCTCCCTCTTTCTCATTGTCATCTCCTTCCTCCCTCCCTCTATGCTGCACCTCCAGCCGATCATGCCTTTCTTCATTCCTCATGGAGGGCAACCCCTCCCCAGCTGCGTTTCTTCCCTGTTTGTCTCTGCCACCTGTGTGCGTGCCCGGCACAGATGGCTGCCACAGAAGTTGTAGCTCCCAGCTGGCCTGTTTGATCTCCTCTCCTCTCTCCCTCCCCTCCCCTCCTCTCCTCTTCCTTTTCCCTTTGGTGCAGCTCCAGATGAGTCTTCCCAAGGATGCATCTTTTTTTTTCTCCAACTCCTGTCCAAACTGTCTCCTTTTATAGCCTCTCCTGTCTCTGCCCCCTCCTCCTCCTTTCGCTTCTGGGTGAGCCAGAAGTGCGGATCCTGGGGCCTTTGCCTCACCCCAAGCAGCCCTGCAACTCCTGAGGACTCTCTCACAGCACATCCTGTGCTGCACCACTTTGGCTCGTTCCCTCACCTGCTACACTTAGCTGGGCTGGGCAGGGCCACGTACCACCTACCAGGTGCCAATATACCACTGGTTGAAAAGCCCTGCACTAGATGCCTGGTCAGCCCAGTCCTGGTTGGGAGACTAGGGATCTGGCTAAGGAGACTAAAAAAAACCCCATCTCATTCTGTCAATTTAATGGATCCATTGCAGAGGGCATCCCGGCCACATTAGCTACTGAAGTCCTGGGGATAACCATAGTGGACCACTCAGAGACTCTACCCTTCATTGTGGCCGCTGGAATGGAATGGCCCCTTGTCCTGAGGTTAGCATGGCTGAAAAAATGGAACCCACTGGTAAACTGGAGAATGGGATGTTTGAAATTTTCTAAAAGAAAGAACCCCCTGCTGAATGAATGATGACAATCAGGAAGAGAGAGGCTCTGTGAAATAGAAGCCACTTTAAGCAATGAAACAAGGCAGGCTATACCCAGAGGGCCCTGGGATCTAGCTGAGGTTTTCAGCAAAAGGAGCTCAGATGAACTGCTTCCCTACAGGCCCATAGACTGTGCCATCAAGATCATTCCTGGGGCGAAACTACCAAAGCCAAAATTATACTCGATGACCCCCAAGGAATTAAGTAAATTACATCAGTTCATCAATTAAAAGTCTGGTCCGCGGGTTCATACAACCGGCCAGACTCTGGGTAGCCACACCCGTGCTACTCAGAGAGAACAAGGATGAGTCTCTTCATCTCTGCATGGATTACAGGGGTTTGAATGCCATGTGCAGGGAAAATGTGTACCCCCTGCCCCTTATGAAGGACATGCTGGCCCACCTATAGAAAGGGAAAGTTTTTCCCAAACTAGACTTGCGAGAAGTGTATTATAGAGTAAGGATTAAGGAAGGAGATGAGTGGAAGACTGCTTTTAACTGCCTCCTTGGCTGTTTCCAATTTAAAGTGCTCCCATTTGCCTTGCAGTGTTCATGCAGCTGATCAATGAGGTGCTCCACCAGCACCTGTATAAAGGAGCTTTGGTGTACTTGGGCGATATCTTAAGCTACACCAAAATGAAAGTGGAGCATGTGAAACTAGTTAGAGCAGTCCTAAATAAACTCTGGGCAGCTAAGCTGTACACCAAACTGTCAAAATGTGAATTCCACAGAGAAAAAAAATGACTATCTGGGCTACCGGATCTCGCATGATGGGGTGGAAATGGACCTGGAGAAAATGCATGCCATCCTAGAATGGATGACCCCCCTGCACCAGAAAGCAACTACAAAGCTTTTTGGGTTTTGTGAATTTCTACTGACAATTCATTCCCTCTTTTGCCCAGATTGCCTTACCTATCACCAACTTTTTAAAAAAACAAAGGGGATAATAAGCCGAAACCCAGCCAGGCCCTGAAATGGACTATGAAATGCCAAGTGGCATTCGAAAAATTAAAGAGACTTTTCTCAGCAGAGCCAATTCTGAAACACTCCAACCCAAAGTGGGCTTTTGTAATCCAAGCTGACATGAGCGATGTGGCTGTGGGAGCAATTTTACTCCAAAAGAATAAGCAGGGGCAACTGCAACCCTGTGCCTACAACTCTAAAAATTGTCAGAGACTGAACAGCATTTGGCAGTCTGGGTGAAGGAAGCTTATGTGGTACGCTAGGCCCTCCTCACCTGGAGACACTTCCTGGAAGGGAGCAAAATCCCTTTCCAAGTATGGATTAATCACAAGAACTTTGAGGCCCTTAAGACACCTAGGAAATTGTCCCCCAAACAAGCACGATGGGCTCAGCCCTTCCACCACTTCAACTTTACTCTCCATTATTTGCCGGGGGGGGGAACTTCCTAGCTGATCATCTGTCCAGGTTGCCACAATATAACAACACCAAAGCAGATGTGGTCAAACCGCTATTGCCAACCCTGCAATTAGCAGCCCCAGTGGTCACAAGATCACAGGCGAAGAACCCCACACCACTGGACAATGCTGTCTCACTAATATTCAAACAAGCCCTAGAAAAGGATGAGTGGGTTTTATAGAACAAAAACCTCTGCTCCATGCAAGATGGACTAGCATGAGGGGGGGGGGGGGAGAAACTGTACGTTTCCTCCATGCAGAGGCTGAGAACTATGCAAGTCTCCCATGACTCAAAGCTAGCAGACATTTGGGGTTTGTAAAAACTCTACACCTGGTGAAAAGACAATTTTGGTGGCCATCACTGAAAAGGGACATTGAAAGTTATGTGGCCAGTTGCCCTACCTGCGCGCTGCAGCAAGGAAAAATGCCTGGCCTTTTGCAGATGGTAGCAAGCCCTTCAGCACCTTGGAGAGAGATCTCTATGGACTTCATTGTGGAGCTGCCGGACAGTGCAGGAAATACAGTTGTTTTGGTCGTGACTGACTTGTTCTCAAAACAGGTCCACTTCATCCCATGCCAAAAGATCCCAACAGCCAAAACCCTAGCAAAAATGTTCCTCCAATATATCTATCGATTGCATGGGGCACCCCAATTTCAGACAGAGTTGTCCAGTTCACATCAAAGTTCTGGAGAGACTTTTTGGACCTATTAGGCACAGAACAGGGCTTGAGTTCTAGTCATCTTCCTTAAACGAATGGGGGGACAGAATGAACAAACTCAGTTCTGGAACAATACCTTAGATGCTTTATTAACTATCAACAGGACAATTGGACTGACCTGCCATTTGCTGAAGTAGCATATAACAATGCTATTCATTCCAGCACAGGATACACCCCTCTCAAGTCACCACAAAACAGGTGTTTAAACCAATGCCAGAATTACCTAACAATGAACCCATCATTCTCTCTCTTAAGGCATAGATGAATCAATTACAAAACACCTGGCCAATAGTTAGAGAGGCCTACAAAGCCCAAGCAAATAAAAAATGAATAGAACCCAAACCTTTTCACATTGGGGGTAGAGTTTACCTATCCACTAAGTTTTTGCAATCATTACAACCATCCAAGAAGTTAGGACCCAAATATGTAGGACCTTTTCCCATCAAACAGATCATAAATCTGGTTATAGTGGAGTTGGAACTTCCAAAACCACCCTGTATTTCATTGTAGCCTGTTAAAACCAGATATAACCTCGCCCTTAAGGCCTAAACTAGAGCTTTCCATTACCTCGACTTTTGTCAAATGCTCTTGTTCAGCTTAAAACAAACAAATGAACACGCAAACCACGAAATATTACCTTATTCTCTGAGACCCACAGAATGATTATACATATTCATTGATTTAGCAGGAAAACAGTTGCCCAAGTGTCTTTCTGCAGTTTGCTACAAATCCCAAATGCCTACTTACTAAGTTATATTTGTTTGTTACAATTGTACATATTTGGAAAATGGAGTTATGAAAATTTCAGCAGGAGTCTTATTTCCTTGAGATTTTTTTAAAAATTTTTTAATCCCATTTATATCCCACCCTTCTCCGAAGACTCAGGGCGGCTTACAATCTAAGCACAAATCAATGTATTATTGATCTTTGTATTATTCACGTGCAGGTTTACTTTACTTCTCTGTTTAAATGTTTGCATGTCACAAAGGTCAAGGCAATTGGGTTATGTTGATGCTTGTAGCATTTAATAAAGTATACAGATATTGAAACAAATTAAGCACAAATGCTTTCTTACATTATGTAACTTAAATCATACAGTTCATTAAAAAGAATCAAGTCAGTACATATTGTTAAAACTGATAAATGGCTAATAACTAGAACTTTGCAACAGAAGAGTAAGATTTATTGAAGATGGAGATCAGTGCTAGATCTGTGTATTACTGTTCATCTTTAGAGCATTACATAATTTAATTTATAAAGTTTCCCACTGGACAAATTTGCTTGAATAATGATAAAGATGGGAATATGTTTGGATGCAAGCAGAAAAGTTTTTAACTCAGTTTTATATGATCTAGATGGTTTTCAAATGTTTAATGGGAAAATGTTTTAGATCCAGAGATGTGGATTTGATGTTTCTGACCCCAGATTCTTTATATAACATTAATATAATAGGGCTTACATTCTAATAAGTGAGTTTAAAACTACATTTCAAAAATTCTTAGCACAATTTACTTTGGATATATCATTTGGTGATAGATAGATAGATAGATAGATAGATAGATAGATAGATAGATAGATAGATAGGGACACAGTTTAACTATTATTATACTATTATATCCATCTATAAAATTGGATGCAGTGAACATACTTTAGACTCCTACCTCCAATTTTCCCCACAGTAACAATGTGTGGCCCCATATAGGCTGATAGAATGAGTGGCCCAGAGTCACTTAGCCAGTCAAATATCTGGGCAGCTTACAAAAATAATATATTACAATTAAGGCACTATAAACATTTTAAAACAATAAAAGATAAAAGATAAACACATCTAAAATAAATAAATAAACAGCAGTTGAGATACTTGGCCAGTTAGCAATGCAGCCGAGAAATGGGGTCCTTGATGCATTTAACACCCCAGGCTCAGGAACATAGTCAAGTTTTCTAGTGCTTTAGGAAAGGCTAACAGGGTTGGGGCCATTCTAATGTCTGAAAGGAAGATGTTCTGTAGAGCGGGGACTACTGCAGAATAAGCCTATCTTCTAATCCAGTAATGGTGAACTTTTTAGAGACCGAGTGCCCAAACTGCAACCAAAAACCCACTTATTTATCACAAAGTGCCAACACGGTGATTTAACCTGAATACTGAGGTTTTCCCCTCCATGTATTACTGCCTTGTCGTGGCGAAGGGGCTTGCTAATTCAGTGAAGCTATGAGCTATGCCGTGCAGGGCCACCCAAGACGGACAGGTCATAGCAGAGAGTTCTGACAAAACGTGTTCCACTGGATAAGGAAATGGCAACCCACTCCAGTATCTTTGCCATGAAAACCCCATGGACAGTACCAACAGGAAAAAAGATATGATGCTGGAAGATGAGCCCCTCAGGTCGGAAGGCATCCAATATCCTACTGGGGAAGAGCAGAGGGCTAGTACTAGTAGCGCCAGAAAGAATGAAGCGACTGGGCCAAAGCCAAAAGGACGCTCAGCTGTGGATGTATCTGGTGGTGAAAGGAAAGTCCGATGCTGTAAAGATTTTTTCTCCATAGGAACCTGGAATGTAAGATCCATGAATCAAGGAAAGCTGGACGTGGTCAAACAGGAGATGACAAGACTATACATCGACATCTTAGGAATCAGCGAACTAAAATGGACAGGAATGGGTGAATTTAATTCAGAGGACCATCAGGTATACTACTGTGGGCAAGAATCCCTCAGAAGAAATGGCCTTCATAGTGAATAAAAGAGTAGGAAAAGCAATACTGGGTTACAATCCCCAAAATGACAGAATGATCTCAGTTCGAATCCAAGGCAAACCATTCAATATCACAGTAGTCCAAATCTATGCCCCAACCACTGGTGCTGAAGAGGATGAAATTGACCGGTTCTATGAAGCCCTATAGCACCTTATAGAACTAACAACAAAAAATGATGTCCTTATCATCATGGGGGATTGGAATGCTAAAGTAGGAAGCCAAAAGATAACCGGAATAACAGGCAAGTTTGGCCTTGGAGTACAAAATGAAGCAGGGCACAGGCTGATAGAATTTTGTCAAGAGAATACAATGGTCATAGCAAACACTCTTTTCCAACAACCCAAGAGATGGCTCTACACATGGACATCACCAGACGGTCAACACAGAAATCAGATTGACTGTGTGCTCTGCAGTCAAAGATGGAGAAGCTCTATAGAGTCAGTAAAAACAAGACCAGGAGCAGAAGAGATTAAGAAGAAGTGGTAAAATTACACAGAAGTACTATACAAGAACGAGCTTAACATCCCTGATACCACGATGAGGTGGTCACTGACCTCAAGCCAGACATCCTAGAATGTGAAGTGAAGTGGGCCTTAGGAAAGCTGAACAATAACAAAGCTAGTGGAGGTGACAGAATTCCAGCTGAGCTATTCAAAATCTTAAAAAATGATGCAGTAAAAGTGCTACACCCAATTTGCCAGCAAATTTGGAAAACTCAACAGTGGCCACAGGACTGGAAAAGATCAGTTTACATTCCAATTCCAAAGAAAGGCAGTGCCAAAGAATGTTCAAACTATCGCACCATTGCACTCATTTCACATGCTAGTAAAGGTATGCTTAAAATCCTATAAGCTAGACTCCAGTAGTATGTGGATTGAGAACTACCAGAAGTACAGGCAGGATTTTGAAGAGGCAGAGGAACTAGAGATCAAATTGCCAACATACGCTGGATCATGGAGAAAGCTAGAGTGTTCCAGAAAAACATCTACTTCTGCTTCATTGACTATGCTAAAGCATTTGATTGTGTGGATCACAACAAACTGTGGCAAGTTCTTAAAGAGATGGGCGTATCAGACCATCTTATTTGTCTCTTGAGAAACCTATATGCGGGTCAAGAAGCAACAGTGAGAACTGGACACGGAACCACTGATTGGTTCAAAATTGGGAAAGGAGTCCGGCAAGGCTGTATACTGTCGCCCTGCCTATTTAACTTATATGCAGAGCACATCATGAGAAAGGCAGGGCTAGATGAATCAAAAGTTGGAATTAAGATTGCCGGAAGGCCTGGAGGAATGTTGTCCATAGGGTCGCGATGGGTCGGACACGACTTTGCAGCTAACAACAACAATGCACTCTACATGGGATTGCCCCTGAATAACTTTCAGGAACTTCAAATGCTGCCAGATATACTGCACACATAACACCACTTCTCTGTGGCTGTATTGGTTACAGGTGTGTTTCTGGGTACAATTCAAGATGATGGTTATCATCTTTGAAGCCATACATGGCTTGGGACTGTTGAAGGAAAAGTCTTCATCATGGTTCAGTACAAGCCGAGAATAAACAACATGGCAACTGCTTTAGAAAGAAGGTTGCAGTTTATTGAAGAGGAGAGCCAGACAGAAAGATGGCTCTGGAAGAAAAAAGAGAAAGCACATGTAGGGAGTGGGTTTTTATACCCTCTGGGGCTCTTGAGGTTGTTTCTTGTTCCTGTTAGAGGCTTTGTATTTCCTGTGTCATGTATTTTGACCTGAGTCTGAGTGTGCCCATTTGGCATCTGTGGGTTAATCCTATTATGTCCTGTCTTAGAGTTTGAGTGGGGTATGTAGATTTTGGGTGTCTTTGTCTTCTTAATCTTCTAGCTTCAACCTTCCTGAATGGTTTACATCTGCATTTCTACAGGGCTGGTTTCTGCTTGTGGGAGGGAGACTTGGGGTTATTAAGAAAAACTGGGCATGCTTTTCTGCCTCTTTAAGATCCTTTGAGGAAATATATTTTTCTGCCCTTTTAATATTTCCTTCTCTGGGGTGGCTGACTTCCCACAGGACCATGTTACCTGAGGGCTTGCCTTTTTCCAAGAATCTCTACCCATTTAGTGGAATCGCCATGTTGCAGATCCCATCATCCAGAATGTCAGATGGCAGGGACTAGAACAGTGGTGGAGAACTTATGGCACATGTGCCAGAGGGGGAACTCAGAGCCTTCCATGTGGGCATGCATGCCTCGCTCTTTGGCTAAGTTTTTGCAGGAAAAAGCCATTTCTCAAGCCCTTTCATAGCCAAAACAAGCCACCGGAGGGAGCGTGCTTGCTCTGGAAGCTTGTTTTTGCAGGATTGCTGTTAAGAAGGCGAGGCATGCTCGCTCGGGAGGCTTGTTTTAGCTAGGAAGGGGCTTGAGAAATGGCTTTTTCCTGCGAAAACTGAGCCAAAGGGCTTGCAGTCTCTGCCAGATCTCCATTGGGATAAAGTCATTTAGCTCCTATGGAATGCTTCCGAATGCAGCCAGCCCCTGCATTTGGAAGCATTCCATGGGTGCCGAAACATTTTTTATCCCAACGGAAATCTGGCAGAAGGCTCCGTTTCTCAAGCATCCCATTCCAGGCATAAGGAGCTTGCAGTCTGGAATGGGGCACTTGAGAAACAGAGTACTCCTTTCCGTGCAGTCACAAAGGGTGCCTCAAAATGCAGGGAATCCCTGCATTTTGAATAGCCCCACCAGAGCCCAAACACTCCACAATCCACAATGCCAAACCCTAACCCCCACCACACCCCAGGGCATCCACAATGCCAAATCCTAACCCCCACCCCAAGGCAACCACATTCCTTCACTAGCCTCCTTTGCAACTCCGTTCTCCATGTGCAGGGCAACAAAAGTTTGTGGGACTAAAAAAAAGTTCAATCTGACCTTCCAACTTCTCACGAAAAAAAAAGATCTTGAAAAGTGGGAAGGTCTGGTTGAACTTTTTTTTTAAACTGGTAGTCCCACAAGCTTCTTTTGTTGCCCTGCACATGGTGGCAGAGAACAGAGCTGGAAAGATTAGTGAAGGGAGGCTTTGGGGAAGCGAGGAGAGATGGGGAAGGGTCTGCTCTGGCCTCTGCTGCCTCACTCTGCCAGCATCAGGGCTTGGAGGCTTTTCACCAGGAAAAAGTCATTTCCCAAGCCCCTTTCTGGCAAAAATGGAGCCAAAGCACACCTCGCTCTTATTGAGAGCAATCCTGTGAAAATAAGGATGACAAAGAACAGCACAGTTAGTTCTGAAAATAAAATCCTTAAAATGTGGAAATCTCTGCCAAATAATTTTAAGTCAATGAAAGCACTTGGGATTGCTTTCCTTACTTTATTTCGATCATCTTATGCTTGTGAGCAGCTTTTTTCAGCTTTGAATTATGTCAAATCTAACACCAGAAACAGACTAACAGATGACCTGAGTGCTGCATGTTTTGCTCTCAAACTTACAAAGTATGAGCCATGGCTAGACAAATTATGACCATGTATACAACAGCAAAAATCACATTAATTGTTTAAAAGCATGCCAAATGCAAACTTTTACCTTTCAACAAAAAGTTGTTTGTATCATTGAAAGCTTTGTTATTGTGTTTTTCTTCTAAGACAAAAGATGTTAATGCATGAGTTGTTTTTTCTAAACTAAAACCTCAGTTGTTGTTCTTAGTTGTGAAGTCATGTCTGACCCATCGTGATCCCATGGACAATGTTCCTTCAGGCCTTCTTGTCCTCTACCATCTTCTGGAGTCCATTTAAGCTCACGCCTACTGCTTCAGTGACTCCATCCAGCCACCTCATTCTCTGTCGTCCCCTTCTTCTATTGCCCTCGATCTTTCCCAGCATTAGGCTCTTCTCCAGTGAGTCCTTCCTTCTCATTAGGTGGCCAAAGTACTTGAGTTTTAGCTTCAGGATCTGGCCTTCTAAAGAGCAGTCAGGATTGATCTCCTCTAGGACTGACCGGTTTGATCGCCTTGCAGTCCAAGGGACTCGCAGGAGTCTTCTCCAGCACCACAGTTCAAAGGCCTCAATTCTTTGGCGCTCAGCCTTTCTTATGGTCCAACTTTCACTGCCATACATTGCAACTGGGAAGACCATAGCATTGACTATACGCACTTTTGTTGACAGGGTGATGTCTCTGCTTTTTAGTGTGCTGTCTAGATTTGCCATGGCTTTCCTCTCCAGGAGCAAGCATCTTTTAATTTCTTGGCTACAGTCCCCATCTGCAGTGATCTTGGAGCCCAGGAAAATAAAATCTGTCACTACCTCCATTTCTTCCCCATCTATTTGCCAGGAATTGAGAGGGCCAGATGCCATGATCTTGGTTTTCTTAATGTTAAGTTTCAACCCAAGTTTTGCACTCTCCTTCTTCACCTGCAACAAGAGGCTCTTTAGTTCTTCTTCACTTTCTGCCATTAGAGTGGTATCATCTGCGTATCTTAGGTTGTTGATATTTCTTCCGGCAATCTTAATTCCAACTTTTGATTCATCTAGCCCTGCCTTTCTCATGATGTGCTCTGCATATAAGTTAAATAGGCAGGGCGACAGTATACAGCCTTGCCGGACTCCTTTCCCAATTTTGAACCAATCAGTGGTTCCGTGTCCAGTTCTCACTGTTGCTTCTTGACCCGCATATAGGTTTCTCAAGAGACAAATAAGATGGTCTGGTACTCCCATCTCTTTAAGAACTTGCCACAGTTTGTTATGATCCACACAATCAAAGCCTTTAGCATAGTCAATGAAGCAGAAGTAGATGTTTTTCTGGAACTCCCTAGCTTTCTCCATGATCCAGCGTATGTTGGCAATTTGATCTCTAGTTCCTCTGCCTCTTCGAAATCCTGCCTGCACTTCTGGTAGTTCTCGATCCACATACTACTGGAGTCTAGCTTGTAGGATTTTAAGCATGACTTTACTAGCATGAGAAATGAGTGCAATGGTGCGATAGTTTGAACATTCTTTGGCACTGCCTTTCTTTGGAATTGGAATGTAAACTGATCTTTTCCAATCCTGTGGCCATTGTTGAGTTTTCCAAATTTGCTGGCAAATTGAGTGTAGCACTTTTACTGCATTGTCTTTTAAGATTTTGAATAGCTCAGCTGGAATACTGTCACTTCCACTAGCTTTGTTGTTGCTCAGCTTTTCTAAGGCCCACTTCACTTCACATTCTAGGATGTCTGGCTCGAGGTCAGTGACCACCTCATTGTGATTATCAGGGATGTTAAGCTCATTCTTGTATAGTTCTTCTGTGTAATTTTGCCACCTCTTCTTAATCTCTTCTGCCTCTGTTAGGTCCCTGCCATTTTGGTCCTTTATCATGCCCATTTTTGCATTAAACGTTCCCTTCATTTCTCCAATTTTCTTGAAAAGATCTCTGGTCCTCCCTATTCTATTGTTTTCTTCTATTTCTTTGCACTGTTCATTTAAGAAGGCATTCTTATCTCTTCTAGCTATTCTCTGGAATTCTGCATTCAATTGGGTGTATCTTTCTTTTTCTCCCTTGCCTTTCGCTTCCCTCCTTTCCTCAGCTATTTGCAAAGCTTCCTCAGACAGCCATTTTGCTTTCTTGCATTTCTTTTTCTTTGGGATGGTTTTGGTTGCTACCTGTTGTACAATGTCGCGAACCTCTGTCCATAGTTCTTCAGGCACTCTGTCTATCAGATCTAATTCCTTAAATCTATTTGTCACCTCTACTGTATATTCAACAGGGATATGATTTAATTCATACCTGAGTGGCCTAGTGCTTTTCCCTACTTTCTTCAGTTTAAGCCTAAACTTTGCAAGGAGAAGCTCATGGTCTGAGCCACAGTCAGCTCCTGGTCTTGTTTTTACTGACTGTATAGAGCTTCTCCATTTTTGGCTGCAGAGTATATAGTCAATCTGATTTCTGTGTTGACCATCTGGTGATGTCCATGTGTAGAGCCGTCTCTTGGGTTGTTGGAAAAGAGTGTTTGCTATGACCATCGTATTCTCTTGACAGAATTCTATCAGCCTGTGCCCTGCTTCATTTTGCACTCCAAGGCCAAACTTGCCTGTTATTCCAGTTATCTTTTGGCTTCCTACTTTAGCATTCCAATCCCCCATGATGATAAGAACATCATTTTTTGGTGTTAGTTCTATAAGGTGCTGTAGTGCTTCATAGAACTGGTCAATTTCATCCTCTTCAGCACTGGTGGTTGGGGCATAGACTTGGACTAGTGTGATATTGAATGGTTTGCCTTGGATTCGAACTGAGATCATTCTGTCATTTTGAGGATTGTATCCCAGTATTGCTTTTCCTACTCTTTTATTGACTATGAAGGCTACTCCATTTCTTCTGAAGGATTCTTGCCCACAGTAGTATACCTGATGGTCATCTGAATTAAATTCACCCATTCCTGTCCATTTTAGTTCGCTGATACCTAAGATGTCAATGTTCAGTCTTGTCATCTCTTGTTTGACCACGTCCAGCTTTCCTTGATTCATGGATCTTACATTCCAGGTTCTTATGGAGAAAAAATCTTTACAGCATCGGACTTTCCTTTCACCACCAGACACATCCACAGCTGAGCGTCCTTTCGGCTTTGGCTCAGTCGCTTCATTCTTTCTGGCACTACTAGTACTAGCCCTCTGCTCTTCCCCAGTAGCATATTGGACGCCTTCCGACCTGAGGGGCTCATCTTCCAGTGTCATATCGTTTTGCCTTTTGGTACTGTCCATAGGGTTTTCACAGCAAAGTTACTGGAGTGGGTTGCCATTTCCTTCTCCAGTGGATCATGTTTTGTCAGAACTCTCTGCTATGACCTGTCCGTCTTGGGTGGCCCTGCACGGCATAGCTCATAGCTTCATTGAATTACGCAAGCCCCTTCGCCACGACAAGGCAGTAATCCATGAAGGGGGTAGAGTGCATTACAGTAGTTTAAACAAGATGTTACAAGGGCATGAGTTACTATGAGCAGGGCCTCCAAGTCAAAGTATTGGTGCAAATGACAAACCACCCGAAGGCATGCAAAGACTCTCTAGCCCCAACTGCCACCTGCTCTTCAAGCAGGAGCTGTGAGTCTAGGAGGGCCTCCCAGATTCCACACTGGTTCTCTCTGGGTAGTGTAACCCCATCCAGAATTAAAAGTGGAAGGATCTTGTCTTTGGAGGGTCCAAATATTTATTCTTTTCTAAAGAATGAAGAGAATGTAAGTAATAAATATAGCTATTTAACTCATAAGTTAATACATTTAATTTCTGTAAACAGTACAGTAGTACTGTCTTTTCATATTTGTCATATGCATATGCATTTTTCATATTTGTCATATGCATATGCACCAGGCTCATTGTTGACTCGGCCTTCCATCCTTCCCAGGTAGGTAAAATGAGGACCCAAATTGTTGGGGGCAATTAAGCTGACTTTGTAATAATGCCGCTTGGGGGTGTGTGAAAGCCCTAATAAGCAGGCATATACATAGAATGAAGGCTACTGCTAAGCTTGTAAGCCGCCCTGAGTCTTCGGAGAAGGGCGGGATATAAATGGAATTAAAATAAAAAATAAAATAAAATAAGGGTTTCTGTTCCTTAACATAAAAGAAAAGAAAAAGTGCTGCTTTTATATTCTGTGATCTAGAGTACTTAAATTACCAGAATATAGCAGGATTCATTGTGGAATATTGTTGGGTGACTTTCCATTTCTTTCAGGACCTTCAGTGAAAACAATGGACAGCTAAGCCATTCTTCGGGCAATGATAGATAATTCTATCTTGCTCTTTATAATACCAAACGTTTGTAGTGTAGTAATTGAAGATTTACCTTCATACTGGAAATTTATACTTTTACTTTGTTGCTGAAAACAACCATTGTTAATTACATTGGCTAAAAAGAACAATCAAAATTTCAGTCTGTAGTTAAATAGAAATGAAAATGTTTCTAATGACATAGTGAAACAAAATAAGATACCAAGAAAGGAGTGAAATCAAATTACAATTTTTTAAATTTAAATTTAAAAAACAGTAAGTACCTAAGTTGAAAACGCTGTTTGAGGTAAAGTTTAATGCAAAGTGGATGTCTTATTCTACCCCATTCCTCCCTACCCTCTACTTGGGGGAAATTTGATGTCAGTATTTGCTAATTTCCCCAAATTACCAAACATAGAATTCACTACAATTTTCATGAATGTTGGAATTCTTAAGCTCAACGTTTTTTCTTAAAAAATTACAATTATACATCATTTAAAAATCATGATTTAGATTATATTAACCTTTATTTGTTCTACATAAGTCTTATTTATAAAATGTACCAGCTTAACTGCAAGCAGGTTCCATTAAAATAGGCAAAGATATTTTATATAGCAAGAAACATTTGACTATAGAAACAGACCTTTAGCTTGACAAAATTCAGAACTTATGTGTACATTATTTTTCTTTAACTTGACCGCAGTATTACAACCTAGCTTGTGTTATACTGACATCTGCTGAATGAAAAGAGAACATGTAATTCTAATGACAATTTAAGTGCTACGTATTTATCTTTTCATTAAAATAATACTATATATGCACTTTTGTGACTTAAGAGTTACATTTTCATCTTTATACAAGGAAAATATTACATAATAAAGCTATAATAAACGTTTGATAGCATTGTTTTAACATATATTTTGGCTTCTGCATGTCCTGCTGATTTCCTTAAAGAGTTTTTAGCCACATTGGCCGTTATGAAATAAGAGAAGATAAGAATTTGGTGGGTTGTCTAACAGAAGGGAAAACTGACCCTTCAAATTAATTGGAGAATGTGATTTATGACAGCAATGAAAAGGAGGAGAATTGAACTTAACATATTGTGCTAAGGGGGAGGGGAATTCAGACTCCAGCTTCTCTTAGCAAGGATTGCCGATGCCATAGGGCTAATAAAAGACTTTTAAGGTAAACAATGCCTCAGAGTCCTTTGAAAAGCTCATTCTGTCAGAAACTTGACATCAAGCTGGAATCCTCCAACTTTACACATTAACTAGGGAGTCCTGACCTCCCGTCGCTGTCTCCAAGTTTGGGAGACAGTCTGACAAAGAATTGGGGAAGATCCCATCATGGAGAAAGAAAAATTACCTGAAGCCAGCTCCCCGGCACCAGCAGCCACCCCAGGGGGGGGGGAAGGGCCAGCAAAAAAGCCGGCAGGAAAAGAGTTTCAGCAATCCTCCCAGCTGGGAGCTAGACCCAAACAACCAGGAAAGTTGGTCTGGTCATCAGTGGATTAAGCCCAGCGGAGACTCCAGGTGCATCGAAGCAGCATCCCCAAGGGCCTCAAAGGCAGAGGAGGTGGGGCGACAGCAAAGACATTCCTGCACATCGTATTCCCCAGACTGGTGGGGAGCAGCCAGGCCAGCTGAGATTGAATACTCTGCCAAGGGGAAATGTCCATCTGCAGCCCATAGCCAATCAATTGACAATTTAGCAGAAAGGTTTGAAGAACTAGAAGTGAGGTGTGCAGAACAGCTCCTGCCAAGAGAGGCCCCCAGCCCCCTTTTCATAGAGCTAACAGCCCTCCAACCCCTGGAGTGCCCTGCTAGGGCCTCCAGTCCCATAGAGGAAGAGCACCTAGGGCCCCCTCAGCAGTGGGGAGTCTGGCAACCCCCACAGAAGGAAGGGCAGGCGAGTCATTCATTGCCACATAGATCAGCTTAGAAAGCGTTTTCCAGAATGGCCACAAAGCGAGGACTTCGTCCCAGGTCCCATCCACAATCCGCAAACCGGCAGCCAGGCCAATCAATCCATATGCTCTGAGGTCCCAAGCAGTCAGAGCAATGGGGAGGTGGTCGTAGGGGGGGGCAAAGCCCAGGAGTGCAACATGGGACCCCTGATGGAGAAAGCCAACCAGAACACTACAGCCGCTGTGCTAACTCTGCGGAAGGATTAGACTCTGGGGTGGGCCGACCTGAAATGGCCAGCCAGAGAATTCCGAATCAGCCAGACTCGCTTGATCTTATGGACCCTGGTCTACCCAGCCCAGCGGGCAAGCTGGTAGGCCAGGGAGTGCCTGGCTCTCCCAGGCGTTCCACGAGGGTTCGCAAGCCTCCTGCATATTTACAAGATTTTGTTCCAAAATAACTGAGCTATAATGTTGTATGTGTCATTGATTGATGCTAGCCAGGAGAGCCTCTGTATTAGCAAGTATGGGAAAATGTGTACGCTTGCATACTACTTTTGTATCTCTGTAAAACTTGTAATTGCTGTAATCATTCCTTTGTTATTATGATGTGTGTACATTCTAGTGGGAAGGGTTGTAATGTATTGGGCTTAGTTTTACTTAAGTATATCACGTGGGGTTAATTGCTGGAAGGTTACTTAAGCAGAGAAGCTGGCTAACGGCTCCCAGCTCCTCAGACAACCCATCTCCAGCGCCGCCATTAGCTGCTTCTAGGGCGGTAATAGGTTGCTTTAAACCTATTGGCTGCCGCCTAGAGGCCAGGGTAAAAATTGCTGCATTCGCAGCCCTGTTTCTCAGTTCAGTTCCTGCACCCAAATAAAGAAGGATTCTTGCTGAACTCACTCGCCTCATCTCGTCAATCAAGCAACGAACCCAGTATCTAACACTCCCTCCCAGCAATAACTAATTCTAGCTTTAACAGTAACACACAAGTTTAACATATGAAATAGCTGCTTCTTCATCTTTTGTCAAAGCAACAACATTTGATGTTAGCAGCGTTGACAGGTGGATTGTTTGGTAAAGTGATTCCACGCAAAGTACTCCTGGAAGCCAGGACTGGTGCAAGAGAAAGATTAGCAAGCATTGATCTGTATTCGGTCTATTTTTTCCAGGTTCCCTTTCCTTTCTTGGGGTTGGGGCAACCTGTCAAGCTATGAAACCTACTGCATTTAGGACTGCTGTGTGCTTCTAGCTTGGCTAGATAGCGGGGAGGGAGACGGGGAGAACTTTGGATCCACAGGTGCTCTTGTCATTGTGAGAGCTGAAGAGTTGTTTTGGTGAACTAGAGTTTCTTCTCATAATAATTACTGGGAGATGTATGGACAACATGACCTTAACTGTCAGAGAGGAGAGGAGAAGATTCATTCTTTTAATTAACTGCTTCCTGCCATTTCTTTAGAGCTAGCTTTCACTTTAATTCTACCGGTATGATATTATTGCTCAGTAAACTTTACATTAGAGAACACAATGGCTCTGGTGTTTTTCTAAGTTGGGCTTTTCAGCCAGAGCTTGACACACAAATTGCCTTTACCACATCATACTATGGTAAATATATGAGATATATGGAATTTATGGCTCTCCAATTGTTGTATCTGTTTTCTTTATTCCAGGCCAGGGATTATGTCAGATATTATGTTTTCCTAAAATATATGGAAGTTATGGATTCCCATTGCTGAAATATACAGATTTGGAATTTATATAAATTGTACAACGTATAAAAACAAATTTGGCTTTCTGCTCTCATGAATTTCACTTCTTCAAAATCCTTTAGTTATATATTTGAAATGTGTCTACTATTTCTTTTATTTATAAAGTTATGTATGTAGTGAATTTCAAAAGTAAAATAATTTTACAACTGGTGGCCGATAAAATACATAAAAGTCACAATAGTTTACCCAGAAGTACAAGGTTTTATATATTTTATTTAGAATTATCTGGGACACTACACATCCTCTTCATGACCTGTTTTCCTTGTTACCTTCTGGGAGGAGGCTCCATGGTATCCGAAGCAGAACATCCACATTCAGCTAGTTTCATTCCATACAGCATTAAACTTGTGAACTTTCAAGCTTCCTCCTTCCGTTATATATTCAAGATGGACAGTGTTTAATATTTATTTGTTATGTATATGTAAGGGTGTAGGTCTATAAATATGTTGTATATAGTATGTTTAGGTGTGTGTCATGTATGTGTTCACTTTGAGAGCGGGCAACTAAATTTCATTTTTGATGTGCCCACAGTAAAAAAATGACATTAAAGGTTATCTTATCTTTTGAGTCATGCAGGTCCCTTTTCACTTTTCTGGATTACAAAATAGTTAAAAGAGAAAAATGCCTACCGTATTTTCCGGCATATAAGACGACTTTTTAACCCATGAAAATCATCTCAAAAGTTGGGGGGGGTCGTCTTATACGCCCAGTCGTCTTATACGCCGGAAAATCAGCGAGCCCGGGAAGGCACGCCCTCCCCTCTCACTGTGGAGGAAGCAGGGCAGGCTGGCGTCTGGCGGGAGCTGGCAGGGCAGTCCTGCACATGCGCGCACTCCCCGGCTGCGCGTGTGCAGGACTGCCCTGCCGGCTCCAGCCCGATGCTCTTCCCTCTTGAGGCAGCATCGCTCCCCGGCTCTTAAGGAGTCCTCGGGGATGCTGCCTCAAGAGGGAAGAGCGTCGGGCGGGAGCTGGCAGGGCAGTCCTGCACACGTGCGCACTCCCCGGCTGCGCGTGTGCAGGACTGCCCTGCCGGCTCCCGCCCGACGCTCTTCCCTCTTGAGGCAGCATCCCCGAGGACTCCTTAGGAGCCGGGGAGCGATGCTGCCTCAAGAGGGAAGAGCGTCGGGCGGGAGTCGGCAGGGCAGTCCTGCACACGTGCGCACTCACTGGCTGCGCGTGCACAGGACTGCCCTGCTTCCTCCACAGTGAGAGGGGAGGGCGTGCCTTCCCGGGCTCGCTGATTTTCCGGCGTATAAGATGAAAAATCTTGAAAATCATCTCAAAAGTTGGGGGGGTCGTCTTATACGCCCAGTTGTCTTATACGCCGGAAAATACGGAACTACAAGAAAAGTATCACAAGGAAGGATCATTTACAGAAGGTCAGCAAATGGCAGAAGGGATTAATCAAAACACTTTACAAAAATGCTTAAGGAATTAGCAATAGTGTTATTGCATCAGTTAAGGTGGTTGAAGAAAACTTGATCATTTTAGAAAAAAGTTGGAAGAGAAGTAACTATGGAAAAAAAGATTGGGAAATTCTATAAAAAACATAACTGGAGTACCTAAACAGAAATTCTGGAAACTAAAACAGAAATAACCAATAAGGATATGGAAAGGAGTTTAGACAATTCAGATAGCCCTCACTTACCATTCTTTGAGCAACCATTCCAAACTTTCTGAAGGCTTTCCAAAGCATCACAAGAATGGCATATGCTATCTGGAGAATGATGGCAGGAAGAAGGCCTGGTGTGGGTAGCAGCTGCCTTGTGTAGAGTTAGGTCAGCTGCACCTCATCAGTAGTAGTAGAAAGACAGCAAAGGTCAGCTGGTCATAGCCGGGTCGCAGAGTATAAGATGGTAGTGTAGCTAGGACTTTGCACAGTGATGCTGGAGTGGCTACATTGTTACATTCACAATGATAGATGAACAATGATATCCCCACAGTGGAGGACACTTCCAGGACTTATAGTGTACAGATAGTCCTCGACTTACAACAGGTTATTCAAGGTTACAACAGCACTGAAAAAGGTAACTTATGACCATTTTCCATACTTATGACTGCTGCAGTATCCCCATGGTCATGTGATGAAAATTTGGATGCATGGCAATTGGTTCATATTTAGTGTCCCTGGGTCATGTGATCAGAAAGTCAACGGGGAAGCCATTCACTTAACAACTGTGTTACTAACTTAACAATTGCAGTGATTCACTTAACAGTTGTAGCAAGAAAGATCGTAAAATGGGGCAAATTCACTTGACAACTGTCTTTCTTAGCAACAAAAATTTTGAACTCACTTGTGATTATAAATTGAGGACTATTGTACTGAAGATAACTAAGAAAGTGGCGCTGCCAACTGTGGCAAAGACCAAGGAACTAATGAACCATGGTAGTGCAGTGGTTAAAGTGCAGTATTGCAGGCCAACTCTGCCCACAGACTGGAGTTCAATCTCTTCAGGACTCAAGATTAACTCAGCATCCCATCCTTCTGAGGTCAGTAAAATGAGGACCCAGATTGTTGGGGGCAATATGCTGACATTGTAAACCGCTCAGAGAGTGCTGTAAACCACAATGGGGTAGTATATAAATCTAAGTGCGGTTGCTATTGCTAATGACTAGACTGGTTCCTTTTCTGAATAAGGAGAAGATAGGAGATAACCCACCCGTGCTCCAGAAAGCTGTTCCTCATGAGACTGTGGGACAGCAGTTTTCCATGGGTTTGAGCACTGGGAGATGACATGCTTAGCCATTTTCCTAATAACCATAGCAGATACTTCTAAAAGACACTAGGTTTGCAAATATCACTTTCTAATCACTTTTGGAAATTGATCATTAGCTACTTCTAAATCATTAAAGACCTTCAGATCAACATGAAAATGCTGGGTGAGTCTACCTTTAATTCTGAATGAAAGAAAATATTAATCATGAGCTTAAGAATTTAAAGTATCTAAAAATAAGCAGGAAAATATTAAATAAAATTTTAATCTTAGAAAGTTATAAATGGACTAAGGGATTTGGAATATTGAAAGTTTTACAATAATTTTGAATTAATTTCAAAAACTGCACAGCTTCTCATGGGAAATAGATTCTATTTTGGGTTTTGCTGGACAAAACAAAGTAATTTGATTATTTTTTTTAAAAAAACTACACTAGAGGAGACAAAGATTTTAGGTAAAGATTTACAACCCTGCAAAATGTTACAAATTGTTCTAACAATGAAAATACTGAGAGATTTTTGAAGAATGAAATCAGAAAATTGTTGCCACAATATAAAAAATCAGTAATGGTGTTTGAATAGAATAAAACTGGAAAGGACCTTGGAGGTCTTCTAGTCCAACCCCTTGCTCTAGCAGAAGACCCTATACCATTTCAGACAAGTGGCTGTCCAGTCTCTTCTTAAAAATCTCCAGTGATGTCTGTTTCCAAGGACAGACTGTGTCCAAAATATGTTATTGAAGAAATGTCAGATGTAGAACAAATTTTAACTGACAACATAGAGGGGAAACCTTCTGATGCACTGGAAGAATGGACCTCAAATCTGGTGAAAATGCTAATGAATGCCATTGTTCTAGAAGGCTCAGAATTTTGACATTTGCCAGCATTTTCCCCTCTGAAGGGACGGAAAAGATGGTGTTCACTAAAATTCTAACAAACACCTTCATTCTGAAAGGCTCAGAATATGGTGTTAGCTGGAGTTTTCACCAGATTCACTGTTCCTCCAGATTGTGGGAAGATTTCCCCTCATGCACAGAGCGGAGGGGAAATTCCCTTGGTGTGCTGGTGAAACAGACCTCAAATTCAGTGTGGCCTCTGCTTGCAACCTTACTTGCCAGTTCCCCCAGTGACATTCGGGGGAAACTGGCAGAGAAGATTGAAAATGGAGATCACATGATTGCAAAGCACTTGACAACAAGTAGTAATTTTTTTTCTATCATTGCAACAATTACATTTAACATTTCGTATATTCCCTGATCAAACCGGTCAGTCCTAGAGGAGATCAACCCTGACTGCTCTTTAGAAGGCCAGATCCTGAAGCTAAAACTCAAATACTTTGGCCACCTAATGAGAAGGAAGGACTCACTGGAGAAGAGCCTAGTGCTGGGAAAGATTGAGCGCAAGAGAAGAAGGGGACAACAGAGAATGAGGTGGCTGGATGGAGTCACTGAAGCAGTAGGCGTGAGCTTAAATGGACTCCAGAAGATGGTAGAGGACAGGAAGGCCTGGAGGAACATTGTCCATAGGGTCGCGATGGGTTGGACACGACTTTGCAACTAACAACAATATTCCCTGAACTTTCTCGATTCTTTTAATACAACGAGAGCATAGCAACATTCATTACTATCTGTGTAGTACTAAAATTCTCATGTTTGACACTTTGTAACTTTCACCTAGATGAAACATAGCATCATAGGGGAAACCTTTGTCAAGAAAGGTACCTCAAATGAGCTAACATAGAATCCTGAGGGAATGAAATTTGGGTTGGTTTTTTTTTACTGCTTCAGTGCCACCAGTCATGTGATTCTCATTTTCAATGTTCTCTCACAGCTTCCCATAAATTGATGGGGAACCCAGAAGGAACTCACAGGATTGCATCAATGCTCCTTGCCATCTTCTCACTAACAAAGTCTTTGCTTGTGGGAAATTTGCAGGGAGAACATCAATGAAGAAATGGTTCACTCCTTCTGTGCTCACACTCCATTTTTCCTCACCCACATGGCAATAGCCACTTACCTGCATGCTGGGAAGGGGAGGAAGGAGGGAAAGGAAGGAGGAATATCGAGAGAGGGAAGAAATGAAAGGGAGAAATGACAGTGGGAGGAAAGAAGTTAGGAAGGAAGGGGAGGAAGGAAAAGGGAGTAGGAAGAAAGGAAGGGAAAAAAGGAGGGACGAAAGAAGGAAAGGTAACAGAAGGGAGGGAAGAGTGAGAGAAAGGAAGCCACTTCCTTGCCCCTCGTATATTGTGCAAAAGCTCTGAGAATTCCCAATCAGTAAAACCATACCAACTGAGATTCTAAGTTGTAGCTAAATACATTTGGAGGGCATCACATTGGAAAAAATTAATCTAGAAACATGCTTCGGCAGAAAGTTAAAATACTAAATAAAGACAAACAAGAAAGCTTTAAACCCTCTAAGGCTGATATGTATTTTCTGCTATCAGAATAGCAGAAACACAGTGCAGGTTGTGTCCGCCACCATTTTTAAAACCATGTTCATCTTGTTCCAATCCAGCCTCCTTCAATATATATCCAGCATGTAAGCTGAATACCTTCCCCAGGGCTTTTTTTCTAAAAACTCTCATCTTGGCAGGTGGGGGGGGGCGCTGCTGCGGTCACGGGTGTGAGGGGTGTTGGCGGTGGGCTGTCCCCTGGGGCCGTAGCCGGCGCGGCTGGTGCAATGGGAGCAGCGGGGCCCGCTCTATATGGCGGGGCTGCGGAGGCGTGGCAGGCCAGGCAATGTCAGGCGGCCACTTAGGTGTGCAGGGCGAGGCGACGGTGGCGCAGGTCCAGCACTGGGTAGGCCACCAGCCTGGCTGACACGGGTGAGCACAAGGAAGGAGTGCACATGGACTCCGCAGAACCCACCTCCCACTCCTTGTCCTCACTTACCTAGTTGAGATGGTGTAGTTGGGCAGCAGGGAGGGATGCAAACTTCCTGCCAACTCACCTTCGCTGCAGACAACTTGCCGGTGCAACATTTGCTGGCCGGGTCTTTTGGCGCTCTCAGCAGCAATTCCTACTGGCTTTCGAGTAGCATAGCTTGTGGGAGGGAGGGAGTAGCATAGCTTGTGCAAAAGCTTTTTTTGTGTGTGTGCAAAAAAAGGTGCCGGAACACCATTCAGAGCGTTCAATGAGAAAAAAGCCCTGCTTTTATGTTTTAATCTTATGATTTTAATTTTTTTTTCTATTGTAAGTTGCCCCAAACCTCGCCATGTGGATTACATACAAATATTATATAATCGGTAAATAAAGGTAGAACATATGTTAAATATACATCAAATGATAATATGCTTCCCTACAAAGTCAATTCTTGCTCAATGACAGACCAAGGAGTTAACTCGGAAAGGCAAGAGGAAAATCTAGAAGAGATCTGTGCAACTTGTAGAAGGGAAAGGCCCACACTGATAAATTAAAAATCTTTATGGTCTGCAAAGGAATGCTGGTGGGCTAATCAATGACTTGGTGACTAGAGGAGCATCTACAGTGATGGAGCTCGTGGTCATGGCCATGGAGACACTAGGAAACATGACTTTTGTCCTTGCCTCACTTTTTTGCCAACCTGGAGCCACTCTGTTTTGCCAGTTCCATCTGTAGTGGGGATTCTTCTTTTGTGTGGAGATTTTGCACAAGGAAAATGAGATGTTCTAGGACAGGGGTGTCCAAACTTTTTTCAAAGAGGGCCAGATTGGATGAAGTGAACATGCTGGAGGGCCGAACATTTTTCCGAACATTCTTTGAACAATTACAATTAAATGCAAATGAATTATTTTATGCCAAGTTAATTGCAAATGGCATACTTTTCATTTTATAACATAAGATCAACTGACAGCTGAGTTTTCACAATGTATTTTAAATAAATTTTAAAAAAAACTTACTGTGTGAGCTGTTACCAGAGAGTCTGACCTTGTCAAACTTACTTTGACAAGGTCAGACTCTCTGGTAACAGCTCACACACTTCCACCACTTCACAAATTCTGCTAGGCCAGGGCCCTACCTACCCCTGTCCAGCTCCCCACATCCCAGCCCATAAAATGGCTGTGAAACACAGAATGCGCGCACGTGCACACACACACACACACACACACACACACACACACACAGACACACCCGCCCTTCCCTGGACGTCGCCTTCGCCCAGGGGAGCCAGAGGGCTTCGAAGCCGGGGCAGCTCCGGTGGCAAAGAAGGTGCGCCCTCGCTGCACCGACACAGATGCCGCGCCAAGCCCGCGGCGGGGGAGGAGCGTGGCAGTTCGGCCAGACAGGAAAAGGTGCGGGAAGCAGCCGCCGCCTGGTAACGGCGCCCGGGCTCACAACGTGGAGGCGGCGAGCAAGCACGCGCTCAGGGCGAGGCGGCCGTGGTCCGGTGAGGGAAGAGCGCCAAGGGAGTGGCCGGCCGGGCTGCGCTGCTGCCGAGCGAAGCTCGGCCGGGGTGCCCGCTCTGCTCTGCCTGGCGCCAGCTCAGAGACTCCGCCCGCCAGGCCCTTCTCCCGCTCAGCCAGGCCAGGCACGCACCGTCAGCCTCGCTGCACCGGCACAGACGCTGCGCCAAGCCCGGGGCAGGGGGGGAGGAGCGCGGCGGTTCGGCCAGGCAGGAAAAGGTGCGGGAAGCGACCGCCGCCTGGTAACGGCGCCCGGGCTCACAACGTGGAGGCAGTGTAGCGAGGCTGACGGTGCGCGCCTGGCCTGGCTGAGCGGGAGAAGGGCCTGGCGGGCGGAGTCTCTGAGCTGGTGCCAGGCAGAGCAGAGCGGGCGCCCTGGCCGAGCTTTGCTCGGCAGCAGCGCAGCCCGGCCGGCCACTCCCTCGGCGCTCTTCCCTCACTGGACCGCGGCCGCCTCGCCCTGAGCGCGTGCTTGCTCGCCGCCTCCACGTTGTGAGCCCGGGGGCCGTTACCAGGCGGCGGCCGCTTCCTGCACCTTTTCCTGCCTGGCCGAACCGACACGCGCTGAGCCAGGCCAGGCGCGCACTGTCAGCCTCGCTGCACCGGCACAGACGCCGCACCAAGCCCGGGGCGAGGGGAAGGAGTGCGGCGGTTCGGCCAGGCAGCCGGCCCTTCAACCCACCGGAGGAGCAGCAGATCGGCGCGGCCGGAGTCGGGAAAGCCACTAGAAGGGGGAGGGGAGTCACCTCTCCCCGCCGGGGGGTCGCCCAGCCCGTCCCGGGAGGCTGACATTTCTGCAGCCGAAAAAGTCGTCTCGGATTCCATGGCAGAAGGTCACCCCCGGGACTCCAGCGCCAGGCAGGGCTGAGAGGGGGAGGGGGGGAGAAAGGGAGGGAAGGAGACAGGGAGGAGAAAGGATGAATGGGGGGAGGGAGGGAGTCTTCTGCAGGCGCGCCCTGGCCCCCTCCCCTCCCCTCCCTCCCTCCCGCGGCCCATCCCCAAGGCGGCGCCCGCGGGTCCCCGAACTCACAGCACGCAGAGGGCGAAGGGGGGGGGAGAAAGGGAGGGAAGGAGACAGGGAGGAGAAAGGACGAATGGGGGGAGGGAGGGAAGGAGAAAGAGAGAAGGAAGGAAGCAAGGAAGAAGAGAGAATGGAGGCAGGAGAGAGGAAGAAGAAAGAGAAAAGAGAGAGAGAGAGAAAGAAAGAAAGAAAGAAGAAAGAAAGAAAGAAAGAAAGAAAGAAAGAAAGAAAGAAAGAAAGAAAGAAAGAAAGAAAGAAAGAAAGAAAGAAAGAAAGAAAGAAAGAAATCGGAGGCTTGGACAGACCCCGCTCCAGGCTCCGGGGCCGCCGCCACGGAATGCCCAGCCTCGGGGGGGAGTCTTCTGCAGGCGCGCCCTGGCCCCCTCCCCTCCCCTCCCTCCCTCCCGCGGCCCATCCCCAAGGCGGCGCCTGCGGGTCCCCAAACTCACAGCACACAGAGGGCGAAGGCGCCGGCCACGCTCTCGCTGTCGTGCACCAGGAAGCTGCCGGCCCGCCCGGCCCACGCCAGCAGCTCCTCGGCCGCCACCCGGCTCAGGTCCTTGTGGTACCAGAGCGGCCAGCCCGGCACCGCCGGAGCCCCCGCGCCCGGGAGCCCCAGCGCCGCCGGAGCCGGAGCCACCGCCATGGGCAGCCGCGGCGCGCAGGGAAGGTGCTCAGCGGGATGGGCGGGCAGGCCGAGACCCCCGCCGGCCAACCCCGCCTCGCCCACAGCGCCGCATGGCCCGACCGGAGACCCCCGGCCGCTCAGGGCATGCCCGGCCCAGCGGCTCCTCCTCTGGGCTGCGCTCCGGCCGGGATGAGGGCGCGATCCGCTCTCCGCGCGCTTCCCCTGCGCACTGGAGCCGCCCCGGCCCCCGAGCAGGCCTGGTGGAGGAGGAGGAGGAGGCGGAGGAAGCCGCGTGGAGCCCCGGAGCCTGGCTGGCGGCAGCTGGGCCGGCCTGCGCTTCCTGAGGCGGCCCCTCGGCGGGGGAGGCGGGAGCAGCTCCCGAAGGGGCGGCCCTCAATCAGAAGGGAGGGCCGTGGGAGGGCCGTGGGAGGGCCGCATTTACATACAGCAGGGAGGGCTGTTGAGGGCCGTATTAAACCGCCCCGCGGGCCGCAAATGGCCCGCGGGCCGGACTTTGGACATGCCTGTTCTAGGAATACCATTTTCCTAAGAACTTTCCTCAGCTTGACATGGCCAATGTAACTGAAGGCCTTTCTATAGTGTATGAAGCACATATTGGCTTCTTTTTAGTATCTTTTGGCTTTTTTCATATCCTTCAGCAAAAAAGTTTGAAGGTCTGGCATCTCCTTTTCCATGTAGGGCTCTAATCTAGATGATCCTAAGTGTTATTTCCTTGGCATGTGAAATTAAGCATTATGCAATAGTGAATGCTCTCTGTTAACTGTTTTTTCTTGGTTATTGGCATTTGGATAAATCTCCTCTAATCTGTTGGCCATTTTAACATTCTTCAGATTTGCTAATCTAGTTTGGTTAGAATCTTTATTGCTTTTTCTAGAGTGCCATGTTTCCATAGATAGTCCATCAATTCTTGTAGTCTTCCAATTTGGTCATGACTGGAACCTTTACCTAACTTAGTCTTCTTATATTAGAGATTCTTGTAAATAAGGAAAAAGTTATCTTGGATGTTGAAAATATTTCAATATATTCTTTCCATATTTGTTTGAATCTCTACAGGTACAATTGAGTCCAAAATTTCCATTGTTAAGCAAGGTAGCTGTTAAGTGAGTTGTGCCTCATTTTACAATATTTTTGCCACAGTTGTTAAGCTAATCACTGCATTGTTAAATAAATCTTGTAGTCATTAAGTGAATCTGGCTTCCCAGATTCGCTTAATGTCAGAAACGGGCTGGGAAAGTTACAAATGGTGATCACATGACAGTGCAACTGTCATAAATACATGCCATTTGACAAGCACCCAAATTTTGATCACATGACCATGGGCATACTGCAATGGTTAATAGTTTGAAAACTGATGTCACTTTTTCAGTGACCTTGTAATTTCGAACTGTCACTAAATGTAATTTCGAACCGTCACTAAATGAATGTTTGTAAGTCAAGGACTATCTGTACTATCTGTTCTTTAGTGTTGTTCACCTATCAGCTTGAAGTTACAATCTCTTTCTTACTCCAGACCTCTTTGAAAAGTTTATTTTTCTGTGGTTTTTTAAATTTTTAATCTCATTGCAGGTGTTGTTTAATATTGTTTGTTCTAAAAGTTCTCTGATATTCTTTGTTGAACCTCTTCCTGAGAACTTGGTCTTCCTTGGCTTTTGTTCCAGTTTGCTTTGACAATCTCTTTTCGCATGCTTAACAGCCTATCTATATTTCAGACAGGTTAGAAATGCAGTTTGCACATTGTTTCATTTTTGCACCGTTCATTTTTCTAACTTACAAAGCGCATCAGTACACAACTATCCAATATTATCTGTCAACTCAAGAACAATTCTATTCAGAGAAAGCCCATATTTATACCGTTTCGGGACAAAACCTACAGCGGGGCATCGGCGGCAGCCACTTGAAGCCCACTGCAGCGGCATAAGCAGCAAGTGCACGACGAGCGGCGTGGCGCGCGCGAGAACGTCCCCCAACTCGCTCTCGCGGGCCACTAGCACAGCGGCAACTGTGGCAGCAGCGGCTGAATTGCCACCAGTCCCCCCTCCGCCTCCGCCCCCTCATCAGGGGGCCGCGAAGACAAGACGCGAAGCCGGAGAGGAGCCCTAGGGCCGCTGCCGGGCATGCGCGACGCCCCAGGAATATGGCGGAGGTGGCAGCGTGAATGTTGGTGGCGGCTGCGGCACCGCGCAGCTGACAGACTGGCGAGCCGAGCCCACGGCGTGCTGCTAAGCCGGGGCTTCCTGGTGTTCGGTGAGTGGCGCCGGTTCCCGAGTGAAGGTCCGAGCGCTTTTGGCTTCCGAGGAAGAAAAAGCAGGCGGAGCTGGACTCACCTCCCCCCCCCTTCCCCGCAGTTTTCTCCTCTCTTCGCTGCGGGATCTCCCGGGTCCTGCATTCTAAAGCGCGGACTGAGAAGGGAAAAGACTGGTGTCAGATCAGCAGTCATCCGCCGGCCCTCGCGGAGTATTTGGTGTCCTGCGAGGTCGGGGTCACTTGTTCCGGATATTCGTCCTCGACCTCCCCCAACCAAGGCTTCTAGCTGACTGTTTTTTCTTCTTCGGGTTTTCCCGAATTGCCTCTCTGCTCGGCCTCTTCGGGTCCTGGGGCAGTTTGGAGCGCGCGCTGTCTCCCCCTGCCCTTAGTTGTTTACTTTTAACGGGTTGGAGGGGATTTATAACCCAGCAAGCGCGACTCTTTGCCCCCCCCGCCCCCCGCTCTTTTTCCTCAGCTAAACCTTCACGTCCACCTTTCTGACGATCAAAAGGCAAAGGGAGGAGAGAGAGAGAGAGAGAGAGAGAGAGAGAGAGAGAGAGAGAGAGAGCATTGCTTTCCTCTCTGAGGAGGGGCAAGAGGGGGTGGGAGATCTTGCGAGAGGGGAACTCACGCCTGCATTTAGCCAGGGGGCATGGCAGGTCTCATTCCCTCCCGGCTTTCACTCGTTTTCTCGCTCTGGAAAGCCCGGCTTAGGTCGAGGCCGGCCGGAGAGCCGGTTCTGGACCGGCAGTTCTGCGCTTTGAATGCTGCGCGGTTTTATTTTGAAAGGGGAGGAGAGAGGAGCGGCTGACATCTCCTGACCAGAGCTGAAGCCAGCACAGCTGTCGCGTTTAGCCTTAGGTGAATTTGGTAACAACGCTGCTTTTTCTGTTGAGCATGCTGCTTAACACGCATTTCACTTTAGTAGGGCGGGAATAACCCCGTGGGCACTGAAGAAGAGGCGGGGGCAAAGGCGAATCTTCCCCCCCCCCCCCAAGTTTTTCGGGCTAAACGCTCAAGGACTGAAGTTGTTCCCGGCAGTTCTGCACTTTTTTTTTACACCAACCCCCCCCCCCGCGCATTTTGAGTTGGCTCTTATTTTTGGCTTGCTTGGATGTGGTTTGACAGGAGCGTAGACGTGGACACACCTCTTCGAGATGTAGCCTTCTTCTGGCTGAGGACTCTCCTCCCTTTTCCTCTTCTTTGGCGTGGAGTACTGAATGCGAGTGGGGCCTCGTGGACCGACTGTTGCTGCGGCAGTTACTTTATCTGGGGTGGCCGGACAAATAGGCACCCAAAGGAATAGATGCGCTTTCTTTGCTTCTGGTGACCAATGAGTTGGGTGCGGTGTTTGCTTCTTCTCGTCTTGTAAATGAAGGGCAATCTTTCTCCGAAGTCAGTGAGACTTGGCCTAAAGAGCCTTAAGGACGAGGGGAAGGTATATTAACAGAGAAACGCGATGCTTCTCTAGTGCAAAATTGTGCCTAGAAATTGTCTTCCGTGCAGGAACAAGTAGTTTCAGGACATTTATTACTTTTGAGTTTGTATGTATGTTGGCCACAATACACTTCTGATCCCATTCGTTTCTTCGAAGAAACAGTTTCAACCTTTGCCTATTTTCTTCCTCAGTTTTGACCAAGTGTGCAGTCTAGTGCCTGGAAGCATGCTCAGTACAATTTAGGATAGCTTACTTTTGAGTAAGCATGCAAAACATTGCACTGTATGGTTTTAATACTGTACCTACCAAGGAACAAGCCCCATTGAGCACATTGAGAAATATTTGTAAGTAATAATACATAGAATTGCTTTTTGTGTCTGCAAACTGCAGTAGTTAGTCTCCACTAAAATGTTTTTATTTGCCTTGCACAAAATCTTGAGTATGTAGGATTGCACGGATAATCACTTTAAATAAAAATCTAATACTATTAAAACAATAAAGATTTTTTTAAAAATGTAAAGTTTCAGTAAATTATGGTATAAATATGGTGATCCATTGGGTTAATACAATATGTGTCAGCTCAATTGTAATTTAGATGAAAATCCACATTATTTTGCCAGTAGGTACACAGTGGTTGAATTAGATCAGTTGATCCTTATAATGTCTCTTCAGCTGCTAAAAAGAGCTTAGGGAAAACTTAAAAAACAATTGTATTCAAAGTGTAATTTTAAAGTACTGATGCAATTATTCTAAAATTAATCTTAGTCCTATAAATAAGAACATGGTTTCTCCAAGTTTAGATTTTTAAACATCTTTGTTTAATTTGTGTAAAAGTTTGGATAACTTGAGGCTTATACCCAAGTATACATTCAAAATGGTATTATGGTAAAAGCACGTTCGGGATAAAGGCATAAAAATAGATTTTTACAGAGTTTTTTTTCCTAAAGATAGGGAATACCGTAATACGGCTATAGAACTTAAGGGCTAATTCACTGTTGATATTTCCCTCTTCCCTCCAGCCCAATAATACTAGTAATTCTGCTATTGCAGCAATTTCTGTGTTAAAGCTTATTTCCCTTTATTCTTGTCCATGCAGTTTGCTGCTGTAATATACCAGTAGTAATGCATTTAAAAGAAAGCAAATCAATCCAAAGTAATGAACTCTTTGTTCTATAATTTAGCTGTGAAAAATGAGTAGAAATCACACAAGATTAAAAGATACATGATTTTTGTGGACTTGCAAGTATGACTTTCCCAAGCCCATTCATTTTTCTTATATATGTTCACATACAGTAGACATGGCTGATTGAGGGGAAGATAAGTTATATGGAGTTAATTACTGTATTTCCCCCCCACTACTTGTTTATCCACTTGCAGGTAGTACAAAAGAAAATCCGCATTCAGATAGAAAGTTTGAAAGTACAGTTTAAAAAACTCAGTACTTAACATATTGATCAAAATATGATGGAACAAAGCATGTTTATGCCATTGGGATACTGACTGTTACTACTAAAATGTCTGCAATTGGAGGACAAGAATTTTAAATATTTAGAGGTGAGTTAGTGCTAAATTTATTCCATTCTTGTAAGAGTTATTAGTGTTATATTCAGGTTACTCATCAGCTTAGGTACATAAACTCTGCAGTATCTGCTTGTAATAAAGTAAACCTGACTTTATTTTAGGTTCGTGAAAAACTTTTTAAAGAATAAAGACGAGTTGTATTATAGGATGAAACAACATCCTAAAAATTTAGGATATATAAAGTACAATTTGGCCTGCAATAATTGATACATTAATTTTTTAGTCTATTATAGCTTGTCTTTAGAATTGTTTCATTTTAACACATCTAGGAATGTTTTGCTCAGTAGTTAGATTTTTCTCTAATAAAAAGATTTTATGCAGGGTTTATAAATATTTCTTTGCTTATTCAAAATGTGTGTAAAATTAGTTTCAAAGGAGTGCATCTTTAATTCTAACTAAATTTATATGACAATTGGATTGATGGTGCTCTTTGTGTAGGAAATTGTTGTTTAAAAAGTTTAAAGTTTATTTATGATATGAAGCACTATCATGAAAATGTTTAAATGAAAGATCTAGAGCTTTTTGAAAGCAACAGGTGTAAATGTAAATTGGGTTTGTCCTGCAGAAGACTATTCCTAGTCTCAAAGCAATATAAAAACTCCTGTCTCACTTCTAGTTTAAATAGTACACAATGATTCAAACAGTTTTGCAGGATGTGGGAAAACAACTGTACTTGATCTCTGCAATTAAGGGCTTTTTTCCCTAGTAAAGCAATTTCTGTTTACTGAATTGGAATTGCAACAAACAATCTTGAGATTTTGATTTGATTTGATTTGCTAAGGACATCAAGCTCCAAAAAGACTCTTAAAGTACAGATGTAAGATTCTATTCAGTGTAAGTGTATTTACAAAATTATCCTCTTCTAAAGTAACTTTATAAGAAGGCATAGGTAAAGAGATTTCATTATACAAATCAGTGAGTAGCATGGCAAAAAGCAGTTTGAACAGGTATGATTTCTGAGCATTGTACTATTCACAAAGTAGTTTAATTATAATTCTGAATAACTGTTACTTCTTTTCTTGATCTGAAGAATGCTCCTTCTAATCTTGTTAAGATCACTGTAATTATATGAATGAAAAAAGATGGGTGCACATATTTTTAACTTTTTTAAAAAAATTACATATCAATAAATAAAATAAGAGCAATGTCGTTAATTTTTCTAATTACCAAATAATTTTGCTTGAAATATATGCTTAAAATGAATTTTCTGAAAACTGCTGCAGATGAATTTATAGTCACAACTTTTTAAATAAATCACTTCACCTTCCAGTGTGAAAGATAACTTGATAATTAAAGTAGTCTGGCACATTTTAAAAATGATACTTTTAAGGCCTATTTTTCTATTATTAGCTTCTTGTCTGCACTCCTTCCCCCATGTACTGAGATATAGGTAATAGGCTAATTTAAGATATTACACATTTAAAATTAAGAGATTAGCTAGTGTTTTGCTTTTTATTCCTCAGAAACAGCAAGTTTTATATCATTTATCAATCTGGAATAAGGCAAAATATATCCTACCTTATAAAACTATAAAGCTGACTCAATTATTTAACTCATATAAAGGCACATAACTCTTTAAAATATAATAATGGTCAAATATCCTCTTGTTAATTTTGCCGTCTTGAATTTAGACTTTGAACAGTTCATATAGTTTTATGTTATTCTATGTTATTAGATATGGAGTCATTTGATTAAAATCATATTTTCAGGTTCACATTTTTTTATTGTTCTCTCTTCTGGCAATTAAGGGTAAAAATACCCTTGGCAATACATGGCCCTAGTATGTGACATTGTGGCAATTTGTAAACAAAGCCCAAGAGATATGTTTGATAATGTATTAGATTTTTAATGAATAAATGAGAAGGGGAAGGAAATAGCCACATGAATAATTAATGCTATGTTGTAGATGCACTGACATGTTATTATGATTTATAGTAATAAAGAGTTGACTGCTTTTTCTATATTGAATCTGAGATGGAAACCTCTTCTTTTTGGAAGAGAAATTAATCCCCATCTTTGGAAAATTTGTATCTTCAATGTATGACGAGGCAGGTACATTTTTATCCATTGTACTTTGCTTTAGGAAGTTACTATATAAATGATTCCTAATTTCAACATTAGATTTAAAATTCTAGGATGAATTTGTGAGCTGAATTTCATAGACTATAAAATAGGTTATTGGCAATGATTACTGGTCATCTGCCTTTGAATGGGGTTTCTTTTAGCTGACAATCTTGTTGTCTCTGTCTAGATGCTCACTTGTCTGAAATGCTGGAATTCTTTTTATGTTCCCCCCCCCCAAGCACTTCAGTGGCTTGAGAGATATAATCACTATTGAACTGGAATCTTTATTACAGGAGCAAGTGTAATCTGCTACTGGCTAGAAAAGCAACAATAGAAAGATAAACACAAGTGGCTTAAAATTGACTGCTCATAAAGAGGATGACTTGGATCACCTTTCAGTTGTAAGATAGCTTTGAAATCTATTTGAGTTCAACAGCTTTTTGCAATAGCTCCTATTTCTTTTTATTGAAATGGATATTCATTTGTTGAATTAATTTCATAGAAAAGTGTTACCTTTTATTTGTATATTTTACTGTATTCATGTTATCATTTTTGCACATGAGCTTTTGAAATTAAAAATAGATACATTAATATTTACTCTTTTTATTCCTGTGTTAAATATTCCTGTAATTGATCAGACATCATCCTAGGGAATTTCATTTTTGAGAAGAAATAATGATTTTTATTACAATCTGTATACAATGCACTTCGATTTTAAAGGTTATCAAAATGATATTTAAAATTTAGATTTTTTCCCTAAAATCCATGTGTGAAAGTTGAAAGTTAGTGCCATCATGAAGAGTAAATATTCTTATTCATTTTATTATGCCAGTATGCATAATAACCGTATTAAACATTTCAAGTTTCATATTTTAACGATTCTAGCTGATTCTCAAATATTTTATAATTTGGTCAGATTTAGTGTTCTAAATGTATTATGCAAGTTTATAAGACTGAGCACAAAGATTTGTTAATGTATTCATATATATGCAATTGTTAAAAACTTCTAAAGTAGTACATAATTTATACCACAATTAAATAATATATAGAACATTTGTACTTGTATCTGAATCTTTGAACTCTGTAAAACTTGTTATTTGTGAATGAATGTTCCTTAGTGTTTCAGCAAGTTGTGTATGCTTCGTTACATTTTACAAATCAGTTAAAGAGGCAGGGCTTTACCCATGTACATAAAAATAGTTTATTGATTGATATTTGACTTTGATAATGAACAAATTGGAATTGTACAGTTAAAAGTGAAAAGTAAACCAATTGCAAGGTTAAATTCTTTTGTAGCTTATTGGAAAGCTGTGATATTCCTTTTTGTTCCTGTTTTTTATGTCATAATATTAATGACAATTTCTTACTTTGGACAGCATCTATTTTAATACCAATAGGGTCATTTTAGGATATAACCTTATTTACCTTGCAATATGTTGTGTGTAATTTAGCAGCAATCATCTCTAAGTAACATATACAGAATTAATGGACACTATTAGTTCAAGATATAAAGATCACAAAATATGTTGTGGATTATTACCTTCAAGCATTTATCAAGATTGCACTTTTCAAGAAAGTTTGGAAATAAATGGCATTATTTAAGTGGAACACCAGACTTAAAAGAGATCTAATTGACTTAAGATCAGTTACATTTTTAGCTTGGATGTACTTGTGCAGTAAATAAAATGATAGATTACAGTTTCATTGCTGCAACTGTTTTATAATGTCAATCAAAAGAACAAAATTGTATATGTGCTAAAGTAAAAAAAACTAAAGCAAATAATGTCAATTTCTATGTAATGTTAAATGTTGCTAGCATTGAACATAATTACTATAATATTCTAATATAAATGCAACTTGTGTGTGTATGCATATGTATATGTCTGTGCATGTACTGTATATGTATGTTATATGTATATATGTGTATGTGTGTATGCTTAGAAATAATAAGAATCCTTCAATAAATCTGTTGTAAATAGTGTCTAAATCTGAAATTTAAAGACCTTAAAATTGGAAAAAATGTGCAGCGTAGGAACAGAGTTAAGGTGTTTTTTTATTTTTAATTCCATTCCTTATTCACTTACTAATTTTGTACAGTTACACATAGGTATATATGTGTATATATTATGTCTCTCTGTGTGTGATATTGTGTGTGTGTGTGTGCGTGCGTGTGTGCATGCTTTCTTCCTAATCTATTGTATTACTGCTTTACAGGAAACAATTCTACTGAAACAGAAGAGTGAACTTTTCAGGCAACATTTGTATTTTTATTGTGACAGGGAGGACCAGACTTTTAACCATGGGGAAAACAGGTAAAGTTGAAACAATAAGATAGTAAAAGAGAGAACATTAACACCAGAAGTCACAATTTCCAGACATTTAAAGTGTGACTTTTAGTTTTAGGAGTTTAATAAGATCAAATGGGTACCCCTAGTTCCTAAACTGGGAAAAGTTTGACAATTAGTAATATAATTTCCTAGGATCAAAATATAATTTCCTGAAAAAGAGATGTAGATGTTTGCAGAATAGCTATTGATATAAACAACTTTTTTCTGATCTCAAATTTTGATTTGTTTTCTAGATCATGGGAAAAACAAACTGGTTGGGGAAATATTTAATGGCATCTGCTAGATATAATTTAAAAAGGGACGCGGTGGCTCAGTGGGTTAGGATGCTGAGCTTGTCGATCAGAAGATCGACAGTTTGGCGGGTCGAATCCCGAGTGCCGCGTAGCAGAGTGAGCGCCTGTTACTTGTCTCAGCTTCTGCCAACCTAGCAGTTCGAAAGCACATAAAAATGCAAGTAGAAAAATAGGGACCACTACGGTGGGAAGGTAACAGCGTTCTGTGCGCCTTTGGCGTCTAGTCATGCCGGCCACATGACCACGGAGACGTCCTCGGACAAGTGCTGGCTCTTCGGCTTTGAAATGGAGATGAGCACCGGCCCCTAGAGTCAGAAACAACTAGCACGCATGTGCAGGGGAACCTTTACCTTTACCTTTAGATATAATTTAATTTGTGAAAGAAAATATATTTTCATAACATTGCAAATTTAACGTGCAAAAGTCTTTAAATATGCTGTTTTATTAAATTAATTTGCAGTCAAATAGTAGGCAAACTGGATTTGAAGCTAGAAAGTTTATTTGGAATGATTTCATTTAACAGCTGTTGACAGCTGATTAAAAAGTTGCACCTTTTCCTGGGATTGTATAGCTATTGCTGATAAGTGAAAAAGATACATTAGGTGTAAGGAAATGTCAACATGAGCTATTGGACATGCTTTAAATTGCCTTTTCTCCACTGGTCTAATAACTTGGTAGATTTTCCCCCCATAAAATAGGCATTTTTAAAATATCCGATAAGCATTCTAAATTGTTTTTAGCTATTAATGTCATGTCTTATAGTCAGGTGTATCAATGAAAACTCACAAAAGTACCATATGCATATAATTCTGTTCAAATATTTCTTTCATTATTTAACAAAATCAAAATATTCAAGTAAAATGTACTATGAACTCACATTCTGTATAGTTAGCAGCACTGCTGTCTGTAGATGACAGAGTACCAATTACAGTAATAGGCTAATTTAGCCTTTTTATATATTAAAAATACTATTTATGTTATGATTAAAGCACTGGCTTGAAAGAGATCCAAAATCTGTCATCTTTTGCCTCTTATGATGTCTGAATTGACTACTTATTCTATTTATATTATTTCTATACTGTAAAAACATAGTACTGAAAGATATAATCACCCTTGTTTCTTCTGCAGTACATATGGCTGTCAAAAAACGTTTTCTCATTTATCTTCCTGGGTTGAAATAAAAAATGCTCAGTAATAAGTGAAGAAATGTGCTAGATGAAATTTCTAGGGAGAGAAATAGCTACCCTTTTCCATCTTGCCAATATTAGAATATCTATCCGTACTGGAGGTATCGGCCATTCAGCAACTGTGACTTTGAATGGAAGTGGTTATCTTACTGCCGTTGCTTCTTTTCTCCTCTAGCCATGCAGGTTTTCATCTGATAATCCATTGTGCATTAAATGAATGGTTTACAATGAGTAGTTCAATAACTCTTTTAAGTACTTGTTCTATTTTGTACTAGCTTCTTCTAATCTTCCTTGCCTGGTTAAAAAGCCAAAGGTCATATTAGGTAGTTTAGCCTGCATATTTTTTAGAATGTGTGCCTGGTGTCTATATAACACTGGATAAAAAGGATTGTGTAGAATAGTATTTAGCACTTTGGACAATGTACTTAAGTTGAAATCACTATTATAATTATAGAGAACACATTGTGATTATAATTTATTACATAATATTCACTGAAAGTATTTTGCCTTTTAAATTTGCCAGAGTGCTTGATTTTTTTGCATTACCCCTTGAGTTTTTAAAAGTCAATGCATTGTGGTAGATTTATTGCCAGATTTAATTTTAGAAATAAGTCTAACAATGTAGATTCAGTTGAAAATCAATTTACATTTCAAATATTTTGAAATAGTCTTAATGTTGCCATCTTAAGCCCAAATCCTGTATTTATTTACCTAGCAATGAATCCTATTGAGAATAATAGAATTCTATAATGATATATTAATAGAATTCTATAAATGTATAGAATGGTATTGGTAGAGGTGTATGGCAACATGTTTACAATTATGTTTATTTTAGATTTCAAGTCTATTAAAAAAGACATGGCAACAGTAATCTGTCAAGGAACCAACTGTTGCATAATACAGTAGTATGTGTTGTAAATGTAAAGAGAACAGATTTTGGTGCATGCAGACTTTTTAAAAGCAAACTTTCTCATCTCCTATCTTCTGCCGTCCCTGAAAAATCTCTCTAGAAGGTGCCTTTTCCCAGTTTTGAATCAATCCTTTTCTTCCATTCCAGCTTTCTTGAAGATATATTAAACAGTCTCCAGTCTCAAAGGGAGCTTTTAAAGGCGAGCAGACAACTACAAGAGTGGAGGAGGGAAAAATATTCTTAGTCATATTTCCAGAGTTTCAAACCAACAGACTTAATTAAATTTGAAAGTATTTCAGTTTTGGTTAATTGTTATGTAAAGTTATGTCTATAAATCCTTTTCTCCAGTATTTTTCATGCTAATGTTTAATATAATGTTTTTAAGATGATACTTTGAATCATTCTGTAAGTACAGGTCTGTCAGTTTCAAGCACTTCCATAGTTGTGATTCCTTATGTCAGGCTACAGGACCTGTATTGTTGTAGTACTTTGTGTGAATCTTTAGCAACAGTTAGTTACTAGATCACTTCTTATCAGAACTGCACCCTGCCTTAATCTGTTCTTTCCTTCTTAGCTGGATTTGTCAATTATTGCGATAGGGGGGAAGACTGCCATCTTGTAGAGATGGCCTTCATGGAGTTAGACAAGATTTATTACCAAAGAGATGAGAACATTATCACTGATAATAGATGGTAAGCTGAGCTCACTATCAATCAAATAGATGTAGCTTCTTTACATACCAATTCTAGGGAAATTAACACAGAAAAGCACAGTATTGGGATTTCCATAACCACTGTTCAAAACTATACTATCCAACAGTTTCAGACAATACATTTGCAATTTTTGTTAACACACTGTCCTGAACTATCTCTTTGCCAGTTCAGCCTGTATATTTGTGTGCACACAAATACATAATGACATAGGTCTTGTTCCATGTAGACAGTGACAAGAGGTTCTTAGGAAATACTTTCACTGATATATGGATTGAGTCTTTCCTATAAATATGCCCTCGAGTCATCCATCTGGATGTTTATAGCCTTGTAGGATCAGGTATTGATGATCCAGGCAACTCAAGCTTATAACACTTTCTTTGGAAAAACTTTATCTGCCCAGAAATGCCCACCTGTACTACACAACTCTCATTGTGGTTCTTCTTCACAGTTCTTCACGGAGGCTGCCAGGAAGATTTAATATCAGTATGGAAGTAATTTATGTATCAGTGTTATTGTTCATAACAAACCTCAGAATGAATCCTATTGACAGTTCATTGTAACTGATCTTTTTGATTCTTCTATTGAAACAAAGTAATATAGATGATACTTTGATTTAAATTTAAATCAAATCAAATTAAAATTAAAATCAGCTCCTATAGTGGACGTAATTAATTCAGTGTTTTAGTCGATCACAAAAACAATTTCTCAAGGGATTTTGAATATTTCTGCCAGTAAAACTTGTGGTACTTTCAGCTGCCTTCTCTGTAATGGTATGTTTGAACTTACTTGTACCATGAATACTGAGTTTCTAACTTGCAAGTATTTTGCAGTTGATGCTCATCTGTTGGGTTGGTGAATTGTATGCTACAGGCAGTTCTCAGGTTACTACTGTAATAGAGCTCCAAATCATTACAGTTGTGGGTCGAGGCAATCAGTAAATTTTCCCCAATGGGTGTTTTTGAAGTAAATGCTAGAAAACAGCAAAAAATTTACAGATTGCAGTCACATGACCATGAGATGCTGCAAACAGTAATAAATATGTGCTGGTTGCCTAGTACCTGAAATGTGATCATGTGACCATGATGACGTATGCACGACTGTTGTTACTTTGAAAATGGATCATAAGTAGCTTTGGGGAGGTCTGTCGTAAGTTGAAGACTACCTGTATATAGACAGATGCCCCTTAGAGTCACACTGACAGAAAATCTAATCTTGCCTTCTGCATAAAATGTGTTGGAGTCCATTTGAACCAGTTTCTTATTCTCTTAATCTTTTTTCTACAAACAACTATGATCTTAAAAAGTTCTCATATTGCAATAGATAGCTTTTGGGCTGTGGGCAACCCTATAGATTATATCACTATATTTTCTGTAAATTTCCTGTTAGAAAAGCTTTATTCACAATGTTCATAAAAGTAACACTCTAAGTAGGGCTGTCACATGATCTCAACAGTCAACCTTTTCTAGAAATCATGATTTCAATGCTCAAGCTTGTTTGAATGCCTTCTTTAGTTGAACAGCTCCTTTTTGGGCATCTGCATTCATAAGATCCTCTCATTTTTTTCACTTTAGGCATCCAGTTTAATAGCCATCTAAAGTTAGGGGTGTGGCTGCAATCAGTTCATTTTTCAAACGGACAATAAGTTATGCCTTTCATTTCTTAATCATTTTTGGGGACTATTAATCTTTATTAGGCTAAAAGAGGCTCTCTTTACTCACAGCCTGTTACTCCTTTTTTTAGATCTGCACCATTTTGGGGGTTTATTCAGTGTTCAACAACAAGGAAGAAGGCTGCTAAGGCAAGCCAAAAATAAGGAAGTGTGGAGTATCTTTTTTTAAAAAAAGTTGACGGAGAAATGTAAGGGTAGAAAGTTGTGGCAGAAAGTTTATTAATTTTAGTAATTTGTAGCTAGGTCTACTTTACTGTGCGTGGCTAAAACTTTCTGCTTTTTATGATTCCTGATAGGCCAGCAATTCTTAAGTGATATACAAAAAAGTTACTCATTGACTAAAGAGGCAGTTAAGAATATGGAGGAGCAAATTATTAGAGATGTATTTGAAAAATCTTTAAATAAAATCCATCAGTTTATAGATCAGCTATGCTCAAAGGACATTAAAAAAACTTCTCAAACTACTTCATAATGCAAATATGTACAGAAAGTTACTAAACCACAGAGGCAATTTCATAAGTAGCTGACAATGCAGAGGAGTCAGTTGCAATTTTGGAATATAAACCTGACACCAACTCTTATTATGATAATTTAAATATACTCCCAATACAATTGAAAGAAGAAATCCAAGAAATTCTGCTACCTTTAAAGGGACAAGTTTGGAACCCTTTCCTTATGGACATTAACAAGATTGAGAAATCCTTGAGAAGAGGAGAAGCTTATAACCAGTGGTGGGATTCAAATACCTGAACAACCGGTTCTCATATTTGAGGCAGGCCTGGGCCTCTGATGCCTAGAATGGACTTCTGGAAGTGACATCATGCACTTCCGGTGGGCCATTCTAGGCCTGGGAGGCTTCCAGGCCTGTGATACCTAGAACAAACTTCTGGAATGGCATCCACACACTTCCAGTGGGACTCCAGAAGTGGTATCCTTCCACTTCCAGTGGACTATTCTAGGCCTGGGATGCCGCCTCCAGGTCTCCAATGCCTAGACTGGACTTCTGGAAGCCAGCCGATTCTTCAAATTCAGGTACATTTAGCTACTGGTTCTCCTGAACCAGTGCGAACTGGCTGAATCCCACCACTGCTTATAACTACTTGACAAAAATTCCAGAGAAGATAAGACTACTCCATGAAGACAAGTTGGAAATAGTGACTTAAACTTAATGAATCAATTGGAATTAGGATGGATTTTTATTGGTTTGATATTTGTAATTGAGTCTTAATCAAAAATTTGAAAATGTATTTTTCCTTTATATATAATGCTTAATTCCTAAAGTTTGTAAAATATTATTGAAAGTGTACTTGAGAGTATCTGTTTTAAGAGAAAATTAAAGAGAAAGTTGTATTAGTTTAAAGAAAAGTTTAGAGTTTTAGAAAGGATGTATACAAGAAGAAAAATTATTCTATGAAGTTAACTTGGAGTGATCTAAATTTAATAGCGAAAAGTAGGCATGTTAAGAGGAAGTTAAAAAAGATGTATTAGAAAGTTTTGATTTCAGAAATGTTTTTAAAGAAAAGTTTAGTGTTTTAAAATGGATGGGAAAAAATTTTTCCTTTAAAATGAAAGAATCTGAAAGAATAACAGTGAATTATTAATCTAAATGGTGATAGTTTATAAAGATTATTAAGTCCAAATTGAAATACGTATTTCCACAGCAGGGAAGATAAAGCAGAAATGATTAAATTGATTCTTTTATTCAAAGAGGAGAATATATTTAATTACTTTTTTATTTGGATATCACTTCTGGATTTTGTGCTTGTGATGAAAAAAAATAAAACTTTGACTTTGGTTTTGCTGATTAGATAGATTTGTTGTTATAGAAATGGCTAATTACTGTAAGGTCCCTGGCCCTTACTTAAATTTGAGATACCATTAAAAGTCTAATCAGGCAACTCAGACGGAGGCTTCTTGAGGAAACAGTGCTTTAATTGATCAAATAAAACAGCTGGGTGGCAAACAATCTGGAACACTTGCAGAGTTACGTTCAGAACTGTCACACCTTAGAAAGTTAGTAGCATGGCTTTATAAACTTTGTTAGCCAATGAAAATCAGAAAACAGAGGCTCTTAAGGAAGACATCAATCATTCTTGTATACTCCCTTATTCCCTCCTTCAGTACATCCCATCCATGTACATGTTTCCCACGCTTGCATGAAATTTGTCCCTGATGCAAACACTGATTACAAAAGTGAGATAGCAATAGTTAGGCTAAACAATTTCTTTTTGTTCCAGTTACAGAACCATTCATTCATCCCTTTTTAATTTTGTAACAGAATGCTTTCTATTACTTGGTGACCGATGACGTATATTCCTTTGTTATTGCGGTGATAGGACCTTGGCTGGCTTATGGGGTTTATCACTACTTACAGAGGATGCTATTACCATCATCCCCGAGATGGTAGAAGTAACTGTTCTTTGGATAACAGGAATCAAACATGGCAAAACCAGACCTCCAAAAGCCAACACAACCAGAAAAATTTCCCTTCGCCAATCACCAAAGATCTCTCCAAACCAGCTTGTGTCCATGGCAGCTGTCCACGTTTCCAAAGAAGCTGGATATATTTCCTCCACACGCAGGCAGCAGCATGTAAAAGGAAAGCCACACCACCTTGTTTTCACAAAACTTTATTTTGTAGTGTTATTTTAACTAATCAATTTTCTTTATCTCTCTGTATATGTGCTTCTCACCTCGGGCTAACGGAGGTTCCTGCGCAAGCGTAGTATAGAGAAGCAAAATAGCATTATGTTATTCTAAATGCCCTTCATTTGTAATTATTTCTAATACAGTTTGCAGTCTAATAATTCTGTTAAACGAGAGTCCTATAACCGTATATTCCATCTTCTGCCCAAGTAACAGGTTCATCTGGGGTGGTCAAGGTGAGGGTTGCATCTGTTAGATTGGTCCATAAGGTAAACAGTTGGGGAATGTTTGCCAGGAGATTTGGGGGTTGGGCCAAATTAGTGGTAATCTACCAAAAGGATGCTGAGGTGCATACCTACAAGAGATGTTCACACCTAGGTCTCCCCAAGGGCTGAACCAAAACATTTTGTTTTTGTTAAAAAATAAAAATAAACAGGTTTCCCACTATGGAAGTGGTCAGAGTGCACACATTGGGTCTATTGGTGGCTTTTCAAGTGAGATTTTGACTAGTCAGGGCAGTAAAATTTATTTCACGTGCTTCCCAAGGCTATTGTTCACCCATGTTAGTACCCACACACACGTAACAATTAGTCACATTTAGAAATGAAGCAATTCTTTCGGCCAGATCAATAAAAAGGTTCTTTGCCACTGAGGGCATCTCAGTTGTGATTTTCAATTCATCGTAAAAAGAATGAAAAACTCTAAAATGTTTCTGGGATGGTGGTATAATAGTGTCAACTTGAAGCCATACTTGTGTCCGGTTCCATCGATAGCTAGTCCGAATGATGCTGAGAAATCCGCTGGTCTGGTTATCTTGAAGCACACCAGGTTGCAGGAATCAGCGTTGCACTGGGAAGTGATGACTCCTTTAATCATATTGAATTTCCTTCGATTGTGCCAGGTTGGGTAGAATGTATAAACATATTTTGGATAAAATAAGTAGGCCTGTTTCCACCCCATTGCTCCACACTTAGTCCATTTAGCTTGATTATAGTCAATAGCTTTACATGCATCAAAGAAGACGCTGGCACTATCCATAAGTCTTGTGTTATTTTTTCCAAAAAGTATTGTGTGTGCGTCCCTCCATATGTCCAGATTTGAAGTTGTAGGGCTTTACTGTATTGACAGGAGTATAACAAGTGACCCTATCCCCCACTTTGCAAGTGGAATACGTAGTCTTGTTATAAACACAACTCCCTTTTGTTCCTTTAATTATTAGGCCCATGGTCTGAAGAAGGTGTGGGGGAAACAGCAGCAACAAAGTAAGAAAAATGTAGCAATGCACAGTCCAGATACTAGACTACAGGTTAGTCCAATCCATTGAAGTTTTCCTCCTAGTTAGATGGAAATAGTTCAACAGGCAAGACAGGTCGAAGTTAGGCTGTCCAGCTGCTGGGCTTGCCATTGGAGAGGGGAAGATGGAACTTTTCGTGGCCCCGCCTTGATTCCTTCCACTTCTCACTGCAGTTGAGGTGCTCAGGAGGACTTGACGGGGATGGAACCACTTAGGATTGGAACTTTTAGGTGACAGTTCTTTCACCTGAACCCATTCTCCAGGAAAAATGGTGATCAGAGACAGGTGGTAGGGTAGCCTGGCCTGTAATGAGATAAAAGACAAAACCTGAGCCAGATTATGCAAATACTGAGTAACTTTCTTCTCTTCTTCATTGACATTCTTCAACTTTCATGCAACTCCCATACATCATTTCAAAGCAAGGTTTCCAGAGCTGAGGCCTGTATTGAAATGGCCTCACCATTAGATGTCACAACCTGTCCTGCCACTATGTACCATCCACAACATAAGCTTTCAAAAACAACAAAAACAACCCAACCTAAATACATTCTTTAACTCCTCCTTCTCAAACATTCACTTCCTTCTGCGTGCCATTTCTGCTGGTTCTGCACCAACTTCATGTGAGTTAACTCCCTTTTTACTATTAATCTTTCCAATTTTTTGAAAAGTAATCACATTTTCCTCTCTTCCTCATGAACAACCTCAGAGCTTGGCTCAGAGCCCACAGGCTTGAGCTAACCACAGGGAGGGAGAGCCTCTGCCCAGCCTCCACCAGCATTCTCTTCTCCACTTCTGACACCACACATCCACGATGCCCTCCCTTCAGCTATTTTGCTAGGTCCATCTGTAAACAAATCAGGCCAAAACATTGTCTGCAATTCTATCACTTCATGTTCTAAACAGACTAGTTCATTGAGCTCAAGAACTGGGCAGGATTGAAATCAACTGGTTTCTCCCAGCCCAGTCCTGAGCTAACACACCTTTCACTGTTCTAGAATCAACATTCATAAAGAGATAAAAAGGCTTCTCTAAGTTGGGGAGGTTCAAAATAGGTGCTCTCAATAAAATAAAACAGCACTTCACAAGGAAAAAAAAAGCTTAATGAGGTATTCTGAGTTAATGTATTGAAAATATATATGTATGCAAAGACTGAATCTAGAGCATCAAAGTTTTAAAAACATTTACAAATCTAAGCAAAACACTTCAGAATCATTTCCTTTGGTTGATGAGTATATATAGGGGTAACTAACATTTTAAACCTGAAGAGTTTCAGTATGTTCCAATGCCAAGTTTTTCTCTGAGTTCTTATCTGGTTACTAGTAACATTATGTCTTGCCCGAATAAGATTTCTTTTGTTCTGTGTTCCTGAGCAAAGTTACAAGCCAAAAACTGCAAGAGCAGATCTCATATTTCACTTTCCCCCTCCTTCCCTCCTTCTTTGATGCCAGAGTTAAGCAGAGAGAAAAAAAGTTTTAAAATGATCAACCCCCCCCTCTTCCTTTTTCCGTCTCTCTCTTCCAAAGATAAAAGAAAAAAAACCATAGCAAGCCAGTAACGAAGATGGCTGAACAATTTTTTTTAAAAAAAAAACTGCACAGGGATCTCGGCCCCTTTTGAATTTCTCTCACATCATTCTTTCAACAAAATAGTTTTCTCTTCACATTCTCATGCAAACATGTTTTACTTAGTCCACAATAACAACAACAACAACAAAATCTGCAATTTACTGTTTCTTCCAAGGCCTGGGGTGGGGTGGGACACACACACACACACACACACACACACACACACACACACACACACACACACAGAGGCATTTGCACATTCAGCATACTCACACATTCACTTCCATTCAAACTGCTTGCATAAACAATTTCATATACAGATATTTCATTTCATGCTTTTTCCAGGCAAACCATTTATTTTTAAATAAGGTCTTTTTGTTTGTTGTTATCAGAGGGTTTTCTCCCTCTCTCAAGTTTTGGAAACAACACAAAGCAACACTGATATACACACATACACAAATACCATTAAGACAACATTTCCAGACCTGTTGCTTGTCATCCGAGAAGTGAGAAAAATCAAGATGTGATTTTTGAGGGCTCTTAACCACCTCTTACCTTTCTCACCATTCCAAGTCCAAGCTTAATGTTCTGGATGGCCAAATACTTAAGAAACATCAATTTGGGGTTTGAGGCCAAAGCATGCCTCTCTTTTTAACTTTTCTCTAAAAAGGGAGGGGAACATTTATGGTTGCTTCCAATTTTTCCCAGCAAATTCAAATAACTGGGGAAGGACCAAAAGGAACGTTGAATTTGGGGCCCTTTGCCAGTGAGAAGGGGAGGGGAAAACTGCAGAGAGCAGCCTTCTCTCTTCATGTTTCCAAGGACAGTAGATGGCGCCAGTGTCTAACAGAAAGGAATTGAATGTATATCCAAACAGCCAGATTAGGGGGGGGGACTTGCATTCAGTTGTTCTTTCAAGTTTTCTTCCATGGCTGAAGTTGTTAAAAAAATAAGCTAGCCAAACGGAGGTGTACAAAATTTTGTAACATTGCTTTTTTGAAGATTATATTTACTGCCACAATTTCAGTGCTTTCCAATGGGCTAACACACAGCCTATTAGAAACATGGCCCCTCCTCTTCCCTTAAACACCAGTTCATTTGCTCAGTGCAAATGGATGACTCCCTAGAGATTTCTCGATAACTTTTCTTCAATATTGGGGCTGGCCATGCCCTCTCTTATGTGGGGGTTCCTTACAGGGGGTTTCCTTAACAGTCATTCATCTCTATCACATTGCAGGCAACTAACCTGCCTTTCAGGCATTTCACACACACACACACACACATACACACACACACACACACACACACACACACACACACACACACACACACACACTACATCCCCCAATCTCCTCATTCCAGAATGCTTGTTTCAACTTACCAAATTCCTCCTGTGTTCTTGTCTCCTCCTATCCTCACTGGGACAAGATAGAAGCCTCATTAAACATTCAGGGTTCAGACAAACTCAGGTCTGCTGGCAGCTGGCCAGTTCAAAAGTCATCAGACACAAAGGGTCTGAGAGCTCTCTTGACTTTATACTAACCTATACCAGTTTTCCTGGATGTCATGCCTGAAGGCTGCTGAGTCACAACAGGACTTACAGGGAGTTTCAATGAGAAACTGCCTTGAAGAAACACAGCCTTCCATGTCCCTGTTCGGGTGCCAGAAATGTAAGCTCCCTGGCCCTTACTTAAATTTGAGATACCATTAAAAGTCTAATCAGGCAACTCAAACAGAGGCTTCTTGAAGAAACAGTGCTTTAATTGATCAAATAAAACAGCTGGGTGGCAAACAATCTGGAATGCTGGCAGAGTTATGTCCAGAAGTGCCACATCTCAGAAAGTTAGTAGCATGGCTTTATAAACTGAGCCAATGAAAATCAAACATCAGAGCCATTACATCATAAGACATCAATCATTCATGTACACTCCCTTATTCCTAGTCAGTGCTTTTTTTCTTTCTTCCCATGCACCTCATATTTTCTTTCCCCCTCTCTTTTTTCTTCTCTTGATTTCCTATTTTTGTTTTTCTTTGCATTTTATATATATTGATAAAATAATAAAAGTCAAGTGGGGAAAAAAAGAAAAATAATAAAAAAGAGTACGGTAGGTGCAAAGGAATAAAGCAAGTCCCTTTAAGGATTAAATTCACTGAGAGAATTTAATCTTGGAAAAAATATAGCATATTTCTTATTCTCATGCTGTAGCTTTTACTTAGAATATATGATTGGCTCAAGAGATGGTCTGTACTGCCATCTGTATATATTGCAATTGCTTGCAGCTGGGAAACAGAATGGTTTTATGGTTATCACCAGTGCAGACTGCAGACATTTGCAATAATTTGGCTCTAATCTGTTGGATGAAGATTTATTGGCCAAGAATTTTAAATCTGAATATATTTCACCTTCTATCACCTTTGCTGCTCAAAGCCTTTCATGAACTGTATGCCATTTTGGATTGTGGTTTTTCATATTTGTTAAAAAAAATTCAGAAGCCATTGATAGTGATATATGCATGTCTACAGAGTAAAAATGCCTTGTGCTTACTGAACTGAAAAAAGCTACCTTAAATCTCACGCAGTTTATTGCCAGGTTTTGGTGGATTTGGGGCAGCCTTTCTTGAGCTGGTGTCCTCATGTAGCATTAGAATTATTCTGTTCACATGTTCCAATCAGCTTTCTGCTTCAGTGACTCTCCAATCTAATTCTAGATTATTTTGCTGTAGTTTGATTTCATCTGAAGAATCTGTCTCAGTTATCTTAACAAACAGTGGACAATTGGAGTGCAACCTTCTGGATATCTTGGTTATTTTGGCAATATGGATTATTCTGATTCTGTGGAGTCTTCAGTGTTCTCTGAGCTTCGTTGCTTGCAGATGTTTTATCCCTGTGATTAGTCTCCGCTTGCTTTAGAACTAAAGATTAAACGAGCTGAGATGGAAGATGTGTGAAGGAAATCCACAAATATTTTATATGGGTCCTTTATTGTTTGATTGTTTAAACAAGTTTTAATAGCCATAGCAACCTTATTCTTGAATTAATATACAGTAGTTAGCAGAGGAATGTTACATACTATATGTTGCTTCCAGTACCTTTATTGAATTGTAAATTAGTTTGTGAGGTATAACTACATTGAATAAATCTTCATCTAGATAAATCTTGTAAATTTGTCTTTTTCTGCAGAATGCTGTCACCTCCACATTTTTTTACTTTATAATATCTGAGCTGTTGCCCTAGGTTAACTCATTGCTGTATAAACAGTGTTTCTTTTTATTTCCGTATAAATATTCCTCCAATACATGAAGTATTAAAACATCATATATTAAATAATGAATGCTAAAAAGACAAATGTTAAATTTAGACTAGATCTAATCATGTACAGGTAGTTCTCAACTTACAACCATAATTGAGCCTGGAATTATGGTTGTACGTTATCCTGGTTGTTAAGTGGGTCACCATGTGACTGCCCGATTTCACAGCCATTTTTGTGTTGGTTGTTAAGTGAATGTGGCAGTACTTAAGAGAATACACTATCTACAGTGGGCATTTTTTTCTGGAACCAGAAGGAAACACCTGTTTCATGTGACTGCAAATATCTGCGAATGTGGGCCTATTGTTGAGTGTCCAGAATGCAATCATGGGACCGTTGGGTGGGGGGGAAGGGGAGCCAACAGAACTTCAAATCTGGGTCATAAGTAGTCCTGAGGAGGTCCATCATAACTTCAAACTGTTGCTAAGCAACTGGTCGTAAAGTGAGGACTACCTGTACAATTTCCAAATAATCAGAAAGTACTAATTCCACTACATGCTGCTTTGGTGAGACTACATCTTGATTACTGTATGTCCAATTCTAGGCATCATATTTTAAGAAGTGTTCAGAGAATGGCAGTGAGGATGATCATTGAACTAAAAAAATTAAGTCTTTTGAGGACAGATTAAAGTGTTTTGAAAAGTTTAGTGTTTAGAAAAGAAGACGGAATATACAAGCACTCCTCAAATACTTGAATGTCCTGTACTTCAGGACAAAGAATAACATTACAGACAGTTTGTATTGCAGTTGAATATTTGGAAACCTTCCAAACAGTAAGAGTAGTGATAGTGGAACCAGTTATCAGGGTGATGGTGAGTTCACTTTAGCTGGATATAGATATTAAGGGGAAAGGCTTGGCAACGATCTGTCTTACATGCTTTAATCCGAATTCCCACTTTTAGCACTTTCCTGTATTTAAAAGGTCACATTCAGTGTATTGTTTCTTTGAGATGGAATCTTATGGGAAAAAGCTGACTACACTAACATTCAAGTAATTTCAATTAATTAATTTGATAATTTATGTGTTACAATATAGCAATTAAATTCAGTTCAGGTGAAAAAGATAATTTAAAAAGGCATTTTTCAAAATCGTTATAATTATTTTTAACATGTTTGGGGAAAAAATATTCTTACATTTTTGTAAATTCCTTAAGATTGTATTTACATTCATGTACCCTGAAGTATATTTATGTAGTATTTATATTGCTGTTTTAAAGTTTAAATATTTCCATTTTTTCATAGAATATTTTAAGTGGGACAACTACTTGAAAGAAACTGGGTCTGTAGCTGCTCCTTCACAGTGTTTCAGACAGGTGATAATTTAAAATATTAAGAGCCACTTCTAAAATTAATGTGTTTGTTAACTGTTGAACTGCTTTACTTATAAGTGTAGCATTTAATGTAGTGTGCACTTAATGTGGTACATGGTGTATTCGTGTTAGTAAGAATTATTAATATAAGAAGCATTACTGTTGGACTTACAGTCTCTTCATGTGGTTGGAAATAACAATCACCATTTTTGATATCTCTAATCAAAACACAAAGTACTACTAAATGCTTGTTGCACAGAGAAGAATATCATGAAATTTAGATTGCATGTGTTGATTTGTTATTGAAATGTAAAAGGATGCATTTGTATAATATCAAACTGGTACATGTAGAAAACATGCTCATTAAATTCCACATACTGCTCTATCTATATATATTACTATTTAGAAAACTAAGTCAATAGATTGTTAAACTATACTGCAACCCTTTTGTTATCTTTCCTTTTGTAGTCTAAGATTCCCCCTAGCAATGATTTCAAAGTGGGTATGAAGTTGGAAGCTCATGACCCCCGGAATGTTACCTCTGTGTGTATAGCTACAGTTATTGGAATCTCAGGTACTAGATTAAGGCTGCGTCTTGATGGAAGTGATAACAAAAATGATTTCTGGAGGCTAGTGGATTCCTCTGATATACAGCAAATTGGAACGTGTGAAAAGAAAGGAGGAATGCTTCAGCCTCCTTTGGGTAAGGAAACATAATTCAACAGTTTGATTTACAGGGATCATTTTTGGAAATAGCAAACAATGAAATAGTCATAAATCAAGAGGAAAAAGAATGGATATAAGATTGTATTTGGAGTGCTTTGCACTGGTCATGGGTCAACCATGCTTTGCTTCCATTCCATCTCCACTTTGCTTTTTGTCTTAAATCATATCCATTATGTATTTATTGTCACATTAGGGTTCCAGATGAATGCATCCTCTTGGCCAATGTTCCTCCTAAGAACCCTAAATGGAGCTGAAATGGCACCTGCTACATTCTTTAAGAAGGTAAGAAGCTTGGTTGTTGAGAGGTCCCCGGTGTTCTGTTGTCTACTGTAGCATAGAAAGCCCAAATTGTGATTCCAACCATTGGCAAGTGCCATATAAACTATAAAGGAAACTTGACTTACGTTACATGAAAAAAATTCAAGATAAAATTTCATTTGTGGTGCTGAGTTTATGTATGTCATTTGAGAGGCATTTTACAAATCAGAAGTAACATATTAAATTGTCAGAGCCCCTCAATTATAATTGCCTTTAACCCTTCCCTTTTTTCCCTTTCTTGTTTTTGCCTATGTATTTTCGGGGCTTGCCATACTATTGGGGGGAGGGTGCTTGCAGGGGAATTGTTGTTTGCTCTGGTCTGTACAAGATGCCCTCCCTCTGGGCGAGAGGAATGCAACCTGAAAACATCTGCCTTATCTCCAGACAACGGAGCCTGGACATTGGGAAACAAAATCAAGAGAGACCTTGAGAAGCCCACTGAATCTCCAGCTTCTCATAACATGGTGGCACCTGTGGATTGGCTGGATTTCAATAGATGGTTGGACACTGGGGGGAGAAGTTGTGAATTGCCTTTTTGATGTAATCCTTTTCACGCCAAATCTCAGACCTTGCTTTGCTCTCTTGCCATCACTAACGCTCAATAAAAAGTTCCTTTTGAGACAATGCCTGTTTCAAGAGTTCTGCTTTCTTGGGAGATCTAGTTGAGGCAGATCCTTACATAAACATGTGGGAAATATGCCTGATAATTTCTCTTTATGTTTTAACTAGAGAAATTTGTCAGTTCCTATGTAAAATCCAACTTATTAAAATATAGAGTGAGAGTGAAAAAACATCAAAGATTGGTTTGAACATATATATATAATTTATACTTTAGTTGCTTTTTAAAATATTAAATACGTGTTCATTGTACATACAGTTCTTTCTAGAAATATTTTTCTTAGTAAATTCATTGCAAATGAGTAAGAAATGGTTTCCAAACTGCTTTTCAGTAGTTTATTAATTTTAAATATATAATTGATTTCTTATATAGTCAATTTGTATCTTGTTCCAAAGTCAAGGATAGTCAGTCAGACTGAATAAAATATTGCTGTATTAATGAGATTTTTTTATCTTTTATATAAGAAGCAAAACAAATCTTGTAAGTGGAAGGAGTGTTTTGGGCCAAGGAATGGCAAATGGAACAATAGTCGATGTAAGCTTTCAGATTTCTGGGAACTAAGGTATTGGGACTGCTCAGTATTCTCACATTATCCAGAGAAACAATGCACCAAAGGTACTGAGTATAACTAGGCTAGAGGGTAGAAGAAATAAAAGGTCAAATGGGTAGTTAACAGAAATGCATGAATTAAGGTACAAATTGGCACCATGTCCATATTATCAAATAATGCTTTAAAATTATCAATAGTAAAACTAATGGTATCAACGTTGTCAATGTTATATATGTTACCTTCAGTGTGTAAAATTAGGCATCTATAGATGCCTAATTAGGAAATCTATAGATGCCAAAATAGGACATAAATGTATGAAATGCTTAATATTTCACACATTTCCTAGGCATCGTATGCAATGCCAAAAGCAAAACTGGCAAAGTATAAAATACTCCTGCTAAAAATACCATTCTAGCCTTCCTTGTTGCAATATGTAGTTTAATACTTGTCTTTTTCTCTTGTTTATTTTCAGTAAGAAAGTCCTGTACTTTATTTTGCGTTTCTTCTTTCATTTTCATTTACATATTTTTAATATAAAGAGCTAGCCAAGGGTTTGTTAACTGTAACCGTAACCCTTTTCATGATTCTCTTTTCATACTTTATATAAATAGCTCTTGTCAGTCTGCATATTGCCTAGGCGTTATATACAATGCCTAGGGAAGGGGTAGGCAACCTTGGCTCTTTTATGACTCGTGGACTTCAACTCCCAGAATCCCTGAGCTAGCTATGCTAGGGAAAGTACAGTGCATTCAGAAAGTATTCAGACCTCCTTCACTTTTGTCAATTTTGTTATGCAGCAGCCTGATTCTGCAGTTGTTGAAATTCATTTTTTTCTCATTAATCTACACTCAGTACCCCATAATGACAAAGTGAAAAAAGAATTTTAGAAATGTCTGTAAATTTATTAAAAAGAAAAGACTGAAATATCACACTAGCATAAGTATTCAGACCCTTTGCAACAACACTTGAAATTTAGCTGCGGTGTCTCCCATTTCCCATAACAGACCTGAAAATGTCTGTTCACCAATGGCCATCATCCAACCTGACTGAGCTTGAGAGGATTTGCAAAGAAGAATGGCAGAAAACTCCCCAATCCAGTTGTGTACAGCTTGTCAGGTCATACCCAAAAGGCTGTAATTGCTGCCAAAGGTGCTTCAACGAAGTACTGAGTGAAGAGTCTGAATACTTATGCCAGTGTGATATTTCACTTTTTTCTTTTTAATAAATTTACAGACATTTTTAAAATTCTGTTTTCACTTTGTCATGGGTTACTGAGTGTAGATTAATAAGAAAAAAAAATTTCAACAACTGTAAAATCAGGCTACTTTCTGAATGCACTGTATATAGCATATTAAAATAACAGACATTTCATACTTTGCCTAAAAGCATAGCATATTCTATCGATTTCCTAGACATTCTATACACTGCTAGCTTTTCACACATTGCTGGTAACATATATACAGTACTTATCTTTATATATAAAAAAGAAACTGTTGATTTAGAAATTAGGTAGATATAATCTTATTAACTTAAAATAAGTTAATAGAAAATATTAGTTTCTCTTTGCTGAACTTGCAACTTAACCAAAAATATTAAGAAAGAACAAAAATCCTGGTAGTCATTTATCACTTGAACAACTATTAAACTCACATTATTTAGGTATGAGTGACTTTCTTACCTCCTGCTAATTTAAAAACACAATGTTTTGTATCATTTTAGAGATTGTAAATGACCTATTCATATTTCTGACATTGATAGATATGACATTGAAAACTTTTGCTTTTCTAATAACTTTTTCATTAATAAGATAATAGAACATTGTTTGGTATGACTCTTTAATAATATCTTTTTGTATTATAATCTTTATTACATTCTCAAAAATGTAAAAATGTTCATAGTTTTTTTATGCTCTTGTGAAACCTTCATGTAAAAAACCTCAGTGCATATAATTTTCTGGCATTGAGAAAAGAATACTTAAGAAATTGATAACGGTGGAAAAATTAATAATACTTTGTTTCCAAACCAGTTTATGTTTTGGAGCATAAATAAGAAATGTGGAACAATTTGGTTAAAAGGTTCATATACATATATTTGCTTGTTTTCTCTTATTTCGATAGGAACCTCCAAAGCCTTCTCAAAACTTTTTAAAAATTGGAATGAAGCTAGAAGCAATAGACAGAAAAAATCCTTATTTAATATGTCCTGCAACCATTGGGGATGTCAGAGGAGATGAAGTTTTTATAACCTTTGATGGTTGGCGTGGAGCATTTGATTATTGGTGTAAATATGATTCTCGAGATATTTTTCCAGTTGGATGGTGTGATTTAACAGGGGATGCACTACAACCACCAGGAAATAGTGGTAAGAATCTTTATGTGTTAAAATTGTGTTTAACAAAATTGTTTAAGCTTTAAAGTTCCATCTTTATCGTATATATTCTGAAATTCTAAATACCATAAAATGCAACAAAAAGGTATTTCTCTGGTTTGATTTTAAAATAATTTAACCTTCACTTTCGGTGGGGCTTACTATACAATATGCAGTTTTATATTGTAAGAATGTCTATATTGGTTTAAGTATGCCAGGGATCCATATACATTAATAAATCATAATTTCATTTTTAAAGAAATGACAACTACTGAGCTTACCTACTGCCATTCCCTTTCCTCCTCTTTTATGTATGTATGGGTGGGGGGGATTCCAGTTTGTCCAATTTGTCAATTAACTATATGCAAATGAAATAAGTTGAGCTGCTCGACCATGTATTTATTTGGAATATTTTTTCATGCTACTGAGTACATTATATAAGCACTTTCAAAAGTAAGGGCAATAAAATCAATTGAAGTCAGGCACACATTCTTAAACACATATTGTAGACAGTTTAGTAGCCAACATTATTAAAACTTCAAGAAACGGATTAAATGGAGCTATTTGTAAGGCAGATTCAATGGGGTCTGTTATTTTCCTATCTTCTGTATCCAGATGGAATGTTAAATGACAATAGAAGTAGATAGCTTATGCTGATTATATTGAATAATCTTAATATGGATCTTAAAGTTGATACATAAAAATAATATTCCAATATCTGTAGAATTTTTTTAGTTGTAGGCTCATATAAATAGCTTGTGGTCATGTAAGATATGGGTATAATAATAATGATGATAATAGTTGGAAGGGACCTTGGAGGTTATCTAGTCCAACCCCCTGCTAAGGCAGGAAACCCTATACTATTTCAGACAAGGCTGCCCAGTCTCTAATGAAAAACTTCCAGTGTTGGAGCACTCATAGCTTCTGGAGGCAGGTTGTTCTATTGATTAGTTCTAGGTTGCTTCTCTCTTTGATTAGTTTCCATCCGTTGCTTCTTGTCCTCCCTTCAGGGGCTTTGGATAATAGCTTGACTCCCTCTTCTTTGTGGCAGCCCCTGAGATATTGGGACACTGCTGTCATGTCCCCCCTCATCCTTCTCTTCATTAAACTAGACATACCCAATTCCAGCAACTGTTCCTTATATGTTTTAGCCTCCAGTCCCCTAATCATCTTTGTTGTTCTCTGTACTCTTTCTAGAGTCTCATTGTGGTGACCAAAACTGGATGCAGTATTCCAAGTGTGGTGTTACCAAGGCATTGTAAAGTGGTATTAACACTTCACGTGATCTTGATTCTATCCTTCTGTTACTGCAGCCTAGCACTGTGTTGACTTTTTTGACAGCTGCAGCACACTGCTGGCTCATATTTAAGTGATTCTCCACTAGGACTCCAAGATCCCTCTCACAGCTATTGAGCAAGGTACCACCTAGACTATACCTGTGCATTTGGTTTTTCTTGCCTAAATGTAGAATCTTACCTTTTTCACCATTGAATTTCATTTTATTAGATAGCGCCCAATGTTCAAGTCTGTCAAGATCCTTCTGTATCTTAAGCCTATCTTCTGGAGTGTTGGCTATTCCTGCCAGCTTACTGTCGTCTGCAAATTTGTTGAGTTCCCCATCTATCCCCTCATCCAAATCATTGATGAAGATGTTAAAGAGCACTGGGCTCAGAACAGAGCCCTGGGCCCACTACACACTTTCCTCTATGTAGATGCAGTTCCATTGAGGACCACATGCTGAGTTCAGCCGGTCAACCAGCTACGAATCCATCTGGTGGTGATGCTGTCTAACCTACATTTTTCTATCTTATCAAGTAGTAGGTTGTGGTCTACTTTATCAAATGTCTTACTGAAGTCCAAGTAAATTATGTCCACAGCATTCCTCTGGTCCACTAATTTTGTCACCTGGTCAAAGAATGCAATAAGATTTGTCTGGCATGATCTGTTTTTGACAAACTCATGTTGACTTTTAGTGATGACTTTGTTTGCCTCTAGGTTTTTGCTGATTTGTTACATGATTATCTTTTCCAAGATCTTCGCAGGTATGGAGGTCAAGCTGATAGGTCTCTAGTTTCCTGGATCCATTTTTCCCCTTTTTTGAAGATGGGAACTACATCAGCTCTTTTCCAGTCCACTGGTAGTTCCCCAGTGCTCCAGGATCTTTGAAAGATATAGTTCAGTGGTTCTGAGATCACATCTGTCATTTCCGTCAGAACTTTGGGGTGTAGTCCATCTGGTCCTGGTGATTTGAAGTCATCTAGGGTGGACAGATGCTCACTTACCATTTTCTTGCCTATCTTAACTTTTGTTTCTAATCTATTTTTACGGTACTGTTTTTGATAGGTTGGACTGTTTTTCCCCTTTGTGTAAATACGGATGTAAAAAATGAGTTGACTAGTTCTGCTTTCTCCCTGTTGCTTGTCACCTTCTTGCCACTTTCTCCCACTAATGGACCAATCATTTCCTTAACTTTTGTCTTGTTTTTTATATGTTGAAAGAAGCTTTTTTGTTATTTTTTACTTTTGTTGCAAGCCTTAGTTCATTTTGAGCCTCAGCTTTCCTCACTCCATCTTTGCAAGCTTGGGCTATTTGCTGATATTCTACCTTAGTTATGTGCCCCTCTTTCCACTTTTTATACTTCTCTTTTTTTGTCTTTCAATTTATCAGAGAGTTCTTTATGCAGCCATGCTGGTTTCTTTTGAGAGCTCTTATTTTTCTTCTTCCTTGGTATTATGTTAGACTGGGCTTTTATAATCTCTCTAAGTTCGTTGAAATTTGCTCTCTTAAAGTCCAAGACTCTAATTTGACTTGTTCTATTGCTTATGCTTGCATAATGTTGAATTCCAATATTGCATGGTCACTCTCCCCCAATGTTTCTGTGGTTTTAACACCTATTGTTTCATCTCTTTTAGTGAGAATTAAATCCAATATGGCTGATCCCCTAGTTCCCTTCTCTACTTTTGGGGAGACAATGTTGTCTGCTAGATTTGTCAGGAATCTGTTTGATCTTCCATTTGGTGCAGAGTTTCTCTCCCAGTTGATGTCAGGGTAATTAAAGTCCCCCCATTACTATTGTGATGTGCTTCCTATGTACCTTAGTTAGCTGACTAGCAAAAAGTTCATCTGTTACTTCTTCTGTTTGGTTGGGCGGCCTATAGTATACACCTATGGCAATGTCATTTCCCCCCTTTTTATATTGACCCAAATGCATTCAAGACAGTTTTCATCATCATTGTGTTCTATTTCTGTAGAGATGTAGTTATTTCTTATATAGAGAGCAACTCCACCTTCTCTTTTATTTGGTCTGTTTCTTTTAAATAATTTGAATCCCTCTAGCTGTGTCTTCCATTTGTGGGTTTCATCCCACCAAGTTTCTGTAATGGCAACAGTATCATAACTGCCCTCATTTACCTGAATTTCTAATTCACCATGTTTGTTGCTTATGCTCTGTCAGTTGGTGTATAGATTTGATATTGGTGTATGATACTTGATATTCTTCAAGATATACATCTAGCTAGTTGAATTAATGAAGAACAATTTAAAAAGTCACATCAGAACATTAAAATACAGAACCACTAAACGCCATTTAAAAGGCAAAATTTCTTGATATTATGTATTAATTTAAAGAATTATTATTGTGCTATTGAAAATCTGTACTCCTGTGTACCAGTTTAGTGTTTTTGGGAAGCTGCATTAATACCCTTAGTAATTTCAAGCAATTTCAATTTAAATCTTTTTTTATTTAACTTGTTCTTTAGAACTGTTGATAATACATAAGCAGAGATTGCTGCATATCTAGTAGATAATGCACAAATGACCTGATTAAATGGTGTCTTAATTGTTTGGTAGCACAGCAGGCAACCAATGTTTTGTTTGCATTGTGGAATTAAAAGGGCCATTGTGATGTAAAGAAATGCCCTAAAAAGAACAAAAATGTTTTCTAGCCTTCCCTTTCTGCACACACTGTATTAATTTCAAAGAGATATATCATTTTCTCTTTGTAATACATTGGTTTTTAAAAACACATTCTTTTAAAGTAATCAGATTGTTTTAGGATATTTAGCTCCTTCCTTTGAGAAAAAATTGTCTGCGGACATAGATGGGTAGCTGAATTTTTCTGCATGTCTTTTCACTGCTTTCTAAATTTCTGACCCCCTCATTTGCTCTTCTCCTAGAGGCAGAGTGAAGAAAGTAGAAGCAGGGGACTCATGGTCACTGTTAACAGAGACCATAGACAATATGTAAATTGCTTTAACAGTTTCCATTCCACTCTGGTCCCCTTCTCTTAAATCAACAAATGCAAATAATTTTCCCCTGATTTGCCACAGCAACATTTCAGACCTTTGTGCCTTTTCCTCCCTCAGGTCTTATAAAAAAAAAAGTTCCTGCTAGTTTAGTTCTGAATCTCTTTAGTGGCTAATATACTCAGTGGGTTAGGACGCTGAGCTTGTCGATCGGAAGGTCGGCAGTTTGGCGGGTCGAATCCCGAGTGCCGTGTAGCAGAGTGAGCGCCTGTTACTCGTCCCAGCTTCTGCCAACCTAGCAGTTCGAAAGCACGTAAAAATGCAAATAGAAAAATAGGGACCACTGCGGTGGGAAGGTAACAGCGTTCCGTGCGCCTTTGGCGTCTAGTCATGCCGGCCACATGACCACGGAGACGTCCTCGGACAAGCGCTGGCTCTTCGGCTTTGAAACGGAGATGAGTCGGAAACGACTAGCATGCATGTGCGGGGGAACCTTTACCTTTACCTTTATATATAGGTATTTTAAAAAAGAAAATAATATTTATTTCCTTTTTAAATACCTATACATATTAGGAGAAAGAAATAATATTTATATGGCATTTTAGGAGACTTAATTTATTATTTCTGTACTTTAGCAACAGCAGCCACCCCAGAAGGGAAAACAAATGCAAATATGTGCGTGTAAAAGTTTGAAACATGTTTTTCTATACCTTTGACACTGAAAATTGTTTCCTTTGTATTTTGAAATTTGTTGGTCTAACAGCTTTTGACATTTTAGAATAATCCAGCTAAAACAGTAACCCACACATCTTCATACTATATAACTTTTAACAATTGGCATTCATTTACCAGACATGTTATAAAGAAATTGGTCTTACAGTATTTTAAACAAATTTATTGCTTTGTTGCTGAGATACATTTGTGTGCATCCGTCTAGTGTAATAATTTCTTATATGTTTGCTGTATTGATTTTTCTGGTATGATAACCACTTTTAAAACTGATAGAACCAGTGGTGGGATTCAGCCAGTTCGCACCACTTCGGCAGAACCAGTAGCTAATTTTTTGTTGCCCAGGCCCAGAATGAACTTCCGGAAGTGGCATCCACACAGAGAACTGGTTGTTCACATATTTGAATCCCACCACTGGATAGAACTATTAAGGGTTATGTTTATTCATTTTGCTTATTCTGTACTTCTTGACCCCCTGCATGTTTTGTGTTTACAATAATGTCTGTACTTATTTTATAAATACTGCAGATTATCAAGCAAAGTAGACTATTATGATTTATTATTAATCATTTTTTTAATTTGTCAAAACTAATGTCAGATTATATAAGGTGATTATAAGTTCTGCTTGAGTGAACTTTATAGATCCCATCTTAATCCTGCATTCCAATACAAAGTATTTCTTTTGTCTTTCTTTTAAATAAAAAGACAAAACATATCAATCAGCAACTTAAGTGTAAAATGCATGCTGGTAATTAAGTAATAGATGTGTAGGAATAAAAAAATGTATTTAGAAATGCATAATCTTGTCATTGCTTGTTATTTATATGTATTTAATTCTTAAAGTGCCTGCTTACCCCATTGCATCACTTTCTGACAAAATAAATTGCTAATGTGACACTTTCTTCCAAACAGGAAATATTGTGGACCTGGAAAAGCTAAAACTGCCCCCCTTCATCCACAGTTTCTCTTGATCCAGTCAAGTTCATTTCACTTAGTTTAAGTAAAAAGCTGAAAAGCTTAACCACTGATTACATCTTTAAAGTAATGTGTAGTTTGGCCTTACATTCTCCTGTAATCCAGTTATATCCCAGCTCAAGTTCCCAGGGCTGGGAGGTGGGAAAAGAACGAGGCCTGTAGTTGTGCCTCCAGAAAGTTTTATGTACAGAAATAAGATTTTCTTAGCATAGAAACAAAGGTGCACTAGCGGATTTCTGACCATTACTGGATAAGGAAGCAGGCCTTCCTTAACTTGAAGAAAAGTTAGTCTAAAATTAATTCATGGTTGATTGTAAACCTCTTTTAAAGTATAACTGAATTTTTAAAAATATTTGAGGATCCCGCTGGTAGGATATTACTTTAACAATTCCATAAAGATGGTCCATGTGTCTTTCCACAGTTTCTAGCACAAAGAATAATACCAAAGCACAGACCTCTCCTTCCAAAGGAACTCGGAGCTCAATGCAGTCTCCACCGAAATCAGCTTCACCTGTTCCAACTGCCAAAGACAGGAAACTCGCTCGGGCAAAACCACTGGCTCCATCCACCGTCCTTAGGAAAGTCCAGTCTCCTAAAAATATTCCAGTGGTCAAAAACATTTCTCACAAAGAAAATCTCAAAAAAAGGAAAAGGGACTTAAAACCAGGAAGAAAAGTTAGTATACATTTTTTTATCATAGGTGTGATAGTCTGATTTGTTGATTAATAACTTGCATTCTCCTGCCCCATGTGTGAAAGTTTCTTTACTGAATCCACTTTTCCTAGAGTTGTTTATTGTTTTTGAAAGCTGTTTTCAAAGTGTTCTATTGCTGTCCAAATGCAAATTAAGATTTGTAAAATTTACAGATTTTATTATTTTAATGTGTTAAAACATATTTACTTGGTCTTAAATTTCCAGAGTTTAAAATCTGTTTTCCTGAGCTAATATTTTTTCTTAATCTGAAAGTGACTGCCAAAAAAAAGTCTTCACATTTTCTTTGTCTCATTTCTTTAATGCAGATAAGTTAAACTTGATAAATTTTATACTACATTTCCCTTCCTCCCCATGTATGTGATCACTCACTCACTCACTCACTCACTCACACAATCTTTTAACTTAGTAGAACTTCCTTCCAGTGGGAGGTATTTAAAGAAAATGGGAATAGAATAGTAGTCCCATAGATCAGCATGTTTCTGTAAATGGTCAAAAGGACATTTACTATACTTATACACTCTAGTTTTAAAAACGTGCTGAGGCAGATATTTATAACAGTTGACTAAATCTGCCAAAAATGTTTATTTCAATATAGGAGTGGTTGTCATTTTATGTGAAGGCCTGGCTTCTGAAAGCTCTCATCTGGTTGCTAGTTCTAGCTGAGATCATGTTTCTGCCTCTTCTGGAGAACCTCAAATCAGGAATAAACTAAATCTAAAGCAACATATTTTTATGCTCGTTTGACTTAATTCACTATATCAGAATTTTATGTCAACTGATATTAATCTAAATATGATTTGACTATTTGCAAAAATATTTTTAATGTAATAAAATATATTATTTTTCAACAGAAAAAAAACATAGCAATGCAACCTCCCGCCTCTTCTTCTCCTATTTCTGCAAAAGTCGACAAGAGCAATCCTCCGATATACAGAGAGACACCTGATATCACTGGTACATCAGCAGCTGTTATTTCAACAGGTAAATTTATCTATTTTAAAAAAATCTCACGGGGACAAATTCTGATGATTCTCAATTTACTCTAAGGTAGTAAGGTGTTTTAGAGGAGCAAAAACAATTCTGAAAGTAGCTATGAGGCTTTGCACTAGGTACGTTTTGCCATTTTACATCAATTTAAAAATATATAGAATATGTGTTATCAAGTTTTTAAGCAATACTTTATGCAAGTGTCAGTGTATATTAAACATTGAATATAGTGTTAAATGGAATTCAGGTTGTGCATCTTCGGAAATCTGCTAGTTTCTTCTGTGGCATTATTTTCTGTTTCACTGAGGATCAGCAGATAGTACCTTAGATGAATAATGCTATTCCCCCCCCCGAACTTTCTTTATTTTACCTGTGAATTTTCTATATGTCTGATATCCTGATATTTTATTTTTTCACAACAATTTTCTTGTTTTCTAAATTTCTGTGCAACTACTAAGCGACTTTTCCACTTTTTCGTTTTACTCTCTTACATGTTTAGATGTTCCTTCCAACTTCTATAATCTTGCTTTCAAATGTCTCTTTTCTTTTTTATCCCCATTGTGTTTCCTGGCTATGTGTACTTTTATTATCCATGTCCCTGTATCATCTTTGCCAGTGCTTTTTTTGTAAAAGAAAAAGGTGCCGGAACTCACACGTCGTACAACCCACCTTGCCTATCCTACAAGGTTCCATCCAAAAAAAGGTGCCAGAACTTCGTTCTGAGCGTTCTATGACAAAAAAGCCCTGGTCTTTGCTAAACAACACTTTTATCTTTCTATTTTAATCTTTGCAGAGCAGAAAAAATAATTTCTTTCCTACTGCTAATCGTTGTTTGGCATCTTTGGTTCTGTTTTAGTCCAGCTGTTTAGTTGTTTTGCTTTAAATTGTAAACAACTTCTTTCAAGATTCTATGCTGTGAATGAATTCAATGTGATTTTGACAAAATATTTGCATATTCCCAGTAAGGTTTTGGAAGTAAAATCTTGGAGTGCTTTGTGGAGGGTGAGGGGACCAGATGTTTGATAAAGGAAAACAAAATAAAGACTGTTTACATTGGAAGGATTCTATTTTCTCTTTAATTCTGGGAAATGTAGCAAAAACAGGATTGAAAGTGCAATAAATAAATAAATAAAATATTTATTAATATTAATAAAAATTAAAAATAAATGTTCATGTACTGTACTTATTGTGGACATTGTAGTTCATTTGAATGTACTCTAAGTGAAATTTTGGGATTCCAGTTCCTTTTGGTGTTATAAGGCAAAGCAAGAATTACTTGGACGAAGGTTTGCAACATTGTACAAGAGGTAGCAACTAAAACCATCCCAAAGAAAAAGAAATGCAAGAAAACAAAATGGCTGTCTGAGGAAGCTTTGCAAATAGCTGAGGAAAGGAGGGAAGCGAAAGGCAAGGGAGAAAAAGAAAGATTCACCCAACTGAATGCAGAATTCCAGAGAATAGCTAGAAGAGATAAGAATGCCTTCTTAAATGAACAGTGCAAAGAAATAGAAGAAAACAATAGAATAGGGAGGACCAGAGATCTCTTCAAGAAAATTGGAGAGATGAAGGGAACGTTTCATGCAAAAATGGGCATGATAAAGGACCAAAATGGCAGGGACCTAACAGAGGCAGAAGAGATTAAGAAGAGGTGGCAAAATTACACAGAAGAACTATACAAGCACGAGCTTAACATCCCTGATAACCATGATGAGGTGGTCACTGACCTTGAGCCAGACATGGTAGAATGTGAAGTGAAGTGGGCCTTAGGAAAGCTGAGCAACAATAAAGCTTGTGGAGGTGACAGTATTCCAGCTGAGCTATTCAAAATCTTAAAAGGCCATGCAGTAAAAGTGCTACACTCAATTTGCCAGCAAATTTGGAAAACTCAACAGTGGCCACAGGATTGGAAAAGATCAGTATACATTCCAATTCCAAAGAAAGGCAGTGCCAAAGAATGTTCAAACTATCACACCATTGCACTCATTTCACATACTAGTAAAGTTATGCTTAAAATCCCACAAGTTAGACTCGAGCAGTATGTGGATTGAGAACTACCAGAAGTACAGGCAGGATTTTGAAGAGGCAGAGGAGCTAGAGATCAAATTGCCAACATACCCTGGATCATGGAGAAAGCTAGGGAGTTCCAGAAAAACCTCTACTTCTGCTTCATTGACTATGCTAAAGCCTTTGATTGTGTGGATCACAACAAACTGTGGCAAGTTTTTAAAGAGGTGGGAGTACCAGACCATCTCATTTGTCTCTTGAGAAACCTATATGTGGGTCAAGAAGCAACAGTGAGAACTGGACACGGAACCACTGATTGGTTTAAAATTGGGAAAGGAGTCCGGCAAGGCTGTATACTGTTGCCCTGCCTATTTAACTTATATGCAGAGTACATCATGAGAAAGGCAGGGCTAGATGAATCGAAAGTTGGAATTAAGATTGCCAGGAGAAATATCAACAACCTAAGATATGCAGATGATACCACTCTAATGGCAGAAAGTGAAGAGCAACTAAAGAGCCTCTTGTTACAGGTGAAGAAGGAGAGTGCAAAAGTTGGGTTGAAACTTAACATTAAGAAAACCAAGATCATGGCATCTGGCCCTCTCAATTCCTGGCAAATAGATGGGGAAGAAATGGAGGTAGTGACAGATTTTGTTTTCCTAGGCTCCAAGATCACCGCAAATGGGGACTGCAGCCAAAAAATTAAAAGACGCTCCTGGGGAGGAAAGCCATGGCAAATCTAGACAGCACACTAAAAAGCAGAGACATCACCCTGCCAACAAAAGTGCGTATAGTCAAGGCTATGGTCTTCCCAGTTGCAATGTATGGCTGTGAAAGTTGGACCATAAGAAAGGCTGAGCGCCAAAGAATAGAGGCCTTTGAACTATGGAGCTGGAGAAGACTCCTGCGAGTCCCTTGGACTGCAAGGCAATCAAACCGGTCAGTCCTAGAGGAGATCAACCCTGACTGTTCTTTAGAAGGCCAGATCCTGAAATTGAAATTGAAATACTTTGGCCACCTAATGAGAAGGAAGGACTCACTGGAGAAGAGCCTAATGTTGGGAAAGATCGAGGGCAAGAGAAGAAGGGGACGACAGAGAATGAGGTGGCTGGATGGAGTCACTGAAGCAATAGGTGTGAGCTTAAATGGACTTCAGAAGATGGTAGAGGACAGGAAGGCCTGGAGGAATGTTGTCCATGGGGTCACGATGGGTCGAAACGACTTTGCAGCTAACAACAACAACAAAGAATTACTTGGGTAAGAAAGATGGTAGACAAAGATGAGTTTTATTTGTTCATTTGTCAGAACCTAAATTTTATGCTACTGGGATGCCTTTAAGGTAGATAAAGATGTATTCTATATTGTGTTTTGTTCTGTTTTTTAGTTTGTGTCTATGTTAACAAGCATGGAAATTCTGGGCCTCATCTTGATAAAAAGAAAATTCAGCAACTTCCTGATCACTTTGGACCAGGTCCTGTGAATGTAGTACTTCAGCAGTCTGTCCAAGCTTGTGTCGATTGTGCCTATCAATCAAAAATTGTCTTTGGATTCCTCAAGGCTGGGCATCATGCAGGAGAGATTATTACTGGTACATTATTTTATTTTATTTATATTTAGACTTCAACTTTGTGCATAGATTGCATTTGTGAATAACAAATCAGCAACTCTGCTTTATCTTCTGTTAAGAATATCTATGGAGATTCTCACTCAAGATTATGGTTGTCCCACAGGTGCTTTTTTTAAGGCAACTTTCTTTATTTTTCCTTGAAGATGTTTCGTTTCTTATCCAATAAGCTTCTTGGATGAGAACTGAAGAAGCTTTTAAAATGAGAACTGAAACATCTTCAAGGAAAAACAGAGAAAGTCTAGTTGACTTTTGAAAAAACACCTTTGGGATTCTGCTAAGAATGAATATTTTCATTTCAATGATCCCTTTAGGTTTGTGAGTCTTGATTATTTAGCTAATTGTGCCCAATTTAATATTACATGAAGCTTTTTATTTCCAGTTGGCTTTGCCCTTTTGTACAAAGAGGTGAAAACAAATGAGTTTTTTTTCTCACTAGCATAATGTTGACATGCAGAATAATCCAGACTTCTGGCCTGTTAATTGTACGTGCGATACAATTAGTGATTCTTGTAAACTAACCACAATAAATCAATATTAAAAAAACAGTAGCAGACAGCAGAATCAATATTTTGAAAGCCAATAAAACTATATGCTTGGTAATGACAGAATCTCTAACTTCCTTTATTATTAAATGAGTTATATTTAAATTGATCTACATTTGTCATATCTTTCAAAATAGTAAACAGAAAAAATATTTAAAAGCAAAAGCACCTCCATTCCTTTTGCTTTATAGGAAAATATTTGATCTAAAACTGTGAATGTGTTTTGTTTCCTCCAGTAAGCTTATGTCTTAGCTGAATGCTGTTTTGGAAAAGTCAGAATTCTACGATATTCCTCTTAATTGCTGTCTATGGTGTCAATATTTCTCTAGTTCTAAATTAGGATTGCTCCTTGTCATTTTGTTTCTAGCACAAGCAGTCTTCAGGATACACATTTGGATGCCTGCTTATAATTCTAGGATTAAAAAAAAGGTTGCCTTACTTTATTACATTATACTGAAGCCAGATGAGACAGTTTTCTGTGGTTAATTAAGCTGTCACACCCTATATCTAGCATTATTAAATTGAATCTTCTAGAAGACACTTAATCTTCATATAGATCTTCGACATATGTTTTTACACATAAAGATAGGCTTTTTATGTCATAGCAAAATTTAAGAGCTATGAAAAAGGCTTGCTTGTAGGATAAGGTTATAGAATATTTATTTGGCTGTGCACTGCTTTGTTTCAAAGATTAAAAAGAGCTTTGGAGCATAATGCAGGCACAAACATACCAGCTGCCTACAACTTATATAAAACATGTTTTTCCCTCCAGGACTGATGACAGCTATAGGCAGCAGCGTTAGAAAAAGTCCTTAAAGGAGTTATACACAGATCCTACATTGTACCCCTTGCTTTTGAGCATGAAGCATTGCACAACCCTAATATTTTTGCCATAATGGAATACAACAGAGCTAGAAATTTTAATTTTCCACATTGAATTACAATACTTTCTTCACTTACTGTGATATTTTAGTGGGGTGTATTTTGCATATTGTCTATTCCTTCGTGGGGTGTTTATATAAATTTTTTCAAATTAATGTTTAATATCATGACAATAGAATAAGAGTTCTCAGTCTTGGTCATTATGCTTTTCCCAGCTGGGAATCAATTGCCCATCCATTCCCAAATATAAAACAAATAGTTTCAGATTTGCAATACTGGCCTTAGGGCAGTAGAAATGGGTTGGTGCTTCTAATCATTCTCAATAGCCCAAAGGAACATATATTTTCAGGGAGATAGAGAGCAACCCTCTGAACTCTTTGCATTTGAGTAGTATTACATTATTGAAAAATAATAGCTTTTAAAAATGTACTTTTTAAACTTGGCAAAACAAATGCACATTGATTAGCATAGAGATACTGCAAATGGTCCAAAACCTCCTGATAGAGGAAAAATAAAAAAACTGCTGCCTTCTTTTTATTCCTAGGATTCATAAAAGGGAGATAGCTTCTGTTAGACACTGGTGATATTTCATTGTTAATGTTAGTAATTTTTAAAATCTTTTTACTGACAGCTTCTTTTGATGGGGAGAAACATACCATCAATCTTCCTTCTGTGAATAGTGCATCTTTTGTTCTGCGCTTCCTGGAGAAACTCTGCCACAGTCTACAGTGTGATAATCTTTTCAGTAGCCAGCCCTTTAGTCCTTACATGAGAAATGCACATAGTCCCATCGAACATGATAGAAACAAGTCAGGTAATGTTCTGATTTCTTTAGTTCTTCTTGTCGTAGCTCTTGTGTATTTTAGCATTTATAATTTATGTTTATGTTTATAGAAACAAAAAAAGCAATTTACAATAGTTGAATAATCCTTTTGAATCATAGTGCACAGTGATTTAGTAAGAATTTTAAAAAATAGGTAGTTTTACTTTTTTCCACACATGTGTGTAATTACAAGTTCTAAAGTTTTAAAGTATGCTTTGACTTATAGGACATGCTTATGTAATTTTTTTTGGCAACAATTCATAAACTTTTTTCAGGGACTTCTATTTCCCAGTGTATTCTGCACACATGGCGTTTAGTAGATTCATGTCCAAATACCAAGGAGGATTAACCCTACTTAGCTTCTGAGCCCCAAAAAAGGTCAGCCATTGTTGCCATTAGCTGCAGAATTAAAAGTAAGGTATACTGAAAACCACTGTATTAGGACTACAAAACAATCCATATTCAAAGAGGAAAGTGGGGTTCAGAATATGCATGTTATAACTCAGCGGTGGCAAACCTATGGCACAGGTGCCAGAGGTGGCACTCAGAGACCTCTCTGTGGGCACACGCACCATTGCCCTAGCCCCACCTCCCCCTGTGGCCCCCTCCTCACCAGCAGCCCCCCTGGAGGAGAGTTGCCCCTGGGCGCAGCCCGCACAGAGCTATGCAGTGAAGGACATGTCATCCAGTTAGCAGGGACAAGACTCCACCCTCGTGCCCCATCGCACGTAGATGATGCTACAGGGTGCGGGTGGAGGGTGTGGCTGCCATGATGCTGCTGGACTGCCTGGGCGATCTACGGTGGGCCATGGAGGTGGTAGGTGGCCCTGCGGGCAGGCGGGGTGGGGGGGAGTAGGTGGGGCGGGGCGATTTTGGGGCACTCGGTGTCTAAAAGTTTTGCCATCACTGTTACAGCTACTAACACATTCTTAAATCAAATATGCTTTCCTTGGAAAAATGCAGTTTCCTTTAAAAGTTGCTGACAGTTGTAGTGTGAGTTACCATATACATACAGAAATACTTTTTCTACACTGAGCCCAGATTGCTGGATAGCATTGTTATGGATATGCAACTGCTATGGTAAGAAAATAGTATGATAAATTCTTTAGTTTACTGTTGCCTGTTGAAATCTGTAAATCTGAAGTATCTTTATGTGTTTTAAGGGCTCAGCTTACTTAGTCCTGATTTCATATTGCTTGCTTGCTTATAGTGAGTCACGACAGGTGCAATGCTGGCTTTTACCTTTACTATATATGCCATGATGAACAGCCACTAGCATTATAGCCATCAGCCAAGGATTTAGTTTATTTCAATGGATATAATCAAAATTAGGACAGTCAAAGACTTACCACCTGCTTTATAGCAAGTTCTACCAGCTTGGAAACTGACTTGTCTTGTCCTATGGAAAGAGTCTTATCTTGTTTCTTTTAAAAATCAATGTTGAATTAAAAAAACCTAGAACTTTCATTATTTAACATGAAGTGGAAAAAACCCCTAAAGGTGGTTTTAGCATGAAATAATATTTGCATGGAATTTAGTGAAGAAATTAGTGCATCTATTTTCAACTTTTATATTTTACGAATTTTGGTTATTAGAGTCCATAAACTTTTTATTCTTCACCAAAATGGAACAAAACATATAGGAAAGATAAACTATAGTACAGAGAATTTCTATGTCTTTTGAGCATAGCACATACTTCTTCACAGCTTTTCCATCGTATTCCCAGCAATCCTTTGCCAGTTCACTTTGACTGAGATGCCAGCCTTGTGTGAAAATAGGAGAAATTCAGGAAGAAATCTGTTCACAGTAATGGGTTACTGAGCATATCACCATGCATAAAGAAAACGACAATTATATCTCTATTATTCATCACCCACCTAAGTCATAATGATTAGGATGGTGATTGCAACAATCATTCATTGAGGACAAACCAGTTACCGCTTTCTAAGATATGAACAGGTGCCCCAAATGACTATTTTATGCTTCCTTTCTATTTTTGGCATGTGATACAACACCATGCCCTTAACAGCACATTGATCTTTTGAATACTATATAGGATTCTAAAAGTCAGATCTCATAGACACTTTATTTTATAAACTATGTTAACATATTTACTTCTAAATACATTCTTACTTGTTTCATGCATGACTTTTAAACATTCCTAAGCACAGTAATATTTTCTCTGAAAAAAATATTAATATTGTGATTGGCCTATGGGGCCTGTCTTTTGGTATCCCTGTATATTAGAATTCGGATTCAGAAACTGGATGAATTAGTTATGTCCTGTTTCAGGTGAATTAAAAATCACCTGACTTACAACATTTGGATCAGGATTCAAGCTGAGCTAGACTACAGCCTTAAGTATAATGTCAAATGTTTGGATCTCAGACCAATTACAGTTAACTTTAAATACAGTATATTAGGATTTCTATTAGAATTGAAAAGAAGTCTAATGTATGCTAAGTATAATTAAACCTATCTTAATTCCATATACTGTACATAAAAAGCAGAAAAGACATTCTTTCAAAACAATATTTGGGGTCTTCCCATTTTGGGCAAAGAAATACTGCCCTGTATATGTTTGAGATTGAATGCTGTCATTTATTTATTTATTTATTTATTTGATTTATATACCGCCCTTCTCCCTAAGGACTCAGGGCGGTGAACAGTGACATAAATAATAGAGTGTACAAATATAGATATTGAAAATAAATTAAACCCTAATTTAGCCCAAATATAGAAGATAGTTACCTTAAGATAATAATTACAAAAGAACCCATCAGACCAGACCGGATTGCTTAAACAGATGTGTTTTTAGGTCGCATCGGAAGGAACGAAGGTCGGGAGCCATCCGGAGCTCAACCGGTAAACGGTTCCATAGGTCAGGCGCGCCCACAGAGAACGCCCTCCCCCTGGGAGCCACCAGACGGCATTCTCCGAACGGCGGCACCCTGAGGAGGCCCTCTCTGTGGGAGCGCACTGGACGGAGGGACGTTGACGCTGGCAGCAGGTGATTCCTAAGGTACTCCGGACCCATGCCATGTAGGGCTTTGAAAACCATTACCAGCACCTTGAATCTTACCCGGAGGATAACTGGGAGCCAATGCAGCTCACGGAGTAGAGGTGTAACATGGGAGTATCGGGAGACTCCCAACACAACTCTCGCGGCTGCATTCTGTACCAGTTGGAGCCTCCGAGTGGTTTTCAAGGGTAGCCCCATGTAAAGAGCATTGCAGTAGTCCAGACGAGAGGTCACGAGTGCATGGGTGACCGTACGTAGGGCATCTCGGTCTAGATAGGACCGTAATTGGCGCACCAGGCGAACCTGGGCAAAGGTTCCCCTAGTCACAGATGTTATGTGGTCTTCCAAGAAAAGCTGTGAGTCTAGGAGGACTCCCAAGTTGCGAGCCTTATCTGTGGGGGGTAATAACTCATGAACCTGAGGCTTTAATTCTAGCTGTATTTTGCCTTTAAATGATGGAGAGGGATTTTCAGTATAGTCATCCAAAAGAGTCCAGATAACCCTTTTCATTCAATGCTCTCTGAAGCTGAGTCCCAACCACCCTTTCAACAACTTTCTACAGTAGTAGTAAATTGAAGGCTGGACAAAAGTTGTCTTAATACTACTGGGTCTAAGAAGGGCCTCTTGAGAAGAGGGCACACCGCTGCCCCCAATGCAAGTACTACCATCCCCCTCCTATAAAGAGGCATCAACTGCCTTGGAGCCAGCCGCATGCTACTCCCTGCGAGGCCTTAACTAACCAGGAGAGGCAGGGGTCCAGATGGCCAAACTCACAACTACGAGGACCCTGTCCACTTCCTCAGGATCAACCAGATCAAACTTCTCCCAGGTAACGGCTCAAACGTGTCTCTGATTGAATGTTAACGTTATGATGTATTTTGTGCAATGTACATCGTATAACATTAATTTAGAGCTATATTTAACTATATTTTTTCATCACCACTTTTTTTCTATCACCATAATAAAATGCACAAAACTGTTCTTCCTCAATGGCTGGGATGCCAAAGCTCGTTCACTCTGAGGACTACAACTGACCTTTGAGTAGGATTCAAGCTATTAGGTCATACCAAGACAGAAATATAGCTTCTTTGTACTTATTTTATTAACATTGAAAATTGTAATTGAATGGTACATGCAGAGAGTTAGGGGGTTTACCAGAGACTTTGATAGATTTTATATTGTCCTGTAATTATGTCCTTTGCTATTTAATATACAAATAGGGGGCTTGACAGAATTGTAGCTTGCAAAAGTTAAGGAATAAAGAAATGGAGAAAAGTAAATATGCCCAGAGTTATTTGTCTCTTTCCCCATTTTTGAAAATTAACGTATACTTAACATCAGCATGTTCACAAAAAAGGGACAAGGTGGTTAAGTATGGATGTTTTAATTCTTGCCTATTTTATCATTTTTTTTTTTATTGAAAAGTTTTAAAATACAGTTTTCCTTTAAACCCCCCCCCTTCCCCCTCCCTCCTCCCCTCCCTACCTCCCCCCTATCCCCCCCCTCCCCCTCTCCCTCCTCCCTCCCCTGCCTCCCCCCCCCTACTTCCCCTCCTCCCCCCCTCCCCCCCCGACTTCCCAGAGCAAAATACAAGGTATATATCTAAAAAGCAATCATAAACAATCATATACTAACAATTATAAATTCTAAAATCCATCACTCTCTAGCTTATATAGAGTAAACCAATCCTTAATAATACTAAATGTGTATAAAGAACTAAAATAAAAGAAAACTAGCGTCATTCCCATCTATGTTCTTCCACAATTCACTATTTCCTAAACATATTCTCATTTACACATCACAAACACCTATCCCTATTAACCTCTCTAGCCAAAATAGGCTATAATAGATAGTTCTTACACAAATTAACCCACATTAACCCACAAAACTTTCTTCCTCTTCCTCTGTAATAAATTGTCCATTAATTCCAAATTAAAGATTCTGTTACCATACATATCATCCCAAAACTCTTAAAAACACAACTACCACTTGACTATCAGTATGTTGTGGAAGTTCCATAGATTTCTACTAGACCTATTTTCTTTTCTTTTTTGAGCGTTTTAAGGCAGCACGCGTCACCCTCTGTTCTCTAGGATCATCCAAAAGAGTTGCATCTTGATCTCCTCCTGTACCATTCTCGTCTATCTGTCCATCTTCATCCTCTTGATGTTCTCCTTCTCCAGATCCCTCTGCAGCTTCCAAAAGTGTTGATGGGGTTACTTTTAAGACATTGTTGTAAAAATCATGCGCTTGCTTCACAGTACCCAAACAGTACCTTTTGCCTTCATACAAGAAGCTCAACCCAGCTGGGATCTCCCATCTGAACCTTATATCCCTTTGCTTGAGCTCTTGCACAAGAAATATAAAGTCCTTCCTTCTCTTTAAAATCTTTGGAGGAATTTCTTTTAGAACCAAAACTTCTTGACCAGCAATCACAACTTTAGTATCATAGGCAGCTTGTATAACTTCATCTCTAATTTCCCTTTTTACAAAATAAACCACCACATCTCTAGGCAACTTTCTCTGTTTAGCAATCCACGAGTTCACACGAAACACTTTGTCCATGCCTTGTTTTATTTCAGATGCTGGATGGTTCAATACCACCTCAAAAGCCTCAGAAACCAGCTGCTTTAAATCTTCCTTAATATTCTCTTTTAGGCCTCTAATTCTAACAGCAAACTGCATCTGATAAAATTGAGCCAAACTCAGTTCGCTATCCATTTTGTCTTTTAAATCTTCAATTTCCAATACTTTTGCTTCTAATATAGCATTCTTTTGAGTCAGTTCTTCCACTTTGTCATCCAGCACCTCCACACATTTAGCTACTTTATGCACTGAGGACAAAATGTCTACCTTTATCTCTCTAAGTTTCTGTTCCATCCTTTCTTCCATTCTCTGCTCCAATTTCTCCAATTTCTCCTCCATCTGTGCAAATTTAACACCCATTGACTCCAAAATTAACTGGGTATGTTTTTCAAGATCCTTCGATGTCACTACATCTGGAGAATGCAACGCCTGCAGTAGTGATTGTTGTTGCACTGGAGAATTTCCAGCACTCTGAAAAGTTCTAGGGGGAGGTTTAGACGCCATCTTTTACTTACAATTGTGTCGCACTTTCACTTTAAGTTTTAAGCAAAGTCCATCAAGCTCGAGAGTAAAATAAAATAATCCTCTTCATCTCTTCATCTTTCCCTCTTGTACTGCTCTGCCTGCTCTTTTCCTTTCATAGTCTCTCCTTCAAGCAGGGATGGTCGCAGACGCCTGGCTCTGCTCCATTCCGAAGCAGAGACGCTAGCCAGCTGGGAGCAGCCCAGGCTACGGGGGAGTTCAATCCTTCAGCCGCCCAAGCTCCAAGCTCAGGCGGCCCCGGAGAACTCAACCCCTACCTGGGGGCTCACCCCCTCCTCTTCTCCCGAGGAGGGGGCTTCAAATTCGCCCGAACAGCTGATCGGCGCTGTTTCGGGCGAAAAATCACACAGCTGGGCGGCGGGCAGCCCGGGAAGGCTGTCTCCGGCGCCTCGGAGCCACCGGAAGCCTTGCCTATTTTATCATTGACCGATGACCAAACCCTGTATATTAAACATACAAAATAGGCAATAATTAAAGCATCCTTATTTAACCCCCTTGCCCCCTCAGTTACACACAGATGAGAACATTAATTTCAGTTCATTAGTTTGTTATGTGCTTCTGATTCAATTTTCATTTATGGAAAAAAGTGCCCACTTTTTGTATGAATGATATATTTATTTCTCATCTCAAGGTATCTATGATTTATCACTTGTTGTATATTATGATTAATGATTGCAGCTATGAGCTATGATATATGACCTATCACTTTATTGTTTGTCTGTACACTGAGAACTTATGCACTGGAGACAAGTTCCTTGTGTGTCCAGTCACACTTGGCCAATAAAGAATTCTGATTTCTAATTTTCTAATTTCATAATTAAGTTCCTCATTGGGAATGCTTTGAAGTAAATACTATAGAAAAATACATGGACAGGAGGACTTGCATCACAATTAAAGGTCCATGTGCATTTTCCTTGAGGCAGGTACTATTAACTAAGGTGGCCCTTTACCCATCCATCTTGTATTCCATATCTGTCTCTAGAGAAGCTTTCCTAAACCTGTTGTGACTGCTACACTGGCAAATATTGTTGTATCTAGTGATTCTAAACTATTTCTAAACTTGCTACAATAGACATTTGAAATCTTTGTAAAGTGAAGCTTTATGTTCTTTCCAGAAAACAGCCCTCCCCCCACTTATTTGGTTTTCTTTTAAAGAGATGCTAAAACTTTGCAAGATGTAAGGCACCCAAAGGACCTAAATATGATCCTGCCAGAAATGTTATAATGTACAACATAAGTGAAGACAGTCAATCACACTTCACTACAGTTCTGGGCATTCCATCCAGAATCACACACTCAAAATTTTACAAGCAGTCAAGGCTTCCATACACTCAGAAAAATTTAGTCTCATAGAATTTACTCTTTTTTCTTCATAGAAATTTCAGATCCATCAATCAGATTAGAATTAAATATTTCTAAATTCAGGAATGCATTTTAAATATCAAAATGAGTTCAATCCTTCCAGACAAAAACAACAAGGGATGACAGAAGGAAGCTCTTCTGAGGTATCAGATTGGAAATCGATCATCTGAAAATTACTGAGAGATCTAAATCCAGACAGTATGTCAAAGGAAATTAGCAGCTTTCCCTTATTAAGGGGAAGGGTATCACTCAACATGCCGTAAGAATTGATATGTGCTTGTTTCAGGCTGTGCAAATTCCCTCCTTGTAGATCATGATGTATCTGAATAATGGAAATGGGTAAGTTGGAGTAAAGCATCTCATGGAAGCATAGAGAAGACATTCTGCTTTATCTCTTTTGTCAGAGAGGTACTTGAGACCCAAAGCACTCTTTCAAAATCATTTTTGAAGTTAGCAAACTGTCTTTCCATATGTAGAGAACTACAACAAACTCCCAATTCACAATCCTTTTAAACAGTTTAGAAGATAATCTTCACCTGCCCCAGTGTTCTTCCAATTTTCAATTTATCATTCAGTTTCTGCATTTCTGAAAAAGTAACTGGCATCAATTTAGATAACAAATTATTATTTTAGGAGTTAACACATGTCATGGTTGACTCAATACGCAGCCCCGCTCTGAACCAGACAACAGTAATGGAAGGGGGGAGGGAAAGCATTGGAATATACAGGAGGTTTGGGAAGGAAATTTGGAATGCAACTGTGCTGACTGGAAGGCTGAGACAGACTCAATACCTCAAGGTCACTGGCTGGGAATGTCCAAGGCAGACAGACCATTCCCAAAACAAAGCAAGTTCAAATGATTGGTGGATAATGGACAATGGGAAATCTGGGGAAAAAAGGGAAAGTTTTCCTTTATTATTTGTTCATGAAATCATTAGAACCGGCTTTTCTGCTTCTGTACCCACATGGAATCTTCAGCAAAATTATACTCTTGGTAAAAAATGTCCCAGGAGTTTATTCTGGGATGGTTAACATTACGCCAGTTCTCACAGAAATAGTGTACCTGGATCCCACCAGGAGGTCAACCCTGAAATGTTGGTTACGGGCAAAAAGTTAGAAGAGAAGAAGAAGCCGGGAGGGGGTCCTGGCTTGGGTAGACCAGCACCACCTCAGTATGGAGCAGGAGTGCAACCAGCCAGCATGCAACTGAAAACAGAAGTCTGAGCAACTGGCTGCAGCCACTTAGGAGTGAATGAGGGATGCTCCATACCAGGGGCCGAAGACAACAAATGTGGGCAAAGGCTGGGCAATGAATGTGGGCAAGGCAGCGAAGGCTGAAGCCCCCCTTCTACCTTCTAGGGTCAACATGGTTCAAGGCAGCAAATGCAAAGCGAAGCGACTAGCTGAATGGGACAACCCTGTTGAGCTCCCGACCACCGGCCACAGCCCATCCATGAAACAGTTGAAGGGAGAAGTTTGGAGGGATGGAGATTCATAGCACACCAACGCTGGGAGCCACAACTTCTGCCAGTGGGCCAGGAGTCATGAGAACCCCGGCAGTCCTGTCTACTCCTGCTATTCTTCAGCTGGTGGCACTGGCGACCAGAGCCCCTGCACAAGCAGCAACGGGCTTTGCCACTCCTCCATTGCAGCCAGCAGCGCCAGTGGCCCTGGCTGCGGTTGGTGCTCTGGCACAAGCAGCCGCAACTGGAATCCTGGCACCAGTGGTGGCAGCTGGTATTCTGCTCCAAGGATTCATCCTGGTACAGGAGGAGTGCCAGCCATTCCCCTGGTGGCCCATATTGATGGGCACCCAAACCACCTAGCCCATTTCCTGGCTCAAGCCTGGCACCACATGGAGTTTTATGGAGTGATATATCCAGACAATATGGCCCGGGTCTATGTCGTTGTGGTCGATCTGGAAGAAAGTGCTTTGAAGTGTTTGTTGTCACTGCATGATGAAAATGTCCCAGAGCTGGAGAACCTTGACCCCTACATGCAAGCCCTGCGAGAGCGGTTTGAAAAGCCCACAACAGCCTGGCACAGAAGCCTGCATCGATGCCCTGAAGCAGGGGAAGCGACCGGTAATGGAGTACATTCAAGATTTCCGCTACCTAGCCAGCCACTTGGGAGACTGGTCTGACTGCTTACTGGTCTATCATTTCCGACAGAGACTGAACAAAAAACTGCCTACCATGGGGAGGTGCTGCACAACTTGCAAGCATGGTACCATGCGGCCACTGAGGTAGAGATCAACCTGATGGAGTTCCATGAACACACTGGGCAGGAGAATCAGTCCTGACCTGTGGAGAAGCGAGTGGCTCCTAGAAGGGGTGCACCTCCAGCCAGAGGAGGGGAGACCCCACCACAACTTTGGTGGAACCAAGCTGCCAAGTGTTTCATGGTGTGACTGATGACCGCTCCCCTGTCTCTGAGCCAACCGAAGAAAAAAACTCCGCTGAGGCCAAGGGAGAAAACTCATGCAGGGCAACAGGTCATAGAGTTCTCTCCTCCGTCCAGTGAGGGGGCAGGAACTCCAACTCCTGCCAAGACTTGACTAGTCTTCTACAAGAGCGACAGCGAGGAAGAAGGTGACCTGATGGTAAGTGGCCCCATCATCTGACTGCTAGGGTGGATATTTCGATGTCCTTCTCAGGAGTAAAGGGGAACCTTACAGCTTTATTGGACTTGGGATGCACCAGATGCCTGGTCAGCCCCCAAGTGGTAGAGAAGCTAGGGATGAGGCTTAAGGAAGCTAAAGAAGCCTATAGCATTTTCCCAGCTATGCGATTCGATAATGGGCAGAGTGCCAGTGAGCTGTCTAACTGAGCCTGTGAAACTGAAAGCTGGGAACCACACAGAGGTTATTCGATTTATTGTGGCCCCTGAGATGATATAGGCCATGGTCTTAGACCTGGCATGGCAGATAAAATGGAGCCCATTTGTTCATTGGGATAGAAACAAGTGGCGAATGCAAAGGAAAATATCCAACCAGCAAGAGTTAGTGAAAGTACTAAGAAGCTGTCATGCGCCTGCGGTTAAGAAAGCGAAAATGGAAACTGCTAATAAACTAGAAGAAGATTGCTTAGAGCGCTGGATTCCAAAAGAGTATCGTGATCTAGCCAGTCTTTAGTGAGAAGGAGTCCGGCACACTTCCACGCCACCACCTCACAGATTATGCAATTAAGATCATGCCTGGACATGTTGGGAAACCTTGTAAAGGGGAGGATCTTCACTAATGTGAACTTAAGGGAGGGGATGAATGGAAAACTGCATTTAACAGCCTCCTGGGCTGTTACCAGTTCTGAGTGATGCCGTTTGGACTACAGGGGCCCCCAACAATGTTCATGCCACTGATAAATGATGTACTGCATGAGCACCTGTATAAAGGAGTCCTAGTGTATCTGAAACAAGGAGACACTAGTGATATGGCTGTAGGGGCTGTGCTGCTCCAGAAGAAGGCCAAAGGAGAATTGTAGCCGTGTGCCTACACGTCCCATAAGTTTTCAGAAACTGAGAGACGATGAACTATCTGGGAAAAGGAAGCCTACATGGTCCGCTGGGCTCTCCTAACCTGGAAGCAATTCTTGGAAGGCAGTAGGATTTCTTTCGAAGTGTGGACAGACCACAAGAACTTAGAAGCACTCAGGGCTCCCCGAAATAGGTCACATGGGCCCAATATTCCAACTGCTTCAACTTCACTCTCTGCTATCTACTGGGAGGGTGAAACTTCTTGGGAGATGCCCTCTCACAAATGCCACAGTACAACAGTGCATGAGAAGAGGTCATCAGTGCCATCATTCCTTGCAAATAAGTAGCAGTACCAGTCCTCACAAGAGAACAGGAAGCACCGCCATCACCACTGACCAAAGACCTAAAAGAAGCCTTGGCAGGAGATGAGTGGTTCCAACAAAAGAAAGGTGAGCTGTCCTTAATGGACAGACTGGCATGGATGGGGAGCAAACTATACATTCCATCAAGCCAGAGGACCTTAGTACAGGTAATCCCCCAGATAATTATTTAACCAATTTTCACAAAAATGAATTAATTCAGAAAGGGTACTTACGTTAGAAATTCAAAACTGCAAGCAAAAAGAGGCCTGTGTAGCCATGTGACTGCAGCTGCAGCCATTTTGAACTCTGTGACTTGCTTGGGCCGTTCGGCTTACGAAGCAGGTGGGGTTTTTTTTTTGTCCCTGGTCACATGGCCAAACAAACCGAGTCGAGTTGGCACCTAGGTTTTTTGTTGGTGCTGGTGGAGAATCTGCTGCTGCTTGGGCTTCAGGACTAGAACTGCTTCTGTAAGTATTTTACTTTTTGTTGTTACTCTAGAATGCTTGCAAACTGTTTGGAAACTGCTTTTCTTTATAAGTACTTACTATTGTGTTTCTAAGTAGAAATGCTAGCCTCCTCACAAAGCATTCTATAACATTGTGTTTCTTTTCTTATGTTGGAGATTAGCATATATTACAGTAGTTTGTAGGTTTTAAATTTAAATTGCCTCCAGAAATTGTGAGTGCCCTATTACTGAAAGCTTTTAAGAAGAGACTGGATAGGCATTTATCAGAAATACGGTACTCTCTTGTGAGAGCAGTGGGTTAGACTAGATCAGTGGTGGCAAACCTTTTAGAGACCGAGTGCTCAAACTGCAATCCAAAACCCACTTATGTTTTGCTGGGTGCTGAGTGGGCGTGACCCACCGGGTGGGTGTGGCTATGGTGAAAATGGCAGACTGGGTGGGCATGGCCAGCTTGGGCGTGGCCAGCTCGATGTTGCTCTGGCAGGTGAGGCAGTGGGCAGGAGGGCATCTTGCTCAGTGGGTGGGAGGCATGGGGGGTGTTCTGAACCAGCCCTCTTCTAGCAAACCCCTATTCAAAAAGAAGAGACTGGAGAGCGTCCAAGGCTAAAAGGCTTCTGCCAAGATTTAATTACGCAGTTAACAAAAACACTAGAGCTTGTCTTCTCAAGCGGAAAAGTTGCTTTCAGCAACCAGCCCCTCCCCAAACACTCCTTTTATAGAGAGCTCAGGGCGTGGTCTCCCTGTGCCTCCTCCCGAGGAGTCCTGCAGCCTTTCTTTGTTTGTTCCTGCTCGACTGCCTCCTGCGTCGGGCATCCTTGAACAGGGCCAGCTGTGGGTCATCTTCCTCCGCACTCTCGGGCTCACGCAGCTGAGAAGAGGTCCCCGGCTGAGGACTCTGCAAAGCCTCCAAACCATCATCAGCCGGTTCGTTTCCCTCCTCCCCCTCAGAGTCATCCGATACATCGGAGCCGGCTGTCGGACCCACAGGCTGGCCCTGAGTCACAACACTATCCCGCACCGCAGGGCCCTTCCCCCGGGTCTGCCGATCCGGATGCGGTCGGGATGGGAACTGTTCGTGAAACGCAGTCACCAACGCAGGGGCATGAACGGCGGTCGCGTCTTCCCATGTGAAGTCCTCCGGCCCGTACCCTTTCCACTCGATCAGGTACTGGAAGCGACCTTTCAGCCAGCGGGAATCCCTGATGCTGGCGACCTCGTACTCGGGGGTGCTGTCGCCATCACCAGGTCCTGATGGGGGAGGTTCCGCTTGGCGAAGTGGACAAGCCGGTTGTTCGGGGACCAACAAGGACCGATGGAAGACGGGGTGCACGCGCAGGGAACGTGGCAGAGTTAAACGATAGGCGACCGGGTTGATGACGGCCTCGACTGGGAACGGTCCAAGGTAACGGTGGTCCAGCTTCCTCGCCGGCCGAGTAGATGGTAGGTTCCTGGTGGACAGCCAGACCCGATCCCCCACCGATAATGGAGGCGTATCCCTTCTCGACCGATCGGCGAACCTCTTGTAGTCGGCCTTGGCCTTCTCCAGCTGCCGTCGCACCAACCGATGGATCGCCTGTAATTCCGCCATGAATTCGTTCGCTGCCGGCTCCGGTGAGTCCACGGGAGAAAGGGGGAAAAACCGGGGGTGATAACCCACGTTGGCCAAGAACGGTGTCATCTGCGTGGAGGTGTGCTGCGAGTTGTTAAAGGCAAACTCGGCTATGGCCAAATAGTCCACCCAATTGTCCTGCTGCAGGTTAACATAGCAGCGCAGATACTGCTCTAAGATGCCGATGACCTTCTCGGTACCCCCGTCGGTCTGAGGATGATGCGCGGACGAGAGGCAAACCTTAATGTCCAACGCCCGCATCAACTCCTGCCAGAAGCGGGCTGTAAACTGGGCCCCCCTATCGGAGACGACCCTATCGGGAAGGCCGTGCAGCCGGAACACCTGTTGGATGAACATGCGACTAGTGGCGCGAGCTGACGGTAAGCCGCGACAGGGGATGAAGTGCGCCATCTTGGTCAACATGTCCACCACCACAAACACTGTCGTGAAGCCGGAGGATGGGGGTAGATCCGTCAGAAAGTCCATGGACACAGCCCCCCAGGGTCTCTTGGGCGTTGGCAAAGGCTGCAGTAAACCAGGCGGGGCCCCTGTCGCTGACTTGGCCTGCCTGCATGGGACGCAGGAGGTGACATAAGACTGGACATCGTGTCGGACTCGGGGCCACCAGAAGGTACGGGAGACCAGGTTCAGAGTCTTGAACAGGCCAAAATGCCCCGCAGCCGGGTTATCATGACATTGGCTGAGGACGAGTCCCCTGAGTGGCCCTCCTGGAACATAGAGCCGGTCACGATAATACAGGAGTCCATCCGTGACCGACCAAGGCGAATCTGGCCCCACCTCTTCCTTCCGCTGAGCCACCCACGCCTCCTGCTGCTGCGCCTCCCGGATCCGAGCCCGTATATCCACCGGCTCCCGCACCGCAGCAAAAGACTCGACGGGGATCACTGTCCTGGGCGGAAGCTTGTCTTCCACTCGGGTGTACTCGGGCTTCCTGGACAGAGCATCCGCTCTCTGGTTGTGCCCGCTTGGTATGTACCGCACCCGGAAGTCAAACCTCGCAAAGAAGAGGGACCACCGGATCTGGCGTTGGTTCAAATTCCGAGCGGTCTGCAGGCTTTCCAGATTCTTGTGGTCCGTCCGGACCTCGATTTGATGCCGCGCCCCCTCCAGATGATGCCTCCAAGCCTCGAACGCCGCCTTGATGGCCAGCAGCTCCTTCTCCCAGATGGTATAGTTGCGCTCCGAGGGGTTCAATTTCCGAGAGTGATACGCGCAAGGGAAAAGGGTACCGTGGGGCGTCGCTGCCTGGAGTAACACGGCCCCAATGGCAATGTCGGAGGCGTCCGCCTCCACGACAAACGGCCGTTGCGGGTCAGGATGCTTCAAGATGGGCTCCTTCATGAAGGCGTCCTTCAAAGCTTGGAACGCCTGTTGTTCGGGGGCGTTCCACTGGAACCGAGTCTTCTTCTGCAGGAGCCGGGTAAGGGGGGCTGTCAAGGCAGCAAAGCCAGGAATGAATGTTCGATAGTAGTTGGCAAATCCAAGAAGTCGCTGAACATCCTTCACGCGACGTGGGGGTTGCCAACTCTGCAATGACTCAACTTTACTCGGTTCCATGGCGATGCCCTCAGGAGAAATGCGGTGACCCAAGAAATCGATGGTCACCTGGTAAAACTGGCACTTCTCCAACTTGGCAAACAGCCGATGTTTCCGGAGGCGCTGCAGGACCTGACGGAGATGCTGATGATGCGCTTCACGCGACGGGGAGTAAATCAGGATGTCGTCCAGGTAAATCACGACAAACTGGTCCAACAGATCTCGAAAGATGTCGTTCATAAAATGCTGAAACACAGCGGGGGCGTTGGTCAGGCCAAACGGCATCACCGTGTACTCGAAATGTCCATAGCGAGTACCGAACGCCGTCTTCCACTCATCACCCGGCCGAACCCTGACGAGGTTGTAAGCTCCACGCAGGTCCAGTTTCGTGAAGATCTTAGCCTCCCGGAGTCGGTCCAAGAGCTCGGGGATGAGGGGCAGCGGGTAGCGGTTACGCACCGTGATGGCGTTGAGTTTCCGGTAGTCACAGCAGAGCCGTAACTCGCCCGACTTCTTTTTGACGAAGAGCACGGGCGCAGACACTGGCGAGGACGAGGGCCGGATGAAACCACGAGCCAAATTCTTTGTCAGGAAGTCCCGCAATGCAGCCAACTCGGGCTCCGACATGGAATACAAACGCCCCACTGGGAGAGGCGCATCAGGGACTAGATCAATGGAACAGTCATAGGGCCTGTGCGGGGGTAATTGGTCCGCCTCTGACTCGCTGAACACATCAGCAAAGTCGGACAGTTCGGGAGGCAAGGAAACCCCTGAGGAACCCTCCACCTGGCCGGCACAGATATGGCGGGTGTGGTCCACGCACTGCAAACTTGGGAAGGTGACCAAGTTCTGAGACCAATAGATCTGTGGATCATGCGCCCGGAGCCACGCCAGTCCCAAGACCACGGGGAAGTGCAGATCCGAAGTGACGTAAAACTGAATGGCCTCCACATGGGTACTGATGGCCATGCACACGGGTTGCGTGGCGGCCGTAATAGGCCCGGACAGGAGCACTCGACCATCGATGGTCTCCACAAGCATGGGCGGATCCACTGGACACTGGGGAACAGCCCATTTGGCCACAAAGGCCGAATCCATAAAGTTAGTGGTAGCCCCAGAGTCAATTAAGGCATGGACCGGAATCCCCTCTGGCTTGCCAGGAAGGATCAGACGTGCCTCCAGAATCAAATGCCGTGGAGGTTCACAGGCACCGTCGGAACGGCGTCGCTCGGCGTGGTCGTTGTGGGTCGCCCGATCTTTCACACCGTCTAGATCGGGCTCGGGCCGTTTCCCGACAGCAAAGCAGGGGACTTTCTCGGGGCAGGCTTGGTCACTGACGCCCGCTGACGCTTCTTCGGGCAAGAAGCAGCCAAATGTCCAGGGTCCCCACAGTAAAAACACAACCCCCCCGATCGTCGTCTGTCCATTTCCATCACCGATAGACGGGACCTGGCGGCACCCAGCTCCATTGGCTCCTCCCTCTGGACTGGGGGCTCACGCACAACAGGGGCGGCAGGGGTCTGTGGGGTGGCACGGCGACTCTTTCGCTGCTGCAGCCGGGCATCGATCCGGAGACAAAGATGGATCAGCCCATTCAGGTCTGAGGGAATGTCCACGCGGGCCAGCTCATCCAACATCTCCTCCGACAAGCCATCCTGGAAGGCATCCACGAGCGCAGCCTCATTCCAGGCGGAATCCTGGCTAAGCAGCCGGAAATCGCTGATGTAGGCCTGTAGGGGGCGCTGACCCTGCCTCAAAGCTTTCAGGCGTCGGGTGGCAGTCTGCGCCTTAATTGGGTCCTCGTACATGAGGCGCATATGGTCACAAAACCCCCCAAAGTTATCCAACAAAGGGCTAGGCTGTGCCAACAGAGGCGTGCCCCAACGAGCTGCATCTCCTGACAGAAGGCTCAACACGAATCCCACCTTATCTCGGTCAGTGGGGAAATCAGCCGCCCTCACGCTGATAAAAAGCTGGCATTGTCCCAGGAAGGCAGTAAACAGTTCTGGATTACCAGCAAATTTATCCGGCATAGCTATCTGACATTTCCTCCTGGGTGGGGGTGCAGCATGTACCTGAGCTTGCAGTTGAGCCACCTGAGCTGCCAGCAAAGTGAGTTGCTGGGTGAGCTGGGCATTCTCGGCAAGAAGCTGTTCCATCGTAGTAATAAGGGGTGGGAGGCTGAAAGCAAACTGTTCTGAACCAGCCCTCTTCTAGCAAACCCCTATTCAAAAAGAAGAGACTGGAGAGCGTCCAAGGCTAAAAGGCTTCTGCCAAGATTTAATTACGCAGTTAACAAAAACACTAGAGCTTGTCTTCTCAAGCGGAAAAGTTGCTTTCAGCAACCAGCCCCTCCCCAAACACTCCTTTTATAGAGAGCTCAGGGCGTGGTCTCCCTGTGCCTCCTCCCGAGGAGTCCTGCAGCCTTTCTTTGTTTGTTCCTGCTCGACTGCCTCCTGCGTCGGGCGTCCTTGAACAGGGCCAGCTGTGGGTCATCTTCCTCCGCACTCTCGGGCTCACGCAGCTGAGAAGAGGTCCCCGGCTGAGGACTCTGCAAAGCCTCCAAACCATCATCAGCCGGTTCGTTTCCCTCCTCCCCCTCAGAGTCATCCGATACATCGGAGCCGGCTGTCGGACCCACAGGCTGGCCCTGAGTCACAACAGGGGGAGGCTTCTGAGCCCCACAGCTCTTCCGATGGGGAGGAGGGGCTGTGCTGGAATTGGGGCTCCTTGTGCCTTCTGCTGCCCGCCTGTGCTCTTCTGCTGAAAATGCCGCGGCTCTGCTTGCCTGGCAGGGCAAGGCAGGGGCGCGCTCGTGCATGGGCACACACAAAGGGCTGCTGCCTTGCTTTCTGTGCTGTGCTGGGACTGGGCTGGACTGGGCGCAGAGCCTTCTCGCGGCTTCTTCCCCCGCTGGCCATGGAGCCTCCTCGCGGCTTCTTGCCCCTTGGACATCAGGAGAGTCCAACCCACCTACCATTCATCCTGGGGCGGCTACCACCACCCCGCACTCTCCAGCCCATCGCCGGCCAGCTGGGCATGCCAGGATGCCTCCCTTTGGGCTCCCTCAGCCTCTCCCCCCCTCCAGGCTGGGACTGGTCAGATTCCCCCCGTGGGCAGCTCTGCACCCATCCCTAGCCAGCCCTCCTCCTCCATCCTTCTGCGAGTGGACCACATCTTACCGAGATGGTCGTGCCTCTCCCCGTACACATCCTCAGGTGGAGAAGCTGGGCAGCTACAGCTCTTGCTCCCCTCTGGCCTCCATCTGCCAAGGCCCAAGCCCGGCGTGCCTGGCTGGCCGGCAATGGGCTGGAGAGCGTGGGATGGTGGCCGGTGCCCTGGGACGAGCGGTAGGTGGGGTAGACACTTCCAATGTCCATGGGGGAAGGAGCGGAATGCAAGGGTGCTGATTGGAAGCCTGAGATAGATCCAACACCTCAGGGTCACCAGCTGGGAACATCCGAGACAGACAGACTATTCCCAAAATAAAGTGAGTGCAAATGATTGGTGGAGAATGGACAACGGGATGTCCAGGGGAAAGGGAATGTTTTACTATGCTGTTTGTGCATAAAATCATTAGAACTGGCTTTTCTACTTCTGTACCCATATGGAATCTTCAGTGAAGTTATATTTTTGGTAAAAAATGTCCCAGGAGTTTCTTTTGCTATCTAACCCAGTGGGACAGTTGACACACAGGATTCTTCTTCGTTGAACAAAGCATGCAAAAATGCCTTTCCTAAACTTTGGTTTCAGCATGACAATCCATACTTATTTCTTCACCTTTTAGACAGTTCATTATCAATGTCAAAACATTTGATAAGTTGGATCAGTTTCTTTTGTGTTTCTCTTTCAGCATTTTTCTTCTTTCCAAAATTAATCCTTCTAATTCAAATGACATAGAATGGTCAGTAAAGTTGGTTAGTTAGTAATACTATATTCCTTGCAGAGTTGTTAATCTATTAATCTTGGTAAAGTTTTCTTAAGTAGGGAATATTTATATTAAAGCAAACTTTTCAATAAAATCTTTATGGTAGATATCACTTTACTAATAATCTTGTTGTGTTAAATTCTGTATAGCAGAAACCCTGCCAAATGAAGAAACATCCAAAGAGCACAGGTTTGCTGAGAATTCAATGGATTCTGCAGTTAATTCAGTCACTCTATCAAGTCCCAACAATCAGAATTCCACTGAATATTATACCTCAGGGAACACAGCCTATTTTAGGCATTCTCTTCCTTCAGTATCTGCTACCTCAAACACAGCACCAAATCTACATAAATTATCAAGTGCTACTGGGAACAGAAGTTATTGTGAAGTTGCCAGAAAGAGATTGCAACAGAGGATTGAAGGTATTCTCAAGCTTTTCTAAAATCCATACTTTTCTAAAATCCATGTGCACATATTCATAAAACTGGCTTTAAAATCAGTTTATTATTCTAAGATAATATTCAGAGAGAAAGAGAGAGAACACATAGATTATACTTGTCTATTTTCTGCTTCTGAATTTCTCTTTGAGGTAGTCTCTATGTCGTAACTGAATCACAACATAAATCAAACCATAATCTATTATTTTTGTCAAAATGAGCAAATTTTGCTTTGTTTTATAAATGTCATTATACATGTTGTTCCTTGAAGGAAAATCCAGTACAGAGGAGTTTTAAGAATAAACATGTATGACTAATAACTAACAGAAACAAGCTACTATCATGGCCTTCCTAACTAAGTACTCTCCAGGTGTGCTAAAATAACAATTTACAGAATGTTTAGTTGAAAGCTGTCATAAATAGGAATTTAGCGAGCCAACATTTGGAAGCCACTAGATTGGGAAAGATGCCTTCCCATATTGTCTGTGTGTGTGTGTGTGTGTGTGTGTGTAAAATGTATAGGTCACTGCATTAACAATAGCAAGATATTTTCAGATTATGCTCATAAAATGGGGAAATAATATGGGGTTTTTTGCTTTCTATTCACCAAAAAAAGCTATTTGAATGTACCCTCAAAATGCCTTGATTATTTCTCCAGCTTCTTCAGTTTCATCCTTTTGTGTGTTTAAGCTGCAAGTTCTACCACAGGACCTGACCTCAGTGCACTAAAACAGGAATCTTCCCATCTCTTCAGCAAAGACCCTTCGACATGGTCAGTTGATGAAGTGATGCGATTTGTACAAGAAGCAGATCCTCAGGCATTAGCACCCCATGCCGAACTCTTCAGGAGACATGTAAGAAAAGTATAATTTATTTTTAATAGTGCCTAGAATCACATGAAATAAAAAAATTCCAATATATTCCTGAAATCTAATGGGCTTTTTTTCCTCCAAGAGTATTGAAAGCAGAAAACCACCACTGTAGTTTGCACTAGAGAAAGAGTTTTGTGTCACTGTAAGTTCTACTTGATACAGAATTATCCTTAAACATAAACTTAATCCTGAGGTCCCATTAATTCTTGCTGTGTTTTGGAGAAACTTATTAATTACACAAAAATATACAGAGAAAAATCTTAGAACAGGAAAAGAACTTGATATGTGTGAAATGTTCTTCCTGCTCTGGTGACGAATTTGGTAGGATTAAAATGGATTCCAATTAGTTTATCTATTTGTTAGTCTGTTTTCTAAACTGATATCATATGTGAGTAAGGTCACTGGGATAATGTTAAGGGGACAAATAATTTATTAGAAGTTCTCTTGATCAGAGATAGGACTAAAAAAAAGAAAACCAGATTGTCAAATTCCAGATGCTGCTTCCTCCATCAGCATCAGAAGTCAGGTATTCTTCACATTAGAAAGGTCAAAAAGGGATGTGATGGATGTTGGTTGGGAAGACCTGAGGGCCTGGAGATGTTTCAGGCCACTAATAACTTGACCTTGAAAAAAATGTTAAATGTTTATCCATTACCAGCATGGAGGTGGATTCAGTGTAGCTCTCACTGCTAGTAAAATAAATTGTTTAAACAAAAATGAGAACTGAAAGAACACAGATTCAGGCTTCTGCAGATCCAAAGCAGACAAATTTGCTTTTCATCTGGTATGTACACCTTTGATGTTCCTACTTAAAGATGTTGCAGCATTTATTTATTTAACTTGTATGCCACCTGATTCCCAATGAACTTGGGCAACTCACAACAAAGAAATTATAATTAAACAATTATTAACAATAATTAAAGATAAAAGATGACAAGTTGAGAAACCAGATGGAATGACATAAGGGGTCTCATTCTCTCTCCGCAAAGGCTTGAGTGAACTTTTTCCTGAGGTCACAAGATCTGGACAAGGTCATAAAGCTCCATATTCTGCATTAAGGAAATGGACAGGGTGTAACCATACCAGATTCAAAGCTGCTTTGCCTACTTCAAGTCGTAATACTGCAGCTCTCTATATGTATAACTGATTTGGTAAATAAATTAGAAATTATAGTATATATAATATGTAATTGTAAATTGTAAATTTTATAATATAAATTCTGAAGATTTGTCAGTCTCTTCTGAAAATTTCCAAGATGTTCAGATTTGAATTTCTGTTTTTCTCTTGGAAGAGATGATGATGTGAGAGAGAGGGTTGTGTTGTGTCAGTCTAGAGTAATATTCTTGTTCTGAAACTAGTCATTAATTACTGTCATCTTGTTTCCTCACAGGAAATTGATGGGAAGGCTCTTCTGTTATTGAGGAGTGATATGATAATGAAGTATATGGGTTTGAAACTGGGCCCAGCATTAAAACTGTGTTATCATATAGAAAGACTTAAGCAAGGAAAGTTCTAGGCAACAAATGCACAGTGATAGTGCTGGATTTTAAATAGACAACAAGTCAGGTTCAAAAAGACAACTATATATATATATTAGGGCAGAAACTTTGCCTGATTGAATGGATCAAATAATCTCACTCAGCTCACAAACAAATTTCCAGCGTAATGTTTCTACTAGTCTAAACAAAATTAAATATCTTAAATCAGAATTGTTTTATAGATACTTCTTAAATATAGAATTTAATGTTAAAAGTTTCACATTATTGTATTTAAAAACTGTTTAAAATATGCAGGGAGGAAGTAGTACTAAGAGTATTTATATGAGAAGCTGCAAAATACATTCTCACCTCTTCAGCTTCAGTTGATGCATTTTCATTCGGAACCAAATCAGCTGAATTCCAAAGGATCTTTATTCTTTTTTTAAAAAAATCAAATGTGGAATTTTTGGCAAAAATGGCTGGATTTCTGTGCTGGGATGAGGGAAGTATTATTTTTAATTGATTAATTCTTTAATATAATCACATACATATAATATGTGAAGCATATTTCCATAAAAACAATAGTCATATATTTGTATTGTAAGTATATGTTGTGAACAAAAAAAATGAGCTCTCTTTTTACAATTTTAAATTATGAAAATGCATTTTTACAGCATGTTGACAGTTTAAGGAGAAAATAATTTCTTTTTTAAGAAGGAACTTCTTATGGCTGATTTGAGCAGCCAACTCCCAAGTGAGCAATAACTTTCATTTGCTCACAACTATATAAGAAACATTGTATTAAAATTCCATCTAATATAAATATATATTGTACATAGTGTTCAAGTTTTTTAAGAGTGTGTTTTAAAGGTATTTTTGCACTGTGACATGATAAACTGCAGGTTTTTGTTTGTTTTCAATCATAAACAAAATCTGCATTATACATTTTCTCCCTAGTTTATAGGTGTTAATATATCATAAAGCTGTGTCCTAAGACCAGTCACATTTGTTCCAATAAAACATAGGATCACATAATGTTGAGATTCCCTGGTGTACCTGGTGAAGTGTGGAAAATAATTGCCTAAACAGATTTCCTTTTGCATTCTAAAATATGATTTTATGTCACCAGGAAGGAACACAATGAAACACACCATCTTGTGTAGGATCCAGAAGGATTTCAGCCTGTGTAAAGTTTCTAATTAATTCCAAAACTTTACCTTCAGTCACCTTTCATTACATGTGAATGGGCTTTACTGGATGAATGTGTCCTCATACTGTTCATTAATCCCTGTCTGGTTTATTTCTCATTTCATGGTGGGGGATGGAGAGAAGGGGAAGGGAGAAGAAGAAATAATTGATGGACAGATTCATACAGGGCAACTTCTGGCACTATGGAATATTTCTGAATTCTCATGTGGCACTGTGCCATTTTATTCTGGGAAAATATCTGGAAAAGAATGGGATACCTCTCTAACGTCTTTCAGATATATAAAAAAGTGACTTTTAAGAAAGGAACTGAATTACACTTGGATGTATAATTCATCTGAATCTTGGTGCTTTATCTGTAACTTACAAAAAGTGTTGATAATAAAATACTTTGCTGTCACTGCCAATATAATATGAGGGAAAATTTATGTACTTTTGCTAAATAGAGGATCAGACATTCTGTTTGTACAAGCGTTGCTAGAAAAGATATAGAAAGAAATGTAGTTTTATATTTTTTACTGCCTTTTTATATGAAAAAACTTCTAATTAAAAATACACATTTGTTGTTTAAAAATGCCTTGTTTATTGTATTAGTGTATTTATTAGTAATACACTAATTACTCAGGTTTAACTAAAAATGGTGAAATTGCAAATCTTTTTTGAAGCAATGCATTTCTTTAAATTACTGAAGCTGAATTTAAATAAGATCACTTTGGTGATGTCCTGTTTTCTGATGAACTTCTGGCATTCACGTTATACTTTGCTTCTCATAAAACTGTACAACAGCTCCAATATACAGTATAACTTTCTTTAACCATTGCAGATATTTATATATGCTCAGGTATTTAAAAATAAGCTGTAAAGGCTGTGATATCTTTTATATCTTTTGATGCCTATTTCTCTCAGTCAAAGTTACATAAACAGACCTATTTATCTCATTGTGAAACATGATAGCTTGTATTTGGCACATAATTGTGTTTGTAATTTTTAAGGGTGACATATATTATGCCAATGAACTTCCACTGATACCATTGGAATTTTTCTTGTTCTCCATCTTGCATCTATATGCTTCATAAATTTGTTCTAGAGAATGCAGCAGATTTGAAGGGTGTGTTGGCAATGGGAGAAAACATTCAAATTTGATACTAAATAAGACATTTAGTGTAACTTATTTCAGACACTATTAAAGGATATTTTAAAATTGTATTCAAATACCAAACAATCTTACAAAAATCTACCGGTAGTTGTTTTCTGGATTGCAGATAAAATGTCACAAACGTTATTCAAGTAATTTTATGTTAAAAGTGGTTATAAAACAACACAATATTTTAAACCGAGAGGTTTCTCTTATTCATTTTGGTAATGTGTCTTTGAATAGTGTAAATAATATATACTACATCATGTATACAAACCTGCATATGAAATAAGAATCCCACTGAAATTTTAACTTTGTATATGACATGATACAAATTATGTTAGGTACATTTTTCATTATTTTCAACTGGATGTTCTCATCTAAAGAGAAAATAAAAGTTGTTTGATATTTACTTGTCAATTATTTTTGTAATGTAATGTCTTAAATCTGTAACTGACTAATCTCATTACTGTGCTTGGTAGCTACTAATACATCAATTAAAATATACTTTAATATAAAATACATGGTTTGAAAGGATCTAATCTTTGAAACAATTTACAGAATAATATTTGAGTGAAAATCTAAACACTGATGTTAACATACTGTACAGGTGAAACTCGAAAAATTAGAATATCGTGCAAAAGTTCATTTATTTCAGTAATGCAACTTAAAAGGGGAAACTAATATCTGAGATAGACTCATTACATACAAAGCAAGATAGTTCAAGCCGTGATTTGTCATAATTGTGATGATTATTTATTTATTTATTTTATTTATTTTAATTCCATTTATATCCCGCCCTTCTCCGAAGACTCAGGGCGGCTTACAAGCTTAGCAGTGGCTTACAGCTCATGAAAACCCCAAATCCACAATCTCAGAAAATTAGAATATTGTGAAAAGGTGGAATATTCTAGGCTCAAAGTGTCCCACTCTAATCAGCTAATTAAGCCATAACACCTGCAAAGGGTTCCTGAGCCTTTAAATGGTCTCTCAGTCTGGTTCAGTAGGAATCACAATCATGGGGAAGACTGCTGACCTGACAGTTGTGCAGAAAACCATCATTGACACCCTCCATAAGGAGGGAAAGCCTCAAAAAGTAATTGCAAAAGACGTTGGATGTTCCCAAAGTGCTATATCAAAGCACATTAATAGAAAGTTATGTGGAAGGGAAAAGTGTGGAAGAAAAAGGTGCACAAGCAGCAGGGATGACCACAGCCTGGAGAGGATTGTCAGGAAAAGGCCATTCAAAAGTGTTGGGGACTTTCACAAGGAGTGGACTGAGGCTGGAGTCAGTGCATCAAGAGCCACCACACAGAGATGGATCCTGGACATTGGCTTCAAATGTTGTATTCCTCTTGTCAAGCCGCTCCTGAACAACAAACAACGTCAGAAGCGTCTTACCTGGGCTAAAGAAAAACAGACCTGGTCTGTTGCTCAGTGGTCCAAAGTCCTCTTTTCTGATGAGAGCAACTTTTGCATCTCATTTGGAAACCAAGGACCCAGAGTCTGGAGGAAGAATGGAGAGGCACACACTGCAAGATGCTTGAAGTCCAGTGTGAAGTTTCCACAGTCTGTGTTGATTTGGGGAGCCATGTCATCTGCTGGTGTTGGTCCACTGTGCTTCATTAAGTCCAGGGTCAACGCAGCCGTCTACCAGGAGATTTTGGAGCACTTCATGCTTCCTTCCGCAGATGAGCTTTATGGGGATGCTGACTTCATTTTCCAGCAGGACTTGGCACCTGCCCACACTGCCAAAAGCACCAAAAGCTGGTACAATGACCATGAGGTTACTGTGCTTGATTGGCCAGCAAACCCGCCTGACCTGAACTCCATAGAGAATCTATGGGGCATTGCCAAGAGAAAGATGAGAGACATGAGACCAAACAATGCAGAAGAGCTGAAGGACGCTATTGAAGCATCCTGGTCTCCCATAACACCTCAGCAGTGCCACAGGCTGATAGCTTCCATGCCACGCCGCATTGAGGCAGTAATTGCTGCAAAAGGGGCCCAAACCAAGTACTGAGTAAATATGCATGCTTATACTTTTCAGAGGTCCGATATTGTTCTATGTACACTCCTTGTTTTATTGATTGCATGTAATATTCTAATTTTCTGAGATTGTGGATTTGGGGTTTTCATGAGCTGTACACCATAATCATCACAATTATGACAAATCACGGCTTGAACTATCTTACTTTGCATGTAATGAGTCTATCTCATATATTAGTTTCCCCTTTTAAGCTGCATTACTGAAATAAACGAACTTTTGCACGATATTCTAATTTTTCAAGTTTCACCTGTAAATTATCCGATTTCTTCAAAAATAGCACATTGATTTGTGCTTCTTAGATTGTAAGCCGCCCTGAGTCTTCGGAGAAGGGTGGGATATAAATGGGATTTTAAAAAAAAACTAGGCTGGATGTGGATATTTCTTGCAATAGAAAGGTTTTACTGATGATTGTAATGGCTATCTAATTAGATAACTCAAATGCTTAGAAAATTCTGAATGCTGTTTTTGCGTAATCCACAGAATTTGTTAGAAGAGGCAAGAATAAAATCTAGAGAGCCAGGCTATTTGTCAATTCCTTATTCCAGAATTAAAATTAAAGATCATCTAAAGACCCCACACAAATGTAGTATGGTGATATACTTTTCAGGAAGTATCTGAATTTTTAACATGCTTGTAAGTGTAGGGTTCAGATGATGCAATGTGGTGGTGAAGGTTTAGTCACGTTTAGTCAGGATTGTTCTAACAAATATTAGAGGAGAGAATGCTGTCCATACTGCTTAGGCCCCTGAAAGAAAGGCAGAATATAAATCTAAATAAATAAATTGGAACATTCTAACTGTTCTTTTATTAGTACACATGAAGTGACAGGAACAGAAGATAGTTCAAGTGCAAATTATTTGCATACAGAAAGTCCTAGATTCAGTGCTGATGCTTCAAGGAGTTTCAAACACTATAAATAGCACTAAATTTGTAAGTCAACAGTCTCTTGTCTGCCCATAGAAAACTTGTAACAAAACAGGGCATTTGATCCCGCAGAATTTGCTACATTTTGCATGCCCTGCAATACAGAATGGAATGCCAAACAACTATCTCAATAAAACAGTATACAAAACAATGCAATGTTGTTGCTGAAGCAGTTTTAATGATGTTTACTACTCTTAAGCCTAAAACTAAGTTAGTTTAGGTTAGATATTTCCTTCTGAGAATAAGAACAATTGCAGCAATCTGAAATGATGTTCAAACAGTAAGGCTTAGCCCTCTCGCAAATGTGGAATGGTGCTTTTCGGTGCATAACAGTAGGTTTTCTAAATTCCCATTGTGCTGATGAACCATATGATTAGCAAAGATGTAATAAGTTGATCATGAAATGAAAACAAGATGGTATCAAAACAGTATCTGGTGTCTTCTTGTAGGAACATACTACATTAGATGTAATCAAAACAGTAGTTCAGCTAGTAGAATTGCAAATGAAGGCAAATATACGTGTCCCAAGAAAATTTTGTAGGATCCAATCTGAGTCGGTCACTGGGACCAGAGGTTTCACCAACACCTATGGTCCCATTGATTGACTCAGATTGGATTCTGCAGAATTCTTTTGCTACAAACCAATGAAAAGATCAAAGTAAATTAGTTTATTGGACAATTGATGTAACACTAGGAGCAATGAGTAGGTATACGGTGATGGGAAAACCAACCTCCTGAACAATTAAGAAGTTCAGTAAGGATTTTGGATTGCTAGGCACAAAATGAAGATGTTCTTTAGGTGTCTAATTAGAGGTCAAAATTAGATAAACTGCTATAGGTTCCAAATGTTAGACACAACTTCTAGTATTATTGTTACAATTTAAACTATCACTAATTTTCCAGATTATGGCAAAATAAAAAAAAAATTGCTCAGAGTTAGTTTTTGAAAGGTTCTTTATAAGAAAGATTCTATTGCCCAGATGTAAAATGTCCATACAGTTCTGAGCAATTTCTATGTTCCTTAGTTATGTTTACATCTTAGATTTATCATAGGAATTCTAGTTACTCAGCATTTACCACATACCAAATTATGAAAAGTTGGTACATAAAAGTTTTCTAAAGTGACATTATTTCAAACAAAATAAATCACACAGTAGCTTTTCCAGTATGGAAAAGCAAATAGATGTCTGAATTCAAAATCTGTAGATCAATCTTATAGCAGTATTAGGAAAATTGCAGCATCAGTTTCTACTAAAAATATCTACATGTACATATAGCAATATATATATCTGCAAGTTGGTCCTTAGCAAATCTGAATTCCTATTACTTGATTCCTCCCCACCCAATAAATAAGTGTGAATTCTGTATTCCATATTGACAATGAATCCAAGACTTCCCAGTTCAATGCCTGCAATAATAATAATAAAAAGTAATAGCTCCTTTTAATGTAAAACAAGATTGGAGTGGCACCATCCCAACAAAATAATTTAAATTGATAAATCCTGATTACATTTTATGATATGAGTATCTTAATGAATGCGGTCATCTATAAATAGCACTGTAATTTGATGAAATTTATAGCTTCTTATGTTGACAATTGAGTAGTGCAGCCTGCACTTACTGTGATAGATAAAAAGCAACATAACTTCCATTACTATGATAAAAGTTTCTTGGACATTATTTTGTTTTTTCAACACATTAAAAGGAGCTAAAATCAATTTTATTTGACTGCAAATTTTGGTTAGTGCATGCAAAATAATAAAATCAAAACCCAAGAAACTACTGTTAAAACAAACATTTCATAGAAACAAGCAGTGCACCAGTTTAAAAAAAGATTTCCACCAGAATTTCAAACAATACTTCATCAATGCTATTTCACCAATGTTTCAAATCTTATATCATCTCCATATTAAGATAAGGAAAATGTATAGAAGTGCATGTTACCTGCATAAGTTAATGAAAATTCACTTAACCTCTTGGATGAAATTTCCAATTATGTCATGTAGCTCTTTGAATGCATAAAGAACTCAATCCTGCAGATGTCAGAAGTTAACATACCATGAGTTATGTTCATAATCTCCCAAGTTTCTGTCCCACCGAGAAGATCTAAAAGGATAGTATGATCAATAGTGTTATAAACCATAGAGAAGTCCAACAGAAATAGTATAAGACCATATCTTTTCTTTATGTGGATTTAGCTAGAAAATCAATTGTGGCTATGATTTTCATGTTCAAACTAAGGCAAAAGCCATCCATAGTGAGCCATCCATTGATTATTTTTATCACAATCACATGCACTAATATTTTACAAAGTAGAATTTTTTTATATCACTGATTTTCTAATTATAGTTTAAGGAAGATTTCAAGTCAAAGTGAATGATATCTCTGTTAAGAATCCTTCTCTAATAAAGACTTTGTTCTGACCATTCATTTTATTTTATTTATTTATTTTATTTTAATTCCATTTATATCCCGCCCTTCTCCGAAGACTCAGGGCGGCTTACAAGCTTAGCAGTAGCCTTCATTCTATGTATATGCCTGCTTATTAGGGCTTTCACACAAACCCCAAGCGGCATTATTACAAAGTCAGCTTATTGCCCCCAACAATCTGGGTCCTCATTTTACCTACCTCGGAAGGATGGAAGGCTGAGTCAACCTTGAGTCTGGTGGGACTCGAACCTGCACTAATTGCAGGCAGCTGGTGTTACTTAAGGAGGCATTAGCCCACTGCTCCACCAAGGCTCAGTTAACATGCTTAAATCAAGAGAAAAATATGCTAATATTTTCATTGATCCAGGACCATAGTCATACCCTCAAAGCCATAATGATAAAATGAACAATTGGAGAAATTTCATCAATCAGTTCCTTGAACGTAGAACCAAACTGAAAATAAGCACGAGAGATTTGTATCTATGAAGCATTATGAATATTTTTAGATTGTTGCAAGTCTAACAATATTCATAATGCTTCACAGATGCAAGATTATAGATAGATACAATATTCCAACTTTTCTGTGACTCCAGATATAAAAGATAAAATTATTCTTAAAAGCTCCATTGATCCAAATGCAAAGGAGACAAGAAGTAACTTTTGTCTTTCCATTCTAGAATAGTTTCTAAAATGGGTAAGAGTCTTTATAACAAATAGGATCCATCAGAGATCATCAACCACTCCATCGTTTTACCCATCCATTTCATTACCAAAATTCAAGGTGCTACCTTCAGTCTATTTATGTATGCTCAAAAAAGTCCCTCATTTTAAAAACAAAGTACATAATTAGAAATATCTCCCCAAATTACTAGGAATCCAAAGGATTTGTAAGCCTCTAGGATGCCATGCATATATAAATTAGAGATTAAGTGGTTAAACTTGGTGTCAGACTTACATTTCAAATTCCACTATATTACTTAGTTATCTTTCAAAATATCAAAACTATTATCAGTATAGTGGCCTCAGGATGCAGTGTAAAGTAGAATAAAGCATAGCATTTTTCATTGTAGTGACATCTGCACAGAAGACAGCATTATTGAGCTATGATTCTTAATTTAATCTTAAATCATAGAAATCCAATACAAGGAATGTTAGAATTTTTTTTTTAGCAAGGCACAAATATAGCACAGCAAAAACAGATATCAAAATAGTCTACAATCTACACTCTAGCCTTTAAGACCAAGCTGGGCTCTACAGGCATTCAGACGGAGAGCTAAAGCTTGCAAAGACCTAGCATCCTCCATTTTGTTGCAGTATTTTTTACACTACTTTTTGAGATGATTTTTCCCCCTTTTCCAGTTCAAAGGAAAAAGTTGAGGAAAGATTTTCTTTCCTTCTTGCTTTTGTTCCTCTACTCTTCAACCTGGAGTCAAGGGAAGGTTTTTAAAAGGGATGGAGATTGGAGAGCAGAGGTAGAAAGTTTAGTTTTAGCGCCTAATTGGGGCAGCCACTCTTTTTTGTTTTATTTGTTTCTTTACTGAAGAAATGTGGCTTTCTGGGGAGGGAGGGAGGGAGGGAAGGAGTTAAGCAAGGGAAAGGTTTTGGGAAACTCGTCCTGAAGCTACCACCTTTTATGCAAGGGCCAGCTTTTCAAAGCCTAGCCAGAGGCAGGAGAGCGTTGTAGCTTTCTGATGGCCAGCTGATCAGCACAGAAAGGCCTGAAAGCAACTGTCATTTCCTCTAAGGATTTGTTGGGGTCCTGAAAATAGTGGCTGCTTCCAGGAGGCATGGGGAGCAGTCCCGAGCACAGCAGATCTGGGACGGGGAGGAAGGAGACAGAGGTGTGGGGGTGCGCTGCAGCATCCCTGTGGTCTGTCAGAAGGGCGAATGATCGTGGGGCCACTGTAGCTGTCATAACTTTGAAACAGAGTTCTACGTAGTTTTGTGGTGTCAGTCATAACTTTGAACCATTATTAAGTGGCCTGTCGTTTCTCTACATCCTTTTAAGCATTTCTTCTAGACTGGCCTCAATTTTTGCTCTAGAAATCATTGCTATAAGATTAATACTGGTAATAGAATTTTGTCTCAATAAAGATTATTTAAACTATATCATTACTATACACGGGGGATGAGCACCAAGGATGAAAATGGGTAAATAACCCAACAATCTGAAAAATGATACAAATAAATATGAATACACTAGCTATAATACAGTTTCAGGTTAAAAATATGAAATGCAACAACCATGCTAACACATACAAACATTTATTCTGAAAGTTCCATTCTACTTACTGCTCAGAATTACATCATCAAAGCACTTTATGGCAGTGAAAATAGCTCTTACTCCTCTGACTTGCTCATTCATTGTATTCCATTAAAGCTGAAAATGTGCAATCCACGAAAAATATGTTGCTTTTTATTTACTTTAATGAAACGTTAGGACAAAACATGGTAAGGAGGGAAGCATTGCATTGGAAAGATATATCAAGATATATTCTTCTGTCTTCCCTACCCCACCCACTCTTTAATTCTCCATCTTGAAATAACTTAAATATAGTTTAAAATTTAAATGTAATTTAAAATGAAGTGCATCTCTACAGTACTTATAATTATTATATCTTAAAACATTCTAAAACTTCATAAATTATTTTCTTGGAAAAAAGGCTGCAAGTCGCTGCTTTTTAATAGGAAGAATGTGTATGTCTTGCGAGTTCATTTTCTTTAACTTGACATTCCTGTTTTTGATAGGTTTTCTAAGAGCTTCTGCATTATCCTGGACTTCAGGCTGATTCTTCACATCGTAACATTGCAGCCCTGAGTCCTGAGGCATGTCCCTTTTGAAGGAAAAGTTCTTAGTGGAAACCCCTGAGAGGCCTTTAATCTTACCACAGAAAATAGTTGGTACTGCATCTTTGACAGAAACTATCACCTTGGCTGTCTGTGAACTGCTTACAATTTCTAAATTATTGCCAGTTGTGGGTTCACAAGTTGCAATATTCTGATCCACCAGCCATTTGGACTGTTGTCTTAGGAGTTCAGATGAGCTGGAACTGATCACTCTGCTTTCAACCTTGGTTGGGATGTCATGAGGTTTATCTGCCACCGAATGAGAAGTTCTGTCCATCATGGACCCAGAGCAGATCAAGTTTGTTTTCTCAATACTGTTCATTTTCGGAAAAGATGTAACTGACAAGTCCAAAGCACCATCATTGGGGGTATTCTGGCAACTAACATAGTTTTCTTTAAGAAAAGGAGCTGTTTTCATAGAAAGATCAAGGACTTCAATTTCATTACTCATCTTAATGACAGTGTGCCGATTCAACTGAGAAATTCCTCTGGGGTGGATAAAATCACATGGTTTAGTTTCTTCCTTCTCTAAAGGAGTCTGGGTACCTTTGCATGAATGCAAAACGAAGGAAGCAGCTGGTTTGGAGTAGTCTAAGTTAACCTTAGATTCAACGCCATGAGGAACTGGGATGGGAATGGGTATAGGGACAGGGACTGGGACTGGCAAAGGCACAATCACCGGATATGGCACCAATAAAGTGGCTGGGGGCACCAATGGAGACAAAGGAGAACTGAAGGGCTGAGATGGAATAGGACATTCTGGAGATGACTGATAGGGTGAAGAGCTCAAAGCTCCTTGAGTAGGAAAGAGGTCTTGCAACACAGCAGCAAATCCTGGTGTCTGAAATACAGGGGGCAGGACAGGATCTTGAGTTGGATTGGAAGGTTTTTGATCTAACAGTTGGGGATTTCCAATAGGAGCAGCAGAACCTTGGAACAGATTGCTATGAATGGAACTGGGAGCACATGGTGAACTCTGAGGTAATACTAATGGAGAATTTAAATGCTGAAATACATGCTGCTCTAAAAGAACAGGCAGTGGGACTGGGCCTTGGGTGGTCATAACATATGGAGTATTACTGTTGGGAGCAATCTGAGGAGTAGTGCTTCCTGCTACTTGCAAATGTATTGGAAGAACCACAGGACTATCTCCTAAACAAATTGGCTGAAGCACTGTGGCAGCTACTTTGAGAGCAACCCCACTTTGGGATTCTGCTGGTGGTGTTAATATTGATGGAGCAGGCATATTTACAAGTGGTGAAAGTGCTTTCTTCATCAAATCTGATGAATTGATATTCCAGGCTTCGGCTGTTATCAGCTGGGCTACTCCATTTTCTAATTTGTTGTTAGCAATAGCAGAGGGTGAAGTGGTAACATCCATGGGTAGGTTTTGTGTATCCTTATATAGTTCCTCCATTATATAGGATTTCTGGAGTGTTGCAGAATTGTAGTTTACATAGCTGTCATTGACATCCACTTTATCTCCAGGCTGCCCAAAGTATCCACATCAACACTATCTGGTCTGCAAAACAGAGACATGTTTTAAGCAATGCATAAATCCTTTGCTTAAAATAACATTTGCAACTTTTTAAAAGGGTGCCTATCACCAAAATAGAACAGTTTCTAGCTGGTGGGGGGAAGAGCTTTTAATCACACAATGTCCTAGGTATGGGTACAGTATATATGCTTACACAGAGAACATATATCTTTGGAGTGTTATATGAAGAGTTCTAGGGAACATAACTAAGCTGTAAACAAAGATAATTTAAAGACTGAAGCAGCTACAAAAATTGTTAGATTGCAGAGCAAGAATCCAGGCTATTTTATACTTTTAAACAAAGCTTCATATAATGGTATCATGTGACTTAGGGAAGCAGCTGCACTGTTTACACTCAACAACAGCTCAAAATTGAGGTCCCCTAAAAATAATTCATGATAAAATTATCCATTGCAGTTTGGAAAGCTTTATTTACAGTAAAAGAATCACATTCTGCTTGCCTGCCAATATTCTTAAACCTGTTTTGGAATATGCTCAAAGACAGCATTAAGTGATAGCCCATAGTAGACAAACCACTCAACAATTTACAAATACTGATGCTTCACTGTTCAGCATCCCTTCCATTTAGACGTATTCAACTACATACAAATACAAAGTTTTTACTTATAAAATCTTCAAGACTTAATATGAAAGCAGCTATGTACTCTGATGTAACTTAACTACATGTTGTCAGAAATAAATCTTTTTCTGTTGTAAATCATGAACATTTTTCACATCTCAGAGCAAGTCTGCTCACCCTTAAAGCCCTATGCACAAATTATTCTGTCATAAAATATATCATGGTAACACTGCTACTAGTATTATCTGATATCTGTTCTTAAAAAGTAATGTTGTCAGACCTGCCCCAGAACAATTATTTAGGAAAGCAGATTCTTGGCTCCAATCGATTGAAGTTGAAAGGACTTTTACTAAAGATGTTGCTTGCAGGAAGGTGAGGCAGAAACTGAAGTTCCCATTCACTGATACAAAGAGCCAAACCCAACATTCCCCATCCCTTCCCCCCAATGTATGGTCCGATGTATCCCAAACGGGATCGTTGTAATGTTGTAGGAAATTCTGGGTTGTTTAAGATGCTGGAATTTCACACCCAGGGCATGCGGCCTTGAAGATGCTCGGTGTAACCAGTACAAATAGCTCTGGTCTTCTTCACGTCAGCTCCCCCTCCCCATTTCCCACCATTAGATAAACAGGTGTGGATTGCCCAAAATGCCTCTCCCTCCCTTCCCCTTTGATGGCAGGATGCCAGCAAGGCGCTAGGCCGATGATGGAAATCCTGACATGCTGCCCCCTTTGACAAGGGTGCTAGTCTTGCAAAAGGAGAGAGAGAGAGAGAAAGAATGAGAGAACGAGAACAAAGAAAAATGGGGTTAGATCACTTTGGTTTGTCAGGGTATTGATTATGGAACTGTTGAAGAAGTTTGGCGGCTTGGAGAACGTTTTTCCATACCATTAGGTACTGAACCTTCCAATGGTGTTTGCAAGAATCCAGAAAGTTCTTGACTTCAAAATTCTGCTCCCCTTTGATCATGAGGGGCAGAGGTGGAGGTGGTGGCATTGGGTACAGGGGAGAGAGCACCTCAGGTTTCAGCAGAGTACAATGAAAGATTGGGTGGATGCACCTGAGTGATTTGGGGAGTTCAAGTTCTACTATGACTGGGTTAATCATGCATTTAATGGGGGAAAGGTCCAACATACTTGGGCCCCAGTTTTTTTGAGGGTTGCCTGGATTGCAAGTACTTGGTAGATAAATACCTCAGATACCCTACATTAAAGTCCTTAGGCTTTTTTTGTCTGCTTGCTTTTTATAGGTATCCCTCACCTCTTCTAGCGATTTTCTAGCCACTAGCCAGAAAATCTAGCCATTTTGTAATTGGATTACCCAGTCTGAGAGAGGTGAGAGAGGGGGTGTGAACATGGGTAATTCAGGTATTGAGGCCACTTTGAATAGGGTAAAGCATGTACTGCTATGGACGGAATTATTGTAAGCTACTTCAGCAAATGGGAGGAGTTCCATCCAGTTGTTTTGCTGGTACTTTACATAACACCTGAAGTACTGCTCTAGAACCCCAGTGGTCCATTCACACCCCCATTAGTTTGGGGGTGATGACTGGAGCTTAAGTTTAGCCAAGGGATCTTTTGGCAGGGTATGAAATGCACTTGTTTGGAGAATAGGTCCGTTATGACCCACATCACCATATTTCCTGAACTGTCAGAGGGTTCTACAATAAAGTTCATGGAGATTTCTTTCCATGGAGCGCTAGGCTCTGCTACTGTTTGAAGGAGCCCTGGTGTTTTCCCTTGCCATTGTTTGGCCGAGGCATATATTGGGCAGCTTGCCACGTACCTCTCAATGTCCTTTCTCACCAAAACTGTTGTTTGACCAAATGGACAGTTTTTACAAACGCGAAATGTCATGCAGTTTTAGAGTCACGGTTTTTCTCTAGAATTAACAGTCTCTGGCTTTTCAGGATGTACAGTTTAGCTCTTACCCATGCCAAACCATTTCTCATGGTGCACTCATCCTTATGTTTCTGGAACCATTCGCCTCCCTCCAGGGCTCCTTTTAAGGTGGCTTTAATGCCTTCTGTTTTGCTGACTTTCACTCTCATTTGTGCCCTGGTGATTACTGGTGCTGCAAATTGATGGAAAGGGATGACTGGTCTGATTATTTGTGGTTTACAGCTATTATTCTGAGGCATTCTAGATATTTATTTATTTAATTTAATTTGTATAGATAGTGCGTCAGCTAGAAAATTTCCCCCTTTCAGAGGTATTTCAGAATGAAATTGAAGCGATTACAGTATTGCACCCATCGGACTTGTTTGGGCAACAGCTTTCGGGGGGGGGTTGTTTAAGGCCCCTAGATTTTTGTGGTCCATCCAAACCTTGAAAGAAGTCTTAGCCCCCTCTAGGAGATGTCTCCATGTAAGCAATGCCCACTGCACTGTGTATGGCTCTTTTTCCCAAATGGCTTACCAATGCTTGATGTCGGTGAGTTTTCTGACATATAGCTTGGGTTTGGATAATTTGGCCCATGGCAGGATTTCTATGGAACTGTTGGTGTTTGTTCCGGGCCAGGTTGATCTCTACTTCCTCCACCAGAATGTACCATCCATGGAGAGTAGGGGGGCACCCCTGGAGACACAGGTGTTATGATTTCATTGTTCAGCCCATCCTTGAAGCAGCTGATGAGGATGTCTTGTAGCCAGTCGGCACACCAGCTCACAAAATTCTTGGGTGTATTCAACCATCCCCCTCCTCCTTTGCAGGATGGTTTTGATGAGGTCCCTGTCCTTGTGATCAGCCAAGAGATCTTCAAACTGCTTGCGGAGGGTGGCCATGAAGTGATTGAGATTTTTCAGCTCAAGGGCATTGTCATTGTGGAGGGTCATTAACCACTGGGCAGTTGTCCCTCCAGGACCATGTGAACGCATCTCACCTTGGCTCTTTTGGTGGTTATTTCCAGGCCATATTCCACCATGTAGGTCCAGATCTAGACCAGGAAGAATCCCAGTTGCTGGGGGTCTCCATTAAACTTCATACCTAGAGGGGGTGTCTTGCAGGCACTCCTCCCGGAGGCTGGTCCCATAGGTGCTGCCTGCCGGGCAGCCAATCCTGGTGTTTGGGTGGTGGCAGCTGCCGCAATTGGGCTGGCTGAGGTACTGGCTGTCACAGCATGGATGAATGTTCCATCACCGGCTGTGGTGGAGGGTGGATGCGCCTCAGGTTGCCCCATTCAAGCCAGGGTTTCACATGTTTTGAGGTTCTTGAAGGCCCCTTGCATGAACTTTATGGCCTGTTCCATCATCCAGTCCACCCGGTTTCTCTTTCTGTACTCATCACTTCCTCCAGCCCTTCCAGTTCAGCTTGCTTTCCAAGTCGGCAGCTGCCCCCACCCCTGTGGTTAAATGTCACCCCCTGGGATTTCTCTTCCCACTCTTTTCTTCTGACCCATAGGGACCATTGGGATCTCGCAGGTCACTTTCCCCCAGCCACTCAGACAGATCCAGTCCTCCCAGAGGGTATCTCGTAGATGCCTCTCCCCAGGTTTCAATTTCTCCTTGGTCACTCCCTTGAGTTGACATTGCATGCATGGTCCCCATCATAGAGGTAATGTCCTCTCCAGGTTGATCAAAATTGCAGTTTCCGCCTAATGCCAAACCTGCCCCAGAACAATCATTTAGGAAAGCATACTCTCGACTCCAATCAATTGAAGTTGAAAGGACTTTTACTAAAAATGTTGGTTGCAGGAAGATGAGGCAGAAAGTGAAGTTCCCACTCACCAATACAAAGAGTAAAACCCAACATTCCCCATCCCTCCCCCTAATGTCTGGTCCGATGCCACCCAATCTGGGATTGCCATGATGTTTGGAAAACTCTGGGTTGTTTAGGCTGCTGGAATTTCACACTTAGGGCAAACAGCCTTGAAGATGCATGGCATAACTGGTACAAACAGCTCCGGTCTTCTTCACATGCCAGCTCCCCCTCCCCATTTCTCACCATTAGATACACAGGTGTGGATTGCCCCAAATGCCTCCTTCCTCCCTTCCCCTTTGATGGCAGGACACCAGCAAGGCGCCAGGCCGACGATGGAGATCCTGACATAATGTTATATTTTTAATTTCAGTAAAGGATGTTTCTTAACAGTGTCTTAGCCAAACAACAATATAGTCACACAATTTTGTTTTTTATGATTTATATCGATCTGCTCATTAGATTTTATAGTCTTTAGGAACAAAATTTTCCCCAAAGCCAACATTATGTCAATATACTGTTAATCTGATTCAAGCTCTTAGTGTACAGCAAGCAAAAAGGTCAAATTCCACGAGAAACCATAATAGAAGGAAGGGGAGAAAAGTGAAACAAACAAGCCAGAGCAATATATCATTAAAAGAAATCTCATAGTTTGTGTGTGTGTGTGTGTGTGTGTGTGTGTATGTATGTAGAGAGAGAGCGCACAAAATGATGAAAAACAATAAATATCATTATTAGGAGCTATAGTGGTGCAGTACTGTAGTCTATTTCTGCAACTTCTGCTGACTGCTGACTGCCAGCAGTTCAGCAGTTTGATTCTAACCAGCTCAAGGTTTACTCAGCCTTCCATCCTTCTGAGGTTGATAAAATGAGGACCCAGATTGTTGGGGGCATTATGTTGACTCTGTAAACTGCTTAGAGAGGGTTGTAAAGCATTGCGAAGTGATATAAAAGTCTAAGTGCTATTGCTATTGCTATTATAATTAGAATTAAATGTAAGTTGATATTTTATTGGAAAAAGTTTAGTGACATGTTTTCTTTCTGTCTCTATATTATAATTATGTAGAATACACATTCTTAATGAAAAGAGAAACACTTTGGCTATATACTGTAAACATATGTTTTATAAACCACTATCTACTTAATTTAATATAAATTTATCATGAACTGTTCAGGCCAGTTATTGAACTTTTGTATATGAAGATGCAGAATAAGTGTCTCTTTTTTGATTGACATATTATTCTTTTGAATGACAGTTATATTGTCATTAATGAATATTTTCATTATAAATTTGTAGCATGTAGGAAAAAGCGGTTGCCCAAAAAAGGCTGTAATGTAATAGATGATTAGCCCCCAATATTCGTAAATAAAGTGACACAATTACAGCAAAATTTATAATTTCCCAATCAGACAGAAAATTTAAAGTCATTCTCTAAGGCAAAGTACAGGTACAGTTGAGACCAGCATCTCAGTTTTTGAGCAAAGTGGTTGAAAAGCAAGATGCCCACAGGACCATTCTGCTCAATGACTACAATCTGGACTCTCCCAGTTCTGGTCATTAAGTGAATGCATGGGTTGTTAAGCATAGTGCCGGGAGAAGGCCTTCTTCCTGCCCCATCATGACTTGGTCTCCTTACCTTTGCCTTTTTCTGCAGCTGCAGGCACACCCAAGACATAGTTTTCCTACAAAGCCATGTTGTGCCACCCAGCAGATGGATCCCATTATGATTATTCGATGTCTCCTTTCCAAATTATGTGATTTGGAGAAGGGGGCTTTCCACACTATTCCATGAATGATCAAGTTCACTAGCAACAAAGTTAACAAACATGATCACTCTGAAGGTCAGACATCTTTCTAGCCTTCAGAACAGAAGAGTGCAGGAAAGCTAGTGAATACCATCATTCTGAAAGCTATAAATCTTCCTAGCCTTCAGAACAATAGCATTCACTAACAGTTGATAGGAGGCAACTGCGTGCGACCTTCCTGCATTCAACCAATCCTGTGTTGGACTGATATTTTATTTCAGTCTATCTTGGATCACTTTGTATTTTTCCCCAGCTGAGTCAAGTAGCTGTGTATGCATAGGTTTCCAGAGATAGCCAAAGCAGGTGCTGTGCTAAAAAATATGGCTGTTTTACCAACGCAAATGATATAGTATATATGCTCCTCTTGTTTCCAAATAACCTCTTCTGAAAAAAAATTCACAGCCGTTTTGGGCAACTACTAATAAATGGTCATCTGTTTAATTAGTACAACACAACTGTAACATTTAAATCCTGCTTTATCCTAAAAAGTCACTGTACCTTTAGGATTTTATGTATCTTGCAGCTTAATTAATCATATTCTTTGTGTGACACCAATGACCAAGTATAACTCAAGAGGCCTTTTATCCTTCTGGCCAACCAATTTTAAAAAATAGAGGAATTACAGAGAACAGGATTTTATGAACAAAACTTATCAGATATACTATGACATTGGGGTACTCTGTAACAGTCACAGTAACTCAGTAACTTCATAAGAGTTCTAAGGCCATGCAGCCCAAGCAGTTAACTCCTTTAACCTTCTGGACATTCTACATTGCTGCTCATTTAATAAGATAATATCTAAGTTGATCTGCTACACATTCTTATGTGACAATACACTGGATCAGTGTCCAGTCTTTGAAATATGCTCCAAACCTGTGGAGAGATTGGGGTTATAGGAAGCTTTAAAAAAGACATTTGGATATTTGATCATATGCTATTGTACTGGATTTGTTGACAGGATAGCTTATTTAATTTTCTTTTTCACATTTTACTACAGAATTATATTTCATCAAAATTGTTGAAAAAAGTATAGATGGAAAGGTACCCATCATGACAATGATAAACTCTTTTCCTTTATGTAATAGATAACTTGCTTATAAAAGTTACTGTGAAATATAGTTATGGAGTATCTTGGATATAATTTTACAGTGCTCCATCTGGTATATTGCAGTTAGTATAGTGAAGATGCCAATGATTGTTAAAAGAAAAGCAGAACATAAATATAATAACAACAGGTGAATAAGTATGTCAACATTCTTGGTAAAACTGAAGAATCATGCCAGAACTATTCGTGATTATGTACTTATAGCAATGAAAATAAATGTGGGAACAAAGCTACACTTTCTGAAGAATATAATATTAAGTAGTGGGCTTCAGTAGGCAAGGAGCAGACCAGCATAGTTACAACATTATTAATTGACTCAAACTAGAACTGGAGAACTGCAGGCAATTGCCTGTAATTTATACTCTGAGCCCACAGGGCCTTAACCAATCACAATACTTGAAAAACCCACCCAAATATGAATGTTCAAAGTTTCCCTCCAAAACAGCTGGAGTTAACAGTCAGGGTCATCTAAAGGTTAGTTTCATTTTAGCTTGACAAGCAGTTGGAGTTAAATTAGTTTCACTTTAGCAGGGATTAACACAGCTTTATATATATTCAGTACATAACATATAATTTCACAGGAAACCTAATAGAAACTACCTGCCACATTCGTTAATCACAAGCAGATATGTTCCTAATATTTTATATGCTCACAGAAACTTCAAATGACTCATTTATTTTCATTTCTATTCCTATAAGCATACTTTTATTTTAAAAATATGATTTGCTTATATTCCTCTACATACATCCACAATTTAAAAGGCTTCTTTTGTGATCCTAGAAATATAATGTGTGCATTTTCACATAATCCTCAAAGCATTATGGTTGCAACTGAAGCACATTATAAGCTAAAAAAATCATGTATTAATGCAGTAATAAAAAGTATAACTTGATTACATATTAGGATATAATGAAAGATAGCATCCATATTAACAAAAACTGTGAAATTTCTAATGAGTTATTTGGACATCTCTGAAGAACTGCATGAATGCAACCTGGACTTGACTGGTAACTGAAATATTTCAATAAATCATTTCATGGATTTCATGAAAAAAACATACTTTGTCAAGCTTTATTTCATATAAGGATTCTGTTGAGACCTTGAGATCTAACTGCCAGTTATGCTTTGCAGTTGTTCCAGTTTTATAAATATATGGTTTGTCACTTAATATCGTTATTTTATACCATTTTTGTGTGGAGAACTCACTATGAAGGAATTAAGACAAAAAGAGAAACTATGTAATTTAAGACATTTTTATAGATGAAGCTGATGCATAAATTTTTCATATTTGAGAACAGTAATTATGGAACATCACATAAAATTATATATTGCCATGAAAAACACATTTTTTGTCTGACTCTCAACACTGAAAAAACAAACAACACTGATTAATTCATGATTAAAAATGCTTATAATTTATATTGAGCAACTGCCACATGCCATATAAAAATAAATGTTATCTAATAACACAGGGGTGTCAAACTCAATTTCATTGAGGGCCGCATCAGCATTACGGTTGCCCTCAGGGGGCCGGGTGGGTATGGTCAGGGTGGGCGTGGCCTACTGGGTGGGCGTGGCCAGAGTGCATATGGCCTACTGGGTGGGCGTGGGCAGCTCTACATCATTCGCATCAAGGGGGCCTATGGGGGCCTGGGCAGGAGTGGGACAGATCTGAGGGTCTCTGGCAGAAGGAGGGTCTCTGGGCCAGGGCCAAGGCAGTGGGGGCCGTTCCCTCACTGTTTCCAGGATGGCTTCGCGGGCCACATGAAACCACTTCACGGGCCGGATCCGGCCCCCGGGCCTTGTGTTTGACATGTCTGTAATAACACCAATCAATGACTCAGGAGTACATAGCATGCACTACACATTAAGCAGAGAAAAATGATACAATAGAAAAATCAGAACATATTCTACCGCCCCTTTTCCTTAGGAGAGTTTTACATTAGAAAACACGTTATAAGTAAACTGAACAGAAAAAATATAGTACTAAATTTTAAGGTTGAATCAACCCATCAAAATGACTATTTCAGGAAACAATGTTCCTTAAGGTATTAACAGAAAGTAAGAACTGCAAACCAAACTGCCAAAAAAAGTCATTTTTCTTTTCTACTATGAAGTTTGTTCCTTCAGGTTTTTCCATCAGTAATTATGTTGTGCTGAGAAGAAAAAGTATGCCAAATCAAATACTTTCCCACTGTTTTTAAGGAACCCTAGAATGTTTTAAAAGTAGAGTATTAATATCAAATAAAAAAATGCATTTTTAAAAAGTGTGCATTTTCAATACACTGAGTTTCAGGTTAAACTGAAATATTCCTCTCTGCTGAATATCATGGAAAATTAGAAATGTTTAAACTTTGAATTAAAGCATATTATACATAATTTATTATTAGTTGATAACTATGGATACTATTCTTAACAAACATTTTGTGTTTGTTTCAGAGTCTGGGTGCAGTTATGCATTTAGATTTATATATCTTTCCTATTTACAAAGATCAGCTAAAAGAGTGGTAGTTATAATGGTGATGATGATGATAATTTGACTTTATTATACTCTGACTTGACCAAGACAAATAAAACAGATTATGCAGTGACATAATTTCCCTAACCAATCTGAAATGAAACAAGAAAGTGAAGTTAAACCACAATACATATTAATTTTTCCCTTATTCTCATGGAAGGAATAGTTTTGCTTCTGTAATAGGAGAAACTTTCCTTTTTCAACACTGATGTACTGTGCTTATTGGCTTTTATGCTACTCACCTATTAATAATTAATAGTACATATTATTAACTCTCAAGGTACAAGTACTGCAAGAATGAACGAGGTTTAATGGAGCCCTGAAAATAAACATATGCCCATAATCAAGGAAAATGTTATGGTATTGTGCTAAAACACCTTGAATTCTGTTAGAATGTCTAGGAAAAAAAGATAACAAAACTAGTGAGCTTTCTTTGCTCAAGGGAGATTATAGAGTGAGGAAAGCCAGATTTGTGTCCAAACTAATAGCAGCATGTCAGAATCTACTGTTGCCAACATAATGCAAGTGTAGGCTGCCACACATCCTCCCAAGGTGTTCTATCCCTCCTTTCTTAGCAGGAGAAAAGAAATAGCAGTGATTTTCTATTGGTATACTACAATTACTTCAGAACTCTCGATTTTTGAGAAGAGGGGCATAAAGAGGCATCAGCTCTTCATGAGATTGGAGTCATGCTGCAACTAAAAGTTAACAACTGCCCTGCAATTACTTAGGATGGTCCTGTCACAAGAATAGTAGGCTACAGAACTCGCATTACTGTGATCTGAAGCTAATTACTTCCTGACATTAATAAACCAGCTGAATACGATAAATAAAAAAGGAATTAAAGCCAAACAGTTTTTTCAAGACTGACTTGAAGACTTGCGCCCATGTGCACAGATACATTTTGGATTTTTTTAAAAAAAGAAGGCATTGGCTTTTTAAAAGGAACGGACAATCACATGAAATGAATCCTGTTCATCTATTCTTTTTCTTCTCTACTAATATTGTACTTATACAAGATAATTATTTTGGAAAGCCTTGTTATAACAGGTTTATTACTAGCATACATCAGGCATTGAAGCCTCCTGTATATAGTGTAACTATAGATGATTATTACTGCATATCCTGCAAAATATCAAGATATGTAGCTTAGTTTGACCTGTATAGCATCCTCTTGCAGGCAACAAGATACTTATTGAATTTATGCCACATTGAAACAAGTAAAAAATGAGACCCATTCTCATATAAAGTACTTCCCATATCAAAAATTCATGCAATTATTATACAAGCAATTGAACTGGATGTGATATAATCATTAATGTCAGTGAAAATGCTGGGACACAAAATAATTGTTTTATTCTATGATAAAGCAAAAGTTTCTCAACATCCTACACTTCAGTTAATAATTTCAGCAATTAAAGTTATCTGACAATATACATTAATTTTCCGATACTGGAAGATGTTTAATATTCTTCCAAATCTGTATCTATACAATTCTAATTGTATGCTACAACTGTAAATTGTAACCTTGTAAATAGTCTGATGGCCTTTTTAAACATACTTAAATTCCAATGAATGCCCACAATCTGTTTTCATCTGGCTTTTAGTATGACATTGAATTAAATACCTGACTACTTCTAACCTTTGTGACACAGTTCAGAGGCAGTATAATAAAGGTAGTTTATTATACCCAAGTTCAAATCTATGCCATGAAGGCTCATTAGGTGACTTTGGGCCAGGCACTGAAGAATTTGTTACATCTTACATCAAAATAAAAATATCTGTTGTACACTATACACCAGAGTTCCCCAATCTTTTTGGCTTTGCGGCCCAGCTGGGGGGGTGAAAGAGGGGATGCCTCCTCACTCGCGCAAGCAGCAGAACCATCCGCTCCCCTCCCCACCAGGTTGCAAAACTGAAAAGGTTTGGGAACTCTGGTATACAGTAGATTATATAATAACAAATGGCATATTTTTTGTTACTTTCAACATTTCAAATTGGGATTGCATCTTCAGGTTGCACCTTCAATAGACAAGAATGGACAATCACCTGTCTGAGATGGTATAGGTCAGTGATGGCGAAACTTATTTATCTTCAGGTGCTGGGTGGGTGTGGCCCAGTGGGTGAGCGTGACCACTGGGTGGGCTTGGCTGCAGTGGTCATGGCAGACTGGGTGGGCATGGCTGGGGTGGGCATGGCCACCTCGGTGTTGCTCGTAGAGAGGAATGCCTGTGGGGGCTGGGCAGGGTTGGGGGAGATCCAGGGGGTCTCTGGCAGATGGGACGGTGGGCAGGAGGCTCATCCTATGGGGTGAGGTGAGACCAGGCAGGGGGCATGGCAGGTGTGCCATTGCCACAGGGCAAGGCAAGGCAAGGCAGGGACTGGGGCGGCTGCTGCCTGATACCATCGGCCCTTGCACACAGCAAGCGCATGGGGGCCAACTGTGTCTGTCAGCAGCCACAGCCTGCCAGCCCCTCAACCGGCACATTCTGAGGCTCCAAAGCCCGCTGTGAATACCGGGCCAGCCCTCCAGCAGCAGGCGGAGTAGGGAGGGGGGATCCAGGATACCAGTTCCTTACCTCCACCCGGCTTGTTCCATGGCATTATGGCAGCGGCATTGGGCACAATACACGAGGTGGCAAATGGCCGGTTTTGGCATGACATGGCTGTTTGCTGCTGGCTGCATCCATTTGCCACCTCGCGCACTGCACCAATGCGGCTGCCATGAGGCCATGGAACAACCCGGGCAGAGGTAAGGAACCGGGTATACCAGTTTCTTACCACCACCCAGCTTATTCATGGCAGCGGAAAAGCGCAGGAGAGGAGAAATGGCCGGTTTCGGCGTAGTGTGGCTGAGAAGCAGTGCTTTTTTTGTAAAAGAAAAAGGTATGACATATGTCATACAACCCGCCTTGCCTACCCTACAAGGTTCCATCCAAAAAAGGTGCCGGAACTCCGTTCTGAGCATTCTATGAGAAAAAAAGCCCTGCTGAGAAGCAAACGGAGAAACGGAATGCAGCTGAAAGGCAGGTTAGTAAAAAAAAAACACTTGGGGGAGGTGAGGGCATCTGGGCAAACAGGGGTCCGGCAACCTTACCCTGTGCAGCTTTGGCAGGTGTCTGGCAGGGGGAGGGAAGCAACTGGTCTACCCCTTGCATGGAGCACCCTGCTCCTGCCACTCCCCCACCCCTACACAGCACCTTCTTTCCAGCTCTGATGTGTCACTTCCTCCGCCGCTGTGTGGGACTAAAAATAAAGTTCAATCAATCAATTCCCACTTTGTGAGATCTTTTTTTTCCCCGCAAGAAGTTAAAATTGATTGATTGAACTTTTTTTTTGCACACAGCGGCGGAGGCCTAAAGTGAAAAGGTTTTATAAAACCCAGCTTAAAAAGTCACTTGCCCAAGGAGATTTTGATGCAGATTGCTCACGGACGGGACTTAAAACGTTGGACTGGGGTGATGGCGCGCGTGCCCACAGAGAGGGCTCTGCTTGCCACCTGTGGCACACGTGCCATAGGTTCACCACCATGGGTATAGGTCAGTGATGGTGAACCTTTTAGAGACTGAGTGCCCAAACCGCAACCCAAAACCCACTTATTTATCGCAAAGTGCCACATCAGCATTGTGGTGCCCTCAGGGAGGGGCAGGGAGGCGCATCTGAGTGCCGCCTCTGGCACACAAAAACCATGGACACAAAAATGGGCCACCGTACTGCAAGGCACAAAAATGGCTGCTGCCGCGCCACAAACTGCAGATAGAAGGCGCTGCACCATGGAAGAACGGGGCAGGGCTACTTAGTATCATGCAGGCACTAACCCTGCCCCATTTGTAGCACATGCATGCTCGTGGCCCCATGCGTGCATGCACGCATATAAAATGCTCCCCCCTCCCTTTCTTCCAGTCCACTGGTTGGTGACCTCTGCTCTACCACCTCTACTCAAGCTTGCTAGTTGGCCACTTTGCCTCCTTTGTGCTGGGTCGGGCTCCTGCTCCTGGTGGTGGTGGCAGCCATATGGACCTGCTGCTGCCAGCAGTTTTCCAGTATCTTCTCAGGTATTGATGTCAGGCTGATTGGTCTGTAGTTTCCTGGGTCTGTTCTCCCCCCCTTTTTTGAAGATAGGAACCACATCCTATCTCTTGTAGTTCCCCAGTGCTCCAAGATTTTTGAAAGATATGATATAATGGTTCTGAGATAACATCTGCCAGCATCTTCAGAACTTTGGGATGTAATCTATCAGGTCCCAGTGATTTATATTCATCAAGGTCAGACAAGTGTTCTCTTACATTTTCTTGCTTATTTTAATTTTTATTTCTAGTCCATCTTTTACAGTTATGTTTTTGGTAGATTGGTCTATAGTTTCCTTTTGTGTGAAGACTTGATGCAAAGAATGAGTTAAGCAGCTCTGCTTTCTTTCTACTGCCTGCTACTTCCTTGCCATTTGCTTTCTTTATTGGACAGACTGTTTCCTTCACTTTTTTGTTATTTATATGTTGAAAGAAACTTTTCTTTATTATCTTTGACTTTTGTTGCAAGTCTTTGTCATTCTGAGCCATTGTTTTCCTGACTTCATCTTTGCAGATTCAGGCTGTCTGCTGATATTCTGCCTTAATTATGTGTCCCTCTTTCCATTTTCTTTTACTTTATCCTTTTTGTCTTTCAGTTTATCAGAGAGATCTTTGTGCAACCATGCTGGTTTCTTCTTGAATTTCTTGTTTTTTTTCTTTTTTAGTGGTATTGTATTGGACTGGGCTTTTATGATTGTATTTTTCAATGTTTCCCATGCTTCTTGAGTTGTTTTCCCCTTTAGGAACTTTATCCATGAAATTTTGCTTAGATTCTCTCTGCGTTTATTGAAGTTTAAGACCCTGGTTTATTTTCTATTATCTGTGTTTGCATTATATTGAATTCTAGTATCACGTGGTCACTTTCACCCAAGATTCTGGCAATTTCAACTACCACTATCACTTCTTCTCTATTAGCAAATATTATGTCTAGTATAGCTTTTCCTCCAGGTCCCTCCTCTACCTTTTGGGTAATAAAGTTGTCAGCAAAGTTGGTTAGGAATCTGTTCGATCTCCCACTTGCTGCAGAATTTGTCTCCCAGTTGATATCAGGGTAGTTAAAGTCTCCCATTACAACTATGCTATGTTTCCTACATAATTTGTTGATTGATTAGCAAAGAGTTCATCTATTTCTTCTGCTTGATTGGGTGGCCTGTAGCAACTTCATTCTTTTTTCCTTTTATATTGACCCATATGGATTCTAGGAGGTTTTCATCCTTGGTTTTGTGTATTTCTGTAGAGATGTAATGATCTTTTATATATAATGCAACTCCACCTCCTCTTTGTTGGGTCTGTTCCTTTGAATAGTTTATATCCGTCCATCAGTACATTCCAGTCATGAGTTTCATCCCACCATGTTTCATTAATGGCAACTATATCATATCTGCCTTCTTGTACTAATACTGCAAGTTCTCCCTGCTTGTTTCCTAAAGTTTGAGCATTAGTATATAGTCATTTGAGTCCTTTATTGGTCTTGGATATATTTCTTGTATCTCCTACTTTGTAACTGGGATTTCCACCCTTTCCATCACTCTCTATTTCATTATGTTTTTCTTTTTTTCTCTTTACTCCCTTCCTCCCTATGTGATTGGTTATCTAGTGATTTTTGCTTAGAATTAGGTTCTATAGTTTGTGAAGTTTGGCCCCCCGCCCCCCTCGTTTTTAGTTTAAAGCCCTTTTGATAAGATGAGCCAATTATTTTCCAAATATATTGTTTCCAGTTCTTGTGAGGTGTAGTCCATCCCTTGCCAGTAGCCCTTCATCTAGGTAATGCAGACCATGGTCTAGGAAGCCGAAGTTCTGTTGATGACACCAGTTTTTAAGCCAGTGGTTCATTTCTAAAATCCTTTGCTCCCTCATTGAATGTTGTTGGAAGTATAGATGAAAACACCATTTGTGCTCCTAATTCTTTAACTTTCTTCCCTAGCTGTTCATAATCTCTTGTTATTGTTTTCAGATTCATTGTTGTGTCATTGGTCCCCACATGGAAGAGAAAAAAGGGATAGTAATCTGTGGGGTTGATTATGATATAAAGGTATTCAGTTACATCTTTGATTTTTGCTCCAGGGAGACTATATATCTCCCTAGATTGACTTTCTGTGGAACACAACATATAGATACTTGCTCTTTTTGTGGAATCACACAATCTACATTATTTGCCATTATATACAACATGATATTTGGCAAACATTGTATGTTTTAAATAGAAAGAAAAATGTTGTTTATCTTACTAACCACCATATAAGAAATCACCTAAAATCTTTTACTTGTGTATTTTATAAAATTCTGATATCAGGTTAATATTTTAGATAAAATGAACCTAGGTAATAATGCAATGCCTTCCCATCATGTTTAATTATGCAGAAGAAATAAAGTGACAATTGGTTACCATCTCATTCAAATAATCATAAATATGTTCACTTCTATCTGTATTCATGCAATGAACAAAGAGTTGCTGTGTGCACAAGAGTTGTTTTGTAGATTTCCTGTTGCTTTAGAAAAGTGTTTCTCAACCTCAGCAACTTCAAGATCTGCATCTCCCAGAATTCCCCAACAAGAATGCTATTCCCATACCCATACAGACTGGGAATTCTGGGAGTTGAAATCCACACATCTTGAAAGTGTTGAGGTTGAAAAAAATCACTCTGGAAGACAATACATTTTTAATACATCAAAAATAGCATCAATCAGTTTATTTAAGCCTTCAGCTTCTGTACAATATTTTAAAATCTCTGATGTGACAGAACAATCACTACCATCAACACCATAATGTCACAAATCATTACCATTAATCCAACATATTTGTTTCCAAAAGAGTATTTTGACTTTGAGGTCCTTGGTGCTTTCTGTGCTTGGTTATTTTCGTGCAAACGTTTCAATACCAAACTAGGTACAATCATCAGTGCTACGAGGGATTGGGGTTTACTCTCAGTTTATATATTAGTGGCTTGGTGGGAGTAATCTTGGTGGTTCCTTGATTGCGCTATTCAGTGCTTTTTTTGTAAAAGAAAAAGGTGCCGGAACTCACACATGTCATACAACCTGCCTTGCCTACCCTACAAGGTTCCATCCAAAAAAGGTGCCGGAACTCCGTTCTGAGCGTTCTATGAGAAAAAAAGCCCTGGCGCTACTCAGTATTAGCTTGTTTGCCTGAGTTGATAGTTCCTTGATTGAAGTATTGTTTGCTTCTTGATTGTTGGTCTAATGTTAATCTTGGTCAGAGGTCTTCAAACTTGGCCCTTTTATGACTTGTGGACTTCAACTCCCAGAATTCCTCAGCCAGGCATGCTGGCTGAAGAATTCTGGGAGTTGGAGTTCACAAGTCATAAAAGGGCCAAGTTTGAAGACCCCTGATCTTGGTGATAACCTTTGCTCATCTGGATGTTGATTGCTGGTGAGGAGGTGTTTTAGTCTTTTTGTTTCCTTTTTGGTTTTTTGATTGTCTATTTTGAATGGTATTTAGATGTTGTTTATTCCTATGTGGCTTTGGATTGTGTCTGTTGAAGATCTAGGTAAGCCCAAGTCCAAGAACACTAGAGAATTCATGGAAGCCTGGTACTCAGACAAATTAGCCATCAATAATAAATTGGCACTTACTTTTGGTTTCCAGAAAGAAAGACCAATGTATTTGCTTAAAGACCATGGTGTTTGCTTAATAACCGCCACGAAAAAAGTAACATCGAGCACAGTCACATGGTGACCCACTTAACAACCTGCATGATGGATGACCATACTTCCAGGCTCAATAACAATAGTAAGTCAAGGGCTACCTATAATATATTTATATGAGCATAATTTCAATCATAATTTTAAAGAAGGGCTCTTAAACCTAATGAAGAAAGAGACAAAATATTAGCCTTAAATATGCAATAAAACTTTAGCTAATGCAAGGTCAAAAGGGAAACTGAGTACCTTTCAAAAAGCAGATTGAATTCTTGAAATTGTCTCAATGGGCAAACATTGTCTCCCAAGGAAACTAGCTGTTAAAATAAATTAGAAACTGAGAAGCAAGCAAATAAATGTCTATATTTATACTGTTAACTCTTCCAATCACTTTAAAGTCCAAGCCTATCAAGGCACAGTAAAACTAAATGTTATAGGAGGAAAATTGTTTCCAATCATAACATTAAAATGTTAGGCTAAGAGGAAAAAAATTCTGAATAGTAGTAGCAACAACTTACTTAAAAATCTATGTCACTTGGATGCAAACCTTGAAGACTGCATTACCTGGGTATTTTGAGAGTTGTTACCTCCACGCATCTGAGAGTGCCAAGCTGGGAACGTTCACAGTATTTAAAATAAGCTACGAGTTGAACTCCCAAGACATTCAGACACAAGAGGATTCAGGCAATGGCTAAAGAATATTAAATATAATCTGCTTTTGGATAAAATATTTTAATTCCTTCTTTCCCCACCTAAAAATAGAAAACAAAACCCCATAGAAGTAACTCAGCAAATTATGAGTTCTAATACTCTGTGCTGTAAGTGGTATAAAATATTACTGCATGCTGAATTAGAGATTGTTAAGTTAGAGATAATCAATGCTTTTTGGCAGAAATATTTACATAATTCAAGGATTTTAGATACCATTCCCTCCTTTAGCAGGCCACACAGGGATTTTTATTACATAGTAATAAAGGTGCACCTGGGAGAAATTGTTCAATTGCCACAATATGGCAGCCTAATGTTCATTATGAAAACAGAATCCATTTATAGAACTTGATTTCAAATTACTTATGATCTCCTTTACAAATATTAATTCTCAATTCAATATAATCAAATTTTCCATTGTCAATTACATGAAAATGAAATACCTTTACTTTGACCCAAACTTCTTCAAATTAAAGTCATCAGTGTTTAATCAAAGATTTACAAAACATAGTAAATTATTATATATAGTTTAAAAGCATTAATTGTATGTCACTAGACTGAGCTTTTATCCAGCTAACATGCTTTCATCCCTTCCAGTATTAATCCACATTCCTGCTCAGCCTTCTGAGCTATTCTCTAAAAAACTAAAGTCTTCTTCAGACGACATTTGTGGAATTTTTCCACAGAAAGCACATAGCAATATTCTACCATCCTTCAAGAGACAAATTTGACCCTTACATGAAGTATAAAAGAATCTTTCTATACTTATGCTGTAATGTACCAAGGGATTTAGGGACTCTAGCTGCTAAACATTTAAGATACTTCTGTCAGAGAGCAGTAAAGCAGAAAGGAATAACTAGTAAAATGGAACTTCAGACCACAACAGTTTAGTAATTAAAAAAGGTATAAAGAAATGCATATATGAGCAAACCTGGAGAAAAGAAGTATTGCTACAAATAATTTTCATGCATAAAAATAAAGTTGAATAAAAACAGAACTTATTTCTGTATTAAAATGCTTTTTATTATTATTAAAAAGAGAAAGTGGGAGAAATTTTAAAAAGGGTGTGATCTGCTGAAGTCATATGGCATGGAACCCAAGCATTCATATGAAACTGATAAAGGAGAATATTTGTAGCTCAAGGTTGAAATGAGGAACCTTTGGTGCTCTCTAGGCTTGGTTGTTTTCTTGCAGACATTTCATTACCCAACTAGGTAGCATCATCATGTTGATGTTACCTATTTTAGGTAATGAAACATCTGCAAGAAAAGAACCAAGCCCAGAGAGCAGCAAGGACTCCTTTTATGAAACAAATCAGTCATGAGGGTCAAGTCTCTATACAGCAGACACGTAGAGAAAAGCAAAGTTTTACATTTAGGCAGGAAAAATCAAAGGTACAAGTCCAGACTGGGCAAACCTGGCGTAAAAACAGTAACTGTGAGAGGGACCTTGGAGTCCTAGTGGAAGATCACTTAACTATGAGCCAGGCAGTGTGCAGCAGCAGCCAAAAAAGCTGATACATTCCTGGGTTGTATAAACAGAGACACAGAATCAAGATCACATGAAATATTAATAAGGTAAAGGTAAAGGTTCCCCCGCACATGCGTGCTAGTTGTTTCCAACTCTAGGGGCCGGTGCTCATCTCCGTTTCAAAGCCGAAGAGCCAGCGCTTGTCCGAGGACGTCTCTGTGGTCATGTGGCCAGCATGACTAGACGCCAAAGGCGCATGGAACGCTGTAACCTTCCCGACGTAGTGGTCCCTATTTTTCTACTTGCATTTTTATGTGCTTTCGAACTGCTAGGTTGGCAGAAGCTGGGACGAGTAACAGGCGCTCACTCTGTTACGCAGCACTCGGAATTCGACCCACCAAACTGCCGACCTTCTGATCGACAAGCTCAGCGTCCTAACCCACTGAGCCACCGCATTTCTCTGAAGTATTAGTACTGCTTTATAAAACCCTAGTAAGACCACACCTGGAATACTGCAGCCAATTTTGGTCACCATACCACCAAAAAAAAATAATGTTGAGAGTTTAGAAAAAAACCAGAGAAGAGCAACTAAGATGATCAAAGGCCTGGAGACTAAAACATATGAAGAACGGCTGCAGGACTTGGGTTTGGTTAGTCTAAAGAAAAGAAGAAACAGGGGCAACATTATAGCAGTATTTCAGTATTTGAGGGTCTGCCACAAAGACGAGGGGGTCATGTTATTCTCCAAAGAACCAGAGGGCAGGACAAGAAACAATGATTGGAAACTGAACAAAGAGAGAAGCAACCTGGAATTAAGGAGAAACTTCCTGACAGTGAGGACAATTAACCAGTGGAACAGCTTGCCTCCAGAAATCGTGGGCGCTCCATCACTGGAGATTTTTAAGAAGAGGCTAGACAGTCACTTATCTGAGATGGTATAGGTTCTCCTGCTTAAGCGGTGAAGACCTCCAGGGTCTCTTCAAGCTCTATATTATTATTATTATTATTATTATTATTATTATTATTATTATTATTATTATTATTATTATTATTATTTTGTTGTTGTTGTTGTTGTTTGTTGTTATTATTATATTGTTGTTGTTATTGCACATATGGCTTATGTACAATAATTACTGCAGTATATATTTTTGCCACACAAAATTCCTCAAATCTATTTATAGTTTTGCAGATAGAAACATCTTAAATAAATTTGTATCAGTAAAATCTAGGTGGTTTTTAACTGAGTTTAGGCATAACTGGAGTCAGTTTTGTTTATTTAAAGAAAGAATCAGTAGCTATCCTTATGTCATTATTTTGAAAATCCAGTTGTTCACTATAAACTTCATTAGACAAATAAATTCAAATAAATAATAAAATATCACCAACTCTCATAGACTATGGGCCTTTTTGATATTAAAGAACTCAGATAAACTGGATTTCTGCATTTTGATGCTCAATATATAACAACAACAACGTTGGAAGGGACCTTGATTACATTAATTACATTCCTTGTATTAATTACATTCCTCAGAAACTTTGGCTCAAAGTTTTGATGTCGTCAGCTTCTTGAACTGAAAAGTAGTAGTTCCAGCTGATAAAAAGTTGGTGACATTAGGAACAAAATGTATTGATTGTTCATCTGTTATCTCCATGCATTAAGATCATTGATACCTTCTAATTATAATCTAATAGGGACTTCCCAAAATATCATTTTATAATGTGTAACTGATTAAGAGCAGCCATACTGCTAATAAATAGACATAAAAACCTTAGTTTAGTTGATCCAGATTTATGAAGTGTAAAGTGTGAAAAGTTATCACTTTTCCAACAGTGTATATGATGACAGGACATCCATAATAACAGTAGCATTTTTTGCACTAACTAGGCTGTTTTCTGCATAATGGTCAAGTTAACAAGCAAGCAATTGCTCATAATTCAGCATTTCTTGGGCATAGCCTTGATTCACAGAGAAATTTGAAGTCATTTTCCAAAAATGTATGGCTATCTTTGAAACCAAACATTAATTGTCCAGTTTCAAGGATATTCTTTACTGTGGTAATTTTTATCTACTCTTGGGTACTTGTTGCAATGCTTAGAAGTGGAAGCACTTTGATTTCACTCAAGAGAAACCAAATTCCTGGTGATCTTCATCTAATATAATTTATTCTTGAGCTGCCCTATTTTTGGCTGGCATACTGTGCTGTTTTGTAAGAATTTTAACATACGGTAATTGTTTTCTTCCCTGATAATAGAATATGCTATTGTACGTAAGCTGCAACTATTTTCAAGATTCACCTGTAAGTGAAATCCATTTCTCCTTCTCTGGAAAAGATAATGATATGCATTTTTACTTTATTTCTACTGGCTTCTCTATTCTTCAATTAGCAACTGGCTTAAAAACAGTAACTGTGAGAGGGACCTTTGAGTCCTAGTGGACAATCATTTAACCATGAGTCAGCAGTGTGCAGCAGCAGCCAAAAAAGCTAATACATTCCTGGGTTTATAAACAGAGAAAAAGAATCCAGATCACACGAACTATGAGTACCGCTTTATAAAACCCTAGTAATACCACACCTGGAAATAGCCCAGATTTTTTGACACATTTTCATTGCTATGAAGCGTTGAAGACCATAACTTCACCTTCTGACTCTCTTATGTTTACATTTTTTAATTTGGTTTAAGGGGCAATTCAGTAGGTCCCTAGCTGTAGATCTGTAGTACAGATATTAAAGGGAATGACTAAGTTTGCTGTTTTCTCCAGACTATCACAAGTCTGATAAAACATATTTTTATTTTGTAAACAACTTCCATGCTTTGTTGGATCCAATAGATCTTCCTGTGCTCATCTTCAATATTCCATTTCACAGACAAGACCTCTTATCTCCATTCCTGAATATGTAATATAGAAAAACCAAAGAAACCAAATATACTTTTAAGAACAAAAATAGCAAGCAAGATGTGCTGAAACTGGGAACGTAGGGGTGCTATTACGTTCTCTTTTTGAAACATTTTAAAATAAGTTTATCTAGTGCTAAGTACTATTCTTATTTTAAAATGTTTCAAGAATAAATACAGCAGGAAAAATAGAAGTTTAGTACAAAATATTCTGAAAATATTTTTTCTTAAAAGCAATTTACTTTAAAAAGCAAATGCATACCATTAGAAATAAAATAACATAATACAGCTCAAAAAAAGACAAAATGTGATAAATGCAATGTTTCTTTTTCTGCAATATTTATTACGCAAGGTAATATATTATTAAAAACATTTTCTTGTGTTTACATATGCTTCAATCATCAAAATAAAGAACATTAAATCCATTAAATATAAGAAAAAATATATACAATTACTTTGTCCAAAACAAACAAATAAACCAGAGGTGAAATTAAAGGAATTTTTATTCTGAAAAACTATGAATACAAATTCAAATTCAAAGGAAATGTTACTATTGGTAAAATGTTAAGACATTAAAAGCCATTTCTGTGGTATTTTACTATTTTTTCAAATGATTATTTCTTAAAGTTTCACAGAAGGAGATCTATTGACCCATAAATCTACACTTGACCCTTGTCTCCCTGACTTCATCGTTTACAAACCATGCCCTTGTCCAAAACCCACTCCTGGGACCTCAGCAATTGAAACACAAAGCAGCAGCTGTTTGGCAACATTTTTAACCCTAAACAGCAAATGCAATCAGATTTCATTTCACTAAATATCCAGGCCTCGTTCAGTGCAGAGCAAGAAACAATAACCACTATTTTATTAGATAAATTCATTGGGGGTGGGGACAAACACAAGTAGATCCCAATTCATTGATTCAGCTTTTTACCATAGAAGCATAACCATGGAAACATACGATATAATTAGTTGATTATATAGATACATTGTTTCAGTAAAAGCTATGTAATTCTCATATTTTAAAGTTACCTTTTAGATTTTTTTTTCTTTCCTCATTCTTGGAAAATGCATGCAGATATTTCAGATCAAATTTGGGGCTACTACATCAAAGGTCAGATGCTGAGGGTTTAGCCCCTTTCCTTCTCCAAATAATTTAGCAAAAATAAAACTTCACAGCAATGCCTGCCCAAGAAAGAATCTTCAGGGAACAGCCAGTTGGAGGTTTCCAAAGCATCCCTCTGAAAAACTAAGCTTGCCCTCTTTTCAGACCCATCATAGCAAAATGGATGCTTCACAACAACCTTACCCTCCTCCTCCCAGACCAAATCGGATGAAGATGAGTCTGAATTAGAGCGGGCAAGGTCTTCCTCCACCATGGTTTCATCTAGCCCCACACAAACGCACCAACAGCTTTGCCTTCTCATCTCCCGGGTCTCTACTGAGCATCCTCTGAAGAGGAGACGGGCATCTCTGGCCCGGAGTTGGAGTGTTCATTCCGCCCTGAGCTTCAGCAACCTGTCACTCACGGGCCGTCCGCCGCTCCGCCCTGCAGGGTCTGCCCAGTTCAGCACCAAATCACTCCGTCCCCGCAGAAGGCAAACCTGCGCCTGCTCCGCCTGATTTAACCTTCAGTTCCCGAGTCCTCCTCCCTTCCCAGCGCACAGCGTCGGCAGGGGGAGGCTTTGGAAAGGGAAGGAGAACGGCGGCCACATATCTCCCAGTTCTCTTTTCTAGCTCCGGACTTGTTCCCCCATTTGTTTCCGATCTCAAAGCTCCTTACCTCCGCTTCTTCGCCTGGTTTTTTTTTATTTTTTAGCTGTTTCAGTGGACCGGGCAGCCTCGCTAGCACAGCAGCAGCAGCAGCAGCAGCAGCAGCAGCAGCAGCAGCAGCAGCAGCAGCAGCAGCAGCAGCAGCCTTTTCTCCCCTCTTGCAGCTGGAACAGATGACAGACCCCCTCCCTTCCCTTCGTGTCCTTGCAGCATACGTATCTGTCAGGCTCTGCCAGCGGCTCCGGATTAGGAAGGAGGAACCAATATACGTCCACTACCAGGCGTCCTTCCCTGTCCTGCTTTGCCCAGGCCTGTCGTCTTCCTCTCCTCCTCCTCCTCCTCCTCTTCTACCTCTTACTGCTGCCACCACCGCTGCTGTCTGACGTCTGAGTAACCCTGGTTTCCGTCAGTCTTTCTCTCGCTCCCTCTGGGGAGGGAAGAGAGGCGGGGCAGGACAGTCAGAAGCTCAGCGCCTGTGCCCGCCTCCAAATTGGTGGTGGATGGCTAGGGCGCATGCCTGCCACCGGCGGGAGAGGCGAAGGCTAGAGCGGGAGCTGGCACGCGCTACTGAACTCTGCTTCGGGCGCGCGAGCAGTAGGGCGGGCGCGCGCCCTTTCCCCTCCTCCTCCTCCTCCTCCTCCCCCCAGGCAAATGCATCTTCTAGACACAGTTGGACTGCGAAGAGTGGCGTTACTCCGTGGAAGAGGAGGAAGGTGGGATTGTGTTTCTTTCCTGGTTCTGAGAAGGGACTGAGAGGGCAGAGCGAAAAAGAAGCCGGAAGAAAAGAGGAACGACCGCGGGGCAAAGTAAAGAGAAATGGCTATAAAGCTGGAAATGGTCACCATGGGGATACCCAGAGGTCGTATATTTTATTTGGAATAGCCGGTATATGTGAGCGAAGGATTTGTTGCCTTAAAAATCACTACGATAAATTGCCTGGGCTATCTAATTTCATCAACTTCCAATCTTCCCATATTGTGTCGTAGTACACAATAATGGCAAGCCATCTCAGCGGTGGGATGTTTGCTACTTTCCATAATTGCTTGACAATATAAGCCAAGATAGTTTATAAACTAAAGTTAGTATAAATTCTGTTTTAGTAAGATGAATCATTCTAGCCACAGTTACTAACTTATTTTTAGGACTCTAGAATGGGGGTCCCCAACCCCTGGTCCATGGACCAGTACTGGGCCCCGGCATGCCAGCAACCCGTCCACACAAACAAGCAAAGCCCCATCCACAACATGCAGGCATCACACGAAACCACACACCCTCCGGTCCACAGAAAAACCTCTCTCCATGGAACCAGGCCTTGGTGCCCAAAAGGTTGGGGACCTCTGCTCTAGACCTTCTAAACATTGCAGAAGTACCATTGCAGATAGCAGTTTTTCTGATTAAAGATACCATTAGCATAATAAGAAAAAGATGAACATGTTTCCAAAAACCTGTGTGTAAGAGGATTGAGTTCTGGGAGCCTGTTATGTCCAGTGTCCTATAGGACAGGGGTTCCCAACCTGTGGACCATGGCCCACTACTGGACTGTGGCCTACTGTCCATGAGACAGGCTGGCCAGTGCGCACACACGTGTGTATACACCCTCCACTCGTGCTAGAGCTGTGGCCACGGGGTGTGAAAACAGCCACAGCAATGGGATGCAAAAACAGGACACCATGCCCCAGGCTGTGAAAATGGGACGCCGCCATGCTGTGGGGCACAAAAATGGGGTGCGAAAATGGGATGCCATGCTGTGCAAGAATGGGGCAGGGCTTTCGAGTGTCACATGGGTGCTAGCACCACCCCATTTGCATCACATGCATGCTCACAGCCCCGTTTGTGAGCACATTCTTACATGCATGTAAAATGCTGCCCACTCCCTTTCCCTCCGGTCTGCCAAACGAGAAAGGTTGGTGACATCTGCTATAGGATATCATCCATAGTAACTCCAGCCTACTTTATATGTACTAGTGCACCTCTAGGGGGGCTTCCCTGAAAGATTAATGCAGGCCATGTTAAAGGAAAATAGATGGTAGCAATACTTCCACAATATCCTTGCCATGCACTGTTATGTACCGCAAAAGAGGCTCTTGTCCCACAGAATATTCTTGGACTGTCTCTCTCAGTCTTGCTTGCTCTCTCATCCTGTCATTTGTTAAGGTTTTTCTCCCTTATTCCTATGTCTAGTTCTGCATTTCACTTGCTATGATTCATTTGTCTCTCTTTCTCTTTAGTTTCTCTAACTTGCTTTTTTCATCCCTCATGTTTTCTCTTGTCTCATTATTGCTCTTACTTCTCCCTCTTCTGTTTCTTGCACTTACTCTATGGTTTCTGATGCTTTCTCGCTTGTCTGTCTCATACTGTTTACTCTGTTGTATTAATCTGTCTTGCTCATTCTTTCATTTGTTGATCTGTTGAATTTACTTATTTGTTTTGTGCACCCTTTCATCCCCTCACTTGCTCACCCTCTTGCTGTGCTCATTGTCTGCAAAAACAACCTGGCAACAAAGCAATGCTTTGTTACATGAAAATAGCAATTAGGTCACATGGGATTTATTTTTATTTTTTTGCACACAGTGATACAAAGATAACATAATATCTGACCAGAGTGTGAGGCACCGGACAAGCATATGAGAGCAGATGTATACTACTTGCTCACTCCTATCTAAACCAAAATAGTATGAAGGGAAGTCATCAATGACAAGAGGAGAGGGAATATGCCTGTAATACTGGGCAGTTTCTAGCCCTTGCTATATTATGGCCAGAAGAGCCTAATGCTGGGAAAGATTGAGGGCAAGAGAAGAAGGGGACGACAGAGAATGAGGTGGCTGGATGGAGTCACTGAAGCAGTAGGCGTGAGCCTAAATGGATTCCAGAAGATGGTAGAGGACAGGAAGGCCTGGAGGAATGTTGTCCATGGAGTCGCGATGGGTCGGACATGACTTCACAACTAACAACAACAACAATATTATGGCCATGATTACCACTGAACCACCATATTGTGCATATAGCAAGGCTTGTATTTGAAGAATTTTGCATGCAAAAACTCTATCTGATAATTTCTCCCTGTCTTGCAAGAAAATAATGCTATGTTAGATTTTTTTGAATGTGGTATGTTACAGTTGTCTTGCTTCATTGGCTATATTAAACGGCTGCCCACAAAGAACAACAACCTAACACATACTTGAAATATGTCAGAAATAATCAAATCTAGTTCTGGCCTAAGGCATTGTTCTTAATTTAAAATACATAAAAAAGCAGCTGGTTGCTTTGTTTACATATCTGATGCTGATGTTCTCACAAGCTTGCCGTGGTCAGTTTCACTGAAAAGTTGAGACTGAAAACTGATGTGTTGTTTAACTGTATACTTCTTGTAGAAATCAGGGCATCAAACCTCAGGCCTTAGCAGTATGGGAGACAGAGACTTCATTGCTGCTGTTCCAATTTCCACGTAGTGCCTGGGTGATACATTTTTTTAGGTTTTGAATATTTTTTATCCCACCTTTATTACTTTTATAAATAACTTAAGGTGGTGAATATACTTATTGCTCCTTTCTCCTCCTATTTTCTCCACAACAAACAGCCCTGTGAGGTGAGTTGAATTGAGAGTGACTGGCCCCAAATCACCCAGCCTCCTTTTATGCCTAAGGCAGGATGAATACTCACAGTTTCTATTCTGGTGCCTATTTCAGGGAGTTTCACTGAAGCAATTCCCCCTATAAGATTAGACCGTTCTGTCCTTTCTGGACCTTTACTGTAGTAAAAAAACATTTAATGAAATATTTTGATGTTTTTTTTAATTAGGAGATGAGGTATGGGGATAATTATGCTGTATTTAAAGATGGTAGATAAGCTGCTAAAATTGTTCTTACCTGTTGGGATGAAAGAGAAAAGTGGTTTTTTTTCTCCTGTCCTTTTCTTTTTTTCCCTCGCAATTTTTTTCTTTTCTATTTTTCTATTTGTAATTTTTATAGTTTTCACTGGCTTTTTATTTCATAAATACGAGGAGGACTCAAATAGACATTGAGTATTTTATTTGAAAGTAACCTTTGACTCAGCATCTTTTTTTTTTGGAGTTCGAAATGTTTTTGTTGCATGCAGAAATAAAAATTTGTTTTCTTTGTAGCAGTTTATTGATTTCATAAATGCAACACACTATAGTTTTTTTTATACATAGCATAAAGGTAAAATGATATATGCAGTGTTATCTTCATTTTAGATGTCAAAAGGGTTTTGTGGCTCCCAGTGTTTTCTTTTCTGTGGGAAACAGGTTGAAATGGCTCTTTGAGTGTTTAAGGTTGCTGACCCCTGGTTTAGGTTAAATCTCCATTATTCAGACCCCTCCCAATTGCCCAGTCCATCAGGAGCCAATCCAGAGGTGCGAAAGTGTTGAGAACTCTGAGCTGAAAAGATGATAAGAAGTTGTTCTCAGGCACTGTGACCTTGGTTCTCTGAGATGACACAAAGCACATGGTCCGAGGCTCATCACTCCCACTCCCATTTCCCAGGAAGATACATCAAAGCAAAAGAGGAATAAAGTAAAATGGATACATCACAGAAAGCCCTGAAGTTTCCCCGTTTTCCTAATATTTATAGCATAATACAATATTTTGGGAAACACTTGAATTCAACAAAGAAGTTCAACAAATTCAACAAAGAAGTAAGCAAGGGTATAATAATGAAATGGAATTCCCATGCATGTGACACTGTTCTGTCTATGGCAATTGTAAACAATCTAGCATGAGGAAAATATTGCTCTAGACTTCCTCCTAAATTCCTATGCTATGGATAAGTTTGCTTATTTATTTAAAGTGTTTACTAAACAGTAAAAAAAGGGTAATTTAACTGACTCGAGGAAGCAAACTTTGTGTCAGAACCCATATTCTAAGGGGGCTGTTTTCTATCTTTAACTCAAACTCTACTCTCTCTATGCTCCTGGAGGGGAGGGGGGGAAGCACTGGAATTATAGCTCTGTTTTCCTTCTATTGCTACACTGTAACACTTTGCTGTTTCTGCAGACTTCCTGTGAACTATCTCTCCCCTTGAAAGGGTGGGGGGAAGAAGAAAGGAATGCGCCTCTGGCGCTGGTTTATCTGCATTCGGAAGGGAAGGTTTGAAAGCCGACATAACATCGCTGCAACCCTGAGACTGCCTAGTATTATCAGCTCTTTCCCACAACGGATTTAACACCTGGGGATTGGCCCATGTGAACTGATCGGATGAACTTTGAGGTGGGGTTTGCTTGGGACACTTATTCATCTGAGCGGGAAACCCTCAGATCCTGTCTGTCATGCCTACTATCAGCTTCTCCTAATAAAAGTTTCTTTTGGAAGAAACTGCTTCCATGAGTTCTGCTTTCTTAGGATGAGGTTTTGAAGTGGGCCCTGACACTTTGTTAATATAATGATTTGTGGAATTGGACCATTTTGTCCAGGTAATGTTGGGATGGATAATAAGCATTCTAATTCTTCTGATTTACTTCTCTTTCCCTTTCTAAAACACATGGAATATTTTCAGCTATGATATTAAAGTGACAAAATATATGTCTTGATGCATATAATGTGATTGTGTCACAACATCTGGTTCAAGTCTCTAAACTGCATTATTTGTGGTGCTTTTATGGGTACACATGTTATTTGCTCTATGGATGATTTCAACATAACTTTCTAATAATTTTTCTTGTCTCATCTTTTTAAAAGATACACACTGTTGTAAAATGCTGGGGAAAATGTATAGAAAACTATTATTTTTCATATGTGGATGCCCAGGCCTATATGTAACCAGGCACTTCTAGCAGTCCTTGGCTTACCTAATAATTAGTACAGAATTTATGATACCAATTAGTGCCATAATAGGAAAACACATTTTTAATCACAATAATAAATAACCTGTTGTAAATTTCTGTTATATGTAGTGATTCAGCAACAGAATTTGGATGCAATCTAATTTTATATCCTACAGTCGGTTCATAATCTATTGATTTCAAGACTCCCAAGGAGAATAAAAAAAGATTTCTGAAAGTAGTTTCAAAATAACTGGCTACACTCTTATAAAGGTTTACTTGTGGACCACTCTTACAGAAAGGTTATAGAACAGTATACTTTTAACACTTCTTCTTGACCATTTTGATATGGCTGGTAGAAGCTGTCAGTTTCTGGAGGTCGAACATTTCTCATTTCTATTTTAGACTACATGCTATCCATTGCTGAAAAAAATTTTTTTTCCCTTAAATCCACATTATTTAGCAATTGTATCAATCCTATAAATTATCTCTTTATTAGATAATCATAGAGAGAAAGATTTCTTTTTTATCCAAATGCTATGTTATTCATTGTTCAGTTTTGTAGATCTCTTCCAAAGCTTTCAGATAAATGGGTCAGTTTTGTGATATTTGTTAATAATCAGGGTGCATTTTACAACATTTTTTGAAATATTTTTGGAGGTACTATCAACTGAAAACTGAGCAGCAACAAAAACTGTACAATTCATTATAACAATTCATGTTAGAAAATCAAGTTGTAACAAAAGACAAAGGAGTGAATATGAAAAGAAAGACACATGGCTTCATGAGTGGATTCAAAATAAAGTAAACTCAATGGTGGTGTTACACTTTTGTCTAAGGTATAGTCCTATGCAGTTTTTTTTAGAGTACTATAAGTTTAATGTGACTTCTAAATCAATGTACATAGAAGAAAGATACAATTTTAAATCTGTACTGCTTTGAATTAAAGCCTGTTTTTTCTTGGCAACCCTTCTAATGTGATTATATATGGTACTTTTCAGGAAATGTCTGAATGTCTGGTTCCATGTGCAAATATATCTGTAAATTAAACAGTCTCATTTCACAGTCCAGATATGGATTAGTTCATCAGTTTATTATTTTTCAACTGTGTATGTAAAAATCCTCCTAAACTGATGTTTGACATCTCAGAATATGCTGGCACAGTCTGTGACAGCTCCTACAATCAGTGCCAGCTTCAGAAGAGTTATATTTATTGTGCTTAGCAGCTAATGTCATGCTGATGGCACATGACATTATATTATGAAGCAAATAAAGAGTAATCCAAATAGCTTATATAAGACTACATAATGTATGTAAAATGATCCCAGTAGGACATGGTATTTTGTTATAAACAAAATTATATACAATTTAAATGTCATGTCTGTTCCTAAGAAATTGAGGCTAGAAGATGGGTGACCTTTTGTCTGATGCCCTGATCATCCCTAGGCACATTGCATCTTTATGAATCTATTGCCTCACTGCACTGGTGAACATAGCACAAGAAAAAGAAGCAAGATGCTCAGAATTGTCCTTTTGTTTACGATAACATTTTTAAAAAATATATATTAAAAGAACATTATGATTGTAATCCATGAAATTTACCTTCAAATTGTATTCAATTCTGCATAGTTACTTTGAAAAATTGAATTTCAGGCTTTAAAATCGCAAATATCATTTATTACAATGAAATGGGTCAGCAAAAAAGATAAAACAGTCTTCATTTAAAGACCTGTATGCTCCATGTATACACTATGCACTTAATAGGAATATTAGGTTAGATATAAAGATAACAGCATAAAAATACAAAGCCTGCAAACTACAACAGTGACATTTAGAAAATAAAATAACCATAATGGACCATGGTGATGTTAATGTTATATCGTTTTTTTCAGATGGAATTGTTTTTTTTTAAAAAAAATAATATAGTCTATAGATTAGGTAAAGATACAGTAGCAGTAACATTTCTAGTACAAAATGCTAGGTATTTGGGGCAGGTATAATTGTCCTTGGAGATTATGGTGGCAGCGCAGGAAGCAGTATCAGATCATGGGGAGAGAAGTTACTAAACTAAGTAGGAAATGCAAGGAGAGGGGAAAAAAGGGAAGAAAAAGGAGCAGAAAGTTAGATAAAGAAGACAGAAAGGATAAAGGAAAAGAAGAAATTGGAGTAAGGAGGAAAACACCAGCAAAACAGCGCAGCGAATGAATGGCTGCACATGGAGTCGGAGGCAGCCGGCAACAGAAAAAGATAGATCCAGCTAAGGAGCCCAACTAAGCAGCCCAACACTGAAAAAGAGGCAACAGAGAGCAGTGAACCAGCAGCTGGAAAAGAGGCAACTGAGAGCAGCAAATCAGTGGCTGAACAGCAGACAAGAAGGGAGGTTGTTGGAGGCAGTGAACCGGTGGGTCACAGTATATTCAGTAATTGCCTAGACTCATAATCCAGCCCAGAGCCCTCCCCAGTGACCTATCCCAGGTGGAGGACTTGTGGAGGATTTGATCAACATTCCCTCCCCAGAGAGATCAGCAGCCCCCCCCCCCCGCCTCCTGCTAGCCCAGCAGGGGGACAAAGGGCCTGGAGCAACCCATCCAGCAAAGGGAACTGGTGGCTGTGAGAAATTGGTGACAAAATCTGTAGAGGGGAGAAAGGCAGCAACAGCAGCAGAGGTGCACTGAGCTAGACAGCTCTGATTTCTAAAGCTGAGTGGCCAGCTGAGTGGAGCAGACCAGACAGGAGAGCTGAGCTGACTAGAAAGCTGAATGGCAGGCCTGACCAGAGCAGAGCAGAGACAAGGCTGAAAAGACCCAAGCACCGAAAGACAGAGCGGAGCTGATAGAGAAAACAACAAGAGGCCAGAGCAGCAAACGAAGGAGTGAAGGCAACGTTTAAGTTTGAGGTCCCAATAGGAAGGGAGGGAAGACCTCAGTAGAGAATAAAAATAAATATAAGACAGAAAATAAAAGATAAATAAGTAGGCAAATAATAAGGGCAAGAGTGGAACATTAGAAATCAAGGAAAAATAGGATTAATAAAGAGGCAAATCTAAAATAATCAGGTAGGGAGGAACTGGAGCTGAAAACTAAAAAAATAGAGGATAGAAAAGGATAAAGAAAACTAACATAATAGTAAGAAAGTTAAATAAATAACAAGGTAGAAAAATGAGCATAAACAGGCAGAAAAAAGGATAGAAAAATCATAGGCATAATTACTTAGAACAGAGAAGTTAGGAACAAGGCTAACAGCAAAGCACATCCACCAATAAAAAAGAGGGATTTTCAAACAACAAAGTCATGGAACAGGTGACTGATACTATTGTGGTATTCAATACATGTTTACCTAATACATGTTCCATGTATGTGCTTATATCCAAAGAATACCCAAATTATACATGCATTAAATGTAAACTATGTGAACTACTAGAGGAAAAAGTAAGGGACTTAGAGGCAACTCCAACCTATGCAAGAAAAACTATACCCAAACTGAACCAAATAATGGGCAAATAACTCCCAGAGAATTTGACCCTACTGATAAACCCTTGGGGGAAGACAAATGGAAGAATGTCACATATAGAAGGAAACACAATACTCAAAGAAAGAAGCAGCAAACATCTAGCAAACCCCTACTCCCAATCTAATCCAATCAGAAGCAGCCCCATTAAAACTGAGCAATCGATTTCTCCCCTTAGATGGAAATACGCAGATCCACAACCTCCCCCTCAAAGAAAACATGCAGACATCTAGCAATGAAACAACACCAAAATCCCTAAAAGACTCACATCAACAAACACACCTGAGATAAACAGAAAAGCACCCCAGACCGCACCCCCCCCAAAAAAGGAAGGCATGTATTGGTAATAGATGCTATCCTCATTCTATCATTGTCTCCCTAGAGCAAAAATCAAAGATGTGGCCAAGAACCTAACCAAAATAATTAGGCCCACACATTACTGCCCTTTCCTCCTCCTTCCTATTGGGACAAATGACACAACAAAGAACCCGAGTACAATGTTGACAGATTATAAGCAACTAGGCAATAAAATTAAGGCACTAGGAGCACAAGTAGTGTTCTCATCAGTACTCCCAACAAAAGGCCAACCCCTATTGAGGGGGAAAATAATTTTAGAAATAAACCATTGGCTAAAGGGTTGGTGTCACCAAGAAAACTTTGATTTCCTTGATCATGGACTGCATTTCCTATGTGAAGGACTCTTGGCAAGGGATGAGCTGCACCTCATGAAAACAGGCAAAATGTACTTTGAAAAAGACTGTCCCAACTGATCAGGAGGGCTTTAAACTTTAAATTGAGGGGAAAGGCTGACCAATTTTTAGAATCTCTACAACACAAAACCAGTCATAAATCCCAAGAAAACAAAACAATGAAGTAGGGAGTGATAAGAAGAAAAAAAGAACTCAAGATATGCAGGAAACATACCCACGGAGAGGCATAAAAGTCTTAAATGCTCAAATACAAATGCTCAAAGCTTGGGGAACAAACAGGGTAAACTAGAAGCAATAGTACATGAGGGCAGGTATGACATAGTTGGCATTACAGAAACCTGGTGGGACAAAACCCACAAATGGAGTGTACTGATGGAAGGATACAAATTGTTCAAAAGAAACAGATCTACAAAAAGAGGAGTTGCACTATATGTAAGAGAACGCTACATATCTACAGAAATGCACATGATCAAAGATAAATCCCCTCCAGAATGAATAAATAAAAATATAAAATATAAAAGGGAAAAAAAGTGACATTGCCATAGGTGTGTATTACAGGCCACCCAATCAATCAGAAGAAATAGATGAACTCTTTGCCAACCAGTTAACAAACATGTGTAGGAAGCATACCACAGTAATAATGGGAGACTTCAATTATCCAGATATCAAGTGGGAGACAAATTGCAGCGAGTGGGAGATCAAACAGATTACTAACCAACCTAGCCAACAACTTTGTCATCCAAAAGGTGGAGGAGGGAACTAGAAGTAAAGCTATACTGGACCCAATTCTTACTAACAGAGAAGAAGTGATAGAGGGATTTAAAGTTGCTGGAATTTTGGCAGAAAGTGACCACATCATACTGAAATTCAGTATAATGCAAACACAGACAATGCAAAATAATCCAACCAGTGTCTTAAACTTCAAAAGAGCTGATTTTAACAAACTCAGAGAGAACCAACAGATTACATCCCAGAGTTCTGAAGGAGGTGGCAGATGTTATCTCAAAACCATTGCACCATATCTTTCAAAAATCCTGAAGCACCGGGGAAGTACCTGAGACAGGGCTTTTTTCTAAAAAAGAAAAGGTGCTGGAACTCTCATCTTGGCGGGCGCAGGAGGCGGGGGGTGGGGGGTGGGTGGCGCTGCTGCGGTCACGGGCGTGAGGGGTGTTGGCAGCAGGCTGTCCCCTGGGGCCGGAGCCGGCACGGCTGGTGCAGTGGGACCAGCAGGGCCCACTCTATATGGCAGGGCTGCGCAGGGCAGGCGGTGGAGGCGTGGTGGGCCAGGCAATTTAGGGCGGCCACTTAGACTTGCAGGGCGAGGCGACGGTGGCACAGGTCCAGCACTGGTTAGGCCACCAGCCTGGCTGACACAGGTGAGCACAAGAAAGGAGTGCACATGGACTCCGCAGAACCCACCTCCCACTCCTTGTCCTCTCTTACTTACCTAGTTGAGATGGTGTAGTTGGGCAGCAGGGAGGGATGCAAACTTCCTGCCAACTCACCTTCGCTGCAGACAACTTGCTGGTGCAACGTTTGCTGGCCGGGTCTTTTGGCTCTCTCAGCAGCAATTCCTACTGGCTTTCAAGTAGCATAGCTTATCGGAGGGAGGGAGTAGCATAGCTTGTGCAAAAACTTTTTTTGTGTGTGTGTGCAAAAAAAAATGCCGGAACGCTATTCAGAGCGTTCAATGAGAAAAAAAGCCCTGCTTTTATGTTTTAATCTTATGATTTTAAAAATATATTTTTTTCTATTGTAAGTTGCCCCAAACCTCGCCATGTGGATTGCATACATATATTATATAATGGGTAAATAAAGGTAGAACATACATACGTTAAATATACATCAAATGATAATATGCTTCCCTACAAAGTCAATTCTTGCTCAATGACAGACCAAGGAGTTAACTCGGAAAGGCAAGAGGAAAATCTAGAAGAGGTCTGTGCAACTTGTAGAAGGGAAAGGCCCACACTGATAAATTAAAAATCTTTGTGGTCTGCAAAGGAATGCTGGTGGGCTAATCAATGATTTGGTGACTAGAGGAGCATCTACAGTGTTGGAGCTCGTGGTCATGGTAAGCCATGGAGACACTAGGCAACATGACTTTTAGGGCAGTGGTGGTGATTTTATTACTTTTTTTTTTAAAAAAAAGTCTGTGCTCTGTCCAAGGGTGCTTGGCAGGCTGCATGTATAGGCTTGGTCTAGAATTCAACTATCTAGAGCAGGCATGTCAAACTCATTTTGTTTGAGGCAACTTCTTATAAAAGAATTGCCATTAATTTGTTTTAATAAAATAACTTAAATCAATTTTTCACTTGATTTCAAATTAAATTAATTATATTGGTTGATAATGAGATTTTTTTTTTAGTAGAATTGCCAAATGCAATAAACTGGTTTTAGGTATATGTTACTGGAAGGAAAAAGCAGTCCCTGCTGTGTTACTGATCCCAGAGAAGCATTTGCATGTATGCAGGTATCCTTAGGGTGCCATAGTTATGGATGAGAAATATTGGTTGCAAAGTTGGCATTTCTGTATGTAATACAGATATTTTGGACTTATTTTTGTTTCTTTGCATGTTTGATATTTTTAAAAAGGCATATGCTACTGACTACGCTTATGCACGTATGTAACATCTTTTGCTAGAATACATGACCACTGCTTTTCCAGAATGTGAAAAGTGAAAGATTGTGACTAAGCAAAATTTTAATGTACAGATAATACCACCAGAAATTATTTTAGCCTTTTTAATAAATGTTGTTATTGATGTTAAGCTCACCATGGAAAACATCATATATTGTTATGTATATACTAGGTTAATTATTTAAAGACTGAAGTGCAACATAACTAGATTCTAAATAATCCATTTTTCAAAACACACAACAGTCCAAACAGTAAAAGTAAAGTCCAAATTAAGAATATTTCATTCTTAAGAATTGTTTAATTTAAAGTGGTTTAATTGTAATAGATGGTTAGATTCAAAATAGTTTTCAATAGTACAAAATAGTACAAAAGATACTATTTTTTTTCTAGCATCAGCTAAATTAGACATATTACATTGAGAAAAATGTTTCTCATTTCTTTCCTGTTAACTTTATGAAATCATCATTGCAGAGATGTTAACATAGGAAATAGATTATTTTGTTATCTAATTTTACCTTCCAAAAGACAGAAGTAGATGAAAAATCTGAGGTTCTTTCCTGTTGGCTTTTTTGAATTAGCTGTTTTATTTATTTATTTATTTATTTATTTATTTATTTATTTATTCATTCATTCATTCATTCATTCATTCATTCATTCATTCATTTATTTATTTATTTATTTATTATTGGGACTTATATGCCGCCCTATCTCCCGAAGGACTCAGGGCGGCTAACAACAATAACATACAATAAATACAGAAGTTAAGATACCGTAATTAAAATTAAAGGCCCCTGTACAATAAATTTTAAAATAAATTAAAAATTAGAGTTAAAAATTAAAAACATAATTAAAATCCCTGTCAGTCCAGGTCAGCCAGGTGGAAAAGGAGTGTTTTGAGGCCGCAGCCAAAGGACTGGAGATCTGGGGCCATCAGAAGCTCAGGGGGGAGTTGGTTCCATAGGGCTGGTGCTCCCACAGAGAAGGCTCTCCCCCTGGGGGTCGCCAGCCGACATTGTCTAGCCGACGGTATCCTGAGGAGGCCTTCTCTGTGTGAGCGTACTGGGCGATGGGAATTCGTTCCCGGCAGCAGATGGTCCTGCAAGTATCCTGGGCCTAAGCCATGTAGGGCTTTAAAGGTAAGTACCAGCACCTTAAATCTCACCCGGAGGGCAACCGGTAACCAATGCAGCTCACACAGGAGGGGTGTAATATGGGAGTATCGGGGTGCTCCCATCACTACCCGTGCAGCCACACTCTGCACCAGCTGAAGCCTCCGGGTGGTCTTCAAGGGCAGCCCCATGTAGAGAGCATTGCAGTAATCTATACGGGAGGTAACGAGTGCGTGGGTGACTGTACGTAGGGCATCTCGGTCCAGAAAGGGGCGCAACTGGCATACCAGGCGAATCTGGGCAAATGCCCCCCTAGCCACAACTTCAATATGATCTTCAAAACTGAGTCGTGAATCCAGGAGGATGCCTAGATTGCGTGCTCTATCAACGGGAGGTAACATCTCTCCTTCTATAACCTCTTGGACTAAACGAGATGCCGGTACGTAAAGCCACTCAGTCTTGGCCGGGTTGAGCCAGAGCCTGTTCTTTACCATCCAAATCTGTACCGCTTCCAGGCAACGGGACATCACATCGAGGGCATCACTGGGTTGGTTCGAGGTGGAGATGAAAAGCTGGGTATCATCAGCATATTGATGATACCTCACCCCGAAGCCACGGATGATCTCTCCCAGTGGCTTCATATACATGTTGAACAGGAGAGGCGAGAGTACCGACCCCTGAGGCACCCCACAACTAACGGGCCTAGGGGTTGACCTCTGCCCCCCTGCCAACATCGTCTGCGAACGGCCTGAGAGGTAGGAGGAGAACCACCGCAGAACGGTGCCTCCCACTCCCAACTCCTCAAGACGACGCAGCAAGATACCGTGGTCGATGGTATCAAAAGCTGCTGAGAGATCTAATAGGACCAGGACAGAGGAATAACCCCTATCTCGGGCCCGCCAGAGATCATTCACCAGCACGACCAATGCCATCTCCGTGCTATACCCGGGCCTGAAACCCGATTGGTACGGATCCAGATACTCAGTTTCCTCCAGAACCAAAGGGAGCTGCTGTGCCACCACTCTCTCAATGACCTTCGCAAGAAAGCGAAGGTTGGAGACAGGATGAAAGTTATTTAAAATAGCTGGATCCAATGCAGGTTTCTTAAGGAGGGGACTTACTACCGCCTCTTTCAAGGCGGCAGGGAAGTACCCTTCACTCAGTGAGGCATTGATAACTGCTAGGAGCCAGCCTCATGTAATCTCCCGAGACGCATAGACCAGCCAGGAGGGACACGGGTCCAACAAACACGTGGCAGCACTTAATTTCCCCATGATCCTGTCCACTTCATCCAGAGTCACAGGTTCAAACTCTTCCCAAATGTTCTTGGCCAAACTCATTGTTTTCCTCTCGTCAGATACTGCCCAGTCAGAGTCCAGACCAGCCCGAATCTGAGCAATTTTGTCCACCAGATATTTACTAAATTCCTCGGCCCGTCCTCGTAAGGGGTCCTCTCCTGTCCCTTGATTTTAGATTCTAAAAGTTTAGTTCCTAAAGAAGTAACCCTGTAAATAATTTTAATGTCCTCCTCTAGTGCAGGGGTAGGCAACCTTGGCTCTTTTATGACTTGTGGACTTCAACTCCCAGAATTCCTGAGCCAGCATGGCTCAGCTTGGAAACCTCTCCCTTTCCCCTCAGCATGGCTGGCTCAGGATTTCTGGGAGTTGAAATCCACGAGTCATAAAAAAGAGCCAAGATTGCCTAGCCCTGCAATAGGCTTAGGAAAGCCAATAGAGGGAGCTTCTTCTTCTTCTTCTTCTTCTTCTTCTTCTTCTTCTTCTTCTTCTTCTTCTTCTTCTTCTTCTTCTTCTTCTTCTTCTTCTTCTTCTTCTTCTTTTTTGCAAAAAAAAGATGCCGGAACGCCGTTCTGAGTGTTCTACGAGAAAAAAAAGCCCTGACCTGAGAATTTGAAAAGGACTGATGTGGTTCCCATCTTCAAGAAAGTCAAAAACAAAATAGACCCAGGAAACTACAGATCAATTGGTCTAACTCCCATACCTGGGAAGATCCTAGAAAAGATAATAAAAAACAGATCTGGGAATAACTAGAAGCAAACAAAGTCATAACTAGTAGCCAGCACGGGTTTGTTAAAAACAGATCATGCCAAACCAATCTTATTTCATTCTTTGATAAAGTGACTAAATTAGTAGACCAGCCAAATGCTGTGAACATAGTATACTTAGATTTCAGTAAGGCATTTGACAAAGTAGACCACAACCTAATGCTTGGTAAGCTAGAAAAAGATGGAATAGACAACATCACCACCAGATGGATTTGTAGCTGACTGACAAACTGTACTCAATGAATAGTCCTCAAGGGTACCACATCCACATGGAGAGAAGTAAGCAGGGGTGTACCACAAGGCTCCTTCTTAGTCCCAGTACTCTTCAATATTTTCATAAATAACTTAGATGAAGGAATAGAAGGGGAACTCATCAAATTTGCAGATGACACTAAACTGGAAGGAATAGCTAACAGCCCAGAAGACAAAAAGATATTGAACAATGAACCCTATTCAACAAAATGAATTTTAATGTGGAGAAAACCTACATTTTACATTTAGGCAGGAAAAATCAAGGGTATAAGTACAGATTAGGTGAGACCTTGCTCAAAAACAGTAACAGTAACAGTCCTAGTGGATGATCACTTGAATATGAGCCAGCAGTGTGCATCAGCAGCCAAAAAAGCGAATACAATCCTGAGTTGTATAAACAGAGGCATAGAATCAAGGTCATGTGAAATATTAGTACTGCTTTATAAAAAAAACTCTCTCTCTCCCTGTCTCCGATCTTCTGCTCACCTGGCAAGCTGGCTTCACGCTGTTCTCTGACAAGCTGACACACATTCTTATTGGGCCGGCTCTCCTGCCTTTGGTCTGCCAGTCCTCTTCCAACATTCAATGTGAGTCTTTGTTTTTGTCTGTGTATGTATGTGTGTGTGTGTGTGAGAGAGAGAGAGAGAGAGAGAGAGAGAGAGAGAGAGAGAGAGAGCTTCTGCTTCCTGCTTCCTGCTGAGACGCAGCAAAGGCAGGATCCCTGCCCAGGTTGTCAGCTTGTTGGAGAACAGTGAGGCCACTCTCTTTTTTACACACACACACACACACACACACACACACACACACACACACACACACAGAGAGAGAGAGAGAGAGAAGGGAAGCGCAAGTGCCTCTCTCTGTCTCTGTCTCTGCAAATGGTGGAGGATGACTGGAAGCTGAAAGAGCTGCATGCGGCTCCAGAGCCGTGGTTTGCTGACCCGTGGGCTAGTCTAAAGAATAGAAAAAATAGGGGTGACATGATAACAGTATTCCAGTATTTGAGGGGCTGCCACCAAGAAGATGGGGTCAAATTATTTTCCAAAGTGCCAGAGAGCAGGGCAAGAAATAATGGATGGTCGTGTGAAAGAAAAAAATACTTTTTGATAGAGAGTTCAATCAATTTATATTTATTGAGAGTTTTCCTTCTCCATTTTCTTTAATTATATTTAGGTTTTATTCTCCTAGTTGTTCTTTTCTGTCTTTGTTCTCTTGCCTTTGCTCCTTCTTCTTGATCTATATTATCTATTTCTTCTTCCTCTCTTCATGCAGCTGCCTCTTCTGGTGCAACCTCTCCCTGCTTTCTACATTCCTTGTCTGTTTGAAATTCTGAACTTTTTTCTTCAAAGAAAGGTCTGTATCTCTCATAGAATTCCATTGCTTTAAAGTCTGTATCTCTTAGAATCCCAGTTGATTAGAATCCCTTCCAGGAGCAGCCATCTAAAGTTCACTCCTTTTATAATTAATTTTTTGGTCAAAAATTAATATTCTTTTTGTGAATCTCTTATCCTTCTAGGAATCTGTTTCAAGACTACAATTTCCTTTTCTTTATACCACAATGGATCATCTCTCACTCTTCTCAGTATCTCATCTCTTGTTGATTTCCCCCCCAAATCTAACATGTACCTTTCTGGGAAGTCTGTGTCTTCCTGCATAACTTGAATTGACTCTAAATGTTTGGCCTATTCTCTCCTTCCATTTCATGTTTCCCAATTTCCAAAGCATCTGCTAGCAACTCTATCATCAGGTTTGGGAGGTCTTATTTGCCTTCCACTATATTCTGAAATCTTAAGAAATAAGATGCCTTCTCCATTTCCGGAACTGCCACTGAATTCTCCAAATCTTTATTAGCCTGTATCAGCCTTTGTTTTTCTTCTTTTATTTCTTCCATCTTTTGGTCAGTTTCCTGTGATTTGTCTTCTATTTTCTGAATTTTTTGTTCATTTTTTTGTGATCATTTGTTAAAAATTTTCTAATTGTGAGTTTAAATTGTAATTTTTTTCATTTATTTTATCCGAATTGTCTTTTATCTCATCATGATTTTGTCTTGTGTCTTCTTTATGCGAAGTTATCACCTCTTGTATTAACTGTAATGTGGCCTGCATTTCTTTTTGAAAATTGCTGTTTTTTTCTTGCTGAAGCATTGAGTCAATTGATCTCTGCTAAACAGAGCTGGGGGCACCAGAAGATGGTGCTGAGGTGGGTTTCTTACCTGTTTTAGTCAAGCTTGGAACACTCATTTTTGCTCCCCCCCTCAAACCTTTCTATCAAATCTATTAAGTCTCCTAACTGTCAGCTTTATACAAAGCAAGCAATTTTATAATCAATGTCATAATACAATATTTAGATTCCAATTTGTATTTTAAATTGTCCCAAATAGTTCTTGTAGTTCTGTAGCCTTTGTAACCCAATGGTCAAGTTTATAGGCCCATTACCTAAGGAAGGAAAGAAAATAAAGAAAAAAAAAGAGATTTGTGCCTTTCAGCACCAAGTCAAAAGGGAAAAATACAAAGCCTATAATGGCTCTTCAGTTCAAAAAACCCAAAATTTTTCAATCAACCAGCCTTTATAATCCAAAGTGTCCAGCTGCCCCAGTTAGTAATCCATAGAACCTCCCCAAAAGAAACTAGCCCCAAATCAGTTTTCTTTCTTTCTCTAAGTAGTTCTTAAAGCTGTGAGTCAATTGATGTTTGTAATTCAGGCAGGCCTACTTCAAAGTAGTTTATAGTTTCCACCATGCAGAAAAACAGCCCAAAGAGGGTTCCCCCCTTTTTTTTTCAGCTGCAGTCTACAAAATTGAAAGTTTCCAGGAACATCAAAGAGTCTAATTTGTTATCTATGTCTGGGCTTCACACCAAATTCACTCCAGATATAACAAAGTTCAGTGTTTATTCCTTTATTCCACCTCTGACCACTAGATGTCATTAGGTGTCCATTTTTCCACCTTTAAGCCCAAAGTTATTTCATAAAGTTCTCTCCATTATTTTCCAAAAAAGAAAGAAAAACTCAAGAGTTCTCTCAAACCCCAAATTTATCAATGCTATGTTTTTGTATTATTTCCAAGGTAAAGTTGTAGTCTTCTCTATTTTTCTCCCCCCAAAAAATTAAATCGCTGCTTCCTTTCTCATAAGGAAAGGGGTGGAGGCCCCTCTTCCCTCTCGTCTGTGGGTTTTTCTTCCCTTTTTCTTCTTTCCCTTTTTCAGGGAAAGAGTTTTAAATTTGTAGAGAAAGTATAATGTTCTCACCCAATTCCAACCACGATGTTCAGGTTTTGCTAATTAGTGCTTTCCTCGGTTGTCAGTAGCTTTTGACTGGCCACATAAATGCGGCCAGTGTTTCCCCTGCCAGTTGGGAGGGCTTCCTCAGATCAAACAGATTGGCAGCCATCTTTCCATGATCAACCAGGTTTCCCTCCTTCTTCGTCACCTCTCCTGGGTGACTTTAGACCCTTTTCAGGCCCACAGCAGGGCAAAATCGACCATGGTAAGCAGAGCTCTGCTTTCCTGCACCCATCTCACTATGACGCCAAACTGAAAGTCTGCCTTATATAGTCGGCCTTTAAGGAACACATATAAAAAGACAACATTATAAATTTTTGGAATGCCCCAAAATTGGGGAACTCTACTTCTCATCAGCACAACAAAAGGAAAGAGGAGTAGTTTTATATATTAAAGGGACAATAGATTCTAAACAAGTCTATGCAGATGAAGAAGGAAGAATATTAATGGTGGAAACAATGATAAATCAAAAACATACTGATGGTAGCAATATATGCACCAAGCAACAAACAAGAAGAATTTTACCAAAAACTACATAAGAAAATAGTGGAAACAGAATATCAAAACATTTGCTTGTTAGGAGATTTTAATGCAATTGCAGACAGAAAGTTAGACTATAAAGCAGTAAAATGGGGTAGGGGGGTGGAAGAAATATACTACCTAAGGCCTTTTTCAAAATGGCAGAATAAATTTGTATACAGGACATCTGGTGAGAAAAAATATCCAAAAAAATCTCATGATATAGTTAGCCTCTAAACTAAGAATGAATATTCATGAGACTGAGATAGAAATCAATATATGGGCAAATCATAATCTGATAAAGATGATGTGGAGAGGAACAAAGAAAAAGCTCAGATGGTCATTGAATCAAGCTTTATTAAAAGAGAAAGAATTTATACAAATAGCAGTAAAGGAAATGGAATTCTTTTTTAAAGAAAACAAGAAAGAAGAGACATCACTTCAAAATGTGTGAGACATGGCCAAAGCATACTTTAGAGGTTTTGCTATAATGTATATGGCAAAAAAGAATAAGGAAAAACAACAACAGCAAACGAACTTAAAGGAAGACCTTAAAAAACTGGAACTAGAATTACAAATAGACCCACAAAAGAAAACTTGTAAAAACTTAATAGAAGCTGAAGAAATGGCCCAGCAAATTAAACGGGCAAAACAAAACTTTGAAAATGCTAATAAACCGGGTAGATGGTTAGCCTATAAATTGAAAAAAGAAAAGGAGAAGATATTGATAAACTACAAGATGGAAAAGGATTTACAATTTCAAAATGAAACAATAAAAAATAGTTAAAGAATTTTATGAAAAACTATTTGATATAGAAGAAATCCCTAAGGAAAAAAATATATGGGAAAAGCTATATTACCAAAAATACCTCAAAATTTTGAAAACATGTTAAATGAAAAAATAACAATGGAATTGATGAAGGCTATAAAAAGATAAGAAAAATGACAAGACCCCAGGACCAGATGGATTAATTTTATAAATGTTTACAAGACACATTAAGCTTACCAACGAAAGAGGTTTGCAATGAGGTTCTATCAGAGGCCAAAATACCAAACACCTGGACAGAAGACAACATTACTCTAATTCCAAAAGAAGACTCAGATTTGACCCAGATAAAAAACTATATACTAATATCACTATTAAAAGTCAATTATAAAATTTTTGCCTCAATAGCAGAGAGATTGAAAAGATTCTTGACTGAATTTATTCATCCAGACCAAAATGGATTTCTACCCAAGAGACAAATAAAAAACAACTTAAGAATTATTTTGGATACATTGGAATACTATGAAATGCATCCAGGGAAACAAATGGCACTAATTTTCCTAGATGCACAGAAAGCTTTTGATAATGTAAATTGGCAATTTATGACACAACAATTAAACTGTAAGGACTTTGGAGAAAAAATTATAAGTATAATTAAAACAATATATCTTAGACAAACAGCCAAAGTAATTGTAAATGGAGATTTTACTGAGAATGTTAATATAAAAAAGGTATAAGACAAGGGTGTCCATTATCTCCATTGCTATTTATACCATTGTTGGAAGTGTAGAATAAAAATGTTAGACAAATACATGTATTTTCACCTGCGGCTTTATTACTCTTTAGGCTTTTAATGATGGATTGTATCTCTTTTACCTAGACTGGGGGACAAAGGGACAGAGTTCTAGTATTTACTAAGTCACTGCTCAAAAACGGTTTTTCTACAGGTTCCGCAGAAGCAAACAGACATTGATAATAATTCTCCCAATCCTCAGCTGGGATTGGTATATCAAATGCAAATCTCCGTTCCTATATAGGACTCCTGCTACAGAGTACCAGAATATTACTTAGTTGTGACTTTTGGCAGCCAGCTTGAGTTCTGACCAGATTGAAATGGCAAAACTATTTTTCTTTAATTTTATATATTCTTTATATTCCCTTCTTGAGTGCAACATCTCAGTTTGTGTATGAGCAGTAGGATTCCTCTGGGTAAGCCTCATGATTGCCTTCCATTTCTTTTTTAGGTGCTGGCATTCACGATCAAACCAATGGGGTCTACACATTTGGGCTCTTTTTGTAGCTGGTTTTGTCATTAGGTGTTTCTTTAGGGAGTTACAAAGATTAGAGAACGCGTTAAAGGCCAACAGCCAGTCAGTAGTAGGTGACTTGACTCTTCTGGCCCAGTTGGTAGCATTCTCTGCTTTAAAGTGTACCATGACCTCCGAGAAGAGATCGACTTTGTCTCTAGTCAGAAAAAAGATCCAGTACACTACCTGAATGGGCCAAGTCGTATGTTTAAGGCTACGTGTAATTCTTATCCTTACCTCCCAGAATTTGGAGATTACCCTTAAAAATTAAGGTGACTAAGAGCAGGCCAGCAGTGTTACTTTTATTTATTTATTTTTATTTTAATCCCATTTATATCCCGCCCTTCTCCGAAGACTCAGGGCGGCTTACAATTTAAGCACAAACCAATGTGCTTAGCAATAGCCTTCATTCTATGTATATGCCTGCTTATTAGGGCTTTCGGCCCCCGCCAAGCAGCATTATTACAAAGTCAGCTTATTGCCCCCAACAATCTGGGTCCTCATTTTACCTACCTCAGAAGGATGGAAGGCTGAGTGAACCTTGAGCCTGGTGGGATGCGAACCTGCACTAATTGCAGGCAGCTGGTGTTACTTAAGGAGGCATTAGCCCACTGCTCCACCAAGGCTTTTGTGGTCTCCTGAAAGCCACTGGGACTGGGACTCCCTTCTTCTGGGCTAACTTATACAAAAAGGGACCCAACCTAGTGTTAAAATCTCCTAGTAGTACCACTATGGACTGAAGGTACAATACGTATATATCATCTAGGATAACTTCCAGACCCATCCAGTATTCGGAGTTATAATACCAGGATGTGTTTGGAAGGATATACACATTTACCAGTATTAACTTGAACTCTTTATATTCAACTTTAAGAGCTAGGAAATATGAATACGTCTTTGTTGTATAGTTTCTTCCCCTGCCATTACAATTCTTGCTTTATAAGAATGCATAACCCACCAGAGGGTCTCCCTCCCTTTTGGGCTGGGGAAGTCCATCCCTGGAAGCCTGGCAGTTGTACTGTGATATATATAATAATGTCAAATGTTTAATGTTAACGTTAATGTTACTGGTTATTGTTATGAGTTGGTTACATGAGGTAATACGGCTGACAGGGAAACACGCGGCAATTTGACAGCTGTCAAATTGCCGCCGGCTACAGCGCAAGCGAGAAAGCTGACAGCGCAGCACGAGGACTCTAGCTGTCAAGAAGATGACTCAGCCGATTGGCCCAGCGCCCTGGTGGGAGAAGCCGAGCCGCTGATTGGAGGAAACAACTTCCAGCTGGCTATATAAAGAACACAAACCGGCAGAAGTTTCGCCGGGTGTACCTCAATAGACCTGTAACCCGAGCCTGCTGTCTCCGCGTGATCCTTGCCCCTGCGAGCCACTTCATACTGGTTCATCCATTTCAATTAAACAGGTTTCCTGAAAGTCTGTTACATCAAATCTAGAGAGGAAATTCATTAGATCACCATCAACCATCCCTTTCCAGCCAGCCACATTCCAAGTCAGCATCTGTATGGGAATCCCAGGGGCAAAGTGGTCTGGCTTGGTTGATTGGCTAGGTGGTGGAAATGCCAGATGTCAACTTGATGTTGGAGCTGGGCCGATAGCAACTATAGTTCCCATATAAACACAGTTATTGTGAAGTTCAATATTTCTCCTTGTGGGTTGCAGAGTTTTTTGTTATTCCTCTCTATCCTGACTGTCAGTATGCCTCTGCTTCTGCTCCAAAACTGGCATTTCTCCAGGTGGGTGGGTACTCCGGCTTTCCCTCTCCTTGTCTGGTTGATGCGCTGGATGGTCAATTTGGACTTGTACTACCAAATCCTGTTGGATGTCCCTTTCCTCCTCTTTTTGTTTTGGGCTGGTATGCCTTCTCTTTTTATTTATTGGAGCTTAGGTACTTTCAGAAGCCAGACTTGATAGCAATTCTATGGAGGAGCTACCAGAAGGAAGCAAAACATTCAAGCTTTCTGTCACACCAGCTGCTAACCTCAACGCCTGACCAATTGTATCAATCTTCTCCAATAGCATCTCCTGTTCTTCTGGGCAGAGGGTAGCAAACTGGTGAAACAGCTCTTCCTTATCATCCATGAACCGAAGCTTTCCATTGTGTGGGTTTAAATATTTTTTTTTATTGTCCTTGTCTTTTCCTAACCTTGTTAACTGAGGGCTTGTTTGTTTGGACGTTGGTGTTTTGGAATTCCCAGGATTAATGTCGTCCTCCCACACTGTCTTGGCTCTCTGCCCAGACTTTAACAGGGAATGAATTTGGGTGGCGTGAAATACCCGTCTTGGCCAAATACCAAATTTCTTTAGTAAGGTCTCAAGCCTAAATAACATTGATGGCAGAACAGTCTGCCCAAAGTTTAGCAATATTCTTTTGCAGCCTTGTCTGTCGGGGAACCAAGAAATCTCTACTAGCTCCTTAGATTATACCCTGCAGCATAAGAGTTGGGATAGAGAGATAAAACCCACTCTCCTGTTGTACCACCTACCCTTGTTCAGAGGGGTGTTAGCAACTTAGAGTAAGATCCTGTGTCTCTGCAACACCAGCCTCTCCACTGCATCCTCCTTACCCCGAGACCCCCAGTCCACACAGACTGACCGAACATCATGGGTATGTGAGCCTTGGGATGTGAGCCTTGCTATTTACTTCTTCAGCTAGCTTATTGACATATTTTCTCATTAGGAGCTTTAGTTCTTTAATCCCTCCATTTGCTTCCAGGAGCTGGTCAATTATAGCAGAGACTGTTTGTGCTGTTAGTAGACAATTTTTAGCAACCAACTCCAAGTCTCCTTTAGAATTTTTTCTGGTATTATTCTTGTTCTCCCCTGGAGTTGCAACTCCCTACTCCACAGAGAAGCAGTCTTCCTCTTCCCAATCCAGAAGGGGGCCAGGTTTATTTGCCCGGGTCACAAGGGGGGAAGAAAAGAGAAAAGGAGACTTGCTGACAGAATCCATTTTTATCTCATTTCTAACTCCCTCTCTGTGCAGAACCCAAATCTCACCCCCTTACAGTATTCTGCCATTCCCAAGGAGGAAAAGAGAAGACAAGGTTGTTAATTGCCTATCTCTATCCCTTAGATCACAGGTCTGCAACCTGCAGCTCCGGAGCCGCATGCGGCTCTTTCAGTCCTCTGCCATGTGCAGTCCAAAAAAAAAAGTGGGACTAAAAAGTTCAACCAATCAATTCAAATATGCAGCGTAGGTGCATATCTCGCCTTGGCTCCACTCTTCAGTCAAACCCTGTTCTGCGCATGTACGCGCATGTGCACACATTTTTTGTGGCTCCCAGTTTTTCCTTTTGTGAGGGAACCGGTTCCGAGTGGCTCTTTCACTGTTTCAGGTTGCTGACCCCTGCCTTAGATGCAATGTTTGTTTATTCACCCTGCCTGGAGGCCATCACAAAAGACCAGGGAAGAAACCCTCTGAACTACAAAGAACAAAGAAAGGGGGGAGGGGAATTCTGGTTTGTATCTCTGAATGGAATGTGAAGGGGAGGAAGAAATAATGTTGCAAATGTACTAGTGTTTCTCTTTTCCCACGAGGGGTTTTGACACCTGAAACGTGACTGATCAGGGACTGACCAAATGGACTGAGGGGAGGGGTTTTTACTTGGGGACACTTTAAAAGTATCGATCTGTGAGACAGTTTTCAGATCCTGTCTAGATTATCCACTGTCATCTATGTTTTAGTAAAAGTTCCTGCTTGGACAAACTCGTCTCCAAGAGTTCTTCTTTCCTAAGATTGGATTGGAGTGGGTTCTGACACTTGCTTGCAGTGTCCATTATCTGAAAAAAGTATTTTATCTTGGGTTGTCTGGGCATTGTCGCAGTCATGTTTTTCCAATCAGGCCAAGGTCCATTTAGTCAGCTGCATTTCAGTTCCACTAGACTCTGACTTCTGGGCTCCTTCTTATGCTCTTATAAAGTCTGTGACATTTATAAAAAGTCAAGCAGTGGTTAAAATGGGTTTAAAATAGGTTAAAAACAGGTTAAAAGTAGGTTAAAAATGCAAAGTTAAAAAGGGGTAAAAAGTTAAAATAAATAGAATAAAATAAAATTTAAAATTTAAGGGAAAAAACTTTTACTTTTGGAGGAGCTCTTTATATCCATATGGTGTAGTAACAACAACTTGCACCTAAACATCGGCAAGACGAAAGAGAGGGTGTTAGACCTCCGGAGAAAAAAGGAGGAACCTGCCCCACTTTACATCGGGGAGGACTGTGTGGAGAGAGTTTCCTCCTTTAAATTTCTGGGAGTCTACCTCTGTGAAGATCTGACCTGGAAAGTTAACACAACCCAGGTGGCTAGAAAGGCCCAACAGAGGCTTCACTTTCTTAGGGTCTTGAGGAAGAACAGGGTAGAACAATGGCTAATGACCCTCTTTTACCTGTCTACTATAGAAAGCGTCCTCTCGTATGGTACTGTGGTTTGGTATGCTGGTCTGACAGCCGCGGACAGGAAAGTATTATAGAGGGTAGTGAGCACAGCACAAGACATTGCGGGCTGTCCCCTGACACCACTGGATGACATCGCCAGGGCTCGTTGCCTTGGAAGAGTGAGGAAGATTCTCAGGGATGACTCACACCCTGGACGGTATCTCTTTACTCTCCTACTATCGGGTAGGAGATATAGGAGTATAGCCAGCCATACCAACAGACTGAAAAACAGCTTTTATCCATGGGCTGTTAGGCTTTTGAATGGGATATAATCTCTGTGGACGTATGCAGAATTGACTTGGGAGGCCGGTGTGTGGTGTAGTTGGTTCACATGGTGTGGTAGGATGGAGGGTTTGTTGTCACTGTGTGTTGGGGGGAGGGAGCACAGGGAGAGTCTCAGCTAATCTCAATGTGAACATGTTGTACTTTGACAATAAAGGTTTATTATTATTATAGCCTTTGCTGCCTGTCCACCATCTGGGCTCCTCCCCTTCCAGACAGACTCACATTGAAGATCAAAGAAAAAGAAGACAGAATATTTTCAGATATGGAATGCATTTTACCAATGGCTGGAAAAACGGGGTAGAGATTAGGATTTTACTACATGTTATTAAGATAAGACCCAGACAGCACATTGTTTATTAAGCACTTATGAACTGTAAACCAAATAAAAATAAAATATATTATATTACATATAAAAAAATGGTTGGAAACTGATCAAAGAGAGAAGCAACCTGGAATTAAGGAGGAGCTTCCTAACAGTGAGGACAATTAATCAGTGGACCAGCTTACCCTCAGAAATCGTGGCTGCTCCATCACTGGAAGTTTTTAAGAAGACACTCGACAGTCACTTGTCTGAAACGTTATAAGTTCTCCTGTTGAACAGGGGGCTGGGCTAGAAGACCTTCAAGGTCCCTTCCAGATTCTATTCTATTCTATTCTATTCTATTCTATTCTATTCTATTCTATTCTATTCTATTCTATTCTATTCTATTCTATTCTATTCTATTCTATTCTATTCTATTCTATTCTATTCTATTCTATTCTATTCTATTCTATTCTATTCATATCAAATTCTGTGTAAATGTGAAAATTTGTTTTCTTAATTATTGGTGAAAATCCAATTATCGGTTTCAGAATGTGGTTAGGTGGAACAATATTTTGTAAGTCTATCGTAAGCACTGTAACTGCAGCATAACACAGGAAAACATTGTTAATATGGCTACTAAAGGAATTAATAAATAGGGTAACAAGTCTGACCAGCTGCTACTGGGCATATTACAGCAACTAGCTGGATTTTAAGGTGGCTCCACTTAATCCATCAAGAAGCAGAAGCAAACTTTCTGAACAATGTAGGAGTACAAATATGGTGAAAACTGATGGCAAATGCCTTGAAGCCAAGAAAGAGAAAACCTTCCAGGATGCCCATTGTTACCTGTTCTTGTTCTATTTTTCCTTCCTCTTATGAAGAAACAGAAGCAAGAAAATAGGCTGATGATATTTGGATTACAACCCAACCAGTAGAATGCAGCAAAAATAATAGAAAAATAGAAAGAGAAAATTTTTTGCTGTCACTTAGTGTAGGTTATTGCAGCCTAGATGTGGCAAATCTAAATGAGAATGACCCAGTTTTGTTTGGGTGTTCTCAAGGGAGACTGTCAGAAATCCTTTCAATGTTTCTTTTCGGGGCTCTGCCATTCTAGTGGGAGGGGGTTTTTCCTCTGCTGGGAGGTGAGCTTGGGGCTGTACTTCCTCTACTTTGTTCTTCCTCAACTTTGATGTATCTCTTTGGGTGTGAAGTGGAGAATGGAATGTGCCAGGGGCCATCTCCCTTATCTCTGCTCCATTGCAAGCGCCTGGGAATTGTCCCTTATAAGCTCCGGTTCCCATAACAACTTCACACCTGTGGATTGGCTGGATGTGATCTGGACAGTTGGACTCTGGGGTGGTGAAATAAAAGTTTTAATGTAACAAGGTGGGAAAACTTTAGATCTTGCTTTGTTCTCTTGCTATCACTATATCTCAATAAAAGTTCCTTTTGAAACAATGCCTGTGTCAACGCTGTAACATTGGATGTTCCTTCTCTGACAACTGATGGAAATTGCAGCTGTTTTTACTTTGCTTTTAACATGCTTTTTCTTCTGTTTAAAAATCAGATGTTGAAGGGGGGATGGGGTGAATGCTTGAACTCCGCTAGCTATAATAACAATGCAGCTCCATGGGAAACTCAAGGATACAAACTGATAACATTTTGGCAGGTTGAGGAGCTGGGAAGAGAGCCCACGCTCCTGGCTAATTGAAGAATGTGATTTATGACTGCTTTGTGGGGGTGGGACTTGCATTCTGTTACTTTGTATCTGGGGGAAGGGAATCTAGTTTTGGATTCAACTATGTAGTGCCAATACTTTGTTTCCTGAATAAAATGTTCTTTGAGGAAGAATTCTTGCTTTGAAGTTCTTTTGATGAGTTTCATCTATTGGCACCATGACACTTGTTTCAAGAGTTCTGCTTTCTTCAGAGGAATAGTTAAGGCAGGACCTTACATTAAGCAAGATCTACAAAAAGAAGAGGCAGCCACCCTAACGTGGGGACCGTGCATCATGTCCCTCTATGGCAGCGAACAAGATGAGACCAAGTGCTGGGGAGAGTCCACTGCAAAGACCACCCAAAAGAAGGTTCCTCTGGATGGATGGAAGAAATAGTAAATACAGAAAGCTCCATGAAGCTGAGATGGTTGGCTGGAGTAGGGAAGAGAGATGATTGGGAAGAAAAAGCCTAGTGAGTAATATTCATCTGAGGCAGCCAGAAAAAGGGCTGGAAGTGGGAGATGGAGCTGCTCTCCAATGATGGGGACAAATCCGAAACAGAGCAGGAATCAACTGACCAGATTCTGAAACAAGCCATGCAATACATGGTGGAAGCCTTTCAGGACCTAAAGAGAAAATCCAGGCAAATGCAGAAGCAAAAGGAAGGATTAACCAGAAGAAACCAAATGTGGGGGAGTGAGTCGGGAACAACTGAACCCACAGTGGGGGCAACTGGAGCTACAGAAATGGTGGCAGCCACCCCGTTGGCACAGCATCCCACAGCTCCCAGAGGGGGGAATGCTCCACCAGCCCCTAGAGCAGGGGTATGCTGGCTCAGGAATTCTGGGAGTTGAAGTCTATGAGTCATAAAAGAGCCAAGGTTGCCTACCCCTGCCCTAGAGGGAGAGCCCCACTGGAGGAATCAAAACTGGTTCACCTAGGGGTGAAGTTTGATGGAGACCCCCAGAAAATGGGCTTCTTCATGGCTCATGTGTTCACCTACATGCAAGTATATGGAAGAACCCTCCCCAGTAAGGAAGCCAGAGTCAGGGTTGTCACCCTAGCCCTGGAAGGAACTGCAGCCTGGTGGATGGTTACCCTGCATGACTGCAATGTGCCAGAGCTCCAAAACTTCAACCATTTTATGACTTCATTGAGACCACCTGGCTGATCGGAAGGCATGGGACTGAATCGAGACCATGAGGAGGGCTGTCAAGCAGTGGCCGAGTACACGGAGCTCTGAGACCTGGCATGCTGCCTTAACTGGCCTGAAGACCTCTTAATTAGCTGTTTTCAGGAAGGGCTGAATGATGACCTGTATAATGCCTGTGTGTCTAGAGGTGCCCTGGTTCGGCTACATGACTGGTGCCTCCTGGTCGAGGAGGTAATCGACCAGCACCAAAACCAATACCGCTCCGGAAAAACATGGAAAAAATCTCTGTTGGAGAAGAAAAGAGAAACAGCAAAAACCTTGGCTGCGCCCCCCCACACCTGCTTCAAGTGCAGCACAGAGGGTCATCATTCCATGAAATGCCACAGAAAAACCCTGACCTAAAGAGGTGATTGGCAATCTGCAGGAAAGCCGACTAAGCCCAGCCAATGCCAGAAAGACACAACCCCGAGGAGCACAGAGGTGATGGAGTTCCATCCAACCCCAAAACCAGAGGGTGGAACTCTGACCCCACCAGAAGATGAACCTGTGCACCAGAAAGTGACTATGACAATGACCTGTTGGTAAGTGGGCTGATCACGCCAATGACCATAGAACTGTTAATTCTGGGCAGAGATGTAAAAGTGACCCGGACTGCCTTTTTAGACTCAGGATGCACCAGATGTCCAGTTAAGGAGGCTAAAAAATCCCACCTCCTTCCCATCTCCTGAGGTTTATGGGTCTGTCATGGGGGTGTCCCAGCTATGCTAGCTTCAGAACCCCTGGGTTAATCATAGGGAGCTACTCAGAGACTTTAACCTTCATCGTGGCACCTGGAATGGAGTGGCCTCTCATCCTGGGGTTGGCGTGGCTGAAAAAATGGAACCCGCTGAAGACTGGAGAGAGGGACATTTGAAATTCCCCAGAGAAAAGAACCCCTTACTGAGCAAACAAATCCACCTGGGAAGGGAACAGATCAGGGAGATAGCAGCCACTTTGAGTCACAAGGCCATAGATATGACTGAGGTTTTCAGTGAAAGGGATTTGGTGAACTAATGCCCCCCAGCCCACAGACTGTGCTATCGAGATTGTCCCCAGGGTGAAGTTACCAAAGCCAAAGCTGTATTTGATGACCTCCAGGGAATTGAGTGGACTACATAGGTTCATTGGCAAAAACCTGGCCCGTGGGTTCATACAACCAACCAGATCCCGGGTGGCTGCACCTGTGCTGTTCAGGGAGAAGGAGGACAGGTCTTTTCATCTCTGCATGGATTATAGGGGTTTGAACACTATGTGCATGGAAAATGTGTATCCTTTGCCTCTCATGAAAAACTTGCAGGCCCACCTATCAAAAAGAAAAATATTTTCTAAGTTGGACCTATGGGATGCGTATTATAGAGTTTGGATTAAGGAAGGAGATGAATGGAAGACTACTTTCAACTACCTCAGATGTTTTCAATTCAGAATGCTCCCTTTTGGTCTACAAGGGGCTCTAGCCATGTTCATGCAGCTGATCAACGCGGTGCTCCATGAGCACCTGTATAAGGGAGTTTTGGTATACTTGTACGATATATTAATTTACATCGAAATGAAGGCAAAACATGTGAAGTTGGTCAAAGCAGTCCTAAATAAACTCTGGGCAGCTAAGCTCTATGTGAAATTGTCAAAGTGTGAATTCCACAAAGAGAAAATGGACAACCTAGGCTACAGGATTTCGCACGACAGGGTGGAGGTGAACCTGGAGAAAGTATGTGCCATCCTAGATTGGGTGCCCCCCCACACACACACCAGAAAGCAGCTACAAAGCTTCCTGGGCTTTGCAAATTTCTACCGACAGTTCATCCCCTGTTTTGCCCAGATCGCTTTACCTATCACAAATTTGCTAAAAGCAAAAGAGGTGGATAAACTGAGACCCAGCCAGCCCCTGAAATGGACTATGGAATCCAAGCGGCATTTGAAAAATTAAAAAGACTTTTCTTGGCAGAGCCAATTTTGAAGCACCCAGACCCAGCAAAGGCATTTGTAATCCAGGATTTGCCAGCAATGTAGCAGTAGTAGTGGTGTTACTCCAAGAGAATGAACAAGGAAAACTGCAGTCCTGTGCTTACACCTCCAAAAAGTTACCAGAGACTGAACAACGTTGGGCAGTTTGGGAGAAGGAAGCTTATGCAGTATGCTGCGCCCTCCTCACCTGGAGACACTTTCTGGAAGGGAGCAAGATTCCTTTACAAGTTTGGACTGATCACAAAAATTTAGAAGCACTAAAGACACCTAGGAAGTTGTTGCCCAAACAAGTGCGGTGGACACAACACCTCCACCAGTTTAATTTTACTCTCCAGTACTTGCTGGGGGAAAAGAATTTCTTAGCTGACATTCTTTCTAGGATGCCACAATATAACAGCACCAAAACAGAGGTGGTCAAACCTCTATTACCAAGCCAGCAATTGGCAGTGTCAGTCATTACAAAATCACAGAAGAGGACCCTCACATGACTGGACGGTGCTGCCTCAACAGTGTTCAAACAGGCTCTAGAGACAGATGAATGGTTCTTAGAGCACGAGAACCTCTGCTCAATGCAGGATGGACTGGCATGGGTGGGAGGAAAACTGTATGTCTCAGCCACGCAAAGGCTAAAAATTATGCAGGCCTCCCATGATTCAAAACTGATGGGACACTTTGGGTTTATGAAAACCCTTCACCTAGTAAAGAGGCAGTTCTGATGGCCATCATTGAAAAAGGACATTGAAAGTTATGCAGCCAGCTGCACCATTTGCACCGCAACAAAATGGAAGGCAAGGAAAAATGCCTGGCCTTTTACAACTGGTAGTGAGCCCTTCAGTACCCTGGAGAGAGATCTCTATGGCCTCTATTGTGGAACTGCCAGACAGTGCGGGAAACACAGTTATTTGGGTTGTGATTGACTTGTTTTCAAAACAGGTCCACTTCATCCCATGCCAGATGATCCCAACCGCCAGAACCTTAACTAAAATGTTCCTCCAACGTATCTACTGATTACACAGAGGGCCCCCCCAATGCATAATCTCAGACAGAGGTGTCCAATTTACTTCCAAGTTCTGGAAGGTCTTTTTGGATCTTTCGGGCACAGAACAGGGCTTGAGTTCTAGACCTTCCAGCCTCCCACAATGAGTGGGTACATAAGAGCCCCAAGATTACTCAAACACTTACATGCTCATTACCCAGATAAACCTGATAAACCTATTATTCTCTTTTTCCTTCCTATTCTATTATGGAGGCAGACTACAGGCAGACTTCTTCTTTTAAGGGGAGCAGCATGTCAGAAACCCCTTCAATGTTTCTTTTTGGGGCTCTGCCATTCTAGTGGGAGGGGGAGGTTTTCCTGTGCTGGGAGGGGAGCTTGGGGCTATACTTCCTCTATTTTATTCTTCCTGAACTTTCATGTATCTCTTTGGGTGTGAAAAAAGGAATGGAATGTGCCAGGGGCATCTGCCTTATCTCCAGTCCATTGCAAGGTCTGGTGAAAAGCGCCTGAGAATTGTCCCTTATTAGCTCTGGTTCTCATAACTTCACACCTGTGGATTGGCTGAACATGATCTGGACAGTTGGACTCTGGGTGGGGTTTGGTGAAATGAAAGTTTTAATGTAGCATTTCACATGGGAAAACTTTAGATCTTGCTTTGCTCTCTTGCTATCACTATCTCTCAATAAAAGTTCCTTTTGAAACAATGCCTGTTTTAAGAGTTCTGCTTTCTTGGGAGGAGTAGTCGAGGCAGGACCTTACAGAGACTCTCATGGATCTCATCCTTACTGATGATACTGATAATAAAGCAGCAGTGGACCACAATAGTCATATTTAATTCAATTTTTTAATTTTAATCCCATTTATATCCCACCCTTCTCCGAAAACTCAGGGTGGCTTACAATTTAAGCAGAAACCAAAGTGCTTAGCAATGACTATCCTTCTCCCTTTTCCCCCACCCACTTTCAATTGCTGCAGCTTTTGATGTAGTGGGCTGAGCCATGTTACCATTGGGGTCTGCATCTGAAATATCTAATTCTTACTAACAGAGATGAAATGATAGAAGGTGTTGAAGCCACAGGAACCTTGGGAGGAAGTGATCATGCAATATTGGAATTCAATATTATGGAAGCACAAGCAATAGAACACAGACAAACTAGAGTCTTGAACTTTAAGAGAGCTAATTTCAATAAACATAGCGAGGGCTTGGGAAGGATTCCATGGATGAGAATCCTCAAGGGGAAAACAACTCAAGAAGCTTGGGAAATTTTGAAAAGTGAGATAATAAAAGCCCAGTCTAGCACAATACCAATGAAGAGGAAAAATAACAGCTCTCAAAATTAGCATGGCTGCATAAAGAACTCTCTGACAAATTGAAAGATAAAAAGGACAAGTATAGAAAGTGAAAAGAGGGGCACATAACTAAGTCAGAATATCAGCAATAGCGCGAGCCTGCAAAGATGAAGTGAGGAAAGCTCAAAATGAACTAAGGCTTGCAACCAAAGTCAACAATAAAAAAAGCTTCTTTCAACATGTAAAAAACAAGAAAAAAGTGAAAGAAATGATTGGTCCATTAGTGCATGAAAGTGGCAAGAAGGTGACAAGCAACAGGGAGAAAGCAGAACTATTTAACTTGTTTTTTGCATCTGTCTTTACACAAAGGGAAAAAACAGACCAACCTATCAAAAATAGTGCCATAAAAAACAGAAGAGAAACACAAGTTAAGATAGGCAAGAGAATGGTAAGTGAGCACCTGTCCAGTCTAGATGAGTTCAAATCACCAGGACCAGATGGATTACACCCCAAGGTTCTCAAGGAGCTGGCAGATGTGATCTCAGAACCACTGAACTATATTTTTCAAAGATTCTGGAACACTGGGGAACTACCAGAGGATTAGAAAAGAGCTGATGTAGTTCCCATCATCAAAAAAGGAAAAAAAATGGATCCAGGAAATTACAGACCTATCAGCCTGACCTCAATACCTGGGAAGATTCTGGAAAAGATAATCAAACAACGAATCAGTGAGCACCTAGAGCAGGGGTGTCAAACTGCTGGCCCGCAGGCCAGAGCGTCATAGAGAAACCGCGCCCATCCCATTTTCGGCAATGGGAAAAAGTTCCGATACGTCATGCAACATCACATGACGTCGCGAGTTTGACATGCCTGACCTAGAGGCAAACGAAGTCATTACTAAAAACCAACATGGGTTTGTCAAAAACAGATCATGCCAGACAAATCTTATTGCATTCTTTGACCAAGTGACAAAATTAGTGGATCAGAGGAATGCTGTGGATATAATTTACCTGGACTTCAGTAAGGCATTTGATAAAGTAGATCACAACCTTCTACCTGATAAAATAGAAATATGTGGATTAGACAGAATCACCACCAGATGGATTCGTAGCTGGCTGACCGGCCATACTCAGCATGTGGTCCTCAATGGAAACGCATCTACATGGAGGGAAGTATGTAGTGGGGTGCCCCAGGGCTCTGTTCTGGGCCCAGTGCTCTTCAACATCTTCATCAATGATTTGGACGAAGGGATAAATGGGGAACTCATCAAATTTGCAGACGACACCAAGCTGGCAGGAATAGCCAACATTCCAGAAGACAGGCTTAAGATACAGGAGAATCTGGACAGACTTGAACACTGGGCACTATCTAACAAAATGAAATTCAATGGTGAAAAAAGTAAGGTTCTACATTTAGGCAAGATAAACCAAATGTACAGGAATAGTATAGAGGGTACCTTACTCAATAGTAGTAACTGTGAGAGGGATCTCGGAGTCCTAGTGGACAATCACTTCAATATGAGCCAGCAGTGTGCTGCAGCTGCCAAAAAACCCAACACAGTGCTAGGCTGCATTAACAGAGGAATAGAATCAAGATCACATGAAGTATTAATACCACTTTACAATGCCTTGGTAAGGCCACACTTGGAATACTGCATCCAGTTTTGGTCACCACAATGTTAAAAAAAGATGTTGAGACTCTAGAAAAAGTACAGAGAAGAGCAACAAATATGATTAGGGGTTTTTGTTTTGTTTGTTAGTTGTGAAGTCGTGTCCAACCCATCGTGATCTCATGGACAACATTCCTCCAGGCCTTCCTGTCCTCTACCATCTTCTGGAGTCCATTTAGGCTCATGCCTACTGCTTCAGTGACTCCATCCAGCCACCTCATTCTCTGTCGTCCCCTTCTTCTCTTGCCCTCAACCTTTCCCAGCATTAGGCTCTTCTCCAGTGAGTCCTTCCTTCTCATAAGGTGGCCAAAGTATTTGAGTTTCAACTTCAGAATCTGGCCTTCTAAAGAGCAGTCAGGGTTGATCTCCTCTAGGACTGACCGGTTTGATTGCCTTGCAGTCCAAGGGACTCACAGGACTCTTCTCCAGCACCATAGTACAAAGGCTTCAATTCTTTGGCGCTCAGCCTTTCTTATGGTCCAACTTTCACTGCCATACATTGCAACTGGGAAGACCATAGCCTTGACTATACGCACTTTTGTTGGTAGGGTGATGTCTTTGCTTTTTAGTGTGCTGTCTAGGTTTGCCATGGCTTTCCTCCCCAGGAGCAAGCATCTTTTAATTTCTTGGCTGCAGTCCCCATCTGCGGTGACCTTGGAGCCCAGGAAAATAAAATCTGTCACTACCTCCATTTCTTCCCCAAGGAGGAAGGGGGACTGGAGACTAAAACATATAAGGAACAGCTGCTGGAATTGGGTATGTCTAGTTTAATGAAAAGAAGGATGAGGGGGACATGATAGCAGTGTTCCAATAGGGGCTAACACAAAGAGGAGGGATTCAAGCTATTCTCCAAAGCGCCCAAAGGCAGGACAAGAAGCAACGGATGGAAACTAGTCAAGGAAAGAAGCAGCCTAGAACTAAGGAGAAACTTCCTGACAGTTAGAACAATTAATCAGTGGAACAACCTGCCTCCAGAAGCTGTGAGTGCTCCAACACTGGAAATTTTAAAGAAGAGACTGGACAGCCATTTGTCTGAAATGGTATAGCATGAAACCCTATACCAAGGTTCCTTCCAACTTTCTTCTTCTTCATCTTCTTCTTCTTCTTCTTCTTCTTCTTCTTCTTCTTCTTCTTCTTCTTCTTCTTCTTCTTCGCCCAGGTTCGCCTAGTGCGCCAGTTGTGGCCCTATCTAGACTGGGATGCCTTGCACACAGTCACTCATGCGCTCGTGACCTCTTGTTTGGACTACTGCAATGCTCTCTACATGGGGCTGCCCTTGAGGACCACTCGGAGGCTTCAGCTGGTGCAGAATGCAGCCGTGCGAGTAGTGTTGTGGGTCTCCCAATACTCCCATGTTACACCTCTGCTCCGCAAGCTGCATTGGCTGCCAGTTGCCCTCCAGGTGAGATTCAAGGTGTTAGTAATGACCTATAAAGCCCTACATGGCTTGGGTCCGGATTACCTACGGCAGCACCTGCTGCCGGTGTCAACCTCCCTCCGTCCAGTGCGCTCCCACAGAGTGGGCCTCCTCAGGGTGCCTCCGATCAGAGAATGTCGATTGGTGGCCCCCAGGGGGAGGGCGTTCTCTGTGGGCACACCAGACCTATGGAACCGCTTGCCGGTTGAGCTCCAGACGGCCCCCGACCTTCACTCCTTCCGGCGTGATTTAAAAACCTATCTATTTGAACAATCTGGCCTGGTCTGATGGGTTTGGGGTTTGGATTTGGTTTTAACATTATTTTAATTGTTGTTTTATATTGGGCATAATTGTTTAATCTTTTTTAACTTTTGTATGTATATTTTGATATTTATTGCCCTGTACACCGCCCTGAGTCCTTCAGGAGAAGGGCGGTATAAAAATTTAATAAATATTATTATTATTATTATTATTATTATTATTATTATTATTATTATTATTATTATTATTATTATTATTATTATTATTATTATTATTTACTTTGGAGTTAATATGCTCTACTCTTTCCTCTGAAGCAATGATTTCAGTTGTAGGAGCATCATGTTCTTGATTTCTTCATTTTTCAAATGATTCACCTTGTAAGGAATTCAAGAATATATCATTATATATATTCATCATTAAATTAGAAAGCTGTAAATGTAGCAAATGTCAACACTGCTAACATCGAAAGTTCTTGCTTTGACAAAAGATGAAGAAGCAGCTATTTCATATGTTAAACGTGTGTTACTGTTAAAGCTAGAATTAGTTATTGCTGGGAGGGAGGAGGAAGAATGTCTCTCAAAGTCGTTATGAAACAAGAGAAGAAAAGAATTTGGCAGGTTGTCTAACAGAAGGGAAAACTGACCCTTCAAATTAATTGGAGAATGTGATTTATGACAGCAATGAAAAGGAGGAGTATTGAACTTAACATATTGTGCTAAGGGGGAGGGGAATTCAAACTCCAGCTTCTCCTAGGAAGGATTGCCGATGTTATAGGGCTAATAAAAGTCTTTTAAGGTAAACATTGCCTCAGAGTCCTTTGAAAAGCTCATTCTGTCGGAAACGTGACAGCAAATATCTTCTGGACCATCATAGGTATGAAAAAGTTTCTCTTCAAAACCTGGCCTCTTTCTGCTGTTGAGATCTTCTAACAAAATTGTGTATAAGATTGTCCAGTTGCTGTTCATACTGAGCAATAATAAGTTGGAAAATCAGTAGAGATCTTTTTAAAGAGATATTAAAATATTTACTACATCACACCATTTTTTTCCTCTTCCCTTGCCTGCAAGTGCACTTTAGCCACAGATGTAGATGCAGTATAGATATGAGTCTGACTAAATGAACATTCTTTGGCTTATACCCAAGCAGACCCTTCCTCTTCCAGTAGGAAGCAGCATGGTTCTTTTATTCAATTAACTTGCACCTGCTGCCTTATTTCCCGGAACTGTGCTTCTATGTGCCACAGGCTAATCGAAAGAAAACAAGGTCAAATTGCAGCAGCAAGGTCCTATCAAATAAGATTTGCACAGCTGGTCAATTTAGGGCTTGCTGCAAGGTTTATTAAGTGTGGAGACACACACACACATCTCTTCAGAAAAAAGAAATAAGTCTGACGTGCAATTCCTTGTGTTACAGATATGTAATGCAGCTAACAGATTATAGGTTCTTTATATTAATATTTATATAGATATGCTTATAATGAAATATCTTTCTGAATGCTGAGTTAACTATGTTTCCCTAGGTTGTGTATAGATGGAGATGTATTTAGTAAATAAACAGGTCTCAAAGCAGTAGCACTAATTGTTTCACAATATTTTTTTTCTCAATTTTACACAAGTTATAATTTATTTGGAATTTAATTCCAAATTTAATTTAATGAAAAAGTTTCTCCTATCCTTCCTTGCTATAGAATGGATTTAGTTGTGCTGTAAATGAGTTTTCATCTTGGGAAATCTACCTAGCTTTCCTCCTATGCATGGAATGAGTATGCAGTTGAGACCATTAGGCTATTCTTCCCGAGCTACAACATGGTTTCTGCTGGTAATCCAATCAGTTATGATCCCCACTCACCATGCAGAAGTTCTGTGTGTACATAGCAATATACACTCATAAAGATAATTCTCCGCAAGTGAATCTGGATTGTTCAATCAGCAATTTTCCAAGGAAAAGTCAATTTAGTGTCATAGCAATTCCGCAGTAATGACAATATGTTGATGAAAATTACTCCCTCAAACTAGGTTTGATACAACCAGTAGCTTTCTTCATAATAGTACACAGGTAGCTTGCTATTGCTTCTCTTAGGATGCTTTATTCAGCTCAAATATTTAACCTTGGAAGATCCTAGGAAGCATTTCCCATCCAAATATAAACTATCCTTGCCTCTAATAGTTTCTGAGGGTAAACAAAATTGACCAAATGCTTCCACATGTTGAGGCAAAATTAATAGTAAAATAGCACAACAAATGAAAGCAATAAAATGATCTGTTATGGAGTAAGATAAAAAAATAAGAGAAATCCAACATATAATAGAATGACAAAATACAGTATGTAGTTCTGTAAGAGTCATTTTCTTGCTGTCCTGTTACTGGTAAATGATCATATAAATAAATGGTATTCAGTTGCCATTTCAACCTGGAGTTTAGCAGTAAAGCTGTCATAGTTCTGATAGATGAAACCCATCAAAAGAACTTCAAGGCAAAAATTATTTCTTAAAGAACATTTTATTCAGGAAACAAAGTATCGGCACTGCATAGTTGAACCCAAAAACTAAATTCCCTTCCCCTGGATACAAAGTAACAAAGTGCAATTCCCACCCCCAAGAAGCTGTCATAAATCACATTCTCCAATTAGCCTAAAACGCGGGCTTTCTCCCCAGCTCCTCATCCTGCCAAAACTTTATCATCTCGTCCTTGGGTTCCCACAAAGCAGTATTATTATTATGGCTAGATGAGCTCGAGCTTTCATCCCAAACCCCCTTCTGCACCTGATTTCTAAATACCAGAAAAATCATGTTAAAAGAAAAGAGAAAATAGCTGCAATTTTCATCATTTGTCAGAGTGGGAACATCCAATGTTTACAGCGTTGACAAAAGCATTCTAGGATAAGATGCTGTGGCTAATTATTATACAGTGAATAAGGACCACAAGAAGCCTTTCTCTAGCTGAATTGGGAGATAATTGGGGAGAGGTCCTCTTCAGTTTTAGATCCTAAGCCATTTAAAAGTTTTACTATTTGACATTAACACCTTCAATTGAGCTTGACAGTTCACAGATGAATTTAACAATTAATATAGTCCCATTTAGTCTCTTGGCAATCAGATGTTTGCTTGCTGTACCAGTTGTATTTCCATGCAACCTTCAAGCATTGCTCCATGCAGAATGCAAAAATGCAATGGTAATTTTATTAGGACATGCCATTGTTAGGTTACTCCATCCAGGTAGGCTGCTATTCACATGCCAGGCAAATTTGGGCATTGGTTTTTTTTTGCTATGATGATATGTTGGAATGAATGAGTCTCCTAAACCTAAAGCTATGCACCTGCTTCCTCTGCAGGAAAGCAAACTTATTCGGAACAGGAAACTTTTCTATCCCTGGATCTAAAGCCAACATCATCTCACTGAAACTCCTCATGTAATAACATTCTCACCCAGGTCACCTGCTTCCTATTGACTGTTATGTATCTGTACAGTTTCTCCAGGTTCATGTGAAGACATAGAGTTAAGTTATCTCCTTATACATAGAAATATCTGGATAATAATCCTTAGCAGGTTCAGCCAAAGACCAAGCAAAAGGAGAGAAATAATAGCAAGTTTAAGACAAAGCACTTGCTATGTGTTCTGAAGACAAAAATCTGTTCATAGTCTTCCAAGAGTGACTGAATCACTGGGCTATGTCAAAGAAATTTCCTAATACCAGAGGACTATAGTTAAAAATCTCTTGGTCTAGAACAAGCCATGCCCACCTCAGCTCTCTGCAAAGGCAACAAATGTTGCGATACATCACAATATGTCATGTGATGCGATCGAGTTTGACACCTTGTTCTAGAATTTCTAACCCTATAATTTTGAAGATAATTCTGACTCATTTCATTTAGTAATGCTTTTTTCTCCTAATATTCTTCTTAGGGATCAAACCCACTGAGCCAGAAGATTGTTTCTTTAATTTCTTGAAGTTAGTCTCAGTGTATCAAAATCTGGAAACTCAGGCAACCAATATCTATCTTGCATTTTCTTCACCCTATGGACATATATATGATACCTTACCTAGATTACCTTATAACATTTCCACTTTGACTCTCTAGTTTATCTTTCAGTATGTTTATTCTAACTGCCTGAAGTATTTGGGTTTCTCAGTAAACAATCTGTCTGTTCTTCATTTTGTTATTCAATTTTTAGACAGTTGTAATCATAAGATTCTAAGGACGCGGTGGCTCAGTGGGTTAGGACGCTGAACTTGTTGATCGGAAGGTCGGCAGTTTGGCGGGTCGAATCCCGAGTGCCGCGTAGCAGAGTGAGCGCCTGTTACTCGTCCCAGCTTCTGCCAACCTAGCAGTTCGAAAGGACGTAAAAATGCAAGTAGAAAAATAGGGACCACTACGGTGGGAAGGTAACAGCGTTCCGTGTGCCTTTGGCATCTAGTCATGCCGGCCACATGACCACGGAGACGTCCTCGGACAAGCGCTGGCTCTTCGGCTTTGAAACGGAGATGAGCACCGGCCCCTAGAGTCGGAAACGACTAGCACGCATGTGCGGGGGAACCTTTACCTTTAATCATAAGATTCTAAATGACTTGTCTGAAAAACGGGCACCTTTTCTAAGGTAGGGTGGGGAAAAACAGAACAACTGATAAAATGTGCATTGCAATGCAAACCATGTGATTTACAAAGGATGGCATTTATGGCATTACATCGCAACATTTTCTCATTTTTGCATCACTATAGTTTGTTCTGGATGTCTATGCTGAACCTCTTCGGAATAAATTAGCAGGTTTGTGAATATCTGGGCTGCAAAAATCTTAATACCATTAACTTGTACAAACGTTGAACTGCTTGCTATCATATTGAATCAGTGGCAAACCAGTTTTGGTATTCTTACTGTAGGATTATTCTATTGCCAAAATGTAAATTCATATATTTTGCTTCTCTTTTCAATTGTCAATTGTCATTCATTCATTGTCTGCCCCCCATTAATTTATTTGATACCTTTCATCTATAAACATACATACAAAACCCATGGACATTGTTCCTAGGTGATAATACTACTAGTGACAGCATCTTTATCTTGCAAAGAATAATAGCAGCCAACTATAAACAAAATGGGGATGAGAGAGAAGAGGAGAAAATGCCAAACTACCTTGCAATCTAATTATGATTTCCTTAGTATTTAGAGAAAAGGAAATAGCAAATGATTTCTCATAACAGTTAATGATATTACAGAAATGACTGTAAATATCAGTTGAAATTACATTACATGCACTATATCATGTGCATTAATGTCACAAATGCATACTTTGCCACAAGGGAAAAAAGGGGACAATAGTAGGGACATGTGATACCGTCAAATTACATTTGCATACTAGAAACTAAACATTTTCAGAGCTCATATAAAATTCTTAATGTAAAACTGATAATGGTTAATAATGCCTTCTACCCTAAATTTATAGCATGATTTGTTGTGCTTCGCTATTGTGGCACCACCCCTTAGGAATAGCTGTCATATCACCCTAGCAACAAACAGGCCTGGAGAAGAAAAACAAGGACCAATTCTCTCTAAGCTTGGGATAATAAGATTTATTAGGAGTAAAGTTGCCGTGCTAATACAAGAATTCCAGCAAATGACTGCTTTCATGCATGGAATTCATTTATAGGCAGTTAAAAACCACCAGAGTCTAATTTTCTTGTTCCTGTATTTTTAGTGTACCGAAGAGGATACCAATTTCAAGAAGGAGAGCTAGTCTGCTCTTAGTTTTGGTTTACATGTGGTTACTAGCTACAGGTAATCTTGGATTACAATAGTTTTTCCCAAAGACTGAATATAGTAAATTAAAGTAAATAAATTTTCACCCAAAAATAAGTCCATATGCTACTAATTTACTTTGAAGGTATAGTCATTTTTAAAAAACTAAGATAAGGTAAGGTAGGGTAGGGTAGGATATATTGAGATGAGATGAGATAACCTTTATTGTCATCATGTAGACAAAGGCACACATTAAAAATGAAATTCTGATGCTCCTAAGTAAAACATATTTATCTCTTTTGTTTGTAATGGGTGCATAATATTCAGTCACACTATAAATGTGAAGGTCAGGCATATAGGTCTGTTCCATTGATCTATTTTTGCAGTGATATGAAAAAAAGTTCTCACCCCGTTCTGTTTTTCCACTACTCATAATTATCTAAAGGGATCCTGGCTATCTTAAAACATTAGTCAAGATTCCCAAAGATCCTAAAGACCGTAAAAGCTGTTTGAAGGTGTATTGTGGCCATAACTCTTCAGTTACCATTTGCCATGGAAAATTCAAAAAATGGCAGTTTGAGAAACTGCAGGTTTGTCCCTGTGTTCCAGGATAATCCTGTTTATATCATCAAAACTTTGGAGCTTTATCTTTGGGCATTCTGATTTCCTTTTATATTTTCATATAGCATTGCATGTATGTACTGCAAGTCTATTTTAGTTCATGAACAGTCTGTTTTGGGCTACCAGATCTGGCTAGTAAAAGTCCAGGCATTAGATGCCAGCAAAGAGTTAATGTTTTCTGAATTTCTTATATCTTTTATCTAGTGGTCCTCTGGATTTCCGCAGCCCACAGTGGGTAGCCCTATCCTTGTTCATTCAATTTAAAGCTTTTATTGAATTATTTAAAACAAATTGAAAAACTACTTTTCTACTGATAGAAGCCAGTTACATGCATCGAAAATGAAATCCAGTAGTAAGGCTTTGAACTGAATCCAAGGATTTAGGCCAAAAAGAGGTGGGAGCTGGCATATAAAATGGAAAAAGATGAAAGCAAATAGAATAGAATTGCTGGATCAAGACCTGAGAAATAGCATGTGAATTTCTTCAATTTATTAATCCCTAAAGGAATATAAACTTCCAGTAGTGCATAATAGATTTGTACAATGTGCACTGGTAATACTCATTCAGTGTCTGCAACTGGTTTTGGTGAAATAGTTGTTAAGCGAACTATGTGACTGAAAGACACACAGAGGCTTTGTGAAGATTGCCGGGGGCTGTCATCTCATTTAAAGTTCTCTGGTACAGTGGCCTGTGCCTCACTCATTATTCTGCCCCCCCCTTTTTTTGTTCCCTTGGAGGGCAGAGAGATAGTTTAAACAAGCTCTTTCTGAGCTGCTTTTCTCTACCATGCGGCAGTCCCTAAAAAGTGCTAACTACGAGTTAACAAATTCAGTTCTGTGACCTTAGTAAATTAAAACCTTCCCAGGCAGCTGCTGCTTGAAACTGACCAGATCTTAATCAATTTCACACTGAAGGCTTTTGTTGTCATAAATGCAGAGATTGGTGCCAAGTTACACTTTCATCACCATGGTAATTGTGAATGGGCACTATTCAAAGTAGTTGCTAAATGAGGACTATCTGTATAGATATAGGTAAGTTATACCTGAATATGTTGGATAAAGAATCTAGCATCTCTGTTTTATATTTCCCCTAAATTTTAACTATATTCATAAAGGGTGACAACTTTTACATGAAATAGGGTCTCTCTTTTAAAGGAAGGAAGGGAATGGAAACTGTCATAATAAACTATTTGTATATATTTCCTGTGCTATGAACGAACCCACCATATTATTTTAAAACCTAGTAGGAATATCTTATTTGTTTCTGGCTTAAGATTCTTTGGAGAGTCTGGGGAAGTACCTTTAAAAATGAACTTTGACAAAATAGAAGCGGAAAAAGAAATGAACAACATATCATGGTTCTGACCGATGAACCCAACCGTGGGTTGGAGAGGTGGCTGGCCAGCTGGCCCCTGTTGCTGGGTGGTTGCTGGCAGAGGTCCGGTGGCTTCTTGCACAGGTGTTGGACCAGACTGATGATGATCCTCAGGGGGCTGGCTGCTCCTATGGCTGTCACATGAGCTCCAAAGACCATCTGGCCTGTGGTTTGGACACTCTTCGCCAGACCCATTCTGGCCATCTTCTCTTGAGTCTTCACAGCATTTCCAGAGGTTGCCAGATAACTGCAGGAGCTCAGGACTCCTTAAGAAAGTCTTTTTAAATGAGACCTGGTTTAATGTCATGTGTTCTGTACCAGCCTGCTACCGGCCCTGCAGAAAAGGCAGGGACAACCCCTTTTACAAGAAGGCAAGAGGCTGGAATTAAGCCTGCCAAATTTATTGATACAAAAACAAACAAGACACAAACCAAGAAACAGGAGCTTTTCAAGCGGTTGCCTTCAGCAAACCAGCCCTCCCACGCATTCCCCTTTTATACAGTTTAGGGCGTGGCTTCTCTCTGCCTCCTTCCGAGGTGCCCCATTGCCTTCCTCTGTTTACTCCTGATTGACTGCCTCCTGCGTCGGGCGTCCTTGAACAGGGCCAGCTGTGGGTCATCTTCATCCACGCTGTCAGGCTCACACATCTGGGTCTCCGTCATGACCAGGTGGGAGGGGCCTGGCTGAGGGCTCTCATCAGCAAGCTCTTCAACACCCCTCTCCTCCTCCTCTGAGTCGTCTGACCCAACTGCCGAACCCACAGGCTGACCCTGAATCACAGCATCATGGTTCCAATTGATGAACCCAACCAGCAAACATCTTCAAGACATTCCAATCTCTTAATATAGCGTGAGGCAAAGACCGAGAGAGACAGCTGGCTTGTTTCTCAAACCTTTTATTAGGGAAGGCACCGGATGAAAACAGGGCCGGGGATTCCCTCTATTTATACACAACTTTGACAGGTAACCAACCAATTACAACAAAGAGTTCTCCCGCCGCGTGGCTTCGGCCAATCCGCTGTCGGCAAGCTCTGACAGCCGGGAGCTGTCAACAACCGCCGCGCCTCTTCTTTCAGCTGGCGGCAAGCCTTTGATAGCTCTGGGGCTAATGTCAATGCGCGGCCGCAGGCAGCCTTGACAACTGTCATTTTCTGTGCCTGCGTGGACAGCTAGTGGCGGCCTTTTGACAGCTGTACTGTCAGCCGGCCACCGCGCGTGCGTGCTGGGTGAGCGGCAGCCCTTTGACAGCTGTCAACTTGTCAAAAGGCTGCTGCGCCTTTTTACCTCATGGCGTTTGTGACTTTTACAGAACTTTAAATATACAACACCTGGTTTAATGTCATGGTTCCAATTGATGAACCCAACCAGCAAACATCTTCAAGACATTCCAATCTCTTAATATAAAAATTTATTGAGTGCACCAATTCAGCACACTATGAAAGCAAAACCAGCTCTGGCCAGTCACCACCCACATCCTCATAGTAAAAACATAGAATTATTCCTCCTCCCTCTTGGTCAGTGCACATTGCCCAATCAAGCAGGAAAATATTGTTATGAGAAAGCATTTTCAAGTCTAACCAGACACTTGGTAGAATGTCCTTGAATCTCATGGTCTGGCCTCTTGATCTTCACAGCTCACATTCCAATTCCTTCCCTCCCCCCAGATTTGTTGGCAAGTTGAAAAGCAGTATTTTTTACACCAGCAAGACTGTGCTTTGAAACTTGACATGCGGACCCTCCTAAAAACTGGAAGGAACCTGGAACACAATGAACACACATAAAGCTATACCTCTTCCTCACCCCCCTACTTCAGAAGTCCCTGGCTTCTGTGGGTACTCTGCATGAAACTTATTAATCAACCGTCCTGCTCTGATGTGAGGTTTAACACATGTCGCCTCTTCTACTAATCCCTCCAGTGTACTAGATACTGTAGTCTCTCCTTATGGATCCTAGAATTTTAAAAGTAAAGGTAAAGGTTCCCCCGCACATGCATGCTAGTCGTTTCCAACTCTAGGGGCCGGTGCTCAACTCATTTCAAAGCCGAAGAGCCAGCGCTTGTCCGAGGACAACTCCGTGGTCATGTGGCCGGCATGACTAGATGCCAAAGGCGCACAAAATGCTGTTACCTTCCCACCGTAGTGGTCCCTATTTTTCTACTTGCATTTTTACATGCTTTTGAACTGCTAGGTTGGCAGAAGCTGGGACGAGTAACAGGCGCTCACTTTGTTACGCAGCACCCGGGATTCGACCTGCCAAACTGCTGACCATCTGATCAACAAGCTCAGCGTCCTAACCCACTGAGCCACTTAATCTTATAATGCCTCTCACTCTCCACTATTATTGGTTCAGAAGGTTCCTTTTCAACTGGCCTCAGCCTAGACCTATTAGGTCACCAAACCCTTATTGTTTTCCTTGCATATATACTTTTGTGCTTTTGCTTTGGTGCCTGCCATTCTGTTGTGGGGAGGGGGATATTTGCTTTCACTTAGGATAACTTTTGCTTTCTGCTTTTCTTCTTCCACCTCTATCCACTTGAGAAAGGAATGTGTCTCCCTTATCAGGGAGATGGTTACAAAGAAACAAAACTGGAGAAGACCTTTAGATGCGCACCAACTGTGCCAGTTATCCGCACATCATACCACCTGTGGATTGGTTGGATTTCAAATGAACATTATGACTTTGGTAGGAGGAGGAATATTACTTGTTTAACTATACCATTTTGGACTTTCCCCAGATCTTGCCTTGACTTCCCTACTGTCACTAACCCCTAATAAAAGTTCCCTTTTGAGACAATGCCTGTTTCAAGAGTTCTGCTTTCTTGGGTGGTTAGCTGAGGTGTGTCCTTACAAGACCCCTTAGCTGGCTTCAGTAAACTACAATGGAATACTGGGTGCACTTTACCCAATATTTTGGGCAGCTTAACTCTACCGTCACTGGGTTAATAATTTTCATGACTGGAAAAGGCCTTACGTACTAGCTTCTTGCAGGGAATTCTCTATTTTAAATATTTAGTAGACAGATACATTTTATCCCCTACATGGAACATTTCCTGGGCAGCTCGTTTCTTATCTGCCTGTTTCCTTTGACTCTCTGTTGCTTTGGCTAGTGCTTTCCTCACATTATCCCAAGTATCTTTTAAAGAGTCTACCTAATCAGTCAATACCACTGATGAGGAGGTCTTTCTTGGGCATTCTACTTTTGGCAGGAACTCCACTCCTGAAGCTATCTTAAATGGGGTAAGACCCGTGCTACTGTGTACAGCATTGTTGTATGGTACTTCAGTAAATGGCAGGAGCTGTGCCCAGTTAGACTGCTGGTAGCTGACATAGTAATGCAGGTACTATTCCATTGCTTTGTTCTTCTGCCCCATTTGTACTTGGATGAAAAGCTGAACTAAGACCTTGAGAGGACCTATCAGCTTTACAAATTCACACCAAAACTTGGCAGTAAATTAGACCCCTTGGTCCGAGATTATGCATTTAAGCACTCGGTGCAGCCAGTAAATATATTGCAGGAACATCTTGGCCAGTCTCTGGGCTGATGGGAGGCTGGAGCATGCTATGAAGTGGGCCTGCTTTGAGAACAGATCCACCACTGTCCATATCACTGTACTTCCTCCACTCTCTGCAAGCTCGGCTATAAAGTCCATGGCTATCTCTTCCCAAGGCCAGGTCGGGTCAGCCACTTGCTGCAGCAATCGCAGACTCTTCCCTGGTCTGCACTTCATGGCTGCACACAGATGCAGATGTCCATGTATGTTCTTTTGAAGTAGCACTGCCCCACTACAACATTGCTGGCATCTTCTTGAATTACAAATGAGTCCACAGGGTTAGGGTGCTTTCGGACAGGCTCCGCAGTGAACAGTCTTTTAAGCTTTTCAAATGCTGCTTGGCATTACATTGTTCAATTCAATGGCATGCTGAGTCAGGATCTCCCTCCCCCCCCTTTTCAAAAGCTCCATGATTGGCAAGGCTATTTTTCCGAAAGATGGGATAAACTGGCAGTAGAAATTTGCAAATCCTAGAAAGCTTTGCAACTGATTGTGGGTTCAGAGACCTTGCCATTCTAGATGGACTTCACTTTTCCCGAGTCCATCTCCACTCCCTCTCAAGACACTGTATAGCCTAGATCCGTGTTGGTGAACATGTGGCACGCATGACACAGGTGGCACGCAGAGCCCTCTCTGTAGGCACGTGCGCTGTTTCCCCCCCAAAAAAGGTTCAATCAATCAATCAATTTCAACTTCTCACAGGAAAAATAAGTTCTCTCAAAGTTGGAATTGATTGATTGAACTTTTTAGTCCCACACAGTCTGCCATTACCAATGCAGCCATGCCCACCCAATAGGCCACACCCACTCAATGGGCCACGCCCACCCGGCATCCGAGAATACATAAGTGGATTTTGGGTTGCAGTTTGGGCACTTGGTCTCTAAAAGGTTTGCCATCACTGGCCTACATAGTCCAAACTGGTCTTGTGAAATTTGCATTTTGACTACCTAACATATACCTTAGAGTCCAAAAGTTTTCTCACCACCTGCCACAGTAACTTAACGTGCTCTTCCATCATTTCAGAATAGATTAGGATGTCATCTAAATACACTAGGACTGCTTTGTATAGGTCAGGGGTAGGCAACCTCAGCTCTTTTATGACTCATGGACTTCAACTCCCAGAATTCTGGGAGTTGAAGTCCATGAGTCATAAAAGAGCCGAGTTTGCCTACCCCTGGTATAGGTGTTCATGCAGCACCTCGTTAATTAATTGCATAAACACAGCAGGGGCTCCTTGTAGTCCAAAAGGCATCGTCTTAAACTGGTAGCAACTTAGTGGGCAGTTAAAGACTGTCTTTCATCACCTTCCTTGATCCTCACCCGGTAATACGCTTTCCTCAAGTCCAACTTAGTAAACACCAGCATGACCTTCATGAGGGGCAGGGGGTATATATTCTCCACACACAAGCCATTTATCTCACAGAAATCAATGCAAAATCTCAGAAAGCCATCTTTCTTTTCCTTAAACAGCAATGGGGCTGTCACTCTTGATTTAGTGGCCTGGATGAAACCCCTAGCTAGATTCTTGCTACTGTAATCTCTCAGCTCTTTAATCTCTTTTGGAGTCATAGAGTACATTTTTGGTTTGGGAGTTTCAATTGTGCAGTCAGTGGGACAATGGGGGGGGGAGGCACTGCATCTTTTCTCACTGAACACCTCCACTAAATCCTGGTATTCTTTAGGGATGGGTGGACTCTCTGAGGCTCATTCTGACACACCCTTTGTAACCTTTGGCTTTTTCCTTGCCCCCCAATGATGTTCAGCTCAGGGGTGTTTTTTGCCCAATGGGGTATAACCCATTTTCTCCATCAGCATACATCTCCTGCCCTTTTCCCAATGAACAGTAGGACTGTGAGGACCGACCTCAATCCCCCTTCCTAATAAAGCAGAACTCTTGGAACAGCTTCAATCTAAAAGGAACTTTTATTAGGAGAAGTTGACAGCAGGCAAAGAAGGCAGGATCTAAGGGTTTCCCACACAAATCAATGCGGTTGATAAGATGCCATTCCCAAGGTTGTTAGGCCCTTTGGTTTTCATGCCTCTTCTTCTGCAGCCAGGGATAAGCCAGATGGTCAGAGATGCATTCCTTTCTCATCCCAGGCTGGAATCAAGGGAAATAGTTCAAAGAGCAGGCAAATAGAGAGACGCAGAGAGGATACATTATAGTGGCTAGGCATCCCCCCTCCCCCCAGGAGTATGACAGAACCTGCAAGAATAAAGAATAAAGAAAACACCCCCAACTTGGGTTGTGACAAGGATAGCATTTTGCTAACCAGGCTAGCCTCAATATCATGGCCTCAGCCATCTTTGGTGCCATCACAAACCAAATAGTCTCTTGTGGACACCTAAATTCAGGAGCACCGGCTCAGTTAGGTAGGAGGCAGGCAATCCCCCTATCACAGAACTGTCAACTTGCTCAAACTTCAAGGGTTGGTGCAGCTTCTGCACCCACAGCTCCAGATTGCAAACTGTTTGCAAGCTAACCAGGCATCTGGTGCAGCTACAATCTATCATGGCCTGCACCATTCCCCTCGCTCCCAAGCTAGGCACTACAATCTCCGCTTGGGCTGCTATGGGGCTGATGGTCAGGTCCTCTTATTCCTTGCTTTTGCTCTCATAGAGGTTCATGTGCAACTCGTCCTCTTGAGATTTCTCCTTCCCCTTCTTGAATGGCTTCTTCACATTTTGGAAAGTTGAGGTCCTTGGAGCCCCCGTAGGAGCAATGCTACTAACTTCTATTTTTCCAGCAGTTTTAAAACAAGTCACCATTTTCATTAAGAAAATCATGTGGTTGTTAACTGAATTCATTCTCCTGAATGATTTTTGCCAGAACTGGCAAAAAATGTCATAAATTATGGACACATGATCACGGAACGCTTCAACCATTCATAAATGTGATCCAGTTAACAAGAACCCCAAAATGTGATCATGTGACCACAGGGGATATGGCAATCATAATTTTGAAGAACAATGTTTCTCAAAAGAAATAATCCTTTCTCCTTCTTTCTTAGAGCTCTTGACAACTTCCATCAAATATTTCTTTTTCTTTGAAGGATTTTTAAAAGTGGGTTTTCATTTGTCAGATTTTACTGAAGGAGAATTTAAAATATGGCATTAAAATCTTTTAACTCCCAGTGGTTCTGTGGATGTTTTCCAGATCCAGATTCCAGCATTCTGTATAGCAACTGTAAGGTCACTGGCCCTTGGCAAAATTGAGAAATCATAAACATCCAATCATGAAAACTCAAGCAGAGGCTTCTTAAAGGTACAGCACTTTATTTTCGATCGAAATAAGTTTTGGGGGTGAACACAATCTGAACACTGGCAGCAGTTGCGTTCAGAAGTGCCACACCTTAGAAAGTTAGCAGCATTGCTTTATAAACTTTGTTAGCCAATGAAAATCAGACAAGTTATTACAATATAAGGAAGACATCAATCATTCCTGTACACTCCCTTATTCCCTCCTTCACTACATCACATCCATGTACATGTTTCCCACGCTTGCATGAAATTTGTCCCTGACACAAACACTGATTACAGAAGCAAGATAGCAATAGTCAGGCTGGACTACACAATTTGTTTCTTTTTCTGGTTCCAGTTACAGAACCCTACATTCCTCCCTTTTTAATTTTACAACAGAATGCTTTCTGTTACTTGGTGACCAATGATTTATATTCCTTTGTTACTGCGGTGATAGTCAGGACTTTGGCTGGCTTATGGGGTTTGTCACTCTTTACAGAGGGTGTTATGACCATCATCCCCGAGATGTTAGAGGTAACTATTCTTTGGATAACAGGAATCAAACATGGCAAAACCAAAAGATCTCCAAAAGCTAATGCAATCAGAAAAACTACCCTTCGCCAATCACCAAAGATCTCTCCAAACCAGCTTGTGTCCATGACACCTGTCCAGGTTTGAACTGGAACATGGGCTATTTTTCTCATTTGATAAGTGATCTCCTTAATCGCTTTTCCCTGGTCATCAAGCTGGAGGCAACTGTTTGTCAAATTGAACTTTCCACAAACGCCTCCTTCTTTTGCTAGTAAATAATCCAAATCCAAGTGGTTTTAATCATAATCATAACAGTAAAGTTGGAAGGGACCTTGGAGGTCATCTAGTCCAACACCCTGCTCAGGCAGGAAACCCTATCCCATTTCAGACAAATGGCTGGCCAGTCTCTTCTGAAAAACTTCCAGTGTTGGAGCATTCACAGCTTCTGGAAGCAGGTTGTTCCACTGGTTAATTGTTCTAACTGTCAGGAAGCTTCTCCTTAGTTCTAGATTGCTTCTCTCTTTGATTAGTTTCCATCCATTGCTTCTTGTCCTGCCTTCGGGCGCTTTGGAGAATAGCTTGACTCCCTCTTCTTTGTGGCAGCCCCTGAGATATTGGAACACTGCTATCATGTCGCCCCTCGTCCTTCTCTTCATTAAACTAGACATACCCAATTCCAGCAGCTGTTCCTTATAGGTTTTAATCTCCAGTCCCCTAATCATCTTTGTTGCTCTTCTCTGTACTCTTTCCAGAGTCTCAACATCTTTTTTACATCGTGGTGACCAAAACTGGATGCAGTTTTGATACACTGCTGTATGTAATTGGGTGTTGATTTTAGCAAGCAAATTTAAAGTCAAGGCTGTGTCATTTGTAATTATTTCTGATACAACTTGCAGTCTAATAATTTTATTAAGCATATAAACAGGAGTTCTATACCAGGGCTTTTCAACCTTTTCACCCATTGTATCACTTTTAGGATATGGCAACATCCGAGTACCACCAGTTGCCTAGCAAGGTGTGAAAAACTTGACCAAAAAACAAAGGGAAAAAAGTGATGAAGTACAGGTAGTCCTCAACTTACAACAGTTCGCTTAGTGACTGTTTGAAGTTACAATGGCACTGAAAAAAGTGCCCCCCAAGCCACAGCCAAGCAAGACACCTGCTTGCCCGCCTGGCGGTGCTTTTCCTCCTGTCCAAGGTTTTCATTGTTGTGAGCATTTCTGTTGAGGATTGGCAGCGGGGGTGGGGTGTTGTGGTGTTTGGTTTTTATTCCCCCCCCCTCTGTTGGGTGGTTGTGGTAGGTTTTGGTCACTGCACATGACCCTGGGACACTGTGACCATCATAAATATGAACCAGTTGCCAAGCATCTGAATGCAAATCACAAGACCCTGGAGATGCTGCAACATTCCAGCTGATCTGTACTTTTTACGGGCTCAGCAGAAGTGCCAGAATCAGCCCTGCAGCTCCAGCCATCTCTTGCTCAGGCTTGTGCTGTGCTGCCACCAGTTCAGCTCATTCACCTCCCCTGCTACCACTTTTCTAGGATGGTTGCGTACCACCTGCCAGGTGCCAATGTACCACAGGTGGTACCCGTACCACTGGCTGAAAAGCCCTGAGATAGAAGACAAAACCTGTGCCAGATTATGCAAATACTGAGTAACATTCTTCTCTTCTTCATTGACATTCTTGAACCTTCATGCAACTCCCATCCATCATTTCAAAAAGGGGACAAAGCAAGTTTTAGCTGAGCTGAGGCCTGTATTGAAATGACCTCACCACTAAATGTCACCACCTGTCCACTGTGTACCTCCCACAACATAAACTTCCAAAAAACACATCACATTCTCTAACTCCTCCTTCTTGCAGCTGCATGCCATTTCCCTCAGCTTCCACATGCCTGCTGCTCTTGTATCAACTTTAGGGGAGTCAGTTCTTTCCATTTATTATTCCATTAACATGTTCTCTTTCCCCATCTACTATCCATATCCATTATATCTCTTTCCCTTTACTACTTTGCTAGATCCATCCATGAACAAATCCTCCTTCCATTGTCTAATATTAGGCTCTCTTTAGTCAAAACAACATATTTATCCATAATCCCAAAATTTCCTCAATTCCAGCAAGGACTGAGTTACATTTCTTTCAATTCTCTTAGGTATTATTGTCTATTTCTTCCCTTAATCAATAAATCAGACAAAAAATAAAATAAAAACAACTTCACAAAGAAACAAACTTATTCTGAGTTAATGCACTAAAAATATAAGTATGCAGAGGCTGAAACTATGCATCAAACTTTTACAAGTCTAAGCAAAACTATTTGGAGTCATTTCTTTCGGTTGATGGATATATAAAGTTAACTAACATTTTAAACCTCAAAGATTTCCAGTGGGTTCCAAAGTTAAGTTTTTTCTTCAAGTCTCATTTGGTTATAAGTAACATTTCTTGTTCAAATAAGATTTCCTTTGTTCAGCTATAATCTCTGCTGCCTCTTTGCCCCCCACCTTTCCTCTCTCTCACTCTTCCAAAGCAAAAAGTAAAAAAAAATGTAGCAAGCCAGTAATGAAGGAAGCTGAAAGAAATTTTTTAAAAAAACTGCACAGGAATCTCAGTCCCTTTTGAATTTCTCTCCCATATCCTCCATGGGAATTTCCTCATGCAAACACTTGCTATTATCTTTCCATTTCACAACAACAAAAATCTGCAATTTACTGTTTCTTCCACAGTCTGGGGTGGAGGGAACTAACACACACACACACACACACACACACACACACACACACACACACACACAAGAGGCATTTGCACATCAGCATACCCACATATTCACTTCCATTGAAACTGCTTACATAAACAATTTCACATACAGATATTTCATTTCATGCTTTCTCCAGGCAAACAAATCAGGGAGCTTTTCACAAGCCAATGATCTCCAATTTTCCAAATCTTTTTGTTTGTTTTTAAATAAGGCCTTTTTGTTTGTTTTTATTAGAGGGTCTTGTCCCTCTCCCAAGTATTAGAAATGGCACAAAAAATCACAGACACACATACACCAATATCATTAAGAGAATATTTCCAGGCCTCTTGTTTGTTCTCCAAGAAGTGGGAAACTCAAGAAATTATCCCAGTCAAAATGTGACTGTTGGGCCCTAAACTATTGCTTGCTTTTCCCACCATTTCAAGCACAAGCTTAGAAGCCCACTTAATTTTCTGCTTTCCAGTTCTAATTTCCCACAAAGGTCATTTTTTAAGAAACACATCAATTTGGGGTTTGAGGCCAATGCGGCCTTCCCTTTGTTAGGGAATTTAGTGTGCAGGGTCTCCTTGTGCTACCAAAGAGTTGCACAGACAAGGAAGGGCACTGAGAGCAGTAAAAGTCACACACAGAAATACACTGAGTTCTAAAAGCAAAAAGTAGTTTACTTTTGAGGTGGTGTAAGAACAAAAATGCACAGTCAAAAAATAAACAGTCCAGGTCATAAACAATAGCAACAGTCCAAGCTACAAAGTCTTCTTACCGGTCCAGAGGTCAATACACAGTTCAGGTTTACAACAGTAGTAAACCAACAGCAGAGCAAAAACAGTAATAGTAGAGATCAGTGAATTCAGAGAGAGAGAGAAGCTACGTTCCTAGCTTCCTCTTATGGCCATGAGAACACTTACACACCCATTGGCCAATTAACTTCTTAAAGACATAGCATTATGGTTAATATATTTTCAACCCAACATTGTAGGCTAACACCATATGCCTAACATTCTCCCCTTTGGGTAGAATAATATATAACTCTTACAATCTTATGCACATTCTTTCACAATTAGCATTGTGTTTCACAGCACTTTGTACCTTCGTAAAATGGTCTGCAATATTTACATCAGATGGACAATACTCTAACTGTATTAATTTATCTTTGACACATTGTCTGACATTTAAATAACGAAGATCAGTATGTTTAGATCTTGTTCTTACTGCAGCATTATTAGCCATCTTTATTGCAGCTTGATTGTCCTCATACACAATGAATGGATCATTTACATTTAAACCCATATCTAACAATAATTGTTTGTACACTAGCAGTTCTGTACATAACACTGATAGACATGAAAATTCAGCCTCCATTGTAGATAAGCTTATGTGTTTTTGTCTAATAGACTTCCATCCAATCAAAGAATCACCCAACATTACAGCCAACCCTGAGGTAGATTTACGACTGTTTGAATCAGAGGCAAAACCCGCATCTGCATATGCAGTAAGGATTAACTCACGATTTGGCTCTAGATATAACGAGTAGTGAATAGTTTGCTTCAAATACCTTAATACTCGTTTAGCTGATTGCCAGTGTCTAACAGTTGGATTATTGTTGTACCTACCTAATTGATTTACACAGTAAGAAATATCAGGTCTAGACCAATTACTCAGATACATAAGACTTCCTATCAAAGATTGGTACATAGTCTTATCAAATACAGGACTCTCAACATTAGTGTCCTTAAAATCCATAGCCATCGGAGTTTTTGCTGGTTTACACATTTCCATGTTGTATCTCTTTAATAACTGAGATATTTTACTGGCTTGCGACACCTTAAAACCCCTATTCGTTTTCACAATATCTAACCCCAAATAGTGGCTTATTTTCCCAAGATTTCTAATTGTGAATTTATTTTGCAATCTTGAAATGATAGTTTGTGCTTCTAACTCAGTTTTTGTTATTATTGCAATATCATCTGTGAATAATAAAAGAAAAGATAATGCTCCGTTGTGTTCCCTTCTAAACAAACAAGGATCAGCATTACTGGCTACAAAACCTAATGCACTCAACTCATTAACTATACATTTGTTCCACTCATAGCCTGATTGTTTCAATCCATAGAGGCTTTTCTTTAACTCCCAACAATCATGGTCTCTATCACTGGTCAATCCTGGTGGTATTCTTAAATAAATAGTATGTTGCAATGGAGCATGTAAATATGCAGTTTCAACATCTACATGGTTAACCATATATTGGTTTTTAGCCGCCCATACTAAAGCTGCTCTTAAAGTAGTTGCCCTTAGACTGGGTGCAAACACCTCGTCATAATCCTCAGTAGTTTGGGCAAAACCTTGTGCAACCAAACGTGCCTTATGGGTAACAGTCCCATCTACACCCTTCTTTATCTTATATATCCATTTACAACCTATAGCTTGCTCACCAGGTGGCAGTTTTGCTTTCACATAAACTTTAAGATCCTGCAAAGACTTCAACTCCCTGTTCATTGCAGCTTTCCATGATGCTTGTTCCTTTTCAGGATACATCCTGATCTCATCATAGTTAGAAGGTACTGAACTAACTTGACATATTACACTGGCTTCATAGCGATCAGGTGGATGTCTGATGCGCGTTGAACGCCAAGGAATTACAGGGTTTTGAGTTTCTGACTCCTTTCCTTCCTCTTTCTCTGATTCATCTTTTATCTCCCCTATCTCCTCTTCATCTTTTATATTTACAGGAGATGTATTATCATTACTAGTTACGTTATCAGAGGAGTCCTCAAACACTAGAGGATCAGTATTAACAGTTTCTTGCTCTAACCTATCCCAACCAACGTGCTCAAGGAATTTTGCACTAGCACTGTTATATACATTAGTTGTGCCTCGTTCCCAGAAACGATAGGATCTATGGTTAGCTTCGTAACCTACGAAGTATAATTGCCTAGCCCTATGTTGGCCTTTACTCCTGAGTTGTGCAGGAATGTGGACCCAAGCTGGGGTGCCAAATGTGTGCAGGTAATCAAGGTTTGGTCTTCTACCATGCCATATAGTATATGGTATTTTACCAGTAGAAGTATTAACAACTATATTCAGAACATGGTTTGCACATTTTGCTGCCTCCCCCCACAGTCTATCTGTTAAGCCTGAATCTCTTAACATAGTTCTCATCATGGCTTGTAACGTTTGCCCACGTCTCTCAACAAATGCATTATGTTGTGGCCTATAAGGGGCTGAACGTTTATGCTCAATGCCAGCTGATTCTAGCATATCAACAAAACGCTTATTTGTAAATTCAGTACCATTATCAGTAATTATGCACTGAACCTTTCTCTTTGTTTTTCTCTCCACAAACCTCAGCCAGTTTGCAAATTGTTGGAAAGTGTCTGCCTTTGACTTAAGCAGATAACAAAATCCATAACGAGAGTAGTGGTCAAGGATACTTAAAATATAACATGACCCTCCTAAACTTTGTTTCATGGGTCCAATTAAATCAGCAAACACAACCTCCAAAGGTACAGTTGTTTTGAAGCTGTTTATCCTGTTTGCAGGAGTTGCCTTGCTCTTTTCCTGACTACAAGCATTGCAATTCAAATACTTACTACATGGCTTCAGTTTAATTCCTTCTACTAATTCCACTGTTTTACGTAGTGAGTTAAAGTTTACATGCCCTAACCGCCTATGCAATAAATGTATACACTCATCATGTGGCTTCTTGTTCTCACATATCGAGTTAGCTTTAACTATACTAACCTGGTTACTTGTGAGAACGAATAAACCATTTTTCAAATTTGCAGTTACACAGGTTCCATTCCTCTCAATAGTGCATTGCTCCCCTCTGAATGTTACCACAAACCCAACCTTAACCAATTCCCTTACAGATAACAGGTTGAATCTTAGTTTAGGTATATATAACATAGGTAACTGTTCATCAATGCATGGACAATAGGAATTACCTTCACCAGAGGCCTTCATCCTCCAACCGTTTGCTAGTGAAACATATTGGTTGCTGTTTTTCATATTAACAAACCTCTTTTTCACTTTGGTAATGCATTGTGAAGCCCCACTATCAACAACCCACAATTCATTATTTCTGGATGTTGGTTCACCAGAAATAGCCAAACCAATGCCCTTCTTAGCCTTCCCACTGCTATTCACATTCTGTTTTCTACCCTTCCTACAGAATTTGGCTATATGCCCTCTAGCCCCACAAGAATAACATTTCTTGACGTTGTAAACAGTGGTAAATGGCTGCTCCTCTCGTGGCTGTGTCTCTCTCAGCTGGTCTCTGTCACGCCTTCTTCTGGACTCTTCCAGCAGTCTCCCAGTAATGTTAGTCAATGTCAGTTCCTCTCTGGTCAGGACTTCCAAAGAAGAAACATACTCATCATAACTCTCATCCAAAGATGACAGAATAATGTAGACCTGATGCAACTCTGAAAAAATCAGCTCCTTTTCATGAAGCTCTTGAAAAGTTGCCTTCATGTAATTTAAATGGGTCAGCATATCTCCATTCTTCTGCAGACGAGTCCTAAACAGCTTACGTGTAAGGTGTATATGTGCACCCACACTGTCACGAACATAAAGCCTTCGCAAAACATCCCAACACCTAGCAGCAGACTCCTCACCACGAATATGGACAAGCTGCTGGTCATTCAGTGTTAGTCCAATAATGCAAAGAGCTTTCTCGTTGCTTCGTTTAAAGTCGTCTAACTTCTTTGCATCCTCTTCATCATCTGGATCCCAAGCAGTAGTATCTGGTGGGTTATTTACAACAGCCCATAGTCCTTCCTTGCGCAAAAGCAAGCAGCATTTCGTGGACCAGGAAACATAGTTTGTCCCATCCAACCGGGTTATCCAGGAGCTGCCTGACAACAGTTCCTGTGCCATTTTACACCAAATAGCTAACACAAACTCAGCTAGGAATACTGTGTGAACTTACTCTCAGTACAGGCCTGGGCCCATAACCAGTGTTAAGGAATTTATTGTGCAGGGTCTCCTTGTGCTACCAAAGAGTTGCACAGACAAGGAAGGGCACTGAGAGCAGTAAAAGTCACACACAGAAATACACTGAGTTCTAAAAGCAAAAAGTAGTTTACTTTTGAGGTGGTGTAAGAACAAAAATGCACAGTCAAAAAATAAACAGTCCAGGTCATAAACAATAGCAACAGTCCAAGCTACAAAGTCTTCTTACCGGTCCAGAGGTCAATACACAGTTCAGGTTTACAACAGTAGTAAACCAACAGCAGAGCAAAAACAGTAATAGTAGAGATCAGTGAATTCAGAGAGAGAGAGAAGCTACGTTCCTAGCTTCCTCTTATGGCCATGAGAACACTTACACACCCATTGGCCAATTAACTTCTTAAAGACATAGCATTATGGTTAATATATTTTCAACCCAACATTGTAGGCTAACACCATATGCCTAACACCCTTTTTAATTTAGTCCATCAAGGGAATGTTTGATGGTTGCTCCCAATTTTTCCAGCAGGTCCCACCCCAGCAGATTTACTGTAGATGGCGCCATTGTCTAACAGAAAAAAAATTGAATGTCCATCTGAAAGGCAAAGATTAGGGAAAACAAAAGCTTGCATTCAGTTCTTCGTTGATTTCCCCCCCTCTTTTCTTCCATGTCTGAAGTTGTTAAAAAGATAAGCTAGCCAAACAGAGGTGCCCAAAGATTTTCAGCTGTGCTTTCTTGAAGATTAGTTTGATTGCCACAATTAGTTTCAGTGCTTTCCAATGGTTAACTTGCAGCATACTGGAAACACGGCTCCTCCTCTTCTCTAAACACGGGTTCATTTGCTCAGTGCAAATGAAGGATTCCCAAGAGATTTCTCTGACTAGTCTCTATCTGCATTAGAGATTACCAGTTCAGGATTGGCCAAACCCTCTCTTATGCAGGAATCCTTACAGGGGATTTCCTTAACGGTCACCCGTTTCTATCATGTTGCAGGCAACTAAATCCCTGCATTCCAGGCATTTCAGACACACACACAAATCAAACAGTTTTTCCCAACCTCCTCTTCATTCTGGAATGTTTGTTTCTACTTACCAAATTCCTCCTATATTCTCGTCTCCTCCTATCTTCAGTGGGATGAGACAAGATGGAAGCCTATTTCAACATTCGGGTCCAGACAATCTCAGGTCTTCTGGCTGCTGGCCAATTCAAAACTCACCAGACACAAAGGGTCTGAGAGTGCTCTTGACTTTATAGTTGGCCTGCACCAGTTTTCCTGGATGTCATAGCTGGAGGTTGTGAATCACAAAGGGACTCATTCACAGGAGGTCACAATGGGGGGATCATCTTGAAGGAAAAAACCTTCAAGTCCCCGTTCGATGTACCAGATATGTAAGGTCACTGGCCCTTGGGAAAACTTGAGATATCATAAAAAGCCAATCATGAAAACTCTAGCAGAGGCTTCTTAAAGGTACAGCACTTTATTTTCGATCGAAATAAGTCCTGGGCAGGAACACAATCTAAACAATGGCAGCAGTTGCATTCAGAAGTGCTACACCTTAGAAAGTTAGTTACATTGCTTTATAAACTTTGTTAGCCAATGAAAATCAGACAACAGAGTTATTACAATATAAGGAAGACATCAATCATTCCTATACACTTCTTTAATCCCACCTTCAGAACATCACATCCATGTACATGTTTCCTATGCTTGCATGAAATTTGTCCCTGACACAAACACTAATTACAGAAGCAAGATAGCAATAGTTAGGCTACGCAACACAATTTGTTTCTTTTTCTGGTTCCAGTTACAGAACCCTACACAGCAATTATAGACAAGGAGATAGGCAAGGACCTGCCATCTTTGTTAGATTTATCAGTTGTTCATTTCCTTTCCTTCTGTTTCTTATCCAGGGCCTATGAAAAGGGATTATAGTTTATGCAGATGCATTGGCCCCTGAAAAAGGGGGTGGATATTTTAAACAAGGTGACAGACTGAAGTAGGCTACAAGTGAATGAAGGCTAGTTACCTGTGTCTATCATTCCATTGCAAGAGATGGTGTTCACTTAAGATTAATAGACTTCCGAGTTTATTCTTCAGCTAATGAAGCTCCCTATTATTTAATAGTTTTTAAATGAGTCAATCTATGCAAACAGGTGCTATTCTTGTGATCTGCAGGAGCTCTATTTTAAGGAGGCTCCAGAATAGCATGTGGTTGCCATGACACAGCCTCTATAGGATAACTGAAGGTTCCAATCATATTGCATTGCATTAGTCAGACACCTCTCTGTGAAAAACAGAAAGGTAAGTGAGTGACTTGAGCTGGCTGAGGAGGAAGCCAAGTCCTGCAAGTTCCTGGGTGTCTTCTGCCATCGGTCTTAGGCTCCCTTGGATGGCTGAGTAGCTAGGTGGAAAGCTAATCAGAGAGAACTTAGGAAAAATCCCATGGATGAAAATCCTAAAGGAGAAAACAACCCAAGAAGTGTGGGAAACCTATATATTTAACTTATATATTTAACTTATATGCAGAGCACATCATGAGAAAGGCAGGGCTAGATGAATCAAAAGTTGGAATTAAGATTTCTGGAAGAAATATCAACAACCTAAGATATGCAGATGATACCACTCTAATGGCAGAAAGTGAAGAGGAACTAAAGAGCCTCTTGTTGTGAGTGAAGAAGGAGAGTGCAAAACTTGGGTTGAAACTAAACATTAAGAAAATCAAGATCATGGCATCCGGCCCTCTCAATTCCTGGCAAATAGATGGGGAAGAAATGGAGGTAGTGACAGATTTTATTTTCCTGGGCTCCAAGATCACTGCAGATGGGGACTGTAGCCAAGAAATTAAAAGACGCTTGTTCCTCGGAAGGAAAGCCATGGAAAATCTAGACAGCACACTAAAAAGCAGAGACATCACCCTGTCAACAAAAGTGCGTATAGTCAAGGCTATGGTCTTCCCAGTTGCAATGTATGGCAGTGAAAGTTGGACCATAAAAAAGGCTGAGCGCCAAAGAATTGAAGCCTTTGAACTCTGGTGCTGGAGAAGACTCCTGCCCAGACCAGCACAATACCATTGAGAAAGAAAAAGAAGAAATCCAAGAAGAAACTGGCATGGTTGCACAAAGATCTCTCTAACAAACTGAAAGACAAAAAGGACAAATACAAAAAATGGAAAGAGGGGCACATGTTGTTAGTTGCGAAGTTGTGTCTGACCCATCGCGACCCTATGGATAATGTTCCTCCAGGCCTTCCTGTCCTCTACCATCTTCTGGAGTCCACTTAAGCTCACGCCTACTGCTTCAGTGACTCCATCCAGCCACCTCATTCTCTGTCGTCCCCTTCTTCTATTGCCCTCAATCTTTCCCAGCATTAGGCTCTTCTCCAGTGAGTCCTTCCTTCTCATTAGGTGGCCAAAGTATTTGAGTTTTAGCTTCAGGATCTGGCCTTCTAAAGAGCAGTCAGGGTTGATCTCCTCTAGGACTGACCGGTTTGATCACCTTGCAGTCCAGGGGACTCGCAGGAGTCTTCTCCAGCACCAGAGTTCAAAGGCTTCAATTCTTTGGCGCTCAGCCTTTTTTATGGTCCAACTTTCACTGCCATACATTGCAACTGGGAAGACCATAGCCTTGACTATATGCACTTTTGTTGACAGGGTGATGTCTCTGCTTTTTAGTGTGCTGTCTAGATTTGCCATGGCTTTCCTTCCGAGGAGCAAGCGTCTTTTAATTTCTTGGCTACAGTCCCCATCTGCAGTGATCTTGGAGCCCAGGAAAATAAAATCTGTCACTACCTCCATTTCTTCCCCATCTATTTGCCAGGAATTGAGAGGGCCGGATGCCATGATCTTGATTTTCTTAATGTTTAATTTCAACCCAAGTTTTGCACTCTCCTTCTTCACTCACAACAAGAGGCTCTTTAGTTCCTCTTCACTTTCTGCCATTAGAGTGGTATCATCTGCATATCTTAGGTTGTTGATATTTCTTCCGGAAATCTTAATTCCAACTTTTGATTCATCTAGCCCTGCCTTTCTCATGATGTGCTCTGCATATAAGTTAAATAGGCAAGGCGAGAGTATACAGCCTTGCTGGACTCCTTTCCCAATTTTGAACCAATCAGTGGTTCCGTGTCCAGTTCTCACTGTTGCTTCTTGACCCGCATATAGGTTTCTCAAGAGACAAATAAGATGGTCTGGTACACCCATCTCTTTAAGGACTTGCCACAGTTTGTTATGATCCACACAATCAAAGGCTGTAGCATAGTCAATGAAGCAGAAGTAGATGTTTTTCTGGAACTCGCTAGCTTTCTCCATGATCCAGCGTATGTTGGCAATTTGATCTCTAGTTCCTCTGCCTCTTCGAAATCCTGCCTGTACTTCTGGTAGTTCTCGATCCACATACTGCTGAAGTCTAGCTTGTAGGATTTTAAGCATAACTTTACTAGCATGAGAAATGAGTGCAATGGTGCGATAGTTTGAACATTCTTTGGCACTGCCTTTCTTTGGAATTGGAATGTAAACTGATCTTTTCCAATCCTGTGGCCACTGTTGAGTTTTCCAAATTTGCTGGCAAATTGAGTGTAGCACTTTTACTGCATCATCTTTTAAGATTTTGAATAGCTCAGCTGGAATACTGTCACCTCCACTAGCTTTGTTGTTGCTCAGCTTTTCTAAGGCCCACTTCACTTCACATTCTAGGATGTCTGGCTCGAGGTCAGTGACCACCTCATTGTGATTATCAGGGACGTTAAGCTCATTCTTATATAGTTCTTCTGTGTAATTTTGCCACCTCTTCTTAATCTCTTCTGCCTCTGTTAGGTCCCTGCCATTTTGGTCCTTTATCATGCCCATTTTTGCATGAAACGTTCCCTTCATCTCTCCAATTTTCTTGAAAAGATCTCTGATCCTCCCTATTCTATTGTTTTCTTCTATTTCTTTGCACTGTTCATTTAAGAAGACATTCTTATCTATTCTGGCTATTCTCTGGAATTCTGCATTCAGTTGGGCGTATCTTTTTTTTTCTCCCTTGCCTTTCACTTCCCTCCTTTCCTCAGCTATTTGCAAAGCTTCCTCAGACAGCCATTTTGCTTTCTTGCATTTCTTTTTCTTTGGGATGGTTTTGGTTGCTACCTGTTGTACAATGTTGTGAACCTCTGTCCATAGTTCTTCAGGCACTCTGTCTATCAGATCTAATTCCTTAAATCTATTTGTCACCTCTACTGTATATTCAACAGGGATATGATTGAATTCATACCTGACTGGCCTAGCACTTTTCCCTACTTTCTTCAGTTTAAGCCTATACTTAGCAACAAGAAGCTCATGGTCTGAGCCACAGTCAGCTCCTGGTCTTGTTTTTACTGACTGTATAGAGCTTCTCCATCTTTGGCTGCAGAGCATATAGTCAATCTGATTTCTGTGTTGACCGTCTGGTGATGTCCATGTGTAGAGCCTTCTCTTGGGTTGTTGGAAAAGAGTGTTTGCTATGACCATCGTATTCTCTTGACAAAATTCTATCAGCCTGTGCCCTTCTTCATTTTGTACTCCAAGGCCAAACATGCCTGTTTTTCTGGTTATCTTTTGGCTTCCTACTTTAGCATTCCAATTCCCCATGATGATAAGGACATCATTTTTTGGTGTTAGTTCTATAAGGTGCTGTAGGGCTTCATAGAACCAGTCAATTTCATCCTCTTCAGCACCGGTGGTTGGGGCATAGACTTGGACTAGTGTGATATTGAATGGTTTGCCTTGGATTCGAACTGAGATCATTCTGTCATTTTGAGGATTGTATCCCAGTATTGCTTTTCCTACTCTTTTATTGACTATGAAGGCTACTCCATTACTTCTGAGGGATTCTTGCCCGCAGTAGTATACCTGATGGTCATCTGAATTAAATTCACCCATTCCTGTCCATTTTAGTTCGCTGATACCTAAGATGTTGATGTTCAGTCTTGTCATCTCTTTTTTGAGCACGTCCAGCTTTCCTTGATTCATGGATCTTACATTCAAGGTTCCTATGGAGAAAAAATCTTTACAGCATCGGACTTTCCTTTCACCACCAGACACATCCACAGCTGAGCATCCTTTCAGCTTTGGCCCAGTCGCTTCATTCTTTCTGGCGCTACTAGTACTAGCCCTCTGTTCTTCCCCAGTAGCATATTGGACGCCTTCCAACCTGAGGGGCTCATCTTCCAGCATCATATCATTTTGCCTTTTCGTACTGTCCATAGGGTTTTCATGGCAAAGATACTGGAGTGGGTTGCCATTTCCTTCTCCAGTGGATCACGTTTTGTCAGAACTCTCTGCTATGACCTGTCTGTCTTGGGTGGCCCTGCACGGCATAGCTCATAGCTTCATTGAATTACGCAAGCCCCTTCGCCATGACAAGGCAGTAATCCATGAAGGGGGAGGGGCACATAACTAAGGCCAATTATCAGCAGACAGCCAGAACATGCAAAGGTGAAGTCAGGAAAGCAAAGGCTCAGAATGAACAAAGACTTGCAACAGAAATCAAGGACAATAAAAAAAGTTTCTTCCAACATATTAACAACCAAAAAAAGTCAAGGAAACTGTAGGCCTACTAAAGAGAGAAGATGGCAAGGAAATTACAGTCAACAGGGAGAAGTAGAGCTGTTTAACTCATACTTTGTGTCAGTCTTCACATAAAAAGAAATTATAGCCCAACATACCAAAAAAACGACTGCAAAAGACAAACTAGAAGCAAAAATTAAAATAAGCAAGAAAATGGTAAGAAAACACCTGTCCAACCTTGGTGAATATAAATCACCAGGACCTGACAGAGAGCTTGCAGATGTTATCTCAGAACTGTTGCACCACATCTTTCATAAATCCTGGAGCACAGGGGAAGTACCTGAGGATTGGAAAAGGGCTGATGTGGTCCCCATCTTCAAGAAAGGGAAAAAAACGGACCTAGGAAACTACAGACAAATCAGTTTAACATCAATACCTGGGAAGATTCTAGAAAAGATAATAAAAAAACAGAACTGTGAACAACTAGAAGCGAACAAAGTCATGACTAGTATCCAGCATGAGTTTGTTAAAAACAGATCATGCCAAACCAATCTTATCTCATTCTACAATAAAGTGACTAAACTAGTAGACCAGAGAAATGCAGTGGATGTAGTATATTTATATTTCAGTAAGGCATTTGATAAAGTAGACCACAACCTACTCCTTGGTAAGCTAGGAAAAGGTGGAATAGACAACATCACCACCAGATGGATCTGTAGCTGGCTGACAAACCATACTCAACGAGTAGTCCTCAACAGCACTACATCCACATAGAGAGAAGTAAACAGTGAGGTACCAAAAGATTCTGTCTTAGGCCCAGTACTCTTCAATATCTTTATTAATGACTTAGATGAAGGAATTGAAGGGGACTCATCAAATTTGCAGATGACACCAAACTGACAGGAGTAGCCAACACCCCAGAAGACAAACTCAGGATCAAAAAGATCTTGACAAACTTGAATAATGGCCCTATCTGATAAAATTAGTTTCAATGTGGAGAAAAGCAAAGTCTTACATTTAGGCAAGAAAAACCAAAGGTACAAATACAGATTGGGTGAGACCTGGCTTAAAAACAGTAACTATGAGAGGGACCTTGGAGTCCTAGTGGACAATCACTTAACTATGAGCCAGCAGTGTGCAGCAGCAACCAAAAAAGCTAATACAATCCTGGGTTGTATAAACACAGGAATAGAATCAAGATCACGTGAAGTATTAGTACCACTTTATAAAACCCTAGTAAGACCACACCTGGAATACTGTAGCCAATTTTGGTCACCATATCACAAAAAAGATGTTGAGAATTTGGTAAAAATTCAGAGAAGAGCAACTAAGATGATCAAAGGCCTGGAGACTAAAATACAGTATATGGAAAACAGCTACAGCACTTGGGTTTGGCTAGTCTAAAGAAAAGAAGAAATGGGGGAGATAGGATAGCAGTATTTCAGTATCTGAGGGGCTGCCACAAGGAAGAGGGGGCCAGATTGTTCACTAAAGCACCAGAGGGAAGGATGAGAAACAATTGTTGGAAACTGATCAAAGGTTGAAACAATCTGGTATTAAGGAGTGAGGACAATCAGTGAGGACAGTGAGGACAATCAACCAGTGGAACAGCTTACCCCCAGAAATCGTGGGCGCTTCATCACTGGAGATTTTTAAGAAGAGACTGGACATCTATTTGTCCAGAAATTGACCTGTCTGAGATGGTATAGGTTCTCCTGCTTGACCAGGGGGCTGTACTAGAAGACCTCCAAGGTCCCTTCCAATTCTATTCTATTCTATTCTATTCTGTTCTGTTCTGTTCTATTCTATTCTATTCTATTCTATTCTATTCTATTCTATTCTATTCTATTCTATTCTATTCTATTCTATTCTATTCTATTCTATTCTATTCTATTCTATTCTATTCTATTCTATTCTATTCTATTCTATTCTAGAGGAAGAGAGAGAGAGGCTTTTGGAGGAGTTGGTGGCGGCGGCAGCAGCGTGCTCCAGGGGTGAAAAGAAGCAAGGCCTCTTAAAGGAAAAGGTGGAAGAGTCAGGATCAGAAAAAGGAAAGAAGGCGAGGTTGTCAGAATACAAGTGAATTTGAGGGCTAATCCACATGGAGCCCCATTTCCATCTGTCCTGTTTGCCATCGTTCACTCCCTAGAGACTAAAATGGACAATGTGAAATTTGAGCGGGCCCCGAACAAGGAGTATATATCGGAGGTGGTGACCCTTTGAGAGCTGTATGCAATGAAATTTCATTTTGATGTATGCCAATTGGTGTACATTCAAAGTGACAATAAAGTTATCATCATCATCATCATCATTCTATTCTGCATGCCGACTGCTAGAAATTCTGTTTTATTATATAGAAATGATAGCAGAGGATTATTATATATATCCATTCAGATTGGTAGCAGAGGATAGTTACATAGTCAAACAGATCAAATAAAGTGTATGTTATATAATCACCATGGGCCTTGCTACTTAATGTTTTCATCTGTCACATGAAACTTTCCTCAGAACATAAAGAATCATAGATTATAATCATAAATTCAAACTAAACACTGCCATCTACTGGCTGAATAATTCTGTAGTTGCAATACAAAATATATCCTAACATGTATTCCAACACCCCCACTCAACAACTACTCCTTATAATTTCTGATTTTAGTTCTGTTTCCTGTTTCTTATGATTCTTCTTGTCCTTCTTCTTCCTCTTCTTCTTGCTGTCCTGCTTGTCCATTGAGCTGGCACTGCTCCAGCTTCAACCTTGACTCACCAAAGAGCTGGCACTGGAGCTGCTGGGGTTCTGGCTCTGGCTCTGACTGGGCTGGAGAACCAGAGTGGCGGCTGCAGTCTCTTTTAGATTCTCCTTCCTGTCTCTGGGTTTTAATGCTTTGCGAGCAACATAGGGCAGACATTTGGCTGGGCTGTCTTTATTGTTTCTGGTGGACCTCCTGATTGAAACCTCGTGTGGCCTGGTTTCTTCTTTTATTCCACTTGGATAGTCTTTCTTAGTTAATTTATTCATTATGTCAGGACTTCTGTGCCCGTCATCTGTGCCATGTGTGGGATTCATTGTCTAGTTGAAATAAACAATCACCAGCAAAATCTTCCAAGACAAAACAATGGTAATTTATTTGTACTCCTTTGCAAAGAGGGTACTCCTTGTAAATGCAAGCACACAGTAGACATACGTTAAACCATCAATACTCTTCTTTATATTACCCATTGCCATTACAAATTTACCTCCCACCTCTTCTTCATTGGCTTAGTAATTATGCTGTAATCATGTTGTCACAACCTATCCAAAGCTCCTAAAGTCAGTGGTGGGATTCAGACAGTTTGCACCAGTTCAGCAGAACCATTAGCTAATTTTTTGTTGCCCAGGCCCAAAATGGACTTCCGGAAGTGGCATCCACACAGAGAACTGGTTGTTCATATTTGAATCCCACCACTGCCTAAAGTGAATACATTATCTCCGGCCCGATTACATCTCCCACTACTTTAATTCTCTCACCCCCTGCCCTTTTTTACAAATTACATTTTATGGTTGTTAGTTCCTAGGGGTTGTCTCTAAAGTTACTACCATATCAGTAAATGCTGGTTAAGACTGGTTTTCAGTGTAGCAGAGACCTTCCTAGATACAATTCTCAAGCTTCAGCTAGGCTCATGAGATTAAAATATATACAATGTATTTTCTTCACAGGCTAGCATGTCTTCTGCAGTTTCTGTAAAAGCAATAGACCCTTCCCCACCCCACGTGTGAATGCAGTCTGAATGTTTTTCCTCCTTGGCAGCATTAACCACCTGATTGCAGTTCAGCTGATGCAGTTTATCAGTAATTTTAGTCATTGCAAGTAAGATATCCCCTTTTATGATGATACAACTGTCCACTTTAAAGGTCATTGTATTGCCTTGTTTTGTGAGCTGCTTCACTGACAAAAGATTAGTTTCCAGAGCAGTGACATACAGTAAATTTTCCCCAAGTATCTTTCTGGTGATACTCTTGAGAAACAGGATAGTAAAGAAAACCCTCTCCTATTCCTTCTATTATTTGCCCACTAGCTGTGGTGATTTTTTCTGTTTTACTCTGGTCAAGGTGAGTAAAGAAATTTCTGTCATTTGTCATGTGCCTCGTAGCTCCTGAATCAACACATCATGCCTGCAAAAATTAGGTGCAATTTTTGGATTGAAAAATATGTTCATTATCTGAAGAAAAATCACTTCCTTCCTTCATGCTTTTGGCTTTTTGTAGTTTATGCATTTTAGCTTTCCAGATTCTGCAATCTGCTTCTAAATCACCCTTTTTCTTCCACACAAAGTATTCACATGTTTCTTGCTTCATATAACTATTTTTATTCCTATTTTTCTTCTTTAAAACAGACTATGCGACAGAAGCACCATCACTATTAATGCTTTCTGTTTTACACTTACATTCGTCTATAACCTTGCCCTTAACATATTCCAATGTTAGCTCATGAACTGGACATGCATCAAGCGCTGTGACAAGTGTGTCATAACTTTCTGGTAAACCACTAATAGTGCTATGACATGAAAATATTTTATTTCTTCTGCTAAACCTCTCAGGCATTCAACCATTTCCAAGGTGTGCCTTATGTAATCCTGCATATAGCTTTCTAATCAAATACAGTTCATTGCTGAGATTAGCTCTTTCATGCATCTTTTATAATTTTCCCCACCTTTCTTTAGCAGTTTCACATTATTGATGTCATGTATCGAAGCTGAGAGGAGGACATTTGTCAGTGTGTTATGTGATTGCTATCAAGTTGGTGGGGGGGGGGGTTGTGTTCTTTCATTTAGTGAGCTTGTAAAATGTAATAAAATTAAAGTAATGGTGCAAAGAGTTGACTGGTTGCCCAGAAAGCGATGTAAAATAGTATTATTAAGTGAACAAGACTACAGTTATAAAGAAATTAGAAGAAAAAATGGTGGATACTTAACCAAAGGTGGCATTTCTACTGTACACTTTTCCCAAAAGGCTTCCACAATTTTGGCCACTACTGTATGGGGTATTAAACAATGAAAGCACGGTGTCTTGGATTTTACAGGTTGTTGGAAAAGTACTCATTCATTTTACCAGATGGTGAAAATAACAAATCTGAAGCAGAATGCCTGTACTAGCAGATGTAACTGATATAAAATCTGGATGAAGAATGGTCAATAAAGCGTTCTTGGTTGTCTATTTTATCTTTCCTAATAAGCTGTAACCAAGTTCCTCACTTTGGAAAACCTATGGGTCTCACGCCATTCCACAAACCTGCAAGAAAGCAGCTGCAATCCAAGTACTCTAACTCAGGGCTTTTCCAGTCGCCTAGCAAGGTATCAAAAACTTGATGACCCCCCCCCCCCCAAAAAGGAAAAAACTAGTAAAGTACAGTAGTCCTCGACTTACAACAGTTAACTTAGTGACTGTTCGAAGTTACAAAGGCACTGAATAAAGTGGCTTATGACCATTTTTCACTTATGAGCGTTGCAGCATTCCCAGGGTCATGTGCCTCCCTCCTTCTTATTCCCATCTCCTTCTTTCCTTCCTCCCCCCTCCCCTCCTTTCTTGCCCGTCTCCCTTTCTCATTCCCATCTCCTCCCTTCCTTCCTTCTCCCTCCCCTCCTTCCTTCCTCTCTCTCTCTTCCTTTCTCCAAAATGCAAACACATGCGTCCTCCACCACCACCCCGCGAGCTTCTGCAAAGCGCAAATGGGTGCTATGTCCTACCTGCCTTCTCCAAAGTGCAAACACGCGCGTCCTCCTCCCCCCACAAGCTTTGGCAAAGCACAAATGTTGCAAGCTGCAACATTGTGTCAGAAGAGTGCAGGCGGGCAGTGGAAGGCACGAGGAGCCCCGATCCCAGCACAGCCCATCCCCACTCTCCTCTTCCCCCCCTCAGAAGAGCTGTGGGGTTCAGGAGCCTCCCCCCATGCCCCCCCCAGGGAAGAAAACCATTGTGAGACACACTTCTGTTTTAAATTTTTCCCCCTGTCACTTTTGGGAGTTTTCATCCTGTTTTCTGAGACGGCAGCGTTTGGGAGGGGGTGTAGCTGCCTCCTTCCCCCAAGCCATCAGCTGAGCAAGGCACCCTCCTGCCCACTGCCCCACCCACCCAAGACCCCAACCCTGCCCAGCCCCCAAAGGCATCCCTCCCCAGGAGCAACATCAAGGTGGCCATGCCCACCCAGTCTGCCATGACCACCATAGCCATGCCCACCCAGTGGGCCACGCCCACCCAGAAGGCCACACCCACCCACCGGACCATGCCCACTCGGCACCCAGCAATACATATGTGGATTTTGGGTTGCAGTTTGGGCACTTGGTCTCTAAAAGGTTCGCCACATTGACTTAGGGTGTCGAGGGCAATACATAGTTCTGGTTTTTGTCTTCTGGTGGCCTCAGTCATTGTTATTTGATGCTGTTGTTGTGTGTCTTTCATGTTGTCTCTCCATATTCTGGGTCTGCCTTGTGTTCTTTGACCTTCTTCTCTTTTTGTATATGCCTTGTACAGTATGGAAATCCCAAGACATCATGCCAATGAAGAATACAAAATATTAGAAGCTGGCCTTATGTCTGGGAAGGAAGGAATGGTAGATTAGCAGATATCATTTTGGAGCAGTGGCCTCAGTCTGACAAATGATATTTATCAGATGTAAATAAATGTCATTTTTTAAAAAATTATGCTAATGGCAGCTTTTTGCTGAAGGTCTACTTCAGGGGTGTCAAACTGCCGGTCCATGGTCTGGACGCATCAGTAGGAAACTGTGCCCACCCCATTGCCGGCAATGGGAAAAAAGCTCTGATACATTGTGTGATGTCATGTGACATCATGAGTTTGACATGTCTGGTCTACTTACTATAGTCATCCCCCCAGCTGATTTTATGCAGTTCAGTTTTAAATGTTCACATATATGATTTTAATATTTATGTATCTGTAGGTAAAAGTGCCCTGATCCTTTAAGAGTGGGCACCATGTACATGACAGGCAAGCAGGCAAACACCAGCAATGGATTTCTAAACATGTTCTCAAAGTTTTGCTCTGCCTTTCATTCCATTCATTAAATTTTACTTCATGGTAAATTTATACAAGAAAGTACATATGTGCATGGAAACAGATAAATCTAACTTTTTATCTGCTTAAGGCAGTGAATGCATTTAGCCTTGTGCTATGACTAAACAATGTTCTTATGTGTACTTAAATACAATCAGTATATCAATATATTCAGTGCCATTGTAACTTTGAACAGACATTAAATGAAAGGTTTTAAGTCGAGGACTACCTCTATATGTTTCTTGAGCATTGGTTGTACTATTAGTTGGTGCTATTAATGACCACAGTAAGGATTTATTTGATTTAACATAATGATAGGTTACATTAAGGGGAAATATTTTATTCTCATTTGTACATATTTACAATATATATCACCTTTAGAAATGACAGATACAGCTGTCTGCCATATCAATTAAAACATATAGCATCAATAAAAATAAAAATTAGCATAGAAAACAATTCTAAAATAAACACATAATGAAAAAATGGATATGGTTTCAGCAAAAAGGAACAGGGAAATGTCTTACTATTACTGATTGCTTTGTTATGGAAGAATCCAATAAACTTGTACTCACAATTAGACTTCATTGAGGTCAATGGGGATTACTTTCTGATAAGCAGGTATGGGATTACAGCCTAAGTGATATAAAAAGGGCATGCTTGAGGAAGACAAAGGTGATAAAAAAGACTCAAGTATTTTTTGTTGCCATAGCAACTGCAGCATTGCTATGTCACAGCATTGGATTGTCCCTCCTCCTCAATTCTTTTCCCCTCTATTTATTTATGAAATTAATATTCAAGGCATTTCTTTCATTTAAATTTACTAAATGCAAATATGCTATTCACTATAATGACTCATTGCTTTGTTTAACTGTACTTATTACCACTAAGTAACTTATCTCACATTAAATGCTTCATCCAAATTTTACCAGATTCATGCAGAAAACCTAAATCTTCAGATATTCCTAAACCCAGAGTTTTGGGCCCATTGTAAAGACCTACAATGGCGTAGGTGAACATCTTTTTCAGTCTTTCCCTCAAGTGTACAATGACAACTAAATCTTAATGTTTATGGTTTCCCTTTCATTGTGGCTGAAAGGTACAGTAGAAATGCAAGTATTAGAAATGTCCATATTTATTCATTTATTTATTTTTATTTTTTTTAATTTTAATTCCATTTACATCCCGCCCTTCTCCGAAGACTCAGGGCGGCTTACAAGCTTAGCAGTAGCCTTCATTCTATGTATATGCCTGCTTATTAGGGCTTTCACACACACCCCAAGCGGCATTATTACAAAGTCAGCTTATTGCCCCCAACAATCTGGGTCCTCATTTTACCTACCTTGGAAGGATGGAAGGCTGAGTCAACCTTCAGCCTGGTGGGATGCGAACCTGCACTAATTGCAGGCAGCTGGTGTTACTTAAGGAGGCATTAGCCCACTGCTCCACCAAGGCTCCTTTATCCTGCCTTTTTATTAAAGGTGGGATATATATATATATATGTGGGGGGGAGGGGGTTTTGGTTTGATCTCTGGGCTTGATAATTAGGTTGCAAACATTTTGTCTCCATTCAGAGGGACATCTTCGGTGCAGTTTGAATTGGAATGTTGCTTCCAGTATTTCAGTTGAAGTAGCTCTCTCACTCTCAGTGGTTGGTAGGTGAAATCAATGTCAATGTGTCTGGTAATTGATTGGTTGGTGGAGAACCAGGCCTTGAGGAATTCTCTTTCTCTCCTTGACTTTGCTTGGGTTATAATTGTGGTCCCGGGTAGATCAAACTTGTGTCCTTACAAGTCCTCATGGACAGACATGAGGGTCAATGGGTCGTGTGTTTTGATAGCCAGGGAGTGCTCATGCAGTCTGGTAGATATCTTTTTTCCTGTTTTGCCCACATAGTTCTGTCCCACTGAACTTGGTATATGATGCCTGATCTTTGATTTGTTTCTATTGGCTCTTTAGGTTTTGATAGGGTCCGTCTGAGAGTTGTGGCTGATTTGTGGGCTACTGTGAGGTCATGTTGGCATAATAGTCTTTGTAAAGTAGTGGGCTCTGGACCGCATGGTCAAGATGGATGACTCAGGGCAACAAGGTTCAGCATACCATCCTTTATTGAGTTAACACAGACTTGGCAAACAAAGGACAACTGGCCCCACTTATATATCTAGCCAGGTATACTAGAGACCAATCCCCTTATCTAGATTTCCCACCAAGGACCACCCTGCCAATCCGGACAGGGTGCCATGTCACCTGGTGGTGTCAGTGGCTATTGCTGTGGAACATCCCCTATGTACATAACACCCCTTCCCCCATACTGGAACAATAATGAACAATAAACAATAATAATGAGAAAACACATCAGCAGTGTGAGTCCTGATTGACACCTAATAACCCTTGCCTCAAGACCTTACAAAATCCTCGAGGTACGCCGGTGACCTGTGGATTCTTGCTGAGTATTTCAAGGTTGGTCCCAGGTCCTTGTCGACCAGGTCTGCCGCTGAGTCAACAACTGAGTCCTGATTCCAAACCCTGTCCATACTACTGTCATTGGGCTTCCCAGCCAGCTGTTGTTCAGCCTGGCCAGTGTTACTAGGTAACTGCCCGTTGTCACCAACACTATTCCCAACTGTTGAATGTTCTGGATTCACAGTCTGTGATTTTTCAGGGTACTGCTTCCTCAACTGGTCAATGTGTCTTCTGACCTCGCGGCCCCCCTCCACCTCTACAATATATGATACAGGCCCCGTTTTGTCAACCACCACCCCCTGAATCCAGGTATGCCCAGGTCCATAACTCTGGGCCCAAACCATTTCACCCATGTGAAGTTCCCTGGCGGTGACAATTTGGGGTTGCTCAGCTTGTGCTGCCACTCTGTCAGGGTGAAGTCTGTCCAACTTAGTCATTAGTCGCCGGCCCCAGTCTGCAGGACTCTTGCCTGTTGCTGTGCATGGTGTGGTATGTTGAGCCAGGAGGAATTGAGCCAACCTTTGGTGCCAGTCTCCACTGATGATGCGCCTCAATGCGTCCTTCGTCGATCTCACCATTCGTTCTGCCATACCGTTAGACGACGGGTGGAAAGGCGCTGATGTGACGTGCCTAATCAAGTTGGCCCTGGTGAATGCCTGGAAATCAGCAGATGTGAATTGTGGGCCATTGTCAGATACTAACACATCAGGCAACCCATGAGTGGCAAATAGTCCCCGGAGCACCTGAACAGTCTTTGCAGTTGTCATGCTAGATACTGGAACTACTTCCAGCCATTTAGAGTGACTGTCAACCACCACCAAGAACAGTTGACCCTGGAAGGGCCCCGCGTAATCAATATGCAACCTGGACCACGGGGTGAGTGTAGCTTCCCATTTGTGTACAGGAGCCTGTGGCTGTTCCAGCCTTGATCTTTGACAAGTGTAACACCCCGCTACCTGCTCCTCTATGGCTTTGTTGGTACCAGGCCACCATACGTAACTCCTAGGGTGAATTATTACCCCCCGTAGATAGGGCTCGCAACTTGGGAGTCCTCCTAGATTCGCGGCTTACCTTGGAAGATCACATGGTGGCCGTGACTAGGGGGGCTTTCGCCCAGGTTCGCCTGGTGCGCCAGTTGCGGCCCTATCTAAGCCGGGATGATTTATGCACGGTCACTCACGCGCTCGTGACCTCTCGTCTAGACTACTGCAACGCTCTCTACATGGGGCTTCCCTTGAGGACCACCCGGAGGCTCCAACTGGTACAGAATGCAGCTGCGAGAGTTGTGTTGGGAGTCTCCCGATACTCCCACGTGACACCTCTGCTCCGTGAGCTGCATTGGTTGCCAGTTGTCTTCCGGGTGAGATTCAAGGTGCTAGTAATGGTGTTCAAAGCCCTCCATGGCATGGGGCCGGAGTACCTCAGGGAACATCTGCTGCCAGCATCAAGCTCCCTGCGCCCTGTGCGTTCCCACAGAGAGGGCCTCCTCAGGGTGCCACCGGTCAGAGAATGCCGTCTGGTGGCCCCCAGGGGGAGATCCTTCTCTGTGGGCGCCCCGGAGCTATGGAACCAGTTACCGGTTGAGCTCCGGACGGCGCCCGATCTGCGCTCCTTTCGCCGCGATCTGAAAACATACTTGTTCGAGCAAGCCGGCCTGGCCTGAGGGGGGATTGGTGGGGTTTTTTTATCATTTTTATTGGGGTTTTTTACTATGTATCAATTGTATTTTAATCGGGCATGCATTTAATTATCTTTTAATTTTTGTAAATTTCTGTGTTTTATTCTTGCCCTGTACACCGCCCTGAGTCCTTCGGGAGAAGGGCGGTATAGAAATGATAATAAATACTAAATACTACTAAATACTAGCTAAAGCTTTCATCCTAACAATGCCTGGGTGACCCTCGTGTAGGGACTGCAAAACCTTTTCCCTCAACTTCTCTGGGATAATAACTCTGCCACCCCACAACAGGCATCCTTTATGAGAAGACAACTCATGCCTTCTCATGAAATATGCCTGAAATTCTGGACCTGGACTTTTATCCTGCCACCCGGTGCCGACAGCAATATCCTTCACCTGGAGAGGGCAATCTGATAGATCTTGGATGAGTAGGATCTGCTCCGCCAGTGCTGGGTCAGATTCAGTGCTCATTAACGGTAATCTGCTTAATGCATCTGCATGGCCCATGTCCCTCCCTGGTTTATGGACCAGTTTGCAAGCGTAGGCAGATGGGAATATTGACCACCTAAGCATCCTTGGTGATAGAATTTGTGGCGTTTGTTTGTCTGTTGTGAACAACCCCAACAATGGTTTGTGATCAGTAAAAATGGTGAACTCCATGCCATACAGGTAGTCATGGAATTTTTTGACTCCTGTCACAATAGCCAGGGCTTCCTTGTCAATTTGTGCATAATTCCTTTGTGCCCTTGACAGTGTTTGGGAATAGTATGCAATGGGCCTTTGCTCCCCACTGTCCTCTATGTGACTTAATACAGCGCCCACCCCATAAGGGGATGCATCACACAGGATGCAAATGGGCTTGTTTTCTATAAAATGGGTGATGGTTGAGTCACTGGATAAAAGTTGTTTGAGATTTCTAAAACTCTGTTCATGGACCTTAGTCCATTTCCATGGGGTTTTCTTATCTAGCAGTCTATGTAAAGGCTCTGCAATTGCTGCTTTGTGGGGTAAGAACGCATGATAGAAATGATAGTAACCCCAGGAAAGCTTGCAATTCAGCCTTATTGGTTGGGGTTGGAGCCAACGTGATTGCTTTTACCTTAGAGTCAGTAGGGTGAATTCCTTTGGCATCGATCCTGAACCCTAAAAATTCAGTGGATGCCACACAAATGCTGCACTTAGTTTTTTTAAGTTTTTATTTTATTTATTTATTATATTTTTATACCGCCCTTCTCCCGAAGGACTCAGGGCAGTGTACAGGGCAATAAATACAAAACAGGATACAAAAGTTAAAAGCGATTAAATAAATGCCCAAGATTAAAACAATAATTAAAACGTATTTAAAACCCCAACCCTAACCCATCAGACCAGGTCAGACTGCTCAAATAGATACGTTTTTAGATCGCGCCGGAAGGAGCGAAGGTCGGGGGCCATCCGGAGCTCAACCGGCAAGCGGTTCCATAGGTCTGGCGCGCCCACAGAGAACGCTCTCCCCCTGGGGGCCACCAATCGACATTCTTTGATCGGAGGCACCCTGAGGAGGCCCTCTCTGTGGGAGCGCACTGGACGGAGGGAAGTTGACGCCGGCCGCAGGTGTTGCCATAGGTAATCCGGACCCATGCCATGTAGGGCTTTGTAAGTCATTACTAACAGCTTGAATCTCACCCGGAGGGCAACCGGCAGCCAATGCAGCTCGCGGAGCAAAGGTGTAGCATGGGAGTATCGGGAAACCCCCAGCACAACTCGCATGGCTGCATTCTGCACCAGTTGGAGCCTCCGAGTGGACTTCAAGGGCAGCCCCATGTAGAGAGCATTACAGTAGTCTAGACAAGAAGTCACGAGCGCATGAGTGACTGTACGCAAGGCATCCCGGTCTAGATAGGGCCGCAACTGGCGCACCAGGCGAACCTGGGCAAAGGCCCCCCTAGTCACAGCTCCGATATTCTCTTCTAAAGAGAGCTGTGAATCTAGAAGGACCCCCAAGTTGCGCGCCCTATCTACAGGGGTAATAGCTCACCCCCCATGGCCAAAGATGGGATAATCGGAATTTCCCGGGATGCCAGCACGAACAGCCACTCAGTCTTGTCAGGGTTGAGTCGAAGCCTGTTCCTCCCCATCCAGACCTGGACCACCTCCAGGCAGCGGGACATCACATCGAGGGCATCACTGGGGTGGTTTGTGGTCGAAATAAAAAGCTGGGTATCATCAGCATATTGATGATACCCAACTCCAAAATTCAGTGGATGCCACACAAATGCTGCACTTAGTTTTTTTAAGTTTGAGCCCAGCAGAGCGAAATCTACTTAAAACAGCCTGCAGCCTGTCAGCCAAGATCTCTTCAGACTCACCAGCAATGAGAACATCATCAAAATAAGGGCATACACCAGGTATGCCCTTCAGAGTCTTTTCCATGACTTCTTGGAAGATTCCTGGAGCTACAGAAATACCAAACTGTAACTTGTTAACTCTAAAAGCACCTCTATGTGTCACTATTGTCTGCGCATCTTCCGTTTCCTTGGTAAATGTTAGCTGCTGATACGCCTGTGCCAAATCAAGCTTTGCAAAGATGGTGCCACCCTGTACTGCAGAGAGGACCTGCCGGACCGTTGGGACCAGGTAAGTGTGCGGATTCAAGGCCCGGTTTACCGTGGCCTTATAATCTGCATATATTCTTACTTCCCCATTAGCCTTAAGTGGGGTCACAATAGGGGTCTCCCAGTCTCCCCCATCCACAGGCTCTAACACCCCTTGTTCCACCAACTTGTCCAGTTCGCTCTCAATCTTGTGCTTGAGAGCGAAGGGGACTCTCCGGGGCTTGATGCGTATTGGGGGAATAGTTAGGTTTAACTTAAATTTAATGGGGGTGTGTGTGTACTTCCTCAGCTTATCATCGAATATGTCTGTGAATGTATTGCAGACGGATTCAAGACGTTTGGGCTGGATGCTATTTACTCCCCCCAACCAAATGCCCAGGACATCAAACCAATCCAACCCCACTAGACTAGTTCTCCTCCCTTCGGTTACCAGGATGTCCAAAGGACCATGGAACTCCTTAAACCCCACAATCATGGTGGCTTTTCCCTTAATTTTAATGGGGGTGTGTTGGAAGTCAGACAACAGCAGTTTTGTGGGTTGTAAGGGAATCCTCTGTTTGCTCCGGTCGCAAATTCCTTTAAATGTCTCAAATGAGATTATTGAGACTGCGGAACCGGAGTCCAGCTCCATTGTGCAAGGTACCCCTTGCAGATGGACCTGTATTGTAATTTTTGGTCTGAGCAGCTGGTGGATCTCCGTGTGAGACACGGTCTGCCTGCTCTTTCCAGGTTTGGAGGTTTTGCGCTGTGGGGGAACAGTACCTTTGAGTGTCGATGCCATAGCTTGTAATTTATTCAGGCTGTCCCAGTTGTGGTTCCGGCAGACGGCTGTGATATGCCCCGTCTTGCCGCAGGAGCAACACTTCGCAGTTCGGAATCTCCAGGTCGCTCGCGGATGATTCCCCCCACAGCTGGCACATTTCTGGTTGGGGTAGTTGGCTGCTTTTTGTTCTCTGCAGCTGCAGCTGCACATGGTGCTTTTGGTGGCCACTGTGTGACTCCGGTGGCTTCCATCAATGTCCCACCGCATTGGCCGTTTCCCAGGTCTTTGCTGTACCACGTCAATCTCTGCCTCTCCATCCATATCATCGCATCCGCCTCTCGAAACGCATTCATGATGAATGGTCCCTCCTGAGCTGCTGCCAGGACGGTGTGGTCTTGCCGGTGCCATTAGCTGCTTCGTACGCCATCACCTCGTCTAAAACTTCCCGCATAGTCATCGGCAGTTTTGCGAGAATCTTTTGTTGGCACTGCTGGTCTCTCAAACCCGAACACCACCTGGTCTCGTATTCTATCTTCGAGATCAGGGAACTTACACATACGGGCAGCCTGTCTCAGTGCCGCAACGAAGTGTGATGTTGATTTGCCTGGTAGTTGGTTGTGCTGTGTGAATTGGTACCTCCAAAAAATTGGGGCTGTCAACAGCATAAAATGTTCAGCAAGTTTCTCTTTAAGCTTGCCATATGGGATGGATGTGATGGGTATCGGCAGGGCTTTTTTCCTCATAGAACACTCAGAACGGAGTTCCGGCACCTTTTTTTGGATGGAACCTTGTAGGGTAGGCAAGGCAGGTTGTATGACATGTGTGAGTTCCGGCACCTTTTTCTTTTACAAAAAAAGCACTGGGTATCGGTGAGCACAATCCGACGGCCATGTCATACACGTCCTGGCCGCTGAGGCACAGGAGGGCTGCTGCTTTCATCCAGTCTTCTGTGACCTTGTTGATCAGCAGAAAACTTTCAATTCGTCCCAGATGTGCTTCCCACCGCTCGGGTTCATCGATGTTGAAACAGAACTCGCTGGTCTGTCCGATCTTAGCCATGTTTCCCAGTCCTTTAATACTGCTTCATTAGGAAGGTTTTCTTGGGAAAGATTTGCTTTTCCTCCTTCCCAGTGACTTCAGCCCTGTGTGAAGCAGAATCCCACCTTCGTCGCCAGTGTAATGTAGTGGGCTCTGGACCGCATGGTCAAGATGGACGACTCAGGACAAGGTTCAGCATACCATCCTTTATTGAATTAACACAGACTTGGCAAACAACTGGCCCCACTTATATACCTAGCCAGGTATACTAGAGACCAATTCCCTTTTCTAGATTTCCCGCCAAGGACCACCCTGCCAATCCGGACAGGGTGCCCTGCCACCTGGTGGTAGTGGCTATTACTATGGAACATCCCCTATGTACATAACAGTCTTACTATCATCTCTGAAATGTTCTGTATGTAAGGAATTGTGATTTGTTTGGTCATTGCTGTTCCTATTGTAGTTGTTGTGTTGTTTGGGGCATTTGTGTTGTTTGTATGTAGGGATCTCCAGATGCAGTTTCATGGATATCCGTTTCTCTCAAAGACTCTGTATCAGTGTCTCTGTTCTGCTGAACTGGCTTCTGTGGTGTTGCAGTGGGATTCTGCTCTTCAGACAGATTGACATTGACCCCACCTACCAACCACTGAGAGTGAGAGAGCTGCTTCAACTAAAATACTGGAAGCAACATTCCAAACTGCCCTGAAGATGTCCCCTGAATGGAGATGAAACTTTTGCAACCTAATTACCAAGCCCGGAGATCAAACCAAACCGAGCTACTGTTATTCAAACACATCTCAAATGTGTGTGTGTGTGTGTGTGTGTAAGAGAGAGAGAGAGAGAGAGAGAGAGAGAGAGAGAGAGAGAGAGAGAGAGAGAGAGAGAGAGAGAGAGAGAGAGAATGTATATACATATATAGAGTATATACATATATATGCATCTCTCCCTGAGGCAAATATTTAAATATATATGTTCCTTTCCCATTCCAATGATAGAAACTGACTGGGCCATGAGTTGATTCTTACTTCCATATAGCTGAGGTTTCATCATAACTGTCATGAGTTTACGGGATCCAGAACAGGTCATAAGACATGTATTTCTGCCCAGCAACAAAGGGAAAAGCTGCAGTTATCCAGAAGACACATTGATTGTCATTGCTTTTCCATAGCTAAAACGTTTGCTTCACTTTGCCCACTGTATTCCCCCAAGACAAAAAGCAGAACAAGACTTGGCCAGAAATCAAGTTAACATTAAGGTTGCGAAACAATGCCACGTATGGCTGGAATTGTTACAAACAGCATCATGACATTCTTCTCAATATGTTGTTTTGGTCATTCAAGCAGAGTTATAGAATGTTTTCCAAACTCAGTTGCAGACAATAATTGGATGAGCCCTTGGCTAGCTCTTGAGGCATTGCTTAGGGATGATCCATGTGACAACCACTGAGCTTATCTGATCTGATTCAGCAGATGCTATAAAACAATTCTTGGCTTGCTTGCTTGAATATCTCTGCATACAGGAATCCTCCTGGATGCAGGCTATCATCAGCCTTTTTTACTCCCTAATGCTTTTCCTTGATGAACTCCTTTAAAGTGTACAAACATATAAGGCTTTTTTAAATGAGGTTTTAACTAGCCTTTAAAAAATATTGCCTTACGGTAAGATGAATTTTGGAAATAGGAGGCTACTTAGAAACATACTTAAGAGTTTAATCATGTTTGTTGTTTCTCTTGCAATTTATTTCTCTCTGTTTCATACTAACATATATTTTCACTTAATGTTATTATAAATCAGATGATACTCCTCAGATCAGGACCCAAAGCGGATATTTGTCCCAGAAATACTGGTCAAGTGAGTAGTAATATTTTTAGAAACAACACATTAAGTAAAAACTTTAAGTATAAAAAAACATTAAGTAGAACAACATATTATTAATTTAATTCTTTATAACAGAAGGGAAACAGTGTTCTACTTATGCCAAAAGATTTGGGAGCAACTCTATTCCCCCCTATAGGAATCAGTGGAGAATATGATGATACCATAAATTTGTCTCTTTGAAGTCAACAGGACTTACAATGCGATCCTTCCTCAAACTGTTCCCAATTGTGTTCTCTTTTAAGGTAAAGGTAAAGGTTCCCCCGCACATGTGTGCTAGTCGTTTCCAACTCTAGGGGCCGGTGCTCATCTCCGTTTCAAAGCCGAAGAGCCAGCGCTTGTCTGAGGACGTCTCCGTGGTCATGTGGCCGGCATGACTAGACGCCAAAGGCACACGGAACGCTGTTACCTTCCCACCGTAGTGGTCCCTATTTTTCTACTTGCATTTTTATGTGCTTTCGAACTGCTAGGTTGGCAGAAGCTGGGACGAGTAACAGGCGCTCACTCTGTTACGCAGCACTCGGGATTCGACCCGCCAAACTGCCGACCTTCTGATCGACAAGCTCAGCGTCCTAACCCACTGAGCCACCGCGTCCCTTCTCTTTTACTCTTGGTTAATACTGATGAGAGACCCGCTTCACCCCAATAAAAGAATACAATTTAATCAAACATACATAAACCAATATAGAAGAACCCCAATGCAAAGGCCTGACTCAAGCTAAACAGCACCAGGCAAGCAAACAATTAACGCAAGAGATACAAAGTAACAATTTTAAAAACATTCAAGATAAGCTGAAACACGGGAATGTGAGACCAGCTATCAACAATTAAGACTGATAGGATTAGGACAGAGGCATAATAATAACAAATAGATAACAAATAAGAACACATCAAATCCTCCCCAGAGGCAAGGATTAACCTTTCCCTGAGCAATATCTGATAAATTAACTCATCAATAGATACTACTCCACGAATCAGAAATGACAGTTTTAAAACCACGAATCAGAAATGACAGTTTTGAAAACCAAGAAAAGGTATAAAAACTCACGCTTGGGGACCACTCTGTCTAGCTAGCTGGGGATTCATGCTGAATTGTCACTCAACTTTAATCTCCGTGATTAAACCTCTCTTTCCGGTAGCTGGCTTCACGTTCTATTTGTTCTTTGGGCTCTGATTGCAGGAATCCCGGCTGGAAGAGCCCAAATGGGGCAGTTCCTTCCAACAATACTGTTTTAAATTGTGTGATTTTTTTTACTTGTTTGTTTTCCAGACCAATATGCAGCTGTATTTATTGTTGTTTTTTTTTAAAAAAAATTTAAAAATGGAATGATAAATATTTTAGTCATTTAAAGCAGTAAGCAGCAAAAAACATTGAACATGTAAGATAATTGAAATGTGAGTAGTGCTGCTTAAAAGCAGCTTTTGTTTAACCCTGGTCTTCACTCAGGTTGACTAGGTACTGGTATGAATAGAAATAATGATGTGTTTTCTTCTGTTTCCTGCTGCAGGGATGACATTAAGATTCCTGCTGTGTTTTTGATTAATGGCCTACCTGCAACTTCTGCAGATGGATGGAAGACTTGTTTTTGCTTTTGCTTTGTAGGCACACAAGAGAGAAGGAGAAGGAAACAATGAATATCTCGTGTCAGAATAATAAAACCTTATTTCCATTTTATAAGTGTTAAAATGGACATTAATTGCAGGATCATTAAAAAGATATTTCTAAGGCAGTCACACTCATCTTCTTTAGTTATAAATTAATATAGAAAATCTGGGTTCAATCTTCAAATAGGTACACACATTAGTCTCCTTAGAAAGAATGATGATTCTGATAGCCTGGCAATTTGTACCACTCCTGCCTCCTGCTTACATTTTATTAATTAAAAAAAGTTGGAAAGTGAAGAAGATTGGTGAGCATCATACGTAGTGTTCACATTAATTCCCACACTGTCTTGTAGCAGGTGGGACATTATAGCCTTTTCTTTTGGCTTCTCCTGCCTCAGACCCAGATTGTTGGGGGCAATTAATCTGACTTTGTAATAATGCCGCTTGGTGTGTGTGTGAAAGCCCTAATAAGCAGGCATATACATAGAATGAAGGCTACTGCTAAGCTTGTAAGCCGCCCTGAGTCTTCGGAGAAGGGCGGGATATAAATGGAATTAAAATAAAAAAAAATAAACAGTGTATCATTTGCTGAGATAAGAGAAATTATAGTCTGATACCTTCAGAAGGCATCAGAAGGGTGAGCTGGTGAAGGAAATATTTCTATCTATAGAACTAGGGGTTACACATATCTCCTAGGCCAGGGTTAGGCAACCTTGGCTCTTTTATGACTCATGGACTTCAACTTCCAGAATTCCTGAGCTGGCTCAGGAATTCTGGGAGTTGAAGTCCATGAGTCATAAAAGAGCCAAGGTTGCCTAACCCTGTCCTAGGTTATTACAAACAATGATATAGTCATCTGAAAAAATAAGTACACCCTCTCTGAGTTCTATGGTTTTACATATCAGGACATATTAAAAAATCATCTGGTCCTTAACAGTTCTTAAAAGTAGGTAAATACAACCTCAGATGAACAAGAACACATAACATATTACACTATATCATCATTTATTTCACAAAAAGAAAACCAAAATAGAGAAGCTATATGTGAAAAACTAAGTAGAGCTTTACTGCTTTACTACTGGAACTGTTTTTCCCTGTCATAGAAGTATACGCAAACTAGGCCCCAAAGACTTAGGTGAATAATTTGATACTGAAGGGATGTAAGGAAGACTTTCCAAATCAGTTTGTGATAGTCATTTTATTTTCTCTTTTTACATGTCCTATCACAGAGGTCCTCCACCTTTTGGGAATCAGGGACCAGTTCCATGTAGAAAGGTTTTTCCATGGACCGGAGAGTGAGTGCTTGTTTGTGCAGACAAGTTGCTGGAATGCCACAGCCCAGTACTGGTCCATGGACCAGGGGTTGGGGACCCCTGCCCTATCAGCACCAGGCACAGAAAGCTGTTGTAACCTTTTCAGTTCCAGCTATGTATGATAGAGTTTAAGTACAACTGAAAATTAGCCCCAACTATGAACATCCTATAGAAAAAGAATAATTGCAGGGCAGAATATACCTTAAGGATCCAATTGAGGCTTACTCCTGGAAGCCTTGCATAGAACAGTTTGGAAGGAAGGGAACTGATCAAGAAATCTCAGTTCCCCAAAGGCTAGTTTAGGTTAGTGTTCCTCTTGAGACTGGAGAACACAGTTCAGCTAAGCTTATATAAGGCATCCCTGCCTATCCTGGTTTTCTTTTATTATTACCTCAGTGTATAAAGAGAATAACTAAGTACTGCTCTGAAAATGTGTGCTACTTACAAGCCCTTTTTACGGATCTTTTGGGAGCCAATTCATTGTAGACCCCAAATTTTGGAGACAATTAGCACTTGTCTGGATGGTGGAGCAAATAAATAGCTCAACATTGGTATAATCGCAGAGAGAGAGAAATATAGCATTTGCAGTCTTGCAATTACCATTCAATATACATAGTACAGGGACGCGGTGGCTCAGTGGGTTAGAACGCTGAGCTTGTCGATCAGAAGGTCGGCAGTTTGGCGGGTCAAATCCCGAGTGCCGTGTAACAGAGTGAGCGCCTGTTACTCGTCCCAGCTTCTGCCAACCTAGCAGTTCAAAAGCACGTAAAAATGCAAGTAGAAAAATAGGGACCACTACGGTGGGAAGGTAACAGCGTTCCGTGTGCCTTTGGCGTCTAGTCATGCTGACCACATGACCATGGAGACGTCCTCGGACAAGCGCTGGCTCTTCGGCTTTGAAACGGAGATGAGCACCGGACCCTAGAGTCGGAAACGACTAGCACACATGTGCAGGGGAACCTTTACCTTTACCTTATACATAGTACATGCAAATATTCTTCCATTTCATGTGGTAAAATTTAAATTCAAATTATTATTCGACAATTGAAAGGTATGTAGTCACAGGGCAATTAAATTGTTTTGCATTGCTAAACCCAACATCAAATTAATAGAGGGAGAATATTTCTGACAGGAACTATAATTTTCATTAAATAATGTCTAACAGTTTAATGAAAGGTCAGAGTTAGTACCTCATGAATTTGCAAGATCAAAACATCTTATGAGAAGCAGATGACATTAAAAGTTGTTAAAATTTTGTGGTCTTTGATTTCCAAATTATTTTAAATGCTCCAGTTGCTACCTTTACTCCATATCCTTATTTATAGAATAAGAAGTAAGGTATGTATTGATTCTGAATGGATTAAAAGCTATCCAATTACAGATCACAAGGACTATCTTCTTAAGGTCTACTTTCACTGAAAACTATAATGTCAGTTTTTTTCAACACCCACAGTGTTCCCAAAGATTTAAGTGAGAAAAATATAACAACCTAAAGCTAAAATGGGCCCAAAACATCCAGGAAGTTATCACAATGGACACGTGGGAAAAGATTTGGGTGAGGAACGTAAAATTTACACAAGCTCAAAATTTAAGAGAGAACTTTTATAAAATGTTTTATAGATGGCATCTAGATCCTAAAAAGCTTGCAAGTATGTATCCGAATTTTCAGCCAAAATGCTGGAGATGTGGTGATGAAGATGCAACATATTTTCATGTATGGTGGACTTGTAAAAAGATCAAGGTTTTTTGGATAAAAATTTGGTGGAATATGCAGAAGATTTTTAAGCAAAGGATAAAGTTTTGTCCGCAACTCTTCTTGTTGGGAATAATTACGGATGCTACGGTTGTGGACACTAAGTTGATGTTAAATTTAATTACGGCAGCAAGACTTTTGATAGGTCAGTATTGGAAGAAAGAGGAACTGCCGACTATAGAAGAATGGACTTTAAAGGTTTCCGACCTGGCAGAGATGGCGAAGATTTCGGCTTATTTGAAAGATCACTCGCAAGAACGTTATATTATGGAATGGAGAAAATGGATTGAGTATATCCAGAACAAGTATAGGGTTAAGAAGTTTCATGTAGCATTTGAATAAGTCTTCTTTCTTTTTTTTTTCTTTTTTAGCTTCTCTATATATATTTAATATTACTAAGGTTTGTCTTATCCTATATAAGCCAGAGAGTGATGGATATTAGAGTTTATGGTTGTTAGTATATGGTTGTTTACGATTGTTTTTTTTATATATACCTTGTATTTAGCTCTGGGAAGTCGGGGGGGGGGAGGGGGGGAGGGGGGAGAGGTAGGGGGGGAGGGAGAAGGGAGGGGGAGGGGGGACTGTTAAAGATAAACTGTATGTTAAAACTTTTCAATAAAAAAAACAACCTAAAGCTTTAAAATCAAAAGACCAATGTTATGTTTTGAAAGGACTGTTTGGGAATCTACTGTATACATTACTACCTAAAACAAATTTCATTTTTTATTTAGATAGAATTTATTGGCTGGTATTTCTTGCCTGGTCAGTATGGCACTTATTTGGATATGGTTTAACAAACTGTAATCCCCGCCTATTAGAAATATTACATTTATATAATTCACAGGAAAAAAATGGTTTAAAAAAACTAAAAGAAAATGAATAAAACAGAAGCCTAAGGTCTGCCTCTCTTTAAGAGTGCTATCAACCTATCAAATGAAATATGTAATAAAGCTGTTATTCTGTTTCATCTGACATCAATCTTATTGGATGAAGCTGGTAGGAGTTGTAGTCCAAATATCTGGATGGCACCACATATAAGAAAACTGGTTTTAAAACATTCCCAAGTAGTGGACCTCTTATCAGTTTTTAATATGCACATTGAATCAGACAGATCATAAACATAATTTTGTTTAGAGTCCTCCTTTGCATTTATGTGCACTTTCACAGAAACTGAGAGACACCTGAAAAATGTAAAATAATTGTAAGGTTTGCAGAATAAATCTTTTAGCACAATTATTGCTAGTTGTTTTTAAATAATTACCACTATTACAAAAACTGATGTAAACTGTTAAGGGCAAATCATAACAATTTTGATATCTAAAATCAGCATTTATTTCAACCTATGCACTTCCTTTCTCACTTTGGTGATTCTTCTTTTTTTGTCCCTTTAAAATTGAAGCTTTATGTCAAAGGTCAACATTTATTAATAGTGTATCAAGTAGTTAATGCTACCGTGTATTTATGGAAAAGCTGCCTTCCATAAGTATATTAACCTGACTGATGTTGATAGACTGCAAGGATGAACACTGATTATATATATATTCTTAAAGAATCAATAATTATTAAATCATTAAATGAAAATTCAGTAACAGAATCCAGAAAACATAATAATATCTTATATGCATAAGAGGTATGGACTTGTATGGTATGGACTTGTATAATGTATATGTTTTGGCTAAATATGTAATTCTACAAATCAAAGAAGGAAATGGGATAATCTCTCTCTCTCTCTCTCTCTCTCTCTCTCTCTCTCTCTCTCTCTCTCTCTCTCTCTCTCTCTCTCTCTCTCTCTCTCTCTCTCTCACACACACACACACACACACACACACACACACACAGAGTATGATGCCACCAGATGTGGGATTCCAAAATTGAGGTGATAAATAGACACCAGCAATGAGCTAGAATATTCTGTAGCTTGGTATTGCTGTTTACAGGTTTTCATAAATAGTTTAAAGGCTTATAGAGTCAGAATAGTAAACCTCTGGAGAAATAATGTTTCAGAGAGTGGATGCTGTGACACAAAATCCATCAGATGACTTTGCTTAATGAAAGTGCCAGCCCTGCCACAGGCTGATCACTTAGGGAAGTAAAACTCTCAACTCCATTTGAAGTGAAAAGGCACTTTTACTAAGAGATCCTGATTGCAGGAGAGTCAAGCAGAATCTAAACTTCACACACACTAATACAGAACTAAACCCTTGTTTTCCCCAAGCCATCTCCCACATGGTCCGTCCTTGCATAGCCAATCCAGGACTGCCTAGATATTATGAGAAACTCTGAGGCATTTGAGATGGTGAAATTCAATACTCAGGGCAAACAGTGTTGAAGTTGCCAGCACCAGCTTGAATTGGATACCAACTGCCTCTGTTCTACCTCAACTGTCAATCCCCCCTCCTAATTTCCCACCATAAAAGTAGACAGAAAATTGACCATTTCTTCCCCCCTTCCTCTCCTGTTCATGACTGAACCCGAGCAAGGTGCCAAGCCAAAGCTGGTGGCTCTGACATGCTGCCCCCTTTGACAGCGATGTTAGTCCTGCAGAACAAATGGAAAGACAAAACATAAAAGAGAAACAAGATATAAACACAGTTAGAGTGAGGTACTGTTTTGGTTTATCTGAATATTGGTTGTGAGACTATTTGAGAAGTTTGGTTGCTTTTATGTGTTTAAGGTCTACCCATTCAGTTTCTGAATGAGGGAAGTCCTTCCATGCTACCAAATACTGGGGTTTTTCTCAGTGTCTATGGGAGTCTAACATGTTCTTAATTTCAAAGTGTTGTTCCCCCTCAATCATGAGTGGTTTGGGTGATGATGGTGAAATTGGGCCCAGTGGGGATTGAGTTTCTGGTTTCAGTATGCTACAATGGAAAATTGGGTGAATGCACCTAAGGGATTTTGAGCTCAACTGTGACCGGGTTGATGATTCTTTTGATGGGGAAAGGGCCAATGTGCTTGGGTCTCAGTTTTTTAGAAGGCTGCCTGGACTGCAGGTATTTGGTTGACAAGTAGACCCAATCTCCAATTTTAAAGTCTTTGGGCTTGGTTCATTTTGTTGTCTATGTGTTTCTTATAAATTCCTCTTGCTTCTTCCAATGATTTCCTGACAACAGGCCATGTATTTTGTAGTTGGGTAACTGAGTCTTTTAAGGTTATGATGGGGGGCGGGTGTGGTCTCTAGCAATTCAGGCATGGGTGCAAAGTCCTGTCCCATGGCCACTTTGAAAGGAGTGAATCTGGTGCTACTATGTACCAAATTATTATAGGCCACTTCAGCAAACGGCAATAAGTCTGTCTAATTGTCCTACTAGGAATGTATGTAGCACCTCAGGTACTGTTCTAGCTCCTCATTCATATGTTCACCTCCCCATTCATTTGGGGAGATTATTGGAACTGAGCCCTTGGGATCTCCCAAGAAGCTTTAAAAATTCCTGCCAAAATTTAGAGGTAAATTGCACCCCGTGATCAGAGATTATTTTTATTTTTTTTTATTTTAATTCCATTTATATCCCGCCCTTCTCCGAAGACTCAGGGCGGCTTACAAGCTTAGCAGTAGCCTTCATTCTATGTATATGCCTGCTTATTAGGGCTTTCGCCCCCCCCAAGCGGCATTATTACAAAGTCAGCTTAATTGCCCCCAACAATCTGGGTCCTCATTTTACCAACCTCGGAAGGATGGAAGGCTGAGTCAACCTTGAGCCTGGTGGGATGCGAACCTGCACTAATTGCATTAGCGCCATGAAACCTATAGATATGCTCATCTAAGGTGTGGGTTGGACTTTTTGGCAGGGCACAAAATTCACTTATTTGGAAAACTAATCAGTAATCTTCCAGATTACGGTGTTTCCGGAGCTTTCTGGTAGCTCCATTATAAAGCGCATAGAAATTTCCTTCCAAGAGGCATTGGGCTCCACCACAGGCTAGAGGAGTTCCTTGCTGCTGTCTGGCCAAAGCACAAACCGGGCAGCTAGTTATGTAACTTCGAATGTCCTTTTTAAGTGATGGACACCAGAATTGATGCTTAATCAGGTGTAGCATTTTTATAAAGCCAAAATGTCCAGCTGTTTTGGGGTCATGACTTTTCTCCAGGATTAGTGATCTTTGGCTTTCTCAGACATACAGCTTTGCCCCCACCCAAGCTTGTACAGTGAAATTCCACACTCATGGCAACTGCCTCTTTTCTTCCTCAACTGTCAATCCCTCCTCCTAATTTCCCATAATAAAAGTATACAACAAATTGCCCATTTGTTCCCCCCTCCCTCTCCCTTTGATGACAGAACAATGGCAAGGCACCAAGCTGAAGTAGGTGGTTCTGACAGAAATGGACATTAAGTGTGCCTGCTCTGTTAAATCCTGTGAGGCAGAAATGATGGGTAGAGGTGAATCTTCAGCAAGATCTTATGATATGAAGTGCTTTATGCTCATTCTTTGTGATGCATTTTGGGTATATTGAATACATACAAAATAAAATCTTTTGATGAATTAATTTCAATCTCAAGTCTAAAGAAAGAAATTGAACATTTTAAAAAACTTACATTGATCTGCCACTGTTGGATGTTTCAAAACTTTAGCTAATTTTAACTGTAAATACATATTTTAAATTCCTGATGGAGATATGAAGTTGATCTGATTTTAAAAGCAATCTCCATAAAAACAACATAATTCCAGGTTTCTTTAACTAATGCCTCTGATTGATTTTAAGCTATGAAAACATGTGAGTTTATTATATTGTCATTTTATGTATTAGGCAAAAATGTTCTGATTGAAGTCATTAGAAATACTTAAAATAATCATTACAGTAAACAATTTAAAAGTATAATTCTAAAAATTAAAGTGTTAGCAGCTGGCACAATACTAACCTACATACCTATTCCACCAATGCAAAGCCAGTCTGAGATATTAAAATTCCAATAAGTAATCATTTAAGCAGTCCCAAATACAATTTAGATAGCAAGCTTTCTGAACAACCAATGGATAATTGTTCTCCAGAATGCTATTGGCAGGAAAGAACAGGGAAGTGAAATTATATCTAAAAAGTTTTACAATACATTTTGACTTTAATCCCCCCCTCCCCCACCCCTCTCCCTCTCCCCCACTCCCTCCCCCCCCCCCCGACTTCCCAGAGCTAAATACAGGGCATAAAATCAAAAAACAAACATAAACACCCCTATGTTATCAACAATAAGCTATAAATTCTATCTCTCTCTAGCTCATATAAAATGAGTACAAACAATATTAATATTACAGATAAAGTAGAAAAGAAAAAAAGGAAAACAGAAAAAGATCTTTACTCAAAATAAATTTTCTTAATCCCAGTCCTTATTCATATTAATTTCAAAAGAAAAAAAAACTTTCACCTGCTATTTGCATTCTCCCACCTTTCTCTAATCTCCAAACAAATTCTCAGTTACGCACCAAAAGCGCTTATCTCTGTTAATCATAATAATCTCCAACCAAACTAAACTATAATCAAAAATAGTTCTTGCATGTATCACGCCAAATGTCTCACAGTTCCAAATCATCCTTAAGTTCAAATAAAAGTTCAGATAAAAAGAGTATATAAAAAAAAAAATTAGGCAATCTCTAAGACAACTTGTTGTTAATTAGGAGCTTACATACCCACTCTTAGTTCAACACATACTTTAAGTCCATAACCCTAATATACTTTTCTAGCAAACAAATAACATCAATCTTAAATTGTGTAAAATATTAAAAAAAAGGAAAAAAAAACTTTCTTTCTCCTCTATAATAATTTTACTCCATTGACATTCTAATCTAAAAATTTAATCAGCAATCTTAACGCCCCAAAACTTTTGGAGCACCTCTGTCATGACCCCCAAAACTTCTTTAGACCGCTCTCCTCCTACATCTTCACTGTAAGCACACTTTGAAGATCCCATAACTTTCTGCTGGTCTTGCTCTCGCTCTCGTCTCGCTCTTCTTAGGGCGGCACGCGTCATCTTCTGGCCTCCTGCAGCAACAGATGAAACTGTAGCTTGATCCCCTCCAACACCATTGTCCTCTGTCTGTCTATCTGCAACATCTTGAAACTTTCCCACACCGTATCCTTTTGCAGCTTCCAAAAATGATAGGGGGGTTGCCTTTAACACATTACTATAAAAATCACGTGCCTGAGCCACAGTAACCAAACGATGTCTTTTACCTTCGTGCGTCGCCACCAACCCATCTGGAATCTCCCATCTGAACTTAATATCACGTTTCTTAAGTTCCTTTACTAGAAATGCAAAATCTTTCCTTCTCCTTAGGATCTTCGGAGGGATCTCTTTTAAAACCAAAACTTCTTGCTCAGCCACTACCAAATTAGTATCATAAGCAGCTTGAATGACTTCATCTCTAATTACTCTCTTTGTGAAATAGACCACCACATCTCTGGGTAACTTCCTCTGTCTTGCAATCCATGAATTTACACGAAAAACTTTGTCCATATTTCCCTCAATTTCAGATGCTGACTGGCCCAGTACCCCTTCCAGAGCCTCAGAAATCAGCTGCTTTAAATCTTCTTTACCATTCTCCTTTAAACCCCTAATTCTAATAGCATACTGCATCTGATTATACTGAACAAGGCTCAATTCTTCGTCCATTTTATCCCTTATATTTTCATTTTCTAATACCTTTGCTTCTAATATAGAGTTCTTTTGACTGAGATCCTCCACTTTTATATCCAGCTGTAGCACACATTCAGCTACGGATTCAACCGTAGACAAGATGTCCGCCCTCATTGCTCTCAGCTTCTCTTCCATCTTCTTCTCCAATTTCTCCATTTTCTCCTCCAATTTCTCCTCCAATTTCTCCTCCAGCTTTTTCAACTTTTCATCCATCATATCAGACATCAGTTGTGCATGCTTTCCAAGAGCGTCTTGTAAATCCTTAAGCGTCATTACCGGGGGAGATGCAGGAGGAAGCAAAGCTTGCAGTGAGGTCTCTTGCACCAGGGAAGACCCCGCATTCCGAAGAGCTTTAGAAGTTTTAGCCGCCATCTTCCCCCACTTTCACTTATTACGCACTTTCACTTTAAAGCTATAAAATCCATTGAGCTAGAGAGTAAAAATAAAGAGTCCACTTCACCTTGACCTCCTGTACCGCTCTGCCTGCATCTTGATAATCAAAAGTATTTCCTTTTGGCAGGGGTGGTTGCTAACGCCTGGCTCTGCTCCAAGAATCCCAGAGCAGAGGCGCTGCGCAGCTCGGAGCAACCCAGGCTTCGGGGGGGCTCATCCTTCAGCCGCCCAAGCTCTCAGCTCAGGCAGCCCTGGAGAGCTCAACCCCTACCTGGGGCCTCACCCCCTCCTCTTCTCCCGAGGAGGGGGCTTCAAATCCATCTAAACAGCTGATCGGCGCTGTTTACGATGGAAAAACACAGCTGCGGAGCGGGCAGCCCGAAAACGGCTGTCTTTCGACGTCGCGTCACCACCGGAAGTCGGAAGTGAAATTATATCAACTATTCATCTCTTTCATTAAGATAAGCAAAAACTATCAAATCAACTTTAAAAAAAAACCAAAGTAGATATTGCAGAGCTTCAAGATGTACAGTATAGAACTGTAATGGTGAAATAAAGGTTGTACATTATTATGGCACCAGGGCTAATGAAGAAAATCGTTCATTCCAAGTTAGAAACATCTGGAAACCCCTAAATATAGGTAGAAACATGTGATCATTTACTAATCTAGCCTCTTTTCATTGTGATATCCTTGCTCTTTCCCATTTAATTGCTTAGTGATCTGTCAGCATCAAAGTGATCTGGGTTTGGTTGTTTTTTGTGGTTTTTTTGCCATCCATCACTGTCATTCCTTATGCAAATATGATTTTTTCCCTTTTAGCACCTTTTTTTTCTCTTCAGACATTAGAAGATGTAAAATTCAAAGAGTCCTAGTTTGAAAATGGCTTCCTGTAATCAATACATTGGAATACATCTTCAAAGCCTTCTTGGGGTGAGTATGTGGTTATTCACCATTTGACACATCTTTGAATGCTTTAATGGGAGAAGCTTTCTGCAATAGTTTGAAACTTCCAAGCTTCTGCTGTATTTTTTTCTAGGTATGAAAAGCGGCTTGTATGCTGTAACTGAACTGCTAATTCAATACTGTGATTAGAATGAACCACTAAGACAGAAAAGGTTTAGCAAACTGATCAAACTAAATCAATTTTTGGGTATTTTTAGAATGCAAAATCTGTAACGGGGAATAGCTTTTTAAGACAAATTTGTCTTGGTACCAATAAGTATAAGTGTACTTGGCTTAATAACTTCTAGTAAGGACAAAAGTTCCACATGGTGAATTGTCAGCTTTCAGTTTGGCATGTAAAATAAAATACAATTTTGGGTCATACGTCTATGATGTTAATTGAGAATGTTGAGGGTGGTATCTATTATTTTGTCCTGGCATCGGCAACATTTCATATCCCTGTAAATTAATCTATGGTGCCAGTGGAACAGTGAAAGTCCTTTCTCCATGGCAACTACCATTTTCTTGCCCTAAATGTCTTTTTTTTGTATTATCAAAACATAATAGAATTTGACAGGGCAATGGAACAGGGCAGTTGAGCTCAGCTGCAACATACATCTGCAGTTAAATAAGTTTAAACAAGAAAAAGAGAAAGACGCTAATGTTCTTGCCCTAAATGTCTTTTTTTTGTATTATCAAAACATAATAGAATTTGACAGGGCAATGGAACAGGGCAGTTGAGCTCAGCTGCAACATACATCTGCAGTTAAATAAGTTTAAACAAGAAAAAGAGAAAGACGCTAATGTTCTGTCAAATTACTTAAATGTTTATGCTCTCTTTAAATCCCCTCCCCCAAATTAGCCTTTCTAAATTTGATTTCTGTGAGTAGTGGGATTCAGCAATACTCTGCTCAGTTTGCTAAAACACTTCCATAGCTCATGGCCATTAAGGTGCCTCCCTCTCCATATGGGTAGGCAGAGAAAAGTGTTTTGAGATCAAGGAGATCCTTGACTCTCAATACCACAAAGGGAAGTTGCAGTATTTAGTCTTATGGAGGGGGTTTCTTTGGTAGAGGCAGAGTGGGTGGCAGGGAGGAACATCCATGCCCCTAGGCTTATTTAGAGGTTCCATGCCAGATCAACTCAGATAAGATGTTAGTGTGAAAAGAATGTAGTATAGAAATAATGTTGTATTTGTTTCTTTGTAAGATTAATCTTCTTTCTGGATGGTTGGCATGTCCTTGTTGACTCGCTATGCAGCTCTGCTCGCAACCAAACAACAGTAATGGGAAGGGGGAGAGAAGGCATTGGAATGTAAGGGAGGGTGGGAACTCTGGAATGCAAGTGCACTGCCTGGAAGTATGAGACAGACCCAAACCCCAAGGTCATCAACTGGTAATGTCCAAGACAGACAGGTCATTTCCAAAATAAAACAAGTGCAATTGATTGGTGACAATTGACAATGGGAGGTCAAGGGAACAAAGGAAAAGTTTCCCTATGCTGTTTGTATGCATAAATGTCAGAATTGGCTTTTCTACTTCTGTATCCATTGTAAGGACGCGCCTCAAGACCTCTTCCCAAGAAAACAGAACTCTTGGAACAGATTCATCCCAAAAGGAACTTTTATTAAGAGTAGTTGACAGCAGGCATAGAAGGCAGGATCTGAGGGTTTCCTGCTCAAATCAATAGGTTAAAGGAACAAAAAGCAAACCCCACCACAACAGTTCATCCAGTCAATTCAAACAGGCCAATCTCCAGATGTTAAGTCCGCTGTGGGAAAGGGGCTGATAAGACTCCGTTCCCAAGGTTGTGAAAATGTTGGGTCTTCACATCTTCTCTTCTGCAGGGAGAGATAAGCCTGATATCCAGAGGCACATTCCTTTCTCACCCCAGATTGGCATCAAGGGGAGTTCAAAGAGCAAGCAGATAGAGGAAGCGGAGAGGATACATTGTAGCAGCTAAGCAAAAAGGCAATACACATACAATTCCCCAAAAGCCTCCCCCCTCCCCCAAGGACCAATAGAAAGGAGAAGAAAAGGAAAGGAAAACAAAAGAAATGGGTTCTGACACCATATGGCTTTTCAGTAAGCTTATACTCTTGGAGAAAAAATGTCTCAGGAGTTTCTTTTGCTGTTTAATGCAGTGGGACAATTGATCCTTTTGGCTTTCTAAACAGCTGTTAAAACCTGTTTTCCCACCAAATGCTAGGGGCAGGATTTTAAGGAAGCCCAATATTTTTAGGTATTTGTTTGGATTTTTTTTATCCTATCTACCGGTATATTATTTTTGTAAATAACTTTAAGGCTCTACCTAATTCTCCTACATCCTCCTATTTTCCCCACAACAACAACCCTGTGAGATGAGATGGACTGTTATGTGATTTTGGGAATTGTTATGTGGTATCCTGGTTCTTACCTATTTTTTCTTTGAAAATATTATTTTAATGGGTTTTTATATTTGTATGTGTTGTTCATTGCTCAGTGTTATGTACTGAAGATGAACAGCTATATAAATGACAGGCTACATGGGAAAGAACCTTCTGGAAAACAGCCTGCTACAATATGAATAATTATTTTGTAAATATGCATGTATATATTCAGATCCAAATAACTTTATATCATCTGTCTATCGGGAACTTTTGCGATATTCCTTCAAGAGAGAGCTTCTAGCTTCTAGCTTAAGCATAGGCCCAATCCTATCCTCTTTTCTTTTCTTTTCTTTTCTTTTCTTTTCTTTTCTTTTCTTTTCTTTTCTTTTCTTTTCTTTTCTTTTTTCTCCAATATTCATGTTAGATATCCTTTGTTGTTTCTTTATATCTTTTGCTTGTTATTTTCTATTATTTGGGTCCTCTTGTCTCCTTTCTTACAGAGCTACTTTTCTTTCTGGACCCCTGCCCATGGAAATAAACGTTTGAGGTAAATAGTCCTTTCATTTGTACCACAGAAATAAAAAATGCTACTTGTAAATGGAAGGAGGAGAAAATACAATATTTTCTCTTGGATGAGTTCTGAATGCTGAGGATTACTGAGATTTTCTTAAGCTTCCACAATCATAGCAATTTATTGTTTTATTACCAAATTACCAAGTAGCAATCTTACAATCCCTTTTTGTATCAGCTGAAATGACTGCTTTTCATTGGAACAAATTTTATACTCGCCACACTGGATTTTCAACATCACATTTAATGTAGTGTTTTGTGGCAGATGAGCACCACTGATCTGTTTTATATGTGGGAATGTGTCTGTCTGATGCCCATATGCAGCTTCTCTATTTAAAATGTCATCCTAATTCTAAAGGATGTATTTTTTGCTTTCCTACACAACAGTGAGAATGAATCATTCCAGGGAACTAATGAGATTTGCACATTGGATTTTTTGACTAGGTAATTGGTGTCACATTCTATAATTGCTTTCTAGACTTAGAAGACATTCATAATACTTTTACATATCACTAGTAAAAATGAGAAAACACTTGACAATAATTAAGTAATTCTATAAAATTCTCTTAATTTTCCCATATGAATGAAGCTTGTCCTGCAAAGACAATGAAAATATTATTATATTTCATAGGGAAATTTCACACAAAACAACAACAAAGATAGTTAAAATAATTCAACCTTCCCACTACTGATATTTTTAGAATAGAATAGAGCTAGAAGGGACTTTGGAGGTCTTCTAGTCCATCCCCCTGTTCAAGCAGGAGATATATGCACATATATGCCTTACAGTAAATCCTTAAGATTACCTTTGGAAATACACAGACTCAAATATATAGATACAGACAGACATTAATCAGGTCATATTTGTAAATAATACTGTTTTGTATTAAAAAAAACAAAAAGATTTTTGGTTCTTTCCCAATTGCAATATTTTTAAAAGTTAATTGGTAGGACACCAATTATTATTATAAATTATTTGTGTTCCATTGGCTAATTCAGAAACATGATTTGAAATTATCTATTATATGCTTTAAGAAAAACAGAGATCACTGATGCCACACAGTGGCTAAAGAAGTCATAACATATGTCACCATATGTGATATATATAATCTCCTTTTCTGTTAAAGAAAAAAACTTCCTGACTCTTTTAATGTAATGAGCAGGAATAAGCATTTAAAATTAATAATATAGGTATGACTAATTCAATTAAGGTCTCTTATGGTATAGTTATAGTTGGGTATGGTTATGGGTGTGGGTATGGTATGCAATGGAATGGTATGTTATGTTATGGTATGATATGATATCTTGACCACAAACTTTAATTTCATCTTACTATATCAGAATAGTATCCATGAGATCCAACATTATTTGCAAGAATTAACAAAAGGTCCAAATCTTCTATGGTAAATCTGAACGAGAATGGTGGCTGTTGAGTATTTTCTTGGAAAAACAAGTCTTTGTAAGAAACACATGCTTCAAGCACAGTGCCAAATAATAAGAGTAATATACATTTTAAAAAAATATTGATTCAGTGTTGATAAAAGATTTAAAGAATTCGTGAAGGATTCAAGGAAGTTGTGAATGTGGAACAGACATTTTTTAGACGTGCCAGTGATGGATCTTGGGAAAACATAAACATGGAGAAAAGGAAAACCCTGGAAGACACTAAAGTGAAAACAGGAAGTAGTGCAAAAAAAGAAAAAAGAAAATATGAGTCTTGTATGAGCAAACACTAATAGATTAATCTCCCACCACAATAAGTAGGAGGTGGTCGTAAGGTAAGATGCTGTGAAAGCTGCCTAGAACGTAATTATGAAAAGAATTATAGAATGAGACATAATTATGTGTGAAATTATGTACTGATACAAAATATGAAAAAAGATGCTGGGTGGAATGGTACTACATCCACATGGAGAGAAGTAAGCAGTGGGGTACCACAAGTACCCAGTACTCTTCAATATCTTCATTAATGACTTAAACAAGTGTATAGAAGGGGAACTCATCAAATTTGCAGATGACACTAAACTGGCAGGAATAGCCAACACCCCAGAAGACAAGCTCAGGATCCAAAAAGATCTTGACAAACTTGAACAATGGGCCCTATCCAACAAAATGAGTTTTAACATGGAGAAAAGCAAAATTTTACATTTAGGCAGGAAAAATCAAAGGTTTAAGTACAGATTAGATGAGACCTGGCTCAAAAACAGCAGCTGTGAGAGGGACCTTGGAGTCCTAGTGGACGATCACTTGACTATCAGCCAGCAATGTGCAGCAGCAGTCAAAAAAGCTAATACAATCCTGGGTTGTATAAACAGAGGCATAGAATCAAGATCACAAGTATTAGTACCGCTTTATAAACCCTAATAAGACCACACTTGGAATACTGCAACCAATTTTGGTCACTATAGAACAAGAAAGATGTTGAGACCTTGGAAAAAGTACAGAGAAGAGCAACTATAATGATCAAAGACCTGGAGACTAAAACATACAAAGAACGGCTGCAGGATTTGGGTTTGGCTAGTCTAAAGAAAAGAAGAAACAGTAGCAACATGATAGCAGTATTCCAGTATTTGAGGGGCTGCCACAAAGAAGAGGGTGTCAAACTATTCTCTAAAGCACCAGAAGGCAAGACAAGAAACAATGGTTTGAAAATGACCAAAGAGAGAAGCAACCTGGAATTAAGGAGAACTTCCTGAGAGTGAGGACAATTAACCAGTGGAACAGCTTACCTCCAGAAATCCTGGGCACTCCATCACTGGAGATTTTTAAGAAGAGACTAGACAGACACTTGTCTAAAATGGTATAGGTTCTCCTGCTCAAGCAGGGGGCTGGACTAGAAGTCCTCCAAGGTCCCTTCCAGATCTATTCTATTCTATTCTATTCTATTCTATTCTATTCTATTCTATTCTATTCTATTCTATTCTATTCTATTCTATTCTATTCTATTCTCAGTTATGTCAGTGAGTGAATTTGAAATGGTTGTTGTAAATATTAGCCTCAAAGGAAAAATAATGAAAAAAGTCATAAACACTAAGAGAATACTGAAAAAATGGGAAGGTCGCAGGTGTAGATATTGTAACTGCAGAAATGTTGAATTATAGATTCACTGCACTCTTGTTGATTATAGATTAGATTTCTTTACAGAGCAGGTGTATGATTTTTTTTATGCGTATGAGGATGACATTATTTTATTTTCCCTGTTGCGATGTATCAGCTTACAATAGTTTACAAAAGTTCTTGACCTTTTGTTCTCTACCTTCAAAAATTCATCATTATCTTCCCTGTTTTAAGTATCTGTCTCTTTTTTCATGATTCTTTATTTTTTCCTCTTACATCATTAAGAATTTAAAAATTTCTAAAGAATAAAAACAAGTAAACTGTTTTTTTCAAATGTTTAGTTGAAAAAAGAAATTGAAAAATTGAAAAAAATGAAAAAAGAATTTTAAAATTGAAAAAGATTTAAAATTGAAAAGAATTTAAAATTAAAAAGAAATTTAAAAGTTGAAAAAAGATTTTAAAATTGAAAAAATAATTTAATAAATTTAAAAATTTGGCAAAAAGATTTTTTTAAAAAATCTTCAGAAATTTTTAAAAAATAAAGAGTTCTTGGCCCTTTATGAAGTGTTATGCACTTCTTTATGTTGGAAATCTCAGAGTTTTTTCTAGGACATGCTTAGCTCTTAACCCTCTACACCCTTGAAATTTTATTCCTTTCCTCTCTGTCCCCAAGTATTATGTACTTATTATGTACTTACTTTTCCTCCCTGCTTTCTTGCCTTCAGTTGCCTGGCTACTGCTGGGGTTTTCTGGTATGTTGTGCTGATCTGGGTGGCCTGCCGCGCTGCTCTCAATCGCTGATTGGGCACTCCGCTCCTCTGCCACTTAGCTCTGCACAGCTGCTTCTCAGGGTCCACGGTGCTGCTTTCAGCCGCTGGTCTGCTGCTAATTTAAACTGAAATTTCTGTTCTTAGATGTTAGTCTACCAAAATAATAGAGTAACAGAGTTGAAGGGACTATGCTATTTTGGCTGTCCAATCTCCTCTCAAAAACCTGCAGTGATAGGGCACCCACACCTCTGAAGTCAAGCCGTTCCAAAGATATGTAAGATATTTAAAAATTTAAAAATATTGTAAAAAATATTGTACTCTCTGATCATTTGTAATCCAGAAAAGAGGGTAGAGTGATAATTGCAGCCCAGGGCAATAAAATTTACTATCAGGGCAATAAAGTTTATGGTCTAGGCAATAAAAGTTTAAAATCTTCCAGTGATAGTTGCAACAACTTTTTAAAATGATCTACATATACAAATATTTGTATTCAATTCATTCATGATTATTTAGTCAATGAAGACTGTAATCCTTATAAATATGCAGAGAGAGAAAAGAAAACAAAGAAAAAAGCCTTGCAAATAGATCTGTGCCTAATTCATTGGTGTGTGTGTGTGCGTGAGAACAGATCTGTTTCTAATTCATTTTTCAGTTATGTCTGTGTTAGGTCTGCACTATTAATGGTAAAAAGAACTATGCAGTCAATATTGAAGAAAATCAGTACAGTCTATATAGAGAAAATTATCTCCATGCTAAGATGCTGTGCTGACTGTTCAGCAAAAACAAAGGAAACCGTAGCCAGAACTCAGCAGAACTCACAGAATAAACTTTGCATCCAAATAAATGCTTGAATTTCAGGTTTTCTCTTCTCGCCAAGTCCAGTTTTTTCCTCCATTCACTTTTTTTCCCCTGTGGGTGCAATTTTGTGCATGTTTAGGTCTTTTTTTAGGCTTTAAAATATATTATTCAGGAGAGTCCCACTTCTGCATGCCTGCCTGCCTGCCTGCCTTTGTCACCATGAATTGTAATCACATGACCATGGGGACGTTGCAATGATTGTGTGAAAAACAGTCATAAGTCACTGTTTTCAGTACTATTGTAACTTCATATGGGCACTAGACAAATGGTTGTAACTTGAGGACTACCTATAATGTGATAGATTCTTTTGACATTTGACTGCTATAAAAGGGAAAGGATGTTGGGATCCTGCACACCAGGAAGAGCAAAAACAGCAGTTTTGCTTTGCAGGGCTGAAACTCTGAATAGCTAGTAAGAAAGCAAAGACTGGCTAAAGGTAGTAAGGTATGCCTTGTTTCTCAGCAGAGACACAGGAGTGTCAGTATGGGAGTCCAGCTGCTTGTTTCATACATGCCTGGAAATTAAGCTGGCCTGCTAAATCCTTCCCCCAATTTCAATCCTCCCTTCACTTTGGCCACAGTATTTTAATCTGGGTGGCAGTTCACACAGTCCCTAATTGGTGGGTTCCCTCACCCTTTTATACCCTCTGGAGCCTTTTGTTTGGAGTTGTTTCCTGTTCCTGTTTCAGGCTTTGTATTTCCTGTGTCACATATTCTAACCTGAGTCTGGGTGTGCCTTGTGTTCTGATGGTGGTGGGTTAATCCTATTATGTCCCAAGGGTCATATCCTGCTTCCCTGGGACTGTGGCTGATGACTCTTAGATTTTTGGTGTTGACTCTAGGGATCTTTCTTCCTAATCCCAGCTTCGTGACTCCAGTCTTACTGACAAGATTATCTGCATTTCTGCAGACTTAGTTTCTGCTTGGGACAGAGAAACTTGAGGGCAGAGTTGGTTTCTGCTTTTAAAATCCTTTAGGGAAATATATTCTGCCCTCTTAATATTTCCTTCTCTGTGGGGCTGACTTCCCACAGTATATAGGCAAGGGTTATTGTTGTTCTTATGAGTCAGTGTTAATTTTGTTGATTTGTTCATTTGTGTTGATTTAATTACCATATTGCATTACCAATTTTACTATGCCACAGGATGATGGCTTTAAGTTTGGATGGCTTTAAAAAGATTTAGCATAGTTCAATAGAATCATCCACTTGGTGACTATTATGTCATTTGTAGGTGAAGAGAAGCTATACTTTTGCATATCAGCTGTATGAGAGGAAAAATAATTAACAGTTCACCCATTCATCATATGCTGTTCATAGCTATCCCAGAAGTATCTGTGTTGCCCTCTAGACAATGAGCCAGTGGAACTTTTCTTTTGTTGGCTGATGGTAAATAAAGAAATTGGAATTATTTAATTGCAGTCACATTTATTTAAAGTTTCTATACACATTTCCTAGATAATCAGAGCTTTTTTGACACATTTTAGAGAGGGGATTCACAATGAAACTGTCACTGTTTTACTAAAAATAAATACAAGACTTAAAGTGTTGCTCAGTTCTAAAATATACAAACTGGCTTGGTTTTAATGTAAACTTTGAAAACATTTTACAAAAGAAACTTTTGCAACAATTTAAAAAGTTTATATTTACAAATATTACAAAAATACAAAATGGATGCAAGTCCATAAACCATTGTCTTTTCTGCCAGCATGAACTGGTGCTAGTACCAAAATAGTTACACTGTAACCTTCTTAATTAGTTTTTAAACTTTTAAGTCATAACCTAGATATTTCTTTAAATCTGCCACAATTGCAGCAAATGCACTCTTATCAGCGTGGCCTTTGGCAAATGCAAACATATGCTTTATTTCTATAATTAGTCAATACTCTATGCTGCCATAATATTACAAAATAAAATAAATGTTATCAAATGAACAAACTTATTCTTGAAACATCAATGCAAACAAAATTGCAAGTTATAATTATGATGCATAAATTAGAAATGTTTCTAAGTTTATTTTGTTTCAAGATGAGATGTTAAGTTTCTTTGGGTTCTGAAGACATCCTACTGGTGCAGCACAACCTTATAAACATTTACATAAATCTCATTGTATTCAGTGAAGCTTATTCCTAGGTAATTGTGGTCTTTGATAATTGTTATCAACACACTCTATCAGCACAAGCTGCTCACATTGTTAAATGGAGAGCAATATTCTACATGGTAAATTTTGCTTTTGCTTGATTTCACAAGTGGCATCAGAACTTCAGATGCCTATAACAGAGTGCTCAATCTGAGTTAGTAAATAATAACAAAAATAGTTATTTAAAGTAGATTTATAATCCATCATAGTTTGGGCTTTATTTTTATAAACAAAAAATAGAGTTTTTGTAAACAAAGTAAGAGGTTGTGATAGATAGCATTACATAGAATTATTTATCTGCCTTCTCATTAAAATTCTATGTTTCTGAGGAGTAAGTCTGTAATGGTTATATGCAATCATTTGATACAGGGTTCCTGAGCCATTTGGAACCAGGCCGCAGAAGTGCTGGGCATGTGCGTGCACGCATGCACATCCCCACTTACACGAGCAGCAGGTGAGGATGTGTATTCCATTTGTGCAAACAGCAGGCACACGTGCCTGCAGCTTGCATAAATGGAGCTATGTGCATGTGTGTGATTGCTGGCCGCTTGGACAGAACCATCCCCTCCCCCCGCTGGTCTGCAAAACTGGAAAGATTGGGTAACTCTGGTTTGATATACAGATAACTGTACAAATTGCCTGGATGAAATGTCTAGGTTGGCTCAGGAATTCTGGGAGTTGAAGTCCACGAGTCATAAAAGAGCCAAGGTTGCCTACCCCTGGTCTAGTATTTGAACAAACCAATTCAACTTTAATATACCTTATGTAGCATTTTTATTGAACAGGTTTGGCATTCTGACCCTAAATGAGAATAGTACTGAATTGGCCTGTAACATCAAAGCATTGTAGTTGATGCTATCTCACTTTAGCATTAAAAACATAATCAACCTTTGAATCAAACAGTAAAATAGCTCTTGTAATCTTAGGGAAAGTGATCTTAAACAGCACTTAGGCCTTGCATACCAATGGTGTGATTTTTTTTAAAAAAATGCTACATTTATCTTTCTCTCTCTCCAACACATTCTCTTTCACTGGCTTTTTGACAACCTACTATTTATTGTAAATGTTCTCACTGTTTATTGTGAGCATTGTAAGAAATAATCCTCCCCAATTTTCACTTTTCCTAGATTCCTACAAGAATTAACTTCTGTTTGAAGCCAGCTTCCCCAGGAGCTACCTTTCTTAAGTGACTACCTACTTAAAGCAGTTACTGGACTTAGTCTGAACTTGACAATACATTTCATCTCAAAATAGTTTCAAATCTTTCTTCCTAAATTCTGCTTCAATTAGTTAAGATACAATTGCTGCACATTAATATGTTCCTATCCATTTGTTTGTTACATTTCCATCATGCCTTTCATTTAGGAGCTCAAAGCATTGTACTCAGTACTTTCAGAGAGTTGGACTGAAAGAAACTGATCAACCCAAAGTTAACCATTGAGCTACCATAACCAAAGAATAATTAGAAATTTGGTCTCCCTGGTCTTAATCCAACACTTTAATCACTCTATTACACTGCTTTTCCAATACTATTTCACTCAATTATTGTTCTCCTAACTAACCGATTGCAAATTAATTATGATAGTTTATCATGACATCCTGGCTCACCTATGCAAATAAGCTCAACTAAATACTTTGCCCATGTGGCAAATCTTAAAATTGAGCAAGCACCCTATTCTCGTATCTTTTTCTATACACATGCTAACCATTCTTTTATTTTTTTCCCATACTGGAGGATTTTAAATCTGAAAAAAGACTGTGTTTTATAAAGGAAAAAATAATTAAATTTTGAAAGTATGTAATAATTTGCTCAATAAAGTTAATGTTCTCACTGCTAAATTGTGAGCATTGTAAGAAATAATCTTCCACTTTTCCTAGATTCCTACAAGAATTTACTTCTGTTTGAGGTCACCTTCCCCAGGATCTCCCTTTCTCTACTAGTGACTACCTACTTAAATCAGTTACTGGACTTAGTCTGGATATGACAATACATTTCATCTCAAAATAGTTTCAAAATCTTTCTTCCTAAATTCTGCTTTAATTAGTTCTCCAGTTTGATGAACTGCAACCTGATTCAAACAATTCATTTTAGAGCAGGTTACACATGGCAAACTGATGTGGTGTATCTTGGGAAAAGATTATATTTGGATGACTTAAAAATTCCTATTGTAGTTTGATTCATCAGCATGCTTTTGCTTTTGGTCTTCTGACAAAAAACTTCAAGCAACTTCAAGTAAAAAGCAGCTTTTCTCTCCTTTCATTTAGTCAAAATATTTGCTCTGATTTCTTCTGCACCCCATCTACTATAGACTCCTTTCCTAGTATTGTAAGCATTTTTAGTAAAATCTAAACAGAAAGTAGCTGAACAATATAAATCAGAGACTTTCCCCATTCCATGTTTATAAGATGTATAAAGAATGCATACATATGCTATCTTATTTTTTCAGTTTTCATAAATATTCAGGTAGATGAATGTTGTCCATACAAAGCTTCACTGAAATATTATTGTACAGTTTATTCATGAATCAACAGCATTTGTTGCATGCTTAATAGTTACTTTGCTATGAACATGAAATTAATTTTGTTTTGTGTATCAGAGCATTGCTAGGTTTCTCAACTATCTAGCTGTAATAATAGAATGAAACAACTATAATCACTGGCCATATTAAGTGCCAAATATCATAGAAAAAGCTGGATACCTAACATTTTTTCTTAAAAGAAGGGTTTTTAAAATTGTATTTCTGCTGTCCTTTCTATGTGTTTTTCATTCCAAATACCAATGCTAATAGTTATGGTGGCACTATAGCTCTCATATCTGTTCATTGAATATGGCTTCCAATGAGAGAAGTAAGCAGTGGGGTATCACAAGGTTCCGTCTTAGGCCCAATACTCTTCAATACTCATCTTCATTAATGACTTAGATGAGGGAATAGAAGGGGAACTCATCAAATTTGCAGATGACACCAAGCTGGCAGGAATAGCCAACACCCTAGATGATAGGCTCAAGATCCATAAAGATCTTGACAAACTTGAACAATGGGCCCTATCCAACAAAATGAGTTTTAATGTGGAGAATAGCAAGGTTTTACATTTAGGCAGGAAAAATCAAAGGTTTAAGTACAGATTAGGTGAGACCTGGCTCAAAAACAGTAACTGTGAGAGGGACCTTGGAGTCCTAGTGGACGATCACTTGACTATGAGCCAGCAGTGTGCAGCAGCAGCCAAAAAAGCTAATAGAATCCTGGGTTGTATAGAGGCATAGAATCAAGATCATGAGAAGTATTAGTACCGCTTTATAAAACCCTAGTGAGACCTCACATGGAATACTGCAACCAATTTTGGTCACCATACTACAAAAAAGATGTTGAGATCTTGGAAAAAGTTCAGAGAAGAGCAACTAAAATAATCAAAGGCCTGGAGACTAAAAAATGTGAAGAACGACTGCAGGACTTAGGTTTGGCTAGTCTAAAGAAAAGAAGAAACAGGGCAACATGATAGCAATATTCCAGTATTTGAGGGGCTGCCACAAAGAAGAGGGGGTCATGTTGTTCACCAAAGCATTATTCTCCAAAGCAATTATTCTCCAAAGCACCAGAGAGCAAGACAAGAAACAATGGTTGGAAACTGACCAAAGAGAGAAGCAACCTCGAATTACGGAAAAACTTTCTAACAGTGAGGATGATTAACCAGTGGAACAGCTTGCCCTCAGAAATCGTGGGCACTCCATCACTGGAGGTTTTTAAGAAGAGACTGGACAGTCACTTGTCTGAGATGGTATAGGTTCTCCTGTTTGAGTGGGGGGCTGGACTAGAAGACCTCCAAGGTCCCTTCCAGCTCTAATCTATTCTATTCTATTCTATTCTATTCTATTCTATTCTATTCTATTCTATTCTATTCTATTCTATTCTATTCTATTCTATTCTATTCTATTCTATTCCCCTAAGATCTCTGGGAATTGTAGTTCTTTGTTAGAACTGAAACACTGAATTAATAAATATACAAGATGATGGACAAAGTGACAATTATGCCATTATCACAGGAATTAGAAAGCAATGTATTTTATTGTTCAATAGCTTGCACAGAAAAGAAATATTAATCATACTATTTAATCACCTTTGTAGCCTACACAACTTTCTTCTAAGGAACTTTCCCATTTGATTCTCACAGCAAACTTATGAAACAGATAAAAATGATGGATACATGATCGATAGCCTGAGAACTAAAGGCAGAGCTCACGGTGATCTGTAGTACCAATACAGGTAATGAGCCAAATCTCCAGATACCCAGAGCAAGTTCTAGCTGTTGTGGAATAAGCAAGTGTATAAATGCTACTTTAAATTTTATTTAAAGAAAAACTTTGTAATTAAATTTCAAGTCCTATAGTAACGTGTTGCTAGCCTATAAAACACAACTCAGAAATCCAGAATCTTGGCATTCCTATGATAGTTAAGGAGCAGTAAAGAAAGGAGATCCTGATATAAATGGGGTTTTGTTTTGTAATTTTTTAAAAAAATATTTTTCCTGAGTTTGTAATAACTTAACAAATTTATTCTCTTAATGCAAATAAAATTTGCCATTATAAGCATATTGCAATAGGCATGACTGTGGCTGGAATACTATGGATTGTACTAGCTTTGCAAAGAGTTATTATATGCACTGTACTTTGTGGTATAATATGACTGGGTAAAATTAAAAATCTAGATTTTCTTTAATGTTTCTACTTCTGTAGTTTCTATGCAGTCTGCATGTTCAGTGCAATTCCTTGTTTACAACTACTCAAAAATATTATTATTATTAGCATCATTCTGCAGCAATTGCGGAGAAGACAATCTAACAGAAATCTGAAAACTAACACAAAGATTTCCTCAGAGAACTGTAGTATGTAAACAAGTGGAGGATGACAAGGAAAGAAACTGAATGAAGAAATGAGAATGGAAATAAACCTTAGGGAACTTTAAAATGGTTTTAAGTGACAAGTGAAAAAATCAGTCAAAAGTGATACAATTCTAGATATATCAAAAAACTTCCACATAGCTATACTTCTCAGAATTCTTAAGGGGGGGGGGAAGCCAGATCAGAAAACCTGGTTTATAAATATTGTAGAATTTGTCAATTAGCCTCTTTTCACAGATTGCATTTTAAAATTAGCTTGCTTGGAATGACATTGTCAAAGAAAACCAGATATTATTTAATGTCATGGTTTTTATTATTAGGATTTCCATTAATCCAAGTGTTAAATTCACGTTAGAGGCTTTAATTATTTAAAGTGGTAGTGATTGATATGTAAATAAAGTTGCTGAAAATTGTATTCACAGAATACAGTCATTATTTTTATCCTTTTTTTATCATTTAAGATAGTTTTCATTTGCTACTCACCACATTTTTCTCTGCAATGATTTTATTTACATTTGCTTATCAAAAATACAGATATGTACATCTGTTTTGTCCATTCTATTTTGTTTCAATTCATTTTAATGTAAAAAAATATTAATTCCTCACCAATGTTATGTGGGAAGCATAACAGTAATGTAATGTTTCTGGAGAGAAGAAAGGAATATAGAAAACTGGATAAATTTACACTGAGGGTGGAAAGAACAGAGAGGGATGGAAAAAAAAAGAAAATTAAAGATTGACTATGTATTTCTAGTCATAGGAAATGGGACATAATAAATACGTACAGATCATTTAATCCCATTTTTTTAGCAATCTTTAACATTTTCAAGCATCACATATTGCCTTGTAAGGTACTTGACTTCTACAGAATATGCTTTTTAGCTTAGCAAATGCAAAGCTTAGCAAATGCAGAGTTCTCCACTTAGCAGCCAGAATTGTGCTGAGACCTTTAGGCAACTTATGTTGAGCTTTGAGAAGATCGATCATCGTGTGGGCTCCCATCTGAATTTTCTGTCTCTCCTTCTGAAATAGCTTGCATTGGGGTGTTATATAATCTGCAGCGAACACTGTATCGGCTACTGCTTGCAACTGGAGGTGCTCGTGATCGTCCTACACGTGAAGATGCTGATGTGAGAAAACTTTTGGAAGAAAACCCTTCTGCGTTTATCCTTGGGGGAGAAGGAGAGAGAGAAGCTAATGCCTCAGCACTTGATGAGACTTGGAAGGATTCATCTGCAGTTTGAACAGTATCTCTGATTAGTTCTCCGGGAGATTTGGGACAAATAGGACTCTTTAATATCTCAGTGGCTGACATCCTGTAGCTAGAATCAGACCGACTACCTTTTTTCAAGAGCAGTAGTTTAAATTCCTCATTCGATGTGCTGGACTTTTTGGCATTCCGATAAATAAGTCCAGGAGACCTCTGGCTGCAAGGTGGATTTCCCACACTGGTAGGAGTAAGGGGGATACTAGCTGTAGGTGAGGTGCTACTGACAGAAGACACAGTATTACTACTAGATGAAGCTTTCAGTCTGTTCCTTGAAGAAAGGTCTCCAGAATCCTTTCTTCCAAGCACTTTCCTTTTTGACCTGTTATGAAAAGAATTATATTCAATATTCATGGTATTGAAACAGAAACATCATATCTATGTGAATTTATCTAATCACACATAATCAAATTTGATACAATTATATGTTATATGGCATAGCATTTTGGGATCCATTGCCTTAGTTCCAGAAATTTAAATTATATCTATTATAGAACTCCCCTACTGTACTATTAATAACTATACCTACAAACCTAATTCATCATCCATGAAATGAGGACTCTACCTTCTAGATATTAAAAGTGGTAATGTTGCTTAAATTGGAGAGGCAAATGGAAAAATTGTAAAACAAAAAGACCAGAGCTGGTGAAATGGAATTTAGTTATATTGTGGCTTCTCTTGCCCCTGATAATTTAGGAAATACTGCAAAGCAAAAAAAAAAAAACTTGGATCAAGACTGCTGCCAGTAATATATGGTAGTCATGATATGCAAATTATGATGACTATCTAGATCACTACAATTACAAGATTTTTTTTAAATGTCAAACTCCTTGACAGAGTTTGGTATCCTTATATGAAGATTAGTAAGATTTCAGGTCCCCTCAAGTTAATCTGTGCTGTCTCATCAAGGTAGGAAGGATGAGCAAAAAATGCTGGAAATGTACACCTAAACTATATATACCCCCAGTAGGGTTGCCCAAGTCATGAAAGTTATCCCAGCTGCTCAGGTAAAATGTGACAATGCCTATATTGGTCAGCAGAGATATGAGAAGATGCTAGAAGTGGCTGGTTACTTTAGCAACTATGGCAAAGGCATCGATTCATATTGTGGAGGAGAAGGCAATAGTAAGTCACTTCTATATTTTACCAAGAAAATCACACGGATAGTCGCGATTTGCGTTAGTGTCAGATGGTGGCCTGTCAGGTTAAATGGCATTGAACATGTTATGCAGGATGAGCGAGGATCATTTGGAGTACTAAAAATATTTATGGTATGGCTAGATTAAATCATCTTGACATCTAACTGCTGAGGCTGCTATGAAGGAAAAAAAAATCCAAAACTGCAAAAATAAAATTACACTGGGAACATGGAATATAGAAAACATGAACATGGGAAAGCTCAACACCACGAGAGACAATAAGAGACAAATGAATTAGCTACATATTGACATTTTAGGCATTATCTAATAGTAATGAACTGAAATTGGCCACTTTCAATCAGAAGATCTTACTATTTATTACAATATGAAAAACAAAAAAAGTACAATGTTGATTTAGTCAGAAAAATATAGCAAAAACTATATTTGCATGCAATACAGTCAATGACTGAATAGCATGACCTAGTGGAAAACTCTTTGCTATAACAGTTATCCAAGTTATGCACCAACTACTGATGTAAAAGAACTGGAAATTGGCGAAATTTATGCTCATGTTCAAATTTAAATTGACAGAAAATGCAAGCAGTCTGTACTGCTTGTGGTTGTAGACTGAAATATCATTGTTGTAAATAGCAAAGAGAGGGATGTAATTGGACTATATGGCACAAGAAATAGGAATGAGGCAGAAGAATGGCACCAGTTTTTGCCAATCCAATGATGCTTTTCATTGCTACATAGTCTTCAAACCAAAAAAATGCCAATGTACACAGACCTTCCCAGACAGACACAGAAATAAAATTGATTATATTATTGGTAAAAGGAGCTAGAAAAGCTCAATTAATACAGCAAAGATATGGCCACAGGAAATGCAGCAGCAGAAACAGTAAAGATTCTACTCAAACTATGGCAGCAAAGCTGGAGAAATACACAGTGGCCAAGATTGGAAGACATGAGTCTGCATATCAGTATCAAAGAAGAGACTTACCAGATTATGCAAAATATTGTACAATATGCTACATTTCACATATTAGCAAAATAATGCTTAAGATCACTCGACACAAATTAGAACTCTACATAGGAAAAGGAGACAGCAGATGTTCAAGCTACCTTGAACAAGAAATAGGAAACAAGAGACATTAATGGGAAAGTCAAAGAATACCAAAAAGAAATCAATAATATGTTCAATGAGACATTGAACACCGTTGAATGTTTCAACTATATCAAGCTGTGGAATATTCTTAGGAAAATTGGAATTCCAGAACATCCAATTGCCCTATGTAAAACATATACAAAACAGCAGGAGAGGAAGCCATAGAACATGGTGGGGAGGGAGACAGATCATTCTGGAGAAAGTCTGTCTGTATGGTTCATCCAAGCTGACACCAACTGGATGGCAGATAATCAAGTAATCAATTAATATAAAAGCCATGCATTGTACTTGCATCCCTGCTTTATTTGAGTGGAAGCAACTTCCCTGATACTTTCTTCAGTTTATTCCTGAAAAAAACCTCCACAATACTTTATTCTTACTTTGTAGGGTTATTCTGGGAGTTGAAGTCCATGAGTCATAAAAGAGCTGAGGTTGCCTACCCCTGGTCTAGACTGAAAAATAAAGTTTCTGAAACAAGCACTTTATCACGATTATGTTGAATAAATTGCTATTATGACAATAAAAAGTACAGTTTCCAGTTATGGTAACATTAACTTACCTGTGAATTACTGCAAACAGATCCTCTGTTGTTCGTGGTTTATTTGGAGACACCAAAAACTCTTCTACTTCAGTTTGAGAATCCTCATTTATGGGTGAGATTATAGAATCATCACTCACAAAAGATTCTTCAAAAAAAGCAATAAAGAAAACTGCTGAGAATCAGGCACTAGAATTTGATTACATAGTCTCCTTAATTAATGGAATTAGGAATATAAGAATCAGAGCTAAGTATTGGATAAACTGTTAAATTAATATTAATGATAAAGGGCTCTTTTGTGGCTAAAAATTAAAGGGAATAGCAGATTTAGGTATAAACATACATAGATAGTCTGTCAGGTCCCATAGATCCCTATCGGGATACTGCCATCCTGGTGGGAGGGGGGAACCTCGGGGCTTTCTGTGATGTATTCATTTTACTTTGTTCCTCTTTTGCTTTGATGTATCTTCCTGGGAGATGGTGGGGGGGGGGAGGGATGAGCCTGTGGCCATCTGCTTTGTCTCATCTCTGGAGAACAAAGGTCGCAGTGCCTGAGAACAACGTCTTATCACCTTCTCAGCTCGGAATTCTCACAACACCATCGCATCTCTATATTGGCTCTCAATGGACTGGGCAGCTGGGAAGGGTCTGAATCAGGGGTTTAACCTAATGTTTTGCACAGGAATTAGAACCTGCCTGTTTTCTCTGCATTCACTACCTCTCAATAAAATATCCTTTTGAAATGCTTTTTGTTTCAAGAATTCGACTTTCTTGAGGGACTAGCTGAGATGAGGCCTTAGCTTAAGCAGGATCTGCAAAGTGGTCAACCCAGAGCAGCACCAGCCCTATTGTGGGGACCGTGCATATGATATCTAATCAGGGCAGCGAGCATGAAGAAGCTGAGTGTTGTGGGGAGTCCTCCAGCAAAACTCACCCCGACGCAAACTCCGCCGGATGGACGGAGGAAGCTGCCGCCCTGGAGGATCTCCTTGAAGCCAAGATGGTCTGTTTGCATGGGGAAGAAGGAGGACTGGGAAGGAAGGACCAAAGGATTCACCCTCACCCGTGGCAGCCAACAGCATGGCTGGAGGCACGAGATGGAAGCGCTGTATGATGATGGCAAACCAGAAGAAGAACTGGATCACGGCGACTGCCTCATGAAACAAGCCATGCACTTCATGATGGAAGCTTTTCAGGGCCTGAAAATGCGAGAAGCCATAGCCCGCATGGAAAGGGATGATGGAGGCAAGAGGAAGCTGCATGCAGAAAGGGGGACTCCCCGACCCTGGAAACAGTTGCCGGCACTGCCGAATTCGCAGAGAGGGGGACAACCACACCAGCCAGCCCTCCCCAAATGGACCTTGGTTGTATGAATGTCCAGAGAGTTGGTGTGGGGGGCCATCAGCAGAAGGCACCCCCTCTTGGCATCAAGTTTGATGGAGACCCCCAGCAATTGGGGTTCTTTCTTGCCCATGTCCTCACCAATATGCAAGAATATGGGTGAGACATCCCCTCCGAAGGGTCTAGGGTCAGGGTGGTCATCATGATCCTGGAGGGGATTGCTGCCTGATGGATGGTGACCCTCCACAATCCCAACACCCCAGATCTCGAAATTTCAACCATTTCATGACAGCACTGAGATGGAGGTTTGAAGACCCCCTGGCAGACTAGAAAGCTAGAGATCGCAACAGAACTGTGAGGTAGGGCTGTCACCCAGTGGCTGTATACTGAGTTCTGAGACCTAGCTTGCCACCTCAACTGGCTGGAAGACATCCTGGTGAGCTGCTTTAAGGATGGGCTGAATGACGACCTGTACCATGCCTGCATCACCAGAGGGGCCCCTGCTCACTCCCCGATTGGTGCATCCTGGCCAAAGAAGCAGAGATCAATCAGGCGTAGAACCAGTACCAGGCTCTACCAGAGAAGAAGAGGCTGCCAAAGCCCAGACAGCCCCACCACGCTCAACTGCCTGCTTCAAAGGCGGTAAAGAGGGTCACCGGTTGGCGGAGTGCCGGATGAAGACCCCAGCAAAGAAAGGAGACTGACTGCCAGGGGGAAAGCTGATGAAACCCCCCAGAATGCCAAGGACATGGTCCTAAAGAGTGCTGAGGTCGTAAAGTTCCGTCCCTCCTCTAAACCAATTGAGGGAACTGCAACCCCATCAGAAGAGGAGCTGGGACCCTCTGACAGCAACTACAATGACGACCTCCTAGTAAGTGGTCCAGTCATGCCAGTAGCCATGCCCATAGAACTGTTAATCCCAGGCATGGAAAGGAAAGTGGCCCTAAAAGCATTGCTAGACTTGGAGTGCACCAGATGCTTGATAAGCCCAACCTTAGTAGGAAAACTGGGGTCCCCCTGAGGAGACTAAAGAACCCAATTGCTTTTTGTCAGGTAGATGGGTCAGTTGTAGCCCCCTTCACCATCTAGCCCATGGGCCTAACCATGGGAAGCCACTTTGAGATGCTAACCTTTATAGTGGCACCTGGAATGGAATGGCCCCTCGTCTTAGGATTGGCTTGGCTCAAAAAATGGAACCCATGGGTGGATTGGAGGAAGGGATTCTTGAAGTTTCCAAGGAGGGAGCAAGCCTCATGCAGTGGCAGCCAGAAAGTGAAGGAGGGACCCCACAGAGAAGTGGCAGCTGCCTCGAAAAGTAAACTGAACTGCACAGGTTTATAGACACAAACTTGGCCTGAGAGTTCATTCAACCAGCTAGACCCAAGGTGGCTGCCCCAGTTCTGTTCTCGGAGAAGAAATATGGGTCTCTTCGTCTCTCTATAGGGGTCTGAAAATGGTGTTTGTGGAAAATGTGTAGTCCCTCCCACTCATGAAAGACATGCTGGCCCACCTTTCGAATATTCTCTAAGCTAGACTTACGGGAAGCATACTACTGAGTCAAAATTAAGAAGGGGGATGAATGGAAAACTGCTTTTAACTGCCCCCTGGGGTGCTTCCAATTCAAGGTGCTCCCTTTTGAATTACAAGGGGCTCCTGCGGTGTTCATACAGCTGATAAATGAAGTGTTCCATGAGCACCTGTATAAGGGAGTTTTGGTGTATCTTGATGACATATTAATCTACACTGAAATGAAAGCAGAACAAGTGAAGTTGGTCAAAGTGGTTCTAAATAAACTCTGTGCTGTCAAGCTGTACGCTAAGCTTTCAAAGTGTGAATTCCACAAAGAAAAAATCGACTGCTTTGACTACTAGATTTCCCACAAGGGGGCGTAAATGGACCTGGAGAAAGTGCAGGCTATGTTAGAGTCACACCAGAAAGCAGTGGCAAAGCTTCCTGGGCTTCACAAATTTTTACTGGCAATTCATCACATCCTTTGCACAAATTGCCCTCCCCATCACTAACTTGTTGAATACAAGGGGGAAGGGATGGACAAACCAAAACCTAGCCAGCCACTAAAATGGACTATGGAATGCTAAGCCACATTCAAAAAGTTAAAAATACTTTTTTTCTGCTGATCCAGTCTAAAGCATCCAGACCCTGAAAAACCTTCTGTTATTCAGGTTGATGCCAGTGATGTAGCCATGGGAGAAATACTGCTGCAGGAAAATGAAAATGGTCAACTACATCCTTGTGCTTACACATCGAAAAAACTGACAGAAACCGAGAAATGTTGGGCAGTGTAGGAAAAAGAGGCCTATGCAGTTAGGTGGGCCCTCCTTACCTGGCAACACTTTCTGGAAGGGAATAAAATCCCTTTTCAGGTCTGGACTGATCAGAAAAACCTAGAGGCTCTAAGAACCCCAAGGAAATTGTCCAACAAGCAAATCCGGTGGGCTCAACACTTTCAACATTTTAACTTCACCCTTCACTACTTACTAGGGCGAGGACGGGAAATGTCCTAGCTGATGCCCGGTCAAGGCTACCACAATACAACAGCATAAAATTGGAATTGATTAAACCTTTGCTCCCAGCACAGCAACTAGCAGCTTGAGTAACCACAAGAGCACAAGCAAAGAGGGAGTTGCCCCTTGATAACCCCACTACCCTAGCCTTCAAACAACCCCTAGAGAAGGATGAGTGGTTCCTCAACCACAAGAACATTTGCTTGATGCAGGAAGGGCTAGCCTGGGTCAATATAAATGGGGAAAAAGTGACATTGCCATAGGTGTATAATACAGGTCACCCAACCAATCAGAAGAAATAGATGAACTCTTTGCCAACCAATTAACAAACGTACGTAGGAAGCATTCCACAGTAGTAATGGGAGACTTCAAATATCCAGATATCAACTGGGAGACAAACTCTGGAACAAGTGGGAGATCAAACAGATTCTTAACCAACCTAGTTGACAACTTTATCTTCCAAACGGTAAAGGAGGGAACTAGAAGTAAAGTTACACTGGACCTAATTCTTACTAAACAAAAAGAAGTGATAGAGGGAGTTGAAGTTGCTGGAACCTTGGGTGAAAGTGACCACATCATGCTGAAATTCAATATAATGCAAACACAAAAAATATAAAACAACCCAACCAGAGTCTTAAACTTCAAAAGAGCTGATTTTTAACAAACTCAGAGAGAACCTAGGAAAGATTCCATGGATGAAAATCCTAAAGGGGAAAACAACTGAAGAAATGTGGGAAACTCTGAAAAATATGATCATAAAAGCCCAGTCCAAAACAATGCCACTGAAAAAGAAAAACAAGAAATTCAAGAAGAAACCAGAATGGCTGCACGAAGATCTCTCTGAAAACTGAAAGACGAAAAGGACAAGTACAAAAAATGGAAAGAGGGATACATAACTAAGGCTGATTATCAGCAGACAGCCAGAACATGCAAAGATGAAGTCAGGAAAGCAAATGCTCAGAATGAACAAAGACTTGCAACAGAAATCAAGGACAATAAAAAAAGTTTCTTTCAATATAGTAATAACAAGAAAAAAGTCAAGGAAACTGTAGGTTCACTAAAGAGAAAAGATGGCAAGGAAGTAACAGGCAGTAGGAATAAAGCAGAGCTGCTTAGCTCATTCTTTGCATCAATCTTCACACAAAAGAAACTATAGCCCAACATACAAAAAAAAACTATTGCAAAAGACAAACTAGAAACAAAAACTAAAATAAGCAAGAAAATGGTAAGAGAACACCTATCCGACCTTGTAAACTTTGGCTGATTGACATTTTCTGGATGCCTGAGCAGAAGGACTATTACAAAATATTGCTTTAAAGTGGTGGACTTATATCCTAGAACTTATTGGATTATAAAGGCTATATATAAAGACTAGAAGAACTAGATGATACTTTGTTCTATGGACATTAAGATTGGTGGTATTAGACAAGAATAGTATTTGGGAATCACAACAGTTTCTGACAGAATATCTGCAGCAGGGAAATAAAATGGATCCTTTAGCCAAAAGTGGTAGGAAACCATAATTAATACTCTCAACTGAAGCCCTCAGCCAGGTTTACCAGGGATCTGCAGGAGTGATGCTTCAAGAAGAAGTAAATATTTTCCAGAAGGAAATACATTCTATGTCACAATTAATTCAGGAGACAATTATTTCACATAAAGAAGATGCAAGTAGAAACCATGATGAAATTAAAAACAATTTTGATATTATAAATGAGCAAATCTCTAACTTAAACTTACAACTAGAAAGTTCCCAGAAAATGACTACAAAGAATGTACAAATAAGTCAGAAAACAGAAGACAAATCAGAGGAAATTAATCCAAAGATGCAAGATATAAAAGAAAGGAAACATAAATTGGCATAGACAAATAAAAATCTGCAAGATTTAGTTACAAGGGAAATGGAAAAGGCACCCTATTCTTTAGATTTTCAAAATATACCTGAGGACAAGGAAGAAGATGTTAAAAAATGGATTATAAAGCTGTTAGGGGAAATGCCAGAAATTGGGAGACAAAAAATGAAAATTGAAGCTGAGGAAGAAGGAAAGTGGAAATTGCCTAATGATTACAACTGGGCAGAATTCCCCCCTCAAAAATACTTAAATTGTTTTTCCATCCCAAGTAATATTCACAAAAACAGAGGAAGAATTTTTTGGTGATTTGATTTAATTACTTTGGCCTGGAAAGCCAATTGGAAAAGGAAGAAAGCTAGAATTAGACTCAAAAAACAGAAGATCTGACATACGAGATGGGATATTATATGATCCAATACTTTTTTGAATATGGTCAAAAGAATAGATAACCCATAGATATAGATTTTTATAATAAGAAACATATGATTTATAATTTTAATTTTAATTGGGGTTTTTACTTTTTTTCCAGGGATTGATGTATTTTTTTAATTTTTAATTGTTTTTAACTTTTGTATTTCTTGTTTTAAATACCCTGTAAACCGCCCTGAGTCCTTCGGGAAAGGGCGGTATATAAATCTAATAAAATAAATAAATAAATAAATAATTAGAATAGTACCTTTTCTTTTGATGTGGGAATTATAAAAACACTAGGATGGCTTGTATAAATGAAATTTCCGGCTATACAAATGTAACTAATTTTGAGAAAATCATAACTGACAAAGATATTTTGAATACTGATGGGAAATTAAACTTAAATAAGAGCTTTAAAAACAGGACACTGATTTAATAAGGAAACTTTTATTAGAAATGCAGTTTAAATATAAAGTGGTTAGAAAAGCTATTATAAATTGATACTGTTATTTGTATAATAGTAGAAAAATATAAAGAGGATGTGTATATCTAATTTGTATATAATAATAGTAATAAGAATTGTATTTGTTCAATGTTAGGAAAATGAAAACACTATGGAAGAAGAGAGGATCAGGGGGGAAAACACTGGATTATATAGCATTGAACAGATTTATATTGAAGAAGATATGATGCAACATTGAGTAATAAATGTACCTAGACATCATGTTGTTTACTAAGCACTTATGATTTGTAATAATAGAAAATGAATAAAAGCAGATACACTAAATTGGCAGGAATAGCCAACAACTCTGAAGACAAGCTCAGAATCCAAAAAGATTTTGACAAACTTGAACAATGGGCCCTATCCAACAAAATGCAGAAAAGCAAAGTTTTACCTTTAGGCAGGAAAAATCAAAGTTTTAAGTACAGATTAGGCGAGACCTGGCTCAAAAATAGCAACTGTGAGAGGGACCTTGGAGTCCTAGTGGACAATCATTTGACTATGAGGCAGCAGTATGCAGCAGCAGCCAAAAGAGCTAATAGAATCCTGGGTTGTATAAACAGAGACATAGAATCAAGACCACAAGAAGTATTAGTACCACTTTATAAAGCCCTAGTAAGACCACACCTGGAATACTGCAACCAATTTTGGTCACCATATTACAAAAAAGATGTTGAGACCTTGGAAAAAGTTCAGAGATGAACAACATAAATGATCAAAGGCCTGGAGACTAAAACACATGAAGAACGGCTGCAGGTCTTGGGTTTGGCTAGTCTAAAGAAAAGAAAAAACAGGGGCAACATGACAGACGTATTCCAGTATTTGAGGGGATGCCACAAAGAACAGGGCGTCAAACTATTCTCCAAAGCACCAGAGGTCAGGACAAGAAACAATGGTTGGAAACTGACCAAAGAGAGAAACAACCTGGAATTAAGGAGAGACTTCCTAACAGTGAGGACAATTAACCAGTGGAACAGCTCACCTTCAGAAATCGTGGGTGCTCCATCAGTGGAGATTTTAAAGAAGAGACTAGACAGCCACTTGTCTGAAATGGTATAGGTTTTCCTGCTCGAGCAGGGGGCTGGACTAGAAGACCTCCAAGGTCCCTTCCAGCTCTATTCTATTCTAACCACAAGAACGTTTGCTCGATGCAGGAAGGGCTAGCCTGGGTAGGAGAGAAATTGAATATTCCAGCCTTACATAGTCCTTATGACCTTACATAGTCCTTGGCTTATGACAATACTTGGAAGTGGAATTTTCCATCACTAACCCATGCAATCATAAAGTATTATTGCATTGCTTAGCAACAGTAGTCCCCACAGTCCCAGTTGCCATTGTTAGCCAAATCCCTCAGTTGTTAGGCAAGGTAACATCCTGCTGGCTTCCCACAGCCAAAGTCAGTGGGAAAGATGGCAGGAAATTGTAAGTCCCATGTTGGCAGGCAGGTAGGTGGCTGCTGCTTGGTGAAGAAGAGACCAAGGGGAGTCTAGAAAAGCATGCTTCGGGTCAGAGAGGGTACATGAGAGGTACATGGGGGTGCACAAAGGTGTGAAGGAGTGTGAGAGAGGCATAGTTTGAATTGAACAGAATGCATGAGGATATGTGAGAGAGTTAGTACAGGTTAGGGAGGGTGCATGAGTGGCTAACACCTTGCAAACACAAAGAGTCTAGGGGACTTTCTGTAGAAGCCAGCAAGGAAGGTTGCAAATTGCAATCACATGATCAAAAGGTATTGCAAAACTGGTGGTGAGTGTGAATTACTCACCAAGCACCTATATCGTGATCATGAGACCATGGGGGTGTTGGGATGGCTGAACCCCAAGAACCAGTCATAATGACTATTTGTTCAGTCTTGTGGTAACTTTGATCATAGGTCAAGGTCTAGCTGTATATTTCTTCAACGAATCATACATTTATCAGTGCAATATGTTAGGGTTTCACTGAAATTAATGCAGTTCTGGAAATTATCCATTAATACAATTAAGTAGCAACATTATTTCTAGCATTAAATGCTATCATTAGCAGTGTAGGAATAATTAAGAACTAACCTTTTAAAGTATCATCTTCTGTAGTTCCTTGTGTCTCAGCTGCTCCGCTATCACTGTCATCTGAGGCACTTTTGGTTGGAATACCTGACATGATATCATTTTCAGAGCATTTTTCACTGAGTGAATCTATATTTGTGATCTCTGATTCATATCTAATATTCTCAGGCACTTTGTCATCAAGTTGGTTTATATCAAGCTGATGCTTCAGCTGATAACAAGTATCTGCTCCCCAAGTTAAGGAGTCAGACCAAGGAATATCTTCATGTAGTGGTTCATATTTCAACTTTTGTTCACAGTGTGCAGGTAATTCATACAGAGACTGCATGGGGTCAAAACTCTTATTCTGTTCTGATCCACAAGTAATTTTGCCTTCAAGATTGCTTGGAAAAACTGTTGTGCCTTGTGGAAATTGTTCATCAGAAACCCCGCAAGCTTTATTAGTTGTACACTCTAGCAAAATCCCATGTACTGATTGTATTTGATCTGGTACACTCTTAGCTGCTAAAACACTCTCTTCTAATGAAGTTAGATTCTCTTGACAGGTATTTCTTTCACTAAAGGTTAAACTAACTTCTTCTAGTAGTTGTTCTGGGCTTATCTGTACTGGGGAGGGATTGATATAGGACACAATGGCATCTTCCATGAAGAACTGATGTGACACTTGTTTCTTACTTACACGTGGTTTCATTTTGCATGAAGAAATAGCAGTTACCAAACTATATTCCTGAATGGGTAGAAAATCTGAACTGTCTTTCTGTTTCCTTTCTTCAGGCTTATTAATTGATCGAAGATGTACTGACTTTAGCACTGAAGGTGTAATAGCAAGAGCTGGTGAAGAATTAGAATTCAGTGCTTCTTCTGCCACATTTGATTTATTATTATTAAAAGCATGCAGCTGGGGTCTGTGAGCATATGGTTTAATCAAAACATTATGAAGAGCACTTAGGTCAAGATGAGTAGGAGGTATAACTGGAAGTTCTAAGTCTTTGTTTAAAAATATGTTGCCATCTTTAGAAGAAGATTGTTGTAATGAGGATTTCCTTTCTGGTACTTTTGGCTTTCTTTTACTCCCTCCAGGGGATAGGGGGCCAGAAAAAAATGCTGTTGGAAATGATGATGTTGGAGTTTCTGACTGACTGGAATAACCACTTGAAGGAGAAGCTAAACCAGCCAGTTTTTCTGGGGATGCCAACTTAAACTCAGTCTCAACAGAGGGAAGAGAGGGAGTGGTGGCTCTTGAGCCAGACTGTGATGTTTGAGATTCAGAACTTTCTGGTGACTTTATGCATTCTATGACTGTTGTACCCGTAGCAGTGCTTGAGTTAGATAATGATCTATAGGGATCATTAGATTTCAAGTCATTTAGAAGCCATAGATCTGCATAGTGAGATTGTTCAGCATCTTCATCTTTAAATGATGCAATGTCCATGGAATCAAATGGGAGGCCCTTTATGTCATTCTCATCCTGATTATCCCAGGACTGTTTCAGTTTACTTGGCAGGCTAGTACTTTCTACCCTTGAAGGTGTGTTTGCAAACTCGAGGGGCAGCTTCATTTCCCTGGAAGTATGAGGCATATGTTGCTGCCCATTAGTTATCTTTGGTTCTTTCTTCTCTGAAATATCGGTTCTACTGTCAAATTTCCTTAAAGATGAGCTGCGTTTTGGTGGGGCTGGCTTCACCTTTGGTTTCTTTAGAGAGATGCTTGGTTTTCCTTGATTCCTATGATCCATATAATCTTGCCAATTACAGTTGGTGAGATTGGAAGCAAAACTTGCATTCTGCCCATTTTCCAAGCCCACAGCTGCATAGTTACAAATATAACTTTTATCTCCTTTGAGTCCACAGTCGAAGTGCATGGAGGTATAGTAGCCTTCAGTATCAACTGAAAAATGTGAGCTAGTCTCTGCTTTGTCCAATGGAGTCCTCTCTACAAAACTGTCATAAGTGGCCATGCTTCCAAAACTTGGGCAACCCAGGCTATCAGTCTTGGGATGTTCAGGGCTGAAATCTTGATGGCAGGATGCATCATGATGATGATGCAAATAATTCCATTCACTATCACTTGTGTTGCTGTTATTAGGATCATCTAGCAGATCAGAAGTGAAAGAACTTGTCCTGTGACCTCTAATTTTATGTTCACCATAGTGTTCAGTTATGAAAATACTTGAATCTTCATTAGCATTACGGGCAATGTTTAGTGATAATTCTGAATCGCAGTGTGAAGAACCTGTCAGTGGAGGTGAAGCAGCAGGAGGGATTGTTTCAGATGTTTGGGAAGGACATGTTGAGCTACTTCCACTCCAATTTCCACTAGATGATTGATGATCATCTTTCTGGTCCATGTGACTGCTGAGAAGAACCCCAGCTGTGGAGATAGAGTGAATTGGACTTCCAAAGGTATCAGAGTTTGAAGAAATATCACAACTTCCAGAATCTACCATCCTTGATAACCTTGACCTCCCTCTTTCATTTGAGTTATGATCTGGACTATGAAAATGCTGGGAACAAGCTAAGCCCCTGGGATGGTGTTCCTGTGAACAATGGTTATTAATGGCATCCTTACTCTTTGTGGAGATTCGTTTTTGGTTTGTTAAAAAGTGTTCTGCCTCATATGCTGAAATTTTGGCACCATTGTTGTGGTCTTTTTCATTGGCTCTAGCACCTTCACGAGGAAGACTCCTTGATCGAACACGATTGCTCATTAATGAAAACATAGAGTCACCATTATCTGTCAGCACCAATATGTTGCCAGCTGAATGAGACAGTGAAGCTACTGCGCTTTGACCCCTCTGAGCTCGTATTCTTCTACGGGATGGGGCAGCAATGAGAATATCTTCTGTTTGGCACTCAGAATCTCGGGTAGCTGATCTCCTGTTGATGTTATTAGAGAAGTCTGGATTTGCATGCACAATGACATTCCGTTCTCTTGCTACTGGTGATTCATCAGAATCTAGGATAAAGACAAAATATTGTGAGTCATCACAGCTTTCAATTGGCTAACAAATTATGACATTGACATTGGCCTAAAAAGTGAGATTTATAAACTTTAGGGAAAAAAATGACCTTTCTGGATTATAAATACCCACTCAACTGTGACTCTAAAGCTATCTGCAGAAAAAGGAAAACCCTGATTTTGGGCTATCAAGGAAAACCAGAGATGTGCAGAAAGAATATATCAAGAAAAAACAAACACTTTCCAGAAGGAGATCTATGCTATGTTGCAACAAATCCAAACAACAATGATCTCAAACCATGTGGAAATTAAAAATAACTTTGAAAATATAAATGAACACATCTCCAATATAACTTTACAATACAAAAATTCTCCAAAAATAAAAATAAAGAGCAGAAAAACAGACAACTGAATATGAGACAAAAGAGAGATATTTTAAGATGGATCTTAACAATAAAAGGAAGTATGACTTAACCCAGATGGAAAAAAAACCTACAGGAAATATTGGACATGGAAAAGATAACCTATACTCTAAGATTACAAAATAAGTTTGAGGACAAGAAAAAAGATTTGACAAAATGGATTCTGCCAGGAGAACTACGAGAACTTGAGAGACAAAAAATGTAAATAAAATCAACAAAGAAAGGAAAAGATTCTCAATGAATACGAAGGGGCAAAAACTTCCTATAAAAACAGCTCATCTGTTTTGTCTTTTGTACCTGCAACAACACTTACAAGATTATGGGAGGACTCTTTGATTCAGCGAAGCATGTTGATCAGGAAAGATGTTTTGAAAAAAAAAAGGCTAAAGTGAGAATTAAGAAATTAGATGATGGGATTTACCAGAGGGAATATTTAAAAATTAAACATCTGTTTGAATATGGTTAAAGAAATAGAAAGATTTTGGATATAAATGAAGATTAGCTTAAGAGGGATGAACCCCTCAAGTAATACAGTATTTTTTTCTTTCTTTTTTCTTTTGTGTTTTGTTTTTTGTCATGAGAAATATAAAAATGTTGGGATGGTTTATATAAAAGAAATGTTTTTTTTTAAGATATGAGAAATGTAAAAGTGTTGAAATGGCTTATATGAGAAAAAAGACTTAAATACTTAAGTGTAACTAATTTTGAGAAAATTTTAACCAGTAAGAATGCTTTGAATATTGTGGGGAAAACAAATTTAAATAAGAATTTTGTAAACCTGATCTATGATGAGGCAATCAAGATGAAGCTTTATATTGATGTGGTTATTATTTTCAAAAAATGTCTATATTTAATTGTCATTTATTCAAATAATAAGAAATGTATTAATTTATGGTTTGCAAAAGAGAATATTATTGGAAGAGAAAATCAAGCAAAGCCGTTACATGGACTATAGAATTATACAAATTAATTGTTATTGTTTTTTATATACTAACCCAGACAACATGCTGTTTCCCAAATATTAAGGTCATTATGTTAAAAATCAATAAAACATTTTTTTTAAAAAAGGAAGTGTGGTGAAGAAAGAAAAAAAAGCTGAAGGAGACATATAAAGAATGAAGGCTGTGGTTTTAGTTTAATATATTACTAACTTGTAGCTTGGTTTTCTCTGCTGTGGGTGGCAAAAATTTTCTGATCCTGACTAAAAGTGGAAGCCAAGATGGATGAACAGAGTATTAGAGATATTCTTGAAAGATCTTTAAACAAAATTTGCCAATTTGTTGACCAGCTGTGCTCTAAGTATGATACAAAATCCTCTCAAATTACATGTGGAGCATGCTATGATACTACCAAGGCAATTTTACAAATAGCTGTAACTTCACAAGTAGTTGAAAAGGCAGAAAATACAGAGAAGGGGATTACAGTTTTGGAAGAACCTGATACTAACTTTTGCTATTATGGTGTATAAAACTCACAACACAAGTGAAAATAGAGCATCGAGAAAAAAGTCAAATTTGGGACCTTCTCTTTAAGGACATTAACAAGACTGAGGATTCCAGTATAAACATAAAGCTTGCAACACAACTGAAAGAAGAGCGCCAAGAAAAAAGACAAATTTGGGACTTTCTCTTTAAGGACATTAGCAAGATTGAGGATTCTATGATAAAAAGAAATTCCCGGGTAAAACTTCTAGACAAGAAAAAGATTTTATTCTATGAAGATAAGCAGGAAGAAGTGACCTAAATTTAATGAGACAACTGGAACGAGGATGGATTTTTCTTTGTTCTAATGTGTAATTGAAAGAAAAATTCAATTCAAAATTAGAAAATGTAATCTTTTACACACACACACACACACACACACAAGATTACATTACATTTTAATTTACATTACATTTAAAGCTACATGTTTAAGTAACTTTTAAAGTAGGCAAATATTATTGAAAATCTATTTGAGAGTACTCATATTAAGAAAATTGGATGTAGAGTAAACTTTTCTTTGTTTGATACTTGTAACTGAAAGAAAGTTTTAATCAAAAATTTGAAAGGGATTTTTAAATTTTATATATCTATGTCTGTCTGTCTCTCTCTCTATATATATACATATATTGATAGAGATAGATATAGAGATAGATATAAAGATAGAGATAGATAGATATAGATATATAGATGAAGTAATTTTTAAAGTATGTAAACTGTTTTTGAAACAGTTTTTGAAACTTCGGTTAAGAGAAAGCTAAAGAAAATGATGTACTTTGTGCTCTAAAAATGATGTTTATAAAAGGAAAAAAGTGTTATTCTGTAAGGATAGTTTAGAGGGTGGAAGCTAAATTCAGTATTGAAATTCAAAGCCTGTATATTAAGAAGCTAAAGGGAGAAAAAGTATTAGAAAGTTTTGATTTTAGAAAAGTACTTAAAGAAAGTTTAGCATTTTTCTTTTCCTTTTTTTTTTAAAAAGAAAGGGGTAGTGGTGGGGAAAAAAATACTTTTCCTAGTAAGGTCAAAGAATCTGAGAAAGTTTGTTAATAGAAATGGTGACAGTTTACAAAGATTAGTAGGGACAAATAGAAACATATACTATTTCCACAGCAAGTTAAAGCAGAATGGTTAAACTGATCATTCCATTTAAAGAGGAGAATATACTTGAATATGTTTTTCATTTGGATACCATTTCTGGATTTTGTACTTGTGATAAAAAATTGTATTTTTGAATTTGGTTTTGTTAATTAGATGGATTTGCCATTATAGAAATAGCTAGTTATATAGTAATGTGTAAAAACAAAAAGTTGAGGCTAGAATGCTAATGCAGGTTCGCATCCCACCAGGCTCAAGGTTGACTCAGCCTTCCATCCTTCCGAGGTAGGTAAAATGAGGACCCAGATTGTTGGGGGCAATAAGCTGACTTTGTAATAATGCCGCCTGGGTGTGTGTGTGAAAGCCCTAATAAGCAGGCATATACATAGAATGAAGGCTACTGCTAAGCTTGTAAGCCGCCCTGAGTCTTCGGAGAAGGGCGGGATATAAATGGAATTAAAATAAAATAAATAAATAAACAGAGTCAGAAGTCAACACCTTATTTTTCTTTTCCCTTGTACCTCATACCTTCTCTTCCCCTTTCCTTTTCCCTCCCTTAATCCCCTATTTCTATTTTTTCCTTTTCTTTTATTTTTTAGATGTTAACTAAAAATATTATATAAAAAAGACAGTACTACAGCTCTCTAGGAATGATTTTATTTATACTTCACCTATTTCTTGTTGGACTCTTCTGGGGATGCCAGAAATGGTTTTTCTCCTTCTCAGTTTCCGTCTTCGCTGCAGTACGGATTGGGAGTGAACAAGAGAGCAGCGTATACTAGCTTCTCGGTCAAAACCAATTCCTACAATCCATAAATAGGTGACATTAGCTTTTAGAAACAATAAACAATGGCTTTGACTGGAAGACCACATCGGGTCAAGTGAACTTTTCAGATTATGCCTGAAAATAAATAGAAGGCAGACTTTACAATTCTAAACAAAAAATATTGCATTACCACAGCTAATCCCATTCACAATGAGAGAAGGAAGTGAAAAAATGAGAGGAAGTTAGTTACTCTCCTTGTAAGGACTATTTACCAAAATGTTTTTCAAGATTATTACGTTCTAGTGACCCTAAGGTGTGCAAAATGAAAATTAGGATTCAGGAGGATGAACAAAAAAGTTTCAGCTGTAAATTACTAAAAAAAAAGGAAAAAAAAGTTTCTATGCATTGCTGCTATGTTGCAGGGAGGTTAATATACTATGACAAATCCAAATGTCTTTGGATTTCCATATGTCAATCCATATAAAATATCATTCAGATTGATGTCATAGTTGTATCTTTTGGCACCAAGAGCAACCAATTAGCATTTTTTTTTTGCCTCCAACTGGCAGAGTTTTCTACAGCTCCAGGCAGGATTTATTTGCCACTTAATTTTTAGATCTGGAAATGGTTGGAACTGAAGACGGAACCACCTGAAAGCAAAACTCATGATGTCTCACTGAAGTGGAAGTTCATTTTCAACTGAATGCTTCTCCTCTCATTGATAATATGAACAGAATCTTGCTTCCATTTATTCATAAATTTGGCAAGACTATTTTCTAAACAAATACGTCACAGTCTTTTCTCAACACTAAAAATCTGGTGTGATTTGAAAGAGCAGTATATGAATAAAAATAGGTTTAAAAAACAATAAAAATCCTTTCCATTTCTAATCCAAAAATGTATACTCTCATTATCTGTCAAGGGTACTAACTAGGTAGACTGGGTGCCATTGTGCAATACTGTATTTGGTCTATTCTGAACTGTTTTATAATTAGCTATCAATTTTTCCTTTTAACTGTAACCTTCCAGGAATTATCTGTTGGGGACTGAGAGGCAAGAAGTGACAAAATGTGCACATGTATCATGACTTATGATACAAATACATAATGATGGGACTTGCATTGCAATATTATTGCACACATCATTTTACATTATCATTTTACAACATTGTGTTTTACTGAGAATGCCACTGTTTTGGAGTGCAGTGGCACAGAAAATTCATAAATTTACCATTATACTGACACACACACAGTAATTATGATGGTAGGTTAATAACAATAGTTTAAGTTGTACAAGTATTCCCACTAAAACCTGATACATTAAAAAGATGTACTAAAGCTGAAACACATTTAATGCATTGTGTAGTTACAAAGGGTAGGCTGAAGGAGAATACATAAAAGCATTGCAGATAATTCAATGTGGCATTTTCATCATGGGCAAAGCATTCAATGGGAACACACTTCATGAGCCTTCAAACAGCTGCATATGGTTTTGCTGCACACACTACCCTGATCAAAATGTTTTCTGGACATGGTCAAAAGAAACTGCTGTTTCTCTGTAAGTACTGTAGTTTCCCTTCAGTAATAGGAATTATTCAACCTAATTCCTGATATTGAACATAAGCCATGTTGATTTTGGCTTATAAATAATAATATACTTTACTAACTGTATAAAACCTGTACTAACATGTTTAGCACTTCGTTTATTTTTTATTTTCTGCTTCCTTTATAAGTGAGTCTATCAGATCCATCTTCTGATTACAGAAGGAAATGTCATAGTGAGTCCAAGATTTCAGTCTCTAGATCAATGGAACAAATACTATAAGATACATCAAAGCAGATTTCCTTCTGGTTGGTTTAGGAATTTATTACTGTACTTTCTGTAGCACTGTATAGCCAAATGTCACACTTGATAAAATTTGTAAATTTTGTAAATTTGGATTGGTTGCCCATGTAGCCATCTTGCATCACTGGGTCTGTCATTCATATAGCTCTTGATGTGGTTCATTTTCTTACTGAGTGGGTATGATGGGACTGGCCAAAAGTTATTTAGCACGATTTCTTAAAATATATCGAACTGTGAATTTACCTTGGGAACTTCATTTATAGGACCACCCTATCCACTGTATGTGGAATGTCTATGAATCATTTCTCATTAATTCTCCTATTCTTCTGAATGATAATTCCAGAAATTTATCTGCCACATTGATGTTTTAATTGGGACAGCCCTTATGGGCTTCAGTGATGGATCTGTTATTGCCCACAGCAGCAAGCAGACAGGGAATCAATTTACTGTGGGTGATGGTGATAACAACAATAAATAGGGAGCTCCTTCATTTCCCAAAGACCTTGGTTAAGACTTTGATATACTTGAAATTGATATATATCAAGCTTCCAGAGGTTGCTTTGATATTTTGAGGAGTTCATTCAAGAGAATCAAAGTGGCTCTTCAAATAATTTTCATAGGTCTAGTGCAGGGGTAGGCAACCTTGGCTCTTTTATGATTCGTGGACTTCCAACTCCCAGAATTCCTGAGCCAGCTGGCTCAGGAATTCTGGGAGTTGAAGTCCACGAGCCATAAAAGAACCAAGGTTGCCTACCCCTGGTCTAGTGGTTATGACTTGAAAAATCTAATACCTCTTTTCAAAAAAAGCATTGTTATGCTTTGGTATGCTCTTTGTTAACTGTTCTTGGCAGACAACTGAGGAATCTTTATGCCACTAGTTCTTATCAGTGTATAAGTTAAGCAGTGTATTAACTCTGACAGTGGTTATTTTTATTTCTGCTTACTTGTAGTGACATTATTATTATTTTATTGTGTAATGGTGTGTAAACTTTCATGAGTGCTCAGAGGCAATACTGTGTACAGAGAACCTTTTGAGATCTAAATGAATAGATTAGTCTACTCTTCATGACAGATTTATTTTTGGTGTAATCTATGGAATGAAATGAGGAACCAATGAGCCAATACAGCTAATTTAGAAATATTGCTAGTCATGGATTTTCATTCTGACTTCATATTGTATTGCAAATTCCTGTCTCTTTCCCTCTTTTTATGTATCATGTATAATAGATAGAAAGAAGATTTCTATATATTATATGCAGATACTGCATTCTGATGTGAAGGGATTTTTAAAATGAATTGTACACATCAATTAAAATATTATTCCTACACTCTTGGCCTTGGAGCATTATGGAACGCATTGAAGCAAATATTAAAATGCTATTAATTTGCTGTAGCACTTATGATTCATAATATACACTGTTGGTGAGGAATATTGCACTGTTTTATTCCAGCACATAACAAACATGAGTATCACATAGTATAAAAGGCTGCTAAATTCAACTATGCCTTTCTAATACAATTATATCAGCATCAATGTCCATGGATAATCACAATGTAGAAAGTTTTTCTCACTGTATTTAATGGGGCTAATTCTCATCTTAATAGATATCAAAGTTATCAAAGACTTTTTTCAGAAATCTTACATATACTCTCCTATCCTTTTGTAAGGGCCTATAGTCGTGACTCTGCTAGATGGCTTGGGGCCCCAATGGGGGAACAGCACAATGGAGATGGTTGATTAACAACATATCCCACCTCCCCACATTCCGTCCCTACCACGTGTCCTTAAATTTTAATGTTTGGTTTTAATTTATGTTTTAATGTGTATGTATGTGTATAATGTATATGGATAGATACATTTTTTATGACTGTAAGCTGCCCAGAGTTACCCTATGCTAAGATAGGGGGGAGCAATAAAATTTATAAACAAATACATTTGCTATTTATAAAATCCTATATTTAGAGAAATATTTACTGCAATAAAATAAGCTATTAAAACACCTTCAAATCAACTACCACAACAAAAGGACAAAAGATTTGTTGTACCAGTGACATTGATGGGGATAATACAAGAGGAAATCACTTGGGCATCCTGTTTCATTTTCTCTTCTGGAGTTGGGAGAGGTAGTGCTTTGCTCCAATTTGTTTGTTTATCCAGTGTAGAAGGTATATTATTTACTGGATTTTTCAGCCTCTGCCCTGACATGACATCTGTATCTTCTTCCTCAGAAGGGTGGTGGGACTGTAAATAAATACAATCAAAACTAGCATCCATGCACAAACAACAAAATAGTAAGAATTGGAAGTTAAAAAGAAGAAGAAGAAGAAAGTACCTTGGAACTTGTAAGAACTTTCTTTCAATGGCTACATAGCAGATAGAGCAAAATATCTCACCTATTGAAAACACTTATCAGCCCTTAAGATGTATGAATCTCTGTTCTCCCCCCTCCCCCTTGTTGTCTCAGTTAGGGAAGGAGAAAATTGTAATACAATGCATCTGGAATGCAGTAGCTCATGGAATGTTAATTTAGGAATTAACACAAAATTGAAAATAAACATTTCAAATCATGTATACTTAGCAGAAATGTGGGCTATCTGTACGATCCATGCCATTTCTGCAGAGGTATGTATGTTTGAATGTATTCATTCTGTTAAAAATATACATTAACAAGTAATCATGTCATGTTGTTTGCATGTAGACTTAGAAACGAACAATTTACATGTGGTTGACAACCTGCGGCATTGATTTCAGTAGAACTTTAGCATGGCCTTATGAACTGATCTCATGTTTTGTATATTTTGAAAGAAATACATATTTTGTATTTTTAAAATATCTGATTTTACTTCAAAGTAAAGTCTCTCTGAAATTAACAGAATTGAAACATAGAAATCCTGAGCTACGGATTTAAAGTCATTCAAATGTGTGCTTTCACTCTATCCATATGACATACTTAAAACCATGTCAAGATCTGGTGACTGTATTCACTGCTCCTGAACTTGAATAATGTTAGCTCTGGGTTGGTTTTAGTAGCTGCTGTGGAATACAAACCTGGTTCATTTGATTAATTTACTGTTCATAATTCAGTGTTAAACCAGAAAATGGGGCTTTGGTCACCAAATTAAGTATGTCATGTGAACACGGCCATCTAATAATAAATACTGGATATCAAAAGAAAATTGAAAAGTAAAAGTTTGAATCAGGACTTTTAGAATATCTAACAGCCAGATGTAATTCAGAACACATAATTTAAACAAGGGACAAAAGATAAAGAAGAACTAAGAGAGACTAACTACCTCAAAGAGGAAAGAAAGAAAGAAAGAAAGAAAGAAAGAAAGAAAGAAAGAAAGAAAGAAAGAAAGAAAGAAAGAAAGAAAGAAAGAAAGAAAGGACTGTTGTTCTTTGTTGCTTTACTATGTGAGTAAAAAGTTAAGACAATCTAGACAATACCTAGAGAACTAAAAATGACAGTTTCTTGAATGATAAATACACCTTTTCCCATTTTTTTAAAGTGCATATTTTTCACTTAATTTATCACGATACTCTATAGACTGGAAGAAGTCATCCTGAAGTCTGTATATTATCTAAGTTCAGTTTTCAGCTTCAGTTCTGATGACTTCTTGATATTTTGTCCTTTTGTTTGTTCAGAAGCATTTCATACTTTTAGTTTTCGTTAAAAAGTGCAAAGATTAAATCTTGTCCCTTTAAGTCTGTTAAAGCATTTAAATATTTTTATTTTTTATAACTGAGACCCACATTCAAATTAACTTTAGTTTATTTTTGTCAGAAGTGTCCTGCTGAACATTCCTGCTGAAGGCACAAAATAGATTTACAATCGTTCTTATCCCCCAACGTCTAAGCTGAAGGCTGCACTTCAGTGTTTATCCAAGTTACATCAAGCTGCTTTCTTACCTTGTCAGAAATGCCTGTAATATTATACACAAAAATGTAAAAGGGACCCGTCTTCTTGGAAGCTATTTCTGTCCATCTCTAGGTTAGGAAAACATTGCCATTTTCTTTCTTTTCAGCTTTTGTGCTGTTCCTAGCAGCCATGAATAGTTCATATAAACTACAAGCACAAAAGATTTTGTTTCCTAGGTAACCTCTGAGCTAAAAAGTTGGTGCATGCAAAAAAAAAAAAGGGTGGGGGCATATAGCCTGCATTAGCTTGCATTTTGTGACCAATACTTTCCCTGCATAACAATGTCTTTTGGACAAAGAGAGTGAAGTGACCTGACCACAATCTCTGACTGTCTGCCAGGGTTGCTCTTCAGCAAACAATAGCAGTGATAACAGTCCTTTGACTAGGTCCATGCTGTGGCTTTAACATCATTGGATGCATTCTTGTAGTTTTCTGAGATCGCCATCTATTTTTTTCCAGCTACATAAAAATTTAGTTCAGGCATTTAAAACTAATCGACAAAAGGAAACTTGCTCATCGTCTATTAAATCTAATAAAACCTAACACCATATTAGCATGGAGGATGAAAAAAGTTAATGTTCTTTGTTGATAAGAGCATGAAATAAAGTTAGTTAGTCAGCCAAAAAAGCAGTAAAGATAGATTAGGGAGTAAAAAGGACAGATTGTATGAGGAGGTTTTATTCGTTTATCTTCCAATACCTTTTTACTCCATGGGGTCATGTGGCAACACTCAGTAGGGGAAGACGAGCGGGTTCTATAAAACTAAAAATATGAAATGTGGAGGGAGAGGGAAATGATTAAAATTTAACACATACAACAAATGTTTCTGTGCTTTTTGATCAAAGTACATCTGAAATGCATGCTATAGCATTAAAAAAGTTTCTTCATAAGAAATAAACAATATAAGTTTTTATTATGTTTTTGTCATGAGAACCTGTTTATTAACTATAATATGCTATTTAATTTCTGTATATTTAGACATAGTGGTTAGCTACATGGGGAATGTTAATGAACATAAAAATAATCATGTGTGTAGATTTTTCCCCACACAAGCTCGATAGTTGACAATGCCATCCTTACAGCAGGAAACCATTCACTGATTGTTTAATTCAATTTGCCCTGGTTTTAGGTCATACTAAATAGTCAAACCATGGAAATGGGTATGGGGAGTATCAGATCTATAACTTTTGCCTATTAATTTCAAGCAATCTAGTCATGGAATTTCTGATGAAATGGAACCATGTATAAATTATAAACCCCTTCATGGATTACTGCCTTGTCGTGGCGAAGGGGCTTGCGTAATTCAATGAAGCTATGAGCTATGCCGTGCAGGGCCACCCAAGATGGAAAGGTCATAGCAGAGAGTTCTGACAAAACATGATCCACTGGAGAAGGAAATGGCAACCCACTCCAGTATCTTTGCCATGAAAACCCTATGGACAGTACCAAAAGGCAAAACGATATGACGCTGGAAGATGAGCCCCTCAGGTCGGAAGGCATGCAATATGCTACTGGGGAAGAGCATAGTAGGAAGGAGGAACAGGCTTCGACTCAACCCTGACAAGACTGAGTGGCTGTTCGTGCCGGCATCCCGGGAAATTCCGATTATTCCACCTTTGGCCATGGGGGGTGAGCTATTACCCCCCGTAGATAGGGCTCGCAACTTGGGGGTCCTTCTAGATTCACAGCTCTCTTTGGAAGAGCATATTGGAGCTGTGACTAGGGGGGCCTTTGCCCAGGTTCGCCTGGTGCGCCAGTTGCGGCCCTATCTAGACCGGGATGCCTTGCGTACAGTCACTCATGTGCTCGTGACTTCTCGTCTAGACTACTGTAATGCTCTCTACATGGGGCTGCCCTTGAGGTCCACCTGGAGACTTCAACTGGTGCAGAATGCAGCCGCGCGAGTTGTCTTGGGGGTTTCCCGATACTCCCATGTTACACCTTTGCTCCGCGAGCTGCATTGGCTACCGGTTGCTCTCCGGGTGAGGTTCAAGGTGTTAGTGATGACTTACAAAGCCCTTCATGGCATGGGTCCAGATTACCTACGGCAACACCTGCGGCCGGCGTCAACTTCCCTCCGTCCAGTGCGCTCCCACAGAGAGGGCCTCCTCAGGGTGCCGCCGATCAAAGAATGCCGATTGGTGGCCCCCAGGGGGAGAGCGTTCTCTGTGGGTGCGCCAGACCTTTGGAACCGCTTACCGGTCGAGCTCCGGATGGCCCCTGACCTTCGCTCCTTCCAGTGCGATCTCAAAACCTTCTTTTTCGAACAAGCTGGCCTGGTCTGACGGGATGGGGTTGGATTTTTATAAATAGTTTTAATTTTAATATGTATTAATTATTACAGGCATAATGGTTTAATTACTTTTAATTTTTGTATTCTGTTTTTTATTATGTATTGCCCTGTTCACCGCCCTGAGTCCTTCGGGAGAAGGGCGGTATACAAATTAAATTATTAAATTATTAAATAGTAGCGCCAGAAAGAATGAAGCAACTGGGCCAAAGCCGAAAGGACACTCAGCTGTGGATGTGTCTGGTGGTGAAAGGAAAGTCTGATGCTATAAAGATTTTTTTCTCCATAGAAACCTGGAATGTAAGATCCATGAATCAAGGAAAGCTGGACAAGAAAGAGATGACAAGACTGAACATCGACATCTTAGGTATCAGCGAACTAAAATGGACAGGAATGGGTGAATTTAATTCAGAGGACCATCAGGTATACTACTGTGGGCAAGAATCCCTCAGAAGAAATGGAGTAGCCTTCATAGTCAATAAAAGAGTAGGAAAAGCAATACTGGGATACAGTCTCCAAAATGACAGAATGATCTCAGTTCGAATCCAAGGCAAAGCATTCAATATCACAGTAGTCCAAGTCTATGCCCCAACCACCAGTGCTGAAGAGGATGAAATTGATCAGTTCTATGAAGCCCTATAGCACCTTATAGAACTAACACCAAAAAATGATGTCCTTATCATCATGGGGGATTGGAATGCTAAAGTAGGAAGCCAAAAGATAACGGAATAACAGCCAAGTTTGGCCTTGGAGTACAAAATGAAGAAGGGCACAGGCTGATAGAATTTTGTCAAGAGAACACGATGGTCAAGCAAACACTCTTTTCCAACAACCCAAGAGACGGCTCTACACATGGACATCACCAGATGGTCAACACAGAAATCAGATTGACTATATGCTCTGCAGCCAAAGATGGAGAAGCTCTATACAGTCAGTAAAAACAAGACCAGGAGCTGACTGTGGCTCAGACCATGAGCTTCTCATTGCAAAGTTTAGGCTTAAACTGAAGAAAGTAGGAAAAAGCACTAGGCCACTCAGGTATGAATTAAATCATATCCCTGTTGAATATACAGTAGAGGTGACAAATAGATTTAAGAAATTAGATCTGATAGACAGAGTGCCTGAAGAACTATGGACAGAAGTTCACAACACTGTACAACAGGTAGCAACTAAAACCATCCCAAAGAAAAAGAAATGCAAGAAAGCAAAATGGCTGTCTGAGGAAGCTTTGCAAATAGCTGAGGAAAGGAGGGAAGCGAAAGGCAAGGGAGAAAAAGAAAGATACGCCCAATCGAATGCAGAATTCCAGAGAATAGCTAGAAGAGATAAGAATGCCTTCTTAAATGAACAGTGCAAAGAAATAGAAGAAAACAATAGAATAGGGAGGACCAGAGATCTTTTCAATAAAATTGAAGAGATGAAGGGAACGTTTCATGCAAAAATGGGCATGATAAAGGAACAAAATGGCAGGGACCTAACAGAGGCAGAAGAGATTAAGAAGAGGTGGCAAAATTACACAGAAGAACTATACAAGAATGAGCTTAATGTCCCTGATAATCACAATGAGGTGGTCACTGACCTTGAGCCAGATATCCTAGAATGTGAAGTGAAGTGGGCCTTAGAAAAGCTGAGCAACAACAAAGCTAGTGGAGGTGACAGTATTCCAGTTGAGCTATTCAAAATCTTAAAAGACGATGCAGTAAAAGTGCTACACTCAATTTGCCAGCAAATTTGGAAAACTCAACAGTGGCCACAGGATTGGAAAAGATCAGTTTACATTCCAATTCCAAAGAAAGGCAGTGCCAAAGAATGTTCAAACTATCGCACCATTGTAGTCATTTCTCATGCTAGTAAAGTCATGCTTAAAATCCTACAAGCTAGACTTCAGCAGTATGTGGATCGAGAACTACCAGAAGTACAGGGAGGATTTCAAAGAGGCAGAGGAACTAGAGATCAAATTGCCAACATACGCTGGATCATGGAGAAAGCTAGGGAGTTCCAGAAAAACATCTACTTCTGCTTCATTGACTATGCTAAAGCCTTTGATTGTGTGGATCATAACAAACTGTGGCAAGTTCTTAAAGAGATGGGAGTACCAGACCATCTTATTTGTCTCTTGAGAAACCTATATGCGGGTCAAGAAGCAACAGTGAGAACTGGGCATGGAACCACTGTTTGGTTCAAAATTGGGAAAGGAGTCCGGCAAGGCTGTATACTGTCGCCCTGCCTATTTAACTTATATGCAGAGCACATCATGAGAAAGGCAGGGCTAGATTAATCAAAAGTTGGAATTAAGATTGCCGGAAGAAATATCAACAACCTTAGATACGCAGATGATACCACTCTAATGGCAGAAAGTGAAGAAGAACTAAAGAGCCTCTTGTTGCGGGTGAAGAAGGAGAGTGCAAAACTTGGGTTGAAACTTAACATTAAGAAAACCAAGATCATGGCATCTGGCCCTCTCAGTTCCTGGCAAATAGATGGGGAAGAAATGGAGGTAGTGACAGATTTTATTTTCCTGGGATCCAAGATCACTGCAGATGGGGCCTGTAGCCAAGAAATTAAAAGACGCTTGCTCCTCGGGAGGAAAGCCATGGCAAATCTAGACAGCACACTAAAAAGCAGAGACATCACCCTGTCAACAAAAGTGCGTATAGTCAAGGCTATGGTCTTCCCAGTTGCAATGTATGGCAGTGAAAGTTGGACCATAAGAAAGGCTGAGCGCCAAAGAATTGAGGCCTTTGAACTATGGTGCTGGAGAAGACTCCTGCGAGTCCCTTGGACTGCAAGGTGATCAAACCGGTCAGTCCTAGAGGAGATCAATCCTGACTGCTCTTTAGAAGGCCAGATCCTGAAGCTAAAACTCAAATACTTTGGCCACCTAATGAGAAAGAAGGACTCACTGGAGAAGAGCCTAATGCTAGGAAAGATTGAGGGCAATAGAAGAAGGGGACGACAGAGAATGAGGTGGCTGGATGGAGTCACTGAAGCAGTAGGCATGAGCTTAAATGGACTCCAGAAGATGGTAGAGGACAGGAAGGCCTGGAGGAACGTTGTCCATAAGGTCGCAATGAGTCGGACACGACTTCGCAGCTAACAACAACAACAATAATTTATAAAAGCTAGTTAACCCATTAAAACAACTTTTAATTTTTCTTCATAATGTTGCCCTTATTATTTTACAATAATTTGTTTCATATTGTATGTACATTATTCATGAAACTGATTGCTGTTAGCTGATGTAGAAATATCAATAACATTGTGTATGTGGCTTAATATTGAAATTGGCCATGATGGCTGAGAATGATGGGAGTGATCATCAAATATTTGGAGGGCACCAACTTAGAGAAAGAAGAAGAAACTATCCATGAGCTGCAAAACAGAATACATTCTCAGATAGTTTGAGAAGAGAAACTCCCCTCTTTCCTCATGTAAATATCTCAGTCACGTGATGCAAAACAAAGCCCCACAGAACCTCACTACCACCTCTATTCTGGTAAATCAGGGATGTCAAACAGGCGGCACAAAGACAAAAAACGTCACATCATGATATTTCATGTGATACGATTGAGTTTGACACCTGTGCTGTAGATACTTGAAAATTTTGGATGACCCAAGTCAGCGAGTTGAAGTCCAAACATCTTCAGGTTGTTAAGGTTGAGAAACATTGACCTAGAGTAACAAGGCCGCTTACTTTCAGTGAATTTTTATATAACTTGAAATGTAATAAAAGCAGCCTATTCTAACATGGTGCCTTGTGTCTGTATTACTACTACAATTTTTCTTTTACCATATTTGGTGTGAATTTGACTTCTGAGAGTTGTAGTACCACCCACTTGAAGGATTATAGTTTAGAAGAAGCTAATTAATCATTCAATGAAAGAAGACTATTTGATGGCATCTTCTCTAGTTAATACACCAGCATGACTATTTTGCAATAGAACTCCTCATGTTATTGCTTTATTGACAATTATTGTCACATATAAATGCATATATCCTAGCATAGGCTCTTTCTGACTTACACAAATGATTACTCATATGTTAAAAATTGTCTTGTATTTAAATTTAGAATTTATAGTGAGACCAAGATAAAGAGTAAACATTTTTTAAAAAATTGTGGTTTGATTAAAAAAAACATAATAGCAGGAAACTGAGGTAACAAAATGAACAATTTTTCATTTAGTTATCTACTGATAATTAGGCTTCACCTTTATACTTTTAATAACAACATAACAGAGGCTTGGCAGCATTACCTGGCAATTTTTCCCCCGTCAGTTGCATTGAGAAGATGAGGAAGAACTTACTTTTAGCAAGTGATGGTCCTTAGTCTCTTTTTTCTTCTTAGTGTAGATCACAGGAAAAGACGGAAATGGGGGAGCTACCACAGTGTGGCTCACAGTTTTTTGTTCTCGGTTATTACCCTGATTTCGGTATTCTGTAAGAAAGACCATTGTTCAGCAAGATATATTGTACATTTAAAAATAGGCTCCTGACAGAAAATGTGTGAACTTCAATCTAGATGCACTGCATGATAATTACACTTAGTGATGAATTACATGCAGCAACTATCTGTGCATAGTTCTGTCAATATATTTTGACTTTCATATTGTAAATGGCTCAGTTAGGGAGAATGGAAAGCCTCTGAATGAACTCATGGCAGAAACACAGATATTTAACTGGAAGTTATCTCCTACATTATATCTTTCCAGGGCTTTTTTCCTCATAGAATGCTCAGAATGGAGTTCCGGCACCTTTTTTGGATGGAACCTGAAGGGTAGGCAAAGCGGGTTGTATGACATGTGTGAGTTCCGGCACCTTTTTCTTTTACAAAAAAAGCACTGTATCTTTCAATGAAAAGTGGTGGAATTTTCTAAAAAAAAGTGGTGCCTCACTGATAAAGCCAATTTTATGTAGTTAAGATATCAGGCAAAAAAACAGGAGACTGAGAGTTTGTCCCATTTGATCTCAAAGCCAACCAGATGACCATGAACCAGACACTCTCTTTTAGCCCTAGGAGCCAGGCAATGGCAAATTACTTCTAAACAATATTGCCAAGAAAACTGCAAGGACTTGTCAGTCAGGAATTAAAAACGGACACAATGGCACAAATGCTTGCTTATAAATCCACTGTTTCACATTGTTTTTTATTGGATGCTATGATGAAACTAACATCTTTGAAAAATACATGTATGAAAAAAAAAAAAACAAATTCTGTTTTCATTTGTTCTCTTTCATTCAGCATCTATCATCAATAAAACCCACGTGGTAGGGAATGAAGATGCCATATTGTAACTTTGACTCCCTAGAGGCAAAAATTGTTCTATGATTGATGCAAAACATTTAAGGCAAACTTGAATGTAATTGTATTTTGGGAAACCATTTTAAAATGAGAGTACAGTAGAAGTATAATATATACTTCTCATTACATATGACATTGTGTTTTGGAAACATATTAAAGTCCTGATCTTAATGTATTTTTGTTTTACGTTCTTTATTTAAGGAGCTATTTCCTGACCACAAGATGGCAGAAAAAGATAAAATTTATCTAAAACAGAACAGCTAACATCCAGAGCTGTTATAATTTTACTATCACTATAATAATATTTCCCCTTTTAGCTCTTTGCAATCCTATTAAAATAAGCTTCACCATCTATTTGTTGTGAAATTATTTAATATATTATTTAAAGCAATTACACATATTTTCAATATGGTGTTATTGTTCTGAAATGTTAGGAAGAGAACATATTATTTATGTTAATATCTAAGGATGACATGTTTTAAGAATTCAAAAGTGGAACCTATCAACTATTCCTATCAAAAGGAATAAAATCTAAATCCACAGGTATATGTATACAATAACGAGGTGGGTGCGTGGGGTGGACAATTTATGTACAATAGACCTTATCTTAATTTATTGCCTTAGCAGATGGCAACAACTAAGCAAGCTTACCTTGAAAAGTGTTAAACAGAGTTTAGGCCTGGTGAGTGCTGGGAGGAAAGATTGTCAGGAAATACCAAGATGTAGGCAAGATTGGGGAAACAATGAACTAAAATAATGGCAAATTATTATATTGTTCTACACTAGCTACAATGCATTCAGAAAGTATTCAGAACCCCTTCATTTTTGTCAATTTTGCTATGCTGCAGCCTGATTCTACAGTTGTTGAAAATCATTTTTTCCTCATTAATCTACACTCAGTACCCCATATTGACAAAGTGAAAACAGAATTTTAAAAATGTCTGTAAATTTATTAAAAAGAAAAAAAACACTGAAATATCACATTGGCATAAGTATTCAGACCCTTCTCTCAGTACTTTGTTGAAACACTTTTGGCAGCAATTACAGCCTCGAGTCTTTTGGGTTATGATGCAACAAGCTTTGCACACCTGGATTGGGGAAATTTCTGCCATTCTTCCTTGCAAATCCTCTCAAGCTCAATCAGGTTGGATGGCAACTGTCGGTGGACCCCATTTTCAGGTCCCTCCAGAGATGTTCAATAGGATTCAAGTCAGGGCTCTGGCTGGGCCACTCTAGGACATTCACAGAATTGTCCCTAAGCCACTCTTGTGTTGACTTGGCTGTGTGCTTAGAATCAATGTCATGTTGGAAAGTGAAGTTTCAGCCCAGTCTCAGGTCCTGAGCACTGTGGAATAGGCTTTCATTGATGCTATCCCTGTTCTTTGCTTCATTCAGCTTTCCCTCAACCCCGACCAGTCTCCCAGTCCCTGTTGCTGAAAAACACCCCACAGCATGATGCTGCCACCAATCATGCTTCACTGTTGGGATGATATTGGGCAGGTGATGAGTGGTGTCTGGTTTCCTCCAGGCATAACATTTAGAATTGAGACCAAACAGTTCAATCTTGGTTTCATCAGACCAGAAAAACTTGTTCATCACAGTCTGAGAGTCCTTCAGGTGCTTTTTTGCAAACTCCAAGTGAGCTTTCACTGAGGAGAGGTTTCTGTCTAGCCCAGGGGTCGGCAACCTAAAAAAGGAAAAGAGCCACTGGGAACCGGTTCCATCACAAATTAAAAAAAGTGGGAGCCGCGTGCGTGTGTCCATGCAGCTTTGCAGACGGGCCGCGGCAGCTTCCTCAAAGAGCAGCGCCGCTGCCTGTTCGCGCGGAGGTACGCGTGCACCTCTCCAAAGGTTTGGGGAGGTGCGCGCGCACCTCCGGTCGTTCGGAGAGGTGCGCGCGCACCTCTCAGAATGGGCAGGGGCGCCGCTCTTTGAGGAAGCTGCCGCGGCCCGTCTGCAAAGCTGCCGAAAGCGGCACCTTCGGAGACGGGCCGCGGCAGCTTCCTCAAAGAGCGGCACCTCTGCCCGTTCGCGCGGAGGTACGCGCGCACCTCTCCAAAGGTTTGGGGAGGTGCGCGCGCACCTCCGGTCGTTCGGAGAGGTGCGCGCGCACCTCTCAGAATGGGCAGGGGCGCCGCTCTTTGAGGAAGCTGCCGCGGCCCGTCTGCAAAGCTGCCGAAAGCGGCACCTTCGGAGACGGGCCGCGGCAGCTTCCTCAAAGAGCGGCACCTCTGCCCGTTCGCGCGGAGGTACGCGCGCACCTCTCCAAAGGTTTGGGGAGGTGCGCGCGCACCTCCGGTCGTTCGGAGAGGTGCGCGCGCACCTCTCGGAATGGGCAGGGGCGCCGCTCATTGAGGAAGCTGCCGCGGCCTGTCTGCAAAGCTGCCGAAAGTCTTCCATCTGAGCATAATGGAGGCCACTGTGCTCTTAGGACCCTTCAGTGCAGCAAAATTTTTTATTGTAGTCTTCCCCAGATCTATGCCTTGAAATAATCCTGTCTCTGAACTCTGCAGGCAGTTCCTTTGACCTCATGGTTTTTGCTCTGCTACAGCATGCATTGTCAGCTGTGAGGCCTTCTATAGAGAGGTGTGTGCCTTTCCAAAACATGTCAAATCAATTTAATTTACCACAGTACGACTCCAATCAAGATGTAGAAACATGTCAGCAATGATCAAGAGAAATGGGAGGCACTTGAGCTAAATTTCAAGTGTTGTTGCAAAGTGTCTGAATTCTTATGCCAATGTGATATTTCACTTTTTTCTTTTTAATAAATTTACAGGTATTTCTAAAATTCTGTTTTCATTTTGTCATTATGGGGTACTGAGTGTAGATTAATGAGAAAAAATTGAATTTCAACAACTACAGAATCAGGCTGCAGCAGAACAAAATTGACAAAAATGAAGGGGGGTCTGAATACTTTCTTAATGTACTTTCTTAATGGTGTTCATAAAAACCCTATGATGTGAAGATGACACAATATGACTTAATTTATTACAGATGAATTTTGTGTGGTTGGCTTCTCTCTAATCTGACTGAATTGTTGGCTGAAAGTAACTACAGCATTTTCTTTTTCCTAACCAGTTTATCAAAGTTCCTGCAAGATTAATGTATTGTTTATGGCAGATGTGTCAAACTCGCGACGTCATGTGACGTCGCGCAATGTATCAGGACAGTTTTGCCATTGCTGGCAATGGGGTGGGTGCAGCTTCCAGATGATGCATCCGGTCTGCAGGCCGGCAGTTTAACACCCTGATTTATGGACTTAATCAATCTAAAAAAATTAAAGGCAAGCTGGTTTTCAAATTCACATTCCTGTGAAGTGATGCACTAAGTAATCTGTAATACTATTTTACTAGTATGTTTTTAAGCAGAAAACAATGATCCATATATAAGAGAGATCTTGGTAGCAAAGAGAAACTGTCTGGAAATGGATTTTAATGTAAGAATGAGAGGAGAGGAAAGTTAAAGATCTAAATTGGCCTTGCCCTATATTTTGCAGCCTTCCCAGAATTTTAAAAAATAAAAAATATTCAAGACCTGGTCATGGCTACATTGGCCTTGTTGGACTTGTGAGCTAACTAATGAAGGACAGCTGGTGAAAGTAGAGGTGAATTAACATGCCATTACAGGAAATGCACTTATTTCATTAATTACTCAGGAACCTAAAGAGGTAGTCCTAAACTCACAGCTACAATTGGCACCAGAATTTCTGTTGCTAAGCAAGGCAGTTGTTAAGTGAGTTATGTCTGATTTTATTACTTTTTTGCCAAGTGAATCACTGCTAAATTGCTAACTGAATCATGTGGTCATTAAACAATCTGGCTTCCCCCATTGACTGCTTGCCAGGAGCCAGCTGGAAAAGTTACAAATGGCAATCCCTTGACTCCAAGTTGCTGCAACCATTGTAAATATGTGTCAGTTGCCAAGCACCCAAATTTTGATCATGTGATCCTGGGAATGCTGGAACGGTCATAAGTTTGATGACCAGTCTTAAAGTCACTTTTTTTCAGCGCCACTGTAACTTCAAACAGTTGCTAAATAAATGGTTGTAAGTCAAGGACTACCTCTATTATACAGAATTATAATTATACAGAAATTAAAAATTACCCCTCCTCAAGGCTCTCAAATTCTGCTTGGCATGGCGATGCAGCTCCTCTACACATGCTGGTCTGGTGGAAGGAAGAAAAATGTTTCTCTCCTGATGCCAAGGGGCATGATAATACACATTCAGTTTGCTTTCTGCATCCAAGTTTGAGACAGCTGTAGAAACAAATGAAGAGGATACTTAAAGAGATTTCCAGCAATGGCCTTTTTAAATTCAATAATCTATATACATTTATATCTACATACATCGGTATAATTTCAAATATCAATATATATTTGACACTTGATATTTTATTAGCTTGCTAATAAAAAGGATCAATATACCCTATCATTTGCAGTTCAGGAAACATTCATAAATTCTGAAAGAAAGAGGTTCTTGAATTCATTATTTTTTAGATGCTGATAGATGGTGTGTGTGTGTGTGTGTGTGTGTGTGACAATGGCCTAGAGGTGAAGACACTCGTCTCCCACTTGGAAGGTTGAGAGTTCAATCCTAGTCAGTGAGAGATGTTTCTCTATCAGGGCTCAAAGGGAAAATATGTGCTGTAAACTCCATGTATGTATCAGGATGGGCATCTGGCCAGTAAATGCTAAGCTCCATTCAGACTCACTCCCATAAAAGGGATTACAGCGTCATAAAAAGAAAAACAACTGTTTATATATATACCTTAAATCTGAATTTTAAAGAAACTCAGCTTAAGTAAACTATGAATATAACAGGAGAAACTAAGCAAAACAAAGCAAGCATTACATGATTTTTCATTATTATTTATGTATACAATGTCATAATTTTATATTATGAATCTGATAAATCACCCAATTTTATTTTCATGTCCTTATTTCATCAGTTAAATATATTTTTCATGGCTAGTTTGTAACTGAATAAGTTTCCTAGGATATATTTCTACCATTCAGCAGTAACTCAAAAACACATCTGCATTATGGATACAAGATAATGATCTCATTCATTCATGGTACTTCATCATATTCTTCCATAATTGTATTCTTTTCATGATTCCCTTTAGAGATGGTATGGACTTAGATTTGCATGAATAAGAACCATGGTTAATGCCATTCCATTATCAGAAAACCAGGTCTTGCAAGTTCTAGCAATGAGTGAATTTACTGATCAATAATACAGTATTAATACTGAGGGACGCGGTGGCTCAGTGGGTTAGGACGCTGAGCTTGTCGATCAGAAGGTCAGCAGTTTGGCGGGTCAAATCCTGAGTGCCGCGTAACAGAGTGAGCGCCTGTTACTCATCCCAGCTTCTGCCAACCTAGCAGTTTGAAAGCACGTAAAAATGCAAATAGAAAAATAGGGACCATTACGGTGGGAAGGTAACAGCGTTCTGTGCGCCTTTGACGTCTAGTCATGCTGGCCACATGACCACGGAGACGTCCTCGGACAAGTGCTGGCTCTTCGGCTTTGAAACGGAGATGAGCACCGGCCCCTACAGTAGAGTCAGAAACGACTAGCACGCATGTGCGGGGGAACCTTTACCTTAATATTAATACTATTGATAAACAATGATAATATTGCTGATATTGCAGAAATTGTGAAACTGAGCATTTGGGACTATGTAAGGATCTGCCTCAACTAGATCTCCCAAGAAAGCATTGAAACAGGCATTATTTCAAAAGGAACTTTTTATTGAGAGTTAGTGAAGGCTAGAAAGCAACACAAGGTCTAAAGATTTGGCGCACAGAAGATTACATCAAAAAGGCAATTCAGAACTCCTCCCTCCCAGTGTCTAACCATCCAGTTGAAATCCAGCCAATCCACAGGTGCTACAGTGTTATGAGAAGCTGGAGATTTAGCGCCTTTCTTAAGGTCTTTCTCGGTTTCATTTCCTAATGGTCCCAGGTTCCGTTGTCTGGAGATAAGGTAGATATTTTCATGTCACATTCCTCTCATCCAGAGGGAGGGCACCCCATACAGAGCATAGCAAGGCAAATCACATAGCAAGCACACACACACCCAGCAGAATGGCAGACCCCAAAATGAATACATAAGCAAAAGCAGGAAAGAAATAAAGGGAAACAAATAAATGAGTATTTGAGAGGTTCTGACATATGGCCCCCTAATAGAAAAACAAATCCACCTGAAAAGCAAGAACAGGAAGGGGAAAAGAAAAGAAAACAAATACATCAGTCAGGCTTATCAGGATAGCGCTCATGAAAACATTTGAGCAACCTAGGAGCATGATTGTGTTTTTTTATAAACCCATTCATTTTGTGAAGTGGGTAAATCTTTCCAGGCCACTAAATACTGTGTGGCCCATGATGTTTGCATGAATCTAAAACGTCTTTAATTTTAAAGTGTTGTTCACCTTCTACCATAATGGGCTGAGGGACAGGAGTGGTGGTAGGTCGTAATTTAGAAGTAACCTCAGGTTTTAACAAACTGCAGTGGAAAACCGGGTGGATTTGCCTCAAACTCTTACGGAGTTCCAGCTCCACCATGACAGGACTGATAATGCATTTAATGGGGAAAGGACTGATATACTTCAGACTCAGCTTCTTTGATGGCTGTAGCAACTGTAGTAGAATCTAGAATCTAGTAGAAAGGTAAACCCTGCCTCCCACATCGAAAGGCTTAGGCTCCATTTTTCCCCCCCAGCATGTGCTTTGTAAGCTTCTCTGGCCTCATCCAAAGCTTTTCTAACCACTGACCAGATGTTTTGCAACTGATGAACCCAGTCCTTAAGGGAGGGGATATCAGGTTCATTAGCAGGTAACTCAGGCATAGGGGTGAAACTCTGGCCATTAACCACTTGGAAAGGAGTGAACCCAGTACTGGAGTGCACTGCATTATTATAAGCCACTTCAGCAAAAGGCAGCAGTTCAATACAATTGTCCTGTTGATAATTAATAAAACAACAGAGATACTGTTCTACAACTGAGTTCATTCATTTTGTCCCCCCATGCATTTGAGGATGATGGCTAGATGACAGTCCCTGATCAGAACCTAAGAGGTCCAAAAAGGCCTTCCAGAACTTAGAGGTGAATTGAATCCCCCTATCTGATATTATGCATTTTAGGGCACCATGGAGACAATAAATGTGCTGCACAAACAAGTTAGCCAAAGTCTTTGCAGTTGGGATCTTCTGACATGGTATAAAATGGGCTTGTTTAGAGAACAAATCAGTGACAACCCAAATGACATTGTTTTCAGCACCTTCTCTCTCTAGGGTGCTGAAGAGCTCAGTACCAGCTGCAGGAGGCCAGGCGTTTTTCTTGCATCTGTTTCGCAGCAGCACAAATCGGGCAGCTAGCCACATAGCTTTCAATGTTTTTCTTTAAGGATGGCTACCAAAATTGCCGCTTAAGCAGGTGAAGAGTCTTTACAAACCCAAAGTGTCCAGCTATTTTCGAATTGTGACAGGCCTGCATGATTCTCGGTCTCTGACTTGCAGGCACATACTTCTCCCCAACCCAAGCCAAACCATCTTTCATCGAGTTCTTCCTCCTTTTCTGGGCAGCCCAGGGATTTGGCTTTTAGGTCCTTGAAAGCTTCCACCATGTAGTGCATGGCTTGCTTCAAGATCCCCTCCATCAGGTCAACTGCCTGTCTGCTCTTCATCATTGGAAAGATCTTCCATTCTTTTCTTTTGAGTCTTCTTCTGACCTTCTCAGGTGAAAGTTACTCTTTGGGTTCTTTCCTCCCAATCCTCCTTTTTACCAATGCCGAGTGACCATCTCGGCCTCAAGGAGTCTTCTAGGGCAGCACCTTCCTCCAACCAGGTGGAGGAGCCTTTCCAGGATAGACCTGGATGGTTGACACATTACAGTCTTCAGTTCCAGCTTCTCCCATTTCATTGCCGTGTAAAGACATGTTGTGCACGGCCCCCCTTGGTAGGGCAGATGACTCTCTGGGTTTGGCACTATTGCAGACCTTGCTTTATGTAAGGATGTGCCATAACTAGATATCCCAAGGAAGCAGAACTCTTGAAACAGGCATCATTTAAAAAGGTCCTGACGGTGCCAGGCTCCATTGTCTGGAGATAAGGCAGATGTTTTCATGTCACATTCCTCTCACCCAGAGAGAAGGCACCCCATACAGAACAGAGCAAGGCAAATAACATAGTAAGCACACACACCCCAGCAGAATGGCAGACCCCGAAAATGAATATATAAGCAAAAGCAGGAAAGAAATACCGTATTTTCCGGCGTATAAGATGACCCGGCGTATAAGACGACCCCCTACTTTTAAGAAGCTTTTTAAGGTTTTTTGTCTTATACTCCGGAAAATATTTACATGCCCTGCCCTCCCTGTCCGTCGCAGAGGAGGCGAAGGCCCGACTGGCCCCGCCAGCCCTCCCGCTGCTCCCGTGCTTCTGCTGGCCCCCGAGGTGCAGCGTTTCCCAGGCGGCAGGCAGCGCCGGAGGGCAGCCGCCACCCCGCCACGGCCGGCACCCCTCCTGCTTCCCCCCCAGGCCTTGAACTTCTCCCATTCGGCGCAGGCCGGGGCAGCCTAGCGGCCGCACTCTCTTAGGCAAGGCCGGCCCCTCGAATCAGGCGCGCATAGCTGACCTACCACCAGCCCCAGTACCTGCTGCTGCGGCCGGCTAAAGAGCCGGCCTACACGGTACCAAAATCCTTCTTGGGCCCAAGGCGCGCACAGGCGCCTCTCCCTCTACGCAAGGCGAAGCCGGGTGCGAAAAGCGACAGCGCGCAGGTGCCGTTGAGCCAGCCATTTGGCGCAGCTTCCGGTCCGCCTGTACGTAAGTAAGTCTAGGGACAGAACCGGGCCGTAGAGTTATGTTTCTGATGCGATCTGGAGCGGAGGGTTTGTACGGCTGACCGGCTGCAGGGGGGCAAGAAAGATCCCACGTAAGACGCGCGAGAGGCGTAACGGTCGTACGAACGAGCCGTCTCTTTACCTGCTTCTAGTGCAGAAAGTATAACCGGGCGAGATCCATCGGTTTGCTCAGCGAGCCACTGAGGTTGCTGCTCCTTTCTTGGTGTATGCGCGTTTCGACAGGGCAACTAAAGCCAGCGGGGTTGCCCACAAAGAAGAATTCACAAGAAAAAAAAGGCGGCAGATGGGCCATTAGCATTCCTAATGACGTTGATTTAAAAAAGGAAATCCCAAAAGCGGATTTTTTGGGATATCTTTGGTGCAATTTTTTGGGATACCTTTGGTGCGCGCATGTGTGCAGGACTTCCCTGCCAGCTCCCGTCTGACGCTCTTCTCTCTTGAGGCAGCTGCTGCCTCTTCCCTCTTGAGGCAGCATCCCCGAGGACTCCTTAGGAGCCGGGGAGCGATGCTGCCTCAAGAGGGAAGAGCGTCGGGCGGGAGCAGGCAGGGCAGTCCTGCACACGCGCGCACTCCCCAGCTGCTAAGGAGCAGCCGGGGAGTGCGCGCGTGCGCAGGACTGCCCTGCCGGCTCCCGCCAGACGCCACCCACTGATTTTCCGGCGTATAAGGCGACTGGGCGTATAAGACGACCCCCCAACTTTTGAGAAGATTTTCAGGGGTTAAAAAGTCGTCTTATACGCGGGAAAATACGGTAAAGGGAAACAAATGAGATTTGAGGGGTTCTGGCAGACTGGCTACATTGGCAAGACAAGGGAATGCACATGCATCATAACACAACTGGAACAAATTGATGCAAAATGCGGGTTCAGTGGGAATCATAGGTTAGATTAGGATAAGCCCTACATAGCATGGGTCCGGATTACCTACGGGAGCACCTTCTGCCAACGTCAACACCCCTCCGTCCTGTGCGCTCCCACAGAGAGGGCCTCCTCAGGGTGCCACCGCTCAAAGAATGCCGGCTGGTGGCCCCCAGGGGGAGGGCATTCTCAGTGGGTGCGCCAACCCTCTGGAACTGCTTGCCTACCGAAATCCGGATGGCCCCCGACCTTCGCACCTTCCGGCGCGACTTAAAAACTTACCTGTTCCAGCAGTCCGGCCTGGCCCGATAGCTCTTGGGGTTTCATTTGTTTTTACTATTGTTTTTTACTATTGTTTAACTGTATACCTACCTTACCCTGTACACCGCCCCGAGTCCCTCGGGAGAAGGGCGGTATATAAAAACAAACAAATAAATAAATAAATAAATAAATAAATAAAATAAATAATAGGTTTTGTGATTGAATTTAGACAAAGAAGTCCAAAGAAAACTTAAATAAAATGTGAAAAAAATACAATTGGAATTTGTAAATCAGATTTCAAATTGGAATTTGATACAAGCATGCTATCTCATGCATATTCTACATAGAATAACACAGTAGTCACATATCTAGAAATTTATAATGAGTGAATGTTTAGGTGGCCAAAAGTATTACCATATATAAGATACATGAATACCAAATGACATAGATTAAATTGATACACTAATTAATATGTCTGAGAATGAGGTTCAAACTAAAATTATATAATATACACAAACATAGAGAGAGGCCCTGGTTGCCCATGTCACATTACACTTTTGTAGAAATGCATGAAACAGCCAAGTAGAAAAACTATTGCTAAGCAATCAGGACTTACAGTATAAGATCCCTAACATTAAATTATCCCCAATAATATTTTTAATATTTTATTAAGGCCCTAACTTAATAAAAATTAATAAAATAGGCTCAGGTGAACCTAAATATGGAATCAGAAATAAGTATTTCATTAAGACAGACAGGGAGCATTTTGGGAAAAAGATGTGACAATAATATTAGCTATAATTAAAGAAGCTTAATAAAGTTTTCTAACTATATATAAAGAGAGGGGTGGTTATATTGGAGCGTGGGAGGATTCTTTGGTGACTGGAAGATTTGAAAATAGTTTCTTGAGATGTCAAAATGTACCAAATTATCTACAAGTAGTCCTTGACCTATAACCATTCTGAAACCTACCCATTAAAGTTGGTGATGACTGTTAAGTGAGATGGCCTTGCTTAATAATCCCCATTCCTGCTCTCCCTAATGTAGCTGTGAAATAAACACGTTGTTGTTATTGTTAGTTGCGAAGTTGTGTCCGACCCATCGCGACCCCATGGACAACGTTCCTCCAGGCCTTCCTGTCCTCTACCATCTTCTGGAGTCCATTTAGGCTCATGCCTACTGCTCCAGTGACTCCATCCAGCCACCTCATTCTCTGTCGTCCCCTTCTTCTCTTGTCCTCAACCTTTCCCAGCATTAGGCTCTTCTCCAGTGAGTCCTTCCTTCTCATTAGGTGGCCAAAGTATTTGAGTTTCAACTTCAGGATCTGGCCTTCTAAAGAGCAGTCAGGGTTGATCTCCTCTAAGACTGACCGGTTTGATCGCCTTGCAGTCCAAGGGACTCGCAGGAGTCTTCTCCAGCACCATAGTTCAAAGGCTTCAATTCTTTGGTGCTCAGCCTTTCTTATGGTCCAACTTTCACTGCCATACATTGCAACTGGGAAGACCATAGCCTTGACTATAAACACTTTTGTTGGCACGATGACGTCTCTGCTTTTTAGTGTGCTGTCTAGATTTGCCATGGCTTTCCTCCCCAGGAGCAAGCACGTCTCTGCTTTTTAGTGTGCTGTCTAGATTTGCCATGGCTTTCCTCCCCAGGAGCAAGCATCTTTTAATTTCTTGGCTGCAGTCCCCGGCTGCGGTGATCTTGGAGCCCAGGAAAATAAAATCTGTCACTACCTCCATTTCTTCCCCATCTATTTGCCAGGAATTGAGAGGGCTGGATGCCATGATCTTGGTTTTCTTAATGTTGAGTTTCAACCCAACTTTTGCACTCTCCTTCTTCACCCGCAACAAGAGGCTCTTTAGTTCCTTCTCCATCTTTGGCTTCTCCATCTTTGGCTGCAGAGCACATAGTCAATCTGATTTCTGTGCTGACCGTGTGGTGATGTCCATGTGTAGAGCTGTCTCTTGGGTTGTTGGAAAAGAGTGTTTGCTATGACCATCGTATTCTCTTGAAAAAATTCGATCAGCCTGTGTCCTGCTTCATTTTGTACTCCAAGGCCAAACTTGCCTGTTATTCCGTTATCTTTTGGCTTCCTACTTTAGCATTCCAATCCCCCATGATGATGACATCATTTTTGGTGTTAGTTCTATAAGGTGCTGTAGGGCTTCATAGAACTGGTCAATTTCATCCTCTTCAGCACCGGTGGTTGGGGCATAGATTTGGACTACTGTGATATTGAATGGTTTGCCTTGGATTCGAACTGAGATCATTCTGTCATTTTGGAGACTGTATCCCAGTATTGCTTTTCCTACTCTTTCATTGACTATGAAGGCTACTCCATTTCTTCTGAGGGATTCTTGCCCACAGTAGTATACCTGATGGTCCTCTGAATTAAATTCACCCATTCCTGTCCATTTTAGTTCGCTGATTCCTAAGATGTCGATGTTCAGTCTTGTCATCTCTTGTTTGACCACGTCCAGCTTTCCTTGATTCATGGATCTTACATTCCAGGTTCCTATGGAGAAAAAATCTTTACAGCATCGGACTTTCCTTTCACCACCAGATACATCCACAGCTGAGCGTCCTTTCGGCTTTGGCCCAGTCGCTTCATTCTTTCTGGCACTACTAGTACTAGCCCTCTGCTCTTCCCTAGTAGCATATTGGATGCCTTCCGACCTGAGGGGCACATTTTCCAGCATCATATCTTTTTTCCTTTTGGTACTGTCCATGGGGTATTCATGGCAAGGATACTGGAGTGGGTTGCCATTTCCTTCTCCAGTGGATCATGTTTTGTCAGAACTCTCTACTATGACCTGTCTGTCTTGGGTGGCCCTGCACGGCATAGCTCATAGCTTCATTGAATTACGGAAGCCCCTTCGCCACAACAAGGCAGTAATCCATGAAGGGGGAAATAAACATGTGGGTCATTAAATAAAGCATGGGGTGCCTCAAGGATGGGGGAGGCTTTAGGACAGGGGTCCCCAACCTCCAGTCTGTGGACTTGTACTGGCCGCGGCATGCCAGCAACCAGTCCATACAAATAAGCAAAGCCCCATCCACGGAATGCAGGCAGCACACAAACCCACACACTCTCTGGTCCACAGAAAAACTTTTCTCCACAGAACCGGACCCTGGTGCCTAAAAGGATGGGGACTTCTGCTTTAGGATACCAGTCTGACTGAGAGCCGGTTTGCTCTAGTGGTTAAGGCACCAGGCTAGAAACCGGGAGACCGTGAGTTCAAATTCTGCCTTAGCTATGAAAGCCAGCTGGATGACCTCTGGCCAATCACTCTCCCTCAACCCAACCCACCTCACAGGCTTATTATGGGAAAAATAGGAGAAGGGATGAGTACAGGTAGTTCTCAACTTACAACAGTTCGTTTAGTGACCATTTGAAGTTACAACAGCACTGAAAAAAGTGACATGACCATTTTTCACACTTACAACCATTGTAGCATCTCCATGGTCATATGATCAAATTTAGATGCTTGACAACTGACTCATATTTATGATGGTTGCAGTGTCCTGGTGTCATATGATCATTTTTTGCAATCTGGATTCACTGCGTTTTGACTCAGACCTTGGGAAAACTGGAAGGTCTGTCTTTCTGCCAATGCGTGCTTAGAAACAGAGTGGAACCCTGCGTTTTCAACCACCTCATTTGCTCACAGATGGACCTTCCAGTTTCCCCAAGGCCTTTGCTTGGATAAAAAGTGTTTGAGCGGCAGCGGCTTGGGTTTCTTGGCTCTGTCCAAGTGGAAGAAAGCGGAGGCGCAGCAGCGGGATTGCTCTCAATAAGGCCAGTGCACACGAACAAGCAGCACACCTGGGTCTTATTGTTTGAGAGCAATCCTACTGCTGCTCCACGGTTTTCTTCCACTTGAACGGAGCCAAGAAACCCAAGTCACTGCCACCGCTTGAGTGTAGAGGATGACGACGAGGAGAAGAGTGTTGAGGTTTGTGCCAGTCAGCCAGCCAGGCAAAGAGTAGGTCAGGCAGGGTATGTGGCTCGCTGAGGAGGGAGGGAAATCATGGTTGCCACAGGCTTGGGTGCAGATACAAGGGGCCTGGCCCCATGATGCCTCCCCGCTCAATAGAAAGCTTTGTTCCTGCTCTCAAACTAAGGCCGGCATACATGAGCGAACAGTGCACCCGGTCTATGGACAGCATTGATTCCTGCACCTGGCTGACTCCAATTCCATGCTTTGCCCCAAACAAAGCAAACGCTACCCCATCCCCTGCCCCCTGGAGAATGGAAGGTTCCGGGGGGCATGATTTCTTTTGCAGAGAATGGGTGTTTGAACCTGTGCGATATTATGATACCCAGGAGCTTCCATTTTCAGTCCGAAAAGCATTTTCAAGCCGACTCTCCTCTCCCTCAAAGGGAAAGAAACTGCGGCAGAGAAGAAACAGATCTTTGCAAGGTGAGTCTGATGCAGCAGGAAGGGAGGGGAAAGCATGAGGTATCTTAGGGGTCAGGGAGGCCTTGGGGGCCTCTTCCATCACTAGGTCCCCCATGGCTTTCCCCACCCTGAGATACCTCATGTGCACTTAACAAACCACACATTTGCCTATGCATTTGATTAGTGAATGCGTGGGCGAAAGCAGGGAGTGATCTCGTTCAAGGTATGAGATTCACTCCCACAAATTCCTGAGTTATGAATGGAATGGGCAGGCTCGATTACATTCGTAACTCGAGGACTACCTGTACATTTATTATTCTTTTTTACTATATAATTTACTTTTCCAGTTTTTCTTTTTTATCTTCCTCTTACTTTGTTTTGTTTTGCATTTTTAGCTTTTTCTTTTATTTCTCCCATTATCCTTTCTTGTTCTACTTTAGTTTTCATTAGTTCTTATTACTGTTGTTAAAACTCTGAATAAAAATTAGGCCATGGGGTCCCTGCTCTTGTGCTGCCAGAGTAGCTGCCACTGTCTCCATTGAGCTGGCAGCCACGCCTGCCACCTCGGTGATTGCAATCTCTCCTTCACCGCATGCACCTACAAGCACATATACACTAACATTTCTCTAAGAATAAACTTCTGTTATCCATTGATTCTAATGCATGAAGACAGGACGCAGTGTGAAGTACTGCTACAGGCTTATCTATTAATATACATCTGAAATAATCAATAATGTGTGTGCTGCACTATTCACTCCCTGAGCCTCGTTTGGATACGTGCAGAAGCAAATCTGTTGAGCAAAGCGGCTTAGTAAGCAAAACAGGAAAATTGTCTAAAAGAGCTCTGGCATAATACCCAGGGCTGCTGAAGGCATGTGACCTACCAAATATTTTTAGGCTTCACTGGTAAAACTGCACTCTTTCATGCTTCTTCCTCCAAAGCTGTAGTAAATGAACTCAAGTTCACCTACATTTTCAGCTGCTTTATATTCTGTCAGTTACTTTCCCATCCTTCTTTCTTCCAGAAGGAATTTGAGGCTGTCATTTTAAATGGCAGGTTTTTGGTTTATTATATAGGAGAGCCAAGAAACCCACACTGCTCTGGGAAGAGACTTTGATCATTCAGAGGAACTGAAAGCCACTTTTCTTAGATCCTGGCTTACTCTTGACAACTGCTAAGAGATCAAATAGAAATGCTGGCACAAACAAGGAGCAGGGGAACAAAACAAGCATGTTTCCTGAACCTGAGATTCTGAAGAATTTCGGCAAGGTCACTGTAGTGTCAGAACTTTATTGGATTGTTGGCAGATAATGAGGCAACCATGTCCCCAAAAATCTATTCTTGCAACAAGATAGAACACTTGGGAACTGATTTATAAATCTGGATATTTACCTGCTTAACTAACTTAACTTATACACCTTTATGCTAATCCCTTCTTTGCAAAATTGCTGAATAGAATAGGAGCTGGAAGGGACCTTGGAGTCTTCTACTCCAGCCCCCTGCTTGAGCAGGAGAACCTATACCATTTCAAAGAAGTGACTGTCTAGTCTCTTCTTAAAGGGGGGTGGGGGTTAAGGGAATCTATTGTTATTTAGGCAGATTTTCGCATGGGAAAACCAGAGCAGGTTTTGCTTCTTCAGTTCCGAGATGTGTACTCAATAAATTTTATCTTTTATAGCACTTCAAAGTTTTGAAGATTCCTTGATTTTGAGTTCGCTATTTGCACTTTGACACTATCTGTACAGCATTTTTTAAAAATTGCCTTAATGGGAGTTACATGTTACTGAAGTGCTCAAAATCTCAATGTAGGTTCCTTACAAAGCATTATACCATCTCTGTTTTTCCAACTTTTGCATCTGAAGCACTTGCTATTGAGAATAAAAGAGCAGTACCCATCCATGATCCACATGCTTTTTAGTATCCCTGATAAATTAGCACAGTGATTAGTTATAGCTAATTAAGTTTTGTGATCAGAATACAAGCTCTAAAGAACTGGAATAGGACAACCCAATCATTTTTAACTATTCCACAGCACATCCAGGACTTATTTACCGACTAGTCCCTAAGTGTTGCATCTTACCAAAATTATCAAACTCTATAGCAAATAACAAAGCTAATTATTTTGCAGTACTGTGAAAATTCAGATGGAGAGTTCTCAATAACCTACTCCAACTCTGTATATAGTGACAGCTCAACTCCTTCCCTAAATCACCTTTCATTTCTTTTATAGCAGCTACATTAAGTGGCTTCTTTTCACAGCTGTCATTTTGTTTATATTCTGAGGCACTCACACCCTATCAATGATGAATTTTTGTGAAGGGAGCAAAGTTTCTGAATGAATATGTAACACTAAAAATACCCATTTTCAGAGCCTTTTAGAAGTCTTGCTGACTTTTTAATAAAAAATTAAAACAAGGTGAAATAAATGATTTCAGATGTGTTAATGACTGTGCAACCTGAATGAAAAAATAAGGTTCTATTCTATCTATCTATCTATCTATCTATCTATCTATCTATCTATCTATCTATCTATCTATCTATCTCTATCCTATATCTATTGAATAAAGCCACTCACCTACCAACACAATTCTGAGCACTTTTCTCTCCTCCATGAATTTCCATGTATTGACAAAGGTTTGTCTACAGAAGCTAAAACTTAAAATAGCAGATCACACCTATCCTTTGATATACTTAACTGAATTCTACATCAAGAAACTACTCCAAGAACAATACCTTGCAATTGATCATTGCAGAACCAAGTACTGTATGAGTGAAAACATCCTTGTAGATTAACCAACAAAACAGAGATGTTAAATGCCTTCATCTACAATAACCTTCCAGTAAGGGCAATTCCAGCAGTATGTGGATCAAGAACTACCAGAACTACAGGCAGGATTTCGAAGAGGCAGAGGAACTAGAGATCAAATTGCCAACATACGCTGGATCATGGAGAAAGCTAGGGAGTTCCAGAAAAACATCTACTTCTGCTTCATTGACTATGCTAAAGCATTTGATTGTGCGGATCATAACAAACTGTGGCAAGTTCTTAAAGAGATGGGAGTACCAGACCATCTTATCTCTTGAGAAACCTATATGCGGATCAAGAAGCAACAGTGAGAACTGGACACGGAACCACTGATTGGTTCAAAATTGGGAAAGGAGTCCGGCAAGGCTGTATACTGTCACCCTGCCTATTTAACTTATATGCGGAGCACATCATGAGACAGGCAAGGCTAGATGAATCAAAAGTTGGAATTAAGATTGCCAGGAGAAATATCAACAAGCTAAGATATGGAGGTGATACCACTCTAATGGCAGAAAGTGAAGAACTAAAGAGCCTCTTGTTGCGGGTGAAGAAGGACAGTGCAAAAGTTGCCTTGAAACTTAACATTAAGAAAACCAAGATCATGGCATCCGGCCCTCTCAATTCCTGGCAAATAGATGGGGAAGAAATGGAGGTAGTGACAGATTTTATTTTCCTGGGCTCCAAGATCACTGCAGATGGGGACTGCAGTCAAGAAATTAAGACTCTTGCTCCTGGGGAGGAAAGCTATGGGAAATCTAGACAGCATACTAAAAAGCAGAGATGTCACCCTGCCAATAAAAGTGCATATAGTCAAGGCTATGGTTTTCCTCAGTTGCAATGTATGTTGTGAAAGTTGGAGCATAAGAAAGGCTGAGCACCAAAGAGTTGGGGCCTTTGAACTATGGTGCTGGAGAAGACTCCTGCAAGTCCCCTGGACTGCAAGGCGATCAAACTGATCAGTCTTTAGGGGAGATCAACCCTGACTGCTCTTTAGAAGGCCAGATCCTGAAGTTGAAACTCAAATACTTTGACCGCCTAATGAGAAGGAAGGACTCACTGGAGAAGAGCCTAATGCTGGGAAAGATTGAGGGCAATAGAAGAAGGGGACAACAAAGAATGAGGTGGCTGGATGGAATCACTGAAGCAGTAGTCGTGAGCTTAAATGGACTCCAGAAGATGGTAGAGGACAGGAAGGTCAGGAGGAACGTTGTCCATGGGGTCGTGATGGGTCGGACACGACTTTGCAACTAACAACAACAAGGGCAATTCACAAATGCCAAAGTAAATTATGAAGGTGTAGTCCTCCCTTTCTCATCCAAAGGTTTTCTCAGAGTGAAAAACACAGTATCATCTATTTGCTTTTAAATATGCTTTGAGATTTCAATAGGGAAGCCAAACCATTTTCTCCTTCATAGCTCTAGCAGTGAGGATTTCAACAGACAGGTAGAGTCAAAATGGTTTCATTGATTGAACAAAATGATGAAGCACTTCAGCATCTGTGTGATGATCGTGGATCATCCTTCTTGGCTGAAGGCTACTCTGAAACACATCATGGAATAGAAGAGCCATGGTTTTGCAGTGGCTAGAATGCAGTACTACAGGCTAACTCACTGCTCACTCCAGGAGTTTGATTCTGAACAGCTGTATGAAAAATTCTCAGTGGCACTGTGAAGCAGTATATAAGTCTAAGTGCTACTGCTATGGAATAGCTAGTTAAGAATCTTCACTGCAAATCTTAGTAGCTCCCATCAATTTGCATGTAACACATAAGAGAAAGAGAAAGGAAGGAAGAAAGGATCAAATTGCTAGTCATTTTACTATCTTCCCCTCTTTGTATTAAAAAAAGGATTTTAAAATTACTTTAAATTGGTGAGGATAAAAAATGAGTGATGCAAGAAATCCATTTGAAAAGTCCTCTATTTTTCCCACATTGATTTTCTTAAAAAGGAAAATTGCTTGCCATTTTCTCTCCCTTTATTTTATGTTCTCTTACTTAGAAGTTGTACTTTATTCAACACACCTGGCCAATTAAAATGTTTATAAGGGGCACTTCTTTTTTTTAATAGAAAGGTATGTATGAATGACATACAGACATACATGACAGCCAGTATGGTATATAGTGGTTAAGGAGCCAGAATTTGCATGATAAATTTCTAGAATGTATTTAGGGGCACATCTCAGGAAGTGGATTTCACTGAATTGTTAAGGCACCCCTGTCTCTCTAAACCCTTCCAGGTTCCTCTCCAAGTAAAAAAGGGCCAACATTTTGACTAGCTCTGGGAATCTTTGTAGGCCACAAAGCGAATGCTAGTGGCTGCACTTTTTATACCCCTGGATTAAAGTTCAATACAAGTTCTTAGAAGCAATTCAGAGAAGAATGCAATGGAACAAATCTTTTAATAGAGATGGATTGCTCTGCTTTTAATTTCCTACTGAACAAAACCCCTGAGTTTTTCAGTTTCATTAGCAGGCTTAGCAAGTAAAGATTGCAGATTGTTTTGACAAAGAATCATCCTTCATATTGAAGATGCAGATAGATACAGGATTGTACAGTAAATTTACACAAGGGAAAAGGACTCTTCACTGCACACTTCCTCAGTCTTTCCTCATTTATTGTCCCAAAGGTGCTTTCTCAGAAGACAAGTGGACTTTCTTGTTAATTTTCTTCACCTCTGACTGGATGGTGGGGAATGAGAGTATATACAGTATATCCCTTGCAGACAGCTTGTCATTTGTATTCTTTTAGGCTTTTACGTAAGGAATATAAATCCTTTCATTCCCCACCATCTAGTCAGAGCTGAAGAAGCTTCTTGGATGACAAGTGAAACATCTTCAAAGAAAAAACAAGAAAGTCCAGTTGCCTCCTGAAAAAGCACTTTTGGGACAACTGTGACCTGAATGACAGAGAATCTCCATAGATACTCCTTTGTTCTATTTCCAAGATATGAGAACTGTGTTTCTCCCTGGATGACATCAGGGAATTTAAAAAATAAACATAATTGTAGTGCAGTGTCAACAAGATTAATATTTAGCCTCCAAGTCCCACAATATATCAAAAGGTAGGACATATCTGTGGTCATCATGTTGAATATGTCACCTTTTCATTTATAAAAGATCATTTTTATGGTTTATCATCCTATTGGAATAATAGCGAAGTAGGACATAAACCATTGCCTGAGTTATAAACACTACTGGAAAAGCTTGGATAACTTCACTGGTTAGTATTCCCCATGCAAACACTTCCTCACTCTCTTAGGCAAGAGTCACTGGTATCCCAGCTATGCTTAACACTTCATCGTCAATGGATCACCCGATCTTTATCAAAATATAATTAGAATCCTAATTTAGAAGATAAAAGCTGAAAGCTCATACCATGCCATGCCAAAAATAAGAAAAGAAAAACCTTCATAAGATTCTATTGTCACCAATGTCTGCATGAGTCTTATTCTGATGAGCTCATTAGTTCTACAGCATCTTGTCTCCTCACTTCAATGATATGGTCAATGTAAAGAAGAATTAGGGAATCCAGTACTCTTCAGTTTTTGCTCTATAGTCCACGATCATTGGCTATTCTGACTATGGTTGGGAGTTCAACAACACCTGCAAAATAAAAGGTTTCCCATACTAAAATGTTGGAATATAGTTAGATCGTAAGAAGAAACTTAGGGCATCAAGTTATACGAGGGCAATTCGGAAATGAACCTCCATTTGGTTATCAATGACAGACACTCGCAGATACAGAACTTTTTTTATAAACATTAGAAAACTACAATATTACATTACTTTTTGACATAACTGCCATTCAAATTGAGGCACTTGTCATATCGTGTTATAAGGTTTGAAACTCCTTAGTAGTAATCACTCAGCGCCAAATCTGGGCTATGGGGAGGTGATCAAAAACATCCCAACAAAACTGCTTCGGAAGTTCTTGGGTGCCTCTAGCAGAGTGCGGGCAAACATTATCATGAACCAACACCACACTGGAAGTCAGTGTGCCCCAATGCTTGTTATGGATGGCTCATCTGAGTTTGACATCTTCACATTTGGCGGGGTTTTCTGTGGTGCCACTTCCAGTGTGATTGTATATTTTGGGTGGTTTGAAGAAGCAAAACAAATAAACACACAATGACATTGGAAATAGGTGACTATTTGGCAGGTCTCTGCTGACTAAGCAAAAAGGTTCCAGTTAGCAAACCGAAATATGTCCTAAAAATTGTTGGATCTCAAAACACCCATAATATTTCAACATATAGCTGCTATTCAGTGCCTTAAAATATATTCTAAAATTGCATATCTCCTATAACATCCATCTAAAAGGTTATGGTCTGAAATGACTTTTTTTTAGATAACACATTAGCACCAGTGGCCAAGTATGAATAATTAATTTCCCATATTTCCATGATGTTGCTCCAATACCACTGTAAACTTGTATTAACCATAGCCATAGTATGCACGCACACGCGCGCGCGCACACACACACACAAACAAAATTTCTGATCATTTTCATCCACAGGGAAAGAAAAAAAAACACAAATCTAAAATATTTCAATCAATACCACAATTATCTTAAATAGTAAGAATATCAGTTACAGGTAGTATACACATGATTCATTTGTTCATTAAATTGGCACCAAATAGTACAGACTGAACAGTACAAATGAATTCATCATATGTGGATAAAGAACTACTTTAAAATCCAAACAATGGCTTCACAGAATTCCCAGTCAAATGACCATTCATTGGTGATTCTAGAAGTTTGTAGAAACAACATGTCTGGAGGTCATTTTATTGAGGAAGACTGATTTCATATTTATGACATGTATTCATCATATTTACATTAATGCTTCTATTGGGCACTCCTTGTAGCATAAATTACCCCATTTATGCATGCAACCCATCAATTAAAAATATACCAATTCCAAGGAAATTAAAATCTCTTTAGTCTAGATCACCTTATGCAAGAAAGAAAAAGAATATTACGGTACATTACATTATATTACAAGGGTAAGAGATTTCCGGAATCTAATTTTAGGCAGACTCACTGTCATTTAACCAACACAATACTCCAATTTCCCTTCCTCCCCTTCTCATTCTTTTTGATACAGGTACCAACGATGACTAACCATATAGCTGGATGGAATGGTTTTTAGAATCTGCACCTAAATTTAAGAGAACTGACCATTTAAAAATAATTGCTCTCATCTTTCAAGGGCAATTAAAGATAGAAGAACAATTAGGTGGCACCCATTCTGTCTTGCAATGCACCAAAATGCAGACAGGAGAGTTCTCTATAGCCATTAAGATTTTTGCAATCACTGCAAAGCGAATCCGCATCCGGAAAAGATTCAATGGATTTTGATTGCAATGGATTTTGCAGTCTTCCCTGAAATTCTGTAAACTGGAAGCGTGGAAGAGATCTTTCAGTTACTGTGTTACAGTAGTCACCCATTTCTTACTTTCCACTGATTTTCATTGCCTGTACATCTTTGCATTCTTGAAAAGGGAGGGGAAAAACCTTTTTTAACTTCTTACTCATTGCTGCCATCCTAAATGTTATTACAAGGTTGTCATATATATTCCATCAACAGCTCTGTGTTATTTGCAGAGCAAGAAGCAAGGGGGCATGTCCTTCCCAAAGAAGGAAAGATAGGATTTCTACTAACTCTTTACCCATATTTTATAGGTTTTGTGCTGCTTATATCATGTAAAAATATAAGACTCATGATGAACAATCAGCAAAAATAGCAGAAATATTAAAATTATCTTGTAAATGTCCACCATCTTGGCACAATCATTCCATTTTGTAGGGTATGTTTATAATGATCTTAGGAAAAATTCCCAAAGGGATATTAATTTGGGGAGTGTTGGGGGGAAATACCTTGCAATACCATGCAGAATGGCCAAAAAGGCAGTCTCATCTATGATGCTTTTTAGTGAAATAAGGGTTGTTGGAATCAGGGGAAAGGTAACTGAATCATAAATAAAGAACCAGAAGAGATAGAATTAATAACAGGTTTTTACCATTCATTTTGCAAATGATTAGAAATCAGGAAAATGTTTACTTATGTTTTGGGGAAGGGATGTATCTTTTTTAAAAAAAAACTAATCAGTGAATGTATGCCATTTGTGATGGATTTTCAACTGCAGTTGTTCTTCTCTTCCCTTGTTTCTGTCATTTGAAAAGTATAACCATGTGCCAAGTATCTCTTAGTGGCTGGCAGCTTCTGCATCTCCACACCTTGCCAGCAAGCAGAAATGCTGCATACTAAACTCTTGCAGGCAATGAGAGAATCAGACAGAAAACAGCAACGTGCTCCTGCAGCTTCTGCATTCTATTAAATAAAACTTAAAATGCAATGCAAAACATTTTGAAAATTCCCCAAACAACACCATCAAATATTACTTTTAAGAAAGCAAACATGCTACAGTATTCGTTTTAACCAGAGTAAATAAAGGATTATGCAAGGAGTGATCTATATAGGAAAGAAAATGTATTACCATTGGGAGAAACTCCTGGTCATTTAAATTCTCCAGTCAATTCTTAGAGTCACCCAGAGATTGCAGCTTTCCTTTTTAACTTCACTTCCCAGCTGTGTAAGGAATTAGTTAAAAATGATGTCACAGTTGTTCATCTCACTTCCTTTCTTAGTCTCATTCACTTGCTAAAAAAGCTGAAGCTGCTACTCTGATCATTCCAAGCTGACCAAAAAAACAGGATCATCCAAGTTCCGGCTTCCACCACTTGGCCATGCAAAGGCTGATCAGTACTGCATCACAGAAGCTTTTCTTCTCAGGCTATTGCAGCACTTCTGCTAAAACTGCACTATCAAAAGGTTTCAGGATATCCACAGAGCCCTAACTGTTCTAACCTCATTATGTGTCCAACCTTATAGAGCCATCCAACTTTATTGTTAAAGAGGCAGAGGAAATGATCTTTTTTTTTGAGGGGAAGTGTCATCTTTCCTAAAGAAAAGGGGCCCTAGGGTGAGTGGGTTGATTTTTTTTAATGCATTGTTGCATTGAAACTGCAATCCGTCTCCCCCCCCTCTCTTCTTGGAATATTACATCATCAGAATACGATTCAAACTCAAAAACAGTAGTGGGGAGAAAATTCTGAATGAAAGCTATTTGCGGTGGAGTTGTGCACTGAATTTGTGATGCAGAAATCAGAATCCCTGCAGTTTTACACAGACTCAGGCCTGACATAAAGCTGCTGGCATTTTAAAATCTTTCTTGAAGATCAGGAAATTGAAAGGGTACTGCAGACTGTGCACTCAAACCCCAAATACTAGCCCTGGGTAAACCTGTCTACAAATGGACCCTTTCTTGAATTTACATCTAATATTTATCTTTCTGGGGTTGTGTTAAAATTCCAGTTGAAATGTGAAAATATTGCAACAAAACCTCTTGTTCAACAAGGACAGAAAACAAACCATCTACTAACACACAACAAGCAATGCTCCACAAGAAACCGCCCCCCCCGTTTCATTTTCCAGTATTTCAAAAGGCATGTGTAAAAATGATGCTATTACTAATTCTCTCCAAATTAATTCAGCTATGGGCTCAGTGTATAGCCATAACCTCTCAGCAGCAAGGCAGACCAGCCATAAACAAGGCCTACTACAAGCTAACCAGCCTATTTGTTGCCATAGGCACCCCTTCTCCTCTCCCCTCCATACCTGCATATCTTCTCCTTGGGTAATGTTGGACCTTGTATTGAGAATTACCCATCCCTGATGTGAACAGGAGGCAGCACTAAACATCCTTGCAAGACTCAGTTGCTTAATGGAAGGCAGCTATTTGATTCTACCTTGTCTTTCAGCCATTCTCAGCCTAACTGTAGCAGCAAGAGAGAGTCAGAAGTAGAAGCAGCTGCAGTAGAATTAGTGGCAGCAAGAGGGAATTTCAGCATGTATACAAATAACCTCAGTCTGTGGAAACTGGACTTATGCAATATATATTCTACTCTTCTTTCCTGTAGCGTCATATGTGCTATACAGTCTTCATTCAAAGAAATAAAATATGTAGGATGATCGATCATTTTGCTTCTTAGTGCAAATGAAGATTTACTAGCAGAAATCCAACATTAGAGTAAATGTCAATAGATGTTGCATTTCAATACATTATTTTCATGATTAATTCCACAAATCTAGTAGCTTGTAGCTTGCTAACAAAAGGGAAATTGCATCCCCCATCACACTCTCCATCAAGGAAATTTCCTACTCTTAGGACTTCAGAAAGGACCTTAGATTTAATAAGTCCATTTAAATTAATGAATCATTGGCATAAGAATCAGACCCTTGGCTGATTTAGTTCAGTATTACCTCTCCATGGTGTCTGCCATAGGCACTTCCCAAACATGTCTGGATATGATGTGAACATGGACTTTCTGCATCCAAGTGTCCAAGGATATCATTAATGCTATTCCCTACAAAATTTTGCACAGTGGGACTTCATTCAGGAACCCCCAAATAAGCAAGTGGGTTGTTTCCATGGATGTCTGAAGGGTTGGTGAGCAATATCATGTGCATCATAATGTTGTGCAAATGCATGAATAATTGTGTGATGCAAATAATGCAATTTGTGCCAGGTATTGGATGATGACAGGACAGACAAGATCATATAGCAATGGTTTATACCAGACCCTTCTGGCTGTCTTCTACATAATTATTTTGATTTTATTTTAACCCCTTTATGGGTAGATACTCTTAAATCTCAGAAAATTCATGGAAATTTGAACTGCCACACGGAAATAAAAAAAAAATAGGAAATGCTGCTATAAATGAACATTTGGCTGAGAGAAGACACTTTGAACAGCTGTCGCATTCCCAGTGAGTCTAAGCTTATAGGTAGGCTATACGGTATAGTGCACTTAATTTTTTCCCCTATTATACAGTTTGTTATATTCAAATTAATTCAGACCAAAGATCTAACATTTTAGAATTTTGGCGTAATCAATTCATTTATTATATATTATAAGACTATATTACATTATAAAAACAAAATATTAATAAATAATCTTTATTTCCCATTTTTTTTGGTTGTTCAGAAAAAAATAAAGGCCAGAGTGGGAGGAACACTGGGAAAAAATGAATTATTTTTTCCTCAGTGCTGAATATTCATTTAAGCTCCAATCAATACTGCATTGAGATTCTCTAACTGACATTTGATACTACTACCAATACTATATAACTTAGAGGTTTGTGATACAATTTTTCTCAGCCTGATAATCTCCAAGATGTTTTTGGACCACAATTGCTCAAACTATCAGCAAGCATGGACTTCAAACTTTCTGGAAGTTACCTCTAATACAGTATATCTGAAAGTTATAGGTTAGCCAGGGTGATATAATACAATAATTATGAATTTCACTTTTTATTCAGATTATTCGTGTACAGAAGCTGGCTTATCTAAATCTCTACTGTTACCTTTTCTCTATGTTCTGTTTCTTGGGACATTAAACTTGAATAGTGTTCTTCATAAATGGATTTTTTTCTGGTTCTTAAAAGCATTAAAAAATATTTTTCTGCAGTTTTTCTAAGTCTCTAACATTACACATTTGTTTGTACCTTGGAATCATTGCTACTCCTGGTGATTGCCTGAGTTAGTTGTGCAGTTTTTTTGGCAAGGTGTTTTTTTTTGGAAGTTTTCACCATTGTCTTTTTCCTAGAGCTGAGAGAAAGTGACTGGCCCAAGGTTACCTCATATCTAAGGTGGAACTAGAAGTCACAGACTCCTGGTTTTTAGCCTATGCTATTCCTACAATCCACTGTAACTTGAGAAAGCAGCTGGAGGTATTAGAAATTAGTGCTCAAGGCTCCTGAATTGTTTTTGTTTGTTTAGCCCTCTTGAAAGAAAATCTGAGACTTTTACTTGAAGTCTTTGGTCAACATTCTGCTAAAGTAGGTCTTGTTCTTCTTTTGTCAACCTAACTCTGTACACACCAGAAGGAAAATGTCATCTTCTGTCAAGATCAAATTAACTGTGCAAACTTCATTTATACCTACAGAAAAGTTCACTCTACCATTCCAGGTCATATATTAGTTTTTCTAGGCAGGAAGATTCACCGTTATAGAGGAAAAAGTTATCTTGATTAGTTATAAATCAAATAGTAGTTTTGGGGTCTGTTTCAGTTATACTGGGTATGAAGGTCAGAACATATATGATACAATAGCAATCCCAATTTAAAGTGCCCCATTCACATGTAAACTGTCTGGAGAGAATACATGGGAGCGAAAATAATTAATACTCCTCTGCTTTAAGGTGTCCCAATGTTTTAATGTTTTAAGAAATTTTCTTTCAGCTTGTCTCTGTGTTGGTACACAACTGTTCAGCTAGGGAAAAAGTATCTTAAAAGCAGTTGGATTCTGATGAATAGATGAATAGATTTCATCCTCACCTCATGATGCAAGTGAACATATCTGTAATATAGCACATGTTGCTTCACACATCTCCTTTGGACTAGATATAGCAGCATCTGAAAGCCCATCTACAAAGCTCTTTGCCTCAAAGCAAGACTGTCAAGTGGGTAGCGGTATCTGAGTTCCACAATGTCTGAGATTTGTATCCAGGATACAAAAGATTTCACCCAAAGGACAAGATGGAACTCTTTCCCATCTTCAAACACCATCTAGATTGGCAATTGAATCCTTCAACAACATTGACAAAAGTGCAGCATTTTCTATTCTGCATAAATAGAATTATGAGATATTTACACATTTTTCTCCAAACCCTAGCCATCACTGCCCATCACACTACATAAATGGCTATTTATTCTGCCCTTTTCAACATCTGCCTAAATGCATAAAATGAACAGTTATCTCCTGGAAGATTTTAATATGGAGTATGGCTGTAGACTAAGACATGAAAATGTCTTCATGCTCTGATTAAGTAATTCTAGAGTTCTCATGACCTTGCAGCCAGTTTTCTGTCAGTTTCTACAGCAATTTCCTTTCCCTTCAAACTCTGCAATCACAGGAGTTCAGCATGCAGATTAGCAGGGGAGGGGTTAAGCATGTCTAGTTGCACTCTTTCTAATAAGTAGAAGCTGAAGATAAATTGTGAGTGATGCAAAGGCAAAGGATTTCAAAGCTGGTCTTAATTTGCAATTAACTCATAGGAATGGGAATACCAAGAGAAAAGGAAAGGAGGAACAACCAGTAGCAGCTGAAGAATAACAAACTGAAGTAGTTGAGAAGAAAGAAGAAAGACAGATCTATCTTAGTGAATGAGAAAGTATATAGCAATGTCTTAACACCTCCCTTTACTCCCTAGCTATGTTAAGTATCCTGTTTCTATGCTACTAATATTGCTGGGATTTATTTATTCATTATTATTTATTTATTTAAAAAAATTACATACCCCCCAACTCACACATGGGTGATTCCAGGCAGCTTACATCATTTTAAAAAAATTAAAAGATCCATCGTACAATAAAATCATTAAAAAAACCTACCCCATCCCATACTATCTTTATAGATCAAGGGTGCTATCAGTATTCCAACATTTTTGCACAGGGTCAATTTTCAGATATACTGGGGCTATATCAACCAGAATAACAGATATCAAAAAGTGTCATGAAGATTGAATGATAGAACAGCAATTGTTGGCAAGCCCTGATAAATGTAGCTGGATACAACAATGGGATCAGCAAATATTAAGATTACAGATTCGATGCTATGGAGGTCCTGTCTCAAAGCCAGGAGGTGTGAGGGTCTGAAAGGAGAACAACAACTCAAGCAAAACTGAGTGGCTTTGAGTGTTAGAATACAATAGACTAGAGCTGTAAGGGACCTTGGAGGTCTTCTAGTCCAGCCGCCTGCTCAAGCAGGAGAACCTATACCAGACATGTCAAACTCGCAACATCATGTGACGTCGCACGACGTATCGCAGCTTTCTCCCCATTGCCGGCAATGGGGTGGGTGCAGTTTCTGCATGACGCGTCTGGCCCACGGGCCGGCAGTTTCACACCCCTGATCTATACCATCTCAGACAAGTGACTGTCTAGCCTCTTCTTAAAAATCTCCAGTGATGAAGCATCCACGATTTCTGAAGGCAAGTTGTTCCACAGGTTAACTGTCCTCACTGTTAGGAAGTTTCTCCTTAATTCCAGGTTGCGTCTCTCTTTGATCAGTTTCCAACCATAGGTTTCTTGTCTTGCCCTCTGGTGATTTGGTGAATAACATGACCCCCTCTTCTTTGTGGCAGCCCCTCAAATGCTGGAATACTGCTATCATGTCTCCCCTATTTCTTCTTTTCTTTAGACTAGCCAAACCCATTGGGTTCCACTGCCCTAAACTGAACCATAATTTGTGGGTTCTTCTGAACTCATGGCTCCTGTTCAAAGAACAGGTGGTAGTCATGGTCAGAAGGGCCTTTGCATAAGAAAATTTTGCATGGTAGTTGTGTCTATTCCTGGTCTGGGAAACCTTGTTCATGGCCACTCATGTTTTAGTCACCTCCCATTTGCATTACTGTAATGTGCTCTACATGGGGCTGCTTTTGAAAAATATTTGGAAGCTTCCACTGGTAGAAAACTGGCTGCATGGGCAGTTATGCGCACCCCATGATCAATGCATCCATTGGTTGCCAGTTTGCTTCTTCTTTCAGGCCATATCATTAAACTATGCAATTTGCTAATTGCTACTCTGTGTCATGTTTCCGATTGATGAGACCAGTAAAAGAGAACTTCAAGGTAAAATAACAGATCTGGAAAAGGTAGAATGGATAATAATAATAATAATAATAATAATAATAATAATAATAATAATAATAATAATAATAATAATAATAATAATAATAATTTAATTTCTATACCACCCTTCTCCCGAAGGACTCAGGGCGGTGTACAGGGCAATAAATACAATAAAAATACAATGTACAAAAGTTAAGAAAGAATTAAATAATGTAGCCCAATTACAGTAAAAATTAATAAAATTAATATTAAAATACCCCAAACCCATCAGACCAGGCTGGCTTGTTCAAATAAGTAAGTTTTTAGGTCACGGCGGAAGGAACGAAGGTCAGGAGCCATCCGGAGCTCAACCGGTAAACAGTTCCAAAGGTCTGGCGCGCCCACAGAGAACGCCCTCCCCCTGGGGGTCGCCAGTCGACACTCTTTGACTGACGGCACCCTGAGGAGGCCCTCTCTGTGGGAGCGCACTGGACGAAGGAAAGATGATGCCGGCAGCAGGTGCTCCCGTAAGTAATCCGGACCCATGCCATTTAGGGCTTTATGGGTCATTACCAGCACCTTGAATCTCACCCGGAGGGCAACCAGAAGCCAATGCAGCTCGTGGAGTAGAGGTGTTACATGGGAGTATCGGGAAACCCCCACCACCACTCGCACGGCCACATTCTGCACCAGCTGAAGCCTCCGAGTAGTCCTCAAGGGCAGCCCCATGTAGAGAGCATTGCAGTAGTCTAAACGAGAGGTCACGAGCGCATGAGTGACTGTACGCAAGGCATCCCAGTCCAGATAGGGCCGCAACTGGAGCACCAGGCAAACCTGGGCAAAGGCCCCCCTAGTCACAGCTCCTATATGATCTTCCAAGGAGAGCTGTGAATCTAGGAGGACACCCAAGTTGCGAGCCCTATCTACGGGGGGGGGTAATACCTCACCCCCCATGATTAGAGGTGGAATAATCTGAATTTCCCGAGATGCCGGCACGCACAACCACTCAGTCTTGTCGGGATTGAGCCGAAGCCTGTTCCTCCCCATCCAGACCCGAACCGCCTCCAGGCAACGGGACATCACATTGAGGGCATCACTGGGGTGGTTTGGGGTAGAGATGAAAAGCTGGGTATCATCAGCATATTGATGATACCCAACCCCAAAACCACGAATGATCTCACCCAGGGGCTTCATATAGATGTTGAACAGGAGAGGCGAGAGGACCGACCCCTGAGGAACTCCACAAATGAGGCCTCGAGGCCAACCTCTGCCCTCCTGCCAACACCGACTGCGAACGTCCCAGGAGGTAGGAGGAGAACCACCGTAAAATGGTGCCTCCCACTCCCACCCCCCTGAGACGCCGCAGTAAGATACCATGGCCGATGGTATCAAAAGCCGCTGAGAGGTCTAATAGGACTAGGACAGAGGAACAACCCCTGTCCCGAGCCCGCCAGAGATCATTCACCAGCGCGACCAATGCCATCTCCGTGCTGTGCCCGGGCCTGAAGCCCGATTGGTACGGGTCCAGATAATCAGCTTCCTCCAGGAACAAAGGGAGCTGATGCACCACCACGCTCTCAACAACCTTCGCAAGAAAGCGAAGGTTGGAGACCGGACGATAGTTGTTTAAAACAGCTGGGTCCAGGGCAGGCTTCTTGAGGAGGGGTCTCACCACCGCCTCCTTCAATGGAGCTAGATAGACTAGTACCCTAAAGAGGTGGCAGGCAACTTCCTATGTAGCAAATGAGAGAAATCCCTGGCTGTTCCCTATCCCTTTTAATATGCCAGAGAAGAAAAGTAGCAATTGGGTGGCATACATAGATATTGGATGTTATAGAAGGCAATATGTATAGCTTCTTAATGGCGGAAAATTCCATCTTCCCAGAATTTAAACTTTTTTTCTTCTATCCTCCATTTTCCAGCTTTCAGGCACTGGGTCAAGATTTCCTCAGCATTGCTGGCCTGGCCTAGTAATATATACTGTATATATAGAGTGAAAGAGAACATCATCAGTCATATCTGTTAGACCCACTAGGTAGGTTAGACCAGAAAATCAACTCCACATGAAGGCTAAAACTACTTTTATTGACATTGGCTATAGTAACAGAATCTTGCAAGTCAGATTGCGCTGTGCCTCTCCTTCCTCCTTATACTCCAGTTAATTAGGGAGGCATGTGTCTGAGCCATTTCTAAATGTTATCTTGTTCTGGGTATTTTGGTCCCTTTTGTCAAGGTAATGGTTCTGACATATTTCTGTCAAGGTTATAAAATGGGAAAGAGGTCTGAGCCCTGTAATACCACAGGCAGGGGCAACTAAGGACGATTTTTTTTTGGACAAATACCAACAGGAATCATGCTCAGGAAACCCTCACAATTCAGCATTAGCAAGCCCCAGTTCTTGCAGACAGTCCCAAGCATACTATGATTATGGTACTAAGTATCACCAAGAGGAAGGGCATTCTACTTTCACCCAGGTCCTGATGAATCCAACAGAGCAACCAGTATTGTTTCTATACCATGTTTGGGCCTCAATCTTGTTTGAAAGGAATCTAGACATTGCTTCTTTTAAAAGCCAGTGGAACTAGTTATAAACTACTCTCTCACCAACCTTGTCTAAAGAATGGTAGCAACTGTGTAGAACTGGATGGAGAGATAGATGCTCTTTCCAAGGGAAAGCATAGCACTGCCTCTTTCATGGTGGGCGGTATTTCACCCTTTCTCAAAGATGCAGTAATATTTTCCTGATTTTAGCCTCACATATTACAGCCACACATAATTGCTAATAATTAATCTTCCATTTAATTAAAGTTCAGAATCAACTCTTATGGCAGTTAACCAGTGTAATTTCCTTCCATGTTAAAACCAGCACCAAATGTAAAAGAAAAAAAAAGAAAAGAAGCAATACTACAACTCATGCTGCAAAATGCTTCAGTAAAAGAATTACTATGCTTATGGAAGGACTAACACCAATCTCTCACAGCTTACAGTTCTTTCTCTGGGTATTGCCACAGAAAATGCTTCATACTTTCTTACCAACATCAGCTACACAGGAGCTTGTCTTACAAAGTCTTCCTTCTGTACAAATAAAATGAAGCTGCTGAACTTTTTTGTTTGTTTTGCTTATCTTCTTGATGGTATTGTTCTAACATCATTTCAAAGAACCACGCAAGCACTATGGGCACAAACTGCTATATTCCCATTCATCAAGGAAACAGCAGCTGTGATGCAGTAGTCTACACACTTCTCAAAAGAGGCATATCAGATATATGGTTAGTCTGTGTTCTCCTTGACAATTTGGAAGAAATTCTAAGCTATACCCCACTGAAATCTAGTGCTAATGGCAACTATTGACAATTCTTTTTCTTTCGCAAGTCTCTGCATGAGCACTTTCTCGTAGAACTCAATATTAGGGCTCTACAAATTAATTATTACTCAAGAGAATAAATGCCTGGTAATAATTAACCCTTTAACTATGATAGCCAGCATTCTAACTCTGAATAGCATAACCGCTGCCGCCCTTATTAACCTTTGAATTAAACTTAACCTGGCTAAACCTTGTATCCAATCTATAGTTAAAAATGTATTAGCTAAAGTCTTCACGACATCTTTAATTAGAAAAAGCTTTTGATATAGTGAAGCTTTCTCTAGCTGTCTTGAAACATAGTATATTTCCTCCTCCTTCCTATGCGTCTTGGAAAACGTTAAACAGAGTAAGTCAGTGATCCATTAAAAGCATCAAAGATTCCGTTTAGAGGACCCAAGTAATATGACTGACTTCGTATTATTTTAGTAACTGTCAATGAAAATTATTGCTACTATTGCTTTTTTTTTGGAAATGACTGATTTTATTCTGCACTACCTATTTAATATCCACAAGATGGCTATAGATGATGATGAACATAAATGATGGGTTGTTATTGTAGTGAAAGCAACGAGAGCACCACGTGAAAGCATGCAGTGTCTTTTCAAAAGCCATACCGGGATAACAGAAACCCACCAGGCTCAAGGTTGACTCAGCCTTCCATCCTTCCGAGGTAGGTAAAATGAGGACCCAGATTGTTGGGGGCAATTAAGCTGACTTTGTAATAATGCCGCTTGGGGGGTGTGTGAAAGCCCTAATAAGCAGGCATATACACAGAATGAAGGCTACTGCTAAGCTTGTAAGCCGCCCTGAGTCTTCGGAGAAGGGCAGGATATAAATGGAATTAAAATAAAATAAATAAATAAAGAGACATGGGAGGCGTTAGTTACCATACTAAGTGCAAGATGATACCAAGAGGTGGTTTACTTTGCTTCACAGACTAAACACCTTTGGTCAAATTAATGATGCCAGAATGTGAAATATATTACGGATAATGTCTATACCAGAATGCCTGACTATTTTTCTGAAGAATTTTTTACAGTGAATAAAGCATACTGTAGGTAGTGAAATAAAGTGATTCAGAATGGGAAATGGAATAAGACATTGCATATATTGTCCTCACATAGGTTTAATTGTGCACTAAATTTAAGAATAGCATGACTGGAAGTAGTTATAGGTGGAATTAAACCTGAAGGATGAAATACCAATACGCCGAAATTTCACTCTGTTAACTAAATGTAGAAAAAAGACGTAGAAAAACTAATTATAAAAATAAAATATTATTAAATATCAAGACAAAACTGATGTCTACTTGCATATTTAATTAACTTAGAATTGACAGTGAAGAAATAAAGCTATTGAACATAAAATCTCTCTAATCCAAAGGTGTCCTTGGCTTGAGAAAAGTGATGGTCACTGTATTGGAGAAGAAGAGAGAAGAAACCAATGACCATCATAGACAAGATGATGATGGTGAAAGACAACAATATGTCAGTAACAACAAAGACCAGCATAATTAAAGCAATAGTTTTCCCATTGGCCATATAGGGTTGTAATAGTTAAATCTGAATTATAGATTTAGAGGTGGCAATAAAATCGACTTCAAAAAGAATTTAGACAATCAAGCTAGACTTCATTCTCAAGCCAGAAGGTTTTTGACAACACAACTAATCAGAATGCTTCAGAAGCAAAATAATTTGAACCTACCAAATCTATTTATTGTATTCTACTCAAAGCACTGAAGTCCTGATCTTCATGATATTGAATAAAAAGATCATATGACTTTAAAAAAGCAATAAAAAGAAAAACACATACCTTAGAACTGATTTTGCAAAAGTAGAGAGTAATTGCTCAAATAAATCTATTGTGCAGATCAGAAAACGGATATAGATTCCACTTCTCATATAATCCTTAGTTAGTTCTAACAATTTCCTTCTTACCATCAGGAAATGTAGACAATTATGTATAGAACACAGAAATACTCCACACTCCCCCCCAGTCCCTGCCATTTCTGTATTAAAGGACTTTTCTCATGAAAGCTCATTTCAGCTTCAACCACAGGTTGGTTCCCAGGCGTATTCTTATTTCAGAATTAATTGCTCACCTCTTCCTTACCAGAGAGACTATCAAAAGGGCATTGATTGTTGTTAATAGTTAGAGGCCATCCATAGTTACTTATAGACATACACAGGGTGTTGACTAAGAGCAATTACTCTGCACTGAAAATGTAAATCACAATTGTTTGTTGACCAGTTCTGGGTGCAATCAAGCAAGAAGAAAAAGGAAGAATGTTTTCATGGAGCACTCTTTTTTCCTCTCCCCATATATTAACCAAATCTTTTGTTCCATGCTTCTTTCTAGCATATGTCATTCAGTCTTCAGAACAGTGAACTTTTTTCTTGAATACAGAATCATAGCCAATCACTATACCCATTTTATTGATTGCCAAGATCTCAGTTGCAGCAGGTATCAGGAACTTCGAAGGATCTACCCAATGCCATCATTAATCAATATAAATCACAAGCTCAGTCCAAATAGCCAGATTATTATGATCTGCTTTCTAAAGAGTGAAAGCTTGAAAACCTTTCCTTTAGTTTCTTCTATTTATGATTCTTCCAGGCAACTAATCAAATAAATAAGCATGAATTTATTTAATCAGCACTTACCAATAAGGGTAACACAATATATGCATGAAAGGATGTTAAAATAACTCTTTTTCAAAGAGATGGGATAAGAGTTGGTTGGTATTCCTTTGCTTATATTTTATTTTATTTCCAATGCAGCAGGTTCTAATCAGGACAACCTAGTTGTGGTTGTCTATTTTATATAAGTGCATAGAATTCAGTTTCAGAATAGAATAGAATAGAATAGAATAGAATAGAATAGAATAGAATAGAATAGAATAGAATAGAATAGAATAGAATAGAATAGAATAGAATAGAATAGAATAGAATTCTTTATTGGCCAAGTGTGACCAGACACACAAGGAATTTGTCTTCGGTGCATAAGCTCACAGTGTACATATAAACAGCAAGTAACAGGTCATAGGTCATAGTCATAGGTCATAATCATAGTTACAATCATTAATCGTAAGTTACAAACCTAATAAGCAATTTTCATTCATCAGAGGCTGCTAGATGAAAGGTCAACAGGAAAGCATATGACATCCATTTAAAAGTAGTCTACAGAACCTTCCCCAGAATGATACAAGCCATATTGTCTAAGAATAATGAAAATTGTATTTCAACATATCTACACATATTTGCTTAAGGAAGACTGCTCTAAATTTGAAGTGAAAGTAGGAAAGAAATATAGTTTTCATTGAGCTAAGATGAAATTATATATTAAAATGTCTGCTTCGATATATTTAAATTGATGTTTCCATATTAGAAACTGCATGTTTGACCACTGTGTTTCTACAAATTCCTCAAAGGCAGAGGTGGTAAAAGAGGAAGTTAAGAAGGTTCTACAAATGCAAGAATTTTTTTGAAATACTCAAGAAATTAAGGGCTTGGCATTATTTGATATTTCTAATCTCACATATTTCTTCTTCCTCCCTCATTACACCTAATTTAGAATATATATTTTTTTGAAGTTGTCAACCAAAGTTGGATTGTAAATTGCTATACTTTAGATGGCATGGAGAAATAATAATTTATTTATTCAAACATAATGGCTAATTATAGCTTGCTGAAAGCACAGAATAATATATTAATTAAATGGATGGAGGAAGTAAACTTGACAGGCAATTATGTAACACAAAATAAGGTACCTCATGGGGGCTGAAGAGTTAAATTCCAAGTCTGTTTAGTCAACAACTTTATTTAAAAATGCTGCTGCATTTGTCTTTGGTGATACATTTCAATTTATTAGGAATATATAAAAAAACCATATGTCAAATATATTGTATGTGTTTTTCTTAAAGTTTTGTGGTCCTGTAGATTTTAACTCTGCTAAAATATGTTTTCTTTTTAATCACTCTGGTATCTATGCAGATGCTCTTATGTGAATAAAAATTAAAGATCTGGCTGTGAATGAAACTATCCATTGTAAGCATTCTGAGGAGGGAACGGGACAACTTGCCACAGCTAACTGGCCACAGCCAACTGGCCTTGGCCAATTCACCACAGACAACTTGCGATGGGACAACTCACCATGGCTAATTCACTGCAGGTAAACTTGCTGTGGGACAATTTAACAATTCTATTTAATTCTTTAAAATAAATAAAAAATATTGCCATTAATTTTTGCCATTCACATTTCATTCTGTCCCTTCTTTAATTATTCTATTCTACCATTTCTTTGATATTAGTGTAACTCTTGTCCCACAGTGAGTTGTCCTGTGGCGAGATGGCCGTGGTGAGTTGTCCTGCAGTGAGTTGGCCGTGGCGAGTTGGCTGCAGTGAATTGTCTTAGACCAGGGGTAGGCAACCTCGGCTCTTTTATGACTCATGGACTTCAACTCCCAGAATTCCTGAGTCAGCTGACTCAGGAATTCTGGGAGTTGAAGTCCATGAGTCATAAAAGAGCCAAGGTTGCCTACCCGTGTCCTAGACCCTATTTTCTTAGAAAATAGATGTTAAATGGCTTGTTTTTTTTATCCTTTCCCATTTCCCTTCTTTATTCATTTATTCATTTCTTTTTCCAGGGGGTGGAGAGAACCTTTGTATCTGTCTTGACTGCTGATGACTGCCTTGACAAGTCCCTGGAGTTTTCTTGGCAAGTTATTTTTGGAAATGCTTTGCCATTGACTGCTTTCTTGGACTGAGAAAAAGAGTGACTGGCCCAAGGTCACCCATTAGGCTTTAGCCTAAAATGGGACTAGAACTCACAGTGTCATTCTAGTATCAGGTTTCCAGCTTGGTGCCTTAACCACAGCAGAAAATTGGCTCTCCTGTTCATGCATGTTTAGTTTGCTAGCTAGCTAAACCTAACTAGCTAAATAAATAAATAAATAAATACTAAATAAATAAATAAATGGGAATGAATGAATCTTCTATGCCACCCAACTCCCAACAAATCTGCAGTTAAAATTACACTTATTCTTTCTTAGTATTATGTTTCATTATCAATCTATTGGGAAAAAAAATCTTAAGTTCCTAAATTAGCAAAACAATAGGAAAATAAAATGGTATATGCTGTGGTAAAATAATATTAAATTAACCAGGATTGAAGGAAGAAAGAAGAAACAAAATTCATTTCTGGCTTACCCATGTCAAGTCAACTGTGACTAACATCTTTTTTTTTAATCCTCTTCAGATTATTACTGCTGTTTGGAATTGAAGCAAAGGTCCATATTAGATTTACTAATGATCTCCCTTTGACAAAAGTATTAAAAGCACAATAAAAGCTCCAGGATTACTGGGATTTCTGTGCAGTGTGGATGAGCAGAACAGACTCAGGCAAATTGTTTTTGAACTTTTATGCAATAAACCACAGCAATAGTCCAGCATGAGTTACATTTTAAAAAGTGACTCATTTAAAAGTAGCATGTGGGAAAAAATAAAGTTCTTCTGGAGACAAACTGGAGGGAAACAATAACAGTTTTTGTTTTGTTTTTCTGCAGCTTTCTTTTTTGTGTTAATGCTGATTGTAATATTTGTTTTTAACAATTAAATAAATGCTAAATAACTTTTACTACGGAACTAATTCATTTCTTTACAAGGAAGTTTTTCAAGCAAAGGGTTCTGTTTTTTAGTCTACTACTGTCAGCAAAACGAATGGATAATTTAAGACACCACACGTGAAAACATTTTAAGTATACCAAACTGGGAGAGGCTGATATGGGTTATGTATATATATAACAATATCCATAACATGTAAAATGAAGAATTCAATAGGGTTTAAATAAGACAGCTAGCCATTTAATGAAAGATCATTTCAAAGGAATTCACAATTCCTCCCATAAACCCAGTTCACTGCCAATCTTTTTCTCTTACACATAACTAGGAGATGATAATACTTCTTCCCTTTATGCTAAAACATTTTAATATCTTGATTTTAGTTACCGGTAATAGCACCTTTCACAAACCTGTGCTGCAAAATGTGTTTGAATTACAACTCCTACAACTCAAAGTCAGAACATGGTGCTTGAACATTCTGAAATTTCTAGTCACAATTCAACTGGAACAGTGTTTTTCAAATTTGGCAACTTTAATATGTGTAGACTTCAACTCCCCAACCAGCATGCCTACCAATATTGCCAATGGAAGAGATACTGGAAATTGGATTCCAAGATTTCCTGGTTTTTAAAAAATATAGGTGACAAAAATCATGAAGATCACAAGCTCTCTGCTCAGGAATCAAAACCTTGCAGAAATGTTCCTCTCTCCTTCTCAATGAACCAAAAAGATTCATTTTGGAATTGCTGCGATTGCTTTAACAAACCATGGTTTGTGATCTAATGTTATATGTGAAATCAACCACTGATTTACTTGCACTATTTCAGATGCAAGTTGAGCAAGGAATCAATGAATAATCTGTTGCCCCAAAAGCATATGTTTCTCTGTGTGTTTTCACCAGTAATGTCGCTCAGATGAAAGGACAACTCTATTTTTCCCACGAAATTTTTTTAGAGCTCTTCTAATTATTTCTTAGGTATTTGATTAAAAGATGGATTTTTTGTGTTTTGATAATCTAAGTAGTAAATCACTAGGGACCCATAGGAGATTTTAAAAACCTCCAACCTTTTGCTGTTCCTAAGACGTTTCTCACAGCTGAATTTCTGCTTTTAAAAAGCTAACAAGAAAGAATGTGTCCTCTACAATCTCATCTGATTTGAATATTAGATGAGGGTTGATATGACTGCTCCTTCCCACAAACTTGTTCTGTACCAGCCTACTACCGGCCCTGCAGAAAAGGCAGGGACAACCCCTTTTACAAAACGGCAAGAGGCTGGAACTAAGCCTGCCAAATTTATTAATATAAAACAGAGCAAACAGAGCAAAGAGAGCAAACACGAACCATGAAACAGGAGCTATTCAAATGGTTGCCTTCAGCAAACCAGCCCTCCCACACATTCCCCTTTTAAACAGTTCAGGGTGTGGCTTCTCTCTGCCTCTTTCCGAGGTGCCCCATTGCCTTCCTCTGTTTACTCCTGATTGACTGCCTCCTGCGTCGGGCGTCCTTGAACCGGGCCAGCTGTGGGTCATCTTCATCCACGCTGTCAGGCTCACACAGCTGGGTCTGCGTCGTGACCAGATGGGAGGGGCCTGGCTGAGGGCTCTGCAGAGCCTCAATACTATCCTCAGCAAGGTCTCCAACACCCCTCTCCTCCTCCTCTGAATCATCCGACCCAACTGCCGAACCCACAGGCTGACCCTGAATCACAACAAAACTTCTACCATCCATACAAATATCTGGTATCAGAAACATTAAAAGGCTATCAAAAATGTATTCTTTCACGGATCATATTTCTGTCATTGCTATCCTGTATGAAATGTTGAGGAAGGTTAATGCCAATCTAGTCTGCCATGGTAAACTTCAAATCCAACTTTGATATCTCATATGCTGCCTATGGCAACTTTTTTAAAGGTAACATTTCTTTTTAAAAGAACATATCTATATTTACTTAAAGAATCATCCCTGATATTGTTCTTTTTAAATTTATTACTGTACTTGATTAAAAAGTATGCTGTATTTTGCAAAGACCAAACCCTTAATATATATATTTTGTGCATCTTTCATCAAGGGGAAAAGAAAGACCAACTCCTGGAAAAGCCTGCTTTAAGCTCACTGTTTATAATAATGGAAAACAACCAACTTGTTTTTAATACAAGCTCTGTTTCTTTCCCTTTCTTGTTTAATAGTTTGTACAATCCAAAACATAGGGACCATTTTTCAACATTACCCGAGGAAGGAAGGAAAAAAGGAAGGAAGGAAGGAAAGAAGGAAGGACACTTACTCAACTTTAAAAGCTCTTTGGAGAATTGACCCTTTCAATCTTTCAAGCATTTAGAATCCCTTACTATAAATACAGCAAAGGCTTTTAATCTAGTTCAGATTCACAACACATAACTAGGCATCTTTGCATTCTATTCCATTTCCAGAATAATTATCATTACAAACAATCTTAACATCTAATCCTAAAAGTAAAACAGTGTCATAAGGCAAAAAATTTTTTGGTGCACCTACTTTTTGGCACCTCACAAAAAGTGGGTACCACCAAAATGTTCTTTGCCTTATGACAGTTATTTTTAAGAGTAGATGTGTTAGATGTGTTTGTAATGATAATTCTTTTGGGATCTTCTGTGTTTGTTTGTACTGAGTTTTTATAAGTGATTCTTGCTACTGAGGAATGAAGCAATGGCACTTTTCAAGAGATTATCCTCTTTATTAAGGCTGCTGGTATTCTTTTGACATATTTTAGTTCTAATGGAGTATATTTATTAAAATGATTTACAACACCGTCCTGTGAATGACTCTGTGCATTTATTTAAATAGAACAGGGGTGTCAAACTTGCAACGTCATGTGACGTGTCGTGACATATCGTGACTTTCCCCCCGTTGCTGGAGCTGGGGTGGGTGCGGTTTCAGCATGACGCACCCGGCCCATGGGCCGGCAGTTTGACACCCCTGAAATAGAACATGAGTATAATCATCAGTGTCATTCCAAAATTTTCCAAAATTTTCATTTGAGTATTATGAACCAATTGGTTGCTTAAGCACAGTTTCAACCATTAATGATTTATTCTCACCATAAAGTAAAAACTTGTTCTGAATGTAAAACTAATAGCAGGAACCACAGATTATATATCTAGCTATTACCTATGCAAAAGTGCTAACCTTGAGGCAACATCTATATTTTATGTGGAATGCCTGTCAAACTTTCATGCAAAACAGAAAAATGATTGGCAGAATCCAAGTATTTTTTTAAAGCACAGTTGTACGATTACTGACCACTGATAATGTTACAATTTATCTGGCCTTTAGCACAGAAACATTTCAGTGAGAGTTTTATTTAGCCAGGTGACACAGAAAGCCCCCCCCCCACACATACACATTGCCTGCAAGGGAAAATAATTACCTGCATTCTTCAGCACACAACAGCCCAGTACTATGTTTGATCACCCTGTTGTGCTTTTTAAGAAAATTTCCCAATGGCCATGAGGCTTCACTTCTTATGTATATTGTTCTTTGGAGCTGAGAACTCCAATCATATGTGCAAACTGAGCTGATGAAATGTAGGAGAGAACAGAGGGGTGCAAGAAGTAACAGAATAATGGAGTTGGAGGGAACCTTGGAGGTCTTTTAATCTAATCCCCTGGTATAGGAAACCCTATACCATTTCAGACAAATGGTTGTCCAATGTCTTCTTAAAAACCTCCAGTGTTGAAGCACCCACAACTTCTGGAGATAAGTTGTTCCACTGGTTAATTGTTCTGTCAGGAAATTTCTCCTTAGTTCTTAGGTTGCTTCTCTCCTTGATTAGTTTACATTCGTTGCTTTCTTTGCAGGTTGAGGTCCAGATGCAGCTGCCGGCCCGACATATGGATGCTTTTGCAATTCAAACTGGCTTTCCAGGAGGTGGGGGGGGGAATTAGACGGGGTTCAGTCCTGAGCCAGCCCAGTTTTAGCCTTCATGTGGATCCATAAAATAGCGCTGCCCGGAGGGGTTGCACCGGAGTTCCGGCTGGAAGAAGACAAGCACTGCGACTGGCATCACAGCATGAGTCAGCCATCTCCATGTGCACGCTCGCCAACACGCATCTTGCTCCGTTTTCTTGTGGCAAACCAGTCTTTTCAAGGAGTAAGCCTTGCATACATTCTGCAAAAATATCTACCCATTTCTGGTTATCCTTCTTGATATCACATGGTTTAACCTAATTTCTGTGTCTTTCTAAATCTCTTCACATTCAGTGGAATGGTAAATCAGAGCAGCAAACAGTAATCCTATCCTTTTACTGTCCATACTACAGCAGTAGAAAAGATGGGGGGCTGGAATAGCTCTTTGAAAGAATACTTGGAGTCTGTAATGTTTTGCTTTCTTGATAAGCTTGGGTCCCAGAATAATTCTTCTTAGTTTTCCACGGGTCAGAAAATGAGGGAAAACAAATCTTTCTAAATGAATGAATTCTGGACTGTCTGTTACATATTTCTCCCAGATACAGAGAACCTATAGTTTATTATCATTTTCTGACCATCCTACAAACAGCAAAGCAATTTGAAAATAAATCTAAATAAAAACAATAGCTTTAAGCCATAAATAAAATGTTTATTGGTATATAAAATAAACATACTCCCCATTCACCCAACAGTGGGTTAGGATGCTGAGCTTGTCGATCAGATGGTCGGCAGTTTGGCGGGTCAAATCCCGAGTGCCGCATAACAGAGTGAGCGCCTGTTACTTGTCCCAGCTTCTGCCAACCTAGCAGTTCGAAAGCACGTAAAAATGCAAGTAGAAAAATAGGGACCACTACAGTGGGAAGGTAACAGCGTTCCGTGCGCCTTCGGCGTCTAGTCATGCCAGCCACATGACCACGGAGACGTCCTCGGACAAACGCTGGCTCTTTGGCTTTGAAACAGAGATGAGCACCGGCCCCTAGAGTCGGAAACAACTAGCACGCATGTGCCGGGGAACCTTTACCTTTTTTTTATGTTAACAAATGCAAACTGGAGTAGATATTAAATAAGTCTCCAAGATGGAAGAACAATCCTGAGATGGTATGTCACAGCCGATGGAGTCACTCATCCTCATTGCAATCATAGTGATCGTACCCAGATCTGCTGTGATGCTGCTACCAGGAGGAAAAGACACACATTAAATAGGGCTTGAAAGTTAATCCTCAGCCTTTTGTTTCCAAAGTAATCTGATGTGCAGTGGTTCTGAAAATCTGTATTTGGACTAGCTTCAAAGGAATTACCTTACAGGTACTATGGCAAGTTAGAAAGTGGTTAACTTGTTCAGAAGGAAATATAGAGGGAATACTAACCAAAATGATTTTAAGATGTAACATACCATGAAAGAAACAATGAGTTCCTGGTAACAAAAGCTCTTTCAGCACCTTTAGGTTGCTACTTGATGTTTGTATAGGAGAAATTGTTTTAGAATGGTTTGGATGTCAAATATTGATCAATATTTCCTAGATCTTCTCATTTTTTGTAACAAAAACAACAAACAGTACTTCCATCTTCTTTTACAACCATGTATAATTTTAGTATCTTTTATCTAGATTATAGATACTGGTTCGGTACTGGAACTGCCTTATATCCATCATTTACATACAGTCTCATCCAGAACCTCATGAGAATATTAAACCACATGAGAGAAGACAAATCTGTAGAAGTTCATCACCTAAAAACTATGATTAAGTAATTGTGGGAAGTCAGCCCCACCCCCTGAGAAGGAAATATTTTGGGGGATATTATAAAGGTAGAATATTATATTTCCCCAAAAGAAAGCAAGCCCAAGTCTGTCTGTCCCAAGCAGAAACTAGGTCTGTAGAAATGCAGATTTGATAATCCCTTCAGAAAGATTGGAGCCAGGAAGTGTAGGGCTGATGGGATTAGAAAGACAAAGATCCCTAGAACCAGCAACCTCTCCCCCCCAAATCCAACACAGGACATAGCCATCAGCCACAGCCCCAGGGAAGCAGGATATGACCTTTAGGACATAAGGATTAACCCACCACCATCAGAATACTAAAAGGGCACACTGAACCCCAGGTCAAAGTTCATGCCACAGGAACAACTCCAAACACAAAAGCCCAAGAAGGTATAAAAACCCACCACTCCCAGCAACTGGTCAGCTGCTCCAGAGCCAAATGTCTTGTGGCTCTGCTGTTCAATAAACTACAACCTTCTTTCTAAAGCATTCCCCATTTTGTTTATTCCCGGCTTGGACTGGACCCTGATGAAGATTTTTCTTTCAACATAATCTTCCAACATCTCTACTTTGTGGTAATGGTTCCACAAAGTTGAAATGAAATGATGTAGCTTATTTCTAATATATAAATCCTTGTAAGTAAACATATCTAGGGAGCCTTATGCATAAAAATGGTTAGTGAAATGCAAGCTATTAAGTTCAGAATAATGAACAAAGTGGCATACATGAGCTACCATTCCCTTGGCACAGATCAGCCATCCAGATAACCAACAGTTCTTGTGTGCCAAATCTAGATTACTGAGGCAGCAGGTTTGGAGAATTTGACCTAGATACAGACTTCCCAACAGAAAGAAATTAGGAGTTTACAGAGACTTGAGCATTTCTTAAAAAATTTGCAACTGCAGCTCTAAAGCCGTTTCCCTCCCTCCTACCTTGTGCTAAATAATCTTGTGCTCTAAGAAGAAATCAAGAATAGAGGGCAAGAAATCAAACATTTTCTAACAGGCAACCTGTCACCTTATTTAATTAAGCACAGACACACAAAGTGCCCCCTGCACACACAAATACTTCCTTTCCTAAACATACCTACCATTATCAAACTCCTGCCTCACTATCCAGCTAGTTCCCCAGATAAAGCAAAAACAAAATCTTGCCACTGGAAAACAAAAAGTGCCTGGTGTATATTTTCTTTAGGAAGTGATTGTAATGTTTTAAAGAGCTGAAATATAATCTGTTGATTTTCTTTCAAAGTGATATTTGATGTATTTGCTGTCAGCGCCTGAGAAAACCTTGGCAAATTAAGTATGTATTGCTAACAGTAGGACTGCATTTTATTTATAATCAATCCAAAAGTGGGAAAAAATAACTTGAGGAACCAGACAATGGGCCCTGCCACTAGATAAGATATCAAATATTCTTGCTATGATCAAAAGAAAAAAGAAATTAGATGTTTACATTTATTATAAGCATCCCAAAATTAACCAAATTCTTTCTTCAAATTCAAGAAAAGTAATGAGTAATTCAACTTTGGTGTGTGTTTTTCCTAACGTCTTTGGCAATACATTGATAATTACTTGCAACCTACTCTTGAGTTTTTCTGAAGAGCAAATCTACATGGAAATGAAATGAAACGAAAGCTAAGCTGCTCCTGAATACTGCTGCCATCAATCTGATCAATATGGTTCCTTTATAAAATTTACGAAAGGAAAAAGTCAAAAACCAATTTTGAATTTTACATTTTAGGAATTGTATCTTAAAACAAAACTAACACTGGTTAACCCTTTTGAAACAGGTCTGCAAAATCAGCAAAGATTAGAGCCTCGGATGAAATTTCAGACATGATTAAGGTGAGGAAGGAAAATAATAGTGAAAATCAAGCCCTACTTGACAGGTATTCTTATTTCATTTTTTTATGCAGTTCACTATATTCATCTATTATCACTCAGTGCCATTCCACATGCTTGCTGTAGTGCAAGAAATTCCCTAGGTTTTATGTTACCTCTCAAAGAAATATGTCCCTGGAGCCAACTTAATGCTTCTTTCTGAGGAAATTAGTAATTACCTTTATATTTGCACCAAACGGAATCAGTTATTATACTGCAAATACTGAAAAATATAAACTATAGGAAGATTGAATTAAAATGAAAATTCTGCATCTGAGGTTCACTTGATAATATTTCATTCGCATTTGGAGCAGACAGCTTCCCTTTATTGGTGAAATTGATCAAAAAGAATCTTGGCAAATATTTTTTATTTGATTATTGGGTAACAAATGCACTATTTGCTATGCGGTTTTCTACTTGCTTATAACCTACTCTGTAGCCACAAAAATTAATTTGTATAAAATTGTAACTGTATAAGTAACTTTTCATACACATAGAAGAAACACAGGTGAGGAGCATATTCTGCTTGGTTAAAAGCAGTGCTTTTTTTGTAAAAGAAAAAGGTGCCGGAACTCACACATGTCATACAACCCGCCTTGCCTACCCTACAAGATTCCATCCAAAAAAAGTGCCGGAACTCTGTTCTGGGCGTTCTATGACAAAAAAAGCCCTGGTTAAAAGTAAGCAGGTGAAGATTTATTAAATGTGTTTATACTTGTGATTAAGATTGAAAGTCACTTCTTTATGTATATATTTTCATTTTCTTCATTATATTCCTTCTTTTTTTCTTCCTTCTTTTTTTCTCACTTATAATCTTTCTTTCCATTTCTATTTCTAAATTTATTTATGTTGGTACCACTGTAAATTAACATTCATAATAAAAATTCCATTAAAAAAACAACAAATTTGGATCAGAAATGATTTTGGCTTAAAAGACAAATTCCCCCATTGAGAAATTTGTATGATGCCTTTGATCATGCGGTATTAAAATCAACAAGGGGTATTTTCTATTGATTTTAATCAAGTGCTGTTAAATCACTTTCAAAATGATGAAAAGTTCTTTTCAAATACTTAATTATGCATTGAACTAGCACCAGTACGGTGAATTGGGTGATGGCTATTATTTCTAAGGTCAAAAATATCATGCTATGAAAACATGCATCAATTACCATCTCATCTCTTATTATTTGCAGTAGTTAATACTGTCACTGTGGTCACAACTCATTATTTTTAATTTCAAAGTCTGAACTACTGGAAGTTCTTCTAACAAGAGTATAATTAGCCTATACTGCAGTTTGCTTAGGTTTAATCTTCCAATTCTAGGTGTACTTAATTAATATGTTGCAATGAAATTCCTGCTTTTTATTTTCATAATAATAATTTAACTGTATAAGCCAAACATTTAAAAACAAAGAATAGAAAAAACTGCACAAAAATAGCACAAGACAGAACAAGAATGGCAAAGAAAATAACTCCAAAAGAGAACAGAAACCAAGAAAGGGGCATCGGTCATCCTTACCAAAGACCTGGGCAAAGAGCCAGGTCTTTAAGGTCCTTTAAAACTCCAGCAGGGTGGAAGCCATTCAAATCTCAGGGGAACCTCATTCCAGAGAACAGGACAAACACGGCGAAGGCACACTTCCGGGGCACCAATAGGGGGCATTGTTTAATCAGGCCAACTCTACCAAATTGAAATGGCAGGGCCATACTACGGGTAAAAAGGATACAAGTTTTATTATCTTTTAGGGTGGGAGCTACAGATTAGTCAATATGAAGACTCAGCTGCAGTTTCCAAAAGTGAGATGCTTTACTGTGTTTCAAAATAACCACCTCCATGCGCACATTATTTTAGTAAAGAATTAGAGGTTTTCCATTCTTGTAAAAGCATCATAGAACTGAATAAAGCAATAAACAGGTTTGATTCATCAGCTATAAAAAAATCTGTTCCTGAACATGAAACAAATTCCTGCTGGACTGCTATAAAGTATTACTGGGTTGATGTAAGACACAAATTTTGATTTACAACCAATCTTAATAATAATAAAAATAATAATAAACCTTTATTGTCAAAGTACAACATGTGTACATTGAGATTAGCTGAGCCTCCCCCAGTGCTCCCCCCCCAACACACAGTGACAACAAAACCTCCATCCTACCACACCATGCGAACCAACTACACCACACACCGGCCTCCCAAGTCAATTCTGC